>NC_143022.1:23070000-25670000 GCF_057628025.1 Oncorhynchus mykiss
GCTAGCCTTGAGCTAGGCCCATATACCAGCTAATTCTAGGGCTACAATACCTCCTTTGCCAATTGGCCTGGACCCTTTATTGTCGACACAGAGTCCCGCCATCATGACTGGACTGCCGACGTGATCGCCCGATGTGGTCTCAACAGGCTATTCTGTTACGATGTCACCGAAGAACCATCTACTAGCCCCGGCCCGCTAACATATTTCTGAACGCTGTGTCCCCTGCTCGCCTAGAGTAGTAGTGACTATCAAACGGCACCCTGACTCACCTATTGCTGCTCTTTTGACCCTATGACCACTCGGCTACACAGCTGATGCCCCCTGGACTGTTTCAATAACACGGTACCTCCTTTTGTTTACCTGTCGGCCCCAGCCTCGAACTCAGGTACTGTATGTACCTAACTGACCCGCTCTGCCCATTCATTGCCATTTACCCATAGTTGTCTTAGCTCTCCTGATCAACAACTGTGATTGCTTTATGCCTCTCTCTAATGCCAATATGCCTCTCTGTCTTGGCTAGTACTTATTGTTTTATTTCACTATAGAGCCCTGAGTCCCGCTCAAAATGCCTTTGATAGCTCTTTTGTCCCACCCCACACACATGCGGAGACCTCACCTGGCTTAACTGGTGCTACCAGAGACGAAACCTCACTCATCGTCACTCAACACCTAGGTTTACCTCCACTGTACTCACATTCTACCATACCCTTGTCTCTACATTATGCCTTGAATCTATTATTCCACGCCCAGCAATCTGCTCCTTTTATTCTCTGTCCCCAATGCACTAGACGACCAGTTCTTATAGCCTTTAGCCGTACCCTTATCCTACTCCTCCTCTGTTCCTCTGGTGATATAAAGGTTAACCCAGGCCCTATAGCCCCCAGTTCCACTCCTATTCCCCAGGCACTATCATTTGTTGACTTCTGAAAAGCGTAAATGCCTTGGTTTCATGCATGTTAACATCAGAAGCCTCCTCCCTAAGTTTGTTTTATTCCCTGCTTTAGCACACTCCGCCAACCCTGATGTCCTAGCCGTGTCTGAATCCTAGCTTAGGAAGGCCACCAAAATATCTGACATTTCCATCCCCAACAACATGGTTAAATAAAGGTTAAATATATATATATATATTTTTTTTTAAGTAGCCCATGTGCCTTACCCTAAAAATTTAGTCTATTTTGCCCTCTTAATTTCCGCTACTGTTCTGACTTTGTGGTTCACACGTAGCCTATAACCTGTTAATGAGAAATGTAATCATTGAATATTGTAATTTATTGCTTGCCTACATTGTACTCCCTCCTCGATTTTTAGCCTGCCAAAATCCCCACTTCTAATTTCCTTAATTTTGTGTCTAGAGTCAAATACTTTCTATTGAACAAACTTCACTTCAGGATAGGCAACCGAAATTAATAATTAATGTATGTCTGTTATATTAAACAGAGGAGGGAGTAAAATGTAGAAAAGCAATAAACATTTCAGAACAACTACAATTCGAATAAGACATGGGAGAGATGACGAAGTTTGGCAAATAGATTTATTTATAGACTAATACACTTGAAACAAATAGCCAAACCGAAAACTGCAGACATTACTAGTGCCTCCCCCGCGATCAAACCGATATAAAACATTTCATGAAACGCAGCCTAACGAGATCAGAAATATCAATTAGCATGCAAATCGAAGCAATGAAGAATTGAGTGTGTGTGCGTTCACGCGAAGTGGGGAGGGGGGGTTCTGGCAGGGGGGGAATTTTCGGCACAACACCGGCTCCTTTGGTGGTGGAGGTGATAGGAAACGTGGAAGTATGAAGATTAAGAAATTTACACCAGGAGGGGGAGCAGCGTCAACAAGAACTGCAAGAACTCGAATAACAATGAGCTGTGGCTCATGCAAGGCGAGGAGTCCGCACCTAGTGTTCCTACACGCGCCACAAACTGTGCTCTGTTATGCCAGGGAGATGCTGCTGGCGGTGGCGCCTCAGACTACAGGGCTGAACAGGACTCCACAGGAGCCACAGGAACAGCGCTAACCGGGTTGGCTACTGGTTGGACAGGTGAAGGCATTAACGGTATGATATGCAACAAAAGCGGAGATTGCAGAAGGGACCCCAACATTTCTGGGAGCCTGTCCTCCATCATATTTTAGGCAGGAGAAGCAGACAGCAGGAATAGTTGAACCCGACGACGGGAAAAGGCAGTCTAGATGTAATTCAAGAGTCGCCAGCATGGACGGTTCTATTACCTCAGCGGGGTCCTTAGCACAGGGGCAAGGGACCGAGGTGGCCGGGGCAACAACTACTGCCACTGTGAAAAAGGACCCCAGAGTTTCCTTCTCAAATGCCCCTAGTAGAAAAGCATCGTCCTCTGTGCAGAACCAACAGAAGATGAATTCTGTCTCAAGTTTTAAATCTGAGGATATATCCCAGATTGTGACAGATGATGGGGAACCAAATGACAATCGGACATACATGCAGCGGCAATTTAGTTCCATGCTTCAGCCTGGAGTTAATAAATTTTCACTGCGTATGTTTGGGAGCCAAAAAGCTGTTGAAAAGGAACAACAGCGCGTCAAATCGGCCGGTAATTGGATTATTCATCCATACAGCGATTTCAGGTAAGTGTAAAGTGGCACTGAGGTTGGGCGCAAATTGGTTATCCATGGGCTGAACAAGTATAATCATTTAACCAAGACACATAACTTTAATTTAAATCACAATTAACCAAATTGATATTACGCATTGGAAGTAAACTATGGAGGAATGTTAAATATGTAGATTTGTTGACATTCATATTTTGCTGTCAGTGAGGTTTGCAGCTTTTTATCAGTAATATATCGCCACAAAATGCAAATCTGAAATTATAGACCAAAAAAGATTGACAAAACACCTATCTAAAACCCGAAAAAGTAGTTTACACATTCATTGCGCAGATTTGATAGATTTGTGTCTAATGACCTTTTCCATGATGGAACATAGTTGGTTTAGGGACGGACGCGTGTTGCGTAAGGCTCAAAACTTAGTAGTTAACATACAAAGGAAAGGCCTATTTATAGTAATGTCTCACGTTTGTAATGAATAGTCTGGGACTTGCAGTGATGCCTCCTGCATAAATCAGCTGACCAAAAATTACTTGTTGGTGGTGAAGTTACTTGGTAAACATAATATTAAACTATTATTTAGGCAGGCTAGCCTAGTGGTTAGAGCGTTGGGCCAGTAACAGAAAGGTTGCTACATCGAATCCCCGAGCTGACAAGGTAAAAAAAAAAAACTGTCCTTCTGCCCAGTTAACCCACTGTTCCTAGGCGGTCATTGTAAATACAAATTGGTTCTTAACTGATTTGCCTAGTTAAATAAAATATTAAAGCTACAATATGGAACTTTTTGGGGACTAGATCAAATTCACATAGAAAAGTGAGTTATAGATCTGTCATTCTCATTGAAAGCTAGACTAAGAAGCAGTAGATCTATTCTATGTGAGCTATTTCCATGCTTCCCGTTCTTAAGTTTCATTTTTTAGTCTTTTACTTTCGGTTTTGTACACCAGCTTCAAATAGCTGAAAATACAATATATTTCACAGCGGTTTAGATGGTACAATGATTATCTACACTATCCTTGCTTGTTTTATCACATAAACTGAAATTAACAAGCAGGAAACGGAGGAATGATTTCTGCATAGTGCATCTTTAAATACACATTAAACAGTAAAACAGATTAATTAAATAATTGTCCTATAGTTCCTTTATAAAAAATGCTTCATGGGCAATTTATTAAGCATGCTTTCAGTTTATTTTAATTTAATTTAAATTTAACCTTTATTTAACTAAGCAAGTCAGGCTTTTGTATTATAACACATTTTGTCAAATTCCCTTATCGTGCCTGATTGATTACAGCGTTGTACACAGATATCAGATATTTTTTGTTGTTAAATAACTTGGTAAATTGAGTACAGTATGAACCATAATACCCATAAAACCTAGCTGTAAAACCCGAAAATGGTTTCAATCGTTTTTTCACCATTCATTTTTTCCGTAGGGTAATTTCAAACTACTTCATAAGGTTTGTGTTTTGTGTATGCTTATCCCGGCATTACGTTTTGATAACCACAGACAAGGTAACTTTTATCAGTATATTCTTCTGTAATAACTTTCCAAAAATAAAATGCTAATTAGCCGCTAATGTGGCTATCATACAGAACTACACATCCTAATGCAAGTTTTGACGTAACCACTCAAGGCACAGGGTGGAAAGAACCTCCACATTTCTTCATGCAAACTCATCCACAAGTAACCTAGCAAGTAGATATTACAGCCTTTCTAGTTTCTCATGTAAATAATTGATATTTTGTATTTCTTGTGTGTATTCTTGTTTAGCATTTTTCAAATTACCTAGCTAGCTACCGTAGCATTTTTCATTACTCTCATTTTTTAAATTACCCTGGCCTTTTTAGCTAACTAGCTAACCTTAGGTCTCTCCGTCGATCAGAAGCAAGGATGGTTCTGGGCTCTACACCGGATTGTAACCAGTAACGTTACTTTGATAAGCACACGTGTATTTGATCGTTTTCCGTCCTCTGAGTGAGAGGCTTCGCTGGAGTTGTGTGATAAGGTAAGCCCTGTTTGCTAGCTGCTAACAAGCTATTTTGGTCAAAGAGCTGTGGTTAGCTAGATGCTTTTGAAAATTAGCTAGATAATCACAGACTGTAGTTACGTGTACAACACACTTTACTTTCCTTACAAGGAAAAAGAAAACCAACATAGGATAGCATAATGACTGTTTTGATCTTTTATTATTTACCTATTATTAAGTTCTTTGTGAGCTAGCCAGCTTCATAACGTTAGCTCACAGTTTGCGTAGTCATACTTTTTCACTTGGTGAGATGCTAGCTAACGTTAGCCTACCAGGGCAGATATACAGCTAGCTGAATATCGCCTGGTGAGCTAGGTAGTTAGGCACCTAGGTTGGCTAGTTATCTACATTAGCTAATGTTAGCTAGCTAAAGGTTGCACGATATCTCACCCTGGTGTAGTGGGACTTTACCAATAAGCGGTGACATGTTAAAACAAATCAGATTTGATTTGTCACATGCACCGAATACAACAGGTGTGTAGACCTTACTGCTTAATGCTTACTTGCAAGCCCTTAACCAACAATGCAGTTTTAAGAAAATAGAGTTAAGAAAATATTTACTAAATAAACAAAAATAAAAAGAAACACAATAAAATAACAATAATGACAGAGGTACAGAGTCAATGTGCAGGGGTACAGTTTAGTCGGGGTAATTTGTACATGTAGTTAGGGGTAAAGTGACTATGCATAGATAATAAACAACGAGTAGCAGAGGTGTAAAAACAAAGGAGGCGGGGGGGGGGGGGGGGGGGGGGGGTCAATGCAAATAGTCCGGGTCGCCATTTGATTAATTATTAAGCAGTCTTATGGCTTGGGGGTAGAAGATGTTAAGAAGCCTTTTGGAACTAGACTTGGCGCTCCGGTACCGGTTGTCGTGCGGTAGCAGAGAGAACAGTCTATGACTTGGGTGACTGGGATCTTTGACATTTTTTGGGGCCTTCTTCTGACACCGCCGAGAATATAGGTCCTGGATGGCAGGAAGCTTGGCCCCAGTGATGTACGCACTACCCCCTGTACCGCCCAGGGTTGGGTAGGTCACTTTCTAAATGTAAACCTTTACAGTTACTACTTACCTTTCCAAAATTGTAATCAGTAACGTAACCTTTGGATTACCCAAACTCAGTAACGTAATTTGATCACATTCAGTTACTTTTAGATTACTTTCCCCTTAAGAGGCATTAGAAGAAGACAAAACTGTACAGTTTAAGTCGGAAGTTTACATACACCTTAGCCAAATAGATGTAAACTCAGTTTTTCACAATTCCTGACATTTAATCCAAGTAAAAATTCCCAATCTTAGGTCAGTTAGGATCGCCACTTTATTTTAAGAATGTGAAATGTCAGAATAATAGTAGAGACAATGATTTATTTCAGCTTTTATTTCTATCATCACATTCCCAGTGGGTCAGAAGTTTACTAATACACTATATTAGTATTTGTGGCATTGCCTTTAAATTGTTTAACTAGAGTCAAACGTTTTGGGTAGCCTTCCACAACCTTCCCACAATAAGTTCGGTGAATTTTGGCCCATTCCTCCTGACAGAGCTGGTGTAACTGAGTCAGGTTTGTAGGCCTCCTTGCTCGCACACGCTTTTTCAATTATGCCCACACATTTTCTATGGGATTGAGTTCAGGGCTTTGTGATGGCCACTCCAATACATTGACTTTGTTGTCCTTAAGCAATTTTGCCACAACTTTGGAAGTATGCTTGGGGTCATTGTCCATTTGGAAGACCCATTTGCTTTAAGTTCTTGACTGATGTCTTGAAATGTTGCTTCAATATATCCACATAATTTATCCTCCCTCATGATGCCATCTATTTTGTGAAGTGCACTAGTCCCTCCTGCAGCAAAGCACCCCCACAACATGATGCTGCCACCCCCGTGCTTCACGGTTGGGATGGTGTTCTTTGGCTTGCAAGCCTCCCCCTTTTTCCTCCAAACATAACGATGGTCATTATGGCCAAACAGTTATATTTTTGTTTCATCAGACCAGAGAACATTTCTCCAAAAAGTACGATCTTTGTCCCCATGTGCAGTTTCAAACCATAGTCTGGCTTTTTAATGGCGGTTTTGGAGCAGTGGCTTCTTCCTTGCTGAGCGGCCTTTCATGTTATGTCGATATAGGACTCGTTTTCCTGTTGATATAGATACTTTTGTACCTGTTTCCTCCAGTATCTTCACAAGGTTCTTTACTGTTCTGGGATTGATATGCCCCTTTTTGCACCACAGTACGTTCATCTCTAGGAGACAGAACGCGTCTCCTTCCTGAGCGGTATGACAGCTGCATGGTCCCATGGTGTTTATACTTGCGTACTATTGTTTGTACAGATGAACGTGGTACCTTCAGGCATTTGGAAATTTCTCCCAAGGATGAATCAAACTTGTGGAGGTCTTGGCTGATTTCTTTTGATTTCCCCATGATGTCAAGCAAAGAGGCACTTGAAATACATCCACAGGTACACCTCCAATTGACTCAAATTATGTCAATTAGCCTATCATAATCTTCTAAAGCCATGACATAATTTTCTGGAATTTTCCAAGCTGTTTAAAGGCACAGTCAACTTAGAGCATGTAAACTTCTGACCCACTGGAATTGTGATACAGTGAATTGTAAGTGAAATAATCTGTCTGTAACTAATTGTTGGATAAATTACCTGTGTTATGCACAAAGTAGATGTCATAACCGACTTGCCAGAACTATAGTTTGATCGCAAGAAATTTGTGGAGTGGTTGAAAACAAGTTTTAATGACTCCAACCTAAGTGTATGTAAACTTCCGACTGTATGTTCCCAATTGAACGATATCTATTGCAGGATAAATCAATGTTAAAGTTTACATAGCTGGCCATATATAGATGTTTAAAAAAAAATTGTGTTGGTAATGTAGGCTTCTTCTAACCCATTGCTTTCTACTACATATAATAATATTGTAAAATTAGATCTTTACATTAAAAACCAAAGTCTTATCAGAGTTACAGTCACTTCAATAAATGTTATACCCCTTGATCTTCAAGAATAGTACTTGGAAATATGGAAGTATAGATTAGCCAAATAGTTTTTACCTGAGCATAACCCCAAAACTAAGGACTTATTAGCCATCCCTACTCTGTTGTTTATGATTTTGATGATTCAAGTTGAAAAATAAATGCTGCGCTCATGGAATGGCAGGCTTTGAGCGCTGCTAAAAAGTGCTATTTACATGTGAAAAATGTATGTTATATGCTGCATTTGCTATAGGCCTATTGTTTACCTTTTTGTTGGTGACACTTTGATATCTTGATGATATGCAGCTGTTTAAAGGTAAAATCAACAGATGAAAAAATAACAAAATTGTTGGACCTCTGTTTTGATAAAAAGCTGAGGGATAGGCCTGGAGAAATGTAACCACTCTCAGATTAATAGACAGAGCTATGAATTTAAAGACTTGACCATCCATGATAGCAACATGATTGTTTTAACCATGTTATGAGGGTATACAGTGTGTGTTTACATTTACAATGTTTACAAACATTGAAGAAAAACAAGCTTATATTTTGGGTTCTCATGGAGTGTGACAGTTATGTTATATTCTTCAATAATTAAATGATATAGAGTACCAGTCAAAGGTTTTAACACCTACTCATTCAAGGGTTTTTCTTTATTTTTGACTATTTTCTAAATTTCTTCATAATAGTGAAGACATGAAAACTATGAAATAACACATATGATATCATGTAGTAACCAAAAAAAGTGTTTAACAAATCAAAATATATTTTATATTTGAAATTCTTCAAAGTAGCCACCCTTTGCCTTGATGACAGCTTTGTATGCTCTTGGCATTCTCTCAGCCAGCTTCTTCAGGAATGCTTTTCTAACAGTTTTGAAGAAGTTTCCACATATGCTGAGCACTTGTTGGCTGCTTTTCCATCACTCTGCGGTCCAACTTATCCCAAACCATCTCAATTGGGTTTAGGCCAGGTGATTGTGGAGGCCAGGTCATCTGATGCAGCACTCCATAACTCTCCACCTTGGTCAAATAACACTTACACAGCCTGTAGGTGTATTGGGTCATTGTCCTGTTGAAAAACAAATGATAGTCCCACTAAGCGCAAACTAGATGGGATGGTGTATTGCTGCAGAATGCTGTGGTAGCCATGCTGGTTAAGTGTGCCTTGAATTCTAAATAAATCACAGACAGTGTCACCAGCAAAGCACCCGCACACAATCCCACTTCCTCCTCCATGCTTCATGGTGGGAACCACACATGCGGAGATCATTCTTTCATCTACTCGTCGTTTCACAAAGACGGTTAGAACCAAAAATCTCGAATTTGGACTCATCAGACAAATTTCCACAGGGTTAATGTCTATTGCTCGTGTATCTTGGCCCAAGCAAGTCTCTTATTCTTATTGGTGTCCATTAGTAGTAGTTTCTTTGTTCCTTGTTTGTCAACAGTTGATGTTGAGATGTGTCTGTTACTTGAACTCTGTGAAGCATTTATTTGGGCTGCAATCTGAGGTGCAGTTATTCTAATTAATTTATCATCTGTCTCTGCTAGGTAAAGCCGTGCCTTATCTCAGCTCACTGGTCACCTTAGCAGTACCCACCCGTAGCACGTGCTCCAGCAGGTATATCTCACTAGTCACCCCCAAAGCCAATTCCTCCTTTGACCACCTTTCCTTCCAGTTCTCTGCTGCCAATGAACTGCAAAAATCACTGAAGCTGGAGACTCATATCTCCCTCACTAGCTTTAAGCACCAGCTGTCAGAGTAGCTCACAGATCACTGCACCATTACATAGCACATCTGTAATATAGCCATCCAACTACCTCATCCCCCTACTGTATTTATTTATTTATCTTGCTCCTTTGCACCCCAGTATCTCTACTTGCACATTCATCTTTACATTAATCACCCCAGTGTTTAATTGGTATATTGTAATTACTTTGTCACCATGGCCTATTTGTTGCCTTACCTCCCTTATCTTACCTCATTTGCACACACTGTATATAGATTTATTTTCTACTGTAAATATTGACTGTATGTTTGTTTATTCCATGTGTAACTCTGTGTTGTTGTATGTGTCGAACTGCTTTGCTTTATTCTTGGCCAGGTCGCAGTTGTAAATGAGAACTTGCTCTCAACTAGCCTACCTGGTTAAATAAAGGTGAAATTAATAAAATAATCTGCAGCAGAGGTAACTCTGGGTCTTCCTTTCCTGTGGCGGTCCTCATGAGAGCCAGTTTCATCATGATGCTTGATGGTTTTTGCGACTGCACTTGAAGAAACTTTCAAAGTTCTTGAAATTTTCCACATTGACTGACCTTCATGTCTTAAAGTAATGATATACTGTCATTTATTAACTACAGGTTACCCCTTTAAGTCTATCAAATGTGTGCGAGTTTGAGCATGTGTCCATTAGGCCTATAGATTTTTTTTATCAGCGTATATTACATTGGCTGGGATCCGCACTATGCAGCTGTTGCAAGAGCACATTTTTCACTGGCTGTCCACTGGTTTCAAAAACAATGATTGATAAGCAGCTTAAACTTCTTGAATTCAACCATTATTGGGTTCAAATACACATTTAGATTTGTGAACCACCATCCACAACAACCACAATCCGTAAATCGCAAATAGCTAAACGAGGAAGCAGCAGTGTGATTCACATAAATGCGCTATGTAGAAATCAATAAGTGATATCTGTATCGCCATAGACTACATCACTGCTGTCATCCTTACCTCCAAGCGTTTATGGAAGTTGGATAATCTTTGGATGCCGACAGCAGTCGCACCATTGGAAGACATACCTTGGACCAAAGCCTATTGCTGTGCTTTTCCCACGATCGATCAAACACATTTGGTGTGTCATCATCTTGTGGTCAGACTCGCTCAGGTGGAACAAACTTAAACTTGCGCAATTTTTCAATGCTGATTAGAATGTCATTGAGAAAACAGAAGTGTGAAATATGTTTTTTCCGAAACATCCTTTCTGAATTTAAAAGTAATCCTTGAAGTAATCATCTAGTTTTTCCAAAGTATCTGTAATCTGATTATATAATTTTTTGTTGGTAACGTAATGGATTACAGTTACCGTTTTTTTGTAATCCCTTAAATGTAACATGTAATCCTTTACTCCCTAACCCTGTTAGCGTCTTACGGTCAGATGCTGAGCAGTTGCCATACCAGGCGGTGATGCAACCGACCAGGATGCTCTCGATGGTGCAGCTGTATAACTTTTTGAGGATCTAGGGACTCATGCCAAATCTTTTCAGTCTCCTGAGGGGGAAAAGGCCATCTTCATTACTTTCTTGGTGTGTTTGGACCATGATAGTTTGGACACCAAGGTACTTGAAAATCTCGACCCACTCCACTTCAGCTCCATCGACGTGAATGGGTGCTTGTTCGGTCCTCCTTTTCCTGTAGTCCACAATCATCTCCTTTGTCTTGTTCATGTTAAGGGAGAGGTTGTTTTCCTGGCACCACACAGTCCCCGGCCACTAGGAGCGCCGCTTTTGGATGAGCATTTTCTTGTTTGCTTACGGCTTTATACAGCTCGTTGAGTAAGGTCTTAGTGCCAGCTTCGGTTTGTGGTGGTAAATAGACAGCTACGAAAAATATAGATGAAATCTCTCTTGGTAGATAGTGTGGTCTACAGGTTATCATGAGGTACTATACCTCAAGACTACCATTACCTACTCGCCGACGAATTCTCACAAGGCACACTGATCTCCGCCCCCTGTATTTACTTATTTTCTTCACGTGAATGACAGTGATTTGGGCCTTGTCTGGGAGCAACATTACTTATATCCTTTGCTTCGGACTCATTAAAGAAAATATCTTCATCCAGTTCGAGGTGAGTAATCGCTGTTCTGATATCCGGAAGCTCTTTTCGGTCATAAGAGATGGTAGCATCAACATTATGTACAAAATAAGTTACAAACAGTGTGAAAAAACACACAAAATAGCACAATTGGTTAAGAGCCCGTAAAACGGCAGACATCCCCTCCGGCGCCATTCTTCTGAATTAGCAAATGTGCCTAACGTTAGTGATTAGCGCTAACTAGCTAACATTATTTAACATTAATTAACATGTCACCACAGGGAAAAGTGTGACTACATATGAACGGTGACCTAACGTTAACTAGCTGGCTATCAAAGGACTTGTGGGTTCAATGTTTTCCCATACAAAACACAAAACGGTTTTGTTCCACGAGTGCATCTGTACACGACTAATCAAATGACCTGTGAAGTCAGTTATACACGTCAACAGGGATGGAAATTAAACTAGCCCAAGGATAGTACTTTTCAGACTGGGCTAGTAGACAATGTGCCAAACTAGCCTGACACAACAGTGAAATGGCTAGTAGAAAATGTGCCAAACTTTACAAACATCGCATGCCACAGATTTAGGACCCGGGCTAGTAGAAAATTGTTGTCTGCTGGCCAGTGCCCAAAATCCTTATGTTCCATCCCTGCATGTCAGTCCCTTTCAGATGATCCCCCTATCACTGTTTGTCCTCCTCAATGACCTCACCGCTGAGGGTTTTAACTTCCCCCTTGATAATTAGAATCAGAAGTACAGTCATATAGCTCATCACAATACTAAACCTCTTCGTCAAATAGTACCCTAGACAGTCCTGATCATTTAGTTGAGCATTCCTGATAATTCCATCCCAGCAGAAATGTCCCATTCACATTGTAGGATTTTAGATGTGCAGATAGATGAAAGCCCAGTCCATTTTACAGTTACTTTAGTCAAGTGTAGGTCTGTGGGTTATGGAATTTTAATATAGATTTGACCATTTTAGTAATCAACTTAGCTAGCTAGTAAAAGTTAAAATGTTTTTTATTTCAGATTGGTGGACCGGAAACCCAGTGGCAACAATCAGGTCTGTATCTGTCATTTTCCAGTGGGAAAGAGAAATGGCCCTGTATTTACCAGAGAAAGATCCAGACTGTTGATTGGGAAAAAAGAACAAACAATGAGGCATGAGGATTGGGTGTTGAGGGACCATTTGTCACATTGTCCAAGGTGGGTTTGTATTATGATAAACAATGCATTTTCTGTCCAGATAAAGATGTTGATAGGGCATTGAGAAAGACCCACCACTGACCTAATGTCTCTTTGTTTTCCAGTCCAAAAGGAGTGCATCCCTTGTGCCATCTGGTGCACGGACATCCTTTGCCAGTGTGATCCGAGTGCAAGTGTCAAGTTGTAGAGACTACAACAGATCGAGCCTGTGGACGGACAGGTCAGTAACTCATCAAATATGATACAATATTGTGTAAAACATAGAATTCATAATTGCATCCACATTTTTACTTTATGTCCCCTTTTCCCCATGTTTTAGACATGAGGAGTGACATGCGGAACACCAGGCTCACCCCACGAGAAGCAGTGCATAATCAACACCATCCTCAGCAAGAAGATATGCTGGAAATGATGTACTCTCTCTAACTCTGGGGGTAAGACGTAATTTAAACATCACAACTATAAATTCCCACTGTGCCCATTATAAAATGCAATGTGAATTGTGTCGTACTAGTGAATGAAACTGGGAGGAGATGCACTCAGACCAGCCTTTGTGATTGAACTTACGTTAACTACATTACTTTAGTTGGCTGCTTTGAGCAACACTTGAATGTAATATAACCTATTCTAGGAGCCTATTGTTTGTGTATGATCTTTATTCATTGTTCACTTGTTTTTCAACAATTTCAGGTATAGGCAGGGATGACTGGGACCTTCAGCTAGTAAGACACAGGGAGCAAGAAATTATTTGAACATCACAGATATAAATTCCCACTGTGCCCATGATCAAATTAACTACATTACTTTAGTTGGCTGCTTTGAACAAAACTTGTATGTAATATAACTATCACGTTTCAGGTATGAGCCAGATGCAGACAGTGTCGAAGAATCCAAAGTTTATTTCTAGTACAGGGGCAGGCAAACAACAGGTCAAAGGGAGGCAGAGGTCAGTAATCCAGAGAGGGTGCAAAAGGAACGGCAGGCAGTCTCAGGGTCCGGGCAGGCAGGGGTCAATAGTCCAGTGAGGTGGGGCAAAGTATAGAATGGCAGGCAGGCTCAGTGTCAGGGCAGGCAGAATGGTCAACACCGTGAAGGACTAGAAAACAGGAGCAAGAACAAACAGGAGCAGGGAAACAAACACTGTTAGGTTTCACAAAACAAAATGAACTGGCAACAGACAAACAGAGAACACAATGATAAATACACAGGGGATAATGGGGAAGATGGGTGACACCCAGAGGTTGGTGGAGACAAGCACTAAGACAGCTGAAACAGATCAGGGTGTGACAACCTATTCTGGGAGCCTAGTGTGTCTGTATGAACTATGTGGAATAATTTTGGACCATTGGCTTCCCTGAAAACAGTTGCTGACAAGCCGAGCAATAGGAGTCTGTCAGACGTTGTCACGCTGGATGGGGATGGTGATGGAGGATTTGGTGGTTCACACAACGAAGAAGCAGATATCCCTTCCAGTGATGTGGAGTTGACGTTGGACCTGGTGCCAGGAAGGATTGTCTTCACAGAGGCAGTAAAACCCTCCTTCCTTCATATAGGAATCCTTCAACTTCACTGTCTCTTCAATAGTAAGGTCCCTTGCACCATAGGGACACTTGACCTCCAACACAGCTGTGGTGCCCACCCAGAATCCCAGTCCCCGTGAACAAAAGCCCTCCTGCACATCCATCCCTGTAGCCATTTTAAATGCCTTGATGCCCTCCTCTTTGTTACCTGTGCCCCACTTTACAGACACCCATCCAACAACTGTGATCTGAGGACCCTTTTTTAGCAGTGATGGAGTAACACGCTTGGCCCTAACCACTGCTCCATAATTTATGGCTGTCAACCTCCATCTTCTCATGGTGTGTCAGTTGGGGTTGGTGCACTGTCGAACTGTTGCCTGCCATATAGCTTTCGGCTGCTCCACCAACAGCTCCATGCCAACCAGGATGCCGGCTTGCCCAATGTGCCTTTATTTTTTATTTTTATTTTTTTTACAATTTCCAGTACAGACAGGGATGACAGGGAGGGTAGCAGTTGTTCTGGCTCAGTTTCAGGGAGACATGCCATTCCACTGAACCTGCCCCAGAGATGGTTCCTTAGCTACTGAAGATCCTCCTCTGTGGGCTCTCGGGACAGAGGGTTGTAGTCTTCGGCCAGGTACAGGTCCTCCACTGACTGCACCTAGTTGGGCACGGCTGGCTTCCTCCACTAGCATTCCACATCCGTACGGCTGATATTGTGACCCACCAAAATAGGCTTCATGGCTACCTGTATGAGCTCCACGGAGGCATAGAGGGAATCACCTGGTCACCTACAGAGACCTGCCAAGATGGAAGATGTTAAGTGCCACATGCCTTTCAATACATTCATTTGAACACCTTAAAATACATTTGTTGTAAAAAATGTGCTGTATAAATAAAGTTTGATTTGAATGATGACAGAATCTGGTTAATGATAATTGATTAAGTGTATCGTTCTTTGTAGAATGTTGACAGGTCAATGGCAGGCAGTGGTCAACAATCCAGATCAGAGTCCGAAACAGGAGACAAAGGGCTGTGAGACATAGTTTTAATCCTAGACACATGAAAAGTGGGATGTATACGGAGGGTACGGGGCAACAGAAGATGAACAGCAGAAGGGGCTAATCATTGTGGGGATGGGGAAAGGGCCAGTAAAATGGGGGGAAAGTTTGCAGGACTCCACCCGGAGGGGCAGATCTCAAGTAGACAGCCATACCCTCTTCCCGAGACGACACCGGGGAGCCGAAGTCCGGTGTCAGTCCGCTTGTCGCCGATACCTGGAGGTAGTCTTGAGAAGAGCCGACTGGGCTCTCTTCCAGGTACGGCGACAGTGGCGGACAAACATCTGGCCCGAGGGTATGCCGGCCTCTTCCTCTTGCTCCGGGAAGAGCAGGGGAGGGTGTTGCCCTCGAAAGGCGAGAGTCCGGTGGCAGAGCAGGGGAGGGTGTAGCGGGCTTATTCAACACACACGAGTTGCTGGCTCCAGGTGGTGGGGTTGGCGGAGACAAGGCAGCGAAGAGTGGTCTCAAGGTCTTGATTGGCTTGCTCTGACTGGCCGTTGGACTGAGGGTGGAACCCGGAGGACAGGCTGGCCGACGACCCAATGAGTGTGCATAACGCCTTCCAGAACCGGGACTAGAACTGAGGACCCCGGTCGGAGACCATGTCCACCGGGAGTCCATGGATCCGGAAGACGTGCTGCACCATGAGCTGGGCCGTCTCTTTGGCATAGGGTAGCTTGGGGAGAGGAATGAAATGGGAGGCTTTGGAAAACAGGTCCTCTACTGTCAGGATTGCAGTGTTGACATCAGACGGCGGGAGACCTGTGGAGAGGTCCAGGGATATGTGAGACCAGGGACGGTGAGGGACAGGCAATGGTTGAATGAGACCAGCTGGAGCTTGCCAAGGAGTCTTGTTCTGCGCACAGATCGTGCAGGCAGCGATGAATGCGGAGATGTCACCAAATGGTAGGTCACCAAAAGCGTTGCCGCACAAAGGCCAGGGTCTGATGGGAGCCCGGGTGGCAGTCTAGCCTGGAGGATAGGTCCCACTCCAGGAGCGAGGGGTGGACAGCATCAGGATCAAACATCTGGTTATGTGGGCCCCCCAGGGTTTTGCTGGGAACATTGCACCTGATGGACCTGCTTCTCTATTCCCCAGCTGATTAACGTCGCCAGGCACGAGGAGGGAAGGATGGTCTCGGGGTCCGAGGGTGTAGCCGCGGGGCTATAGTGGCATGGCAGCGCATCCTGCTTGATATTCTTGGATCCCTGTTGGTAGGAGAGGGAGAAGTTAATCCAGGTGAAAAGCAGGGCCCACCTAGCTTGCCTGGAATTGAGACGCTTGGCGGTGTGGAGATAGTCCAGGTTCTTGTGATCAGTCCACACAATGAACGGATGTTCCGCCCCCTCCAACCAGTGTTTCCACCCCTACAACGCCATCTTCACTGCGAGAAACCCCACATCGTAATTCCTCTCTGTGGTGTTTAGGTGATGGGAGAAGAAGGCGCAGGGGTGTAACTTGAGGTCAAGGGCAGAACGCTGGGACAGGACAGCCCCACTCCGACATCCGAAGCATCGGCCTCCACCACGAACTGACGGGACGGGTCAGGAGGAACCAATATGGGAGCTGTGGTGAAGCAGTGCTTGAGGTCCCGTAATGCCCGGTCAGCAGCTGGGGACCACGTGAACGGAACCTTGGGCGAGGTGAGTGCATACAGCGGGGAAGCCAGGGTGCTGTAGCCCCGGATAAAGTGGCTATAAAAGTTGGCAAAATTCCAGGAAACGTTACACACTGCACTCTGGACGTAGGCTGGTGCCAGTCCACTACCGCTCTCACCTTCACGGGATCAATCTGTTAATTTCCTGCAGCGATGATGTAACAAAAGAAGGGGATGGAATTCACATTTCTCTGCTTTCACAAAAAGCTGGTTCTCCAGGAGGTGCTGGAAGACCTGTCGGACGTGGAGCACGTGTTCTTGGGCTGAGTGGGAGAAAATGAGGATGTCGTCGAGGTAGACGAAGACGAACCGGTTCAACATGTCGCGGAGAACATCCTTAACCAGGGCCTGGAACACAGCTGGGGCATTGGTAAGGTCGAATGGCATGACCAGATATTCGTAGTGACCGCTGGCTATATTGAAGGCAGTCTTCCACTCGTCCCTTCCCTGAATCCGCACCAGATGGTAGGCGTTCCGCAGGTCAACTTGGAGAAAACGGTGGCCCCCTGGAGTGGCTCGAAGGCCGAGGTGATGAGTGGTAGCGGGTAGCAGTTATTCACTGTGATGTCATTGAGGCCCCGGTAGTCGATGCACGGGTACAGGGTTTTGTCCTACTTCTCCACAAAGTAGAACCCTGTGCCGGCGGGGGAGGCAGAAGGACAGATACACCCTGCAGCTACGGAGTCCTCAATGTAGTTCTCCATAGCCTTGGTCTCCGGACCCAACAGAGAGTACAGTCGTCCCTGGGGCAGGGTGGTGCCAGGGAGAAGGTCGATCCCACGGTCATAGGGTTGATGCGGAGGAAGTGAAGTGGCCCGGGCCTTACTGAAAACCTCCTGTATATCCTGGTATTCCGCGGGAATGGCAGAGAGGTCCGGGAGAACTACCGAGGCCACAGGAAGACTTCCCAGGGCAGGCTGCGCTGACTTCAAGCAATGGATGTGGCAGAACAGGCTCCAGCCCATGATGGCTCCAGCAGTCCAGTTAATGAGGGGATTCTGTCGCTGGAGCCAAGATGATCCCAATACCACAGGAACCTGAAGAGACTTAATTAGCATGAATTGGACTGCCTCGCTCTGTTTCCCTGACACTCGTAGGTTGATGGGAGTGGTATTGTGGGTGACCCGGCCTATAGAGTGCCCGTCCAGTGCTCTAAGATGCATGGGAATGGAGAGGGGCTCAGTGGGGATGCCCAGTTCGGACACCATGATAGCTTACATAAAACTCCCATCGGCCCCAGAGTCGATGAGTACGCAGAGAGATTTCGACTGGTTACCCTACAGCAACATGGCATGGAAAGGGGTGCGAGTAAGGGGAGAGGAAATGTTCTCCTTATGGCCCACCAGAGTACTCGTCCCTACTGGTGAGCCTGATCTCTTAGTGGACAGGAGGACACATAATCACCAGTAGTCCCGTAATACAGGCAACTCTTCGTGTGAAGCCAGTGTAGGCATTTGGCTGGGGACAGCCTAGCTCTGCCTAGTTGCATCGGCTCGGGAAGAGGTGAATTGGCAGACTTTGGAGACTCTCGGGTAGCCTCGGGTCCTCTCGGCCATGGATGACGTCGGTGTCTTCCGGGATACCTCAGAAGCGAGGTGAAATCTTTGGGAGGGCGTGTGACCTCCTCCTTCCTACATTACTGTAGCCTCCCATCGATCCAGATGGTCAAGGTAATGAGCGAGTAGAGATCCGTCGGTAGTTCTCAGGCTGCTAGCTCGTCCTTAACTTCCTCCGATAATCTGTGCAGGAACGTGTCGAACAGCGATTCCAGGTTCCAGGCACTGTAAGTTGCCAGAGTCCAGAAATCCCCCGCATAGTCTGCCACACTGAGGGAGTCTTGCCAAAGCTGCAGTAACTACCGGGCAGCCTCTCTCCCAGACAATGGAGAATCTAAAACCTTCTTCACCTCCACCACAAACTCCTCCAGACTGAAGCATTTGGCCGACTGTTGTTCCCACACGGCCGTAGCCCAGGCGAGAGCCCTCCTGGACATCAGCCTGATAAGGTACGTTATCTTCGAGCGATCCGAGGGGAAGGAGGAGGGCTGCAGTTCGATGATGAGAGAAACGCCGGACAGGTTCCCGACTCTCCAGCGAAGCATTCTGGGGGAGGTAAGCAGAGTTATCGGGAAACCGGGGGTGGCCGGGGTGGCCGTGCTGCTAACAGCCGGGTTACTGAGGGGCTGGGAGGTTACCATCGTGGTAGGCGGCCAGACAGACAACCTGCGGAATTCCTCCAGCAATGTGTTCAACATGCGGTCATGGCGTTCGGCCAAGGTTTGGAACCCTTCCATAAGACCACGAAGCAACTCCTCATGCCTTCCAATGGTGGCTCCTTGGGAGGAGAGGGCATTGCGGAGCTGGTCCGAGTCTGCTGTCCGTCATGGCCAGACCCAGATGCAGACAGTGTCGATGTAAGAAAAGTTTATTACAAAAACAGTGGGGCAGGCCAACAACAGGCCAAGGGCAGGCAGAGGTCAGCAATCCAGAGCAGAGTCCGAAAGGTACAAAACGGCAGGCAGGCTCAGGGTCAGGGCAGGCAGAGGTCAGTAATCCAGGGTGGTGTGACAAGGTACAGAACAGCAGGCAGGCTCAATGGTCAAAACCGGGAAAACTAGAAGACAGGAGCTAGAGAAAGACAGGAGCACAGGAAATACTGGTTGGCTTGACGAAACAAAACGAACTGGCAACAGACAAACAGAGAACACAGGTATATTTACACTGGGGATAAATGGGGAAGATGGGCGACACCTGGAGAGGGTAGGAGACAAGCACAAAGACAGGTGAAACAGATCAGGGTGTGACACATGGCCAGACTTATAGTGGTATTTTCCCCTTTTAAATGCTCTAATGCGCATCATTGAAAAATGCCATAAGGTCTGAAATAGACACCAAAGTTGACATACTGTACAAACAATTATCTAGTAATTATCTAAGTAATACAAAATACGTTTTTTGATCTGCTGGAGTTTAGTCAGTGGCAAGCTAAGACAAAGGGGACAGAAGAAGTTCAACACTTTATTCAATTCATTTCAATACAGCACATGGATTCATCATGTATTGTGCACAGGTATCTGATCGTGCTAGTGAACGGTAGCTGACAGTGTCGGCTAGAGATGACGTGCAGGAGCTTCCTGCATACATTTGTAGTCTTGCTGAGGTCTTCTCTGTTGCTAATTAGCATTTTACATTTTTGATAGTAAATTGAAGCAAATATATTGATGAAACTGACCTTGCCCGAGAGGTCAGTTTCATGTTATCAAAACATCACGCCAAGATTAGCCTACACGAAACACATACTTTATTTGAAGTGTTTGCAAAATTCACAATGTGTAAAATCAATGACGAAAAGATCATTGGAACCATTCCGTGTTTGACCGCTAAGTTTTATGGGTCATACGTTTAAAAATGTTTTTCTCACCATTACATCTTAATACATTTATTTTACCTTTATTTAAAGTGAGTTAAGAACAAATTCTTATTTTCAATGACGGCCTAGGAACAGTGGGTTAACTGCCTGTTCATGGACAGAACGACAGATTTGTACCTTGTCAGCTTAGGGATTTGAACTTGCAACCATCTAGGCTACCCTGCCACCCCATTATGTTACACGAACGGAACCATGCGTGCAATGATATTATTGTCCTGCAAATATTGGAATCCATATTATACATTTTCTGATGCACCAATTTAGTTTGGTCTTTGGGATTTTGTTTGGGTGCATATCAGTGTTTGAAGTTTGAAATGTTTGTAAAATTCATAATGTGTAAAATAAATGGTGGAAGGATCATTGGAACCATTTCCGTGTTTGACCGCTAGGTTTTATGGGTCATATTTTTTAATTTTTTTTATTCACCATTACATATTCATAAAATTATGTTACATGAACAGAACCATGCTTGCAATGATAATATTGTCCTGCAAATATCAGATGCCATATTATAAATATTCTAATGCATCAATTTAGTTTGAACTTTGGGATTTTGTTTGGGTGCATATCAGTGTCAAATACTCTTTAATTCAAATCAGAAGAATTTCTCTCATGAATGCAAAATCATCAGCAGAGGCAGCTGTAACATTCAGTAAGATGTGGACAGACTGTAAAGTCTCACCTGGATGTCCTGCCAGTGTGAGCACTCGAGTGAATGTTGAACTGGATGCCGAATTGGAATGAGCTGGACGGATGGATGAGCTACCTGGATGTCTTGGGGACAGCATAAGCTCAGCTGAGTTACATCCAGCATCCAGCTCAGAATTACATTCAGCATCCAGCTCAGAATTACATTCAGCATCCAGATCAGAATTACATCCAGCATCCAGCTCAGTTACATCCAGCAAGTGATTATTTGTAAATATTTTATTTATTTATTATTAACTTTTCAAATTGTACAACTATAAATGGCAGTTGGATTATACATAAAAAATGCAAATACATACCAAACACAAGTTTGAGAAAAATAACTAAATAATAAAAAAATAAAAGCATTTTTCAAATGTCACAAGTATTCAGACCTCTTGACTTTTTCGTTACAGCCTAATTCTAAAATTGATTAAATAAAAACAAATTCTCAATTATCAACACACAATACCTAATAATGACAAAGTGAAAACAGGTTTTCAGAAAACAGAAATACCTTATTTACATTCGGTTGAAGTCGGAAGTTTACATACACTTAGGTTGGAGTCATTAAAACTAGTTTTTCAACCACTCCACAAATTTCTTGTTAACAAACTATAGTTTTGGCAAGTCGGTTAGGACATCTACTTTGTGCATTACACACGTCATTTTTCCAACAATTGTTTACAGACAGATTATTTCACTTATAATTCACTGTATCACAATTCCAGTGGGTCAGAAGTTTACATACACTAAGTTGACTGTGCTTTTAAACAGCTTGGAAAATTCTGATAGGCTAATTAACATAATTTGAGTCAATTGGAGGTGTAGCTGTGGATGTATTTCAAGGCCTACCTTCAAATTCAGTGCCTCTTTGCTTGACATCATGGGAAAATCAAAAGAAATCAGCCAAGACCTCAGAAAAACAATTGTAGACCTCCACAAGTCTGGTTCATCCGTGGGAGCAATTTCCAAACGCCTGAAGGTACCACGTTCATCGGTACAAACAATAGTATGCAAGTATAAACACCATGGGACCACACAGCCGTCATACAGCTCAGGAAGGAGACATGTTCTGTCTCCTAGAGATGAACGTACTTTGGTGTGAAAGGTGCAACTCAATCCCAGAACAACAGCAAATTACCTTGTGAAGATGCTGGAGGAAACAGGTACAAAGCATCTATATCCACAGTTTAACGAATCCTATATCGACATAACCTGAAAGGCCGATCAGCAAGGAAGAAGCCACTGCTCCAAAACCGCCATAAAAACACAGACTACAGTTTGCAACTGCACATGGCAACAAAGATCGAGAAATGTCCTCTGATCTAATGAAACAAAAATAGAACTGTTTGTCCGTAATGACCATTGTTATGTTTGGAGGTGAAAGGGGAGGCAAGCCAAAGAACACCATCCCAACCATGAATCACGGGGATGGCAGCATCATGTTGTGAGGGTGCTTTGCTGCAGGAGGGACTGGTGCACTTCACAAAATAGATGGCATCATGAGGGAGGAAAATTATGTGGCTATATTGAAGCAACATCTCAAGATATCAGTCAAGAAGTTAAAGCTTGGTCACAAATGGGTCTTCAAAATGGACAATGACCCCAAGCATACTTCCAAAGTTGTGGCAAAATGGCTTACGGACAACAAGTCAAGGTATTGGAGTGGCCGTCACAAAGCCCTGACCTCAATACTATAGAAAAATTGTGGGCAGAACTGAAAAAGCGTGTGCGAGCAAGGAGGCCTACATACCTGACTCAGTTACACCAACTCTGTCAGGAGGAATGGGCCATAATTCACTCAACTTATTGTGGGAAGCTTGTGGAAGGCTACCCAAAACGTTTGACCTAAGTTAAAACATTTTAAAGGCAACGCTACCAAATGCTAATTGAGTAAACTTCTGATCCACTGGGAGTGTGATGAAAGTAAATAAATAATTCTCTCTACTATTATTCTGACATTTCACATTCTTCAAATAAAGTGGTGATCCTAACTGACCTTAAACAGGGAATTTTTACTTGGGTTAAATGTCAGGAATTGTGAAAAACTGAGTTTAAATGTACTTGGCTCAGGTGTATGTAAACTTCCGACTTTAACTGTAATTAGCTATTTTAGCATGATTTGTTGAACAGCTAAGAAAGTGTAAATTGATTGGTCTGGCTAGGTTCACCAAGTGTACTGTTGAGGACGCAGCTACTCCAGGAATTTCTAAGAAAGCGAAGCCTCCTGGCTTCATAACTCATGAAGCCGATGCAGTAAAAGACACTAATCTGATCGTGTCAATTAATTTAATGTCTATCAGCAAGTATCCTCCACGAATGACATGTTAACAAAGACATAAACAATTGACACAGTGATGAACTTGTGATCATTGCAAAATGTGTTGCTTACTCAGGAATTTGTCAGCTAATGTTGTTAGCATACTAGCTAATGGTTAGCGGCTAGCTAGCTAAAGGACATTTCGGACTGCTCGCTCACTAGCTGTTGTGACAGTAGACCTTTCGTTTTTAGCCTGTATTACATGTCGACAGTTAAAAGACATTAACCTAATAGTTATGTTATTAACTAATTATGAATTTCATGTCCAAATGTTGCTTCATATGTAAGTGCTCTTTTGGAGTTTGTAGCTATATGAACTAATCATTTCTGCTAGCTAACTACCATAGTAACTGAAGTGGTTTATCTTTATGAATAGCTATCCCATTAATATCTGGGGACTGCAGCAACTACAAGCTGTGCCCACTACATGTTGTGTCCACTGCCATTGTGGGTACTCGTGACAGTACGACACCCATTAGCATTACATCGCTACAGGCCGCGCCCACCAGCATTAGCTAGCAAGGTTATACACATATCTGCTGGAGCCAGACCCTATTGAACCCAACTCTTGCATCGCACTACTTGGTGGGCGGGGTGTGTAGTCGATCGCCACTACACTTGCGCCCTACAAGCCATGCCCCCCCAGTCTGCGGTCCACAGATAGACCCTACTTGCCTAGTTATCTGTTTTCCATTTGTCTAAGTAGCCAGTTGGCTCTTTGCTATACTAAATGTGTTGTTGTTTTATAACGAATGTCTCTAATTCTTGAATGTTGGGGCAGTTACCCACTCAGTTAGGGTAGCATGTACTTTTCTAATAGTAGTGTATGAGGGAACTTTACAGTGATCACAACTGTAGTTACCACGTTGATCATTTTGCATTTGTCTAGCTACTGTTACCGACTTTTATGTAGACCCACAACTTTTGTTTAGTCTGGACAATATTGCAAAACATGTTGATGCTTTCAGTAGCACTGAAGGTGTTGACTCATACTGCTTTTTCTATTCTTTGCATGGGCGAACGGGATGGATGCCACACACCAATAACTCAAGCTGAACTGGAAGAGGTGGCTGCAGCTATGGTCCATGTTGTATCTACAATTGTCTCCCTACTGACAGGACAATACATACACTGTTTTGAAGGATCCTGCCCAACCCAAATGCTTCAAGTGGCACAATTACGTAAGAGGCTTGAACAAACACTTGTAGCTGAACGCATTGCTAATACCGTGCCAGAAACATTGCCATTCCCATGCTGTTTCATTCTGTGTATCTCAAATAAATGTCTGTGTGTGATTTGTGGTATTTCTTTCCCTGTGTTGACAGTTGCAATGGTTAAAATAACAAGCATTACAAATGTTTTTTCATTTTCATTCTTTGATTTTGGTCTAGGTGCCAGTTCCCACATCTTAAGTTGTGTACTCTGTAGGGTTTTCTCTCTATATAATATTACTTGTTGATGAAACTAACTCATACGCTGTAAAATATAAAGTACCAGTCAAAAGTTTGGACACACCTACTCATTCCAGAGTTTGTATTTGGGATGGTGTGGGTGTGCTTTGCTGGTGACACTGTCAGTGATTTATTTAGAATTCAATACACATTTAACCAGTATGGCTACCACAGCATTCTGCAGCGATACGCCATCCCATCTGGTTTGTGCTTAGTGGGACTATCATTTGTTTTTCAACAGGACAATGACCCAACACACCTCCAGGCTGTGTAAGTGCTATTTAACGAAGAAGGAGAGTGATGGAGTGCTGCATCAGACGACCTGGCCTCCACAATTACCCGACATCAACCCAATTTAGATAGTTTGGGATAAGTTGGACCGCAGAGTGATGGAATAGCAGCCAACAAGTGCTCAGCTGGTTGAGAGAATGCTGAGTGTGCAAAGCTGTCATCAAGGCAAAGCGTGGCTACAATAAAGAATGTATATATAACATTATAACATATATTTAGATTTGTTTAAAAATGTCTGGTTACTACAGTATTCCATATGTGTTATTTCATAGTTTTGATGTCTTCACTATTATGTAGAAAATGGTCAAAAATAAAGAAAAACCCTTGAATGAGTAGTTGTCCAAACTTTTGACTGGTACT
This sequence comes from Oncorhynchus mykiss, assembly GCF_057628025.1. Classification (NCBI taxonomy): domain Eukaryota; kingdom Metazoa; phylum Chordata; class Actinopteri; order Salmoniformes; family Salmonidae; genus Oncorhynchus; species Oncorhynchus mykiss. The sequence goes on from NC_143022.1 coordinate 23,095,417, forward strand.
GTTTATACAGTGAGCTCCAAAAGTATTGGGACAGTGGCATTTTTTTTTTTTTTTTGCCTCTGTACTCCAGCACTTTGGATTTGAAAGTGCAGACTGGCAGCTTTAATTTGAGGGTATTTTCATCCATATCGGGTAAACCGTTTAGAAATGACTTTTTGTACATAGTTCCCCCATTTTAAGGGACCAAAAGTATTGGGAAAAATTCATTTATATGTGTATTAAAGTAGTCAAAAGTTTAGTATTTTGTCCCATATTCCTAGCACGGAGTGATTACATCAAGGTTGTGACTCTACAAAAGTGTTGGAGGCATTTGCTGTTTGTTTTGGTTTTGTTTCAGATTATTTTGTGCCTAATAGAAATTAATGGTAAATAATGTATTGTGTCATTTTGGAATCACTTTTATTGTAGATATGTTTCTAAACACTTCTACATTAATGTGGATGCTACCATGATTATGGATAGTCCTGAATGAATCGTGAATAATGATGAGTGAGAAAGTTACAAACGTACAAATATCATACCCCCCAGAAATGCTAACCTCACCTGTTATTGTAATAGTTAGAGGTTAGCATGTCTTGGGAGTATGGTATTTGTGCATCTCTAACTTTCTCACTAAATGTACAGTCTGAACTTTAACCTCATAGTCATTTGATCATTTCAAATCCAAAGTGCTGAAGTACAGAGCCAAAGCAACAACAAATGTGTCACTGTCCCAATACTTTTGGAGATTACTGTATACAGTGGGGCAAAAAATTATTTAGTCAGCCACCAATTGTGCAAGTTATCCCACTTAAAAAGATGAGAGGCCTGTAATTTTCATAATAGGTACACTTCAACTATGACAGACAAAATGAGAAAAAAATGTCCAGAAAATCACATTGTAGGATTTTTAATGAATTTATTTGCAAATTATGGTGGAAAATAAGTATTTGGTCAATAACAAACGTTTATCTCAATACTTTGTCATTGCCAACAAAGGGTATATAACAGCTGTAGAGGGATAAGTGTGTTGACGACCTATGCCACCCCAGGTTTCAACAAGAGCATTGGGAGCGATGCCTAGAAATACAGTACAATACAGGTTCCTAGATTTGGTGGGAGCTCACATTGGTTCACCCAGGGAAGAGGCTGAGACTGATGTAACTTTCTGGGATTTCAGACATTTTCACTTTTAAAGATAGATAGATGCAGATGTAGATGCATCCGTTCTGGACCAAACTTGATTTTGGTTAACACAAACAAAAGGGTGGTTTAACAGCATGACGTTTCGTATATCTGTGCCTTAAAACCTGTTATGGCTGCGATCCCTGTACAGGGATCAACATCAGGGGAAATTTCAGAGTGACTAAAAATACAACGTCGTAACATTAAACATTCTTGAAAATGCAAGTGTCTTACACCCTTCAAAAGATTAGAATCTTGGTAATCAAACTACATTTTCCAATTTAAAATAGCTATTACAGAGAACAAATACCATGCTTTTGTTTGAGAAGAGCAATCAACAACAGAAACATTTTCCGCCATGACAGTTTTTACACATTCACATCTGAAGGTAAAATTATGACTTACATTCGTATATCTTGCTCTTATTTCTCTTCCTGAGGGTCCCAGTGATCAAATGAAGTGCCGTTTTCGTTGATAAAATCAATTTTTATAGCTTAAATCGAAACATTTTTTAACCTGTTTGTGCCGTGAATTCCATCTCTATCAATTTTTTACGGAGCATTCGACATAATTACACACGGTAAACCATCGTTTATCTAGTCATGGTTGGTTTCAGTGCATTCCTCTGGGTGTTTGCAACACAGCCAAACGTCATTGTTTTTTTGTGGGGAGTATTGACCGAAGTGAACTGATTTGAAGACAATGAGCAATGACTACCTTGCGCACCAATCATTTTAGCAAAGCTTCGTTGATGGACTGGATTGTATTTCTGCCCAATGACCACTGATCTTCTTGAAATCTAGCTGGGTAGATAGTCAATAAGCTGAGGTAAACGCCAGTATGTAATGGTTTTGGGTTGGAGCGCCATTCCTTGTTTGATATTGCATGCGTAACGAACTCCATTCTCGCCTTGACGATCAGAGGAATTGCTGTGAGGCTTGTTACGCGCAGCTGAATTTCGGAAAGTTGTATTTTCAACGATTTCATTGAAGATATCATGGCAAATAAATCAGGAAAAGCGAAGTCAAAGCCTAAAGTGAAAGTGAAAAAGTGAAAGTGAGACAGATTTTTTGTTTGAAGAATCTTTGAGTGTTATGATTCAAACAGGAACTGAGGAGCTGTTTCTGCAAGGACAGGACGTACTTCTGGACGGGTAAGTGCTAATGCCGTTTTATGAAATATAAATATATATATTTTTTTTTTTGCAAAAAAATATATATAATTATTTTTTTATTTTTTAAAATTTGCAATGAAATGTGTGGTTTGTTTGTGTGTATGTGTTGGTTTGTTTGGTTGTGTGTGTATATATATATATATTCCATGTCAGATATATATATTTTCCATGTCAGATTATATTTTCCATTGTTTTATTCAAATGGAATGGAGTAGAACAGCAAACACACACATGGCCACTGCGCCTGCTACTTCTCTTCATTTCCATATGAAATAGCCATTGGGTGCTGTTCAGGGGAGGGCAGGCCTACAACAATGGCCGGAGTTGAATGGAACAGCACTTCACCTTAGTGACTGTTCCCTCTGCTCTATATCTGGGGTGGCAGGGTAGCCTAGTGGTTAGAGCGTTAGAGCGTTGGACTAGTAAACGAAAGGTTGCATGTTCGAATCCCCAAGGTACAAATCTGTCGTTCTGCCCCTGAACAGGCAGTCATTGAAAATAAGAATTTGTTCTTAACTAGGTAAATAAAGGTAAAAAATAAATGCAATACATATCTGTTTATTTTATGTGATGATAAATACAAATATTTTTTAAATGTTTTCTTTCACAGTGATAGCGACTCCGACTGGGAGCCCCCCCCCCCACTGCCAAGCTGCCCGCTCTACCTCTGCCCCCAGTGGTGTTCATATGCCACAGTTCATTACTGTAGTTATGACTGTGCCTCAGGGCCAAAAGGGCACATCATGGAGGCGTCGTTGTGTTCTGTGTCGCATGAACGGCACCACTTGTTCAGTTTGCCTCTGCTCTACATCAGAAAGAGACTGCTATGGGACATGGCACAGGCAGCAAAATATTGTGTCGAGGACTTCCAATTTTTACTGTTTTTTTTAATATTTATTTTCTAATATTTTTTTAAACATTTTTTTTGTGTGTGTGTGTTACAATTGCTTTTTGATATGTTGTATATAGTTATTTGCACTGTTGTATATAGTTATAGGTAATTTCACCAATTCGGCCAATTGGGTACATTTGGGCAACTTGTGGGACACCTGAGTGACTTCATGCTACATGTCATGTAGCTCACCCATTCCTGAAGTTATCAGTCTGAAACTTTGCACACCCACAGTTGCCCTCTTGTGTTATCCATCAAAGTGATCTCCAGCATCATATCCGACTGTGTGGCTATTCTAGTACATGTGAAAGATGATGCTACAACAATAAAAAACAGAAAACGTATGCTCTTTCTTTCTCTTTTCTTCCACCAGATCTACTGTGTTATATTCTCCTACATTCAATTAACATTTCCACAACCTTCAGAATGTTTCCATTCAAATGATACCAAGAAAATGCATATCCTTGCCTCTGGGGCTGAGCTACAGGCAGTTAGATTAGGGTATGTCTTCAGGCGGAAATTGAGAACAAAGGGATCAATTAATTTTATGACATTCCATCCTGGGGTTTTACTATTGAAATGAAATAAAATATAAATTAAAAAACGTTCATGAAAAATCGTGGGACTCTTATTTTGAGATTGGAAATGCAGGACTTATTTTGGCATGACAAATCGAGGGACTCTTATTTTTCGAAATCGGTAATACAGGCCTCTTATTTTGAAGTGTGTTATGCTGGATGTAACTCTGAGCAGGATGCTAGATGTAACTCTGTGCTGGATACTGGATGCTGGATATAACTGAGCTGGATGCTGGATGTTGTTAACTCTGGATGTAACATCCAGCATCCAGCTCAGTGTCACAGCCCCCACTGATCATCAGCTTGAGCTACACTGAGTGTACAAAACATTAAGGGCCTCTTATTTTGAAGTGTGTTACATCCAGCTCAGAGCTGGATGCTGGATTCTGGGTGTAACTAAGCTGAGCCGGATGCTTGATGTAACTCTGTGCTGGATTCTGGATGTAACTAAGCTGAGCCGGATGCTGGATGTAACTCTGTGCTGGTTCTGGATGTAACTAAGCCGAGCCAGATGCTTGATGTAACTCAGCTGAGCTGGATTCTGGATGTAACTCTGAGCTGGATGCTGGATGTAACTCAATATTAGGAAGGTGTTCTTTATGTTTTGTACACAGTGTATATCCCCTCACCTGCTTTGTCCTTATCCCTCACTATTCTCATCCCATTTTCACAGATCCCAAACAGGGGCGGATTGGGACATGAATTCGACCCTGGCATTTTATCCAGCCCACACCACTGCATGTGTCACCATCTTTTTTTTACAATCCATGACCATGGCGGTTTAACTGATGACAGAATCAGAGCTGGTCTCTTTGCTCTTTGCTAATGCCATGTTTTACGTTTAATGTGAGTTTGCTTGACCTCAGCTCAGCCTATCAGCAAACACAACAAGCTCTCACACTCTCACATCAGAATTAAACGTTCATCCATGTTTCTCGTACAGAAAATGTTGAAGTTGTTCCAAACATCACATTTTGAAGTGTTTAAAGTTAAGTTTAGGCATTAACTCAGAATTCTAAAGGTTAGGTATTAACTCTGAATGTTTAAGTTTAAGGATTAAGGTTTGGGATAGGTTTAAAATAAAAATCTGAAAAACTACTTTCTATTGCTGGATTCAGACATGGATGGACCTCGACTACAGACTTGTATCACGGGTGACCTGGCTGAGAAAACCGGGCTGGCCCATCTTGATAGGCGGGCAGGCCGGCCATTTCCCATTGATCAGCCAAAGGCTCATTATAGATTTGGGCTCAAATATTTTGTCTTTAAAATATGCCCATATCATCCTTTTCATTGTTTTATTTTGATATAAAAATATGTATATTTGTGAGTGTCAATTTCGACCAGTCCACCCTCAAAAATGTTTTGTCTAGCCCATATGGCATTTGACAGAATTGCCAGAAGGCCCGTCTGCCCCTGCTCCCAAATCAGTGGCTTCTGTCTAAGACAGCCTCTCCCTCCTATGGTGACAGCTATATTTAAGCCAACTGATAATCAATGCCATTATGCACAGTGCCATTCTAAGAAGCTCCAGGATTTTTTATTTAGTCGATTCCAGGTCTTGATTTGCCAAGAAAGAGTTAAGAAATTATCTATTCTAGATTTAATGTAGGACTGGTTTTGAAGGTGAAGGATGAATTATGCTATTAAACAGCGCACCCTCCACTCTTTCCTAATCATGAACTCATCTTTTAGAGAAATAAAAATTACCAAAAGGGACTTACAATGACCCATAAGACTTCTTAGTGATGTAAATGTAAAGCATTACTGTTATGTCATGTTTGTAAGGTAGCGTACAGTTTTCAGGCTAGGTTGACATAGGAAGAAATATTTAGGATACGTTCTCATGAGGTCATTGGTGAGAAAATGGGGAGAAACAAGGGTTTTACTCTAATATTACAGGCAGCTTTGATGAAACTGCTTTAAAACTATGTGTTGACATGTCAGTGGTGAGTTTGACTTTCTTGTAAACTTGACAGAGACACTTTATAGCTAAAGGAGGTTACTCGGAACTGTTACGACTGCGAACAATGGGCTCCTGTGTTGTGACCTCTGAAAAGTCATGATTGCAAATGTGATAGTCATGGTTTTGTAGAATATGCACATTTGACAGTTAAACCATATGTTTGAGTTTGATTGCAGCCTGTTATGAAGTTATTAATTTTCAATTGACAGACAAAACTGCATGACATACCATACTGACATGACATACCATACTGACACATAGCCTACTGGGCACCGGGCTTGGTGTTTAGACCGAGGGTGGTTCTCCCATATGGTCAAGCCATTTGAAAACTTTTCTGCAAAATGTATGGCATTTTTGTCATGTAGCCAACTGCAGAAACTTCCCTTTCTAATTATGATAGGCCTACATCTCATCACTCACACAGTCGAGTCATCGATGTTCGATTCCAATCTAGCAGGATCAGTCAGTCAAGACATGACTCAGCACCACACACCTATCAGTTATGCTCTTCACAAGCATTAGACTCCCGTTACCTCGAGTTGATTAGACTGCAATATTGATATCCACTAATATTATACTAGGTGCAATATTCAATATGTTTTTTTCAGTTGTGCTCTTCAATATTAATCCATGTTATTGTCAAATGTAATATTCCATATTCCATACAGGCCTACTTGTCATTTAAAGTGTGACTATCTCAGGCTATAACTTAGCAGTCACAATTATTCAAATATGCTGATACTATCCTGGTTACACTTACACTAAATATACAAAAGTATGTGGACTCCTTTGCTGACAGGTATATAAAATCGTGCAAACAGCCATGCAATCTAAATTGACAAACATTTGCAGTAGAACGGCCTTACTGAAGGAGTCAGGGACTTTCAACGTGGCACCGTCATAGGATGCAACCTTTCCAACAAGTCAGTTTGTCAAATGTCTGCCCTGCTAGAGCTGCCCTGGTAGAGCTGCCCTGGTCAACTGTAATTGATGTTATTGTGAAGGGGAAGTCTAGGAGCAACAACGGCTCAGTCGCGAAGTGGTAGGCCAGTCAAGCTCACAGAACAGGACTGCCAAGTGCTGAAGCCCGTAGCGCCTTAAAATCGTCTCTCCTCGGTTGCCACACCCACTCATGAGTTCCAAACTGCCTTTGGAAGCAACGTCAGCACAATAACTGTTCGTCGGGACCTTCATGAAATGGGCTTCCATGGCCGAGCAGCCGCACAATAGCCTAAGATTGTCAGGCGATGGGTGTAGCTGGTATATGAAGTCAGGCGCAGGAGAGCAGAGATAAGTGAACAACGCACTTTAATAAAGGCAAATGTACAAAGTAACAAACCCAATGTGCGAACAAAATAACGGTTACCACTAAACACGGGTAAACCAGCACCCGGGAATAAACCAGCCGGAAACGTACCGACCTAACAATAAACAATCACGCACAAAGACATGGGGGAAACAGAGGGCTAAATACACAACACATAATGAGGGAAATGAAACCAGGTGTGTGGTAAAACAAGACAACACAAATTAAAAATTAAAAATGGATCAGCAATGGCTAGAAGACCGAACATCGCCCGAACAAGGAGAGGCATCGACTTCGGAAGAGGTCGTGACAAAGATGTATTTTACATTTTTTACATTCCCTTTAGTTCCAGTGATGGGAAATCTTAATGCTACAGCATACAATCACATTCTACACAATTCTGTACTTCAAAATTTGTGGCAACAGCCTTCCCTTTCCTGTTTCAGCATGACAATGCCCCCATGCACAATGTGAGCTCCGTACAGAAATGGTTTGTTGAGATTGTTGTGGAAGAACCTGACTGGCCTGTACAGAGCCCTGACCTCAACCCCATCAAACACCTTTGGGATGAATTGGAACGCAGACTGTGAGTCAGGCCTAATTGCCCAACATCAGTGCTCAACCTAACTAATGCTCTTGTGGCTGAATGGAAGCAAGTCCCCATCTTGTGGAAAGCCTTCCCAGAAGAGTGGAGGCTGTTATAGCAGCAAAGGGGGAACCAACTTCATATTAATGCCCATGATTTTGGAATGAGATGTTTGATGAGCAGTTGTCCATACACTCTTGGTCATTTAGTGTATGTCACCCTTTGTTATTGTAGCAAGGATTTAGAATCAATTCACCATCCAGCGCTACTCTCATAAGACCCCCTCTCTCTTCTCGGCTCCCCTAGTTAGAATAAGCAGAGAGGGTACTTGTCAGATGGACACTGGCATGATATCTTTACTGGCGTGATATGCACAGCAAACAGCAACAGAGAACATTTGCTCATAATGAAAACAGTGATACAACAGTTTCCACTTGCACTCAAACTCAAGATGTACCCCAGTGACTTACTGTACTTTTACTGTTATTACAATGAGTAACAGCCCATCAATTTCTACACTCTTGAATGGACGATTGAATTGCCAATTGATCCACATCATCATTCCTACAATAGAATGATGAATACAACAGAATACAATAGAATACAATACAACAGATGACTTTGATAATAATTAAATTAATTTATTTGTGTGATTTTTTTCGTTTTGTTGTGATAACCAGTTGTATAATCTTCCATCACCCCTGATCCAACAGTTGATGAAGAATGCCATTGTGGGAGTCAACTATTTATACCTAACCTTACCTGGAGTTGAAGTTCAGGTTTCCTGAGTTCCTCCACCTTAACTGTCTCTCTGTCCCCTAACCTGCTTCTCCACTTTGCTCTCTAGGTTCTACTGGGATTTCACCATGTTGATGTTCATGGTGGGCAACCTCATCATCATCCCAGTGGGGATCACCTTCTTCAAGGACGAGACCACCGCGCCCTGGATCATCTTCAACGTGGTCTCTGATACCTTCTTCCTCATGGACCTGGTCCTCAACTTCCGCACAGGCATTGTTTTAGAGGACAACACTGAGATCATCCTGGACCCCAAGAAGATCAAGAGGACGTACCTGAAGACCTGGTTTGTGGTGGACTTTATCTCCTCCATCCCTGTTGATTATATCTTCTTGATCGTGGAGAAGGGGATCGACTCTGAGGTGTATAAAACAGCCAGAGCCCTGAGGATCGTGCGCTTTACCAAGATCCTCAGTCTGCTGAGGCTGCTCAGGCTGTCCAGGCTAATTCGCTATGTCCACCAATGGGAAGAGGTAAGCTGGGCTCTAGAACTTACTTTGTCCAATAGCAGGAGGAGATGGGATTTGCAATACTTTTCTATAATTTACACAGGCCAATAGACGCGTGGGTTGTTATTAAGCAACAAAATCGTTGTTATTAAGCAACAAAATTGTTGTGTGTGCAAATTCAGGGCAAAACAACTGTGAACTCAAAATAATTAATGACAACATGTAACAACATTCACAAGCATTATTTTCGTGACGTTGTCAGGCAGCCCGTCTATGAGAGGCTACACACTATGGGTCAAGTACTTGCATTGACCAATGGAAAGAGGGGGTAGGATGGACAAGGCATAGGCCAGAATCCCTTTTATAATACAATTTCAAGGCAGCAGTAGCAAGAATAAAACACAAGTGAGTCAGATTGAACATCATCAACCCATCCTATTTCTGGGAAGTGTTTTTCCAATAATAGGCAAGTCTCACTATCACAGGCCTTCAACACTGTTGTCTCTGTACCAGAAGTGATGTATATCAGCAGGATGCTGAGATTCACAGCTTTGCTTTCTCAGCAGTCAGCGGTCATCATCACAGCATTGGGCCATGGAGTGCAGCCAGTCACATATAGCGACAACATGAAAGACAGCAGTTCATGTTCAAAGGAAAAGAACATGAAAACAGCATACCCACAACAAAGAGGGTTTTGAATGAATTCCTGTGATCAGCAGCTGTCCAGACAAGCAGTATGGCTTATTAGTCACACAGTCTCGCTGTCTTCATGTATATTTCCTGTCTTAGATCAAAACCAAACATCCCATTTGATCAGCATGTGTGTTTATTGACGGTCTTGAATCTGAGGTGTGAATGTTAATGAGATTGGACTGCCTAATACAGCACAGGGGAACTTCTAATGGTGCCTTCATAGACAAACAGCTCTATTACACATCTCTGACAGGAATAAGTCAAGTTTCCATTCTACACTGGATAATCTATTTATATTAAGGATACAGTGCATTCGAAAAGTATTCAGACCCCTTCACTTTTTTCCACATTGTGTTACGTTGCAGCCTTATTCTAAAATTGCTTAAATAATTTTTTATCCTCATCAATCTGCACACAATCTGCACACAATACCCCAATTATGACAAAGCGAAAATAGGTTTTAAGAAATGTTTGTACATGATTGATTGTACGTGATTTGGAAAGGCACAAACATGTCTATATAATGCCCCACAGTTGACAGTGCATTTCAGAGCATAAAACCAAGCCATGAGGTTAAAGGAATTGTCCGTAGAGCTCCGAGACAGGATTGCGTTGAGGCACAGATCTGGGGAAGTGTACCAAAACATGTCTGCAGCATTGAAGGTCCCCAAGAACACAGTGGCCTCCATCATTCTTAAATGGAAGAAGTTTGGAACCACCAAGACTCTTCCTAGATCCAGCCAGCTGGCCAAACTAAGCAATCGGGGGAGAAGGGTCTTGATCAGGGAGGTGACAAAGAACCAGATGGTCCCTCTGACAGAGCTCCAGAGTTCCTCTGTGGATATGGGAGAACCTTCCAGAAGGACAACCATCTCTGCAGCACTCCACCAATCAGGCCTTTATGAGAGAGTGGCCAGACGGAAGCCATTCCCCAGTAAAAGGCACATGACCGCCCTCTTGGAGTTTGCCAAAAGGCACCTAAAGGACAGACCATGAGAAACAGACCAGATTCTCTGGTCTGATGGAACCAAGACTAAACTCTTTAGCCTGAACGCCAAGTATCACGTCTGGGAGAAACCTGGCATCAACACTACGGTGAAACATGGTGGTGGCAGCATCATGCTGTGGGGATGTTTTTCAGTGGCAGGGACTGGGAGGACTAGTCAGGATCGAGGGAAAGATGAACGCCGCAAAGTACAGAGAGATCCATGATGAAAACCTGCTCCAGAGCGCTCAGGACCTCAGACTGGAGTGAAGGTTCACCTTCCAACAGGACAACGACCCTAAGCACACATCCAAGACAGCGCAGGAGTGGCCAGACGGAAGCCATTCCTCAGTAAAAGGCACATGACAGCCCTCTTGGAGTTTGCCTAAAGGCACCTAAAGGACTCTCAGACCATGAGAAACAAGATTCTCTGGTCTGATGGAACCAAGACTAAACTCTTTGGCTTGAATGCCAAACATCACGTCTGGGGGAACCGAAGACATGGATGTCGATTAAGGCAGCCCCCCCCCCCCCCCCGCACCTCTCTGATTCAGAGGGCCTGGGTTAAATGCGGAAGACACATTTCAGTTGAAGGCATTCAGTTGTACAACTGACTAGGTATCTCCCGTTCCTTTGTTTTGTAGGTGTTCAGAACAAGGTTAAGGGCTTAAGCTTAAGCTTTGTTGTAGAGCGTTTCACACAAAATCCAGGGAGGGGCCAGCTGAGTATAACTGTATCATCTGCATATAAATGGATGCGAGAGCTTCCTACTGCCTGAGCTATGTTGTTGATGTAAATTGAGAAGTGCGTGGAGCCTAGGATTGAGCCTTGGGGTACACCCATTGGTGACAGGAAGTGGCTGAGACAGCAGATGTTTTGACTTTATGCACTGCACTATTTGAGAGAGGTAGTTAGCAAACCAGGCCAAAGAGCCCGAAAATAAACTAATTCTCCTTAGCTGGCCCACAAGAATGGAATGGTCTACCGTCTCTAAAGCTTTGGCCAATTCAATAAAAATATCAGCACAACATTGCTTAGAATCAAGGGCAATGGGGACATCATTGAGGACATTTAAGGTTGCAGTGACACATCCATAACCTGAGCAGAAACTAGATTGCATTCCAGAGAGAATACTATAGACATCAAGAAAGCCAGTCTGTTGATTATTGACAAGTTTTTCCAACACTTTTGATAAACAGGGCAAAATAGAAATAGGCCTATAACAGTTAGGATCAGCTAGGTCTCCCACTTTAAATAAAGATCGAACCGTGGCTGCCTTCCAAGCAATGGGAACCTCCCCAGAGAGGAGGACCTTACTTACGAATGTTTTTAATAATGTATGTGTTTTGGAAAACTAATGAATTTGCACGTTGATTCATGTTCGATGAAGATGTCCATGTCTGTTTTTATATCAATCATTGACAGGTGTGATCTTTGAAATGGTTATGTTCAGTGGTAAAAAATGTTGCAACAAATACATTCTAAAAGCTTTAACAAGAGCAAGGTATTGTGTTTCATTTGAAAACAGCATCACATTTTGTAAAAGCAGAATATTTCAGGTCCTCCTACCTCCCTAACCTTAAAGAAGAAAGGGTCTAAACCATCTGACCCAGATGTTTTTTTGTGGTCATTTAACTTCTTGGTGACAGGGGGGCAGTATTGAGTAGCTTGGATGAATACGGTGCCCAGAGTAAACTGCCTGCTACTCTGTCCCAAATGCTAATACAGTATATGCATATGTTTAGTAGTATTGGATAGAAAACACTCTGACGTTTCTACAACTGTTTGAATGATGTCTGTGAGTATAACAGAACTCATATGGCAGGCGAAAACCTGAGACAAATCCAAAAAGGAAGTGGGAAATCTGAGGTTTGTAGTTTCATTTACAGTGCCTTGCGAAAGTATTCGGCCCCCTTGAACTTTGCGACCTTTTGCCACATTTCAGGCTTCAAACATAAAGATATAAAACTGTATTTTTTTGTGAAGAATCAACAACAAGTGGGACACAATCATGAAGTGGAACGACATTTATTGGATATTTCAAACATTTTTAACAAATGAAAAACTGAAAAATTGGGCGTGCATAATTATTCAGCCCCTTTACTTTCAGTGCAGCAAACTCTCTCCAGAAGTTCAGTGAGGATCTCTGAATGATCCAATGTTGACCTAAATGACTAATGATGATAAATACAATCCAACTGTGTGTAATCAAGTCTCCGTATAAATGCACCTGCACTGTGATAGTCTCAGAGGTCCGTTAAAAGCGCAGAGAGCATCATGAAGAACAAGGAACACACCAGGCAGGTCCGAGATACTGTTGTGAAGAAGTTTAAAGCCGGATTTGGATACAAAAAGATTTACCAAGCTTTAAACATCCCAAGGAGCACTGTGCAAGCGATAATATTGAAATGGAAGGAGTATCAGACCACTGCAAATCTACCAAGACCTGGCCGTCCCTCTAACCTTTCCGCTCATACAAGGAGAAGACTGATCAGAGATGCAGCCAAGAGGCCCATGATCACTCTGGATGAACTGCAGAGATCTACAGCTGAGGTGGGAGACTCTGTCCATAGGACAACAATCAGTCGTATATTGCACAAATCTGGCCTTTATGGAAGAGTGGCAAGAAGAAAGCCATTTCTTAAAGATATCCATAAAAAGTGTTGTTTAAAGTTTGCCACAAGCCACCTGGGAGACACACCAAACATGTGGAAGAAGGTGCTCTGGTCAGATGAAACCAAAATTGAACTTGGCAACAATGCAAAACGTTATGTTTGGCGTAAAAGCAACACAGCTGAACACACCATCCCCACTGTCAAACATGGTGGTGGCAGCATCATGGTTTGGGCCTGCTTTTCTTCAGCAGGGACAGGGAAGATGGTTAAAATTGATGGGAAGATGGATGGAGCCAAATACAGGACCATTCTGGAAGAAAACCTGATGGAGTCTGCAAAAGACCTGAGACTGGGACAGAGATTTGTCTTCCAACAAGACAATGATCCAAAACATAAAGCAAAATCTACAATGGAATGATTAAAAAATAAACATATCCAGGTGTTAGAATGGCCAAGTCAAAGTCCAGACCTGAATCCAATCGAGAATCTGTGGAAAGAACTGAAAACTGCTGTTCACAAATGCTCTCCATCCAACCTCACTGAGCTCGAGCTGTTTTGCAAGGAGGAATGGGAAAAAATTTCAGTCTCTCGATGTGCAAAACTGATAGAGACATACCCCAAGCGACTTACAGCTGTAATCGCAGCAAAAGGTGGCGCTACAAAGTATTAACTTAAGGGGGCTAAATAATTTTGCACGCCCAATTTTTCCGTTTTTGATTTGTTAAAAAAGTTTGAAATATCCAATAAATGTCGTTCCACTTCATGATTGTGTCCCACTTGTTGTTGATTCTTCACAAAAAATACAGTTTTATATCTTCATGTTTGAAGCCTGAAATGTGGCAAAAGGTCGCAAAGTTCAAGGGGGCCGAATACTTTCGCAAGGCACTGTATGTCCAAATGCCTCCTTTTTGTTCGCACCTTTTGTTCACAAATCCAAATTCACGACGCGCAGGCCAGACGAAAAGTAAAACAATGATATTACAGTTCGTAGAAACATGTCAAACGATGTATAGAATCAATCTTTAGGATGTTTTTAACATAAATCTTCAATGATGTTTCAACCGGAGAATTCTTTTGTCTTTAGAAATGCAATGGAACGCAGCTACCTCTCACGGGAGCGCGCCTGACTGAGCTCATGGCCTTCTGGCAGACCCCTTACTCAATCAGCTCTTATTCTCTCCTCCTTCACAGTAGAAGCCTGAAACAAGGTTCTAAAGACTGTTGACATCTAGTGGAAGCCTTAGGAAGTGCAATCAGACCAAATTTATACTGTTTCTTGAATAGGCAAAGAGTTGGAAAAACTACAAACCTCAGATTTCCCACTTCCTGGTTGGATTTTTTTCACAGGTTTTTTGCCTGCCATATGAGTTCTGTTATACTCACAGACATCATTCAAACAGTTTTAGAAACTTCAGAGTGTTTCCTATATATACCCACTAATAATATGCATATCTTAGCTTCTGGTCCTGAGTAGCAGGCAGTTTACTCTGGGCACCTTATTCAACCAAGCTACTCAATACTGCCCCCAAGCCATAAGAGGCTTTAATGGCTAGCTCAGAATATGAGGTGTTAATGGCTAGCTCAGAATATGAGCTTTCCAAAAGTTGTTTATATATTGGAGTCAGCATGCCAGACTACCTGGCCTGATGACTCCTTGCTGTCCCCAGTCCACCTGGCCGTACTCGTGCTCCAGTTTCAAATGTTCTGCCTGCGGCTATGGAACCCTGACCATTTCACCAGATGTGCTACCTGTCCCAGACCAGCTGTTTTCAACTCTCTAGAGACAGCAGGAGCGGTAGAGATTGGCTATGAAAAACCAACTGACATTTACTCCTGAGGTGCTGACCTGTTGCACCCTTGACAACCACTGTGATTATTATTATTTGACCCTGCTGGTCATCTATGAACATTTGAACATCTTGGCCATGTTCTGTTATAATCTCCACCCAGTACAGCCAGAAGAGGACTGGCCACCCCTCATAGCCTGGTTCCTCTCTAGGTTTTTTCCAAGGTTCTGGCCTTTCTAGGGAGTTTTTCCTAGCCACTGTGCTGCATTGCTTGCGGTTTGTGGTTTTAAGCTGGGTTTCTGTACAGCACTTTGTGACATCAGCTGATGTAAGAAGGGCTTTATAAATACATTCGATTGATTGATTGATATTATAGAGCTCATTAATTTCGGGAGCCCAGATAATTTATTTATGAATCCCATCATTGGATGGTTCGGTAGTTGGGTTTCCCCAGGGACTCCATAGGCCAGCATAGCTTACCTACACTACATGACCAAAAGTATGTGGATTAATATGAAGTAGGTCCCTCCTTTCCATCTTTAAAAGCTTACACTATAGGGAAGGCTTTCCACTAGATGTTGGAACAGTGCTGCAGGGACTTGCTTCCAATCAGCCACAAGAGCATTACTGAGGTCAGGCAGTGATGTTGGGCGATTAGGTCTGGCTCGCAGTTGGTGTTCCAACTCATCCCAAAGGTGTTCAATGGGGTTGAGGTCAGGGCTCTATGCAGACCAGTCAAGTTCTTCCACACCGATCTCGACAAACCATTTCTGTATGGACCTCGCTTTGTGCACAGGGACATTGTCATGCTGAAACTGTTGCTACAAAGCTGGATGCACAGAATCGTCTAGAAAGTCATTGTATGTTGTAGCATTAAGATTTCCCTTCACTGGAATTAAGGGGCCTAGCCTGAACCATGAAAAACAGCCCCAGACCACCAATTCCTCCACCAAACTTTACAGTTTGCACTATGCATTCGGGCAGACAGCGTTCTCAGATTTGTTCGTTGGACTGCCAGCTAGGCAGTGGAGATTGCATGGCTGTGTGCTTGATTTTATACACCTGTCAGCAACAGGTGTGGCTGAAATAGCCCAATCCACGAAGCTCAGGAGGTGTCAAACTTCCTTTTGTATATATAGTGTATGTTGTAAATATAGAAAAAAGGAGTTGCCTGGTAATGTGTATGTATCTTTCAAATCTTGGGATGTTCTCAAACCATTGCTGTCCATGATATTGGCATGGGTATGGATTGCACATTTAGATCATTGTGGGGATGCAAAAGGCCACCCTCGAGATTGCAAAGCATTATTGTGTAATATTTCAGTATGGGCATGCCATTTTGATTCCCAGTTACAATGTTTTTTAATTTTGTGCCAAATATAAATTGTGTGAGTAGTAATAGGACCACAGCTTAGTTGACATTGTTTAAGGAATATACAGTATGGCTGAGGGTTTTGCAAAAAGTGTTTTAATCATATTAATGAAATTGGAGCCAATACCCATATGTTCCAAGACAGACCAAGAGGTATGACCATTCTAGTCTATCGAAAGCTTTTTCTGCATCAAGAGATACAGCCCAAGGAGCTGTTGTTTCTGATGAAGGATCTAAGATATGTAATAGTCGACAGAGGTTATCCGAGTATAAACACTTTATAACAAACCCGCTTGGTCTGTGTGGCCTAATTTGGGTAAGTCTCGAGACGACAACATTTTGGAAAACAGTTTTTTATCTGTATTTGTCTAAGATAGGGGGCAATAGTGAGAACACTGGGTGGTATCCTTACCTTTTTTTCATAAAAGTGAAATTAGTGCTCTATTCACATCTCTCCCAAATGAACCTTTGTGAACTGCTATATTAATCATTTTGAGCAATAGTGGACCTAATTGATTACAACATTTTTAATAGACCTCAGGAAGAAATACTGTCCCATCCAGGTGATTTGCCTTTATTCATGCTATCCAATCCCCTTTTTAATTCATTGAGAGAGATTTAAGCTCCCAGCAAGGTGGCTTCCTCTGTTGAGAGAAGAAGAGTTCGTAATTATTTTAGAAAGTACCTAGTCTGGCTTGGTGTGGATTTACAATCAGAGATGTACAGTTCTTTATAGAAGCTTGAGAATCTTTGACTGATGAATTTGGGTTCTGACAGTAATTCCCCTGTTCCAGATTCAATAAATTCAATCAGTTAATTGATCATTACTGCATAGCGTGTTGGCCAGTAAACAACTGGGACAATTACCATGGAAGTAATGGTTGAGTCTGACTTGATGGATGGCAAATTCTGCTCTCTGCCTGATCAATAAATATGTTCTGTCTTGACTTTGGAAAGAGTAATAGCTACCTGGTCTGAAAAGAGTTTGTTGAGAACGCTTTAACGCAGTTAACGTTTGCATTATTTTTAATAAAACCTTTGGCAGCATCCCATAGTATCCAGGGGTCATCGACTTAATTTTTATTGATCATTATGAATTAATTTAGTCACATTTCAAATCGATCAAAGAACGTTTGATTCTGTAGTAATGAAATGTTGAAATGCCATCTTCTGGCTTCTTTAGGAGATTCCGAAATGTGAAGTTGTCAGTATTAAGCGTAGTGGTCAGACAAGCTCATATGTTGAAGATAGAACTAGAGGTGTAGATAATACTATGCAATCCATTCGTGAGAAAGATTTATGGCTGTTTGAGTAATAAGTGCACTCTTTTGATTCAGGATTATGTGCTCACCAGGCATCAATAAGGTTGTAATCAGAGAGTATATACTGGAGAGCCTTGGTTGTAGTTGTGATAAAATGCGTCTTGGTGAGAGGTGTAGGAGTCAGGCGCAGGAGAGCAGGGATGTGGGGAGCAGGGAAGCGTGTTTAATAATTTAGTCCACCAATACAAAACGGCACAGACAAAAATCCCAAAACTACGCTCTCGAATACTCAGAAACTCGTGCAAACGCACGGAGGAACAAACACAGTTCCGACACTTTACACACACGTGCATAATAGTGAAAAACAACAAACATCAAATACAATCGAGCGCAATACACACAAGTCTAATCCTGCACGAATTAAGGCTGGTAACAGGTGCCCTATATACACACAGAAATAAACGCAATTGAAACCAGGTGTGAAAAGGAACACAGACAAATCAACTAGAAAAGGAAAAAGGGATCGGTAGCGGCTAGTAAGCCGGCGACGCAAGTCGTGACAGTAGTTGGTCTTTGTTTTGAATGTCCAAAATGGCATTCATGCCTTTCTCAATAACCAGATGGAATTCAGTTAATTCTAACAATATGCTGTTCAGAGAATCAAAAAAACATAGGATCATATGAATTTGGAGTATACTCATTAATAAAGGGAATTTTCTTTCCATTATGGAAACATTTAAGGAAATTGATTCTGCCTTCTTTGTCTTCACCTCTACCCAAGAAAGTTTGTTAGAATCATTATGATTACAGCTTCAGTTTTGTTTGGGGCTGATGAAAAAGCAGCAGCTTGTAGAAATGACTATATAAGTGTTTTTGGAGCAGGTGTGTTTCTTGGAGCATTGATTGATTTATAAATATTGTTTCTCTTCAAACTGGAAACCACATATCCTGAGGCCGCATTTATTGTAGATGGGGATTTTAACAAAGCAAATTTGAGGAAAACGCTACCGAAGTTCTATCAACACATTGACTGTAGTAGCCGTGCTGGAAAAACACTCAACCACTAATATTCTCTATTCCGGGATGCTGACAATGCCCTCCCCTGCCCTTCCTTTGGCAAATCAGATCACAGCTCCATTTAGCTCCTCCCTTCCTATAGGCAGAAACTCAAACAGGAAGTACCCGTGCTAAGGTCTATTCAATGCTGGTCTGACCAATCGGAATCCACGCTTCAAGATTGTTTTGATCATACGGACTGGGATATGTTCCGGGTAGCCTCGGATAACAACATTGATGTATACACAAACATGGTGACTGAGTTCATCAGGAAGTGTATAAGGGATGTTGTTCCAACTGTGACTATTAAAACCTACCCAAATCAGAAACCATGGATAGATAGCAGCATTCGTGCTAAACTGAAAGCGCAAACCACCGCATTTAACCATGGCAAGGTGACTGGGAATATGGTCAAATACAAAGTGTGTAGTTATCCCCTCCATGAGGCAATCAAACAGGCAAACGCCAGTACAGAGACAAAGTGGAGTCGCAATGCAACGGCTCAGACACGAGACATATGTGGCAGGGTCTACAGACAATCACGGATTACAAAGAGAAAACCGACGTCTTGCTCCAAGTCAAGCTAAACACCTTCTTCGCTGCTTTGAGGATAGCACAGTGCCATCAATGTGGACCTCTACCACGGACTGTGGGCTCGCCTTCAATGTGTCCGACGTGAGTAAGACATTTAAACGTGTTAACCCTCGCATGGCTGCCGTCCCATATGGCATCCCTAGCCGCAACCTCAGAGCATGCGCAGACCAGCTGGCTGGAGTGTTTACGGACATATTCAATCTGAACACTGAACTAACTTACTATCGCCCTGTAGCACTCACTTCTGTCATCATGAAGTGCTTTGAGAGGCTAGTTAAGGATCATATCACAGCTACATTATCTGATACCCTAGACCCACTTCAATTTGCTTATCGCCCGAATAGATCCACAGACGATGCAATCGCTATTGCACTGCACACTGCCCTACCCCATCTGGACAAGAGGAATACCAATGTAAGAATTCTGTTAATTGACTATAGCTCAGCCTTCAACACTATAGTACCCTCCAAGCTCATCATTGAGCTCTGGGTCCTGGGTCTGAACCCCGCCCTGTGCAACTGGGCCCAGGACTTTGACGGGCCGCCCCCAAGTGGTGAAGGTAGGAAACAACACCTCCCCTTCACTGATCCTCAACACTGGGGCCCCACAAGGGTGCATACTCAGCCCCTTCCTGTATTCCCTGTTCACCCATGACTGTGTGGCCACACACGTTTCCAACTCAATTATCAAGTTTGCAGATGACACAACCATAGTAGGCCTGATTACCAACAATGAAGAGACATCCTACAGGGAGAAGGTGAGGGCCCTGGCGGAGTGGTGCCAGGAAAATAACCTCTCCCTCAACGTCAACAAAATTAAGGAGATGATTGTGGACTTCAGGAAAAAGCAGAGGGAGCACGTCTCTATCCACACTGTAAAGGTGGAAAGCTTTAATTTCCTCAGTGTACACATCACTGACCATCTGAAATGGTCCACCCACACAGACAGTTTAGCGAAGAAGGCCAAACAGCACCTCTTCAACAGACTGTCCTGGAGGGCAGACTGCCTGCCCTCCAGGACACCCACAGCACCCGATGTCACAGGAAGGCCAAAAAGATCATCAAGGCACGGCCTGTTCACCCCACTATCATCCAGAAGGCGAGGTCAGTACAGGTGTATAAAAGCTGGTACCGAGACACTGAAAAACAGCTTCTATCTCAAGGCCATCATACTGTTAAATAGCCATCACTAGCCGGCTACCACCCAGTTACTTAACCCTGCACCTTAGAGGTTGCTGCCCTATATACATAGATGTGGAATCACTGGTCACTTTAATGATGGAACACTAGTCACTTTAATAATGTTTACACACTGCTTTATTCATTTCATATGTATATACTGTATTCTATTCTACTGTATATATTTCTTAATTCCATTATTTTACTTTTAGATTTGTGTGTATTGTTGTGAATTGTTAGATATTACTGCACTTTTGGAGCTAGGAACACAAGCATCTCACTACACCCGCAATAACATTGCTAAATATGTGTTTGTGACCAATAAAATTTGATTTGATTTTATGCCACATTTCTGTTGATTTTGAAGAATAATGTGATAAATACCTTACAAATCTTTGAACTGTCCTACTTTATCAATATAAAATGGAAAAGACCCATTAATGTTTTGTGGTCATTTGATAATTAGAAAATAAAAGATCAAGCATTTTAACCTTCAATCATGACTTGAAAAAAGTGTTGCACATCTCCTGATTATGTGATGTGTGGTACCATTTCATGTTTCAGAACACCTCAGGGTGAATGTTTCAGTACACCTTAAATCTGTCCCAATACCCTCACAACCATGTGTTTCAATCCTCCAGCAAAGTTAAGGTGCTGTCTCCTTTAAGGTATTGGCAGCTCAGTTACCACTAGTTTTAGTGTTTTAGTGTTACAAAACACTACATTTTTAACAGTGACAAGCCACTGCATTTATTTAGATATGTGTGCACTGCGGGTAAATTATACACAAGCAGAAACAGCTGTGCAGGCACCTTGAAAAACACCCACATACAGTACCACCCAAACACAGGAAACACAGGTGCCTCGGTAACACAGGGAGTTTGTTTTTAATTGTAGGGCTTTTGAGACAAAGCTGGAAAGAGGTGATACAAAAGGATGCTTGCTTGGCCTTTTTCACCACAGATATTCCAATACAGTCACTTGGAGAAACAGCAAAGGGATACATTCCAGCCTTCTGTTGTATATCAGAGCAGGTTCTAATTTTGCATTCAGTTAAGCTTTAAACCCACGGGTTGGCGTGAGTGAGGTCTTGTAAGATGACTGAATCGCCTGGCTAACACTCTGTTGGAGCTCTACATTGTAAACAACAGTCGGGAGCATCTCTTCTCTCCCCTGTCTTCGTAGAGGGGTGTTAATGGCCTAGTTACTATATAGGGCAACTTCTCCTGTCTCAGGTGTGGTAGCCTTTTGGTCTTATGTTTTTGGGGGCTTAATTGGTTCTCCTGCAGGGTTTTTCTGGAACACACACGCATGCACACTTGCACGATAGGGAGACAGGCCCTTTGACCACAGCCAAAGGGCCACAGCTGAGAAGTGTTTACAAGGCTGTGACCACAACACCAGTGCATCACTCAGGGCTGGGTGTTCTAAACAAACACTCACCATAATAGGACAAGCCTTGGTCTTGGAGAGGGAAGGAAAGGGGAGGGAGGGAGAGGAGGAGGGGTGAGTGGAGGAAGGGAAGGAAGGGAGAATGAGGGAGGATAGCTGTCTTATGTCTGATTGATTGAGATTTTTGACATTCCATACTTACTGTATCTCTCTTGATCATGTTCATCTCAACAGAGCTATTAGTGCCTGATGAGTGCAGGAAATTAGTGTCATCATCACAGAAGTTATTTGGTGTGCTTCATTTCTCAAGGTAACTTACGAAAATGCAACAGCTGTGAGTTCAGAAAAGCAACTGTGCATAATCGGTATCGGCAAACTTACTTACTGAATTTCGATAACTAATCCAATCATGAATCCAAATCCTGTCCATATCCTGTTGTAACCAGATAATGCAAATAATGTAATCTGGCTCCATCTTTTTAAATGTTTTATCATGTGTTCATTGTCTTTGTTAACGTAAGCTAAATCCATGTGAAATTGTGACTGAATAAGGTGTTACACACCACTGACTGTCCTCTCTTTCTGTCCCTCTCGTGACAGATCTTCCATATGACCTATGACCTGGCCAGTGCAGTGATGCGTATCTTCAACCTGATTGGTATGATGTTGCTGCTGTGTCACTGGGATGGCTGTTTGCAGTTCCTGGTTCCCATGCTGCAGGATTTCCCCCAGGACTGCTGGGTCTCCCTTAACAAGATGGTGGTAAGTGCTGCTAATGCCATGTTCAAAACAACTGGGAAAAAATATTAGGTCAAATCATGATGTCAGTGATCTTCAGGTCAGAAAGTGGCGCTCGCAAAAGAGGCCCAAGTTCTCGAGTTGGAATTCAGAGTTGGAATACCGCTCAAATCGATTTTTCCCAGTCTGAGTTCTCAGTTGTTTTGAATGCACTGAAGTTAGATATCGAGGATTTCCGAGTTCCCCTTTCCCAGTTGTTTTGAACACGGCATTAATACACACTCTAGAGCGGGAGTGTCAAAAGATTTCCCCCAAGGTCCGCATTCTGTCTTCAATGAGGTCCGGAGGGCTGCACTGAAAATAGGTTACATTCCCTCGCGGTCCAAATTTGCTAAACATAGTCCTGTATCAATCGTTTTTTTTTTTTTTTCGCTCCCTGACTGTCTAGCTTTCATTTCTGTGATTATTGTGAGCTGGACACAGTCAAGAGACTGTATGAATTTAAGTCCACTATAATTTCTACAGTTTCGATTTGGTTTTAGTAATTTAAAAGTATACTGGGTTTTGTTTTCCCCGCGGGCTGTATGTTTGACAACCCTGCTCTAGATTTTAGATCCATTCCGTACTCTAGGAGCCTGTTCCCGTACACCAGACTGGACTCACTGGACATACGTTTGGTATTTTACGTTAATGTTTGCATCTCCGAAAGTATGATGTGTTACATTTTCTCTGGCTACTGAAGACAGAAGGTTACGTAGGAGCTGCGGCAATTTTAGCATATAAATATTGGTGGGGCAAAAAATATATATATTGGGGTGTGCATGCCGGCAAAATCACTACACAACACAACACTAAACAATACATGAATCACACTATAACGGTGACAAACGGTACCCACAAACTGTTAGGACCAACATAAAGCTGTCCCAACAGCAGTACCAACAGCAGTCCCAAAACCTTACCACTGCTACACCTGGCTATCAGCGGAGCCTTGTCCGCTTGCCCTGCGGTAGCAGAGAGAACAGTACCGCTTGCTGAATAGTGCCGCTTGCCACACGGCAAGCAGAGAGAACAGTCTATGACTAGGGTGGCTGGAGTCTTTGACAATTTTTAGGGCCTTCCTCTGACACCGCCTTGTATAGAGGTCCTGGATGGCAGGAAGCTTGGCCCCAGTGATGTACTGGGCTGTTCGCACTACCCTCTGTAGTGCCTTGCAGTCAGAGGCCGAGCAGTTGCCATACCAGGCAGTGATGCAACGAGTCAGGATGCTCTCGATGGTTCAGCTGTAGAACCTTTTGAGGATCTGAGGACCCATGCCAAATCTTTTCAGTCTCCTGAGGTGGAATAGGTTTTGTCTTGCCCTCTTCACAACTGTCTTGGTGTGCTCGGACCATGTTAGTTTATTGGTGATGTGGACACCAAGGAACTTGAAGTTCTCAACCTGCTCCACTGCAGCCCCGTTGATGAGAATGGGTGCATGCTCGGTCCTCTTTTTCCTGTAGTCCAGAATCATCTCCTTTGTCTTGATCACGTTGAGGGAGAGGTTGTTGTCCTGGCACCACACAGCCAGGTCTCTAACCTCCTCCCTATAGGATGTCTCATTATTGTCAGTGATCAGGCCTACCACTGTTGTGTCATTGGCAAAACTTGATGATGGTGTCGGAGTCGTCAGGGAGTACAGGAGAGTACAGGAGAGTACAGGAGGCGGGGAGTACAGGAGGCGACTGAGCACGCACCCTTGAGGGGACCCTGTGTTGAGGATCAGCGTGGCGGATGTGTTGTTACCTACCTTTACCACCTGGGGGCGGCCCTGTTTGTGGGTGAGTCCCAGAAAGAGGGCCAATTATTTACAAATTCTACCTTTTGGGAGGGGCAGAAAACTGTTTTCAGCCAGCGTTTGAGTTGTGAGACTGTGCTGTAGAGCTCATCACTCCCCCTAACTGGTAGGGGGCCAGAGACAATTACTCGATGACGACACATCTTTCTGGCTGATTTACACGCTGAAGCTATGTTGCGCTTGGTGACCTCTGACTGTTTCATCCTAACATCTTTGGTGCCGACGTGGATAACAATATCCCTATAGTCTCTACACTCGCCAGTTTTAGCTTTAGCCAGCACCATCTTCAGATTAGCCTTAACGTCGGTAGCCCTGCCCCCTGGTAAACAGTGTATGATCGCTGGATGATTCGTTTTAAGTCTAATACTGCGGGTAATGGAGTCGCCAATGACTAGGGTTTTCAATTTGTCAGAGCTAATGGTGGGAGGCTTCGGCGTCCCAGACCCCGTAATGGGAGGAGTAGAGACCAGAGAAGGCTCGGCCTCTGACTCCGACTCGCTGCTTAATGGGGAGAACCGGTTGAAAGTTTCTGTCGGCTGAATGAGCACCGGTTGAGCATTCCTACAGCATTTCCTTCCTTAAGCTATGAGAAAGTTATCCGGCTACAGGGACTGTGCGAGGGGATTTATCATACTATCTGTACTTACTGGTGGCACAGACAGACTCTGTTTCATCCTTTCCTACACTTGAACATAGCCTTATTTTTATTACAGCATATTGGATGACTATCATTCATATCCCACTAGCCCAGCTCAATGTAACATCGATAGGTTTAGGCTACGACATGATACTAAAATTTTCCCAGTACCCATCAAGAGATTGCTACAACCTAGCCTATGAATGAAAGTTTGCAACGTGCGTGCACAAGTCATGATCATTTTTTGTAATCAAGGTGACAGACAGTGACACATTCAATACCGGATTGCACACTGTTGCCTGCATCTAGGTTATAATCATTAGTCCAACAGTTGCAAATGAGAGTTTCTATTGGACAAATTCAGGTATGTTTATCTCCGTTTGGATTGCTTCCGTTAAGAAACGTTTTTCAACGATGAATACACCCCTGATCACGTGCAAACACAGATCACTTTCATGGCAGCCACTTACAAACAGCTTGTTGTATATATAATTCCTTCTCACATCTATCTATATGTGTCCTTTCACCTTTTCCCTTCACTTGTGGACCAGACGTGTTTAGATAATTTACCTAAACACATCAGCTGTCTGTGACCAGGCGAAAAAAACATTTGCAACCTGCATATCATGACTGCTAACCACTACACACAGCCTACATAATTGTCACGTCATAGTCAACATAGCTAGTAGAAGTAACGCATTAGTAAACCAGCTACAATCATGCAGCACAGTGTACACTCAGCTGCAAGCAATTTAGCGGTTAAACTGGTGGAAGAGTTCTAGTGTTGGATTGCCATAGTTAGCTAGCTAACATAGCATCCCTTTCTGTTTGATCCAGGTGTTTGAGTAAGCTAAATTAGCTTGCTGCATTCGATGCTAGCTAAGAAGGTGAAAGTGAAGTGAAGAATATCTATACTATGAAATATAGCTAGCTCTCTCTCTCGCTTCTCCTTAATTTTGGAAGAAATTAATTTGTTCAAAACTGTTGTCTTTCTCCCTATTTGAGTCAACTACTCATCACATTTTATGAACTACAGCGCTAGCAAGATGTAGCTTATGCTTTCAGTACTAGATACATTCTCTGAAGCTTTGATTGGGTGGACAACATGTCAGTTCATGCTGCAAGAGCTCTGAGAGGTTGGAGGACGTCCTCCGGAAGTTTTCATAATTACTGTGTAAGTCTATGGAAGAGGGTGAGAACCATGAGCCTCCTAGGTTTTGTATTGAAGTTAGTTGTCCTCGGGCTACACCATGGTGCTACCCTACACAATGCTGCTGAGGATACTGTAGACCTTCGTTGCAAACCAGTGTGTTTTATTTGGTGATGTGAATATATTTAGTATAGTTTTTATCTAAAAATAAAAATCTTTTAATGTTTCACTATTACATTTTTATGAAATTAATTGAGGAGGATGGTCGTCCCCTTCCTCCACTGAGGAGCCTCCAAATGTCCTACAAGACGTATGATAAGTTACATCATCTAATTCGTATGCTATTGTAGGACTGGGGTAAGACGTATGATACTATACGTCCTCTAATTAGTATGATATTGCACGACCACTATTCCATTCATAATGTAACGTAAGGTACTAAATGTAATGTAATGTATCGTACTAAATGGAAGGGAACAGATGTACATACGGAATCTCATGAATTGCCCTGAGGCCAGGTTGAGACACAGATGAAGCCTATTCCTGGACTAAAAACACTTTCAGATTGAGATTCTCCACTGAGGATGCTTTATAGTCCAGGAGTAGATTTAATCTGGGTCTGGAAAATCTACCAATCTACCTCAAAAGAAGTCTGAAGTAACTCATCCATAGCTCACTACACTTTAGTAAGGGGATGGGTTCAGTACACATCATTGCATTCTGTATCAGAAAGTAGGCTGGCCCTCTTTGAAGTTGTAGATCAATGCTTTGCACTCTTTATGTTTATAAACCCCGCTGCATAAACTTCTGCCTACCTTACTTCGTTTTTTTCGCACCTTCCTTGTTGAATAATCTCCAAGGCTCTCTAAAATGTGACGAATTGGTGACTCTAAGGCAATTAAAACGGCTGATTGAGGACCTTTTTACTGAAGAATGTGTTTGTTTTCTATGATTGTGTTTAGATTTTCGTGTATTGACGTGAAGATTAATGTCTATATTAATGTGTGTTGATGTGAATAGGAATATTGATGTGTATCGTGTATTGATGTGTGTACAGGAATCTGTAAAAGGGACCTTGGTCTCAGCATGACACCCTGCCAAAATGAAGGTTAAATAAAAAAATACATAAAAAACACACGAACACACGCATCTCGGTCCCTTTACGTTGCTCAGAGCTGGGCTCTCTCTCTGTGTGTACTCCGCGCCAGTTTCCCTGAGAACAGTTGTCCCGGTGATCAGTCGCAGCCTGAGAGCAGGCATCTCCCAGCAATCAAGGTCATCATCTCTCCAGAGGCGAATGGCTTCAAATGAAAGACGCAGCGTTAAATGATCCATCTCCATGTCACTCGAGACTTGTTCACTTTGAGTGGCTGCCTGACTACTCACTGCATCCCGCTCCCCTACACTGCAACCTCCACGCTGCTCAGAGAACAGAGAGAAATGCACACACATTTTTGTTTTATGCCTTCCCCAAGCCATAGCCCTAACTTTAACCACTTGGACCTAAACTTAACCCTTTGAGTTCTTGTTGTAGACTCAGGTGTGAGAGGCTTTCTGCCGACTAGCTTTAGGCCCTGTGGGAGAGAATTGCCAGAAGGTCTCTCCATCAAACAGTCAGTCATCATGTTAGTATGCGTTACCTGACCCTCCCTGATCTGACCATTGACACAGACTGTTCTGCTATAAGCCAGGATTTAAGTTTACAGAAGGCTGATCAAATTAAATCAAATAAAAAATGTCCCCTCTGTTATGTAAGTCAGGGCCAGGTGCTTTCATTTGATGTACTGTATACTGTATAGGTCTTATTATAATAAATCCCTGGATCTGGGTAGAGTAATCCGAATCCCTTGCCAGGGATCATCCGGTTAGAGGATGCAGAACAGCCATGGAAAATACAATTACTCATATGAATGACATATGCACTTACACACGAGTGCGCACGTGTGCATGCACACACGCACACACACACACACACAAAGTATACTTGACTGATGTGTGTGTTATATCACTGTCTCTTTATCTTTAACCCCTGCAGCATCAGACAAGAACACACTCACTCACACACACACACACACACACACACACACACACACACACACACACACACACACACACACACACACACACACACACACACACACACACACACACACAAGCTGATCATTAATATTTCAAGCATCCTACCTGGCCCTTAGGGTTGGCAAAAATGCTCATACCAGTTAAGGCAGCTAATATGGTAAATGTAGCTGAAGAGGTTACACTCTGAGCCACAGCAACCATTACACACACACACACACACACACACACACACACACACACACACACACACACACACACACACACACACACACACACACACACACACACACACACACACACACACACACACACACATCCACGACCACCTGCATGCACACAACCACACAGGCATGCACCCTCACACACCCACACACACCATGAACCCCCTTATCCTTGTACCTCGCACCTCCCTCCAGGATCTTGGAACAGATCATCAGAGATAATTTCATACATCGAGCACCACCCACATTCCACAGTCTTCCTCAGAGCCAGTGCCTTATGAGAATCAGAGTCTGTACAGAATATATAGAGAGACTCACCTGTTCTAGTCTAAACACCATGCAGGCTGTCTGTTGATTTTATTGCTATGGGGATTGGAGGACTTGGTGGCCCTGTGTACTCCCCCATGTTTTCTTATTTGATCCCAGTGGGGCTCCACTCCCATACCTGTAGAGATGGATGCTTGTTCTCTGTTAATAGATCAGCATTACTGTCAGCTGCCTGGCTCTGTGGCTGCAGTACTAACGTGGTGCCACACACACACACACGGTATTGTCCTACCGAGACACATAGGAAATGAATGTGTCAGTGCAGTGGAGGTTGTTCAGTCATCTGCACTGGGGACTGGGTTTATAGATCACAGACACTCTGTGTGTGTGTGTGTGTGTGTGTGTGTGTTTGTGTGTGTGTGTGTGTGAGGCAGCATAGAGACGTTAGTATAAAATCCTGTAAATTCAGATAAGCTACAGCGAGCCAGAGCAGCTCGCTACAACATGCCTCCAATAGTGGCCCTTTTTCATCCATGTTTGTACCGTTACCTCTGGCTCTGGCACAGTTATTAGCTACCTAAACTCATATGTCAAATAGGCCTGGTGATTGTGAGTACACATCATACTGATAGATTTGTTTTTTATTGGGGCTTCATCTTCCATTAGATGGATGTGTGTGTTTCCTTGCACATAGTGTATGTGTGTGCATGAATGTGCGTGTTTATTTCCATCTCAGAGCTTTGTGAGGGGCTGCTGCTGGTGTTTGCCTGGCAGGCACACTCTGTAGGCAGCATGCTGATAGACCAGAGAGAGAGTTAGAGAGAGAGAGCAACCTTGGGAAAATCCTCTGCATTATCATTAACAGCAGACTCGCACATTTCCTCAATGAAAACAATGTACTGAGCAAATGTCAAACTGGCTTTTTACAAAATTACCTTACAACAGACCACTTATTCACCCTGCACACCCTAATTGACAAACAAACCAAAACAAAGGTAAAGTATTCTCATGCTTTGTTGATTTCAAAAAAGCTTTTGACTCAATTTGGCTTGAGGGTCTGCTGTACAAATTGATGGAAAGTGGTGTTGGGGGGAAAAACATCCGACATTATAAAACACACGTACACAAACATCAAGTATGCAGTTAAAATTGGCAAAAAAACACACATTTCCTTCCACAGGGCCGTGGGGTGAGACAGGGATGCAGCTTAAACTTCACCCTCTTCAACATATATATCAATGAATTGGCGAGGACACTAGAACTGCAGCCCCCGTCCTCACCCTACTAGAATCTGAAGTCAAGTGTCTACTGTTTGCTGATGATCTGGTGCTTCTGTCCCCAACCAAGGAGGGCCCACAGCAGCACCTACAGCTTCTGCACAGATTCTGTCAAATCTGGGCCCTGACCGTAAGACAAAAATCGTGGTGTTCCAAAAAAGGTCAAGTTGCCAGGACCACAAATACAAATGCCATCTAGACACCGTTGCCCTGGAGCACACAAAAACTATACATACCTTGGTCTACATCAGCGCCACACATAACTTCCACAAAGCTGTGAACGATCGTAGAGACAAGGCAAGAGGGGCCTACTATGCCATCAAAAGGAAGATAAAATTTGACCTACCAATTAGGGTCAGGCTAAAAATACTTGAATCATTTATAGAACCCATTGCCCTTTATGGTTGTGAGGTCAGGGGTCCACTCACCAACCAATAATGGGACAAACACCAAATTGAGACTGCATGTAGAATTCTGCAAAAATATCCTCTGTATACAACGTAAAACACCAAATAATGCATGCAGAGCAGAATTAGGCTGATATCCGTTAATGATCAAAATCCAGAAAAGAGACGCTAAATTCTACAACCACCTAAAAGGAAGCGATTCCCAAACCTTCCATAACAAAGTCATCACCTACAGAAATATGAATCTGGATAAGAGTCCCCTAAGCAAGCTAGTCCTGGAGAATATAACACAATTAGACCCAGCCAAATCATGAGAAAACAAAAAGATAATTACTTGACACATTGGAAAGAATTAAGAAAAAAACTGACCAAACTAACTTACCAAACTAGAATGCTATTATCAAACTAGAATGCTATTAGAAAACAAACCCAATTGTTACAAACTCCCATATCTATTGAGTGAAATACCAGGGTGGGCCATCACAGCATCAAGATTTGTGACCTGTTGCCACAAGAAAAGTGCAACCAGTGAAGAACAACACCGTTGTAAATACAACCCATATTTATGTTTATTTATTTTCCCTTTTGTACTTTAACTATTTGCACATATGACATTTGTAATGTCTTTATTGTTTTGGAACTTTTGTGAGTGTAATGTTTACTGTTCATTTGTATTGTTTATTCCACTTTTGTTTATTGTTTAGTTCTCTTGCTTTGGCAATGTTAACACATGTTTCCCATGCCAATAAAGCCCTTAAATTGATTTGAAAGAGAGAGAGAGAGCTCTGCCTCTGTCACACACCCAAGGCGTTGGGACCAGGTCGGAGGCTGAAGCTGCCCCTAGCACAGAGAGAGAGAGCTCTGCCTCTGTCACACACCCAAGGCGTTGGGACCAGGTCGGAGGCTGAAGCTGCCCCTAGCACAGAGAGAGAGAGCTCTGCCTCTGTCACACACCCAAGGCGTTGGGACCAGGTCGGGGGCTGAAGCTGCCCCTAGCACAGAGGGAGAGAGAGAGTTCTGCCTCTGTCACACACCCAAGGTGTTGGGACCAGGTCGGAGGCTGAAGCTGCCCCTAGCACAGAGAGAGAGAGGAAGGGCCATATGAGCACACATGCATACACATCCGTTGGCAGTGCTGAGTGCCCCCAAGATCAGCACCTATCTATCACCGTCCCGTTATTTCCTTCCATCCACGTCCCTCTGTCACATTTTAAAACAATCTGATGCCTCCCTCACATTTCCCTTTATTTCCCCCTGAACCATTTCCCAACAAAATATTTTTTAATGAAATGCAAAAAGGGTCGAGTGAAATTCAAAACGGATACAATCCAATCCAGAAGGAGTCAATCAATGACAGTTGGGACTGCTCTCTTTGGCTCTGCTTTGTACAGCCAGGACAGTCTATCTCCGAACCAACAGTCCTACAATTAGCTGAGTAGAAGCAGTGACATCACTCTAAAGGATTAAACCTGTAGCCAGGCAGCGTTTTTTAGTCAGTGTTGCTGTTAGCGGGCTGAGGAGAGAGTGTTTAACATTTCTCTAGTCTCACTGTATAGACAAATCAAAGGCAGAGTGGCTCCTCATTAGAGCCCAGTCTGAAGTGGCCTTCTACACCTGAACCAACAGCACTGTGCTGGAGTGATTAGGCCTTCAACAAGCAGCTAGCTAGCACAATGGAGTCATAATGTCTTAGCTACTACAGAAGTGGGATTGCAGCTTTTCACACACTTTCTTTTATTGCCTCTCTCTCTATCTCCATCTTTCTCTCTCTGTCTTTCCACTATCTTTTCATTTCTCACTGAAGCCTTAGAATTTGAGAGTTTTAGGTTGACCGTAGTCTTGTTTCGGCACAGTGATATTGAAAATGTGGTTTTATTGCAGTGTTACTCTTTCTCTATAATGCACTCTTTCGTAATAGAAACCCTGCTCTTTCTCTCCCACCAGAATGACTCGTGGAGCGAGCTGTACTCCTTTGCCCTGTTCAAAGCCATGAGTCACATGCTGTGTATCGGTTATGGGCGCCAAGCCCCAGAGAGCATGTCTGATATCTGGTTGACCATGCTCAGTATGATCGTGGGAGCCACCTGCTACGCCATGTTCATCGGCCACGCTACCGCCCTTATCCAGTCCCTGGACTCATCCCGGCGCCAGTACCAGGAGAAGGTAGGTACAGCTTCCAACTCATCCCAGGCCGTCAATGAGGTCTAAGCCATTTAACAAAAAAAAAAAAAAAAATTTATTGAACCTTTATTTAACTAGGCAAGTCAGTTAATAAGAACAAATTCTTATTTACAATGGTGGCCTACCCCGGCCAAACCCGGAGGATGCTGGGCCAATTTACAATGACCAGGTGAAAATTCAGGGCCATAGACATAAGTTATAACTATGGCCTGGAGTTTTCCCTGGTTAAGTCACAAACTCAGGAAAATTCCTGTCACTGCCAGTGTCACTCAGTCTCAGTGTCCTCACAGATCATCAAAGCATGTGGTCATGTCTCTTAAGAAGGAGAACATTGCTCTATAAGGATATTACTTCTTAGATCTTCTGTGATCTGGCAGTGTGTTATTCAGTCCGTAGCAGCACGTCCCCCTGGGTTGCAGTAATTGGTCCGGCTTTGTTGTCTAATTGCAGCATCTGGCTAATGTTGAGAACAAAGAAGCACAGATGAGAACAGTACCTCCAACTCTGCTTCTGTCATCTACTGTTTGGCTCCTCTTGTCTCTTGTTCCTGGCCCTCTCAAACGTAGTTTTTAAAATGATCTTGGAGAGATAATCATCTTGTTTTCTGGGTCACAATACAGTATCAGGGAGCAACTAGGGGAAATGAGGAGTTTATACAGTATTCAGTATTTTTGGTTAAAGCTATGATTTGAAGATGTTATCGCAGGTGTAGAGGAATACTTGTGTTTCTAGCTCCTATAGTGCAGTAATACAGTGTCTTCAGAAAGTATTCACACTTGAACTTTGCCACATTTTGTTATTACAAAGTGGGATTAAAATGCATTTAATTGTAATTTGTTGTCAACGATATACACAAAATACTCTTATCAAAGTGGAAGAAAAATTCAAACATATGTAAAAATATATATATATAAATAAAGATGAAAAATAAAGCACTAATATACACTACATGACCAAACGTATGTGGACACCTGCTCGTCGAACAGCTCATTCCCAAATCATGGGCATTAATATGGAGTTGGTCCCCCTTTGCTGCTATAACATCCTCCACTCTTCTGGAAGGCTTTCCACTTGATGTTGGATCATTGCTGCAGGGACTTGCTTCCATTCAGCCACAATCATTAGTAAGGTCGGGCACTGATGTTGGGCGATTAGGCCTGACTCGCAGTTGGCGTTCCAATTCATCCCAAAGTTGTTCGATGGGCTTGAGGTCAGGGCTCTGTGCAAGCCAGTCAAGTTCTTCCACACCGATCTCAACAAACCATTTCTGTATGGACTTCGCTTTGTGCATGGGGGCATTGTCATGCTGAAACAGGAAAGGGCCTTCCCCAAAGTTGGAAGCACAGAATTGTTTAGAATGTCATTTTATGCTGTAGCATTAAGATTTCCCTTCACTGGAACTAAGGAGCCTAGCCCAAACCATGAAAAACAGCCCCATTAATCCTCCTCCACCAAACTTTACAGTTGGCACTATATATTCAAGCAGGTAGCTTGGAGTGTGGTGTCAGGAAAATAACCTCACACTCAACGTCAACAAAACTAAGGAGATGATTGTGGACTTCAGGAAACAGCAGAGGGAACACCCCCCTATCCACATCGATGGAACAGTAGTGGAGAGGGTAGCAAGTTTTAAGTTCCTCGGCATACACATCACAGACAAACTGAATTGGTCCACTCACACAGACAGCATTGTGAAGAAGGCGCAGCAGCGCCTCTTCAACCTCAGGAGGCTGAAGAAATTTGGCTTGTCACCAAAAGCACTCACAAACTTCTACAGATGCACAATCGAGAGCATCCTGGCGAGCTGTATCACCGCCTGGTACGGCAACTGCTCCGCCCTCAACCGTAAGGCTCTCCAGAGGGTAGTGAGGTCTGCACAACGCATCACGGGGGCAAACTACCTGCCCTCCAGGACACCTACACCACCCGATGTCACAGGAAGGCCATAAAGATCATCAAGGACATCAACCACCCGAGCCACTGCCTGTTCACCCCGCTATCATCAAGAAGGCGAGGTCAGTACAGGTGCATCAAAGCTGGGACCGAGAGACTGAAAAACAGCTTCTATCTCAAGGCCATCAGACTGTTAAACAGCCACCACTAACATTGAGTGGCTGCTGCCAACACACTGACACTGACTCAACTCCAGCCACTTTAATAATGGGAATTGATGGGAAATTATGTAAATATATCACTAGCCACTTTAAACAATGCTACCTTATATAATGTTACTTACCCTACATTATTCATCTCATATGCATACGTATATACTGTACTCTATATCATCGACTGTATGCTTATGTAATACATGTATCACTAGCCACTTTAACTATGCCACTTTGTTTACATACTCATCTCATATGTATATACTGTACTCGATACCATCTACTGTATCTGCCTATGCTGCTCTGTACCATCACTCATTCATATATCCTTATGTACATATTCTTCATCCCCTCACACTGTGTACAAGACAGTAGTTTTGGAATTGTTAGTTAGATTACTTGTTGGTTATTACTGCATTGTCGGAACTAGAAGCACAAGCATTTCGCTACACTCGCATTAACATCTGCTAACCATGTGTATGTGACAAATAAAATTTGATTTGATTTTCTCCTGGCCTATCCCAAACCCAGATTGGTCCGTTGAACAGCCAGAAGGTGATTCATCACTCCAGAGTCCAATGGCGGCGAGCTTAACACCAGTCCAGCCAACGCTTGGCATTGCACATGGTGATCTTAGGCTTGTGTGCAGCTACTCGGCTGTTCCCGAGGAACAGTTCTTGTGCTGATCTTGCTTCCAGAAGCAGTTTGGAACTCGGTAGTGAGTGTTGTAACCAAGGACAGGTGATTTTTATGCGCTTCAGTGCTTGGCGGTCCGTTCTGTGAGCTTGTGTGGCCTACTACTTCACGTCTGAGCCGTTGTTGCTCCTAGACGTTTCCACTTCACAATAACAGCACTTACTGTACAGTAGACCTGGGCAGCTCTAGCAGGGCAGAAATTTGATGAACTGACTTGTTGGAAAGGTGGCAAACTATGACGGTGCCACGCTGAAAGTCACTGAGCTCTTCAGTAAGGCCATTCTACTGCCATTGATTGTCTATGGAGACTGCATGGCTGTGTGCTGGATTTTATACATCTGTCAGCAACGGATGTGGCTGAAATAGCCAAATCCACTCATTTGAAGAGGTGTCCACATACTTTTGTATATATAGTGTGTCTTGATTAGATAAGTATTTACCCCCCTGTGACAATACATTTTAAAATCACCTTTGGCAGTGATTACAGCTGTGAGTCTTTCTGGGTAAGCCTTTATTCGTTTTCCACACCTGGATTGTGCAACATTTGACCATTATTATTTTCTAAATTCTCTAAGCTCTGTCAAATTGGTTGTTGATCATTTCTAGACAACCATTTTAGGTCTTGCCATAGATTTTCAAGCAGAATTAAGGCAAAACTGTAACTCAGACACTCAGGAACATTCAGTGTCTTCTTGGCTACATTTATTTATTTTTATCCTTAAAAACACCCCAGTCCTTAATGATGACGAGCATACCCATAACATGATGCAGCCACCACAATGCTTGTAAATCTATAGAGTGGTACCCAGTGATGTGTTGTTGGATTTGCCCCAAACTCTTTGTATTCAGGACATAAAGTTAATTTCTTTGCCAAGTTTTTTGCTGTTTTACTTTAGTACCTTATTGCAAACAGGTTGCATGTTTTGGAATATTTTTATTCTGTACAGGCTTCCTTCTTTCCACTCTGTCATTTAGGTCAGTTTTGTGGAGCAACTACAATGTTGTTAATCGATCCTCAGTTTTCTCCCATCACAGCCATTCCATGTAACTGTTTGAAAGTCACCATTGGCCTCATGGTGAAATCCCTGAGCGGTTTCAAATAAAATACAATAAAATTTGATTTGTCACATACACATGGTTAGTAGATGTTAATGTGTGTAGAGAAATGCTTGTGCTTCTAGTTCCGACAATGCAGTAATAACCAACGAGTAATCTAACCTAACAATTCCACAACTACTACCTCATACACACAAGTGTAAAAGGATAAAGAATATGTACATAAAGATATATGAATGAGTGATGGTACAGAACGGCATAGGCAAGATGCAGTAGATGGTATCGAGTACAGTATATACATATGAGATGAGTAATGTAGGGTATGTAAACAAAGTGGCATAGTTTAAAGTGGCTAGTGATACATGTATTACATAAAGATGCAGTAGATGATATAGAGTACAGTATATAAATATACATATGAGATGAGATGAGTAATGTAGGGTATGTAAACATTATATTAAGTGTTATTGTTTAAAGTGGCTAGTGATATATTTTACATCAATTCCCATTATTAAAGTGGCTGGAGTTGAGTCAGTGTGTTGGCAGCAGCCACTCAATGTTAGTGGTGGCTGTTTAACAGTCTGATGGCCTTGAGATAGAAGCTGTTTTTCAGTCTCTCGGTCCCAGCTTTGATGCACCTGTACTGACCTCGCCTTCTGGATGATAGTGGGGTGAACAGGCAGTGGCTCGGGTGGTTGTTGTCCTTGATGATCTTTATGGCCTTCCTGTGACATCAGGTGGTGCAGGTGTCCAGGAGGGCAGGTAGTTTGCCCCCGGTGATGCATTGTGCAGACCTCACTACCCTCTGGAGAGCCTTACGGTTGTGGGCGGAGCAGTTGCCGTACCAGGCGGTGATACAGCCCGACACGATGCTCTCAATTGTGCATCTGTAGAAGTTTGTGAGTGCTTTTGGTGACAAGCCAAATTTCTTCAGCCTCCTGAGGTTGAAGAGGCGCTGCTGCGCCTTCTTCACAACGCTGTCTATATGGGTGGACCAATTCAGTTTGTCCGTGATGTGTACGCCGAGGAACTTAAAACTTACTACCCTCTCCACTACTGTCCCGTAAATGTGGATAGGGGGGTGTTCCCTCTGCTGTTTCCTGAAGTCCACAATCATCTCCTTTGTTTTGTTGACGTTGAGTCTGAGGTTATTTTCTTGACACTACACTCGATGAACAGCATTCCTCTTGTCCAGATGGGTTAGGGTAGTGTGCAGTGTGGTTGCGATTGCATTGTCTGTGGACCTATTGGGGCGGTAAGCAAATTGGAGTGGGTCTAGGGTGTCAGGTAGGGTGGAGGTGATATGGTCCTTGACTAGTCTCTCAAAGCGCTTCATGATGACGGAAGTGAGTGCTACGGGGCAGTAGTCGTTTAGCTCAGTTACCTTAGCTTTCTTGGGAACAGGAACAATGGTGGCCCTCTTGAAGCATGTGGGAACGTAAACACACCAGCCAGCTGGTCTGCGCTTGCTCTGGGGATGCCGTCCGGGCCTGCAGCCTTGCGAGGGTTAACACGTTTAAATGTTTTACTCACGTCGGCTGCAGTGAAGGAGAGTCCGCAGGTGTTGGTAGCCAGCCGTGTCAGTGGCACTGTATTGTCCTCAAAGTGAGCAAAAAAGTGATTTAGTCTGTCTGGGAGCAAGACATCCTGTTCCGCGACGGGGCTGGTTTTCTTTTTGTAATCCGTGATTGACTGTAGACCCTTCCACATACCTCTTGTGTCTGAGCAGTTGAATTGCGACTCTACTTTGTCTTTATACTGACGCTTAGCTTGTTTGATTGCCTTGCGGAGGGAACAGCTACACTGTTTGTATTCGGTCATGTTTCCGGTCACCTTAACCTGGTAAAAAGCAGTGGTTCGCACTTTCAGTTTCGCGCGAATGCTGCCATCAATCCACGGTTTCTGGTTTGGGAATGTTTTAATCGTTGTTGTGGGTATAACATTGTCAATGCACTTTCTAATGAACTCGCTCACCAAATCAGCGTATTCGTCAATGTTGTTGTTGGACGCAATGCGGAACATATTCCAATCCACGTGATCGAAGCAGTCTTGAAGCGTGGAATCAGATTGGTCGGACCAGCGTTGAACAGACCTGAGTGCGTGAGCTTCTTGTTTTAGTCTCTGTCTGTAGGCTGGAAGCAACAAAATGGAGTCGTGGTCAGCTTTTCCGAAAGGAGGTCGGGGGAGGGCCTTATATGCGTCACAGAAGTTAGAATAACAATGATCCAGGGTTTTACCAGCCCTGGTTGCGCAATCGATATGCTGATAGAATTTAGGGAGTCTTGTTTTCAGATTATTCTTGTTAAAATCCCCAGCTACAATGAATGCAGCCTCAGGATATGGGGTTTCCAGTTTACATAGAGTCAAATAAAGTTTGTTCAGGGACATCGATGTGTCTGCTTGGGGGGGAATATATGGCTGTGATAATAATAGAAGAGAATTCCCTTGGTAGAAAATGCGGTCGACATTTGATTGTGAGGAATTCTAAGTCAGGTGAACAGAAGGGACTTGAGTTCCTGTATGTTGTTATGATCACACCACGTCTCGTTAATCATAAGGCATACCCCCCCGCCCCTCTTCTCACCAGAAAGATGCTTGTTTCTGTCGGAGTGATGTGTGAAGAAACCAGCTGGCTGCACCGACTCCGATAGAGTCTCTCGAGTGAGCCATGTTTCCGTGAAGCAAAGTACGTTACAGTCTCTCTGGAATGCTACCCTTGCTCGGATTTCATCAACCTTGTTGTCAAGAGACTGGACATTGGCAAATAGTATGCTAGGGAGTGGTGCGCGATGTGCCCTTCTCCGGAGCCTGACCAGAAGACCGCTTCGTTTGCCCCTTTTATGATGTCGTTGTTTTGGGTCGCCGGCTGGGATCCGATCCATTGTTCTGGATGGAAGGCAGAATACAGGATCCACTTCGGGAAAGTCATATTCCTGGTCGTAATGATGGTGAATTGACGTTGCTCTTATATTCAGTAGTTCCTCCCGACTGTATGTAATGAAACCGAAGATTACCTGGGGTACCAATGTAAGAAATAACACGTAAAAAAACAAAATACTGCATAGTTTCCTAGGAACGCGAAGCGAGGCGGCCATCTCTGTCGGCGCCGGAAGTTTCCTCCCTATCTGGCAGGACGCCTATATTTTTGTAGTGACTGGGTGTATTGATACACCATCCAAAGTGTAATTAATAACTTCACCATGCTCAAAGGGATATTCAATGTTTGCTTTTTGATTTTGGCCCATCTACCAGTAGGTGCCCTTTTATTTGTATTATTTGAAAAAACATTTTTACATTTAATTTTAACCCTCTATGGTATGGTGTTGCCCTCAGGCAACAAACAACCTTTTTGGACCTCACGCTGCCCACACCGCC
Source organism: Oncorhynchus mykiss (assembly GCF_057628025.1). Taxonomy (NCBI): domain Eukaryota; kingdom Metazoa; phylum Chordata; class Actinopteri; order Salmoniformes; family Salmonidae; genus Oncorhynchus; species Oncorhynchus mykiss. The sequence continues at coordinate 23,135,290 of NC_143022.1, forward strand.
CTTTTTTAAATAAAAAAAATATATATATAATATCACACAACATGTCTGTGTCCAATGAAATGAGGGGCTGAAGTGGGTGTGGCCTTTTGTCTGGGGGTGGAGCAGTCCTTTCAGGAAGCAAAGCCACATGGGACACAGTGCCCCCAATTGGTAAGATAAAATCACTTTTTAACATGTTTATATTTCAATAACTTTATATGAAAAAGTATGAGTATGTAAAGAAGTATGTGTGATTGTTTAAAGACATTTGGTTTTCATTTGTATACTAAAACTGTGTTTTTTGGTTCATTGCCTCAGGGAAACATTGTGCAGTTAGACCACTTTTGTCCAGGCAATATCATGCTAAAGTGTGGAGATGTGCTTAGATGCATATTTATGACCATAGTCAATGTTTTTACTTTACTATCTACTGATACTTACTGGAAATGGACACAAGAACATTGTATGGGTGGAAGGAACATGATCGAGCAGTTAGGGTCATTCCCTCTGACAGTGAGCTTGAGGAGAGTGACAATAAAGACAGTGAGCTTGAAGAAAGTCAGGAAGAGTGGATCCCCGAATCCAGTTTGAGAGACAGTTAGGAGGTCAGGGGTCAGTTAGGGGTCAGTCAGCAAAGTAACGTGTGTGTGCACGTGTGTGTGTGATGTGTGTGTTTGTTTGCATGCGTGTCAGTGGAGGAAGAAGGGTATATGACACATTCAAATGTGTGCTTCCTGCTTTCAAGGAGAATGCCTGTCTATTGACAATGAGACTGAGTCTGAGGATGAAGATGTAGCAGAGATTGATGTTCCACACCTACCCCGGTGGAGAACACTCCACATTGCATACTTCAATGCTTACCCAGAATGTCAGGGCTTGCTTTCAAGATCTGATGATATCCAGTACTTCAAGCTGTTTTTCTCTAAAGACATTCTGTAAGTTATTGTAGGGTAGTCAAATCTATATGCGATACAATGTAACGCAAACAATCCCCTTAACCTCACTACAAAAGAATTGGAGCAGTTTCACTGCACTGGTACTGTTCGTGGCAACAGACTACCAGGCGTCAACTTGATGTGCGATGCTGAGCTGAAGAGAGCAGGACGTGGATCTTTTGAACAGAAGATGGTCATGGATGGAGAAACCACCTTGCACGTTGTGAAGTAGTACGATAACTGCTCAGTGACCCTTCTGAGTGATTACACTGGAGACCTCCCAGTTACCGAGGTTGACAGGTGGGATTGCAAGTGAAAGATGATCACCAAAGTCCCTTGCCCTGCTGTGGTGAAAGAATACAACAAGAATATGGGTTGGGTGTATCTGCTGACTCACCGATTGCACTGTACTGGAACAAAATCAGATCAATGTAGTGGTACCACCGGCTGGTGTTCCACTTCCTGGATATGATCATCGTGACCACCTGGCTGCTCTACCGAAGTGATTGTGAAGGCACTGGTATGAGCAAGAAGGAAGAAATGAAGCTGTATACCTTCAAGTCATAGTGTGCTTTGTCAAAAAGAGAAACACTGATTCAAACAATAACCCACACAAGCACACATTCAGACACACTGAAACACACATATACTCGCACACACACACACACGCACAAATACACACTCTCACACACACACACACACACAAATACACACTCTCACACACACAGACAGTCATTTGGATGTTTGTTTATATGTTTATATGAAATGTGAGAAACATTTATACATGAGGTGTTCGTTGTAATTGGTAGTAGTTTGTTTAATTGTTTGAAGTTTTGACTTTAAAGCTTCTAATTGTGATTGGTTGGAACCATTTGTGGTTGATGTTTGTCAAAATATAACTTTTTCTAATGCATATATTACCTGTTTTCCTTATTCCACTCATATGTACTATAGAAAACCTTGGTGTTTCAGTAACCTCGTAGCAAATTTAATGATGGATATATTATCAGGGACCCCCAAGCTCCCCAAAAAATGGGGTGAAATATTTTTTTCCCCCCAAAATAAACATTCATGCCATAGAGGGCTAAATTGTTGTCAGCTGTGTGCGTACTGGTAGCGAAGTTAGGTGCAGAAGAGCAGAGATTTGTGAACAGGCGCACACTTTATTTAGGCAAAAGTGCAAAACACGTAAAACAGTCACAAGAATTATGTTTAACAATAAACATTTTTGTGAAAAATTACATGGAAAAAACAAGCCAGTCTGGCGCGTCAACAATACACACGTAACAAACAATCTTACACAAAAACATGATGGGGAACAGAGGAATAAATACATGTAGATTGATTGGGGAATGAAAACCAGGTGTGCAGGGAACAAGACAAAACAAATGGATACATGAAAAATGGAGCGGCGATGGCTAGAAAGCTGGTGATGTCGACCCCCGAACGCCGCCCGAACAAGGAGAAGAGCCGACTTCGGCGAAAGTCTTGACAATTGTTATTTTTTTCTAATATTTTTCTCTTTTTTAAATGGTTTTTCATTAACCCCTCCGCAACCCCCACCCTCTTCAGAGGACAAATATATTTGTTATTTTATTTTTTTTACAGCTTTTCTGCTACACATGCATATTTTGCATACACATTTTACATACATGGTACTTTTATATAAAGCAGTCACATAACAATAATACATGACCAAACATAAGCTATTTAATCCCAACCTTCAGCCACTCTCAGCCCATCCCAACTTTCACCATAGACTACCAATAGGTGCCCTTTTTTGTGCGGCATTGGAAAACCTCCCTGGTCTTTGTGGTTGAATCTGTGTTTGAAATTCACTGCTCGACTGAAGGACCTTATGTGTGGTGTACAGAGACGAGGTAGTCATTAAAAAATCATGTTAAACACTATTAGTACATGCAACTTATTATGTTGTTAAGTTGTTAAGCACATTTTTACTCCTGAACTTATTTAGGCTTGCCATAACAAAGGGGTTGAATACTAATTGACTCATGAATTTCTAAACATTTCTAAAAACATGATTCCACTTTGACATTATGGGGTATTGTGTGTAGGCCAGTGACAAAACAACTCAATTTAGTCCATTTTATATTCAGACTGTAACACAACAAAATGTGTAAAAAGTCAAGGGTTGTGAATACTTTCTGAATGTCTTTATGGTGTGTAAAGACAGTATGGACCATATATGAATAGAAAAGGTGTGTAAAGTAGTAGTTATATAGGATAAGCCATACTATAATTAGGGCTTTGTCTGTCACAGAATTTTGTCAGTTGGTGATTGTTAAAAAAAAAAAGTAATAATTTTATCTTTATTTAACCACGTAGGCCAGTTGAAAACAAGTTCTCATTTACACCTGCGACCTGGCCAAGATAAAGCAAAGCAGTGCGACAAAAACAACACAGAGTTACACATGAACAAAGTACAGTCAATAACACAAAAGAAAAGAAAAATTGAAAAATCTATGTACAGTGTGTTCAAATGTAGAAGAGTAGGGAGGTAGGCAATAAATAGGCTATAGAGGCAAAAATAATTACAATTTAGCATTAATACTGGAGTGATAGATGTGCAGATGATGATGTGGAAGTAGAGACACTGGGGTGCAAAATAGCAAGAGGGTAAGTAATAATATGGGGATGAGGTAGTTGGGTGTGTTATTTACAGATGGGCTTTGTACAGGTACAGTGATCGGTAAGCTGCACTGACAGCTGACGCTTAAAGTTTGAGAGGGAGATATAAGACTCCAGCTTCAGAGATTTTTGCAATTCGTTCCAGTCATTGGCAGCAGAGAACTGGAAGGAAAGGTGGCCAAAGGAAGTGTTGGCTTTGGGGATGACCAGTGCCATATACCTGCAGGAGCGTGTGCCATGGGTGGGTGTTGCTATGGTGACCATTGAGCTGAGATAAGGCGGGGCTTTACCTAGCAAAGACTTGTAGATGACCTGGAGCCAGTGGGTTTGGCGACAGATATGTAGTGAGGGCCAGCCAACGAGAGCATACAGGTCACAGTGGTGGGTAGTATATGGGGCTTTGGTGATAAAACAGATGGCACTGTGATAGACTACATCCAGTTTGCTGAGTAGTGTGTTGCTATTTTGTAAATGACATTGCCGAAGTCAAGGATCGGTAGGATGTTCAGTTTCTGAGGGTATGTTTGGCAGCATGAGTGAAGGAGGCTTTGTTGCGAAATAGGAAGCTGATTCTAGATTTAATTTTGGATTGGAGAATCTTAATGTGAGTCTGAAAGGAGAGTTTACAGTCTAACCAAACACCTAGGTATTGTCAAGCAAATAACTGTTGGTCTCACAGTAATTTACTGTTAATTAACATAAACACATTTAGCACCTGGCTTCCAGCCACTGCAGACCTTTGGAACATCTACATTTTAAAAAGTCTAATAAATCCATGTAATATAGCCTATACTGTCACAGCTTTCTTCTGTTGAAGGAAAGGCGGACCAAAACACAGCGTGGTTATTTTGATACATATTTAATAAAGATGAAAATAGAACAATATACAAAACAAGAACCGTGAAAAACCGAAAACAGCCCTATCTGGTGTAACAAACAAAGACAAGAACAATCACCCACAAAACCCAACACAAAACAGGCTACCTAAATATGGCTCCCAATCAGAGACAATGACTAACACCTGCCTCTGATTGAGAACCATATCAGGACCAAACACAGAAACAGACAAACAAGACATCCAACATAGAATGCTCACTCAGATCACACCCTGACCAAACAAAACATAGAACATACAAAGCAAACTATGGTCAGGGTGTGACATATACCTTCACAATGAATCCATTATTTATTTTAGACAGGTCTAAAGAAACATGATATGATGAAAATGTAGTCTATTTCAGAAGAACAGAATAGCATACTCTGAGTTGTCCTTAGGTTAAGTCCTGATCTGGCTATGCCAAATGGCTGTGCGCTACACTAGTTCTTATAGCAGACAGGATTTTCTTAAAATTCTGTGGCATTATTTTATAGTATGACGAATACAAATGAACAAAGCTGAATAAAATAGAAAGGATATTTTCTCCAAACGATTTGAGGGAGTGCGCACATGGGCTATTCTGTGTTGAGCGGTCAACAAATAACAAATAAATAGGTACTCCTATTTCTTTGTCTATTTCTAGCAAGGCCCCCATCAACATCAGCGTGGCTGTAGTGGAGCGGTTCGAGAGTTTCAAGTTCCTTGGTGTCCACATCACCAACAAACTATCATGGTCCAAATACACCAAGACAATTGTTTGGGCCTTCCTGACACCGCCTAGTACATAGGTCCTGGATGGCAGGAAACTTGGCCCCAGTGATGTACTGGGCTGTGCGCAGTACCCTCTGTAGCGCCTTACGGTCGGATGCCGAGCAGTTGCCATACCAGGTGGTGATGCAACCGGTCAGGATGCTCTCGATGGTGCAGCTGTAGAACTTTTTGAGGATCTGGGGACCCATGCCAAATCTTCTCAGTCTCCTGAGGGGGAAAAGGCATTGTCGTTCCCTCTTCACGACTTTCTTGTTGTGTTTGGACCATGATAGTTTGTTGGTGATGTGGACACCAAGGACCTTGAAACTCTCGACCCGCTCCACCCATTGATGTGATTGGGGCCGTGTTCGACCTCCATTCCTTTTCCTGTAGTCCACGGTCATCTCTTTTGTCTTACTGACGTTGAGGGAGATGCGAGTCTAATGATGATTTGAAAAAAGTTGCGTGAAAGGCACGAGCTCTGCTAAGTTTTTTAAAGGTTGGGCATAAGATTAGGTTTAAAATCACATTTTAAGATGATCAGTTGTATAAATAGGCAGGGTTTATAACTTTGTGGCTATGGTAACTAGTGATGACCTGACACAACACATCCATCCATACTACTCCCTATTCAGGGACCAAGATTTCCTTGACTAACTGGTGCCCCCGCACGTTGACTCTGTACCGGTACCCCCTGTATATAGCCTCGCTATTGTTATTTTACTGCTGCTCTTTAATTATTTTTTTGCATTGATTCCTTATTCTAATGTTTTTTTAAGGTATTTTCATTTTATTTTTTAAACTGTGTTGTTTGTTAGGGCTTGTAAGTAAGCATTTCACTGTAAGGTCTACCTGTTGTATTTGGCGCATGTGACAAATACAATTTGATTCAACTTGATTTGAGATAGAGAGATAGATCGCTAGCTAAAGAGATGCACACGTCTCCTGTCACTGGAAAAGCATGCAAAGCCACGAATTAGGCGGTCAGGGCTTTTGTTTCTGATCAGACACACTAAAGGTACACTCTGTTCCTCTCAATCTACCTCTCTCGGTCACACATTCCATGGACGCACATATGAACGCATCACACACAGACACACACAGACACACTGAGATACACACACTGAGATACACACAGACACACACACATAAACACACAGATACACACACACTGAGATACACACAGACACAAACACACATGGGCATGTCTGCTGGGTGGCTTCTCTAGATTTCTCATATAGGATACATTGTCGTTAACCTGTCTGTCTGTCATATTGAGGACAGTGCAGAAAGAGTGCAGCAGCAGTATAAAAAAAAAAAAAAAAAAAGCCAGACTACGGTTTGAAACTGAACATGGGGACAGAGTTCGTACTTTTTGGAGAAATGTCCTCTGGTCTGATGAAACAAAAATAGAACTGTTTGGCCATAATGACCATCGTTATGTTTGGAGGAGAAAGGGGGAAGCTTGCAAGCCGAAGAACACCATCCCAACCTTCAGGCACAGGGGTGGCAGCATCATGTTGTGGGGGTGCTTTGCTGCAGGAGGGACTGGTGCACTTCACAAAATAGATGGAATCATGAGGGAGGAAAATGATGTGGATATATTGAAGCAACATCTCAAGACATCAGTCAGGAAGTTAAAGGTTGGTCGCAAATGGGTCTTCGATATGGACAATGACCCCAAGCATACTTCCAAAATTGTGGCAAAATGGCTTAAGGACAACAAAGTCAAGGTATTGGAGTGGCCATCACAAAGCCCTGACCTCAATCCCATAGAACATTTGTGGGCAGAACTGATGAAGCGTGTGCGAGCAAAGAGGCCTACAAACCTGACTCAGTTACACCAGCTCTGTCTTGAGGAATGGGCTGAAATTCACCCAACTTATTGTGGGAAGCTTGTGGAAGGCTACCCGAAATGTTTGACCCAAGTTAAACAATTTAAAGGCAATTCCACTAAATACTAATTGAGAGTATGTAAAACTTCTGACCCACTTGGAACGTGACGAATGAAATCAAAGCTGAATAAATCATTCTCTGCTATTATTCTGACATTTCACATTCTTAAAATAAAGTGGTGATCCTAACTGACCTAAAACAGGGAATTTTTGCAAGGATTAAATGTCAGGACAACTGAGTTTAAATGTATTTGGCTAAGGTGTATGTAAACTTCCGACTTCAACTGTATATATATATACAGTGCCTTGCGAAAGTATTCGGCCCCCTTGAACTTTGCGACCTTTTGCCACATTTCAGGCTTCAAACATAAAGATATAAAACTGTATTTTTTTGTGAAGAATCAACAACAAGTGGGACACAATCATGAAGTGGAACGACATTTATTGGATATTTCAAACTTTTTTAACAAATCAAAAACTGAAAAATTAGGCGTGCAAAATTATTCAGCCCCCTTAAGTTAATACTTTGTAGCGTCACCTTTTGCTGCGATTACAGCTGTAAGTCGCTTGGGGTATGTCTCTATCAGTTTTGCACATCGAGAGACTGAAAATTTTTCCCATTCCTCCTTGCAAAACAGCTCGAGCTCAGTGAGGTTGGATGGAGAGCATTTGTGAACAGCAGTTTTCAGTTCTTTCCACAGATTCTCGATTGGATTCAGGTCTGGACTTTGACTTGGCCATTCTAACACCTGGATATGTTTATTTTTGAACCATTCCATTGTAGATTTTGCTTTATGTTTTGGATCATTGTCTTGTTGGAAGACAAATCTCCGTCCCAGTCTCAGGTCTTTTGCAGACTCCATCAGGTTTTCTTCCAGAATGGTCCTGTATTTGGCTCCATCCATCTACCCATCAATTTTAACCATCTTCCCTGTCCCTGCTGAAGAAAAGCAGGCCCAAACCATGATGCTGCCACCACCATGTTTGACAGTGGGGATGGTGTGTTCAGCTGTGTTGCTTTTACGCCAAACATAACGTTTTGCATTGTTGCCAAAAAGTTCAATTTTGGTTTCATCTGACCAGAGCACCTTCTTCCACATGTTTGGTGTGTCTCCCAGGTGGCTTGTGGCAAACTTTAAACTACACTTTTTATGGATATCTTTAAAAAATGTCTTTCTTCTTGCCACTCTTCCGTAAAGGCCAGATTTGTGCAATATACGACTGATTGTTGTCCTATGGACACAGTCTCCCACCTCAGCTGTAGATCTCTGCAGTTCATCCAGAGTGATCATGGGCCTCTTGGCTGCATCTCTGATCAGTCTTCTCCTTGTATGAGCTGAAAGTTTAGAGGGACGGCCAGGTCTTGGTAGATTTGCAGTGGTCTGATACTCCTTCCATTTCAATATTATCGCTTGCACAGTGCTCCTTGGGATGTTTAAAGCTTGGGAAATCTTTTTGTATCCAAATCCGGCTTAAACTTCTTCACAACAGTATCTCGGACCTGCCTGGTGTGTTCCTTGTTCTTCATGATGCTCTCTGCGCTTTTGACGGACCTCTGAGACTATCACAGTGCAGGTGCATTTATACGGAGACTTGATTACACACAGTTGGATTATATTTATCATCATTAGTCATTTAGGTCAACATTGGATCATTCAGAGATCCTCACTGAACTTCTGGAGAGAGTTTGCTGCACTGAAAGTAAAGGGGCTGAATAATTTTGCACGCCCAATTTTTCAGTTTTTGATTTGTTAAAAAAGTTTGAAATATCCAATAAATGTCGTTCCACTTCATGATTGTGTCCCACTTGTTGTTGATTCTTCACAAAAAAATACAGTTTTATATCTTTATGTTTGAAGCCTGAAATGTGGCAAAAGGTCGCAAAGTTCAAGGGGGCCGAATACTTTCGCAAGGCACTGCATATATATGTATATATACATATATTACACTGCTCAACAAAATAAAGGGAACACTGAAATAACACATCCTAGATCTGAATGAATGAAATATTCTTATTAAAAACTTTTTTCTTTACATAGTTGAATGTGCTGACAACAAAATCACACAAAAATTATCAATGGAAATCAAATTTATCAACCCATGGAGGTCTGGATTTGGAGTGACACTCAAAATTAAAGTGGAAAACCACACTACAGGCTGATCCAACTTTGATGTAATGTCCTTAAAACAAGTCAAATTTAGGCTCAGTAGTGTGTGTGGCCTCCACGTGCCTGTATGACCTCCCTACAACGCCTGGGCATGCTCCTGATGAGGTGGCGGATGGTCTCCAGAGGGATCTCCTCCCAGACCTGGACTAAAGCATCCGACAACTCCTGGACAGTCTGTGGTGCAACGTGGTGTTGGTGGATGGAGCGAGACATGATGTCCCAGATGTGCTCAATTGGATTCAGGTCTGGGGAACGGGCAGGCCAGTCCATAGCATCAATGCCTTCCTCTTGCAGGAACTGCTGACACACTCCAGTCACATGAGGTCTAGCATTGTCTTGCATTAGGAGGAACCCAGGGCCTACCGCACCAGCATATGGTCTCACAAGGGGTCTGAGGATCTCATCTCGGTACCTAATGGCAGTCAGGCTACCTCTGGCGAGCACATGGAGGGCTGTGCGGCCCCCCAAAGAAATGCCACCCCACACCATGACTGACCCATCGCCAAACCGGTCATGCTGGAGGATGTTGCAGGCAGCAGAACAATCTCCACGGCGTTTCCATGCTCTGTCACGTCTGTCACGTGCTCAGTGTGAACCTGCTTTCATCTGTGAAGAGCACAGGGTGCCAGTGGCGAATTTGCCAATCTTGGTGTTCTCTGGCAAATGCCAAACGTCCTGCACGGTGTTGGGCTGTAAGCACAACCCCCACCTGTGGACGTCGGGCCCTCATACCACCCTCATGGAGTCTGTTTCTGACCGTTTGAGCAGACACATGCACATTTGTGGCCTGCTGGAGGTCATTTTGCAGGGCTCTGGCAGTGCTCCTCCTGATCCTCCTTGCACAAAGGCGGAGGTAGCGGTCCTGCTATTGGGTTGTTGCCCTCCTACGGCCACCTCCACGTCTCCTGATGTACTGGCCTGTCTCCTGGTAGCGCCTCCATGCTCTGGACACTACGCTGACAGACACAGGGTTCGGGTCGAGAGCCAGACCCTGTCCCCCGGTTCAAACACGGGGGCCTCACTGCGGTGGCGGTCAGCATTCCTCTTCTGCCGTCCACTGGCTTGTTGGAGGGATCCCTGGACGGTCCTCCAGGTCTCTTTGGAGCGCTGCACCCACTCCTCCACCGCAGGAGCCTCGTTCTGGCTCGGATGCCATGGTGCCACGACCGGCTGGTACCCCAACACGCACTGAAATGGGGACACGATAGTAGAGGAGTGGCGTAGTGAGTTCTGGGCCATCTCAGCCCAGGGGATGTATCTCGCCCACTACCCTGTCCGGTCCTGGCAATACGACCGCAGAAACCTACCCACCTCCTGGTTCACTCTCTCCACCTGCCCATTACTCTCGGGGTGATAACCGGAGGTCAGGCTGACCGAGACCCCCAGACGTGAACTGGGGAACCCGATCAGAGACGATGTCCTCCGGCACCCCGTAGTGCCGGAAGACGTGGGTGAATAATTCCTCCGCAGTCTGTAGGGCTGTAGGGAGACCGAGCAACGGGAGGAGACGGCAGGACTTAGAGAACCGATCCACAATCACCAAAACCGTAGTGTTCCCCTGAGACGGGGGGAGATCAGTCAGGAAATCTACAGATAGGTGAGACCATGGTCGTTGTGGAACGGGGAGGGGTTGTAAATTCCCTATAGGAAGGTACCTAGGAGCCTTACTCTGGGCGCATACCGAACAGGAAGAGACATAAAGCCTAACGTCCCTAGCCAAGGTGGGCCACCAATACTTCTCCCGGAGGCCCCCCCACTGTCCTTGCCACCCCAGGGTGACCCGAGGAGGGTAGGATGTGAGCCCACCGAATCGGTTGTTCCCGGACACCAAGCGGCACGTACTTCCGCCCAGCCGGACACTGAGGAGGCGGGGGCTCCGCCCGTAACGCCCGCTCGATGTCCGAGTCCACCTCCTATACCACTGGTGCCATCAGCCTCGAGGCGGGAAGGTTGGGAGTAGGCTCAGTGGACCGATCCTCCGTGTCGTAAAGGCGGGACAGTGCGTCAGCCTTTACGTTCTGGGAGCCCGGTCTGTATGACAACGTAAAACGGAATCGGGTGAAGAACATGACCCACCTTGCCTGATGTGGTTTCAGTCTCCTAGCTGCTCGAATATACTCCAGATTCTGGTGGTCGGTCCAGATAAGAAAGGGGTATTAGCCCCCTCAAGCCAGTGTCTCCACACTTTCAGAGCCCTGACCACCGCTAACAACTTCCGGTCCCCCACATCATAGTTACGCTCCGCTGGACTGAGCTTCCTCGAAAAGAAAGCGCAGGGGCGGAGTTTTGGTGGCGTACCCGAGCGCTGTGATAACACTGCACCCACCCCAGCCTCGGACGCGTCCACCTCCACTATGAATGCTAGAGAGGGGTCCGGGTGCGCTAACACGGGTGCATCCGTGAACAGCGCCTTCAACCTGTTGAAAGCTCTGTCCGCCTCTGCTGACCACCGCAAACGCACCGGGCCCCCCTTCAGTAGTGAGGTAATGGGAGCCGCTACCTGGCCAAAACCCCGGATAAACCTCAAAAAACGCTGCACCTCCTTCACCGTGGTCGGAGTTGGCCAATTACACACGGCCTTAATGCGGTCACATTCCATCACCACCCCCGAGGTGGAAATGTGATAGCCCAGGAAGGAGACAGCTCATTTGGAGAACACACACGTCTCAGCCTTGACGTATAGGTCATGCTCCAGCAGTCTAGCAAGCACCTTGCGTACCAGAGACACATGCGCGGCGCGGGTGGCTGAGTAGATCAGAATGTCATTGATATAAACAACCACGCCTGAGAATCTCGTCTACAAAGGATTGAAAGACGGCTGGAGCATTCTTTAACCCATACGGCATGGCGAGGTACTCATAGTGTCCCGATGTGGTACTAAACGTGGTTTTCCACTCATCTCCATCCCGAATACGCACCAGACTATACACGCTCCTGAGATCCAGTTTTGTGAAGAACTGTGCTCCGTGAAATGATTCCACCGCTGTAGCGATGAGAGGTAGTGAGTACCTAAACCCCACTGTGATAACATTTAGACCTCTATAATCAATACACGGACGCAAACCTCCCTCATTTTTCTTCACAAAAACGAAACTCGAGGAGACGGGTGAGATGGAGGGCCGAATGTACCCCTGTCCCAGAGATTCCGTGACATATATTTCCATAGCCAACGTCTCCTCCTGGGACAATGGGTACACGTGACTCTAGGGAAGCGCAGCGTTTACCAGGAGATCTATCGCACAATCCCCTCCCGGTCTATGAGGTAGTAATTTAGTAGTTTTCTTTTTACTGAAAGTGATTGCCAAATCGGCATATTCGGGGGGATGCGCACCGTGGAACCCTGGTCTGGACTCTCCACCGACGTGGCACCGATGGAAACTCCCAGACACCTTCCAGAACACTCCTCTGACCACCCCTGGAGAACCCCCTGTCTTCACGAAATCTTAGGATTGTGCCGAGCCAGCCAGGGAATCCCCAGCACCACTGGAAACGCAGGCGAATCAATAATAAAGAGACTTATACGCTCCCTGATTCCCCTGCGTCACCATGTCCAGTGGAACCGTGGCCTCCCTGACCAACCCCGACCCTAATAGCTGGCTATCTAGGGAGTGCACGGCGTTTTAGGTATTTCAGAAACTGTCACTGTTTCATATAGAATGTTTCACACAGGGCACATTTCCTTCACCGGGTGGGCTGTTTAGGAAATGTTTGGCAAAATTAGAGTATACCCACTTTTCCAGGAACCACTACACCACTGCTCTTGGCCTTCATGGTAAATCTGCTGGGAGATCGCTCAAGTTTTATCCTGGTCCCAAGAACGTCTAGAATTGCCTTCAAAACCAGCCACTAGGGGCAACGGTGAACTTTACTACCTTTGAGTAGGCTGGCAGCTTTTGCTAGGGTGCTGTGAACTGGGATGGTGAATGCATTCCCCTGCATCAGTCCACCATTACCATCATTTCACTTCAGTTTAGAGTTGTGGCAGTTTATTTTTTAGGGGAAATTGTAAGATTAAAATGATGCCACTGACCTTCATTTTCTCCATTCTCTTTATTCCAAACTTCCAGTTTTCAAAGGATGGTAAAACTCATAGAACTGGCAGTTGATAAAAGGCAACATCCTCCAAAACCTTGGAATAGAGATAGTGAGGCGAGTGTATAATTGTATTTATTATGGATCCCCATTAGCTACACTTCCTGGGGTCCAGCAAAACTAAGGCAGTTATCAAAAAAAATGTCAACATTACAATACATTTACAACAGATTTCACAACATATTAAGTGTGTGCCCTCAGGCCCCTACTCTACTACCACGTATCTACAACACAAAATCCTTGTGTACATGTGTGTATAGTGCTATCAGGGATCAAGGCAAGACCCAGGTGCAGACTGTCGAGGGAACAATGTTTATTGTCACAACAGGGGCAGGCAAAGACAGGTCAAGGCAGGCAGGGGTCGAAGATCCAGGGTAAGGCAAAGGTACAGGACGGCAGGGGGAAACAGGGTCAGGGACAGGCAGAGTTCAGTAATCCAGAGGTGGAGCAAAGGTACAGGACGGCAGGGGGAAACAGGGTCAGGGACAGGCAGAGTTCAGTAATCCAGAGGTGGAGCAAAGGTACAGGACGGCAGGGGGAAACAGGGTCAGGGACAGGCAGAGTTCAGTAATCCAGAGGTGGAGCAAAGGTACAGGACGGCAGGCGGACTCAGGGTCAGGGACAGGCAGAGTTCAGTAATCCAGAGGTGGAGCAAAGGTACAGGACGGCAGGCGGACTCAGGGTCAGGGACAGGCAGAGTTCAGTAATCCAGAGGTGGAGCAAAGGTACAGGACGGCAGGCAGACTCAGGGCCAGGCAGAGAGGTCAGGCGGGCGGGTACAAGGTCAGGACAAGCAAATCAAATCAAATGTAATTGTTCACATACACATGGTTAGCAGATGTTGCTACGAGTGTAGCGAAATGCTTATGCTTCTAGTTCGACCATGCAATAATATCTAACAAGTAATCAAAGAACGCGGAGCAAGGCTAAAAACCAGGAGGACGAGGAAAGAGAGGCTGGGAAATGATAGGAACTGACAGGAAACCGCTGGTTAGCTTGAACGAACAAGACGAACTGGCCACAAACAGGCAAAAAACACAGGTAGAAATACACAGGGGCTAATTGGGAAGAGGGGCGACACCTGGAGGGGGGTGGAGACAAGCACAAGGACAGGTGTAACAGATCAGGGCGTGACAAGTGCGTATGTTATCGTGTGTTTGTATGCATGTGTCTGTACCTATGTTTGTGTTGCTTCACAGTCTCCACTGTTCCATAAGGGGTATTTTTATCAGTAAAAAAAATAATCAAATTCTACTTCTTGCATGAGTTACTTGACGTGAAATAGAGTTCCATGAAGTCATGGCTCTATGTAGTACTGTGCGCCTCCTTCACTTTGAGCCAGGAGAGATTGACATGAACATTATTAATGTTAGCTCTCTGTGCACATCCAAGGGTCAGTGTCACATAGTCGATTTAGAGCCATCACTAATAAACCCAATGTGTCTTCAATGTTAGTGACATGCTGCAAATTTGTAAAGTTTAAGTGATACAGCTTTAGTCGTTCTTTACCTGTTGCTGTGGTTTCATAGCATTAGAAAAGTAGACACCCTTACATTGTCCTACCTACCTTGATATTGACTACTATGGAAGATGATTGTGAACTGAATTACTGTTCTCTCCAGTCAAGCAGCCTTGTTTAACACTTTTGAATAACTTTATAAGCAGTCATAAATATTAATAAGCATTTTAAACTTTCAAGCATGACAAATTACAAGCATCATAGAGATGACTAAATAATCTATGAACATTGATTTTGCAAAATGTTTTATAGGAAGGTACAAGGAGTGAGAATGACATGCTTCCATGGATGTTTATGCCAGGACCGATTGCAATTAAGAATGAATTAGATTATGATTATGAGGAAAACAAAATAATAAGATTAAATGTTTGGAGGGCGATTTCCATACATAGTTAATTAGAGAGAATGATATTAACAGCTACTTGTTCTTCTAGGTATCCAGATGTGAGTGTGTGTGTGTGTCCCTGCCACAAGGATTGGAGCCCTACATAGGGTCCCAACTGTGTTTCTGACATTACCCTCTGTAACCTTCCCATTGTGTTACACTGTCACTTGTCCAATGTGCTTGTAACACAATGAAGGTGCTTTAACAGAGGAGAGCGCATTATAGGCTACATCTGCATGGCTTGTCAACCGTAAGACTACTCTAGCAGAGAGTCAACAGACAGAGAGCCAATCTGTGAGCTCAGGGTCAGCATGAACATGTAACTCTATCGTGTATCAGGACTTAGAATTACTGCAGGCAGAAATACAGGAGAGCACATTCATACCCCAAAGAAACTGACATCTCGCTGTACGGCACAAACGGGCCTAGACACAGGCCCGACTACCGTTCTGTTTTAGCTCAGCCTGCCCCTCGAGTTATTCACAACAACAAAACATGAAGAGAGGTAGAAGGGGAGGGGTAGAGATGAGAGAGAGACTAGAGAGAAAAAGGGATGATGTATAGAGGAAAGGTAGATCAAAGAGAGAGGAAATTGAGTTAGAAAGGAGAGAGAGTGAGAGAGATGACAGAGATATGGAAGAGAGGTAAAGAGAGGAGGGACCAGTACGGAGTTAACAGAGGTAGAGAATGGTAGAATGGAGAGAAGTGTGGAGAGGATATAAAGATAGAGAGAGGAGATAGAGGTATAAAGGAAAGATGGTTGGGGAGGACGGACTCTGTGTTGTCCTGAAGAGAGTAATGATACATGGCGATGGTAGCAGACAGGGTCACATCTCATCACATCAAACTGCCCGTATGTCACTTACCTCCTCAGCAGTGGCAAAACAGGCGAGGTCATTGTTGCTTCCATCCTCCCATTCATCCATTCATATAAATCCTGCCTGTTGGGATGGGCTATTGACATGCATGGAAAACATCAGTACTCTAAATGAATGCATGCATTACGTGTCTGATAATACTTTACTGAATACCCCTCATTTGGTGATGTGATGCATGTCTTATGTGATGCATGCTATATGTTGAAAGGATACATCCATGTTCGATACACATCTGTCAGTCTGAAGGAAACAAGGATTGCGTCTGAAATTACACCCTATTCCCTAGATGCCATGATTATACGATGGGAGTGACCATGTTACTCGTGTAGCCTTGATTGATTTCCTGCTTGACAGCTGACTTGACAGGAACAGTCCATTTTAGCACATATTTCATTTTGTTGATATAAAGTGGAAAGGAATATTTACAATTGAGCCAGACAGTATAAACAATAATCAGTACTATGACAATCCACTGTATGACTAACTTCGACAGTATGTTCAATGAAAAAGCTAAGCACATAATATACCTCCCCAGGCCCATACATAAAGAAGGCAACATGTGGGGAGTGAGAGAGACAGAGGCAGAGAGAGAGAGAGACAGAGGCAGAGACAGAGGCAGAGACAGAGACAGAGACAGAGACAGAGACAGAGCTTATGCAACATCCTCCTACTTCAGATAGGGCTAGCATCACTACACTATTATCAGTCCATGTGGCTTGTCAATTAGTCACTTTGAATCAATAGGACCACGACTTCCTGTTGGTTCATTCATGTGTAGATTCATTAACACTTCCCCCTCCATGATGTTATGGTGGGTAGGGCCAAATGGGTGGTTTGAAAAACAAGGCTGTTGATTTCAAACACAACATATTTCCCCATTGTTTGTGGCTGTTTCTGCATCTGTTTTTGTACAATATTTTATTCACATGTTTTATAACTAAATGGAAAGGGCAAAGGTTGTCCATGGTTGGAGGGGTGTTGTTCACTGTATTGCTCTAATACACAAGCTGCATCACATGGTTAGGCTACCGTTTTCTTCTCTCACCACTAGCTTTGTTGTGTGACAGGAGTGTGCATTGTTTACTGAAACCCAATGATGCTCGAAACTGGGAGAAAACCCAATTATCTGCTCTTATAAAACCTAGACAGCATTGTCAATGGATTAGCAAATACCCTGTTTATTCTTCTGTTCAGCAACAAAGACATTATACACTGACTGTACAAAACATTAGGAGCACCTTCCTAATATTGTGTTGCACTCCCTTTTGCCCTCAGAACAACCTCAATTCATCGGGGCATGGACTCTACAAGGTGTCGAAAGAATTCCACAGGGATCCTGGCCTATGTTGACTCCAATGCTTCCCACAGTTGTGTCAAATTGGCTGGTTGTCCATTGGGAGGTGGATCCCAGCAGCGTTGCAGTTCTTGACAAACTCAAACCAGTGCACCTGGCACCTACTACCACACCCCGGCACTTTAATATTTTGTCTTGCCCATTCACCCTCTGAATGGCACACATACACAATCCATGTCTCAATTGTCTCAAGGCTTAAAAATCATTCTGTAACCTTTCTCCTCCCCTTCATCTACACTGACTGAAGTGGATTTAACAAGTGACATCAATAAGGGATCATAGCTTCACCTGGATTCACATGGTCATTCTATGTCATGGAAAGAGCAGGTGTTCTTAATGTTTTGTACACTTAGTGAACATTAAAGGGCATCATAAGACAATACTGGAGCTACAGTATATCTTTCATAAAAGTAGGTGTAAAGTGTGTTTTAAGCGAGCACAATTGACACAATTTGATTGGCAGCTCCCTCAAAGAGAGAGAAGGAAACACTACATTAAACTTAAATTGTGTAAATCATAAAAATGACATTTGAGCAGGGATCTTCTCTCTATGAATAAGCATAGAATATACTAAGTCAGCTACCGCTTTACAAACATCAGTTCAGAACTCTAAGCTACCCCTGTGCATATACCCATCAATTCCATTTAAAATAGTGTACATCTAAGCCTCTTAGAACCGTGTCCAAGTACAGAAATGCATGCTGCTCACATTAATAACTAACCCTGTCTTCCACTGAATACAGTCATCATCATACCAAAGAGTGGTTCCATGTCCAATAATAGGACTACTGTAGGCAGCTAAACAGTTGTGGCAGGGTTATATTGGTTTGTGTTGACTGAGAGCAGGCCTGTGTTTGTATATACATTAAATATAGCAGGTACACTTCTCCACTGACAGAGTAGAGCATGAATAAATCTCTGTAGGTTTCCGGAGCTGGCACGTTTCCTCAAAAACTTTTTTTTGTCCTCCCAACAGCTCTCTAGCATATATAGGTCAGGAGATGGCTGTGAACGTGTCCTCCCAGTCTTTCCAATATGTTCAATGTACACCATGAGGCATAGGAAACATATAGTATCACTGAAAGATGTTTAGCTCATGGTTTAGAGATATGCAATCTGTTTTTATGGTGAATTATATTGAATGAGAAAGCATATATATATCGACCACAATGCATTGAATACTAGTATTAATGTCCATATGACATTGAAAGAATAGTTTGGTTAAAATGTACATTTGTCAAACATCGTCTTATACAGTCTACAGACGCCATTGAATATTGACTTTCGGAAATATTGGACTAGCTTATATATATACACACACGTCTTTGTCCCCCAAACTTTAATTTGGGGAATAACTTTTTCCTTTAATAAGCAGGTGCTGTAGAGCATATTCCACGTTCTCCATTCATATAAACAGAATGCTGTTAACTTTGACCTTTTTCTTCTCTCCCTCTGTCTCTCTCCCTCTGTCTCTCTCCCTCTGTCTCTCATTCTATAGTACAAACAAGTGGAGCAGTACATGTCTTTCCACAAACTGCCAGCTGACTTCCGACAGAAAATCCATGACTACTACGAGCACAGATACCAGGGCAAGATGTTTGATGAGGAGAGCATCCTGGAGGAGCTTAATGAACCACTGCGGGAGGTAAAACAACAAAACACACCATCAAAACTCT
Organism: Oncorhynchus mykiss; assembly: GCF_057628025.1. Classification (NCBI taxonomy): domain Eukaryota; kingdom Metazoa; phylum Chordata; class Actinopteri; order Salmoniformes; family Salmonidae; genus Oncorhynchus; species Oncorhynchus mykiss. The sequence goes on from NC_143022.1 coordinate 23,154,447, forward strand.
GACAATGTCTCACACTTAAAGAGTGGAACAAAGGAACCAAAAATACATTGATTTCTCTGCAAATCTTCATCGTTGTCTTTTGCAAATATGTCCCTTAACAACATTTGAAGTTCTGAGCCTCTTGTTCTAAGTCATTAAACCAAACAAATGAGTCCATACATTTTGTTTCCATTTCCCCACCTTTGCTATGTTAGATTTAGACCTAACAAAATTGCAATTCACTAAAAGTCATGATATTTACCCTTAGGAAATTGTCAACTTCAACTGCCGTAAGCTGGTGGCGTCCATGCCCCTGTTTGCCAACACCGACCCCAACTTTGTGACGGCTATGTTGACTAAGCTCCGCTTTGAGGTCTTCCAGCCTGGAGATTACATCATCAGGGAGGGCACCATCGGCAAGAAGATGTACTTCACCCAACATGGTGTGACCAGTGTTCTGACCAAAGGAACCATGGGCATGAAGCTCTCAGATGGATCCTATTTTGGAGGTGTGGATGGTCAACAATATACAGTATTACTACTTTTCTAGGATTGAGTTTTCTACAACTTTCCTAAGATCTGCTGCTGCTGGAAAACCTGGGATCAATAGATTCTATTTTATTCTATTCTATAATGGTGCTAATAACACATATCTACTATAGAACAGAAGTTTATATTGGTTTATATTAAAACTGTAGCAAACAAGAGAATGAAAAGGAAAAGAAAAACACCCTGACATTTGAGTTTGACTTCTTCTCGCTAGTCTTCTCGCCCCGCAGCCAGTTTTATCCCACTTCCCCATGCAGTCTGTCCTCCCCCTGCCTGTTTGGGGACTCGGCGCTGTTGTTGATCCACAAAAAAGCTGTCATTTTCTTAGGGTCTGGGGACATTCTTCACACCCTCTTCAGATGAGTTTCCACTAATTACCACAGCCACAAAGGCATTTGTAAAAATGTATGAATCGAAAATTAGCTTTAATCACTTAGCAGTGTGGTCAAGGTTAGGCTAACGTTAGGTTTAAAATCACATAGGCAGGGTCCATGACTTTGTGGCTGTGGTAACTAGTGACGACCCTTTAGAAGAGCAGAGTTCACTTCAGTGGTGCTGTGGGTTGGGCTGTGAGGTGACAGGAGCATGGGCGGGTGTTGAAGGAATGCCTGAGATCCACAGCAGCACAAATGCCCATTAATAACAGCTAATTAGTCCACAGAACACTGATGACAGAGACATTATATGCCACTAGGAAGCCAACCTTTTTTACATGGCATGGGTTAGGAGGAGAATACTTGATCAGAATATCTGTTAGATTTGTGGTGGTGTTTGTGGTTGATTCATCTGCTATTGCTGACAATTTATATTATTGCTGGAGAAAATAGGAAGAGGGAATATGGAAAGAAGGTAGAAACAAGGTAATGGAGTGGCAGGTAGCCTAGTGGTTAGAGCATTGGGCCAGTAACTGAAAGGTTGCTTGATCGAATCCCCGAGCTGACAAGGTAAAAATCTGTCGTTCTACCCCTGAACAAGGCAGTTAACCCACTGTTCCTAGGCAGTTAACCCACTGTTCCTAGGCAGTCATTGTGAATAAGAATTTGTTCTTAACTGACTTGCCTAGTAAAATAATGTAATAGTTGATCAAAGATTTTATTTTATTTGACCTTAATTTAACTGGGCAAGTCAGTTAAAAATAAATTATTATTTTCAATGATGGGCATTAGGGAAGTATATGTCATCTCTACACGACATAGCCCATATTTGTTTTTAAAGGGTGAGTAAGTGGGTGTAGTAGGGTCAGAAAAGTCACATACCAGCATTGAGTTCTGCTGCTTGCCTCTGCATCGCTCAGCACGGCTGAGAAAACAGAGTATGATTAATCTTGTGAAGAACTGTAAATCCCCCACTAAATAGCGAAGAGACACATGGCTGAGCTGACACTCAAGGTCACACTTTAATACCCTCTGAATAAGGAGCCATTTTGAGAGTGGGGGAGCGGATCTGGGGTGGAGAAGGTCACTGAGGTTATTATGTAAATGTATAACTCATGTATAGAACATCACTTTGTTGCTATTTAATGGTGTGTGGGCGTCTATCCCGCGGGTGGAAGCTGATATTGACTGCGCTTGTTAATTCCTCTATTTCTATGGCCCACAGGGGGTTTGCCTACCGCTGGAGAGGCTGATCTGTAGAGTGGAGCCAGTGCAGAGTTTCCACTTGTTACCAAAGCCACAAAGGCGATATTCTAAAAATGAGTAAAAGCAAGTAAATTACTGCATACAGTAAATTACATTCCACTGGGGGGTTTTCTTCACAGAGAGCCAGAAGATACCTTTCACACGTGACAGGGGAGTGAGTCGGGAAAGCCGGGGAGGCAGCGAGTAAAAAGAGCACATGGTTGCCAAGACAACAGTCAGTCACAGGCCAGAGAAGGAAGGGTAACACCTGAATGAAATGAACCTTGGCTCCACCACCTCTCCAGCCCTGCATCTCCCTCCCTTCACTAAGCTGTCACAGTTGGGTCTTTGTTTTAACGGCCTATCTCCTCAGTAAATGACCCATTTCCACGTGCGATAAATTGTTTTCTGAGGTTAGAACAACAGGACTAAATGAGCGTGTCATGTCCAAGTGACTTTTGTCATGAGCACGACATTCAAATGGCTCATGTTTCTTTGACATGTTTCTGTAGCTGAGATACAGTAATGATGGTCCCTCTGGCTGTGTAGTAATTGTGTCTGTCTCTGACACTCCTGTCTCTCTCTCTCCCTCCCACAGAGATCTGTCTGTTGACCCGAGGCAGACGGACGGCCAGTGTGCGAGCGGACACGTACTGCCGTCTCTACTCCCTGTCTGTGGATAACTTTAATGAGGTGCTGGAGGAGTACCCCATGATGAGACGAGCCTTCGAGACTGTGGCCATCGACCGACTGGACCGGATAGGTAAGACCAGCCTACCACCAATAAAAAAAGCCGATACATGATTAGCTATGGGCATAGTTGAGGCATTTTGTGTCATTCATAGAATCAGCAGAACAAAGACGAACATATCTATCGATGAAACCTATTGTAACTATGCAACTAATAATTTATCTTTGATTTCCCTTTTTTCTATATGTCATATTAACATGTCATATTTATAGCTATCTAAAGGATATGACTTTTGCAAGATATGATTATTATCTATGACTTGAGTGTGCCATACTCCCCTGGGTTTACACTAAATGTGCTCACAGGATGAGTGATGCTCATTTGTAAAAGTGATTTATCAGCACACTAACTAAACAGCTGTCTATGCTCTCGTGTGTGGGAAGGAGGGAGCCGTTTTCCCTCAGTTGCTGCTCTTACCGCCAGTGTTGCTACGCTGTCAGTCACTCAACTATCATCGGAAAGCACCTGGTTAGTGAATTCCGTGCCATGAGTGTAAACAAATCATATATTTTTGCTAAACGAAGCAGGCAAGCCCCCTGTCTTGCCCAGGTTAATGTGATGATGACGTTATCCCTCGTTCACGTGACTTCACATGTTTACAAAAGGGGCCCTGCATCCCCCACCTGCCAGTGGTTGCCATGGCAGCTAGATTCCACATCACGTACGAGCTGTTCGTTTCACTCATTTGGAGGAGATTAAGGTGTCTTTGGTCATTGACAGGCTAACAGCTAACCTGAACAGAGCATAGTGGAACATAGGACTAGGAATATTCTGTTTAATTTGCCTGCTGTTTCCTGACAGCAGAAGTCTCTTGCATCAAAGGCTCAGTATTTCATGTGGCCTGACTAACAAGTATAGAAAGCTAATTAATTCCAAATCTAAACAGAAATTCAAAGGAGGATGACAATTATCTTTCAACCTAGGAGTTTTTTTGGAACACAGAGTCTTTTTCCGAGACCTTCAACTGAAGCCCCAAAGAAATCATGTTTATATATTTAATATCTGCTGTCTCACAGTTTATATATTGTGTACTACAACGCTCTGGCTCCTTTAGATGTCTATGGGAGAGGCAGCCCAGCAAACTGGGAACATTCCCAGAACATTAGCTAAGATACCCATTACTTTCTAGTTAGGGTTTTATCTAACATTAGTATGATAGCATCCCAAAAACATTCAATTGATAACATATATTTTTTTTAATCCTTTGAGTGTTCGCATAAAATTCACAAAAATGTTGTACACAACATCTTTAACAACCACAAAAGAACATTCCCCAAAAGTTCTCAATAGGTTTCCAGGTAATGTAATAACCCAATTCACCAGAAGAAAATGGTTCTGTGAAAGTTCCCAGAACATTCGTTAGGTTGCGGCAAATGTTAACATGGTTAATTGTTAATTGCAGCAAATGTTAACATAAAATTGTCCAGTCGTGCTGATGATTATACAATGTTTGTATAAAATATTCACCTGATGTTGCCAGAACATTTCCAGAACACATGTGGGGGCGTCACAAAAGATATGTTCTAAAACAGAAGAAACTGTCCAGTTATGCAAATAATTATACAATGTAAATTGCCATTAAATCTGGAGAGAAACATAATGGAGATGTTTTCCAATCTGCTTAAGTTTTAAGGAGCTACAAACTTGTGTGCTGAGAATGTCTTGGACCTCCAAGACCAGGTAAAATGTATATTGCGTGAACATCAATGGAATATTATGTTAAACCTAAAACAAATATGTTATTTTAACCACATCAAATGGACTATTTTGGAAATTGTGGAATATTGTGGGAATTGTTAGATTTTTTATTTTATCCTTATTTTACCAGGTAAGTTGACTGAGAACATATTCTCCTTTTTATTTATTTAATTTTATATTTCACCTTTATTTAACCAGGTAGGCTAGTTTGCAACTAGTTTGCAACTGCGACCTGGCCAAGATAAAGCAAAGCAGTTCGACACCTACAACAACACAGAGTTACACATGGAATAAACAAACATATAATCAATAATACAGTAGAAAAATCTATATACAACATGTGCAAATGAAGTAGAATATGAGGTAAGACAATAAATAGGCCATGGTGGCGAAGTAATTACAATATAGCAATTTAACACTGGAATGGTAGAATGTTGCAGAAGATGAATGCTCAAGTAGAGATACTGGGGTGCAAAGGAGCAAGATAAATAAATAAATAAATACAGTATGGGGATGAGGTAGATTGGATGGGCTATTTACAGATGAGCTATGTACAGGTACAGTGATCTGCTCTGACAGCTGGTGCTTAAAGCTAGTGAGGGAGGTAAGAGTCTCCAGCTTTAGTGATTTTTGCAGTTTGTTCCAGTCATTGGCAGCAGAGAACTGGAAGGAGAGGCGGCCAAAGGAATATTTGGCTTTGGGTGTGACCAGTGAGATATACCTGCTGGAGCGCATGCTACGGGTGGGTGCTGCTATGGTGACCAGTGAGGTGAGATAAGGTGGGGCTTTATCTAGCAGAGACTTGTAGATGACCTGGAGCCAGTGGTTTTGGCGACGAGTATGAAGCGAAGGCCAACGAGAGCGTACAGGTCACAGTGGTGGGTAGTATTTATGGCTTTGGTGACAAAACGGATGGCACTGTGATAGACTGCATCCAATTTGTTGAGTAGAGTGTTGGAGGCTATTTTGTAAATGACATCGCCGAAGTTGAGGATTGGTAGGATGGTCAGTTTTACGAGGGTATGTTTGGCAGCATGAGTGAAGGATGCTTTGTTGCGAAATAGGAAGCTGATTCTAGATTTCATTTTGGATTGGAGATGTTTAATGTGAGTCTGGAAGGAGAGTTTACAGTCTAACCAGACACCTAGGTATTTGTAGTTGTCCACATATTCTAAGTCAGAACCGTCCAGAGTAGTGATGCTGGATGGGCGTGCAGGTGCGGGCAGTGATCGGTTGAAGAGCATGCATTTAGTTTTACTAGCATTTCAGAGCAGATGGAGGCCACGGAAGGAGAGTTGTATGGCATTGAAGCTTGTCTGGAGGTTGGTTAACACAGTGTCCAAAGAAGGGCCAGAGGTATACAGAATGTTGTCGTCTGCGTAGAGGTGGATCAAAGAACCACCAGCAGCAAGAGCGACATCATTGATGTATACAGAGAAGAGAGTCGGCCTGATAATTTAACCCTGTGGTACCCCCATAGAGTCTGCCAGAGGTCCGGACAACAGGCCATCCGATTTGACACACTGAACTCTATCAGAGAAGTAGTTGGTGAACCAGGCGATGCAATCATTTGAGGAACCATGGCTGTGGAGTCTGCCAATAAGAATGTTGTGATTGACAGAGTCGGAAGCCTTAGCCAGGTCGATGAATACGGCTGCACAGTACTGTCTCTTATCGATGGACCTTGAGCGTGGCTGAGGTGCACCCATGACCAGCTCTGAAACCAGATTGCATAGCGGAGAAGGTACGGTGGGATTCGAAATGGTCAGTGATCTGTTTGTTAACTTGTCTTTCGAAGACCTTAGAAAGGTAGGGTAGAATAGATATAGGGTCTGTAGCAGTTTGGTTCTAGAGTGTCTCCCCCTTTGAAGAGGGGGATGACCGCAGCAGCTTTCTAATCTATGGGAATCTCAATCGATACGAAAGAGAGTTTAAACAGGCTAGTAATCGGGGTTGCAACAATTTCGGCAGATCATTTTAGAAAGAGAGGGTCCAGATTGTCTAGCCCTGCTGATTTGTAGTGGGCCAGATTTTGTAGCACTTTCAGAACATCAGCTATCTGGATTTGGGTGTAGGAGAAGTGGGGGAGGTTTGGGTGAGTTTGCTGTGAGGGGTGGAGGGCTGTTGATCGGGGTAGGGTTAGCCAGGTGGAAAGCTTGGCCAGCCGTAGAAAAATGCTTATTAAAATACTCAATTATAGTGGATTTATCGGTGATGACACCTCTTCCCAGCTGCCCAGTGGGAAGTCCAGTGGGCAGCTGGGAAGAGGGGCAGCTGGGAAGAAGTGCTCTTATTCTCCATGGACTTTACAGTGTCACAGAACTTTTGGGAGTTTGTGCTACAAGATGCAAATTTCTGCTTGAAAAAGCAAGCCTTAGCTTTCCTAACTGCCTGTGTATATTTGTTCCTAACTTCCCTGAAAAGTTGCATATCATGGGGGCTGTTCGATGCTAATGCAGAACGCCACAGGATGTTTTTGTGCTGGTCGAGGGCAGTTAGGTCTGGAGAGAACCAAGGGCTATATCTGTTCCTGGTTAAAAAAAAATTGAATGGGACATGCTTATTTAGGATGGTGAGGAAGGCACTTTTAAAGAATAACCAGGCATCTTCTACTGACGGGATGAGGTCAGTATCCTTCCAGGATACCCCGGCCAGGTCGATTAGAATGGCCTGCTCGCTGAAGTGTTTTAGGGAGCTTTTGACAGTGATGAGGGCTGGTCGTTTGACCGCAGACCCATTACGGATGCAGGCAATGAGGCAGTGATCGCTGAGATCTTGGTTGAAAACAGCAGAGGTGTATTTGAAGGGCAAGTTGGTTAGGATGATATATTTGAGGGTGCCCGTGTTTACAGATTTGGGGTTGTACCTGGTGGGTTCCATGATAATTTGTGTGAGATTTAGGGCATCAAGCTTAGATTGTAGGATGGCCAGGGTGTTAAGCATGTCACATTTTAGGTCACCTAGCAGCACGAGCTCTGAAGATAGATGGGGGGAAATCAATTCACATATGGTATCCAGGGCACAGCTGGGTGCAGAGGGTGGTCTATAGCAAGTGGCAACGGTGAGAGACTTGTTTCAGGAAAGATGGATTTTTAAAAGTAGAAGTTTGAATTGTTTGGGTACAGACCTGGATAGTAAGACAGAACTCTGCAGGCTAACACCGCCCCTTTTGGTAGTTCTATCTTGTTGGAAAATGTTATAGTTAGGGATAGAAATTTCAGGGTTTTGGGGTGACTTCCTAAGCCAGGATTCAGACACGACTAGGACATCCGGGTTGGCAGAGTGTGCTAAAGCAGTCAATAAAACAAACTTAGGGAGGAGGCTTCTAATGTTAACATGCATGAAACCAAGGCTTTTACGGTTACAGAAGTAAACAAATGAGAGCACCTGGGGAGTAGGAGTGGAGCTAGGCACTGCATGGCCTGGATTAACCTCTACATCACCAAAGGAACAGAGGAGAAGTAGGATGAGTACGGCTAAAGGCTATCAGGACTGGTCGTCTAGTTTGTTCAGAGAGGACAGTAAAAGGATCAGGTTTCTGGGCGTGAGATAATAGATTCAAGGTATAATGTACAGACAGAGGTATGGTAGGATGTAGGTACATTGGAGGTAAACATAGACATTGAGTAATGATGAGAGAGATATTGTCTCTAGAGACGTTTAAACCAGGTGATGTCACTGCATATGTGGGAGGTGGAACTAAATGGTAGGTTAAGACATATTTACAGCAATAACCTGGGGAATAGTTACAGGGGAGAGGAGGGGGGGATGAATTAGCAAATTTGAATGTTCTGTGCAACCTACAGTACCAGTCAAAAGTTTGGACACACCTACTCATTCCAGAGGTTTTCTTTTATTGTCACTATTTTCTACATTGTAGAATAATAGTGACGACATCAAAACAATGAAATAACACATACGGAGTCATGTAGTAGCCAAAAAAACTGTTAAACAAATCAAAATATATTTTAAATTCTTCAAAGTAACAACCCTTTTCCTTGATGACAGCTTTGCATACTCTTGACATTCTCTCAACCAGCTTCATGAGGTAGTCACCTGGAATGCATTAGTTGAAAATTAATTTGTGGACTTTCTTTCCTTCTTAATGCCTTTGAGCCAATCAGTTGTGTTGCGACATGGTAGGGGTGGTATACAGAAGATTGCCCTATTTGGTAAAATACCATATTATGGCAGGAACAGCTCAAATAAGCAAAGAGAAACAACAACAAAAGTTGTGGCAAAATGGCTTAAGGACAACAAAGTTAAGGTATTTGAGTGGCCATCACAAAGCCCAGACCTCATTCCCATAGAAAATTTGTGGGCAGAACTGAAAAAGCGTGTGCGAGCAAGGAGGCCTACAAACCTGATTCAGTCACACCAGCTCTGTCAGGAGGAATGGGCCAAAATTCACCCAATGTATTATGGGAAGCTTGTGGGAGGCTACCCGAAACATTTGACCCAAGTTAAACAATTTAAAAGCAATGATACCAAATACTAATTGAGTGTATGTTAACTTCTGGCCCACTGGGAAAATGATGAATGAAATCAAATCTGATATAAATCATTCTCTCTACTATTCTCTCTACTATTTTAACATAAAGTGGTGATCGTAACTGACCTAAGACAGGGGATTTTTACTAGGATTAAATGTCAGGAATTGTGAAAAACTGTGTTTAAATGTATTTGGCTAAGGTGTATGTAAACTTCTGACTTCAACTGTATATGTATTTATACAGTGCCTTGCGAAAGTATTCGGCCCCCTTGAACTTTGCGACCTTTTGCCACATTTCAGGCTTCAAACATAAAGATATAAAACTGTATTTTTTTGTGAAGAATCAACAACAAGTGGGACACAATCTATTGCATATTTCAAACTTTTTTAACAAATCAAAAACTTAAAAATTGGGCGTGCAAAATTATTCAGCCCCCTTAAGTTAATACTTTGTAGCGCCACCTTTTGCTGCGATTACAGCTGTAAGTTGCTTGGGGTATGTCTCTATCAGTTTTGCACATCGAGAGACTGACATTTTTTCCCATTCCTCCTTGCAAAACAGCTCGAGCTCAGTGAGGTTGGATGGAGAGCATTTGTGAACAGCAGTTTTCAGTTCTTTCCACAGATTCTCGATTGGATTCAGGTCTGGACTTTGACTTGGCCATTCTAACACCTGGATATGTTTATTTTTGAACCATTCCATTGTAGATTTTGCTTTATGTTTTGGATCATTGTCTAGTTGGAAGACAAATCTCCGTCCCAGTCTCAGGTCTTTTGCAGACTCCATCAGGTTTTCTTCCAGAATGGTCCTGTATTTGGCTCCATCCATCTTCCCATCAATTTTAACCATCTTCCCTGTCCCTGCTGAAGAAAAGCAGGCCCAAACCATGATGCTGCCACCACCATGTTTGACAGTGGGGATGGTGTGTTCAGAGTTGCTTTTACGCCAAACATAACGTTTTGCATTGTTGCCAAAAAGTTTCATCTGACCAGAGCACCTTCTTCCACATGTTTGGTGTGGCTTGTGGCAAACTTTAAACGACACTTTTTATGGATATCTTTAAGAAATGGCTTTCTTCTTGCCACTCTTCCATAAAGGCCAGATTTGTGCAATATACGACTGATTGTTGTCCTATGGACAGAGTCTCCCACCTCAGCTGTAGATCTCTGCAGTTCATCCAGAGTGATCATGGGCCTCTTGGCTGCATCTCTTATCAGTTTTCTCCTTGTATGAGCTGAAAGTTTAGAGGAACGGCCAGGTCTTGGTAGATTTGCAGTGGTCTGATACTCCTTCCATTTCAATATTATTGCTTGCACAGTGCTCCTTGGGATGTTTAAAGCTTGGGAAATCTTTTTGTATCCAAATCCGACTTTAAACTTCTTCACAACAGTATCTCGGACCTGCCTGGTGTGTTCCTTGTTCTTCATGATGCTCTCTGCGCATTTAACGGACCTCTGAGACTATCACAGTGCAGGTGCATTTATACGGAGACTTGATTACACACAGGTGGATTGTATTTATCATCATTAGTCATTTAGGTCAACATTGGATCATTCAGAGATCCTCACTGAACTTCTGGAGAGAGTTTGCTGCACTGAAAGTAAAGGGGCTGAATAATTTTGCACGCCCAATTTTTCAGTTTTGGATTTGTTAAAAAAGTTTTAAATATCCAATAAATGTCGTTCCACTTCATGATTGTGTCCCACTTGTTGTTGATTCTTCACAAAAAAATACAGTTTTATATCTTTATGTTTGAAGCCTGAAATGTGGCAAAAGGTCGCAAAGTTCAAGGGGGCCGAATACTTTCGCAAGGCACTGTATATGTATATAGGTAAGCGCATGTATGCATGTATATGGATATATAAATATATGGGTGATTGGAAATGATGCAGACAATTACATTGATGGAAGCAACAATCTATTGGCAACATTAAAGCTGATCCAGCCCCTAAAAAAACCCAACATAAAACCTTATACAAATCTGTTCATGTACACCCTAAAGAAGAATATTACACTTTTTAAAAACATTTTCTGAGAAGCGAATACTTAGATATGTTAATTTTCACATTTTAATATATTTTTTGGAATGTTTGGGAATTACAGAGACCTTTGTAAAAATTATATAGTAATATAGAGTGGGAAAGGAACCGTGCTTTTGGACAATTAATAGAACACTGCAGTATATAAAACTGAATAAAAATATCTGTCTTGTCCAGGACCAGAGTCTATGCAGACCGGTGCACCATAGCCAACCAGAGCTACAGTAGGCCTTCATGCAAACAAGCCATTTGCCACATAGGCCTTTCATCATTCACTTTGAACTGGACTGTGTGTTTACAGGCAGTAGGACCTGTCATCATTCACTTTGAACTGGACTGTGTGTTTACAGGCAGTTGCAACAGAGTGACTTTAGATCACTAGAACACATTCGCCAAAAGCCACCTGAATGGATTTCTACAAATATGTTAATACCACAGGAGTCCTCTTACATTTGTGAACTGTACAGTAATCAAACAACTATGAATTTTGTCCTCTTAGGTCTCTCTTTATGTTGTGTTGTCCAAAATATCGAGTCATTGACACTGAAACAGTGCATGCCGAATGGAGGCAGCTAACAAGTTACCAAACCAGCTGTGATTTACAACCTGAGAGCAATATTTATTGGACTACCAACAAATGTACTGGTGAATTATATTAATCATGCATTGACCTGCATCCATCTATTCTGTCAACAAAGCCTTAGTGTACATCATCAAATGTTGAGTCAAACATCATTTATTTTTAAAACCTAAAGTTGGTTTTGTAGCATAAACTGGGACCCCCGTAGAGGGCGCCACTGGACTGAGGGACTCCTCTGGACTGAGGGGCGCCTCTGGACTGAGGGGCGACTCTGGACTGAGGGGCTGCAGCTCTGGCAGCTCCGGACAGGAGGGCTGCTCTGTCAGCTCCGGACAGGAGGGTGGCTCTGGCAGTTCCGGACAGGAGGGCGGCTCTGGCAGCTCCGGACAGGAGGGCGGCTCTGGCAGCTCCGGACAGGAGGGCGGCTCTGGCAGCTCCGGACAGGAGGGAGACTCTGGAGGGAGGAGACGGAGAGACAGCCTGGTGCGTGGGGCTGCCACCAGAGGCCTGGTGCGTAGTGGAGGCACTGGATACACAGGGCCGTGGAGGCGCACTGGCGGTCTCGAGTGCAGAGCTGGCCCCACCTGTTCTGGCTGGATGCCAGCTTCCCCCCGGCAAATGCGGGACGCTGGCACCGAGCATACAGGCCTGTGAATACTCCGCCTCGGTATCGTGCTTATCACCCCATAGCACGGGGTCTGACCAGTCCCATGCTCGCCACGGTAAGCGCGGGGAGTTGGCTCAGGTCTGCTTCCTGACTCTGCCACACTCCCCGTGTGCTCTCCCCAAAAAAAGTTTTTGGGGCTGCCTCTCGGGCTTCCTTGCCAGCCGTGTTCCCACATACCGCTGGTTCCTCTCTCCGGCTGCCTCTGCTCTCCTAGCTTCCTCCACCTGTTCCCATGGAAGGCAACCCCTTCCCACCAGGATCTCCTCCCATGTGTAGACTCCCTTGCCGTCCAGAACGTCCTCCCATGTCCAGGAGTCCACCTTACCATGCTGCTTGGTCCGTTGGTGGTGGGAAGTTCTGTCGGCGTCATTTTTAAATAAAGTTCAAATGTACGCTTACCATGCTGCATCTTGGTCCAGTACTTCAGCCAGCCGTGACACTAAGTCCTTTTTTGTGGCACCTGACCACACAACTGAACAGTAGACAAGGTGTGACAAAACTAGGGCCTGTTGGACTTGTCTTGTTGATAGTGTTGTTAAGAAGGCAGAGCATTGCTTTATTATAGACATCTCCCTATCTTAGCTACTACTGCATCAATATGTTTTGACCATAACAATTTACAATCTAGGGTTACTCCAAGCAGTTTAGTCATCTCAACTTGCTCAATTTCCACATGATTTATTACAAGATTTAGTTGAGGTTTAGGGTTTAGCGAGTGTTTTGTTCTAAATACAATGTTTTTACTTTGAGAAATATTTAGGGCTAACTTATTCCTTGCCACCCAGTCTGAAACTAACTGCAGCTCTTTGTTGAGTGTTGCAGTCATTTCAGTCACTGTAGTAGCTGACGTGTATAGTGTTGAGTCATCCCCATACATAGACACTCTGGCTTTACTCAAAGGTAGTGGCATGTCGTTGGTGAAAACTGAAAAAAGCAAGGGGCCTAAACAGCTACCCTGGGGAATTCCAGATTCTAACTGGATTATATTTGAGAGGCTTCCATTAAAGAACACCATGCTCTGTTAGACAAGTAACTCTTTATCCACATTATAGCAGGGGGTGTAAAGCCATAACATATATATTTTTCCAGCATCAGACTATGATCGATAATGTCAAAAGCTGCACTGAAGTCTAACAAGACAGCCCCCACAATCATTTTATCATCAATTTCTCTCAGACAATCATCAGTCATTTGTGTACGTGCTGTGCTTGTTGAGTGTCCTTCCCTATAAGCATGCAGAAATTCTGTTGTAAATTGGTTTACTGTGAAATAGCATTGTATCTGGTCAAACACAATTTGATAACTGGCTGATTGGTCGGCTATTTGAGCCAGTAAAGGGGGCTTTACTATTCTTGGGTATCGGAATGACTTTAGCTTCCCTCCAGGCCTGAGGGCACACACTCTCTTGAAGGCTTAAATTGAAGATGTGGCAAATAGGAGTGGCTATTATCCTCAGTAATTTTCCATCCTGATTGTCAGACCCCAGTGGCTTGTCATTGTCGATAGACAATATTTTTTTTTACCTCTTCCACACTGACTTCACGGAATTCAAAAGTACAATTCTTGTCTTTCATAATTTGGTCCGATATACTTGGATGTGTAGTGTCATCGTTTGTTGCTGGTACTGTATGTCATCCCTAAGTTTGCTTATCTTCCCAATGGAGAAATCATTAAAGTAGTTTGCAAAATCAGTGGGCTTTGTGATGAATGAGCCATCTGATTCAATGAATGAAGGAGCCGAGTTGGCTTTTTCCCCCAACATTTTATTTAAGGTGCCCCAAAGCTTTTTACTATTATTCTTTATACAATTCATCTTTGTTTCATGGTGTAGTTTATTTTTTATTTAGTTTAGTCACATGATTTCTTAATTTGCAGTACGTTTGCCAATCAGTTTGGCTGCCAGACTTAATTGCCATACCTTTTGCCTCATCCCTATTTGTAACTGGAATAAGTAGTTTCATAAATGCGTCAAGTGAAGTGTCTGGTTGCTCCTCATCACACACCACAGACCAGCAAATATTCTTTACATCATCAACATATGAATCACTACTAAACTTATTGTATGACCTCTTATACACTATTTTAGGCCCAGCCTTTGGAACTTTGGCTTTCCTAGATATGGCTATTATATTGTGATCACTACATCCTATGGATTTGGATACTGCTTTAAAGCAAATATCTGCAGCATTAGTAAAGATGTGATCAATACATGTTGATGATTTCATTCCTGTGCTGTTTGATTGTAGGTTGACCAGGGTAGTTACCCTTACACAAAGTCAAGGATTTTGTAGGCATATAGTCAGGTGTATGATTAAACAATTATACCAAACAGGTACTAATAATCATCAATCCAATATGTAGGTTGAAACACAACCATTAACTGAAACAGAAATAGCTGCGCAGCAGGAATAAAACTGAGTGAGGAACAGTCAAACTCAGCTAACAAGGTGAGGTTTCTGAAGACAGTTTACTGTCAAACGTCATACACCATGGCAAGACTGAGCACAGCAACAAGACCCAAGGTAGTTATACTGCATCAGCAAGAAATTTCAAGGCAAACAGGGGTTTCCATATTTGCTATCCAAGCTCTTTTGAAGAAGCAGAAAGAAACGGGCAATGTTGAGGACCGTAGACGCAGTGGTCGGCCAAGGAAACTTACTGCAGCAGATGAAAGACACATCATGCTTACTTCCCATTGCTATCAGATGTCCAGCAGTGCCATCAGCTCAGAATTGGCAGAAAACAGTGGGACACTGGTACACCCATCAACTGTACGGGGAAGTCTGGTCAGAAGTGGTCTTCATGGAAGACTTTCTGCCAAAAAGCCATACCTCCGATGTGGAAACAAGGCCAAGCAACTCAACTATGCATGAAAACACAGGAACTGGGGTGGAGAAAAAGGGCAGCAGGTGCTCTGGACTGATGAGTCAAAAGCTGAAATATTTGGCTGTAGCAGAAGGCAGTTTGTTTGCCAAAGGGCTGGAGAGCGGTACACGAATGAGTGTCTGCAGACAACAGTGAAGCATGGTGGAGGTTCCTTGCAAGTTTGGGACTGCATTTCTGCAAATGGAGTTGGAGATTTTGTTAGAATTAATGGTCTCCTCAATGCTGAGAAATACAGGGAGATACTTATCCATCATGCAATACCATCAGGGAGTAATCTGATTGGCCCCAAATTTGTTCTGCAGCATGACATCGACCCCAAACATACAGCGAAAGTCATTAAGAACTATCCTCAGTGTAAAGTAGAACAAGGAGTCCTAGAAGGGATTGTATGGCCCCCACAGAGCCCCGATCTCAACTTCATTGAGTCTGGGATTACATGAAGAGAGAGAGGCACCCGAGGCTGCCTAAATACACAGAAGAACTGTGGTTGGTTCTCCAAGACGTTTGGGCTAACCTACCTGCCGAATTCCTTCAAAAACTGAGTGCAAGTGTACCTAGAATAATTGATGCTGTTTTGAAGGCAAAGGATGGTCACATCAAATATTGATTTGATGTACATTTTTCTTAATTTCACTCACTTTGCATTTTTTAAATTGATAAATATAAACTATTAACATGTCTATTTTTGAAAGCATTCTTACTTGACAGCATTTTTTCACACCTGCCTAAAACTTTTGCACAGTACTGTATATCGTTTGTGATGTTCCCACAATCCAATGAAAAATTCTGGAAAACCTTTAAAGATTAAATGGGTTCTAGGAAGGTTTTTGCAGCACCAGACAAATGTTTTATTCAAATATTCTATAATTATCAGGACGACTGGACACTTTTTGTGTTATGAGAACATTTGCCAGACCTAACAAACGTTCTGGTAACTTTCACTGAACCAATTTTGGCTTGCTGGAAGTAGACCGGATTCACTGAACTCTATCCTGACCCTAAAGACTCATCATGCAATTAGCCTTTTTGACTTGACGCGTAGGCTACTGTACAGAGCATCCGCCCACTGCTGTGAACTAGACTAAGTTGTATCATACTAGCTAGTTATGCAGCTTGAATAAGAGAGAGTTAATGTGCCTGTCAGACTGCACTGTGTTCCATCTCCTCCCAGTCCCTCAGACTATCTCATGTAACAGTTGGAGCCCAATTCTACTTTATGTTTTTATGTGGGTGTCGCGCTATTTGTTTTTAAGAGCCCAATAGAGACAGACAAGTTGAAAATCCCCTGCTGATGGGAAAAACAAAGAGTAAAGATGCAACTCAGAAACATGAGAGGGGAGCGGAAGTAATAATCAGAGTTTTTATGTGTGTTCAATTAGAAATGGTTTGAAAGCTGGGGAGAGATGGATCTGGGATCTCACTGGCTGCCTGTGTAAGCTCCGTGAAGGAAGCAATTTCAGCTGCAAATTGGTTTCTCCTCCTACACCACTACCAACCCAGCCCCCCCCCCCCCCCCCCCCACACACACACACACACACACACACACACACAGAGAAATGCATGCACGCACACACACACAAACACACACTCATCCCATAGGCACGTGTTCCTCCTCCTCACGTCTTCTCTGGGTGACTCGGCAAAAATAATGCCCACATCCTCACCGCAAGAGATCTGTGTGTGTGACATAATTTGTGTTTACAATTCAGCTTGGGGGCATACACACAACACAAACAAGTAAAAACATCTACAGTGAACTCACTGACACACATACTGATGCTCAAGCGTCTCTTCCCTTGTCAGTGCAAAATTACCGTCTGTGAATTCAATTAAAGACTAACCTCCAGATAGGCAGGCTGAAACAGTGTATAAATACATGTCTGTCTTGCTTCCAGCTGCCCCAGACTCTTTTCTGCTATGCCAGTGACTGCTCTAATACCAACCAATTAGGGGGGAGAACTGTAGGGCACTATCAGGAGTAGTCATTGAACCATTTGGCTATTACTTTGTATAATGTATTGATTATGCTGATTCTACAGAGGAACAGTGTCTGCTCAGTCTCATCTCCCGTCTTCTGTCTCGCCTCCGCAGGGAAGAAGAACTCGATCCTAATGCACAAGGTTCAGCATGACCTCAATTCGGGCGTCTTCAACAACCGGGAGAACGAGATGATCCAGGAGATTGTGAAATATGACCGTGAGATGGTGCAGCAGGTGGACCTGCATAGGCCACGTGCCATGTCCATGTCCAACCCACCCACACATGGCGGCATCTTCACCCCCCCTGGCCCTCCCCAGAGCTCAGCCATCGCCACCCTCCAGCAGGCTGTGGCCATGAGCTTCTGTCCCCCCGTGGTAGGCCCTCTGGCAGGGGGTGGGGGCCTGCAGTCCCCCCGGATGGTGCGGAGGTTCAAGGTGATGCAGAATGTATCCAGCCCAGTGCCAGCCTCCCCTCCCCCCCAGACCCAGCAGACCATGCATCCCCAGCTATACGCCAGTGGTGCATTCGTCGCGGCCCTCTCCAGCCCCCCCATCCAGAGCCCCTTAGCGGCTGGGGGACGGACATTCCAGTACGGGCCCTCTTCTGGCTCCCAGATCTCCCTGGTTCAGAAAGTTGTGCCCAGCCCCACACACAGGCCCAACACCCATAACAGCACCCGGTCTCTGCACATGAGCAGTCTGGGTCAGAATGCCAGGGCACTGTCCGCCTCTCAGCCCTCCCTGCCCCAGGGAGGGGCTCAGCCCGTGGCTCCCTGCCCATCACAGTCCGCCCGTGTCTCCTCCACCTCCATCGGGCCCCCTCAGGCCCCCTCGGGCAATGCAGGGGTCAGGAGCGCTATGACTCATAGGATGGTGCTTCCCCACCAGATGTCTGCAGGGGCGTTCCCTCTAGCCTCCCTCCCGGGGACTGTTACATCGCTGGGGATGGGCATGGGCATGGGAGTGGGCATGGGGACAGGCTTGGCACCAGCCCTGCTGGACTCAGGATTACCCAAGAGTGAGTTTATAGCCAGCCTCCCTGAGACAGACCGTGCTAGATCGAGGCTTTCTTCCAATTTGTGACCTTTATTAGATTCCTGCAGAGCCAGTGCTTTTTGGTTGTGGGAACTCTAGTCGTTTCTTCCTTCTACCCTATAATTCTCCCTGTCAGGCGGGGCTAAATCTGACTTAAATAATGTGTGGTGTGTGACTGGTGATGACAGGGAGAGAGAGACAAGAGCTGATGGAAAATGTATGACTAACAATATGAAGTCTGTATACAGAGTTATTGTCAAAGATGGGATGTTTCTACTCCATCCACAGACAGATACTGACCATACTTAATGGTAGCACCTTGTCCCCACATCTCTTCTCCTTTATTTTCTGTGTTTACTGTAACCATATTCAACATACATAACATCTGTCACCCACTATCTATATACTCCCAACAATACAAACTGGCTGGGACAAGAAGAAAATCTGAGACCTGCTTCAGATGACAACGATGACATTCACACTTTGCAGAAGTGTTCTGAGATTTCCTCTTTTGTCTGTGGACCGGCTTTAGCACAAGTTCTACTCATGCCACCGTAATATTGTTTCAGAAAACAAGAAAATGCTAAATGTTATTTTTTTCCCACACCACATCTTAAATGAATGCATTCAAAGGCTATAAAGGGAATTGTTTGACATTTGTATTTTTAATCGAGACTTGTACAAACACAATATGGCCTGGGATTAGTAATATATCACTGAAGAAAAGAAAACGATGATTGTAACATTTGAAGCCATGCACTTGGTCCATAAGTGTGTGTATGGGTATAAGTATGACTGAGTTTCTTCATAGGAAATTCATATAATATATAACTCATCCCCCCTCTCTCAAATGATCTTTGCAGAAGATGGTGGAGGTATGTTTAATTTTTTTTGCTATGGAATCTACCATATCATACATGACGTTCCATTCTGACTTTGCCTTTTCAAAACACTACAGCTTGGGATTAAGTGATACAGTTTCAATGAGGTCATCCGTCCCCATAGGATGATGCGTATGCATGTTGATATGGGTTATGAGTCACATGAATATCAACATACTGTAAATCAACATACTGTATTTCAATAAACCCTGATGGAATTTCATGTCAGGTTATTTGCATAGTTATGTTTAGAATAGGCAGTTCATAGTTTTGCTTTCTTTGAAATATATCCAAGATAATAGTCTGGCTGAAGTTCTGAATGCACTTTGCAGCGTAATTGACGATGCTAATATCCAGACAGAGCATGTCCAGACAGAGACTGATGCCTCGAGGTTAGATTGCATAAATAATTCCATTTAATGAATACATTAAACATTTAATTGATACATTTCGTCTCATCTGTATTGTCCATCCATTATAAGACTTTTTTTTAGATTAATAGAAATTCTAAACAAATCTATTTTTTCCCCACTTTCAAACCAAAGTCATACAGTAATATAACATCTCATTAAGGTAGACTGGGTGTTCAATGTGCATAATGCTTCTGCAAAGCTCCCAGCTAAATGCTCCCATTCTATTCTAATCTGTAGCAAGGGCAGTGCAGACACTTCGGAGGGTGATGTGTTTCCTACCCCAAGTGTTGCCACTAAATGTGTTTATCGGCCTGAGCGGCCTCCGCTGATTAGTGTCCAAAAGCATTAGAGGAAGAGGCTTCCCAAGCCCCAATATCCAATTTATCTGTATCTCAATCACCCGCCCTTCCCCCGCCATTACTATGTAATGAGAGAGAAGATTGGACCCCCCCAGGCCCCATTTAGTTTTGACTGATATTACTTTCCTTCAATTGTGTTTCGTCATGACTTTTACTGTATCATTCACCTTGAGGGTGGTGAAAGACAGTAGTACAAGGTTGTGGGTTTGGAAAGAATCCGTTGCTGGAAATTATGCCCAGTGAAACTTATTTGGAAACTTTCATGTGCTTTAAGGGGAAGTACAGTGCCTTCAGAAAGTATTCATACCTCTTGACTTATTCAACATTTTGTTGTGTTACAGCCTGAATTCAAAATGGATTAAATGGATTGATTTTCTCAGCCGTTTACACTCAATACCCCATAATGGCAAAGTTAATAATTTACGTAAGTATTCACACCCCTGTGTCACAGTCAATACTTTGAAGAAGACCTTTGGTGGCGATTAAAGCTGTGAGTCTTTCTAGGTAAGTCTCTATGAGCTTTCCACACCTGGATTGTGCAACATTTGCCCATTATTATTTTCAAAATTCTTTGAGCTCTGTCAAATTGGTTGTTGATCATTGCTAGACAACCATTTGCAGGTCTTGCCATAGATTTTCAAGTAGATTTAAGTCAAAACTGTAATTTGGCCTCTCAGGAACATTCCCTGGCTTTTTAGTAAGCCCTGTCTTCTTACAGTGTAGATTTGGCCTTGTGTTTTAGGTTATTGTCCTGCTGAAAGGTGAATTCCTCTCCCAGTGTCTGGTGGAAAGCAGACTGAACCAGGTTTTCCTCTAGGATTATGCCTGTGCTTAGCTCCATTCTGTTTCCTTTTTATCCTGAAAAACTCCCCAGTCCTTAACGATTACAAGCATACCCATAACATGGTGCAACCACCGCTATGTTTGAAAATATGGAGAGTGGTACTCAGTAATGTGCTGCATTGGATTTGCCCCAAACATAACACTTGTATTCATGATAACAAGTTCATTACTTTGCCACATTTTTTGCAGTATTACTTGAGTGCCTTGTTGCTAACATGATACATGTTTTGGGAAATGTGTATTCAATACAGGCTGAATTTGTATTTAGTATTGTGGAGTAACTACAATGTTGCTGGTCAATCCTCAGTTTTCTCCTATCACAGCCATTAAACTCTGTAACTGTTTTAAAATTACTATTGGCCTCGTGGTGAAATCCCTGAGCAGTTTCCTTATTTTCCGGCAACAGGGTTAGGAACGATGCCTGCATCTTTGTAGTGACTGGGTGTATTGATACACCATCCAAAGTGTAATTAATAACTTCATCATGCACAAAGAGATATTCAGTGTCAGCTTTTTTTTTTTTACCCATCTACCAATAGGTGCCCTTTTTTACGAGGCAAAACTAATTTCACTTTGACATTATGGGGTTTTGTGTGTAGGCCAGTGAGACATTTTTTCATTTAATTAATTTTAAATTCAGGCTGAAATACAACAAAATGTGAAAAAAGTCAAGGGGGTGTTAATACTTTCTGAAGGCACTGTAGATGGTTTTAATGGCTGAATTCTGGTCAGACTATTTGAAGAGCAATAAATGAGGAACCTTTACAAAAAAAATCTATAAATACAATATCATAAAATGTTGTGGAATTTTGAACTGCCGATTAATGTTTGTTTTTGGAAGCCTTTCTTAAAAGTACATGGCAAATCCGTTCTGAAGCCCCTATATAAATTTTTTTCAGGGTTTAATTTCTCAAATAACACTTATCCTCTCCAATAGCTAATATTGCTGTCATGTGTTCAGCGTTTTTCCAACATCTTTCTTGGGATGTTTGTTGTAACTTGTAATTTGAATAAATATATGAAGCAATAACAAGTGAAATAATAAAAAGTTATTGATGTTTTGGTTTACATTTCCAGGGAGAGACTTTTAATTAACTTTACGCCTTGAGGCTTAACTGTACATATGGGTCATATTTTATAACAATTAGTATATTTTTTGTTCTATTCAGAGGAACTGAAATGATTAAACTTGTGGCACTGTGTTATTCAACTCTATACACAGCAGCAACTCTATCAAGAATTTGACAGATGTCCATATTTGCTTGTTCATTTTTGAAAGCATCAAGTTATTTTTCCGGTGCGATACAACAATTCTAACATGAAATATATGTAAATACTGTCTTCAGGGCATTGTTGTCTCTCAGCTTTGCAAATTTTCCTGAACACTTCTCCTGAAGTATCCTCAAACCAATTACCAAGTTAGCCCTTGACTCCTGACTCTGGTGTAGACATTTTCTCACTGTCAGACTTCAGAGAAAGTTTAAAAAGGTCACCCCTATGCTAAGTTAAGTGTCTATGTTCTCCAAATAGTTTATTACTGTCCCTGTCCGAATTCAGTGTACTTTATAGGAACTGTGACGGTTTGAAAAATGTGGTAACTTATGGAGATGCTGATGTACAGTGTATTCAGAAACTATTCAGACCCCTTGACTTTTTCCACATTTTGTTAGGTTACAGCCTTATTCTAAAATGGATGAAATTATATTTTTTCTCATCGAACTATACACAATACCGCATTATGACAAAAGCAAAACACAGGTTTTCAGAAATGTTTGCAAATGTATTAATAAAAAACAGAAATACCTTATTTACATAATTATTCAGGCCCTTTGCTATCATATTTGAAATTGAGCTGAGGTACATCCTGTTTCCATTGATCAACTTTGAGATGTTTCTACAAATTGTATGGCATCCACCTGTGGTAAATTAAATTGATTGGACATGATTTGGAAAGGCACACACCTGTTAAAATAAGGTTCCACAGTTGACAGAGTAAAAACCAAGCCATGAGGTCAAAGGAAATGTCCGTAGAGCTCCGAAACAGGATTGTGTCAAGGCACAGATTTGGGGAAGGGTAGCAAATAATTTTGCTTTGAAGTTCCCCAAGAACACAGCGTTCTCCATCGTTCTTAAAGGGAATAAGTTTGGAACCACCAAGACTCTTCCTAGAGATGGCCGCCCAACCAAATTGAGCAATCGGGGGAGAAGGGCCTTGATCAGGGGAGGTGACCATGGTCACTCTGACAGAGCTCTAGAGTTCCTCTGTGGAGATTTATTTATTTTTATTTCACCTTTATTTAACCAGGTAGGCAAGTTGAGAACCTTCTCTGCAGCACTCCATCAATCAGGCCTTTACGGTAGAGTGGCCAGACAGAAGCCACTCCTCAGTAAAAGGCACATGATAGCCCTCTTGGAGTTTGCCAAAAGGCATCTAAAGGACTCTCAGAGCATGAGAAAAAAAATTATCTCGTCTGATGAAACCAAGATTGAAGTCTTTGTCCTGAATGCAAAGTGTCACATCTGGAGGAAACCTGGAACCATCCCTACGGTGAAGCATGGTGGTGGCAGCATCATACTGTGCGGATGTTTTTCAGGGGCAGGAACTGGGAGACCAGTCAGAATCGAGGCAAAGATGAACGGAGCAAAGTACTGAGAGATCCTTGATGAAAACCTGCTCCAGAGCGCTCAGAACCTCAGACTGGTGCGAAGGTTCACCGTCCAACAGGACAACAACCCTAAGCACACAGCCGAGACAACACAGGAGTGGCTTCGGGGACAAGTCTCTGAATGTCCTTGAGTGTCCCAGCCAGAGCCCAGACTTGAACCCGATTGAACATCCCTGAAGAGACCTGGAAATAGCTGTGCAGCGACGCTCCCCATCCAATCTGACTGAGCTTGAGAGGATCTGCAGAGAAGAATGGGAGAAACTCCCAAAATACTGGTGTGCCAAGCTTGTAGTGTCATACTCAGGAAGACTCAAGGCTGTAATCGCTGCCAAAGGTGTTTCAACAAAGTACTGAGTAAACGGTCTGTACACTTATGCAAATGTCTTTTATTTTACATTTTTTATATAAAGTTGATAAAAATTAAACTGTTTTTGCTTTGTCATTATGGAGTATTGTGTGGAGATTGATGAGGGGAAACATATTGAATCTGTTTTACAATAAGACAAAATTTGTAAAAGTTAAGGGGTCTGAATACTTTTCCAATGCACTGTATTACTGGCAGTTTTGTCTATGATGCTGAGTAAGTAATTGTGGAGAATGAGCATGTAAAGCTGGGAGATAAATCAAGGAAGAACGTGGATTAGAGAAGGATGACACAGAGATTTAATGCTCACAAATGAAATATTCATATAGTTGCTCCGGGGAAAGAGGTAATTTTGAAGAGTGGGCCAATCATGGTGAAGAGAGAGTGTTTGGAGAATGTGTTGCGTGAGTTGACATTTTCAGGCTTTGTAATCTACCTCACACACTCAATTCTAGAGGAGATATTAACTCACAATTAGACAGCCAGAACTACTACAAACACAGTAGGGCTTAATTTCAAATTTGAGATACAAACTTGAATTTTAAAATAAATCCCATTGACATTTCTGCGTGGTGGGGGCCCAGACCTGGGTAGAAATATAAGCTTATTTAAGTGTTTTTTATTTTCTGTGTGTTTTAGTATTTTAAAATAATTTGGCTGAATCAACTATTTCTATTTGAAATATTCGAAGGTATTATCAAAAAAAATCATATAAATACGATTTGAAATGATTTTCAAATAATTGTTTCCAAAGACATTTCAAATACCCATAGGACCAAACAGACCTGGGTTCAAATGCATGTATTTGAATACTTATATTTGAAATTACACTCTGTGTATTTGAGAAATGTAAAATACATGCCAATATTTTCCAAGTGTATTTCCAAATAAATTTCCAAATATTCAACTACTTTTAGTGGCTTGCGAAAGTATTCACCCCCTTGGCATTTTTCCTATTTTGTTGCCTTACAACCTGGAATTAAAATTGATTTTGGGGGGGTTTATATCATTTAATTTACACAACATGTCTACCACTTTGAAGATGCAACATTTGTTTTGTGTTAAACGAACAAGAAATAAGAAAAAAAAACAGAAAACTTGAACATGCATAACTATTCACCCGCCCAAAGTCAATACTTTGTAGAGCCACCTTTTGCAGCAATTACAGCCCAAGTCTCTTGGGGTATGACTCTATAAGCTTGGCACATCAAGCCACTGGGATTTTTGCCCATTCTTCAAAGCAAAACTGCTCCAGGTCCTTCAAGTTGGATGGGTTCTGCTTGTGTACAGCAATCTTTAAGTCATACCACATATTCTCAATTTGATTGAGGTCTGGGCTTTGACTAGCCCATTCCAAGACATTTAAATGTTTCCCCTTAAACCACTCGAGTGTTACTTTAGCAGTATGCTTAGGGTTATTGTCCTGCTGGAAGGTGAATCTCCGTCCCAGTCTCAAATCTCTGGAAGACTGAAACAGGTTTCCCTCAAGAACATCCCTGTATTTAGCGGCATCCATCATCCCTTCAAATTCTGACAAGTTTCCCAGTTCCTGCCGATGAAAAACATCCCCACAGCATGATGCTGCCACCACCATGCCTCCCTGTGGGGATGGTTTTCTTGGAGTGATGGGAGGTGTTAGGTTTGTGCCAGACAAAGCATTTTCCTTGATGGCTAAAAAGCTACATTTTATCTGACCAGAGTACCTTCTTCCATATGTTTGGGGAGTCTCCCACATGCCTTTTGGTGAACACCAAATGTGTTTGCTTATTCTTTTCTTTATGCAATGGATTTTTTTCTGTCCACTCTTACGTAAAGCCTAGCTCTGTGGACTGTACAGCTTATAGTGGTCCTATGGAAATATACTCCAATCTCCGATGTGGAGCTTTGCAGCTCCTTCAGAGTTATCTTTGGTCTCTTTGTTGCCTCTCTGATTAATGCCCTCCTTGCCTGGTCTGTGGGTTTTGGTGGGCGGCCCTCTCTTGGCAGGTTTGTTGTGGTGCCATATTCTTTCAATTTTAATAATGGATTTAATGGTGCTCCGTGGAATGTTCAAAGTTTCTGATATTCTTTTATAACCCCAACCCTGATCTGTACTTCTCCACAACTTTGTCCCTGACCTGTTTGGAGAGGTCCTTGGTTTTCATGGTGCCGCTTGCTTGGTGGTGCCCCTTGCTTAGTGGTGTTGACTCTGGAGCTTTCAGAACAGGTGTATATGTAACAGTATAAATTTAGACCGTCCCCTCGCCCATACCCGGGCACGAACTAGGGACCTTCTGCACACATCAACAGTCACCCTCGAAGCATCGTTACCCATCGCTCCACAAAAGCCGCGGCCCTTGCAGAGCAAGGGGAACTACTACTTCAAGGTCTCAGAGCAGGTGACGTCACTGATTGAAACGCTATTTAGCGCCCACGCTAACTAAGCTAGCCGTTTCACATCCGTTACATATATATACTGAGATCATGTGACAGATCATGTGACACTTAGATTGCACACAGGTGTGTCACATTCTGACCTTAGTTCCTTTGTTTTGTCTTTGTTTTAGTATGGTCAGGGTGTGAATTGGGGTGGGCAGTCTATGTTCCTTTTTCTATGATTTGGGATTTCTGTGTTTGGCCTGGTATGGTTCTCAATCAGAGGCAGCTGTCAATCGTTGTCCCTGATTGAGAACCATACTTAGGTAGCCTGGTTTCACCTTTGAGTTCTGGGTGATTATTTTTCCGTTTCAGTATTTGCACCATTCGGGACTGTTTCGGTTTTCATTTTGATTCTCTTGTTCTTTTGTATTTTGTATTCATTTTTCCATTAAATTGCATTATGGATACATACCACGCTGCATTTTGGTCCTCCGATCCTTCCTACTCCTCCTCCTCAGAGGAGGAAGAAGAAACCTGTTACAAGGTGGACTTTATTTAACTAATTATGTCACTTCTGAAGGTAATTGGTTGCATCTGATCTTATTTAGGGGCTTCATAGCTAAGGGGGTGAATACATATGCACTCACCACTTTTCTGTTTTTTTGTTTTGTTGTTTTTTAAACATGTTATTTTTTCATTTCACTTCACCAATTTGGAATATTTTGTGTATGTCCATTACCTGAAAAATAAAAATACAAATCCATTAAATTACAGGTTGTAATGCAACAAAATAGGAAAAACACCAAGGGGGATGAATACTTTTGCAAGGCACTGTATACTTTCTTTGAAATTACATCTAAATATTTACTTTGAAATGTATGTGAAAGTAATGAAAATACCTGCCTGTGGAATAATCACTCCACCAAATCAAATACATTATCAGTTATTCATTTCAGTTGAACTTTGTTCAAGTGATGTCATATTACACACATATTTGAGACATTTATTTGGACAAAATCCGGTTTTCTTGGTTTATTACCGATATTCTAAACTCTAAGCAACAAGATAGATGGTATTCATGAATGTTATTCTAAAAGGGCTGTATGTTTAAGTAGCAAGTAGGAAATAATCTCTCTTTTCTGATCAGTTCACATGTTCAGCCACAGATGTGTGTAATGTTGTTTCTCATAATCATAACCTGCATATCTTACTCTCATCCAGTAGTTCTCTCTGGAAAATACTCTCTATAGAACTAACAGTTTACTTTTCTGTTTGTTTGGTGCTGTCCATTATGACATCTCTATTGGTGAACACTGTTGTGACTGATGGGATTACATGAATGCAACATGTACAGTATGCTGCATTTTTACTGTTCTTTTCTATGCTGAACACATGTAACCTGTCCCTGTTAGCTGTGTCACAGACTATTGATAACATTTGAGTGAGTGTTTGAGTGTATATGGACAATGAGAGAGATTGGGGGGAGGAGACTCCAGACAAATTATGCTTTGAGCACAAAGTGGCAGCATAAACTGTTATTGCCAAACCTTGGCCCTAAACTACAGCACTCAATTAATTTAACAGCTGATGGCCTCTTTTAAAAGCTTTTTGGAAACCCAGGCTTGCCATGAAGCAAATAGGCTACTTACAGCTAGTCAGAGGATATTACAGACTATGACAGAAACAATAAAGGTACAAATGTTCATGGGAATAAGGTCCTAGTTATTTTATAGAACAGTAAACTGTACTGTATATACCTAGTGCCTAGCTTACCTAGTTCCCATATACTGTACATTTAGACTATTTTCTCTGTGAGTGGCTGTAAAATGGAAGGTCTGCAAATACAAACCAACCCAGTTGTGATTTATATCTGATTGCACTACATGTAATGAGGAAAGTTAATAAATACCATTTAAATGACAATGTTTGTTGTTTTCTGACCAGATCATAACAGTCCACACATTGCACTACTAATAGATGTGTAAAGGGATTTTTATATTGTTATAATAATCAGCTGGTGTTCTCCGCACCCCTACACCACTACTTTTGATGGACATATTTCAAATACACCATTTATTGTGTAATAAAGCATTGACTCATAAGATCGCATTGCTTTTTCCTCCATTAATGACAATTTAACTGCATCAACATGACTAAGTGGTCATGACCCTAGACATGAATTGTCAATGTCTATATTGATGGAACATCCTCTTGACTGTTCTTGGTTGAATTATAATTGTACACAGCGAAATATTGGCAAGGTTTTGAATACATTCTTCCAATGTCAATTTACTCAACGCAATGATGTCCCAGCCCAATAATATTACTGTTTCACACACACAGGCACACTCAAGCTGCTTCATCACTCCTCCAACTCTGTGGCTTGTATTGAGCAGTCAGTGAAAGTAGCTAGGTTCGCTGGATCAGTGATGAGGTGTGTGTGACAGTCAGTGAGCCACGCCACCCATCATTGTGCGTCAGAGCCCAAGGTCAGACCAAGTACACTCCTCCCCAGACTCTACCCTCCAGACACAGCACTCTACCTCTCTGCACCCTTGCCCACTGCCCCCTTACCCGCCTCGGGGGGTCCCAGTCCCAGCGCCCCCCAGCCGCCCCTGCTGAGAGGTGGACACACATCACGCCACGGGGCAGCAGATACGCAGTGATACTGCAGGAGCCTGGCAGACGACTGTAAGTGCTCTCTCAATGAGTGAGTGGCCTGGCTATCTGACAATGGCTAGCACATGGGGACATTTTGATCCCTTACAGCAGTGCTTCCCAAACTCAGTCCTGGGGAGCTTAATGATGAGTTGATTATTTGAATCAACTGTGTAGCGCAATGTACTCCCTGTTCACCCATGATTGCGTGGCCATGCATGCCTCAAACTCAATCATCAAGTTTGCAGACGACACTACAGTAGTAGGCTTGATTACCAACAACGACGAGACGGCCTACAGGGAGGAGGTGAGGGGCCAAGGAGCGTGGTGTCAGGAAAATAACCTCACACTCAACGTCTACAAAACAAGGAGATGATCTTCAGGAAATAGCAGAGGGAGCACCCCCCTATCCACATCGACGGGACAGTAGTGGAGAAGATGGAAAGTTTGTGAATCGTTTTTGGTGACAAGCCAAATTTCTTCAGCCTCCTGAGGTTGAAGAGGCGCTGTTGCGCCTTCTTCACCACGCTGTCTGTGTGGGTGGACCAATTCAGTTTGTCTGTGATATTTACGCCGGGGAACTTAAAACTTTTACAGATGCACAATCGAGAGCATCCTGTCGGGCTGTATCACATCCTGGTATGGCAACTGCACCGCCCTCAACCGCAAGGATCTCCAGAGGGTGGTGCGGTCTGCACAACGCAATCTGAAGATTTTCCTTGGTGTGAGGAATCTAAGATAGAATTGGACTTTGCTGAGGAATTATATATATCAATTGTGAAATTGTACAAACAGACTGCTTTGTATACAAATTAATTGGTTTTGTGTTTCCATTTGAACAAGCTACAGAGAGTGCCTCAGGTCGTGTGTTGTTAGCGTCAGAGCAATGAGTGATAAATTCCATGATTTAGTCAGTTAGGCCAAATGGGAATATTTCTGTCGGTCAATATTCATTTCTGTAAGTAAGGGCATAGAGCCAGTAAAGTTATAAATTACATTATAGATCTGTTCGGCGACCGAGCCAAAGTATTCTGTCTGCCTACCGCAGTGTGGGTAGGGCATAGAGCCAGTAAGGTTATAAATTAGATTATGTGGGTAGGCCACAGGCCTTATTATTAGTATTGGATAGAAAACACTCTAAAGTTTCCAAAACTGTCAAAATATTGTCTGTGAGTATAACAGAACTGATATTGCAGGCGAAACCCTGAGGAAAATCAAAGCAGGAAGTGGCTTCTATTTTGAAAACTCCATGTTCCATAGCCTCCATTTGCTCCATTTACAGGGATATGAACCAGATTCCTTTTCCTATCGCTTCCTCAAGGTGTCAACAGTCTTCAGACATAGTTTCAGGCTTTTATTTTGAAAAATGAGCCAGAATGATAACATCGCATCAAGTGGTCAGATGAGTTTTGCTTGCGCAACAGATTTTAGACAGCCATTGTTTTCCCCTCTTCTACTGTGAAAGACATTTGCGGTTGATATATTATCGATTATATATTTAAAAAACAACCTGAGGATTGATTGTAAAAAACGTTTGACATGTTTCTGTGGACATAATGGAAACTATTTGGAATTTGTCTGCGTTGTCGTGACCGCTCTTTCCTGTGGATTTCTGAACATAACGCAACAAACAAACAACAAGGTATTTTGGATATGAAAATCCTCTTTATGGAACCAACCATTTATTGTGTAACTGGGAGCCTCGTGAGTGAAAACATCCGAAGATCAAAGGTAAACGATTAATTTGATTGCTTTTCTGATTTTCGTGACCGAGCTACCTGATGCTAAGTGTACCTAATGTTTTATCGTGCGATCGATAAATTTACACAAACGCTTGGATTGCTTTCGCTGTAGAGCATAATTTCAAAATCTGACATGACAGGTGGATTAACAAAAGGCTAAGCTGTGTTTTCCTATATTGCACTTGTGATTTCATGAATATAAATATTTATAGTAATATTTATTGTATGCTATGCTATTCAGCGGTTGTTGATGACACTTATCCCGATAGGGGGATTGCAGCCATAACAGCTTAATCTCCCCATCGTGTCCGATTTCAAAAAGGCTTTACAGCGAAAGCACAACATGTGATTATGTTAGGTCAGAGGCTAGTCACAAAAACACACACAGGCATTTTCCAGCCAAAGAGAGGAGTCAGAAAAAGCAGAAAAAGAGACAAAATGATTCACTAACCTTTTGATGATCTCCATCAGATGGTACTCATAGGATTTCATGTTACACAATACATGTATGTTCTGTTCAATAAAGTTAATATTTATATCCAAAAATCTCAGTTTTCATTGGCACGTTACTGTTCAGTAATGTTGTGCCTCGAAAACATCCCGCGAATTTGCAGAGAGCCACATCAATTTACAGAAATAGTCATCATAAACTTTAATATAGGATACAAGTGTTATGCACAGAATTAGACATATACTTCTCCTTAATGCAACCGCTGTGTCAAATATAAAAAAAACGTTACGGAAAAAGCAAACCATGCAAAAATCAGAGTACAGCGTTCAGACAACAAAACAAGCCATACAGATATCTGCCATGTTGTGGAGTCAACAGAAGTCAGAAATAGCGTTATAAATATTCACTTACCTTTGATGATCTTCATCAGATTGCACTCCCAGGAATCCCAGTTCGACAATAACTGTTTGATTTGTTCGATAAAGTCCATCATTTATGCCCAAATATGCCCTCCTTTTGTTAGCGCGTTCAGTTCACAAATCCAAACTCACAACGCGCGGGCAAATCCAGGCGAAAGTTCAGACGAAAAGTCATATTACACTTCGTAGAAACATGTTAAACTAAGTATAGAATCAATCTTTAGGATGTTTTTATCATACATCTTAAATAATGTTCCAACCGGAGAATTCCTTTGTCTGTAGAAATGCAATGGAACGCAAGCTAACTCTCACGTGAGCGCACGATCAGCTCATGCCACTCTGGAAGACCTCTGACTCATTCAGCTCCCATTCCCCCCTCCTTCACAGTAGAAGCATCAATCAAGGTTCCAAAGACTGTTGACATCTAGTGGAAGCCTTAGGAAGTGCAATTTGACCCCATAGACACTGCATATTGGATCGTCAAAGAGTTGAAAAACTACAAACCTCAGATTTCCCACTTCCTGGTTGGATTTTCTCTCAGGTTTTTGCCTGCCATATGAGTTCTGATATACTCATAGACATCATTCAAACAGTTTTAGAAGCTTCAGAGTGTTTTCTATCCAAATCTACTAATAATATAATTATACGCATATGTTAGCTTCTGGGCCTGAGTAGCAGGCAATTTACTCTGGGCACCTTATTCATCCAAGCTACTCAATACTGCCCCCCAGCCATAAGAAGTTAACTCAAAGAATATCAGAATATCGATTTTACAACAGTCGCTAATTAATTAATTTCCTCTACAGTCTAATTCTGAATGTCGCATAATCTGTCAATCAGCACAAACCCGAGTCCCACTAAATAAGTCCGTACCACACAAATTGAGTTGATTGTTTATTTACTAACAAGCTAAAATTATAATATAAGATGCACATACACACAGTCTAGGCTATTGATTAGAACTTAGTACTTACATAAGGATACAGTCGATGATATAGAGTACAGTATATACGTATGCATATGAGATGAATAATGTAGGGTAAGTACATATATACGGTAGCATTGTTTAAAGTGGCTAGTGATATATTTACATCATTTCCCATCAATTCCCATTATTAAAGTGGCTGGAGTTGAGTCAGTGTCAGGGTGTTGGCAGCAGCCACTCAATGTTAGTGGTGGCTGTTTTACAGTCTGATGGCCTTGAGATAGAAGCTGTTTTTCAGTCTCTCGGTCCCAGCTTTGATGCACCTGTACTGACCTCGCCTTCTGGATGATGGCGGGGTGAACAGGCAGTGGCTCGGGTGGTTGATGTCCTTGATGATCTTTATGGCCTTCCTGTGACATCGGGTGGTGTAGGTGTCCTGGAGGGCAGGTAGTTTGCCCCCGGTGATGCGTTGTGCAGACCTCACTACCCTCTGGAGAGCCTTACGGTTGAGGGCGGAGCAGTTGCCGTACCAGGCGGTGATACAGCCCGCCAGGATGCTCTCGATTGTGCATCTGTAGAAGTTTGTGAGTGCTTTTGGTGACAAGCCAAATTTCTTCAGCCTCCTGAGGTTGAAGAGGCGCTGCTGCGCCTTCTTCACAATGCTGTCTGTGTGAGTGGACCAATTCAGTTTGTCTGTGATGTGTATGCCGAGGAACCTAAAACTTGCTACCCTCTCCACTACTGTTCCATCGATGTGGATAGGGGGGTGTTCCCTCTGCTGTTTCCTGAAGTCCACAATCATCTCCTTAGTTTTGTTGACGTTGAGTGTGAGGTTATTTTCCTGACACCACAGTCCGAGGGCCCTCACCTCCTCCCTGTAGGCCGTCTCGTCGTTGTTGGTAATCAAGCCTACCACTGTTGTGTCGTCCGCAAACTTGATGATTGAGTTGGAGGCGTGCGTGGCCACGCAGTCGTGGGTGAACAGGGAGTACAGGAGAGGGCTCAGAACGCACCCTTGTGGGGCCCCAGTGTTGAGGATCAGCTGGGAGGAGATGTTGTTGCCTACCCTCACCACCTGGGGGCGGCCCGTCAGGAAGTCCAGTACCCAGTTGCACAGGGCGGGGTCGAGACCCAGGGTCTCGAGCTTGATGACGAGCTTGGAGGGCACTATGGTGTTGAATGCCGAGCTGTAGTCAATGAACAGCATTCTCACATAGGTATTCCTCTTGTCCAGATGGGTTAGGGCAGTGTGCAGTGTGGTTGAGATTGCATCGTCTGTGGACCTATTTGGGCGGTAAGCAAATTGGAGTGGGTCTAGGGTGTCAGGTAGGGTGGAGGTGATATGGTCCTTGACTAGTCTCTCAAAGCACTTCATGATGACGGAAGTGAGTGCTACGGAGCGGTAGTCGTTTAGCTCAGTTACCTTAGCTTTCTTGGGAACAGGAACAATGGTGGCCCTCTTAAAGCATGTGGGAACAGCAGACTGGTATAGGGATTGATTGAATATGTCCGTAAACACACCGGCCAGCTGGTCTGCGCATGCTCTGAGGGCGCATGCTCTCAAAGCGGGCAAAAAAGTTATTTAGTCTGCCTGGGAGCAAGACATCCTGGTCCGTGACTGGGCTGGATTTCTTCCTGTAGTCCGTGATTGACTGTAGACCCTGCCACATGCCTCTTGTGTCTGAGCCGTTGAATTGAGATTCTACTTTGTCTCTGTACTGACGCTTAGCTTGTTTGATAGCCTTGCGGAGGGAATAGCTGCACTGTTTGTATTCGGTCATGTTACCAGACACCTTGCCCTGATTAAAAGCAGTGGTTCGCGCTTTCAGTTTCGCGCGAATGCTGCCATCAATCCACGGTTTCTGGTTAGGAAATGTTTTAATCGTTGCTATGGGAACGACATCTTCAACGCACGTTCTAATGAACTCGCACACCGAATCAGCGTATTCGTCAATATTGTTATCTGACGCAATACGAAACATGTCCCAGTCCACGTGATGGAAGCAGTCTTGGAGTGTGGAGTCAGCTTGGTCGGACCGGCGTTGGACAGACCTCAGCGTGGGAGCCTCTTGTTTTAGTTTCTGTCTGTAGGCAGGGATCAACAAAATGGAGTCGTGGTCAGCTTTTCAGAAAGGGGGGCAGGGCAGGGCCTTATATACGTCGCGGAAGTTAGAGTAACAATGATCCAAGGTCTTTCCACCCCTGGTTGCGCAATCGATATGCTGATAACATTTAGGGAGTCTTGTTTTCAGATTAGCCTTGTTAAAATCCCCAGCTACAATTAATGCAGCCTCCGGATAAATGGTTTCCAGTTTGCAAAGAGTTAAATAAAGTTTGTTCAGAGCCATCGATGTGTCTGCTTGGGGGGGGATATATACGGCTGTGATTATAATCGAAGAGAATTCTCTTGGTAGATAATGCGGTCTACATTTGATTGTGAGGAATTCTAAATCAGGTGAACAGAAGGATTTGAGTTCCTGTATGTTTCTTTCATCACACCATGTCACGTTAGCCATAAGGCATACGCCCCCGCCCCTCTTCTTACCAGAAAGATGTTTGTTTCTGTCTGCGCGATGCGTGGAGAAACCCGTTGGCTGCACCGCCTCGGATAGTGTCTCTGCAGTGAGCCACGTTTCTGTGAAGCAAAGAACGTTACAGTCTCTGATGTCCCTCTGGAATGCTACCCTTGCTCGGATTTCATCAACCTTGTTGTCAAGAGACTGGACATTGGCAAGAAGAATGCTAGGTAGTGGTGCACGGTGTGCCCGTCTCCGGAGTCTGACCAGAAGACCGCCTCATTTCCCTCTTTTTCGGAGTCGTTTTTTTGGGTCGCTGCATGGGATCCACTCCGTTGTCCTGTTTGTAAGGCAGAACACAGGATCCGCGTCGCGAAAAACATATTCTTGGTCGTACTGATGGTGAGTTGACGCTGATCTTATATTCAGTAGTTCTTCTCGACTGTATGTAATGAAACCTAAGATGACCTGGGGTATTAATGTAAGAAATAACACGTAAAAAAACAAAAAACTGCATAGTTTCCTAGGAACGCGAAGCGAGGCGGCCATCTCTGTCGGCGCCGGAAGTAAACGATACCATCTACTGTATCTTGCCTATGCTGCTCTGTACCATCACTCATTCATATATCCTTATGTACATATTCTTTATCCCCTTACACTGTGTACAAGACAGTAGTTTTGGAATTGTTAGTTAGATTACTTGTTGGTTATTACTGCATTGTCGGAACTAGAAGCACAAGCATTTCGCTACACTCGCAGTAACATCTGCTAACCATGTGTATGTGACAAATAAAACATTGGATTTGATTTGACACTTGTTACACAAAATGAACTGTCATGGTCAAGAATCCATTCGCCACATCGGCGGTGGAGAAGTATTTGGCGTTTGCCACCTTTGGCAACTCTTGGTTGAGCTGTGTCATTGGCCAACGAGACAACGGAACCAGCTTGTTGAGTTGTCTATAGTCAAAGGTAAGACACCATTTACCCGTTTGTTTCAGAACAGGCCACACGGGAGCGCTGTACATACTGTTACATTCCCTGATTATCCGTTTAGCTAACAGGGAGTCGATAATCTCTTGTACCGCTGCATACGCTGCAAGCGGAATTTTGTATTGTCTCATAAACATAGGAGCAGCTCTGTGTGGCTTAGGAATACGCACCACATGAATGCCCGTAACTCCGCAATCCAGTGAGTCTGTCAACCAGATCTCACTGTGTTTGTGATACAATTCTCTCAACTGATGCTGTTCAGTGTCATTAACAAGTACATCGCCTCCGACAGGAAACCAGGATATGGTTTGATGACATTGTACAGTTCTTCATCGGGTGGTGACGGCATGTCAAGGGTGGGAGAATCATTGGTTGTTACCTCACAAGAGTGTACCTCACATGCAGGACGAGATGCGGAATATACTAACAAGTTGTTGTCAGAAATGACATCCAGCCTGAACGTCGATGTGTTGTCAAGTGACAATACGGGAGTTATTGCAATGCTTTTGATGGACAAGTAAACAGCGTACCTCCCTCGTCACCTAGGTCTAGAGAGGACGGAAGAGGCCCAATCACGGGAACAAGTTCAAAATCACGGAAGGAGTAATCAATCAATGTTCCTAGCTGAGTGTGCCAAGGAATGGAAATATCCACTTGAGTCAGATTCTGTACCAGCAGGTAAGTGGATCTAGCGTTTATTTCCAACAGCGGGTTGACATTGATAGTTAGCCCCAAGTCGAATAGTCGCGTAGAGGGTTGGAAGAATGCACTGGTGCAGTCCATCCGGTAGTCGAGCACCAGGTTCAGTCTTACGGAAATCTCTGTGGTTCTTTCCGGAATCACCATGGCGGACTCTTTTATCACCTTGCAAGCTTCAGCAATAGTCTGACCGGATGCCATTCACACCGGGTTGAAAGAGAAGGCATGTTGGTCTGGCTGCACCAAAGACCAAAAACTTGGTGTATGGTATCGAGTTTAACACCCAATCTTACCAAAATATCCGCTCCCACATGGACTGTATGTGGGAGTTCCGTGACAACCAGTGGGTAGTGAGATACTTCCTTGGTTCCAATGCGGATTGATAGCGCACACACCCCAATAGCAGTGAGTGTCGTCATTTGAGTCGTTCCCAGTGGAAATCTGAAAATTTTTGAAACAAGGGGATGGCAGTTATCCGTTTTCGAAATTGCATTGAACATTTCCAAAATTATTGCAGATTTTTCCGACCAGGTTTCCAGTATGGCATTCTCAACCATTGTGCCGTTTAGGCACACGCCCCCTGTCAGAGGAAGGTGGTAAGTGTTGGCTGGTGAATCACCCAAGCTACACAGGAAAACCTCATGCTTGGTTAAGTTCAGAGTTGAACTTGTCATCTTGTCATTTGCCACCAATGGCGGACTCATGACCAAGTTCACCTTGGTTGCGTGGTTGCGTCAGTTGCTGACGTCGAAAACCAAGTCTATCACAATCAGCATCCATTTCAGTGTCTATGCAAGTCATGTACACAGTTTGGATCAGTGACATCCTTTCGAAGTTGAGTTTAAGTTGGAGACGCTTGGTCAGGGGCGAGGTAGCTTGAGTGAAACTTTGAAGATTCGTGTCACAACGTTCCGTTTTCAACCAATGTTTTGCTGGGTCCACTGCCCTTTTAAGTTCATCCAGCAAAATTTCAGATATGAGGGAAATTGTCGAACCCGAATCTATCAGAGCATCACAGGTCAAACAGTCCTCCAAGAATGCTCTAAGGTATGGCCTGTTCGAGTTGGTTTAATCTCATTTTATCTGTGTCGATCTGTGTCGATTTTCAAGACAGATAACCCACCTTCGTGACCCAGTGGGTCCTCTATCGGAATAGGAGAGTAATCATCTGTTGCAATGTTGCTTACATTGTGCGTCTCCACATTTGTATCAAAGTCTGTAGACAAAACCTGCGGGCTTGTGTCTAGAATGAGCGGCCCCTGGACAGGGATTTGAGTGAGGGCGGGGGTAATGGGAATGTTGACGTCCTCACTAATAGCGTGAATTTCGGCAGACAACAATTTTACGCCTAGTCATGATGACTTATCCTTGTCCTCTTTCTCAAAAATGTTTGTTGGTTTGTGGGTGTTCATTTCGAGTTTGTTTGATATTGTTGGCCAATGAGCTGTAGTGTTTGCGAGTCGCAGGACCACTGAATTCTATTTTCAAAACCGTGGCAAGTTTAGCTTAGTTGTTTTGCACGTGGTGCTCTTGTAGACGTATGAACCTTGTCATGTGTCTGTTGGACGTTCGCTTCAACAGGTAGAACCTGTCCTGTCGGCATTCGTAGTGTTTGGGTAGCCATCCAAGGCGTCCTCTATGTCTGCTAAGAATGTCTCAGTGTCGTTTGGCTTTCCTGGAACGGGGTCAAGGAGGCGGAAGTTTTTGACGATTTTGTCAAGGCGATCTCTGCCAAGAGCATGGGGAGAATCTGCACCCCGTTCAAGTCAAGCTGTGGTTGTGTTGACGAGGAGGCACCATGACACTCTGGGCCGAATGGCCAAGAGGAAAAGGCTGACATCTCCTGTCGTCTACATTCCCTCGTTCCCTGAGCTCCGGATGTGAGCTAGGTTGCTTGGTTCGGTCGTGCCACGATAACGCGTGACTGTTCTGGAGTTACTCCAATCTGTTTGCCCGAGCATCAAGTTGCTTGTCCCTGTTTTTAGCTAGCTCGTCAACTTCATCTAGTTTTGCGTGGACTTCATTGTATTTAGTTTTGGCTAAAACTAGTTGTTCTTGTAGAATACAGACTTGGTCAAGAGTTTGTTCTCGTTCTTTGTCATAAGTGTTAGCCAGAAAATTCAATTGATCTGTTCTCAAACGCAGTTCCTCGGCTAGCAGTAGCTTGTCTTTTTTGGCTTTTAATGCCAACTTCCTGGTCCTCTCCAGCTGTCCCTTGAAATCCACAGCTTCCTGCTCGTGCCTCTGCTGGGCACTGAGGTATTGGACGACTGTACATCTCTGCTGGTGGACATAGTTGAGGGCTAAACTGTAGAGAACCTTCACAAGGCCTGTGCCTGATGGTCTATTTTGGAGAGTGTCTGTCGCAATGTCTGCATTTTTTCCGCCTATGGCATCTAAATCCAACATTTTCAGCCCCTTGGCATAGTTAGGATGCAGAGTTAGGATTTGCATAGCTGCTGAGGTTAGCGATCAATCTTTCCGTGGGTGAAGGTTCACTTATTAGAGGGGGAATGGGTGGAAACCCATATGATAGTGTGTTCATTTGTCACATCTTCTAGGAGTAGTGGGTTTGGAGTCAGGCGCAGAGAGCAGAAGGTTCGGACAATCGTATTTTATTCCGGTACAAACGGTCACGCCAAAACACTAGGTGCATAAAACTGACAGGCCCAAACACAGGACCCAAAAATAAAATACAAATGCACATCCACAAACTAACAGAGGAACAATCCCGCACAAACATAGACGGGCCTAACAGACTTCAATAGATATAAATTAAGAAACAAAATAAGAGACAGGTGCAACCAATAAGACCAAACGAACAGAAAAGGAAAAAGGGATCAGTGGCCGGCGACGACCGGCGATGACGTACGCCGAGCGCCGCCCGAACAGGCAGGGGAGCCACCTTCGGTGGGAATCGTGACATCATTATTATGATTATCAGTTATTTCAATTTATCTAAAGTTTGGGTTTTGAGCTGGAAGCTGCAAACACGATTTCAATCTATTTATAAATGTTAATGAATCATCAAGACTGGGCCAGTAATGTGGAAGTTGGGCTATTAATAAACTTGCAAAAGCAAATTTCATTTATTAATACATTTGAATGATAAATCAAACCTGTATAGGCTATTTGGAAATTAAACTTGAATTAACCTGAAAGCATTGCTGTAAGTTTAGCAATGTCTCATTTGATGGAACTCATCAGTTTGTGTATTATCTCAATAAACAACCTGAAAAGGTGGTATGGCAATTTAACTTATGTATTAGATTGAACGAGACAATGGCATCCAATCAGTTGAGATTTGTTGGACACCATACAGTGTAACCTGAATTATTTAAAAACAATTACGATTCTCCACCAGAGGTTACTGTTAGCACAAGCTGAAATCACACGGGATTCCCGACGCGGGATTTCAATTTGAACAAAGGGGGGGGGGGGAAACGGCTGCTCCCCTTTGTTAGCTTAGCATCCCTTTGTTAGCTTAGCATCAGGTGCAATGGTTAGCTTCACTTGTGCGGGATTTCCACTTTCAAGCACATGGAAAGTTCCCTCCAACATGGGAACAGGTTTACTAAGTGACGTCTCTTGTTCAACCCTTAAACTCTTCACGTTACCAAAACACGAGAGGTAGAGAGATAATGACTTTGCTTCGGTCAAACTAATACATCTACTAAAATGTAATATGTCCTCAGCTCTATCGCTCCTGAAAACGTTAGACTGAAACACTACGTTGGGCCCAACTAGTATTATTCTCAGAATGTCTGCATCGGCTGGTACATATGCCCTAGCTCGTAGCATTCAGTAAATCCCCACACACACTGGCTTTCGTCAGATATACAACACAAACACAGTATCTGGGTGTAAAGGAAAACCACACACATGCCCCTCTCAACAATAATTCTGCATATAGTTATTATTGGTATATATGTCTCTTGCTACACAATTGGTATGGAATTAACACGGGGCGCCATGTGACGTTGGATTGTGTGGTCCACGGTAACCTGACCCGAACAGGCCAGTCATGACAATACTGATTCTGTAATTCAGAGTTGGGGAAATTACAGCTAAGCTAGGCACTCACTCTGTGCATAGCTGTTCTATCTTAACTACTACATGTACTGTATAATGGTGAACCTATTATGTGAGAGGAACAAAATGATCTGATTATATTGTATAACAGCCATGCTCAACTGGTGGACCCGAGACCGGTCCGCTGGTTTTGCAGGAAATTAGCTTTAAAACTGCTACGGTGTCTCTACGCCCCATGACAAAATATGTATAATTGCAGAAAAAAAAACTGCAAAATGTTGTCTCTGGAAACAAGAGGGAAGTGAACAGTTTGAACAGTTTGGGGTCGCATGAGTCACTATGCCAGTAAATGACAATATCCACCCAGACCATTGTCTCATAAGACATTTATGTGACAGGACCTTCTCAAATAGTACTTGAGTACCTCTGTTGTATAACAATGTACAGCTAGTATTCATTCCCTGTATCCTGTTAGAGGAGACAGCCAGGGGTTACCTTGGTGATGGCCTCTGTGGTTTGGACACAAAGCAGACCACCACACCTGCCTGAGTCATGTAAGAAGATTATGCATGGTGGATGGAGGTGGGAAGACAATTAATGGTAATCAATTTCATGCAATTCAGCTGCTGGTACCAACCATCCTCTATAGATGGACAGAGAGAGGTTACACAACCACAAAAGCCTCCTTCAGAACTGACGGGAGGGCAGATGTGGTGCTGACAGAACAACTGACACTGTACTCAATCATCTTCTGTGCTGTGGGGATTATACCTGGGATCTGATGGACAGAATACACAGGTTGCATAGGATGCAGGGAGAGAGAAAGACAGAGTGAGAGACAGCGATATAGAGAGGAAGAGAGGAAGAGTGAAACAGAGAAAGATAAACAGAGAGAGCGAGAGAGAGATGCAGAGGGTGAGAACGATGCAGAGAGAGTGCGTCTTTTCATAAAATAAAAATGCGTCTTTTCATAAAATAATTTGTAGCGTCCAAATTATGACCCCTCCATGGAAAGATGAGAATGTCGCAAACACGATGGTGTTCTCTGTTTTGCTCTACGACTCCCACAAGCGTCTTGGGACTCGACTGAAGTCGGAACAGCCGATCTGCCAACTTCTGTCTGTATCATCGGAACAGTTTGGGCTACATGCCAATCTTTATAAAGGTGAGACTGTCACAAACACATACATGTTGGTTGTTTTACTCTAGGACACCCATAGGCCTCACAAGACTTGTCTGAAGGTTCCCTGGTACTAGAAAACATGAATGGAAGTACAGTGCATTCGGAAAGTTTTCAGACCCATTGACTTTTTCCACATTTGTTACTGTTACAGCCTTATTGTAAAATTGATTGAATATCTTTTTCCCCCCTTATCAATCTACACACTGTCGTGTCTTTGGCATCATTAAACTGAAGAGTTTAGTTTATCAAATCAATTCTCTGTAATTATTATTACGTGATTAACTAATCAGGTAAATGTAATTAACTAGGAAGTTGGGGCACCAAGGAAAATATTCAGATTACAAAGTGATATATATTTTTTTATCTGATCAATTAGTCCGTGCACGCTAACCAAGGTAGGGATATCCTTGTCTCATCGCGCACCAGCGACTCCTGTGGCAGGCCGTGCGCAGTGCACGCTAACCAAGGTCGCCAGGTGCACGGTGTTTCCTCCAACACATTGGTGTGGCTGGCTTCCGGGTTGGATGCGCGCTGTGTTAAGAAGCAGTGCGGCTTGGTTGGGTTGTGTTTCGGAGGACGCATGGCTTTCAACCTTCGTCTCTCCTGAGCCTATACGGGAGTTGTAGCGATGAGACAAGATAGTAATTACTAACAATTGGATGCCACGGAATTGGGGAGAAAAAGGGGCAGAAAAATATATTTAAAAGAGAAAAAGAAAAAGAAAGTGGCTGTCCCATGACACCAGGTCAATGTTTGTGATCAGGGGGCAGGCCCATGACCTAGATAACTCCAAAGGGAATTGGAGTTTCCTTCATTAAACCGTTTATAATCACATCACATAATTTCAAATAGTTTCATATTTACTCATTCATTTTATACAACAATTAGATGCAAGCCACACAACCGACAGAGTTATGGTAATGTGGCTGTACTGTCTTTCCTGAGGTCACCAAATTGTACAAAACAGACCAGCTAGCTACTTCACCGACTGTTTATACCTTCTCCAGAACATGGATATTGTTCAGTTCTCAAGTTCTCTGATGTGGAAGAAGTTCCTTTGTACTCTCTATGAAAACTCACTCTATACTCTGGACACGAGGAGAGAGAACTCCTCTAGGAATTTATGACCTGCCCAACAGAGCCTGGGTGCAGGGGTAAGAGAGATAGGCTGCGAGAGAGAGAGGGGATGGTGCTTGCTGCACCCAAGAGGGCCACGTCATGACAGTCCCCCCTTGTGGTTTGGATCTTGCGATTATCCTGCAAAGTTACAAATCAACATAAAAATAATGACCACGTGATGTCCTATTTGGAGATCATCGTTGCGGTCCCCTCTGGTGGTTGAACGTGGTAGGCTCTCTGAAGGCGGAGCAGTCCACCACAAGGATGGGCAGTTGATGTCCGGTTGGTGATCGCCGTTGCGGTCCCCTCTAGTGGTTTACCTTGGTAGATTCCCTGGAAGCTGCAAAGTACCACAGGAAGGGCCAGGGGATGTCCTGGTTGGTGATCGCCGTTGAGGTCCCCCCCTCTGGTGGTTTACCTTGGTAGGCTCTCTGACAGCGGGGCATGCTGCCACAAGGATGGGCAGTGGGTGTCCGGATTTGGGATCGCCGTTCCAGACCCGTCGTCTGGTCGTCCAGACTGGAAGATCTGGGCAGTAACTTAGGCAGATGTTAACAACGCACACACACACACTCATGAAATATATATAATTACATTAATTCCCCAGTGAGCGGTGTTGTGGCACTAAGTGATGGTTGTATGGGGACTTTGTTTGTGGCTCTATCACTTCCTAAGTGTCAAAGAAACTGAACCGAAAAGGAATGAAAGCATAAACAAAAGATATAAAAAATATAGTTCTTACACAAAAATCATCCAATTCGACTGTATTCTATATACGTCCAATGTCCTGGCAAAATGACTATCATGGCATTGTCTCTAATGCCATATCTAAGGTTTTCCTACTTGGTGTGTTGCTTAGGCACTATCCTAAGTTGATAACTATATGATAAGTCTACAGCTGTAAGGCACTAGTTTTTGGCAGTCTACAGGGATGACCTATGGACTTCTGGGAAGAAAACTGGTGAGTGCTGTAGAGTCAAAGGCCTCAAAGTAAATGTTCAACTTTACTAAGGCTGGTATTTTGCTTGGACCCTTAAGTGATCCTAGCATAAATCCTAATTGGATGTTCCGTTGTGCATGTGTGTTTATGCTTACACTAGCGCACATGTCAAAGGAAGAAAACCAAGTATCCTGACAGATTACAACTTGTTCAGAATGAGTCTGGTAATTTTCAGGTCAATGCCTGGAGGTCAGTCAGAATTGGTGTCGAGGGAGTCTGTAGTGGTTTTACTACTAGTCACTGTGTCTTCCATTGTTGTAGTGGTGATAGGTATGAAGAAGTCTATTTCATAGCTATGTTATCCACGGAGGAGCTGACCTCAGGACTGAAGTACTCTTTAAGTATTGGACCAATCGTACGTGGTGTGATCATGGTTCATGACTTCTAATAATTTCCCTCCTGAATGGAGGATTCTATTTATTAGTGGCATGTGTGTTAATCATTGGAAGAGTGCCCTGGAGATTTCCTTCCCCTTGTTGCACTCTGAGTGACTCCTAACTACTATGTCACTCTTGTCAAGGGTAATTTGATTGGCTTGGTCTCTAACCTTCTTACTGATTGTAGCTGGACTGACTGTTGCTGGTATTG
Source organism: Oncorhynchus mykiss (assembly GCF_057628025.1). Lineage (NCBI taxonomy): Eukaryota > Metazoa > Chordata > Actinopteri > Salmoniformes > Salmonidae > Oncorhynchus > Oncorhynchus mykiss. The sequence goes on from NC_143022.1 coordinate 23,198,931, forward strand.
GTACTGGTACTCAAGTGGACCAGTTATCCTCCCGATTTGTTCTGAAATCGGAACACATGATTGGAGCATTTTACTAGTTGTATTGAAGTTGAACCTACACATGGCAAGGAATGATTATTGTTGCCATTTGTTTTGGAGGTGGACAAGTCCAATGGACTTCCTTTACGACCAGTGTGGTACAACTCGGTACTATCTTAGATGTGTTCTAAGATAATCCCCGTCTAGGGGCCTGTCTGCTCCTCACTGTTCTCATAGGGGAGTTTACAACTAGATTTGATTCATGCTCTGGCGGCCTCATTCGGTTTTGTCCGTAGTCTCGACCCCCCCACCGTCCTCGATGAGGCTCATCATGGGTCTGGGCTACTATTCCCCCCCATTGTGTCTCAGAACTCCCGCACCAGCGGGTGGTGTTGGTGTCCGAGGCGCAAACAAAAAGGTCGGTCCCTATGTACGAGTTGTCAGCGGCCGCGTTGTGAGAATGGCTGTAACCTTTCAACCAAATTTCCTGGTGTTTGTGCTTCAAAATGCTCAGTGGCTGTCGAGGCCTGTCAGTCACCACCGCGTCCGCGTGTGGCAACCTCTTCAGTACCTGCGAACTGAGACAAGGATATCGGTCTGTGATATCGCAAAGTGTTTCACCAGTGGGAGTAATCAGGTTAGTTGCTGGACTGACGACATTAGTGTCATTGTAAGGGGTGACAGTCTAACCACAAAGTGGAAGGTGTATCATCGGATCAATGTTTTTCTTACTGAGACGGCTGCAGCGCTTGCGGAAGTGTCCGAAGGGCAAGAGAAGTTCATCTCAACTACCGTATTGCACGACTGCAAGGAGGAGGGATGTTGCTTATTCACAGAGACAGCTGGCTCGAAATCATGAAAAGCATGGTAAATCAGGTTAGCTGATGGAATGTGTGAAGATATCGTAATAGCTCCTTGAATCGGATTCTGCACCAAGAGGTTTCTAAACGTCTTTTCCCAAGGGGTGCTTTCGACAGATACCCCTCGTGAATGACTGCATTGCAGCCAGCGTTAGGGGAAGTCAGTGTGGTCAGTGGAAAAGGCACTGTGGCCTGTGACCATACCTGGTTGGTTTTCCAATCCATCAATGGGAGTAACCGATCCATCAAGTCTGCTCCAAGTAGCACAGGTACAGTTTCGAGGATGGTAACATACACAGGGTGAACGAGCGATACGTCCTGTTTAGTGGACATATTCCCCACAAAGTGGAATAGTCGTTCGCAACGACGTGATGTGCGATACATCCTGGAAGTGTAGTTTCAGCATGACTCTCAATGGTAGTCTGAGTGACCCCTCGAAGTGTATTCCACTTTTAACCAACATTTAGTTGGTTTCTTCAAAGCCCTTTTGAGATCATCAAACAATGTTTTTCAGAGATGAGTGAAATAGTCGTGCCGAATTGATTAGCGCATGACAAGTTAAGCAGTCCTCTAAGACTGTTTCCAGCTATGGGCGTTTAGATTCATGTTTAGTGGACATATTCCCCACAAAGTGGAATAGTCGTTCGCAATGACGTGATGTGCGATTTCTGTTCAAGGTGGAAGCAGATCGAGTTTTTAGATTTTGAGTGGGCTTGGCTTTAATCTTGGAGCACCAATCCCGTTAGCGGGATCATTTTCGTCAACATCCGCTGAATTGCAGAGCGCCAAATTCAAATGAAATTACTAAAAATATTTAATTTTCAAGAAATCACAAGTGCAAAATAGCAAAACACAGCTTCGCTTGTTGTTAACCTGTTAGAGCTCTAGGGGGGCTATTTCATTTTTGGATAAAAAACGTTCCCGTTTTAAGCGCGATATTTTGTCACGAAAAGATGCTCGACTATGCACATTCTTGACAGTTTTGGAAAGAAAACACTCTGAAGTTTCAGAATCTGCAAAGATTTTGTCTGTAAGTGCCCCAGAACTCATTCTACAGGCGAAACCAAGATGATGCATCAACCAGGAATTAGCAGAATTTCTGAAGCTCTGTTTTCCATTGTCTCCTTATATGGCTGTGATTGCGCAAGGAATGAGCCTACACTTTCTGTCGTTCGCCCCCGTATTTGTAGGCATATCATTGGAAGATTGACCATAAGAGACTACATTTTCCAAGTGTCCGCCTGGTGTCCTGCGTCGAATTCGGTGCGCAATTGCCAGCTGCTTCTACTTTACCATTTGATTCAGGGGAGAAAGCGTGTGTCCAAGAACGATGTATCAATGAAGAGATATGTGAAAAACACCTTGATGATTGATTCTAAACAACGTTTGCCATGTTTTCAGTCGATATTATGGAGTTAATTTGGAAAAAAGTTCGCGTTTTGAGGACTGAATTTTCGGAATTTTTTTGGTAGCCAAATGTGATGTATAAAACGGAGCTATTTCTAATACACAAGGAATCTTTTTGGAAAAACTGAGCATCTGCTATCTAACTGAGAGTATCCTCATTGAAAACATCAGAAGTTCTTCAAAGGTAAATGATTTTATTTGAAGGCTTTTATGTTTTTGTTAATGTTGCATGCTGGATGCTAACGCTAATGCTAACGCTAAATGCTAACGCTAAATGCTAACGCTAGCTAGCTACTTTTACACAAATGATTGTTTTCCTATGGTTGAGAAGCATATTTTGAAAATCTGAGATGACAGTGTTGTTTACAGAAGGCTAAGCTTGAGAGATGGCATATTTATTTCATTTCATTTGCGATTTTCATAAATAGTTAACGTTGTGTTATGCTAATGAGCTTGCTGATAGATTTACACAATCCTGGATACAGGGGTTTTTTCATAGCTAAACGTGACGCAGAAAACGGAGCGATTTGTCCTAAACAAATAATCTTTCAGGAAAAACTGAACATTTGCTATCTGAGAGTCTCCTCATTGAAAACATCTGAAGTTCTTCAAAGGTAAATTATTTTATTTGAATGCTTTTCTGTTTTTTTGTGTAAATGTTGCCAGCTGAATGCTAATGCTAAATGCTACGTTAGCCATCAATACTGTTACACAAATGCTTGTTTTGCAATGGTTGAGAAGCATATTTTGAAAATCTGAGATGACAGTGTTGTTAACAAAAGGCTAAGCTTGAGAGCTAGCATATTTATTTCATTTCATTTGCGATTTTCATGAATAGTTAACGTTGCGTTATGGTAATGAGCTTGAGTCTGTATTCACGATCCCGGATCCGGGATGGGGAGATCAGAAAGGTTAACAAAGCGTTTGACCTTTTTCTTCGCAACCTTTGTATCAGAGTCTATAGACAAAGCGGAGGTTATTGGAATCGTGGTTTTGTGGTAGAAACCGTTGTTGTGCGTCATCTCCAAATGCTCCAACACCTGATAATGCACCTTCTAACTGGAGTGAGTGCTCCTGGTCAAACTTCAAAACCGAGTGGTCAGGGCTTTTAGCGTTGTGCAATTTTGATGCCTCAAAAGCTGCGCTTGCAAGCTCTCTGAGTAAGATAGGCAAGCCAACGTGGGCTGCAGTAGGTAATGAAGGTGGGATACATGTTCAACAGAAACATTTGTTTGAATGGTAACAGTTCTTCCATTCCTGTTTCAGGGAGTAGGCCAAAGTAAGCTGAACGAAGCCTATGATAGCAAGCTGTGCAATTACATTTTATTGTTCAGTTTTCGAGCGCAGTTCCATAGCTAGCAGAATTTTTCCCTTTTCTGCATTTGTCTTTGGTTTCCTGGTTCTCTCCACCTGTCCCTTTATGTCTACCGTTACCTGCTCGTGCTTCAATTGTGCACTGCGGTATTTGACCGATGCCGATCTCGGATGGCAAGACATAAGGACTAGACTGGAGAGAACCTTTACGAGGCCTGAGCCCGATGGTTGACTCCAGAGAGTGTTGTTGTCTGCTGTTTTTCCACTAATGGCATTATTAGGGTTGGTAGGTCAGAGATCAATGCTAAGGTCAGAGATCAATCCATTTATGGGTGGAGGTTCACTAATTAGTGGGCGAGTGGGGACTACCCCCTCTGATAGCTTGCACATTATTAAAACATTTGAAAGGAAAAATGTTTTTCCTAATTTTCCAAAGTTTGGTTTTGGAATATGTTGGGAGCTGAAAAGACGATTTTAATCTATTTATAGACTTAATGAACCATCAGTACTGTGGGAGTTCGACATGAATGAATTTGCAAAAGCAAATTGAATTAATCAGTGATAATGATTAATCATACCTGGATAGGCTATCTGGGAATTAAACTTTAAATTAACCTGGGAAGTTGGTTCATCTAGGTTACTATTGCAAAGTTTAAGATGTCTCACTTAATTGGAAGAACCTAGAAAGGTATGTTCGACAATTTAAATAATCAAATTGAATGAGACAATGATATCCAAATTGCTGGATTATCATAAAAGTAACAAGTAGTTTCAATGTTAGGGTACATTCATCACTATGGTACACTTCCCCCTAAAGCCTAAACCACATGGGATTCCCGCTGGAGGCGGGACTGATTGATCTATTTGAATGATAAGTCAAACTTGTATAGGCTATCTGGGAATTCAACTTTAAATTAACCTGAGAGCATTGCTTCATCTAGGTTAATGTGGAAAAAGTTAACTTGTCTCATTGTAGAAACCCAATCAATTTGGATATTATTTAAAAGATACACTGTATATATATATATATATATATATATGTACATATAGGTAGAGTTATTGAAGTGACTATGCATAGATGATAACAACAGAGAGTAGCAGAAGTGTAAAAAAATGGGGAGGGGGGCAAATAGTCTGGGTAGCCATTTGATTAGATGTTCAGGAGTCTTATGGCTTGGGGGTAGAAGCTGTTTAGAAACCTCTTGGACCCAGACTCGGCGCTCTGGTACCGCTTGCTGTGCAGTAGCAAAGAGAACAGTCTATGACTAGGGTGGCTGGAGTCTTTGACAATTTTTAGAAACAACAGTAAAAAACAACAGTAAAAGACAGTGAAAAAATAACAGTAGCGAGGCTATAACTGTAGTGAGGACATATACAGGCACCGGTTAGTCGGGCTGATTGAGGTAGTATGTACATGTAGATATGGTTAAAGTGACTATGCATATATGATGAACAGAGAGTAGCAGTAGCGTAAAAGAGGGGGTGGCAGGTGGTGGGACCCAATAAGTACATGAATGTATAGTTAATGTGACTATGCATACAGTTGAAGCTGGAAGTTTACATACACCTAGATTGGAGTCATTGAAACTCGTTTTTCAACCACTCCACAAATTTCTTGTTAACGACCTATAGATTTGGCAAGTCAGTTAGGACATCTACTTTGTGCATGACACAAGTTATTTTTCCAACAATTGTTTACAGACAAATTATTTCACTTATAATTCACTGTATCACAATTCCAGTGGGTCAGAAGGTTACATACACTAAGTTGACTGTGCCTTTAAACAGCTTGGAAAATTCCAGAAATGATGCTATGGCTTTAGAAGCTTCTGATAGGCTAATTGACATCATTTGAGTCAATTGGAGGTGCACCTGTGGATGTATTTCAAGGCCTACCTTCAAACGCAGTGCCTCTTTGCTTGACATCATGGGAAAATCAAAATAAATCAGCCAAGACCTCAGAAAAAATGTTTGACCTCCACAAGTCTGGTTCATCCTTGGGAGCAATTTCCAAACGCCTGAAGGTACCATGTTCATCTGTACAAACAATAGTACGCAAGTATAAACACCATGGGACCACGCAGCCGTCATACTGCTCAGGAAGGAAACGTGTTCTGTCTCCTAGAGATGAACGTACTTTGGTGTGAAAAGTGCAAATCAATCCCAGGGTAAAGGACCTGGTGAAGATGCTGGAGGAAACAGGTACAAAAGTATCTATAGCCACAGTAAAATGAGTCCTATATCGCCATAACCTGCTGCTCTGTAAGGAAGAAGCCACTGCTCCAAAACCGCCATAAAAAAAGCCAGACTACGGTTTGCAACTGCACATGGGGACAAAGATCATACTGTCCTCTGATCTGATGAAACAAAACTAGAACTGTTTGGCCATAATGACCATCGTTATGTTTGGAGAAAAAAGGGGGAGGCTTGCAAGCAGGAGAACACCATCCCACCCGTTAAGCACGGGGGTGGCATCATGTTGTGGGGGTGCTTTGCTGCAGGAGGGACTGGTGCACTTCACAAAATAGATGGCATCATGAGGTAGGAAAATGATGTGGATATATTAAAGCAACATCTCAAGACATCAGTCAGGAAGTTAAAGCTTGGTCGCAAATGGATCTTCCAAATGGACAATGACCCCAAGCATTCTTCCAAAGGTGTTGCAAAATGGCTTAAGGACAACAAAGTCAATGTATTGGAGTGGCCATTACAAAGCCCTGACCTCAATCCCATAGAAAATTTGTGGTCAGAACTGAAAAAGCGTGTGCAAGCAAGGGGTCCTGCAAACCTGACTCAGTTCCACCACCTCTGTCTGGAGGAATGGGCAAAAATTCACCCAACTTTTTGTGGGAAGCTTGTGGAAGGCTACCCAAAACATTTGACCCAAGTTAAACAATTTAAAGTCAATGCTACCAAATACTAATTGAGTGTATGTACATTTCTGACCCACTGGGAATGTGGTGAAAGAAATCAAAGCTGAAATAAATAATTCTCTCTACTATTATTCTGACATGTCAAAATGTTTAATTAAAGTGGTGATCCTAACTAACCTAAAACAGGGAATTTTTACTAGGATTAAATGTCAGGATTTGTTTAAATCTATTTGGCTAAGGTGTGTGTAAACCTCTGACTTCAACTGTATGTTCATATTCCATTCATCCCTTTACATTTGTGTGTACAAGGTAGTTTTGAATTCGTTAGATTACTTGTGAGGTATTACTGCATAGTCAGAACTAGAAGCACAAGCATTTCGCTACACTCGCATTAACATCTGCTAACCATGTGTATGTGACCAATAACATGTGATTTGATTTGATGATAGAACCCTAACCAGAACCAACACCACTACTCAACTCTCCAGCTTAATTGACACAGGACCAGTCAGACTGCTTTAGTGAATTATGGTATGGTCTCCATTGGGGTCGCTCAACTTGTCCTCTCCAGTCTGTCTATATTGTGTGAATGAGAAGATCTAAACTAGGTTGATGAAGCCTCAGAAATACAATCCCTCTGAGAGGAAGGATAGGAAGACAGTCACAGACCCTGATCATGTTTTTAGAGCACTGCCCCTTGCCTTTGTGTTCAATTGGCTATGTAATGAGGGAAGAGCACTTTGAGATTTAAACATGACAAGAAATAACAATACTGTGAAATAACCATTTCAATGCTAATCATTGTAGATTGTTTGAAGACGTAACAGTTGGATGCTCTTTTCTTAGGATAATTCACACAGAAATGCCAATATGGTAATTCAGCCATTATGGACCTTAACAGAATCGAAGCAACGCAATTTAGTCTTGTTGACACCTCGGAGTCACGAGGAACAGGCTAACACAGACATCTATACTGTGTGATGGCCCTCTATGACAGAACGCAACTCCAGGACATATGGCTCTGCCTGCTGCCAACAGCTGTAAAGGCATTTATTAATGGCCAGGCAGCCAGTGGTTTAAAGTAATTGACTGGCCACCGGGGAAGGCCTTTACAGGTTAGTGTACTACCACACCTGGCTACAAGGAGCTATGTGCTAAGATCTTAAAGGTTAAGAAGGAGTGATGAAGGTGAAGATGGTACAGTACTTCAGTACCTTGTTCTTAGTGTCGACTGTGAGGGGATAGATCCAGAAGCAGTCGTGGACAGAGCCAAACATCAGGCTGGCGCTGGAGATGCACAGAGAAGTAGATAAGAGACGTAGGGATAGGATAGGGTGGAAAGAAATTGTGGTGGGAACTGGATACCGTAACATGAGGTTACACAGCCTGAGACATACTGAGATTTGACATACTACGACAGCAGTTTATGGGATCAAACAGAGATGGTTATTTAGATGGGTTTTCCCTGGAGACTTCCGAAGGGTCTTAAGAGACAGTGTATCAGCTGAATGTTGATAGAGCAGTCAGCATCATGTGTATAGAGTCCAGAGCTTGGATGAAGTTCAGGACGGAAGGCATTCTTTGGTGTCACTGTGGCGTCCTGCGGAAAGAAAACAGGACAGTTGTTCACAACAGGAGAAGACACACAGTGTGTCTCTCTCGCACAGCCACAGCCACAGCCACACACACACAATTAAGTCCCTGGTGATGCAAGCGCCTGAAAAGCCAGTGTCTATGTCCATGAATCAGTGCACAGGTAGGTCACAGTATGATTTATGAACTAATGACAAACAAACAGAACAGATGTTCAACTGACAAAGAAGGCGTCTTACCAACACAACTGCACTCTATACTTCCACTTCCGATAGAGGTCGTGTTTAAGCTTTAGAGCTGGGAATTGCCAGGGACCACACGATACGATATTATCACGATACTTAGGTGCCAATACAACATGTATTAAGATTCTGACGATTCTATATGTATTGCGTATCGATACTGTGATTTTATTACGATTCGATGTTCCAAACATATTGCTCACCATACGTCTGCTGCAGATGGACAAGAGAGAGCCATGAGAAAAAATGAGTTTTGATCAGTCATGTAAATAAAAAACCTGAAAACATGTTGACTCCCTACTTAAAAAGAAGCTGGAGAACAAGCTATGAAGGAAATATACTGGCATTTTGATGCAGGTACAGCCAACTAGCACAAAATTAATATAGCGATAATGCCAAATCGATACGATATATCGGCAAACATAATATCCTGATATGTAACTGTATAGATTTCCCCATCACTAGTAAGCTCCCAGCTAATTGGGTGTTGGCGAGTAAGGAAAACATATTGCTGGCTTAGTAGCTGTTTTGGCCACTGTCTTCCAACTGACAGATTGGAGAAATGTAAATGTGCATTGACCTCTGCTGAAAATGAGCACTTTCCCAATCTGTATATGCACACATTATCCTCATTAGTATGGGCCCTGCCATTCCAATCCTCTGCTCCAGTGCACTTTTAATGGGGATGGAGTACAGGGGGATAATAGGTTGGGCTGCACCCAGCAGCACAGACTAGACACAGGCATGCCATCTATACAGGTGTCAACTCCACTCCCCTATTGGGCTATTTGGCTGGAACTGTATCAGTGCTCAGCCTGTATTAGTGCTCAGGGGCAACTTCTACCTATCTAGGCTGTAAACTTGGTCTCTTTATGGGGAACGGGATAGACTGTGAGTTTAGCTAAAAGCATTTTAGCAACAGTCAGTGACTCCAGGGCTGGTTATTGTATGAGTTAGACCACTACCACCAGCCAGTCTATTTGAGTGTTGGTCATGTACCTGAGAGATGGGTAGAGGGCTGTAGCCACAGCAAATCACTCCACCTCATTACTTATTTACATTATTTTTAAGCCTTTAATTAGAGAGAGAGAGAGAGAGAGAGAGAGAGAGAGAGAGAGAGGTCAACCCTTCTACAGAGGAAGGACTTCCACCCTGCCACAATCCAAAGAATAAACACCAGACTCTCCCGGGACTGTGCCCTGCGACCCAATGTACACCTGGCCCACCATCCCACCCTTGATCTGGACTGTCTCTTTGACCATGTTCACCTGTACAGGGAGACAGTCCCCTTCCTTGCTAAGACTCCCAAGGACGTTGCTTTAAACCGCAGCCCGACCTGTTCCTGGGTGAATTCTTTATCAGGAGAATTCTTTATCTGGTTAAAAATCAACAAGGAGGCTATCTTAACAGATAAAAACGTCTTCCTCTGTGACATACATTCCCCCCTCAGAGTCACCCTACTTCAATGAAGAAAGTTAGTCACTTTCTGGCCCAAGACAACGTACTGGTCTGTGGAGACTTGAATGGTAGAACAGCAGAAGAACCAGACACTATTAACAGTCATGGGGGCAAACACATACTGGGAAGAAACAACCTTTCCCGCCACACGTACCCCCCGAGAAACAAGTAGGACAAAGTGAAAAACAGAAATGGTGTCATGTATTGTCATGTTGTGTCTTGTTTCTGTCCTTTCCTTTCACCCTGTCTCCCTCTGCTGGTCGTACTAGGTTACCGTTTCTGTCCCTCTTTCCCCCAGCTGTTCCTTGTCTTCTCTGACTACCTCATTCACCCCTTTTCCCACCTGTTCCCTTTTTCCCTCTGATTAGGTCCCTATATCTCTCTCTGTTTCTGCTCCTGTCTTTGTCGGATTCTTGTTTGTGTGTCTCATGCCTGAACCAGACTATCATCGTGTTTGCTGCAACCTTGTCCTGTCCTGTCGGAATCTACCTGTCCATCTGAGCCCACGTGTGTTCATCATTAAAGAAACTCTGTTTGTTAATTCGCTTTTGGGTCCTCATTCACGCACCTGACAGAAGAATCCGACCAAGAATGGACCCAGCGACTTCGGATCCTCTCCACTCAGCCGTCGAGATCCAGGGAGCGATGCTAGGCAGACACGAGCAGGAATTGTCTGCTGCTCGACATGCCGTTGAGACCCTGGCCACCCAAGTCTCCAACCTCACAGAACAGGTTCACCATCTCCGCCTCGATCCACCGGCCACTTCCAGGGCTTTCGAATCTCCGGAGCCCAGAATCAATAACCCGCCGTGTTACTCTGGGGAGCCCACTGAATGCCGCTCGTTCCTCACCCAGTGTGATATTGTGTTTTCTCTCCAGCCCAACACTTACGCCAGGAGCACTGCTCGTGTCGCCTACGTCATATCTCTCCTTACTGGACGGGCTCGTGAGTGGGGCACGGCAATCTGGGAGGCAAGGGCTGAGTGTACTAACCAGTATCAGGACTTTAAGGAGGAGATGATACGGGTTTTTGATCGATCTGTTTTTGGGGAGGAGGCTTCCAGGGCCCTGTCTTCCCTATGTCAAGGTAATCGATCCATAACAGACTACTCTATTGAGTTTCGCACTCTTGCTGCCTCCAGTGGCTGGAACGAGCCGGCTTTGCTCGCTCGTTTTCTGGAGGGTCTCCGCGCAGAGGTAAAGGATGAGATTCTCTCCCGGGAGGTTCCTTCCAGCGTGGATTCCTTGATTGAACTCGCTATTCGCATTGAACGACGGGTTGATCTTCGTCACCGAGCTCGTGGAAAGGAGCTCGCGTTCTCCGTTGCCCCCCTCTCCGCATCACTACCATCTTCCTCTGCCGGCTCGGGAGCTGAGCCTATGCAGCTGGGAGGTATCCGCATCTCGACTAAGGAGAGGGAACGGAGAATCACCAACCGCCTCTGTCTCTATTGCGGTTCTGCTGGTCATTTTGTCACTTCATGTCCAGTAAAAGCCAGAGCTCATCAGTAAGCGGAGGGCTACTGGTGAGCGCTACTACTCCTGTCTCTCCTTCAAGATCCTGCACTACCTTGTCGGTCCATCTACGCTGGACCGGTTCGTCAGCTTCCTGCAGTGCCTTAATAGACTCTGGGGCGGAGGGCTGTTTTATGGACGAGACCTGGGCTCGGGAACATGACATTCCTCTCAGACAGTTAAGGGAGCCCACGGCCTTGTTCGCCCTGGATGGTAGTCCTCTCCCCAGGATTCAGCGTGAGACGCTACCTTTAACCCTCACTGTTTCTGGTAATCATAGCGAAACCATTTCTTTTTTAATTTTTCGTTCACCTTTTACACCTGTTGTTTTGGGCCATCCCTGGCTAGTTTGTCATAATCCTTCCATTAATTGGTCTAGTAATTCTATCCTCTCCTGGAATGTCTCTTGTCATGTGAAATGTTTAATGTCTGCTATCCCTCCTGTTTCCTCTGTCTCTTCTTCACAGGAGGAGCCTGGTGATTTGACAGGGGTGCCGGAGGAATATCACGATCTGCGCACGGTGTTCAGTCGGTCCAGGGCCACCTCTCTTCCTCCACACCGGTCGTATGATTGTAGTATTGATCTCCTTCCGGGAACCACTCCCCCCCGGGGTAGACTATACTCTCTGTCGGCTCCCGAACGTAAGGCTCTCGAAGATTATTTGTCTGTAGCTCTTGACGCCGGTACCATAGTCCCCTCCTCCTCTCCCGCCGGAGCGGGATTTTTTTTTGTCAAGAAGAAGGACGGGTCTCTGCGCCCCTGCATAGATTATCGAGGGCTGAATGACATAACAGTGAAGAATCGTTATCCGCTTCCTCTTATGTCTTCAGCCTTCGAGATCCTGCAGGGAGCCAGGTTTTTCACTAAGTTGGACCTTCGTAACGCTTACCATCTCGTGCGCATCAGGGAGGGGGACGAGTGGAAGACGGCGTTTAACACTCCGTTAGGGCACTTTGAATACCGGGTTCTTCCTTTCGGCCTCGCTAACGCTCCAGCTGTCTTTCAGGCATTAGTCAATGATGTCCTGAGAGACATGCTGAACATCTTTGTTTTCGTTTACCTTGACGATATCCTGATTTTTTCACCGTCACTCCAGATTCATGTTCAGCACGTTCGACGTGTCCTCCAGCGCCTTTTAGAGAATTGTCTTTTTGTGAAGGCTGAGAAGTGCACTTTTCATGCCTCCTCCGTCACATTTCTCGGTTCTGTTATTTCCGCTGAAGGCATTAAGATGGATCCCGCTAAGGTCCAAGCTGTCATTGATTGGCCCGTCCCTAAGTCACGCGTCGAGCTGCAGCGCTTTCTCGGCTTCGCGAACTTCTATCGTCGTTTCATCCGTAATTTCGGTCAGGTGGCAGCTCCTCTCACAGCCCTTACTTCTGTCAAGACGTGCTTTAAGTGGTCCGTTTCCGCCCAGGGAGCTTTTGATCTCCTCAAGAATCGTTTTACATCCGCTCCTATCCTTGTTACACCTGACGTCTCTAGACAGTTCGTTGTCGAGGTTGACGCGTCAGAGGTGGGCGTGGGAGCCATTCTTTCTCAGCGCTTCCTCTCTGACGACAAGGTCCACCCATGCGCGTATTTTTCTCATCGCCTGTCGCCGTCGGAACGTAACTATGATGTGGGAAACCGCGAACTGCTCGCCATCCGGTTAGCCCTAGGCGAATGGCGACAGTGGTTGGAGGGGGCGACCGTTCCTTTTGTCGTTTGGACTGACCATAGGAACCTTGAGTACATCCGTTCTGCCAAACGACTTAATGCGCGTCAGGCGCGTTGGGCGCTGTTTTTCGCTCGTTTCGAGTTCGTGATTTCTTATCGTCCGGGCTCTAAGAACACCAAGCCTGATGCTTTATCTCGTCTCTTCAGTTCTTCAGTAGCCTCCACTGACCCCGAGGGGATTCTCCCTGAGGGGCGTGTTGTCGGGTTGACTGTCTGGGGAATTGAGAGGCAGGTAAAGCAAGCGCTCACTCACACTCCGTCGCCGCGCGCTTGTCCTAGGAACCTTCTTTTCGTTCCCGTTCCTACTCGTCTGGCCGTTCTTCAGTGGGCTCACTCTGCCAAGTTAGCCGGCCACCCTGGCGTTCGGGGTACGCTTGCTTCCATTCGCCAGCGTTTTTGGTGGCCCACCCGGGAGCATGACACGCGTCGTTTCGTGGCTGCTTGTTCGGTCTGCGCGCAGACTAAGTCCGGTAACTCCCCTCCTGCCGGCCGTCTCAGGCCGCTTCCCATTCCCTCTCGACCGTGGTCTCACATCGCCTTAGATTTTGTCACCGGACTGCCTTCGTCAGCGGGGAAGACTGTTATTCTTACGGTTGTCGATAGGTTCTCTAAGGCGGCTCATTTCATTCCCCTTGCTAAGCTTCCTTCTGCTAAAGAGACGGCACAAATCATCATCGAGAATGTTTTCAGAATTCATGGCCTTCCGTCAGACGTCGTTTCGGACAGAGGTCCGCAATTCACGTCTCAATTTTGGAGGGAGTTTTGCCGTTTGATTGGGGCTTCCGTCAGTCTCTCTTCCGGCTTTCACCCCCAGTCTAACGGTCAAGCAGAACGGGCCAATCAGACTATTGGTCGCATCTTACGCAGTCTTTCTTTTCGCAACCCTGCGTCTTGGTCAGAACAGCTCCCCTGGGCAGAATACGCCCACAACTCGCTTCCTTCGTCTGCGACCGGGCTATCTCCTTTTCAGAGTAGCCTCGGGTACCAGCCTCCGCTGTTCTCATCTCAGTTCGCCGAGTCCAGCGTCCCCTCCGCTCAGGCTTTTGTCCAACGTTGCGAGCGCACCTGGAAGAGGGTCAGGTCTGCACTTTGCCGTTATAGGACGCAGACTGTGAGGGCTGCTAATAAGCGTAGAACTAAGAGTCCTAGATATTGTCGCGGTCAGAGAGTTTGGCTCTCCACTCAGAACCTTCCCCTTAAGACAGCTTCTCGCAAGTTGACCCCGCGGTTCATTGGTCCGTTCCGTATTTCTCGGGTCATTAATCCTGTCGCAGTTCGACTTCTTCTTCCGCGATACCTTCGTCGCGTCCACCCGGTCTTCCATGTCTCCTGTATCAAGCCCGTTCTTCGCGCCCCCGCTCGTCTCCCCCCCCCCCCCCCATCCTTGTCGAGGGCGCACCCATCTACAGGGTCCGTAGGATTTTGGACATGCGTCCTCGGGGCCGTGGTCACCAGTACCTCGTAGATTGGGAGGGGTACGGTCCTGAGGAGAGGAGTTGGGTTCCCTCTCGGGACGTGCTGGACCGTGCGCTGATCGAGGATTTCCTCCGTTGCCGCCAGGTCTCCTCCTCGAGTGCGCCAGGAGGCGCTCGGTGAGTGGGGGGGTACTGTCATGTATTGTCATGTTGTGTCTTGTTTCTGTCCTTTCCTTTCACCCTGTCTCCCTCTGCTGGTCGTACTAGGTTACCGTTTCTGTCCCTCTTTCCCCCAGCTGTTCCTTGTCTTCTCTGACTACCTCATTCACCCCTTTTCCCACCTGTTCCCTTTTTCCCTCTGATTAGGTCCCTATATCTCTCTCTGTTTCTGCTCCTGTCTTTGTCGGATTCTTGTTTGTGTGTCTCATGCCTGAACCAGACTATCATCGTGTTTGCTGCAACCTTGTCCTGTCCTGTCGGAATCTACCTGTCCATCTGAGCCCACGTGTGTTCATCATTAAATAAACTCTGTTTGTTAATTCGCTTTTGGGTCCTCATTCACGCACCTGACAAATGGAGTAAAGTTTCTGAAGCTCTGTCGAACATTGTCAGTGGTAGGCTGAGAGGGGACTCTTTTGGTAGGTACAGCTACAGCTCATCCCCTGGCAGCAGTACTGTAGACTACTTCATCACCGATCTCAACCCAGAGTCTCTCAGAGACTTCACAGTCAGCCCACTAACACCTCTCTCAGACCACAGTAACAGTGTATCTGAGAAGAGGGGAACCCAACCATGAAGCATCACGGCCCAATAAATTACATGGAACTAAACAGGCCTATAGATGGAGTGCAAACAGTACAGAAATATACCAAAAAGCAATTAGTTGTCAAAAAAGACAATCTCTCCTGGACAACTTTTTAGCCTTAACATTCTCCTACAGCAATGAAGGTGTACATTTGAAAATAGATTTGTTCTATTTGAACACACCAAAAACTACACGTATCTAGAACTAAATATTAGCAACACAGGTAGCTTTCACATGGCTGTGAATGAGCTGAGAGACAGAGCAATAAGAGCATTCTATACCATTAAAAGGAACATTAAAATCGGAATTCCAATTAGAATCTGACGCAAAATGTTCAAATCAGTAATAGAACCAATTGTTCTATATGGCAGCGAAGTATTGGGTCCGCTCTCGAAAAATTAATTCACCAAATGGGACAAACATCCAATCGAAATGCTGCTTGCAGAGTTTTGCAAGACTAAATTGCAAGTGCAAAGAAAAACTCAAAATAACGCATGTAGAGCAGAATTGGGCCAATACCCCCTCCTTATTCGAATAGAAAAAAAGAGCCATACAATTTTACAACCATCTAAAAACAAGTGACTGCAAAACACACAGCTCTATAATTTCAAGAGATTAAACAAGAGAGGAGTCCCCTCAGCCAGCTGGTTCTGAGGCTCAGTTCAAGAAAACCAACCCAGTAGAGTCTCAAGACATCACTAGGAAAATCTGGCCCAACCAAATCATCACAAAACAAAAATAAAAATATACCACCTTTTGGAAAGACACCACAAACAAATCTAAGTAAACTTCAATACTATTTGGCTCTAAACAGACAGTTCATGGTGGCAGACTATCTGACCACTGTGACTGAGGAAAACACTGACTAGGTACAGACTCAGTGAGCACAGTCTGGCTATAGAGACCGGTCTTCACAGGCAAACCTGGCTGCCCAGAGAGGACAGGCTGTGCTCACTCTGCTCCAGGGGAGAAGCAGAGACAGAGCTACATTTCCTATTTCACAGTAACAAATACTCAGACCTAAGATAATCTATATTTCCCAAAATTATCATTCAGTACAAAGAATTTGAAACTATAAATAATGAAGAAAACATTTAATTGTTATTGGGTGAAAAGCCAAATGTGTAGTTTTGTCTTCCAAATATGTGTCCTCCTGCCACAACCTTTTTAAAAAACCTTTATTTAACTAGGCAAGTCAGTTAAGAACAAATTCTTATTTTCAATGACAGCCTAGGAACAGTAGGTTAACTGCCTTGTTCAGGGACAGGACAACAGATGTTTACCTTGTCAGCTTGGGGATTTGATCTTGCAAACTTCCAGTTACTAGTCCAACACTCTAACCACTCGGCTACCTGCAGCCCCAACATGATGGATAGCCAGAGAAAAGTGGAATGTAATGTCAATAATATTTCCCATTTAGTTTTGTTTTGGCTTTCGTATCTTGTCATGTGACTTCTCAGTCAGGTTGTGACTAGTCTCCTACTATAGCTTTAATGTGTTATTATTCTAATGAATATTGTTGTTGAAGTTTCTGTTAACAGTAATCCCATTTCCACTACTACTATTATTATTGCTGTTGGTCCCACCATTTTTGTTATATATATACTTTGACAATGTAAGTAATTTAGTAAGTAGTATACTCGGGAGCGGTGGGCGATCCTGTTTTGAGTCAGCTTCTGGGATTAGATCAATTGTCCTGGGTGGTATCCAATAGTTCTTCCCGGCTGTATGTAATAAGACTTAAGAATTCCTGGGGTAACAATGTAAGAAATAATACATTGTCAGTGGTAGGCTATAGGAGTGAAAGATAGTGTGTATGTATAGGAGTGATACATATACATAGTGTGTATGTATAGGAGTGATAGATAGTGTGTATGTATAGGAGTGATAGATATAGATAGTGTCTATGTATATGAGTGATAGATAGTGTGTATGTATAGGAGTGATAGATATAGATAGTGTGTATGTATAGGATTGATAGATAGTGTGTATGCATAGGAGTGATAGATATAAATAGTGTGTATGTATAGGAGTGATATATAGTGTGCATGTATAGGAGTGATAGATAGAGTGTATGTATAGGAGTGATAGATAGTGTGTATGTATAGGAGTGATAGATATAGATAGTGTGTATGTATAGGGGTGATAGATAGTGTGTATGTATAGGAGTGATAGATACTGTGTGTGTATAGGGGTGATAGATAGTGTGTATGTATAGGAGTGATAGATAGTGTGTATGTATAGGAGTGATAGATAGTGTGTATGTATAGGAGTGATAGCTAGTGTGTATGTATAGGAGTGATAGATAGTGTGTATGTATAGGAGTGATAGATAGTGTGTATGTATAGGAGTGATAGATATAGATAGTGTGTATGTATAGGAGTGATAGATATAGATAATGTGTATGTATAGTAGTGATATATATAGATAGTGTGTATGTATAGGGGTGATAGATAGTGTGTATGTATAGGAGTGATAGATAGTGTGTATGTATAGGAGTGATAGATAGTGTGTATGTATAGGAGTGATAGCTAGTGTGTATGTATAGGAGTGATAGATAGTGTGTATGTATAGGAGTGATAGATAGTGTGTATGTATAGGAGTGATAGATATAGATAGTGTGTATGTATAGGAGTGATAGATATAGATAGTGTGTTATATATAGGAGTGATATATATAGATAGTGTGTAATAGGAGTGATAGATATAGATAGTGTGTATGTATAGGAGTGATAGATAGTGTGTATGATTCGGAGTGATAGATATAGATAGTGTGTATGTATAGGAGTGATAGATATAGATAATGTGTATGTATAGTAGTGATAGATATAGATTGTGTGTATGTATAGGAGTGGTAGATAGTGTGTATGTATAGGAGTGATAGTGTGTATGTATAGGAGTGATAGATAGTGTGTATGTATAGGAGTGGTAGATAGTGTGTATGATTCGGAGTGATAGATATAGATAGTGTGTATGTATAGGAGTGATAGTGTGTATGTATAGGAGTGATAGATAGTGTGCATGTATAGGAGTGATGGCTAGTGTGTATGTATAGGGGTGATAGATAGTGTGTATGTATAGGGGTGATAGATAGTGTGTATGTATAGGAGTGATAGATAGTGTGCATGTATAGGAGTGATGGCTAGTGTGTATGTATAGGAGTGATAGATAGTGTGTATGTATAGGAGTGAGAGATAGTGTGCATGTATAGGAGAGATGGCTAGTGTGTATGTATAGGAGTGATAGATATAGATAGTGTGTATGTATAGGAGTGATAGATATAGATAGTGTGTTATATATAGGAGTGATATATATAGATAGTGTGTATGTATAGGAGTGATAGATATAGATAGTGTGTATGTATAGGAGTGATAGATATAGATAGTGTGTTATATATAGGAGTGATATATATAGATAGTGTGTATGTATAGGAGTGATAGATATAGATAGTGTGTATGTATAGGAGTGATAGATAGTGTGTATGATTCGGAGTGATAGATATAGATAATGTGTATGTATAGTAGTGATAGATATAGATTGTGTGTATGTATAGGAGTGGTAGATAGTGTGTATGTATAGGAGTGATAGTGTGTATGTATAGGAGTGATAGATAGTGTGTATGTATAGGAGTGGTAGATAGTGTGTATGATTCGGAGTGATAGATATAGATAGTGTGTATGTATAGGAGTGATAGATAGTGTGTATGTATAGAAGTGATAGATAGTGTGCATGTATAGGAGTGATGGCTAGTGTGTATGTATAGGGGTGATAGATAGTGTGTATGTATAGGGGTGATAGATAGTGTGTATGTATAGGAGTGATAGATAGTGTGCATGTATAGGAGTGATGGCTAGTGTGTATGTATAGGAGTGATAGATAGTGTGTATGTATAGGAGTGATAGATAGTGTGCATGTATAGGAGTGATGGCTAGTGTGTATGTATAGGAGTGATAGATAGTGTGTATGTATAGGAGTGATAGATAGTGTGTACAGTAAATAAATTAAATACAGTAGGGAAAGAGGTAGTTTTTTGGGCTAAATTATAGGTGGGCTATGTACAGGTGCAGTAATCTGTGAGCTGCTCTGACAGTTGGTGCTTAAAGCTAGTGAGGGAGATAAGTGTTTCCAGTTTCAGAGATTTTTGTAGTTCGTTCCAGTCATTGGCAGCAGAGAACTGGAAGGAGAGGCGGCCAAAGAAAGAATTGGTTTTGGGGGTGACTAGAGAGATATACCTGCTGGAGCGTGTGCTACAGGTGGGAGATGCTATGGTGACCAGCGAGCTGAGATAAGGGGGGACTTTACCTAGCAGGGTCTTGTAGATGACATGGAGCCAGTGGGTTTGGCGACGAGTATGAAGCGAGGGCCAGCCAACGAGAGCGTACAGGTCGCAATGGTGGGTAGTATATGGGGCTTTGGTGACAAAACGGATTGCACTGTGATAGACTGCATCCAATTTGTTGAGTAGGGTATTGGAGGCTATTTTGTAAATGACATCGCCAAAGTCGAGGATCGGTAGGATGGTCAGTTTTACAAGGGTATGTTTGGCAGCATGAGTGAAGGATGCTGGATGTATAGGAGTGATAGATATAGATTGTGTGTATGTATAGGAGTGGTAGATAGTGTGTATGTTTCGGAGTGATAGATATAGATCATGTGTATGTATTGGAGTGATAGATAGTGTGTATGTATAGGAGTGAACGCTGGGGAAATCAGTAGAGTGAAGGTAATACAGGTAATAATACTGAGCTCCACTGTAACTGGCAGCCTATGAAACACTGATGATGTGTTTGATCTATTTGATACCATTCCACTCATTCCGCTCCAGCCATTACCACGAGCCTGTCCTCCCAACCTCCTGTGCTCACGGTATAGGGAAGACTGTCACAAAACATACAGTAGGCCTCACCCCACTGAGGGACCAGACTGTAGGCTACAGTACAGATTCAATTAAAGGTGAGTTCTGCTCCAGTTCCTTGTAGCTAGATGAAATAGTAACAAAACATGTGTGGGTGTCAGTAGGCATGGACACTGAAGAGAAGAATGAAATGAATTGACACAACAGTATGAAGTGAGGTGCTGTCCTTTTAATTTTAGTTAGGGATTACCCATATGCATTCTTCCAATCTTAGTGATTTCAAGTACTTGAGCTTCAGTTATAGCATAAGCCCCCCATCAAGATGTACACTAACTACACTATTTTTAAAAATATACAGTGCCTTGCGAAAGTATTCGGCCCCCTTGAACTTTGCGACCTTTTGCCACATTTCAGGCTTCAAACATAAAGATATAAAACTGTATTTTTTTGTGAAGAATCAACAACAAGTGGGACACAATCATGAAGTGGAACGACATTTATTGGATATTTCAAACTTTTTTAACAAATCAAAAACTGAAAGATTGGGCGTGCAAAATTATTCAGCCCCCTTAAGTTAATACTTTGTAGCGCCACCTTTTGCTGCGATTACAGCTGTAAGTTGCTGGGGGTATGTCTCTATCAGTTTTGCACATCGAGAGACTGACATTTTTTCCCATTCCTCCTTGCAAAACAGCTCGAGCTCAGTGAGGTTGGATGGAGAGCATTTGTGAACAGCAGTTTTCAGTTCTTTCCACAGATTCTCGATTGGATTCAGGTCTGGACTTTGACTTGGCCATTCTAACACCTGGATATGTTTATTTTTGAACCATTCCATTGTAGATTTTGCTTTATGTTTTGGATCATTGTCTTGTTGGAAGACAAATCTCCGTCCCAGTCTCAGGTCTTTTGCAGACTCCATCAGGTTTTCTTCCAGAATGGTCCTGTATTTGGCTCCATCCATCTTCCCATCAATTTTAACCATCTTCCCTGTCCCTGCTGAAGAAAAGCAGGCCCAAACCATGATGCTGCCACCACCATGTTTGACAGTGGGGATGGTGTGTTCATCTGTGTTGCTTTTACGCCAAACATACCGTTTTGCATTGTTGCCAAAAAGTTCAATTTTGGTTTCATCTGACCAGAGCACCTTCTTCCACATGTTTGGTGTGTCTCCCAGGTGGCTTGTGGCAAACTTTAAACGACACTTTTTATGGATATCTTTAAGAAATGGCTTTCTTCTTGCCACTCTTACATAAAGGCCAGATTTGTGCAATATACGACTGATTGTTGTCCTATGGACAGAGTCTCCCACCTCAGCTGTAGATCTCTGCAGTTCATCTAGAGTGATCATGGGCCTCTTGGCTGCATCTCTGATCAGTCTTCTCCTTGTATGAGCTGAAAGTTTAGAGGGACGGCCAGGTCTTGGTAGATTTGCAGTGGTCTGATACTCCTTCCATTTCAATATTATCGCTTGCACATTGCTCCTTGGGATGTTTAAAGCTTGGGAAATCTTTTGTATCCAAATCCGGCTTTAAACTTCTTCACAACAGTATCTCGGACCTGCCTGGTGTGTTCCTTGTTCTTCATGATGCTCTCTGCGCTTTTGACGGACCTCTGAGACTATCACAGTGCAGGTGCATTTATACGGAGACTTGATTACACACAGGTGGATTGTATTTATCATCATTAGTCATTTAGGTCAACATTGGATCATTCAGAGATCCTCACTGAACTTCTGGAGAGAGTTTGCTGCACTGAAAGTAAAGGGGCTGAATAATTTTGCACGCCCAATTTTTCAGTTTTTGATTTATTAAAAAAGTTTGAAACATCCAATAAATGTCGTTCCACTTCATGATTGTGTCCCACTTGTTGTTGATTCTTCACAAAAAAATACAGTTGTATATCTTTATGTTTGAAGCCTGAAATGTGGCAAAAGGTCGCAAAGTTCAAGGGGCGAAGTAATTACAATTTCGCAATTGACACTGGGGTGATATATGTGCAGATGAGGATGTGTAAGTAGAAATACTGGTGTGCAAAAGAGCAGAAAATCAAAAACAAATATGGGGACGAGGTCGGTAGTTGGTTGGTTGGATGGATGGGCTATTTACAGATGGGCTGTGTACAGCTGCAGTGATCGGTAAGCTGCTCTGACAGCTGACACTTAAAGTTAGTAAGTTAATAAGTCTCCAACTTCAGTGATTTTTGCAATTCATTCCAGTCATTGGCATCAGAGAACTGGAAGGAAAGGCGACCAAAGGACGTGTTGGCTTTGGGAATGACCAGTGAAATATACCTGCTGGAGCGCTTGCTACGGGTGGGTGTTGCTATAGTGACCAGTGAGCTGAGATAAGGCGGAGCTTTACCTAGCGAAGACTTATAGATGACCCGGAGCCCGTGTTTTTGACGACAAGTATGTAGCGAGGACCAGCCAACGAGACTAACTATGTTGCACAGAAATATCATTTAGGTAATTTTTTTAAGTTTGAAACCAAACACACATTTATACTGCACTCATTAGGAATTAATGAACCAAAGCAATAAATAACTCCCGTTGTAACAACCTCTGATACGAATCACACATTCAATGGCCATCTTACAGGATCATTCAGCGGTGACATTTCAGCCCAAATGTCACCCTACCCAGGGTCATCAGCGGCCTGTCTGTCTGTCCATCTGTCTGTCTTGTGCAGTGTTAAAGTCTAGAATCTGCTGCTGTGTAATAATCACTGTAATTGGATGGCTGGGCATCTGTCTGTCTGCCTGCCTGCCTGCCTGCCTGCCTGCCTGCCTGTCGGTCTGCCTGCCTGCGAGACTGATTCATTCATGGGGCATAGTCAAGGTCTGGCGCACAAGGGCCAATGGGGCCAAGGCAATACATCAGACCACCGGGCCCCAGCTCTGAGGGAGTGAATGTGGCAAGGGAGGCGGACGCGTGGGCGAGTGACTGTCACTTGTGTGTGAATGACTGTTCTCACATTGGCCCTGCCGCAGTCACGCCCCTCAGTGCCTCCATCACATTACTTCTCAGATGGGCGTGGGCCCAAAATATTCCAGACCGTGCCCTATAGCCATCGCCAATTACAGCCTCATCGGTCAGACCTTTCACACAGACCACGGTCAACGTAAGTCACTGTGTGTCTGTGTCTGTGTCTGTGTCTGTGTCTCTGTCTCTGTCTCTGTCGCTGTCTCTGTCTCTGTCTCTGTCTCTGTCTCTGTCTCTGTCTGTGTCTCTGTCTGTGTGTGTGTGTGTGTGTGTGTGTGTGTGTGTGTGTGTGTGTGTGTGTGTGTGTGTGTGTGTGTGTGTGTGTGCTCAGTAGCTCAACAACAGCTATTGAGAGAGCAGACAAGTACACCTAACTACTATAGGTTCTGTCACAGAAGAGAGGAGTTTGACCAGGCTGAGGTGAATAATGGAGCCCATCACATTGGCCCTGTAAGAGCTGTAAGGGAAGCTATTTCGTCACTTGTGTGTGAGTGACTGTTCTCACATTGGCCCTGACACTGTCACGCCTCTCAGCGTCTCCATCACATTACTTCTCAGATGAGTCTCTCCCAGTCACTTCCAAGCCCTCCTGTTCCCTTTGTGAAGGAGTCCTCTGAGACCCTGGAGCACACTGACTGACTGCTCAGGGTCACTCATTAATTATTCTGCCCTGCCATCTTCAGAGACAGTAGGAATAAAGAACAGAAAAGCCTTTTATACTCAGGCTGAAGGTGAAGAGAAGTGACAAGACTGGCAGTGAATGGAAACAGCTACCCATAGATAGAACAACAGGATCTGTACGACTATAGAGTACCCCAATATATTGATGTAAATGGAAAGGATCAGGTCATTATCATATGCGTACGTCCCTCTCATCTGAGAAATATCTCAGTTATCTAAGGAAAGAGCATTTTGGGTGCTCAGAACATAATAGGATTAATTGTTTGCACTCCAACTTCTAGCCATGCCAAAGCAGCTAGGCAGGTCCTCTCACTGATAAAGCCTGCCACCCTGGCAGTAGGCCTGTCTGATAAAAAGCAGACCCAGATAAGATTGGCTACAGACAGCAGACACCACTACATGTTCCTGCTGCTCACCCACTGTTGGTTCTGGGAAATAATTAATCACTGTCTGACTGTGTCTGTTGTTCTCTCTGCTTGCCTGTCTGTCTGTCTGCCCACCCATCCATCAGTATGTCTCTGTCTGTCCTCTCCTAATGAAGGGAACCACTTATTTGGCTTTGACTTCTGACTGACTGAAAGCTCTCCAAATGAGGTGCTGCTCTCTCTGTAGAAAATGTTTCACTGCCACCTGTTCACTTGAAAATAATCATCAAAAGCACTGATGACACTTAAAACACAAAAGTCTATCACCCAGACTTAACATTATGTACTGTAGCTACAGAACATGGTTAATTCATGCTACCAGTTTAGAACCAGAGAAAAGTGCAACTACTTTCATGAATGGAAATTTGTTTTACGAAAGTCTGGGTCCTATTCATTGGGAGAAACCATAGAAAAATGTTTTGCAACAGAACACAAGCTTTTCTTCTTGGACAGGTTCAGATCGTTCCTCCCCGTTTCTACCCGTTTTCTTCCATTTTGTGCCTAATGAATATGACCCTGGTCAGGGATTTTTATGATCAATTAACCCAATGAGTCCCACCATCGCGCCAACATGATTTAGGACTTCTAGACCCTTTTAAACAGTGTGTGTTTGAGCTACAGGCTTCTGAGATGAACCATTGGATTTGTAATTTTTTCTGCATCCATTGGTCTTTGTGATTAACAGGGGCTGAGCTAGAGTGGTGTTTGTAAGACAAGGGCGGATCTAAAAGGGGCCCGGGGTGTCACGCCCTGACCTTAGAGAGACGTTTTATTTCTCTATTTGGTTAGGTCAGAGTGTGATGTGGGGTGGGCATTCTATGTTTTGTTTTCTTTATTTCTATGTTTTGGCCGGGTATGGTTCTCAAATCAGGGACAGCTGTCTATCATTGTCTCTGATTGGGAATCATACTTAGGTAGCCATTTTTCCCTCCTTTCAGTGTGGGTAGTTATCTTTGTTAGTGGCACTATAGCCCTGTACACTTCACGGTTGTTTTTCGTTTCTTGTTTTGTTGGCGACATTTGAATTAAAAAGAGACATGTACGCTAACCACGCTGTACTTTGGTCTCCTTCCAACGACGGCCATGACACGGGGTCAGATATTTTTTACAAAAACTTTTGTAAATTCAGAATGTTTTTGTAAAAAGCTATTACAATGCCATCTATGAAAAGCTGACTCTCACGAACACGCACGTGTATCGTTTTTTGTCAACAAAACTCCTGAATGCAACTGTTTGTCAAATTGTTTTGTGTTCTACACTGAAAAAAAATTATAAATGCAACATGTAAAGTGTTGATCCCATGTTTCATTAGCTAAAATAAAATATCCCATAAAGTGTTCAAGCTTATTTCTCTCAAATTCTGTGAACAAATTTGTTTACATTCCTGTTAGTGAGCATTTCTCATTTGCCAAGATAACCCATCCACCTGACAGATGTGGCAAATCAGCAAACTGATTAAACAGCATGATCATTGTGCTGGGGACAATAAAAGGCCACTATAAAATGTGCAGTTTTGTCACACAACACAATGCCACAGATCTCTCAAGTTTTGAGGGAGCGTGCAATTGGCATGCTGACTGCAGGAATCTCCACCAGAGCTGTTGCCAGAGAATTGAATATTAATTTCTCTACCATAAGCCGCCTCCAATTTGGCAGTACTTCCAACTGACCTCACAACCGCAGGCCACATCTATGGCATTGTGTGGGCGAGCAGTTTGCTGATGTCAACGTTGTGAACAGAGTGCCCCATGGTGGCGGTGGGATAATGGTATGGGCAGGCTTAAGCTACAGACAACGAACACAATTGCATTTTATCAATGGCAATTTGAATGAACAGAGATTTCGTGATGAGATCCTGAGGCCCATTGACGTGCCATTCATCTACCGTCATCTCCTCATGTTTCAGCATAGTAATGCACGGCCCCATGTACAATTCCTGGAAGCTAAAAATATCCAAGTTCTTCGAATGTCTGAATACTTGTCTGCATATTCACCAGACATGTCACCCATTGAGCATGTTTGGGATGCTCTGGATGTACAACAGCCTGTTCCAGAAACTTCCCACAGCCATTGAAGAGGAGTGAGACAACATTCCACAGGCCACAATCAACAGCCTGATCAACTCTATGCGAAGGAGATAACCAAAAACTTGATTATTGTAAGTTTCCCTAGGAATGGATATTGTATAATTGAGGAGAGAGATTTTAACCTGTTGAATCTAGGGGGCACTATTTTCATTTTTGGAAAAATAACATTCCCAAAGTAAACAGGCTATTTTGTCAGGACAAGATGCTAGAATATGCATATAATTCACAGCTTAGGATAGAAAACACTCAAGTCTCAAACTGTACAAATATTGTCTGAGTATAACAGAACTGATATTGCAGGCGAAAGCCTGAGAAAAATACAATCAGGAAGGGACTCTTATTTAGAAAGCTCTTCGTCCCTATTGAGCAGTGAATGAGATATCAACCAGATTCCTTTTTCTATGGCTTCCCTAATGTGTCTAGTGTCACAATACATAGTTTCAGGCTTTTATTTCGAAGAATGAGCCTAAACGTCAACATTGCGTCAGTGGTCAGCTGGAGTCTCTCAGTGTCTTGTGCGTAAAAGACAAATGCGGCCATTGTTTCTCTCTTTCCTACTAAGAAGCCACCTGTCCCGGTTGATATATTATCGAATAGATATTTGAAAAACACCTTGAGGATTGATCATAAACAACGTTTGCCATGTTTCTGTCGATATTATGGAGCTAATTTTGAATATTTTTCGCTGTTGTCGTGACCACAATTTCTGGTCGAATTCTCAGCCAAACGTGAAGACCTAACGGAGTGATTTTGGCTACAAAAATAATATTTTTGGAAAAAAGGAACATTTGCTATCTATCTAACTGGGAGTCTTGTGAGTGAAAACATCCGAAGCTCATCAAAGGTAAACGATTTAATTTGATTGCTTTTCTGATTTTCGTGACCAGGTTGCCTGGCTAGGCATAATGCTATGCTAGGCTATCGATAAACTTACACAAATGCTTGTCTTGCTTTGGCTGTAAAGCATATTTTCAAAATCTGAGATGACAGGGTGATTAACAAAAGGCTAAGCTGTGTTTCAATATATTTCACTTGTGATTTCATGAATATGAATTTTTTTCTAGTAATATTTATGTCCGTTGCGTTATGCTAATTAGTGTCAGTTGATGGCAACGCTCCTGGATTCGGGATGGGTAGTTACAAGAGTTAAATAATGTCTAGATTTATAAATTACTCCCACATTATATCTGTACCAGTTTTACCCATCTAGCCCAATCCTTAGCTTATTATGAATCTGTTCTTGATACAGTGCAAAACTCTCTCCATAGAGAATAGCCCAACTCACCTGAGAGTTTTTCTAGATAAAACAGTAATCTGTAAGAATGAAGGAGCAGCATGGTGCCAGGAGGGGGATTCCCATTAATCCCATTGCAACACCATTGTTTACATTTGAGTCCGTAAGCAGACACTCTTATCCAGGGTAACTTACAGTAGTGAGTGCATATTTTTTATACTGGTCCACCATGAGAATCAAACCCACAACCCTGATATTGCAAGCACCATGCTCTACCAACCGAGCCACACAGGGTCTGCCCTTCTTTCCACAACCATCATTTGTCCATATCTAGCCAAGACCTATCTCCAGACAAACTAACCAACCTCTCTACACTAACCTGGGCCTCCCTGGTCTCTCTCTTTCCAACTCTCTGCCTGGCTCTCACCTTATTGATCACTGTGGTCCGACTGTGCACAGATGATACAACACTGTCTAATTATTCACCTCTCCCCTGGAGAGCTACCACACTCCCACTGACCTTTTCCTACTCTAAACCCCTCCATCCCTCCCGTCTCCCTCTTTTCCTCTCTCTGTTACCCCCAGGGCGTCCTTGAAACTCCAACCGCATATATTAGTTCACCCCAAAATGCCAGAAGATTGTGCAAGATCAACGCAAAGTGGGCACCGCAGGGAGCCTCTCGCTTTGGTTCTCTGGGAGTGAGGGAGAGGAGAAGTGGAGAAGTCGACATTTGGAGAAGTGCGGTATGATGTGAATAAGAATGAGGAGTAACTCATTCTGATTCTGTGTATGGTACTGACTAGCAAACTCATCTGCTCTACAGTGGCTAACATTTTTCATCAAAGGAAGGGTTACCTAGGACCAAGCAAATCTGATGTACAGAGTGCAAGCCAACAGTGTGTGGACAGACTAGAGATCCATGAGAGTAATACAGTAGGGGTCTTTGAAACTCCAAGATAAAGCGTTTTTAACAGTGATACCACCGATCCTTTGGCTTCTACCAGCAAGGTCAGTTGAGGATATGGTGTAGCTGGCTGCCCTCTAGAGAAATTACTCTCAAGGTTACTGGAACCCAACATAGACCCATTGTCTGTCTCTCTGGGTAACACAAGCACAGTGTTACACCATAATCTCCCAATCCACCACTCCTCTCCTCGCCTCTGTGCAATCTACTCCTTCGGTTTCACTTGATTTGTAATTCGCCTGGTAAAAGCGGAAAGGGACAAAATCTCTGCCCAGGCAAAAGTGATCCTTAATCTGATTAGTGGCCAACAATCTCGTTAGGCAGCGGTATTGATGTATGTCCAAGCTCCTCGTCACTTGCTGCTGTCATTTCCTCCAACCCATCATCAGCAATGGGCCACCCTCCTTCTCTCCACAACCGACTGATGCTCTCCTCTCTCTATCTTCTCTTCCTGCTTATTTGTGTGCTGCTTCACCTTCTCCCCTGGCATCTTATTAATGCTCCACAGAGTCCAGAAGAAGAAAATTCATGGATTTATAACAAAAATAAAAAATATTGAATCAAGTATGGTGGCAACAGAAATAGAAGAAATTCCATGATGCAAATAAATGGAGAGGGAAAATACTATTTAATCTCTAGGAAATAGAAGTTGGTAGGGTATATAACATGAAGCAAGTGTGGGAATAATAGTTAAAGGGTTAGTTTCATTGTATCGTCAGTTTCTTTGGGGGGGTGTGGGGTATACTGTATGTTTGAGGATGTTATTACTAAAGAATGAGACTGATATACACACAATTGCATCAACAGCTACACATGACTCATAATACAGAAACAAATCACATCCACAGAGAGAGAGAGAGAGCCCTCCAGAGGCCTGCCATCTGTCGCCCCCACTCCCTAGCACCTGCTGATGAGGTACTGCTAGCCCAACACATCCCCATCCCTGCTGTTTGATGCCACACTACCAGAGCAAGCCGCATGCTGGCCTAGCTGACAGACCTGCTTAAGAAGTTTGTCTGTGCTCCACTGAATGTCAGCCACGTAAGAAGCACAACACATGGCTTCATCTCACACACACACACACACACACCTCCACACACTCACGGCTTCACACGCACACAAACACGCACAATGTGCAGACGTGTTGCCAGGGCCTGGCTAATGCTGGATATCTGTGTAATGCTGCTATTGAGGAGCATTGCTATGAAGGTACTTACCACAAACTTACCACGTGGACAACTACAAATACCTAGGTGTCTGCTTAGACTGTAAACTCTCCTTCCAGACTCACATCAAGCATCTCCCATCCAAAATTAAATCTAGAATTGGCTTCCTATATCGCAACAAAGCATCCTTCACTCATCATGCTGTCAAAAATACCCTCGTAAAACTGACCATCCTACCGATCCTCGACTTCGGTGATGTCATCTATAAAATAGCCTCCAACACTCCACTCAACAAACTGGATGCAGTATATCACAGTGCCATCTGTTTTGTTACCAAAGCCTCATATACTACCCACCATTGCGACCTGTACTCTCTCGTTGGTTGGCCCTCACTTCATACTCGTCGCCAAACCCACTGGCTACAGGTTATCTACAAGTCTCTGCGAGGTAAATCCCCGCCTTATCTCAGCTCACTGGTCACCATAGCAGCACCCACTCGTAGCACGCGCTCCAGCAGGTACAGTGGGGAGAACAAGTATTTGATACACTGCCGATTTTGCAGGTTTTCCTACTTACAAAGCATGTAGAGGTCTGTAATGTTTTATCATAGGTACACTTCAACTGTGAGAGACGGAATCTAAAACAAAAATCCAGAAAATCACATTGTATGATTTTTAAGTACCAAACAGTAAGAATTCCGGCTCTCACAGACCGGTTAGTTTTTCTTTAAGAAGCCCTCCTGTTCTCCACTCGTTACCTATATAAAATACACCTGTCCACACACTCAATCAAACAGACTCCAACCTCTCCATAATGGCCAAGACCAGAGCGCTGTGTAAGGACATCAGGAATACAATTGTAGACCTGCACAAGGCTGGGATGGGCTACAGGACAATCGGCAAGCAGCTTGGTGAGAAGGCAACAACTGTTGGCGTAATTATTAGAAAATGGAAGTTCAAGATGACGGTCAATCACCCTCGGTCTGGGGCTCCATGCAAGATCTCACCTCGTGGGGCATCAATGATCATGAGGAAGGTGAGGGATCAGCCCAGAACTACAGGGCAGAACCTGGTCAATGACCTGAAGAGAGCTGGGACCACAGTCTCAAAGAAAACCATTAGTAACACACTACGCCGTCATGGATTAAAAATCCTGCAGCGCACGCAAGGTCCCCCTGCTCAAGTCAGCGCATGTCTAGGCCCGTCTGAAGTTTGCCAATGACCATCTGGATGATCCAGAGGAGGATTGGGAGAAGGTCATGTGGTCTGATGAGACAAAAATAGAGCTTTTTGGTCTAAACTCCACTCGCCGTATTTGGAGAAAGAAGAAGGATGAGTACAACCCCAAGAACACCATCCCAACCGTGAAGCATGGAGGTGGAAACATCATTCTTTGGGGATGCTTTTCTGCAAAGGGGACAGGACGACTGCACTGTATTGAGGGGAGGATGGATGGAGCCATGTATCGCGGAATCTTGGCCAACAACCTCCTTCCCTCAGTAAGAGCATTGAAGATGGGTCGTGGCTGGGTCTTCCAGCATGACAATGACCTGAAACACACAGCCAGGGCAACTAAGGAGTGGCTCCGTAAGAAGCATCTCAAGGTCCTGGAGTGGCCTAGCAAGTCTCTAGACCTGAACCCAATAGGAAATCTTTGGAGGGAGCTGAAAGTCTGTATTGCCCAGCGACAGCCCGGAAACCTGAAGGATCTGGAGAAGGTCTGTATGGAGGAGTGGGCCAAAATCCCTGCTGCAGTGTGTGCAAACCTGGTCAAGAACTACAGGAAACGTAAGATCTCTGTAATTGCCAAATATTAAGTTATGCTTTTCTTATGTATCAAATACTTATGTCATGCAATAAAATGCTAATTAATTACTTAAAAATCATACAATACAATGTGATTTTCTGGATTTTTGTTTTAGATTCTGTCTCTCACTGTTGAAGTGAACCTATGATAAAAAATTACAGACCTCTAGATGCTTTGTAAGTAAGAAACACTGCTGATTTTTGCAGGTTATCAAATACTTGTTCTCCCCACTGTATATCTCACTGGTCACCCCCAAAGCCAATTCCTCCTTTGGTCGTCTTTCTCTCCAGTTCTCTGCTGCCAATGACTGGAACGAACTGCAAAAATCTCTGAAGCTGGAGACTCATATCTCCCTCACTAGCTTTAAGCACCAGCTGTCAGAGCAGCTCACAGATCACTGCACCTGTACATAGCCCATCTGTAAACAGCCCATCTATCTACCTACCTCATCCCCATACAGTATTTATTTATTTATCTTGCTCCTTTGCACCCCAGTATCTCTACTTGCACATTCATCATCTGCACATCTACCATGCCAGTGTTTAAATTGCTATATTGTAATTACATCTCCACCATGGCCTATTTATTGCCTTAACTCCCTTATCTTACCTCATTTGCACTCACTGTACATAGACTTTTGTTTTCTTTTGTTCTGCTGTATTTTTGACTATGTTTTGTTTATTCCATGTGTAACTCTGTGTTGTTGTATGCGTCGAATTGCTATGCTTTATCTTGGCCAGGTCGCAGTTGCAAATGAGAACTTGTTCTCAACTAGCCTACCTGGTTAAATAAAGGTGAAATAAAGAAATCACAGTACACCATCAGAGCTGCACTCGGACAATGGATTTATCAATGCTGCCCTAATTGGCTAGCTCTGGTAGAACATTCCATGCACTCTTAGAACAAAAGGTGCTTAAAGCATGGATCTTCAACCTTTTCTTGCTCAGGGACCCCCGCCCAGGCAAACTGGCGACCCAAGCACCGCATCATACGTTAGCAAAACAAAAATTGGTCACGTCTTGTCAGTCCCATATAGCTCAGTTGGTAGAGCATGGTACCAGGGTTGTGGTTATGATTCCCACGGGGGACCAGTACGAAAAAAGTATGTACTCACTACAGTAAGTCGCTCTGGTTAAGAAATTCTGCTAAATTACTCAAATGTAAAATGTCTTATCAGGTGAATATAATTTACCCAGTATTAGGAGTTAAAAAGTTGACATATTAGAAATAAGTTACTTTCCTCTTTTCTACCGTAGGCATGTAATAAAACATATATACAGTTAAAGTCGGAAGTTTACATACACTTATGTTCGAGTCAATAAAATGTTGGAGTTATTCAACCACTCCACAAATTTCTTGTTAACAAACTATAGTTTTGGCAAGTCGATTAGGACATCTACTTTGTGCATGACACAAGTAATTTTTCCAACAATTGTTTACAGACAGATTATTTCACTTAATTCACTGTATCACAATTCCAATGGGTCAGAAGTTTACATACACTAAGTTGACTGTGCCTTTAAACAGCTTGGAAAATTCCAGAAAATGATGTCATGGCATTTAGAAGCTTCTGATAGGCTAATTGACATTATTTGATTCAATAGGAGGTGTACCTGTGGATGTATTTCAAGGCCTACTTTCAAACTCAGTGCCTCTTTGCTTGACATCATGGGAAAATCAAAAGAAATCTGCCAAGACCTCAGAAAAAAAATGTAGACCTCCACAAGTCTGGTTCATCCTTGGGAGCAATTTCCAAACCCCTGAAGCTACCACCTTCATCTGTACAAACAATAGTATGCAAGTATAAACACCATGGGACCACGCAGCCGTCATACCACTCAGGAAGGAGACATGTTCTGTCTCCTAGAGAGTAACTTACATTACTCTGGTGCAAAAAGTGCAAATCATTCCCAGAGCAACAGCAAAGGACCTTGTGAAGATGCTAGAGGAAACAAGTACAAAAGTATCTATATCCACAGCTAAACGAGTCCTGTATCGACATAACCTGAAAGGCCACTCCGCAAGGAAAAAGCCACTGCTCCAAAACAGCCATAAAAAAGCCAGACTACGGTTTGCAACTGCACATGGGGACAAAAATCATACTTTTAGGAGAAATGTGGTCTGGTCTGCTCTGGTCTGATGAAACAAATAGAACTGTTTGGCCATAATGACCATTGTTATATTTGGAGGGAAAAGGGGGAGGTTTGCAAGCCGAAGAACACCATCCCAACCGTGAAGCACATGTTGTGGGGGTGATTTGCTGCAGAAGGGACTGGTGCACTATACAAAATAGATGGCATCATGAGGATGGAAAATTCTGTGGATGTATTAAAGCAACATCTCAAGACATCAGTCAGGAAGTTAAAGCTAGGTCACAGATGGGTCTTCCAAATGGACATTGACCCCAAGCATACTTCCAAAGTTGTGGCAAAATGGCTTAAGGACAAATAAGTCAAGGTATTGGAGTGGCCATCACAAAGCCCTGACCTCAATCCTATAGAAAATTTGTGGGCAGAACTGAAAAAGTGTGTGTGAGCAAGGAGGCCTGAAAACCTGACTCAGTTACACCAGCTCTGCCAGGAGGAATGGGACAAAATTCACCCAACTTATTGTGGGAAGCTTGTGGAAGGCCACCCGAAACCTTTGACCCAAGTTAAGCTATTTAAAGGCAATGCTACCAAATACTAATTGAGTGTATGTAAACTTCTGACCTACTGGGAATGTGATGAAATAAATAAATGCTGAAATAAATCATTCTCTCTAATATTATTCTGACATTTCACATTCTTAAAATAAAGTGGTGATCCTAACTGACCTAAGACAGGGAATTTATACTAGGATTCAGTAACTGTGAAAAACTGAGATTAAATGTAGGTGTATGTAAACTTACGACTTCAACTGTTTATTCTCTTGTTGCTAACGATATTCATGAAAACATTGAAATTAAAATATCCTATGGGGACGGCCGAAAAACCCTTTTGGAACCTATTTTTCTGAGAGTGTACAATTGCACAAGCACACACGCACACGCACACTGATTGTTGGGAAAGACTACCTTTAGCTGAACATAGTTTGGGCAGAGATGGACTTTGATGCACTGTATTATAATGAAGCCATTGACTTACAATAAGTGTAACTGCAACGTGTCCTATAGACTCTCCATTTCATGTACTGCACCTAAAAGCTTTTCAATCCCAAATGTTGCATTCCATACACATTAAAATACACTGACTGCAATACACAATATCCAAGAAAGGATATTGCATCTACCTAATAATTGGCACATCAATTACAGTAAATCTGTGCAGTGATGTCTTGGCTATAAGAGGACTGCAGTGTCTTGGATATAAGAGGACTGTGGTGTCTTGGCTATTAGAGGACTGCTGTGTCTTGGCTATAAGAGGACTGTGGTGTTTTGGCTATTAGAGGACTGTGGTGTCTTGGCTATTAGAGGACTGTGGTGGTGTGGCTCAGAGGCTGTGTCCTGTCTTTAAGATGATTGAGTCCAGGATGCTTCTGCATGAATTTGACCACCAGGACATTTTCAACCAGAGAACTGGAGCCTCTACTGAGCACGTCCATAGAGAAAGAGAGGGGGGTGGTGGGAGGGGAGAGAGAGGGAGAAAAAGAGAGAAATAGACAGCAGAGAGAGAGTCAGAAGACAGAGAGAGAGAGAAGAGAGAGCGCAAGCACTAAAGAGAGGGAACAGCATTTGTGCTCTCAGTATATAAATATTCCATCCATGATACACTTAGAAATAAAGGTGCTATCTATAATCTTAAAGGGTTGTTCGGCTGTCCCGATAGGAAAACCCTTTGAATAATCATTTTTGTTTCCATGCAGAACCTACTGGTTATCCTGGAACCAAAAAGGGTTCTCCTATGGGAATAGCTGAAGAACCCTTTTGGGACCCTTTTTTCTAAGCGTGTTGCCTAGTGAATCTTCCTCCATTGACATAAACGTGTGTAGTGTTCTCTCCAGCCCAAGGTAGCATGTCTCTATTGTGAGCTACCAGGACTCCATGTAAGACTGATCTTAGCACAGACTTAACATTTCTCCATGATTACAGAGGGAGCAGATGAGGTGGTATGGCAACACGGTTGGGTGTGTGATTAAAATTGATGAAGTGGAGAAGAATTCATGAGGAGAATAATAGACACAGCTCCCTGATTTATGAAGGGCTCAATCAGAAATTCCATAAAAGTCCAATAAAACGTAATGACCTGAAATCACAGAGCGGAATGATGATATCCAGCTCCGGAATCCAGACTGCCTGAGAAAATGCCAGGTGGACTAATAGGGAGAATATGGATCGAATCGGAACATAATGGGCAAATACAAGGCACTGTCTTGGAGCTAAGATCCAACAACCTCAACCCCCACACACCCTCACTGAACCTTCCTACATTCATCCTAACTCCCTTTTAACAATGGTACATTATTTCCAGGATCAGGGCAATGTTGTTAGAGTAAATCTCTCAAAGAAGATTGAGGAGGGAGGGTCACAGTAGCAGCAGCACCTCTGCCCCAGTGGCCAGCAGAAAGCCAGCTGTCAGCTTAACTCGGACCATTAGGGTGCCATCCCACATTACTGTCGACTGACTGACTGACTGACAGTGGCCTGTTTGTTGGTGCACTGTATTCTGGAGGATGACAGAATGACAGAGTAGAGGACAAGAAAGGGTAGAGGAGCTGCCACAGCCCACTCTGCATTGCAGTGATGATGGACAGAGCTGCGCCACTGTAGAGACAATGTACAGTACCCTCTGGACATTATCCTCTTCATGCGTTTGGTACAGGGAGCCCTGCCACATCCTCCTGCTCAACTACACAGCAGTGCAGTGCCAGTGTCAGTGTTGACAGCAGGGTGTATATTGCCCCCCTCAGTGCCAATAGGTGCTACAGGGGGAGACCTGGTTGCCAGTGAGACAGATGTGCAGCAAGATGCTCTCAGCAGGAGTCAGAGGAAGCAGCTCTTTTAGCTCTGCTCAAAGTCCCACACAACACAATCACCACTGGGCTCGGGCACTTAATACTGTTTCACAGGGAGAGATGCAGATGAGAGAGAGAGGGGGAGGGGAGAGGGAGAGAATAGACCGAGGAGAAAGAGGGGAAAGGAGAAGGGGGTGGAGGAGGAAGACTAGGAGCATGCAAAGTCACTGGTGCAGCTGGCTTATTGTTTCACAAGACCACGAGGCAGCACGAGACCTTTCAGAGGTAGCCGCCCCCTGTCTGTCAGTGAGGTCAGGTGAGGTGAGGAGAGTCATGTAATTGGCTACTCTTTCTCAGCCCCTCTACCAGCTTACGACACACTACTATAGCCAAACAACAAGCTCACAGAGACACTGTCTTCCGGGTGGCTCAATTAGGGGGGAAAGGGGACCTTACGAGGGACCCTAGTCTGCTTGTTATTTTCATGACCTCTACAATGAACATGTGACTGGCATAGACAGATTGGTTAAGCTACAGGGAACATATGCATAAGCATAGATTGTGTAAATATGCATACATTTTATGCATACATTTTCCTTTGACAAGGACAAGTTTGACATGTATGAGCTTGTATGACATCGGTACAGGCCAGGGTAATTTTACTGTCACAAGGGTAGCAGGACACAATGGAAGGATTGCTGCTTGGGTGGAAGTAGTTCAATTTAAGCATACTTCTTTGAGCTCTAAATGAGCGACATCTTAAGTATCTAGTGTAAGTGACATTTAGTCTTACCATCTGTGTCCGGGTGTGGTGGTAGGGGTGGATGATGGGCAGGCCCAGTGGCATCACTCACTCAGCAGCTTGAAAGTATGCTCAGTTTAAACGTAGATGCCATTTCTACTGTGATTATATCTATCCAGTACAAACAGATGGAGAGTTTGGTCGAAACAGGTGGAACGTTGTTGCTTGCAGATCGCAGAATACTACTAGTCTAGACATTGAAGAGCATCAGTGCTGGGCTGTGACACATATTCTCTCTCAGAATGGAAGCCCTATTAGGAAGTCCCAGAGGTCCTTATTCACAGCCTTAGTGGAGACTAATATCACCCCAGCTAACAGGCAGCACCCAGGCCCAAAACTGTCCCATTCATCAGACTTTCTGCCTTCTGACCCATTTCTACCTCCCTATTCTTCCTCTCTACTCAACTCTCCTGCCTCTATTCCCTTTCTCTCTATTCCTCTTCGCAGTCCCTCACCCAGGCATTCTCAACCACTGCTGTGTAGACCCAGCAGGACCTGACCCATTAAGAGATGAACCGGGGAGCAGGGGTGGGGCGAGACGTCATGTCTGCCCTCACCCCTCGGGGAGCTCATAGAGACAGTGGTTGGTGGGTACTTAAGATACCCTGATCATTATTTTTCCTGTGGATTTAATGTATCAATTTGTATGCCCCACCCACCTGAGGATTTTTTTTATTTTCAGGCTTCTATTTCCTGTGTTTGAGGTGTGCAAAATCCACTTGTCACTTAGATCTCACGGGATTAAATGTTTTCATTTTACTCCTGCAACTCTCATACTCTTGCTTGTGCCTGTCGTTTTATTCCCGTTAACGTTACGGCCGCCGAAATGTATGTACTGATCTGTCAAACACACCCCGGTAATGGCTTAAATGGGCTCAATGAAATAAATACATTGTCTTTCCGCTGCATCTATAACAATGCTAAAGCTTCGTCGGGGATGAAACGTATCGTCTTGTCTTTTGCATCACAAGGATGAGAGGATAGATAACTTTAATTTGGATGGGTGTTCATTTTTTGGGGAACTGAAAAGAGTAATCATTTAATACAGTTGGAATGTTTACAAGTTAGACGAACTGAAATGAAAGCACTTTCCAAAAATTAACACTTGGATGATAGTGATATTACGTTAAATTTAGAAAAAAATGTAAGGAATGTATAAATGTGTGTAATCTGGAGTCGCGATAACAGCAATTAATGAGGCAGTCTAGACAGCGCAGCTGAGTGCAGGTAGGCCTAGACAGAGTAGG
The DNA here is from genome assembly GCF_057628025.1 of Oncorhynchus mykiss. Taxonomy (NCBI): domain Eukaryota; kingdom Metazoa; phylum Chordata; class Actinopteri; order Salmoniformes; family Salmonidae; genus Oncorhynchus; species Oncorhynchus mykiss. The sequence goes on from NC_143022.1 coordinate 23,237,330, forward strand.
TTTTTGGTGGATGCAGCCCTGTCCCACCTCTTTATGTTAATTGTTGCATATATGCAAATTCACCCAGTGTTCTTATGCAAATAAGAACGTTCTTTATTTTAACACAACATATATAAAAATACCTGATACCATTAGAACATGTACAAACAGTGCCTTCAGAAAGTATTTATACCACTTGAATTTTTCCACATTTTGTTTTGTTGCTGCCTGAATTTAAAATTGATTAAATTGAGATTTTCTGTCACTGGTCTACGCACAATACCCCATTATGTCAAAGAGGAATTATGTTTTTATACATTTTTACAAATGCATTACAAATGAAAAGCTGAAATGTCTTGTGTCAATAAGTATTCAACTTTGTTATGGCAAGCCTAAATAAATTCAGGACAGGGGCATAGGCATTGGTGGGCACAGGCCTACCCACTGGGGAGCAGGCCCTGCCAGGCCCACCCAATCAGACTGAAAAAAATGCAAAACATTTTATTTTTTAACTTAACGGGATTGATTTGACAAAAACAGAAATACTCATAATAATAATTTATAAATCATACAAGTGTTATACACCGGTTTAAAGATGAACTTCTTGTTAATCCAGCCACAGTGTCAGATTTCAAAAAGGCTTTATGGCGAAAGCAAACCATGCTAATATCTGAGGACAGCACCCCATCAAACATACACATGAAAATCATAATTCAACCCGCCAGGAACAACACAAATGTCAGAAATAACATATAATTCATGCCTTACCTTTGAAGATCTTCTTCTGTTGGCACTCCAATATGTCCAATAAACATCACAAATAGTCCTTTTGTTAGATTAATTCTGTCGTTATATCCCCAAAAATGTAAATTTATTTGACGAGTTTGATTGAGAATATACACGGGTTCCAACTCGCGCAACATGACTACGAAGTATCTCATAAGTTACCTGTAAACTTGATCCAGACATTTCAAACAACTTTCCTAATACAACTTTAGGTATTTTTTTAAGTAAATAATTTATCAAATTTAAGACTGGAGAAACTGCATTCAATAGCTGATAAAAACAATGTGGAGTGAGCTTTCAGGTCATGCGCCTCTAACAAACAGTACACTTCACTCGATCCTCGTTCTGAACTGCCCTACTTCTTAATTTCTCAAAGGAAAAAAATCAACCAATTTCTAAAGACTTCCAATGGAAGCGATAGGAACTGCAAGCGCCTTAGAAATCTAGATCCCCATAGAAAACCCATTGAAAGAGTGACCTAAAAATCCGGAATGGTTTGTCCTCGGGGTTTTGCCTGCCAAATAAGTTCTGTTATACTCATCCGAACAGTTTTAGAAACTTCAGAGTGTTTTCCATCCAAATCTACTAATAATATGCATATCCTAGCTTCTGGGCCTGAGTAGCAGGCAGTTTACTTTGGGCACACTTTTCATCCGGACATGAAAATAGTACCCCCTAGCCTTTAGAAGTTTTAAATTCTCCTTAGTATTTAACATCCAGTTTCTACAAAGATACAGGCATCCTTCCTAACTCAATTGCCGGAGAGGAGGAAAACCGTTCAGGATTTTATGACCTTAGAACAGTTACAGAGTTAAATGGCTGTGATAGGAGAGAACTGAGGATGGATCAACAAGATTGTAGTTACTCCACAATACTAACCTAAATGACAGAGTGAAAAGAAAAAAAAAAGTACAGAATAAAAATATTCCTAAACATGAGTACTATTTGCAATCCGGCACTAAAGTAAACTGCAAAAAAATGTGGCAAAGAAATTACCTTCAGTTTATCATTATGGGGTATTGTGCACTGTAAATGGTACTGTCACGTTCTGACCTTAGTTCCTTTGTTTTGTCTTTGTTTTAGTATGGTCAGGGCGTGAGTTGGGGTGGGCAGTCTATGTTCCTTTTTCTATAATTTGGGATTTCTGTGTTTGGCCTGGTATGGTTCTCAATCAGAGGCAGCTGTCAATCATTGTCCCTGATTGAGAACCATACTTAGGTAGCCTGGTTTCACTTTTGAGTTGTGGGTGATTATTTTCTGTATCCTGTGTTAGTGGTTTCACCATACGGGACTGTTTCGGTTGTTTGTTTGTACCTTTGTTATTTTGTTCAGTTGATTTATTAAATGTATCATTATGGACAATTGCCACGCTGCACATTGGTCTGATCCTTGTGACTCCTCCTCTGAAGAAGAGAAATTCCGTTACAGATACTTTGAAGATTAAAAAAAAGGATTCTACTTAATCAGGTAAAAAAAACTACTGAATGAGCCCAAAAACATGTTATGATTTGTATGATATTAGTGAAATCGTGAAAATGAGTTTGTCCTTTGTTTGCTAATATTAGTAATGTGTGTCATGCTGTGCCTGGATCTCTCTGGTGCCAGTGAAGATCTCCTTCAGACAGCTGAACACCTGGTGGACCAGGTAGTGAGAGGCGTCCCATACATACTCCAGCAATCAAACACACAAATCTCAATGACTGGACAATACATATATCCAAATCGAGCACATTTATTTACTTATTTGCACATAATCAAAAAGAGTAAAGGCCCAAGCACAGAACCCTGAGGACTTCCACAAGATAAAAAGTTTGATGTCCATAAAATAATTCCTGTGTTGGTATTAAGATTGGGCAGTATCCAGATGTTCATGCCTTCACATCATTCCTTTACCATACCAGGTTGTGCAATATTACCGGCAGTGCACACAAGGGCTGCTATTTCATTTAAAACATAAAAAAACAATACATTCACAAAACAAATGCAGACAGAGATCTTAATCCAGGAGGGGATGGATTGTCTCTGGTGTAACCAAGAAGTTTGATCTAGCAAGTTAGCCACGTAGCTAGAATGTTAGCAAACCAAATGCATGGCTGGAGCCCTGACCTGGAGATAACTTATTTGGCACACCTTACATTTGAGTCATTTAGCAGAAATTACGGTTATGTACCTTTGCTCAAGGGCACATTTACAGATTTTTCACCTAGTAGGCTAGGGGATTATAACCGTAGACCTTTTGGTTACTGGCCCGACGCTCTTATCCGCTAGCTAACTTATAGTTAGTTATAAGCAGTGGCCTAGCACCCCCCTAGGGCCACTAGCTCCCAGCTACTGCCTGTCTCTCCATACTCCTCCCCTGTCTTACTGTTGGAGGAGCACAGATGTTTTACTCCACTGTATCACAGCAGGGCCTCTTAGACAGGCTGGGAGGCCACGGCACTGCCATCAGCACTCTCATTACCCCTGATAACACTGATCCTAATGACATCCCAACCACCAGATCTACATACTCTACTGTGCTATACACACCCAGGGAGGACAATAGAGGAAGACTTTCTCTACTGTACTATACACACCCAGCGAGGACAATAGAGGAAGACTTTCTCTACTGTACTATGCACACCCAGCGAGAACAATAGAGGAAAAGGTTCTCTACTGTACTATACATACCCAGCGAGGACAATACAGGAAAGCGTTCTCTACTGTACTATACACACCCAGCGAGGACAATACAGGAAAGCTTTCTCTGTATTGACAGTGACATTTACAGTCTTACTGTCTGTACATGTGTCACTGTCATCTAAAAAGAAATGTGTGACCTGTGCGCACCTACGATGTCAACTTTAATCCATAGGCGAGGTTGTAGCAACCTCATGATGGGTAAAAGGAAAATTTGAGTATAATTTATTAGCCTAAACCTATCAATGTTACATTGAACTGGGGGAATGTAATATGAATGACAGTCATCCAACATGCTGTAATAGAAATAATGCCAAGCTCATGAAAAAATAAATGTCCTCCCTCATCATTAACGTCACTGACCGCCACTGCCCTGTGTGTACTGTAGGTGTTTGTCCTCCCTAGGAATCAGAGCGGAGCTAATTTCATCAGCTGATTTCTAATCAGAGCTCCCCAGGGGTGGCTAGACAATGAGGAGGGAGGGAGAAGGAAGCAGAGAGCATGACACAGCATTATTCTGACGGGCATCCCAGCTCATTGAGAACTCCTCAATGTATTCTGCGGCTCCAACTAAATGTGAGTTAATGTTTTTGGCACGGCCACTTCGTGCTTTTTTCTTCACAGCATAAACACTCACTGCTCCCACCGTTGCTAAAAACAATAGGCTCACTATTAGCATTAAATAATTTCACCCACTAAAATATGCAGCTAGGTCAGATCAGAATCCTTCGGCTGTGCCTTCTGTGCTGCAGGGAGTGGGGCTAAAAGGGAGCCCTAGTGAGAGAGGTAAAGCAAAGCCTGCTTGGACAAGTCTATCTATGGGAGCTGATGTAAGGTGGAGGAGAGCAGGTGCTGTTATTTTAGGCTGTGCTAAGTGCAAAGGAAAAAGTAGACTGTCATTCCCTAAGAATCCAACCATCCAGGTTAATAAAGGAGCAAGCTCGATAATGGGAGAGACTCTTCAAGAACATTATTTATTCATTGATAAAAACCAATGAATTTCAGCATACAGCTAAACCAGAGGTATTCAAGCAGGGGTACTCTGCCCTAGAAGTACAGCAGGGTGTTTTCTTAAAAACATTTGTATTATTTCAATGTTATTATGACTACAGCTAGAAGCAAAATAATAAGCACATTTAATAATGACATACCTAAATAGGAAAAGAGGAGAATGTTATTTCTAATGATGCCAACTTATCAATTTGTCAAGTCCTAATATTGGATAAATTATACTCATTGGAGTATACACTCACTAGAGAGCTGACATGGGCTTTGAAAAAGTGCTGCTGGCAAGCTTTCTTGACAATTCATTTTTACCAACACATAGCTAACCTTTGTTTAAACAGCTACTATTAGCAAAATATTTTGAAATTACCTTCCTATCTAATAGGATATGTTAGAGTTTACACCAACTCTTGTGGGGAGGTCAGTGTAGTGATGCAAAACTTATTTCAAAATGCGTAGCGCATAGAATTAAAAAGTTATTGTCGGATATTATTCATCCTAAGCAGACATGTTTTTTTTTTTTACATGGACAAGACATTGGAGATAATATAAGACAAGTACTGCAAACAATGGAACACTATGAAAAATCTGGGAAACCAGGCCTGGTATTCATAGCTGACTTTGAAAAGGCTTTTGATCAAGTACGACTGGAATTTATATATAAATGCCTGGAATATTTTATTTTCTGAGAATCTCTTATACAATAGGTTAAAGCTATGTATAGTAACCTACTGTAGGTGTAAAATTGTAAATAATAGCTACTTCTCAGAGAGTATTAAACTGTCAAGAGGAGTAAAACATGTTGTCTACTATCGGCATATCTATTTATTATGGTCATTGAAATGTTAGCTATTAAAATCAGATCCAACAATATTATCAAGGGGCTAGAAATCCATGGCTTAAAAACAACGGTGTTATAGTACGCTGATAATTCATGTTTTCTTAAAAATCCACAATTTGGATCCCTCCACAGCCTCATAGAGGATCTACATGCTTTTTGTAACATCTCGCCAGAGGAGGTGTGTGATAAGTCCAATATACCATGGCTTAGGGCTGGCCATACAGTGGAGAGACCAAGTATTTGAAACACTTTTTGCAGGTTTTTGCAGGTTTTCCTACTTACAAAGCATGTAGACGTCTGTAATTTTTATCATAGGTACACTTCAACTGTGAGATGGAATGAAAACAAAAATCCAGAAAATCACATGTATGATTTTTAAGTAATTAATTTGCATTATTACACTTATTGCTATTATAAACTGGCTACCAACATAATTAGAGTAGTAAAAATACATGTTTTGTCATACCCGTGGTATACGGTCTAACAATACCTGTCTATTTGTGGAAAAATCACCCTTAGGCAGGTACATATAGTCATATCTCAGTTTACCTACTTGCTTATGTACCTGCCTACACTTTTTTTTTTATATAAAAGCAGAATATATTCAATTTTATTTGGAATGGCAAGCCAGACAAAATTAAACAGGACTATTTATATAATTAATATTATTTTGCAGAAATTATTAAAGATTAAAGCATTAGACCTCACTAAAGGCTTCAGTCATACAAAAGTTATACTAAAATCCAAAACCGGTTCTCTAGCAGATGAGTAAGAATGTCTCACTCCATGTTCAAGAATGGCCTTTTTCCCTTTATTCAGATTACAACCTCTCACTTTCAGATATTTGAAAATGAAATAATCTCCAAAATATCGCTATTTTTAAAACAAGCCATATAAAGTTGATTGCAATTTCAGTTTAATTCCACCTGAAAAGAGAACAAATAAATACAACAAATAGTGGTTAAACTCAAGTATACTAATTTATTTTAAAAATCATTCTTTTTTTTTAAAGAAAGTATACAGTGGCAAGAAAAAGTATGTGAACCCTTTGAAATTACCTGGATTTCCTCAAATTGGTCATCACATTTGATCTGATCTTCATCTAAGTCACAACAATACACAAACAGTGTGCTTAAACTAATAACACACAAAGTATTGTATTTATCTGGTCTATATTGAATACATGATTTAAACATTCAAGTAGGTTGGAAAAAGTATGTGTACCCCTTGGCTAATGACTTCTCCAAAAGCTAATTTGAGTCAGGAGTCCGCTAACTTGGAGTCCAATCAATGACACAAGAGTGTGCAAAGCTGTCATCAAGGCAAAGGGTGGCTACTTTGAAGGATCTCAAATATACAATTTATTTTGATTTGTTTAAACCTTTCTGGTTACTACATGATTCCATATGTGTTAGTTTTAGTTTTGATGTCTTCACTATTATTCTACAATGTAGAACATAATAAAAATAAAGAAAAACCCTTGAATGAGTAGCTGTGTCCAAACTTTTGACTGACTGTCAGTCTGTCTGTGTATGGGGGACTGGAAATGCAGACAATTACAGACAATTACATTGATGGAAGCTACAATCTGCAATATAAACATTTTTTTTAAGTTTAAAAAAATTGCGGCTCACATACTGTATGATGGGGTGTCCCTGGGTGGCCGGTTTGCCTGGGCATGGATCACTGGGCAAGAAAGGAGTGAAGACCCCTAACTGTTTTGACCTGTGTTCATTTTTACATTATTATTGGTAGGGGCAGGGCAATACGACCACCCCGGCATCAGCATCACTGTGCACTGGCGCCCAGGCTGACTGAACTGCTGTGCGACCCCGCTGTTGACATCCGGGGGCAAATCGCAGGCCAGTAGGCTCACACAGGTGGCACCGATCATGTCCCGACCCAGGGCTGCAAAGTGCTGGAGACCATTACAGGAACCACCCTGAAAGAGAAAGCAAGAGAAAGAAAGATTAAGGGAGGGAGGAGATTAATCACTGGAATGGATCACAGAACTGGTGGATGGAGACAAGTAGGCGGTGTGACATTGCTGGCATCTTTCGTTTCATTCCACAATGACATAGCCCACAGATTATCAATTTCTCGAGGTTCTCAAGTATCACTTAATTTGCAGTTAAACATTGAGTAACAAACCATTAAGTACCACTCCAATTACTACGCTAATTCCAAACAACATCTGGACCTCGACTTGTCATCAGAAAGTGAAATAATAGTGAGTGAGTGAGTGGAAATAGAGAAAGAAAAAGAGGGAGAAAAAGAACTAGAGGAAATAGAGAATGAAAAGGAGGGAGAAAGAGAACGTGACAGATTCAGTCCAGTCAATCAACCAGGCAGAGATTCCATGAAAAGCTCCTGAGAGAAGCATTGTGCAGCCTAACCACTCTGCGTGCTTTAAAATCATTAGTCTGCACCCCTGCTGGCCTACCCTCTACCTCCCTGAGCCAGCAAAGCAGAGCAAGGGGTGGCCAGAGACCAGCTTTGAAACCCACAGCGGACTCCACTGTCAAAGCACATCAAATCCACCGGGTTGAGACGGCGGCAGGCGCTTCTTTTCCACCAGAAACAAGGCTCGGGGGACAAAATGGAAAGTGTCTTAATTTCCTTGTCAGTTATTCCAGGGCAGTAAATCAGCCAGCCAATTAAGGGGACAGTAAAAAGCAGATTAGTTTGGAAGCCATTCGTCTTACTCAACTGCACCGCTGTCCACTCTTGCAGGAAAAGCTGTTTTATTATTCATATGCTTATGAGCCCAGATGGTGCAGGCAGAGAGAAATCAACCCTAAGCCCGGGAAATTGGGTGAAAAAAATGCGAGAAAATAACTGACATAAATCACTTCAACTGTAGTATCCTATTGGGGCGGCAGGGTAGCCGAATGGTTAGAGCGTTGGACTAGTAAGGTTGCAAGTTCAAACCCCTGAGCTGACAAGGTCTGTCGTTCTGGACATCCAATAGGTAGGTCGCCAGCTCCACCACCACCGTTTAGGGCCAATGGATCTCGTCCCCCAGCAAGGAGGGGCCAGGGCTATAGTATTTCTTTAAGTCAAACAGCAGGGAAATGATTTCATATGTCTTCTACCTTAGAGTCTTTTGGTCAGTAGCTCAGCATATTCATTGTAGATATAGCTACGCTTGTCCACCATCTGGTTGTCCCTTCATGCAGATGCAGAACTTGCTGTGGACCCTCTTGCCCAGCTCCTTAGTCAGGATGTGGAGAGACTCCCCAGTGGGAGACAGGTTGAACAGACTCTGATCACAGACAAACATCAATGTTAAACACAGTGTTAGAGGATCCATGTATTAGGTTCATCATCTTTATCTATATTTTCTTACATGACTTTTAAGCTTATTTATGGCATCACATTTTAAGTATGTCACACTACAAAGTGACTAAATAAACCTCAACCCTGAACTGTAAATACAACAGACCTAAGGACCTAAGGTCATAGATACTGCTAGGAATCAGTGTGTTTAATCTGAAGGGTCCAGAACCTTTTGGAAAGCCAAATTCAACTTTGGAACATTGAGATTGATAGCTTTCAGAAAGGTAAGATTTAAACCAACAAATGTGTATATGACCCAAGGTCCAATATGGTGATTATATTCAGAGTTTTATGTTCTTGGGTCATGATGTCCACATAGTCCTTTTCATCCAGCAGACAGAAGTAGGGGTACACTCGTGCTGTCTAGAACCAAAAAGGGTTCTTCGGCTGTCCCTATAAGATACCACTTTGAAGAACCCCTTTTGGTTCCAGGTAGAACCCAAAAGAGTTATATCTGGAACCAGAAAGGAATTTACCTGGAACCAAAAAGGGTTATCCAATGGGGACAGGCTCAGATCCCTTCTGGAACCCTTTTTCTAAGAGTGTAGAAGCTGAGTCTAATGGCCTTCAAGGTGCTGTTGGCCAGAATCATCATGCTCTTCCTCAGGGCCCCAACCAGGGTTTTGTCTCACACTAACCTCTGCTCCGACCAGTAGATCCCTCTGAAACAGTCACATACACCACTGGCAGAATGTTCTCACTCTAAAACTGTACAGTACACTCTTAGAAAAAGATGCAATCTAGGACCTAAAACGGGTATTTGGCTCTCCCCATCAGAGAACCCTTTTTCGGTTCCAGGTAAAACTATTTTGGTTCCAGGTAGAACCCTTTTGAGTTCAATGTAGGACTCTTTTGACATAGGGTTCTACATGGAACCCAATAGAGTTCTACCTGCAACCAAAAAGGGTTTTACCTGGACCCAAAAAGGGTTCTAATATGGAGACAGCCAAAGAACCCCTTTTCCTAAGAGTGCACTGTGTGTTTCTGGTGTATGAAAACATGATGAACTATGTTCCATAAGCAAGATATGCCTTGTAAATCTCAGGTACAGCTATGTCATGGTACTTTTTGGTAGTCATTTTACAGGCATGGATTATGGTAAGTATACTTGAAATTCATGGTAAGTGGTGAAATACGTATAGCTAGATATAATTGTAATGGTTTAGCAGATAATAAGAAAATATGATCAATCATTAGCTGGCTAAAAGAGAAGAAAAATAATATCTATAACATAGTGCATTCTGAAAATATTATGACCCCTTGACTGTTTCCATATTTTGTTACATTACAGCCTTATTTTAAAATATCATTATTCTACACACAATACCCCATAATGACAAAGCAAAAACAGTTTTCAAAAAAAGAAAAGAAAAAGACTGAAATATGACATAAGTATTCAGACCCTTTACTCAGTACTTTGTTGAAGCACCTTTGGCAGCGATTACAGCCTCAAGTCTTCTTGGTATGACACTACAAGCTTGAAATACCTGTATTTGGGGAGTTTCTCCTATGCAGATCCTCTCAAGCTCTGTCAGGTTGGATAGCTGCACAGCAATTTTCAGGTCTCTCCAGAGATGTTCGATCGGGTTCAAGTCCGGGCTCTGGCTGGGCCACTCAAGACAAGTCCCAAACCCACTCCTGTGTTGTCTTGGCTGCGTGTTTAGGGTCGTTGTCCTGTTGGAAGGTGAACCTTCGCCCCAGTCTGTCCTGAGTGCTCTGGAGCAGGTTTTCATCAAGGATCTCTCTGTACTTTGCTCTGTTAATCTTTCCCTCGATCCTGATTGGTCTCCCAGTCCCTGCTGCTGAAAAACATCCCCACAGCATGATGATGCCACCATCATGCTTCACTGTAAGGATGGTATTGGCCAGGGGATGAGCGATGCCTGGTTCCCTCCAGACGTGACGCTTAGCATTCAGGGCAAAGTGTTCAATTTTGGTTTCATCAGACCAGAGACTCTTGTTTCTCATGGTCTGAGAATCCTTTAGGTGCCTTTTGGGAAACTCCAAGTGAGCTGTCATGTGCCTATTACTGAGGAGTGGCCACTCTACCATAATGGCCTGATTGTTGGAGTGCTGAAGAGATGGTTGTCCTTCTGGAAGGTATTCCCATCTCCACAGAGGGACTTTGGACCTCTGTCAGAGTGACCATTGGGTTCTTGGTCACCTCCCTGACCAAGGCCCTTCTCCCCTGATTGCTCAGTTTGGCCAGACGGCCAGCTCTGTGAAGAGTCTTGTTGGTTCCAAACTTCTTCCATTTAAGAATGATGGAGGCCACTGTGTCTTTTGGTACCTTCAATGCTGCAGAAATGTTTTGTTACCCTTCCCCAGATCTGTTCCTCGACACAATCCTGTCTCGGATCTCTGCGGACAATTCCTTCGACCTCATGGCTTGGTTTTTGCTCTGTCAACTGTGGGACCTTATATAGACAGGTGTGTGCCTTTCCAGATCCTGCCCAATCAATTTAATTTACTACAGGTGGACTCCAATCAAGTTGTAGAAACATCTCAAGGATGATCCATTTAAACAGGATTCACCTGAGCTAAATTTTGAGTCTCATAGCAAAGGGTCTGAATACTTAAGTAAAGTATCTTCTTTTTATTTGCAATACATTTGCAAAAAATGTCTAAAAACCAGGTTTTCGCTTTATCATTATGGGATATTGTCAGTTTCTCTCTAGGAGAGGTGGGTGTGGAGTCAGGCGCAGGAGAGAGCGAATTGCAAGAAAGGGCGTTTCATTTACAAGTCCAAAGAACAGGAACAGGACCACAACAGTAGCCACAAAACAACAGGAACGTAGTCCCGAAAAAAAACACCTGTTCAACAGAACAAACCAAAACGCAACCCAAACAAATGACAACTACACGGACACTCCAGCACAAAACCAAGAGGGTAGGGCAAGATTAAATACCCCCACTAATAACCTAAACTATACACAGGTGCACAACAAGACAGACAAAACCAATCGAAAAGAAAAGGGATCGGTGGCAGCTAGTAGACCAGCGACGACGACCCCTGAGCGCCGCACGAACAGGGAGAGGAGCCACCGTCGGTGGACTTTGCAACAGATATTGTGTGTAGATTGATGAGGATTTTATTTCATCCCTTTTACAATCAGGAAAAAGTAAGGAAAATTTAACAAAAAGTGGAATACTTTCCGAAATGCACTGTACAGGAAACTCACTCTACATCTATAGGTTACGTTTTGTGGAACCTATTATCCTGTTATTATGGTGGGAGATTATAACATGGTTTTAATCACTTCCATGGACCGTAAACAAAATCACAATCAATCACCATAATGTGCCTAAGGGGATAACAAATATCATGGACACATTAGAACTAGTGGATATATGGAGGCAAAAAAAACTGACCAGTGGGCTCCCGGGTGGCGCAGTGGTTAAGGGCTACTGCAGCGCCAGCTGTGCCATCAGAGACTCTGGGTTCGCGCCGAGGCTCTGTTGTAACCGGCCACACAAAAAACTGACCTAGTGAGATATATATGGAGGAGGCTTAATCAAGCTAGCTGTCTTGACTATTTTCTTGTGTCATTCTCGCTGACACCAAAAGTTTAAAAAAGTATTGATAGGAGACGATGCGATCGGACCACCATCTAATTGGCCTCCACATAATTCCTACAACATTTCAATGTGGATTGGGATACTGGAAATTGAATCAAAGCCTACTGTTTGACAATTTGTTCTTATCTAAGACAAAATAATTTATCACATAATTTTTCCGGCACAACATAGGTACACAGATCTCATTATTTTATGGGACACTTTCAAATGTTCCTTTACAGACCTACAATTCAATACTCAAAAACGAAAGTCAAAAGAGATTAGACTAATAAAGAAAATAGAGGAAGTAACAGAAAAGGTACAGTAGATAGCAATTTTTACTATGAGGCACAGAATAAGGAACAACAAAAAGAACTGGACTAACTTATTCATGAACAATCAAGTGTAATTGATTACTAAAATGAAGTGAACTGGATGAAAATGTTACAAAAATGATCGGGGTACCTGCTCCTGCTGACTCCATGGATGGTGTGGAATTCTGTCAAGGTTGTGCGCTACTGGTGGAGAAGTCAGGTGCAGGAGAGCAGAGTTGTGAACAGGCAAACACTTTATTTAGGCAGAGGCAATTAAACAGACAGACGCCACTGCGTCAAAACCTCCAGCCAAAGGTAAAAAGTGCAAGGCGCGAAACAGTCACAAAAATAAGCAAATGTATAACAATTAAAACTCCTTTGTGAAATACCATGGAATACAGGGGAAATGCCAGGCTGGTTGTAACACGAAACAAAAACAATTCCACACTGTCACTGCTGATGAAGGAGGAGGACCAAGGTGCAGCGTCGTGTGCGTACATTTTCTTTATTTACGATGACGCTGACAAAAACAATAAACACTACAAACAAACCGTGAAGCTAAAGGCTATGTGCCCTAAACAAAGTAAACTGCCCACAATGAAAGAAGGAAAAACGGGCTACCTAAGTATGGTTCCCAATCAGAGACAACGACAGACAGCTGTACCTGATTGAGAACCATACCCGGCCAAAACATAGAGATAGAAACATAACATAGAAATGCCCACCCCAACTTACGCCCTGACCAAACCAAAATAGAGACATAAAAAGGATCTCCAAGGTCAGGGCATGACACACACAAGGTTATGGGGGGAACAGAGGAATAAATACATGTAGTGTGATTAGGGAACGCCGCCCGAACAAGGAGAGGAGCCGACTTCGGCGGAAGTCGTGACAGTGACGGAGTCATCAATGATTCACCAAATTATATTTTGAAAGAGGAAGCCTACACCACCCCCCACCCAAAGTTGCGGACTCTGGCCGCAAAACCTGAACCTATAGGGGAGGGTCTGGGTGGGAATTTCTCCTCGGTGGCGGCTCTGGTGAGGTACGTAGACCCCGCTCCATCTCTGGCTTGGCCCACTTAGGTGGCGCCTCTAGAGCGGGGACCCTCGCCGCCGACCCCGAATTGGGGACCCTCGTAGCGGGCCCCGGACTGGGCACCCTCGTTGTGGGCCCCGGACTGGAGAGCGTCGCTGGAAGCTCCGGACTGAAGGGCATCGCTAGAAGCTCCGGACTGGAGGGCGCCTCCGGACTGGAGGGCGACACTGGAGGCTCCGGACTGGGCACAGGCACGGGACTCACCAGGCTGGGGAGACCTACTGGAGGCCTGGTCCGTGGAGGAGGCACAGGATAGACCGGCTGTGGGGGAGCACTGGATATCTGGTGCGTAGCCTTGGCACCACTCTTCCAGGCTGAATGCCCACTCTAGCCCGGCACCTCCAGAGCGCAGGCACAGGTTGAACTGGGCTGTGGGGGAGCATTGGAGCTCTGGTGCTTAGCACTTGCCCCGCTCCTCTTGGCTGCATGCCCACTTTAGCCCGGCACGTGCGGGGAGCTGGAACAGGCCGCACTGGGTTCTCCTGGTGAACTGGGGAAACTGGGACTCACCGGCGCACTGGAGGTCTGGAGCGCCAAGCTGGCACAAGAAGTGCAGGGCTGGGGAGTCGCACAGGAGGCCTGGAGCGTGGGGCTGGCACAGTCTTCACCAGACAGCTAGCACGCACCTCAGGACGAGTGTGGAGAGCTGACTCAGGTGACATCAACTCGAGGACATGCTCCGTAGGGCAAATGTCGTGCCTTATGCATCCACACAGCAGCTCTCTCATAGCTCTCTCCTCCAATCTCCCCATCAACTCCTTCACTCTCTGCGTTGCTCCCTTCGCTCACCTCCAATTTCACCCCAACTGGCTCTGGTTCCATCCTCGGCTCCTCCGACCATCCCGTGTGCCATCCCCACATTTTTTCGGGGGGCTGCCTCTCCTGGCCACGCTGCTTGGTCCTTTGGTGGTGGGAAGTTCTGTCACGGCTGTTGAAGGAGGAGGACCAAGGTTCAGCGTGATGAGCGTACATATTCTTTATTTACGATGACGCTGACAAAAACAATAAACACTACAAACAAACTGTGAAGCTAAAGGCTATGTGCCCTAAACAAAGTAAACTTCCCACAAAGAAAGGATGGAAAACGGGCTACCTAAGTATGGTTCCCAATTAGAGACAACGACAGACAGCTGTCCCTGATTGAGAACCATACCCGGCCAAAACATAGAGATAGAAAATCATAGAAACACAAAACATAGAAATGCCCACCCCAACTCACGCCCTGACCAAACCAAAATAGAGACATAAAAAGGATCTCCAGGCGTGACACACACAAAGATATGGGGGGGAACAGAGGAATAAATACATGTAGTGTGATTAGGGAACGCCGCACGAACAAGGAGAGGAGCCGACTTCGGCGGAAGTCGTGACAGTGACGGAGTCATCAATGATTCACCAAATTATATTTTGAAAGAGCAAGCCTACACCAGACAACTCATTTCTTAAATCGTATGAGCAAAACAATTTTCACTTTATTTGGAACACTATTCCAGATAAATTTAAATGTGCCTATTTTTATAATGATATGAGTTTGTGGGGCTGAAATTATTAAATTTTAAAGCATTAAAGCTCTCACTAAAAGCTTCACTCATACATAAGTTATACTTAAACTCAAACTGGATCTCCAGTATATTACTAAGAAAGGCTCATCCTTTGTTCAGAAATTGCCTTTTTGCCTTTATACAGATTACAACCTCTCACATTCGGTAAACCTTGTTCAAAGTATCGCCCTTTCTTAAACAAGCTGTACAAAGCTGGTTAAAATTTCAATATCCTCCAAAAAATACTAATATTATGGTTAAACTCAAATATACTGATTGATACAAAAAACATTATTTAGGGGAGAGAGGATTTTAAAAAATTATACTTATGAATGATATTATGAATAGGAATGGTGGAGTTATGTCACACATGCAGCTATCGAAAATAAATGGGAATGTTTGCTCAATCGGGCTCCCGAATGGCGCAGCTGTCTAAGGCACTGCATCCCAGTGCAAGAGGTGTCACTACAGTCCCTGGTTTGAATCCAGGCTGTATGACATCCGGCCGTGATTGGGAGTCCCATAGGGCAGTGCACAATTTGCCCAGCTTCATCCGAGTTTGGCCGGGGTAGGCCATCATTGTAAATGAGAATTTGTTCTTAAAACTGACTTGCCTAGTTAAAATAAGGTTAAATACAGGGGGAGAAGGTAGGAATCTTGTTAGTCTGCCATATATTATAGACCAAAACAGGCTGAAAAAGATTGGCATAAATAGAAAAATACACCAGTTTCATTAGAGGACAAAACATTTGAAAGCTGCGCCAAACAGGTTTGAAAATCGCTGGGAATTCCATGGCACATGGCGCATTCCCCCAAAACAATGTAAAGCGATTTGAGATCTAGAAAAAACACTATACAAATCCAATCCATTTTCATTTCAGTATCATTTATGATGATATAAACTATAGTTGTATTTCAGTGCATCACAAGTGTATTACTATAGTGTATTTCAGTGTGTCACTATTCCATACTGAATGACTATATTATATTTCAGAGTCACTATTCCATGCTGATTGACTAAAGTATATTTCAGTTTGTCACTGTTCCATACTGTATTAATATAGTATATTTCAGTGTGTCACTATTCAATAATGTATTATTATAGTATATTTGAGTTTGTCACTATTCAATAATGTATTATTATAGTATATTTCAGTGTCATATTCTATACTGTATTATTATAGTATATTTCAGTGTGTAACTATTCCATTATCTATTATTATAGTATATTTCAGTGTGTCTCTATTCCATACTGTTTACTATAATAGTATATTTTGGTGTTACTCCAGACGTGGCCTGATTATACATGTAGGTGGTCAGTCTGTTTACCATCTTGACCATGTGTGATGTGACAGGCTTCATGGACTTCCAGAGTGAAAGTTGATCGTGCTGGCCTGCTCCATGCTCAGCTGACAGCTGAATTTCTCTCGAAGCTCCTCCAGGCTGAAGGCCAGCTTGGGGTATTTAACATCCGCCCTCTGAAACAAAAACACACAGATCAAAGGGTCTAGACGTGCCATTAACAGACTGGGGTCTCCAGGGACAGACTATTACCTTGCATACGGCATCACAGTAGAGACACACTGGAAAGAAGCATACATTAAACCTAGTGAATATTATTAGAGTCAATATTAGATACATTCTGGTCTATTAATGGTTCCTTGTGGAGAATACACACAAAGCTTTGATACATTTTGGAATGCGTGTGTGCAAATTCGAGCATGTGTGTCCAGGCCGTGTGTGTACAGTCCTGGTTAAAGACAGCAGGTGTTTGTGTGTGTTCTGAATAATATGAGTGGTGATGGGGAGGGTTCTGTGAGGTCAGGGTGCTGAGCTGATCGAGGGAGAAGCAGACAGATCTTCGTCTGCTGTAAACACACAGAGCATTAACCAGCATTAATCACTCGATGCTCAGCTCCACAAGACTGTAAAGCAAACAAAAACCTCATTATGCTCGGCATAGTAAGGTGTAGTTGCATCCTGTGTGCTCCATCAAATTGTTTTACTGTGGGCTGGTACCTTGACCGATTGGCATTTCATTTCTGAAAATCGAATGATATGTCTTTACATAGGAGTATGGATATTCATGTTTACATATATAATTGGATGGCAACACATTAAAGGTCAGAGTAGCACTCTCTCTCTCTGTGAGATTGTGTGTGTGTTTGCAGTGTTTGGAGTGAAGGCACTAAATGGATTAAGGCTGGCCCACGCCACCATTCCCCCTTTGTCTGCAGTCACCTAACTAAGAGAGAAATAAGGAGGACACGAGGGCACAAAACTGAACTCACACAGTCTCAATTATCAGCCAGTAGATATGCAAATTAACTTCCCTCCCGTGGCTAATTAAAAAAGAAATACGCTTATATCTTTACGTGCTGCTGCTTTAAGCTTTACCCGCACCTACGGTCTGACTGGCACCCAATTAAAAAGCTTATAGAAAGTGGTGCATAAACACTGAGTGTACAAAACATTAAGAACACCTGCTATTTCCATGACATAGACTGACCAAGGGAACTTAGATGAAAGCTATGATCCCTTATTGATGTCACTTGTTAAATCAACTTCAATCAGTGTAGATGAAGGGCAGGAGACAGGTTAAAGAAGGATATTGAGCCGTGAGACAATTGAGACAGATTGTGTATGTGTGCCATTCAAAGGGTGAATGGGCAAGACAAAATATTTAAGTGCCTTTGAATGGGGTATGGTAGTAGGTTCCAGGTGCACCGGTTTGAGTCAAGAACTGCAATGCTGCTGGGTTTTTCACGCTCAACAGTTATCCGTGTGTATCAAGAATGATCCACCATGCAAAGGACATTCAGTCAACTTGACACAACTGTGGGAAGCATTGGAGTCAACATTGAGGCTGTTCTGAGGGAAAAAGGGCAGGGGGTGCAACTCAATATTAAGTGTTTTGTACACTCAGTGTATACTTCTCATTATATAATTACACAGCTGGCTAAGTGGTCCAGCAGGAAGGGTACTGATTAGGCCTACATACTGAGAGGGCCTGTGTGCCGTCATTTATTACTGAAAGAGGGCATCTGTGGCTTGTGCAAGGACATGTTGGTATTATCAGTAAACACATCACAGAGGGTTTGATGAACAGTGTGACACTTTATTAACCCAGGAGACACAGGAAGAGACACAGTAAATCTGTCCTCAAAGGAGTGGAGACTGCGTGGACGCTATTGGACAGCAGCCAAAACAAACCTAAAGGTTACGCACTACAGCATGGCAGTGCAGGCACAATACTACCTCTGTGGAATAGATGGGCTCTTAGCAAGCTTTGTGGAGTAACTACAGTATACTGATTTATTTGGAATCTGCGTGTAGGTCTCAGACATTCTCTTTCAGAGAGTCTATGACAGTTCATGCTGGTGCATGAGAGCGGACTACATAATAAGCATTTGTTCATGTGTATTGTTGTTTGCGTGTGGAGAAGTGTGTCAGATGCTTGTTGCTGCCCAGGGTGCTGTGAGATTGTCCAGAGAGGGAACAGTGCCATGCGATGGCCGGCTATCAGCATTGGCCGGAATGGGACAACTACCACGCCTCTCGCCCTTTCCTTCTGTTCTTCTTCGCTCCTCATCCTCACTATCTCTGTCTTCTAGGGCCCCTGGCAAAGGCAGAACGGTCAGCTAAACTGTGGCCCAGGGCAGGACAGGGCACCAAAATGAATGACCACTCTAAGAGTGGTATGCTCATAAGAATATAAATTAAATATCACTCTGACAGGAGAACACAGTACATACTGTACATGGAAGTCTCATCTAATCAAATCAAAAGTAAAGCAAGAATGAAAAAATAACTCAATCTCCAAATACTAGATCAAACTGCATTTCTTACAACTTCATCAAATTTACAAATAGTACATTCACAAACAATATTCTAATGAGCTTGTGCTGACAGTCAGTAATGGAGACTTCTCATGAGACAGTGTTATGAAACCCTGGCACTGCATAAACAGTTATGAAAGAAGATTGTAAATGTTGCAGATCTAGGGTATGTCTGCAATGGCACCCTAGCCTATTCTATACAGTGGGGCAAAAAAGTATTTAGTCAGCCACCAATTGTGCAAGTTCTCCCACTTAAAAAGATGAGAGAGGCCTGTAATTTTCATCATAGGTACACATCAACTATGACAGACAAAATAAGAAAAAAAATCCAGAAAATCACATTGTAGGATTTTTAATGAATTTATTTGCAAATTATGGTGGAAAATAAGTATTTGGTCAATAACAAAAGTTTATCTCAATACTTTGTTATATACCCTTTGTTGGAAATGACAGAGGTCAAACGTTTTCTGTAAGTCTTCACAAGGTTTTCACACACTGTTGCTGGTATTTTGGCCCATTCCTCCATGCAGATCTCCTATAGAGCACTGATGTTTTGGGGCTGTTGCTAGGCAACACGGACTTTCAACTCCCTCCAAATATTTTCTATGGGGTTGAGATCTGGAGACTGGCTAGGCCACTCCAGGACCTTGAAATGCTTCTTACGAAGCCACTCCTTCGTTGCCCGGGCGGTGTGTTTGGGATCATTGTCATGCTGAAAGACCCAGCCACATTTAATCTTCAATGCCCTTGCTGATGGAAGGAGGTTTTCACTCAATCTCACGATACATGGCCCCATTCATTCTTTCCTTTACACGGATCAGTCGTCCTGGTCCCTTTGCAGAAAAACAGCCCCAAAGCATGATGTTTCCACACCCATGCTTCACAGTAGGCATGGTGTTCTTTGGATGCAACAGGGGGGACACGTCTGGCACTGCAGGATTTGAGTCCCTGGCGGCGTAGTGTGTTACTGATGGTAGGCTTTGTTACTTTGGTCCCAGCTCTCTGCAGGTCATTCACTAGGTCCCCCCGTGTGGTTCTGGAATTTTTGCTCACCGTTCTTGTGATCATTTTGACCCCACAGGGTGAAATCTTGCGTGGAGTCCCAGCTCGAGGGAGATTATCAGTGGTCTTGTATGTCTTCCATTTCCTAATAATTGCTCACACAGTTGATTTCTTCAAACCAAGCTGCTTACATATTGCAGATTCAGTCTTCCCAGCCTGGTGCAGGTCTACAAATTTGTTTCTGGTGTCCTTTGACAGCTCTTTGGTCTTGGCCATAGTGGATTTTGGAGTGTGGCTGTTTGAAGTTGTGGACAGGTGTCTTTTATACTGATAACAAGTTCAAAAAGGTGCCATTAATACAGGTAACGAGTGGAGGACAGAGGAGCCTCTTAAAGAAGAAGTTGCAGGTCTGTGAGAGCCAGAAATCTTGCTTGTTTGTATGTGACCAAATATTTGTTTTCCACCAAAATTTGCAAATAAATTCATTAAAAATCCTACAATGTGATTTTTGTCTGTCATAGTTGAAGTGTACCTATGATGAAAATTACAGGCCTCTCTCATCTTTTTAAGTGGGAGAACTTGCACAATTGGTGGCTGACTAAATACTTTTTTCCCCCACTGTATATGGTGCACTACTTATAGGTTGCCATTTGGTACATATAGCATATCTCATTTGGCCTGTTTTGCATGTAGCACAGTGTTCTATTGAGCTTTCCAGGATGCTCTCCTGGGAAAGGGTATACCTAGTCCATTGAATGCATTCAACTGAAATATGCCTTCCACATTTAACCCAACCCCTCTGAATCAGAGCAGTGTGGGGCTACCTTAAGCAATATCATCAGCAGTTGTTGTTGGCAGTTAACTGCCTTGCTCAAGGGCAGAACGGCTCATGGATTCGAACCAGTGACAATTTGGGTTACTGGCCCAACGCTCTTAACCACTAGGCTACCTTTTGCTTCTGGTACACCCACACAGCACAGTTAGTTACACAGGGAGAGAGCCAGACATATCATCAGTGACATGGCACGCAGCAAAATATCACAGGCTGACAAAAAAGAGAATGAACGTGGTGCAAGCACTGCTAAAAATACAACCCTGTGAGGCAAAAAGACTGTAAATGAATCATGTGAGGAAGCAGAGCAGAGCAACACCTCCGGTTATAGAGCAGCGTTTTGCCATCACGTCTAAAAATGGATACCAGGATACCGGTCTGAAAGGAGGAGTGACAATATCATTCATAGTCATACTGCTAGTGCTGGTGCCTTCTGGCTGGCACATTCCTCCTTCACAACGCTGCTTCTTACTTTATCACATTAACAACTCTACACAGTCAGCCCAACTAAGCATTTATTTAACACCCAGTTCATCATTAGTCCTAGAATCCAGCTTTGTCAGTTGTTGTTTTTCTAGGACAACGTCATCATTAATAAATTCATCAAGTTTTCGCTGTTCCCAAATGTTGTTTTTCTTTGCTCTGCCAACAGACTGTAGGACTCTGTATGTTAACAAAAAAACACCATGATTGAGCTTGTTATAGGCAGTGGTGTACTTAAGTAAAAATACTTTAAAGTACTTAAGTAGTTTTGTGGGTTTTCTGTACTTTACTATTTATATTTTTGACAATTTTTACTTCACTACATTCCTAAAGAAAATCTAATTTATTTTCCCTGACATCAAAGAGTACTCGTTACATTTTGAATGCTAAGGAGGACAGGAAAATTGTCAAATTCATGCACTTATCAAGAGAACACATGGTTATCCCTACTGCCGCTGATCTGTTGGACTTACTAAACACACATGCTTCATTTGTAAATTATGTTGTGTTGGAGTGTGCCCCTGGCTATGCAAACATTTTAAAAACAAGACAATTGTGCCTTCTGCTTTGCTCAATATAAGGAATCATAATTAGTTTTAAACTTTTGATACTTAAGTGTATTTTAGAAATTACATTTACTTTTGATACTTAAGTATATTTAGAACAAAATACGTTTAGACTTTTGCTCAAGTAATATTTTACTGTGTGACTTTCACTTTTACTTGAGTAACTTTCTATGGAATCTACTTTTATTCAAGTATGATAATTGGGGACTTTTTCCACCATGGTCTATAGGACACAGTCCAACCAATGCATTCAGAGAGACATCCAGGCCTGGCCTGAGAAGAAGCATGTTATGTGTCAGACATCATGGCAGGGCCAAAGATACACATTTCTTTATTGAACAATGGAAGAAGAGTTCTACTCTATTGTGTTTTATTCTAATCCATTCTAGTTACTATAGATTTGAGAATGATTTTATTTTACTCTACTCATGGGTTGAGGTTTCTACTCTACTCTACTCATTGATTGAGGTGTCTACTCTAATCTACTCTTTGAATGAGGCGTCTACTCTACTCATGGGTTGAGGTGTCTACTCTACTCATGGGTTGAGATATGTACTCTACTCATTAATTGAAATGGTTACTCTACTCTACTCATTGACTGAGGTGTTTACTCATGGATTGATTACTTTACTCTACTCATGGGTTGAGGTGTCTACTCTACTCATGGGTTGAGGTGTCTACTCATTGGTAGCGGTGTCTACTCTACCCATGGGTTGAGGTGTCAACGCTACTCATGGATTGAGGTGTCTACTCTGCTCTACTCTACTCATGGGTTGAGGTCTCTACTCTACTCATGGTTTGAGATGTCTACTCAACTCATCGGTTGAGGTATCTACTCTTTTCATTGGTTGAGGTGTCTACTTAACTCATGGGTTGAGGTGTCAACGCTACTCATGGGTTGAGGTCTCCACTCGACTCTACTCATGGGTTGAGGTAACTACTCTTTTCATTGGTTGAGGTGTCTACTCAACTCATGGGTTGAGGTGTCTGCTCAACTCATGGGTTGAGGTGTCTACTCTACTCATGGATTGAGGTGTCTACTCTACCCATGGGTTGAGGTGTCTACTCAACTCATGGGTTGAGGTGTCTGCTCTACTCATGGGTTTAGGTGTCTACTTTACTCATGGGATGAGGTGTCTACTCTACTCATTGGTTGAGGAGTCTACTCTACTCATGGGTTTAGGTGTCAATTCTACCCATGGGTTGAGGTGTCAATGCTACTTATTGGTTGAGGTCTCTACTCTACTTATTGGTTGAGGTATTTACTCCTTTCATTGGTTGAAGTGTCTACCCAACTCATGGTTTGAGGTGTCTACTCTACTCATGGGTTGAGGTATCTACTCTACCTATGGGTTGAGGTGTCAATGCTTCTCATGGGTTAAGGTGTCTACTCTACTCTACTCATTGGTTGAGGTGTCTACTCTACTCTACTCATTGGTTGAGGTGTCTACTCTACTCTACTCATTGGTTGAGGTGTCTACTCTACTCTACTCAAGGGTTGAGGTGTCTACTCTGCTCTACTCTACTCATGGGTTGAGGTGTCTACACTACTTATGGGTTGAGGTATCTACTCTTTTCATTGGTTGAGGTGTTTACTCAACTCATGGGTTGAGGTGTCCACTCTGCTGTACTTTACTCGTAGGTTAGGAGTTAAGTTATCTACTCTACTCTACCCATGGGTTGATGTGTCTAATCTACTCTGAGGTGTCTACGTATGGGTTGAGGTGTCTACTCTACTAAGTGGTTGAAGTATCTACTCTACTGATGGGTTGATGTGTCCGCTCTACTCTACCCAGTGGTTGAGGTGTCTACTCTACTGGCACACACCCATACAGTCTCCATAGACAAACATTGGCAGCAGAATGTCCTTACCGAAGAGCTCAGTGAGTATCAACATAGCCCCGTCATAGGATGCCATCTTTCCAACAAGTCAGTTTGTCAAATTTCTGCCCTGCTAGAGGTGCCCCGGTCAACTGTAAGTGCTCTTATTGTGAAGTGGAAACATCTAGGAGAAACAACGGCTCAGCCGCGGAGTTGTAGGCCACACCAGCTCACAGAACGGGACTGCTGAGTGTTAAAGTGTGTAGCGTGTAAAAATCATCTGTCCTCAGTTGCAACACTCACTACCGAGTTCCAAACTGCCTCTGGAAGCAACGTCAGCACAATAACTGTTCAGCGGGAGCTTCATGAAATGTGTTTCCATGGCCGAGCAGCTGCACACAGGCCTAAGATCACCATGCACAATGCCAAGTGTCAGCTGGAGTGGTGTAAAGCTTGCCGCCATTGGCCTCTGGTGCAGTGGAAACACCTTCTCTGAAGTGATGAATCACGCTTCACCACCTGGCAAGCCGACGGACGAATCTGGGTTTGGCGGATGCCAGGAGAACACTACATGCCCCAATACATAGTGCCAACTGTAAAGTTTGGTGTAGGAGGAATAATGGTCTGGGTGTAACGGCCTTCTTGTGGTGAAGTAGAGGCGGACCAAAATGCAGCGTGGTGGTTATTCATGTTTCTTTAATAAAGACTCTTTACATGAATAAACTAACAAAACAATAAATGTGCGAAAAACCTAACACAGAGACAGGAACAATCACCCACAAAGCCCAACACCAAACAGGCTACCTAAATATGGTTCCCAATCAGAGACAATGACTAACACCTGCCTCTGATTGGGAACCATATTTAGGTAGCCTGTGTTTGCACCAGATAGGACTGTTTAGGTTTTCGCACATTTATTGTTTTGTTAGTTTATTCATGTATAGAGTCTTTATTAAAGAAACATGAATAACCACCACGCTGCATTTTGGTCTGCCTCTACTTCACCACAAGAAGACCGTTACAGAATCACCCACCACAACAGGACCAAGCGGCGTGGTAACAGGCAGCGGCAGCAGGAGCTACGAAGTCTGGAGTATACGACTTGGGAGGAAATAGACAGGTGGGCGGTCGACCCAGGGAGAGTGCCGGAGCCCGCCTGCGATTCCCTGGAGCAGTGCGAAGAGGGGTATAGGAGAATGGAGTTGGAGAGACAAGCACGGCGGCGCGGACGGAAGCCCGAGAGTCAGCCCCAAAAATTCATTGGGGGGGCACAGGGAGAGTGTGGCAGAGTCAGGAGTCAGACCTGAGCCAACTCCCCCTGTTTATCGTGAGGAGCCAAGGAGGAGCTCAGAACCAGAGCTGGTGTTGGAGGTGAGCGAAGCAGAGACTGTGAAGGAGTTAATGGGGAAATTGGAGGAGAGAGATATGAGGGAGTTGCTGGTTTGGTGCATGAGGCACGACATTCGCCCGACGGAGCGTGTCAGGGATTTAATGGCACCTGGGTCAGCTCTCCATACTAATCCTGTGGTGCGTGCTAGTTGTCTGGTGAAGACTGTGCCAGCCTCACGCACAAGGCCTCCTGTGCATCTCCCTAGCCTTGCACGTCCTGTGCCATCTCAGCACTACAGTGCTCCTAGCAGTGCTAACAGTGGCGGGCGTGGTACTGGTCAGGCACCGTGTTATGCGGTGGTTCGCACGGTGTCCCCAGTACGCGTGCTTAGCCCGGTGCGCTACATCCCAGCTTCCCACATCTGCCGGGCTAGGGTGAAGATCCAGCCAGGGCGGTTGGTGCCAGCCCTGCTCTCAAGATCTCCAGTACGCCTTCACGGTCCGGTCCATCCTGTGCCACCTCCACACACCAGCCCTCCGGTTGCAGCTCCCCGCACCAGGCTTCCTGTGCGTGTCCTCGGCCCAGTACCACCAGTGCCAGCACCACGCATCAGGCCTACAGTGCACCCCGCCTGTCCGGCGCTGCCGGAGTCTCCCGCCTGTCCGGCGCTGCCGGAGTCTCCCGCCTGTCCGGCGCTGCCGGAGTCTGAAGAACCCCTCAGCCCAGAGGCGCCAGAGCCCCTCAGCCCAGAGGTGCCAGAGCAGCTGCCCCTCTATCCCGAGCAGCTGCCCCTCTGTCCCGAGCAGCTGCCCCTCTGTCCCGAGCAGCTGCCCCTCTGTCCCGAGCAGCGGCCCCTCTGTCCCGAGCAGCGGCCCCTCTGTCCCGAGCAGCTGCACCTCTGTCCCGAGCAGCTGCACCTCTGTCCCGAGCAGCTGCACCTCTGTCCCGAGCAGCTGCACCTCTGTCCCGAGCAGCTGCACCTCTGTCCCGAGCAGCTGCACCTCTGTCCCGAGCTGCCCCTCAGTCCAGTGGGGTCATTAAGTAGGGTCGCCGTGGTTAGGAGGCCACGGAAGCGGACAAGGTGGGGGACTAAGACTATGGTGAAGTGGGGGCCACGTCCAGCACCAGAGCCGCCACAGCGGACAGATGCCCACCCAGACCCTCCCCAATAGGTTCAGGTTTTGCGGCCGGATACCGCACCTTGGGGGGGGGGGGGGGGGGGAGGTACTGTCACACCCTGACCATAGTTTGCTTTGTATGTTTCTATGTTTTGGTTGGTCAGGGTGTGATCTGAGTGGGCATTCTATGTTACATGTCTAGTTTGTCTAGTTTGTCTAGTTCTATGTTTGGCCTGATATGGTTCTCAATCAGAGGCAGGTGTTAGTCATTGTCTCTGATTGGGAACCATATTTAGGTAGCCTGTTTGGTGTTGGGTTTTGTGGGTGATTGTTCCTGCCTCTGTGTTTGCACCAGATAGGGCTGTTTTGGTTTTTTCACATTTCTTGTTTTGTTAGTTTGTTCATGTATAGTGTCTATATTAAAGAACCATGAATAACCACCACGCTGCGTTTTGGTCCGCCTCTCCTTCACCTCAAGAAAACCGTTACACTGGGGCTGTTTTTCATGGTTCGGGTAGGCCCCTTAGTTCTAGTGAAGGGGAATCTTAACGCTACAGCATACAACAACATTCTGCTGTGTGCTATTTAATGGCTGTGTGCCAGTAGAGTAGACACCTCAAATACTGAGTAGAGTAGAGTAGAGCGGACGCACCAACCCATCAGTAGAGAAGATACTTCAACCACTTAGTAGAGTAGACACCTCAAATACTGAGTAGAGTAGAGCGGACGCTCCAACCCATCAGTAGAGAAGATACTTCAACCACAGATTCTGTGGCAACAGTTTGGGGAAGGCTCTTTCCTGTTTCAGCATGACAATTCCCCTGTGCACAAAGCGAGGTCCATACAGAAATGGTTTGTTGATCAGCGTGGAAGAAATTTACTGGCCTGCACAGAGCCCTGATCTCAACCGCATCGAACACCTTTGGAATGCCGACTGCTAGCCAGGCCTAATTGCCCAACATCAGTACCCGACCTTACTAATGCTCTTGTGGCTAAATGGAAGCAAGTCCCTTTAGCAATGTTCCAACAGCTAGTGGAAAGCCTTCCCAGAAGAGTGGAGGCTGTCTGTTAATGCCCATGATTTTGGAATGAGATGTTCGACGAGCAGGTGTCCACATACTTTTGGTCAAGTAGTGTATCTACTCTACTCAGGTTGACGTGTGTCCCAACTTTGTAATATTTGACCAGTGGTGAGGAGCAGGTAAGCAGGACAGTGTTGGTGCTGGGCTGAAGGTCTGGTTCCATGGTGTGGATGGCCCTGAGCACCATACTCATGCTTAAAAACATAAAGTCAACCGTGAATTCAAGTGTCTGATATAGTTAATTGCGGCCCCGTGTTGACTTAATTCAATTAAAAGCACCTCCGATTTCATTATGCATGGCATTATTATGCCAATGCCAGCATCCAATGCCAACAATCATAATATTTGCATTGATACTGTGCTTTCAGACTTATTGGAAAAATCAGGCAGTCCACAGACAGATGGTCACGAAGCACGTTGATGTTATGTTTATTCAAATGATATCATCCAGAGACTCCACACCTGACATTACTAGACTGCTCAATTCAGGAGACAGCAATGCGCACACAGCCAGTGGAATACAGATGGTAGTGTATGGAGCAACAAATGAAGCTAAAAAAGACAACTGCAAGGCACCCGACCGCAAGGTTCTACAAAGGGTGGTGGTTACGACCCAGTAAATCACTGGGGCAGAGCTCCTTGCCATCCAGGAACTCTGTACCAAGCAGTGTTAAGAGGAAGGCAAAAAAAAAATGTCAAAGACTCCAGCCAGCCAAGCCATAGATGGTTCTCTCTGCTGCCGCATGGCAAGCGGTACCAGTGCACCAAGTCTGGAACCAACAAGACACTGAACAGCTTATACCCCAAGCCATAAGACTGCTAAACAAGACTGCTAAATAGCTAATAAAATGGCTACCCTCTGCTGCTACTATCTATTATCTATCCTGTTGCCTAATCAATTTAACCCTACCTATATGTACATAGCTACCTCAATTACCTCGTACCCCAGCACAACAACTTGGTATTGGTACTCCCTGCATATAGCCATTTTTACTCATAATTGTTATTAGTTTTTCACTGTGTATTTATTCCTCGTGTCACTTTTTTATCTTTAACTCTGCATTGTTGGAAAAGGACCCGTAAGCATTTCACTGCTAGTCTACACCCGTTGTTTACGAAGCATGTGACAAATGCAATTTGATTTGGTTTGGAAGGGAGGAAACTAAGGCCTGGATATTTCAAAGCAGACCCTTGGATAACCGATGGAGCCTTAGTGAACCAAACAAGAGACAAAGCTGAAGTGTACGACAAACCTTAGTCAAACTCTATGTCTGCTCTTAAACTGCTATTATATGTGACTTTTCAGAGCACTGTATGAATGTTTCAGGGAGGTAGTGCAGGCTGTGAAATGTGATGTGTAACACTTCATCGTAACCCAGAGACCAGGAGCCCTGGTGGGATTATGTGTTAGCACTCCCCTCTAGTGGAGTAAAACAGAATACTGTACCAAAGACAAAGGGATGGGAAGGGGTAAGATTTGTCATCAGTCTCAAACAATGAGGGAGCATTCCTTTACTCTCCACACCTTTCTGCATGACAGTGATTAAATACCTTCTGCTGAAAATCCTGCTTAAACACCAGGCAGTCCCTCATCAATTAGCAGCTGCCCACACTGCCACCACTCCAATTCTTTAGGCATTCACAGACCCAAACGGAATCCTCCTTTTTTTACCTCACCCTGATTTCTTTGCATGTGTTGGGGAACGACACATTGGATAGGATTTAAAGTCTTCTCCCTGTACTGTCATTTTCTCAGAGCAATGTGAGCATCACTTGAACAAAGAGGGGATTAGGCCTGGGAAAGGGGAGGAAGAATAGAGTGTGAGAAAAATATGTACTGGCTGAAGAGTGAGCAAGAGAGCAACACCGCAGAACAACAATGTCATTGGTATCACCTTACACAGTGATCAATGCTCTGCAACCTGTCAGTGGCCACACTGCATAAGGTGACATCCTCAGGGGACAATATAGAGTAGGGAGGGAGAGCTGGAGACAAGAGGGTCAGCCTGATAGCCTGAACGACCACTCACCACAACCGCAGATTGACAAAGGGTCAACAGATTCTCTGCCGTGACTCTGTGTTCAAGCAAGTTGCAGTTCTGACGTTCAACAAAAGTAAAAACAAAATCTGTGCGTTATTATGACTACTCATACACAATGAAATTACTAACAGCAGGTTGTTAAGAAACAAAGAACATGCAGTATCAATCACAATCCATTTGGGCTGACTGAAATACATTTGGCACGGTCTCTGTATAGTCAGTCAGCAGACTGGCCTGGCCTACATGAGAGACATTCATTATGATAGATTTAGTCCTAGGGGAGCTAGAGGTGAACAGTGTCACGATGCTTAATGTGTGGATCCATGCTAAATGTCATGCAATTAATCTATGTCTGGAGGCAGCACGCAGTCTCTGGCTTAAATTAAATTAATATCACTCAATGGTGATTTCTCAACCAGGATGCCCTACTTATTGATCACCATCCATTCTGCTGTGTGACTGTGTCCTTGAGGAGAAAATGTTGGAATGAGTCAGAAACTGTGTCCTTTATTAACACTAGTCAGTTTGCTATCCTGATACACATCAACTAGCTTCTCTATAGCTACTCTGCTACAGTGTTCACAACTTCCTAAGCTCCAGTTCGGTTGGCCAAGAGTCGACAATTAAAAACACAACATAGAAAGATATGCCAGGAGGATAAATTGACCATTTACAAAACAACGTGCAGATAATAACCAGTCCACTTGAAAACAGTTTCCTCCACTTGGTTTCTGTGGCGACCACAATAGGTCCATAGACAGTGATGGAGGAAAGCAAGAAATGATGGGTCAGGTAGGAGGAACTATAACACTTGTCCTGCCACCTCACTTCCAGGAAAGACGCTTCACTGGCACTCATAACACTTCTCCACAGCCCTCAACAATAGCCCACAATGCCCCACTCCACAACATATATTGCTCTGAAAGTGGGCAAGGGCAAGTCATAGTATAAAATAAAGGGGGGGGGATATTACTTATAAAGTTACTTGGAAAATAACTGTCTTCTTTCAGAATCAGAGTATCATCAAATAGGCCTATCTACCAAAAGTGAAAACATCTGAGGAGATCTGTTTACAGTTTGGTCAAGGGTATGTAGTTGTTTACATGGGCTACATGCTTCAAGGCATCTGAATACTATAAATAAATGCAGACTTTTGTGAATTCCAGCAGCTTGTCTAGACCTACTCTAACACCAAATCCCAGAAGTGGCTGGAATAAATATACAGAGAAACAAGAACAGCAAAGCTACTAGGAGCCTGACATCTAGTGGCAAACTCAGGCTACACACGTAAAACTCATATACTGTTACCTAGCGTTACAGTATGATTTCCAAGCTGTAAATGGCTATGTCTGTGGGTTAGCCTACCTGTTGATTAGCTATAGAGAACAATTAGAGGTCCAGCCCATAAACTCTAGAGCAGCCCATTCGGAGCCAAAGTTAGGCCTCAGACCTGCCTCTTCTACTAGATTCACCCAATCTGGTTCAAAGAGCCCTACAACTCAACAAGAAGAGAGAAACTCAGGACAATTCTCTATCTTATTCTCTATTATGTGTAATGCATCCGGTGCAGCTGGGATGGTGTGCTTTTTGTTTGCAGCTGCCAAAGTTGGTGCTTGGTTTTTCAGAGTTTTGTTCTTTTTAGCCATTGATCCTGTATTTCTTCCTGCTTTTGTCAATATGGTTTTATGTGAGGTACCTGGTAGCTTCAGTTTGCTGGTTTTCTGCTACGGTGTATTTTTTTTAGTTTTCTTCTCCTGACTCAGAGTCTCCATCCAGCGGGATTTGGAAGCTGAAGCATCTTTGCCCCTTCCCTTACCAGTCTGTCCTGCCCCCTTACTAATAGTCTGTCCCACCTTGGGCACCTCAGCCCTCTCTTATTTTAGTGGTCTTAAAGATAGCAGGCCTAACAGTGTCATGAGGAGGCCGCAGCGAGCATGCCCGTCAGTTGTTGAAACACTCCTACTTTCACCAACATGTTCAACTGGAATTGTTGCAGAAGATGAAGAACGCTGTCCATGCGCCGAGGGGTTATATACGCCCTCATGGTGCAGGAGTTTCAGAGTCATGCCAATAAAGGTGACCTTTTGGCATGATGTAAAGTTGCTCTTTTCGTTTGTCAAGGTAAGACAGTGACGTGGGTCAGTGTCAGTGCTATGTTCTCGGTCACACTCTCGCGAGAGGGGGCCCAGATGAACCAGTCATTGAGGTAAGGAAGGATCTTGATCCCCTGTAGGTGGAGGATGCTCAGGGCTGCACTCACG
Source organism: Oncorhynchus mykiss (assembly GCF_057628025.1). Classification (NCBI taxonomy): domain Eukaryota; kingdom Metazoa; phylum Chordata; class Actinopteri; order Salmoniformes; family Salmonidae; genus Oncorhynchus; species Oncorhynchus mykiss. The sequence goes on from NC_143022.1 coordinate 23,268,846, forward strand.
CATCTTGTGAAGACACGAGGAGCCAGGGAGAGGTCGAAGGGTAATACCACCAACTGGTATGCCTGGCCTTGGAAGGGGAACTGTAGAAAACGCCTGTGTTCCGGTAAGACGGGAACGTGAAGGACAATAACCACCCAAGTCACTACCTGTTCACCCCGCTACCATCCAGAAGGCGAGGTCCGTACAGGTGCATCAGAGCTGGGAAAGAGAGATTGAAAAACAGCTTCTATCTCAAGGCCATCAGATTGTTAAACAGACACCACTAGCACAGAGAGGCAGCTGCCTACCTACAGCCTTGATATCACTGGCCACTTTAATAAATGGAACACTAGTCACTTTAATAGTGCCACTTTAAGAATATTTACCTTTCTCGCATTACTCATCTCATATGTATATACTGTATACTATATCCTTCACTATCTATTCTTTACAATCTATTGCATCTTAGCAGCTGCTTAGTGACTGCTCATCCATATATTTTATACTTACATGTTCTCATCCCATTATTTTACTAGATTGTCTGTATTTGGTTTTGTTGTGGAATTTGTTAGATATTAGGTTTTGTTGTGCAATTATTAGATATTACTTGTTAGATACTGCTGCACTGTCAGATCTAGAAGCATAACATGTATCAAGCCAACATGTAAAAGGGGAGAACTTTTAGGAAAACATTTAACCGTTTTAAATCCAGAACTGGACTGAAGCCTCCGTCTGTCACGCCCTGACCATTGTAAGCTGTTTTTTCTCTGTGCTGGTTGGGGCATGATAGTGACTAGGGTGGGTCATCTAGGGTTTTTGTATGTCTATGTTGGCTTGATATGGTTCCCAATCAGAGACAGCTGTTTATCGTTGTCTCTGATTGGGGATCATATTTAGGTAGCCATTTCCCGTTTGTGTTTGTGGGATTCAGTTTCCTGTCAACACTAGTTTGTATAGTGGCATGTTTCGGTTGTGTTTTATTGTTTTGGTGAGTTTTCAGTTTATTAAAAAAATATGTGGATCTCTGCTCACGCTGCGCCTTGGTCTCACTCATATGACGAACGTGACACTGTCTTTCTTTGGGAAACAGTTTGAGTAAAAGTAATATTGCTGTTCTGATGCTTTTACTCTTGTGACTGCTCCTTTCTCCAGGAGAGATGTCATCTCCTGGCTAAGGGCAATAGCTTTCATGGGGTCTGTGACTCAGATCAATTCTGACCCTAGAGAATGGTGGGGGTTGGCGTTGGAACTGCAGCCTCCACCCTTGTGAGAGGGTCATCACCACCCAGGGGTCTGAGGAGGGAGATGCCCAATAAGGCAGGTGTTGCTAAGTAATTGGCCGACCCCCCACCATTCAGTTTCAGCTGAATTGTGGGGCTGACCACTCAGTGTATACACTCAGTGACATGTAAACTAGAAGACATGTAAAATGTATCAAATTGCAGGAAATTAGATTTAAAACTGATATTTTTTCCTCTCTGCCAACAAGAGGGGTGTAACCATTTTTAGTTTGCAAGGTGGGGGTTTGTTACTATGATAAATCACAATATCCATCCAGACCTTACACCCCCTAGAAAGTTTGTGACCTGACCTTCTCAAATAGTATTTCAAGACCTGGGACCTACTGTATTATGGTAATTGAAAACAGTAGAGAACCTTCCTCTATTGTTCTTGCTGGGTGTGTATAGTACAGTAGAGAAAGTCTTCCTCTATTGTCCTCCCTGGGTGTGTACAGTACAGTAGAGAAAGTCTTCCTCTATTGTCCTCCCTGGGTGTGTACAGTACAGTAGAGAAAGTATTCCTCTATTGTTCTCGCTGGGTGTGTACAGTACAGTAGAGAAAGCCGTCCTCTATTGTCCCCCCGGGTGTGTATCAGTGGCAGTCGGTGCCATTTAAATGAGGGTAGACAATATTTTTCTTTATGAGCATGACCTTATTTCTATTGCAACATATTGGATGAATGTCATATTCCAATCACCCAGCTCAATGTAACAGTGATAGGTTCAGGTTATTACATGATACAAAAATGTTCCTTATACCCGTCATGAGGTTGCTACAACCTAGCCTATGAATTAAAGTTTACAACGTAGGTGTACAGGTCGAGAGAAATTTTAGTAATTAAGGTGAAAGATATTGACGCGTTCAATACCACCTTGCACAATCTTGCCTGCATCTAGCTGGTCTAGGGTGTAAACATTAGACAAACAGTTTGTCACAAGAATTTTCAATCCCAATGATAATAACTGACAATCAATAGCTCTGACCAATCCCCGAGATCTGTAAGACCATGGGTTTAATAATAATTTGTAAAAGACTCAGTTTATGCAAAAAGATAGTACAGTTCATTCAAAGAATGTTTTAAAGTCCATTATACAAAGGCATCCTTTGTATAGCTGCGCTCATACTTCCACACAAACAGTAGGTATCCTACGCACATACTTCCACACAAATAGCAGGTATCCTACGCACATACTTCCACACAAACAGTAGGTATCCTACGCACATACTTCCACACAAACAGTAGGTATCCTACGCACATACTTCCACACAAACAGTAGGTATCCTACGCCCATACTTCCACACAAACAGTAGGTGAGTTTTATCCTTCTCTATAGTTCTCACCACTGTGTATCACTACCCAGCTGACAGTTCCATCCCCGAGATTAAGGAAACATTGACAAGTACTCTCTATGTTATCATAGGTTCCTCAGAGGTCTAGCCAGGTCGGTCCTAACACAGTTTAACTGTTCTCTGTATTTTTCTTCGGCACACACATACAAGTTCAAATCCTAAACTACGCCTTGCTCAGACAGTCTGTGTTTTTCCACTATCCAGATGCATTGTTTGATCTAATTCTGACTAAAACTACACACCAGATTATAGATTTATGATTCTAATCAATTTTATACAATTATAAGGTTTCAGAGTGGAATTATTTTATCATTATCTTTCAACATACACATAATTTTATCAATCCACCCTTAATGACTAAATAATACACACTGATATATCAAACACTATATGGAAACATAAATGTTATACAAGTATAAACCAAACCAATACATGCATTTGTCAGGATTTGGCCAGGATTGTTCCGGTTTTGGCCACTAGATGCCCCCATTGTGCTTTTTTGAACCTTTTGTTTTTCCCTTGTTCTAGTTATTAGTTGCACCTGTGCCTCGTTTCCCTTGAATGTATTTAAACCCTTAGTTTTCCTCAGTTCTTTGCTCTGTGTTTGAATGTTAGCACCCAGCCCCAGCGATGCGGTGAACATTTGTTACTCCAGTTGGACTCAAATAAAATGTATTTGTCACATACACATGGTTAGCAGATGTTAATGCGAGTGTAGCGAAATGCTTGTGCTTCTAGTTCCGACAATGCAGTAATAACCAACAATTCCACAACTACTACCTCATACACACAAGTGTAAAAGGATAAAGAATATGTACATAAAGATATATGAATGAGTGATGGTACAGAACGGCATGGGCAAGATGCAGTAGATGGTATCGAGTACAGTATATACATATGAGATGAGTAATGTAGGGTATGTAAACAAAGTGGCATAGTTTAAAGTGGCTAGTGATACATGTATTACATAAAGATGCAGTAGATGATATATAGTGCAGTATATACATATATGTTATGTATGTTATGTTATTTTTAGTGCTACATTGATATTAACTACTGCATTGTTGGGTTTGGAGCTGCAAGAAAGGCATTTCACTGTACATGTGCACGTGACATTAAAACTTGACATTTGAAACAATAGGCTTGTCAACCTCTCAGATCACTGACTCAACGACCAGGAGATAGTAGGCTAGGCGGCTACAAATGTAACCATAACACTAGGTGAGCCGAGAGAGTCATATTGACTCAAAATGAATGTACTTTTTAAATTACTCTGCCATTTCTAAATGTAGTCATTTTTTCCCCATGCCGCTGCTTGCGCAGCTGATGATGGCCCATCTAAATCAAATAAAATAAAATGTATTTATATAGCCCTTCGTACATCAGCTGATATCTCAAAGTGCTGTACAGAAACCCAGCCTAAAACCCCAAACAGCAAGCAATGCAGGTGTAGAAGCACAGTGGCTAGGAAAAACTCCATAGAAAGGACAAAACCTAGGAAGAAACCTAGAGAGGAATCAGGCTATGTGGGGTGGCCAGTCCTCTTCTGGCTGTGCCGGGTGGAGATTATAACAGAACATGGCCAAGATGTTCAAATGTTCATAAATGACCAGCATGGTCGAATAATAATAAGGCAGAACAGTTGAAACTGGAGCAGCAGCACGGCCAGGTGGACTGGGGACAGCAAGGAGTCATCATGTTAGGTAGTCCTGGGGCATGGTCCTAGGGCTCAGGTCCTCCGAGAGAGAGAAAGAAAGAGAGAAAGAGAGAATTAGAGAAAGCACACTTAAATTCACACAGGACACCGAATAGGACAGGAGAAGTACTCCAGATATAACAAACTGACCCTAGCCCCCCGACACATAAACTACTGCAGCATAAATACTGGAGGGGTCAGGAGCCGCTGTGGCCCCATCCGAGGACACCCCCGGACAGTATGATCATTACACATGTGCACATTGTGCTGGGGACAATAAAAGGCCACTAAAATGTGCAGTTTTGCCACACAACACAATGCCACAGATGCCTTTGAGGGAGCGTGCAATTGGCATGCTGACTACAGGAATGTCCATCAGAGCTGATGCCAGAGAATTGAATGTTAATTTCTCAACCATAATCCGCCTCCAACGTCGTTTTAGAGAATGTGACAGTACATCTAACTGGCCTTATAACCGCAGACCATGAGTAATCACGCCAGCCCAGGACCTTCACATCTGGCTTCTTCAACTGTGGGATTGTCTGAGGAGGGGCCTGGCTCCCCAGTGGGTGGACCTGGCTCCCATGTGGGTGGGCCTGTGCCCCTGCCCAGTCATGGGAAATCCATAGATTAGGGCCTAATTTTATTTATTTCAATTGACTGACTTCCTTCTATGAACTGTAACTCAGTAAAAATGTTTAAATTGTTGTGCATGTTAGGTTCGTAGTTTTGTTCAGGATCATTTCACACATATAATAATAGAGTCTAACATCCAGATTAAATTGACAATAGTCTGATGGGTGAGAATATTATTACTTGTTAAATGGTACACTACGTATACAAAACATTAAGAACACCTGCCTTTTCCATGACATAGACTGACCAGGTGAATCCAGGTGAAAGCAGTGGTGTAAAGTTCTTAACTGAAAATACTTTAAATAACCACTTAAGTAGTTTTTTGTGTATCTGTACTTTGCTATTTATACTTCTACTTTAACTTTACTACATTCCTAAAAAAAATGATTTACTTTTCACTACATACATTTTCCCTGACACCAAAAATACTCGTTACATTTTGAATGCTTAGCAGGACAGAAAATGGTCCAATTCAAACACTTATCAAGAGAACATCCCTGGTCATCCCTACTGCCTCTGATCTCGCGGACTGACTAAACACAAATGCTTCGTTTGTAAATGATGTCTGAGTGTTGGAGTGTGCCCCTGCCTATTCTTAAAATAAGACATTTGAAATGATTCATACTTTTACTTTTGATACTTAAGTATATTTTAGCAATTACATTTACTTTTGAAATGTAAGTATATTTAAAACAAAATACTTTGACTTTTACTCAAGAACTATTTTACTGGGTGCCTTTCGTTTTTATTTGAGTAATTTAAAATTAAGGTATCTTTACTTTTACTCAAGTATGACAATTGAATTGGGTCATTTTTCCACCATTGGGTGAAAGCTATGATCCCTTATTGATGTCACATGTTAAATTCACTTCAATCAACGTAGATGAAGGGGAGGAGGCAGCTTAAAGAATGATTTTTAAGCTTTGAGACAATTAAGGCATGGATTGTATATGTGTGCCATTCAGAGGGTGAATGGGCAAGACAAAATATTTAAGTGCCTTTGAACGGGGTATGGTAGTAGGTGCAAGGTGCAACAGTTTGTGTTAAGAACTGCAACACTTTTGGGTTTTTCACGCTCAACAGAATTATCCACCACCCAACGGACATACAGACGACATGACATAACTGTGGGAAGCATTGGAGTCAACATGGGCCAGCATCCCTGTGGAACACTTTCGACACCTCATAGGGGAGGGGGGGGGGGGTGCAACTCAATATTCGGAAGGTGTTCATAATATTTGATATATTAAGTGTATATGAATAGTTTGATGAACAGCACAGCTTGGAATTGACACAGATACAGAGAAACAAATTGAATGTCAAAAATAACTTTTGCTAATTCTCCTACGGAGTCACAAGCAGGTTAGTGAAACATTATTCAAGTTTAGATAAATCTAAATATATTCATGTCACCAAAAAACGGATTAAAACAGCCTTAACAGCACTCTGTAGGTTAGCACCATAGTATACATAGTTAGCACCTCTGGGTACATTTACTTCAACACAAAATCTAGGATGTTCAAGATTCTCACCCACTTCCAAGGACTTACACAGTAATTATGACGACTTCCGGAGGACTTCCTCCAACTTATCAGAGCTCTTGCAGCATGAACTGACATGTTGTCCATCCAATCAAAGGATCAGAGAATGAATCTAGTACTGAAAGCATAAGCTACAGCTAGCTAGCACTGCAGTGCATAAAATGTGGTGAGCAGTTGACTCAAAGAGAAAGACAACAGTTTTGAACAAATTCATTTCTTCTAAAATTAAGGAGAACTAAGCAGTGTGACGGTTCTCATTCCTGCCACCATTTATTAGAAATTATCACGAATTATAAGGTACTATTTAATTGTTTATTGAGCACTAGTGTGTAAGGTGCTAGTGTGTAAGGTACTGCCGTATGCACAAGGTGTTGGGAGCTGGGGGAAGACATAGTGGGCACACAGCAATCTGTGACAGAACATAAACATTTTAGCAATCTCTTCTGTATATTTTTTTTTATTTTTTTTATTTCACCTTTATTTAACCAGGTAGGCTAGTTGAGAACAAGTTCTCATTTGCAACTGCGACCTGGCCAAGATAAGGCATAGCAGTGTGAACAGACAACACAGAGTTACACATGGAGTAAACAATTAACAAGTCAATAACACAGTAGAAAAAAGGGGAGTCTATATATACATTGTGTGCAAAAGGCATGAGAAGGTAGGCAGATAATTACAATTATGCAGATTAACACTGGAGTGATAAATGATCAGATGGTTATGTAAAGGTAGAGATAGAGATATTGGTGTGCAAAAGAGCAGAAAAATAAATAAATAAAAACAGTATGGGGATGAGGTAGGTGAAAATGGGTGGGCTATTTACCAATAGACTATGTACAGCTGCAGCGATCGGTTAGCTGCTCAGATAGCAGATGTTTGAAGTTGGTGAGGGAGATAAAAGTCTCCAACTTCAGCGATTTTTGCAATTCGTTCCAATCACAGGCAGCAGAGAACTGGAACGAAAGGCGGCCAAATGAGGTGTTGGCTTTAGGGATGATCAGTGAGATACACCTGCTGGAGCGCGTGCTACGGATGGGTGTTGCCATCGTAGCCAGTGAACTGAGATAAGGCGGAGCTTTACCTAGCATGGACTTGTAGATGACCTGGAGCCAGTGGGTCTGGCGACGAATATGTAGCGAGGGCCAGCCGACTAGAGCATACAAGTCGCAGTGGTGGGTGGTATAAGGTGCTTTAGTGACAAAACGGATGGCACTGTGATAAACTGCATCCAGTTTGCTGAGTAGAGTGTTGGAAGCAATTTTGTAGATGACATCGCCGAAGTCGAGGATCGGTAGGATAGTCAGTTTTACTAGGGTAAGTTTGGCGGCGTGAGTGAAGGAGGCTTTGTTGCGGAATAGAAAGCCAACTCTTGATTTGATTTTCGATTGGAGATGTTTGATATGGGTCTGGAAGGAGAGTTTAGAGTCTAGCCAGACACCTAGGTACTTATAGATGTCCACATATTCAAGGTCGGAACCATCCAGGGTGGTGATGCTGGTCAGGCGTGCGGGTGCAGGCAGCGAACGGTTGAAAAGCATGCATTTGGTTTTACTAGCGTTTAAGAGCAGTTGGAGGCCACGGAAGGAGTGCTGTATGGCATTGAAGCTTGTTTGGAGGTTAGATAGCACAGTGTCCAAGGACGGGCCGGAAGTATATAGAATGGTGTCGTCTGCGTAGAGGTGGATCAGGGAATCGCCCGCAGCATGAGAAACATCATTGATATATACAGAGAAAAGAGTCGGCCCGAGAATTGAACCCTGTGGCACCCCCATAGAGACTGCCAGAGGACCGGACAGCATGCCCTCCGATTTGACACACTGAACTCTGTCTGCAAAGTAATTGGTGAACCAGGCAAGGCAGTCATCCGAAAAACCGAGGCTACTGAGTCTGCCGATAAGAATACGGTGATTGACAGAGTCGAAAGCCTTGGCAAGGTCTATGAAGACGGCTGCACAGTACTGTCTTTTATCGATGGCGGTTATGATATCGTTTAGTACCTTGAGCGTGGCTGAGGTACACCCGTGACCGGCTCGGAAACCAGATTGCACAGCGGAGAAGGTACGGCGGGATTCAAGATGGTCAGTGATCTGTTTGTTGACTTGGCTTTCGAAGACCTTAGATAGGCAGGGCAGGATGGATATTGGTCTGTAACAGTTTGGGTCCAGGGTGTCGCCCCCTTTGAAGAGGGGGATGACTGCGGCAGCTTTCCAATCCTTGGGGATCTCAGACGATATGAAAGAGAGGTTGAACAGGCTGGTAATAGGGGTTGCGACAATGGCGGCGGATAGTTTCAGGAATAGAGGGTCCAGATTGTCAAGCCCAGCTGATTTGTACGGGTCCAGGTTTTGCAGCTCTTTCAGAACATCTGCTATCTGGATTTGGGTAAAGGAGAACCTGGAGAGGCTTGGGCGAGTAGCTGCGGGGGGGGGGGGGAGCTGTTGGACGAGGTTGGAGTAGCCAGGCGGAAGGCATGGCCAGCCGTTGAGAAATGCTTGTTGAAGTTTTCGATAATCATGGATTTATCGGTGGTGACCGTGTTACCTAGCCTCAGTGCAGTGGGCAGCTGGGAGGAGGTGCTCTTGTTCTCCATGGACTTCACAGTGTCCCAGAACTTTTTGGAGTTGGAGCTACAGGATGCAAACTTCTGCCTGAAGAAGTTGGCTTTAGCTTTCCTGACTGACTGTGTGTATTGGTTCCTGACTTCCCTGAACAGTTGCATATCGCGGGGACTGTTCGATGTTAGTGCAGTCCGCCACAGGATGTTTTTGTGCTGGTCGAGGGCAGTCAGGTCTGGAGTGAACCAGGGGCTATATCTGTTCTTAGTTCTGCATTTTTTGAACGGAGCATGCTTATCTAAAATGGTGAGGAAGTTACTTTTAAAGAAAGACCAGGCATCCTCAACTGACAGGATGAGGTCAATGTCCTTCCAGGATACCCGGGCCAGGTCGATTAGAAAGGCCTGCTCACAGAAGTGTTTTAGGGAGCGTTTGACAGTGATGAGGGGTGGTCGTTTGACTGCGGCTCCATAGCGGATACAGGCAATGAGGCAGTGATCGCTGAGATCCTGGTTGAAGACAGCGGAGGTGTATTTGGAGGGCCAGTTGGTCAGGATGACGTCAATGAGGGTGCCCTTGTTTACAGAGTTAGGGTTGTACCTGGTGGGTTCCTTGATGATTTGAGTGAGATTGAGGGCATCTAGCTTAGATTGTAGGACTGCCGGGGTGTTAAGCATATCCCAGTTTAGGTCACCTAACAGAACAAACTCTGAAGCTAGATGGGGGGCGATCAATTCACAAATGGTGTCCAGGGCACAGCTGGGAGCTGAGGGGGGTCGGTAGCAGGCGGCAACAGTGAGAGACTTATTTCTGGAGAGAGTAATTTTCAAAATTAGTAGTTCGAACTGTTTGGGTATGGACCTGGAAAGTATGACATTACTTTGCAGGCTATCTCTGCAGTAGACTGCAACTCCTCCTCCTTTGGCAGTTCTATCTTGACGGAAGATGTTATAGTTGGGTATGGAAATCTCAGAATTTTTGGTGGCCTTCCTGAGCCAGGATTCAGACACGGCAAGGACATCAGGGTTAGCAGAGTGTGCTAGAGCAGTGAGTAAGACAAACTTAGGGAGGAGGCTTCTGATGTTGACATGCATGAAACCAAGGCTTTTTCGATCACAGAAGTCAACAAATGAGGGTGCCTGGGGACATGCAGGGCCTGGGTTTACCTCCACATCACCCGCGGAACAGAGAAGGAGTAGTATGAGGGTGCGGCTGAAGGCTATCAAAACTGGTCGCCTAGGGCGTTGGGGACAGAGAATAAGAGGAGCAGGTTTCTGGGCATGGTAGAATATATTCAGGGCATAATGCGCAAACAGGGGTATGGTGGGGTGCGGGTACAGCGGAGGTAAGCCCAGGCACTGGGTGATGATGAGAGAGGTTGTATCTCTGGACATGCTGGTTGTAATGGGTGAGGTCACCGCATGTGTGGGGGGTGGGACAAAGGAGGTAACAGGGGTATAAAGAGTGGAACTAGGGGCTCCATTGTAAACTAAAACAATGATAACTAACCTGCACAACAGTATCCAAGGCATATTGACATTTGAGAAAGACATACAGCGAGGCATACAGTAATCACAGGTGTTGAATTGGGAGAGCTAGCTAAAACAGTAGGTGAGACAACAGCTAATCAGCTAGCACAACAACAGCAGGTAGAATGGCGATTGATTAGGCAGAGAGGGTCGGATTAACTACACACAGAGCCTAAGTGCGGCTGGGGCCGACAGATAAAACATAAACAAGCAGAATGGATTACCGTGATTAATGGACAGTCCAGCATGCATCAGCTATGTAGCCAAGTGATCAGTGTCCAAGGGGCAGCGGTGGATGGGGCAGGGAAGCTGGACTGGCGAGTGTTATCCAGGTTAGAAAACTAACAATGACCAAATAGCTTGTAGCCAGTTAGCTGGTTAGCTTCTGGAGGTTCTTGAGTGTGTTCTAAAAATGTAAAGATAATAGCGGTTCCGTATCACATTGGGTGAGGCAGGTTACCGGAAGGTATAAACAAATTAAAAATCGAAAAGGGATAGAAAGTAAATATGGGTTCAGTGAGTGTTTGGGACGCGGCGATTCAGACGGTTAGCAGGCCTGTGCTAACAAGCTAACAGTTAGTAGACGGTGCTAAACACGGTAGCAGTTAGCGGACCGGGCTAAACAAGCTAGCAGTTAGCAGGCCGAATTTGCAAGCAAGGAGATAGCAAGGGCTAGAGAGTTAGCCTTTGGGGACGTCGCGATGGGGGTATCTGTTTATTCCTCTTCATGCAGTGACATCGATGGACCGGTCGTGGGTCTGGATATTGTAGCCCAGGAGCTCAAAATGTTCCGTTTGCGATGGGAATCCGGGGATGAAAAATAAAATAATAAATAGGTCCGTTATGCTCTGGTTAGAGTCGCGTTGTTCGAACTGGCGAGAGCTTTCCGAGCTAAAGGTTAGCTGATGACCGGTTAGCTGAAGACCGCTAGCAATGTTTTGCTGAAGCTGGTAGTTCGTTGGCTAGCTTCAGTTGAGGGGTTCCAAGGTCCGAAGTAAATATAAATACTTTAGGAAAAATAGCTACGTTGGGTGAGGCGGGTTGCAGGAGAGTATTTAGAAGAAGTTGAGGTTCAGCAAAAAGTTTTAAAGATGTGTGAAGAAAAAAAAAAAAAAAAAAAAAAACGAAAACAAACGATATATACAAGGGACACAACACGACAATACGTCCTACTGCTACGCCATCTTGGATCTTGTGAGTATCTGTTCGCTAACTGAGTTTGCATTTCAGAAGCTGAGCTGTGCACTTACAGTGATGTGCCTTCCATTCGTTTCGTCTCATCTTGTGTTTTGTAAAGGAAGTGACGGCGTATTCAGACCATTTTTATGAAATGGGTTCCCACCATTGTTGACGGTGGACGAGTCCAAGTCAGTAGTGAAAAGTGATTCACTACTATGTGTATTTCTAGACTTAATTGATGGTCATTGTGTTTTATTGATAGAATAATTTGTATGTTTAAGATAATGACTAAAGTATTCCACCCTGAAAACATATAATTGTATGAAATGTGTTAGAGTCATAATCCAATAATGTGTGTGACTAGACTTTTTAAGACTATGCCATTGTGTTAAAATTTCGCAATAAGAGCAGGGTATAGTTGAGACATTCAAGGACAACCGAACTGTCGATTTGTGATAACAGTGAAAGTAATAACTGGAAAGAGGCCTCCCCACCATAGGGAGGAGAAAAACTGTTAGAAATGGCTTGCAGAAGATAAGAAAACATGTTGCAGAAGTGTGATAAACAATGTATGTGAACTAGAGGTCGACCGATTAATCGGAGCTATTTCGGCTACAAAAATGACCTTTAAGGAAAAAAGGAACATTTGCTATCTAACTGGGAGTCTCGTGAGTGAAAACATCCGAAGCTCAAAGGTAAACGATTTAATTTGATTGCTTTTCTGATTTTCGTGACCAAGCTGCTTGCTGCAAGCTGGGCATAATGCTATGCTAGGCTATCGATAAACTTACACAAATGCTTGTTTTGCTTTGGCTGTAAAGCATCATTTCAAAATCTGAGATGACAGGGCGATTAACAAAAAGCTAAGCTGTGTTTCAATATATTTCACTTGTGATTTCATGAATATGAATAGTTTCTAGTAATATTTTTTGTCCGTTGCGTTATGCTAATTAGTGTCAGTTGATGACAATTCTCGCAGATCTGGGAGAATTGTCATCAACTGACACTAATTAGCATAACACAACGGACAAAAAATATTACTAGAAAATATTCATATTCATGAAATCACAAGTGAAATATACTGAAGCACAGCTTAGCCTTTTGTTAAATAGCCACCACTAACATTGAGTGGCTGCTGCCAACACACTGACTCAACTCCAGCCACTTTAATAATGGGAATTGATGTAAAATATATCACTAGTCACTTTAAACAATGCCACTTAATATAATGTTTACATACCCTACATTATTCATCTCATATGTAAGATGGAACAAAAACACATGGAATAAGAAATAGGAATAACACGAGAAAGTAAGAGGCTATTGTATATACAGGGTAATTTACAATGTGCAGGGATACTGGAGTGATAGAGGTAGATATGTATAGGGGTAAGGTAAACAGGTGTCAGGACAGAATCAACTGCGTAAATTATGACTGTATGTGAGTGTGTGTGCATGTGTGTAGAGTCAGTATAAATGTGTGTGCATGTTATCTGCTGATCTGCGCATACTCTGAGAACACACCCTGGAATACCGTCTGGTCCCGCGGTCTTGCGAGTGTTGATCTGAATAAAGATCTTTTTTCACATCTTATGACTTTGAGTATGTGGACAACTACAAATACCTAGGTGTCTGGTTAGACTGTAAACTCTCCTTCCAGACTCACATTAAGCATCTCCAATCAAAAATTAAATCTAGAATTGGCTTCCTACTTAGCATCAAAGCATCCTTCCCTCGTGCTGCCAAACATACCCTCGTAAAACTGACTATCCTACCGATCCTTGACTTCGGTGATGTAATTTACAAAATACCCTCAAAGTCTACTCAGAAAATTGGATGTAGTCGATCACAGTGCCATCCGTTTCGTCACCAAAGCCCCATATACTACCCACCACTGTGACCTGTATGCCCTCGTTGGCTGGCCCTCGCTACATATTCGTTGCCAAACCCACTGGCTCCAGGTCATCTATAAGTCTTTGCTAGGTAAAGCCCTGCCTTATCTCAGCTCACTGGTCACCAAAGCAGCACCCACCCATAGCACGTGCTCCATCAGGTCAATTTCACTGGTCATCCCCAAAGCCAACTCCTCCTTTTTCCGCCTTTCCTTCTACTTCTCTGCTGCCAATGACTGGAATGAATTACAAAAATCACTGAAGCTGGAGTCTTATATCTCTCTCTTTAAGCATCAGCTGTCAGAGCAGCGTACCGATCATTGCACCTGTACACAGCCCATCTGTAAATAGCCCACCCAACTACCTCATCCCAATATTGTTATTTATTTTTTGCTCCTTTGCACCCCAGTATCTCTACTTGCACATTCATCTTCTGCACATCTACCACTCCAGTGGTAGACCATAACAATAACAAATTATGGCTGTAGAACAGTTTTAGCTTAAAAGTTGGACAGAGTTCCAACACTTCAGAGATGAAGGTTTACTTCCATCTCTCCATGAAGATTACACTGATCTATTGCTAAATTGTAATTTCTTCGCCACTTTGGCCTATTCACTGCCTTATCTCCCGAATCTTACTACATTTGCACACACTGTACAGTGCCTTGCGAAAGTATTCGGCCCCTTTGAACTTTGCGACCTTTTGCCACATTTCAGGCTTCAAACATAAAGATATAAAACTGTATTTTTTTGTGAAGAATCAACAACAAGTGGGACACAATCATGAAGTGGAACGACATTTATTGGATATTTCAAACTTTTTTAACAAATCAAAAACTGAAAAATTGGGCGTGCAAAATTATTCAGCCCCTTTACTTTCAGTGCAGCAAACTCTCTCCAGAAGTTCAGTGAGGATCTCTGAATGATCCAATGTTGACCTAAATGACTAATGATGATAAATACAATCCACCTGTGTGTAATCAAGTCTCCGTATAAATGCACCTGCACTGTGATAGTCTCAGAGGTCCGTTAAAAGCGCAGAGAGCATCATGAAGAACAAGGAACACACCAGGCAGGTCCGAGATACTGTTGTGAAGAAGTTTAAAGCCGGATTTGGATACAAAAATATTTCCCAGGCTTTAAACATCCCAAGGAGCACTGTGCAAGCGATAATATTGAAATGGAAGGAGTATCAGACCACTACAAATCTACCAAGACCTGGCCGTCCCTCTAAACTTTCAGCTCATACAAGGAGAAGACTGATCAGAGATGCAGCCAAGAGGCCCATGATCACTCTGGATGAACTGCAGAGATCTACAGCTGAGGTGGGAGACTCTGTCCATAGGACAACAATCAGTCGTATATTGCACAAATCTGGCATTTATGGAAGAGTGGCAAGAAGAAAGCCATTTCTTAAAGATATCCATAAAAAGTGTTGTTTAAAGTTTGCCACAAGCCACCTGGGAGACACACCAAACATGTGGAAGAAGGTGCTCTGGTCAGATGAAACCAAAATTTAACTTTTTGGCAACAATGCAATGGCGTAAAAGCAACACAGCTCATCACCTTGAACACACCATCCCCACTGTCAAACATGGTGGTGGCAGCATCATGGTTTGGGCCTGCTTTTCTTCAGCAGGGACAGGGAAGATGGTTAAAATTGATGGGAAGATGGATGGAGCCAAATACAGGACCATTCTGGAAGAAAACCTGATGGAGTCTGCAAAAGACCTGAGACTGGGACGGAGATTTGTCTTCCAACAAGACAATGATCCAAAACATAAAGCAAAATCTACAATGGAATGGTTCAAAAATAAACATATCCAGGTGTTAGAATGGCCAAGTCAAAGTCCAGACCTGAATCCAATCGAGAATCTGTGGAAAGAACTGAAAACTGCTGTTCACAAATGCTCTCCATCCAACCTCACTGAGCTCGAGCTGTTTTGCAAGGAGGAATGGGAAAAATGTCAGTCTCTCGATGTGCAAAACTGATAGAGACATACCCCAAGCGACTTACAGCTGTAATCGCAGCAAAAGGTGGCGCTACAAAGTATTAACTTAAGGGGGCTGAATAATTTTGCACGCCCAATTTTTCCGTTTTTGATTTGTTAAAAAAGTTTGAAATATCCAATAAATGTCGTTCCACTTCATGATTGTGTCCCACTTGTTGTTGATTCTTCACAAAAAAATACAGTTTTATATCTTTATGTTTGAAGCCTGAAATGTGGCAAAAGGTCGCAAAGTTCAAGGGGGCCGAATACTTTCGCAAGGCACTGTATATAGATTTTTCTATTGTGTTGTTGACTGTACATTTGTTTATCCCATATGTAACTCTGTGCTGTTTGTGTCGCACTGCTTTGCTTTATCTTGGCCAGGTCGCAGTTGTAAATGGGAACTTGTTCTCAACTGGCCTACCTAGTTAAACAAAGGTTCAATTTAAAAAAGTGCTCTGGGTCTGTGAGGGCCCTCACGCATGGTACGGTGTTGTTATTGTCAAAGCGTTGAGTTTGTCTGGAGAGAGGCATCGTTGGGTCGATCACGGCTGGATCTTCCTTTGTATTCAGTAATGGACAGTAGCCCCTGCCATATGCAGCAGGCAGTTGAGCCTGTGTAAGCTGATTGCGAGGTCTTGCGAGTGTTGATCTGAATAAAGATCTTTTTTCACATCTTATGACTTTGAGTATGTGGACAACTACAAATACCTAGGTGTCTGGTTAGACTGTAAACTCTCCTTCCAGACTCACATTAAGCATCTCCAATCAAAAATTAAATCTAGAATTGGCTTCCTACTTAGCATCAAAGCATCCTTCCCTCGTGCTGCCAAACATACCCTCGTAAAACTGACTATCCTACCGATCCTTGACTTCGGTGATGTAATTTACAAAATACCCTCAAAGTCTACTCAGAAAATTGGATGTAGTCGATCACAGTGCCATCCGTTTCGTCACCAAAGCCCCATATACTACCCACCACTGTGACCTGTATGCCCTCGTTGGCTGGCCCTCGCTACATATTCGTTGCCAAACCCACTGGCTCCAGGTCATCTATAAGTCTTTGCTAGGTAAAGCCCTGCCTTATCTCAGCTCACTGGTCACCAAAGCAGCACCCACCCATAGCACGTGCTCCATCAGGTCAATTTCACTGGTCATCCCCAAAGCCAACTCCTCCTTTTTCCGCCTTTCCTTCTACTTCTCTGCTGCCAATGACTGGAATGAATTACAAAAATCACTGAAGCTGGAGTCTTATATCTCTCTCTTTAAGCATCAGCTGTCAGAGCAGCGTACCGATCATTGCACCTGTACACAGCCCATCTGTAAATAGCCCACCCAACTACCTCATCCCAATATTGTTATTTATTTTTTGCTCCTTTGCACCCCAGTATCTCTACTTGCACATTCATCTTCTGCACATCTACCACTCCAGTGGTAGACCATAACAATAACAAATTATGGCTGTAGAACAGTTTTAGCTTAAAAGTTGGACAGAGTTCCAACACTTCAGAGATGAAGGTTTACTTCCATCTCTCCATGAAGATTACACTGATCTATTGCTAAATTGTAATTTCTTCGCCACTTTGGCCTATTCACTGCCTTATCTCCCGAATCTTACTACATTTGCACACACTGTACAGTGCCTTGCGAAAGTATTCGGCCCCTTTGAACTTTGCGACCTTTTGCCACATTTCAGGCTTCAAACATAAAGATATAAAACTGTATTTTTTTGTGAAGAATCAACAACAAGTGGGACACAATCATGAAGTGGAACGACATTTATTGGATATTTCAAACTTTTTTAACAAATCAAAAACTGAAAAATTGGGCGTGCAAAATTATTCAGCCCCTTTACTTTCAGTGCAGCAAACTCTCTCCAGAAGTTCAGTGAGGATCTCTGAATGATCCAATGTTGACCTAAATGACTAATGATGATAAATACAATCCACCTGTGTGTAATCAAGTCTCCGTATAAATGCACCTGCACTGTGATAGTCTCAGAGGTCCGTTAAAAGCGCAGAGAGCATCATGAAGAACAAGGAACACACCAGGCAGGTCCGAGATACTGTTGTGAAGAAGTTTAAAGCCGGATTTGGATACAAAAATATTTCCCAGGCTTTAAACATCCCAAGGAGCACTGTGCAAGCGATAATATTGAAATGGAAGGAGTATCAGACCACTACAAATCTACCAAGACCTGGCCGTCCCTCTAAACTTTCAGCTCATACAAGGAGAAGACTGATCAGAGATGCAGCCAAGAGGCCCATGATCACTCTGGATGAACTGCAGAGATCTACAGCTGAGGTGGGAGACTCTGTCCATAGGACAACAATCAGTCGTATATTGCACAAATCTGGCATTTATGGAAGAGTGGCAAGAAGAAAGCCATTTCTTAAAGATATCCATAAAAAGTGTTGTTTAAAGTTTGCCACAAGCCACCTGGGAGACACACCAAACATGTGGAAGAAGGTGCTCTGGTCAGATGAAACCAAAATTTAACTTTTTGGCAACAATGCAATGGCGTAAAAGCAACACAGCTCATCACCTTGAACACACCATCCCCACTGTCAAACATGGTGGTGGCAGCATCATGGTTTGGGCCTGCTTTTCTTCAGCAGGGACAGGGAAGATGGTTAAAATTGATGGGAAGATGGATGGAGCCAAATACAGGACCATTCTGGAAGAAAACCTGATGGAGTCTGCAAAAGACCTGAGACTGGGACGGAGATTTGTCTTCCAACAAGACAATGATCCAAAACATAAAGCAAAATCTACAATGGAATGGTTCAAAAATAAACATATCCAGGTGTTAGAATGGCCAAGTCAAAGTCCAGACCTGAATCCAATCGAGAATCTGTGGAAAGAACTGAAAACTGCTGTTCACAAATGCTCTCCATCCAACCTCACTGAGCTCGAGCTGTTTTGCAAGGAGGAATGGGAAAAATGTCAGTCTCTCGATGTGCAAAACTGATAGAGACATACCCCAAGCGACTTACAGCTGTAATCGCAGCAAAAGGTGGCGCTACAAAGTATTAACTTAAGGGGGCTGAATAATTTTGCACGCCCAATTTTTCCGTTTTTGATTTGTTAAAAAAGTTTGAAATATCCAATAAATGTCGTTCCACTTCATGATTGTGTCCCACTTGTTGTTGATTCTTCACAAAAAAATACAGTTTTATATCTTTATGTTTGAAGCCTGAAATGTGGCAAAAGGTCGCAAAGTTCAAGGGGGCCGAATACTTTCGCAAGGCACTGTATATAGATTTTTCTATTGTGTTGTTGACTGTACATTTGTTTATCCCATATGTAACTCTGTGCTGTTTGTGTCGCACTGCTTTGCTTTATCTTGGCCAGGTCGCAGTTGTAAATGGGAACTTGTTCTCAACTGGCCTACCTAGTTAAACAAAGGTTCAATTTAAAAAAGTGCTCTGGGTCTGTGAGGGCCCTCACGCATGGTACGGTGTTGTTATTGTCAAAGCGTTGAGTTTGTCTGGAGAGAGGCATCGTTGGGTCGATCACGGCTGGATCTTCCTTTGTATTCAGTAATGGACAGTAGCCCCTGCCATATGCAGCAGGCAGTTGAGCCTGTGTAAGCTGATTGCGAGGTCTTGCGAGTGTTGATCTGAATAAAGATCTTTTTTCACATCTTATGACTTTGAGTATGTGGACAACTACAAATACCTAGGTGTCTGGTTAGACTGTAAACTCTCCTTCCAGACTCACATTAAGCATCTCCAATCAAAAATTAAATCTAGAATTGGCTTCCTACTTAGCATCAAAGCATCCTTCCCTCGTGCTGCCAAACATACCCTCGTAAAACTGACTATCCTACCGATCCTTGACTTCGGTGATGTAATTTACAAAATACCCTCAAAGTCTACTCAGAAAATTGGATGTAGTCGATCACAGTGCCATCCGTTTCGTCACCAAAGCCCCATATACTACCCACCACTGTGACCTGTATGCCCTCGTTGGCTGGCCCTCGCTACATATTCGTTGCCAAACCCACTGGCTCCAGGTCATCTATAAGTCTTTGCTAGGTAAAGCCCTGCCTTATCTCAGCTCACTGGTCACCAAAGCAGCACCCACCCATAGCACGTGCTCCATCAGGTCAATTTCACTGGTCATCCCCAAAGCCAACTCCTCCTTTTTCCGCCTTTCCTTCTACTTCTCTGCTGCCAATGACTGGAATGAATTACAAAAATCACTGAAGCTGGAGTCTTATATCTCTCTCTTTAAGCATCAGCTGTCAGAGCAGCGTACCGATCATTGCACCTGTACACAGCCCATCTGTAAATAGCCCACCCAACTACCTCATCCCAATATTGTTATTTATTTTTTGCTCCTTTGCACCCCAGTATCTCTACTTGCACATTCATCTTCTGCACATCTACCACTCCAGTGGTAGACCATAACAATAACAAATTATGGCTGTAGAACAGTTTTAGCTTAAAAGTTGGACAGAGTTCCAACACTTCAGAGATGAAGGTTTACTTCCATCTCTCCATGAAGATTACACTGATCTATTGCTAAATTGTAATTTCTTCGCCACTTTGGCCTATTCACTGCCTTATCTCCCGAATCTTACTACATTTGCACACACTGTACAGTGCCTTGCGAAAGTATTCGGCCCCTTTGAACTTTGCGACCTTTTGCCACATTTCAGGCTTCAAACATAAAGATATAAAACTGTATTTTTTTGTGAAGAATCAACAACAAGTGGGACACAATCATGAAGTGGAACGACATTTATTGGATATTTCAAACTTTTTTAACAAATCAAAAACTGAAAAATTGGGCGTGCAAAATTATTCAGCCCCTTTACTTTCAGTGCAGCAAACTCTCTCCAGAAGTTCAGTGAGGATCTCTGAATGATCCAATGTTGACCTAAATGACTAATGATGATAAATACAATCCACCTGTGTGTAATCAAGTCTCCGTATAAATGCACCTGCACTGTGATAGTCTCAGAGGTCCGTTAAAAGCGCAGAGAGCATCATGAAGAACAAGGAACACACCAGGCAGGTCCGAGATACTGTTGTGAAGAAGTTTAAAGCCGGATTTGGATACAAAAATATTTCCCAGGCTTTAAACATCCCAAGGAGCACTGTGCAAGCGATAATATTGAAATGGAAGGAGTATCAGACCACTACAAATCTACCAAGACCTGGCCGTCCCTCTAAACTTTCAGCTCATACAAGGAGAAGACTGATCAGAGATGCAGCCAAGAGGCCCATGATCACTCTGGATGAACTGCAGAGATCTACAGCTGAGGTGGGAGACTCTGTCCATAGGACAACAATCAGTCGTATATTGCACAAATCTGGCATTTATGGAAGAGTGGCAAGAAGAAAGCCATTTCTTAAAGATATCCATAAAAAGTGTTGTTTAAAGTTTGCCACAAGCCACCTGGGAGACACACCAAACATGTGGAAGAAGGTGCTCTGGTCAGATGAAACCAAAATTTAACTTTTTGGCAACAATGCAATGGCGTAAAAGCAACACAGCTCATCACCTTGAACACACCATCCCCACTGTCAAACATGGTGGTGGCAGCATCATGGTTTGGGCCTGCTTTTCTTCAGCAGGGACAGGGAAGATGGTTAAAATTGATGGGAAGATGGATGGAGCCAAATACAGGACCATTCTGGAAGAAAACCTGATGGAGTCTGCAAAAGACCTGAGACTGGGACGGAGATTTGTCTTCCAACAAGACAATGATCCAAAACATAAAGCAAAATCTACAATGGAATGGTTCAAAAATAAACATATCCAGGTGTTAGAATGGCCAAGTCAAAGTCCAGACCTGAATCCAATCGAGAATCTGTGGAAAGAACTGAAAACTGCTGTTCACAAATGCTCTCCATCCAACCTCACTGAGCTCGAGCTGTTTTGCAAGGAGGAATGGGAAAAATGTCAGTCTCTCGATGTGCAAAACTGATAGAGACATACCCCAAGCGACTTACAGCTGTAATCGCAGCAAAAGGTGGCGCTACAAAGTATTAACTTAAGGGGGCTGAATAATTTTGCACGCCCAATTTTTCCGTTTTTGATTTGTTAAAAAAGTTTGAAATATCCAATAAATGTCGTTCCACTTCATGATTGTGTCCCACTTGTTGTTGATTCTTCACAAAAAAATACAGTTTTATATCTTTATGTTTGAAGCCTGAAATGTGGCAAAAGGTCGCAAAGTTCAAGGGGGCCGAATACTTTCGCAAGGCACTGTATATAGATTTTTCTATTGTGTTGTTGACTGTACATTTGTTTATCCCATATGTAACTCTGTGCTGTTTGTGTCGCACTGCTTTGCTTTATCTTGGCCAGGTCGCAGTTGTAAATGGGAACTTGTTCTCAACTGGCCTACCTAGTTAAACAAAGGTTCAATTTAAAAAAGTGCTCTGGGTCTGTGAGGGCCCTCACGCATGGTACGGTGTTGTTATTGTCAAAGCGTTGAGTTTGTCTGGAGAGAGGCATCGTTGGGTCGATCACGGCTGGATCTTCCTTTGTATTCAGTAATGGACAGTAGCCCCTGCCATATGCAGCAGGCAGTTGAGCCTGTGTAAGCTGATTGCGAGGTCTTGCGAGTGTTGATCTGAATAAAGATCTTTTTTCACATCTTATGACTTTGAGTATGTGGACAACTACAAATACCTAGGTGTCTGGTTAGACTGTAAACTCTCCTTCCAGACTCACATTAAGCATCTCCAATCAAAAATTAAATCTAGAATTGGCTTCCTACTTAGCATCAAAGCATCCTTCCCTCGTGCTGCCAAACATACCCTCGTAAAACTGACTATCCTACCGATCCTTGACTTCGGTGATGTAATTTACAAAATACCCTCAAAGTCTACTCAGAAAATTGGATGTAGTCGATCACAGTGCCATCCGTTTCGTCACCAAAGCCCCATATACTACCCACCACTGTGACCTGTATGCCCTCGTTGGCTGGCCCTCGCTACATATTCGTTGCCAAACCCACTGGCTCCAGGTCATCTATAAGTCTTTGCTAGGTAAAGCCCTGCCTTATCTCAGCTCACTGGTCACCAAAGCAGCACCCACCCATAGCACGTGCTCCATCAGGTCAATTTCACTGGTCATCCCCAAAGCCAACTCCTCCTTTTTCCGCCTTTCCTTCTACTTCTCTGCTGCCAATGACTGGAATGAATTACAAAAATCACTGAAGCTGGAGTCTTATATCTCTCTCTTTAAGCATCAGCTGTCAGAGCAGCGTACCGATCATTGCACCTGTACACAGCCCATCTGTAAATAGCCCACCCAACTACCTCATCCCAATATTGTTATTTATTTTTTGCTCCTTTGCACCCCAGTATCTCTACTTGCACATTCATCTTCTGCACATCTACCACTCCAGTGGTAGACCATAACAATAACAAATTATGGCTGTAGAACAGTTTTAGCTTAAAAGTTGGACAGAGTTCCAACACTTCAGAGATGAAGGTTTACTTCCATCTCTCCATGAAGATTACACTGATCTATTGCTAAATTGTAATTTCTTCGCCACTTTGGCCTATTCACTGCCTTATCTCCCGAATCTTACTACATTTGCACACACTGTACAGTGCCTTGCGAAAGTATTCGGCCCCTTTGAACTTTGCGACCTTTTGCCACATTTCAGGCTTCAAACATAAAGATATAAAACTGTATTTTTTTGTGAAGAATCAACAACAAGTGGGACACAATCATGAAGTGGAACGACATTTATTGGATATTTCAAACTTTTTTAACAAATCAAAAACTGAAAAATTGGGCGTGCAAAATTATTCAGCCCCTTTACTTTCAGTGCAGCAAACTCTCTCCAGAAGTTCAGTGAGGATCTCTGAATGATCCAATGTTGACCTAAATGACTAATGATGATAAATACAATCCACCTGTGTGTAATCAAGTCTCCGTATAAATGCACCTGCACTGTGATAGTCTCAGAGGTCCGTTAAAAGCGCAGAGAGCATCATGAAGAACAAGGAACACACCAGGCAGGTCCGAGATACTGTTGTGAAGAAGTTTAAAGCCGGATTTGGATACAAAAATATTTCCCAGGCTTTAAACATCCCAAGGAGCACTGTGCAAGCGATAATATTGAAATGGAAGGAGTATCAGACCACTACAAATCTACCAAGACCTGGCCGTCCCTCTAAACTTTCAGCTCATACAAGGAGAAGACTGATCAGAGATGCAGCCAAGAGGCCCATGATCACTCTGGATGAACTGCAGAGATCTACAGCTGAGGTGGGAGACTCTGTCCATAGGACAACAATCAGTCGTATATTGCACAAATCTGGCATTTATGGAAGAGTGGCAAGAAGAAAGCCATTTCTTAAAGATATCCATAAAAAGTGTTGTTTAAAGTTTGCCACAAGCCACCTGGGAGACACACCAAACATGTGGAAGAAGGTGCTCTGGTCAGATGAAACCAAAATTTAACTTTTTGGCAACAATGCAATGGCGTAAAAGCAACACAGCTCATCACCTTGAACACACCATCCCCACTGTCAAACATGGTGGTGGCAGCATCATGGTTTGGGCCTGCTTTTCTTCAGCAGGGACAGGGAAGATGGTTAAAATTGATGGGAAGATGGATGGAGCCAAATACAGGACCATTCTGGAAGAAAACCTGATGGAGTCTGCAAAAGACCTGAGACTGGGACGGAGATTTGTCTTCCAACAAGACAATGATCCAAAACATAAAGCAAAATCTACAATGGAATGGTTCAAAAATAAACATATCCAGGTGTTAGAATGGCCAAGTCAAAGTCCAGACCTGAATCCAATCGAGAATCTGTGGAAAGAACTGAAAACTGCTGTTCACAAATGCTCTCCATCCAACCTCACTGAGCTCGAGCTGTTTTGCAAGGAGGAATGGGAAAAATGTCAGTCTCTCGATGTGCAAAACTGATAGAGACATACCCCAAGCGACTTACAGCTGTAATCGCAGCAAAAGGTGGCGCTACAAAGTATTAACTTAAGGGGGCTGAATAATTTTGCACGCCCAATTTTTCCGTTTTTGATTTGTTAAAAAAGTTTGAAATATCCAATAAATGTCGTTCCACTTCATGATTGTGTCCCACTTGTTGTTGATTCTTCACAAAAAAATACAGTTTTATATCTTTATGTTTGAAGCCTGAAATGTGGCAAAAGGTCGCAAAGTTCAAGGGGGCCGAATACTTTCGCAAGGCACTGTATATAGATTTTTCTATTGTGTTGTTGACTGTACATTTGTTTATCCCATATGTAACTCTGTGCTGTTTGTGTCGCACTGCTTTGCTTTATCTTGGCCAGGTCGCAGTTGTAAATGGGAACTTGTTCTCAACTGGCCTACCTAGTTAAACAAAGGTTCAATTTAAAAAAGTGCTCTGGGTCTGTGAGGGCCCTCACGCATGGTACGGTGTTGTTATTGTCAAAGCGTTGAGTTTGTCTGGAGAGAGGCATCGTTGGGTCGATCACGGCTGGATCTTCCTTTGTATTCAGTAATGGACAGTAGCCCCTGCCATATGCAGCAGGCAGTTGAGCCTGTGTAAGCTGATTGCATCTTATTCCGATATTGTCCTTTTGCTAATTTGATGACTGTGTAGGTTGTACTCAGCTGTAGTCTGAGAGTTGTCTGCGACAGCACTGTGTGCGGTAGTCCTTTAGCTGAGTGCGCTGTCAACATTGTTAATCCATGCCCTTTGATTGGAGAAGTTGCGAACCTTCACTATTGGGACAACGTTCCCGATGCATTTCCTTGTGAAGCCGGTGACAGAGGTGGTTAACTCGTTGATGTTATCGGCAGAGTCAGCGCTAGCAAAGCAGTCCGGTATTGTGATTAATACTTTCGTATCAGGGCATTATGTTCTAGTCTCATAGTCTATTAATTAAGATACACTAAGTTTACAAAACATTAGGAACACCTGCTCTTTCCATGACATAGGTATATGACATGACATATGACCAGGTGAATCCAGGTGAAAGCTATGATCCCTTATTGATGTCACCTGTTAAATCCACTTCAATCAGTAAAGATGAAAGGGAAGAGACAGGTTAAAGAAGGATTTTTAAGCCTTGAGACAATTGAGACATAGATTGTTGATGTGTGCCATTAGGGTGAATGGGCAAGACAAAATATTTAAGTGCCTTTGAGGTGCCAGGCACACCGGTTTGAAAGTGTCAAGAACTGCAACGCTGCTGGGTTTTTCACACTCAACAGTTTCCCCTCTCTGTCAAATGGTCCAACACTCAAAAGACATCCAGCCACAACCGTGAGAAACATGGGAGTCGACATGGGCCGTGTTTTGTACACGGTGTATATCGGCCTATGGTTTATGTATAGGTCTATATGAGTCACATGTTAAATGCAATAGAATGGATTAACGTAGGTTTACGACTATTTTGGTATTTAATGTGAAATCACATGAGATGGTTTGTTGTGTTCAATCGATAACAGTATGGTTTAGGGTAGGTTATGTTCTTTTGATAATTTAATGATAATTTAAGTGTCTAAATTTTGTCCCACATAAATCTTTGCTGGCCATGCCATCAATGGATTTCTGCCTACGCCACTTCTACATACCCTAAATTAGCCAAACTAGCAGAAGAAGGCCACCTTTGGTCTGGCTGTGTCCTCCGTCTTCAGCTCCTCAATCTCTCTCACAGGCTGTGACTCTGGCTTTCAGGGCTGCATTATCTCTCTCCAGCTCATCCACTTTGTTATTTTGGAACTGCAGTTCAATCTTAGTGATGCTCACCTCCTTTTTCTGCTCCATCTACTTCTCACTGGCTGTCACTTTGGCCCCCATGCCTGATAATTCAGCTGCTTTGGCTGTATTCTCGGTCTTCAGCTCCTCCATCTCCTTCTTGGTCAGCCTAAGCTCAAACCGTTGCTCGTCTGCCTGGTCAAAAAGTTGCTCGTCACTGTCTTTCAGTCTGGCCTCCATGTTGGTCAGCTCTATTTTCTATTCCACCACCATGTCAGTGGAGATTTGTATAAATCTTGCGCTCTGTCTCTCTGACATTTGCTACATTGTTTCAATATTCAAATTCGATCTCCAGCTGAATTAGGAAGAGGCTTTTCTCAGCTAGTTGAAATCATGAATCAGCGTAACTTTGAAGGATGTATACAAAACTATCGAGAGAAAACAAGTAAAATAAACAAAGTGCAGCTAGTTTGCTGTCTTTCCAGCTTCAGTTTGAAGTGATAGTGTTTGTTGTGTTGTTGGCTAGCTCCTCTGAACAACAGTGTCCTGACAAGAGAGAACATTATCTATGCCAGGCAAAATTGTGCATCAAATCAAATTTGATTTGTCGAATACAACCGGTGTAGACCTTACAGTGAAATGCTTACAAGCCCTTAACCAACAGTGCAGTTTTAAGAAAAAAAGTGTTAAGAAAGTATTTACTAAAAGAAACTTAAGTAAAAAATGTATAAAATAAAAATGTAAAAGAAAAATAGAAAATAAGAAATAATTAATGAGCAACAATAAAATAACAGCAGCAAGGCAGCAAGGTAATTGAGGTAATATGTACATGTCATTAACTCATTGTTTTGGATGTATCCAAATAAATGTCACTAGAAAACAGAGTAAACAAAAGCAAATGCAGCTACTTTGCTATTATTCTGGCTGCACTTTTTGACGTAAGTTAGCCGTAGTAGGCTAGCTAGCAAGCAAGAGAGAAAAACATTGCCAGCCAGTATGGCAATGGAACATTTAGAACACACGACTGGGTAGCGTCCATAGATACAGAAGAAAAAGACTGGGTCGCGTCTCTGGCAACCAAACCGATAGAACGAATGACCAGCCAGCTTGGGTAGCAACCCTAGAATTGTGTCGGGACTATATCTTGTGGAAGGATTAAATTGTATGAATAAATTAATCAAAATAATGTTTTTAATTAAAATATGTCAATCATTATTTGAGTATGTTGGTAACCCATTGTATTAAAGGGATAACGCCATCAAAGCCGGTGTTTGGAGGATATATTAGCACAGTTTGCTGGCCCTCAACTTTCTTCTCGGGCCTAACAACATATCCTCCAATATATCCTCCAAACACCGGCTTCTCTGGCGTTTTCACTTAAATATCCCAGAGAAACTGAGAGGAGCTTTGGGGACAGAGAATAGCCATTTTCTTCAGCTAGTTTCCAATTTTACACAAATACTGCGAGGTAGCTACCAACACTGACTATGACTGCTTAATGCTGTAGCCTCTTTGATATTAGTATTGTTAGTTGCCAACATTATAGCGAGGGGGTGAATTCCAAAGAGCATGGTTAGGCTATGTATGCATCCTCCATCTGTCTACTTGGGAGAATATCATGTTTGAATGACTTTATTTTCCTAATGGCACTTTAGGAAATTATGACTTGTGGGCAATACTATGTAATTACATTTCTTGTGCCTCGGCCCAGATGAGATTCAGCATTAATAATGAATTGAGAGTTGGAGGCTCTCTCGGCAGATGTGCTTCCTTGGAACAGTAGCAGCAGATGTGCTTCCTTGGAACAGTAGTCATACAGGAAACAACAACTTGGTTTTATTGACAATTGCTGCCCAGAGCTAGATTGAAGAGGAGATATATCCGTTGAAGATACACAACAAGAAGTTGGGGTATATAGAATATTTGTCATAGCTTCACAACAGAGCTTAGAATCTAATAATTGAGTGATATTTTTTACAACCAGGAAATTATTAAACTAAGATATAACCTAAAATGCATTTATTGCAATTGCACTAAACTAAATGGTTTGTTATTTAATAATAATCTTCCCGCAACTCAATTCAACCAAATAAGGATGCCACTATGTTGGGAAGAGCTGGATCAAGTTTTAATTTTCAATGTTTATTTGTTGTCACATTCTGATCCTAGTTCCTTTATTTTGTCTTTGTGTTAGTATGGTCAGGGCGTGAGTTGGGGTGGGCAGTCTATGTTTGTTTTTCTAGGTTGTGAAATATTGTTTTAATGTCCAACCTTTTGATGTTACACTACTGCAAAATCTCTCTGCTGTAACAATGGGATTTTTAACTTCCATGTGTTTGGCCTGGTATGGTTCTCAATCAGAGGCAGGTGTTGTTCGTTGTCTATGATTGAGAATCATACTTAGGTAGCCTTTTCCCACCTGTGTTTTGTGGGTGAATGTTTCCTGTTTTGTTGTTTGTGTCACCATTCAGGACTGTTTCGGTTTTCGTTTCCATTCTCTTTCTTATTTTTGTCTTCTGTTACCACCCTTACCTTGTCACAACACAACTGATTGGCTCAAGCACATGTTGAAGGAAATAAATTCCACAAATTAATATTTAACAAGGCACACCTGTTAATTGAAATGCATTCCAGGTGACTACCTCATGAAGCTGGTTGAGAGAATGCCAAGAGTGTGCAAAGCTGTCATCAAGGCAAAGGGTTGCTACTTTGAATAATCTCAAATAAAAAATCTATTTTGATTTGTTTAACACTTTTTTGGTAAAGCGGTAACGTAACAAAATGTGGAAAAATTCAAGGGGTCTGAATACTTTCTCTCTGTACTTTGCTCCATTCATTTTTGCCTCGATCCTGACTAGTCTCCCAGTCCCTACCGCTGAAAAACATCCACACAGCATGATGCTGCCACCACCCTGCTTCACCGTAGGGATGGTGCCAGGTTTCCTCCAGACGTGACACTTGGCATTCCGTTCAAACAGTTCAATCTTGATTTCATCAGACCAGAGAATCTTGTTTCTCATGGTCTGAGTTTCCTTCAGGTACCTTTTGGCAAACTCCAAGCTGGCTGTCGTGTGCCTCTTACTGAGGAGTGGCTTCCATCTGGCCACTCGACCATGAAGGCCTGATTGGTGGAGTGCTGCAGAGATGGTTGTCTTTCTGGAACGTTCTCCCATCTTCACAGAGGAACTCTGGAGTTCTGTCACCTCCCTGACCAAGGCCCTTCTCTCCAGATTGCTCAGTTTGGCTGGGCGGCCAGCTCTAGGAAGATTCTTGGTGGTTCCAAACTTCTTCCATTTCAGAAGGATGGAGGCCACTGTGTTTTTGGGGATGGAGACCACTTTGTTCTTGGGGACCTTCAATTTTGCAGACATTTTATGGTACCCTTCCCCAGATCTGTTTCTCGGCACAATCCTGTCTCGGAGCTCTACGGACAATTCCTTTGACCTCATGGCTTGGTTTTTGCTCTGACATGCACTGTCAACTGTGGGACCTTAAAATGACAGGTGTGCCTTCCAATCAATTGAATTTACCACAGGTGGAATCCAATCAAGTTGTTGAAATATGTCAAGGATGATCAATGGAGACATGATGCACCTGAGCTCAATTTCGAGTCTCATAGCAAAGTGTCTGAAATAATGAATTTGATACATTTTGGAATAAAGCTGTAACGTAACAAAATGTGGAAAATGTCAAGGGGTCTGAATACTTTCCCGAATGCACTGTATGTGTGTATGTCCTCTATATATGTGTATTTTCACTACTGTTCAAACGTTTGGGTCGCTTAGAAACGTTCTTGTTTTTGAAAGAAAATCTATTTTTTTGTCCATTAAAACAACATCAAATTGATCAGAAATACAGTATTGACATTGTTAATGTTGTAAATGACTATTGTAGCTGGAAACGGCTGATTTTAATGGAATATCTACATAGGCGTACAGAGGCCCATTATCAGCAACCATCACGCCTGTCTTCCAATGGCACATTGTGTTAGCTAATCCAAGTTTAAAAGGCTAATTGATCATTAGAAAAGGCTATTCCATGTGAGAAATTGCAAAGAAACTGAAGATCTGGTACAACACTGTGCACTACTCCCTTCACAGAACCCCGCAACCTGGCCCTAACCAGAATATAAAGAGGAGGGGGAGGCCCCGGTGGCCAACTGAGCAAGAGGACAAGTACATTAGAGTGTCTAGTTTGAGAAACAGATGCCTCACAAGTCCTCAACTGGCAGCTTCATTAAATAGTACCCGCAAAACACCAGTCTCACCGTTAACAGTGAAGAGGCGACTCCGGGATGCTGGCCTTC
Source organism: Oncorhynchus mykiss (assembly GCF_057628025.1). Lineage (NCBI taxonomy): Eukaryota > Metazoa > Chordata > Actinopteri > Salmoniformes > Salmonidae > Oncorhynchus > Oncorhynchus mykiss. The sequence continues at coordinate 23,299,469 of NC_143022.1, forward strand.
TAGGCAGAGTTGCAAAGAAAAAGCCATATCTCAGACTGGTCAATAAAAAGAAAAGATGAAGATCGGCAAAAGAACACAGACACTGGACAGAGGAACTACCTAGAAGGCCAGCATCCCGGAGTCGCCTCTTCCTTATTGACAGAAGAGAAAGTTGGACCTGTAGCTAACTCTAGGGCTGGGTATGTTCCTAGCGGTTTGAACATTCTGCAAACACTAGGTGGATGATGGTGGACAAGAAAAAAAGAAGGAAAGCGGAAGAGAGTATGAGTAAATATGGAGTGTGGGATTGCACAAGCCTTTTGGAAGATCTAATGAAGGAGAAGATGGCGGACAAGGTAAAAAAAGAAGTGAGTTTTGAGTGAATATGGAATGGAGGATCACACAGAATGTTTGGAAGAGCTAGAGAAGGAACTTAAACATGACGAGTATGAGGATGAATTAAATGCGGTGGCAGGTGCAGTGATGACCACCTAGAAGGAGCTAAGTGTATAGGGAAGTGATGTGGTGAGGAAGGTTCGTGTCAAGGTCAAAAAGAGGGATACGTGCTCCAGTAGCTCAGAGATTGAACCTGACGAGAGTAAGGAAGAAGTACCTGCATTGAGGACTGCCGAGTTCAAGCCTCATCCCAATGATAAGAAGGATTCTGGCACAGTGCGGGTGAGCTTTGGGGAGAGAATGGATCCTTGTATTCTGGCTGATTCATACAGTATGTGATGTCAGGTTGAGTGGAGAAGAGTTTGGGAACTTTTGAGTTGTTTAAAGTAATGCGAAGTGTTCTTTTGTTGATTTATTCTGTGTCTTCCATCCAGAGTGCTCAGAAACCACGGGACTAGGGACAATAATTTACTTGCTTTGCTCACCAGAGAAGGGCGCCTTTGACAGGAGTGATAACGGGACTAGCATTAAATGTTGAGGAGGATCAGCTGAAATGGAAGATTCCTGGTGTCTGTGATGCCCGCCGTTTGGTGGTGAAACGGAGAAGTCATTGTCTGTCTTGCTTTGTTTTGATGCAAGTTTTGAGTCTTTGCCCGACAAGGTCAAGTTAGGCTTTGCCAGTTATGCCGTGAGAGCTTTTGTTCCAATAATACTACAGTATTTTAGATGCCAAGCTTATGGTCATGTTGCAGCAGTGTGTAGGAGGTGGATTCGTAGATGTGAGAAGTGTACAGTAGGGAATTAAACAAAGGAATGTGTAGTATTGGTGGAGAAAGTTGTGTGTTAGCTGTGGGAGTGCCCATGGTGCTGGAGATCGGAGGTGTCCTATGAGAGAAAGGCAGGTTGTGGCTACCAGGGTCAGAGTCGTACAGAAAGGGTTGTATGCTGAAGGAGTGAAGAGAGTGGTAGAGAAAGATGGGGTGAGGGATCCTGAGAGGATTCCTGTGAGTAGGCAGAGACCAATATAGAGGGATGGGAATAATATGTGCTACAGCAAGGTGGGTGTCTTAGCATTCATAGTCATGTTTGTCAATTTAATGCAGAAATGGAACATAAGTCACAGAAAACAGAGGTTGCAGTGGTAGCTGCAGAAAGTTCTTGGGATTGCAAGGTTTACTGCAGAACAGTTGCAGGGGGTGTTGAGGGGCAGTGTTCTGTCCTCCCAGACCATTGGCCTAGAGTAGGATTATACAGAGTTAAGTAGTGGAGTGAGTGGTGGGTTTTTTAGGGAGGGCTATTAGTTGGAAGGTTAATTTTCCTTTACCATTTTTTCTATTTTCTATTACTGAAATTGAATGTAGGTAGGCCATGACTGGCCTCACACTCCAGCACAGTAGGTGACGGTGAATGCACCTAAAATTAGGATGCGATCCCCAAACCAGATCATAAAGAATGAGAAATAGATAATGTACGTGTAATTTCAAGTCAGTTAAGAACAAATTCTTATTTTCAATGACGACCTAGGAACAGTGAGTTAACTGCCATGTTCAGGGGCAGAATGACAGATTTTTACCTCGTCAGCTCGGGGATTCAATCTTGCAACCTTTCGGTTGCTAGTCCAACATTCTAACCACTAGGCTATTTGCCACCCCATGTGTGCCATTCAGAGGGTAACTGGGCAATACTACAATACTGCCTTTGAATGGGGTATGGTAGTACTGTAGGTGCCATGCACACTGGTTTGAGTGTGGGAACTGTGGGAAGCATTGAAGTCAACATGGGCCAGCATCCCTGTGGAAGGCTTTCATCACCTTATAGAGTCCATGCCCAACGAATTGAGGCTGTTCTGAGGGCAAAATGGGATGCAACTCAATATTAGGAAGGTGCTCCTAATGTTTTGTACACCTTAATGCGCGTTTTGGATTAAGGCCAGTTCAAGGCATTTTCAGCAGAAGACCACAAGGGGGCTTATTGGTCTTATTTCATTGGCTATATTCGCCTTTCCTTCCCACCTTGAAAGCGGGTACCCTCGCTCTCGTGCATACTGCTGAACAGAGCGTCTCGGGGACTGGTAAAACTTGTTTTGTTACAACCTCTAGACTATTGCCTACCCACTTGTGTTACCGACGCCTGTGTAACAGACCTTTAACGGAGTTTGTACTGAATGGAATAATATCTCTGGCGTCCAAGTTCTGAATCTGATGCGGTTTTCACAAGTGTGGGATTTGTAACACTGCGCTGGTGTGACATCGTTCGCATGTAAACCGATTGAGCAGGATTGACTCTTGGAAGTGGTCAAAAAATGGACTACTGTTAATTTTTATTCACAATGGGATTAAAACTATTTATTTTCCTCGGTTTATTCTGCGTCACCTCAGGTAGGACACACATTTGCCATTGACCATAATGTATTGTAGATAAAAATGTAAATGACTTGAGACACCCATTTTACAACAAAGTATGGTATAGGCGTTCATAAAATGGTATTGTTATTGTCCTGTAGATTAGTGTTTATCCTATCAATTTTCACTTATTATTCCAAATTGCCGGTTTAAATAGCAGCTGGAATTCTGTACACTTTGATGCGCATCTACCTAGCACCTTATAGCGGTTCGGAAACAGGTCACCGAAATTATGCTATGAATTGTGTCCATGCGTACTGTGTTTGTTTCTGTCACTTAAGTTTTAGGTTTCGGGGTTGATCCTGCTCTATGCATCAATGTTTTCGATGAATTGACGCTTGGAGAGGGTTTTGATGGAGTTACTCAAGTCCAGGGCTTCCACAGCGAGTCTCGGGCGTTCCACTTTCAAGGTAAGACGCTCCCATAAAGAAACCTAATAGGCTATATGCTATGTGGTATGTTGAAGGCGATAGGGCAAGAATGGTTAGTTGCAGTTTTTTCCTCATCAGAATGAGACAACAAAACAGCAGGCATTATGAGTTCAAAAACTCATGGCAAGGGAAAAAACGTGTTGCTTTCCATGTATTATTAGATTGACTGTCATGCATGGTGAATGGGTGTTGATGCTTTTGGAAGCTCTCACATAAAAGGAAAACATTCCATTTATACATATTGTCCACAATATAACCTGTTTGTTTGCACAACCATTTATTTTGACATACTTATCCTAGTGTTGTCATTTTCTCTCTGCCCTGGGATGCCACCTGCCCAAAGCAAAGAACAGTGTTCCCATAAGAGAGGGGGACACAGACATGCAAAGAATTATGGAAAGATTGGGCATAATGAGAAGTCAGCAAACAAAACCCCAGGCTCATGGCGATGTATGGAGTGTGGTTGATATCCTCACACATACTTCTCTGTAGCGACGCCAGCACAGTTACTGTATGTATAGTGCAGATGGAGCCCCTCTTCCTCTTTGAAGATAGGGGGACATGATGTCCCGTCCTCTACTCCAACGCTTATGCATTCCACCTAGGCGGGGTTCCACCCGCCCTCTCTCCTTCAGTTTGCCATTAATGTCACACAATGGAAACATGACTCAGACATCCCCATACATTCTTCAGCGTTACCCCTTATTTAATTTAGGATGTCTCTGTTAAGTAAGTCATGCTGGGTGGAGGCGAGGAGCGGAGCGGCAGTCAAACCTGCTGGCCTCTGTGTAGTGTAGTCACTGAGCAGGCTGTCTAGAGCGAGGGGAGCTGTCTGAGTCAGGAGAACATTCCCTAAATGTCAAACAGAAATTACCCAGAACGTGGTTGCCATGTTCTCAGAATATAAGATATTAATGTTCTAGACACGTTTCATGGGAAGATTGCGAGAACATTCCTGTGTTCAGTTTTCTGAGGGTTAGGAGAATATTCCATCAACATCCCACCAAACATACACAGACCACAGTTGCCATGTTCTCAGAACATAAGATATGAATGGTCTAGACACATTTCAAGGGAATGTTGCAAGAACATTTCTGTGTATCAGTTGTCAGCACATCACCTGATGGTCCCAAAGAAACATTCTCCCCAAAATATTTTGTTTCATTACACGGACCTGATTAACCTCTGATCTATTCACAGCTCTTTGTCAGTTGGCAATGTTAGGGACACACATGGTGCTTTTAACAGTGCGTTCTGTTGACATACATAATTATATTGCTCAGGTTCATTTAAAGTAATTAATTATTTTTTCAGCATGTCTTCAATTGGGATTTGAACTCAGAACCTCTTGGTTCACAGCCTTCCAATCTTTCTGCTACCCCACCATGTCTGTCAGTTATCAGTTAATCTATTTAATCTATCTATAATCTAATCTAGCTATTTTAGTGTTGGGGCATTTGACCCTGTTTTAATGTTACTCTTGATTCCCTATGAACAATGAAATAGTTGTTATTGTGTATACTTTTAAACAGAGCTGAGATTTACTTCAAAGTGTGTTTCAAGAAGATGACAGAGATGCTCAGCTATATATAAATAATAAATACTCATAAATTATGAGAGGTAGTGGAAATGTCATTTGTGCTCAAGGGGTAATCTTACAGATTCACTTATTTTAATGATAAACTGATTTGAATTATATCAGTTATGGGTGTTGTATATGTTACCAAATAATGACATTAACATACATTGCTTAGAAAGTGAGAGTAGTGTGACTCCCCATGTGGGTCTCAAACCCAGGCCACCAGCACCAATGAAGAACACCCTAGCCACTCTCCCAATAAGGGATGTCCCTAGACTGTACAGTATGTGCTTATTGGGCCAAAATAGTTAGGTCCTGTCCTGAAGCCAACCCTAACTCCTCTCCCTAGACACTTGTGTAGATATGAAACTGGGTAGATATAAGCAATAGGGCAAATTAACTTTGAAGTAAATCTCAGCTCTGTTAAAAGTACACAAGAAAAACGATTTTATTGATCATAGTGATTCAGGAGTACCATTTAAACAGGGTTATGCCCCACTAACATTATACAACTCTACAAAAAGCCCTAAAATTGCTGAAATAAGTCAGTCAAATCAATGATGAGAACCTGTTCATTAACTGATACAGACATGGTGGGTTAGCAGGATGATCAAACTGCAGTGAACCTAAAGGTTGAGAGTTCAAATCCCAGGGCTGGATATTTTTTATAATAATAATTGTACTAATGAAGATGCACAATATAATGATTGATGTGAAATGTAAGTTGAAAACACTGTTACACTCAAACAATGCTTTTATCTAAACTTGCCAACAAATAAAGAGCGGTTGTTCACCAATCAGCCTTGATGGGCTTGGCAACAGTAACAAGGGGTGATGTGTAATGATGAAACAAACATCTTTGGCGACCATCAGGCAACATCCTGACCACTGATACACAGTAATGTTCTTGCAACATTCCCATGAAACGTGTCTAGAACATTAATATTGAATATTCTGAGAACATGGTAACCAATTCCGGGTAAGTTATGTTTGACATTAAGGGAATGGTCTCTTGGAAACAGTCCTTGCATGTCACTGGAACATTCCTATGAAAACATTAGGTAATGACCTAATGAGACTCTTAAGAGAACGTTCTCTAAAGTTGTTTCATTCTTAAAGTTGTGTGAACGTTTGTTGCTAGCTGGGTGCCTGATTGCCCATGGGGATTGCTGGTATCTCTAGGAGGGGGAGAAGAAGGATACGTTTCTGTGGACTGGCTTGTATGAACTATGTGTGTGTGTGTTTGTGAGAGAGCTGGGAAGGTGGGGATTACATTTTAGAACTTCTCACCTGCTGCAGATTGCCTTTTGAAATGACCTGTCAGCCGTACAGTGAGTGGCAGTACTGTAGATATACAGAGGTAGGCCTCGGACTGATATGATAAAGCTGGAGGAAGAAATGTCCCTGTGCTACATATGAAACAGACGGCCACAACCAGAGCACTGAACTAGGATCAGACTCTGTCCTAACTGATCCTGGAAGAGGAGCCTACCATGGTCAGACAGCAAGCAGCCAATGAGCAGTATCCTATCTACACAGCTGCATGCATGTGAGCCCAGAGACCCACGTGCTGATTTTATGTCATCACCAGTGTCAGAAAGGCATTCGTTCTTGTTGAGTGTTTGAGCACTGAGCAGCACTGCCGGTGAAGTGTTTCTGTGTATCTGCTGGTGGTTATTCTCCTAACTGCAACTGCCCTGGAGGGTAGAGGGATGGAAGAGACTCATTTGTTATACAGCAGCGCTCCCTGTGTGTGTGTGTCAACCAAATAGGAGGCAACTAATGGGCTAACCTCTGGGGCTACAGCCACCAATGCCAGCTACCAAAGCTATTCTGGCAAAAACACTGCATTCCTTTGACTGATTCTGTGGTAGGACTTGTAACAGTAACTTGGAATCCAGGTGTTAGCCCTCTTAGTCCAACCAAATCCTTTATTCCAGAATTGCTTATGGTGGTTGAGTGATATTTGTGTCATCTCCGGGCCACCATAAATAGTGTTTACGCTTAACCTTTTATTTAACTAGGAAAGTCAGTTAAAAGCAAATTATTATTTACAATGATTGCCTAGGAACAGTAGGTTAACTGCCTTGTTCAGAGGCAGAACAACAGATTTTTACCTTGTCAGCTCAGTGATTCAATCTAGCAACCTTTCGGTTACTAGCCCAACGCTCTAACCACCAGGCTACCTGCCGCCACCATAGATTTAGGACTAGTGGCTGACACCAGCTCAAAGACTCTGAATGTCAGACAGCCAGTGGCTGAGTCGATCAGAGAATTTGGGAGAGAGTGCTGCCCCAGCAGTCCTGGAGGTGCCCTTGGCTCGGTTTAGTATTTGTTCCAGTAGAGCAGACACACAGTGGAGGGAGAGACCATCCTCCGAATGCAGATTTCCTGAGCCAGCAGGAGCTGGAGCTGGTATTGGAATATTCAGGGTGTAGGCTAGCCAAAAGGGGGCTACGTGAGGGTTTCAAGTTGCTGTTGAGTTTATTATTAATGTAATCCCCCTAGAGAGAGGTTCTCAAGCCCAACCCTCCCACGCAGATGCCTCAGCCTCAGCACCGATGTTTAAAGCAGAGTGTTTTGAAAAAATGCTATGTCATTTTCTAACTGGCAGTGTTACGCAATGTTGAGTGAGTCATGAATATTTTTATCGTCTACCTGTGGTAGAGCTCTGCTACCCGAGCCGAGCCTGATGGGCCCCAACATTATACATTGGGTAGGGCCTGTTTTCTTCCATCAATAACTAGAATATAGGTAGGGCTCGGGCATCATTAAATTGATCACTAACATTTTGAAGCTGAGCCAGTACAGTCATATCTTACTAAGATCAAAACATGCTGTCAGAAGTGCTTCAACCTCGTCAAATATAAGACAGGAGAGATTATTTCACAGAAATAATAATGTTCCTTGAGTTTTGTCTGGGTTTAGAGTGATGAAAAGTAGTTAACAGCTCACTGCTCTGTCTCGTCATTGAGCAGAGAGGCCCAAGCGGAGCTGTTGCTATGATTACTCACAGACTCAGAGCCGCCATGAGCAGAATGCATGCAGAGCGAGCCTCCTTTGCACAGGGAGCCAGTGACCAACAGAGAGGAGCGGCTAATAGATTTACGGTCATGGCTAGAAGAAATACAGCTTTTGTCAAATTACCTTCAGATTTGACTTTTCATAGCAGGTTAAGAGAATTAACGTAGCAGGTTACGTGAATTAGGTTAAGAAAAGGCTTAGGGTTGTTATTGGCTAAACAAATTAACTTTTGACGATAATTTTACAAAAGCTGGATCCCTTCTAGCCACGATTTGTATTTAATAACTGAGGAAGTTATTTCTGATTTCAGGCAGGCCTGGACTTTAAATTTGACAGGAGGAATCGGGCCTGGGTAGGGTAGGGCCTGAATGTCGCAGGCATAGGTAGGGGTCGGGCTAAAAATTAATGCCCATGCAGAGCTCTAATCTGTGATATATTATTTGTTCTCTAATATGGCCGTTTAGGATTTTGTTTATGTTTGGACTGACTGGTCCCACTTGGTCATTCTGTGCCAGGAATATTTATGCAGCTCACAATAATAGCATTTCAAAATAAACAAATACCCTGGGTTAAATAATCTATGGTTCTATTTCAATACCTCAGGTAAAATCACGTTCTCCCTTCTATAGTATCAATTATCACCAGTACAGTTCAATTCAGAAAATTATATTCAAATACAGTATTTAAGTCTTACCACATAACATGGGGTGATCAGTTACTGTTCAATTGAATTTTAGAATGTGCTAAACAAGTGACTTAAGTGAATTTGACTGTGGTATGATCGTCATGCCAGATCCGGTATCTCAGAAACAGCTGCCTTCCTGGGCTTTTCACACACACAACAGTGTCAAGGGTTTACAGAGAATTGGGTGACAAACAAAACAAAACATCCAGTCATCGGCAGTCCTGTGGGCGAAAACAGTTAGTTGATGAGAGAGGTTCGAATGAGACAAACACAGTAGAGCTGTGGAGAATAGTGTACTTCAAGAAAAGGTCCTCTTGAAAAGATTTCTTCAGATGTCTTCTTTCTTTGCATGTAATGGAAGATGTCGTTCTCTCTGGGTAGGCTCGCCATCCAAGAAGACTCAAACGCCATTAAAAAACCTGTATACTATGAATTCATAAACTGTACTTGGCTCCAAAAGGGGGCTTCGCCCCATACCGCATTGGTAATAAAGCATAATTTGTTCGACCGCAACTTCTGGGGTAGCTAGCTTTAGCTTGGTACCTAGCTAGCACCAATACAACCAGCCTGAAAACAATGACCAGTAGAAACTGCAGTCATTTTCATTATTCTAAGCAATGATTTAGGAATCCTTGTGAGTAAGTATTAGCTAGGTTGCCACTTGTTATTCGCCTATTGAAATTGAACTTCAGTTGATGAAAATAAATAGCTAGCCAGCTACTTAACCCTGTTGCCCAAAGCTAACATTATAAGCAGACAGCTAGCTTCATCTGGCTAGTGAGGCTCGACCGTACTGGGTTTTGTGTTGTGAAGCTAGCCACAATAAGGATTAGGCACAATAGTGGAATTTGTGGTTTGCCTTCAAAATAAAAGTATGAATTTTAGAATGGGCTAAATGCCTACCTTCAAACTCAGTACCTCTTTGCTTGACATCATGGGAAAATCAAAAGAAATCAGCCAAGACCTCAGAAAAAAATTGGTGTAGACTTCCACAAGTCTGGGTCATCCCTGGGAGCAATTTCCAAATGCCTGAAGGTACCACGTTCATCTGTACAAACAATAGTACGCAAGTATAAACACCATGGGACCATGCAGCCGTCATATCGCTCAGGAAGGAGACGCGTTCTGTCTCCTAGAGATGAAAGTACTTTGGTGCGAAAAGTGCAAATCAATCTCAGAACAACAGCAAAGGACCTTGTGAAGATGCTGGAGGAAACGGGTACAAAAGTATCTATATCCACAGTAAAACGAGTCCTATATTCGACATAATCTGAAAGGCTGCTCAGCAAGGAAGAAGCCACTGCTCCAAAACTGCCATAAAAAAACTGACTACGGTTTGCAACTGCACATGGGGACAAAGATCGTACTTTTTGGAGAAATGTCCTCTGGTCTGATGAAACAAAAATAGAACTGTTTGGCCATATTGACCATTTATGTTTGGAGGAGAAAGGGTGAGGCTTGCAAGCCAACGAACATCATCCCAACCGTGAAGCACGGAGGTGGCAGCAGCATGTTGTGGGGGTGCTTTGCTGCAGGAGGGACTGGTGCACTTCACAAAATAGTCGGCATCATGAGGACAGAAAATTGTGGATATATTGGAGCAACATCTCAAGACATCAGTCAGGAAGTTAAAGCTTGGTCACAAATGGTTCTTCCAAATGAACACAAGCATATTTCCAAAGTTGTGGCAAAATGGCTTAAGGACAACAAAGTCAAGGTATTGGAGTGGCCATCACAAAGCCCTGACCTCAATCCCATAGAAAATTTGTGGGCAGAACTGAAAAAGCTTTTGCAAGCAAGGAGGCCTACAAACCTGACTCAGTTCCACCAGCTCTGTCGGGAGGAATGGGCCAAAATTCACCCAATTTATTGTGGGAAGCTTGTGGAAGGCTAGCCAAAACGTTTGACCCAAGTTAAACATTTTAAAGGCAATGATACCAAAAACTAATTGAGTGTATGTAAACTTCTGAACCACTGGGAATGTGATGAAAGTAATAACTGAAATAAATAATTTTCTCTACTATTATTCTGACATTTCAAAATCTTAAAATAAAGTGGTGATCCTAACTGACCTAAGACAGGGAATTCTTACTAGGATTAAATGTTTTTACTAGGATTGAATATTTGGCTATGTAAACTTTCGACTTCAACTGTATATGTATGCTATTCTACTGTATTTTAGTCAATGCTACTCCTACATTGTTCAACCTAATATTTATATATTTAGGTTTGTGTATATTGTTGCGAATTGTTAGATACTACTGCTGGAGCTCGGGACCCAAGCATTTCGCTACACACGCAATAACATCTGCTAAAAATGTGTATGTGAGCAATAAAATTAGATTTGATTTACTCTTCGAGTTCCTTCCCTGACTGCGATCAGAGACTGATCTACCTTGCAGTAAAGATGTCTTCTATTATCCAATTAAATAGTCTCTGCCTTAATCTTTGGATCTAGTTTTCCACATTAATAACAAAGAAATAAAATGTACAAATAGAATAAACTGCTATTAAAATGTCTTCTCTATGGTTACACAACATGTGCGTCTCAAAAGTTACCGTGAAATGGCATCTGACTGCCTGCATTAGCTAGTGCTTTGTACGTTTCAATGTGTCACTCAACTAACAAATAACTTTGAACAAAGTACCAATAAGTTGACTTTTCTACAATATATTAGTAGCACCAAATGCATCCGTTTGATATATTGTTCACTTGGGAATATTATTATTACTGCTACAAAAGTTGCTTAGCAATTAGCATAAGTTACACCATTTACATTCACTAACATATAGAAAAGTTAGCTTTGGCCCGCTAACGTGGCGCTAAATCAATAGCTTCATTAATGAAAATAAAACTCATCAAGTAAATGGTCCACAAATGCATTCAACCACTTCAAGATGTTGCAATGAATAGAGCATCAATTATCAGCGTTTTTCTGAAAATATATGCACGTTTTACTCATTATTTTTGCTTTAGAGCATAGGAGAGAATGTGCCATAAATGACGCTTCCTCTACATGGCTTGCTCGACATTGCAACGATTGAACTGTCGAAGGTGGGACCTAAAGGATTTGCGCACTTCTGATTGGGTGATAATCTAATTGGGTTGTTTGTTCACATTTACATAAATATTTCACCCATTGTTTTGACCTGGGTTACACACAGTTGCATTTTGAGAGCGATGACATGAAATGTTGGAGAGGAGTGTTGTAAACCTGACCAGTGTTACTTCAATCAGAACACCGCTGTGATCTTTTACTTGCTGTTTTTGCTTTGTTATGGGTAAAGTCAGGCATCTTCATCATTTGAAACCAGGGCCAAAATGAATTTAAATGTTTCCCAGTGAATTCATATCGTCCTTGAGAGGCTGTTTACATCTCAATAAACTAAGTTCTTCCCTGTACAGTATACAGTAAAGAAGTCACTCTGAAAAGACAGGAAGATATGGGAGCAAAAAGGATTGTGAGAGTTAGGTTAATGTACTGTAGGGCAGCTTTTCAAAGGGAGCTTTTAAAGGCACCTGATCTAAATACTAAACATATGAACCATTGATTAGATTGGCAGTATTTATTTTGCAATGGTAGGGAAGCATTCACTGTTGTGCACGGACTTAGAGTTCAGACAGACAAAATAAGGTATTATTACTCAGTGACAGATTAGAGTCAATCCCTATGATGGAGACTATCGCCTGGTATGAAACCATTTAAAGCTGTTTATACTGGATCCTGCAGATAAGATTAGCGTGCCGGCAAGGCTAACACAAGGCTGTGCTTCCCAGGAACACTCTCTGAGATTTTGGACTTCTTACTCTGTCAATGCTTTTCTTGATTCCATGAAAATGTAAATGTTTTCTTATTTTTTTCAGTAATTATCTGTGTGCATTAGTTTTAATGAAACATTGAAAGCGCTGCCGATGTGAGATAAGGTATGCCGATGTGAGAGGGGGGGGGGCCTCTTATCAGAGCAGAGTCTCATCCACTCCTTTTTCATGTGGAGGGTTTTTGGGAGGTTTACTGGTAGGGTACTACTGTCTGGTGGTAATCTTATACCATGAGTGAGCAGCACTGTTCCAGGGGTCCTATCTCTGTGCTTTAAATGCAGGCTTCTCCATGGACAGCCGTGCTTATCAGTAAGTCCTAGAAAGGGGTCCGGTGAGCCCCACGCTGCCCCTCCCCCCACTTGGGCGTCTCCCCATCCACCATGGGGAGGCAGGCTGTGTCCTGGAGAAGAGAAACTACTAACAGATCAAAGGCTGATGGCATTCTGTGGAGCCTTGTGGTGGGGCTTAGTCCCAAGGTCCCTCGGCCCAAACTGCCCCCTAACCATTGTGTCTGGGATTGAGGTATCACTGTGGTCCTCCCCTTTCCTTGCCCAGTCACACTCGCCATGCTTAGGTCTGGCACATGACTGACCAGCACTGCACTCTACCATCTTCGGGATGAAGTCTTTTTCTTGAGTTTAGTTTTGTTTCAAGTATGACAAATAAGCTTAATGTATTTCTGTTGTAGAAAATTCCACGGGATCTGACTGCAATTGTATAATTTTTCCAAAGGGAAAAAATGCACCAAACCCTTTATGGGTCACTCTATTTGATCTGTAATTGTGATTCAATGAGGCGGTCTACTAAGACACTTCAAAGCATTAATCATTTCCACCAATGTCCTACATTTATTATGAAAAGTGGTCACTTATATTTAATTATTCATTCAGAGGCTTTCTGTTGCTACCATCATAACTGCAAAAAGTGAATCTAGACAAGCCTAAATATATTTTGAGTGATAATTCACTTTTTAAAATAAATCCTCACCTAACTAAAATTATCTAATCTCATTGGGGGGGTAAAATAAGCACAAGTATCTACCAATGACGTTAGGTAATTTAGCATGGTAATAGACACTAAGTGAATTCTTACAATATAAGATATTTAGGCTTGCTTATATTTCCCTTTTTGCAGTGCAGGTTATTGCTTTAGCAGACTACTCTGGTACATGTCATCACACCATCTGACCCACCTCAGCCAATAACACCTTTAATGATAGTAGCTCTGTTGAGGATGTACCCAAGCACTGTATCTGTCTAGTTGACCTAAAAACCAGACAACCTTTTTGTTCTGACAGAAATGACTCAAAACATGGCCTCCCCATGGAGTAGCCTAGCCAGGATCAGACAGATGCTAATGCTAGCAGCACACGCTACACTCCTTCTCTGAAGACTGTATAACGTGCTTCTCTCCAGTCACATGCATAGCACATGTCTCTACTCTGTGTGCTCACCCTGCACAGTGCCAGGCTTCATCATGGCCTTTTTAGCATTTTCATATTACATTGTGTTAATTGGCTACTCCCACCAGCTGGAAGTAAAATGTTTATGCGCTGACGAAAAGAGAGGCAGCGATGCTAGCTTAGCTTCCTGTAGCTCTAAAGTGTGCCATGGCATCATGCATGCATCCCCTGGCTGGGAGTGAACCCTTTGATGTGATTTGCTTCTGAGAAACATCATCATTTATTGATGCTTCCATTAAAGTAGCATAGATGTCTGGGTGGAGTTAGGGGGAGAAGGTGGCACACTAGTGGGACTGGAGAACAAAAGACTAGCTACAGAAGACTAGCTGCAGAAGAGTAGCTACAGACTAGCCAGGCTACACAGAGATCTGAATTTCCACCGCACTTATTCCTTATATTTTCTTCTTCTTCAATCCTTCTTCTTATTTCTTCCTTCTTCCTTCCTTTCTTTCCTTCTTCAAGCTCAAAAGGAGCTCAAAAGGTGCAGCTCTGAAGCTGCTTGTCGGAGACTGTTCAGCTTCATAGGAGCTGACATCTTTTGTTTGTATTCTCTATAACAGCCAGATGTGTTCTGCTGTAATTTGGATAGTTTCAAGCTGTGTTGAAATACTTATTTTAACTGTCTGTACCAACAACTGAGGCATTTGTGAATCACGCTAACGGGGGTTTGTTTCTCTGTTTTGGCTCTGTTTGGCTTCAGTTGAGACACATTTACATTTGAGTAATTTAGCAGACACTCTTATCCAGAGCCACGGTGTAACACTGATCGCCCTGTTATTAATCTAAACACTGGTTGAAATCATCCTTCATTTCTAATATGGCACTATGGTTGAACAATCATGAATATCATTTGTATTTTGCAACAATGATAACCTGTAATGAATAAAAACACATGCAAATGAAATGCCTACGTAAATAATGCTAATGTATTTGAATGCTCAAGTGCTACTACAATATTGCCTTTTTAATGACCAAACTGCCAACCATCCTTTCCCAAGGTTCGTCCAGGGAGGTGAAGGCTCCTGAGGATGTGTCTGAGCGGATGCTCCAGAAGCTGAGGGGCCGGAGGGAGTTCACCGTTGTGGTCACCCTGAAACAGGAGCACTTCAACTCTGGGGTCATCCTATCCATCCACCATTCTGAACAGAGGTATGGCCAGAGCCATTACAAATACGTACTGAATACAATGCTAGAGTCCTCACAATACCCACTGACCACAATGCCAGAGTCCACATAAAACACACTGGTCAGAGAATGAATGGCTCACCTTTGCAGTGAAGTCCATAAAAAAAATATGGGATTGTCATCTGTGCGTAAAATGTGTTGAGGGTACATACAGTATTTTTGTAAATCTGTTAGTGCTGCAGGAATCAGATGACAAAACAGACTAAACAATGCTGTACAGAAAAAGCACACAACACTTACACCAACACTTTATTCCTAGTACATCACCAAACTAAACACAAAACTGTGGTGATTGTGAACAGTTAGTTAGTTAGCTAGTATGCTGATCTGTTTTCCAGATTCCAGCCACATAATGTGTTGATTGAACTGTGTATATTAAAGTCAGCGCAGAGTAAAGACCTCATAGCGACGTTAATGACTTTCCCCAGCTCTGATTAGCTGAGCCAGACTGTGTGCAGGATGTGTGTTCACGCTACAGAACCATTGTTTCATTTGGTTTAGAAATGGGTTGTTGGGGGATCTCGGCAGGCAGTGTTACTGGATTTGTGCAGCTGTTATATTGTGCATGGCTGGAGGACAATAACTCATTAGATTCGGTTTGTAGATAAATCCACTCCACCGCTACAGTTCTTCTAAATGGCTGTTTTTCTTTTGAATAATGCTTTGAAGTGAGTAGAAGTCTTTAAAGCCAGAGCTGATGAATCCGTATTGGCAACTCTGTCAGCTCTTTCCATTAGTGTCGCTACTTCACATGGGGAATCTCAACGGACTAGACCGAAGGAAGGCAGGGGTTTCCTGGAATACCAATGTACCAATGAGTTTACTCCTCTCACTCACATTACACATATGCATTAGTGTTGTCTCGCTGAAGCTGTCCTTGACAGCCGTTGTGTAGCATTAAGCTTGCACTTCAAGTGATTGGATATTGAAAGGGTTTGCAGATCTACAGAGGAATGTGTCATGATTCTTTGAAACAGGGTGAAGCACTTATAATTTACCATGGGGTGAGTGCGGTGCACAATCCACTTTACTGGAAGGATTCTGATTCAGGGAATGAACAGGAAATGTTCAGCTATCTGTAGAGTTATGGGTGTGGTCTGTCCTCAGTTTTACTGCCTTTTTACCTCTGTTAGTGATGTTGTGGTTGAATTGGGTAGTGGGCACGTGCACTACATGGCCGAAAGTATGTGGACACCCCTTCAAATTGGTGGATTCGGCTACTTCAGCCACAGCCGTTACTGACAGAGACAGGTGTATAATATCGAGCACACAGCCATGCAATCGGCATAGACCAACATTGGCAGTAGAATGGCCTGTACTGAAGACCTCAGTGACTTTCAACTTCGCACCGTCATAGGATGCCACCTTTCCAACAAGTCAGTTTGTCAAATTTCTGTCCTGCTAGAGCTGCCCCGGTCAACTGTAAGTGCCTTTATTGTGAAGTGGAAATGTCTAGGAACAACAACTGCTCAGACGCGAATAGGTAGGCCACACAAGCTCACAGAAGGGGACTGGCGAGTGTTGAAGCACGTAGTGCGTAAAAATGTTCTATCTAATGGGAAATCTTCCCAGAAGAGTGGAGGCTGTTATATCAGCAAAAGGGGGACCAACTCCATATTAAAGCCCATGATTTTGGAATGAGATGTTCGACGAACAGTTGTCCACGTACTTTTAGCCATGTAGTGTATATGTGTCTCTCTCCATATTCCATCTGCTCATTATTTCAGGATCCACTTTAGACAAACTTGTGTCCATATATATTCCTCTCTCCATCCATATTCTGTCTGCTCGTCCCTGCAGGTTCCTGGAGTTGGAGAGCAGTGGGCAGCGCAATGAGGTGCGTCTCCACTACCGCACCAAGGGTCAGAAGGCCCACACCGAGGTGTTTCCCTACAGCCTGGCAGACGGACAGTGGCACAAGGTTTCTGTGGCTGTCAGTGCCTCCCACATCATACTGCACGTTGACTGCAACAGGTAGGCTAAATGTACTGAGATATAAACATGTTTCATTTAATCCAGTATTATTCCCAGTATAAACAACCTATAATAAGTAGGGAATAGGATGACTGAAGAGGGTGTATTTTAGTGTTCGAGGCATTATTACCAATCAATTTCATCAAATATGTGACTCACCACCTGGATTTGGTCTTGTTTTTTTAAAAAGTAAAAGTAAAAGTAGAGACTCAGAGCTACAAAATGGTATATCATACACTGCATTTCTGAGTAACAATGGAAAGTAATTATGCTTTGGAAGTTGATGAACTTGTAAACTCACTTTTTAGAATGTTTTGGTATCTAGTGAAGAGCTCTTCTTTGTCTACACCCATTCAGCATCGTTGACACCCTCTTAAGCTTGAGCCCCACCCATCTCGTTTCGCTCTCGGAGCGTTCAAAGCGCACACTTGACGCTCTGGATGATTTGTTTACCTCTGGATAGCATGAAAACAGCCTAACCAGTTCTGCTGGCAACAATTTCATGACTCTTTTTTTTGCCGACGTTTACTGACACCGGCCATATTCAATGGGTGTTTTACACTTTAGCTTAAGACATGTAGCTAGCTAGCTAGGTAAACAATGAACCTAGCTAGGTAAAGAACGTATAAGATCACACACGTCACGTAACGTTAGCTAACGAGCCAGCCAGCTAACGTTAGCTAGTTAAACAACAATGAACATCGTGCCAAATCATGTCGCTAGTACCCTGCATGAATCTGCTGGGAGCTAACCAACCAGGTTCAATGTTAACTAGCTAACATTAGGCTCTAACTTGCAATGCAAACGACTCTGGGATACGAATAATAACGCTATACACGTAACGTTAGCTAGGGAGCCAGCCAGCTAATGTTAGCTAGCTAGCTAACAGTACACTTTAGCTTGAAATGAAAACACTCTGACAAAATCAGAAACTTGTAATATCTGAAAATGTAGCTAGCTAGACTATCGTACCCGTATACATCATCATGCATGATGGATGGTGCTCCCTGTCACGGATGCCATGCCACGGTTGCCCTTAGTTTGAAGATGTAATCCGGTGTTTTCTCTTTAGCTATCACACTCCAATTCCACTGATTTCAAAACTCGATCTTCCAGAAAGTGGTGAGCAACACTTACGCAGCTCCACTACACAATACATTTTTAAAAAAGCCTCGTTCAACAGGATTACCAACAGACTGACCAACTCAAATAGACAGAAGCCCTCTGTATGGCAGACCAATACGAACTCCTCTTTCGGCATGTCTAGCCCACTCATTATCTCAACCAATCATGGCTAGTGGAAAGGTTGCTGACTTTTTCTGTGGCTTAACCAACAAGGCTCATAACTGTAAAGTTTTATTCGTATTTACAGATGGCATATACGTTTCTTATTAAGGGACATGAAAGTTCATATGTTCCAGAAGGCATTTCTACCAAAAAACACATTTTGATAAAACATTTTTTTTTTTAAGAATGGCTCTCCTGTGGAGTCATGACTTGCGACATATGCGTAGTTTCCTGAAACGGGTCACATATTATTACTGTTACAAGCTTTAGTGGTAGTACTATTAGAAGGTGTGGTGTGGTTGGCAAATACAGTATGTATTATGATGAGCAGTAATCATGGTTTGTGGACCCGTTCCTGTCTTTCTGTCTCTGTAGGATCTATGAGAGGGTGGTAGAGATCCCATTCATGGACATCCCTGAGGACACAACCTTCTGGTTAGGGCAGCGGAGCAGCGCCCATGGCTTTTTTAAGGTAAATATTACGTTTTGTAAAGCTGAAGACTCTTCATGGTGGCTTAGGTTTGACGGTGTGGCATAAACGGTGCTGATGCTGCTTAATAAATTATTCAAATAATTGAAGAGGAAATTAAGCGCGTTGGCTCATGGACGTTGTTTTCCCACATGCCACCCTGGTACGTACCCCGCACCCCCCTTCCCATCCTCGGTTGTTTATCCCTGGACTTGTTTTATTTATTATGGCTGGGAATTTAATTGCTCGCATTTTCTCAAGACTGCCAATGTAATTTGTGCATTCTTTCTCGTTTCTCTCCCTCACTGCTAAGAATTCATTTACAATTGTGTCCCATAAATTGTTTCTCCCCTAGTCTGCTGCTGTATGCATTGCCACCGTAATTATCCCACTAACACTGATTTGGGAGAAATCATTAAACTCTCTGGACCGTGCTCATTAAACATGGTCCATTGTTTATCAGACATGAAGACATGTATCACCCCTCACAGCGGTTTAATCCACATGGGAACATCCTTCCCATATTGAAAACTTAGAGTATAATGTCAGCTTTAATGTCGGATTTTACCTATTTTAACCACACTGGTACTACTTTTTGTTTGCTGTTGGGCAGAATGTGTATGTGTGTCTGTGTGTTGAACTGCGCGTGTATAATTTTGTGTGACGCTCCTGGCTGTTGCATTTACTCTGCGTTAATTGGCAGATGAAAGAAGACTTGGAGGTCACCCACTAATCTTGACGTGTGCCCACCACACCTCCCCCTTTTGTGCCTCTGAAGCCCTGATTAGTGCTGGGAAAGGAAAGCCACATCTCATCTAAAGGAAAACCCCTTCATTAACAATCAGACATTCTTTCTCTCGGTTTGGATGGGGGTTTAGAGGAAGCAAAAATTGCATCCCCAGCAGTATAGTGGCAAACACTTTGGGATGATACCCATTCAGTAGTTGGATATTATAGCATCCTACATGTATAAAATACCTTGATGTGTGTGAAGTAGAAGTCCATAAGATGATTTATTCACAATTGATTACCAATTTAGTTGCATTTAGATCTTCATCTTTCATTAAAAGACACTGTGTGTGGTTTACAGCTGTAGTCTACATCTGGAAAGTAATCATGCACTCAATAACCTTTCACACTAAATGCACACATTCATCAGTGATACATACATGCATTATCGTCCCTGGTCTAATGGTTTTTCAGCCTTCCACTGAGTTAGTCTAAATTACCAGAAGATGGAAACATATTTAACAAAACATGACTCATGCCTGCTTCCATCTCGCATGATGTTGCCATGAGAAATCAGCTAATTGGTTTCTTTGGATTTGAATTCATGGCCAGTAAATTAAAGTGGCAAGACAATAAAAAAATATCATAAGTTGCGTGGCTCCAGAGAAGTACATGCACTCAAGGAATGAGATGGGCCAGGTTTCCATGGTTACTGAGTGTCTGGATGTGTGCTTCGACCACACGATGATAGGCTATACAATGAGGATACCTATGAATCAAATTTAATGTGTATCTCATAGCTATGCTTATCAAAGGGAATCAGAAGAAAACAGAAATTGAGATTACATTCATTATTGGTTCAATTTACATCCCATTTCAGTCCAATTAACTCAACGGACATCAGGCTGTACCAGTCCAGAGAAGACATTAACTCAGAATAAACTTGTCAGACTCCCTCCCTTCTATCGAAACATACATTTCCAGTAACAGTTTTCACTAAATATTTAATACAGTTGTTTACTTATAGCACAGTATTTATTGGGCTTTGTGCGTGACTTGAGGTGTGTGTGTGTGTGTGTGTGTGTGTGCGCAAAGAATATTAGACCATCTCTCTTATCTATTTTCTACCTATTGCACATGTAGTTGTCCTAGCTTCTCTTTATATAACACCATCCACGGCACTGTGATGACGGCTATCCTCTCATTTAGGGGTGCTATCTGTGATCAAGTAGAACACATTTAGTCAGACGAGACAGTACGCTCTGTGCTGGCTGTAACTAAGCCAGTGTTTTTTTCTATGTGTGTCTGCAGGGTGTAATGCAGGACGTTCAGATATTAGTCATGCCTCAGGGATTCATCTCCCAGTGCCCAGATCTCAACCGGAGTAAGTCCACACCGTAGGAGGATGCTGAGGAGAGAACAGCTCATAATAATTGCCAGAACGGAGCAAATGGAATGGTATCAAACACCTGGAAATCATTTGTTTGATCTATTTGATACCTTTCCACTACTTATTGGTGCAGTCATATAAAAATGTTATTCATCTGTAACAAAGTTGTGTAAACATGTTGTCTCTGTGGTCTGTTCTTTTCTAGCTTGCCCAACCTGCAATGACTTCCACGGACTGGTGCAGAAGATCATGGAACTGCAGGATATCTTAGCCAAAACATCCAGCAAGGTACTGTAATGTGTCCTGATCATAAACCTTTGTTGTCAAGGCTGATACCTCAGGCGAATCATTTCTGTTTCAACAAGTTTCATTCACCATCAAAGGGCATCTATGGTCTACCTACAGTCCCTTTGGAAAGTATGCAATATTTTGATACAGCCTTATTCTAAAATGGATTAAAAAAAAAAATTATAATCCTCAGCAATGTGTCGTGTCTTTACTATCATTAACTGAAGACTGATAGTTTTTATCAAAGATTCTCTGTAATTAGTTACTATGCGATCAACTGATTAATCACGTAACTAATTAACTAGGAAGTCGGGGCACCAAGGAAAAATATTCAGATTACAAAGTTATTTCCTAAAATAACTTTGCAGATATTTTTATCTGATCAATTAGTCTTCGAATTAATGAATTATTTGCTGTACCACACGTTAGTCTCATTACAAACGTCTCATTCCAAATAGTTGCTTATTTGCACGAACCCAGGCTTCACTGAGTCATCCATGCATCAATTGTCTTAAATCATTTATTTATTACTAACTAAGTAATTCACAGAAATGCATAAACAAACAACCATGGTAAATGTGGTTACATGAAATGATAGGAGAATGTGCCCTAGTGGGCTGAACCGGCATGGCGGCTTGTTTGACAAGAGGGGGAGTGGGGGTCAACTAAGAAGTCACTACAGTTAATGATTATAACAATTGAAATGCTAATCCTTTACACATGAACGCTCACTCATTCGGGAACAATTGCAATCAATATATATATTTACACTCAGTGTGTCGTCTTGATCGGTGGAGAAAAGTTTGTCTTTCGTAGAATTGTCCGTCTCTCTCTCTCTCTCTCTCTGTCTTGGTTAGAGGGGATAGTTCAAAGTGACATTCGTTATAGAATGGATTTTTCGGCGGTTGTCGTTCTTCGCGTTCAATGATACCGAATTCCTAGCTGCAGACTAGTAATTAATATCAAAGACTTGTTCTCATTCTATCGGTATTGATAGTCTAAGAGTTTAACCACGTGGTATGGTTAAAAGATTCTGCAACCTTTAGCCGTCTCGTAATTGAGGTAAGCTCGGTCTGGTGATAATTTCTCAAAGTTGGGTTTTATTTGGAATGTTCCAGAATGTCTGACCCTAACTTGGCTCAAGAGCGGTCCTCTGATTTAGTTCAAATCCAATTCCCTTTTTGAGTTTTCCTTCATTAAACAGTCCAAAATCACATTGTAAAATTGTGTAAACAGTATCATACTCACTCATTCATCTTATACAACAATTAGATGTAAACCTTATATCCGGGGCTATTATGTAAACAGGTTTATGGTCTCATATGAGCTTCCCAAGTTGTGACAAACGGACCAGTTCGTAGCTGGATTCTTCACCGATCTTTTGCACTTTCTCCAGAACATGAAATTTGTTCGTACCTCAAGTTCTGTGAGGTGGAAGGATTTCCTTTGTCTCCATGAAAAACGACTCTCTATATCTGTGTGTCCATGAGGTCTTCTCAGGAATTTACGACCTCTGACCACAGAAGCCTAGTTTAAGGAGGCAAGGGGGAGGCAGGGAGAGGGGGATGGGTTTGCTATACCCAAAGAGGCCAACGTCATGACAAATGTACACACAATACTCCACAATGACAAAGCGAAAACACGTCTTTAGAAACAGAAATACCTTATTTACATAAGTATTCAGACCCTTTGGTATAAGACTCAAAATTGTTTCCATTGATCATCCTTGAAATGTTTCTTCAACTTGATTGGAGTCCTCCTGTGGTAAATTCAATTGATTGGACATGATTTGGAAAGGCACACACCTGTCTATATAAGGTCCCACAGTTGACAGTGCATGTCAGAGCAAAAACCAAGAATTGTCCGTAGAGCTTTGAGACAGGATTGTGTCGAGGCACAGATCTGGGGAAGGGGACCAAAACATTTCTCAAGCATTGAAGGCCCCCAAGAACACAGTGGCCTACATCATTCTTAAATGGAATACGTTTGGAACTCCAAGACTCTTCCTAGAGCTGGCCGCCCAGCCAAACTGAGCAATCGGGGGAGAAGGGTCTTGGTCAGGGAGGTAACCAAGAACCCGATGTTCACTCTGACAGAGCACTAGAGTTTCTCTGTGGAGATGGGAGAACCTTCCAGAAGGACCACCATCTCTGCAGCACTCCACCAATCAGGCCTTTATGGTAGAGTGACCAGACAGAAGCCACTCCTCAGTAAGAGGCACATGACAGCCCGCTTGGAGTTTTCCAAAAGGCACCTAAAGACTCAGCATGGTGGTGGCAGCATCATGCTGTAGGGATGTTTTTCAGCAGCAGGGACTGGGAGATTAGTCAGAATCGAGGCAAAGATGAACAGGGCAAAGTACAGAGATCCTTAATGAAAACCCGTCCACTCAGGACTTCAGACTGGGGTGAATGTCCACCTTCCAACAGCTCAACAACCCTAAGCACACAGCCAAGACAACACAGGAGTGGCTTCGGGACAAGTCATTGAATGTCCTTGAGTGGCCCAGCCAGAGCCTGGACTTCAGAGCCTGGACTTGAAACAGAAGGAACATCTCTGGAGAGACCCTGAAAATAGCTGTGCAGCAACTCTCCCATCCAACCTGACAGAGCTTGAGAGAATCTGCAGAGAAAAATGGGAGAAACTCCCCAAGTACAGGTGTGCCAAGCTTGTAGCGTCATACCCAAGAAGACTCGAGGCTGCAATCGCTGCCAAAGTTGCTTCAACAAATTACTGAGTAAAGGGTCTGAATACTTATGTAAATGTGATATTTCAGTTTGGTATTTTTTTTTAAATAGCAAAAATTCCTAATAACCTGTTTTTGCTTTGTCATTATGGGGTATTGTGTGTAGATTGATACACTTTTTTTGGGGGGAGGGGGTCAGTTTTAGAACAAGGCTGTAACCTAAAAAAAATTGGAAAAAGTCAAGGGATCTGAATACTTTCCAAGGGCAATGTATATGACTCTACTTTGATGATGTCATACACTGTAGATCTCCTTTAGTGCATGGTTGACTGTAGCAAGGCTTGTAGTAGAAGGCGTTTCATGTGTAGATCAGTGGTCACCAACCTTTTCTGAGTCAAGAC
The DNA here is from genome assembly GCF_057628025.1 of Oncorhynchus mykiss. Lineage (NCBI taxonomy): Eukaryota > Metazoa > Chordata > Actinopteri > Salmoniformes > Salmonidae > Oncorhynchus > Oncorhynchus mykiss. The sequence goes on from NC_143022.1 coordinate 23,323,656, forward strand.
CGCTTTCTGAGTCAAAATGCAAGCTAAGATCTACCGCTCAGACTTTTTTTTAATGACTTAGAAAATTTAAGCCTATGCAACATTAACCAATCAAAAACAGTTCTGTAGCAATGACATTTGTGCAGTAGGCTATAGGCCCAATACATTATCATTGCATATTGGCTAATCTTGAATTGCCTTGCCATTGTTGTTCTTCTCAGATCATTTTGAAATTATATTTACAAAATGTAGGTAGGTGTATGATCACACTGGTAATAGATAATTTGTTGTATTACTTATGAGGCACAGCTGAGAGAGCATAATAATAACAACGCAAGCTTATCAGAAATAATTTGCTATACTCATTCATTGCAGGGCTGGTTGTATTGTGAGTGGAAGTAGTGAGAAAGTGCATTTTATGCCTTATAAAAGTGTTGAACAAAGTGTTGACACAGTGCTGAATAACAATTTGAACATGAACATAAAAACAAAAAACAGCAGCCGTTTGCTGTATGTGTTGTCTCTCTCTAGTCATGGTTTTAAGTTTTGCTGTGCGTTCAAGATTTATTTTTACAGTCTATGGCCCAAGGAAACTGTGCAGACACAGTGGTCTGAGCTATCTGATTGGCCAGCGGTAAGCCTATAGATTCACTTGATCTTCTCTGGGCCTGCCCGGTAGGCGGAGTTCTACCTTCAGACACATGAAATGGTTAAGAATGGGAACACTTTGCCTTTCCGGGGCTAGGGCTGCTGAATCAAGTGCACCTCCAGCCAACAGCACGAAACAAATAAAAAACATAGGAACGCAAGGCTTTATCGTTGGGTTTTTACAGAAATGTTTGGTGATCGACTACGAATGCCTTGGAGATCAACAGGTTGGTGACCACTGATATAGATGGATTATATGCACCGATCTGAGACCCTCTCCCTCCCTCCATCCCCGTCCCTCCCTTTGTATCTGGGCCTGGCTTGGCCAGCTGTCCAGAGCAGAGGAGATGATGAATAGTCTGGATGGATGCTACTGTGAGAGGACCTGCAGCGTCAAGGGGGTCGTCTACAGAGAGGACGAATCATTGACAGATGGCTGCAGGAACTGCACATGCACGGTGGGCTATATCAGTGTGTGTGTACTGTGTGTGTGTACAGTACGTGTACACTGACTGTACAAAATATTATGAACACCTGCTCTTTCCATGAAATAGACTGACCAGGGGAGTCTAGGTGAAAGCTTGGATTATTGATGTCACTTGTTAAATCCACTTCAATCAGTGTAGATGAAGGGAAGCAGACCGGTTAAAGAAGGATTTTAAAGCCTTTAGACAATAGAGACATGGATTGTGAATGTGTGCCATTCAGAGGGTAAATGGGCAAGTCAAAAGTTTTCCGTGTGTATCAAGAATGGTTCACCAACCAAAAGACATCCAGCCAAGTTGACACATCTGTGGGAAGCATTAGTCAACATGGATTAGTATCCCTGTGGAACGCTTTTGCCACATTGTAAAGTCCCTGCCCCAATAAATTGAGGCTGTTCAGAGGGCAAAAGGGGCGGGGGTACACTCAATATTAGGAAGGTGTTCTTAATGTTTTGTACACTCATTGTATATAATTGTATATAGTTGTATATAGTACTCCATTGTTGATGGCTTATGTTCTCATTACGTCATTGGTTTGAGAGGAGAGTTGCCCTAGATATTTAAAGAAAACAGGATAGAAACACTGAGGAATAATAGAAAACATACACAGTAGCTAGGATTAAACAGAGCACCAGGACTCAGCTATGCTGGACAGACCCTCTCAAGGGTCTACTTTCCTCTCAACAAGTATGTCAAAGGAGCGTAAATACTTATGAGAGTGCTGGGGTTATTTACCACAACAAAAGAGATTTCACCTCTGTCTCTCTCCCAGCTATAGGTCATGCATTACTTTCTATGCCACTGGACTCCTGAAATGAGCCAATGGGGTGGATCTGTGGCTTAGCACCTGCAGCTGAGATAAACTGAGGAGATCACATATTTCTCAGTACATTACATTGGTATAATGTGAGTAAATCACATCTCTCACTATATTGCACCTAATTACTCTCGACAGATGATAATTATCGTCTGTGATTCGTTCCGCCCCGTTTGTCTAATGAATCATCGGTGCTCATCGACGTGTCACTTCTCTGATGCAGACTGCAATTACGCCATTAGATAGACGTGTTCGTTACCTTATGTGTGGCAATTAGCCGCAACCTTTGAAACTCAAAGGTCACAGCATTAAGATGTTATCAATTATGGTGGATCAGTCACATACAGTGGTTCTTCCTTTAAAAGTTGCATCATACTGCAGCACAGCTTGCAGGGTGCTGCATAATGGTATGGCACGTTGGAGTGCATGATGTCATAGTATTTTACTCTCAGCCATTGTCTCCATTAATGCTAGTTCATTTTAGTTTGACCACCAGAGAGCATCTTTGAGAAGTTAAGTTATTGAAATGACATGGAGCTGAAGACCTAAGTGTCCTGTTTACTGTAGCTGTTTTAGCGTAACTTACTTATTGGCATAAAGGCCTACTTCAATATAAAGTATATCAATCAATCATTCATTTGTGCGTGTCATCACACAGCATACTGTAATGGTCTGGGTGTAGCTGGTGCAGAGGAATCAGGCGCAGGACAGCAGAGATGAGTAACACAAGTAACCTTACTCAAATATTCCAATAACATGTCGTAAATACCGAGCCCACAATAACGAGAGACACATGGAAGGAGGGGTTAATACGGTAATGGGGGGAAGCTGTAACCTGTAGCAAACCTCGTTCAGTCTCCTCAGGACTTTGAATGGCCCCACAAACCGCGGGCCCAACTTCCGGCATGACAGGTGGAGGGGCAGGTTTCGGGTCGAGAGCCAGACCCGGTCCGCCTCACTGCGGTGGCAGTGTTATCATGCTCTCCGCAGCCGATGTGAGTAAGAACTTTTAAACAGGTCAACATTCAAGTGGATTACCAGGATGTGTACTCCGAGCATGCACTGACCAACTGGAAAGTGTCTTCACTGACATTTCCAATCTCTCCCTGTCTGAGTCTGTAATGCCAACATGTTTCAAGTAGACCACCATAGTCCCTGTGCCCAAGAACACCAAGGTAACCTGCCTAAAATACTACTAACCGGTAGCACTCACGTTTGTAGCCATGAAGTGCTTTGAAAGGCTGGTCATGGCTCACATAAACACCATTATCCCAGAAGCCCTCGACCCACTCCAATTTGCATACCGTCCTAACAGATCCACAGATGATGCAATCTCTATTGCACTCCACACTGCCCTTTCCCACCTGGACGAAAGGAACACTTATGTGAGAATCTTATTTATTGACTACAGCTCAGCGTCCAACAGTATAGGGCCCGCAAAGCTCATCAATAAGCTAAGGTCCCTGGGACTAAACACCTCCATCTGCACCTGAATCCTGGACTTTATGACGGGCCCCCACCAGGTGGTAAGGGTAGGTAACAACACATCTGCCACGCTGATCCACAACACAGGGGCCCCTTAGTGCTCAGTCCCCTCCTGTAGTCCCTGTTCACTCATGGCTGCACGGCCAGGCACGACTCCATAAGTTTGCCGATGACACAACAGTGGTAGTCCTGACCACCGACAACAACGAGACAGCCTATAGAGTGGAGGTCAGAGGCCTGACAGCGTGGTGCAAGGACAGCAACCTCTCCCTCAACGTGATCAAGACTAAGGAGATGATTGTGTACTACAGGAAAAAGAGGACCGATCATGCCCACATTCTCATCGACGTGACTGTAGTGGAGCAGATTGAGAGCTTCATGTTCCTTGGTGTCCACATCGCCAACAAACTAACGTGATCCAAGCACACCAAAACAGTCGTGAAGAGGGCACAACAAAACCTATTCCCCCTCAGGAGACTGAAAAGATTTGGCATGGGTCCTCAGATCCTCAAAAGGTTCTACAGCTGCACAGTTGAGAGCATCCTGGCAGGTTGCATCACTGCCTGGTATGGCAACTGCTCAGCCTCCAACCACAAGGCACTACAGAAGGTAGTGTGTACGGCCCAGTACATCACTGGGGCCAAGCTTCCTGCCATCCAGGACCTCTATACCAAGTGGTGACTGTTCTCTCTGCTACCGCACAGCAAGCGATACCGGAGCGCCATGTCTTGGTCCAAGAGGCTTCTAAACAGCTTCTACCCCCAAGCCATAAGACGCTTGAACATGTAATCAAATGGCTACCCAGACTATTTCCATTGCCCCCCTCTGCTATTATCTATTGATAGTCACTTTAATAACTCTACCTACATGTACATATTACCTTAATTACCTTGACTAACCAATGCCACCGCACATTGACTCTGTACCGCTACCCCCTGTATATAGGCTCGCTATTATTATTTTACTGCTGCTCTTTAATTATGTTACTTTTATATTTTTTAAGGTATTTTTCTTAGCTGCATTATTGGTTAAGGGCTTGTAAGTAAGCATTTCACTGTGAGTGTAACGGCTTTCCTCCTCTTCGTCTGAGGAGGAGTAGCAAGGATCAGACCAATACGCAGCATGGTAAGTGTCCATGATACTTTAATAATAACTGAACACGACTCAATAAAAAAATAAAGTGAATGGAAACGAAAACCGAAACAGTCCTGAATGGTGACACAAACAACAAAACAGGAAACAATCACCCACGAAACACAGGTGGGAAAAGGCTACCTAAGTATGATTCTCAGAGTCAACTAACGACACCTGCCTCTGATTGAGAACCATACCAGGCCAAACACAACATAGAAAAACGAACATAGACAACCCACTCAACTCTCGCCCTGACCATACTAAAACAAAGACATAACAAAAGAACTAAGGTCAGAACGTGACAGTACTCCCCCCGCCAAAGGTGCGGACTCCGGCCGCAAAACCTGAACCTATAGGGGAGGGTCTGGGTGGGTGTCTGTCCGCGATGGCGGCTCTGGCACGGGACATGGACCCCACTCCATCATAGTCTTTACCCGCTTCTTAACCTGCCTCCGTGGCGCCTTTCGAGCGACAACCCTCGCCGCCGACCTCGGACTGGGGACCCTAGCAACGGGCCCCGAATGGAAAGGAGATTCCAGCTGAACCAGACAGGTGGGAGACTCTGGCAGCTCCTGACAGACGGGCGGCTCTGGCAGCTCCTGACAGACGGGCGGCTCTGGCAGCTCCTGACAGACGGGCGGCTCTGGCAGCTCCTGACAGACGGGCGGCTCTGGCAGCTCCTGACAGACGGGCGGCTCTGGCAGCTCCTGACAGACGGGCGGCTCTGGCAGCTCCTGACAGACGGGCGGCTCTGGCAGCTCCTGACTGACGGGCGGCTCTGGCAGCTCCTGACTGACGGGCGGCTCTGGCAGCTCCTGACTGACGGGCGGCTCTGGCAGCTCCTGACTGACGGGCGGCTCTGGCAGCTCCTGACTGACGGGCGGCTCTGGCAGCTCCTGACTGACGGGCGGCTCTGGCAGCTCCTGACTGACTGACGGGCGGCTCTGGCAGCTCGAGGAATGAAACGGAGAGACAGCCTGGTGCGTGGGGCTGCCACCGGAGGCCTGGTGCGTGGAGGAGGCACCAGATAGACCGGACCGTAGAGGCGCACTGGAGGTCTCGAGCACCGAGCCTGCACAACCCTACCTGGCTGGATACTCCCCGTCGCCAGGCCAGTACGACTAGGTGGAACAGACCGCACTGGGCTGTGCTGGCGAACCGGGGACACCGTGCTTAGGGCTGGTGCCATGTACCCCGGCCCAAGGAGACGCACTGGAGACCAGATGCGCTGAGCCGGCTTCATGGCACCTGGCTCGATGCCCACTCTAGCCCGGCCGATACGAGGCGCTGCGATGTAACGCACCGGGCTATGCCTGCGCACCGGGGACACCGTGCGCCTCACGGCCTAACACGGTCCCTGCCCGGTCCACCTCTCTCCATGGTAAGCACGGGGAGTTGGCTCAGGTCTCCTACCTGACTTAGCCACACTCCCCGTGTGCCCCACCAATACATTTTCGGGGCTGCCTCTCGTCCCAGCCGCGCTGCCGTGCTGCCGCCTCATACCACCGCCGTTCAGCTTTCGCTGCCTCCAGCTCTGCCTTGGGGCGGTGATATTCCCCAGCCTGTGCCCAGGGTCCTTCTCCGTCCAGAATCTCCTCCCATGTCCATGAGTCCAGAGATTTCTGCTGCTGCCCGATACCACGCTGCTTGGTCCTTTTTTGGTGGGTGATTCTGTAACGGCTTTCCTCCTCTTCGTCTGAGGAGGAGCAGCAAGGATCGGACCAATACGCAGCGTGGTAATGTAACAGTATAATTTTAGACCGTCCCCTCGCCCATACCCGGGCGCGAACCAGGGACCTTCTGCACACATCAACAGTCACCCTCGAAACATCGTTACCCATCGCTCCACAAAAGCCGCGGCCCTTGCAGAGCAAGGGGAACCACTACTTCAAGGTCTCAGAGCAAGTGACGTCACTGATTGAAACGCTATTTAGCGCCCACGCTAACTAAGCTAGCCGTTTCACATCCGTTACACTCACCCCCCTTTTGACCTTCCTCCTTTTTTTCCGCAGCAACCAGTAATCCGGGTCAACAGCATCAATGTAACAGTATAATTTTAAACCGTCCCCTCGCCCATACCCGGGCGCGAACCAGGGACCTTCTGCACACATCAACAACTGACGCCTACGAAGCGTCGTTACCCATCGCTCCACAAAAGCCGCGGCTCTTGCAGAGCAAGGGGAACCACTACTTCAAGGTCTCAGAGCAAGTGACGTCACTGATTGAAACGCTATTTAGCGCCCACGCTAACTGAGCTAGCCGTTTCACATCCGTTACACTAAGTGTCTATGATACTTTAATAATAACTGAACAGGACTCAATACAAAAATAACAAAGTGAATGGAAACGAAAACCGAAACAGTCCTGAATGGTGACACAAACAACAAAACAGGAAACAATCACCCACGAAACACAGGTGGGAAAAGGCTACCTAAGTATGATTCTCAATCAGAGACAACTAACGACACCTGCCTCTGAGAACCATACCAGGCCAAACACAAAACACAACATAGAAAAACAAACATAGACAACCCACCCAACTCACGCCCTGACCAAACTAAAACAAAGACATAACAAAATAACTAAGGTCAGAACGTGACGGCAAGGTCTACACCTGTTGCATTCAGCGCATGTGACAAGTACAATTTGATTTGATGTGTGGTTTCAGAGCGAAGCCAGCTGAGAGCCTGCCACCAGGCACGGTGGATGACATGTTTTTCCTGCACAGCAATTTGAAGAAATCCAGTGACGAATGGACTGTTTTTTGTTTTAGTATTATTATTTGTTTTCTAATATTAGAAGATTCTTTAAAGCAATTTGAGTTGTCAATGTGCCGTATTGCATTATGAAAAAAAAATAAATATCTGTTCTTAATTTATGAAAAGGTTTCTTATTAGTCAGATGTTGAACAGAAATGCAGACAAATTAATTAATGCAGGAAAATAAGAATAATAACATACTGTCTGTAATACTGTCTGTCATACTGAACTCATTAAGAGGTAGCTTCTACCTTCAATATAATCATTCATTCAGAAGGTTAAACCCATAGGTCTTAGGCCTGCATAAATACAATTAGATTGCCAAATTCATTTTTTGTTAGGTTATAATAATCCATGCCTTCGGAGAATGTTATGAAGTCCGAAAGTTAAACGACGAGTTAGAAATGTGGCTGTCAGAAGTATTACAATGAAAATTAACTTTTAATCCGTCTGTCTGCATATTTCAAGACATGAAAATATGGGTGCAGTGAGATGGGTTGGACGATACTTTTCTCATCAAGGGTGCAGTGAGATGGGTTGGACGATACTTTTCTCATCAACCATCTTGAAAAAACGTATATTCAAACTGAAAATCAACCATTGTCAGCCTTTAAAATGTTTTATTATCAAAATGTTGAACTCCGGGACCACCCGCAAGCAATTATTTTGGGGTTGCCTGTGACTTCCAGTCTTTTCTCTCTCCTACAGAACGGCACGGTGCAGTGTGAGACTATCTCCTGCCCTCCCCCTCAGTGCCCAGCGGACACCACGCCTGCCTACGTGAAGGGTGCCTGCTGCATGGAGTGCCAACGTGAGTGAAGTGTTTTAACATAAACACGCACAGATGGACACACGTATGCACACACATACACATATAAACACTCCTCTTCACACACACTCAACACAGAAACACCAGAGACACACATAGCACGCCTCCACAACGGCTGCCTGGCAACTGACCTGCGTTGCTAAGCTGCTCCCCAACACACCTCTTGAGATGCTCCATACTTTTGCATATACATGGACCAATCAATTATTCAACAGCCAGCTTCTCAACAGGGGTGGCCACATTGACACAAATGGGAAATAGAATTCAGGGGTCGCAGGATGTGCGATGAACTAGTTCCTGTTTACAATAGACGGATGATGCTATGAGCCGGGAACTCGTCCAAGGACTTTCATTGACTTTTCTTTCTAAGAAAATATGTAAAATAATGAAATTGAAGTTGGAAGCTGTTGGAGTATCCTTGTGTCTGGCTGAGTGGACTATGAAACATTAAGATACATGTCTGTGTGTTTTGTATTTGATCAATAGCCATTTGCTATATACGCTAAAACTTGTTGTGTATTTGAGGTTTAAAACTGCTTGTCACGCCCTGACCTTAGAGAGCCGTTTTATTTCTCTATTTGGTTCAGTCAGGGTGTGATTTGGGGTGGCATTCTATGTTGTCTATTTCTTTGTTTTTGGCCGAGTTCCCAATCAGAGGCAGCTGTCTATCTTTGTCTCTAATTGGGAGTCATACGTAGGCAGCCCTTTTTCCCACTTTCTGTTGTGGGATCTTGTTTTTGCACAGTTGCTGTTAGCCATGCAGAACTTCACATTAGTTTATATTTGGTGTTTTTTTGGTGTCATTTTTAATAAAAGAAAAATGTACGCCTACCACGCTGCACCTTGGTCCATTCATTCAGACGAACGTAACAGAAGATCCCACCACCAACGGACCGAGCAGCGTGGTCAGGAGGACTGGACCTGGGAGGAAATCCTGGAGGGAGCAGGACCCTGGACAAGGGCCGGGGAGTATCGCCGTCCGAAGGAGGAGATGGAGGCAGCGAAAGCGGAACGGCGACATTACGAGGAGTTATACCAACAAAGCAAGCACGAGAGGCAGCCCCAAATATTTGTTTTTGGGGGGGGGGGCACAAGAGGAGATTGGTGATGTCAGGGTTTAAACCTGAGCCAACTCCCCATGCTTACCGTGGGGAGCGTGTGACTGGTCAGGCACCGTGTTATGCGGTGATGCGCACGGTGTCTCCAGTGAGCATTCACAGGCCTGTGCGCTCTGTGCCAGCGCCCCTCATTTGCCGGACTGAAGTGGGCATCCAGCCAGGATGGGTTGTGCTAGCTCTACGCTCGAGACCTCCAGTGCGCCTCCACAGCCCAGTGTATCCGGTGCCTGTTCCACACACCAGGCTTCCAGTGCATCTCCCCAGTCCGGTGAGACCTGTTCCACGTACCAGGCCTCCAGTATGTCTCTGTTACGCACGCCTCTGTAAAGAGGGAACGCAACACCCTGCTACAACTCAACTCTCCGTGAAGTGAAAGAGGTATGGACTGTAGGTGTGAGTAAGGATGACAAAATGCAGAGAATTTACCGTTACTAGGAATTTATTCCTTCACACGGTAATATGGGGAAAAGAGGCTGACCGGAACCAAAGCAAAGAAAGTAAATCTCAAAGCCCCCTCTCCTACCTAACCTGCCTACCCACTACCTATCTAACTTAGAACCACCTGATGCGCTAACCAAAATACAGGGGGTGGTCCGCCCAGGTCTTACCTAGTGTGCCTAGACAGTGAATATACTACGGGTATATGTATGCCTGCGGGCCTCTTGCCTAAGCACTCCCTAGGTGCCTTCCCCTTCCCCCTGGGAACAAATTAAACAGAATAACAAACAATCCACTTCACTACAAAACTGAGAAAAAACTAACTCAGGCCATTAAAGAAGCTCTGACAAAGCAACAAACACAGAACATACCAAAGCTGCTACCAACAACAACTCACATAGTACATAACAACGACCAATATGCTAAGATCTGTATCACAATCAATCTCTCTCCTGAACAATAGAACACTGGCTTTTATAGCTTCAGAAGGCATTGGAAATTGGAGACAGCTGCGTCCTGATGAGGGGGCGGGGTCAGCCCTCCAATTCAACTCCAGCCACTTTAATAATGGGAATTGATGGGAATTTATGTCAAATATATCACTAGCCACTTTAAACAATGCTACTTAATATAATGTTTACATACCCTACATTATTCATCTCATATGTATACGTATATACTGTACTCTATCATCTACTGCATCTTTATGTAATACATGTATCACTAGCCACTTTAAACTATGCCACTTTGTTTACATACCCTACATTACTCATCTCATATGTATATACTGTACTCGATACCATCTACTGCATCTTGCCTATGCCGCTCTGTACCATCACTCATTCATATATCTTTATGTACATATTCTTTATTCTTTATCCCTTTACACTTGTGTGTGTGTATAAGGTAGTAGTTTTGGAATTGTTAGATGACTCGTTGGTTATTACTGCATTGTCGGAACTAGAAGCACAAGCATTTCGCTACACTCGTATTAACATCTGCTAACCATGTGTATGTGACAAATAAATTTGATTTGAATTAATCGTGGAATCGACCAATCAGCTGCTGGGGGATTTCAGGAAGCCATCTCCTGAAACACACTCAAATACACAAACTACAACAGAAATTGGGGAACGTAACAGTCTCCCCAGCCAGGCTTCCAATACGTCTCCTCAGTCCGGTGAGACCTGTTCCGGTTCCACGTACCAGGCCTCCAGTATGTCTCCCCAACCTGGTAAGCCCTGTGGCAGCTCCACACACCAGGCCTCCAGTACGTCTCCTCAGTCCTGTGAGACCTGTTCCGGCTCCATGTTCGAAGCCTCTAGTGATGATCCATGGCACGAAGCCTCCAGTGATAATCCATGGCCCGGAGCCTCCAGTGATAATCCATGGCACGAAGCCTGAAGTGATGATCCATGGCCCGGAGCCTGAAGTGATGATCCATGGCACGAAGCCTCCAGTGATAATCCATGGCACGAAGCCTCCAGTGATGATCCATGGCCCAGAGCCTGCAGTGAAAATCCAGGGCAAGGAGCCTCCGGCGACGGTCCCCGGTCCGGAGCCTCTGGCGACGGTCCCTGGTCCGGTTCCACAGAAGCGGAGGGATCAGCGTAGGGAGCGGGGGCTACGTCCCGAACCGGAGCCGCCACAGAGGGTAGATGCCCACCCGGACCCTCCCCTATAGGTTCAGGTTTGTGGCCGGGAGTCCGCACCTTTGGGGGGGGGGGGGTACTGTCACGCCCTGACCTTAGAGAGCCGTTTTATTTCTCTATTTGGTTAGGTCAGGGTGTGATTTGGGGTGGGCATTCTATGTTGTCTTTCTTTGTTTTTGGCCGAGTATGGTTCCCAATCAGAGGCAGCTGTCTATCCTTGTCTCTGATTGGGAATCATACTTTGGCAGCCCTTTTTCCCACTTTCTGTTGTGGGATCTTGTTTTTGCACAGTTGCTGTTAGCCCAGCAGAATTTGACATTTGTTTATATTTTGTTGTTTTTTGGTGTCTACCACGTTGCACCTTGGTCCATTCATTCAGATGAACGTAACACTGCTTCTGAAGTTTGTAATTTCCACTTGATTTTCTCTGACAAAATGTATCAACCCCTACAAAAATTTTCATTAATTATAATCCACATAATAATTCACATTTCCTTCTACTGCGGGATTATTTTCCTGCTGTAGCAAACTGGCTCAAATTAGGATCCTATATCTGTACATGCTGTATGTCACATATTCAAAGGTTCTCTCAACTTTGTTTGCTCTCAATAAGACATGGCTCTTGTTTTTGTCTCTTTTGTGGCTACCTATACCTTATATACAGTACCAGTCAAAAGTGGGTTAGTACCCACAAAATACCAGTCTCAACATCAACAGTGAAGAGGCGACTCCACACCTTCTAGGCAAGAGTTACAAAGAAAAAGCCATATCTCAGACTGGCCAATCAAAAGAAAAGATTGAGATGGGCAAAAGAACAGACACTGGACAGAAGAACTCTGACTAGAAGGCCAGCATCCCGGAGTCGCCCCTTCACTGTTCACTTCACTCTTCACGGACGTTGAGACTGGTGTTTTGCGGGTACTATTTAAGGAAGCTGCCAGTTGAGAACTTGAGGCATCTGTTTCTTTCATTTCTCAGAACAAGAATAGACTGACGAGTTTCTGATGAAAGTTCTTTGTTTCTGGCCATTTGAGCCTGTAATCGAACCCACAAATGCTGATGCTCCAGATACATAACTAGTCTAAAGAAGGCCAGTTTTTTTGCTTCTTTAATCAGAACAACAGTTTTCAGCTGTGCTAACATAATTGCATAATTTTCTAATGATCAATTAGCCTTTTTAAAATGATAAAATTGGATTAGCTAACACAACGTGCCATTGGAACACAGGAGTGATGGTTGCTGATAATTGGCCTCTGTACGCCTATGTAGATATTCCATAATAGAAATCAGCCGTTTCCAGCTATAATAGTCATTCACAACATTAACAATGTTTACACTGTATTTTTGATCAATTTGATGTTATTTTAATGGACAAAAAAATAGTTTTTCTTTAAAAAACAAGGACATTTCTAAGTGACCACAAACTTTTGAATGGTAGTGTATATGAAGCCTGGGTGGGTTAAACAGTACATACATACTATCACATGTAAATTGAATTCACTTCAAACTCACACTCTACAAAACCTTGATTATCTTAGCTAGCTAATCAGGCTGTGTTGATGTAAACACTCTCACTCCATACCCACTTCATACCCAACTGCACTGCGTTGGGGGAGTGGGTCATAAGGCCTGTAAACATCCTAATCTGACATCAACACACTGGTATTAATCCTCCTGCTAGTGTGTCTCTACCGTGTCTCTGTGTACAGCGCTTATCTCACTTAGGTAGACAAACATAGGGTTTATTGAGCTCGCTTTGGTGTTAGACACAAAGACACAGCTCCCTCTCCAAATTAAAACCTTATCTGTTGACATATTGTACAGTATCCTCCTCCACGGAGCGGGAGGCAAGGGGCTAGGTTCTCGTTCTGATGACTTGTCAAACACAATGTTTAATTGCGTTGTCAAAAGTTCATCATTGATTTTACTTGTAATCACCATTCTAAAATACTGGATGTGATGTATGAGTTTATTCAGTTTTACTACTGTAGTTCTTGTGCAGATGTAGGAATTCACAGTTTGATTGAAGTGTGAAGTGGCTTAGTGCTAGTCCTATATAGTGCTTTCCTCCAATAATTCTGATAACCAGGTAGCCTATCCACTCAAACCTTCACATCAAACTGACACATTTAATATGATGTTCTGCCCAAGTAAGAGTGACATTGAAGTCCAATGCTCCAATTCTATTTTCTGATAATAAAGATTGCCATGCCTGATCCCAGTGTGTCTCCACACCACCACAGGTTGTCACAGACTGCCATACTGAAAAGTGTGTGTGTGTGCATGGCGTGTGTCTATTTTTAGCTGTATGCCATTTCGGAGAAGAAGAGTTGGTGGAGGGAGATCAGAAAGCGGTGCATTATAACTCTGGCAGATGCCAGCTGTCTGAGTGCAGGGTAAGTAACACGACAGCCCTAATAAAAACATACAACTTTTTTTCTGCAGTACTGCTTGCTTAAAACTCCTTCAACTCTTCTGAAAAAATACAATAATTCAAGCAAACAAGCGCTAAAAGTGTACTTCAGTGTTTTAATTTTCATCTTGATGTGTATGACGGCCTCATTAAATACTGATTCCTGACTGGAGCTGCGCTCCTCGGCCAGGGGCTAAATCAGGCCTGAATGAGAGACTGTGGTGGGCCGTCAACATCAGCTAAATGTATTGATCCGTTGGTTGTCAACTCTCCATGTTTATCTATTGCTCTCTAAGGGGAAAGTAAATGGGCAGAACTGAGTAATTGAGTTTCCATAAGGGTACCAAACTGTCACAGCATGTCAATCACTCCAGGGTTTTGATCCATCCTCATCAAATATATCTCCTGTGGATTCATGCATGGCCCAATAGATTTTATAAAAAAATACATATATTCTGCATTGTTGGGAAGTGCACGTAAGTAAACATTTCACTGTTAGTCTACACCTGTTGTTTACGAAGCATGTGACAATTAAGATTTGATTTGAGACTGATGGATGTACACTCTTAGAAAAAAGGTGCTAAGTATTGTACAACCATGCAGGGTTCTTTGGGTTGTCCCCATAGGGGAACCCTTTTTGGTTCTGTGTAGAACCCTTTGCATAGGGGTCTATCTAGATCCCTCTATATAGGGTTTTTCAAAGAACCACCTGTATATAGTTCTACCTAGAACCCTCTATGAAGGGTTTTGCCTAGAACACTCTGAAGGGTTTTTACCAAGAACCAGTTTATCATCTAAAGGTTCTTCCTAATACCATCTATGAAGGGTTCTACCGAGAACCCTTTTATCTTTGGTGGGTTCTTCCTAGAACGGTTCCACCAACGTTATTAGCCTTTAACATGTAAAATGTAAGATAATACATTACATATCTCATGAGGCCTTTTTTAAGGCCTAGTTATTGTCACGTCCTGACCTTAGTTCCTTTTTTATGTCTCTATTTTAGTTTGGTCAGGGCGTGAGTTGGGGTGGGCATTCTATGTTTTGTTCTGTGTGTTAGATTTCTGTGTTTGGCCTGGTATGGTTCCCAATCAGAGGCAGCTGTCAATCTTTGTCTCTGATTGAGAACCATACTTAGGCAGCCTGTTTTCCCACTATGTGTTGTGGGTAGTTGTTTTCTGTGTCTGTGTTTCACCATACAGAACTGTTTAGATTTGAACACTGAATACAAAATAAGTTTCACTTTGGTTATTTTGTATTCAGTGTTCAGTTATATTTCATTAAAATGGACACTTACCACGCTGCGTTTTGGTCCGATCTTTCATACTCCTCATCAGATGAAGAAGATCGTTACAGTTATACCCTAACACAGCAGTGTTAGGAATCTCCTGGTTGACAGGCCACATCAGGCCTGCAAGTCACATTATGCTGTCTGGCAAATGTGACGTGTAATTCTATTGAAATCGAGCCAGAGTTAGGATATCCAAGAAGTGGAATTGTTAATCACCCTTGACCTGCATTCAGGGTGACTGCCAGGGTAGGAAAGATTTAATTACTGAGACGACCTACAATCATCTAAACTGGAACAGCCATCTCAGTAACGGGTGTAATAAATCCAACAGATTGGATTAGTTAAGAAAACCGTATGTTATTAATCATTGTGTAGCATAAAATGTATCAACCAATCAATGTACGTACATGCACAAACAGATATTACAGTAAAATAACCAGTTCTGAAAATCTCCCTGCAATAGAGCATGCTGGGAAATATTATATATGGTTCAATGTAGAAACCTTCTTGCCTTTCAAAGAACCATTTTTTCCCAAAAAGTTTATTATGATGTTAAAGGTTCTAGGTAGAACCTTTTGCCTTAAAAAAAGAACCCTGGTCTTCCAGAAAGTTTTTTCTGATCAAAACAATTATTGGTAGAACCCTATCCCTCCACGAAGAACCCTTTTGGAACCTAAGAGTATATGGTGAGGTCACTCACCTGGCCCACTGACGGCCCTGACAGCACAGATACAGACATGGATAAAGATACAGCTACAGACAGACTCCGAGAGAGACATAGATAAAGACACAGTTACAGACACAGATGTAGACATACAATAGATAAAGATACAGACTCAGACAGACCCAGACATAGACACAAGCTACAGACAGAAGCTGCAGATGAAAGGACTGGGTGATGGCAATAGTCATCCTGGTCCTCCAGTCTCAGACAGGTGGCCATCTGACTACTGGTGACAGTTGCCTGGCATGTCTTGTGTCTCCGATCTCATGTCTGACTGCTGCTGGTTGAAGGAGGTTTCTGGGGAGAGAGTGACTAACGTAGAGAGACAACTATTAGATTTATCTCTATTTTGGCATCAGAGTGGAGAGGAGCGGAGCTGTTGAAGAGATGGTGGGAGAGGGAGTCCCCTTATAACGTTACTGTCTAATCATACAATTGGGGACAAATACACTGGTTTCATATCCTATCCAATGAGCTCTGTTCAATTGGATATCATGCTCATACTCATCATGAATCTTAAAAGACAGGTTGGTTGTTTAGCATCAAAACCGACTCGTGCACAACTATGGAGTAAAACAGAAAGGTTTGGCTTATAAGCTATATTTCCTCTCCAAATGTTGATTAAAAACATAAATACTTTTGCACAATGAGCACTTGTTGTTGCTCAAATGCATAGTTACAGTTGTTGGTTAGCTAGCTAGGGAATTTTTGCCTTATTAGCATAGACATGACATGAGTCAAAACATGACATCAATAACAAGATACAACGAGCTGAAACGATACACCTACAATTCTCCACATGGCAGCTTCTTGTCATTGTTTCTAGCTATCTGACCATTCAGAATCATAACGTCACACGGCCTTCTACCTCATTGATGCGAGTGCATAATTTTTGTGACGTTGTCAGCCAATCCATCTATAGGTAAGAGAATCGACGTGCAGAGTTTACTACATCGCTAAACACTAACCTGAAATATGTAGACCTTACTGCTATTGACCCATTATGTCACTTTAGTTGGGAAGATGTGCACAGTGAGGAAGGAGGCACACAATGGATGGATAATTGCCTCTAATTAAATTCAAGCCTTATTAAATCTGTGGGAAACTAGCAGCTGAGCTAATCTAACCCTCCATTGGGTTGTGTCTCATATTGTTTCTCATTGGTTCCCTGTTACTAGGAGAGGACCATGCATCGGGTCGTCATGACTAGCCCCTGTCCTGAACTTAACTGTCCAGAGTCCGAGCAGGTCACCCTCACCAACAGGTGCTGCAAAGTCTGCAGAGGTATTGGAAAATACATTCACCTACCTATATTCTACAGATGTAAACCTTAAAATAATCTGCAAATCATGACTGGAATCATTGCAAGAAACCCACCTGGACTGTTAGACCCAGTCTGAGAGGAGTGACCTGTGTGTAACCTCCATAGAGATGGATAGAGGATTAATCTTTGCATCTGTATCGTTATAGCATCTTTTACAGCATGGGCAGCGCCATTGAGGCTATCTCCATTTTAAAGTAGTCCATTTTCTTCTTCTTCATTGGCTGATTGCTCCCAAGTCATAGGAATCCCCACCCAGTTGATTGCCATTGATAGCTTCCACCATTTTAAAGCAATGTCCATGCTAAAACGGCTTACATCCATGAGTCCTCTATCTATAGTAACCTCTGTGCCCTAGGTCACGACTTCTGTGCGGAGGGTCACGGCTGTGTGGAGCACTCTGACTGTATCAACCTGGAGGCTGGGGCCTGCTGCAGCTGCAAGGACGGCTTCCGCCCTCTCCGAGATGACAACGCATACTGTGAAGGTACATAAAGGATTCTAATAAAATAATAATAGAATTGATAACAAACCTTCCATTGATCTACTGTTTTCCTACAGGTTAATTTATTTTGTAGATCCAGTTTGCTTTTCATTTTGTGCACTTTGGTTGAACTGTGAGGTACTTGTAATAGCATAATTCTTATTTTGCAACATAACTACATCTTTCAACACTTTGAGAGATGACATACTGTTAAACAGACTGTCTGCTGGGATTTGTGTGGAGGTATGAGACATACGTACAGTGTCTGATCCAAGGACTTACTTTCACTGACATTCTCACACCACTCTTGTCCCTTTGTCTGCTTGTGGTCAGTCTCTACTGTCTATTGGTATGAAAATACAGAACGCTCCCTAGCTTTGTTTATTGTATAACTGTCAAGAATGCATCAGTGATATTTTATGAGCAGAGATGCTCATAAGTAGTGCTATCATGTGAGTAGTGTTACTCTATATATACAAAAGTATATGGACACCCCTTCAAATGAGTGTATTCGGCTATTTCAGCCACAACCGTTGCTAACAGGTGTATAAAATCGAGCACACAGCCATGCAATCTCCATAGACAAACATTGACAGTAGAATAGCCTGTACTGAAGACCTCAGTGACTTTCAACGTGGCACCTTCAAAGGATGCCACCTTTCCAACAAGTCAGTTCGTCAAATATCTGCCCTTTTAGAGCTGCCCCGATCAGCTGTAAGTGCTGTTATTGTGAAGTGGAAACGTTTAGGAACAACAACTGCTCAGCCGCGAAGTGATAGGCCACACCAGCTCACAGAATGGGACCACCGAGTGCTGTAGCGCATATAAATTGTATGTCCTCTGTTGCAACACTCACTACCGAGTTCCAAACTGCCTCTTGAAGCAACGTCAGCTCAAGAACTGTTAGTTGGAAGCTCCATGAAATGGGTTTCCATGGCTGAGCAGCCGCACACAAGCCTAAGATCATAATGCCAAGCGTCGGCTGGAGTGATGTAAAGCTCACCACCATTGGATTCTAGAGCAGTGGAAACGTGTTCTCTGGAGTGATGAATCACGCTTCACCATCTGGCAGTACAACGGACAAATCTGGGTTTGGCAGATGCCTGGAGAATGCTACCTGCCCCAATGCATAGTGCAAACTGTAATGTTTGGTGGATGAGGAATAATGGTCTGGTTATTCATGGTCCGGGCTAGGCGCCTTAGTTCTAGTGAAGGGAAGTTCTACACAATTCTGTACTTCCAACATTTGGCAACAGTTTTGGGAATTACCTTTCGTGTTTCAGCATGACAATGCCCCTGTGCACAAGGCGAGGTGATTTGGCCCTCCACTTTTGAAGATTGGAAAACGTGTTAATACATCAAGGGCATTATTTCACATGGGTTGCCTGCAAAAATACAAGCTCGTAAATGCTATATAACATACACTGTGAATATAGATGTCTTCGCCCCTCCTCTCCTCCCTCTCCTCCCTCATCCCACATACAGTACATGTATGCTTCTTACTATACGGAATCTTCCTGGGATGATCAAAGACGAGATGACTGCTTCATCTGCAGTGATGTCATGCTATAACATCTACAGTGTTTACCCCAACTCATATTAATACATGTGGGATTCCGGGAGCTAAATCGAAACATGACGTTGATGACTAGTGCAAATAAGCCATTAAATCTTGGCTCCATATCGCTTTCTTCCTCACTGCTTCACTCCGTGCCTGTGTGCATACATGCCCTACTTTTAGCAAGCTGAAAAATTCCCTCCAACTTCTCTGTTCTGTCACCTTCACCAAGATCAGTGGGATGTCTTTGGCTACAAGTTTGTTGGCGCTGACAGAGATAACCAAGGAGGGAAAGGCATGTGTGTGAGAAAGAGAACAGTTATTCCTGACCTCATGTCAGTCTGTTTTAATATGCTGAATATGACCAGTTGGTCATATTCTCTGCATCTCTGGGAATCTGCATAATTGAAGATGACATCAGCCCCCGGTCTCAAATTAATGGAGTGTATGGTCTCTGGGCTTCAGGTTAAGCTCTTGCCACACGGCACCACCTCCACGCACTGAAATAGACTGTGACCTCCCTCCGCTGTGTACATGCAGCACTACAGGCAGCTTAACCCACTATATGTTGGAGGGAAGAGTTTTGCTAAAGGCTTTGCAAAATCTGTGAGGAAGACGTGTTCAATGTTTTTGCACACCTATTGTGTTATGAACGTGAAGGTTCAAATTAGGTATGTATATTTCAATTTAGAATTGAGCCATATTAGTTTTTTTCTGTGTTTTTATTTTGCTTTATCTTGTTGTAGTATGTTTGGAAATTGGCCATATTCATGACTGTATTCAGTTGTTCACTGAATGACTCAGAACAGCCATTCCATCAAAGGGGCTATCAGCAGTTAAATTGACAACAAAGCGTTTTCCCCGCCACTGTTTCGGTAAAAAGCTGAGGGATGCGGCTGGAAGAATGTAATCACTCTTACATTCATAGACTTAGCTATTGATGCATGGACAGGCCCACTCACCTCGAGAGTGACCCAGGTCTCTGTATGAAATTGGATAGGGGTGTGATCTGAAAACTGCATTTGCATCTGAAATTGCGTAGGAACCAAATTGACTATTGTAACTCTCACAAAATAAATGTATTTTTGGGGGTGCTTCTGGAAGTCACTTACATTTTGAGTAATGTGGCCTGCTAAAATAAGTGGACCCGTCAACTTACACTGTAGTTGTTTTGAGTGAGTGTATGAGAGAGTTATGTTCAGATAATAGTCTGGACAAAGGTAGTTATGCCATTTTGCTGTTGAGGGTTGGTATATGTCAGTAGACCGATGCACACAGACATTGAAATTGGCAGGTTCCAAATGTTTGTCAGCTTCATTATCAGATCGCAGAAGAGATGAGATGGACTCTGATAGACAGTCTTGCTGCACACAATGTACATACAGTACACAATACATAAAGTACATACAAAATACCCCAATACAGTTCCCTGCACCCATCAGGCAGGAGTCAGATAGGACTAGGTATATCTGTCTGGAGGATAAGACAGACACTAACGTTAGCTCTTTAAAACAGTCCTAGGTCACTGATGTGCTGAAAATAGCATATGAGATCACTCCTGTGTAAATGTTTCATAGAAGCAATGGTAGCAGAGACAAAGGGGGAGATACACTCCTCTCCCAGCCTCTCTCTGCTCTGTGAGATAAAGTGCTGTTCTCTCTGACAGAAAAGCACCAGAACCCATCTCTAAGGTTGCGTCCCAAATGGCACCGTGTTCCCTATATAGTGCACTACTTTTTGACCAGAGCCCTATGGTACCTGTTCAAAAGTAGTGCACTACATAGGGAATAGGGTACCATTTGGGATTCAGTCTCAGTCCCTCAGAAGGCGAAGGCAGCCATTAAGAAGGCTCCTGAACAGCTTTTACCCCCAAGCCATAAGACTGCTGAACAGTTAATCAAATTGCCACCCAGACTATTGACATTGACCCCTTTTATTATTATTTTTATTTTGTTTGCACTGGCTGTATGAACACTGTAGACTCTACCCCACACACTCACACATACTACACTGAACCTCCAACACACACATACATACACACTACATATGCTCACAAACACATACACACACACACACACACATGCATATTGACGCCCCACACACCCACACTCACTCGCACATAGACACACTTTCACACTCCTTCACACTCCTCACATATGTTGCTGCTACTCTGTTTATCTATCCTGATTGCCTAGTCACTTTTACCCTTACTTACATGTACATATTACCTCAACTACCTCGTACCCCTGCACATTGACTCGTTACCAATACTCCTCATTGTTATTTTATTGTTGCTTTTTCCTTTTATGATTTTTTATTTATTTTGCAAATATTTTTCAACTCTGCATTGTTGGGAATGGGCTCGTAAGTAAGCATTTCAAGGTAAAGTGAAATTTGGCGCATGTGACCAATTTTTTTTATTTGTATTTTCCAACACAGCTTCATGTGTTGGGGTGTATTAAACATCAATGTTAGAGTAAGAGCCAAGCTGCTGTGGCTATGTGATGGACTGTGTGATTGGCTCTAAATTGAGGCATCAGTAAAGCGCTCTAAAGGTTGAAGCTAGTCTCATTATTAGTATTCTTACCACAGGAGAAAAGACAAGGGGCAGATCGTGTAGGTTTTTCTCATACGGAAATCATTATTTTCTGGGTCTCTGAAAATTACTGTAGTATCAGTTTTCTTTTTATACCTCAAAAGGACAATTTGAAATGCGTCTCTATTTTGAAGTACACAGTAATTTAGTCAACTATCGGCATTTGCACATTGCAAACCTTCACAAGATTTATCTAGTGTATTATTACCATCCAGAGGGACTGTGTGTGTACAGAAGGATAGGGGCTGTGTACCATCCAGTGTATTGTGACCTGGCCGGTGTATTTTGCAGCGTGTTTTAATGTCACAAGGTGGAGGGAGGCTAATTGGTGTTGACTGAGGGGCACAGCTCACTCCCCAACGCAATCACTGCTGGGATGAGCCTGACCCACACAGCGTGCAAACGCCAAGACTGCTGACAAACACCCTGTGGTGCTGAAAACCAGGCCAGTCTGTAAATAGCAACAGCATATGACAGCAACCGCGCTCCTACTGTATCCTTCATCACCAGAGACACTTCCCCTGTGTTTGTCAGGCAGCATTAGAGACAGCTACAACTACTAGCACCTGTAATTCAGAGAGAAGGATGATAGATGATGGTGATTCATTCAAAGAGGCAAGATTCCGCAAGATTAATAAGTGCCGTGAAGGAGCGTAAGCCCACTCACTCCCTCAGACAAATCCCCCATTTTCTTACATGCTTGATAGCATAGCAAGGAGTTTATTCTGTAAAATACATTAGCATTCATATACAGTAGCTTGTCATGACACACACGCACGCATGTGCACACACACACACACACACACACACACACACAGCATTCCTCAGTGTCTGCAGAGTTCATTCATACCAGTCCATTATTCTAAACTCAGGTACTGTAGTGGTATGATTCCTCTCACTTCATTCTCGCTATGATTTATCACTTCTGGTTTTTGCCTTGAAAAGAGACAATGACTGTACTGCTTTTTAAACAGAATTGAGACAGAATTGTTGTTGCATCCTAATGTGCTTCTTTTCACTCCATTGTGTTAATTGTTTCGCTTTCCAAAACAGTTTGAGATGCTTTTCCATGTTTGTTTTTTTTACTCATTGACTGGTTTTTGAAAGAGATGAAAAGATGTTGAGCATTGTCTCTCGCCCATTAAAACACAATCAACAAAGCATATAATCTCCCCACCAATGTTTAGGCAATTGTTCTGAAGAGATACTAATGGCTCCTAGTTGTTTTACTGAGAGGCCTGTTTGCGTAGAGTGATTATAACATGTAGCTTGAAAATAATCGGAGACTCTTGGGATTTTAACATAAAGGAGCCAGCTATTTTTCCTCTATCAATTACAGCTGCAGACTCTGCTGAATGAAGGAAATAGAGTTGCATTTATTCTCCATCCTAATATACCATCCTCTGCCTCCTTCGACCTAAGCAATATATTGTGGAAATTCTTACACAGAGACACTCACAGTCAATCTTAAATGAATCATTGTTTATTGTCATCATGCTTGAGAGGTTCCAACAAAGTTAATTCCCTATAGTGAACGTCTGTCAGAAACTCGAACGGGGCAGTCCCGTTAGTTCCCTTTTATACTGACAAGTCATATTTGCATGATTTAGCTTATTCACTGTTCCCCGGGCGCCGAAGATGTGGATGTCGATTAAGGCAGCCCCCCGCACCTCTCTGATTCAGAGGGGTTGGGTTAAATGCTGAAGACACATTTTAGTTAAAGGCATTCAGTTGCACAACTGACTAGGTATCCCCTTTTCCCTTTCATAATTAATTAATTAATTAATTAATCATTGTTTGCTTCATTCATGTGACCGACCAATACTGGGTCATGCATGTGACAGACCAATACCTCACAAGGCTTCTTCTCTCTGAGCGGAGACCTTAAAACGGAGATATCTCTAAACAAGGCTCTGTGTGTGAGGATTCGTTAAATCAGTCACTTGCATGAACACAGAAATTGGTTTATAGAAAAGCACCAACATAACATTTTCCATCACAAATACATAGACAATTAACATGTAGCATCACAGTAAGTGGAGTGCTGCCTAGAGAGAAACCTATTGAGGAACTATTTTTTTATTGTAATATGTAGAATCATTTAAAAACATATCATTCATATGGAAAG
Organism: Oncorhynchus mykiss; assembly: GCF_057628025.1. Lineage (NCBI taxonomy): Eukaryota > Metazoa > Chordata > Actinopteri > Salmoniformes > Salmonidae > Oncorhynchus > Oncorhynchus mykiss. The sequence continues at coordinate 23,347,512 of NC_143022.1, forward strand.
CAGTGGCACCTACTGAATAGTCTGAAAGACAGAAATGTCTGAAAACTCTCCAAACAGAATAGCCTATATACTCTATATACATATATCTATATACTCTTGCTCCGTTCACCGAAGGTGCTTCAACAAAGTACTGAGTAAATGTTTTGAATGATTATGTAAATGTGAAATGTGTTTTTGCTTTATCATTATAGGTTATTGTGTGTAGATTGATGAGGGGGGAAAAAATATTTGATACATTTTAGAATAAGACTGTAATGTAACAATTTTCTACACACAACAACCTAAAATGACAAAGCAAAAAAACAAAATTTCACATTTACATAATCATTCAGACCATTTACTCAGTACTTTGTTGAATGTGGAAAAAGTGAAGGGGTCTGAGTACTTTTCGAATTCACTGTATACAGTAGATCGCTGGTTGTTGGTTGAGCTCTGTTTGCATTGCACTGCGTTGAATCACAATATGAGCATTTTATTTACCCCAACAGTTTTTTGAGATTCTGCATGTTGTGTATAATGCTTTGACAGTTTTTTTTGTTTGTGTACTTCACAAAGAGTTGCTGTGACCACTCTCCAAGGGTCTCTCAGGGGGATGCAAACCCATTTCACACCTCACACCTGTACAGGTTACCCACTTAAACATACAGTGAAACAGGACTATATAAGCACCCCCTAATTATTATTTAATATATTAGCTAATGTGGTTAGGAATACATTTATAAAAGATTGAATCTACTGCCTTGTGGTGAGTCATTACGCATAAAGAAAATATATAGACAGTTCTGTGAAGTTGACTACTTGGCTTTTCCAGTTCAACAGCAGGGATGGGCAACTGGCCCTCCTTTTGAAGGCCCTCAATCAAAAATATATCTCACTCAGATATCATATTAAAACCTGCAAACATTTCTCTCCACCCTATTGGAAAATATGTAGAATTGCAGGAAATTAGCTGTTAAACAGCAACATTTTCTCTTCGCCCCATGGTACGAAATTCACTCTAAAATGTAAAAAAAATTATCTTCTGTCAAAAGTGGGCTGCTAAAATGTTTTGCTTGCAATGTGGTGGTGGGGGAGAGGTACGCACATGTGGGTATGCAGACCTTCAAGCAACTGTCGCCCTTCAAGATTTTTGATGGCCCCCACCCCCATCAAAGTTGCCCATCCCTAACCTAAAGTATGAGTAAAGGATGTTGTTCTTTGAGTACATGGAAGACCTAGACGCACAGCCTCCAGTGTCCCCCTCCATCTCCTCAGGGTCTCCACTGATGAAGAAAAACTACACTTGAGCTCTCCCTCCTTCCCTAGCTTTGTATGAGGACTTAAAGCTAATCTGGGGCCCTTGTCTTTAGTAGAGCCACTGTTATGGGATCCTAGGGTTGGCCATGCATGACCAGCTGTCCTGTCTTTACACCTCTCCCCAGATATCGATGAGTGTGCAGAGGGGAAACACTACTGCAGGGAGAACACCATGTGTGTCAACACCCCCGGCTCCTTCATGTGTGTCTGCCACACGGGTTACATCAGGATCGATGACTACTGCTGCACAGGTGAGTCTTTTCTTCTGGAAGACTCTTATAGCTGCTAACAGGAGAGACCCATACTGCCCTACCAAGCAAAAAGGCAGTAACTGCTAATTTGGTCGAAAAAGAGTTGATGTCATTTTTGCTACATTAAATACATGCTTAATAATGTGGACAAGTGTCCTTCCACAATTTTTTCTTGGAGAAAATGGGGGTCATGTCAGCTGTAACTCCATAAAGTTATTGTGAAACCACGTTAATAAAAGCCATTTTTATTAGTTCCACGCTATGAGCAGTTACTGCCTTTTTGCTTGGTAGGGCAGCATACTGTACTTGTTTCATGTTTATGACTTCGGACTAAACCGTTGAAAGCTGCAGACTTGCCTTTTCAACAGAAGTTATTGGAAGGGATATTATTTAATAAGGTAACTTAGCTGTGCTCAGTGTGTGCGTCAGCGTTTGTGTGTGTCAGTGTGTGCCCACAATTGTGACTCATGCTTGTGAGCCTTTTTAAAACATTTCCAGAACTATCATCATGTGATGAAATCACTTCAAACACTGCATAGCCATGTACAGTTGTATTTCTTTCATCACATTCCCAGTGGGTCAGAAGTTTACATTCACTCAATTTAGTATTTGGTAGCATTGCCTTTCAATTGTTTAACTTGGGTCAAACGTTTTGGGTAGCCAGTTCTTCCATCATCTTGAATATGCGCCTCGGAATTAAATTAGGACAATGTGTTTGTCTTCACTTCTAGCTTGTGAGAGGACCTGAGATGGCTATGAGAAGGACCCGATCACGTGACGGGCATTGGCTAATAAGAATTGAGATATCTGAGAGAGCCATGTGAGTGAGAGGTGCTTCGAAGCACGCAGCCGGGAGAAGGGAATTATAATTATTATATTCAGCCCAAGGGTACAACGGACACTGGCCGCAAAAGGCATGCATTTTTTTAGAGGGCATTACGGCCACACAAAGGGGATGCCACCTCAAATTCAAGGGATTATCAAGTGCTTGTCAAATTTTTAATGAGAGACAGAGGAAATGTGTGCAGCCTCCACAAAAACAAAGCAGAGCTCATGCCTTCCATGCAACTTTAAAACAAATCATCATTAGTCACATGATGCAGCCTTAGAATGTATAAAAAAATCTAAACATATAGCCCAATTATATCCATATAATTTTCCAAGTTGTATAAATAACTCTAAATGAAGCGTATAGGTGGACCTGTTTCTTTGTTAACCACTCAACACAGAATAGCCACGTGTGTACTCCCAGAAATCTTTTGGAGAAAATATCCTTTCTATTTTATTCAGCTACAGTTGAAATCGGAATTTTACATACACCTTGGCCAAATACATTTAAACTCAGTTTTTCACAATTCCTGACATTTAGGATTTAGGACAGTTAGGATAACCACTTTATTTTAAGAATGTGAAATGTCAGAATAATAGTAGAGAGATTGATTTATTTCAGCTTTTATTTCTTTCATCACATTCCCAGTTGGTCAGAAGTTTACATACACTCAATTAGTAATTGGTAGCATTGCCTTTAAATAGTATGACTTGGGTTAAATGTTTCGGGAGACTTCATCAAGCTTCCCACAATAAGTTGGGTGAATTTTGGCCTATTCTTCCTGACAGAGCTGGTGTAACGGAGTCAGGTTTGTAGGCCTCCTTGCTCGCACACACTTTTTTCAGTTCTGCCCACAAATGTTCAATAGGATTGAGGTCAGGGCTTTGTGATGGCCACTCCAATACCTTGACTTATTTGTCCTTAAGCCATTTTGCCACAACTTTGGAAGTGTGCTTGGGGTCAATATCCATTTGGAAGACCCATTTGCGACCAGGCTTTAACTTCTTGACTGATGTCTTGAGATGTTGCTTAAATTATATGGATATATTGTCCATCCTCATGATGCCATCTATTTTGTGAAGTGCACCAGTCCCTCCTGCAGCAAAGCACCCCCACAACATGATGCTGCCACCTCCATGCTTCACGGTTGGGATGGTGTTCTTCGGCTTGCAAGCCTCCCCCTTTTTCCTCCAAACATAACGATGGTCATTATGGCCAAACAGTTTTATTTTTGTTTCATCAGACCAGAGGACATTTCTCCAAATAGTACAATCTTTGTCCCCATGTGCAGTTGCAAACCGTAGTCTGGCTTTTTTATTGCGGTTTTGGAGCAGTGGCTTCTTCCTTGCTCAGCGGCCTTTCAGATTAGGTTGATATAGGACTTGTTTTTACTGTGGATGTAGATACTTTTGTACCTGTTTCCTCCAGCATCTTCACAAGGTCCTTTGCTGTTGTTCTGGGATTGATTTGCACTTTTCGCAGCAAACTACGTTCATTTCTAGGAGACAGAACGCGTCTACTTCCTGAGCAATATGACGGCTGCGTGGTCCCATGGTTTTTATACTTGTGTACTATTGTTTGTACAGATGAACGTGGTACCTTCAGGTGTTTGGAAATTGCTCCCTAGGATGAACCAGACTTGTGGAGGTCAAAACATTTTTTATGAGGTCTTGGCTGATTTCTTTTGATTTTCCCATGATGTCAAGCAAAGAGGCACTGAGTTTGAAGGTAGACCATGCACAAAGACGATGTCCTAACCAACTTGCAAAAACTATATGTTGTTAACAAGAAAAATTTGTTTTAATGACTCCAACCTAAGTGTTTGTAAACTGCCAACTTGTACATACAACCTCAAATAACCAGTGCACCCGCACATTGACTCTGTATCAGTACCCCCCTGTATATTGTCTCGCTATTGTTATTTCACTGCTGCTATTTAATTACTTGTTACTGTTATCTCTTATTCTTATCTGTATTTTTTTAAACTGCATTGGTGGTTAGGGGCTCGTAAGTAAGCATTTCATTGTAAGGTCTACACCTGTTGTATTCGGATCATGTGACTTGTCGCATGTGACTTGAATCGCTTTGAGATTCTTTGACAGCGCTATATCAGTTGAACAAATTAGGGCAGGCAGGGCGTGCGTGTGACAGAGTGGGGAGGGAGAAGAGGCAGCCAAGTCGATCTATACTGAACAACAATATAAACGCAACATGCATCAATTTCCACGATTTTACTGAGTTACAGTTCATGTAAGGAAATCAGTCAATTCCAATAAAAAATAATTTGGCCCTAATCTATGGATGTCACAGGATTGGGCAAGGGCACAGCCATGGGTTGGCTTGGGAAGGTATAAGCTCACCCACTTGGGAGCCAGGCCCACCCATTGGGGAGCCAGGCCCAGCAAATCAGAATGAGTTTTTCCCCCACAAAAGGGCTTTATTACAGACAGAAATACTCCTCATTTCCATCAGCGGTCCAGGTGGCTGGTCTTAGATGATCCTGCAGATGAAGAAGCCGGATGTGGAGGTCCTGGGCTGGCGTGGTTGCAAGTGGTTTGCAGTTGTGAGGCCAGTTGGACATACTCTACGCCAAATTCTCTAAAACGACATTGGAGGTGGCTTATGGTAGAGAAATTATTATTAAATTCATCTCTGGTGGACATTCCTGCAGACAGCATGCCAATTGCACGCTCCCTCAACTTGTGACATCTGTGGCATTGTGTTGTGTGACAAAACTGCACATTTTTGAGTGACCTATGCCATACCTGTCAAGTGGATGGATTATCTTGGCAAAGGGGAAATGCTTTCCAACACGGATGTAAACTAATTTGTGCACAAGATTTGAGATAAATAAGCTTTTTGTGCGTATGGAACATTTCTGGGATCTTTTATTTCAGCTCATGACAGATGGAACCAACACTTTCCATATATTTATAGCCTCCAATACCCTACTCAATAAATTGGGATGCAGTCTATCACAGTGCCATCCGTTTTGTCACCAAAGCCCCATATACTACCCACCACTGCAACCTGTACGCTCTCGTTGGCTGGCCCTCGCTTCATACTCGTCGCCAAACCCACTGGCTCCAGGTCATCTACAAGACCCTGCTAGGTAAAGTCCCCCCTTATCTCAGCTCGCTGGTCACCATAGCAGCACCCACCTGTAGCACGCGCTCCAGCTGGTATATCTCTCTGGTCACCCCCAAAACCAATTCTTCCTTTGGCCGCCTCTCCTTCCAGTTCTCTGCTGCCAATGACTGAAACGAACTACAAAAATCTCTGAAACTGGAAACACTTATCTCCCTCACTAGCTTTAAGCACCAGCTGTCAGAGCAGCTCACAGATTACTGCACCTGTACATAGCCCATCTATAATTTAGCCCAAACAACTACCTCTTTCCCTACTGTATTTATTTATTTTGCTCCTTTGCACCCATTATTTCTATCTCTACTCTGTACATTCTTCCACTGCAAATCAACCATTCCAGTGTTTTACTTTTTTTGCCTTTACCTCCCTTCTCTCACCTCACTTGCTCACATTGTATATAGACTTATTTTTCTACTGTATTATTGACTGTATGTTTATTTTACTCTATGTGTAACTCTGTTGTGTGTGTCGAACTGCTTTGCTTTACCTTGGCCAGGTAGTTATTGTAAATGAGAACTTGTTCTCAACTTGTCTACCTGGTTAAATAAAGGTGAAATAAATAAAATAAAATAAAATATTTGTTCAATATAAAAAGACTGCAAGCAAGATTCCTCGTCTTTCTTCTCCTCTGTTCTCCCCTGTTCTGTTTCTCTGTCAGCAGTACTGTAGCCCTCCATGTTCAGGTCAGCCAGTTCTCCTCACACCAGATTGAAATGCCACATGGTGACACAGTTACTACTGACACAAGCACTCTTTTTCTGTAGAGCTACCCTTAGAGTTGTGTTCCCTTAGAAGGTATAGGCTCACCCACTTGGGAGGCAGAGTTGTGTTCCCTTAGAAGGTATAGGCTCACCCACTTGGGAGGCAGAGTTGTGTTCCCTTAGAAGGTATAGGCTCACCCACTTGGGAGGCAGAGTTGTGTTCCCTTAGAAGGTATAGGCTCACCCACTTGGGAGGCAGAGTTGTGTTCCCTTAGATTGTTTCAGGTAGTGAGTTGAAGAAACAGACTTCGGGAAAGATTTACTAAGTCTGCATCAATAAAGTTTGTGGTTATAAGAAGAGAATGATACTGCAGCTAAAAAGCTTACAATTTCTTCTATAGTCCATGTTTTTACCGTGGATGTCATATGTAGGTGCAGACCTTGAATAGATAAATAGCAAATACACTACTTGAACTTGAGTAGACCTTTGTGACTACACTCAGGCTTTAATGAAGATCATTTGATTATGGCCCTGACTTCTTGATGACCCACAAACTGTTGACGAACAACCATTGTTCAATTAGTCATTTTAATCAGTCTTACTCTTCACAATAAACAATATCACAAAGATAAAGAAAGAAATCAAATATTTAAATTAACGTCATGACTAATATTGTTACTGAACAGCAAGCCCATGTCTCCTTCCAGTTGTAAAGATGACTCAATGGTATACCCATAGATACAGTATGTAGCATGGTCGTCATGTTCGCTGTGAGTGCATTACAGTGCGAGTTATGAGGCTAAGTAGATCCCTGTGTGTGTCGTCTCTGTTGGGGACACAAAACATTTCCTCTTCTGTAATTAAAAAAGCAATTACCACTAATTCAAACTAACTCAGCACGGAGGAGAGGAGGTAGAATGCAGAGTAAAGGAGCAGCCTGCCTGGCTGAGACATGCCAGAAAGAGGGGTTGCATCCCAAATGGCACACTATTCTCTATATAGTGCACTACTTTTGACCAGGGCCCATAGGGAGGGCCCATAGGGCTCTGGCCAAAAGTAGTGCACTATATAGGGAATATGGTGCATTTAGGACATAGCCAGAGAAAGGATTCGGGCCTGCTGCAACGCTGCTTTCCTCCCCCCTCCCTCCCCTCTGAGCTTCTGGGTTTGAATTAAAGCAGTAAGAGTCTGTAAGACCCACCAAGACAATGCAACAACACAGCAGATTTTTTACATTTCCTGACTGCCACAACTATGCCCATGGTGGGTTTCCCCTTGTTGATGGGAACAGGAAACAAAAGAGGATATGTGAATGGAGGTGGTGAGGCTGTCAGTAGGTATTTTAGGAATGTTTCAGAAGGAATAATCATGAGAATTCTCACTCATCTCACACTTTTTTGTTTTCTAATTTATTCAGTGAAGAAAAGACACACCTTGCGTACTCAGTCTTTTTCTCTAGTGTTAGTTCTCCTTAGACACACCCTGAATTACATTCCACTCAGTTATATTTCTATGCATCTTAGAGCCGGATGCAGTCTCCTATTCATTTGTCTCCTATCCTGCAACCCATTAGTTTCACCGATTTACAATGAAGATTAATACTGCAGCCCACTGGATTAAGTTGTGTCTCTGTATTTGACATAGAATCTTATTAAAATGCCTTCAAGTCAGAGCCATGCACACCTCTGTTATGCATCCTGATTAAACCGAGGCGTATTCAGGGGGCCTGATGTAATGACTTTCTGCCTGCTACACCTTAGTCAAATTACTGTCGTAATCTCTCTCTGAGTTATTGGACTATCAGTGTATATTCACAATCATTGCCTCAGCGCATGATATAGAATCGCTCATATAGAGCCACACTCCACCTCTTATCTGATATTAAAAAGATAAATTATGGTTAAATTGTACTTAATTCAAAACTTGTCCGATGGACCCATATGTGGCTAGATCAAATCAAACCGACACAATCTTATTAGAGCACATACACAAGGCACTGCCTCCGACAAGATTCAATGTTTATTTCCAGAGTATGCCATCTCGCCTATTCCTGTTGCACTGTGATATGTTAGCGATAGGGGCCCTGTGCTAAGCTAGCCATGGGGTTCTATTCATTATTAATAGCAATCAAACATCTGTTTCTGTTTGAACAGGGTCCAGAGGGAATGGGCTATTCCCCAAGTGGCTTAGATAGGAAATATAGCACCAGCTCAACAAAACACAAAATATAATATCTCCCATGTCCATTAGAATAACTCATTCAATATGAGGATCTTTATTATTCTCTGTGGATTCAAGCAATTACTAGATTGCAAACCTCAGCAGAAATAATGCACAGGTAGCCTAATTATATTGCTTTTCCATAAGTGCATGTATCTGTACTAGTCCGCATAGTGATTTAAGATAGAATACAATTATTTAATTGAGTAACTCTAACAGTAATTCTGAATTAAAAGGCTAAACCCAGAGATATTTTCTATAGTAACATCATGAGGTTCTGGGTTCAAGTGAACATGGTATTTACATAAAACACCCCACAGTGAAAGGGGTCACTATTTAACATCCCAGCTGGTCAATGTCGAATAGAGTCAGGACAGAAAGGAGCAACCCAACTTTCCCCTGCTCTCTGACTATCATTTTAGCCTTGATCTTGAAGGAAAGTGCCTGGGGTGTGCTCCTCACTCCTAGAGATGGGTTGCCTTTGAATGTTATTAGAGGGCTGCTGTCCTGAGGTGTGTGTGGTGAGATGTGAGGTGTGTGACCCCGCTCTTATCTGATGATAACCAATCCGACCTTGGTCTCAGAGGCAGTAGGAAAGGAGGGAGGGAGGGAAGGTGAAAGGGAGGGCGGAGGTGGATTTGAAGGGAGGGCGGAGGTGGATTTGAAGGGAGGGCGGAGGTGGATTTGAAGGGAGGGCGGAGGTGGATTTGAAGGGAGGGCGGAGGTGGATTTGAAGGGAGGGCGGAGGTGGATTTGAAGGGAGGGCGGAGGTGGATTTGAAGGGAGGGCGGAGGTGGATTTGAAGGGAGGGCGGAGGTGGATATGAAGGGAGGGCGGAGGTGGATATGAAGGGAGGGCGGAGGTGGATTTGAAGGGAGGGCTGAGGTGGATTTGAAGGGAGGGCGGAGGTGGATTTGAAGGGAGGGCGGAGGTGGATTTGAAGGGAGGGCGGAGGTGGGGCAGTGGGGATTAGAAAGGATAACTTCCACTGTGTGAAGTCAAAGGGCCTGGCAGACATAGAGGATTATGGAAAAACAGTGGGCCTTGACCCCCGTCTCCTCCCCATCCTTTCATGCTTTGTTCCCACTCTATTACATCTCCCTTTATTTCAGATATTGCATCCTATGATGACGTTGATACTCTCCCAAAGATGGAAAACAGACACTGCTTTTTCAACACAGCCTTCACAGTTAGAACTGTTATTATGATATGCCTGTGAAGACCCAGAATGTCTCCATTTTGCATAAAGATCAGTGCGTTCTCCATGAGTTTATAAGTAGTTCTAGATGCAGTGACTGTATTAACTGATACAGTGACTGTATTACCATGGCCTAATGCAGTTTTAGTTACAGTGTGTCGGTCAAATTGTTGGACAAAGGCGGAGTTGGCTCCAGGCTGGGCTGAGGCTCCAGTCAGTCAGTCTGCTGTAGCACGCTACAGAGGGCTCCCTAGTGACAGCCTGTACATAATTGATTGTTTATCTGTCTGCAGCATGAGCAGCACTAGTCAAGAAGAAAAACCCCTACACAGGACGCAAAGGCACACACATACACAGATGGACGCACGCAGACACATGTACTGTACGCGCACGCGCGCACACACACACACACACAAAGGATAACCTCTTTGCAGACACACACACACGCACCTAGTCTGCCAATTTCTCCATCCTGTCGATTCAGAGTGATGGCATACAACTCCCCTGCCCGGCAGGCATAGACAGATGTGACCTTGGGCAAATCTCTCTGTTTTTACTCTCCCCTTCTGTTAGTTTTATATGCTATCTGCATCTCATACGACACCCTGTTCCCTATAAAGTGCACTACTTTTGACCAGGTCCCATAGGGTTCTGGTCAAAAGTAGTGCACTTTGTAGGGAAAAGGGTGCCATTTGGGACACATCCTATATGCTGCCTCAGTGGGGAGGTTTTAATGCAGGACATCAGCAGGTGTGATAGAGCAGCAGGACCAGTGTTCCTCCATGTTCTTGACTCTGTCATATAGACATCGTACCCTCAAAGGAGAATCTCAACACCACATCACTTTCAATTTGTTTGAGCCTGATACGGTTCACGAAATGTAATGGATGGGATGATTACAATGAAATGGATGTAGCTTAGGTCTCTCCCGTGGCACGCATTCTCATTCAGATACATCCTTGTTCTCAGATAGTAAGATGTTCAGTTTGAAGGACGTTTTATTTTTGCTGTATTAAACAATAGAACTCCAACAACTACAGAAAAAATACTTCCACTAATTAGGAGAAAAGCACAATATATTAATACTATACTTTATTGTTATTGTTTAGTAAGACTCCTGAGAGCTAGTCGGTTGGTGTATGAACATGTGTGAGCACAGCAAAGAGGACTTGATGCCAGGCTTAGGATGGCCCAGAAAATCCACTAACACAAATGGTAGAAGTGTTACCCAGAGATAAGCAATACAATGTTATGCACCATAGGACTATAATTATTCTGCCAAAATGAGTTGGATAGTTTGATAACCAATGGCAGGTTTAGGTCCTTTGGGACCTGACTTTTTGTGTCATTCTAGATACTGAGTCATAACTGAAGTTTTGTTTTGCTTCTATAAAAAGGTACACAGGAAGTTTCCAGTCATTTTTGGAAGGTCACAACATAACACCAAATGTTCAGTAAAAAACTTCCTTAAGTTGTACATAGTAAGCAAATACTTATCACAAAGTAGTAGTTCGCTACACCCACAATAACATTGCTAAATATGTGTATGCGACCAATAAAATTGAACCCTCTGGAACGGTCCACACAGAATGGATGTATTCCTGTGTGTCTGGGATAAAGATCTCCCTGTGTTCTGCTTGGTACTGATGATAGTGTGTGTCTGCCTCTCTCTGCTTCCTGCGGCTAAGGTGTGATTGACCTGTGTAAGGTGAAGTTTAGTTCAGGTCTTAAAGGTGCTGTTATGGTATGATTGACCTGTGTAAGGTGAAGTTTAGTTCAGGTCTTAAAGGTGCTGTTATGGTATGATTGACCTGTGTAAGGTGAAGTTTAGTTTAGGTCTTAAAGGTGCTGTTATGGTATGATTGATCTGTGTTTGTTTTGCTGTTCCAGAGCATGATGAGTGTGTGAGCGGACTGCACAGCTGCGCCCAGAATGCCCTCTGTTTCAATACGGTGGGGGGACACAGCTGCTCTTGTAAGCCGGGATACACTGGCAACGGTACCATCTGCAAAGGTGAGATCCTACTGACCAGACCCACACAGATACAGTACAGATAGGGTCATTTTTCATTCTAGTACCTTAAAGGTTTCTTCAGCTGTCCCCATAGGAGAACCCTTTTTGGTTCCAGATAGAACACTTTTGGTTCCCGGTAGAATTCTTTCTACAGAGGGTTCTACATGGAACCCAAAATGGTTTTACCCGGAACCAAAAATGGTTATCCTATGGGGACAGCTGAAGAAACCTTTTTGTAACCCTTTTTTTCTAGGCCTAAATAAAATGTTAATCGACCTAAATTAATGTTGAATACTGACTTCGTGGTACCTGTGTTCTTCCTCTAGCGATGTGTGATGGCCTGTGCCAGAATGGAGGAACCTGCATCTCCCCTAATAACTGCATCTGCCAGCTAGGCTTCACAGGGAAGAGGTGTGAGACAGGTAAGACTTCCTTTGTCCAGTCGGCAGTCCTCTGATTTAAACACTGCATCAAGACTACAGAATAAAAAGTATGAGGGAAGAGGTGAGGTGTGGAGTTGTTTACTTTGATTTGCATTTCAAAGGATCAAATATGATTTTTTAAATCAAATCAAACCAAATCAAATGTTAGTTACATGCGCCGAATACAACAAATAGACCTTGCAGTGAAATGCTTACTTACAAGCCCTTAACCAACGATGCTTTAAGAAGTTAAGAAAAATAAGTGTTAAAGTAGTCACTCTTGCTGAAAATAAAATCTTAAGAGGATACTTTCAGTGTTATCATCACTTTGGTGCAAGAGTTTATTTCATTCTCTAGACATACCAGAAAGAGCCCATTAAGTCATCTGCATCCTTGTTTAAAATAAAACCAATGTCTTGTGTTCAATTGGAATACATTTGACTGAGACAATCAAATGAGACTGTTGTCCATTTTAAGTGTTGACCTGGCCCTGACTGTACTTAGTGACTGTCTTTATTTACTCTGACAGTAAAAATGGCATGTGGTCTTCAGTTTCTCCAGAACCGTTATCCATAAATACATGGCTCTTAGTTTCCCCATTCCCCTGTTCATCCTCCTTCATTACCTATGTATTCTGTTCTGTGGTGACTAATAAGATAGTAATCTGTTATTAATATCGCCAGATATTATTCAGTATGGCATTTTCTTTTACAGGGCTTTAAACTTTCTCACTTTCAAATGACAATAGCACACAAACACTGATTCACTGTGCATTATAGTGCATCAAGCATTATACTGTAGATTTACCACTATGCATCAAACTCATCCTATATTGATGTCTATCTTTTGTAATCTGTTTTTTGTATATATTTCCATCTGCGGTGGTGTGTATGTGAGCATCATGGGGAGAGGTTGAAACGGCGTTGACATGCTCATGTAGCAGTTTAACACTCCTTATCCCTGATCTATACAACAGATGATTTGCTCTCAGCCTAGTGTACATAGAGAATAGCTGTCAGGACAAGGCAACATGGAAAGCTAACAAAAAAAAACAGGGCCCTTACAGTTTGAGACTGTCTTTAGGCTCCCAGACAGGGCAGACAGAACAGAAACCGAGATCTGCTGAGCCGCTGCCTACTCATTGGTGCAGGTATTGATTGCACATAAAGGACCTTTATGAGGCGTACCCTTTTACTGCCTGTCTTAAAGCAAATTACTTTTCTCAAGGTGCTGTTCTGTCCTGTTTTGTGATGCTGAGGACAGCTGAAGGGAAGGCTAGAAAGCTGGCTGGTGTTATGAACATAATAACCACGATCTCTTATCACTCCACCTGCTCTCTGCAGTAGACCAGCTCTGATGACCATGTACCCTAGTAATGATATGGCCAGAGCCCTCAACCATTTCATTACCTTCACTAGTCTGGGCTTTGCCTTCACTAGGTTTTCTCTGTAGAATCTGCAATTTTCTGTTCTGTAGATCTAGCAATAGTGAGTAGCAGTTGACATGGAATTGTGAGGATGTATTTTCTGTTTAATAGAACAGTTTAGAACAGAATTCTTAAAGCCTAATTAGTGACAAACAAATAGTTGTGGTGCAGAGTGACTTTGTCAATCTAATCACAGAATGAGGGAAAACAGTAATGATGATGATGGGGAGCTCAGGCCTCTGTTAATTTTGGGCTCCTTCCTTCCCAACAGTTAATCATCAACGTTGATTTTAATTCACACACACACACTCAAACAGATTCCCAGAGAGGGTGCCTCAGGTGACAAGGCTTTTGTCACCACCTCTGCATCTGTTTCTCTCCTCCTTTCCCCTCTGAGAGTCTTCTCCTCCTTTCCACTCTGTCTCCAGCCCCGTCAGGCTTGTGACAGCTCCTGTCCTCACGTGCCTATTGTGCCCTCAACAAATAGTAGGAGCCACCTCTGGAGTTGCCTGACGACTCAAACTGAATTCTTCCGCTGCTCTATGTTCACGACATACTTCAGTCTGAGACGCCATAGTTGAAGTAATTTGTGGTGACGTCAAAATTAGGGATGTTGCACAAAACATCAGCGATTGGATCATCTCTAACCAATCAGAGTATCAAAGCCAATGACGCATTCTTTTTTACACCCTTTTTTGTGGTATCCAATTGGTGGTTACAGTCTTGTCCCATCGCTGCAACTCCCGTATGGACTCGGGAGAGGCAAAGGTCGAGAGCCATGCGTCCTCCAAAACACGACACTGCCAAGCCGCAGCAATGTGTCGGAGGAAACACCGTACAACTGGCGACCGAAGTCGGCGTGCATGCGCCCGGCCCGCCACAAGGAGTGGCTAGAGTGTGATGTGACAAGGACATCCCGGCCGGCCAAACCCTCCCCTAACCCGGATGATGCTGGGCCAATTGTGCGCCGCCTCATGGGGTTCCCAGTCGCGGCCGGCTGCGACACAGCCTGGGATTAAACCCGGGTCTATAGTTACGCGCCACTTGGGAGGCCCCACCAATGACACATTTTGTAAACGCTGCTTTACCCACGTATGAAACCCATCGGGTTCTGGAATAGTTTGGTGGTACTCAGATCCAGACTCATTGAGGAGAAGAAACTAACGTCCATGGGCGTGACGCAGCGTTTGGCTAGAGCAAGGAGTTTGGGCAACCAGGCAACCTCTGGAGGCCTCTGCAGAGACCTCACCATGCAGTCAGTGGATGGACTGGAGGAGTCAGTGCTCATGTGCTTATGAGTAGAGAGAAAGAGAGAGAGAGAGCTCCATCCATCCAACATGGAAAAGCTTTCACAACGGCCCACTCCCCCAACCAACCCTGCCTGCTGCTTTTAGAACCGGACACACACTGCCTCCAGAACAGTGGCAAGCTACCTGCCTGTGACAGCTGAGAGTGAGGTCCTAAAACACAGAGCGAAGATATGCATACACACACACACACACACACTACATATTTATTTAGTTTTTAGCTCATTATCGTCTCCCTTTATATTCAAAGCCATTCCAAGCTTGTTATGCTTTATTGTTTGTTTTTTTCCTCCACTCTGATAGCCCACTGTGCCTTCAGTCGCTAATGGCAACCCGTTGTTGCCCTTGGCGGCAGTTATCTGTGGTTACAATAAGACAATGAAAGCAGCCAAAACAAGAGTGATCTTGGTGTTGTCTCACTCCCTATGTTTGTGACTCATCTTTACACTAAAATTGTTCTTCGAGGACCAAGATAAAGAAAGGGGCTTGTGTTAGATGTTATTGATGTGCTTTAGAAACAACTCTGCTTGAAATATGGAGAACAACCTGGTGGAAAGCTTAGAAAAGCTTGTAACTATTCAAGGCTCGTTATTTTTGTACTATTACAGTAGTTACATACTCAGATTTACATACTCGCCTTTCTACATTTAAGAAAGGTCCGGAAGGTCTTAAACATGCTTGATGAACCTTTCAACATTCTCAGGTAACTTCATATTTTAGGCTTTTTTTAGGCTCTATTAAATGAGAGTGGTTGCCTGACTAGAGAAAGAGCAGAGAGGATACAGCACAGTTCTGTTACAAACCAGACAGCAGAAGAGCCGGAGCCCAGGGGTCACTCTGACACATCGACCAGGAGGGTGGATGGGTGGACGGATGCAGACAAACAGTTTGTTACTACAGACCTCATTAACATGGAGGACAGACGGACGGACGGACGGACGGACGGTAGCTGGAGGAGACATCTTGTCAAATCAAATTTTATTTGTCACACATACACATGGTTAGCAAATTTTAATGTGAGTGTAGCGAAATGCTCTCTTCTATTCACATAACTGTTTCCTTACATAGTCTGAAGTAGGGAGTGAGTGTTTGAATAGTATTGCAGTGATTGCTTTTCCTCCCTCAACAGCCCCCATGAGGTCTCTCTCTCTCTCTCTCTCATATATATGCGGCCCAGTTGATCTAGTGGTTTTTTAATCACAATGATTATTACTTCACTTCGCCATACTTCTCCTGTTTCCAAGTGACTCACTGTTCATTCTCTACCATGTTGTATTGGCATTGCTCCATTACTATAAATTTACAGTATAAAATGTGTTTTAGTGCGTGTGTGTCTCTTCACTGTCCACTTTGTGCCGTGAGGTGTTCCATGTACACATGGCTCTATGTAGTACTGTGTTTCCCAGAGTCTGTTCTGGACTTGGGGACTGTTAAGAGACCCCTGGTGGCAAGTCTTGTGGGGAATGTATGTCTCAGCTGTGTGTTAGCTGTTTGAACAGACAGTTCGGCGCTTTCAACACGTTGATACCTCTCACAAAGACAAAAAGTGATGAAGTCCTCTACTTTGAGCCAGGAGAGATTGACATGCATGTTATTTAAATTAGCCCTCTGTGTACACTGCTCTGTTCTGGGCCAACTGTAATTTGCCTATGTCCTTCTTTGTGGCACTTGGCCATTTAACTGGGCAGTAGTCCAGGTGTGTTAAAACTAAGGCCTGTAGGACATGTTTTGTTGATTGTGATGTCAAGAAAGCAGAGCAAGTCTTTATCACGGACAGACCACTTCCCATCTTAGTTACTGTTACATCAAAAATGTTTTGACTGTCAGTTTACAATCTTGTGTTACACTAAGCAGTTTAGTCTCCTCAACAGGTGAGACTAACGACTGACTAATGAGGCGACAGGTGCAATACATCCTGACCAATGAGAATGATTCCAATCAGTGTGTGTCCACACCTGAATAGAACCAACCTTGAAAACCAAAGCCGGTAACAATGAGGATTAGGGTTTAGCGAATAATTTGTCCTAAATACTATGCTTTTAGTTTTTGATATATTTAGGACTACCGTAATACTAGTGTTGCAGTGATTTTACTTGCTGTGGTAGCTGATGTGTATAATGTCAATTCATCAGTGTACGTAGACACACAGGCTTTACTCAATGCTAGTGGTAGGTCATTAGTAAAAAAAGTAAGGGGCCAAGACTCTACCTGGTTTACATTAGGAATTTCTGATTCTACCTGGATTATGTTGGAGAGGCTTCTATTAAAGAACACCCTCTGTGTTCTGTTAGATAGGTAACTCTCAATCCACAATATGGCAGAGGATGTGAAGCCATAAGGTATTTTCTAAGATCGAAAATGTCAAAAGCTGCACTGAAGTCTAACATAACTGCTTCCACAATCTTCTTATTTTGGCCAATTCTTTCAGCCAATCCATCAGTCATTTGCGTCAGTGGCGTACATGTTGAGTTAGCTGACAATGTCATGAAAACGATGTGCACGCTTCAAAGCGGCGAGGTAGTTAGCAAGAATGACAAGAAACTTCCATGTGGGGAATCGTAAGTGGCTCATTTCAGCTCATTTGATCTTGTTCTTGATACCATGTCTCGTTTTGAGGTGTTTTGACTGATGTCGCATCTATGCAAATATGACTAACATCTGCTAGCTAGCTAGTTAACCAACAGCTGTAAATATGTATTTGAGTGCTCATTGTGGAACTTTAGTTCTGTTTTTTGAAAACATTGTAGACTAAATATAGTTTACATGTTAACAACAATCTGAGCCATCCCCGTCGTTTTTCCCCGTTGTTGCGCACACATCAGTTTTGTTGCTAATCAACCAACCCATTTATATTTTGTATTTATTTAACCTTTATTTAACTAGGCATGTCAGTTAAGAACATATTCTTATTTACAATGACGGCCTAGGAACAGTGCCTTGTTCATGGGCAGAATGACAGATTTTTACCTTGTCAGTTAACACATTTACTGTAAAATAGCATTGTATCTGGTTAAAAAGTTTAGTGAAGGTCGGTACCAGGCTGCTTTGGTCGGCTGTTTGAACGAGTAAAGGGCTCTTTGGTATTTTTTGGTTGTATAATTACTTTTCACTGGGCTCAAACGGTCTTATCAGGGGATATATTTAATAACATGTTAGATATCCAGAAATATATAGATAGACATGCTCCAGATACTCATGTCCTTACTTTCATATACAGAGCTAGGATATTCTCCTTAATGGGACAGTTTCTACATGCGTCCACTCTGGAGTTCAGAAATCTCCCTGCTACCGTATGAGTCCAGAGAGATATCTGAGGTGAGATATGTTCAAGACACACACCTGATGCGCGTGCACCCGCTTACATATTTTCAGAAATGTATCATATCTTTAGTAACCTGATCATTTATGTATATGTTTTTTAAATACTGAATGTCTTCAATAGATATCCTTATATCCACATGTCTGATTGAAAAAGGGCTAAATCTAACTCATTAAATGCCCAGTGACCAAATGATTTTACCTGTTCAGGTGCCGAAAATCATCATGCTTCTTCACATATGATGGTGACATATCTGAGCATACATTTGCACCATATTCAGTAGTAGGTTATACAAAGCACAGAAAGGCGAACATCATATTTAATCCAAGTTGCTATTTCCAAAGCACATCTTTGCTATTTCTGTTTAAAATATGCAGCACAGCAAATCCAGAGCTCCCATCACAAAATTGCAAATGTAGGCAAATCTTTGCTAAAAATAAATGTTTATGTAGCCCTCTCCTGCAGTCGAATGACCAAAGAGCCCTCTAGTGGCCTCATGGGTGGAATGTTATTCATATTTATCACAATTTTATAATTAATGAACATACAAAAAAATAATTACTAGGGTGTTTCTATGTCTAACATAGATTTCCTTTTATTTTTAAATTGAAGTATTCTGTGATGTATATGAAGTGTAATATTGAATACATTTAAACTCTATATCTGACATGGTACAGGTGTCTTTTTTAAGCCCATAACCATATGTGTGAGGTGTGTACTTTTGTTTCAAAGTTGATTTGTTTAAGACTACAAAGAAACACAGTGTGACATTGATTTAGCCCACTGCAGTTAAAGGTTTGACAGTATGTCCAACCGGCCTCACAACCTGCAGACCACGTGTTTGGCGTCGTGTGGGCGAGTGGTTTGCTGATGTCAATGTTGTGAACCGAGTGCCCTGTGGTGGTGGGTTTATAGTATGGGAATGCATAAAATACGGACAACAAACACAACTGTATTTTATCAATGGCAATTTGAATGCACAGAGATACTGTGATGAGATCCTTTCCATATTTAGTTATGTTACAGCCTTATTATGAATTGATTAAATAAAATGTTTTCCTCATCAATCTACACACAATACTCCATAATGACGAAGCTAAAACAGTTTTTTTTAAATGTTTGCAAATTCGTAAAAAAATAAATTAAGAATTGTAGAATGTAAGGGGGAATTTACGCATGTGCCGTGCATTCGTGATAAGTCTAATTCAGACGTGACAGGAAGCAGTCGTTTGAGAAGGTATATTTAGACCCACCATCAATTTTACAAAGGCCTCGGAAGTGCTTTGTTGTAATTGTGATCGACAGCTGTGGTGTCACATAAAGGAATTAGAGGGTGAAACGTTTAATTGAAAACGTGACCTCCTGTCACCATTGCAGGGCATTTAGGCATAGCAACAGAACAGTTTGAATGAATATACGCTGAAAATAGTTCAATTTGTGTATATTTAGAACTGCATTCCCTCTAGGTTGGTTATAAATAGTAACTCCATCTTTCTTTGAACAATTTCATACAGTTAGATTGGAGAAAATATAATTTCAATAGATTATTTTTTCCCCCTTCCCCATCCTGGCTTGAGACCACATGCCGCTTCTCTATTTCAAAGCATGCCAAGCTCTGTCAACGGAAATACACTGGCATCAAAGATCATGAGAGATTTCACTTTATGACTGAGAGACGAGAGAATATGATTAATTTCAAGGCTGGTTATTATTTTTGGTGTTACCATATGATTTTAGGTGACAAGGTGGCTGTAAGGGTCTGCATTTATTTTCTTAGTCAACCGTGTGTTCTGTTTTGTTGTGTTCTTGAACGTAGCCCTGTCTTTCATTTTTGTTCATTGATGTCACCTGTGTTTAGTTACTCATCTGGTCTCATCAGCTCCTTATTTAGTTCAGTTCATTCTGTTTGTGCCTTTGTGAGGTATTGTTCATTTTAACTCTACTAAGCCTTTTCCTAGCTCGTTTGTGAGAATCAGTTATAGCTTTCAGTCCTAGTTCTGATTCACCTGCCTGTTTGCCTACCTGTGTATGACCATTGCCTGCCTGTGACCAAGAGTCTTGCCTTCTGCAAAGGTGAAATAACCACCTGCCGCGCTCTGCGTGTGAATCTCCACTTTCTTTCTCCCTGAGTATTCATTATAGTGGCAAGGTGCTGTAGTTAGCTTTTTTTTTGTGTTATTTCTTAAATTATTTGCTCAGAATGTTAAGTATTATGTCCTACAACCAAAAATAATGTTTGGACATTAGTTCGGAGGTCACTCGAGAAATTCGACCAGAAATTTTACTTCCCTGATCTGGATCCTTTGTTTGGACATCCCGAGGCAGCCCCATTCATCCTGGGTGCTACACCCAGATGTTGACGCCAGAGAAAAGGGAGGGGAAGTGTGGTTCTAGTCAGGCAGCGAGCAAACAACCCACCGCTTCCAAGTATAGTACTCGCAAACGTTCAGTCCCTGGACAATAATGTAGACAAGCTTGAGACATAAGGGACTGTAGCATACTCTGTTTTACGGAATCATTACACTGGACTTCAACGTCAGCAAGACAAAGGAGCTGATTATGGACTACAGGAAACGGAGGGCCGAGCACACCCCCATCCACATTGATGGGGCCCGTATTGGAGCGTGTGAAGAGATCCAAGTTCCACGGCGTCCACATCACTAAGGAATTAACATGGTGCACACAAACCCACATCGCTGTGAAGAAGGTACAACAGTGCCTCTTCCCACTCAGGAGGCTGAAAAGATTTGGCATGGGCCCTCAGATCCTCAAAGTTCTACAGCTGCACCATTGAGAGCATCTTGACTGCCTGCATCACCGCTTGGTACGGCAACTGCAAGGCAAGGCGCTACAGTGGTGAGTACCACCTAGTACATCACAGGGGCCGAGCTTCCTACCATCCAGGAGCTCCATACCAAGTGCTGTCAGAGGAAGGCACTGACTCTATGCACACACACTGGACTCTACCCCAAACTCACACAGACTTACACTGACAGCGAAACACACACACACTACATACTCGTAACACATGCATACTAATGCCACACACACACTTTCACACTCACCACATACGCTGCTACTACTGTCTATTATCTATCATGTTGTCTAGTCACTTTACTCCTACCTATATGTACAAAGCAACCTCAATTACCTCGTACCCCTTCGCATCTATTCGGTTCTGGTACTCCCTGTATATAACCATTTTAATTTAGTGATCGTTATTTGTTTTTCACTGTATATTTATTCATTTTATATACAGAACCAGTCAAACGGTTGGACAAATCTACTGATTCAATGGTTTATTTTTTAAAACTATTTTCTACATTGTAGAATAATAGTGAAGACATCAAAACTATGAAATAACACACATGAAATCATGTAGTAACCAAAAAAGTGTCAAACAAATCAAAATATATATTTTATATTTGAGATTCTTCAAAGTAGCCAACCTTTGCCTTGACAGCTTTGCACACTCTTGGCATTCTCTCAACCAGCTTCATCTGGAATGCTTTTCCAACAGTCTTGAAGGAGTTCCACATATCCTGAGCACTTGTTGGATGCTTTTCCTTCACTCTGCAGTCCAACTCATCCCAAACCATCTCAATTGGGTTAGGTCAGGTGATTGTGGAGGCCAGGTCATCTGACGCAGCACGCCGTCGCTCTCCTTCTTGGTCAAATAGCACTTACACAGCCTGGAGGTGTTTTGGGTTATTGTCCTGTTGAAAAACAAATGAAAGTCCCACTAAGCACAAACCAGATGGAATGGCGTATCGCTGCAGAATGCTGTGGTAGCCATGCTGATGCATGAAGTGTGCCTTGAATTCTAAATAAATCACTGACAGTGTCACCAGCAAAGCACCCCCCCTAGACATGGTGCTCCGTTACCGCTTGTCGTGCGGTAGCAGAGAGAACAGTCTATGTCCAGGGTGGTTGGAGTCTTTGACAATTTTTGGGCCTTCCTCTGACACCGCCTGGTGTAGAGGTCCTGGACGGCAGGAAGCTTGGCCCCAGTGATGTACTGGGCCGTACGCACTACCTTCTGTAGTGCCTTGTGGTCGGGGGATGAGCAGTTGCCATACCAGGCACTAACCAAGATGGCGCCGACAGAGAGTGCCGCCTCGCTATGAGTTCATAGCGAATTTTGCAGTTTTCGCACACCACCCAAAGCTTCCGAGTATATTACTCGCTAATGTCCAGTCTCTAGATAACAAGATAGACAAAATTAGGGCTAGGGTTGCTTTGCAGAGAGACATCAGGGATTGTAACCTACTATGTTTCACAGAAACATGGCTCTATCGTGATATGTTGTCGGAGTCAGTACAGCCACCGGGATTCTCAGTGCATCGTGCCGACAGGAGTAAAGATCTCTCCAGGAAGAAGAAGGGCGGGATGTATGTTTCATGATTAACGACTCATGGTGTAATTGTAACAACATACAGGAACTCAAGTCCTTTTGTTCACCTGACCTAGAATCTCTGAAAATCAAATGCTGACCGTATTATCTCCCAAGGGAATTATCTTCGGGTATTGTCACATCCATGTATATACCCCCCTCAAGCCGATACCACGACGGCCCTCAAGGAACTTCAATGGACTTTATGCAAACTGGAAACCATATGTCCTGAGGCTGCATTTATTGTAGCTGGGGATTTTAACAAACCACATTTGAGAACAAGGCTACCTAAATTCTATCAGCATATTGATTGTAGCGCTGGCATAAAACTGGATCCCTGCTACTTCCATGATGCATAAAAGGCCCTCCCCCACCCTCCTTTTGGCAAATCTGACCAAGACTCCATTTTGCTCCTCCCTTCCTATTGGCAGAAACTCAAACAAGACGTACCCGTGCTAAGGACTATTCTACACTGGTCTGACCAATCGGAATCCACACTTCAAGATTGTTTTGATCACACGGACTGGGACATGCCCGGAGGTAGCCTCAGAGAATAATATTGATTTATACGCTGATTCGGTGAGTGAGTTTAAGGAAGTGCATAGGAGATGTTGTACCCACTGTGACTATTAAAACTACCCTAACCAGAAACCGTGGACAGATGGCGGCATTTGCGCAAAATTGAAAGCGCGAACCACCACATTTAACCATGGAAAGGTGACTGGGAATATGGACGAATACAAACAGTGTACTTATTCCCTCCGCAAGGCAATCAAATAAGCGAAATGTCAGTGTAGAGACAAAGTGGAGTCGCAATTCAATAGCTCAGACACGAGACGTGTATGGCAGGGTCTACAGAAAATCGCCGACTACAAAAAGAAAACCAGCCACGTCACAGACACCGTTGTCTTGCTTCCAGAAAAACTAAACACATTTTCCCGCTTTGAGGAGAATACAGTGCCACTGATGCGGCCCGCTAACACGGACTGTGGGCTCTTCTTCTCCCTGGCCGAAGTAAGACATTTTAAACGTGTTAACCCTTGCAAGGCTGCCTGCCCGCATGGCATCCCTAGCCACGTTCTCAGAGCATGCGCAAACCAGCTGGCTGTTTTGTTTACGGACATATTCAATCTCTCCCTATCCCAGTCTGCTGTCCCCACAAGCTTCAATATGGCCACTATTGTTCCTGTACCCAAGAAGGCAAAGGTAACTAGTCAAGGATAATATCACCTCCACCTTACCTATCACCCTAGACCCACTTCAATTTGCGTACTGCCCCAATAGGTCCACAGATGATGCAATTGCCAAAACACTGCACACTGCCTTATCCCATCTGGACAAGAGGAATATCTATGTAAGAAGGCTGTTCATTGACAACAGCTCAGCATTCAACACCATAGTACCCGCCAAGCTCATCATTAAGCTTGAGGCCATGGGTCTCAACCCCACCCTGTGCAATTGGGTCCTGGACTTCCTGATGGGCCGCCCCCAGGTGGTGAAGGTAGGAAACAACATCTCCACCTTGCTGATCCTCAAGCTACTTTTATGTCTGTTATAGATTGTGGGGATATTATCTACATGCATGCTACGGCATCCACACTGAAACTGCTGGATGCTACTTATCATTTTGGAGCGGTAGGGTAGCCTAGTGGTTAGAGCGTTGGACTAGTAACCGGAAGGTTGCAAGTTCAAACCCCCAAGCTGACAAGGTACAAATCTGTCGTTCTAGGCCGTCATTGAAAATAAGAATTTGTTCTTAACTGACTTGCCTAGTTAAATAAAAGTACAATAAAATTGCGCGCTTAGGTTTATTATGGGTGCTAGCTACAGAACTCACCACGGAATCCACACTTCAAGATTTTTTGATCACAAGGACTGGGACATGCCCAATTGTGGGTTGGACTTCGCTGTCCATGAGATGAGAACAACATGCTCTCCTTTTTGTCTATAAAGCACTTCTGAATAAACAACCTTATTTATCATCACTCATCAACATTATAATTACATTGCCTTGCGAAAGTATTCGGCCCCCTTGAACTTTGCGACCTTTTGCCACATTTCAGGCTTCAAACATAAAGATATAAAACTGTATTTTTTTTGTGGAGAATCAACAACAAGTGGGACACAATCGTGAAGTGGAATGACATTTATTGGATATTTCAAACTTTTTTAATAACAAATCAAAAACTGAAAAATTGGGCGTGCAAAATTATTCAGCCCCCTTAAGTTAATACTTTGTAGCGCCACCTTTTGCTGCGATTACAGCTGTAAGTCGCTTAGGGTATGTCTCTATCAGTTTTGAACATCGAGAGACTGACATTTTTTCCCATTCCTCCTTGCAAAACAGCTCGAGCTCAGTGAGGTTGGATGGAGAACATTTGTGACTTTGACTTGGCCATTCTAACACCTGGATATGTTTATTTTTGAACCATTCCATTGTAGATTTTGCTTTATGTTTTGGATCATTGTCTTGTTGGAAGACAAATCTCCGTCCCAGTCTCAGGTCTTTTGCAGACTCCATCAGGTTTTCTTCCAGAATGGTCCTGTATTTGGCTCCATCCATCTTCCCATCAATTTGAACCATCTTCCCTGTCCCTGCTGAAGAAAAGCAGGCCCAAACCATGATGCTGCCACCACCATGTTTGACAGTGGGGATGGTGTGTTCAGTGTGATGAGCTGTGTTGCTTTTACGCCAAACGTAACGTTTTGCATTGTTGCCAAAAAGTTCAATTTTGGTTTCATCTGACCAGAACACCTTCTTCCACATGTTTGGTGTGTCTCCCAGGTGGCTTGTGGCAAACTTTAAACTACACTTTTTATGGATATCTTTAAGAAATGGCTTTCTTTTTGCCACTCTTCCATAAAGGCCAGATTTGTGCAATATACGACTGATTGTTGTCCTATGGACAGAGTCTCCCACCTCAGCTGTAGATCTCTGCAGTTCATCCAGAGTGATCATGGGCCTCTTGGCTGCATCTCTGATCAGTCTTCTCCTTGTATGAGCTGAAAGTTTAGAGGGACGGCCAGGTCTTGGTAGATTTGCAGTGGTCTGATACTCCTTCCATTTCAATATTATCGCTTGCACAGTGCTCCTTGGGATGTTTAAAGCTTGGGAAATCTTTTTGTATCCAAATCCGGCTTTAAACTTCTTCACAACAGTATCTCGGACCTGCCTGGTGTGTTCCTTGTTCTTCATGATGCTCTCTGCGCTTTTAACAGACCTCTGAGACTATCACAGTGCAGGTGCATTTATACGGAGACTTGATTACACACAGGTGGATTGTATTTATCATCATTAGTCATTTAGGTCAACATTGGATCATTCAGAGATCCTCACTGAACTTCTGGAGAGAGTTTGCTGCACTGAAAGTAAAGGGGCTGAATAATTTTGCACGCCCAAATTTTCAGTTTTTGATTTGTTAAAAAAGTTTGAAATATCCAATAAATGTCGTTCCACTTCATGATTGTGTCCCACTTGTTGTTGATTCTTCACAAAAAAATACAGTTTTATATCTTTATGTTTGAAGCCTGAAATGTGGCAAAAGGTCGCAAAGTTCAAGGGGGCCGAATACTTTCGCAAGGCACTGTAAGTATTCAGACCCTTTGCTATGAGACTCAGGTGCATCCTGTTTCCATTATCCTTGAGATGTTTCTACAACTTGATTGGAGTCATCCTGTGGTAAATTCAATTGATTGGACATGATTTGGAAAGGCACGCACCTGTCTATATAACCAAGCCATGAGGTCGAAGGAATTGTCGGTAGAACATCCGAGACAGCATTGTGTCGAGGCACAGATCTGGGGAAGGGTACCAAAGCATTTCTGCAGCATTGAAGGTCCCCAAGAACACAGTGGCCTCCATCATTCTTAAAATGAAAGAAGTTTGGAACAACCAGGACTCTTCCTAGAGCTGGCCGCCCGGCCAAAGTGCGCAATCGGGGGAGAGGGGTCATTCTGACAGAGCTCCAGACCTCCTCTGTGGGGATGGGAGAACCTTCCAGAAGCACGACCATCTCTGCAGCACTCCACCAATCGGGCCTTTATTGTAGAGTGGCCAGACGAAAGCCACTCCTCAGTAAAAGGCACATGACAGTCCGCTTGGAGTTTTCCAAAAGGCACCTAAAGGACTCAGACCATGAGAAACAAGATTATCTGGTCTGGTGAAACCAAGATTGAATTCTTTGGCCTGAATGCCAAGTGTCACGTCTGGAGGAAACCTGGCACCATCCCTATGGTGAAGCATGGTGGTGGCAGCATCATCATGCTGTGGGGATGTTTTACAGCCACAGGGTCTGGGAGACTAGTCATGATCGATGGAAAGATGAACAGAGCAAAGTACAGAGAGATCCTTGATTAAAACCTGCTCCAGAGCCCTTTGGACCTCAGACAGGATGAAGGTTCACCTTCCAACAGGACAACGGCCCTAAGCACACAGCCAAGACAATGCGGGAGTGGCTTCGGGACAGGTCTCTGTCCTTGAGTGGCCGAGCCAGAGCCTAGACCTGAACCCACCCGAACATCTCTGGAGAGACCTGATAATAGCTGTGCCGCGACGCTCCTCAACCAACCTGACAGAACTTGAGAGGATCTGCAGAGAAGAATGGGAGAAACTCCCCAAATACAGGTGTATCAAGCTTGAAGTGTCATAACCAAGAAGACCCGAGGCTATAATAGCTGCCAAAGGTGCTTCAAAAAAGTACAGAGTAAATAGTCGGAATACTTATGTAAATGTAATATTAAAGCTTTTTATTTGTTATACATTTGCTTAAATGTCTAAACCTGTTTTTGCTTTGTTATTATGGGGTATTGTCTGTAGAGGAATATAATACATTTTAGAATAAATCTGTAATGTAACAAAATATGGAAAGAGTCAAGGGGTCAGAATACTATCCAAATGCACTGTAAGTGACTGTTGAGTTTCACAATCAATTTTAGATACTTTTTGAAGATTTGGACACATGGATTTGGATACATGGATAACATGTACCAAGACTTGGATGAGATGTTTGCCACAAATCCTAAAACATAAGCATTTGGAGACAAAGTAAACCAAAATCCTGGATTGCTGTCAAACATTGTCCATAGACTGCTTACAGTGTAAGGAAACCAATATGTAATTTGGGTGAATTATCCCTGATAAGTGCCTAATATCCACAACATTTCTGCTGGTTAAATTATTTTAAACGGGTGAATGCTCATTAGCCAATAGATCTTAATCCTATTACTGCTGTGGCAGAGGGAGAGGACAAGAGGAGAGGAAGGGAGAGGAGACGAAAGGGGAGGGGAGTAAGGGGACGAGCAGAGAGGAAAGGAAAGGAGAATGGAGGGAAGGAGTGGATGAGGGGACGAGGAGGCCTGACCTGGGCCCTCCAGGGGATCCTGATGTGTTCTATTCTGTCTGGACTCTGGGGGAATTGAATGGGAAGGTCACTGATAGTACAGGGCAATTATCATAATGAGGGACTCTGATAATGCATCACACACGCACACAATCATAAAAAATCCATCCGTGCCTACACAGACACATTTAATCACTCTGCAACCTGGGCCCTTACATTTAGCCCCAATCCTGTAATCACTAGCTAAGCTTCTCTCATCTGGCCAAGCCAGTCTAATTAAATATTCGTTGAAATATTAGGGCATCTTCTTTTTCAGTACTCACATAAATCCAGTTGATTTGAGATGTTTAGTTTATTTGCACCTCGTTCCTTTGTAATAAATGGATGGTCAAGTAGTTGTTTGTCTATATAAATTGTCACGGTCAATGTTGAAAATGCCTGTCAGGCAAGAATGAAGCTAAATTCGATACGCTGTTCCAAACTTAGGGAGATGAGGTCTAGTCCTCACTGCTCTCTCTCTCTCTTACACCCCCCCACCCCCCCCCCCCCCTCTGACAGACATCGATGAGTGTTTTCATGGTTTCGTGGAGTGTGATGACAAAGCCATCTGTGTCAACTTGCCCGGGTGGTACCACTGCGAGTGTCTGGATGGCTACCACGACAACGGCTTGTTCTCTACTAATGGGGAGTCGTGCATAGGTGAGTTGATTCGCTCCTTTCATCACAAGACCAAAAGAAACATTGCGGTTGTAGGCAATCCCTATTCACCTAGTCACATATGATAATTTATATTGATATCGCATAGAGTATACCTACAAACTAGTTTGTTTTTCCATGATTCTAGTCTAGTGTATTCTAACATTGATCATAGCAGCACATCTAACCATTGCAGAACTAGAAATGTCCTTGGTCTTCTTTTGACCAGTTGTTTTTGCTGTCAGGTGTGGGTAACAATATGTTTGGACTGGACATACCATTCATTACTGGTGCATTTTCCTCAAAATCCCTGTCTGCTTTTTACTGCTCATTCAATCTTTCTGGAACATTCTCTGAAGCTGCCTGCCAAGAGCTTGTCACATGTCAAAATGGAGGGAAACCCTTATGCAGTTACGCCTCAGTAGTGACAGTACTACAGCTCTGTGTCTGTCTGTCTGTCTGCGCTATAGACAAATGTTACCTGTCAAGTCTAGCCGATCCACACAGAGCACATCAGAGACTGTCAGAGAGGTGAACATACTGTGAAGAACAAAGCCAACTGCAGTTATAATTTGATGAAAAATGGTCTCTGGGGGGACGAAATTACGAAGTGTTTTGACAAGAAAGCCCACTTTAGTTTACTGAGGCTGAGAGCTGTTAGAATATAATACATGTGCTTCCTTTGTATTTTTTTAAAGCAGTAAGATGCATGTGAATTTAAGCATGACCTACAGCATTTGACCTCTGTTGAGCATATGCCTGAAGTCATCTCTCTGGCTCCCTACAGATATCAATGAATGCAAGACGGGGAGGAACACCTGTGCCAATGACACGGTGTGCTTCAACTTAGAGGGGGGCTATGACTGCAGGTGCCCCCACGGGAGGAACTGCACCGGAGACTGTATTCATGACAACAAAGTCAAACACAATGGACAGATCTGGGTGCTGGACAATGATAGGTGCTCAGTCTGCTCTTGTCAGGTGAGACAGGTGAAAAAAACTATGATCAGGTCAGGGGTGTTCTATTGGTTGATGTAAAGCATTATGATTACTTTATTAATTCAGTTAGTTATATGATTAATACAGGTCTGAATAATTTAGATGTGTTTAGAACCAGTTATTTGGAAAACTTAGTTTTTAATAATTAAGCAAAAAACCTAACATTTATCTAATCATTATTAGGCCACAGTCTTGTCATGTTTAGTCATTTAGCGTTTACTTCTGGATAATGTCTGGTGTATAGGAATGCTTGCAGGTGATTATAGAGGATTTGTATGGGTATTTAACAGTCAAGCATCATATTATTCATTTGATTAAAGAGGAGGGCAGAAATTAAGCTTGAATGAAATTAGTCATTTTAATTGATTGGAGAAATTGAGAACCTGCCTGTCAGAATTAGTAGTATTGAACAGCTGAGCAAACAGTTAAATGAGTAAACATGTTATTGTTTTGTAATGTTCGCGGTCAGCTAGTAGAGAGCAATGGTAATATTGAGTGTGTGTAATCAACCAATAACCAAGGTCAACAACTAGCAAATATTGAGTTTGGGTTATGGAGACTGTACTTTACAATATTTGTTCAAATCAAATTGTATTTGTCACATGCGCTGAATACAACAGGTGTAGACCTTAACAATAAATGCTTACTTACGAGCCCTTAACCAACAATGCAGAGTTTTTAAAAAGTAAGTTACTGACAGTTGATTGACAGACAGTGTATCGCCCCCCTCCCCTCTGTGCAGACTGGCCGGGTGATGTGCAGGAGGATGGTGTGTGACTGTGAGAACCCGACAGCTGATCTGTTCTGCTGTCCAGAGTGTGACCCTCGCCTCAGCAGCCAGTGTCTGCACCAGAACGGCCTGCTGACCTACGGCAGTGGAGACACCTGGGTGGAGAACTGCCAGCAGTGCCAGTGTCTGGTGAGTACCAATAATACACACCCTATAAATCAAATCAAATCAAATTGTATTTATCACATGCGCTGAATACCACTGGTGTAGACTTTACAGTGAAATTCTTGCTTACGAACTTTTCCAAACAATGCAGAGTTTAAAAAAAATGAATAATAAATAGTATCTAACAGAAGAGGAATAAAATTAAATGGAAGAATGGAGATACAGTATATACAGGGAATACCAGTTCTTTCGTGATTAATGTATGGGAGATACTCTGTGTGTGTGTGTGTGTGTGTACTGTATACAGGTTTCTATGTCCACAGGTCTCTATGCCCTGCAATATATATAACTGAATTACGATGTGTCAAGAGCGTTCTCTATTGAATCTACTCAGAGAAATGCGCACTGTTTGCATTGACTCTCTCCGCTGTTGACCTTTTCCTAGGTTCCCGCATCCCTGCTGTTCAAACAGGAAGGCTTTTTTTACGAGGATTTCATACTAAATCTGACAGAACATCACATCCTACCGCCTTCAATAAGCCTTTCAGATGCTCTTCACTACCAGCCATATGTTTATTAAATGCAAATGTCACACTTGGCATTCACCCTGGCCATTCCACTCCCAGATAAAAGTAACACTTAGCTGCATTTGTGTCAATCTGCCTTTGCGTCGACCCATAAATCATCTTTAGCTTTGTTGTTCTGCCAGCTCTCTCCCGCCCGCCCGTTCCCTCGGAGGAGTGGCATTACCGTTGGTTCTTTTTTCCCTCAGATCAAACAGAATGTTGTAGCCACACATACAGCCTTCCCACCTCACTCTCCTTCTGTGATTAACATATGCATGCACACACATACATCATGTTGCACACACACACACACACACAAACACAGCTACCAGCTAAAATGGTATAAACAGCAGCACACGAAAGAGAGGAGTGGAGGAGAATGGTGAGAGATACGCGTGGGATCTAGAAGCGTGACCGCGACGTGAAATCAACCTTGAATGCCTACACAGTTAGCAGAGCCAGAACCATACTGGCCCTGCTCCTCAGCAGGGAAACGGACAAGCAATTCTCTAAGACAAAGATACAAATTCCCTTTTAAATTACATGTATTTTTGTTAATATTTGAATGACTGAATATGGCTCTTTGACGTATGTGTCTCTGAGTTGATACTATAGGTATTAGACGTAATGGGTACAGGATACTATTTTAGCCTTAGATTTGGAGGATTGAAACATGGTTGTTGTTCGCCACGCTGTTGTCTAACCAAGGAACATTTCTGGCAAAGCTCCCTAAACCAAATGTAATTCACCGGTAAATGTAATTCTCCTGAAACACGCTGCAACATTTATGCCTTTTTATAGGACCATCTTCTGTAAAGCGTACTGAGATCTTAAACATGATTATTTTTAAGAGAAAGAGTGGCCTATTTAGAAACTTATCAGTGACTTACCTAACTGCCAGGGCTCATGTGAGGGTGATTGAAGGACATCACATACTTTATCACAGGGTTCTTCAACCCTGTTCCTGGAGAGCTCCTGTGGGTTTTTGCTCCAACCCCAGTTTTGACTGATGTCATTCAGCTTATCAACCAGCTAATTATTAGAATCAGGTGCGCTAGATTAGTGTTAGAGTGAAAATCTACAGGACGGGAGCTCCTGCTCTATCATGTTACACAGACTGCAGTTCGGCGTCGGAGCCGACTTCAGTGGGAAAATTCTCACCTTTGATCGTCACTGGCACGCTGATTCACGGATTAATCCGGGTTTCAACTGTACCAGGGAGATGGCAGACCGTGTGGGCGAGCGGTTTGCTGATTTCCTACATTGTGAACAGAGTACCCTATGGTGGCGGTGGGGTTATGGTAGGGGCAGGCATAAGCTATGGACAATGAACACAATTGCATTTTATCGATGGCAATTTTAATGCACAGAGATACCGTGACGCGATCCTGAGGCCCATTGTTATGCCATTTATCCGCCGCCATCACCTCATGTTTCAGCATGATTATCTGTACACAATTCCTGGAAGCTGAAAATGTCCCAGTTCTTCGATGGCCTGCATACTCATGGCACATTTTACCCATCGAGCATGTTTGGGATGTTATGGATCAACGTGAACAACAGCGTGTTCCAGTTCCCGCCAATATCCAGCAACTTCGCACGCCGTTGAAGAGAAGTGGGACAACATTCAACAGGCCACGATCAACAGCCTGATCAACTGATCAAGATATGCTGTGCTGCATGAAGCAAATGGTGGTCACACCAGATACTGACTAGTTTTATGATCCACGTCTCTACCTCTTTTTTTTTAAAGGTGTTTGAGACCAACAGACGCATATCTCTATTCCCAGTCATGCGAAATCTATAGATTAGGACCTAATGAATTTATTTCAGTTTACTGATTTCCTTATATGAACTCAGTAAAATCATTGAAATTGTTGAATGTTGAGTTTATATTTTTGTTCAGTGTATATTGAAGGTCTTTATATCAAAAAGAATAGCGATTTTGGTTTGTAACCCTGGAAAAATGGTCTTTCAACTCGCCAAATTGACCCCGTTTTCAATTGATCCCTCTGAGAATAACTGCTCCAAAAGCGAGATGCGCATCTGGAAAAATCTGTTATATTTTATTCTGTTATATTACGTCATGTTTTGTACTATAAAATAGGTAAGTCTTGACTGTGAACTGGGCTCGGGAAATAAGTATCTTGTCTGCTAAATTAACAAAACAAGGCTGTGCCATTTCGCAGCCATTGGCTTCCACAAGCAAGGGCCATTGCTGAGGTTACTGCCTTTTTGAAGATTGTGTCCCACGATAATATAACCAGTTGATATTATGGTTTCATCCAATCAAATCGTCGGCATGGGCTCTACAAGGTGTCAAAAGCGTTCCACAGAGATGCTGGCCCTGTTGACTCCAATGCTTCCAACAGTTGTGAAGTTGGCTGGATGTCCTTTTGGGGGTGGACCATTCTTGATACACATGGGAAACTGTTGAGTGTGAAAACCCAGCAGCGTTGCAGTTCTGGACACAAACTGGTGCGCCTGTCACCTACTACCATACCCCGTTCAAAGGCACTTAAATATTTTGTCTTGTCCATTCACCTTCTGAATGGTACACATACACAATCTATGTCTCAATTGTCTCAAGGTTTAAAAATCCTTCTTTAACCTGTCTCCTCCCTTTCATCTACACTAATTGAAGTGGATTTAACAAGTGACATCAATAAGGGATCATAGCTTTCACCTGGATTCACCTGGTCAGTCTATGTCATGGAAAGAGCATAATGTTTTGTACACTCAGTGTATATGGGCAATTTAGCAATTAGGATTTGTTATCTGTAATGGCTATGATATATTAGGCATTGTTGGCCTATAGATAAATGAGCAAAAACATTTCTGGCCATGTGTTCTAAAACATTTTTTTTTTTTGAGTACTTGAGTTCAATATCATTTATTATGGAAAAACCTAATAAAAATTGTTGTTCTGTTCATCACATTTAATTTTTTCAAAAAATGTTGGGGAACCCCGAATTTCAGTCTGCCACCCATGGAGGGACCTACCTGCATTTGTCCAATAGAAGCTCTTGTTTTCATTGCAAAATGTTTTCCGTTTAGAGTGAACGCTTTCCTTTGCAAAACGTTTTGCAACAGATGAAATGTTTTGCAATTGGAATCCGACTAATGAATAGTGTGTGTGTGTGTGTGTGTGTGTGTGTGTGTGTGTGTGTGTGTGTGTGTGTGTGTGTGTGTGTGTGTGTGTGTGTGTGCTCTTTTTCCAAGGAGGTGTAAACCACAAAAGCTCAGGGATGAAAATGTTAACAGAACTAGGTCATGCAGAATCATAGCTTAACCAGGATCTATAAAGTTGGCCAGAATCTATGTCATGTATTCACTGGCTTATTGAAACGACTGCTGGAGAAATCCAATAAGGCGTTCTCTACTGCAACTGTGTAGTGATTCATATAAGAGGGAGAATGAACGGGTGACCAAAACAACTCCATTAGGAAACACAGAACATTTAGACCAGTGTCTGAAAATGTCTTTCTTCTGATACTGCTACTCCTACACAACAGCATATTCTTAGCCCCATGTACTGTACATCTATGATGTATCAGGACAAAATGTCTATGTTTACATGATAGTGACTGCATCAGGGTGGTATAGAAGTATGCCTAAACAGTTGGCAAGGGACAGGATCTATTCAATACAATTGTAGGGGTGATGGGCTACACATACCAGTGGAGGCTACTAAGGTGAGGACAGCTCTTACTAATGTCTGGAATGGAGTCAATGGAATGGTATCAAACACGTGGTTAATACCATTCCATTGGCTCCATTCCAGCCATTATTATGAGCCGTCCTCCCCTCAGCAGCCTCCATGGGTATGTATCATTGTATTGTCCCAGTGATATGACTCCAGTCTGTCTTTCTGTCTCACCCATCCACAGCAGGGACAGGTGGACTGCTGGCCCCTGTTGTGCCCCCATGTGGACTGTGAATTCACGGTGGTGCCCGAGGGCGAATGCTGTGCCCGCTGCGTCACTGATCCCTGCCAGGCCGACACCATACGCAACAACATCACCAAGACGTGCATGGACGAGCACGGCATCCAGCGCTTCAGCGGGTCCTCATGGGTCAAACACAGCACCGAGTGCACCCTCTGCCAGTGCAAGGTAACAGCCATGGATTTTCATTATATCTATGCAGACTTAAGCCAACCATACCCCATGTTGGCGCTAAACACTCCATGACTATTGAAATTCTAAATGTCAAACCAAGTTAGCCTTTCAGTGAGAAATAACAGAACATAATAACAGAACCTCATTCTGGTTTGTCTAACAGTGACCCACTCTAAATTCTCTCTCTCCTCCTCCTCTCTTTCAGAATGGACATATCTGTTGCTCAGTGGACCCCATGTGCCTTTAGTTCCTGAAGCTCTGAAGGCACCTCCCTGTACAGTGTTATCCATGTAAAAACAACCAGCGTTTTCCACCCTCCAGCCCAACTTCTTTATACCAAATACAAAACATGTATCATAGAACACAGATGGACTACAGTACCCACAAGCCCCCTCTGTGTTCAGCCTCACCAATCAGGGTGACCTGTGTGCATTGAGGAACACCCCCAAATCATCTGCAACACGACGCTGTAAAATACTATTATACTGGCATGAATGTGCTCGATGTAGAAACATTTTGCTCATTTATAGACTCTTTTAATGTCAATGATGTCCTAGATAGTGGTTGTTTTAGTGTAAGTTTCATTTGCTACACTATTAAAGTTGTCGATATTTTGTGGTCCTCTAGCATTATTTTCTATTCATCTTTTACATTTATTTCCAGGCTTGTTAATGTGTAATGGTGAATAAAGTATTTCAATTTACATGAATTGTTTGAGCTTGTCTTTATTAAGATGTTGTGTATTAGTCATTGGAAACCATCGATCTCTGTATTCATATGAAGTCAAAAACTCACCCTCTCAGGTCTCGTGTACCCGAAAATTCAATCAACACAGATGACAAATCACTTGAGCTGTGCCTTCCCAGACCTCCCCACTTCCTGTGAAGAGGATAGCGAGGTGAGAGTTAGTTCATGTCAGAACACATGTTTGTGTGACACTGTATTAGAGCAGAAAAGAGGAGAGGAAACTCAGCCTGACACCAGCAATCACAGCCTATCAGTGGTACCTACACATCATCACGCCTGACCTTTCACATCAAATATTCATTGAGCAGGTGGACTTCCTCTGTCTGCACTGCTGCCGGTGTACATGGTGCTGGTGATGATTACATAGTACAGTGCAGGATCAAGAACCATCCAGATCAGTCTAATTTTGAATGGATAATTAGGTGTTTGAAGTTTAGGATTTTAAGCATTTTGAGGGTTTGTCAATACACACACAGTACTTGATTGAGTACTGGATTTGATTGAGAACTTTCATTTGTTCAATACATTGAGCATCTCATTTGTGTATACTGTGATACAGTATACACAATGTCCCAATTGGTTTGCTTTGCTTCCTTCCACTGGTTCCATAGGTAATGGTAATACTTGTATGATTCAGAGTACAGTGCTTAAAACTCCTAAAACAATTAGCATATCAATATACAGGCTGGCTGGGAGGAATGAGCTGTGCCTGAAGAAGACTAACCAACTAATTCTCTGGCAGCAGCAGCTTCTTACATGAACAAAAACAAAGTGGAACCGAATCATGGAGCACATTGTTATTCTACCATTTCCTCCTCCCTCAGTGGAACATTTGCCATCTCTCTCTCCTTCGAAACGTGTTATACCTGTCAAATGATGAATATAGACTACTGTGAACGTGTACCTGGCTGCAATGAAAGTGTGTGTGTGTGCGCATACGAGCGTGTCTGGTTTATGTGTGTGTATATGTGCGTCCGCAGTGGCTGGAAGCACACTGGCAAGGGCACCATCTGGCAGGCTTTGGTCCAGTGACTGCAAGCCGGTGGTGACTCCTAGCTGGTGGTGGCTCCTAGCTGGTGGTGGCTCTTTGCCAGGGGCACAGGGGTAGTGGCACAGCGGGGCAGAGTGGTTGTCCAGCTGGCTCCTAAATGTCCAATTTTCCATGGTGGGGTAAGTTGAACTCACCGCAACAGATGTCTCCACCCACATTACTGCCTGTCCTGTGTTCATTACTAATGGACACTCATATTATTGGGATTGGCAGGAGGACTAAGGCAGTGGAGCAGCGCAATAGTTTTACGTGGAGATCTGTAAATACTGTAGCCTTCATAAATCATTAGTTTACAACATGCGTGTTAGTTGACATTGACAACTCTCAAGGCATCAGAAGAGTAATGTATTGGAGGTCAGTCATCAGACATTATTGAACCCTTTCATAGATCTTGGACGTACAGTGTAGAATGCTACAGTAGCTTGGTTCCTCTGTAGGGGACCTGGTTCATAATCTCTGTGTGTCAGAGGGAGCAGCAGATACTCAACCTCAACTCTTTATTAATTGCCAATTTGTTCATATGTAAATCCAAGACAGTGCTGACTCTATGTATAGCAAAGCCTCCAATTATCACTATATGTCCGGATTTAGCCTACATTTAACTAAATATGACATGCAGTATGTGCTTATTTGTCAAAATAGTTGGTTGGTTGAATGCACTAAAGCTGCAGTCACTTATTTTTGATTCTCCCAACAAGTGTTGTGTATTGCATCAGTAAGTAAATTAAGGGAGGTGTCAACACTCAAGACTATACTAGTTGAGAAACCACCTCCACTCCATAGCCATACAGTATATGTGCAGGTATTAGTTCCACAATGTGCAACCACCATTGCTTAACTCAAAGCACTTCATCCTCGCTGATAAAAATGAACTCTCACCACCTCTCTATTCCAAAGAAAAGGAAGCAGAAGAAAATCAATCGGAGTAATACTTTTTTTTTGTCCGTCAATCTCTCTTCCAAGCGAGTGACTGGATATAGGCTACCCAGGGACTAATCTGAGCCCCCTGTCTCACAGTAGGAATCAGGCAGGGATAACATCATCCACAGCGCCAGACACAGCTGACAGACAGACTGTCTTCAGACCAGTCAGTCTCATGGGGAAACCACCCTGCCTCTGTCCTGACTGATGGATTCACAGGAGACTCACAGTTCACAGACATGAAGTTGAACTAAAATTTGTTTGAAGCCAATTCTTGCAAAGTTGCATGACTATTCCTCACTTACAGAAGGGCCTACTTTACCCATTGCAGTAACCTTCTCATTTTGGGAGTACACAACTTGGGCACAGACGTTCCACCTTTCTCATCCCGAACATTATTGAAACTCTTGGTTTGATGATTTCCCTCACTTACTGCATACACCCATAAATCAATATCTAATTCCTCACTGCAGTGGCACACTGGGAATGGCTTCAGCGTAAGACCAAGCACTCCAGCTGTAAGAAATGTTTCCCTTATCCAACAAACTACACTGTAGAGTGACTAGTTGGTTTGACTGCCCAGTTTGACTTTTACAAGCATTCTTGTACAGCTCCGTGCCCCCAATGTTTGACATGGTCTGTATCTTTGTAAACTAGCTACAGTATACTGTATTCTGTATCAACAAACGACTAAACTACAGAACGTCATTAGTGAGAAGAGGGCTAATCATGGCCTAATGGCATGAACAGGGCTATGTTTAAGTGTAGATAATATCTTTCATATCTTACCTTGTGTAAATACAGTACTACTATAATTATACTATCTCTCTCATTTTCCAAGTTTTATTAGTTGTATGTACAGGATACACCTGGTATACACCATCCAATGAAATGTTTACTTGCAGGTTCCCTCTTGACAATGCAACAGTAATCTTACATATTCCATGTAATTGGGTCAGCAGCTGTATGAAGTTGACCTGAGGAGTTGCTTGGCAACAGTGTCAATGCGTGCTACATCTACTGTATATAAAATATGAACTAGTTTCAGCATTGAGGTTATGTAACAGATTGGCACCTCATTCTATCTCACACTGATATTCTTCAATCCCACAAAGTATATCAGTTAATAAGGGCACCGCAACCTAGTATGTAGCAAAATGTATACATTTTATTGATACCATTACTCGGCAGACATTTATTGCGTCAACATGTTTAAAAGAGATATCCTTTGTTTAAAAACCACACACACACACACAATAATGCAAAATAGCTGTCAGTTATGCATCACAATACCATGTATAACAGCAGGGGGAACATTCAGTTCCAACCAAAGCACAATATTTTACAAACATATCACTAGATCACTTCTAGTGAGATAAACACACTCATTTAGCCATTGCCTCATACATTTAGCAATTTGTTGCCTTGTTGCGAAGCCGTATCTCCAAAATGAAATAAGTTGAGCTGTAATGAGGACTCTGACCTGTAAAGTGTAGAAGGGGGATCACTGAACCAAGGACCATACGCCACTTACATGAACTACATTGACCTCTTCACAGAATTGTCAGCTCTCGCTGTCTCTGACACATACACACGCACGCGCGCACAAACTCAGACGCACAACACTTTGTTAGAAAACACTTAAATAACAGAGCATTGGTATACAGTAGTTGCACACTTAACGTATGTGATATAATAACGCTCATAACTCTCATAAATACTAAAAACTCCCACTCTCTTTTGCTTGTCAGCTGTAAGAGGTCACATTCTCTATGTGTTCTCTCAAACCAATCCATACCCCAATACTGGCTTCAAACCAAGGTCTTACTTGTGGTACATATACTGCTGGGGGATATGATATGGGTAAGGTGCATCAGTTAGATTTGGTGTTCTTCTCTCTCCTTCTATAACAAAAGCACATTTACCCCACCAAGGGCAAATGACCTTTCTGACCTAATTGGCATTACATCTGAGTATTTTGACCAGATAGGTGATCATGAGGTGACTTTTTAATGTTATTTCAAAATAGCTTATGCCTTTTATCTTGCATTTGATAATACAACCAGAAAATGAAGAGGTGGTCATAGTATTATCATCATCGTAACGATGTTTAGCAATCTAGTCATTTCTATGACTACAAGAGAAGAGGCACATGAAGATGGGATATGTAAGAATGATCAAGATAGCAAATGAATTCAAAAACCTGTGATAAAGTCTGAAAGGGTAAACATCGTCCAACATTGTGAAGTGGAACATTGAAATAAACAAGACAGACACACATTATCAGACGTCTTCTGTTTTGCTGCCTATGGTATAGACTATGTTGCTGTCCTTTAGTGGGCATGGGTTTATCAAGGCACCTCTTCAACTGTAATACTCAAGTTGTACACTATAAACTAGCCATGACCATTGTGTCATACATCGACTGTAGAAATAGTTCCCCACATAGGCACCAAAATATGTCACGATAAAAGAGAAAACATCTTGATATTGTAAAAACGTCAAATCTAGCGAGAGCACCGTGTTGACAATAGAACTTTACAGTGAGGGAGGTTAAAATAAGCTGTTTGTCATTGTGTTGGTGTCAGCTTAGAGGTTTTACAATTCAAATAAATAATAATAATAAAATGCCATCAGGGATATCACAGTAGCAAAACAAAGTGGCCATTGTAGCTACATCCTCCTGCTCCAGGAATAATCAGTGTTGGCTTCAAAATCTACCCAGACTGAAAAAGATCTAGACTGAAATTGAGTTTCAGTTTGGTCTCTCTCCTGTGTCTGCTCTCCTCCCTCCAGGCTGTGTGTCTGTCAGTAGAAGCATAGCAGTACTTCCCCTCAGGGCAGTAAGGTCAGGGCGGTGACAGTTTGCCGACATCAAAGGAAACCGCCGGCTCTCTTGGCTCCGTGCCTTCGATGACAATGCTGGGATGCGTCTCCTGGGTCTCCATGGAAACAGGCGAAGTGGAGTTGGTGGAGGTGGCAGAGTGCAGAGCAAAATGATGCCCATCCACCGACAGCAGCATGGGGGTTCCGGAACGTTTGAGCGCCTCGCTCATAGAGATGTGCACCTCCTCTGGCGTGAGTCCCATGTCCTTACTATACTCAGATGGAGACTTCCTCTTGATCCTCTCGTACGTCTTGTCCACCTGGCCCTCCGGGAAGGTCTCGCTGTCCTGAAAACGTCCCAGCAGCCAGATGAAGAAGCCAAAGAGGACAAAGGCAGCCAGGCTGGGGATGAAGGCCAAGCACTTGACTTCCAGGCTGGCACCCACGTAGCGGCTATGCAGGAACATGTCCCGTTCGACATACGAGCGGTTGGTCAGCGGGTCCACGTGGCTGGAGCGCCACTTGTAGGTGAGCGTGCTGCGGTTGAAGTCGCCCAGTGTGTTGGGCTCCTCCACAGTGAAGATCTTCTCCCCTGGACCAACGTATTGGCCGTACTCGTAGGGCTTGTAGAAGATCTGGTTCTTCCACATGTTCAGGTCCAGGATTAACACCAGGAAGATGATGCCGTAGTTGAACCACTTACCTGCAGGGACAAACAATATGGAGGGCATTTAGGGTAATTTCTAGATGTCAAAATCCAGTTTTAAAGTATTTATTGTGCCCAAGCTGACGTTGAAATGCTCTATAATTCACTGATTTCTGTACTAAAGCTTTTATGAATCAAATTAATTTAAGGTAATCAATTGACAAAAGACAGACAGACAGACAGACAGACAGACAGACAGACAGACAGACAGACAGTGTGTTAAGGCATATGATAATATATTTGCAGGTATCAGGTCCAACATTGACACTTAATGAAATTAGGTCATAATATTAATGGTAGCAATCTCTCCAGGTTTACTGATCTAAAGGCAGATAGCTTCATCGGTACATGTGACACAATTCCTTCCCTTTCCCGAGACGCACCACCGTTAACAAGCTTTTAGTCAAAGCAATCACGTATCAATCAAGAATATTAACATAATGCTAAATGGATGTGCGATGCATTAGGGTTAACAACCAAGTGCAAATCAGGGAGCGTTTGAACATTTTAACATCTAGCATGGGAACATTAGTTTCTCTCCCCCTTAATGGTTGTCACATTTACACTTTAGCAGATGCTCTAAGCCAGAGCGACTTACAGGAACAATTAGGGTTAAGTGCCTTGCTCAAGGGCACATCCAAAGATATTTCACCTAGTCAGCTTAGAGACTTGAACCAGTGACCTTTCAGTTACCGGTCCAACACTCTTAACCTCTAGGCTACCTGTCAACCCACATGAGTTTACCAAATTACTTCAAATGAAAGAAAACAAGTGCAACACATTTAATAATATCAATACTTGGGGAATGCTGTGGAACAGAATGAAACCTGGGTGATTGTTTAAATGGAAGAGTTAACTCTCACATGCTTATACACGTTGCACCTTTCTGTCTGACGCAGCAGGGATGCTAGGTGAGGGGGGAGGGCAGAAACAAGCAACACTGGTAGGATGAAGAAGACATGTCAGAACAGGTATATCTGATCTGTATTCATCTTAGGCCAGTGTCATGGTGCAACCATCAAAACACAGATGGAATGTGAAAATATTGAAGTAATAGTGGTAACCCTCTATACCACCTAAATCAATTGGGATAGTATGTTTACTTATATAGTATGCTTGCTAATATATGTACCTGTGATATGGATGTGGTATTCCTCTTTGAAGATGCTCTTGCAGACAGGAAGTTTGAACTTGAGCTGAGTGGTGGACATGCCAGGCAGGTTCATATCCAGGTCGCCCATGAACTGAGGAAAATCCCAATCCTAATGACATCAAACATATGATCAAACAATGCAAATACAAAATACATCAGGCCATCAAAATAATTTACTGATAGTGAAAGCTTTTACTGAAGTAAACACACATCATGTAACACCAAAGACAAAAGAAGAATACACCGGCTCCAAAGTCTAATGGTGTGTGTGTAGCAGGGATTTATTTTAATATAGAAAATGATACTAACTAGGGATTCATTGTTGTCCATTGATGGGTAAGTTCCACAGGGGTCAAAAGCCTAACTGTGAGCTGCAGTGCAGCGTTTACATGGCCTTCCTTGTATTGTGCCT
Source organism: Oncorhynchus mykiss (assembly GCF_057628025.1). Classification (NCBI taxonomy): domain Eukaryota; kingdom Metazoa; phylum Chordata; class Actinopteri; order Salmoniformes; family Salmonidae; genus Oncorhynchus; species Oncorhynchus mykiss. The sequence goes on from NC_143022.1 coordinate 23,390,467, forward strand.
GTGTGCATTGAGGTTCTCATGTCAAAACACCTCAGGAATCAGTCACAGACATCTATAAGTTGCCCTCTGTGTCTCAGTCTTTGCTTTGGAATAGTCAATACAGACTCAATATCGTATAGATGAAAGATAAGATAAGATCCCGGAACATCATCTGAAATAAACAGGTGATAATGTCTGGGAAGAATGTGATGTGTGTTGAACAGATAGAGGGACATAATGTACATTTTAGACAACAAAAGCACACTGAGATCTTTCTATATTTTTATGAATAGCTGCATTTTCCTCATATTCTAACAGTCTAGTTACGTACCTAACCAGCAGCCATTTCTAATGCTATTCAATTCTATACATTTTAAGATGTTAGGGTGAATGAAGAATCCATATGTATGAATGTTCATATTGAAAAATATGAGAAGGAATTTCCCCCTTGATATTAATTAGACCTTCCACCTACTCAACTGTACTTCGTTTCCTGATACTAATAAGCTTGACATTTAAGTCATGTGCGCCCCTCACAACAAATAATGAGTCTCTAGGACATACTGTAGTAAACAGTGCACACACGCACACATGCATGCACACGCACAAAAGCACACAAAACAATTACAAGCTTGCTAGGTCACAATTGATTCTTTGGAAGAGACACTCACACATTGGCTGTGTTCAGTGTTCTGTCACTCATGGGGACACCACGTCACCCGCCTTTAGTAAAGGTAGACATCAAGAATGTGAGCCCTTTGGGTGTTGCCATAGAATTGCATTAGAAGTGCCCTTCCAAGAAGGCTCAATGTCATTGGCCACAGATAAAATTACGTCTAATCACGTGATATCTACAGTAGCTTTGATTGGACAACATCTTACTCATCATAAATCAAGTAGACAATATTTGTAATCCTTGTCTTATGAAGATAAATAATGAAGAGAAATTATAGATAAAACGTATTGGTGCTCATCGGCCATTGGACATAAACATTACACAACAAGTTGGAGTTGTTTGGAAGGAATCAGTGACAGTGGCTATCCGCAAGCATTGCAACTGGGAAGTCAGACTGAAAAAACACGTTTTGAACAGTCAACCAACTGGGAAGTCAGACTGAAAAAACACGTTTTGAACGGTCAACCAACTGGGAAGTCAGACTGAAAAAACACGTTTTGAACGGTCATTCAACTTGGAATTGAAAATATTTTTCTTTGATGACAAAATTTGCCATTGGAGGACCGCCGCGCACAACAAGGTGAGTCCAAAAATGTCTTATATGATGTAATATGCCAGGGAGATATGGTCAGCCATGTCAGCTTTGTTTAAAAAAAAAAGAGGCAGTAAGGCAGTAAACAAGCCTGAATGAATTGTTTCACTGCCAGACAAGGCTCTGCTGATAGCCAGGTGTAGCGGTGGTAAGAATTCACTCCATTGTGCTGTTGGGATATCTTTATGTAAGCCCTAACAGTTTCTGGGCATCGCTTGTCGCCGTTATAGTGCAATTAATGTATTGTTAAGTGTTGGGATAACCCAAACATGGGTTAATTTAACCATCAGTTGGGTTTTTATTCCTTTTCATGCTGGGTTGACCCAGCAGCTGGGTCTTTTTTAACGTAATCCTCAGATTCTTTTCAGGAGGTGTGGCTTATTAGGGGTGTGACTTCCGACAGTTATTTTTGGCCATCTGTGAGAGTAAATGTCCTTCCTGTTCATCATGTTTTTTACTTTTCTTGTTGAAAGGCTTTATCTCAAGTATAAATACAGTACACACACTAAAAGGTAAAAAAATATATGTTTTGAGAAAAATAGTGGTTAGACAACTGCAAACTTCAAGGAGTAGGGCATTCAAAGAGTTGGTTTGATGGGAAGTCATGATGTCATCGGCCTTGCCCCTCACTTGAGGAACAATAGAGGAACAACAGAGAACAAAAGAGGAAAGGCCCACCCCCCTCACTTGTGCTAGTTCATGACTTACCTGGACCACCTATTGAGATGTGCCTTTTGTAAATCAGATGGCATGAGGTGAAAAGGATACTGGAGTGCCACATTAAGTTTGTACACTGCAAATAAAAATGTTCCTTAAATATTTTTACGCATGACATATTCTACTATAATATTAATAACAGGATTTTTTTACACATTGCAACAAAGTGATGCAATGTGAGATTTGTATAGGCTTTTAAGGAACTCCGTTATCTTCAGTAAAGCTTCAAAAGTGTCTGTGTTCAACCTTACCATGTGAAAACAATGGCCATAATATATCTAAAAGCCACAACTCTACTAAGCCACACCTCCAGTCTTCTGATCTAACCCGCGGGGTCATATCTCAATAACATAGCATCAATAACCCAGCACTAACAACTCAACCTTGCTCTTTTTAGAAAACAACCCAACTAAGTGGCCCAATGCCTGCACCCTGCAGTTGGGTCATCCAAACAACCCAACATTTTTGAGACTATACCAGACAGAACACATACATATGAAGGTGAATGAAGCCATTTCAGGAGTGTTTGTTGACTACCAGAGTAAAGTGCATGGACAGCCAGCCTCAGATCCATGTGAGCACAACCGGCGGGGACTGATTGAAATCATAAATAACCGTAGTAAACGTGCTTGCTGTACACAGAGCAGAAAACGAGAGGAGGCTAGCAATCATAAACAAGTCTGAAAGATGCAGGGGTGATGTGATTGGTGGGTAGTTGGGTACTGGCTGGGGCCAGGGAGTCAAAATAGGGATGTCATACTATGGAGACTGCTGTAGTCATGAGGCAGGAGATGAGAGCTGAAACTGACAGCATGCTGAATGTAAGGTACCTGTTGTATTCGGCGCACGTGACAAATAAACTTGGATTTGATTTGAATAATAATAATATGTGCCATTTAACAGACACTTTAATCCAAAGTCCCTTACAGTCATGCATGCACACATTTTACAAATGGGTGGCCCCAGGAATCAAACCTACAACTCTGGCATTGCAGACAACATGCTCTATCAACTGAGCCATACAGGACCAAGATGGTGCCTGTTTCTGAGATGGAAAGGGACCCTGGTGAAAAGCAAGGAGGCCTATGCAAACAAAAGCAGGCATGGTAAAAAGTTGTGAGAAGTTGTAATCTTGTAATAAAATCCTTTAAAACTATTGAATGGCTGAGCTGAGGCAAATGAAATAGCATTGAAAATACATTATTTCGGATTCGTTCTTTTTTGTCAGTTATTGTGCTACAGATAAATCATTTGTGTTAGCTAATAATAAAAGTGTGGTAACAACAGGTGCCAAGTGTGCAGAATAAGGTAGGCTGAGGTATTATTGACACAATAAGGTTGTGCACTTATCCATGAGCAGCTACTAGGTAGTTTCAATAATGAATAATGTAGAAACAGATATTTAAGGGATACTACAGATTAGACTACGCCATATCCTTTAAAACAACAAAGCTGTGGAAATACACTACATGACCAAAAGTATGTGGACACCAGCTCATCGAACATCTCATTCCAAAATCATAGGCAATAATATGGAGTTGGTCCCCCCCTTTGCTGCTATAACAGCCTCCACTCTTCTGGGAAGGCTTCCCACTAGATGCTGGAACATTGCTGTGGGGACTTCCATTCAGCCACAAGAGCATTAGTGAGGTTGGGCGATGACGTTGGGCAATTAGGTCTGGTTCGTCCCAAAGGTGTTCATCCTAAAGATGTTCGATGGGGTTGAAGTCAGTGCTCTGTGCAGGCCAGTCAAGTTCTTCCACACCGATCTCGACAAACAATTTCTGTATGGACCTCGCTTTGTGTATGGGGGAACAAACTTTACATTTGACACTTCGCATTCGGGCAGGTTGTGTTCACTGCCAGATGGTGAAGCGTGATTCATCACTCCAGTGAACGTGTTTCCACTGCTCCAGAGTCCAATGGCGGCGAGCTTTACACCACTCCAGCCGACGCTTGGCATTGTGCCTGGTGATCTTAGGCTTGTGCGGCTGCTCAACCATAAAAACCCATTTCATGATGCTCCCGACGAACAGTTATTGGGCTGACGTGGCTTCCAGAGGCAGTTTGGAACTCGGTAGTGTGTGTTGCAAGCAAGGACAGATGATTTTTACGCACTAGGCACTTCAACACTCGGTAGTCCCATTCTGTGAGCTTATGTGGCATACCAATTCACGGCTGAGCCGTTGTTGCTCCTAGATGGTTCCACTTCACAATAACAGCACTTACAGTAGACCAGGGCAGCTCTAGCAGGGTAAAAAATTTGATGAACTGACTTGTTGGAAAGGTGGCATCCAGTATAAGTACAGTATAACGGTGTCACGTTGAAAGTCACTGAGCTCTTCAGTACAGGCCATTCTACTGACACTGTCTATGGACATTGCATGGTTGTGTGCTCGGTTTTATACACCTGTCAGCAATGGGTGTGGCTGAAATAGTCAAATCCACTCATTTGAAGGGGTATCCATATATAGTGTATGTTAATTAAACATTAGCAGAAGCCAAACTAAATCCGGCTAGCATTACAAACCAACCAGTCTGCATTTAGCTTGGAGCTACTGGGTTGAAAGTCTTCTCTCTTTGAAACACTGTTATGCATTTTCTACCCAGACAAAACATTTGCATATTCATGAGTATGCCACTGACAAATCCTTCATTGATGTATAGTCTCCTGTGGGATGTAGAACATTGGGTGGAAAAAAGGAAAGAAAACATAACATTTTATGAGTCATCATTAAGGAAGGCCTGGGTTCACGGAGGAGGAAAGGGTGTAGTTCCTTGCCTGAAGCCTGGCCGGATGGGGGGGATTGATTGCTGGATAGCTGGGTGGATGGTGGATTAAGGGTAAAGAAAAGGGGTTTGTAGACATGCGGATTCAGACTGATTAAATGTCTCCCTCTCTCATCCAAGTACCACAGTGTCCCTTTTTTACTTAACCTTTATTTAACTAGGCAAGTCAGTTATGAACAAATTCTTTTTACAGCCTAGGAACAGTGGGTTACTGCCTTGTTCAGGGGCAGAAACCTTGTCATCTCAGGGATTTGATCTAGCAACTTTTCAGTTACTGGCCCAACGCTCTAACCACTAGGCTACCTGCCGCCCCTGTGGCTGAGGGAGGGGTGAGGAAGGGGAGAGATAGAGGAAAAAGTGGGGGAGAGTATAGGAGTCCACCTAGTTTTTAATTGGCCATGGGGGAGCCCCTACCTGCATGACAATGAGCAGGTCAAAGACCAGGATGAAGGATACCAGGAAGGCCCTGGAGACCTCGTCGCTGGGCAGAAATCCCCGGTTCAGGTTGTCCCAGCTGATCCAGTCAGTGCTGATGACCAACAAAACCACCGATGTCAGAGTGATCAGGACCGTCCTGGAGGAGACAGGAAGTAAAACCGCATTACTTTCCTGGTAATAACCTGGGACACTCCACAGATTTACTAATTACCACTTTAGTAGTCCATTTGTTACGGCAGACGACAATCATTTGCCTTCTGCTCATTTCTCTAAAGTACACAACAACAATATAATTATAACAGGAAGTTTTTATAGGTTTATGTAAATATTAATGATGGTTAATAATTCTGTTAGGTATCATTTGACGTTTATCTGTGTGTTATGGACTTTGGATTTAGCAAACTATATTTGGCTCCTCTTTGTACTTGTTTCAATGTCATTCAGTAATTATTACACTGAACTGGTGTTGTGTGGGTTGCTGCATCCCCATGGTGACTGGCTGCGTTGCCGGTAGCTTGCACCAAGTTCATCATATCATATTTCAAATGTTGTGAGACACAGTTTGCATTTTAAAAATCTAAAGTGGATTCTTTCCCCTCCAGTCCAGATTACTGATTTTTGGCACTGTCATTTGTGATTTACCCAGATTCTTTGCCGCATAATGTCAAGATACATTCCTCAACATATTTATTAATCATACTTTCTCAACCAGTATTTGAGATTTACAAATCATACTTTCTCCCGAGAGTACACATTGATTGTGACAGTCAGACTGGGGGCATTCATTAATAAGACAAAGGCTTCCAGAGGAGCCACAGAGACTATAGCTCGACATTCTGCATCCTAAAATAGAAGAACAATCAATTCTATGGGAAACATAATGCATTGGAGAGTGTGACTTTGAACTTCCATTTATTGGTAATTTACAAATCAAAATGCTCAGATAATACCAAACTACTGCAACACATGTTGATGTTTGTACATAAGCTCAAACATCCCAATCCCAGTAGTGACCCTAGTGTCTTGTCCAATAACCACCATTAGGGACATACAGTGCCTTGCGAAAGTATTCGGCCCCCTTGAACTTTGCGACCTTTTGCCACATTTCAGGCTTCAAACATAAAGATATAAAACTGTATTTTTTTGTGAAGAATCAACAACAAGTGGGACACAATCATGAAGTGGAACGACATTTATTGGATATTTCAAACTTTTTTAACAAATCAAAACTGAAAAATTGGGCGTGCAAAATTATTCAGCCCCTTTACTTTCAGTGCAGCAAACTCTCTCCAGAAGTTCAGTGAGGATCTCTGAATGATCCAATGTTGACCTAAATGACTAATGATGATAAATACAATCCACCTGTGTGTAATCAAGTCTCCGTATAAATGCACCTGCACTGTGATAGTCTCAGAGGTCCGTTAAAAGCGCAGAGAGCATCATGAAGAACAAGGAACACACCAGGCAGGTCCGAGATACTGTTGTGAAGAAGTTTAAAGCCGGATTTGGATACAAAAAGATTTCCCAAGCTTTCAACATCCCAAGGAGCACTGTGCAAGCGATAATATTGAAATGGAAGGAGTATCAGACCACTGCAAATCTACCAAGACCTGGCCGTCCCTCTAAACTTTCAGCTCATACAAGGAAAAGACTGATCAGAGATGCAGCCAAGAGGCCCATGATCACTCTGGATGAACTGCAGAGATCTACAGCTGAGGTGGGAGACTCTGTCCATAGGACAACAATCAGTCGTATATTGCACAAATCTGGCCTTTATGGAAGAGTGGCAAGAAGAAAGCCATTTCTTAAAGATATCCATAAAAAGTGTTGTTTAAAGTTTACCACAAGCCACCTGGGAGACACACCAAACATGTGGAAGAAGGTGCTCTGGTCAGATGAAACCAAAATTGAACTTTTTGGCAACAATGCAAAACGTTATGTTTGGCGTAAAAGCAACACAGCTGAACACACCATCCCCACTGTCAAACATGGTGGTGGCAGCATCATGGTTTGGGCTTGCTTTTCTTCAGCAGGGACAGGGAAGATGGTTAAAATTGATGGGAAGATGGATGGAGCCAAATACAGGACCATTCTGGAAGAAAACCTGATGGAGTCTGCAAAAGACCTGAGACTGGGACGGAGATTTGTCTTCCAACAAGACAATGATCCAAAACATAAAGCAAAATCTACAATGGAATGGTTCAAAAATAAACATATCCTGCTGCATAAAACTGCTGTTCACAAATGCTCTCCATCCAACCTCACTGAGCTCGAGCTGTTTTGCAAGGAGGAATGGGAAAAAATGTCAGTCTCTGGATGTGCAAAACTGATAGAGACATACCCCAAGCGACTTACAGCTGTAATCGCAGCAAAAGGTGGCGCTACAAAGTATTAACTTAAGGGGGCTGAATAATTTTGCACGCCCACTTTTTCAGTTTTTGATTTGTTAAAAAAGTTTGAAATATCCAATAAATGTCGTTCCACTTCATGATTGTGCCCCACTTGTTGTTGATTCTTCACAAAAAAATACAGTTTTATATCTTTATGTTTGAAGCCTGAAATGTGGCAAAAGGTCGCAAAGTTCAAGGGGGCCGAATACTTTCGCAAGGCACTGTAAATATACTACTGTACATTGGATTTCTGTTACACTGTTTATACACACTGCATATTTATATACTGGATTGTTGACACAACTCACTGTAATATATCTACTGCTGTACATATATATTTTTGAGTTTATCCGCATAGATTGCATTTGGATTACTGATACAGTATTTTTGGGGTTGTTAATTAGATTAGTTTGGACATTCTTGATTTCTTGTTTTTGATTATTTGTGTAAATCTTTACTGCACTGTTTGGAGCCAATAACACAAGAATTTCGCTGCACCCGCTATAACATCTGCTAAACTGTGTACGCAACCAATAAACTTTGACTGGCAGTAGCGAACCATTTTCATGCTGACCTGGTGGAGTGACGCCCTCTGGGACCACAGGTGACCGTGAGATAGATTTAGACCAGGACGGTCTAAAACGACCATTGACTGCTCTTTTGTAATAAGCATTATTGGGCACAGTGTAACAGTTTGAGTGGGTCATAGACCTTGCTCTGGCTCAGTGAGGTAAAGGCAGCAGTGTGTGTGTGTGTGTGTGTGTGTGTGTGTCCGTGCGTGTGTGTGTGTGTAAAGGCAGAAGTATAGCTGGCCTCGTGACCTTGCTGTGTCTATTGATTTCCTATTCCTGTTCTTCTAATTAAAGGTGAAAGATTAACAGGGCTATTGACTGTGTGTTACTGTGTGTAACCCCACGAGGAGCACAGGGCTTTGTCTGAATACCAATACATGAATGAATACATGCATACTAATGCACACACACATACTCATGAACCCTAGCACCCACACACACGTACTCATAATCCCCAGCATACACACATGTGCACACACATGTACACATACACTGATTGTGCTCAGAGGCAGCATACTGTAAATGCATTAGACTGGAGAATAGAACATACCAGAAGAGGACGATCCTGTGGTTGCCTTGTTTCCAGAACCTTCTGGCAGCTTTGCCCCAGTCTGGGTAGTGCTGGTCCTGGAGCATCATGTCAGTGACCTGGGAATAAAACAGGGTAACTTAACACGTGACATGTGTGAGGGAGAAATAAACTAACATCAAACTGAGATGGTGTTTCCAGTAATCATTCATTTCTGAGCGATCTCTGAATGAGGCTAAAATTAATTCATAGAATCACATTCGTACAGGATTGAGCTTGTGTTATTTCATTGTGAATACAGTGTTAAAATGGATGTTTAGAATTTGCCATTCTGCCGATGGAAGGCCGCAATGCAATGGCATAATCAATTCAAATGGCATTGCTTTGTTTATATTCCTATGCTATGCAGTCAATCATTAAACGTAATCTAGGTTTATTTATTTTCGATCAACATTAATTTAGATTTTAAAGGGTTGTTATACCCAACTATGCAAATCCAGACTTTCGGAGAAGGGACTTCATTGAGGCGAGGGTTATTTGTCAGCAGGCCACATCTTCAGGCAGAGAGAGTGGAGAAAGATTATGTTGAGAATAGGGGTGTTATGGTGACCGTATTACCGCCACACCGGAGGTCACGAGTCATGACCGGAGTCAAATTCCAAACGGTAACTGGGCTTCTCCGAGCTCTGATGCTGCTGATGGTCATTAGTAGTCTACCAAACCTGCTAACTGCCTGGTACTCAGCACTCTATTGTCCCTCTAATTACTCTGACATCAATGCAAATGTAATCGAAAATATAATCAAACACTTCATGAAAACCCATGAGATCATGTTGCGCAACATTTCTATAGGCTCAAATCAAATAACATTGTATTGGTCACATACACATGGTTAGCAGATGTTATTTGCAGCTGTAGCGAAATTCTTGTGATTCTAGCTCCGACAGTGCAGTAATATCTAACAAGTAATATGTAACAATAACACAACATATACACACAGATCTAGTTAAAGGAATGGAATTAGAATATAAATATATATGGACGAGCAATGTCAGAGAGGCATAGAATAAGATACAGTAGAATAGTATAGGATACAGTATATACATACGATATGGGTAATGCAAGATATGTAGAAGTGACTAGTGTTCCATTTATTAAAGTGGTCAGTCATTTCAAGTCTATGTATATAGGCAGCAGCCTCTATGTGCTAGTGAAGGCTATTTAGCAGTCTGATGGCCTTGAGATAGAAGCTGTTTTTCAGCCTCTCAGTCCCAGCTTTGATGCACCTGTACTGACCTCGACTTCCGGATGATAGCGGGGTGAAAAGGCAGTGACATCGGGTGCTATAGGTGTCCTGGAGGGCAGGTAGTGCGCCCCCGGTGATGCGTTGGGCAGACCGCACCACAATCTGGAAAGCCCTGCGGTTGCAGGCGGTACAGTTGCCTTAGCAAGCGGTGGTACAGTTGCCTTAGCAAGCAGTGATACAGAATGACAGGATGCTCTCGATTGTGTATCTGTAAAAGTTTGTGAGGGTTTTAGGTGATAAGCCAAATTTCTTCAGCTTCCTGAGGTTGAAGAGGCGCTGTTGCACCTTCTTCACCACACTGTCTGTGTGAGTGAACCATTGAAGTTTGTCAGTGATGTGTACGCCAAGGAACTTAAAACTTTCCACCTACTCCACTGCTGTCCCATCGATGTGGATAGGGGGTGCTCCTTCTGCAGTTTCCTGAAGTCCACGATCATCTCCTTTTTTTTATTGACATTGAGTGAGAGGTTGTTTTCCTGACCACTGGCATGACGTAGGCCTGGGGGATAGGTTTATGACAGTCATAAATACCTCTTCCCCCCTTTTTCCTCTCTCTACCCTACTGAGGTTACATTTGCAAAACCCTTGGTTAACATAGAGATTCTGGGAACATCAGAAGGTGGGGGTAAATTAACTATATTCTGGTAATCCGACCAATGGAACATATGTGGTGGTACTTAATGAATATGATGTCAGTTCGGTTGTCATCTGAGACGTTCTCATCAATGATAAGATGACATAAACTCTACAGTGGAAAGTCTACACATCAGAGTTATCGGATTCACATGGAATTGTTGTTCAATTTAAATGTTTGAATATGAAATTATTCGTGATGGGATGAAATGTGATTTTAGCTTCTAAAATGTGAGTTTTGGGTTTTCATAAGATAGGGCTCTGCTCAATCAGTGGACTGCCCCTGTGAAGGGACAAGGGCTATAAAACTTTTCAAACACGGCCTCCTCTCCCTTCCTAAATAAGCCCTTGACGACAATATAACCTCCTCTTCCAAGGACGTGAGGACGACGGTCCGATGTCAGAATGGTTCAGATAATAACTACAGAATGAAGCCAACATCCGCGTGAGCTTTGGTTGCGAATGGTGTGAACTTTGTAATCTTATTTACTACAGAAGTGATACCTCCTAGCCGTTGAGTTAGCAACAGCCGCTGCAAACGAGGGTTAGGAAGGAACAGACAGAGTATCCCGTCTACCACACAACGACGCTACTACAATGTATTCAATTTACCAGCAGAGACATTCTTCAAAGGACGAAGGACTCGGTTGGGCAACACGGCCTTCCATCGACCACCAACCTACCCAAGCGTAGCTCAGAGTAAATATTTATTGCATTTTCCTTTTCCAAATAGGCGGTAATTTAGAATGCATAAGATACTGTATTTACAATAGCACAGCTTCGCCCTTTGTTCCTCAGTCTTCCCGCTCTTTCACTCAAACCCAGCCCCTTTTCTTTTGTGTAACAAGTTGTCATATCTGTTCATGACGTAATTTGTAATCAAGTTATGATTTAATTATGTTTATGTGTAATTCTGTGTGATTAGTTAGGTATTTAGTAAATAAATCATTAAACCCAATTTTGTATTGCTGGTTCAACTTGTTAGCCAGGGTTCGTGCAGATAAGCAAGAATTTACAACTTTCAGATGAGACTGAATTAAGATGACAGTTAATATTGACTGCTATTGATGTAAAATATTACTTGGTCTTTAAGAGTTTATTCGGAAGATAACAGCTCTATAAATATTATTTAGTGGTGCCCGACTCTCTAGTTAATTACATTTACATGATTAGCTCATTCAGGTAATATTAATTACGGATAAATTATTTTATAGAATAGCATGTCATATCACTTAATCCGGTATAGCCAAAGAAACTTGGTTGGTATCAAATCAAATCAAAGTTGAAGCCTACTACTGTCGTCTGCAAACTTGATGACTGAGTTGGAGGCGTGCATGACCATGCTGTCATGGGTGAACAGGGAGTACAGGAGGGGGCTGAGCACGCACCATTGTGTTAATTAACCTTTTTGGGATAGGGGGCAGCCTTTTCACTTTTGGATGAATAGCGTGCCCAGACTGAACTGCCTCCTACTCTGTCCCAGATGCTAATATATGCATAGTATTATTAGTATTGGATGGAAAACACTCTGAAGTTTCTAAAACTGTTTGAATGATGTCTGTGAGTATAACAGAACTCATATGGCAGGCAAAAACCTGAGAAGAAATCCAAACAGGAAGTGAGAAATCGATTTTCAAAACAGTGCCTATTGAAATCCCAGTGAGATATGAATGAGGATACACTTCCTAGGGCTTCCACTAGATGTCACCATCTTTAGAAACTGGTTTGAGGATTCAACTATAAAGGAGGGGCTCATAATAGCTCCTTGAGTGAGTGGTCTGGCAGAGAGACTCGGTCTCATGACGCGCGCTCCCGACAGAGTTTGCTGTCGTTCCAATGCTTTTCTTCAGACAATGAAATTCTCCGGTTGGAACCTTATTGATGAATTATGAAACATTCTAAAGATTGATTGCATACATCATTTTACTTGTTTCTATGGACTGTAACGGAACTTTTCGAGTTTTTGTCTGGAGGAAGTGCTCGCGCCACATGAAGATGGATTACTGGGCTGAACACGCTAACAACAAGTGGCTAAATTATGGGCTTTATGGAACTTTATGGAACAAATCAGTCATTTATTGTCGAACTGGGATTCCTGGGAGTGCCTTCTGATGAAGATCATCAAAGGTAAGTGAATATTTATAGTGTTTTTTCTAGCTTCTGTTAACGCCAAAATGGCGGATATTCCTCTGGCTGTTTTGGGTTCTGAGCGCCGTTCTGAGATTATGCTTTTTCCGTAAAGTTTTTTTTAAATCTGACATAGACTTATCCTCCATGCAACCGCTATCTTTAATTCTGTGAATAACACTTGCATCTTTTATTGATGTTTATCATGAGTATTTCTGCAAAATCACCGGATGTTTTGGAATCAAAACAGTACTGCATGTAACGCGCCAATGTAAACTGAGATTTTTGGATATAAATTTGCACATTGTCGAACAAAACATACATGTATTGTGTAACATGATGTCCTATGAGTGTCATCTAATGAAGATCATCAAAGGTTAGTGATTCATTTTATCCATATTTCTGCTTTTTGGGACTCCTATCTTTGGCTGGAAAATGGCTCTGTGTGTTTTTGTGACTCGTCACTGACCTAACATAATCATATGTTGTGCTTTCGATGTAAAGCATTTTTGAAATTGGACACGATGGGTAGATTAACAAGATGTTTATCTTTCATTTGCTGTATTGGACTTGGTAATGTGTGAAAGTTACATATTTAAAAAAAATGTAATATATTTTGCACGCTGCCTTTTCAGTGGAATGTTGTCGAGCCTGCCCTAGAAAAGGTTAAAGATCAGAGAAGTGGAGATATTGATTCCTACATTCACCACCTGGGGGCGGCCTGTCAGGGAGTCCAGGACCCAGTTGCACAGGGCGGGGTTCAGACCCAGGGCCTCAAGTTTAATTGTTTACATTTTAATATTTTTATTTAACCAGGAAAGCCAGTTAAGAACAAATTCTTATTTACAATGACGGCCTACCCCAGCCAAACCCGGACGACGCTGGGACAATTGTGCGCCGCCCTATGGGACTCCCAATCACAGCCGGAAGTGATGCAGCCTGGATACAAAGCAGGTACTGCAGTGACGCCTCTTGCACTGAGACGCAGTGCCTTAGATAACTGTGCCACTCGGGAGCCAAATGATGAGTTTGGACGGCCCTATGGTGTTGAATTCTGAGCGATAGTCAATGAACAGCATTCTTACATAGGTATTCCTCTTGTCCAGATGGGGTAGGGTAGTGTGCAGTGCGAGTCAATCACCATATTCTTATCGGCAGACTCAGTAGCCTCGGTTTTTCTGATGACTGCCTTGCCTGGTTCACCAACTACTTTGCAGACAGAGTTCAGTGTGTCAAATCGGAGGGCATGCTGTCCGGTCCTCTGGCAGTCTCTATGGGGGTGCCACAGGGTTCAATTCTCAGACCGACTCTTTTCTCTGTATATATCAATGATGTTGCTCTTGCTGCGGGCGATTCCCGGATCCACCTCTACGCAGACGACACCATTCTGTATACTTCCGGCCCGTCCTTGGACACTGTGCTAACTAACCTCCAAATGAGCTTCAATGCCATACAACACTCCTTCCGTGGCCTCCAACTGCTCTTAAACGCTAGTAAAACCAAATGCATGCTTTTCAACCGTTCGCTGCCTGCACCCGCATGCCCGACTAGCACCCTGGATGGGTCCGACCTAGAATATGTGGACATCTATAAGTACCTAGGTGTCTGGCTAGACTGTAAACTCTCCTTCCAGACTCATATCAAACATCTCCAATCTAAAATCAAATCTAGAGTCGGCTTTCTATTCCGCAACAAAGCCTCCTTCACTCACGCCGCCAAACTTACCCTAGTAAAACTGACTATCCTACCGATCCTCGACTTCGGCGATGTCATCTACAAAATAGCTTCCAACACTCAGCAAACTGGATGCAGTTTATCACAGTGCCATCCGTTTTGTTACTAAAGCACCTTATATCACCCACCACTGCGACCTGTAAACTCTAGTCGGCTGGCCCTCGCTACATATTCGTCGCCAGACCCACTGGCTCCAGGTCATCTACAAGTCCATGCTAGGTAAAGCTCCGCCTTATCTCAGCTCACTGGTCACGATGGCAACACCCATCCGTAGCACGCGCTCCAGCAGGTGTATCTCACTGATCATCCCTAAAGCCAACACCTCATTTGGCTGCCTTTCGTTCCAGTTCTCTGCTGCCTGTGACTGGAACGAATTGCAAAAATCGCTGAAGTTGGAGACTTTTATCTCCCTCACCAACTTCAAACATCTGCCATCTGAGCAGCTAACCGATCGCTGCAGCTGTACATAGTCTATCGGTAAATAGCCCAACCAATTTTACCTCATCCCCATACTGTTTATATTTATTTACTTTTCTGCTCTTTTGCACACCAATATCTCTACCTGTACATGACCATCTGATCATTTATCACATCATTTATGAAAATTGTAATTATTCGCCTACCTCCTCATGCCTTTTGCACACAATGTATATAGATTCTTTTTTTCTACTGTGTTATTGACTTGTTAATTGTTTACTCCATGTGTAACTCTGTGTTGTCTGTTGACACTGCTATGCTTTATCTTGGCCAGGTCGCAGTTGCAAATGAGAACTTGTTCTCAACTAGCCTACCTGGTTAAATAAAGGTGAAATCATTTTTTTTTTTTTTTTATCGTCTGGGGATTTATTGGGGCGGCAAGCAAATTTAAGTGGGTCTAGTGGGTCTAGGGTGTCAGGTAAGGTAGAGATGATATGACCCTTGAATAGTCTCTCAAAGCACTTCATGATGACAGAAGTGAGTGCTACGAGGCGAAAGTAATTCAGTTCAGTTACCTTTGCATTCTTGGGTACAGGAACAATGGTGGCCATTTTGGAGCATGTTTGGACAGCAGACTGGGATAGGGAGAGATAGAATATGTCCGTAAACACAACAGCCAGCTGGTCTGGCATGCTCTGAGGACGCGGCAAAGGATACCGTCTGGGCCGGCAGCTTTGCAAGGGTTAACACGCCTAAATGTCTTACTCACGTCGGCCATGAAGGAGGAGATCCCACAGTTCTTGGTAGTGGACCGCGTCGGTGGCACTGCGTTACCCTCAAATCGTGCGAAGGAGGTGTTTAGCTTGTCCGGAAGCAAGACGTAGGTGTCCGCGACAAGGCTGGTTTTCCTTTTGTAGTCCGTGATTGTCTGTAGACCCTGCAACATACGTCTCATGTCTGAGCCGTTGAATTGCGACTCCATTGTCTCTATATTGAGGTATTTGACGTTGAATAACTACACTGTTTGTATTGTCTGCCATATTCTCAGTCACCTTGCCATGGTTAAATGCTGTGTTTTGCACTTTCAGTTTTGCGTGAATGCTGCCATCTATCCACGGTTTCTGGTTAGGGTAGGTTTTAATAGTCACAGTGGGTACAACATCTCCTATACACTTCCTGATAAACTCAGTCACCGTATCAGTGTATTTGTCAATGTTATTCTCGGAGGCTACCCGGAACATATCCCAGTCCGCTTAATCAAAACAATCTTGAAGCGTCGATTCTGATTGGTCAGACCAGCGTTGAATAGTCCTTAGCACGGGTACTTCATTTTTGAGTTTCTGCCTACAGGAAGAGAGGGGCAAAATGGAGTCATGATCAGATTTGCCCGAAAGGAGGGTAAGGGAGGGCCTTGTAGGCATCCCGGAAGTTGTGGTAGTGGTCGAGAGTTTTAGCAGAGCGAGTATTACAGTCGATGTGTTGATAGAACTTCGATAGCACTTTCCTCAAATTTGCTTTGTTAAAATCCCCAGCTACAATAAATGTTGCCTCAGGATATGTGGTTTCCAGTTGGGTTAAAGTCCAGTGAAGTTCTTTGAGGGCCGTCGTGGTATCGGCTTGAGGGGGAATATACATGGCTGTGACAATAACCAAAGAGAATTCTCTTGGAAGGTAATTAGGGTCGGCATTTGATTGTGAGGTATTCTAGGTCGGGTAAACAAAAGGACTTGAGTTCCTGTATGTTATCACAATCACACCATGAATAGCTAATCATGAAACATACATCCCCGCCCTTCTTCCTGGAGAGATATTTATTCCTGTCGGCACAATGAACTGAGAACCCCTACTGGCTGTACGTACTCAGACAGTAAATCCCGAGAGAGCCATGTTTCCGTGAAACAGAGTATGTTACAATCTCTGATGTCTCCTCTGTAAGGAAATCCTCACCCCCAGCTCGTCAACGTTATTATCCAGAGACTGAACATTAGCGAGTAATATACTCGGAAGCGGTGGGTGGTGTGCGCGCCTCCTGAGTCGGACAAAAACTCCACGTACCTCTTCTCCGCCAGCGATGTTTTGGGTCAGCCTCTGGAATCAGATCAATTGCCCTAGGCCCTAGGGGTAGAACAAAGGATCCAATTCTGGAAAGTTGTATTCCTGGTTGTAATGCTAGTAATGCTGGTGAGTACCGCCGCTCTGATATCCAAAAGTTCGTCTCAGCTGTATGTAATAACACAAAAACATTTCTGGCCTAATAATGTAAGAAATAACACATTAAAAAAATACTGCAAAGTTGCCTAGGGGCTAGAAGCACAGCTGCCCTCTCTATCAATGCCATTTTACACCACTTGTGAATGATGCCCAGTGTTTTCAATAAGGCAAGAAACAGCACATGGCTTTTTTGCAACTTTACTGCCTTGTGAGCATTGCTGCACTTATTATGTGAAGAGATAGCTTAATAGTTTATCAACATTTTAAGCTAAACGTTCTGATCTGTTGCATTTTTGATGAGTGGTTTGATTCATTTGGGATCTATCGCATCCCACAACTGTTTGGAATATTTATTTCTCGCACAGAAGGACAAGTTGACCAATAGAATAGGTTAACTTTTGTACTATGGGGATTTGAGAATGACACAAATATACATTTTCACAAAGTCTGCTTCCTCAGTTTGTATGATGACAATTTGCATATACTCCAGAATGTTATGAAGAGTGATCAGATGAATTGCAATTAATTGCAAAGTCCCTCTTTGCCATGCAAATGAAATGAATCCCCCAAAAATATTTCCACTGCATTTCAGCCCTGCCACAAAAGAACCAGCTGACATCATGTCAGTGATTATCTCGTTAACACAGGTGTGAGTGTTGACGAGGACAAGGCTGGAGATCACTCTGTCATGCTGATTGAGTTTGAATAACAGACTGGAAGCTTCAAAAGGAGGGTGGTGCTTGGACTCGTTGTTCTTCCTCTGTCAAACATGGTTACCTGCAAGGAAACACGTGCCGTCATCATTGCTTTGCACAAAAAGGGCTTCACAGGCAAGGATATTGCTGCCAGTAAGATTGCACTTAAATCAACCATTTATCGGATCATCAAGAACTTCAAGGAGAGCGGTTAAATTGTTGTGAAGGTGGCTTCAGGGCGCCCAAGAAAGTCCAGCAAGCGCCAGGACCATCTCCTAAAGCTGATTCAGCTGCAGGATCGGGGGACCACCAGTACAGAGCTTGCACGCACAGTGAGGTGAATAATTTTGGAGGATGGCCTGGTGTCAAGAAGGGCAGCAAAGAAGCCACTTCTCTCCAGGAAAAACATCAGGGACAGACTGATATTCTGCAAAAGGTACAGGGATTGGACTGTTGAGAACTGGGGTAAAGTCATTTTCTCTGATGAATCCCCTTTCCGATTGTTTGGGGCATACGGAAAAAAGCTTGTCTGGAGAAGACAAGGTGAGCGCTACCATCAGTCCTGTGTCATGCCAACAACAAAGCATCCTGAGACCATTCATGTGTGGGGTTGCTTCTCAGCCAAGTGAGTGGGCTCACTCACAATTTTTCCTAAGAACACAGCCATGAATAAAGAATGGTACCAACACATCCTCCGAAAGCAACTTCTCCCAACCATCCAGGAACAGTTTGGTGATGAACAATGCCTTTTCCAGCATGATGGAGCACCTTGCCAAAAGGCAAAAGTGATAACTAAGTGGCTCGGGGAACAAAACATTGATATTTTGGGTCCATGGCCAGGAAACTCCCCGGACCTTAATCCCATTGAGAACTTGTGGTCAATCCTAAAGAGGCGGGTGGACAAACAAAAACCCACAAATTCTGACAAACTCCAAGCATTGATTATGCAAGAATGGGCTGCCACCAGTCAGGATGTGGCCCAGAAGTTAATTGACAGCATGCCAGGGCGGTCTTGAAAAAGAAGGGTCAACACTGCAAATATTGACTCTTTGCATCAACTTCATGTAATTGTCAATAAAAGTCTTTGACACTTATGAAATGCTTGTAATTATACTTCAGTATTCCACAGTAACATCTGACAAAAATATCTAAAGACACTGAAGCAGCAAACTTTGTGAAAATTAATATTTGTGTCATTCTCAGAACTTTTGGCCATGACTGTAGATTGACATAGGAAATGCTTTTGCTGTTCATTAGGCCTACTCATCTTGTTGGTTGACGAAAAAGTCAATGTGGACAGTATGCGCCTCAGAATTCGTTAAGAAAGACGCGTGCAGTTGCGTTCCAGATGTGTCTGTCTTCACTTGTAGCCTACTTCGGAACTGAGATGCCTGTGAGAAGGACCCGATCACGTGACGGGCATTAGCTAATAAGAATTGAGATATCTGAGAGAGCCATGTGAGCGAGAGGTGCCTCGGAGCACGGAGATTGGCAGCCATGAGAAGGGTGGCTGTAATTATTCTATTCAGCCCAAGGGCATTACGGCCACACAAGGGGGATGGTGCCATGACATTCGGGACCTGGTGAGAATATTATCAAGTGCTTGTCCAATTGTGACTGAGAGTGTGTGCAGCCTGCACAAGAAACAAAGCAGAGTTCATGCCTTCATGCAACTTTTTTCAAATCAGCCATGCAGCCAACGTTTGTATCACAACTAATGTTGCATAAATAACACTAAATTTAGCATATAGGAGGACCTGTTTCTTTGTTAACTGCTCAACACAGAATAGCCGCATGTGCTCACTCCCTCGGAAATCGTTTGGAGAAAATATCCTTTCTATTTTATTTAGCTATGTTCAATTGTGTTCTTCATACTATAAAATAATATAAAATAACGCAATAGAATTATAAGCGAATCTTGTCTGCTAAATGAACTACTGTAGCCCAAAGCCATATGACAGGGCCTAACATAAGGACAACTCAAAGTGTGCTATTCTGTTCTTCGGAAATAACTACATTCTCTTCATATCATGTTTCTTTAGACCTGTCTAAAATAAATCATGGATTTATTATGATGGTCTAAGATATATTTAATGAATTTATTAGACTTTTTAAAATGTAGATGTTCCAAAGGTCTGCGTCAGTGGCTTGTAGGGTATGCATGGAAGCCAGGAGATGCTAAATGTATTTATGTTAATTACCGGTCAATTGATGTGAGACTGGCAGTTATTTGCTTGACAATCACCGGCTGATAATATTTCATGACCACCACAGCCCTAGTAGAGAAAATCATTTAATAATTTTTGTTATGAGCAGTGTTGCAAAAACACCAATTTCCTGCTCACTCATCTACCGATGACACATTCAAAATATCTGCTCTGTCGAGGAGACACACAGAGGTCGTCTTGAAAGTGCCTTGTTGAATTAATCAACTGTAAAAAAAAAAAAAAAAGAATTTAAAAAAGCCAGAGTAATGTCTGGATTCAGCTCTCTCTCTCTCTCCCTCTCTCTCTCTCCCTCCCTCTCGTACAGTAGAATAATAATGGCGGCTGAGGAAGCGTGACAAGTTGTCTCTCCTCTACTCCAGTGGTTCCCAAACTGTGGGGCGCGAGGGTGTCGGCAGGGGTAGTGCGGGGTTCTCCCCCCACTCTATCCCTCGCTGTCTCTCCTTTCCTCTACTCCACCCCTCACTGTCTCTCTTCTACTCCACTCCACCCCTCGCTGTGCCGCTATGTTTCTCTGTGTTTCCTGTGACCTCTCACTGTTGCTCTGTTCCTGTTACTTCTGTTTGATCTGGCCTGGGACCAGGTGCTAAGGGTATAAACCCTAATCCCACTGTCTTTGTGCTGATATTCTAGTTGATTCTAATCCGTGTTGGGCTACTACTGGGTAGTACCATCTTACCATCTTACCATCCATGCAGTCACAAAGTCCCCCATCCACGTCCCTACTGCTGCAATCTTCATGAAGCTCTCATTCCTGATACCCATGTACTCTGTCACCATGTGAGGCCTAGAAAGAGAAAGAGAGATAGAAAGAGAACGAGAGATAGAAAAAGAGAGAGAAAGAGAAAGAAAGAAAGAAAGAGAGAGCGAGAGAGGGTCAGAAAGGGAGGGAGGGAGGGAGGGAGGGAGGGAGGGAGGGAGGGAGGGAGGGAGGGAGGGAGGGAGGGAGGGAGAAACAGAAAACGGTCACTGCGGCTGCTTAGTGTCTTGATGCTAACTGTCAGATCCCATCCAAATCAAACTAGCCCCGTGAAAACAGTGTGCGGCAAGCGGCTCTACCTTCGTGGGGCCCTCAGGGTTGTAAACAATATACACTGAGCTTCCATGAAATTGTTTACCTCCATACTGTTTGGGAATTATCTTTCCATTTCGCAAATTTGTACCAGTGTCTAGGTGAATTTAAATCAGCATTATCCAAAAGCATGAGATGTCTCAGTTGGTTGTTGGAACTAACAGAACATCCCTGATACAAAGGGTGCAGGGAAAAAGATGACATGCATTCGCTGAAGTCCTAGTTATTCCTCCTCTATTTCCTGTTGTAGGTGGAGATGGGAGCAGGAGCCTTTTGTTCAGGGTATTCAATAATCTTCCAACTTATCCTGGAAATAACACTGGGAGAAACTGGGTCACAAGCCAGGTCTATATGACAACCGCACCTACTGTACTTACCGCCCCCCAAAGAGAAGAAAAGAAGGATGAGGGAGGGAGGGGTTTGATCTCCTGGCAGCGTCTTAGAGGCTGAGTGGAGCAGGTGGGCCTCCTCCCTCCCTCATCCTTCTTTTCTTCTCTTTGGGGGGCGGTAAGTACAGTAGGTGCGGTCTCCTCCCTCCCTCCCTCCCTCTCCCAACCCTGACAGGTCAATGTGGTTTTCCAGCAGGTCGTTTCTGAAGTCAATAGCTCCACTCATCTTATTTTGGCTCCGTGGCTGTTTTCCAACCTGCCACACATTAACCATGAAATATTTATTTGGCTATGTGGACAGAGGCATCTAGAAAATGACAACCATGTCTGTTTTACTTTCCCATGCATTTATTTGATGTGTTATTAGTGTTTACAATGGACTGTACATGACATTGCTTTTGTGAATGAAAATACAACTCTTTCAAAGCGGTACAGGATTATCCATTAAAGCCTATTAAAGAGCTTAGGCATGTTTAAATTAAACTTGAATAGGTATTCATCTCCAATTAATGATAATTGCTCTCCCTTTTCACACCCATTAACTCATAATTCCCCTTAGTAACAAAACATAATAAAGAATTGAAGGTGGTCCTGGGGCAGAATTGCTATCAGCTATGACGAACCACTGAACCCAAATGGCACTTGTCTTCTTCTGCTGTTTTCATGTTCTTTGAAGTCATAAAAATGAGCTGCTTTTGAAAATGAATATATAAAAATATGATAGGGTCTGGTATAATTTACTCCTACCCATAATTTTTTGCTCAGTGTAGAGTAAAAGTGCTACCATATAACTGTCCTGTTTCAAGTGTCTCCTAGAACCTATGACAAACCATTGACCCCAAATGGCACCTGTTTTCTTGTGCCTACATAGACAGTCTCTGTAGTCATGAAAACAGATAGACTGCTAATTAAAGGTAGGCTACAATATAAATCATATGACATCAATACTCTATTCATTAGGTTGCTGTGAAAGGGCTTGATTAACAGAAACGTGAGGGGCATGGCATAGGTGACTTAACACCTTGCAAGTAAATAAAAATAAACTTGATTAGAATGGGGATTTATAGGCCTACCTGCATTAAGTCAGTTAGATGCTCAGCAGCTTGGCCCCGGTCCAGTTGCCAAGGAGATCCCACAGGGAGTCGTGTACCCACTGCAAAATTATAATCGATATTCCTGGAAACGCTGTCTAGCCCAGCACAACTCAGACTTAAATCTAGCCGATAGCTGGCTGTATCAGAGAAAACACTTGCCCTCTCTCCACCTCTTCCACGGTTATCTAATTGGGCAAACATTGCACCTCTTCTACCAGGCAGCAATGTTTGCCCTTTTTTCTTTGGAAAGCAGAAGAGCACAGAGGAAGAGTTTGGGGACTCTTCTCTCAGTGTGATTAAAGGCAACGATTCCACGGCTGCCATGAACCCTCTGACCTAATGAGAGGGTTCACGTCAGCCGTGGAACATCAGTACAGTAGCTGTCATGAATAATCAGATCCAAAATGGCTCCCTCCTGGTGGAACATCAGTACAGTAGCTACCATGAATAATCAGATCCAAAATGGCTCCCTCCTGGTGGAACATCAGTACACTAACTACCATGAATAATCGGATCCAAAATGGCTCCTGTGGCGCAAAGCAGTGAACCAGTTACGCCAAAATCTGCACTCTCGCCAAAATCTGCACTCTCTATGGAACAAAATTGTATTTTTAAGACACCGTAAGAGTCAATCTAATTAACATATATACATCCAAATCCGTCAGTTTAAGAGAGATATCTGTTTTTTTTTTGCATGGGCTGCGTCTCAATCCACCACATCCGCCTAAGTCAGCCTTCCACATCTGCGTTGGAAAGTGACAGAGCTAGTCCTCTTTGTCAGACCAGGAAACATCCAGAAAACCGGTCTTCTTACAAAAATGTCTGTAGCAAACGGTTACTCTAAATTTCACAATCCGTGATTGTGGAAGAACCTGGCAGGTGTGTAACCTCTGAAGCCTCGGAGGTGTCTATTCTACTTCAGTACACGAACATGGCATTGGATCCTCCGTCCTCTACATTGAGATTTTTTCTGTCTCCTCCGTGTGTACAGTACATAAGAGCACACATTTGACAGTGTACACAGCTTTGGACTGGAGAATGGTTGACTGAAGAACATCAAGCTGTCATGGAAAGGCCTCTCTCCTATCACCAAATCATCTCCCAAGGCGACTTAAAATCTCTATCTCCATCCATCCCCCTCTTTTTTAGTCAGAGCGACATCAGCGCACATCTTGTATTAAACTTCCTCCAGATAGAGTTCTCTAGTCTCTTATCACCCTACTGGCTCATACAGGGGGGGAGTGAGAGTGAATAACCAGCAGGCACTTTCCAGGCCAGCACCAGTATCTGTCCACTGTATCAGTATCCCATTAAACTAGTCTTAAATGTAGTCTGCAAGTCCAAGAAGCTTATAAATCCACTTGACTTGGGCTTTACAATTTCACAAGTGATAAAAGGCACACGCGCACACACACACAAAATCAATCGTGATAAGCTTTTCTAGAAAGTATTGCTTGTAGATGCTGGCATATGCCTGCTAATTAAGGCTACAAACAGGTGGGTGAGACAGGCTTGTAGCTTTGCCTTACTTGATAAATACAGCCAGACCATGACTTTATACTTGATAGTCAAGACAAGCTCTGAGTTTACCTTTCCACCTCCTCTCGAGATGGGAAAGTGCTCAAGTGCTTACATAAAAAGTCACACATCAACACACAGGCAGGCACACACACATGCACGCGCACAGACACACAAAATCAACTGTGGTAAGCTTATATAAAAAATGATTGCTTGTAGATGCATTACAAATGTGAAAATATTGATTAAAAGACACGTTTCAAGTTGTTTGATGTCCCTCAAGGGAAGATTGGTTCTGCACTGTGTGGCATTTAGAAATGTCAGGACACATTTTATAAATCATATTTTATCGCAAATTGTCTGCAGAGCAGCACAAACAATTTATAGTACAGTGCTTGCAAAACTGTAGCCTTAAAGGCAAGATTTTGAAATGCTATCAATGACATGACTGGCTGGTGTGAAACATAATAAAAAGGTAGAGAGATTCACACATGCAGACCACAGGAGGTTGGAGGCACCTTCTTTGGGGAGAACGAGCTTGTGGTAATGACTGGAGCAGTATAAGTGGAATGGTATCAAATACATCAAACAGATGGTTTTCAGGTGTTTGATGGCATTCCATTTTCTCCATTCCGTCTATTATTATGAGCCGTTCTCCGCTCAGCAGCCTCCACTGATGCAGATGTATGCACACACACACTGTGTTAGGCTTTTTCCAGTTCCCAGTGGACTTTCCCATAGAGTTGTCAAGGTTAATGTGCTATGCTGTTGAGAGTAGCTGTCTGTATGTCTCTGCATGAGGATGACCTGTAAGAGGCCAACTCCCAATGAGGCCTCTCCCCCTTGTCCCAGATAACAGCAGGGGAAGGTGGGCTTATGATACTGAGGTAATGACAGACCCGTCTCTCCTCTCTCTCTCTCTCTCACTATCGACCCTCAGCTACAAAAAATAGCATGGTCTCTCCACCCCTGGTCATGTTTATGTTTGGTACCTAAATACCACAACATGCCATTTATTCTGCCTTTTAAATCTGCTAGTCTATGGCATTATGCCCGCTCAGCTAGACAGGGACTCTCACACAAGGAACACAGAGGCATGGTGGTAAACAGAGACAATGTTCTTATGTGCTGCTATAACCCAGCTCAGTCAAAGGGGCGGCTGTGGTCATCTTCCTCCCTCCCTCCCTCCCGCCCGCCACTGGGTGAGGACATGGGGCACGCAGGCAGCCGCCCCCCGCCTCCACCCGTCCCATGCAGCAGTGTAGCCTGGTAATAGCAGTCCCCCCTCATCTAAATTAGTCATGATTAACATGTGCGGTGCCACGCATTGGGGTCTCTTAATTAAATAACACTGCCTAATTAGGGGCTTCTTTCTGCAGGTAATGGTGCTGTAAAATGCCAGAATGGGATTAGGCAGCGTGACGGACCACCGGTGAAGGGCGTCAAACTCCCTGGGCGGTCACACTCCTCTGCTTTCACACAAACAAAAGCCCCCTAATCTGACACTTACATTAAAATGCAAATGACCCAGATGTGAAAGCCGCCCGGTAACAAGTGTGGCTCTGGATAACACTGTGTGCTGTGGGAGCCACAATGGAGGGATGCTTTCCTGGTGTTACATATGAATGAAGGCAACTGGTTGATAGCTGATGACCCTGGGTTATGTTTAAACATTGGCTCTCATGGTTACATGTTTGATCAATGTCCTTTGTCTGGACAGCTTTAAATTCTGATGGACACATCTAACATAGAGGTAATGACATGTCGCTCTCATCATTTATCATATTTGAATGAATTTAATTTGAATAAGTAAGTATTAGGCAATTCCTAGAGAAAATATAAATTACTGTCATTGAATCAAGCTCAGTGGAGTCTGAAAGGTCAAAGAAAATGTAAGCATATCAATGAGTACTGGGTCAGGGACAGCATACGGTGACAGGTCAGAGAGCACGGAGACAGACACACCTCCCCCTCAGCCACACTCACACAGGTCAGACACACACAAGACACAGCCAGACATCTACAAAGGGGTGTGAGATGTAAACAATATGTGGTGTGTGTGTGTGTGTGGGGAGGGGGGGGGGGGGGACACGAGCAGTAGGACCTCTCCTGCACCGCTCCATCACAGTTGGATGCCGAGCGCAAGGCATCATGGTGTGTTTTTTCAAAGACATCATTATTCCGAGGGAAACCAATGCCAGCAGATGGCCTTTACAGAGCCTTGGCAATAACTGTGCCTTATCCTCTCTGAACAAAAAATGAAAAGGAAAACATAATTAATTCCCACACAGAGGCTTCCTATCCTATTTGCCACAAAGGGATATTATTGTACTTCTCTTTTATGCTTTGCCTCAGTAATATTACAACGGCCTCATATTGAGTAAAGGAACGCGGGATATGGATGCAGAAAAGCTTTGGACACGGATCAAAAGACTTAAGTTTCACTGCATCATCAGAGCTGGAACACTTCCATTCTCTTCTCCATCCTCCTCCCGCTCTACCTCTCTCCCCTCTCTGCTAACTGCTGCATCGGCTGCCATCAGAGACCCGAACATCTCTTCTGAGGCGTGTCCTGGTCCTCTCTGGTAGAATGAGAGCACTGCTCTTATAGGTCCACCTTAAACAGAGATGCAAATCTCTGGCAGACCGCCAACCTTAAGAGGACACCGAGAAAGAGCAAGACACGAGGTGCTGGGAGGAAGCAGGAGTAGAGGAGTAGAGCAGAGTAGAGGAGAGTAGTAGAGGAGTAGAGCAGAGAAGCTGGACAGCTGGTTGCTGGCTCCTACTGCCTCTTGGTGGGCTGCTGGCTCGATGCGTTCACTTGCTTTACAACAGCACCATCTATCAATCTGAAAAGACACAACCTGAAATGACTTTTTAAAATTTTATTTTACCTTTATTTAACTAGGCAAGTCAGTTAAGAACAAATTCTTATTTTCAATGATGGCCTAGGAACAGTGGGTTAACTGCCTGTTCAGGGGCAGAACAACAGTTTTGTACCTTGTCAGCTCGGGGGTATGAACTTGCAACCTTCCGGTTACTAGTCCAACGCTCTAACCACTAGGCTACCCTGCCGCTCACTATGTGATGTCATTGGAACTGTCACATCACAGGCAGTTTGTTACATAAGGGAGACTATTATTTTTTATGTCTGGGACATATAGTTGACCAATTGAAAGTACTTGGCTCGTTGTGTCTGCACTGTATCTCTGTTCATTTAGTGTTTACCACTCACGGTGAGGAGTAAATGAGGATTTTCCACCCAGCTAGCACATAACATTCTGAGAACCATTTCTTAGAGCTTAGTGAGAGTATGGTTGTCCTATTGTTATTTTGCATACAAACTTCCCACAACTTTCTGGGAATGATAGTTGCTTGGCTTGGGAACATTCTCAGCACTTTTAAGGAACCTGAAAAACTAGCTAGCTAGCTAGCAACCTGATAACTTAACCACTAACTAGGCTTTGCACAGATATGGATGGCACAGAAATAACTGAAAATGAATAGGGTACTCAAAGAGATGCATCAAAGGTAGGCTGCATATGCAAGAGTGCTGTGTGTATTATCGTGTTTGTGAGAGAGGATGTGTGTGATAGCAGGAGTAAGTGTGTGGGAGGAAGGGAGAGCGTGTAGGCCTACAGTATGTGTGTTTTACATTTATCTGAACAGTACAGAAGGTTACAGTGTTTAAAAGATCTTTCTTCTTTGTATACATAGAGACAGTTATTTTTTCCTATTGTCACACATTTAGAATTTCTGAGAAAGGGGGTGCTGTGGGATTATTTAAGATATTCTAGGGTTTCAGATCATTTCAAAAGATGGGCAGGAACTCTGCTGTCCTAGCTTCAGGGGAAAGCTGTACCATGGTCTTGTAGTTGATGCGAGCTTCGACTGGAAGCTAGTGGATTTTACGGAGGAGTGGGATGACATGGGAAGGTTGATTGTTCCCCTCTAGTGATTTAGACCTGGGACACCAGGTACTTGCAAGTCATTATCAGGTAGAACAGAAAACCAGCAGGCTCCGGACCTTGTAGAGTAAGAGTTGAATACACCTGATGTAGAGCATGAACCTGCAGGAGCAAGTCACTGCTTTGATGTTTGTAGAGAACAACAGGGTGTTGTCCAGGGTCAAGCCAAGGTTCTTTGCACTCTGGGAGGGGGACACCGTGGAGTTGTCAACCATGATGTAGATGTCTTGGAACGAGAAAAGCCTTCTCCAGGAGGAAGAGCAGCTCTGGCTTGTCAAGGTTGAAATTTAGGTGGAGATGCCTGTCAGGCACGCAGGTGTCGCCACCTGGGTGTCAGAAGGGGGAGAAGTAAAAAAAAGTAGCTGAGTGTCATCCGCATAGCAATGATAGGAGAGACCATGTGAGAATATGACGGAGCCAAGTGACTTGGTGTAGAGAGAGAAGAGGAGAGGGCCGAGATCCGAGCCCTGGGGGACACCAGTAGTGAGTATGTGGAGCAGACAGATCCTCTGCACGTTACCTGGTAGGAGAAGCCTGCCAGGTAAGATGCAATCCATGAGTGTGCAGAGCTTGAGATGCCCAGCCCTGAGCGGGTTGAGAGGAGAATCTAATGGCTCACAGACTCGAAGGCAGCGGATATATCTAGGAGGATGAGAATAGAGGAGTAGAGTGTCATCTGCGGCAGTGTAGAAATTGTCCGTGACACAGAAGAGCAGTCTCAGTTGAGTGACCTGTCTTGAAGCCTGACTGGTTAGGGTCAAGAAGATCATTGAGCGAGAGATAGCGAGAGAGCTGTTCAGAGACAGCACACTCAAGTGTATTGGAAAGAAAGTTATGTGTGTGTAGGACCAGTAGACTCAATAGGCTGAGTGAACAAGGAGCGGATGTCGTCAACCTTCTTTCAAAGAGGTTGACAAAGTCGTCCTCAGAAAGTGTCTTTAGCAGCGGATACAGAGGAAGAGAAGGTCGAGAGGAGGGAGTGATAGGTTCTCCGGAAGTTTCATTTTCCTCCATTTTCTCTCAGCTGCCCACAGCCCTGTTCTGTAAGCTCACAATGAGTCACTCAGGCACGGAGCAGGAGGGGAGGAAAGGGGACAGTACGAGTCATAGGATGGGGAAAGGGAGGAGAGTAGGGTCAAAGAAGCAGAATCAGGACACAGGATGGAGAAGGATTTAGCAGAAGAGAGAGATGATAGGATAGAAGAGGAAGGAGTAGTGGGAGAGAGATCAGGGACCTGTTGCAGTGAGATTAGTATGCGAAAAGCCTCTAGTAAAAATAAGGCCTGCCTTGTGAGTGGGTCAAAAGAGGGAGTGGGAGGAGAAAGAAAAAAGAGTTGGGAAAAAAAAAACAATTAGACGGCAGACATCGGGAGGTTGAAGTTGCCCAGTAGGAACAATGGAAATGAGCTTATCAAGGTGGCAAACTCATTGAGGGACTCTCTAAGGGCAACTGGGTGGCAATAGATGACAACAATGAGTGTATGTTACAGTGACTTTTGTGGGACGTAGGTCGGGGTGCCTTGTAAGGATCCGACAGCGAGTGGGTAATCTGCCTCTACTATCAGTCCTCCGACGGCGAGAGGGTAATCTGCCTCTACCATCAGTCCAATTAGACAACGTACAATCATTGGATAACAAAATAGACTAACTACCATCATGAATATTCTACCAAGGGGACATTAAAAACTATAATATCTTATGTTCCACCGAGTCGTGGCTGAACGACGACATGAATAACATACAGCTGGCAGGGTTTATGCTGCATTGGCAAGATAGAACAACCGCCTCCGGTAAGACAAGGGGTGGCAGTCTATGTATATTTGTAAACAACAGCTGGTGCACAAAATCTAAGTATCTCATGATAAGCTGTACACCACCCTATTTAACAAGAGTGTTTTCATCTACAGTTGAAGTCGGAAGTTTATATACACTTAGGTTGGAGTCAATAAAACTTGTTTTTCAACCACTCCACAAATTTCTTGTTAACAAACTATAGTTTTGGCAAGTCAGTTAGGACATCTACTTTGTGCACGACACAAGTCATTTTTCCAACAATTGTTTACAGACAGTTTATTTCACTTATATTCACTGTATCAGAATTCTAGTGGGTCAGAAGTTTACATACACTAAGTTGACAGTGCCTTTAAACAGCTTGGAAAATTCAAGAAAATGATGTCATGGCTTTAGAAGAAATCAGATAATTGACATCCTTTGAGTCAATTGGAGGTGTACCTGTGGATATATTTCAAGTCCTACCTTCAAACTCAGTGCCTCTTTGCTTGACATCATGGGAAATCAAAATAAATCAGCCAAGACCTCAGAAGAAAAATTGTAGACCTTCACAAGTCTGGTTCATCCTTGGGAGCAATTTCCAAATGCCTGAATAAACCATGTTCAGCTGTACAAACAATAGTACGCAAGTATAAACACCATGGGACCACGCAGCCGTCATACCACTCAGGAAAGAGACGCGTTCTCTCTCCTAGAGATGAACGTACTTTGGTGTGAAAAGTGCAAATCATTCCCAGGCCTACAAACCTGACTCCCGCTCTGTCAGGAGGAACGGGCCAATATTCACCCAACTTATTGTGGGATGCTTGTGGAAGGCTACCCGAAAGGTTTGACCCAAGTTAAACAATTTAAAGGCAATGCTACCAAATACTAATTGAGGGTATGTAAACTTCTGACCCACTGGGAATGTGATGAAAGAAATAAAAGCTGAAATAAATCACTCTACTATTATTCTGACATTTCACATTCTTAAAATAAAGTGGTGATCCTAACTGACCTAAAACAGGGATTTGTTATGAGGATTAAATGTCAGGAATTGTGAAAAACTGAGTTTAAATGGCTAAGGTGTATGTAAACTTCCGACTTCAACTGTATATTCTTCGTAGATGTCTATTTATCACCACAAACCGATGCTGGCACTTAGCCCGCACTCAATGAGCTGTATACGGCCATAAGCAAACAGGAAAACGCTCATCCAGAGGCGGCACTCCTAGTGGCCGGGGACTTGAATGCAGGGAAACTTAAATCTGTTTTACCTCATTTCTAACTCTAGACCACCTTTACTCCACACACAGAGATGTGTATAAAGCTCTCCCTCGCCCTCCATTTGGCAAATCTGACCATAATTCTATTCACCTGATTCCTGCTTACAAGCAAAAACTAAAGCAGGAAGCACCAGTAACTCGGTCAATAAATAGTGGTCAGATGCCTCAGATGCTAAGCTACAGGACTGTTTTGCTAGCCCCGACAGGAAATGTTCTGGGATTCTTCTGATGGCATTGAGGAGTACACCATATCAATCACTGGCTTCATCAATAAGTGCATCGATGACGTCGTCCACACAGTGACTGTACGTACATACTCCAACCAGAAGCCATGGATCACTGGCAACATATGCACTGAGCTAAAGGGTAGAGCTGCCGCTTTCAAGGAGCGGGACTCTAACCTGGATGCTTATAAGAAATTCCGCTATGCCCCCCGACAAACCACCAAACAGGCGAAGCGTCAATATAGGACTGAGATTGAATAGTACTACACCGGCTCCGACACTCGTCGGATGTGGCAGGGCGTTTCAAGGAGGCGCTGACAGAGAGGGCTGCCACGCTTCTAGTTCTTAGGAAATGTTGCAATATTTAGCTTTTTTATGTATTATTTCTTACATTGTTAGCCCAGAAAATGTAATGTGTTATTGCATAAAGCCAGGAAGAACTATTGGATATCAAAGCAGTGGTAACTCATCAGCACTACCAGTATTACGACCAGGAATATGACTTTCCCAAAGCGGTTCCTTTGTTCTCACAACCCAGGGCAATTTAACTGATTCCGATGGCCTACCCAAAACAGCGCCGGAGGAGAAGAGGAATTCGGAGCTGTCTTCTAGTCCGACATGGCTCTCTCGGGATATAAAGTCGGAGTCGGTCCAGCCATCTGGATTCTCAGTTCATCACGTCGACAGGAAAAAACATCTCTCCAGGAAGAAGGGCGGAGGTGTATGTTTCATGATTAACGACTCATGGTGTAATTGTGATTACATACAGGAGGTCAAGTCCTTTTGTTCACCCGACCTAGAATACCTCACAATCAAATGCCGACCATATTATCTCCCAAGAGAATGTTCTTTCATTATAGTCACGGCCGTGTACACCCCCCTAAAACCGATACCACGATGGCCCTCAAGGAACTTCACTGGACGTTATGCAAACTGGAATATCCAGAGGCTGCATTTACTGTAGCTGGGGATTTAAACTAATCAAATTTGAGGAAAAGGCTGCCTAAATTCTATCAGCATATCGACTGTAGCACTCGAGCTGCTAAAACACTAGACCACTGTTACTCCAACCTCCCGGGATGCATATAAGGCCCTCCCCCACCTTCCTTTCAGAAAATCTGACTCCATTTTGCTCCTACCTTACCTTACTATAGGCAGAAACTCAAAAAGGAAGTAGCCGTGCTAACACAGGCCTGACCATTCGGAATCCACGCTTCAAGATTGTTTTGATCACGCAGACTGTGATATGTTCCGGGTAGTCTCTTAGAATAACATTGACGAAAACACTGAAATTGTAACGGAGTTCATCAGGAAGTGTATAGGAGATGTTGTACCCACTGTGACTATTAAAACCTACCCTAACCAGAAACAATGGATATATGGCAGCATTCGCACAAAACTGAAAGCGCAAACCACCGCATTTAACCATGGCAAGGTGACTGGTAATATGGCAGAATACAAACAGAGTAGTCATTGAATATTTATATTTATTTATATTGTTAATTTATATATGACTTAGATTTGTGTGTACTGGGTATATGTTGTGAAATTGTTAGATATTACTTGTTAGATATTGCTGCTCTGTCGGAACAAGAAGCACATGCATTTCGCTACACCTGCAATAACCTCTGCTAAACATGTGTATGTGACCAATATATTTGGATATGATTTGATTTGCAAACTATTACAGACTATAAAGGGAAGCACAGCCACGAACTGCCCAGTGACACCAGCCTACCAGAAAAGCTAAATTACTTCTATGCTCGCTTCGAGGCAAGCAGCACTGAAGCATGCATGAAGGCATCAGCTGTTCCAGACGACTGTGTGATCACACTCTCGGTAGCCGATGTGAATAAGACCTTTAAAGAGGTCAACATTCACAAGGCCGCAGGGCCAGACAGATTACCAGGACGTGTACTCTGAGCATGCACTGAACAACTGGCAAGTGTCTTCACTGACACTTTCAACCTGTCCCTGACTGAGTCTGTAATACCTACATGTTTCAAGCAGATCACCATAGTCCCTGTGCCAAAGAACACTAAGGTAACTTGCCTAAATGATACCGCCCCGTAGCACTCACGTCTGTAGCCATAAAGTGCTTTGAAAAGCTGGTCATGGCTCACATCAACACCATGGCAACTGCTCGGGCTCCGACTGCAAGGCACTACAAAGGGTAGTGCGTTCAGCCCAGTACATCACTGGGGCCAAGCTTCCTGCCACCCAGGACCCCTATACCAGGCATTATCAGAGGAACGCACCAAAAATTGACAAAGACCCCAACCACCCTAGTCATAGACTGTTCTTCTACTGCTACCGCACGAGAAGCGGTACCGGAGCACCAAGTCTAAGTTCAAAAGGCTTCTAAACAACTGCTACCCTCAAGCTATAAGACTTCTGAACAGCTAATGAAATGGCTACCCCCCCCCCCCCCCTTTTGAATGCTGCTGCTACTCTCTGTTTATCTATGCATAGTCACTTTAACTCTACCTACATGCACATAATACCTCAATTACCTCGACTAACCTGTGCCCCCGCACATGTGCCCCCGCACATTGACTCTGTACTGGTACTCACTGTATATAGCCTCGCCACTGTTATTTTACTGCTGCTCTTTAATTTAAAAAAAAGTTTTTTTACCCATCTATTTTTTACTTAACACTTATTTTTCTTAAAACTGCATTGTAGGTTAAGGGCTTGTAAATAAGCATTTCACTGTAATAAGACCTGTTGTATTTGGTGCATGTGACAAATACAAATTGATTTGATTTGCTGAAGGCAGTACAGGCACTATTTTGGTAAAGCATGAAATGGGAGAGTGGTAGCGGGTAACATTTATCGTCTCAGCGGACAGGCTGCTCCGTTCAGCCATGCATCTCTGCGTTTCCCTTCCTCCTGCCAAACAGAAAGAGCTGGCATGATGGATGTCACTGTCACAGCTCTGGCCAGTTTGACAGATTATACAAGCATATTCCCCTCCCCTGTATAGAACAACAACACCTTACCGCTAGCTATTAGCCTGCCCAGTCTACTTCCACTGACAGACAGCATGTTTGCAATACGTAATTTAATTTTAATGTTTTACAACCAAAACAAACAAATGGTAAATCACAAGCCCTTGACCTTGCAGCTGGATGGATACTCAATACCCAATAAGGGATATCTCTAGTGCATGTGCTTATCGGGCCAGTGTAGTTTTGCCCTGTCCAGAAGCAACCCTAACCCTAGGCATGTGTGTAGATCTGGAACAACTTGATATGAGTAAGAAATAGGGTGAATGCAATTTGAAGTAAATCTCAGCTATGGTAAAAGTACACTAGATTTTCAGGACTATCATTATAACAGGTTAATATGCCCCACCGGCATTAGATAACTATACAGAAAGCCCTAACATATCTACAATTAGTAAATAAAACAAATGATAAAAGAACAGTCTGATTACCTGGAAGATCGGAACTTTGTGAACTAAGAGGTTGTGAGTTCAAATCCCAGGCGACAAAATGTTGAATAATAATTACGGTATAAATAACCATGCACATTGTAATCACATACAGTGCATCCGGAAAGTATTCTGACCCCTTGACTTTTCCCACATTTTATTAAGTACAGCCTTATACAGCCTTATTCTAAAATGTATTAAATTAATGCTTTTTCTCATCAATCTACACACAGGACCCCATAATGAACAGGTAATAACAGTTAATTGTTTTTTATTTTGCAAATGTATACAAAAAAACAGATACCTTATTTACATAAATATTCAGACCCTTTTCTATGATAATCTAAATTGAGCTCAGGTGCAACCTGTTTCCATTGATCATCCTTAAGTAGTTTTTACAACTTGATTGGAGTCAAGTGATTGGACATGATTTGCAAAGGCACACACCTTTCTATATAAGGTCCCACAGTTGACAGTGCATGTCAGAGCAAAAACAAAGCCATGAGGTCGAAGGAATTGTCCGTAAAGGTCAGAGACAGGATTGTGTCGAGGCACAGATCTGGTGAAGGGTACGAAAACATGTCTGGAGCACTGAAGGTCCCCAAGAACACAGTGGCCTTCATTATTCTTAAATAGAAAAGGTTTACAACTACCAAGACTCTTCCTATAGTTGGCCGCCAAACTGAGCAATCAGGGGAGAAGGGCCTTGGTTAGGGAGGTGATCAAGAACCCGATGGTCGCTCTGACAGAGCTCCAGAGTTCTCCCATCTGTGGAGATGGGAGAACCTTCCAGAAGGACAACCATCTCTGAAGCACTCCACCAATCAGGCCGTTATGGTAGAGTGGCCAGACGGAAGACACTCCTCAGTAAAAGGCACATGACGGCAAATTGCCAAAAAGGCACCTAAAGAGTCCCAGACCATGAGAAACAAGATTCTCTGGCCTGAATGCCAAGCGTCACATCTGGAGGAAACCTGGGACCATCCCTACGTTGAAGCATGGTGGTGGCAGAGTCATGCTGTGTGGATGTTTTTCAGCGGCAGGGACTGGGAGACTAGTCAGGATCCAGGGACTGATGAACGGAGCAAAATACAGAGAGATCCTTGATGAAAACCTGCTCCAAAGCGCTCAGGACCTCAGACTGGGGCAAAGGTTCACCTTCCAACAGGACCCGAAGCACACAGCCAAGACAATGCAGCAGTGGCTTCTCTGAAGGTCCTTGAGTGGCCCAGCCAGAGCCCAGACTTGAACCCGATCGAACATCTCTGGAGAAACCTTAAAATAGCTGTGCAGTGATGCTCCCCATCCAACCTGACAGAGCTTGAGAGGACCTGCAGAGAAGAATGGGAGAAACTCCCCAAATACAGCAGTGTCAAGCCTGTAGTGTCATAACCAAGAAGACTCAAGGCTGTAATCGCTGCCAAAGGTGCTTCAACAAAGTACTGAGTAAAGGGTCTGAATACTTATGTAAATGTGATATATATACAGTGAGGGAGAAAGTATTTGATCCCCCGCTGATTTTGTACATTTGTCCACTGACAAAGAAATGATCCGTCTATTATTTTAATGGTAGGTTTATTTGAACAGTGAGAGACAGAATAACAATGTCAGAAAAACGCATGTCAAAAATGTTATAAATTGATTTGCATTTTAATGAGGGAAATAAGTATTTGACCCCTCTGCAAAACATGACTTAGTACTTGGTGGCAAAACCCTTGTTGGACATTTCTTGTAGTTGGCCACCAGGTTTTCACACATCTCAGGAGGGATTTTGTCCCACTCCTCCTTGAAGATCTTCTCCAAGTCATTAAGGTTTCGAGGCTGACGTTTGGCAACTCGAACCTTCAGCTCCCTCCACAGATTTTCTATGGGATTAAGGTCTGGAGACTGGCTAGGCCACTCCAGGACCTTAATGTGCTTCTTCTTGAGCCACTCCTTTGTTGCCTTGGCCGAGTGTTTTGGGTCATTGTCATGCTGGAATACCCATCCATGACCCATTTTCAATGCCCTGGCTGAAGGAAGGAGGTTCTCACCCAAGATTTGACGGTACATTGCCCCGTCTATCGTCCCTTTGATGCGGTGAAGTTGTCCTGTCCCCTTAGCATAAAAACACCCCCAAAGCATAATGTTTCCACCTCCATGTTTGACAGTGGGGATGGTGTTCTTGGGGTCATAGGCAGCATTCCTCCTCCTCCAAACATAGCGAGTTGAGTTGATGCCAAAGAGCTCCATTTTGGTCTCATCTGACCACAACACTTTCACCCAGTTGTCCTCTGAATCATTCAGATGTTCATTGGCAAACTTCAGACGGGCATGTATACGTGCTTTCTTGAGCAGGGGGACCTTGTGGGTGCTGCAGGATTTCAGTCCTTCATGGCGTAGTGTGTTACCAATTGTTTTCTTGGTGACTATGGTCCCAGCTGCCTTGAGATCATTGACAAGATCCTCCCGTGTAGTTCTGGGCTGATTCCTCACCGTTCTCATAATCATTGTAACTCCACAAGGTGAGATCTTGCATTGAGCCCCAGGCCGAGGGAGATTGACAGTTCTTTTGTGTTTCTTCCATTTGCGAATAATCGCCCCAACTGTTGTCACCTTCTCACCAAGCTGCTTGGTGATGATCTTGTAGCCCATTCCAGCCTTGTGTAGGTCTACAATATTGTCCCTGACATCCTTGGAGAGCTCGTTGGTCCTGGCCATGGTGGAGAGTTTGGAA
This sequence comes from Oncorhynchus mykiss, assembly GCF_057628025.1. Classification (NCBI taxonomy): domain Eukaryota; kingdom Metazoa; phylum Chordata; class Actinopteri; order Salmoniformes; family Salmonidae; genus Oncorhynchus; species Oncorhynchus mykiss. Next base: position 23,427,971 of record NC_143022.1, read on the forward strand.
TCTGATTGATTGATTGCTTCTGTGGACAGGTGTCTTTTATACAGGTAACAAACTGAGATTAGGAGCACTCCCTTTAAGAGTGTGCTCCTAATCTCAGCTCGTTACTTGTATAAAAGACACCCGAGAGCCAGAAATCTTTCTGATTGAGAGGGGGTCAATTATTTCCCCCATTAAAATGCAAATCAATTTATACAATTTTTGACATGCGTTTTTCTGGATTTTTTGTTGTTATTCTGTCTCTCACTGTTCAAATAAACCTACCATTAAAATTATAGACGCATCATTGTTGCTTTGCCATTATGGGGTATTGTGTGTAGATTGATGAGGGGGGAAAACCTATTTAATACATTTTAGAATAAGGCTGTAATGTAACAAAATGTGGAAAAAGTCAAAGGGTCTGAATACTTTCCGAATGCACTGTATGTTAAAGTGTGTCAAATACAGTGCCTTCAGAAAGTATTCACACCCCTTGACTTAATCCACTTTTTGTTGTGTTACATCCTGAATTTTTAATGGATTAAATTTAGATTTTTTTGTCACTGGCCTACACACAATACCCCATAATGTCAAGTGGAATTATGTTATTTTCATTTTTTTATAAAAATGAAATGCTGAAATGTCTTGAGTCAATACGTATTCAACCCCTTTGTTATGGCAAACCTAAATACGTTCAGGAGTAAAAGTGTGCTTAACAAGTCACATAATAAGTGGCATGGACTCATTCCATATTCAATAATAGTGGTTAACATGATTTTTGAATAACTACCCCAGCTTTGTACCCTAAACATACAATTATCTGTAAGAATGTCAAGCACAGATTCAACTACAAAGACCAGGGAGGTTTTTCTTTACCTCGCAAAGAAGGGCACTATAGAGTACCACAGTATGAGTCACAATACCCATAAAACCTAGCGGTGAAACAGGGAAAAGGTTCCAATAGTTTTTTCCACCATTCATTTTTCCCATAGGGAATTTTAGAAGCAATTAAAATAAGAGCTGTGTTTCGTGTAGGCTTACCCAGGCATGACGTCTTGTAAATCTCTCTAGGACAGGGTGACTTTTATCAATATATTCACATATATTTATCCCCCCAAAATGAAATGCTAATTTGCTGCTAATGTGACTATCATAAAGAACTACACATTCCATGATGATCAAGACGAGACTGACAAATTGAGGCAAAGGTAAGAATCTCTGTATTAACTATCCAATATTAGCCAAATGTAGTAATGAATAAATAGGCAACATTTCTTTAAAAAAGGACAATTCTGTAAACTGTCTTGTGCTAGTTTTAACTGTTAGCATATGTGTCAGCTAGAGATGACATGTAAGGGCTTGCAGGGATTTGTAGTTTTGCATGATGTCTTCTTTGATGCTAATTAGCATTTTCGAATCAGATTAAATAGAGCCGAATATATTGATAAAAGTCACCTTGTCTGAGAGAGATTTACATGATCAAACCGGCCCGCCAGGTTAAGTCCACTCGAAACAGACCTTATTTAAAGTGTTTCTAAAATCCCCTAAGGTGGGAAATTAACGGTAGAAAAATGATTGGAACCACTTCACTATTTGATGGCTAGGTTTTATGCGTATTATGACACCTCCACTGTGAGGCAATGTAGGTAGATGGGTAAAAAAAAAAGTTATTAATTAACCTTTGGATGGTGTGTCAATATACCCAGTCACTACAAAGGTACAGACATCCTTCCTAACAGTTGCCGGAGAGGATGGAAACCGCTCAGGGTTTTCACCATGAGGCCAATAGTGAACGTAACAGTTCAAGTTTAATGGCTGTGATAGGAGAAAACTGAGGATGGATCAACAACATTGTAGTTACTCCACAAAACGAACCTACACTTAACAAAATATAAATGCAACATGCAACAATTTAAATGCAACATGCAACAAAGATTTTACTGAGTTACAGTTCATATAAGGAACTCAAGTCAATTCAAATAAATTCATTATGCACTAATCTATGGATTTCACATGACTAGGAATACAGATTAGCATCTGTTGGTCACAGATACCTTAAAAAAGTAGGGGCATGAATCAGAAAACCAGTCAGTATCTGGTGTGACCACTATTTGCCTCATGCAGCGTTGATCAGTCTGTTGATTGTGGTATGTGGAATGTTGTCCCACTCCTCTTCAATGGCTGTGCGAAGTTGCTGGAAGTTGTGGGAACTGGAACACGCTGTCATCCACGTCGATCCAGGGCGTTCCAAACAGGATCAATGGGTGACAGGTCTGGTCAGTATGCAGGCCATGGAAGAAAAGGGGACATTTTTAGCTTCCAGGAATTGTGAGAAAGCCATCTTCTCCCGGGAGACCTGTCACACTTCGTCAGGTTCAGGGTGCTGACGTATCTTGCCTTCCCCAAGCGGTTGATCAGTTCGTCCACCCTAGGCATGGGGTTGGCGTCGAATTTACTGACCTCGTTCCCAGAAGTCGTTGCAGAAGCGGACGGTTCTGTCCGGTTTCGGTAACAGCACGACGGGGCTAGACCACTCAGTGTGGGAGTCCTCCAGTACCCCCATCGTTAACATTATCGCCACTTCCCGCTGGACCGCCGTCCTCCGGGATTCTGGTATCCGGTATGGCCGTTTACACACTTTTGTGTAGATGTGATGTTCCACGAGATCCGTGCTCCCTGGCACCTCGGAGAACAAGGCCGTATTCCGCTGGACCAACTCTCAGAGCGCTTGTCGTTAGTTCGGGCTGAGGTCTTACCCCATGGAGACTTCGACAGAGGGCGGATTCTGCTGTGCCCGGGTCCACATTGCGCACAGCGCCTCTAGTGTGTGCCACTTCTTCAGAAGGTTCACATGGTAAAGCTGGAGGGGTTTTCTCCACCCTGGTTGGCAGACCTTATAATGGACATTGCCTATCCCGCTCAACGATATCATAGGGCCCATGCCACGTAGCCAGCAATTTGCTCTCCGTTGGCTAGGTCCAGCAGTCCATGGGGCCGATGGACATACAGGAGCTCAAATGAGGAGAACCCAGTGGACGCTTGGGGTACCTCGCGCACCAATAACATCAGGTAGGGCAGCAGCTGGTCCCAGTTTCTTCCCGTCTCTCTCGATGACATTCTTCAGCATCTGTTTTAGGGTCTTATTGAAGTGTTCGACTAGCCCATCCGTTTGTGGATGGTACACACTGGTCCTCATTTGGTTGATTCGTAAAAGATTGCAGACCACTTTCATTACACTAGACATGGTCCTACAGAATTTCCCGCGGAATACCCACCCGGCTGAATAAATGGAAGAGCTCTCACGCGATAACGTTCGCTGCCGCCGTGCGTAATGGGATCGCCTCCGGATATCGGGTAGCGTAATCTACGATTACCAAGATGTATTTGGTGTCCCCTCGCGGTCTTCACATACGGACCCACCAGATCCATCTCCACCCGCTCAAACGGCACCCCTATAATGGGCAAGGGAACCAAAGGGTTTCTATAATATGTCTGTGATCTTGCAATCCAGGCAGGTAAGGCAGTAGTCCTCAATGGCACACTTGACTCCGGGACAATGGAACCGATTCCCGATCCGCTCCCTGGTTTTCTACATCCCCAGGTGTGCCCCGAGCAGGTGGGTGTGGGGGCGAGCTGCAAGACAGTCCTAAGATACTGGGTGGGTATGAGTAACAAGTATTTTGACTCCCCATTGTGCTTTACTACCTGATACAACAAATTATGCTTGATGGCAAAGTGGGGGTAGCGCCACTCACTTACCCCGGGTAATAGTGCACCATCCACCGCAATCACCTGGCCCCTCATGTTCTGGAGGTTGGGGTCTTCTAACTGGGCCATCCCAAACTGGCCCGTGAGGATTCCCATGTTGAGCGGTCCATCTGGTGCCTCCACCTCCATAGTGGGAGGTGGAGACTTTTTGTCCTGAATACAAAGTGTTATGTTTGGCGCAAATCCAATACAGCACATTACTGAGTACCACTCTCCATATTTTCAAGTATACTGGTGGCTGCATCATGTAATGCATATGCTTGTAATTGATAAGGACTGGGGAGTTTTTTCAGCATAAAAAATAACCAGAATGCCGCCACACACAGGCAAAATCGTAGAGGAAAACCTGGTTCAGTCTGCTTTCCACCAGACACTGGGAGATTAATTCACCTTTCATCAGGACAATAACCTAAAACACAAGGCCAAGTCTAAACTGGAGTTGCTTACTAAGGAGACAGTGAATGTTCCTGAGTGGCTGTTATAGTTTTGACTTAAATCTATTGTAAGACCTGAAAATGGTTGTCTAGCAATGATCAACAACCAACTTGACAGAGATTGAAGAATTTTGAAAATAATAATGGGCAAAATGTTGCACAATCCAGGTGTAGAAAGCTCTTAACCAGAAGAGACTTAACCAGAAAGACTCACAGCTGTAATCCCTGCCAAAGGTGATTCTACAAAGTATTGACTCAAGGGCGTGACTACTTACAGTTGAAGTCAGAAGTTTACATACACATTAGCCAAATACATTTAAAACTCAGTATTTCACAATTCCTGACATTTAATCAGAGTAAAAATTCCCTGTCTTAGGTCAGTTAGGATCACCACTTTATTTTAAGAATGTGAAATGTCAGAAATAAAGTAAAGTAGAGAGAATTATTTATTTAATATTTTATTCATTTCATCACATTCCCAGTGGGTCAGAGGTTTACATACACTCAATTAGTATTTGGTAGCATTGCCTTTAAATTGTTTAACTTGGGTCAAACATTTTGTGTAGCCTTCCACAAACATCCCAGAATAAGTTGGGTGAATATTGGCCCATTCCTCCTGACAGAGCTGGTGTAACTGAGTCAGGTTTGTAGGCCTTGCTCGCACACGCTTTTTCAGTTCTGCCCACAAATTTTCAATGGGATTGAGGCCAGTGATTTGTGATGGTCACTCCAATGCCTTGACTTTGTTGTCCTTAAGCCATTTTGCCACAACTTTAGAAGTATGCTTGGGGTCATTGTCCATTTGGAAGACCCATTTACGACCAAGCTTTAAATTCATGACTGGTGTCTTAAGAAGTTGCTTCAATATATCCACATAATTTTCCTACCTCATGAATCTCTCTATTTTGTGAAGTGCACCAGTCCCTCCTGAACAAAGCACCTCTACAACATGATGCGGCCACACCCATGCTTCACGTTTGGGATGGTGTTCTTAGGCTTGCAAACATCCCCCTTTTTCCTCCAAACATAACGATGGTCATTATGGCCAAACAGTTCTATTTATGTTTAATCAGACCAGAGGACATTTTTCCAAAAAGTACAATCTTTGTTTCCATGTGCATTCGCAAACTGTAGTATGACTTTTTATGGCGGTTTTGGAGCAGTGGCTTCATCCTTGATGAGCGGCCTTTCAGGTTATGTCAATATAGGACTCGTTTTACTGTGGATATAGATACTTTTGTACCTGTTTCCTCCAGCATCTTCACAAGGTCCTTTGCTGTTGTTCTGGGATTGATTTGCACTTTCGCACCAAAGTACGTTCATTTGTAGGAGACAGAATGCATCTCCTTTCTGAGCGGTATGACAGCTGCATGGTCCCATGGTGTTTATACTTGTGCATTGTTGTTTGTACAGATGCGGTACCTTCAGGCGTTTGGAAATTGCTCCCAAGGATGAACCAAACTCGCGGGGGTCTACAATTTTCTTTTCTGAGGTCTTGGCTGATTTTCCCATGATGTCAAGCAACGTGGCACTGAATTTGAAGGTAGGCCTTGAAATACATCCACAGGTACACCTCCAATTGACTCAAATGATGTCAATTAGCCTATCAGAAGCTTCTAAAGCCACGACATCTCTGGAAAATCTGACATTTTCCAAGCTGTTTAAAGGCACAGTCAACTTAGTGTATATAAACTTCTGACCCACTGGAATTGTGATACAGTGAATTATAAGTGAATTAATCTGTCTGTAAACCATTGTTGGAAAAATTACTTGTGTAATAGATGTCCTAACCGACTTGCTAAAACTATAGTTTGTTAACAAGAAATTTGTGGAGTAGTTGAAAAACAAGTTTTAATGACTCCAACCGAAGTGTATGTAAACTTCCGACTTCAACTGTATGTAAATGAGGTATTTTCGTCTCATTTTCACAAAATTTGTAAAACACAAAACCATTTTTTACAACTTTGTCATTATGGGTACTGTGTGTAGATGGGTGAGGAAAAACATACATTTAATCTATTTAAATTTTCAGGCTGTAACACAACAAAATGTGGAATAAGTCAAGGGGTATGAATATGTTCTGAAGGCACTAAGTTGAAAACACTATGTTAAAAGCACTGTGTGCTTGACTTATTCCACATTTCATTGTTACAGCCTGAATTCAAAATTGATTATTATATTTAATTATTTATTTAATATTTTAACAAACCTAACCTTGCCAACAGACAAATATCTATGACTGGATCAGAGGTCCACCAATCAGAGCCTTGGATTGGCTCAGCAACAGTAACAAGAGATGTAATGACAGTAACAAGAGGTGTAATGTGTAATGACATTTTTTTTACACAAATGTTCTTGCACAGATCCCATGAAACATTTCTATAACATTAATATCTTATATTCTGAGAACATAGCAACCATGTTCTGCGTATGTTTGATGTGAAGGTGATGGAATATTCTCCTAACACGTGATATATGTCTAGAATTTTTATATCTTATATTCTGAGAACATGGCAACCACGTTCTGTGTATGTTTAGTGGGACATTGATGAAATATTCTCCTAACCCACAAAAAACTGGACACATGAATGTTCTTGCAATGTTCTCGTTTAATCTAGAACATCTAGAACATTAATATCTTGTGACATTAAGGGAATGGTCTCTTGGAAACATTGCTTGCACATCACGGGAACATTCCTTTAAAAACATAAATTAATGACCTAATGGGACTCTTAAGGGTACGTTCTCTAAAGCTGTGGGAACGTTTGTTGTTAACTGGGAGCTTCTCTCTGACTGAAACATCAAATGCTAAAATGGATTCCTGTCACTGGCTTGATGTGTGTGACTGACACGGCTCTGCAGCTGGTTACCCATTGAGTGTAGGTAAACCAATAGAACAGCAGGTAAAGGGGAAGCTATCGTGACTCTTGACTTTATGTAGTCAATAAACCAAGATGGCCGCCCTTATCATCATTGAAGAGTTATGGTGGTGCTGAAGGTGATCTTTCAGGTGCCCTCCCTCCCTCCCACCCACCCCAACTTCATCTCCTCCACCCCTGAATAAAAGTATTGAGATGATTGATGGGACTGAGAGAGACAGAGGCTCTAACAAATGAAAGCAGCAGTGAGAGAATGAGAGAGAAGGATGAGACATTGAGCGGTGGCTTACCCCATGCTTCCTGCCATTAGAAGGATCACATTGTAGATGTGTGAGAAGATGAAGAGGAAGAGGATGGTGCTGAAGAACATGGTCATCCAGGAGCCGTGATCCTCACGGAACATTTTCAGACGCAGATATCGACCTATAGGAGGAGGGCATGAGGACGACAAACCTTTTCAGTGGCAGGGTCCATTCACTGGGCATTATATTATCTCAGTCAGTGTACTACTTTTGGCCAGGACCACTAGTCAAAGGTTGTGCACTATATAGGGAATAGGCTACCATTTTAGATGCAACCTGTGTCTGCTGTACCAGCAAATATGGGCTCAACAAACAAGGATGAAATGATAGGCTGTGTTCATACACATAAATAAACATGTGTCAGAAACTCGGCCTTTAAAGCATTGAAATTAAAAGACCATTCTGGAGCACTATATCCTCCCTTCCAATTTCAGTGCAATTTATTTTGGTGAAATAAACCTTGCCAACTGAACTGACTGTTCTAAAATGGCATCTCCTTAGTACAGGGATCTTCAACCTTTTCTTGCCAAGGGAAACCCTCTCAGGTAAACCCGCGAGCCAGGGACACCCGTCATACGTTAGCAAAACATTTTTTCACATGTTTTGTCTTATAATCAGGTGAATGATAATAGCAAGGAGAAGTAATCAACAATTTAAAATTAATAGATTAGATAGATAGTCACACGGTCTCCTCTGAACAGTTGATGTTAGCGTCCCACCTCGTCAACAGCCAGTGTAACTGCAGGGCGCCAAATTCAAAACAACAGAAATCCCATAATTAAAATTCCTCAAACATACAAGTATTTTACACCATTTTAAAGATACACTTGTTGTAATTCCAGCCACAGTGTCCGATTTCAAAAAGGCTTTACGACGAACGCACACCAAACGATTATGTTAGGTCAGAGCCAAGTCACAGAAAAACACAGCCATTTTTCCAGCCAAAGAGAGGAGTCACAAAAAGCAGAAATAGAGATAAAATGAATCACTAACCTTTGATGATCTTCATCAGATGACACTCATAGGACTTCATGTTACACTATACATGTATGTTTTGTTCGGTAAAGATCATATTTATATCCAAAAATCTGAGTTTACATTGGCACGTTATGTTCAGTAGTTCCAAAACATCCAGTGATTTTGCAGAGAGCCACATCAATTTACAGAAATACTCATAATAAACATTGCTAAAAGATACAACTGTTATGCATGGAATTTTAGATCCACTTCTCCTTAATGCAACCGCTGTGTCAGATTTCAAAGAAACTTGACGGAAAAAGCAAACCATGCAATAATCTGAGTACAAGCCAAACAGATATCCTCCATGTTGGAGTCAACAGAAGTCAGAAATAGCATTATAAATATTCACTTACCTTTGATGATCTTCATCAGAATGCACTCCCAGGAATCTCAGTTCCACAATAATGTTTTGTTCGATAATGTCCATCATTTATGTCCAAATACCTCGTTTTTGTTCTTGCATTTAACCCAGTATTCCAAATTTATGTCGCGCGATCACTAGGATCAGACAAAAAGTCCAAAAGTTCCGTTCCAGTCCGTAGAAATATGTCAAACGATATAGAATCAATCTTTAGGATGTTTTTAACATAAATCTTCAATAATGTTCCAACTGGAAAATTCCTTTGTCTTCAGAATTGCAATGGAACGCAAGCTAACTCTTATGTGAACGAGCGTGGCCAGCTCGTGCCTCTCTGGCAGACCTCTGACTCATTCCCCTCTCATTCGTCCCCACTTCACAGTAGAAGCATCAAACAAGGTTCTAAAGATTGTTGACATCTAGTGGAAGCCTTGGGAAGTGAAATATGACCCCATAGACACTGTGTATTCGATAGGCCAAGAGTTGAAAAACTACACACCTCAGATTTCCCACTTCCTGGTTGAATTTTTTCTCAGGTTTTTGCCTGCCATATGAGTTCTTTTATACTCACAGACATCATTCAAACAGTTTTAGAAACTTCAATGTGTTTTTTATACACATCTACTAATCTACAAATCTACTATATGCATATTCTAGCTTTCATGGCTGAGTAGCAGGCAGTTTAATTTAGGCACGCTTTTCATCCAAAATTCCCAATGCTGCCCCCTACCCTAGAGAAGTTAAGAAACGTTTAATGTTCTTGACATTTTCCGGATTGACTGCCCTTTATGTCTTAAAGTAACGATGTGCAGTCATTTCTGCTTATTTGAGCTGTTCTTGCCATAATATGGACTTGGACTTTTACCAAATAGAGCTATCTTCTGTATACCACCCCTACCTTGTCACAAGACAACTGATTGGCTCAAACGCATTAAGAAGGAAAGATATTCCACAAATGAACAGGGCACACCTGTTAATTGAAATGCATTCCAGGTGACTACTTCATGAAGCTGGTTGAGATAATTCCAAGAGTGTGCAAAGCTGCCATCAAGGCAAAGGGTGGCTACTTTGAAGAATCTAAAATCTAAAATATATATATTCGTTTAACACTTTTTTGGTTACTACATGATTCCATATGTGTTATTTCATAGTTTCGATGTCTTCACTATTATTCTACAATGAGTATGTGTGTCCAAACTTTTGACTGGTACTGTATATAATTATACATTTTATTTTAGTATTTTATTTTTTGCAGTGATGGCCGCGATTTAGCAGCGGCAAAGGCGCCACCGCTGAATGCATATAGGGGAAACAATGCCTTGTCTGTGCTCTTTGGTATATCACTGGCTTTTTGGTCTAAAAAGGTAACATGATTTTTAGCAACCTGACTGAGACCCTGTTGTATTCCAAGCCTCTGATGCTGCCTTGATTGTGTTCCATGAGGACAGTTCAGCATGATTAGATAGATTATGCTGATATTTGTGACCTGTGGTGTTTTCCATTCTTCTGGCTGGGAATTCAATTACTGGGAAATATCTCTCTGCTAGAGCATGAGATTGATTCAGGCAGTCCACCTTCTGCCCAGAATACATAATCACAGCTGGCCTCTGGTGCCAGAGATCCTCTACACAGTTTATGAAGACACCGAGTTCCATTACAACATTGTTATTTTGGAATTTGAATGAATCCATCTGTTTAGCTAATCCATGGATTGCGTTGCCCAGAAAAGACTAAAGTAAGTGCATAGCCTAAAAGGCTTGTATCATTTTGACAGCCATCTATTTCAGATGAAATGTTGCATGGCGATAATATGAATAAATTCAAACCAGGCAATATAATCCATATGACAACTCTGAACAAAAACCTGTTGCATGAGTAGTGCCTTAAGCTAATGAAACTGCAAAACAGAAAATGTTATTTTCTTTGGGGATGTACAATCAGACTATGGCTAGTGTATACCACAATTTTGATCTCACTCCTGCTGCTCAGTGCTCATACAGTACAGTACAATGCCATGTCAGTGGCCCTGACCCCAAGTCCTCTCTCCCCACCGGGAGGCCCCTCTAAAATATAGGTGTTACTAACACACACAGCAGGCTTCTGGTTCCTCCTCAGAAACCTCAGCCAGTGCCAACCCAGTACCAGCAGCCTGCTTCTCTCAGAGACAACTCTTTATTTTGGTCTGCCCCAGTCTCCCTAAGAGTTGCAGCCCCTGGGAGGGGTGTTGTGTAGTGTAGTGTAGTGTAGTGTAGTGTAGTGTAGTGTAGCTGCAGTGTAGTGTTGTGTCCAGACGCAGTAGAAGCCACAAAGACAGGACCCCAATGCTCCGTTTATTTTCCCATTACCACAAGGCCAAAGGCTCCCTCTCTCCGAGTGCCTAACATGCTGTTCAATTTCAGCTCGCTCACCTCATTCTCCCTAATAAAACCAAAGCCGCTGAGACTGCATCAGAGAGATGGAGTCCTCCAATGCTGTTTTACATCCATAATAAAGATATCCATTATCTCCCTTCAGGTGTACAGACACTGTGTGTGTGTTTGGGTTTTCATACTGAAATGCATTCTTAAACAACCTTTATACAGAAGACAAATTGAGGTCTCCACTACTCAATGCACCATGTACTGTGTAAGATACAACAAAGCAGTGGTGACATACTGTACCATTATACTGAAGGAAGAGATTACATTTGCTACATTCCCTGAAACCAAATTGTGTTCAACCCCATTCAAACAGTTGTAAAGTTGTGGACGAATCGATGTGCAGGTGCCTAGCTAGTGTGGATTGTGGTTTTTCGAGATTCATCACAGCTCTATAATTGAATTGGTCTGTGTGGATTAATTTAATTACAGTGCCAGTGAGCCCTAGCTCTGATCTAGGTGCAGCCTGCATAGTATAGGCAGATCTGACTCTTAAAGTGGCCAGCCTAGGCAGCGAACACGGTGGCAAGCCTCTCAGAGCCAATCAGTGTAGGCCTGATAACGAGTGATTCATGAACCCCTTCTACACCATTCAGCCAGGCTGGACACACACACAGCCACGCACACACACAGGCACATACACTTAAACCTACACACTCAAGCAAACAATTTTCAGTAGCTGGCTATTTATCACCATAAACCAATGCTGACATTAAGACCGCACTCAGCGAGCTATATCGGGCCATAAGCCAACAAGAAAACGCTCATCCAGAGGCAGTTCTTCTAGTGGCCGGTGATTTTACTGCAGGAAAACTCAGTTTTACTTCATTTCTACCAGCATGTCATCTGTGCAACTAGAGGGAAAAAACTCTAGACGGATACAAAGCTCTCCCTCGCCCTCCATTTGGCAAATCTGACCATAAGTCTATCCTCCTGATTCCTGCTTACAAGCAAAAACTATAACAGGAAGTACCAGTGACATGCTCAATTCGGAAGTGATCCGATGAAGCTACAGGACTGTTTTGCTAGCACAGCCTGGAATATAATTCCTGGATTCATCCGATGGCATTGAGGAGTTTACCACATCAGTCACTGGCTGATGAGTGCATTGATAAGTGCATTGACGACGTCATCCCCACAGTGACCGTACATACATATCCAAACCAGATGCCATGGATTACAGGCAATATCTGCATTGAGCTAAAGCCTAAAGCTACTGCTTTCAAGGAGCGAAAAACTAAGCCGGACGCTTATAAGAAATCGCGCTACGCGTCAATACAGGACAGGGTTTCCATTAGTCGGTAATAGCCGGCTTTTGGCCTATAAAAAAAAAATGGAGAAGCCAATTAATAAAATTGGCACCGGCCAATTGTCCGGGAGAAGAAAACAAAATCCCATTGAGAAATAACGATTTTTATCCTATTCATCAATGGAAATACCAGTCGATGGAAATACATTTGACTGGTCATGCTTATCCGTCTATAGGTTCATTTCCATAATTTAGCGGCATTAAATTGGCTTGTGTGTAGGGTAAAGCATGTCCGTTATGGATCTTATTTATCACACGCGTACAGCATACAGATACAGCGACGTTGAGCGGAAAATCTGTCAGACTATGCAAAAGCAGCTGCTGCAGCATCTCAAACTTCATCAGCACTTTACAATAAGCTGGAGGCAATAGGCAATGCCTTTTCAAAAAATAAACTTAATTGTTCAAAGTAGCCAATTAGATATCCTCGCTTTCTAAATTTCGGACACATATTTTTATCTGTCACATGAAATCACTCACATGTGCATTGTCCCGCTAATTGCATTATGGAATGAATATTTGCAAATAGCCTACTGCCTTGTGCGCATTGCTGCGCTTATAATGTGAAGAAATAGTAGTTTATCAACATTGTAAGCTAAACGTTCTGATCTGTTGCATCAGACTCATTGCTTTTTAAAGTGTTTCTTATGTAGCCTTACTGGATTTGTGAATTTGGGATCTACACTACATGACCAAAAGTATGTGGACATCTGCCTGTCGAACATCTCATTCCAAAATCATGGGCGTTAATATGGAGTTGTCCCCCCTTTGCTGCTATAACAGCCTCCACTCTTCTGGGAAGGCTTTCCACTAAGATGTTGGAACATTGCTGCGGGGACTTGCTTGATGTTGGGCGATTAGGCCTGGCTCGCAGTCGGTGTTCCAATTCATCCCAAAGGTGTTCGATGGGGTTGAGGTCAGGAAACTGTGCAGATCAGACAAGTTATTCCACTCTGATCTCGACAAACTATTTCTGTATGGACCTCGCTTTGTGCACAGGGACATTGTCATGCTGAAACAGGAAAGGGCCTCCCCCAAACTGGTGCCACAAAGTTGGAAGCACAGAATCATCTAGAATGTCATTGTATGCTGTAGCGTTAAGGCCTAGCCCGAACCATGAAAAACAGCCCCAGACCATTATTCCTCCTCCACTCCTCCTCTACAGTTGCCACTATGCATTTAGGCAGGTAGCGTTCTCCTGGAATTTGCCAAACCCAGATTCGTCAGTCAAACTGCCAGATGGGGAAGTGTGATTCATCACTCCAGAGAACGCGTATCCATTGCTCCAGAGTCCAATTGTGGTGAGCTTTACACCACTCCAGCCGACGCTTGGTATTGTACATGGTGATCTTAGGCTTGTGTATGGCTGCTAGGATATGGAAATCCCTGGGCCGAATTTGACACGCGGGTGATTTTATTTTGCCCCCCAAGTTTCTAATTTTAATTTTTATTGTTGGACATAATAGACTAAAAACACCAGGAAATCAGCTCCAAGTTATTCTAATTTAAGAAATCTGTTCCCAAGTATTTCCATACATACTGTAATAGAGAGAACATGTGATCATATACAAATGTAAGCAAGGTTTAAAATGATTATGTTTTAGCCAAACATTATATCTGTTTGGACTTCTTGCGGTCAATAGTCCGTCTACAAAAAAATTTTTGTAATTATGTTCCGGCCCCCCGACCATCCAATCAAGAAATATTCGTCCCACGGCTGAATCTGGTGGATGATCCCTAACTTACATGTTTCAAGCAGACCAACATAGACCCTGTGCCCAAGAACGCCAAGGTAACCTGTCTAAAACTGACTAGGTATCTCCCTTTCCCTTATCACCCCGTAGCACTCACATCTGTAGACATAGAATGCTTTGGAAGGCTGGTCATGGCTCACATCACCATCATCATCCCAGACACCCTGGACCCACTCCAAATCGCATACCGCGCCCAATAGATTCACAGATGATGCAATCTCCACTGCCCTTTCCCACTGGGAAAAAGGAACATCTACAGGAGAATGCTGTTCATTGACTACAGCTCAAGATTCAAAACCATAGTGCCCTCGATGCTCATCACTAAGCTAAGGTCCCTGGGACTGAACACCTCCCTCTGCAACTGTATCCTGGACTTCCTGTTGGGCCACCCCCCAAGTGGTAAGGGTAGACAACAACACATCCGCCATGCTTGCCCTCAACACTGGGGCCCCTCAGAGGTACAGTGTACTCCCTATTCAACTACGACTGCGTGGCTGTGTGGACATCCTCATTAAGTTTGCCAAAAACACAAAGGTGGTCACTGACGACGATGAGACAGCCTATAGAGAGGAGGTCAGAGACCTGGCAGGGTGGTGCCAGGACAACAAGCTCTCCCTCAATATCAGTCAGACAAAAGAACATATCGTGGACTACAGGAAATGGAGGGCCGAGCACACCCCCATTCACACCGACGGGGCTGTTGTGGAGCAGATCAAGAGCTTCAAGTTCCTCGGTGTGCACATCACTAAAGACCTATCATGGTCCAAACACACCAATACAGTTGTGAAGAGGGAACGACAACGCCTCTTCCCCTTCAAAAGCCTGAAAATAATTGGCATGTTGTGACGTGACTAAACATTCATCTGATGACTGTTATGTATCAAATCAATTAACTAGGTTTAATTGTTACTCGATTAAATTAATCATGTAACAGTTAACTCATTAGGATTTAGGGCACCACTGAAGAAGTTGGTTAACGAGTTACAATTTCCCAAATTAAACTTTAGATGATATATAAGATATATATCGGTAAAAGTCTCATAAATCCTTGCATATGCACAAACCCCAGCTTTACTGATCATTCCGTACCACAAAAATCGATTTAATTATTGATTTACTACCTAACTACATGATAACACAGGATATACACACACACGGTATAGGTTATTGATTAGAAACTTAATACGATGGAAACAGGTCCTTAGCGGACTAACAACAACATGACTGCTTGTTTATCAAAAGAGGGAGGGGTAGAGAGGAACAAAGGTAGAATCAAAGAGAGACAAACTTATATACTTGGAACTACGCTCACAGTAATCATGATTCTTTGCCCCGAACCACCGCCCATTTGGGGTAAGAAGTTGTCATGACGTTGGCCTGGGGGTAGGTTTATGACAGTCATAAATACATCTTCCCCCCTTTTTCCTCTCTCTACCTTACTGATGTGAAATTTGAAAACCCTTGGTTAACATAGAGATTCTGGGAACATCAGAAGGTGGGGGGAAATTAACTATTTTCTGGTAATCCGACCAATTGAACATATGCGGTGGTACTTAATGAATATGATGTCAGTTCGTTTGTCATCTGAGACATTCTCATCAATGATAAGATGACATAAACTCTACAGTGGAAAGTCTGCACATTGTAGTTATCGGATTCACATGGAATTGTTGTTCAATTTAAATGTTTGAATATAAAATTATTGGTGAAGAGATTAAATGTAATTTTAGCTTCCAAATGAGAGATTTGAGTTTTCATAAGGTTAGGGCTCTGCTCAATCAGTGGCCCGCCCCTGTGAAGGGACATGGTTTATAAAACTTTTCAAACACCTCACCTCTCCTCTCCCTTCCTCTATAAAGCATTGACGGCAATATAACCTCCGGTTCCTAGTACGTGAGTTCTGCAGCCTCTGTGTTAAAAGGACTAACATGTCAACTACAGAACTAAGCCAACCTCAGCGTGAGCTTTGAACTCTTATTCACTACAGAAGTGATACCTCCTAGCCGTTGAGTTAGCAACAGCAGCTGCAAATGCGGGCTAGGAAAGAACAGACAGAGTATCCCCTCTACCACACAACGACGTTACTACAACGTATACAATTGACCACCAGAGACATTCTTCAAAGGACAAAGGACTCGGTTTGGCAACACGGCCTTCCATCTACCACCAACCTACCGAAGCGCAGCTCAGAGTAAATATTTATTGCATTTTCCTTTTCCAAATGGGCGGTAATTTAGAATGCATACGATAGCACAGCTTCCCCCTTTGTCCCTCAGTCTTCCCGCTCTTTCACTCAAACCCATCCCCTTTTCTTTTGTGTAACCACCTGTTCCGCCCGCTAGGGACGTTTTCCTTTATGATGTAATTTGTAATCAAGGTATGATTAATTCTTTGTATATGTAATTCTGTGTGATTAGGTAGGTATTTAGTAAATAAATAATTAAACCCAATTTTGTATTGCTGATTCAACTTGTTAGCCAGGGTTCGTGAAGATAACCAAGAATTTACAACTTTCAGATGAGACTGAATTAAGGTGACGATTAATATTAACTGCTATTGATGTAAAATATTACTAGGTCTTTAAGAGTTTATTCGGGAAGATAAAACTCTATAAATATTATTTCTTGGTGCCCCGACTCTCTAGTTAATTACATTTACATGATTAGCTCGATCGGGTAATATTAATTACGGAGAAAGGATTTTATAGAATAGCATGTCATATCACTTAATCCGGCACAGCCAAAGACATGACAAAGTAATGAATGTATTTACGTGTTTGGACGTCTTCCTTCGTTGTTTCTCTCTTTTGGACCCATGCCTTCGTGAAAAGGGTTCCGTTGGCCTTCTCCCGAGCTCCTAAGTGTAAGGCTCTGATTGTACACAAGAGGTCACAATGTTCTTGTCCTGTAGTCTGAAGCAGACTAACAGGGTATTGTTTACTTTCATTCCCAGGAAGAGGGGTACTCTGAACGCAGCTAATCAGCTGTGTCGATGATCCCCAGTGGGGTGATGAGAGCAGTGTAGTTGATGAGGATTTGAAGAGAGTAATAGGGTGGTCCTACTTAAATTCACTTTCTTAGATACAGTACTTAGAACAGCTACTCAGCCGTAACATTGATTGCTAGAGAGGCTACTTTGCCGTCTTCACCTCGTCTTAACCAATGGAGATCTAGGCTGCAGCTAGAGTCCTTCTGGTCTGATATGTTAATTCTCAACTCATCCTTTATACACTGGCAAAAAGGGGGCGTTTCCATCATGCTGACACACTCTTTGAGCTCCCTCGAGCATGGCTATTTACTGGGCAATGTATCATCAAAACTATGATCTCGTTTAAAAACTAAAATCAAATTCATATTCATCAAATTCATATCTCAAAATCAAATTCATAAATATGATCATCATCTTGATATTTCCTACGCGTAAGGACGAAAACCTGACATATACAGTGTGTATACTGTTCAAGTTACAATATTTTTGTCAAAATGTTTATACCATTTTTAATGACATCACAAAATCAACATTAGTTTTCCATAGACCATCTCTCATCATTCCCCACATTCAGATGTTAGAAATATTGTCCCCGTGTTCACTTGTGGAGTTTTTGGGCGGCAAAATGCCTCTTTAACAAAGGAACATTCCAATCACCACTACTAAAGACCAAAAAGAGTCCAATTTATTTACAATTTACAACTGGGCGTGAGGTGTCACAAAACCCCTACATCAATCCCTCCTCCCCTCTGCAGGTGAGAGGGATCTGGTAGATGTTGATCCATTGTAACCTGATCTGTGGATTCACACGGGAGAGTTATGACAGCCCTCAGATCCTCAAAAGGTTCTACAGCTGTACCATCTGGGGCATCTTGAAGAGTCAGACTGGTTCATTGCTTGGTACTGTATGGCAACTGCTTGGCACTACAGAGAATCGTGCATATGGCCCAGTAAATCACTGGGACCGAGCCCCCTGCCATCCAGGACCTCTATATAAGGTAGTGTTAGAGGAAGGCCCAAAAAATGGTCAAAGACTCCAGCCACCCCAGCCACAGACGGTTCTCTCTGCTACTATATGGCAAGCAGTACCAGTGCATAAAGTCTGGAACCAACAGGACCCTGAACAGCTTCTCCCCCCAAGCCATAAGACTTCTAAACAAGACTGCTAAATAGCTAATCAAATGGCTACCCGGACCTACTGCATTTACTCTATTTTGCATCAACTCTCTTTCACTGACTCTCTGCCCACACACTGGACACACACTACCCACACATACTTACACCCCAACACACACATACTACTAACGCCCACACACACATAACATGCACACACTTGCATACTGACGCCACACACACACACACACACACACACACACACTGCTGCTACTATCTATTATCAATCCCGTTGCCTAGTCACTTTACCCCTACCTATATGTACAGCAGTGGAGGCTGCTGAGGGGAGGACAGCTCATAAAAATGTCTGGAATGGATTTTCATGTCTGGAATAGAGTGAATAGAATGGTAACAAACCATACACTTCCATTTACTCCATACAGGCCATTATTATGAGCCGTCCATAGCTACTTCAATTACCTAGTACCCCTGCATATTGACTCGGAACTTGTACTCCCTTTACGTAGCCATCTTATTTTTACTCTTATTTTTGTTTGTTATTCACTGTGTATTTATTCCTCGTCACAATTTCTATTTTTTATCTCATCTTTAACTCTGCATTGTTGGAAAAGGACCCGTAAGTAAGCATTTCACTGTTGGTCTACACCTGTTGTCTACGAAGCATGTGACAAATCAAATTTGATTCAATTTTGAGACTGACTTTTGGACACTACAGCTTCCATCAAAATTCTAAAATGTGTGGTTGTTTCCATCTAGTGGGGATATAGTGATAGTACAACAGAACTGAAAAGGGGCCCCTTTTTTAATTATACAGCATTAATATTGACCATCATGTAAATGTGGAAATCGTTAAACGTGATATGTGCATGATCACGCTGGTTACCCCTGTTTAATTCTAGAAAATCAGTGGAATAATAAATGATAATGAACATTAAACAAAGGTCATGGCACAAAAATAGAATTTGAAAAAGACAAAAAACCCTCCAATCTTTTTCTGACAACAAGCATGCAAGCAGGAACGTTGGTGCCAGACAGCTAAAATACAAACACACATGGGCAAACTGGAGCAGGCAATCAATCAAAAACACACACGGGCACAATGGGCGGCACACACAGACAGGCAACCTGTCACCAGCCTCAGCCCCAGACTGATGAGAAGTACACAGCTGGTGGAGGTGTTCAACTAAGTGAGTGACAGAATGATTGTGTGAGTGACAGAATGAGTGAGTGAGACCTGAGACCCGAACACTGTCTCTCCTGTCATCATGATACAACTGCTCATCAATAACTCGCTGTTTATTAAACAGGGTAAGAACAGCTCCTCATTCATTATTTCACACACACATCATGGTGTATACCTGTACAGATACATTCATACATATATTTTTGAGCAATGACGGTAGTATGTGGCCATCAAAACATTATTTATTGTGTTATTGGTGTTGAAGTTTTTTGGTCACGTACACAGATTTACAGATGTTATCGCAGGTGCAGCAAAATGCTTGTGTTTCTAGCTCAAACAGTGCAGTAATACCTATCAATAAAAAACAATACCCACATAATCCAATTGATTATGATTTTTTTTAAATAAGATATTAAGAAATATCAGAACGATCAATGTCAGAGTCCGGAATATAAATATATATACATACTGTATAATGTATATAAATATATATACAAATAATGGTGTGTATAGATAGTATGGACAGTATATGAACAGAAAAGCTGTATACTGAAGTAGCTATATATGATGAGGCATGAATACAGTATATACATATAAAGTGGGTAAATTAGTGTAAACATTATTAAAGTGACCAGTGTTCAATGACTATGTACATAGGGCAGCAGTCGCTAAGGTGCAAGCGTAGAGTACCGGGTGGTAGCCGGCTAGTAACAGTGACTAAGGTTCACTGTAGGGTACTAGACGGAGGCCGGCTAGTGGTTGACTGTTTAACAGTCTGATGGCCTAGAGATAAAAGCTGTTTATCAATCTCTCAGTCCCAGCTTTGATGCACCTAATGTGGTCTTTTGAATGGGTATAGTATTAATTTGCTAAATGCTTATCAGTATGTTTGTAAAGTTTTGTGATGAGAAGGATGACAGAAAATGCTAAATGTCCACAAAAAATACTTAATAACACATTTAGGACATTCCATGTGTATAAAGTTCAGAATTAGTCTTTAAATCTCTAAAAATCGAATGAAAAAACTATCCCGTCACTCTCAGCGTCACAGACACTATGTTGAAATGTGATAAAAGTTCATGTAACCTTTGCATGCATGGCCAGTCTTGATTGAAAGCAAACAGCACGTTTCCATATTGAAGGTAATAGATCAACAGTGAAATCCAGGGCTCATTATTCTCAGCACATACAGTACAATAGCCAGGCTGTCACTTCCTGGTGACTGGTCACAGCAGGACTGAGGGGGTGGATGGGGTTGAGAAGGTTTGGACAGGCAGACAGGGGACTCTACCTGATTTAATGATAATGATATATCCTGGCTGAACCTTGGCTAGAATAACCTTGATGTGGATCAACTGAAATGCATGTAATTATGTATGGCATGAAAGGCTACCCTTGATTATGTTTTTATACTGTATTAAGTGATCTTGTAAATGTCCCCATCCCACAACAACAGAGGTAATGTTATGGGGTAAATGCAAGCTGTTTGAAATCAATATGTTTTTAAGTGGCTGTCTATTGTCTTTTCCCACCCCCACAGTACCGTTCCTGCCCCTAAACCAGTCGGAAGCATTCTGCAGCCAGTTTAAGAACGGCCATTGGTACTGCTATGTCCTCCTCGTTCTCTTCACCTTCACCCTACCCCTGGGCATCCTGGGTAACGTGGCGGCGCTATTCAACTACACCTGCTTCAGGAGGACACGTAGTCTGTCCACTAGCAACGTGTTCCTACTCAACCTGGCCATGTGTGACTCCGCCTGGATCCTCACCCTGCCCTTCACCATCTACTTCAGCCTCCAGAGGCCCTTCCTCAAGGACATCCAGACCTTCTGCCAACTCAAGAAGATCTTCTTCAACATCAACATCTACGGTAGTATTCTCTTCCTCACTCTGATCAGCTTCGATCGCTACGCCGGCACCGTGCACCCAATCAGCTCCCGCCGGTGGTGGGACGTAGGCAAAGCCAAGCTCTGCTCCGCCTGCGTCTGGGTCTTCCTCTTCCTGGGCTCCATCCCTGAACTCTTCTTGAACTTCGCTATCCAAAGACCGGAGAATGTGACCGTGTGCATGGACCACATCCAGGGTCCATTCGTCTATGTCAAAACCATTTCCATCATCAGGACTCTGGTGGGCTTCGCCCTGCCGTTCAGTGTCATGCTAGCCTTCTATGTGATGACAGTGCGGGTGTTACGAGGAATGCCCAGGGGAAAGAGAAGGGGTTGTGGCGGGTGTCAGTGGGTGGGGAAACCCCTGCTGCTCATCACCGCTGCCCTGCTGGTGTTCGTGGTGTCCTTCGTGCCCTACCACGTCATGATCATGACCCTGGTGTTCATGAGGATCCACGACCAGGTAACTCCCGCCAACGTGCACGTCCTCTATGCCTCCTATGAGTTCTTCGAGGCCATGTGCAGCGTGAGTAGCTGCCTGGACCCCATGCTGTACATCCTGGCCAGTGACAGGTTCCAGAGGAGACTGCAGGCCCTCAGGAGGGGCCACCACAGGGCGCTATGCTGCAGGCGTAGCAGGAGGGTAGAGGTGGAGGGCTGACAGCGGAAAGGGCCTTCTATTATAGTCAGCTTTATTCAATTCAATTCATTTAGTAAACTACAAAATAGTTTGATCGTTTTATTTGATGATCTAATAAGACACATATTAAGGGCCGGTGTTATGTGCAGGCGTTAGTGGGCCTGGCACACCTAACGTAACTCCTTGCCCAACCAAATCAAATATTTAAATATCATTTATTTGAATGATGTCATTTTTCTAACTCATCCTGGAATATACAAGGTCTTAGGTCATCTACCTTTGGCCGAAAGAGCAGGAACCCAGACTTCATCAAATAAATTGGAAATACAGACATTGTCATCCTACAATAAACATGGTATAGAGGAGACGGACCCACCGGTTGCCATCTAGGTTACAGAGAGCTGGTAGTCCCATCCACCAAACTACTGTACCAGGTGTGAAACAGGGAAGAGACTCTGGGGGTATGCTAACTTGGTATAAATCAGACCTAACCCACTCTATTAAATTAGTCAAAACAGAAGCATTTTACATCTGTCTAGAAATAATAAGGAAATTAACTCAACGGAGCAAAATGTCCTCAAGTGTGCTACCAATTTTCCCCCTATAGAATCCCCATATTTTAATGATGACAGCTTCTCCTTCTAGATGGGAAGATCAACCTTTGGCAGCTATTACAGCTGTGAGTCTATCTGGGTAAGTCTCTAAGAGCTTTGCACACAAGCTTTGTCAAGTTGGTTGTTAGACAGCCATTTTCAAATCTTGCCATATATTTTCAAGGCGATTTAAGTGTAACTAGGCCACTCAGGAATATTC
The DNA here is from genome assembly GCF_057628025.1 of Oncorhynchus mykiss. Taxonomy (NCBI): domain Eukaryota; kingdom Metazoa; phylum Chordata; class Actinopteri; order Salmoniformes; family Salmonidae; genus Oncorhynchus; species Oncorhynchus mykiss. Next base: position 23,450,832 of record NC_143022.1, read on the forward strand.
AATGTTATGTTAGCAACTCCAGTGTATATTTGGCCTAGTGATTTGGGTTATTATCCTGCATCACGTTATAGTGAACCCACAACATGATGCAGCCACTATCATGCTTGAAAATATGAAGAGTGGTACTCAGTGATGTGTGGTGTTGGATTTGTTAAAGTTCATTTCTTTGCCACATTTTTTGCAGTATTACTTTAGTGCCTTGTTGCAAACAGGATGCATGTTTGGAATATTTTTACATCAGTACAGGCTTCACTCTTTCACTCTATCATTTAGGTTAGTATTGTTGAGTAGCTACAATGTTGTTGATCTATCCTCAATTTTCTCATATCACAACCATTAAGCTCTGTAAATGTTTTAAATCACCATTGCCCTTATGGTGAAAAACCTGAGCGGTTTCCATCCTCTCCGGCAACCGAGTTAGGAAAGACGCCTGCATCTTTGTAGTGACTGGGTGTATTGATACACCATCCAAAGTGTAATTAATAACTTCACTGTGCTCAAAGGGATATTCAATGTCTGCTATTTTTATTATTACCCATCTACCAATAGGTGCCCTTCTTTGTGAAGCTTTGGAAACCCCCAAACCCCCATATTTTATTAATTTGTAAAAGTTTCTAACGACATAATTCCGCTTTGACATTATAGGGTATTGTGTGTAGGCCATTGACGGAAAATCGCAATTTAATCCATTTTAAATTCAGCCTGTAACACAAAATAGGGGGAAAATCAAGGGGTGTGAATACTTTCAGAATTAACTGCAATTGTATGTATGGGGTACAGAGATGGGGTAATCATAAAAAAATGATGTTAACCACTATTACTCAACACAGAATGAGTCCATGCAACTTATGTGATTTGTTAAGCACATTTTTACTACTGAACTTATTTAGGGTTGCCATAAAAAAGAGATTGAATACTTTTTGACTGAAGACATTTCAGCTTTTCATTTTTTGTAGATCAGTAGATCAGTGACACAAAATCTAAATTTGTATCCATTTTAAATTCAAGCTGTAACACCAAAATGTGAATTGTTTCAGGAAACGCGCATCACCACATCACAGGAGCACCATTTGAACGTATGAACGTTTTTGGGGCAAAAATCCCTTCTGGAACATGTGAACTTTCATTTTCCTTAATAACAAACTTGTATGTCATCTGTAAATACGAATAAATTGTTAAATTACGAGCCTAGTTGGTTTAGCCATGGAAAAAGGCAGAAACCTTGTTGGGGAATAATCAGAATTAGTTGGTAACATAGGTAAGATGTTTTATATTCATCATATGTTTGTAAGTTACTTCTCATCAGAATGTTATTTTTGTATACTACTGTGGCGGGGTTGCATTATCTGTTCTGTCAAGACTAAGTTACTTGGGCCGGAGAGAGGGGAGAGGTCAAGCGTGTATCTCTTGGCTCCACAATGTCTGTGTGCCAGTCAGTGTGTCTCTGTGATCTTGTCAAGATAGGTTGGATTTGATATATGGCTGTTGATATGGAGGATTTGTTTATGGTTCTGAGTTTGAGAAAATAGCATAGTTTAGGAGACAAAGCTGAACGATAAATTATGCCTATGCTGTCTGGATATGTGTGTCTTTGCTATAAAGGATCTCAGTTGCAATGTGTAAGGGACTCTCAGACAATTCATTGATAGACACTGAATTGATCTGAGAGTCACAGGGTTGTGATAGAGCTCATATAATTAAAGATGGACTTTGTGAAAACTAACTCTGACTTGTGTGTGGTTTGCTCTCATGATTTGGTAAATAGAGGAAATTTCCACGACAACCTTCCCGCTAGCCATGATTAGCTGAGATAATGAGTATGCTGGACATACCGAGAGATGAACTCGGATTGGTCTGCCATGTAGCACGCTTTTGTCTATAATATGAGCTTTCCAGTATGTGTAGGTAATCCTTTCTAAAGCAGCTTTTTTTTAAAGATATCACATAGTGGAACTCCATAAGCATTGCTCTCCACTTTTTGCACTTTTTTTTCTCCACTTTTTGCAAATAAAAGAGATCACACAGAAGGCTGTGTTGTATAAAACACCTGTCTCCAGATTACATCTTCAAACTAAGGACAACCATGGCATTCGTGACAGAGGGAGAAGCATCCATCCATGTATACGGGTAAGAGAGTCTAGCTAGCTACATTTTCAGATATTACACGTTTCTAATTTAGTTAGAAAGTCAGAAATTCTACTGTTAGCTAGCTAGCTAGCTAACATTAGCTGTGTTGTAATATTATTCGTATCTCAGAGCCCTTTTAATTGATAGTTATAGCCTAATGTTAGCTAGCTAACATTGAACCTGGTTGGTTAGCTATGTACAGATTCATGCAGGTTAGTAACGTTATGAGTTGGGATTATGATTGATTGTTTAGCTAATGTCGTGGTAATTTCCTGTATTACTAAGTGAAAGGAGAGTTTACAAACCACACACAGTCACAGTCAGAGTTATACTTTAAACTTCATATTTTAATCATATGAGCTTCACCATAGCCCTTTGACTCAGATCAATTCAGTGTCTATAAATGAATTCTGAGAGTGTCAACATAATGGCAACTGAGATCTTTTATAGCAAAGATCCACCCCTCTCAGGTCTTAGGAAAACTGCACAAAGGAAGACTTTTACTTGAGAGGAGTATCCCATAGCCAGACAGCATTAGCTATAAATTATCATTTAGTTTGCGCTCTAAGACAAGGTTCTAATCTCGTTCTTGGTACTTCATATTACCAAAACATTACCTCATCCAATGGCATATATCAATTGTCAATTCTAGATACTCCCATCTCAAATACACCCCTCCTGGACAAGCTCAAGGAGGAGAGTGAGCCTCTAGGTCTTATACTAGGTCAAGAGAAGGGCAACATCAGAGTGGACATACAATAGTTCCAGACACTGCCATACTCTTCCCCCAAGTGGGAAAAGTAGGGAGTGACTGGTGTACAGACATTGTGGAGCCAACTAACTGGTTCCCCATTAATCACGCCATCCCTTCACATGTTTTAGGAATAGTTACAGACACATTCACAGATAAGACAAGCCTGACCTCTCCCCTCTCTGGGCCCCAAGTAACTGAGCCCTAGCTGAGAAGAGATAACTGCAAACTGCCAACCCAATAGTCCAAAGAGATACATTCTAATGACAAGTATCTCACAAGCATATTATGAAAATAAAACATTTTTTCTATGTTACCCAACTAATTCTGATTCATCCCCAACACTAACTAGCTACATGTCTAAACAAAAGATGCAAGTAGCCATTTCAATAGAATGTTTATGATGTCACTGCGACAACTGTTGATAGCCAGAGCGAATTTACCAGCTACGTCTATCTACTCCGATTTCAGAGAACTCTCGCCTGAGTGTGCCAGAGCGCAGAATAACTGTCAAATTTACGAACGCTCAACACCCGTTGAATATGGCCGGTGTCAGTAAACATTGGCAAAAAAGTGTAATTAAATGTTTGCCAGCAGCACAGCTGCAGTCACCATCGCTCTGGATAACATAAACCAGCTCTGCTAGGGCAAGTAAAATGGTCAGAGTGAGCTGTTCTCTCATTTGTGTCTGGAAGTAGCTAGCCAACAATAGCCAGTTAGCTTGGGTGCTTGAGTGCTGTTATTAGGTCAGGACGCTCAGATCAGCCCTACTTTTCGGCCAGAGTGTCCAGTGTGCGCTCCGAGAGCAAAACACTCTGAATTTACAAACGGCCAATCTGACAACGCTCTGAGTTTAGAAAAGCCCAGAACCAACCCGTAGTATAAGCCAGCCTTTAGACTTGAAATATTTGATTGTTTAGTACATAGCCTCACATGTGAATTCTTAAAGAGATGGGTGGGCTAAAGCTTAAAAGGGTGTGAACGATGCTGAATGGGTGTAGACAAAGAAGAGTTCTCCAGTAGGTACCAAAACATTCAAGGGACATTTTCTCAAAAGTGAGGTTACCAGTTTATCAACTTTCAAAGCATAATTACTTTCCCATTGTTCCTCAAATGTAGTATATGATATACCATTTTATAGCTCTGAGTCTTTACTTTTATCCAATGTCAAAAACACTACTTCAAATCGAGCCGGTTGGCCACAAATGTGGAAAAAGTAAAGGGGTGTGAATGCTTTCTGAAGGCACTGTACCTGGAGGTGACAGCATTTCCACCCCAATATGCCAATATGCCCCCCTAGACACAACAAAAACGGGTCACAACTCCTACAGCTCTGTCACACGCTGGGTTTGTACAGAGTCAATGGTAGGCTTTAAGGGGACTCCTAGGGTAGGTACACCTACAGCTCATCCCTTGGCAGCAATACTGTAGATTACTTTGTCACTGACCTCAACCCAGTGCATTCACAGTAAGCCCACTGACACACCTATCAGATCCCAGCAAATTCCCAGTCTACTTGAACAGAGCAATACTCAATCAGGAGGTATCAAACCAAAATTAATGCACCCTTGTTCTCTTTACGTGAAACATGTAAGCATCGCATGTATGTCACTAGTGCTCATGAAATTTTGTAGCCGGTGATTGTCAAGCAAATAACTGCCGGTCTCACGGTAATTGACCGTTAATTAACATAAGCACATTTATCATCCCGGAACGTTTGACCCAAGTCATACAATTTCAAGGCAATGCTACCAAATACTAATTGGGTGTATATAAACTGCGCGATGGGACATCCCTGCCGGCCAAACCCTCCCCTAACCCAGACGACGCTGGGCCAATTGTGCACCGCCCCATGGGTCTCCCAGTCGCGGCCGGCTGTGACAGAGCCTGGACTCTAACCAGGTTCTCTAGTGACACAGCTAGAACTGCGATGCAGTGCCTTAGACCACTGTGCCAATTAGATTAAAATGTTGATAAACTATTAGGCTAAGTGCAGAAATGCGCACATAGGCTATAAGCGCAAATGTTCCATGTGGTGGTAATATGGTCACCGTAACAGCCCTACATGTGACCAATAGGGCCTGACCTATAGCCTATCATAATCACATCAATAAATTGGTTATAACAAACTCGGAACACAGTAATGTCCACAGCAAAATGGATGCGGAGGACATAAAAAAAGTACCTCGAAACAGGCACATGTTTACTGGTTGCTCGGGAGGGTAAATGGGCAGTCAGATCTGTGGAAGACTGGAGATTAAAAAAAGGAGGATACAGGAGCAAGTGTTGCGTAAGTATTATAATGTGCCAAACAGTTGCTGTTAGATTACAATATTATTATTTTTTTGACCAATTGTAACAGTGTAAACAACACTAAATAAATAAATGTACTAGAGAGTCTGTTCTAACAACAACAAAATATATATATAGCCTTTATTACTGCAGACTAAAAACAGTTGATGCATTCGTAAATTGCGGTTTATTTATTGTTTAGGCAAATTATCCAAAGCTTTTTTTGTTATTTAATCTTAAAACTAAAATGCTTGATTACATTCCAAAGCATGAATGTCTCGTATGCTGTGTGATGGCATGAAATAATGAATGATTGATTGATCGATACAGTAGCCTATATATTGAAATATAGGCCTAAGTAAGTTGTTGAATTAAGAATAAACAGGACGCCTACAGCTCGATGGCGGTTATACAAGGCTCCTACAGAAAGCCTGCTAATGATAACATGACTTATTATTCTAATGATGATCATAATAATAATTATAATAATAAGAAGGAGATTAAGAAAAAATAGGGTATAGGAGCGAGAGCTGCAAGCATATTATGTGTGACAAACAGGTGCTGCTAAATTACAATGTTATTTTTCTGTCTGTTTGGAACAGGGTAAACAACAGTAAATAAATTATAAGTAACAATAGTCTGTTCTAACCCTTTATTACAGCTTAGCGAAGATTAAAAACAGCAGAATCTGTGAAATGTCTTTATTCAATATTTTTCCGTAGGCATGATGCTTGGTTCTTTACAAAATCAGTGCTTTATTAAACATACACTCAAACAGGCAACAGAAGCAAGTTCTGTCTTATTTCTGTAGATATATATGGACGATTTATAAAGCCAAGCACATTTAACAGTTAGGCTATTGATTAAGTTGGAGTTTCCCATCTCCTCAATTTCCTTAGACAATTAGGCTAAGGCAAGGGCTGTTTCCTCATCTCTGCTGCTGCTCAATCCCAATATGCTGGTTGACTTTGCTATTATGCACATAGCAACATAGAGAAAGGCGCCAATTCTACGGCGCACTGAAGTTATATTTCAGAACTGCGGACAGCGACCGTATCCAACGTGGGAGAAAGCGCATTTGTTATAAAATAATATTAGATGTATCATTACATAATATAACCATATACAATTTCAGTATCACATGTCTTAGAGTGTTGGACTTTGCCATCCCTGTGGTCTCCGCAATGGATTAGTCCACTGAGACAGGCCTCCGCAATGGATTAGTCCACTGAGACAGGCCTCCGCAATGGATTAGTCCACTGAGACAGGCCTCCGCAATGGATTAGTCCACTGAGACAGGCCTCCGCAATGGATTAGTCCATTGAGACAGGCCTCCGTAATGGATTAGTCCACTGAGACAGGCGCGAATCGGACAGGTGTCTTGTGCACCATGAAAAGTTGACAAAAATTGAGACTGCTCAACTAAATCTCGGTTCGACTAACAGCCTATCGACCAAACAATCGACCAGTCGACTAAATGGGTTCAGCCCTACTGCAATAGAAAAGGTGTAAACATGGCCGTAGAAAGCCTTAACTGTATACTTGACCTTTCAGCTTCCCTATCAAATGTAAAATGTCAAGCTGACATCCTAATTAACAACAATGACAAATGGTGTGATGAAGAATGCAAAAACTTACGAAAGAAACTGAGAAAACGATCAAACCGAAGACATATAGACCCAGAAAACCTGAGCCTACGCCTTCAATATGGTGAAACTCCAAAACAGTACAGAAATACACTATGAAACTATCTGAGAGACAAGACAAGAAGGGCTTTCTACGCCATCAAAAGGAACATAAAATTTGACATCCAAATTAGGAGCTGGCTAAAAATACTTGCATCAGTTATAGAACCCATTGCCTTTTATGGTTGTGATGTCTGGGGTCCACTCACCAACCAAGAATTCACAAAACACCAAATTGAGATTGCATGCAGAATTCTGCAAAAACATCCTCTGTGTACAACGTAAAACACCAAATAATGCATGCAGAAAAGAATTAGGACGAAAGCTGCTCATGAACAAAATCCTTAAAAGAGCTGTTAAATTCTACAACCACCTAAAAGGAAGCGATTCCCAAACCTTCCATAACAAATCCATCACCTACAGAGAGATGATCCCAGAGAAGAGTCCCCTCAACAAGCTGGTCCTGGGGCTCTGTTCACAAAAACAAACAGAACCCACAGAGCATGGGGACAGCAACACAGTTAGACCCAATCAGATCATGAGAAAACAACAAAATAATTACTTGACACATTGGAAATAATTAACCAAAAAAAACAGCGCAAACTGGAATGCAGTTTGGGCCTCAACAGGATACCTGACCACTGTGACTGACCAAAAATGAAGGAAAGCTTTGATTATGTACAGACTCAGTAAGCATTGATAGGCATAGGTAGGCAGACAGGCTATGTGCACACTACAGTATGTGCAATGTGCAAAATGTGGAAACTAAGCTGAACTTCCTAACCTCCTGCCAAATGTATGTATCAAGGCACAAGGCGAGATCCAAATGCAGACACAGGAGGCAGATGGTTGGAGTCTTACAATGTTTATGAATACAAAGAGATGGGCAAGAGAATGGTCGTGGACAGGCAAAAGGTCAAAACCAGATCAGAGTCCAGGAGGTACAGAGTGGCAGACAGGCTCGTGGTCAAGGCAGGCAGAAAGGTCAGGCAGGCAGGTACAAAGTCCAGAAACAGGCAAGGGTCAAAACCGGAGGACTAGAAAAAGGAGAATGCAAAAAGCAGAACGGGAAAAACGCTGGTTAACTTGGAAACATACAAGACGAACTGGCACAGAGAGACAGGAAACACAGGGATAAATAAACTGGGGAAAATAAGCGACATCTGGAGGGGGTGAAGACAATCACTAGGACAGGTGAAGCAGATCAGGGCGTGACATTATGACCATATTAGAGACACATATTTCCCTCAGATTACACAGACCCACAAATTATTTGAAAACAAATCCAATTTTGATAAAAGTCTTGAAGGAGTTCCCACATATGCTGAGCAATGGTTGGCTGCTTTTCCATCACTCTGCGGTGCAACTTATCCCAAACCATCTCAATTTGGTTGAGGTCGGGTGATTGTGGTGGCCAGGTCATCTGATGCAGCACTCCATCACTCTTATTGGTCAAATACCCTTACACAGCCTGGAGGTGTGTTTTGGGTCATTGTCCTGTTAAAAACAGATGATAGTCCCACAAAGCGCAAAAAGATGGGATGGTGTATCGCTGCAGAATGCAGCTCTTTGGTCTTGGCCATAATGGATTTTGGAGTGTGACTGTTTGAGGTTGTGGTAACAAGTTCAAACAGGTGCCATTAATACAGGTAACGAGTGGAGGACAGAGGAGCCTCTTAAAGAAGAAGTTACAGGTCTGTGAGAGCCAGAAATCTTGCTGGTTTGTAGGTGACCAAATACTTATTTTCCACCATAATTTGCAAATAAATTCATTAAAAATCCTACAATGTAATTTTCTGGATTTTTTTTCTCATTTTGTCTGTCATAGTTGAAGTGTACCTATGATGAAAATTACAGGCCTGTCTCATCTTTTTAAGTGGGAGAACTTGCACAATTGGTGGCTGACTAAATACTTTTTTGCCCCACTGTATTGAAGCAACATCTCAAGACCAGTCAGGAAGTTGAAGCTTGGTCGCAAATGGGTCTTCCAAATGGACAATGACCCCAAGCATACTTCCAAAGTTGTGGCAAAATGGCTTAAGGACAACAAAGTCAAGGTATTGGAGCGGCCATCACAAAGCCCTGACCTCAATCCCATAGAAAATGTGGGGGCAGAACTGAAAAAGCGTGTGCTAGCAAGGAAGCCTACAAACCTGACTCAATTACACCAGCTCTGTCAGGAGTAATGGACAAAATTCACCAACTGATTGTGGGAAGCTTGTGGACGGCTACCCGAAACGTTTATACACAAGTTAAACAATTTAAAGGCAATGTTACCAAATACTAATTGAGTGTATGTAAACATCTGACCCACTGGGAATGTGATGAAAGAAATATAAAAGCTGAAATAAATCATTCTCGCTAGTATTATTCTGACTTTTCACATTCTTAAAATAAAGTGGTGATCCTAACTGAGACAACTCCTAAGACAGGGAATTATTATTTGGATTAAATGTCAGGAATTGGAAAAACTGTGTTTAAACGTATCTGGCTAAGGTGTATGTAAACTTCTGACTTCAACTGTACATGACATGTATTAATTACACTGCTAGAATGTTGCATTCGGAATGACTACTCATTAGCTTGAAGCGGGGGTCCATCGAGGCCCAGCGGTTCTAGTTTTAAAAGTAATTGTGCAGCGCATGCACACGTAGGAGGTCCTGTCAAGAAAATGTGCCCCAATGGAAATCAAACACCTGTCCAACTGATTAGTTCTGGTGCTGGCCATGCACATATTGCCATGTCATTCAGAGAGATTGTCTCTCACAAAAGAAATGCCAACCAAGGAGGGAGAGGGGGGAAATTCTACCTTTGTCAAGTGTCTGTGTTTATCTATAGAGCAGGATAGATGATGCATTGTGCCATTGAAACCTACAGTGAGGTAAAAAAGTATTTGATCCCCTGCTGATTTTGTACGTTTGCCCACTGACAAAGAAATGATCCGTCTATAATTTTAATTGTAGGTTAATTTGAACAGTGAGAGACTGTTCAAAAAATCCAGAGAAACGCATGTCAAAAATGTTATAAATTGATTTGCATTTTAATGAGGGAAATATGTATTTGACCCCTCTGCAAAACATGACTTAATACTTGTTGGCAAAACCCTTGTTGGCAATCACAGAGGTCAGATGTTTCTTGAAGTTGGCCACCAGGTTTGCACACATCTCAGAAGGGATTTTGTCCCACTCCTCTCTGAAGATCTTCTCCAAGTCATTAAGATTTCGAGGCTGATGTTTGGCAACTCGAACCTTCAGCTCCCTCCACAGATTTTCTATGGGATTAAGGTCTGGAGACTGGCTAGGCCACTCCAGGACCTTAATGTGCTTCTTCTTGAGCCACTCCTTTGTTGCCTTGGCCGTGTGTTTTGGGTCATTGTCATACTGGAATACCCATCCACGACCCATTTTCAATGCCCTGGCTGAGGGAAGGAGGTTCTCACCCAAGATTTAACAGTACATGTCCCCGTCCATCGTCCCTTTGATGTGGTGTAGCTGTCCTGTCCCCTTAGCATAAAAACACCCCCAAAGCATAATGTTTCCACCTTCATGTTTGACGGTGGGGATGGTGTTCTTAGGGTCATAGGCAGCATTCCTCCTCCTCCAAACACGGCGAGTTGAGTTGATGCCAAAGAGCTCCATTTTGGTCTCATCTGACCACAACACTTTCACCCAGTTGTCCTCTGAATCATTCAGATGTTCATTGGCAAACTTCAGACGGGCATGTATATGTGCTTTCTTGAGCAGGGGGACCTTGCGGGCGCTGCAGGATTTCAGTCCTTCATGGCGTAGTGTGTTACCAATTGTTTTCTTGGTGACTATGGTCCCAGCTGCCTTGAGATCATTGACAATATCCTCCCATGTAGTTCTGGAATGATTCCTCACCGTTCTCATGATCATTGCAACTCCACGAAGTGAGATCTTGCATGGAGCCCCAGGCCGAGGCAGATTGACAGTTCTTTTGTGTTTCTTCCATTTGCGAATAATCGCATCAACAGTTGTCACGTTCTCACCAAGCTGCTTGGCGATGGTCTTGTAGCCCATTCCAGCCTTGTGTAGGTCTACAATCTTGTCCCTGACATCCTTGGAGAGCTCTTTGGTCTTGGCCATGGTGGAGAGTTTGGAATCTGATTGCTTCTGTGGACAGGTGTCTTTTTTTACAGGTAACGAACTGAGATTAGGAGCACGGAGTGCTCCTAATCTCAGCTCGTTACCTGTATAAAAGACACCTGGGAGCCAGAAATCTTTCTGATTGAGAGGGGGTCAAAAACGTATTTCCCTCATTAAAATGCAAATCAATTTATAACATTTTTGACATGCTTTTTTCTGGATTTTTTGTTGTTGTTATTCTGTCTCTCACTGTTCAAATAAACCTACCATTAAAATTACAGACTGATCATTTCTTTGTCAGTGGGCAAACGTACAAAATTAGCAGGGGATCAAATACTTTCCCCCCTCACTGTATATATTACAGTGTCAAAACACTTTTGGAAATATTATATTCCAGAAAACAGACGTTCAAATTGGGGCCCTTGCTAGAATTTAACATCTTCAAGATGAAACAGTAAATAGAAATAGTAATTCTGTAGTTGGGGGACAACAATATCCTTTAATATGGGAGGCCGGTAGCCTAGTTAGGGCGTTGGGCCAGTAACTGCTAGAGTGAATCCCCGAGCTGACAAGAATCGTTCTGCCCCTGAACAAGGCAGTTAACCCACTGTTCCTATGCCGTCATTATAAATAAGAATTTGTTCTTAACTGACTTGCCTAGTTAAATAAAGGTTATATTAAACAAATTTAAAATAAAAATATCAGAGCTGCACGAATACAGAATAACCTGCTGTATTCACAGACTGTTATTGCCACAGTCTTCCAGGGGGATAGAAACACCAACTGATCAAATATTTTACTGGCAGTGACAGGGCGCCGAGCTGGACATGGAAAAAGTAGTCAAATCAATCTAGGCATAATGAGATCAAATAGATTTTTTAAAAAACAACATTTGATCACTTTACTTGAGGATATCTGTATTGATACATACAGCCTTCAGATAGCCAACCCTCCATGTGTTACACCTTCTCCTTTTCTATACCACACATGATATATTGCCAGCAGCATACCACCCTGTATCTCACTGCTGGCCTGCTTCTGAAGCTAAGACAGGGTTGGTCCTAGTCAGTCCCTGGATGGGAGACCAGATGCTGCTGGAAGTGGTATTGGAGGGCCAGTAGGAGGCACCCTTTCCTATGGTCTCAAAAATATATATCCCAATGCCCCAGGGAAGTGATTGGGCACATTGCCGTGTGCCGTCTTTTAGATGGGACGTTAAACGGGTGTCCTGACAGTCTGTGGTCACTAAAGATCCTATTGCACTTCTTGTAAGAGTAGGAGTGTTAACCCTGGTGTCCTGGCTAAATTCCCAATCTGGCCTTCATACCATCATGGTCACCTAATCATCGCCAGTTTACAATTGGCTCATTCATCCCCTGGAACTATTCCCCAGGTCATTGCTGTAAATAAGAATGTGTTCTCAGTTAACTTACTGGGCAAAAAAAAATAACCCAATTAATTTACATGCTGTTGGGTCTATAACTGGGTGTCCTGTTTTGGGGTATTGCACCATCAAAGTGGTTGTTAGTCCACTCACACACATAACAAAGTTTTACGTGTTACTGTAGCTTTGTTGCCAACCTTACTTTGCTACCTGACAACTTTACGTTTTTTCTTTTTAGTTACCGTTTATATTTTAGTTTTTCCCTCACTCAACTTTTTTTCTTTCAACTTTTCCCCTCCGGACTCTTTATCTGGACGTGGTTCGTCAGGACCTCCAACAGCCGAAGCTAAGTAGTAACATTAAAATGATGCCATCTAAATTGCAGTCGCTGTACTCATAATATACAGGGGAACAGTCGCCTTACGGCGAGGATAGCTGTGCTGCAAGCCCAGCTTCAGACGCAATTGTTAGGCAAGGGTAATTTCAGTGTAGGAAAGGATGAAACAGCGTCTTTGCCACCAGTATAAATCCCCTCGCAGGGTCCTCGCAGCCGGACAACTTTCTCATGGCTTCTGGAGGGAAATGCTGTAGGAATGCTCAACCGGTGTCGCTCATTCAGCCGACATAACCTTTCAACCGATTTTCCCCATTAAGCATTGAGTCTGAGGCCGAGCCTTCTCTTTGGGGTCTGAGACGCCGAAGCCTCCCACCATTAGCTCTGACAAATTGAAAACGATAGGTCATTGGCGACTCCATTACCCGCAGTATTAGACTTAAAAAGAATCATCCAGTGATCATACACTGTTTACCAGGGGGCAGGGCAGCCAACGTTAAGGCTAATCTGAAGATGGTGCTGGCTAAAGCTAAAACTGGCGAGTGTAGAGAGTATAGAGATATTGTTATCCATGTCGGCACCAACGATGTTAGGATGAAACAGTCAGAGGTCACCAAGCGCAACATAGCTTCAGTAAATCATAGCTTTTGTAACATAGCTTTTGTAAATCAGCTAGAAAGATGTGTCGGCATCGAGTAATTGTCTCTGGCCCCCTCCCAGTTAGGGGGAGTGATGAGTCCTACAACTCAATTGCTGGTTGAAAACTGTTTTCTGCCCCTTCCAAAAGATAGAATTTGTAGATAATTGGCCCTCTTTCTGGGACTCACCCACAAACAGGACCAAGCCTGGCCTGCTGAGGAGTGACGGACTCCATCCTAGCTGGAGGGGTGCTCTCATCTTATCTACCAACATAGAGCCCTGTCTAACTTCTCTAGCTCCACAATGAAATAGGGTGCAGGCCAGGCTGTTAGCCAGCCTGCCAGCTTAGTGGAGTCTGCCACTAGCACAGTCAGTGTAGTCAGCTCAGCTATCCCCATTGAGACCGTGTCTGTGCCTCGACCTAGGTTGGGCAAAACTAAACATGGCGGTGTTCGCCTTAGCAATCTCACTAGTATAAAGACCTCCTCCATTCCTGCCATTATTGAAAGGGATCGTGATACCTCACATCTCCAAATAGGGCTACTTAATGTTAGATCCCTCACTTCAAAGGTAGTTATAGTCAATGAACTAATCACTGATCATAATCTTGATGTGATTGGCTTGACTGAAACATGGCTTAAGCCTGATGAATTTACTGTGTTAAATGAGGCCTCACCTCCTGGTTACACTAGTGACCATATCTTCAGTGCATCCCACAAAGGCGGAGGTGTTGCTAACATTTACGATAGCAAATTTCAATTTACAAAAAAATAAATGACGTTTTCGTCTTTTGAGCTTCTAGTCATGAAATCTATTCAGCCTACTCAATCACTTCTTATAGCTACTGTTTACAGGACTCCTGGGCCATATACAGCGTTCCTCACTGAGTTCCCTGAATTCCTATCGGACCTTGTAGTCATAGCAGATAATATTCTAATTTTTGGTGATTTTAATATTCACATGGAAAAGTCCACAGACCCGCTCCAAAAGGCTTTCGGAGCCATCATCGACTCAGTGGGTTTTGTCCAACATGTCTCTGGACCTACTCACTGTCACAGTCATACTCTGGACCTAGTTTTGTCCCATGGAATAAATGTTGTGGATCTTAATGTTTTTCCTCATAATCCTGGACTATTGGACCACCATTTTATTACGTTTGCAATCGCAACAAATAATCTGCTCAGACCCCAACCAAGGAGCATCAAAAGTCATGCTATAAATTCTCAGACAACACAAAGATTCCTTGATGCCCTTCCAGACTCCCTCTGCCTACCCAAGGACGTCAGAGGACAAAAATCAGTTAACCACCTAACTGAGGAACTCAATTTAACCTTGCGCAATACCCTAGATGCAGTTGCACCCCTAAAAACTAAAAACATTTGTCATAAGAAACTAGCTCCCTGGTATACAGAAAATACCCAAGCTCTGAAGCAAGCTTCCAGAAAATTGGAAAGGAAATGGCACCACACCAAACTGGAAGTCTTCCGATCGAAGAGCCCTCACTGCTGCCTGATCATCCTATTTTCCAACTTAATTGAGGAAAATAAGAACAATCCGAAATGTATTTTTGATACTGTCGCAAAGCTAACTAAAAAGCAGCATTCCCCAAGTAAGGATGGCTTTCACTTCAGCAGTAGTAAATTCATGAACTTCTTTGAGGAAAAGATCATGATCATTAGAAAGCAAATTATGGACTCCTCTTTAAATCTGCATATTCCTCCAAATCTCAGTTGTCCTGAGTCTGCACAACTCTGCCAGGACCTAGGATCAAAAGAGACATTCAAGTGTTTTAGTACTATATCTCTTGACACAATGATGAAAATAATCATGGCCTCTAAACCTTCAAGCTGCATACTGGACCCTATTCCAACTAAACTACTAAAAGAGCTGCTTCCTGTGCTTGGCCCTCCTATGTTGAACATAATAAACGGCTCTCTATCCACTAGATGTGAACCAAACTCACTAAAAGTGGCAGTAATAAAGCCTCTCTTGAAAAAGCCAAACCTTGAAAATATAAAAATCTATCGGCATATATCGAATCTTCCATTCCTCTCAAAAAATTTAGAAAAAGCTGTTGCGCAGCAACTCACTGCCTTCCTGAAGACAAACAATGTATACGAAATGCTTCAGTCTGGTTTAGACCCCATCATAGCACTGAGACTGCACTTGTGAAGGTGGTAAATTACCTTTTAATGGCATCAGACCGAGGCTCTGCATCTGTCTTCGTGCTCCTAGACCTTAGTGCTGCTTTTGATACCATCGATCACCACATTCTTTTGGAGAGATTGGAACGCCAAATTGGTCTACACAGACAAGTTCTGGCCTGGTTTAGATCTTATCTGTCGGAAAGATATCAATTTGTCGGGGTTCCTCAAGGTTCAGTTTTAGGACCACTATTGTTTTCACTATATATTTTAACTTTCACTGCTATGCGGATGACACACAGCTGTACATTTCAATAAAACATGGTGAAGCCCCAAAATTGCCCTCGCTAGAAGCCTGCGTTTCAGACATAAGGAAGTGGATGGCTGCAAACGTTCTACTTTTAAACTCGGACAAAACATAGATGCTTGTTTTAGGTCCCAAGAAACAAAGAGATCTTCTGTTGAAACTGACAATTAATCTTGATGGTTGTACAGTCGTCTCAAAAAAAACTGTGAAGGACCTCGGCGTTACTCTGGACCCTAATCTCTCTTTTGAAGAACATATCAAGACTGTTTCAAGGACAGCTTTTTTCCATCTACGTAACATTGCAGAAATCAGAAACTTTGTCCAAAAATGATGCAGAAAAATGAATCCATGCTTTTGTTACTTCTAGGTTAGACTACTGCAATGCTTTACTTTCTGGCTAAAGCACTAAATAAACTTCAGTTAGTGCTAAATACGGCTGCTAGAATCCTGACTAGAACCAAATAATTTGATCATATTACTCCAGTGCTAGCCTCCCTACACTGGCTTCCTGTTAAGGCAAGGGCTGATTTCAAGGTTTTACAGCTAACCCACAAAGCATTACATGGGCTTGCTCCTACCTATCTTTCTGATTTGGTCCTGCCGTACATACCTACACGTACGCTACGGTCACAAGACGCAGGCCTCCTAATTGTCCCTAGAATTTCTAAGCAAACAGCTGGAGGCAGGGCTTTCTCCTATAGAGCTCCATTTTTATGGAATGGTCTGCCTACCCATGTGAGAGACGCAGACTCGGTCTCAACCTTTAAGTCTTTACTGAAGACTCCTCCTCTCTTCCGTGGGTCATATGATTGAGTTAGGTCTGGCCCAGGAGTGTGAAGGTGAACGGAAAGGCTCTGGAGCAACGAACCGCCCTTGCTGCCTCTGCCTGGCCGGTTCCCCTCTCTCCACTGGGATTCTCTGCCTCTAACCCTATTACAGGGGCTGAGTCACTGGCTTACTGGTGCTCTTTCATGCCGTCCCTAGGAGGGGTGCGTCACTTGAGTGGGTTGAGTCACTGACGTGATCTTCCTGTCTGGGTTGGCGCCCCCCCTGTGGCGGAGATCTTTGTGGGCTATACTCGGCCTTGTCTCAGGATGGTAAGTTGGTGGTTGAAAACATCCCTCTAGTGGTGTGGGGGCTGTGCTTTGACAAAGTGGGTGGGGTTATATCATTCCTGTTTGGCCTGTCCGGGGGTATCATCGGATGGGGCCACAGTGTCTCCTGACCCCTCCTGTCTCAGCCTCCAGTATTTGTGCTGCAGTAGTTTATGTGTCGGGGGGCTAGGGTCAGTTTGTTATATCTGGAGTACTTCTCCGGTCTTATCCGGTGTCCTGTGTGAATTTAAGTATGCTCTCTCTAATTCTCCCCAGTCCACCTGGACGTGCTGCTGCTTCAGTTTCAACTGTTCTGTCTGCGGCTATGGAACCCTGACCTGTTCACTGGACGTGCTACCTGTCCCAGACCTGCTGCTTTCAACTCTCTAGAGACAGCAGAAGCGGTAGAGATACTCTTAATGATCGGCTATGAAAAGCCAACTGACATTTACTCCTGAGGTGCTGACTAGCTGCACCCTCGACAACTACTGTGATTATTATTATTTGACCATGTTGGTCATTTATGAACATTTGAACATCTTGGCCATGTTCTGTTATAATCTCCACCCGGCACAGAAGAGGACTGGCCACCCCTCATAGCCTGGTTCCTCTCTAGGTTTCTTCCTAGGTTTTGGCCTTTCTAGGGAGTTTTTCCTAGCCACCGTGCTTCTACACCTGCATTGCTTGCTGTTTGGGGTTTTTCGGCTGGGTTTCCGTACAGCACTTTGAGATATCAGCTGATGTAAGAAGGGCTATATAAATAAATTTGATTTGATGATTTGAACAACAGTTCCTGCCCTCCTTAGGGACCCTAGAACAGACGACTTGCTTCCCTCTGACAAACCTAGATGGGCTGGATAGGAGAGGAAAGAGCCCTGCTCCATGTCATTATATCGCCAGCTGTGTTACCGTGGCCAAGGCGTCACACTCAACATTGGAATTACCCTGACAACATTGCCGGGGTCCCCAGAGTTGCACCCATGGTAACTACAAGTCTCCCCAATAAAACAGAAAGGCAGACGTACTTGTAAGAGTGAGAATCCCTCCCTCCCTCTTTGCCTCCCTCCCTCCAATGGGTGATGGAAAGCAGCTGTTCCAGTGTCTAGCTGGGGCTGTTTCAACAGTCACATCGGATTACTGTCAGAGAGGTTTGCTAAATAATTTCCCCAGTCGTAAGAGCTACAGTATGTACCAAAGACTTCGTTAATCTTAAGTAAACAAGCAATTTCCTTTGCCCAATTTATTGTTTGCCTCCTCTCTCACACTCAATCTCTCTCTCTCCCTGGATTTTGCAAACACCTGGACCGTTATCTTTCATTCAAAGCAGAAAGATGTTTAGAGTTAGTTTACTTCATGAATAAAAAATAATAAAACACCTTTCGTTGTCTGAATACAAGACAAGAAAGGAGGTTACTTACTGTATTAATGTTTTGAGTGTAAACCAGTCTTGTGGATAAACAACTTCACTGTTTACAATTGATCCTGGACACAATAGATCATGAACACATTTAAGATTCTGCTAAATATAGCGTATTTAGTGCGTATTTAATGCATATTTATTATAGCATATTTAATGCTGTTTGATGGAAAATGCATCAAACAGCAAAACATAAAAAACCCATTCACTCTAAAACAACAACATGCCAATGTAAGAAAGAGCTACTGTCTAAGATAGTGGCCGATTCCCCTCTGCTCAAATCTCTGCTACAAACATCAATATTACATTACAACCCATCCGTCTCAACACAGCAGACGGCCTGCTGGTCCATGTCTTATATATTTGAATCCTGGCACTAGTACAATTGTTACGGCTGTCGTCGGAATGAGACCAAGGCGCAGCGTGGTAGGCGTACATTTTGAATTTATTAAATGAACAAACTAAAAAAACAAGAAATATAAACGACACATAAAGTAATGGAGCGCTAAACCAGCAACTAACAAAAACAAGATCCAAATAGAGAAAATAGAATAGAGAAATAAAACGGCTCTCTAAGGTCAGGGCGTGACAACAATACAATATATTATTTACTGTGAAAGGCCAGCCTCCGAGTGACAACTAACAAAGGGAGGTCTAAACTGAATTGTTGCTGTGTATTAAACAGAAGAAACAACACGGAGGTTCCAGATGTACACACACACACAGGCACGCACACACACACACACGTATGCAAAGTAAACACACACACACACACACTTAAACCCACACGCTCAAGCAAACTCTGACCTTTGGCCACCACAGCACAGGGCCATCGTACCCATAATGCACTACTGTAACAACATGTGACAGAGTCCAGATGGTATCTCTGAGGATACAGCTACAGTCAAGGATCAGGATCAGGCAGGAGGAGCATTCATAATTGGAGAGCGCTTTAACAATGGAACAACCATAGGCAATAGTCACACATTCACAGCAGGGCATTGATGTTAACTTCAAAATGTCTTTAACCATCAAAGTCTCCCAAAAAAAACTGGGTCTCCCATTTCAGTCTTTTCTCAAACGGGTTTATACTATTCTGAGCGGCTGTGTGAGCTGGAAAATCCACCGTGATGACTCAAAGCAAAGAAGCCCTGTGTTCATAGTACTGAATCAAAGATGGTCAATGTGATACCTACTCCTGTTAGGAAGCTAAACATTCACTGAGAATACAAGTCTTGGAAAATGCACAGGAAACAAAGGTGCATACATTATGTTAATCTGAAACTGGTGCAGCACAACATGGAATGAGAAGCAGATGCCATTGCATTACCTTGATGAAAAGGCGTTTTGCTTTACAATGAAGGCTGTAAGCATGAAATACTGAGTGCTGTGCTGGATCAGGGAGGAAAGGAAAAAGGTATGCTGTATGTACTGTATGCCTACTGGTTTACAACACAGAAAACGCAGTATACAAAATGGAATACAATACAACCTCACATGGGCATACAAATCAAATTCCCCATGTCCTTGTTGTAATAACAAAGGCACAGAGACAGACAGGCTCTCACTGAATGACCAGAAGACATGCCACTCAATGGGAGAGCATATAGCCTTTAGTGGCTGGGTAGTCTTAACCCACATAGTCTGTCATGAACCATCCATCACCTTTGAGAGAAACTGAAAGTGGCTGGCTGTGCTACCGGAGAATAAAAAACAAACCCACTGTGATCTCCATCCACCCCCACTCATTCCACTAGGTAGCAGCCAACGTTATTGCTAACAAAAACACGGTAAATTGTGTATTGCGTATAGTTCTCTGTGAAAAAGCAACATCGCCAGTGGGATGAGTTGGTGTAATTCAACGTAAAATTAGTGGTTGTGATATTCAGATTTTTTTTCTAGGCCATGATAAATGATGCAGCGGAATGCGTCAGCAAGCAACACATTGTCTGGTTTCCATTAGTTACAAATTGATACATAGTTGAACACAAATGGAAATAGCAGCATGAATAACTTAATCTATTACGCAGGAAAGACAAGTGCTTTCATTTGGAAAAATAAAACAAATAAACAAAGAATAAGTTGAAATATCAGTGACCAGATAAAAGGATTGGCATTTATTGGACAAATGACTCTCATTACAATTATAAATACACTGTGAATTTCTCATAAGAATTCTTCATAAATGAGACATTACTGTACTTGTAATTAACTAAGTGCGCATGCCTACCATGTTGTAGTGTAGGTAGTAAAGGAGAGAAGAGGAGCTGCAGAGTACTCTATAGAGTGCTCTATATTCATTTTGGGTATTACATAATGCCATTGCAAAAATGTTGTCTATCGCTCACCATCTCACCCCACTTCTCCCCATCTCACACTCACTCAATCACTCAAGCCCACACACACACACACAGATGCACACACACACACCATCTGTTCCTCCTGCACTCTGTGCCCTGCGGCCTGTGAAGTGCATTGGCCCTACCTGGCTCCAGCTCCAGAGAGAGAGAGAGAGATGGGAGGTCTACTCTGCTCTCTTTTCCCGCTATGTGCCCTGAAGCTCTGGGCTTTAAGTGTAAAACTCTGATCTGAATAGACTACCCTCATTTTTTTTTTTTTACCTTTATTTAACTAGGCAAGTGAGTTAACAACAAATTCTTATTTACAATGAAAGCCTACCCTGGCCAAACCCAGACGACACTGAGACAATTGTGCGCTGCTCTATGGGACTCCCAATCACAACCGGATGTGAAACAGCCTGGATTTGACCAGGGACTGTAGTGATGCCTCTTGCAATGAGATGCAGTGACTTAGACTGCTGCGCCATAATGGTGCTGAATCTGAGGGTGGGAACCAGACAAGCAGCTAGGCTTGACATGACTTTCAAAGGAAAGACAAGCTGAGTGCCGATTGAAGAATTGAATTGAATTCTAGCAATTATGAAAGATCAACGCAACTATAGTGCTGTAAATGCATTTAAGATGCTTGCTTTTGTGTAGGAGGGAAACGGCTAAGTGGCTTCAAACTCTGACATTTAGTTTTAGTCTAAAAGTAAATGGTGGAATCCTCCAGGTAATTCATAGGGTGTTTCAATAGATTAAGGCTTGAAAGATGTGCAAGGACAGAGTAGGTACATTATCAGATACCTATTCTTCCGCAAAGAGGAAACATAATAGCACTCAAGACATGTTCTCTTTCCTGGCCTAAGTGAAGACTGCAACATTCAATATTTATAGAGAGCAGCACATGGAATAGAGTCATGATCCCTTCATATCCTGTTTATGCTCTGTGTGTGTGTGTGTGTGTGTGTGTGTGTGTGTGTGTGTGTGTGTGTGTGTGTGTGTGTGTGTGTGTGTGTGTGTGTGTGTGTGTGTCAGTGTTTAGCATATCACGTGGTTTTCTATGCCACTCTAACCATTACCCTAACATGACAAAATACTTTTCAGCTGTCTTTGTAGGGCTGTATTCCTCCTTAAGGCTCGCCAGAAGGGGACTGGCCACCCTTCAGAGCATGGTTCCTCTCTAGGTTTCTTCCTAGGTTCCTGGCTTTCATGGGAGATTTTCCTAGCCATCGTGGCTCTA
The DNA here is from genome assembly GCF_057628025.1 of Oncorhynchus mykiss. Classification (NCBI taxonomy): domain Eukaryota; kingdom Metazoa; phylum Chordata; class Actinopteri; order Salmoniformes; family Salmonidae; genus Oncorhynchus; species Oncorhynchus mykiss. The sequence goes on from NC_143022.1 coordinate 23,472,694, forward strand.
CATCTGCATTGCTTGCTCTCTGGGTTCTGTATAAGCACTTTGTGACATCTGTCGATGTAAAAAGGGTTTTATAAATACATTAAATTGACTGACTTACCAAAGAGCCTGCGGTGGAATATGAACTTCCCGGCAAACATTCCGGTGACAATGGCCATCAGCCACGAGATGACTTTGAGGACGCTCCATCCTCCACCAGGGTACTTGTTCACTATGAAGGAGAAGCAGTTTCCCACCACGATCATGTGAGCCTCTGTCTGGCTGTGGGAGACAGGGTCCTCAGCAAAGATAAGGAAGTTGCAGAAAGTGACGAGGTAGGCCACAAACAGACGAGACCAGGGGTGCTGGAAATAGTACCGCAAACAGGGATCTATATCCATTTTGAAGGACCCCAAGCCACAGTCCACCTGAAGAGGGAGAGAATATTGTTGCCTGAGTGAAATCTGCAACAGATTACAGTGGAAATATTACAGAGTTCATGAGATTACAGATGAAAAACTAGAGACGTCCGTCCAGACTGAGATTATTCTAAATTCAGACGACTCAGATTATTCTGTAGCGTGATCACCACGCTAAGAGCAGCAGGACAGACAAGTGGTCTATCATCCAGACTGAGATTATCTGAAAAACGTCTATCAGTCAGGTCAACAGTGTAGTTTCAGAGCGTCATTATGGTCATCTACTCCTCAAATGGTGTCAGATTTGTATTTATTTTACATTTCTCTTCCTTTAAATCTAGTATTTCGCCAGGGATGACCTTTGACGTCAGAGGTTTTCCAGAGACCATTCACTCAATCAATAAAATTATCTAAAGATACACTGTCACACAAGGCAGTCTCTTGGAGCTGCCTCACATTCACTGCCTAGCTGTTTGTCTGGTTCCCACCCTCAGATTTATCACCATCATGCTGATATTTTGGTTCCACTGCCAGGCAGTGCTTGGGTCGGTTCTCAACAGGACAGTGAGCCCACTGTATTTTCAAATCTGTGGACAATTATTTACTCCAGGACTCCACCTCGTCACTCACTCACTGCCGTGCACATTCTTGGCGGTCTCAAATATTTTCCCTCCGGTCTCCTCCGACCCTGTTTCCTAAAATATCCATACTGGGAATTTGTATGATGATGTAAAGCCCCAGATATAGAGCAGTGTCAAATTGGGCTATGTGGATATTACATTTCACCAGCATCATGTTTGTCTTGGTATAATGTGCCACCATAGGTGTTGTTGATGTTATGACTCAGGGGAGGTTTATGACAAATAAGTTAACATATGGATTTTGTTAAGATGGTCATACCAAGGCAGTTTTAGCTACTTGATTTAGAATTTTAGGACCCCTTTAGTTATAAAATATATATAAAAACATTTTATGATGAAACATTGAATTTGGCCTTACTGCTATCAGCCCATGGCCCATTGAATAACACATTCAGACATGGAAAAACAGATAGTAAAAAAAATTATCAAAAGGAAGTTTGTTTTAAAGTGTCTGTTCTACACTACATGGCCAAAAGTAGGTGGACACCCATTCAAATGAGTGGATTTTGCTATTTCAGCCACACCCGTTGTTGACAGGTGTATAAAATCGAGCATGCAGCCATGCAATGTCCATAGACAAACAATGGAAGTAGGATGGCCGTACTGAAGAGCTCAGTGACTTTTAACGTGGCACCGTCATAGGATGCCACCTTTCCAACAAGTCAGTTTGTAAAATGTCTGGAGCAACAACGGCTCAGCCGCAAAGTGGTAAGCCACACAAGCTCAAAGAATGGGACTGCCGAGTGCTGATACACGTAGTGCATAAAAATCGTCTGTCCTCAGTTGCAACACTCACTACCGAGTTCCAAATACTGTAGCCTCTGGAAGCACCGTCAGCACAAGAACTGTTCGTCGGGAGCTTCATTAAATGAGTTTCTATGGCCGTGCAGCTGCACACAAGCCTAAGATCACAATGCGCAATGCCAAGCATCGGCTGGAGTGGTGTAAAGCTCGCTGCCATTGGACTGGAGCAGTGGAAACACGTTCTCTGGAGTGATGAATCATGCTTCACCATCTGGCAGTCCAACTGACAAATCTGAGTTTGGAGGATGCCAGGAGAACCCAACCTGTCTGAATGCATAGTGTTAACTGTAAAGTTTGGTGGAGGAGGAATAATGGTCTGGGGCTGTTTTTCATGGTTCGGGTTAGGCCCCTTTGTTCCAGTGAAGAGAAATCTTAACACTACAGCATACAATGACATTCTAGAACACCTTTGGGTTGAATTGAAACGCCGACTGTGAGCCAGGCCTAATCACCCAACATTAGTGCCCGAACTCACTAATGCTCTTGAGGCTGAATGGAAGTAAGTCCTCACAGCAATGTTCCAACAGCTAGTGGAATGCCTTCCCAGAAGAGTGGAGGCTATTATAGCGGCAAAGGGGGGACAACTCCATATTAATGCACATGATATTGGAATGAGATGTTTGACAAGCATTTGTCCACATTTATATATTTTTTTCACCTTTATTTAACCAGGTAGGCTCGTTGAGAACAAGTTCTCATTTTCAACTGCAACCTGGCCAAGATAAAGCAAAGCAGTGCGACATAAACAACACAGTTACACATGGGATAAACAAGCGTACAATAGATAAATCTGTATACAGTGTGTACAAATGAAGTAAGGAGGTAAGGCAATAAATATGCCAATAGTGGAGAAGTAATTACAATTTAGCAATTTACACTGGAGTGATATGTGCAGATGAGGATGTGCAAATAAAAATACTGGTGTGCAAAAGAGCAGAAAAACATACTTTTGGTCATGTAGTGTATATCTGAGCGATATAAGAAAGATCAGGAAAGTATTATATATTTTTTATCTGTATTTAACCCCTTTTTTGGCACAAAACTACTTCCATATACACTGAGCATACAAAACATTAAGAACACCGGCTCTTTCCATGATATAGGTAGATTGCATTGACCAGGTGAAAGCTATGATCCCTTATTGATGTCACTTGTTAAATCCACTCCAATCAGTAGGGATTGAGTATTATCTGAGATGGGCTAAATGGGCCCTGTCATTGGACACAGCACCGCTGTTGTGCGGATGGGGAGATGCATCTGTGTATCCAGTTCATCAAATTAATAGAGTCGATGTCTGCGCCCACGCGGAAACTTAATTAGCATAATTAAGTTAGCATAGCATTATATATATATATATATATAATACTCTATCCATATGCTTTACCAATCTCGAATGGAATTATCTGATTACAAAATTGAAACCTACCTCAGTGCACAATGGTGTGTGCACGGCATCTACATATTGATTTAATAAGAAAGCATCCCCTTGATATGGATAGGCCTACATACACAGACACACACTCCACGCACTTACTTGTTCCACGCTTCTTTGCGTTTCCCCCTCAAAAAGTACTGTCAAAACGAGAAGCCCCGCTCCCGCACGGCTCTCTCTCCTGCCTATCATGCCCGGCGAGCCGACAGCGGCGCTCTAATCATCGTAACGACGAGAGCTGAATCGGTTGAGGCGGGATTATCCATGCTATCTGTTGTTGCTAAAAACAGATGCACCCCCAAATCCTCTGCCATTGTGTTGGCTGTCCATGCAGCGGCGTGGCAGGGCAGCGAGGCGCTGCTTTGCACCGCCGGAGCGGCTCGCAGTTTTCTATGTGTGATGATGATGGAGAGTCGCGCGATGGCTGGATGCTTCTATCCCCACGACTGGCGCATACCATCAGTGCATTGCAATGTAACTGCAATATAACAAACACATCGAGTTTCCCACTGATGGCAGGGTGATGTTCATAGAGCATACAAATATTTATTTTTATATACAGAGGGGAATGCGTATACCCCTTTCTGTGTTTGCAAACATTGTCGCACGAGGGCGAAGGAAGCACGCTGGTGGCAGAACACCGAGGAGTTCTTATAGAACGCCAGCAAATTTAGGGTGATTTACATGCGAAAATAGGGTTCTGAGTTAAATAATGTTCTGGTTATAAAAAACGAAGGAATTTTATTCCTCGTCCCATTAAAACATACACTACATTACCAAAATATGGACACCTGGTCCTCAAACATCTCATATTCCAAAATCATGGGCATTAATATGGAGTTGGTCCCCCTTTGCTACTATAACAGCCTCCACAATGCTGCGGGGAGTTACTTCCATTCAGCCACATTAGTGAGGTCTGGCACTAATGTTGGGCGATTAGGGCTGGCTTGCAGTCATTGTTCCAATTCTTCCCAAAGGTGTTGGGGATGAGGGCCTTCCCCAAAATGTTGCAACAAAGTTGGAAGCACAGAATCGTCTAGAATGTCATTGTATTCTGTATCGTTAAGATTTCCCATCTCTGGAACTAAGCGGCCTGGACCATGAAAAACAGCCACAGACTATTATTCCTGGTCCACCAAACTATAAAGTTGGCACTATGCATTCCGGCAGGTAGCGTTCTCCTGGCATCTGCCAAACCCATATTTGTCTGTTAGACTGCCAGATGGTGAAGCATGATTCATCACTCCAGAGAACACGTTTCCACTGTTCCAATGGCAACGAGTCCAATGGCAGCGAGCTGCTCCATTTCATGAAGCTCGCAACAAACAGTTATTGTGCTGACATTGCATCTAGAGGCAATTTGGAACTCGGTAGTGAGTGTCACAACCGAAGACAGACGATTTTACGAGATACGCGCTTCAGCACTTGGGGGTGCCTTTCTGTGAGCTTGTGTGGCCTACCACTTCACGGCTGAGCCATTGTTGCTCCTAGATGTTTCCACTTCACAAAAACAGCACTTACAGTTGACTGGGGCAGCTCTAGCAGGGGCAGAAATTTGATGAACTGACTTGTTGGAAAGGTGGCACCCTATGATGGTGCCATGTTGAAAGTCACTGAGCTCTTCAGTAAGGCCATTCTACTGCCAATGTTTGTCTATGGAGATTGCATGGATTTTATAGCCAAATCCACTCATTTGTCCACATACTTTTGTATATATAGGGTATTTTGTAATGGGATGTAATTGTAAATCAAAATGACTGTAAATGGTTTTCTTACTACTCTCACCTTTTTAGAATATTGACATTTTGACAGTGTCCCAGTACTACTGTCAAACTGGGACAACCTATTACTGTCAAACTGGGACACTCCTCTAGGCCATTTTAATGCAGAAAAAATATTTAGGGGGATTATGAAATACATTTTATAAAAAGGATCAAATGCTAAATGTCATTTTCCTCTAATCTGCTATCAGCTAGCTTGCTAGCAAAATCTACAGTAGCATAGCTGCATTTTACTTAGAAAGATATTACCTCACTAACAATAAAAATCCTAGCTGACAATATTCATAACCATACAGGTATATGATGACTAAAAAAGTTTATTTTGCTGTATTTGACCGTCTTGAAAATATGAATTGTCATTTTTGAGGGATGAGGTCTTTCTGGTTTCATTCAACAACAAAAAATGTCCTCTACAGTGTAGTGCTGAGAATGTTGAGCTGATAGGCCTAGATGAAGCCCATTTTGTTTTATTTATAGGATATATAATTACATATAGGCTACATCATAATTATAATCAAGTATAATACTAATAATAACAATGATAATAATAATAGTACATTATAATTTGTAATGGTCCACAAACAATTTACACAAAAAAATGCCACAGGCAGATAGGGCAGCCGTGCTTCTAGTGCTTCTAGCAACTTTGGAGTATTTCGTTTTTTTAATGTATTATTTCTTACATTATTAGCCCAGAATTTTGGTTGTTATTACATACAGCAACATACATAAGAAGAACTTTTGGATATCAGAGCGACGGCAACTTACCAGCATTACAACCAGGAATACGACTTTCCCGAATCGGATCCTTTGTTCGTAACCCTGAGGGCAATTGAACTGATTCCAGAAGCTGATCTAAAACACAGCTGGAAAATAAGTATTCAGAGTGGACTTGTAGTCCGACTCAGAAGGCGTGCACACCACCCTCCGCTTCCGAGTATATTACTCGCTAATGTTCAGTCTCTGGATAATAAAGTTGACGAGCTCAAGCCGATGATTTCCTTCCAGAGAGACATCAAGGATTGTAACATACTTTGTTACCCGGAAACATGGTTCTCTCGGGATATACTGTCTGAGTCCGTACAGCCAGTTGGGTTCTCAGTTCATCGCGCAGACAGGAATAGATATCTCTCCGGGAAGAAGGGCGGGGGTGTATGTTTCATGATTAACTACTTAGGGTGTGATTGTGATAACATACAGGAACTCAAGTCCTTGTTTACCCGACCTAGAATACCTCACAATCAAATTCCGACCGTATTAACTCCCAAGAGAATTCTCTTCGGTTATAGTCACATATTCACCCTCACATACCACGACAGACTTCAAAGAACTTCACTGGACATTATGCAAACTGGAAACCACATTTATTGTAGCTGGGGATTTTAACAAAGCAAATTTGAGAAAAATGCTACCGAAGTTCTATCAACACATTGACTGTAGTACTCGCGCACTTGACCACTGCTACTCCAACTTCTGGGATACCGAACAGGCCCTCCCCTGCCCTCCCTTCGGCAAATCTGGTCACGACTACACTTTCCTCCTCCCTTTGTATAGGCAGAAACTCAAACAGGAAGTACCAGCGCTAAGGACTATTCAACGCTGGTCTGACCAATCGGAATCCACGCTTCAATATTGTTTGATCATGCGGACTGGGATATGTTCAGGGAAGCTATAAATAACATTAATGAATACACTGATACGGTGACCAAGTTCATCAGGAAGTGTATAGTCACCGAACGTACCCACAGTGACTATTAAAACCTACCCTAACCAAAACTGTGGATAGATGGCAGCATTTGCGCAAAACTGAACGTGCAAACCACTGCATTTAAGGTGACTGGGAATATGCCGAATACGAATAGTGCAGTTATTCCTTCTGTGAGGCAATCAAATAGACAAAACGTCAGTATAGAGACAAAGTGGAGTCCGTATTTCGACATGGCCTGCTACCAAGGACTGTGGGCTCTCCTCTCCGTGTCTGACGTAAGTAAGACATTTAAGTGTGTTAACTCTCGCAAGGCTGCCGGCCCAGACGGTATCCCTAGCCGCATTCTCAGAGCATGCACAGAACAGCTGGCTGGAGTGTTTACGGACATATTCAATCTCTCCCTATCCCAGTCTGCTGTCTCCACATGCTTCAAGATGTCCACTATTGTTTCAATACCCCAAAAACCAAAAGAAACTGAACTAAATGACTATCGCCCCGTAACACTCGCTTATGTCATTATGAAGTGCTTTGAGAGACTAGTGAAGGTTATATCACCTCTACCTTACCTTGACACCCTAGACCCACTTCAATTTGCTTACTGCCCCAATAGATCCACAGACGATACAATCGCCATTGCCATCGCTCTGCACACTGCCCTATCCCATCTGGACAAGAGGAATGCCTATGTACTGTAAGAATGCTGTTCATTGACACTAGCTCAGCATTCAACACCATAGTACACTCCAAGCTCATCATTAAGCTTGTGGCCCTGGGTCTGAACCCCGCCCTGTGCAACTGGGTCCTGGACATCCTGATGGGCCACCCCCAGGTGGTGAAGGTAGGAAACCACACCTCCACTTCGCTGATCATCAACATTATGACCCCACAAGGGTGCGTTCTCAGCCCCCTCCTGTACTCTCCGTTCACCCATGACTGCGTGGCCACGCACACCTTCAACTCAATCATCAAGTTTGCAGATGACACAACAGTAGTAGGCCTGATTACCAACAATGATGAGACAGCCTACAGGGAGGAGGTGAGGGCCCTGGGAGTGTGGTGCCAGGAAAATAACCTCTCACTCAATGTCACCAAAACAAAGGAGCTGATCGTGGACTTCAGGAAACAGCAGAGGGAGCACCCCCCTATCCACTTTGATGGGACTGCAGTGGAGAAGGTGGAAAGTTTCAAGTTCCTCGGCGTACACATCACTGACAAACTGAAATGGTCAACCCACACAGACAGTGTGGTGAAGAAGGTGCAACAGAACATCTTCAACCTCAGGAGGCTGAAGAAATTTGGCTTGGCACCTAAAACCCTTACAAACTTTTACAGATACACAATTGAGAGCATCCTGTTGGGCTGACCGCCTGGTACGGAAACTCCACTGCCCGCAACCGCAGGGCTCACCAGAGGGTGGTACGGTCTGCCCAACGCATCACCGGGGGAAAACCACCTGCCCTCCTTGACACCTACAGCACCCAATGTCACAAGAATGCCAAAAATATCATTAAGGACAACAACCACCTGAGCCACTGCCTGTTCACCCCGTTAGAAGGGGGAAGGCGAGGTCAGTACAGGTGCATCAAAGCTGGGACTGAGACTGAAAAACAGCTTCTATATCAAGGCCATCAGACTGTTAAATAGCCACAAGTAGCACCTAAGAGGTTGCTGCCATATATACATAGACTTGAAATCACTGGCCACTTTAATAACGGAATACTAGTCACTTTAATAGTGTTTACATATTTTGCATTACTCATCTCATATGTATACTGTTTTATATTATATTCTACTGTATCTTAGTCTATGCCGCTCTGACATTACTCGTCCAAATATTTATATATTCTTAATTCCATTCCTTTACTTTAGGTTTGTGTGTATTGTTTGTAATGTTGTGAAATTGTTAGATACCACTTGTTCGATATTACTGCACTGTTGGCTCTAGAAACACAAGCATTTCGCTACACCCGCACTAACATCTGCTATTCACGTGTACGTGACCAACAACATTTGATTTGATTTGATTTAAAGAATGTTTTAATACATTTCATTTGTATTTATAATTCAAGTTTATCATTAAAATATTAAAATGACTAATATACTCTCTGAATTATCCTTCTTTACAATAAAGAATTAAGTGTACCTCTTTGCCAACCAAGGTGTCCCAATTTGCCAGTATCAACTGAAAAAAATGTGGTCTCAGGACAATGAGACCACAACAATGATGACACAACAGTGGTAGGCGTGATCACTGACAACAATGAGACAGCCTATATGGAGGAGGTCAGAGACCAAGCCGTGTGGTGCCAGGACAACAACCTCTCCCTCAACGTGATCAAGACAAAGGAGATGATTGTGGACTACAGGAAAAAGAGGACCGAGCACGCCCCCATTCTCATCGACGTGGCTGTAGTGGAGCAGGTTGAGAGCTGCAAGTTCCTTGGCGTACACATCAACGACAGACTAACATGGTCCAAGCACACCAAGACAGTCATGAAGAGGGCACGACAAAACCTATTCCCCCTCAGGAGACTGAAAAGATTTGGCATGGGTCCTCAGATCCTCAAAAGGTTCTACAGCTGCACCATCAAGAGCATCCTGACGGGTTGCATCACTGCCTGGTATGGCAACTGCTCGGCTTCCGACTGCAAGGCACAACAGAGGGTAGTGTGAACGGCCCAGTACATCACTGGGGCCAAGCTTCCTGCCATCCAGGACCTCTATACCAGGCGGTGTCAGAGAAAGGACCTAAAAATCGTCAAAGACTCCAGCCACCCTAGTCATAGACTGTTCTCTTTGCTACCATACGGCAAGAGGTACCGGAGCGCCAAGTATTAGTCCAAGAGGCTTCTAAACAGCTTCTACCCCCAAGCCATAAGACTACTGAACAGCTAATCAAATGGCTACCCAGACTATTTGCTACCCCACCCCCCATGCTGCTGCTACTCTATGTTATTATCTATGCATAGCCACTTTAACAACCCTACCTGCATGTACAGAATTAGCTCAATTACCTCGACACCTGTGCCCCCGAACATTGACACACTGATTCTGTACAAATTCCCCATGTATATAGCCCCGCTATTGTTATTCACTGCTGCTCTTTAATGATTTGTTTTTCTTATTTCTTAACTTTTTCCTAATTTTAATTTGTTTAGGTAGTTTCTTAAGACTACATCATTGGTTAAAGGGTTGTAAGTAAGCATTTCACTGTACGAAAAATACAATTTGATTTAATTTATCATTGCTAGACAGCCATTTTCAAGTCTTGCCATAGATTTTCAAGCCAATTCAAGTCAAAACTGTAATTAGGCCACTCGGGAACTGAACATTGAATATGTTATCTTGGTTAGCAACTCTTGTGATTTAGGTTATTGTCCTGTTATTGCTGAAACGTGAATTTGTCTCCCTCTGTCTGTTGGAAAGCACACTGAACAAGGTTTTCCTATTGGATTTTCCCTGCTGTATTCCTTTTCTTTTTATCCCAAAAAACTCCATAGTCCTTGCGATGTCAAGCATATGCATAACATGATGCAGCCACCACCATGTTTGAAAATATGAAGAGTGGTACTCGGTGATGTGTGGTGTTGGATTTGCTCCAAAGATAACGCTTTGTATTCAGGACAAAAAGTAAATTTCTTTGCCACATTTTTTTGCAGTGACATATTTTGTTGTTGTTTTGGCCCCGTACTCCAGCACTTTGGATTTGAAATGATACAATGAGGTTACTATGAGGTTACTACTAAGTCCTCCCAGTTTAGGGAACCAAAAGTATTGGGAAAAAATCACTTATTTGTGTATTAAAGTAGTCAAAAGTTTTGTGTTTGGTCCCATATTCCAAGCACACAATAATTACATGAAGCTTGTGACTACAAATTTGTTGGATGCATTTGCTGTTTGTTTTGGTTGTTTCAAATAATTTTGTGCCCAATAGAAATGAATGGTAAATAATCTATTGTGTCATGTGTCACTTTTATCGTAAATAAGAATATAATATGTTTCTAAACACTTATGCATTAATGTGGATGCTACCCTGATTATGTATAATTCTGAAAAAATCATAAATATTGATGATTGAGAAAGTTATAGAGGCATAAATATCATATATAATTTGTATGTCTGTAATTCATTATTCACAATTCATTCAGGATTATCCATAATCATGTTAGCATCCACATGAATGTAGAAGTGTGATGTGGGCTGGTGTGGCTGAAATGCCTGGGCTGAATTTTTGTCCCAGTCTGCCCCTGGTAGCATTGCATCACAAAGAATAGGCTACATTACAAAAGTTACAAATGTAACATTGTAAATGTAACATTGCATTTCAGTCTAGACTGGAGTGGAAACAATGGAACAAATGTGGCATCCCCTCATGCTAGACAGAGTAGTAACGTTAGACTACATATATACAGTCATTGGTAGTAGCCTATAAAATAGCTAGCTCCTCCAGTCCAGCGTGTATGTGTAGAATGTCAATAGACTTCCCGAGGTCAAAGCGCATTTGTTGTTTACCATTTAATTAACGCAGGAATTTAATAATACGATTTGTTGTATTCCTCGTCGTCACCCCGCACCGTTGAACCACGTGACCTTGCTGATGATGATGATGATGATGATGATGACGACACATGAATTTAGCCTAGTCCGCTTCCTACTTCCTTATCCTGGCTTGGTTCTCTGCTTCATCAACCTTTCTTGCGATAAAAATACAAAATGTCCCACCAAACGGGCATACAAGGTAGCTATTTCATTTAAGTTATATTGTCGCTATCTTAGCATGATTGAACTGTATACATCTTAATTGAAAAATCTGTTTTTAATCGATGTGCAATGTTTTACTATTTATGTACTGTAGTACAGTAACGTTAAGTACTAGCTAGCGACGGTAGCTAGCTAGCAACTATCTGTCATAATTGATTTGATGCTCTGCTAAGAAGCAGCAACGGTAGTTATGTAGCTAGGTGTCCTAAAATAACCGTGTGTGTTTGTCTCTGCTTCTACTCGAGTACAAAAACAACATTTTGGCTTGGGCAACGCCTTCATTGAAACATCTGGCACTCAAATGTAACAGACATTTACATGAAAAAAATGAGCTGACAAATAGCCTAAACCAAAGTATCTGCTTTCAACCCAATGACAGATACCAATATTGTATTTTTCATTTGCACAATTATTGAAATATTTATGCAAGTGATACTGAAGTGTGTGTGTGTGTGTGTGTGTGTGTGTGTGTGTGTGTGTGTGTGTGTGTGTGTGTGTGTGTGTGTGGGGGGGGGGGGTTTGACAACATGGATGAGTGAGGATCCTACTCACCAAGCAACACGCACACGACTTGGGTTAAAAGGTTAATACGGTGAACTTGATGGACATGCATGTAAAATAGTGGTGTGCCACATTGTTCAAATCTATGAGTGGGAAGGAGATTGCTGTGGGTCGCATGCGTTCATCCTACTATTTGCTCAGTATGGACTTATGTGAGAGATAGGCATAGGCCAGGGATGGGCAACTCAGTCGGGGTTGTGATATACTGTTGAGAGTTAAAATAATAGAATATACAAGCTGCAATTTAGAAATGTGATTGTCCATCAGCAGTCACTCAATTAGCCCATGTTAGCAAAATATTTTTAGATTGGTAAATTAGTCTAACGGCCAGCTATCTGAACTTGTAATAAGCATGGTCTAATTACCAACCAGGGAGTAGCCCATTGACCATCAGTTGGTATATTAAAAACTGCAAACATTTGCTTCCATCCTATGGCAAAAATGTATAGAATTGCAGGAAATTAGCTGTGAAAATGCACATTTCTTTCCACCCCATGGCAACATTAGTAGAATTGCATTAAATTAGTTATAAAATTGCAGGAAATTAACGTTAAAACTAAATGTATGTATCACGAGGGGAAGGGGGGTATGGATGTTGGTACACAGACCCACGAGCCACTGTGGCCCCTTATGAGCAATTTCCAAACGCCTGAAGGTACCACGTTCATCTGTACAAACAATAGTACGCAAGTATAAACACCATGGGACCACACAGCCGTCATTCCGCTCATGAAGGAGACACGTTCTGTCTCCTAGAGATTAACGTACTTTGGTGCGAAAAGTGCAAATCAATCCCAGAACAACAGCAAAGGACCTTGTGGAGATGCTGGAGGAAATCTCTACTCAGATCACTGAGTATCTATATCCACAGTAAAACGAGTCCTATATCGGGTGCTTTGCTGCAGTAGGGACTGGTGCACTTCACAAAATAGATGGCATCATGAGGGTGGAAAATTAGGTGGATATATTGAAGCAACATTTCAAGACATCAGTTAGGAAGTTAAAGCTTGGTCGCAAATGGGTCTTCCAAAACTTCCAAAGTTTCAATTTAGACAACAAATGGCATACAGACAACAAAGTCAAAGTATTGGAGTGGCCATCACAAAGCCCTGGCCTCAATCCTATAGAACATTTGTGGGCAGAACTGAAAAAGTGTGTGCGAGCAAGGAGGCCTACAAACCTGACTCAGTTACACCAGCTCTGTCAGGAGGAATGGGCCAAAATGCACCTAACTTATTGTGGGGAGCTTGTGGAAAGCTACCCAAAATGTTTGACCCAAGTTAAATCATTTAAAGGCAATGCTACCAAATATTAATTGAGTGTATTTAAACTTCTGACCCACCGGGAATGTGATGAAAGAAATATAAAAGCTGAAATAAATCATTCTCTCTACTATTATTCTGGCATTTCACATTCTTAAAATAAAGTGGTGATCCTAACTGACCAAAGACAGGATTAAATGTCAGGAATTGTGAAAAACCGAGTTTAAATATATTTGGCGAAGGTGTATGTAAACCTCCGACTTCAACTGTATATGTTGACCAAACTTCTGTGGCAAAGATTGTTTTAAATAGATAAGGCTGAAGATAATTACATGGTTTGTTCTTTGGAAGGTTTTAACATGGGTTTAACAGCTTGAAAAATTTCTTTAAGCCCAATTTCAGTGATGAGGCTTCTACTATGAAACATCCATATTAGAACACATTGCATGTTTGTGCCGATACCAAACTCACTCCCCCACTGTTTTTCTAGCTGGTAACGACGTGAAGGACATCTTTGCCAGTGCGAGGTGTGGAGACCAATATCGACTCTTAAAGATTGTGATTGAGGATGGTAAGAAGTGTTTGTTTTACTGATCTGACCATAAACATATCTAATGTTTGTCACCAAGGCTGTCTCTCAAGGATATATTACAGATCTTTTTTTAGAATTAAAACAGTTTCTGAAATGTTGGAAAGCACAGAGAGATTCTATTCACCAAAATTATGTTTTCACTTTGAATCTTCAGCCACTAAATTCTGATAATATTTGTGTTACAGAGCAGCTAGCTTTGGGCGAGACCAGGCAAGCATCAAAGACATGGGACCAAGAGTATGACTCGTTAGTCCTGCCTCTACTACAGGACGACCTGCCATCTTATATCCTGTACCGACTGGACTCCTCCAACAACCAGGGCTATGAGTGGATCTTCATGGCCTGGTCACCTGACCACTCTCCTGTAAGCAACTCCTCTCACACACAGATGTCATCTTCCGTTTGCTAATTATGTTGCACGTTCATGTCAATGACAAGTCTCTTCATGCTCACGACTCACAACAGACCCTTAGCAAACATGTTTTGTGTTTATTACTGATTGTTGTTGGTTATATGTAGTTTGTAAAGTGCAAATGTGACATTTAGCTTTTGACCACCTCTGATACAGATAACATCACAACTGTTGCAAATTGATGTAATGGCAGAGACTGAAAGGAATTTAGCATTACCAGATTGAATGAGTTGGCACAATTAAGACAGATAAATGAATGATGCACAGAAAAGGAGAGAAATGTGCCCTGGCCTACACTGGCTGTACCAGGCTGAATAACATGGGGCAGAGACTAGAGACCGAGGGAGTACTGACTGCATCCTACTCTAGCAGACAGGGCTCGACATTCCTACCCACTATCTGTAGGCTGAGTGCCACAGGTCCAGGCTTGTCTGGAAAGCTGCAGAGGTTTCAAATCACTTGCACATGTTCTAAGACTGAGTACAGTTACATATACACCAGAGTTTCCAATAGCTGGCTTTTGGAATCATTTTTATTTTTTTGAAAAGCTGATAAATAATATTGGCACTGGCCAATTGTCTGGGAGAAGAAATAAAGTCCCATTGCGAAATAATAATACTCTTTAGTCTATTCATTGATGGAAATAGCAGTTTATGTAAAAACATTTGACTGGTCATGCATTCCGGTCTGTGGGTTAATTTGCATAATTTAGTGGAATTGAATTGGTGCGTGTATATTCATTATATCTTGGTTACTGACTTGCCTAGTTAAATAAAGGTTAAATAAAAATATATATAAATGTAAATATCTCATCACACATGCACAGCATACAGAATCAAAGCCTTTGAGCAGAAAATCTGTCAGTCAGCGCTTTTATAAGCCCAATCATTGTGCAACAATTCTAAATGCAATCCTGTGTTAAAAATAGTTTTTGGGCAAAGATTAAAAATAGCTACTATTTTTATTTCCCAACTGATAATTGAAGCATGCTTCCCATTTACTTGCCTTTTCAAATGCATAAGCAACGGAAGGCAGGCTTCATCATCGCGTCACACACCACTTTGGAAACGTATAGCATGTCCATAAGGCTAGGGGAAACTGAGCTTTCCCCAAGTAAATTGAATTAAATTGCCAAAATTATATAGCCTAATTAGCCTACTCATGTCTATACAGAGCTAAATAAAATAATTCAAACCATACTACTGAAGCATGATTAGGATACAGTGGATCATTACCTTCCCCTAGCCTTAAAACATTAATAAGTTGTTTTAAATCGCATTGCCTAAAGTCGGAAGGAAAGGTAGCATGCTCAATTTGGGCAGCGTGTGCGGTAAATACCAAATAGATGATTGCTGAGTTGCGACTGTCAGTGAAAAGTAGAGACCCAACCAGGTATCGCAATATTTCTAAATTAAATTGCGGGAAAACATTGCGGGAAAACAAGAGAAGACAATGAAAATACTATAATCTGTCTTTTAGTTATCACAATTGTAACTTAATTGAGCGAACAACAGTAGGCCTATAGCCTATCTTATTGGCACCAGCGGAGAGCATCGGCCATACCTCCGGTGAGTACGCAGTTCACATATTCACTCTTTATCGTTGAGTCAGTGGCACTTAAAAGTCTGTTTTTGGACAAAAAATTCCTCCAGTTTAGATGGACGTCATATTCTATTCGTGTCTCCCCTTTTCGTAGGCCTATTATATGGACAACGGCGTTTTTATTGGTCTGTTTGTCAGTGTCAGCAGAGTAGGCTACCCTATAATTTGTTGTTTTAAGAAATTAAGATTCTGCTAATGTCTCCGTTCATATAAAGTGTAGTAGCATTGCATGAAATGTGTAATTCCCATGCAAAGAAATAAGAAATGTATCTGATATAGCCTATAGCCCAGGCTTCTACGCTATAAGTGCTCAGCCATGCAAAAAACTGTCTTTTTTGCAAACAGTGATTTAGTTATATTTACAGTGCATTCGGAAGGTATTCAGACCCATTGACTTTTTCCACATGTTGTTATGTTACAGCCTTATTCTGAAATGATGAGGAAACTTCTATTTAATCCAAACTACACACAATACCCCATAATGACAAAGCGATTCAAATTAAAAGTGTGCAAATTCGTGAAAAAAACAAAAACAGAAATACCTTATTTACATAGGTATTCAGACCCTTTGCTATGCGACTCAAAAATGAGCTCAGGTGCATCCTGTTTCCATTGAACATCCATTGAGATGTTTCTACAACTTGATGGGAGTCCACCTGTGGTAAATTCAATTGGACATGATTTGGAAAGATACACGCCTGTCTATATAAGTTCCCACAGTTTACAGTGCATGTCAGAGCAAAACCCAAGCTATGAGGTCGAAGGAATTGTCTGTAGAGCTCTGAGACAGGATTGTGTCGAGGCACAGATATGGGGAAAGGTACCAAAAAATGTCTGCAGCATTGAAGGTCCGCAAGAACACAGTGGCCTCCATAATTCTTCAATGGAAAAAGTTTGGAACTACCTAGAGCTGGCCGCCCGGCCAAACTGATCAATTGGGGGAGAAGGGCCTTGGTCAGGAAGGTGACCAAGAACCCGATGGTAACTCTGACAGAGCTCCAGAGTTCCTCTGTGGAGATGGTTGTTCTTCTAGAATGTTTTCCCATCTCTGTAGCACTCCACCAATCAGGCCTTTATGGTAGAGTGGCCACACGGAAGCCACTCCTCAGTTAAAGGCACATGACTGCACGCTTGGAGTTTGCCAAAAATCACCTATAGGACTTTGACCATGAGAAACAAGATTCTCTGGTCTGATGAAACCAAGATTGAACTATTTGGCCTGAATGCCAAGCGTCACATCTGGCACCACCCCTACGGTGAAGCATGGTGGTGGCAGCAGCATGCTGTGGGGATGTTTTTCTGCGGCAGGGACTGGGAGACTAGTCAGGATCGACGGAAAGATGAACAGAGCTAAATACAGAGAGATCCTTGATTAAAACCTTCTCCAGAGCTCTCAGGACATCAGACTGGGGTGAATGTCCACCTTCCAACAGGACAACGGCCCTAAGCACACAGCCAAGACAACGCCGGAGTGGTTTTGGGACAAGTCTCTGAATGTCCTTGAGTGGCCCAGCCAGAGCCCGTACTTGAACCCGATCTAAAATCTCTGGAGAGACCTAAAAATAGCTGTGCAGCAACGATCCCCATCCAACCTGACAGAGCTTGAGAGGATCTGCAAATTTGCTTCCTCAAACTAGAAACTCACCCGCCGCCTATGCATAGGCTAGTGATTTTACTCTCCGCTACTCGTCTTGTTGGCTGAGGAAAAGTGAATGTGGACAGTTATTCTAACATCTTCAAAGTGGGCGGTAAGGACACGTCATTGCATCCTCGATTTGCATGTTGTGTTACAAATAATTACCATAATGTAAAGGTGATTTCTGTCATTCTGAACACCGTGGGTGGACACCCTAATCAGGGTATACACCCAATGCATATGGGTCTGGGAAATTTCTCAATTGTCTGGTGCCACCTTTTCATAACGGAAACAATACTCCCGATTTATTGTGGATAGTCAGATTAATATAATACTTTCATTAAAACGTTTACATGCTTTTCAAGAATAATGATTTCCCTAATAGTCCTGTTTACACGGACACATCTGAAATCAGGCCACTTGATGCAGAAAATTGGCAATCAAAATAAACGTTATAACACAGCGACCATACTATTTTTGTGAAGCAAATTTTATTCTGAGTTCGGACATATAACGTTTGTGTGAACTACTTCTAAGATGCATACGTTCAGTTGTTCCGAACTCACTGCACTCGCGCTAAAGAGGGAGGCTCGCTCGGCTGTTGCTCACACATGCGCAGATCAAATACATCGCTGGAATGTGAATTAAGGTGTTCACATGTCCTAATAATTCAAAAGGTTTCACAGAACACCAGGTATTTTAATCGGCGTATGCTTACTTCGATTTTGACCTTACTCCAATTTGAGATACGGTTTACATTACTATTGCATAATCTGCCTACTGCCATAATCAGTTTAATATAGAAATGATTAGTGTGCATGTAAAAGTACTCACTGAAACATCCAAATGGGATGCATTTATTTAGTGTTTATCCAGGCACAGTTTACTCTCCTAAGGGGAAAAAGAATGGGGACTTATGTTGCGGCAGCAAGATAAGAATCAGAAATCAATAAAAAACATTACTAAAATCACTGAATGTCATTGAGTTATAGAAAGTGGATGGTATAGTTAAATGTAAACAGACTGCTTTTCCAGTACCCTTTGTGTATTCACTAATACATTCTATTTCAAACAGGTGCGACATAAGATGTTATACGCTGCTACCAGGGCCACACTAAAGAAGGAATTTGGTGGGGGGCTTATCAAAGATGAGCTCTTTGGCACTACAAAGGTTGGTTAGATTATCTGTATTAGCCTAGATTGTGTTGTGAAATCCTCTTATGCCTTTCTGAAATGAACTTTGAAGATCAGATTTTCTGTCCGTTTTGTCATTCAGGTTGTTGTAATGGAAATATGGAAATTATTTTAGATCACAAACCCCTGAGGTGCCTTATTGCTGTTATAAACTGGTTACTAACGTAATTAGAGCAGTAAAACTAAACGTTTTGTCATACCCATGGTATACGGTCTGATATACCATGGCTGTCGGCCAATAAGCATTCAGGACTCGAACCACCCCGTTTATAATAGTGTTTATAAAAGGCTAACTGGTTAGTGATCCTCTCTCCCCTCCTGATTATCCCCACTCCCCCAGGAGGATGTGTCTCTGAGTGGCTACAAGAAGTACCTGGTGACCAAGGCGGCACCACTACCACTCACTGCTGCTGAGGAGGAACTGAGACAGATCAAACTCAGTGAGGTACACACACAGAGAGAGAGAACAGTATTCACACTTCCTGTGATGTTTAAAAGTGATTCTGTGCAAAAGTAATTCTGTTGGTTGAAAGTGTCATTGTTAAATGGGTGTCGATTCAAACCTTTAAGCTTTGAAACCAATACATCTAGACAAATGTATCTTAATAGTGGGAGTGATTCTGAGCAACTCATAGCAACATGTACGGTAAACTCATAGCAACATGTACGGTAAACTCATAGCAACATGTACGGTAAACTCATAGCAACATGTACGGTAAACTCATAGCAACATGTACGGTAAACTCATAGCAACATGTACGGTGAACTCATAGCATATGCTTTGAATTGTGTTCAATCCAAAAGACAGTCTTGAATATTAATGACGGCTGGTGATACCTAACCCCCATAAGACTACAAGGTCAGCAATACAGCTGTGCAAAATGCCGAACTGGCACTAAGAGTCACTGGATAGGTGCTGTGATTCATTAGAACTACAGGAAGTTGGCAGATGGACAACTAACCGCAGCACGTAGCCTAGGGGTTAAGAGTGTTAGGCCATTAACCGAAAGGTTGCTGGTTCGAATGCCCGTCTGCCCTCGAGCAAGGCAGTTAACCTCCAACCGAAACGATTCCCTGGGCTCCGATGACGCGGACATCGATTAAGGCTGCCCCCGCACCTCTTTGATTCAGAGGGGTTGGTTTAAATGCGGTAGACACATTTTAGTTGAATGCATTCAGTTGTACAACTGACTGGGTATCCCCTTTCTCTATTTCCCCTGTATGGGTCGAGACTCATGGCTATATAAATAGGTTTTTTTCGTGTGTAAAAAAAAAATAAGTCACAATGCAATGTAAGCAATAGGATGTTGTTGTTGAGATCTCCCACTAAATACACTGGTCTTGAACTAAAATGTTCTGTATAGTCAGCCTACACGAGGGGCCACCTTTGAAAGTTGATGAATGATCATTCATTTGCATTGATACTTTGCAATAATTCTGTCCAGGAAAGCACTTGGACAAGGTCACACCACTGCCTGGGCTTGGCTCCACTGATAAGATCAGGGTAAACTGTTATGTGATAGCCAGTGCTTGACTTGCTACTAACAATGAAGCTTGTCAAGTTTGCTTTTCTCTTGGTAGTTGTGAGATGTGATTAAACCAAAGAGAAAGTAACACACAGTGGCTCATGATTCCAACCAAACCAAAGTCAGCCTTCTTAAAGAGGAAACAACCTAGTTGCTGTGACTGTCTGACATGAACAATGTCTCCAACTCTGTATAAGGAAGTGGTCTGAGAAGCATTCAGTCACACTCCTAAATACAACCTATAAAAAGCTAGACAGGCGAAAACAGGCTAGCATTTCTCCCATAAATTTCTTAACAAATTATAGTTTTGGCAAGTCGATTAGGGCATCTACTTTGTGCATGACACAAGTAATTTTTCCAACAATTGTTTACAGACAGATTATTTCACTTCTAATTCACTGTATCACAATTATAGTGGGTCAGAAGTTTACATACACTAAGTTGACTGTGCCTTTAAATAGCTTGGAAAATTCCAGAAAATGGTTTTATGGCTTTAGAAGCTTCTGATAGGCTAATTGACATAATTTGAGTCAATTGGAGGTGTACCTGTGAATGTATTTCAAGGCCTACCTTCAAACTCAGTGCCTCTTTGCTTGACATCATGGGAAAATCAAAAGAAATCAGCCAAGACCTCAGGAAAATAAATTGTAGACCTCCACAAGTCTGGTTCATCCTTGGGAGCAATTTCCAAACACCTGAAGGTACCACGTTCATCTATACAAACAATAGTACGCAAGTATAAACACCATGGGACCACGCAGCCGTCATACCGTTCAGGAAGGAGACGCGTTCTGTCTCCTAGAGATGAACGTACTTTGGTGCAAAAAGTGCAAATCAATCCCAGAACAACAGCAAAGGACCTTGTGAAGATGCTGGAGGAAACGGGTACAAAGTATTTATATCCACAGTAAAACGAGTCTTATATTGACATATCCTGAAAGGCTGCTCAGCAAGGAAGAAGCCACTGCTCCAAAACCGCCATAAAAAAACCAGACTATGGTTTGCAACTGCACATGGGGACAAAGATTGTACTATTTGGAGAAATGTCCTCTGGTCTGATGAAACAAAAATAGAACTGTTTGGCCATAATGACCATCGTTATGTTTGGAGGAGAAAGGGGGAGGCTTGCAAGCCGAAGAACACCATCCCATCTGTGAAGCACGGGGTTGGCAGCATCATGTTGTGGGGGTGCTTTACTGCGGGAGGGACTGGTGCGTTTCACAAAATAGATCATGCGGTTGGAAAATTATGTGGATATATTGAAGCAACATCTCAAGACATCAGTCAGGAAATTAAAGCTTGGTCGCAAATGGGTCTTTCAAATGGACAATGACCCCAAGCATACTTCCAAAGTTGTGGCAAAATGGCTTAAGGACAACAAAGTCAAGGTATTGGAGTGGCCATCACAAAGCCCTGACCTCAATCCTATAGAAAATTTGTGGGCAGAACTGAAAAAGCGTGTGAGAGCACCGAGGCCTACAAACCTGGCAGAACTGAAAAAGCGTGTGAGAGCAAGGAGGTCTACAAACCTGACTCCGTTACACCAGCTCTGTCAGGAGGAATGGGCCAAAATTCACCCAACTTATTGTGGGAAGCTTGTGGAAGGCTACCCAAAACGTTTGACCCAAGTCAAACAATTTAAAGGCAATGCTACCAAATACTAATTCAGGCTATGTAAACTTCTGACCCACTGGGAATGTGATGAAAGAAATATACAAGCTGAAATAAATAATTCTCTCTACTATTATTCTGACATTTCACATTCTTAAAATAAAGTGGTGATCCTAACTGACCTAAAACAGGGATTTTTTACTCTGATTAAATGTCAGGAATTGTGAACAACTGAGTTTTTAAATGTATTTGGCTAAGGTGTATGTAAACTTCCGACTTCAACTGTATTTATCATTTATTTTCCTGGAGAGAGAGAGAGACTGCCTTGACTAAATTGATGGATAAACCCCACAATCCTTCTGGTCCATGAGGTGGGTGCACTGCTGCTCAATCAAGTGTACACGACAGAGCCTCTAATTCCGAGGGAACCAGCAGGGCTCTAAAAATAGGTGCAATCCATCAGTATCATCCCCTTCTATTTCCAGTCTTTAAGGTGATTTTATCATCACTCCTGTCTCTCCTGTCCAGAAATAGAAACATCAGCCACATCAGTCATTATCCCCAATGTGGAGAATCTGAACAGGAGGAAGTAAGGAAGTACATGTTTTGGATTTGTTTGCCTCATATCTACTTCATATTAATTTAAGGTGGCCAGTTCTCCTCAAAGGGACTTCCTGGTTAAATCAAATATTGATGGAATCACTAGCACTACCACTAGAGAGCTGTGTGCTGACTATGGTAAAGGTTAAGTTGTCTTACGTTGTTTTGTCTGTGTTGTGTTCAGGTGCAGACTGACATCAGTGTAGACACCAAGCAGCAGACACTGCAGGGGGTGGCGTTCCCCATGCATGGAGACGCGTTCGAGGCGCTCAAACGATTCAGAGACAAGCAAGTCAACTACGTACAACTTGTAAGTACTTCTCTTCCTCTGTCGCTTTTCCAGGTGAGTCAGTTGAGAACAAGTTCTGTTCCTCTTTTATCCTCAGGCTTCTCTGTAGACTGTCAAAGGAATTTTGGAGTCAGGAGTTCTATTTAGAACAGTACGATGTGGTTCTTCTTTGTTTACCAAAGTGTCATTGTGTCAGTTCTCATTGAAATTCAAGGGCTTGTGTCACAAGATCACATTTGGGGACAAAGGCATAATTGTGACACGTCGAACCGGCTCTGCCTTTTTCTCATAATGTGCATGTTATCAAAAGAGCTATTCAATAAATCACACAAAGATGAAATGACATTTTATTAGAGCGTAATTGTCCAACTGTCATATCTGGTTAATTCATAGTACGGTTTCATATCTACTCTCGATAGGAAATAGACTTTGCCAAAGAACTCATTAGGTTGTCTAACACTGAACCAACCGAGGTGAAAGACCTGCCCAAGAGGATCCCCACAGAATCTGCTCGCTATCACTTCTTCCGCTACAATCATTCCCACGAGGGAGACTACCTGGAGTCCACAGGTGAATATATTTACATTCACTGTTTTCACAAAGAACAATAGAAGAGAACCAACTGAAGACACCAAGCACAGCTGTCATCATACCTATATACAAAATACATCTTTCCTATTTACTGCATTGTATATCTGTGATTGTGATGAGACATCCTCCATTGTTATTTTGCCTTTTGCAGTGTTCATTTATTCCATGCCGGGGTACAAGTGCAGCATCAAAGAGAGGATGCTCTATTCCAGTTGCAAAAATCCCCTGGTGGACATGGTGGAGAACAACATGCAAATTGACATTTTGAAGAAGGTAAGGACCGAAAGATCAAACAATTGGTGTTAACACCAATACAAGTGTTCCATGTGTCTTAAGGTTCATAAAAAAAGTCAGTAGGTTTGGTTCAGGTTAATTTAGTTTCAATTCAGGATGTAAACTGACACTATTATTACATTTATTTCTCAATGCGTTTACTTCCTAAATTTACTGAATTTATATGGAATTGACTCCAACCCTGGTTTGGTTAACAGTCCAACGCCTCACTATTTGTGTGTGTGACTGTTCATAGCTCGAGATTGAAAGTGGGGAAGAGCTGACTGGTGACTTCCTGTATGAGGAAGTTCATCCCAAGCAGCACGCACACAAGCAGGCCTTTGCCAAGCCCAAGGGCCCCGCTGGGAAGAAGGGAGGACGCCGCATCACCAGACCGCCCGGAGATGGAGAAGAGGATGACTAAACAGAACCCCCCCCCCCACACACACACACACACCCACACGCTCCATAATGGAACATTCCAAGAGATGGAGGGAAAGATTATTTGAAACAACCTCTTGTAAAAAATAAATTAAATAAAAATAAAATAAAATAGAAAAACTTCTAAACCCTCGAAGCTCACCCAGAGACTGAACTATGCACGCCAATGGACAACTGAGCTGAAACACACTTGAGAATGTCCATTTGTAGCCTGCGATTCATTCAAAGTATTTTACAGAGCTATTCAGAGGTTAGAACAAGTTAAGTAAGAAAGGTTTTTACACTGTTGCCGAGAATAAAAAAAATATGTTAGTGTGACTAATGTGAATTGTGCCAATGTGACGAATCCTCCATGAGTTGAGTTCACATGCTTGCAATCATTCCTTGCATTCCTCTTAGATCAATGCCAATTTGTTATGTGTTTCCTGTACCTAAAGTTGATAAAATGTCTCCATCAATATGTGGGCACAGCTATGAAGAGGTCCAAACCCCACTTAAAGATGTAATATTTGCTCCTGTCATTTTTCTTATTTTTAAAAAAATATTGGAACATTTCTTTTTTGATAACTGTGGTTTACATAAAACACATCTGCTGAGAAACGTATTTTTCTATGCAAGTGCTGTACATGTTGTAGGTGTTCTGCTCTGTCTGTGATGAAAAGGTATTGTCTGTACTGATCTGTCTATCTATAGTGTCAATGAGGGTCACGTAACGGAGAGAACAGGGGCTTCCACTATTTCATAGCTCTGATTAGATTCGAGGAAGCTAAGTATGCTACTGTGCCAGCTCCTATGGTGTGAATGCAAGGTGGGAGTCCCAGAGACAGTGATTCCAAATGGAATTTCTTTCTGCCACAGTCAATTGTCTACTGATTTATTGTATGGCAAATCACTAGTTTAACACC
This sequence comes from Oncorhynchus mykiss, assembly GCF_057628025.1. NCBI lineage: Eukaryota > Metazoa > Chordata > Actinopteri > Salmoniformes > Salmonidae > Oncorhynchus > Oncorhynchus mykiss. The sequence continues at coordinate 23,497,711 of NC_143022.1, forward strand.
TCATCTTCGGACAAGGGAATACACTCTCATGAGAACTGTCTTGTTTGGTCTTAAGTTGTTTATTTTTCTTAAAACAGCTGCTTTTTAAAAAGGAAAATAAAAATATTTACATCAAACATACAGTATGCTCTATTTTTCCATATATATATAAAATAAATGCTGTTTATTCCTAAAGCAAAAAAAAAATACAGAAGACTTTGTAAAAATGTTGGTCACTGCTCTAGAGCAAAGTAACCTTGTTTAAGGAAAAAGTGTGAGGTAAGGGGTCGTCTCCCATGTTGTCTGCTTCCCTCTCAGGCCCCAGCTGTTCTAGTGAAATGCTTTTGACAACATCTTCAAGCTCCGTCAGGACCTATTAAGATATTTACATTATTTCAATGCGATAAAGACAATTAAGCACATAGTAGTAAGCGTTGGCTCCCAACTATAACTAAGAAGCACAAAGTACCCATTGATATACCAGTGGAGACAGTACTGTCAACTAAAGTGCTAGCAACTGTACTGGCATCACACACCTCTTTCGTCAGTGGCTGTTTGTTCTTTCTGTCATTAAGACAGCATCCTCTTGTCCTCCAGGGCCATTTCTTCCTCATCTATCTCATCCTTCATGTTCATCTGTGTCAGTCATAACAAATAATACCAATCAACAGCAGCAACACATCCTTCAGCTACTGCTTATTGTGGTAACTACACTGACATGAGATATACAACTCTGTCTGCCATCTACTGTATACTGTACAAATGTGGCCTTATGCTCAACAGGGAGCGAAGAGTAGAAACTAAGTAATGCTGCGTAATTAGCTTTTAGATTGACACTGCATAGTAAATACAAAAAGTGAAATATTTCTTTCTTCAGATCATATGCATTCATCCCACTGTATGATGAAGACAGACGAGTACTAAAGAGAAAGCTTCCATTGTTCTGCTTGCTCACCAGGAACATAGTCACAATTTTCATCAACTGGCAGGACTCCAGACAATATTTCTAGCAACACCTGTGGATGACAGAGACCTTAGATTAACCACCTGGCTGGCTCCGGCTCTAGCCAACAACAGCCCTCTATTACTCTTCATTAATAATATAGCAGGCTATGTCTAAGATACTGTACACTACTGTTCCCAGGGTTCAGGCTGAACACTGACAGTAGCTGTTGGTTTATGATGAGGTTCAATCAGTTCAACACACAGAAGACCTGACCTCATATTGGACTGCTGACAGTAGAGTACATCATTTATGTCATACAGTACTGTTCCCACACTTGCCATTATAAGCCTCCATCAACATTTACCAACATGTTTTATTTATTTATCATTGAGGGGCAGTAACCTCATTTGTTGGTATTTCATTTGAAATTAATTGGCTGGTAGACGGGCACAGGTGCATGTTTCAGTGCAGTTCTCCCGATTGACACAGTGGTCTAAGGCACTATTGCAGTGCTAGAGGCGTGTCACAACTGGACGTGATCGGGAGTCCCATAGGGCGGCGCACAATTGGCCCAGCGTCATACGGGTTAGGGGAGGGTTTGGCCGGGGTAGTTCTTAACTGACTTGGATAGTTAAATAAAAAATAAAACAATTCTCACTTAAGGGTCCAACAATTGTGTGTCAGTAGGTTTTGGAGTCTGGCACTGAGGTAAACCGCTGAACTGGCAATTCAGTTTTATGAGTTTGACTTACGTTGCAGTTTCATCATCAATTCAATATTGTTGTCACTGTATCTTCTGGGTTATATTTAGGTATTTAAAGTGATAGTGTGAAAGGCTTGACCTGTTTAGCATAATGTTTAGGGGTGTAGCCACATGAGGTGCTGTCTCAATTGCTTGTCATTGTCGTCATATGGAGGAGACCAAGGCGCAGCGTGGTAAGCGTACATACTTCTTTAATGAAAGAAAGAACAATGAACAAACTATACAAAATGAACCGTGACGCTAATATGGCTAGTACAGACAGGCAACTAAACATAGAATAAGAACCCACAAACTACCCAAGGAATATGGATACCTAAATATGGTCCCCAATCAGACAACGATAAACAGCTGCCTCTGATTGAGAACCAATCTAGGCAACCATAGACATATAAACACCTAGACTTACAAAAAAACCATAGACATACAAAACCCCCTAGACAATACAAAACTAAACAAACCACCCTCGTCACACCCTGACCTAACCAAAATAATAAAGAAAACAAAGATAACTAAGGTCAGGGCGTGACAGTCATGTAGTGTCACTCAGGTGATATTCAAATCAGTGCTGGTGTGGATTTTCACACAACATTGTATAATGTCTTCATATTGTCTTAGTTCCATAGATGTGTGTTGGTGTAAAGTACAACGTACCACCCAAAAACTGTTTGATTAGATTTTTTTCGGTCATCACTGTCGAAGACGACCGCATGGCCGAGGCCCGTGTCAGCCCAAAGTCAGAGATTTTCGGCACAAGTGCTTTATTCAGAAAAATATTTCTGCAGCCAGACACTTATGTTTAGAACTCATGAATAACTACTATTGAGACTGATATGACAAGGTTGTCTGTCTATGGTTTTTGAGAGGATCTGTCGCACATCCGACCGTAGCTGAGGTGCAGGGGATAAAGAGTAATGCTGAAATAAAAAGGTCTCCGCACACTCAGGATTAATACACAATTTAAAATGTATTTTGTCATGCTCTGATGAAGGTCTGATGACCGAAAACTCAGCCTAAATAAATTGAAAATTGTGCATTGATCCTGAGTGTGCGGAGACTCATTTTCATGTCTGACTATGATTAAAATGTCAAATATTTGATCAAGTGGCATAAGAAAGGCATTTATTAAAAACTTCCAGTTACCTCTTGTCATCTTCGTGGACATGGTTGCTGCTGTGCAGATAATCCAAGCCTCTGGCTGTTCCCAAGGCTGTCAGACATCTCCTGTACCAGAACATAGGAGGACTACTGTCCTACAACCACACAAACATATTCATCCTAAAGAGAAAGCACCTGTAAAACATCTCTCTTCCAAAATCAATTTTATTTAATTGATTATGTACAAATGAAGGTAGCTACAATTAAAAATATATGTCGATATTGTACAGTGTGTATGCTTACCAAGCAAGCCAGCCGGTCTGGCAACGACCCATTAGACATGTAAGCATACACAAAACAAGGGTGATTATGTCTACCAGGTTTTCATGTTTCAACCTGTGGAACAAGAAGCCTATCATCAAATAAACAGTAGTCTTTTCTTCAAACCATAAAGACAATTCAAGCTAAATCAGATCTAGTAATATCCATTCAATGTAAAAAACGATATCTGGACAGCTCCTAAGTAAAAGCCATTCTCGCAGGACATTTCTCTGTTGATTTTATTACAGTAGAGAGCCATTAAGTTGCATTATTGAGATATTGAGCACACACTAGCTATTGCTTCTGTTAAAGAAATAGAGCTGCAATGGTTATGAAGTGGTCACACAGTAGGTCAGCTAGTTTATAAGGACTCCCTACAATAGGACAATAGAAGAGAAAATAGACACTTATGCCATAAGAATTTGGACCTCTTGAATGAACTGAATTAAAAAAAAAATATATATATATATATATTTCACCTTTATTTAACCAGATAGGCTAGTTGAGAACAAGTTCTCATTTGCAACTGCGACCTGGCCAAGATAAAGCATAGAAATTCTACACATACAACAACACAGAGTTACACATGGAATAAACAAAACATAGTCAAAAATACAGCAGAACAAAAGAAAACAAAAGTCTATGTACAGTGAGTGCAAATGAGGTAAGATAAGGGAGTTAAGGCAATAAATTGGCCATGGTGGAGAAGTAATTACAATATAGCAATTTAAACACTGGCATGGTAGATGTGCAGACGATGAATGTGCAAGTAGAGATACTGGGGTGCAAAGGAGCAAGATAAATAAATAAATACTGTATGGGGATGAGGTAGGTAAATATATGGGCTGTTTACAGATGGGCTATGTACAGGTGCAGTGATCTGTGAGCTGCTCTGACAGCTGGTGCTTAAAGCTAGTGAGGGAGATATGAGTCTCCAGCTTCAGAGATTTTTGCAGCTCCTCTAGTGAGATGTCTTCCATCTAAAAGAGTAAGAAACGGAAGTTTTAGTATCCTTTTAGAATGTGCTTTTTAATTAAATGTGGAGAACTCATACACACACTGAATACACCAAACATTAACCCTAACATTAAGAACACCTTTATCAAAGGCACTTAAATATTTTGTCTTGCCCATTCAACCTCTGAATGGCATGCATACACAATCCATGTCTCAATTGTCTCAAGGCTTAAAAATCCTTCTTTAACTTGTCTCCTCCCCTTCATCTACACTGATTGAAGTGGATTTAACAAGTGACATCAATAAGGGATCATAGCTTTCACCTGGATTCACCTGGTCAGTCTATGTCACGGAAAGAGCAGGTGTTCTTAATGTTTTGTATACTCTGTGTACAATATGAATAGCGTTATTGCCACAGATAATATTGGCACCTACTGAGAGTAGTTTCTTCACTGCCACAGGTTTACCATTGATGAGGCCTTTGTAGACCGTTCCAAAGCTGCCCTCACCAAGGCCAGTGAGTGGAAAGAAAGCCTTAGAAAACCTGAGAATCAATGGATTATTAACCTGTTCATAAGGGACAGTCTTGGTATTCTACCATCGTTTTTTGAGCACTGCACAAATGCTGCCATCTACTGGATATTGTGTGCATTGCGACACATTTCTGAACAGGATCAAACGATCAGTCAAATTTCACTCAACACAATCTATAATAGCTTCTTGTCACCACATCTATGTAATTAAACCACCAGTAAAATAACCTATAATCTATATAACCCCATGTATCACTATGTTTTGGGCGCTCATAACACCTCAAGTGGTTATAACACATGCATATGCAAGTCATACAACATTAGTCCAAACCTGAAGTGTCATTGGGTTCCTCGACCTTCTGCTGCTCTGAGGTGCTGTCTGGAAGTGGCTGTTCCTCTGTCCTTCCCAAGGTTCTGGTTTCAGTGTTGTTTACTGTCTCTTTTCCCCCTGGAGACACAGGTGGCTGGGATGTGGCTGGGGGATGGTTGAGCGGAGGTTTTTTATGTTTGGGTGAAATCATAGATAAGAAATCTATACAAGACGATCAAAACCAGCGAGTGGAATAGACAGTCAATACAAGCTCTGTGATGAAACACACACGTTGACCGTAGCATACCCTGTAGCAGAATACTGGCTGCAGCCATTAACCTGTGGCTCATCAAGATGCCACCTCTCCCACAGTGCTGTTAGATGTCCACCAGCTTCAAATCTCCTGTCATTTGAAGGTAGGTTCAAGAATAGAGTAGACCATGACCGGAACAACCAAAAACCAGCATCTGATGATTACAGTGCTAATGTTGCAATGTAACAGCCAGCTTTGACAGAAGGTAACAATTTTGTCATGAAAGATGACAACTTTCGTGTCACTCCTATCAGTGAAGTACAGTAGATGACCAGCACATGACCTTAAATGCGAGTACCTGAGAGTACTTCGGCTGCCCTGTGGGTTTGTGTATAGAAACAAGAACGTCTTTCCAGCTCTCTTGAGGGTCCAAGAAGTCGGAGAATTTTCGTTGAACCCCATAGTGGAGGTTCGGAATAAATGTAGCTGACTTTGTTGTATTCTTCATCCTGGAAAATAATGATCACACATGTTGGTTGGACAGTTCCTTTTTACATGAGAAGGTTCACTTCAAAGGCAAGCGTTACAATGTCATGTTACAATTTTGCAAACTCATGGAGTAGAAATCAAAATAATTTATTTCCTTGTTCATTGAGGTACTCTTTAAAAAAAGAGCAATATCCCGAAAGTGTAACATTATAGGCTCACCATGTGACATGGTTTCACATTCGTCATTACTGTAGCATGTAGGTTAACATCAGTGCCCTCTTGTGGGCAATCTTGCAATATCTGCAGGGATTTTAAAGTTCCACTATTCTCCACCAGTATAGTATAGAAGACAGACTTTCCATTCCTGTATCTGATATTAATGTTGGAAGCATGCAAGTCAAGATGCTGTTGTGATTAGGTCCAGAGGTCTGGCGCATACTTACACATCAACAATTATGATGAAATAACCATGACAGAATGCTGTGCATGTTTGCTCTTTGATTGTTAATTGGAAGTTAGTGAGACTAATTATCTCTCTCTTTATAAGCAGTACCTGATCTGTTTATGGCCTGCTAGTTGCTTTTTGCTCTGAGTGTGTTGGTTGAGGATTTATGATCAGTTACACATGCTGATGCTGGGTTCTGGTAGCCTGGCAGGGTGGCTGGCTGGCTTGATGGATGACTGGAGTTGTGGATGGGTAGGTCTGGCTGGTAGGTTGGATGGCTGACTGGGTGGTTGAGAGTGAAGGAGAGGCCCAGGGTCCACTCTGTAGATGGAATAGATGAGATGTTGTGCTGTGCATGTGACTCATAGCCTCAGTGTCTGGTTATGAACCTTGTGGTTGATTTGATATGTGGAAGTACAATCATAACTTGACTGTGACCCTGAGGCCACAGGGCCACCCATGGCCACCTATAAATACAGATGTATGTACTTTACCCATACTGATAGGACAGAGAAGTACTGACATGCTCTACTCTATTTACTAAGCCTGCATAAGGGACCAAGTGACACTCTCCGTTGTCAACACTGTATTTGTATCTGTTCCCACAGGGGCCATAATTATTTCTACGACACCTCAGAGAGACTACTACTGACTACATCTACCAACAATAACTCATATGAGGACTGAATTAACAATGCAAACCATCCATGTGTAAAATTGTTTTTATTTATTTTTATTTTCTATGAAACAACATCATTTAAACCATTAACAGAATGGCGGAGGCCGAAAATGTGGGTCTCTCATAGAGGCCTTCCTTGACAAAATACAACATGTTTATGAGTTCATTGTTCTGGGTTTGTTTGCTGTGTGCTATATATTCAAGAGCGTGTGTGTGTTTGCTGTGCGTGTGTGTGTGTGTGTGTGTGCGTGTGTATGTGTGCATGTGTGTGTGTGTGTGTGTGTGTGTGTGAGTGTGTGTGTGTGTGTGTGTGTGTGCGTGCATGCGTGCGTGCGTGTGTGTACAAGCTGGAGGGTGCAACCAACTAGGTGTGTTGTTTGGAATGTAAAGATATTGCATTATGCCTGAGAGACCTTCAAAGGAGTTCCATGTTTGACAGGGGTGTGCAACTGACAAGCAGCCCTCAGATTAGTGCTCTGAGTTAGACGGCCCTCACACCTGCACACAGGGCCCTCAGAGTAGAGCTCTGTGTCAGACGGCCCTCACACCTGCACACAGGACCCCTTTGAAGTCCCTAACTGTCTCCTGTGTTTTTCCCCAAGGATCTCACTACCGTTCACACGCAAAGTCCCAGATGCAGGGAGTAAGGCCAGCTCTGGTTTCTTCTTTGTGTTAATTCTTGGAGCAGAGTGAGAGAGGGAAACAGGGAGAGAGAGAGAGACAAAGGAAGAGGGAGAAATGGGGAAAGAGGAAGAGAGGAAGAGAAAAACAACAGAGAGAGAGAGAGAGAGAGAGAGAGAGAGAGAGAGAGAGAGAGAGAGAGAGAGAGAGAGAGAGAGTGAGTAGTGGGACTCAATCTGGGTCTAGAGCAGGGTTCTAATTCACAGTGACCAAAAGCCTGACCCTCTGCCAAATGTATGACCACATTAGAGATACATACTGTATTTCCCACAGATCACACAGACCAACAAAGAATTTGAAAACAAATCAAACATTGATAAACTCCCAATTCTGTTAGGTGAAATATTGCAGCTGTGCAATCATAGCAGCAAGATTTGGGGCCCGTTGCCATAAGAAAAGGGCAACAAGTGCAGCACAAACAACATTGTAAATACCACCAATATTTATCTCTTTATTTATCTTCCCCTATTATTCATACTACAACTATTTGCACATTGATAAAACCCTGTACATAGCTGATAACATAACACTTGAAATGTCTATCTCTTTCTCATTTTTGTTGATGTTGTTTTGTGTCTTCTCACTTTTGTTTATTGTTTATCTCACTTGCTTTAGCAATGTAAACACGTTTCCCATACCAATAAAGCCCCTTCGAATTGAACTGAAGGGAGACAAGGGGAACCCCCTACTGATTAGGAACAAGGGCAGAAGAGAGAAGTGCCAACGCAGGATATATTATAGTACGATGTGGTCATACTAAGTCATGTGATGGAAGGACCTCCGTGAGTGAAAAAAAGGTGTGTTGTGGCGGTGCTGGGGCAGTGAAGGGTTGCTAGGTTACGGTTTGTCACATACCCAGACCTTGGTTGTGTCCGAATACCCATACTTGTGTCCTAAATAGTAGGCGTTTGAGTATGGAATAAATTACGTTTAATAGTGTGCGGCATTTCAAAAATCTAGTATACTTTAAATTCCCAGATGTCAAACTAATTTCGGCTTTGACAACAGCTGATCAATTAGATATGGGGATGTGCTACCGAAATCAATGAACAGCAGGAAACAATGAAATCATGCATGACACATTCTCAGTATGCAAAAATATAATGTCTAATATTGTGTGACATTTCTAAAATCAAGTATGATTTAAATGCCAGGATGTAATGCTAATTTTGGCTCTTTTTTCCACAATGCATTGGAAAAGGTGGGCTGCGAGTGATAGGCCCTAGTTCTCTTCAAGTAGCCAACGCCAAAACTAGGCTTCTTAATTGGGATTATAAACTGGGTGGTTCGAGCCCTGAATGCTAATTGGCTAAAAGCTGTGGTATTTATGACTGTATACCACAGGTGTGACAAAACATTTATTTTTACTGTTCTAATTATGTTGGTAACCAGTTTATAATAGCTATAAGGCACCTCAGGGTTTGTGGTACATGGCTCTCCAAATTGTGTCGTGCCTAAGAACGGGCCTTAGCCCTGGTACTGTATATTGACCATATACTACACAACCCTCGGGTCTTATTTCTTAATTATAAAATGGGTGGTTTGAGCCCTGAAAGCTGATTGGCAGAAAGCCATGATATATCAGACTGTATACCATGGGTATGACAAAAAATTTTTTTACTGGTCTAATTACATTGGTAACCAGTTTATAATAGCAATAAGGCACCTCGCGGGTTTGTGTTTTATGGCCAATATACCATGACTAAGGGCTGTATCCAGGCACTCTGCGTTGTGTCGTGCAAAACAGCCAGTGGTATATCTTATTGCTTAAATATGCCCGAAGCTTGTACGGTGGTGTTTTAATGTAGGCTAAGTATATTTTGTTCTCCTTAGAATGATCACAAGTATTGCATCATAGGCTACATCTTTGAAAACATAAGTATTTTTTATTTATTTTTATCCAAAGTGGATTTCTGTTTTCTCACTGAAAAGTGTTTCCTGTTCTCTTGGCCTTCGTCAGAGCTTTTAAACTAAATAATAAACTATCTTTTGATTTCTGAATCTGTCGGCGCCTGGGACTCTGGAACATATGGATTGTTTTAGTTTTGTATGCTAGGCTACGTATATAATTATTTAACTTAGAGTTCAAATCAAATCAAAGTTTATTTGTCACGTGCGCCGAATACAACAGGTGTAGATCTTACAGTGAATTGTTTACTTACAGGCTCTAACCAATAGTGTAAAAAAGGTGTTAGGAGAACAATAGGTAAGTAAAGGAATAAAACAACAGTAAAAAGACAGGCTATATACAGTAGAGAGGCTATAAAAGTTGTGAGGCTACATACAGACAAAGGTTAGTCAGGCTGATTGAGGTACTATGTACATGTAGATATGGTTAAAGTGACTATACATATATGATGAACAGAGAGTAGCAGTAGCATAGAAGAGGGGTTGGCGGGTGGTGGGTGGTGGGACACAATGCAGATAGCCCGGTTAGCATATGTGCGGGAACACTGGTTGGTCGGACCAATTGAGGTAGTATTTGGGGGAGGAGGGGGGCACACAATGCAAATAGTCCGGGTAGCCATTTGGTTACTTGTTCAGGAGTCTTATGGCTTGGGGGAAAAAACTGTTAAGAAGCCTTTTTGTCCTAGACTTGGCACTCCGGTACCGCTTGCCATGCGGTAGTAGAGAGAACAGTCTATGACTGGGGTGGCGGGGGTCTTTGAATTCGGATGATTACATACACCTTAGCCAAATACATTTAAACTTAGTTTTTCACAATTCCTGACATTTAATCCTAGTAAATATCCCCTGTTTTAGGTCAGTTATCAAATAAAGTTTATTTGTCACGTGCGCTGAATATCTTATTCAGGTTACAATGAAAGGCTTACAATGAAAGGCTCTAACCAATAGGATCACCACTTTATGTGAAATGTCAGAATAATAGTAGAGAGAATTATTTATTTCAGCTTTTATATCTTTCATCACATTCCCATTTGGTCAGAAGTTTACATACACTCAATTAGTATTTGGTAGCATTGCCTTCAAATTGTTTAACTTGGGTCAAAAGTTTCGGGTAGCCTTCCACAAGCTGGAAGGTGAATTTTGGCCCTTTCCTCCTGACAGAGCTGGTGTAACTGTCCATTTGAAAGACCCATTTGCATCCAAGCTTTTAACTTCCTGACTGATGTCTTGAGATATTGCTTCAATATATCCACATAATTTTCCATCCTCATGATGCCACCTTTTTTGTGAAACGCACCAGTCCCTCCCCGCAGCAAAGCACCCCCACAACATGATGCTGCCACCCCAGTGCTTCACAGTTGGGATGGTGTTCTTCGGCTTGGAAGCCTCCCCCGCTTTCCTCCAAACATAACGATGGTCATTATGGCCAAACAGTTCTATTTTTGTTTCATCAGACCAGAGGAGATTTCTCCAAAAAGTACAATCTTTGTCCCCATGTGCAGTTGCAAACCATAGTCTGGCTTTTTTATGGTGGTTTTTGAGCAGTGGCTTCTTCCTTGCTGAGTAGCCTTTCAGGTTATGTCGATATAGGACTCGTTTTACTGTGGATATAGATACTTTTGTACCTGTTTCCTCCAGCATCTTCACAAGGTTCTTTGCTGTTGTTCTGGGATTGATTTGCACTTTTCGCACCAAAGTACATTAATCTCTAGGAGACAGAACCCGTCTCCTTCCTGAGCGATATGACGGCTGCGTGGTCCCATGGTGTTTATACTTGCGTACTATTGTTTGTACAGATGAACGTGGTACCTTCAGGCATTTGGAAATTGCTCCTAAGGATGAACCAGACTTGTGGAGGTCCACAATTTTTTCTGAGGTCTTGGCTGATTTATTTGGATTTTCCCATGATGTCAAGAAAAGAGGCACTGAGTTTGAAGGTAGGCCTTAAAATACACAGTTACACCTCCAATTGACTCAGATTATGTCAATAGCCTATCAGAAGCTTCTAAAGCCATGACATCATTTTCTGGAATTTTCCAAGCTGTTTAAAGGCAACTTAGTGTATGTAAACTTCTGACCCACTGTAATTGTGATACAGTGCAATAATCTGTCAGTAAACAATTGTTGAAAAAATGACATGTGTCGTGTACAAAGTACATGTCCTAACCAACTTGCCAAAACTATAGTTTGTTAACAAGGAATTTTTGGAGTGGTTGAAAAAATAGTTTTATTGACTCCAACCGAAGTGTATGTTAACTTCTGACTTCAACTGTGTGTATCAAGCCTTAGCAGTCATTCTGATGTCGTTCCCAATGATCATTGCTTTAGTTTATTATGGTGCTGTCCAGCGGTTCTGAATTGCAACGCACCAGACACGTTTTTCTGTGCAATAACCTTTTGACTTGAAGAGTTGAAAAATGTTGGTGTGTGGTTTCACTAATAAATACACTGAGTGTACAAAATATTAGAAACACCTTCCTAATATTGAGTTGCAGCCCCTTTAGCCCTCAGAACGACTGGGCATGGACTACAAGGTGTCGAAAGCAACGTGGACTACAAGGTGTCGAAAGCAACGTGGACTACAAGGTGTCGAAAGCAACGTGGACTACAAGGTGTCGAAAGCAACGTGGACTACAAGGTGTCGAAAGCAACGTGGACTACAAGGTGTCGAAAGCAACATGGACTACAAGGTGTCGAAAGCAACATGGACTACAAGGTGTCGAAAGCAACGTGGACTACAAGGTGTCGAAAGCAACATGGACTACAAGGTGTCGAAAGCAACGTGGACTACAAGGTGTCGAAAGCAACGTGGACTACAAGGTGTCGAAAGCAACATGGACTACAAGGTGTCGAAAGCAACATGGAAGCAAAGGGAAACCCAGCAGCGTTGCAGTTCTTGACACACTCAAACCGGTGCACCTGGCACCTACTACCATACCCCGTTCAAAGGCACTTAAATATTTTGTCTTGCCCAATCACCCTCTGAATGGCACACATACACAATACATGTCTCAATTTTCTCAAGGCTTTAAAATCCTTCTTTAACCCGTCTCCTCCCCTTCATCTACATTAATTGAAGTGGATTTAACAAGTGACATCAATAAGGGATCATAGCTTTCACCTGGATTCACCTGGTCAGTCTACTGTATGTCATGGAAAGAGCTGTGTTCCTAATGTTTTGTACATTCCGTGTATGGAACCAAATTATCCGTTTCTGTCTTCAGTCCTTTTTAGATGAGCTATATGCTCTACTACGGTGTAGGCTAAATGTGATAGTCTGCCTATAACCAGCATGAGTCTTTTCAAAGATTGGAAACGAGCAATGACCAGGCTGGTTAATGTGATGCATGTCTGTTTAATTTGGAAAAATCCACCTGCATTCGACCCCGCCCCACCTACTCAGGCAGCCAGGAGCCGCTACTGTGTTGCGGCCTAGGAGTACTGCATTATTTTTACTATGCAGTACTTGCTAAATAGAATGCAACAATGAGTAAATGGTGTGCAGTTTAAGTATGTAGTACGCAAGTATGGGTATTCGTACACGGCCCTTGTGATATCAGTCATTTTCTGGCACCTCTCACTCCATTTGAACAGAGCATGCAGAGTACATAGAGCAAGATAATGAAGGACCATGATACTCTACTCTCATGTATAGAGATACAGAATTTGACTCTTTGACCTTACCTTGCTCTATGACCATGCTGGTTTGTTAGGGTATGAAATCAGGTGTTGTACGCACACTTGTGTTGCTTTCAAGCACATGTGATTTAAAGATACATTTACCAGACATCTAACAGCTTTAACATACTGTATACGTTGGCTATGTATCTAGGGAAATCAAGTCATGTCAGGCGATGTAACAGGTCAATAGGCTGGATCAGAATTCCTTTATCTGAGAATGTAAATGAGCCAACTGAATGGAAAGACTCATTTGTACAGAGAGTGAGCAACAGGGGATAGGACACCATGTCAGAACCATAGAGGAGTCTGTATGAAGACTGTCTGTCTATATGAAGGGCTTGGCAAAATACCACTGACAGACATTTAAGGTCCTCAACTATGTTTCCTGGTCTCTCTCTCTCTCTCTCTCTCTTTCTCTCTTTTTCTCTTTCTCTCTCTCTCTCTCTCTCTCTCTCTCTCTCTCTCTCTCTCTCTCTCTCTCTCTCTCTCTCTCTTATTTATCATAATAATCTGAAAACCATTCTGTTGTCTTGTTTTGATAATGGCTTTACTACGCTGTCATGCTACATACTGTACAAGCAGTACCTTAATGCAAAGGCACTTAGAAGTCTGTTAGGAAAACTTTACATTGCATTATCTTAGGTACTGATGTATTTTATATGTTTTTGTTTTAAAATGTGTTTTATTAGTGTGCTATCAAATGTTTATTGTTGTCACACTGTACAGACCCTTTAGTAACACACGCCTTGTTCTTGTTAGCAGAGCTTTATATGACTTATTGTAGTTGTCAAGGGTAGACATAGAGGGCAGTAGTGGCCTGCATACATTCTACCTGTATTGTAACACTGACTGACCAAAAAGTACAAAGCATTTAGATCATCTACAACTCATAATCACCAAAGATAAATACAGAGAAAGCAGCCAAAGCTTTCTGACACAGTTGCCGCGGATTGAGAGGCAGCTCTCTGGTGCGTCGCAGTCCAGTAGTCACCGACACTGCATGATTGCAGGAGGTTGGCCTCTCATATTTCCCACTAAACCTCTGGCTCAGATCCCAAATGATCTGTCCATTGAAGCGAGTCACCCTCCCTCCCTGGCTGCCACCCTCACTACTCTGAGGGCACACGTTAGCCATAGAGAAGGCCGGGCAAATTGGTTAAAACATCTTGAAGGTCATACACACACAAGGCCTTTTAGTATATCATGTCAACCACGTAAAAAGGGTCTAGAGAGACGATATTAACAACTACAGACAAGAAGTGATACAACAATAGCTTGTTCTACAAATATTTTTTAATGACAGTTGCCAGATCCCTTTGTTCCACCACAATGCTCCACTTCCTGAGGGTCAACTCCAGAAAAGTGCTTTGTAGTTCGTGGAGCTTGAATTTATAACCCCCATTGTGAGGGACAGATTTGTTTGGGGTCCTTTTGTGGGGCTCGTAGTTAGTGATTAGGAGGACCTGACAGGATATAGACTCGGCCAGGGTAATCTATGGGAATCTAGGGGTGGCAGGTCAACAGTGACCCAGATCATTCAAAGGCTCTTCTGATTTTCTTAGGCAAGTCCTTGATGGTGCGTGACCCCTGGCAGTGGTGCTTTTCTCCTCAGAGGGGGAGGTGAAAGGAGCCTGCGTGGCTCTTTGACATCCCAGCAGGGACCATGTAATCCAGGGGCTCGTCAATACTAATCCTGGTCTCCCCAGTTACAAAGACCCGGGACACATTTACCCTACACAACATTCCCCCACCATAGAGATGATGAGTTAGCAAGAGAGTAAACAAAAATGAATGCACGCACACCCACACGCAAATATCCCCCACCACACACATAGTCACAAACACACGCATGCACACACACACAAACACACACACACACAAACACACACACTCTCACAATGGGGACACTCCAAAACCCAATTGTTAAGTTGCTGACTGTTTGGTTAAGCAGAGAAAAGATACAGAGATATTTGTTTTTCTAATTCACGAAAACTAAACCCGCTCTGGTTGGGTGCCCAAGCCCTGTTAGAGGTCAAGGGTCCAGTCGGTAACATCTGAGTTGGTTTCTCCATCTCCCTGTTGCACATTGAGCCATGAGAGTTGAAATGAAGCTCAAGATATAATGTGCTGTAGTTTTGGCCCAAGCCTAGACAAAGTGTCCGGGTGCCTCTTTCAATTGTAGTTTTTTTGAGGGGAAGAGAAATACACTTCAGATTTAGGACTTAATGTTGTTCGGTTGTTCACTGTTTCTCTAGCAGTCTTGAACAGAAATAGAATAAGCAATAGTTTTAAGAGAATATTTAGTGAGGTTATTAATATTTTGACTCAGGTTATGTAGATGCTTTCTTCTCTAGGTGGGCTTGGAAACCTACCTTCCCATCTCAAAAGTCAACCTCCCTCCCTTACAATAACTTGTTTTCTTGCATTCTAAACGTCTAGCTAAATTGCTCTCCATAATTTTTTATCTTACTCTTTTGTTGGCATTACCCTTTCAGCTATTGTTCCTGCGGTTTTTGTTCTTTTCATTGTCACCTCAATTGTAGCATTTTGAAAGGAGATGGGTACTTATCTTTCCTTGAGTAAATATCCCAGGGAGAATTAGACTGGTTACCCTCCATTAGCTTATAGGGCTCTGACTGAGACTTCAAAGCTGCAGGTTCAAGCCCCTCAGTCTTAGGAACATGATGGGCTCACATATTACAAAAGAGAGACACAGGTGGTTTATTCTTCAAACAATAAAACAATGTACCGTATTATTGGTTCTTCCTCACTTTCCCTTGGAAACCTGTCAGAACCTGTAAAATGGATTTAGTTTAGCTAATGGTCTCTTTCCACACCTTGAGAATGAAGGTAGAATGAATTGGTTGAACAATATCCCATGGTTTTTCCCATGGATATGCTTTGTATTTTTCAAAAAAATGATTCCAATCATCCATAACTGAGTTTTCTGAACCAACATAAAATATTGTGTTGAAACATCATTGAGTTCATAGAGTTCGTCATAGAGTTGTGTTGTGTCCATCTGGTGCACTAATGTAGGTAGGAGGGAAAGGATTTAGGAACACATCTGTTTACTGTACCTTACTATACAGCACACATACTGCACACATACAGTATAATCACCATACAGCACACATACTGTATAATTTCTCTGTCAAATGGCCTTGTCTTGTGTATTATTCAGGTTTAAAAGATACTTGACACAGATGTAGAGAAGTGACGTGAGCCTGAAACTCGACCACACCATGGGGCATGGCTCTTGAGTTTCTATGTACCACGGAAGAGATTATGACGCTAGGAGGTTGCCAGCCGTGTCCAAGTGTTTACATCCTAGCTGATTCCAAACACCAAAGCCTTCTCTTGCGTATCGTTAACGCTTATCGTTAACGCCGGCCGCCCAAGTCTCGTCAGCACCCCGTTGCTGAGTCGACCTAATCCCACCCAACACTGATCCTTCTCCATACAAAACACTCTCTTAATGGGCACATTTGTGGTGGAGGGGAAATCAGTATAGACTGGAATATAATGGTGGTCTTCTGATGATATGGAGGATTTAACACACCTCTATGTCTATGGATTAATCCACACAACAATGGTGGCCAGCATGGTTATGGTCCATGTGGTAGTACAGTACAGTATGCACATTAATCTTGTTGGGTTTCGGGTTTCCTGGACCCAGATGAATCCTATTCATGTCCAACGGGGATTCTCCATTGAGCATAACCCTAACCCTATAGGCTTAATCAGGGTCCTGGAAAACGAGGCCCTTATGTGCTTCTTCACCCCCAATTTGTTCATAGGAGGAGACTTTTGTTGTCTGACATGGGGGGATTCTTCACAGTTTGATATGTAAAATCACCCTTGCACAATCTTCAAAAACGTTTAGATTTCTAATCCAGCCATGCTTTCCTGTACCTGAACCCCATGCTGTATCCAGAGAAAGGGTAATGTCTTTCAATAGGCCAACAGTCAATCAGATGTTCACATTTGCATCTTTGGAAAACATAGCACATAAAGAAAGGCTTGTAGTTGAGCAAACCAAGGGACCCATTTTCCACAGCCTGGCTGTCGTCTCAAAGCCAGAGGTGTTTTGGAGCAAGGTGTTTTTGACTGCTGTGGTGCTGCTTTGAACTGTTCTTCTGCCCATTTATCCATTCTGTAAAGTTGTTGTATAATTCCTCTTATAGTAGAGAAATGAACCGAAACCCAATACTTTGCAAGCAGGATGTTTAAAATACCCAGAGCATGCTGCTAAATTATCAGTGTGGATGCTTTTACAGTGCCTTGCGAAAGTAATCGGCCCCCTTGAACTTTGTGACCTTTTGCCACATTTCAGGCTTCAAACATAAAGATATAAAACTGTATTTTTTTGTGAAGAATCAACAACAAGTGGGACACAATCATGAAGAGGTACGACATTTATTGGATATTTCAAACTTTTTTAACAAATCAAAAACTGAAAAATTGGGCGTGCAAAATTATTCAGCCCCCTTAAGTTAATACTTTGTAGCGCCACCTTTTGCTGCGATTACAGCTGTAAGTCGCTTGGGGTATGTCTCTATCAGTTTTGCACATCGAGAGACTGAATTTTTTTTTCCCATTCCTCCTTGCAAAACAGCTCGAGCTCAGTGAGGTTGGATGGAGAGCATTTGTGAACAGCAGTTTTCAGTTCTTTCCACAGATTCTCGATTGGATTCAGGTCTGGACTTTGACTTGGCCATTCTAACACCTGGATATGTTTATTTTTGAACCATTCCATTGTAGATTTTGCTTTATGTTTTGGATCTTTGTCTTGTTGGAAGACAAATCTCCGTCCCAGTCTCAGGTCTTTTGCAGACTCCATCAGGTTTTCTTCCAGAATGGTCCTGTATTTGGCTCCATCCATCTTCCCATCAATTTTAACCATCTTCCCTGTCCCTGCTGAAGAAAAGCAATCCCAAACCATGATGCTGCCACCACCATGTTTGACAGTGGGGATGATGTGTTCAGGGCGATGAGCTGTGTTGCTTTTACGCCAAACATAACGTCTTGCATTGTTGCCAAAAAGTTCAATTTTGGTTTCATCTGACCAGAGCACCTTCTTCCACATGTTTGGTGTGTCTCCCAGGTGGCTTGTGGCAAACTTTAAACGACACTTTTTATGGATATCTTTAAGAAATGGCTTTCTTCTTGCCACTCTTCCATAAAGGCCAGATTTGTGCAATATACAACTGATTGTTGTCCTATGGACAGAGTCTCCCACCTCAGCTGTAGATCTCTGCAGTTCATCCAGAGTGATCATGGGCCTCTTGGCTGCATCTCTGATCAGTCTTCTCCTTGTATGAGCTGAAAGTTTAGAGGGACGGCCAGGTCTTGGTAGATTTGCAGTGGTCTGATACTCCTTCCATTTCAATATTATCGCTTGCACAGTGCTCCTTGGGATGTTTAAAGCTTGGGAAATATTTTTGTATCCAAATCCGGCTTTAAACTTCTTCACAACAGTATCTCAGACCTGCCTGGTGTGTTCCTTGTTCTTCATGATGCTCTCTGCGCTTTTAACGGACCTCTGAGACTATCACAGTGCAGGTGCATTTATACGGAGACTTGATTACACACAGGTGGATTGTATTTATCATCATTAGTCATTTAGGTCAACATTGGATCATTCAGAGATCCTCACTGAACTTCTGGAGAGAGTTTGCTGCACTGAAAGTAAAGGGGCTGAATAATTTTGCACGCCCAATTTTTCAGTTTTTGATTTGTTAAAAAAGTTTGAAATATCCAATAAATGTCGTTCCACTTCATGATTGTGTCCCACTTGTTGTTGATTCTTCACAAAAAAATACAGTTTTATATCTTTATGTTTGAAGCCTGAAATGTGGCAAAAGGTCGCAAAGTTCAAGGGGGCCGAATACTTTCGCAAGGCACTGTAACTTCAATAAACATATTTGTCATGGAAGTGCTGTAATTGACGAGTAGATCAAAAGCACAGCCAGCAGTGGTACCAGAAGTGTCAGCCAGGCCAGTATAGAGACAGACAGCTCTGTAGGACTGCTGGGAACATGCCTGTGTTCAGGAGATAATCGGCCTTAGAATATCATTACTGTAGCTGAATGAGGTGCAAATCCTCCTCTAACCTGGCCAATCTGTAGATGTGTTATGAGAAACCTCTGGGAGGACTAAAGATAGGTTAAAGTTGTCATAGGTGAGTCAGAATGTCTTCAAAAAATCCTATTCATTAGAGTTAATCTGTGCTAGGTCTGTGTGTCTCAGTTCCTGTCATTCCCATAAAGAAGCAGTCAACCGGAGATTCACCTCCATTATCTTTTATGCTCATCATGTGATGTTTAGACAACATAACTACCATGGTCTGTGTTTTACCATTTCCCAGAAGTTGAGAGGTTGTTACACACGTGGTCACAAGAATGTAAATGGTGCCATTCACAACCACTTCAAAGTGTGGGTTAGTGTAAGTTATGGTCGGTGGGCCAATTTCCTCAGAGAGTAGACTGGAGATGAATCGCATTGGATGGCCTGTCCTGCTCTAGGCCCTCCAGTCAGTCTTTCAGCCCCTTAGCTCTTCTGCTCTGTCTGAGGCAGTGGACACACCCTGTCTGTCATTGCTCCTGGCTGTGAGAGTGTGCAGATCCATAGCTAGCTCTGGGCATAAACGCTGTCGCTTTAGGCCCCAGATCCCCCCCAAAACAAATATATATGTTTTTTAGAAACTTATTGTTGAGAGTTAGAATAGTAGAATACACAAGGTGCAAGTTTGGTAGTGCATCATGCATTTTCTCTTATGTCAGTCACTTACAGTCACTCAATTATCCATGTCAGCTAACAATTTTTAGATTTTTAGATTTTAGATTTTTTTAGGAACGGTAGCTCCCCAAAATGTTTTACAATGTCATCATCAATCAAAGTTTGTACTGACAGATGTAGCCTATTGAATATAATTATAAAGTATGCATAAAATGCATCCTCCAATTGAAACGCCCACACATATTGTCTCAAGAACATGTTATGTTCATACCGTCAAGTGCCAAGTTGGTCACGCCTGCTCCTGCTCTCCCTCCCTGTCGCTTGAGGGTGCCTGGTTGCCCAGCACTACGCACTCCTGCCACCATCATTACACACCCCTGCTTCCCTGTCCAAATGGCATCTGCATGCCAATAATTTGATCTCAATCAATTTTATTGGAATTTGCATTTAGATCTGAGCGAATGAGCGAATTAGTGCAGATGGTGTTAACAAACTATTAACCTTTCTTGTATTTTGTTTCAATCAAAGCATACAGGTAGATCTTGCCTGGTGGCACGTGCTGTTGAGGTTTGGCTGCAAAAGGCTAGAGCCGGCACTGTACAGATCCTATCAGTATCAGGAATGTCTTTTAGCCACGCTGCTGGACAGGACAGGGGTTTATTTATTAGCTGCTCCTAATTGAAATGGACGCCTCTCATTTCCTGGTTGTTAGAGACAGGGGAGGGCTCCAGATCTGAGCCCCAAGATAACAGAGAATGTTAAAACGCTATAACCAGGACTCTGGACCACGAGCAGAAATGTACATTAGGAACACCTTCCTAATATTGAGTTCCACCACCTTTTGCCCTCGGAACAGCCTCAATTTGTCGAGGCATGGACTCTACAAAGTGTCGAAAGCGTTCCACAGGGATGCTGGCCCATTTTGACACCAATGCTGGATGTTCTTTGGGTGGTGGACCATTCTTGATACACATGAGAAACCTTTGATCGTGAAAAACCCAGCAGCATTGCAGATCTTGACACACTCAAACCAGTGCGCCTGGCACCTACTACCATATCCAGTTCAAAGGCACATAAATCTTTTGACTTACCCATTCACCCTCTCTCTGAATTGTACACATACACAATCCATGTCTCAATTGTCTCAAGGCTTAAAAATCCTTCTTTAACCTGTCTCCTCCCCTTTATCTACACGGATTAAAGTGGATTTAGCAGGTGACATCAATAAGGGATCATAGCTTTATCTGGATAGTCTATGTCATGTAAAGAGCAGGTGTTCCTAATGTTTTGTACATATTAGTAAATTAACAGATGCTGTTATCCAGAGCCACTTACAGGGGCAATTATGTTTAGGTGCTTTGCTTAAGGGCACATCAACCAATGATTCCCCTAGTTGGCTCAGGGATTCGAACCAGTGAACCTTCAACCATTTTTAGATTTACATTTTTGGCGTTTAGCGGACGCTCTTATCCAGAGCGGCTTATGGTTAGTGCATCCATCTTAAGATAGCTAGGTGGGACCATTCCATATCACAGGCATAGTAACTACACCTTTCCTCAACACAGTAGCTATCAGCAAAGTTGAAGCTAGAAGGAGGGGGGGGGGGGGTCAAGTGCAAGTGCTGGTTCAGGAAATATTTTTTTTTTTGGGGGGGGGGTTGTTGAGGTGAGGAAGGTGACTATTTAAGATACTCTTTGAAGAGGTGTTTCAGGTGCTTTTGGAAGATGGGTAGGGACTCTGCTGTCCTAACTTCATGAGGTGCCAGGACAGAGAAGAGCTTGGACTGCAAGGATGTGTCATCCTCATCCTCAGATGTTCAACGTCTCTCACGACAACTGTAGCCTAAACGTATTTCTTCCTCCGGTCAGACTAGTCATATCAGCTGTATCAGCTGTGCTTTAAAGGCCCAATGCAGCCATTTTTATATCAAAATGAAACAATTTCTGGGTAACAATGAAGTACCTTAATGTAATAGATTTCCATTCAAATTGTCCAAAATATTTTTTATGACAGTACTGAGGATGACAGCACACATGATATCGGAAAGAGAGAGAGCAGAGAACATCGAAACCCAGACCTCTCAGTGATTACATTCCACTTATTCTTGAGGACTAACAGTTCTGTCGTTGGCCGTTTGTTCAAGACATTTGGGCTTTATCTAAATTTACAGGCCAGTAACTTTTATCATGGATGTGTTTCAGCAACAAAGCAAATAAATGTGGGACTGTTGCAGTCTGCTTCCTGCATGGGTTTGTTTACTAGCTTGCTCATATCTTTGTTTGGGTCACCCTGACCTCTCTGCCAAAGCACCGGGTCACATATGCCCTTTCTGTTTGAGGATGTGTTCCAAAACTGGAACTGAATCAATGCAGACCTACGTGAACTCGGAGAAAAAACAAACAGGCCAGGTTAGATAGCTTAAGTATATTTCTACAAGACATCAAAATCCTTTACATGACTGATTATGACTATCATATGACTTTGAAGTTTCCTGACACTTTGGTTATTCTTGTTGTTTGAAGTTGCTTGTTCCTTATAACCTTATTTACATCGTTTAGACCGCAGTGAACTCTGAGAAGAAACAAACAGCAACATCTGATGTTAATGTCTGGTGTCAAGATTACAAGAACACATTTTTTACAGGATTAATTATGACTATCATAATTTTGTTTGTTTTTTATACATAGGCTAGATCGGTGTCATAAGTATTCAGACCTCTTGACTTTTTCCCAAAAATGTTATGTTACACCCTTATTCTATAATGGATTAAATGATGTTTTCCCCTCATCAATCTACACACAATACCCCATAATGACAAAGCAAAAACAGGTTTTTAGACATTTTTGAAAAGTTAATAAAAATAAAGAGCTGAAATATCACGTCCATAAGTATTCAGGCCCTTTACTCAGTACTTTGTTGAAGCACCTTTGGCAGCGATTACAGCCTCGAGTCTTCTTGGGTATGACGCTACAAGCTTGGTACACTTGGATTTAGGGAGTTTCTCCCATTCTTCTCTGCATATCCTCTCAAGCTCTGTCAGGTTGGATGGGGAGCGTTGCTGCACAGCTATTTTCAGGTCTCTCCAGAGATGTTCGATCGAGTTCAAGTCCAGGCTCTGGCTGGGCCACTTAAGGACATTCAGAGACTTGTCCTGAAGCCACTCCTGCATTGTCTTGGCTGTGTGCTTAGGGTCGTTGTCCTGCTGGAAGGTGAACCCTTGCCCCAGTCTGTGGTCCTGTGCGCTTTGGAGCAAGTTTTTATCAAGGATCTCTCTTTACTTTGCTCCGTTCATCTTTCCCTTGATCCTGACTAGTCTCCCAGCCCCTGCCGCTGAAAAACATCCCCACAGCAAGATGCTGCCACCACCATGCTTCACCTTAGGGATGGTTCCAGATTTCCTCCAGATGTGACGCTTGGCATTCAGGCCAAAGAGTTCAATATTGGTTTCATCAGACCAGAGAATCTTGTTTCTCATGGTCTGCAAGTCCTTACGTGCATTTTGGCAAACTCCAAGCGGGCTGTCATGTGCCTTTTACTGAGGAGTGGATTCCGTCTGGAGACAATCAGGTTCTTGGTCACCTCCCTGACCAAGGCCCTTCTCCCCCGATGGCTCAGTTTGGCCGAGCGGCCAGCTCTAGGAAGAGTCTTGGCGGTTCCAAACTTATTCCATTTAAGAATGATGAAGGCCACTGTGTTCTTGGGGACCTTCAATGCTGCAGAATGTTTTTGATGTCCTTCCCCAGATCTGTGCGTCGACACAATCCTCGGGGTCTCGGGGACCTTATATAGACAGGTGTGTGCCTTTCCAAATCATGTTTAATCAATTGAATCTAACACAGGTGGACTCTAATCAAGTTGTAGAAACATGTCAACTGTGATCAGTGGAAACAGGATGTACATGAGCTCAATTTCAAGTCTCATAGCAAAGGGTCTGAATAATTATGTAAATAAGTTATTTCTGTTTTATACTTTAATAAATTAGCAAAAAATTCAAAACATCTGTTTTCACTTTGTCATTATGGGCTATTGTGTGTAGATTGAGGAGGAAAAATATTAATTTAATCCATTTTAGAATTATGCTGTAACCTAACAAAATGTGGAAAAAGTAGAAGGGTCTGAATTCTTCCCGAATGCACTGTAGATAAATGTATGGCTCTGATTTAGATTAGGTGTATTTCAATGGCAAGCAAGGCTCTGTAGTTCGGTGTGTGTGTGTGTTTGTATGTTTGTATGTGTGTGTGTGTAGTCAGAGTTTATTTTATATTTGTCTCCACCTGCTTGTGAAAGTTATAGAAAAATAGACAAATGGTTCACAGGTCGATGATTACTCGTTGCTGTTTTACATTTTAGATCTAAGATTCTTAATTAAAGAACACATCGTAGAGAATATGGAAAAAGATTAGTCAGAGTTGGTTGCATTTCAAAAATACCGTACTGCAGGGAACGGAATGGTGCCACAGGTGGTCCAAAGAAATACAGTGTCTTGTTTACACACAAACTTCTCATAGCTGCTGGTCCAAACTAGACCTGCTGTTGTAAAGTTACCATT
Organism: Oncorhynchus mykiss; assembly: GCF_057628025.1. NCBI lineage: Eukaryota > Metazoa > Chordata > Actinopteri > Salmoniformes > Salmonidae > Oncorhynchus > Oncorhynchus mykiss. The sequence goes on from NC_143022.1 coordinate 23,522,041, forward strand.
TCCTATTAGAAATGTATTTTTCCCTCATGTAGGACATATCTGAGAGCTTGTCTTGTCTCCCATTGCTGACCTTTCAGATAGACTAAAAGGATGTAAATGCAAGTTTCCATCGTTTGTCATTTGATGGCATACTGTACATGATGTAATCGTAACATTTAACATCCCTGGCTAGAGGCTAGAGGGGGGGGGACTTCTGCCTGTGGAATAAAATGCATTCCCCGGTTTTATTTGTTTTACCTTACATCGGATGGGATTCCCCTCTTATTTAAATCCAATAATTACTTAATCCTGGATGTCAAAACAATTTCCATTATTGTCACACCCCTTTCTTTGATGCCGTTTACTCCAGTGCAGGAACACACTCCCAAGGCCTTTGTTAGCTCAGCTCACTTGTCAAGATTCATAACCACAGCCGTTACGTCCATCCCAAGGGATATGCCTCTGATCTCAGGATAGATTGCTTACTTGGCAATATTCCTGTAACTGAATATTTTAAGGTTTAATGCATAATTAAGTGTTTCAGAGATGTTGTTTGTTTTTATTTTCCATGTTGGTTAAATGTGCCAAGAAATGAGTTGTGAATTACTGAGTGGTATGTAGAGCGATTGTGCTCTCGAGGTTCTTAAAAATACAATGCAGAGAGTCTGTGATACGAAAAACAAACAAACAAAAAGTACATCTGGCCCTATGCCGTCATTTATGAGGAGTTATGTTGTATTTATGTAATGAGAACATTGTTTCTTATAGTAAATATGATGCAATGTTTAGTCTTTATTTATGTAACTATCACTCTAAATTGTGGAAAATCCCTTCAGTTTTCAGAGAGCTAATTAAACATTTAAGACTTTAACTGTCTTGTGTCTCTTGTAAATGCAGCTAGTGATGCACATAACTAATAGCACTTATTCATGTAGCACTTACCAATTCTAAGAGAAGCTACTTAGATTGTACAAGGTCCCAGTGATTCCCACCAGTAATGGAGTGTCACAATTAAAATAACCTGTTAGTGCTTTTTAAGCATAATCCTTCTCCTTTCACAAATGTTGAGGTGTATTGTTAAGGTCTTGGGTTTGTGGTTTGAGCAACCATTGATTGGGTGTGAAATTACGGGCTAGTTCTATTCACCATCACATCTTGCCTGTAACATTATCTCGTTTCCTCACTTTTGCGGCGGTGCATTCTTTTGTACTTCCGGCACGCTTGCTGATGTAGAGGTCAAGTGGGTTTAGGTTGGTATAAAAGCACCAACTCAGAGTTAAAGCTTAAAGGTCATTGATGGGTCCGCTCCAAGAGGCTTTGCTGATTCCAACACTGAGAGATTTTCTGCAGATGGAAGGCAATGTAGCGTGTGATATGATAGTTGTAAGGGTGGGAGACGATGATGGTGGTTGTTGCTTTGTGTTTATGACAGAACCTCAAAACAATGACCACCACCTTTTTGAATGAAGATCGCACCTGGACGGAACTTGAAAAATAATGAATAAAGCTGCACATATCTACTTACAGGCTCATGTCTTGGTATCCTCCAGCAATGTCATCACTTCCTAAACCACTCCTTACTGTCTGTCCCCTAGCTATGGAAAAGCTATTTAACAAAAACTTCCTTTCAAATGGAACTAAATTAAATATCCTTCGCTTTTGTCAGCTAAGATTTTGATAAATAAATATTTGCTATCGTCCTGTATACACCCCCTGTGAGTTTTTACAGTACAGTAGAGTAACTCTACGGTACATACAGTGTGTCTCACAGCTCTAAAGACTAACCAGATGGAGAGAGAGTAGGCTGGCAGAGCTGTCGTGATGCCCAGTCTTCCTCCAGGACTTGCCTTGAATGTTTCCTGCCCCCTCTCAATTCAATGTAAAGGGTTTATTGGCATGGGAAACATATGTTTACATTGCCAAAGCAAGTGAAATAGATAATAAACAAAATTGAAATAAACAATCAGAAATTAACAATAAACATTACACTCACAAAAGTTTCAAAAGGATAGAGACATTTCAAATGGTATATTATGGCTGTACAGTGTTATATTATGTCTCTCTCACTCTATGCTGTAAATAGCTTCACTAAAGTCATTACTTGCTGGACCAATTCAGCATGTTTTCACAAGATCTTAAGTAGTTTACATTTTAAAGAAACAATCACGCAGCACAGGGCCTGTGTGACATCTGCGATAGAGAGAAAGAGAAAGGGAGAGAGAGAGGAACAATGGAGTTCCTGTGCCATATTCCCCATGGTTCCTGTGGAGGAGCAGCTAGCGGTGGCCAGGCCCAGGACTGTCACACCCTGACCTGTTTCACTTGTCTTGTGCTTGTCTCCACACCCCCCACCAGCTGTCTCCTATTTTTCCCCATTATCCTCTGTGTATTTATACCTGCGTTTTCTGTTTGTTTGTTGCCAGTTCGTCTTGTGTCGCGGAAATTCAGTACTGAGAGAGACTTGGTCATTTCTTCAAACAATCATCTTTATTTAATATTGATTAATTATTGCAATATTGAGGCTGGTCGTCCTCTCACCCTTGAGTGTTGGACCGAGTAACCTAACCTTTACACAAAGGCAGAGTACTCCATATAGCTGACACTAACAATGCTCAGTCATGGTTAGTTCAACCCCCCTCATGCAGAACAAGGAGCATCATAAGCCACTCTGGGTTCATCCTGTTATCTGCACGTGGGTTGTTGTCTTAACCCCACCCTGGCGTAGTTTCCCAGATGCAAGGATGATTTTGAGACAATGAGGGATTGTTCTACTCCTAAGCCATCTCTAGTAAAACACATTCTTGTCTATGCAATGCAGTCTTCAACTCATTTTTCAGCTCAAGCCATATCTTGTGACCATATGCCCAGGTTAGCTGCAGGGAACTAGAGTGGAGCCCATGAAACTAGAGTGGAGCCCGTGTTGTGTGGCGACCGGTCGAAATCTCTCTGGGTGCTTGTGGACTCTTGGGCCGACGAGAGCTTTATGGACACTACCCTGGTGTCAGAGCTGGGTATCTCCACACAACTCCTCTCCATTCCCATGGACGCCAGAGCATGGGACGGACACTCTATTGGCAGGGTCACTCACAGTACGATTCCAATTAACCTGCGAGTGTCAGGGAATCACAGTGAGTCCATGTGGTTGCTGCTCATTGAATTTCTTAATTCACCCGTGGTTTTGGAATTGCCGTGGCTCCAGAGGCACAACCCCCTGATCGACGGGGCTATGGGTTCTATCCTGGGTTGGAGCCTGTTCTGCAATGCGCATTGCCTTAAGGAAATGCAGCCCGCCCCTGGATGTCTTCCTGCGGGGTTGGGTAGAGCCCCAGAGCGGAGTATCAGGACCTCTGAGAGGTTTTCAACAAGGCCCGCACCATATTTCTTCCTCCGCATAGACCCTATAACTATGCCATTGACCTCCTCTCTGGCACTACACTGCCTCGTGGGCAGCTTTATTCCCTGTCTGGTCTGGAGACCAAGACCATATTCTCGAAGTTTCGGAATGCCTACCATCTGGTTCGGATACGGGAAGGAGACGAATGGAAGGAGACGAATGGAAGGAGACAAATGGAAGGAGACGAATGGAAGACAGCCTTTAACACAGCTAGCGGGCACTACTAAGTATCTGGTTATGCCATTTGGACTGACCAACGCTCCCGCAGTGTTCCAGGCTCTGGTCAATGATGTGCTCTGTGACATGTTGAACCGGTTCGTGTTTGTATACCTTGATGGCATCCTTGTATTTTCCTATTCGGTTCAGTAGCATGTTCTCCACGTATGACAAGTCCTCCAGCACCTCCTGGAGAACCAGCTGTTTGTTAAAGCAAAGAAATGTGAGTTCCATCGTTCCACTATCACCTTTCTGGGATATGTCATTGCTGCAGGGAACATTCAGATGGATCCTGACAAGGTGAGAGTGGTGGTGGATTGGTTCCAACCCACATCCAGAGTGCAGCTGCAATGTTTCCTGAGATTTGCTCATTTCTACCGCCGCTTCATTCGGGGCTACAGCACCCTGGCGTCCACCCTCTCAGCACTCACCTCACCCAAGGTTCCGCTCACGTGGTCCCCAGCTGCTGACCGGGCATTTTCGGATCTCAAGCATCGGTTCACTACAGCCCCCATCTTAATCTATCCGGACCTGTCCCACCAGTTCGTGGTGGAGGACGCCGCCTCAGATGTTGGAGTGGGGGCCCAGCATTCTACCCAGTGTTCTGCCCAGCATTCTGCCCAGCGTTCTGCCCAGCGTTCTGCCCAGGACCAAAAGCTGCATCCCTGTGCTTTCCTTTTCCATCGTCTTAATCCTGCGGAGGGGAACTATGATGTTGGTAACTGGGAACTTCTTGCGGTCAAGATAGCACTGGAGGAATGGAGACACTGGCTAGAAGGGGCGGAACTTCCATTCCTATTGTGGACCGACCATAAAAATCTGGAATATCTCCACACTGCCAAGCGTCTCAACTCAAGGCAGGCTCTTTGGACTCTGAAGTTCACTCTTTTCAATTTCACCATCTCCTACCGCCCTGGGTACACAAATGTGAATTCTGACGCCCTCTCTCACTTGTAAAGCTCCGCTGCTACTCTGTCTGACCCAGAGACCATCCTCCCTACCTCCTGTCTAGCAGCGACACTCATCTGGGGTATCGAGGGCCTGCTCCAGCCAGGCGCAGCTGTTGTTTGTCACGGATTCTGCCCAGTCCCTGGTCCTGGAATGGGCTCATTCCTCCAATCCAACCTACCATCCTGGCGTTCCTCCGACAACATTTTTGGTGGCCCACTATGGTTTCTGACTTCTCCGCATTCGCCGCCGCATGCATGGTGTGTGCTCAGAATTAGACTCCGCAGCAAGCTCCAGCCGGCCTCCTTCAACCACCCCTTGTTCCTCATCGCCCCTGGTCCCATATATCCCTGGACTTTGTCACTGGTATCCCTCCGTATGATGGCAACACCATCCTTACGGTGGTGGATCGGTTTTCCAAAGCCACCCATATCATCCCCCTTCCCAAGTTACCCTCAGCCAAGGAGATGTCCCAACTCATGGTACAACATGTCTTCCAAATCCATGGACTTCCGGTCAACATAGTCTCCGTACTTGGTCCTCAGTTCTCATCCCGATTCTGGAAGGCGTTCTGCACCCTCATTGGGTTGTCGGCCAGCCTATCCTCCGGGTTCCATCCTCAATCTATCGACCAGTTGGAGCCTGTCAATCAGGACCTGGAGACGACTCTTCGGTGCCTCGTCTCTGCCAACTCCACCACCTGGAGCCAGCAACTCATGTGGGTGGGGTATGCCCAGAACACCCTTCCCTGCTCGGCCACTGGTCTCTCGCCCTTCGAGTGCTCTGTGGGTTATTAGCCCCCACTCTTCACTGAGCAAGTGGAAGAGGTCAACATACCCTTGGCTCAGATGTTCGTCCGTCGCTGTCGGTGTACCTGGAAGAGAGCCAGAACCCCAGTTCCCTACTATCGTCTTGGGCAGAGGGTATGGCTCTCCACTCGGGATCTGCCCCTCCGGCTGGAGTCCCGTAAACTTCCCCCCCGCTTTATCGGCCCTTTCCCCATCTCTAAAGTCCTTAGCCCCACTGCTGTTCATCTTCTGTTGCCCCACACCCTCCGTATACATCCCACTTTCCATGTGTCTAGGATTAAACATCTGTCTCACAGCCCTTTGTCTCCTGTTTCCAGGGCCACCCCTCTTGCCCTTTGCCTGCCCCTTTGTATAATAAATATTCTGAGTATCGAACTATCCGCCTGCTGTGTCTGCATCTGGGTCATATCCTGAGTCGTGATAAGGACAGTCTTAACACAGGTCCAATCTGTCAGTATGCCCTCCAGGGGCCCAGCTCATATAGAATGAGTGGATAATAGAGGAGCTCTGCTCAACCCAAACCCTATCTAGCCCCTGGCAGTGGGGTAGCTGACTGGGAGATGGTGATGATAATGAGTAAGTGCACAGCAAGCACCAGTTGGAACTCCTGTTAACTCACAATCACCATTGAATCCCCTTTATTCCTGTTCACTGATGAGCTCACATGGATAAAGACAGTTGGAACTGTGCTAGTAATTTCGAACGATTTTAAGTAGAGGATATTAGTAATACTAAGTTATTCAAGGGAGTAATCTACTTTTCTGTAGAATGAATAGTAGAGGAGGTCTTGCTGGGGAGGATCTGTTCCTTTCATTTACTGGAACACAGAATTCCATGTAAGCAGAATGAATAGCATTCACTCATACAGATGTAATTAAATCTTTTTTTTCCCTTGACTAAGACAGATCCCTTGACTGAGACATGATCAAGACATAAAGTTACTATGTGCATCACAGAACTTGGACTGCTCCTGAATTTCAATATAAAGCAGGGACAAACAAGGACAATATGAGAAATGTTGAATAACAGTCAAAAGTTACTAGTGGTAACTAACTAATTAATGGCTAATTACTATACTGGACTCCAAACCATGGTAATACTGTACATCTCATAATGTGACCTGTTTCCCTGAGCCTTGGTCGAGGAGTCCTCCCGGCCTCCTGTTCGTTCCTCGTCTCGGCAGCACCGCTCCCTCTGCCTGCCTGTGTAGAGAGAGAGAGAGAGAGAGAGAGAGAGAGAGAGAGAGAGAGAGAGAGAGAGAGAGAGAGAGAGAGAGAGAGAGAGAGAGAGAGAGAGAGAGAGAGAGAGAGAGAGAGAGAGAGAGAGAGAGAGAGAGAGAGAGAGAGAGAGAGAGAGAGAGAGAGAGAGAGAGAGAGAGAGAGAGAGAGAGAGAGAGAGAGAGAGAGAGAGAGAGAGAGAGAGAGAGAGAGAGAGAGAGAGAGAGAGAGAGAGAGAGAGAGAGAGAGAGAGAGAGAGAGGTGGAATGTGTGACTGTGAGGCTGCGGGACTCCTCCGTGCCTCTCTCCTTTCTTCCCCCAGGAGCCCCTGCACATGGGCCGCCCCCTCTGACATCACCGGGGCCCCCGCATCCCTGGGAAGTTGAGCATGTGAGCTTCCCCTGGTCATTAGGGAAAGGGCTTGAAAAGACTGTCACTAGGAAGGAGATAAGCCGTGAGGGGCGCAGTAATAAGGCCCGGAATAATAGGCCTTCTGTGGAGAACCACCACGGACACAGACGCAAGGATTAAAGTTAGCCTGAAAAGGAGAGTCAATGGACCCTCCACATAAATATGAACCAACTGGGGTTGAATGGTGAACTGATCAGCATTCTGGGGCTAGTTACTCAAGGAGAGGGCTGCTGGCTGTGTTGGGGGGGGTCTCTCTCCTGGGGTGGGACTGAGAGATGGGCCTTTTTAAAGAATGTATTTCTTGGGTGACGTTGCATGGCTTGGAGATGCCACACAGGACCAAATGCACATGCACTCACTGAACCCCACACTGAATGAAGCCCTGATATCTCTTCACAATAAACTAGCTGTTGCAGTACTGCTTCAACATAAAATATTTGTAGACATCAGCTTTCCCACCAGACAGAGCACTAATCAGTATGCAATCTATGTGTGCGTCTGTGTGTGTGCTTGTGTGCATGCGTCCTTTCCTGCCTGCTTGTGTGTATCTAGGTATGTGGCTAGGTGTGTGGCTAAGTGTATGTCTAGGTGTGTGGCTAGGTGTGTTGCTAGGTGTGTGTCTAGGTGTGTGGCTACGTTTGTGTCTGTGTGTGTATTTAAGCTGATGCTAAATGTGAAAACTATAGGCAAGGCTTTGTTCGTTCCGCCTTCCGGTTATTCCAGATAAGATCTTGGTCACCCACTTCACCCTTGGTCGGTCCACACGGAAGGAAAGGCGAGCCCTTTCTTAATTCAGTCTTCCACACAGAACAATGATACAGCATACAGTATATCCATCACTACATTGAAAATGATCAACATAACAAGCTACAAAACAATAACTACTCAGTGAACATGCACTTGTATACTGCATTCTCCAGTCCATACAGGTAGTTCAAGATGTTTCACTGTCTCTCTGGTATGGATGCATGCAATGGAGTGGAGAGCGATTAAGAACAGCCAGTAAAATCTATCTGTAAGACTAAATTACAGGCTATGTTGAAGTGGTTCCAAGCTACTCATACTGACAGTTTCCAAGTTTCCTCTTCCATCCTGAACAGAGCTACCATTGTTGCATCTGGAATCAATCTTTATCCCTCCTCTACTAATGCCATGTCCTCTTAAACTGACAGTTAACTCCATGATCACTTCATTTACACAAGGTCTGTTTCTGGAGGAATATTGATCATTAGAGTTACTGTGGCTTCTATGATTGACTGCTGGTCTGTTCTGCTTCACCTTGAGTTGAAGTTGCACTGAAACATGAACCCACCATACAGGATTCTGTAACTCCGTGGCTTGATGTCAGGTACTGCAGGAAGGAAATCTGAGGGAGGAAATTCAAATGTTTTGATGGGACATTGGGGTGGGGTTAGGGGGTTGGTGGAGAATGATTTCACAGATGCATTGGAAGGTAATTAGGTCATCGTTCTCGATGCACACCATCTGAATCAATTTCCGATCTAGCTGCTGCATGGGTTCCCCTAATGCCCCTAATGCCAGCCATTGGGAGCAGAAATGTGAAGCTCTACTCAGGTGGCCCCTGCTCCCATCTGCTAGGGCCTCAATGACACCGGCTGTAATGTCGTAAATATGAATGCACTAAATTAATAGTCAAAAATAAACTCACTCACCCCTATCATGTGTTCACCCACACTCTGAAACATTTTTAGAAATGCATTTGTCCCATTGTCTTCACACAGTTAAACCCAACAGTTACTCAGTAAACTATCTGTACTCACTCAACCCACAGTCACCCCCCCCCCTGCCCTGACTCAAGCCTGCTGAGGCAGCCCGCAGCGGATAGCCAGTCCAGCTCTCCTCTTTCCCCAGCCAAGATCCCCTCAGCACAACACAAGGCCCTCCACCCTACCGCCCAGAACAGAGCAGAGCTGAGAGACAGACAGGTCTGTGAATAGGCATGAAGCCTGAATAGGCATTATATCAGAAAGGACTATTGGGTGGTCTCTGGATGTTAGGAATGGACTGCTGCATTTCAGTGGCACATCCATAGGAACTCTCTCTTGCTCATGCAATGTCACCAAAGACAATAATCTGTTGAAAGTTCAGATTAGTTCTAGATTTCCTGAAAAACCTTTTACTTTGTTTTTGCTCTTTGTTGTCCAATTTTCAAAGTCACTCCTATCTCTCTCTCTCTGAGCAGAACAGTTATCCTAGTGAGTCTCTTTATGTTTGTTCAGATCTGTCAAGAAAAACGGTTATTGATGTATAATAGTAATAAATAGTATAGTGGTAAAACAAAAATAATGATTAGCTTCTCTGACTCTATCATGACCTCCGTCATGGTGGTCTGGTCTCCTGACTCTGACGGAGATCCCCACCATGCAGGCTAGTCTTCCAGGTGGGACCTGTCTCCCTGCCTGCTCCCTGGGTTTATGTTGTGGAAACGCTGGGGGTGGGGATGCAGCGGGCCCCTGGAAGGTGCAAAACAGCAGAGATCCATGTCTGTCATCATCCCACTGCAGAACACACACACACACACACACACGCACGCACACACACACCTACAAAGACCCTGACACCGGCTGTAGGCTTTGATCACCCTCGGCCTCAGATCTTCTTCAGCTCCTCTGCCATTTAGAGGTGTGTACACAACTGCACTCTTCACAAGTAGGATGTCAATACATAGATTCCCCCAACTAAAAAGGGTGTGAAAAGGAAGAGGGAAAAGATGGATTGCATGTGGTAAAGTTCATTTTATTTGCAGTGAATTTAAAGATGCTAAGACCCTAAAGGCATTTCAAGTTTAAAATCATCTTCATCATCAGCATCATATGCATGTCAGTATCAGTCCCTGAAATAGGCTAATGATTAGAAGATGCTATACTGTACAGTCGGGCATCAATTCACAGATGGCACACTGTACTCCACACTCTCCAGGGTATTGCCTGTTTGTCATTCTCCACGCTGACTTAGCTGTTTTAGCCTGTAGTCCGGCGATAGTGCAACTGAGATCTCAGGACAGAGACTATACGCTGAAAAGGAGGAGTAATCCATCACAGGCCTTATCAAACGTAATAGAGATTCAACACGTTTTTATGAGTCTCAGTGCTCTGGTGGAGAACGCTGTGGTGAATAGGGCAATAAAGCCAAGATTGTACTGGGTGTACTGCACTGAGTACAGGACAGGGGCAGTGCAGGCAGGGGGGATCTGTGATGCTGCAGCATGCAGCCATGCACCCTTCCTCCAGATGGGGAGGGAGGAAGGGGGTGTCTAAATGAAGACCACCTGGACCGGAGCTAATCCCCTCGACACCATACCCTAAGACGCCCCATGGACTCATTGGATTTACACAGTTTGGGATTTGAAAGTCCTAGGAATGGTTTTGTTTTTTCTTTTATTTTAATTTCACCTTTATTTAACCAGCTAGGCTAGTTGAGAACAAGTTCTCATTTACAACTGCGACCTGGCCAAGATAAAGCAAAGCAGTGTGACACATACAACAACACAGAGTTACACATGGAATAAACAAACATACAGTCAATAATACAGTAGAACAAGTCTATATACAGTGTGTGCAAATAAATAGGCCATGGTGGCGAAGTAATTAAAATATAGCAATTAAACACTGGAATGGTAGAAGTGCAGAAAAGGGAAAGAGGCGCACCGCGCACAGGCTCTGATGTCATGGACCTGGGTTACGCCATAGTTCATGTATACAGTCAGTTGAGCCCATGAGCTCCTAAGGAGGATATACTGGCTGATGTATTAATCAATATATTGTAGGCAGGGTTACTATCAATACTCTCTAACTGGTTTTGATGTTCAGTACATGTTGGTAGGGGGGTAGCTTTGAATTTGAACATACTGTATATGAACATTTTAACATATTGTATGTGGATTAAGACCCTGCATGTGGGAATAGGTGCTCATTATTATGGCTAGGAGTTTTCCCTGGGAAAGTCAAGTGGTCAGGAAAAGCTCCTGGCCCCACACATTATAACATTTTTGTTTCTTCTCTAAAATTTGCGCCATGTTCCATCTACAAGTCAGCTGTTTCGAATGCTTGTGCCAATAGTTATCCAAAGATCATGAGAATATGACGCATTATGGCAATAGACGGCAATTCATGCAGATCAGATTTGCTGATATCTTTTTTGAGCAGTAGAAGTGGCTTGATGATAATAATAATAATATCTGTTTTACTTTGTTACGCCAAACTTAAATGATAAACATCTGTGACACACACACACACACACACACACACATAAACACACATACACACACATACATACACACACAGACACACACGGACAGAGCAAGATAATGTGATCAAATAGTCCACGGAGACTGGTTGTCCACCCATGTGTGTAGATATGATAAAACTGGGCAGCATATTAACATTAACAGGTGTGGCACCAATATTCTCTGGCCGCAGGTACCGGGAAAAAAAGCCCCAAAGTCCTGCAAATGATCTTGATTCAAAGAGTACAGTGTATCGATACGTTTTGCTGTGGTTCTGGTACTGTAGAATGAAAAGCCTGGATGTTGTTCAATAATGTAACACAGGTAATACACTACATGATCAAAAGTATGTGGACACCTGCTCGTCGAACATCTCATTCCAAAATCATGGGCATTAATATGGAGGTGGTCCCCCCTTTGCTGCTATAACAGCATCCAGTCTTCTGGGAAGGGATTCCACTAGATGTTGGAACATTGCTGCGGGGACTTGCTTCCATTCAGCCACAAAAGCATTAGTTAAGTTGGGCACTGATGTTGGGTGATTAGGCCTGGCTCACAATCGGCATTCCAATTCATCCCAAAGGTGTTGGATGGGGTTGAGGTCAGGGCTCTGTGCAGGCCAGTCAAGTTCTTCCACACCAATCTTGAGAAACAATATCTGTGTGGACTTCACTTTGTACCTGGGAGCGTTGTCATGCTGAAACAGAAAATGGACTTCCCCAAACTGTTGCCACAAAGTTGGAAGCACAGAATGGTCTAGAATGTAATTGTATGCTGTATGCTGGGCCTAGCCCGGACCATGAAAACAGCCCCCAGACCATTATTCCTCCTCCACCAAACATTACAGTTGGCACTATACATTCGGGCAGGTAGCATTCCCCTTGCATTCGCCAAACCCAGATTTGTCCATCGGACTGCCAGATGGTGAAGCGTGATTCATCACTCCAGAGAACGTGTTTCCACTTCTCCAGAGGCCAATGGCGGTGAGCTTTACATCACTCCAGGCGACGCTTGGCATTGCACATGGTGATCATGTACTTGTGTGCAGCTGCTAAGCCATTGAAACCCATTTCATGAAGCTCCAGATGAACAGTTCTTGTGCCGACGTTGCTTCTAGAGGCAGTTTGGAACTCTGTAGTGAGTGTTGCAACCGAGGACAGATGGTTTTCACACGCTACACGCTTTAGCACTGTGAGCTTGTGTGGCCTACCACTTTGCGGCTGAGCCGTAACAGTTGACCGGGACAGCTCTGGCAGGGCAGAAATTTGACGAACTGACTTGTTGGAAAAGTGGCATTCTATGATGGTGCCACGTCGAAAGTCACTGAGCATAGGCCATTCTACTGCCAATGTTTGTCTAAGGAGATTGCATGGCTGTGTACTGAATTTTATATACCTGTCAGCAACGGGTGTGGCTGAAATAGCCGAACCACTAATTTGAAAGGGTGTCCATATACTTTTATATAGTTGAAGTCGGAAGTTTACATACACTTAGGTTGGAGTCAATAAAACTTGTTTTTCAACCACTCCACAAATTTCTTGTTAACAAACTATAGTTTTGGCAAGTCGAATAGGACATCTGATTTGTGCATGACACAAATCATTTTTCCAACAATTGTTTACAGACAGATTATTTCACTTTAAATTCAATGTGTCACAATTCCAGTGGGTCAGAAGTTTACATACACTAAGTTGACTGTGCCTTTAAACAGCTTGGAAAATTCCAGAAAATGATGTGATGGCTTTAGAAGCTTCTGATAGGCTAATTTACATCATTTGAGTCAATTGGGGTGTACCTGTGGATGTACTTCAAGTGCCTCTTTGCTTGACATTGTGAAAAAGTCAAAAGAAATCAGCCAAGACCTCAGGAAAAAAAATTCAAAACGCCTGAAGGTACCACGTTCATCAGTACAAATAATAGTACGCAAGTATAAACACCATGGGACCATGCAGCCGTCATACTGCTCAGGAAGGAGACGCGTTCTGTCTCCTAGAGATGAACGTACATTGGTGCGAAAAGTGCAAATCAATCCCAGAATAACAACAACAGGTCCTATATTGACATAACCTGAAAGGCTGCTCAGCAAGGAAGAAGCCACTGCTCCAAAACCGCCATAAAAAAGCCAGACTACGGTTTGCAACTGCACATGGGGACAAAGATTGGAATTTTTTTGAAAAATTTCCTCTGGTCTGATGAAATAAAAATAGAACTGTTTGGCCATAATGACCATCGTTATGTTTTGAGGAAAAAGGGGGAGGCTTGCAAGCTGAAGAACACCATCCCAATCGTGAAGCACAGGGTGGCAGCATCATGTTGTGGGGGTGGTTTGCTGCAGGAGGGACTGGTGCACTTCACAAAATAGATGGCATCATGAGGGAGGAAAATTATGTGGATATATTGAAGCAACATCTCAAGACATCAGTTAACGCTTGATCGCAAATGGGTCTTCCAAATGAACAATGACCCCAATCTTACTTCCAAAGTTGTGGCAAAATGGCTTAAGGACAACAAAGTCAAGGTATTGGAGTGGACATTACAAAGCCCTGACCTCAATCCTATAGACATTTTGTGGGCAGAACTGAAAAAGCGTGTGCGAGCAAGGAGGCCTACAAACCTGACTCAGTTACACCAGCTCTGTCAGGAGGAATGGGCCAAAATTACCCAACTTATTGCGGGAAGCTTGTGGAAGGCTACCCGAAACGTTTGACACAAGTCATGTAATTTAAAGGCAATGCTACCAAATACTAATTGAATGTATGTAAACGTCTGACCCACTGGGAATGTGATGAAAGAAATAAAATCTCTCTAAATCATTCTCTCTACTATTATTCTGATATTTCACATTCTCAAAATAAAGTGGTCTTCCTAAATGACCTAAGACAGGGAATTTTTACTTGGATTAAATGTCAGGAATTGTGACAAACTGAGTTTAAATGTATTTGGCTAAGGTGTATGTAAACTTCCGACTTCAACTGTATGTAGTATATAATCTCTCAAAATGCCATCCAGGAAAGAGATATCACACTGGGTCTGGGGGATTGAACAAAGTGACTACCATAATACAGTGTGAAATCTCCAACAGCTGTATCTTCTTAATTTTAGCACTATAGTATCTGTGGAGTTGGGAGCAGGGAGTTATCCTTCTGGAGGTTCTGAGAACTGCAACATCCACTGAGACATGCAGCTACTAGGGATTCATCAAGAGAAGTGGACAAAATGGCCATAACATATTATATATTATTATATTATACTTATGACATATGATGTATTGAGATTTGTTCTCAATTCAGAGCAGTCTGATTCATCATCACTTTATTTTGTCTTAGGACCTTGATATGATTCAATGACTTTTCATTTTCTCATTAAAAAATGCATTATCAGACTAACTTAACTCAGCAAAAAAAGAAACGTCCTCTCACTGTCAACTGCGTTTATTTTCAGCAAACTTGACATGTGTAAATATTTGTTTGAACATAACAAGATTCAACAACTGAGACATAAACTGAACAAGTTCTACAGACATGATGTGACTAACAGAAATGGAATAATGTGTCCCTGAACAAAGGGGGGGGTCCAAATCAAAAGTAACAGTCAGTATCTGTGTGTGGCCACCAGCTGCATTAAGTACTGCAGTGCATCTCCTCCTCCTGGACCGTACCAGATTTGCCAGTTCTTGCTGTGAAGTGTTACCCCACTCTTTCACCAAGGCACATGCAAGTTCCCAGACATTTCTGGGGGGAATGGCTCAAGCCCTCACCCCCCAATCCAACAGGTCCCAGACGTGCTCAATGGGATTGAGATTCATGCTCTTCGCTGGCCATGCAGAACACTGACCACTGACATTCCTGTCTTGCAGGAAATCACGCACAGAAGGAGCAGTATGGCTGGTGGCATTGTCATGCTGGAGGGTCATGTCAGGATGAGCCTGCAGGAAGGGTACCACATGAGGGAGAAGTATGTATTTCCTGTAAAGCACAGCATTGAGTGACAACAAGCTCAGTCCAATGACAGCAAGCTCAGTCCGATGATGCTGTGACACACCGCCCCAGACCATGATGGACCCTCCACCTCCAAATTGATCCCGCTCCAGAGTACAGGCACCGGTGTATCGCTCATTCGTTTGACGATAAACATGAATCCGACAATCACTCCTGGTGAGACCAAACTGAAACTCGTCAATGAAGAGCACGTTTTGCCAGTCCTGTCTGGTCCAGCGACGGTGGGCTTGTGCCCATTGACGACATTGTTGCCAATGATGTCTGGTGTGGACCTGCCTTACAACAGGCCTACAAGCCCTGAGTCCAGCCTCTCTCAGCCTATTGCGGACAGTCTGAACACTTATGGAGGGATTGTGTGTTCCTGGTGTAACTCAGTTGTTGTTGCCATCCTGTACCTGTCCCGCAGGTTTGATGTTCGGATGTACCGATCCTGTGCAGGTGTTGTTACACGTGGTCTGCCACTGCAAGGATGATCAGCTGTCCATCCTGTCTCCCTGTAGCACTGTCTTAGGCGTCTCACAGTACGGACATTGCAATTTATTGCCCTGGCCACATCTGCAGTCCTCATGCCTCCTTGCAGCATGCCTAAGGCACGTTCACACAGATGAGCAGAGACCCTGGGCATCTTTCTTTTGGTGTTTTTCAGAGTCAGTAAAAAGGCCTCTTTCGTGTCCTAAGTTTTTTCCTAACTGTGACCTTAATTGCCTACCGTCTGTAAGCTGTTAGTGTCTTAATGACCATTCCACAGGTGCATGTTCATTAATTGTTTATGGTTCATTGAACAAGCATGGGAAACAGTGTTTAAACCCTTTACAATGAAGATCTGTGAAGTTATTTGGATTTTTACGAATTATCTTTGAAAGACAGGGTCCTGAAAAAGGGACGTTTCTTTTTTTGCTGAGTTTGTGCCCACACACATCAGTTCGTTTTACTTTTTCTAATTAGTCCACCCTGTAAAAAGCTGTTGGTTTCTATATTTCCCTACGGCTACTAAATTAGTTACTAAACTTAATTTTGAACCCCACGTTTTATCCTCATTATTTATAAAAATATCTGTCAGCGGTATTTTGCGGAGTGGTCGCTAGTAAGTGGTTCCTTCCAAGGTGCACTGAGCAATGAGATGGCTAGGCACTCTAGTT
Organism: Oncorhynchus mykiss; assembly: GCF_057628025.1. NCBI lineage: Eukaryota > Metazoa > Chordata > Actinopteri > Salmoniformes > Salmonidae > Oncorhynchus > Oncorhynchus mykiss. The sequence goes on from NC_143022.1 coordinate 23,538,398, forward strand.
AGTGCTGACCATATTGTCAGTGGAGGAGAGAGAGAGTATTGAGTGACACACACAGCGTTTGACTTTATTTTAGCTGATGCGCAGGGAGGTACTGTATTTTTGTAAATGATTTTTATCAAACTATGTATCTTCTTGATTCGTTTTTGATTAATAAATCAAACAAAACATGTTGTTGTTTCTCTGTAATACTAGCCACCTAGAAGTTTTAGGACTTTGGAAATTCATAGACAGTGAATTCGAATTCACTGTCTATGATTTTCCACTGTGAAATTCATAGACAGAGCTACAGTGCCTTGCGAAAGTATTCGGCCCCCTTGAACTTTGCGACCTTTTGCCACATTTCAGGCTTCAAACATAAAGATATAAAACTGTATTTTTTTGTGAAGAATCAACAACAAGTGGGACACAATCATGAAGTGGAACGACATTTATTGGATATTTCAAACTTTTTTAACAAATCAAAAACTGAAAAATTGGGCGTGCAAAATTATTCAGCCCCTTTACTTTCAGTGCAGCAAACTCTCTCCAGAAGTTCAGTGAGGATCTCTGAATGATCCAATGTTGACCTAAATGACTAATGATGATAAATACAAACCGCCTGTGTGTAATCAAGTCTCCGTATAAATGCACCTGCACTGTGATAGTCTCAGAGGTCCGTCAAAAGCGCAGAGAGCATCATGAAGAACAAGGAACACACCAGGCAGGTCCGAGATACTGTTGTGAAGAAGTTTAAAGCCGGATTTGGATACAAAAATATTTCCCAAGCTTTAAACATCCCAAGGAGCACTGTGCAAGTGATAATATTGAAATGGAAGGAGTATCAGACCACTGCAAATCTACCAATACCTGGCCGTCCCTCTAAACTTTCAGCTCATACAAGGAGAAGACTGATCAGAGATGCAGCCAAGAGGCCCATGATCACTCTGGATGAACTGCAGAGATCTACAGCTGAGGTGGGAGACTCTGTCCATAGGACAACAATCAGTCGTATGTTGCACAAATCTGGCCTTTATGGAAGAGTGGCAAGAAGAAAGCAATTTCTTAAAGATATCCATAAAAAGTGTTGTTTAAAGTTTGCCACAAGCCACCTGGGAGACACACCAAACATGTGGAAGAAGGTGCTCTGGTCAGATGAAACCAAAATTGAACTTTTTTGGCAACAATGCAAAACGTAACGTTTGGCGTAAAAGCAACACAGCTCATCACCCTGAACACACCATGCCCACTGTCAAACATGGTGGTGGCAGCATCATGGTTTGGGCCTGCTTTTCTTCAGCAGGGACAGGGAAGATGGTTAAAATTGATGGGAAGATGGATGGAGCCAAATACAGGACCATACTGGAAGAAAACCTGATGGAGTCTGCAAAAGACCTGAGACTGGGACAGAGATTTGTCTTCCAACAAGACAATGATCCAAAACATAAAGCAAAATCTACAATGGAATGGTTCAAAAATAAACATATCCAGGTGTTAGAATGGCCAAGTCAAAGTCCAGACCTGAATCCAATCGAGAATCTGTGGAAAGAACTGAAAATTGCTGTTCACAAATGCTCTCCATCCAACCTCACTGAGCTCGAGCTGTTTTGCAAGGAGGAATGGGGAAAAAATTCAGTCTCTCGATGTGCAAAACTGATAGAGACATACCCCAAGCAACTTACAGCTGTAATCACAGCAAAAGGTGGCGCCACAAAGTATTAACTTAAGGGGGCTGAATAATTTTGCACGCCCAATTTTTCAGTTTTTGATTTGTTAAAAAAGTTTGAAATATCCAATAAATGTCGTTCAACTTCATGATTGTGTCCCACTTGTTGTTGATTCTTCACAAAAAAATACAGTTTTATATCTTTATGTTTGAAGCCTGAAATGTGGCAAAAGGTCGCAAAGTTCAAGGGGGCCGATTACTTTCGCAAGGCACTGTATGCATGCAAAGATTGACAGACATTTAGATTGTTATTTTCAAAACTCAAATGACAAATATAGCTGCAATGGGGTTCAAAGGATGACAGAAAGCACACAAGATCTGTTGGATAACAAAGCAAGGACTCTATCAAGTAGTAACTATCTTCATTGAAGATACCATTTTGATTTACACTCCACATTAGCGTTCCAAAATACTTCAACACACTCACTCACAGCTGTAATACGCTGACTGTGCAAGCTGCAGGACTTCCTGTTTCTATTTTTACTGAATAAATATCCACTTTTAAGTATATTCAGATCACATAATAGGGCAACAATATGTGATTATGCAGATATACTAATCACAATATTTTACATTATTTGTCTGCATAATTATTTTGTCAATTACCTGTTTGTTTCATGTCAGTTCTAATCTAAAGTGTCAGTGTGTTTTGTTTTGAGAGGTTACAGGACTGTCTTGCATTCTCATCTGTTCCATTGCATTGTTTTCGATATCAGACGTTAAAATAATTCAACCAAAGTATTTGTAAACAATGTAAACGTGGACATAACGATACCTGTGTGACATTTTCATGTTATGTTCAGTGAAATTATCCTTGCAGAATGTTTACGAAAAACACAGCAACTTGGACCACCTACACCGGTCTGGAGGCATAGTGCACTTGCCACCATGTTTCTGTCTATGACTGCTATGAGAGGATGAGAGTCTCTGAGCCAGCAAGCCTCTCCCCAATTTGGGTAATAGCAGTACGATCTCTATATTCTTTCAGACACTGTTCCCAGGGGCAAGGTTATTACAGTAAACCAAAACAGAAACTAAAATGAAAACTAAACTATTTCGTAAACTGAAATAAAATTAACAAATCCGTTTGAAAAACTAAAACTATACTGAAACTATTATCTTTGACTCCAAAACTAAAATAAAAAAACATAATGAATTATGTAAAAAAAAACTAATGGGGTTTTCAACCTTTTTGAGTGTTTTCAAGCTACTGAATCTGGTGAGTAAATATGGCCAGGGGATTTTTCAAAAAGGCCTACAGTAGCTTGTGCATCCCCTATCACTATGGCTATCATTAGCTAATGTCACGCCTGCTCCCGCTTTCCCTCTACTGCGCTCGAGGGCGCCAGTCTGCCTATCATTACGCACACCTGTCCCATTCGTTACGTGCACCTGCACCTCATTGAACCCACCTGAACTCCATCATTATTTGATTGCCTCCTCTTAATCACAGCGGGGTTGATGTGTGCAACTGTACGGACGCTCTGTCTACACGTTAAGAATTATTGCATGCAATACGGTTTTGGAAATCTCTGAAATTCTACATTCATATCACCCCAAAATGATTTTACAAATACAAAAGATACACTTACTATGAGTCTTTATAACACAGATTCCCACTGAGGTGTTTTGTGTTGCACTTCCTGAGCTAATGGAGGGAACATAAAAAACCTGTCAGTGCAAAGCTGTGTTACGCAAATCTTCGGTAAAACAGTAAGTGTATCTTTTGTATTTGTAAAGTTATTTTTGGATAATAATTAAGTTGAGTGCAATCAAGCATCAATTGTTTCTAGATGGAGTGTTTCATGACCAAATCCCCACAACTAATCAAAAGGGATGTGGAATGACTACAATGTACAGTGTGGAGAAAAAGTATTTGATACACTGCCGATTTTGCAGGTTTTCCTACTTACAAAGCATGCAGAGGTCTGTAATTTTTTATCATAGGTACTCTTCAAATGTGAGAGACAGAATCTAAAACAAAAATCCAGAAAATCACATTGTATGATTTTTAAGTAATGAATTTGCATTTTATTGCATGACATCAGTATTTGATACATCAGAAAAGCAGAACTTAATATTTGGTACAGAAACCTTTGTTTGCAATTACAGAGATCATATGTTTCCTGTAGTTCTTGACCAGGTTTGCACACACTGCAGCAGGGATTTTGGCCCACTCCTCCATACAGACCTTCTCCAGATCCTTCAGGTTTCGGAGCTGTCGCTGGGCAATACGGACTTTCAGCTCCCTCCAAAGATTTTCTATTGAGTTCAGGTCTGGAAACTGGCTAGGCCACTCCAGGACCTTGAGATGCTTCTTACGGAGCCACTCCTTAGTTGCCCTGGCTGTGTGTTTCGGGTCATTGTCATGCTGGAAGACCCAGTCACGACCCATCTTCAATGCTCTTACTGAGGGAAGGAGGTTGTTGGCCAAGATCTCGCAATACATGGCCCCATCCATGCTCCCCTCAATACGGTGCAGTCGTCCTGTCCCCTTTGCAGAAAAGCATCCCCAAAGAATGATGTTTCCACCTCCATGCTTCACGGTTGGGAAGCAAAAAGCTCTATTTCTGTCTCATCAGACCACATGACCTTCTCCCATCCCTCCTCTGGATCATCCAGATGGTCATTGGCAAACTTCAGACGGACCTGGACATGCGCTGGCTTAAGCAGGGGGACCTGTGCTGCAGGATTTTAATCCATGACGGCGTAGTGTGTTACTAATGGTTTTCTTTGAAACTGTGGAACCAGCTCTCTTCAGCTCATTGACAAGGCCTTGCCGTGTAGTTTTGGCCTGATCCCTCACCTTTCTCATGATCATTGATGCCCCACGAGGTGAGATCTTGCATGGAGCCCCAGACCGAGGGTGATTGACCGTCATCTTGAACTTCTTCCATTTTCTAATAATTGCGCCAACAGTTGTTGCCTTCTCACCAAGCTGCTTGCCTATTGTCCTGTAGCCCAAATTGTATCCCTGATGTCCTTACACAGCTCCCTGGTCTTGGCCATTGTGGAGAGGTTGGAGTCTGTTTGATTGAGTGGGTGGACAGGTGTCTTTTATACAGGTAACAAGTTCAAACAGGTGCGGTTAATACAGGTAATGAGTGGAGAACAGGAGGGCTCCTTAAAGAGAAACTAACAGGTCTGTGAAAGCCGGAATTCTTACTGGTTGGTAGGTGATCAAATACTTATGTCAAGCAATAAAATGCTAGTTAATTACTTAAAAATCATACAATGTGATTTTCTTAATTTTTGTTTTAGATTCCATCTCTCACAGATGAAGTGTACCTATGATAAAAATGACATTCCTCTACATGCTTGTAAGTAGGAAAACCTGCAAAATCGGCAGTGTATCAAAAAATACTTGTTCTCCCCACTGTAGTATTGGAGCTAACCTAATCTATGACCTGACCAATCACCTTATGTATTACTGTCCCCCAAATGGCTCCTAGCCACATATGCTTTCTGTCCCTAACACTTAAACTTATACTGAAACTAAATCATATAAAAATTAAATATAAATATTTGTGTACAACTATAACTTAATAAAAACAAGCAAATTCAGTCTGACTAACTGAAACTATACTAAATTCAAAATAAAAACCGAAAACTAATATAAATAAAACTAATATTAATTCACAAAACTATAATAACATTGCCCAGAGGTCATTCATTCAATCACCCAGTCTAAACTGGCATTCCATAGTGCCCCTTAATGGACTGCTGGGGACCCGAACTCAAACTCTCCCTGGATACTCAAATCCATTCCCACCCAATATGCTCCCCTGTTATTTTGGTTTCCAGTTCGCAAATAGTGCTGCAGTTGTCTCGCTGGTGGGCATCAGGGCTTAACAGACATTCCTCTGCTTTCCCACCTCTATCCATATCCATGCAATGGGGTCTTTCTGAGATGAGGTTTCATTTAGTTTTCAAATGGGTGTATGCCAATAATATACTTATTTCAACATACTGTGATAGTCTTTACATTTCCCAAAGTTAACCTTGGTCCTGCTCTTATCTTTGTCTATGTGGGCATCAGAAGTGACCCTTGTACTCATGGAGATGGGGTATCTAATAGGGCAGGAGAAGAGAGAAGAGGAGATTGAAGGATATGTGTGTGAGAGAGGTGAACGTTGTCTGTAAGCACCAGGTCACGGGCATTCAGAAGTACACACAGCAAGCTCATTTCCCCTGAGCTTTGCTCTCTGGGATATCTAAACGTCTCCTGTTGATCCTGACCTACTGAGAGAGACGGGGGGAGGGAGTGGAAGTAGAGACATGAGAAATGGGAGAAAGAGACATTGACAGACGAAAGTAAGAGGGGGGGGGGGGGGGGGGGGCAAAAAAAGAGGGAGAGGAAGTGAGACAGAAAGTGAGACATTTTGATGTGGTAGAGAAGAAACATGACCACTACTGGACCTGGTTCTAATACCTAAACCCATCACTAGATGTAGGACCATTAAAGCATATTCATAATATCCTGCTATACTACCTCACAGAGAGAACTGAGAAACAGGACCGAATTCAGGGCTGTCTTTACCCATGAGGTCATCTTCAATGGACCGTTTTCAGGATATTGTGTGCTAAAAACAGGCGGAAGAAAATGGAGGACCCCTATTGGACTGTCATCAAATCTCATGAGTCAGTGCAGCTAAAAGTTCATAGCTGTTAATAATCCAAACACTGGGCACCTGTCTCTGGCATGGACCATGGCACTTATCACCAGCGGATTAGTGCTCTGCGTGACACTAGAAAATGCAAAGCTCTCCAAATGTGTCCCACAGCATTTTATATTTTGTCGTACTTTGATCTAAAAGGAATGAGTTTTAATGTTTGTAGGTAATGCATACTATATGCATTTAATGATGGCTAGATATACAATATCAAAGAACTCACACTGATGTCAAATTACGTGTCCGACACCCTTCCAATAATTGTTTATTTAGGTCAGACAAACTTCTCTTGGCAAGTATGTGTTGTGAGTGGAGGGCAAGAGTACACTGGCATGCCGGTGTCCGTTCCTCATGCGACTGTTTAGGGGCCTGTGCCTCACTGCCATGAATGGGAAATAGAAACATGATTGCCAGTAAATCAGACAGCTGTTGCAGGGAATATGTTTCTCAATGAAACCTGATAACTCCGAGACATTCACATGGATCATATAGCAGGCATCACTTTGGGTGTAGAGACAAGTCTGGGCCTAATATACCCAGGCAGCAATGGTTCCTGTTTTGGGTCTTATGCTGGAGTTGCATAAGGTTTATATTCACACCTCAAATTTTACACCAATGCCATACCATTTCTGTTAAAGGAGGACTTTCATTAATTGTTCGTAACTCATTTCAATTAAATATGATATCATTTGAAGGGGTTTGAATGTGCTGTGTGGTCCATTTTTTCCTCCACCTCAACCTATCGTGATCAGCAGTGGGCTAATCCGTGTAACTATGTAATATATCACACGTGATCCTTTCATTAATGTATCCATCTACAACCGGAACGTTCCCATTACCAGTGCTCCCTCACCCATCTTGCCCCTTGGTCCCCCATTAGCATAGTCAAATGTATACAGCGGTGGTGGAGGTTGCCTATGGAAAACAGAGCTAAGTAGGGGTTTGCCCCGAGAGGGGATCAGTGGAGAAATCAAAGCCTGGAGACAGGGGTTTGTAAAAAGGCAAATTTAGAGAGAACAAGATTAATGGAACTTTTCTTTCCAGGTCAAACGCCTTATAGCCATGTTGTGCTCATATATATATTTAGAAAAGACAGCGGAGTGGAGAGAGGACAGGAGAATACCTGTACATGTTGTTCAGAACATCCTCTCACATGTAGCATGTTGCCATTGGTTTGGAGAGTTCCACTTTAAAAAAAATAGCCTTTTCAATGAAGAATTACCATACCTGCTTTTTTGTGTGTTGTTTTGCATAGTTCAACTGCGGATGTGTGAAGGCATTTGAGAACTAAAAAGCAACTATTAGGGCATGAAGTGATCCTAATGAAATGATAGTTCTGTTTTGCAGAGTGTTTTCGCTGACAGCTTGCATGTGATGCAGTAGGTCCAAAAAGCCTTCTCTCACCGCCATTCAAGACTCACTCAAGAGTAAACATTGGTCCTGTCAAGCTGTGTGGGGATTTTAAAATACAAGACAACCATTTCTGAAAAGAGCCATTCAATTATGTGAGAATACTACTGTTTTCAAAACATACTATGAAACCTGTACTCTATACTGTGAAAGCACTATATTGTCGATCTGTGGTTCCATTTTTGTTCATGGACATATTTTATTTATTTTTTTGTTTTCCTTTCTGGCGTTCTCCCAGAATAAGATGTGTCATTGGGGAAGATAATGCAATGCATGGGGAGAGTTGGGTTAGGACTGGTTGAGAGAGCTGTTTTTGGGGGGGGGGGTTTGAACACTCAAGGCCAAGCTTTGCTCAAGCTGGGGGAGAGCAGGGCAGGGAGGAGGGAGGGGTGATGGGAGGTTTGGGGGGGGGTGGGGGGGTCATCCTGACATGCTAGCACCTGAGATGCTAGATGAAATGCTGCCACTGCTGCATTTAGTAATGCCAAGGCGTTAAGAAGGAGTTACTGACTAAGACCAGCGGTTCATAGTTTTGGTTTGGAGCCTTGCGCCATCGCATCTGGCAAAGGTGGACACTGGTACAATATACTTTGCATGTAAGTGTTTAAGCCATCTTCTTATCGAATAGCAACAGCTATTGTATGGATAATGTTAATGAGGCCCAGATTGCTGAACTGGAAGGGCAAGTAGGCTGCATTTTCTTGAATTATGAGATTAATCATGAGCTACTTGATCCTGTCAGGTGGCCTAATGGTTAAGAGCATGATCACCGACAACGTTGAGACAGCCTATAGGGAGGAAGTCAGAGACCTGAACATGTGGTACCATGACAACAACCTCTCCCTCAACGTGCGTGATCAAAACAAAGGAGATGATTATGGACTACAGGAAAAGGTGGATCGAGCACGCCCCCATTCTCATCGACGGGGCTGTAGTGGAGCACCAAGACAGTCGTGAAGAGGGCACGACAAAACCTATCCCCCCTCAGGAGACTGAAAAGATTTGGCATTGGTTCTCAGATCCTCAAAAGGTTCTACAGCTGCACCATCGAGAGCATTCTGACAGGTTGCGTCACTGGAATGCCAACTGCTCGGCCTCCGACCGCAAGGTACTACAGAGGGTAGTGCGTACGGCCCAGTACATCACCGGGGCCAAGCTTCCTGCCATCCAGGACCAGACGGTGTCAGAGGAAGGCCCTAAAAAAAACTGCTCCCTGGGCGGAGATGACATGGATGTCGATTAAGGCAGCCCCCCCCACCTCTCTGATTCAAAGGGGTTGGGATAAATGCGGAAGATGCATGACTAGGTGTCACATTCTCATTGAGCTATGAATCTAAAACAAGGCCACTTTCCGAAAACATGGCAACAATATCGCTCAGCTAGCATGTCATAAATCTGGGCCAAAACTTGCACTATTGAGTTGAGTAAATGATCAACCCTAGTAAAAAGATCAAACAGGACGAAAACACTTGAGATCAACACATTGTTCTGCACACATGTCCCTTTTCAGAGTAGTCCAGATTGAACAAAGATGTGTTAAACTGCATGAAATATCTTCTCCTCAAAGCCAATTAAGGCCCTCCAAAATACAGTATACCACAGAAATCATTTGAAGACAAAAATGTGAAACATTATTCAAATAAATATTCCAATGATATTCTATAAATAAAGGGAATTATGACATTTGTTCTCCAGATGTGAAGTATCTTTGTTTTAGAACAGCATACTATCTGATCTATCTTCTGTAGTCAGCAGCAATCATCTATTTCTCTGGTTCCATGATGCTCCATTGATGGGTTGTGTCAAAACACAATGGACTGCATGCAGTCTCAGGGAACAATTCCCTCTTCACACTCCCTGCTGCTGTATTTCATCCAGTAACCCCTTCAGAGCACATACACCCCACCCCCACGCTGTTCCCCTAACCTCACAGGGTCAAGCCAGGCCAAGGGACTTGGTAGGAGGAGAAGAGGGGAAACTCAAGAGTGTTCCATCAATAGATGACAAACCTGCTCATCATGTGGAACTCATAGGCACTAAACGGCACTTTGTTAATGTCATTGTCATCTGATATGTGGAGGAATGACCTCAATATGCAGTGGCTGCATATTGGCTGCCAAGGGCATGGCTTCTCTTTCTCTTTTTCCTCCTGCCTGCATGCTTTCTGTTCTGGCCAATACTGGAAAGGCAGGAACTCAACTAGAGCCATTGGCCACACAGTGAGCGAATTTCAGTGCTGTTTGTAATATTACATTAAACTATGTGAGTAAGTTATGGTCAACTGCGAGATCAGGTGATTATCCTCCAAATCCCATAATTCCACAAGTCCTTCAAATGGTCCGATGATGAGGTAGCTGATGCATGTCCAACAGAAGAGGAGGCAGATTGGAGTTTTCCTTTTCCCTTTTTTTTTTTTTTTTGAATTTTACCCCTTTTTCTCCCCAATTTCGTAGTATCCAATTGTGTAGTAGCTACTATCTTGTCTCATCGCTACAACTCCCGTACGGGCTCGGGAGAGACGAAGGTTGAAAGTCATGCGTCCTCCGATACACAACCAACCAAGCCGCTGCTTCTTTAACACAGCGCACATCCAACCCGGAAGCCAGCCGCACCAATGCGCCGGAGGAAACACCGTGCACCTGGCCACCTTGGCTAGCGTACACTGCGCCCAGCCCGCCACAGGAGTCGCTGGTGCGCGATGAGACAAGGACACCCCTACCGACCAAGCCCTCCCTAACCCGGGCGACGCTAGGCCAATTGTGCGTCGCCCCACGGACCTCCCGGTCGCGGCCGGTTACGACAGAGCCTGGGCGCGAACCCAGGACTCTGATGGCACAGCCCTTAACCACTGCGCCACCCGGGAGGCCCGAGTTTTCCTCTTTCAATCTTGTTTTGAGGGCAGCTCTGCCTCCACGGCAGACATTGATGTGATTGGCTACATTTAGGCAAGTAGTCACAATTGGTGGAGATCATTTTAGTTAAGAAAACAAGGGCTTCAGATGCAGTAAGCGGAGGGGTTATGACCATGTGACAGAATGCCTGACTCTCAGCACATCTGGTAATGGGATAACTAAGAAACATAATAATAAGCCTGCTGCACTTTTCATTAACAAACCATTGCATCTGTGGAGGCTTAATTAAAAGGTGTTTCTTTATACAGACAACCCCATACAGGCACTTGGCTCATTTTAGGAGTAGTCACTGAGTGCCGTAGGTGATGGGAATGATGTTTGTTTGGGGGAGGGTGGGAATGAGGGGGTAGGTACGAGGGTTAATAAAGTGATGACCTAAGGGGAGCTATAGGCACCTGTTTGGCAAGACAGCGGAGGATTATGTCCCTACACTCTTAGAAAAAAGGGTTCCAAAAGGGTTATTCGGCTCTCCCCATAGGAGAACCCTGAGTTCTACATGGAACCCAAAAGGGTTCTACCTGGAACCAAAAAGGGTTCTTCAAAGGGTTATCCTATGAGGACAGCCAAAGGAGCCTTTTAGGTTCTAGATAGCACCTTTTTTTCTAATTGCGTATACCTCAAATAAATGTGGTTTGTGGTCTCTTCTTTGTTTCTTCTTTCTGGTTTCGTCCTGTTCTCTTGGTTTCAGGGAGTTGGACCTTCGTGTGCTCATGTACCCTAATTGTAAAGCACTGGAATAAATCAGAATGTCCATAAAGTTCACTGTAACATAGTGTATCTATGGGGGAAAGCTGGAGCGGTAGGTTCATCACCGTTATAGAGTTATTCTACAGAACAGTTGAGTGTGAATTGGACTGCAGTTGGACTGTAACTGGTTACTGTTTGTCAAATTCAATTATTCTTCTACATTCACAGTATGATCTTGATTGTGAAAGAGCTCTGAGAGCGGTTTAGGAATCAATGGCTTCATGGGAGGCTTGGAAATCAATGAATAACACATCAGGGAAGCATCAGATTGAGGAGCTACAGTAGAAAGATTTACTTCAACTGAACAATCACCACATCTTAGGAGGACCCCTCAGATTCATACGCAGCTTAGGTGCTTGCACAGACACTGTGGTGCTTGGACAGACACTGGCCGTCCAAGTGCTCAGTTAAATTGGCTTCACTCTATCAGAATGGATGAATGCTCTCGTTGTCACCATGATAGGCCTAAAAGAGTGAAGTTAGTGACATGCATTATTTAGTTACCTCATCTTGTGGCTCCTGCAGTGAGCCTCACTTTGAATTACTTTAAAGGTCCAATGCAGCCGTTTTTATCTCAATATCAAATCATTTCTGGGTAACAATTAAGTACCTTACGATGATTGTTTTTAGTAGTACAAAATAGTACAAAATAAAATGTAAAAAAGCTTAGCAAATATCAATTTCTCAAGCATGAATTTTGCTAGAAATGTCCGGAAGGCGGAGGGGAAAACTGAAAACTAGCTGATATTAGCAGAGAGGTTTGGAACTCTCTTTCTTATTGGTCTATTAAGTAATTTACCGCCTGGTGATGTCAACAGGCAGGCAAAAACTCCATCCCACCAAAACAGGCTAAAATTTCAGGCACTAAAATGTTCTTGAACTAAAATGGCATTATATTAATTTTCACAATTTCACAGTATTATTACAATCTCATAGCGTGGAAATATATATAAAACATTTTTTTGAGTGGACTGCACCTTTGAGTCCAACTTTCCAATGGCAGTGGATAGCATGCAACAAGCAATGCAACTACAGAGGAGGTTTCTGAATAGATAATATTGTTGAGTCTTCTTGAATGTTTTTATTTTCATTTTAAAGTCAGCGCAAAAGACCTCACTATAACACTGTAAACTGTATGCACTGTATATATTTACCATGGCAGCATCGCTCCCTCTGCTTATATAGCTTTATCCCCTCTGTAAATTGTGTATTCCTACTGTAATCAGCCTATACTCCTGAGTTTCATGTTTACTGTACCGATATTGTATATTCTGTATGATGTGGACTTGTGTCTCTATTCTGTTTGTTTATTCTGTTGCAGGCAGCACCTTCACACTGAGACAAATTCTGGGTTATGTGTAAATGTACTTGGTGAATAAAGATTATTCTGATTCTGACCAGATCCCAAAACTATTCCGGGGTACCCTCCGAATATAATCATGCACAATGAAGTGACATTTGTGGCCAAAGAAGATGAAAAAACGTGTTCTCTTTCAGATATCCATCAAGTGTGTGCTAGACAGTACATGCACAAATGACTAACTAGGAAGTGAACTGACCAGAGCTTTTATGAATTAGAGACACAAAGTATTCTAAACACATGAAATGAGTAATGTTAATAGGTGTTATAATGAAATTCTTATTTTGTCTCAAACTGTATTATTGCTCCGGCTCCAAGGTTTCATTAGAATAAAAAAATCCTTCTTACTTTTATGTGGGCTTTTTAAATACTCACAATACTGTATGTAATAGGTAAATTAATGATAATAGATGATTGACATACTCATGCAAGATGATTGACTTACTTTCAATATCGGATAAGAGGTTTGCAGTGGGCTCTGTAATAGTCCGGCAAAACATTTGGTAACACTTTACTTATAGGCCTACTGTTTAACTAAAGTCTGCAGGTATAATGCTTTGTAACTTAATATAAGAAAGTTTTAGCATTTATAATAATGCTTATATAATAAGGCTCATGACTGCATGGCCAGGCATGACTCCAACACCATCAACAAGTTTGCCAATGACACAACAGTGGTAGGCCTGATCACCGACAACGATGAGACAGCCTATAGGGAGGAGGTCAGAGACCTGGCCGTGTGGTACCAGGACAACAACCTCAAGACAAAGGAGATGATTGTGGACTACAGGAAAAGGAGGACCGAGCACGCCCCTATTCACATCGACGGGGCTGCAGTGGAGTAGGTTGAGAGCTTCAAGTTCCGTGATGTCCACATCACCAACAAACAATCATGGTGCAAACACACTAAGACAGTTGTGAAGAGGGCACGACAAAGCTTATTCCCCTCAGGAGACTGAAAAGATTTGGCATGGGTCATCAGATCCTCAAAAGGTTCTACAGCTGCACATCGAGAGCACTGGTTGCATCACTGCCTGCTATGGCAACTGTTCCGTCTCCGACAGCAAGGCACTAAAGAGCGTAATGAGTATGACCCAGTACATCACTGGGGCCAAGCCTCCTGCCATCCAGAACCTCTATACCAGGCAGTCAGAGGAAGGCCCTAAAAATTGTCAAAGACTGGAGCCACCCTAGTCATGGACTGTTCTCTCTGCTACCGCATGGCAAGCGGTACAGGAGTGCCAAGTCTAGGTCCAAAAGACTTCTTAACAGCTTCTACGCCCAAGCCATAAGACTCCTGAACAGCTAATCAAAGGGCTACCCAGACGCTCCTTTTATGCTGCTGCTACTCTCTGTTTATTATCTATGCATAGTCACCTCTACTAACCGGTGTACCCCCACTTTGACTCTGTACCGGTACACCCTGTATATAGCCTCGCTATTGTTATTTTACTGCTGCTGGTTAATTATTTGCTACTTTTATTTTCAATTTTTTACTTAACACTTTTTTTCTGAAAACTTCTTGTTGGTTAAGTGCTTGTAAGTAAGCATTTCACTGTTGTATTCGGAGCATGTGATGCCTCTCTAAGTATCAAAATTCCAACTGACTGGTTCATTTTGAGATGATAATAAGACATACAGGCAGGTTTAGTAAATGCATTATCACTATTGCAGTTATCTTTTACCATAGCATAGGCAACTCACAAAAATAAGGCTACAGACTGCTCCAAATTGTATGGTGGTCGAGTCACACTCACCATTGGCTCTCCGGCCTAGGGGCGGGTCTTGTTTCTGATGTTGGCGAGCGTTTAGGGTGCAAGGGGTGTTCTATGGATGGCGAAGGAAAAGCTTACTTGGCACTGATCCCTCCTTTCCATATAGACGTAGCTTACGTTAGGCATCAAATACTCTGTAATGTATCGTAAATAGTGTGTGTTTGCAGAGGATAGTGGATGCATGTTTAATAATGCGATGAGGCCAATGCACTTTGCAAGACTTGTGCTGCAGAGAGCCTCCGCAGATCCCACGACCTGTTGCTGAAGCCGGGAGGAGAGAGAAGAGGCGCTTGAGAAGGATAGTACTGCATTGGACACGAGAGCTGGTGGTTTCTTCGCTGAGGAAATCATGCAGTTTGCAATCTGGCTGGTTGGACTAATGTGTCATCTGTCAGCACTTGTCCGCAACTCCTTGGAATACCGATTGCATCCGAAACAAGGTAGCCTACATATCTTGTTGATTTATGGTAGGATCCACCCGGTTAAAATGCAGTTTCTGAGAGTATGTTTAAAATGTTTAGTAGGCTAAATGGCACTGAGAAAATATTCCAGTAGAGTAACAGTACATTGTAGCCTACATGTTCTCATATAAAATAGTTGAATGTTCAAAACTGTTACATTGACATCTCTATTGGCTACATTATAAACCGTTATAAACTCTAATGCACGTTTCCCTTGTCTTTTAGAAAGTTTCATCAAACAGTTGTCGTCCTATGAAATTATCACCCCGCTGCGGATAAATGATTTCGGAGAATCATTCCCCCACACATTGCACTACAAAAGGAAACGGAGAAGTATACATGCAGATTATTCGGCTGGTTTACGTGCTCACTACAGAATTGACGCATTCGGACAACGCTTTCATCTCAATCTAACCGCCGACTCCGGTTTTATCGCCCCCACATACACTGTGACACATTTGGGAGCGGAATACAGCAAATCAACCGAGTCCCGCCAACAAGACCTCAGCGATATGCGTCACTGCTTTTTCCGCGGACATATCAACGCCAAGATTGAATCAACCGCTGTCTTCAGTCTGTGCACTGGCCTTGTGAGTATGACTCTAAACTTAGATACTTTTTAACAGACATTGCTGACAAGTCTCCCGGGTAATTCCCATTTCAACGGATTCCAAGCATATCCCCCATAACACACTAGTGAAGTGCATATGTGTAACATGAGCATGTGTGGCTTGACATGTGTCATTGACCACAGTGTGAGCAGGGACAGCATCGCGTTTTATGCCTATTCAGCAGTAATACCACTGGGGTGATGCTGCTATTACACACGATTTGCATATTGTCCTCTGCTGGATATTGTTTACATAGTGGGTATCTGTGACATACATGTGTTTTTTAAATGATGAAACACCTTGGACACATGTTTGTTTTTATTGTGCAAATTACAGAATTACACATAGCCTAGGCCTCTTGGAATATACAGTACCAGTCAAAAGTTTGGACACACCTACTCATTCCAGGGTTTTTCTTTATTTTTACTATTTTCTACATTGTAGAATAATAGTGAAGACATCAAAACTATGAAATAACACATATGGAATCATGTAGTAACCAAAAAGTGTTAAACAAATCTAAATATATTTTATAATTGAGATTCTTCAAAGTAGCCACACATTGCCTTGATGACAGCTTTGAACACTCTTGGTATTCTCTCAACCAGCTTCACCTGGAATGCTTTTCCAACAGTCTTGAAAGAGTTCCCACATATGCTGAGCACTTGTTGGCTGCTTTTCCTTCACTCTGCGGTCCAGATTGTGAGATTGTGTTGAATAGATGACTTTATGGGTCAGATAGGATTACTGTACAGGGGCAGGGTTTGAACTCAAAGGGGTTTTGCCTGGGGTAACTGGCACTGGCCATGTATCAGATGTTCTGCATGGCTGTATAACTTAACTAGCACGAAACACCATCAACTGATTGTGTTTCAGTGAATCACACCCTTCTCTTACCTCTTTTATTTACGTACTTTAATGTTCAGTGGATGACTTCAGATATACTGTACATACAGATAGTACCTCACCTTCTGGAAAAAGAAGAAATAAGATATAATATTTATGAGATTTGATTGTCATCCTGGCCAACTTGATGTACTGCATGAATTCAAGCTATTTTCCAAACATTAATGTATGACTTCAAGCTCCTTTTCAAATGTGTTTGCATCTGTAAAGTTGATTAGTACCCTCTGTGATGTTGTCAATTCAATTAAATTCAAGGCGCTTTATTGACATGGGAAACATATGTTAACATTGCCAAAGCAAGTGAAGTAGATAATATACAAAAGTGAAATAAACAATAAAAATGTACAGTAAATCAAATCAAATGTATTTATATAGCCCTTCTTAGATCAGCTGATATCTCAAAGTGCTGTACAGAAACCCAGCCTAAAACACCAAACAGCAAGCAATACAGGTGTAGAAGCACAGTAAACATTAAACTCACAGAAGTTCCAAAATAATTAAGACATTTCAAATGTAATTTTATGTATATATACAGTGTTGTAACAATGTGCAAATCGTTAGTCATATCATCAGTCATTGAGAACGACAGGACAATAGGCACAGAGAGAGCATCAGTACACCCATGGCTCTAGGCTATTAGGTCATAAACGTGTTGGCCTAGTCTCTGAGAGCGGAGGCTGCTGGGGCTTCGTTGGACGAGCACATTTTGGTGTGATGAGGTCATTAAGGGATGATTAAGCCTCTAAAACAAAAGAGTCATTTTGAGAAGGAAGTTTCCCTTGTCTCTGGTGCCCAATGGCTTCCCTCCGGGGAGGCTAGGGGCCTTGTGTCTTTTCACAGTGTGCTGTGACTTGTGGGAAACAGGAGAAAGATCTTGGGCTGTGGATAATTACTAATGAAGGTGCTGAGAGGAATCTAGAGGACAACTCACACCGTGGGAAATGTGTGTCCTTGGGACTTTCTCTGTTTAAAGGAACATAATGGGGGTACATTCAGAATACCCCCTATGTATCCCATATGTCCCTCTCTCTGTTTCTACAGTCAGCTGCCAAGTGATGGATGTCTATGTAAAGATCCGATGCTAGACATTTTAACGGTCTATTTAACCTGAGCGATGGACTGTCTTCACTGTACGTCACATTAGATGAGTCAGCCTATAGTGCATGACAGTGGTCTTTGCCAGCTGTGTGCCAACAGACAGAGATTCCTCACCTTGGACTTTGTGGTGTTCCCTCCACCATTGCCTTGAACTGAAGCTTTCTGTGGAGTCCCCTCCACCATGGCCTTAACCTGAACAGGACATTTTTCTGCCATTGTAATCCTTGGGCCGGCTGCTTAAGCACTTTTTGGGGTTACTTAATTTTTTTTATATATATACATTTTCAGAATGGAAAAAACGCTTTCAGTGTAAAGTTAAATGACTAAAACCATTTATAAAGTGTGTAGAAAAGATAATGTACCTATATATTTTTGATTAATATAAACTCTGAGAACTAACAATCACCAAAATAAAAACTAGACAGTGAGGGGAAATAGACCATTCCAAAAACAATGAATTTAGCAGTATTCATTTTGTTATTATGTTTGAGCAAAACACAGCACTAGCCTTAGCAATTTGCATAGAATTGTAGGAAATGTGCTTTTAAACTGCTTCTCTCTCAGCTCAGTGGAGAAATATGTAGAATTGGCACAAATTGGCTTAACATTTAAAACATTTCTCTGCACCAACTCTAAAATATTCTCAAAAATATTAGCCGTGCCTACAGGCCGACCACGCTCATTGATATGCCCCACTGCCACACCCACAACCTAAGCTCTTTTTTGATCCAGAAAAAAACTCTACTGAAGCTCTCTGTGGAGTCCCCTGCACCATGGCCTTGACCTGAAACTCTCTGTGGAGTCCCCTGCACCATGGCCTTGACCTGAAGCTCTCTGTGGAGTCCCCTGCACCATGGCCTTGACCTGAAGCTCTCTGTGGAGTCCCCTGCACCATGGCCTTGACCTGAAGCTCTCTGTGGAGTCCCCTGCACCATGGCCTTGACCTGAAGCTCTCTGTGGAGTCCCCTGCACCATGGCCTTGACCTGAAGCTCTCTGTGGAGTCCCCTCCACCAAAGTCCCATTTCAGCACCCATTCCTGACAGCAACCATTGTCTGTCCATCTGAACCTCGTTTTCAGATTTCCAAGTGACTAGGAACTAACACTAGACCCCTGACACCATTTTAATTATCCAATAAATTAAATCAATCAAGTCTATTCCTCATTCTGATAATGTACTACTACCTCATTTTCACATTTGGTCTGATAGAATTTGGTAAATGTCATACAGAGATGTACAATGTTACATAGGTCGTTGTCAGTCTGTGCATCACTACTGTCTTGACCCCATGCTCTATTGGACACAGCACATGTAGGAAGTACCTAGTGCCCAGCCTCTGTCTAGTTCATCAACTCAGTAATCATTCAGTCCTTGGCATTACTGTACAGTACCTGAGTGAATACCTTAGGCTTAGGCTGACATTTGCCTTGACATTACTGTACAGTACCTGAGTGAATACCTTAGGCTTAGGCTGACATTAGCCTTGACATTACTGTACAGTACCTGAGTGAAAGGCTGACATTAGCCTTGACATTACAGTACAGTACCTGAGTGAATACCTTAGGGTTAGGCTGACATTAGCCTTGACATTACTGTACAGAACCTGAGTGAATACCTTAGGCTTAGGCTGACATTAGCCTTGACATTACTGTACCTGAGTGAATACCTTAGGCTTAGGCTGACATTAGCCTTGACATTACTGTACCTGAGTGAATACCTTAGGGTTAGGCTGACATTAGCCTTGACATTACTGTACAGTACCTGAGTGAATACCTTAAGCTTAGGCTGACATTAGCCTTGACATTACTGTACAGAACCTGAGTGAATACCTTAGGCTTAGGCTGACATTAGCCTTGACATTACTGTACCTGAGTGAATACCTTAGGGTTAGGCTGTCACGCCCTGACCATAGTTTACTTTGTATTTTCTATGTTTTGATTGGTCAGGGTGTGATCTGAGTGGGCATTCTATGTTACATGTCTAGTTTGTCTAGTTCTATGTTCGGCCTGATATGGTTCTCAATCAGAGGCAGGTGTTCGTCATTGTCTCTGATTGGGAACCATATTTAGGTAGCCTGGGTTTCACTGTGTGTTTGTGGGTGATTGTTCCTGTCTATGTGTTTTCACCAGATAGGCTGTTTAGGTTTTCGTTACGTTCATCACGTTCTTTATTTTGTAGTGTTTGTATTGATTCGTGTTTTACGTTTGTTCATTAAAACATGGATCGCAATCTACACGCTGCATTTTGGTCCGATCCTTGTTCTACCTCTTCATCAGAGGAGGAGACTGAAGAAAACCGTTACAGAATCACCCACCACAAAAGGACCAAGCAGCGTGTCAACAGGCAGGAGCAGCGCGAGGAGAAGCGCAATAAGGATTTCTGGACATGGGAGGAAATCCTCGACGGGAGAGGACCCTGGGCTAAACCAGGGGAGTGTAGCCGCACTAAGGTGCAGCGGGAGAAGAAACAACAGGAACAGCCCAAGGAGGAGTACAGTATGGAGTATACTACTTGGGAGGAGATCGACAGGTGGGCGGCCGACCCAGGGAGAGTGCCGGAGCCTGCCTGGGATTCGCTGGAGCAGTGCGAGGAAGGTTACCGTAGAATGGAGGCGGTGAAAGCAGAGAGGCGCTGGTATGAGAAGGCAGCACGGCGACGCGGATGGAAGCCTGAGAGGCAACCCCAAAAATTTCTTGGGGGGGGGCTAACAGGGAGTATGGCTACGCCAGGTAGGAGACCTGGGCAGACTCCCTGTGCTTACCGGGGGGCTAGAGAGACCGGACAGGCACCGTGTTATGCAGTGGTGCGCACGGTGTCTCCAGTGCGGGTGCATAGCCCGGTGCGGTATATTCCAGCTCCGCGTGTCTGCCGGGCTAAATTGAGCGTCGAGCCTAATGCCATGAAGCCGGCTCTACGCAGCTGGTCCCCAGTGCGTCTCCTTGGGCCGGCTTACATGGCACCAGCCTTGCGCTCGGTGTCTCCGGTTCGCCTGCATAGTCCAGTGCGGGCTATTCCACCTCGCCGCACTGGCAGGGCAACCGTGAGCATTCAACCAGGTAAGGTTGGGCAGGCTCGGTGCTCAAGAGCTCCAGTGCGCCTGCACGGTCCGGTTTTTCCAGTACCACCTCCACACCCCAGCCCTCCGGTAGTAGCTCCCCGCACCAGGCTTCCTGTGCGTGTCCTCGGCCCAGTACCACCAGTGCCAGCACCACGCATCAGGCCTACAGTGCGTCTCGCCTGTCCAGCGCTGTCGGAGCCCTCCTCCTCTCCAGCGTTGTCGGAGTCTCCCGCCTGTTTAGCGCTGTTAGAGCCTTCCTTCTCTACAGCGCTGCCGGAGTCTCCCGCCTGTTCAGAGCTGCCAGTTTGCAAAGAGCTGCCAGTTAGCATAGAGCTGCCAGTTAGCAAGGAGCTGCCAGTCTGCAAGGAGCTGCCAGTCTGCAAGGAGCTGCCAGTCTGCATAGAGCTGCCAGTCTGCAAGGAGCTGCCAGTCTGCAAGGAGCCGCCAGAGCTGCCTTTCTGCAGGATGCCGCCAAAGCTGCCAGTCTGCAAGGAGCCGCCAGAGCTGCCAGTCTGCAAGGAGCCGCCAGAGCTGCCAGTCTGCAAGGAGCCGCCAGAGCTGCCAGTTAGCATGGAGCAGCCAGGGCCGCCAGTCAGTATGGAGCAGCCAGGGCCGCCAGTCAGCATGGAGCAGCCAGGGCCGCCAGTCAGCATGGAGCAGCCAGGGCCGCCAGTCAGCATGGAGCAGCCAGTCAGCATGGAGCAGCCAGAGCAGCCAGTCAGCATGGAGCAGCCAGAGCTGCCAGTCAGCATGGAGCAGCCAGTCAGCATGGAGCAGCCAGGGCCGCCAGTCAGCATGGAGCAGCCAGGGCCGCCAGTCAGCATGGAGCAGCCAGGGCCGCCAGTCAGCATGGAGCAGCCAGGGCCGCCAGTCAGCATGGAGCAGCCAGTCAGCATGGAGCAGCCAGTCAGCATGGAGCAGCCAGAGCAGCCAGTCAGCATGGAGCAGCCAGAGCTGCCAGTCAGCATGGAGCAGCCAGTCAGCATGGAGCAGCCAGAGCTGCCAGTCAGCATGGAGCAGCCAGTCAGCATGGAGCAGCCAGAGCTGCCAGTCAGCATGGAGCAGCCAGTCAGCATGGAGCAGCCAGAGCTGCCAGTCGACCAGACTCTCCCAGATCTGCCAGTCGACCAGACTCTTCCAGATCTGCCAGTCGACCAGACTCCTCCAGATCTGCCAGTCGTCCAGACTCTTCCAGATCTGCCAGTCGTCCAGACTCTTCCAGATCTGCCAGTCGTCCAGACTCTTCCAGATCTGCCAGTCGTCCAGACTCTTCCAGATCTGCCAGTCGACCAGACTCTTCCAGATCTGCCAGTCGACCAGACTCTTCCAGATCTGCCAGTCGACCAGACTCTTCCAGATCTGCCAGTCGACCAGACTCTTCCAGATCTGCCAGTCGACCAGACTCTTCCAGATCTGCCAGTCGACCAGACTCTTCCAGATCTGCCAGTCGACCAGACTCTTCCAGATCCGCCAGTCGTCCAGATTCTCCCAGATCCGCCAGTCGACCAGATTCTCCCAGATCCGCCAGTCGACCAGATTCTCCCAGATCCGCCAGTCGACCAGATTCTCCCAGATCCGCCAGTCGACCAGATTCTCCCAGATCCGCCAGTCGACCAGATTCTCCCAGATCCGCCAGTCGACCAGATTCTCCCAGATCCGCCAGTCGACCAGATTCTCCCAGATCCGCCAGTCGACCAGATTCTCCCAGATCCGCCAGTCGACCAGATTCTCCCAGATCTGCTAGTCGACCAGGATCTGCTGAAACCGCCAGCCAGCCAGGTTCTGGTAGTTTCTACTACCTGCCTGGGCTTCTTCTCAGTGCTGAGCTTCTTCTCAGTGCTGAGCTTCCTCTCAGTGCTGAGCTACCCATCTGTCCCGAGTTACCTCTGTCCCGAGCTGTCCCTCTGTCCCATGTTATCATTGTGGTGGGTAACCTATTTAGGGACGTTTAGGAGGGGGATTAAAACTGTCATGGAGTGGGGTCCACGTCCAGCGCCAGAGCCGCCACCGCGGACAGATGCCCACCCAGACCCTCCCCTATAGGTTCAGGTTTTGCGGCCGGAGTCCGCACCTTGGGGGGGGGGTACTGTCACGCCCTGACCATAGTTTACTTTGTATTTTCTATGTTTTGATTGGTCAGGGTGTGATCTGAGTGGGCATTCTATGTTACATGTCTAGTTTGTCTAGTTCTATGTTCGGCCTGATATGGTTCTCAATCAGAGGCAGGTGTTCGTCATTGTCTCTGATTGGGAACCATATTTAGGTAGCCTGGGTTTCACTGTGTGTTTGTGGGTGATTGTTCCTGTCTATGTGTTTTCACCAGATAGGCTGTTTAGGTTTTCGTTACGTTCATCACGTTCTTTATTTTGTAGTGTTTGTATTGATTCGTGTTTTACGTTTGTTCATTAAAACATGGATCGCAATCTACACGCTGCATTTTGGTCCGATCCTTGTTCTACCTCTTCATCAGAGGAGGAGACTGAAGAAAACCGTTACATAGGCTGACATTAGCCTTGACATTACTGTACAGTACCTGAGTGAAAGGCTGACATTAGCCTTGACATTACTGTACAGTACCTGAGTGAAAGGCTGACATTAGCCTTGACATTACTGTACAGTACCTGAGTGAAAGGCTGACATTAGCCTTGACATTACTGTACAGTACCTGAGTGAGTGTTTCAGGCTGACAGTGCCTGTCTGCACTTTGACGTAAACATAATGTTCTGCTGAATGGCATAGGCTGCTTGCTACAAGATGTCTTCTGCTTGATGGCCTTGTGCTCAAACACTTCCCCCCAGCACAAACTGCCAGCACCATGCCTCGTAATGATACAGTGTAACTGCTCAATGCCTGTGCATTCACATTCATTCGTCAACTGTACTGCTTTCAGAGGAGCAGAGTGGGGCTGCCTTCCTGCACTCAAGGTAGTTTAGTTTACACACAGTATACAAGGAGAGAGAGAGAGAGAGAGAGAGAGAGAGAGTGAGAGCGTCTGCCAACTTGCAGAAGTTTGTTTCCTCTGCTTTGTGTCATGTTATTACAACCCAGTCATTATATTGTACTTGGGCTCAGATTCATCTCTCATCATAGAGCTAGGCCAGCAACACGTAGGCTTTCCAAGATGCAAGGGTGCTACGGGGCAAGTGTTTCTAACATCTATTGTGAACGGAAAAGAGGAACTGTACATTATTATTATGGTTGTAATGGATATTATTTTCCATGTCCTATCTGGATATTTTCCCGTTGTCAAACACCGACCACTTGTGGAGATGGTCATTGAAATTTCCCCCAAAAGATAACATTCCACTGCACAATATCCTGTTAAAGTGTGCGTATGAAATTACCATACAAACACCTTTGTCTTCACGGCCGAGTGAGCCAGCGAGTGGCTGGCTGTTGAACTAAGCAGCTTTGTGAGGGCCTCCCTCATCTGCCACATCAATATTTGCATTGCTCTGACAGCCGCCTCTTCCTGTCACGATTAAAGTATTGCACTCTCAAATACCATAAAACAACAGTTTAAATTATTTATTTTTTTACCCCTTTTTCTCCCCAATTTCATGGTATCCAATTGTTTTTTTAGTAGCTACTATCTTGTCTCATCGCTACAACTCCCGTATGGGCTCGGGAGAGACGAAGGTTGAAAGTCATGCGTCCTCCGATACACAACCCAACCAAGCCGCACTGCTTCTTAACACAGCGCCATCCAACCCGGAAGCCAACCGCACCAATGTGTTGGAGGAAACACCATGCACCTGGCAACCTTGGTTAGCGTGCACTGTGCCCGGCCCGCCACAGGAGTCGCAGGTGCGCGATGAGACAAGGATTTCCCTACCGGCCAAACCCGGACGACGCTAGGCCAATTGTGCGTCGCCCCACAGACCTCCCGGTCGCGGCCGGTTACGACAGAGCCTGGGCGCGTACCCAGAGTCTCTGGTGGCACAGCTGGCGTTGGAGTACAGCGCCCTTAACAACTGCGCCACCCGGGAGGCCCATAAAACAACAGTTTTAAAGCCACCGTCTGTATTTAGGTGACATGCTAATGGTGTGTGATATGAAATAAATAAAATACAAATGCATTATTTTTTAGGCTTTTTCTTCCCCAATTGGTAGTTACAGCCTTGTCCCATCACTGCAACTCCCATACGGACTCGGGAGAGGTGAAGGTCGAGAGCCTTGCGTCCTCCGAAACACGACCTTGCCAAGCCGCACTGCTTCTTGACACACTGTTCACTTAACCCGTAAGCCAGCCGCAACTATGTGTCGGAGGAAACACCGTACAACTGGCAACCGTATCAGCATGTATGCCCCCGGTCCGCCACATGAGTCACTAGAGGGTGATGGGACAAGGACATCCCTGCCGGCCAAACCCTTCCCTAACCCGAACAATGCTGGGCCAATTGTGCGCCGCCTCATGGGTCTCCCGGTCACGGCCGGCTGCGACACAGCCCGGGATCGAACCCGGAACTCTAGTGACATCTAGAGTCATTGCCTTAGACTGCTGTGACACTCGGGAGGCCCGTCATATGAAATGACTCTATTAGATATGTGTCAATCAAGCCCATTTTTTCTCATCAGATTTCATGAGGATGATGCTGTCATCTGACCCTTTATTACACAATGTCCTTAACTCAAAGAATTAAATAATTCTTCAGACATTCCAGAATGCAAATTATGGAATTTGCATTCAAATAAAATAATTTTATTTGCCACATGCTTCGTAAAAAACAGGTGTTGACTAACATTGAAATGCTTACTTACGAACCGTTCCCAACAATGCAGAAAAAAGAAAATAGAGAAATAATCAAAAAGTAATAACACGTAATAATAAAAGTAATAATACATACACAATGAGTAATGATAACTTGGTCATATACATGGGGTGCCAGTACCAAGTCAATGTGCAGGGGTACGAGGTAATTTAAGTAGAGATGTACATATAGCTAGGAATAAAGTGACTAGGCAACAAGATAGACAATAAACAGTTGCAGCAGCATATGTTATGAATCAAAAATAAGTTTGTGCGAAAAGGGTCAATGTAGATAGTTAAATAGTTAACCAAATAGTGGCTTGGGCTTGGGGGTAGAAGCTGTTCATGGTCCTGTTGGTTCCAGACTTGGTGCATCGTTACCACTTGCTGTGCAGTAGCAGAGAGAACAGTCTATGACTTGGGTGGCTGGAGTCTTTGAAAAACATTTGGTCCTTCCTGACACCGCCTGGTATAGAGATCCTGGGTGGCAGGGAGCTCGGCCCCAGTGATGTACTGGGCCGTACGCACTACCAACTGTAGCGCTATGCGGTCGGATGCCAAGCAGATGCCATACCAAACCAGTCAAGATGCTCTTAATGTTGCAGCAGTATAACGTTTTGAGGCCCATGCCAAATCTTTTCAGCATCCTGAGGTGTAAGAGGCGATGTCGTGTCCTCTTCGCGACTGTGTTGGTGTGTGTGGACCATGATAGATCCTTAGTGATGTGGACACAGAGGAACTTGAAGCTCTCGACCCGTCCCACTACAGCCCTGTCGATGTGAATGGGGATGTTCTCGGCCTTCGTTTCCTGTAGTCCACGATCAGTTCCTTTGTCTTGCCGACGTTGAGGGAGAGGTTGCTGTCCTGGCACCACACTGCCAGGTCTTTGGCCTCCTCCCTACAGGCTGTCTCATCATCGTCGGTGATCAGGCCTACCACTGTCGTGTCGTCAGCAAACTTAATTATGGTATTGGAGTAATGCGTGGCCATGCAGTAATGGGTGAACAGGGAGTACCCCTGAGGGGCTCCTGTGTTCATGGTCAGCGGATGTCTTGTTGCCTACCCTCACCACCTGGGGGCGGCCCGTCAGGAAGTTCAGGATCCAATTGCAGAGGGAGGTGTTCAGTCCCAGGGTCCTTAGCTTAGTGATGAGCTTTGAGGGCAATTAGGTGTTGAACACATAGCTGTAGTCAATGAATAGCATTCTCTCGTAGGTGTTCCTTTTGTCCTAGTGGGAAAGGGCAGTGTGGAGTGCAATAGAGATTGCATCATCTGTAGATCTGTTGGGGCGGTATGCATATTGGAATGCGTGCAGGGAGTCTGATGGTGTTGATGTGAGCCATGACAAGCCTTTCAAAGCATTTTGCTTTTTTAAATGTTTTATAAATGTTTTATTTATTTATTTATTTTTACACCTTTTTCTCCCCAATTTTCATGGTATCCAACTGGTAGTTACAGTCTTGTCCAACCGCTGCAGCTCCCGTACGGACTCGGGAGTGGTGAAGGTCGAGAGCCGCGCGTCCTCCGAAACATAACCCAGCCAAGCCGCACTGCTTCTTGACACAACGCCCACTTAACCCGGAAGCCAGTCGCACCATACACCTGGCGACCGTGTCAGTGGGCATTGTGACCGGCCCGCCATAGGAGTCACTTGTGCGCGATGGGATAAGAACATCCCTGCCTGCCAAACCCTCCCCTAACCCGGACGACTCTGGGCCAATTGTGCGCCGCCCCATGGGTCTCCCAATCGCGGCCGGCTGCGACAGAGCCTGGACACGAACCCAGATCTCTGGTGGCACAGCCTTAGACCACTGAGCCACTCGGTAGGCCAGCATTTTATTGCTACAGGTGTGAGTGCTACGGGGCGATAGTCATTTAGACAGGTTACCTTGGTGTTTTTGGGCACAGGGACTATGGTGGTCTACTTGATACATGTAGGTATTACAGACAGGGTCAGTGAGAGGTTGAAAATGTCAGTGACGACACTTGCCAGCTGGTCAGCGCATGTTCTGAGTACGTGTCCTGGTAATTCGTATGGCCCTGCAGACTTGTGAATGTTAACCTGTTTAAAAGTCTTACTCACAACGGCTACGGAGAGCGTAATCACACAGTCGTCCAGAACAGCTGGTGTTCTCATGCATGGTTCAGTGCTGCTTACCTCGAAGTGAGTGTAGAAGGCATTTAGCTGGTCTGGTAGGCTTGCATATCTGGGCAGTTCTCGGCTGGGTTTCCCTTTGTAATCCATGATAGTTTGCAAGCCCTGCCACATCAGACTAGCATCAGAGCCGGTGTAGTAGGATCCAAGCTTAGTCCTGTATTGACACTTTGCCTGTTTGATGGCTCGTCGGAGATCGTAGCAGTATTTCTTATAAGCGTCCGGATTAGTATCCCGCTCCTTGAAAGCGGCAGCTCTAGCCTTTAGCTCAGTGCGGATGCTTCCTGTAATCCATAGTTTATGTACATACGGTCACTGTGGGGACGACGTCAATCATGCACTTAATAATGGTGCTGGTGACTGATGTGTTAAACTCCTCAATGCCATCGTATGTAACATATTCCAGGCTGTGCTAGCAAAACAGTCCTGTAGCTTAGCATCTGCTTCATCGGACCACTTCCATATTGGGCACGTCTATGGGACTTACTGTTTGAGTTTCTTGCTTGTAATCAGGAATCAGGAGTATAGAGTTATTGTCGGATTTGCCAAACGGAGAGCAAGGGAGAGCTTTGTATGCATTTCTGTGTGTGGAGTAAATGTGATCGAGAGTTTTTTCACCTCTAGTTGCACTGGTGACATGCTGGTAGAAATGAGGTAAAACGGATTTCAGTTTCATTTTCTTGTTTGTTTATGGCCCTATACAGCTCATTGAGTGTGGTCTTAGTGCCAGCATCGGTTTGTGTTGGTAAACCGGTAAATAGTTTGGTCTACAGCTTATCATGAGGTATTCTAACTCAGGCGAGCAGAACCTTGAGTCTTCCTTAATATTAGAGATCACGCACTAGCTGTTGTTAACAAAGAGACACACATCCCCTCTTTAGCTTATCCGAAGCTGCCGTTCTGTCCTGCCGATGCAAAGAAAAAACAGCAACATGTACAGTATATTATCCATGTCCTCGTTCAGCCACGACTCTGAGAAACATAGATATTACATGATGGCCTATCCATATACGGCGGCAACATGATCAGACATTCAAATACTGCCATGGCAAGATCGTGTTACTACGACTACAAGTCTGGCCAAATTAAGATCAAACATCTGTACTAAGAGGGATTACCAGTGTGATAAATGGTGATTGACAGAGACCTCTCTAAGTAGTATTTTTCTGTTTGCTTATTTTCCAAGGTGTTCCCATTTCCACCAGCTAAAGAAGACTGTACTTTTTAGATATTCTTTTTAGATATTCGTTTTTCGGACCAATCATGGAACTAATGATGCATAGTACACTGTGTACTTTACTACTACTCAACATTTACTCAGAGAAACAGCACACATGCTATAACAGCTAGGTACATCACTCACATCAATCACTGATACATGGTCCTGAATGAACAAATGTAATAATTAGGAGTTGAGTTGTCTCTAGATCTATGTCTGGGACAATACAGGACATGCACTTGCTGACTGGTAGGGACTACTCAAAGGAGTTCTCTAGACACCAGTCCTATCATGCTACAGATGTAAGATCTTAAGGAAATGCAAACTTGTAGTGTATTTGATGTTGAAAAAGGCTTCAAAAGTTTGTAATTTCCACTTTAAAATGTCAGACTTGATTTCTCCCAATGAAAAATGTATTAAAATCCATTAATTATAATTCAAATAATAATTCACATTTCCTGTTTCTGCAGGATTATTTTCCTGCTGTAGCAAACTGGCTCTAATGAAGATCCTACATATGTATAGCTGCCATACACACTTCACAGACCTCCTCTAACCAACTCTTCTCTCACAATCTACCCTCTCTCCTCCAGATGGGGACTTTTACAACCCAGCATGGTGAATACTTCTTAGAGCCCCTGATGAAGGCGGATGAGGGGGAGGAGTACGACGAGGAGCACAACAAACCTCACCTCGTCTACAGACAGGACAGGAAGAGGAGAGAGAGTCCTGCCAGTGAGCCCACACAACCCTGCTCAGCTTCAGGTAACATACCTACCTACCACAGTCTGCCCCTGTACTAATCATAGTCAGAATTCTCTCCTATACTATACTATACTGTATTACACTATACTAGAGGGTTTTCCAAACTCGGTCCTACCCCCAAACCCCCCCCCGGTGCACGTTTTGGTTCTTTCCCTAACACTATACAGCTGATTCAAATAACCAACTCATCATCAAGCTTTGATTATTTGAATCAGCGGGGTGAGTTTGGGAAACCCTCTTATACTACGCTATGCTACACTACACTACACCACACGATTTTTGTATTCACTTTTATTTATTCAGGGGAGCCCAATTGAGTCCAGGGTCTCGTTCCCAACGGTGCCCTGATTACAAACATTTACTCAGAACAGGAAGAACAATTTATATTACAATTAAAACAAGACAAATAAAAATAACCACAAGGCACAACCACAACACCACAATTTTAGCAAATAAACCACTATAATCAATAGAAAAAACTGCAATCCTCAGTGAATTTATTCAACACCTGAGTACTAAACTACAATAGCGGCAGGAATTTTTGCAGGTTATTTCAACATTGGAGGGCACTAAAACTAAAGGAGGAATTACCTAAATTGGTCAAGACCAGAGGGACCTCAAGAGTTAACCAAACCTGTAAGCAGGTTTTTTAGCTCATTCTTTTATATGCTAGCAACGAAGTTAAGTAAGTTTGAAGCTTGTGTAGCAGGGCTTTGTAAACATAAAGGGAATAATGAATTGATCTACTGGACTTTAACAAGGACCAGCCAACCTTTTGATACAGGATGCAGCGCTGAGTATTGACACTGTCGAGAGATATAAAAGAATAGCGCTACGGTAGACGGCATCCAAAGGTTTAAGAGTAGTGGCTGCTGCAATCTGGTAAATGGTGTCACCATAATCAAGAACTGGCAGGAAAGTTGACTGTACCATCTGCTTCCTGCTATTTAGGTAAAGGCAAGGTCTATTTCTAAAAACAAAGCCCAATTTGAGTCTTAGCTTTTTAACTTTAAACATTAAGTCTTTGTCAATCCAAATGCCCAGATATTTGTAGGTGGTGTCCCGATCAATGGGAGAACCATCCAATGAATAAATATGTAGTCCATCTGAAACATTCTTGTGAGAACTAGAGAACAACATGTATTTAGTCTTGCCTGAATTATACAATACTACACTGCACTTTACTATACTTCACTTTACTATACTTCACTACACTACTTTACACTATACTTTACTATACTAATCACAGTCTAATTGTTACTGGGGTTCCCCTCACACCTGCTCTGTGTTGTAGTTCACTCTGTGCCACAGTCGTAATAGCTGCGCTAACAGCAAATTATACTTAGTTACGATTCTTGACTGCGGGTTTAGTGAGAAGATTTGAGTCTTGAGTGTCATTGACATTCTTTATTTAATTAAGCTAAAATGTGTTCTAGCCAGCCATCGCCTCCTGAGGTTTTTACTCTCCTTTCTGGAGTGTTCACACCCAAGACTGCGGAAGAACAGAGGAAGAAATAATTGCTTTTTAGTTTGCTGCACTGTCGGAGATAAATTTTGAAACTGGAGAGCACTGCATTTTATAAGCTGCTTTTAAATGTTCTCCATTTCATTAGAATTTTAATAGCTGCAGACTTTAGGTGGTGGAGAGGCCCACAAAAAGCAAAGTGACCCAGCAGAGTTCACCCTGACTCAGGCCCTTAAAAGATGGCTCATGGGGAGCTTTGTGGGCGGCCTTTGTTGGCTGATGCAATAAATCTTTTATGTGCTGGACACTTGATTTGCTTGTTGTCTGGACCCGGGTATTGTGTGCTGGTTGTGGCCATTGTCTGTGGCTGGAATTAAAGTAGTTGGAGTGACCTGAGGGGCCAGGCCAAAACCTCCTTAATATGCTTGCCTTTCACTCCTTCAGTCTGTGTGTGGCAAACACAGAGGGGCAAAAATCTGGAGGGTCTCACTCTCAGCCAGGCACTGGAGGACTTTAAAATATGCTCTCTCTCTGTGTAGACACTGTCAGACAGTGGGTGGGAGGCGGGAGCCTCTTGAAAGGCCTTGGTTTGACATGAAGGTGTAGCAGCTCACACAAGTTGTGGGTCTATCCACCCAGTCTCCATGTAATATCTTTCAAACCTCACAGATTAGATACAGTAGGTTTTTCTATTCAAAGTACCCAAGCAAACACATTCTTCCTCCTCACTTTTTAATAAGTCAATAGGCTCTTGTTATAACATAGATATATAGCAGGAGAAAGAGAAGACACCTATAGAATGCCTCATCAAAGGGCAGCAGAGCAGACACACAATGAGGCAGGATTAAAGGACAGAGACGACACAGGGCCGGGTTAGGACAGGAGCACTGTGAGGTGTCCTGGGCTGTGGTTCCACACCCTTATCTGATAGGCTTCTCTCCAGATGCACTGATAAATGCCTCTCTTTGAAGGCCACAGTAGGTCTGCCTGCCTGCCTGGCTGGCTGCTAGTGGGAATGTGTGCAGTGCAGTGCACACACTGACTGCTACTATCAGGTCAGGAGTAAACACTGTGTTGGTTGGCTGCTCTCAAAGCACAGCACAGGTATCAAATCAAAGTTTATTGGTTGCTTACACAGATTTGTAGATGTTATCGCAGGTGCAGCAAAATGCTTTTGTTTCTGAGGCGCAGTGGTCTAAGACACTGCATCGCAGTGCTAGAGGCGTCACTACAGATCCGGGTTCAATCCCGGGCTGTGTCGCGGCCGGCCGCGACCGGGAGACCCACGAGGTGGTGCACAATTGGCTCAGCGTTGTCCGAGTTAGGGGAGGGTTTGGCCGGCTGGGATGTCCTTGTCCCATCACTCTCTAGCGAATCCTTGTGGCGGCCGGGCGCATGCATGCAGACCTTGGTCGCCAGCTGAACTACCAATTGGAGATCACGAAATTGGGGAGAAAAAGGTGTAAAAATTACCCCCCAAAAAAATATATATACGTCCATCTCCAACAGTGCAGTAATATCTAGCAATACAATAACAATACACACTTAATCCAAAAGGTTAGAAAATATCAGAAATATCAGAACGAGCAATGACAGAGTCCAGAATATAAATGTGTATATATATACATAGTATATACAGTATGGACAGTATATTAATAGAAAAGGTATGTACAGCAGTAGTTACTGTATATAGGATGAGCCATGATTAGAATACAGTATATACACTACATGACCAAAAGTATGTGGACAGCTGCTTGTCAAACATCTCATTCCAAAATCATGGGCATTAATATGGAGTTGGTCCCCCGTTTGCTGCTATAACAGCCTCCACTCTTCTGGGAAGGCTTTCCACTAGATGTTAGAACATTGCTGCGGGGACTTGCCTCCATTCAGCCATGAGAGCATTAGTGAGGTAGGGCACTGATGTTGGGCGATTAGGCCTGGCTTGCAGTCGGCGTTCTAATTCCTCCCAAAGGTGTTGGATGGGGTTGAGGTCAGGGCTCTGTGCAGGCCAGTCAAGTTCTTCCACACCAATCTCGACAAACCATTTCTGTATGGACCTCGCTTTGTGCATGGGTCCATTGTCATGCTGAAACAGGAAAGGGCCTTCCCCAAACTGTTGCCACAAAGTTGGAATCACAGAATTGTCTAGAATGTCATTGTATGCTGCAGCGTTAAGGTTTCCCTTCCATGGAACTAAGGTGCCTAGCCTGAACCATGAAAAACAGCCCCAGACCATTATTCCTCCTCCACCAAACATTACAGTTTGCACTATGCATTGGGGCAGGTAGCGTTCTGCTGGCATCCATCAAACCCAGATTTGTCTGTCGAACTACCAGATGGTGAAGCGTCATTCGTCATTCCAGAGAACCTGTTTCCACTGCTCCAGAGTCCAATGGTGGCTAGCTTTACACCACTCCAGCCGACACTTGGCATTGCGCATGGTGATCTTAGGCTTGTGTGCGGCTACTCGGCCATGGAAACCCATTTCATGAACTTCCCGACCAACAGTTCTTGTGCAGACGTTGCTTCCAGAGGCAGTTTGGAACTCGGTAGTGAGTGTTTTAACCGAGGACAGGCGATAGTTATGCGCTACACACTTCAGCACTCGGTGGTCGCGTTCTGTCAGCTTGTGTGGCCTACCACTTTGTGACTGAGCCGTTGTTGCTCCTAGATGTTAACACTTCACAGTAATAACACTTACAGCTTTACCCTGGCAGACATTTGACAAACAGACAAACAGGTGGCATCCTATGACAGTGCCACGTTGAAAGTCACTGAGCTCTTCAGTAAGGCCATTCTACTGTCAATGTTTGTCTATGGAGATTGCATGGCTGTGTGCTTGATTTTCTACACCTGTCAGTGACTAATTTGAATTGGTGTCCATATGATTTTATATATATAGTGTACACATGAAGTGGGTAGAACAGTATGTTAACATTGTTAAGTGACCAGTGTTCAATGACTATGTACATAGGGCAGCAGTCTCTAAGGTGCAGGGCAGAGTACCAGGCGGTATCCGGCTAGTGACAGTGTCTAAGGTGCCGGCAGAGTACCAGGCGGTGGCCGGCTAGTGATGACTGTTCAACAGTCTGATGGCCTGGAGATCGAAGCTTTTTCAATCGGCTTTGATACACCTGCACTGTCTTCCTTTGCTAGATCATTGTATTTGATGATGTGGAAGAGCAATCTATTCGCTGCCTGTAAATTGGGGCTGGCATTCTTATATAGTTAATGGACAACTGGTCTGATAAATTAGGTGCACTCCACCCCCCTCTCTCCCTATTTTTCTTTATCTCTGGCTCTCTCCTCACAAATGTTCTCTCTATTTCTCGTCCCTCCCCCTCCATCCCATCACAGGCTGCATAAACATGTAGCTCTTTACTGCAGCGTAATTGCTGAGAGCAAATTGCATTGAGCAACACAGTCAGGACCACCAGGCAGAGTGCAGCTGTATGTGGGAAAATTTCTGGGTATACAATATGAAGTAGGTATAGATCCTTTTAAATGCACAAGCAGGTAGATGTGATTAAGATACTGTGCTACAAAACCAAGAATAAACTTGTGGGGGCCTTAAGTGGAGGGCCTCAAGGTAAAAAATGGGCCTGTGTGTTAGAAATGACAGGGCCGATTTCTAGACCTAGTCTGCACCTGTACAGTAGTGAAAGAAAAGAGAACCCGTTGCTACTAGAGGGCAGATTCCATTCTTGCTATCCCTCTATTCCTCTTTCTGAGGAGGTATAAAAGCACTCTTTGTGAGGGTCAATGATCTCATGGTCCTCTCTCTCCACACTTTATGTATATGTGAAAGAGGAGGCTTGTCTTAAATCAAAGTTGCTAGTCGGAGTTTGATTACTGAGGGGGCTGAAGGTTTTTGAGGCTTTGGTGGGTTGGAGAGTTGCAAGGAGGATCAAAACCTGCCAACGATCCCGGTTGGTCAGAACAGAACACACATGGAAATGCCAGGCGCTTCATAATGGACCATCCTGCCAGCCGTTCTTCACTCTATACATTGTCATTCAGTCAGTCATTTTTTTTCTTCCCCTCCCTTTCCTGCTATGCTCTTCAGGGAGACACATATTTTTGAAAACAGACAAAGATTAAAGGTTTTGTCTGTTTTGTCAAGCGGTCTTCCAGAACACAAACAAAATGTGTATCAGCGAAAAGATAAGTTTTACATTCAGATAGGCCTGTGTTGGCTCTTGTTGCTGCATTTGGGACTCACATGATAGTTCAGGAATGCTGTAGAAGAAAACTATAGGCCTATCATGGTATGCTGCAAGTGTTTACTTTCAGTTGTTTAAGAAGTTCCACATTTGGTGTTGTCCTGTTGTTTTCCATAGTTGATGTAGTCCTGTTGGTTTCCATAGTTGGTGTAGTCCTGTTGGTTTCCATAGTTGGTGTAGTCCTGTTGGTTTCCGTGGTTGGTGTAGTCCTGTTGGTTTCCGTAGTTGGTGTAGTCCTGTTGGTTTCCATAGTTGGTTAAGTCCTATTTGTTTTCCATAGTTGGTGTAGTCCTGTTGGTTTCCGTAGTTGGTGTAGTCCTGTTGGTTTTCCATAGTTGGTGTAGTCCTGTTGGTTTCCATAGTTGGTGTAGTCCTGTTGGTTTCCATAGTTGGTTAAGTCCTATTTGTTTCCATAGTTGGTGAAGTGCTGTTGGTTTCCATAGTTGGTGTAGTCCTGTTGGTTTCCATAGTTGGTGTAGTCCTGTTGGTTTCCATAGTTGGTGTAGTCCTGTTGGTTTCCATAGTTGGTGTAGTCCTGTTGGTTTCCATAGTTGATGTAGTCCTGTTGGTTTCCATAGTTGGTGTAGTCCTGTTGGTTTCCATAGTTGGTGTAGTCCTGTTGGTTTCCGTAGTTGGTGTAGTCCTGTTGTTTTCCATAGTTGGTGTAGTCCTGTTGGTTTCCATAGTTGGTTAAGTCCTGTTGGTTTCCATAGTTGATGTAGTCCTGTTGGTTTCCATAGTTGGTGTGGTCCTGTTGTTTTCCATAGTTGATGTAGTCCTGTTGATTTCCGTAGTTGGTGTAGTCCTGTTGGCTTCCATAGTTGGTGTAGTCCTGTTGGTTTCCGTGGTTGGTGTAGTCCTGTTGGTTTCCATAGTTGGTGTAGTCCTGTTGGTTTCCATAGTTGGTGTAGTCCTGTTGGTTTCCATAGTTGGTGTAGTCCTGTTGGTTTCCATAGTTGGTGTAGTCCTGTTGGTTTCCGTAGTTGGTGTAGTCCTGTTGGTTTTCCATAGTTGGTGTAGTCCTGTTGGTTTCCATAGTTGGTGTAGTCCTGTTGGTTTCCATAGTTGGTTAAGTCCTATTTGTTTCCATAGTTGGTGAAGTGCTGTTGGTTTCCATAGTTGGTGTAGTCCTGTTGGTTTCCATAGTTGGTGTAGTCCTGTTGGTTTCCATAGTTGGTGTAGTCCTGTTGGTTTCCATAGTTGGTGTAGTCCTGTTGGTTTCCATAGTTGATGTAGTCCTGTTGGTTTCCATAGTTGGTGTAGTCCTGTTGGTTTCCATAGTTGGTGTAGTCCTGTTGGTTTCCGTAGTTGGTGTAGTCCTGTTGTTTTCCATAGTTGGTGTAGTCCTGTTGGTTTCCATAGTTGGTTAAGTCCTGTTGGTTTCCATAGTTGATGTAGTCCTGTTGGTTTCCATAGTTGGTGTGGTCCTGTTGTTTTCCATAGTTGATGTAGTCCTGTTGATTTCCGTAGTTGGTGTAGTCCTGTTGGCTTCCATAGTTGGTGTAGTCCTGTTGGTTTCCGTGGTTGGTGTAGTCCTGTTGGTTTCCATAGTTGGTGTAGTCCTGTTGGTTTCCTTAGTTGGTGTAGTCCTGTTGGTTTCCATAGTTGGTGTAGTCCTGTTGGTTTCCATAGTTGGTGTAGTCCTGTTGGTTTCCATAGTTGGTGTAGTCCTGTTGGTTTCCATAGTTAGTGAGGTCCTGTTGGTTTCCATAGTTGGTGAGGTCCTGTTGGTTTCCATAGTTGGTGACGTCCTGTTGGTTTCCATAGTTGGTGATGTCCTGTTGGTTTCCATAGTTGGTGAGGTCCTGTTGGTTTCCATAGTTGGTGAAGTCCTGTTGGTTTCCATAGTTGGTGTGGTCCTGTTGGTTTCCATAGTTGGTGTAGTCCTGTTGGTTTCCGTAGTTGGTGTAGTGCTGTTGGTTTCCTTAGTTGGTGTAGTCCTGTTGGTTTCCATAGTTGGTGTAGTCCTGTTGGTTTCCATAGTTGGTGTAGTCCTGTTGGTTTCCATAGTTGGTGTAGTCCTGTTGGTTTCCATAGTTAGTGAGGTCCTATTGGTTTCCATAGTTGGTGAGGTCCTGTTGGTTTCCATAGTTGGTGACGTCCTGTTGGTTTCCATAGTTGGTGAGGTCCTGTTGGTTTCCATAGTTGGTGACGTCCTGTTGGTTTCCATAGTTGGTGAAGTCCTGTTGGTTTCCATAGTTGGTGTAGTCCTGTTGGTTTCCATAGTTGGTGTAGTCCTGTTGGTTTCCGTAGTTGGTGAAGTCCTATCTCTGCACACCTTGGTAAAATGTGTTGATTCTGTAGAAGCAAAACAGTATGTTTACACTGAGATAAAGTGAACAAAGATCAAGTTGAAGAGCTACTTGTGTCCACCATTGTGCAGTCGTATTTGGTTTTCCAACAAAATTCTCAAAAGTTTTTCCTCGCATATGCTGTCACCAACAGGGGAGTGTTGAAAATGCTACTGTCATAATAAGGTATTTTAAAATGTGACCTATTAGGGAAGATATGGCTTATGTTGTTTCATCCTCAGTCAATACACAGTAGTAAAGTTGTCATTGGCTGTTTTCCTTGCTATGTGTGTTCACGCATTGTTGTTAGAGCACTACAGTATTCCATGACTTATGCTTTCCATTTGATTTACAGAGAAATATTTCTCAAACTGAATATTTAATTTAGGCATAATATTTTTGTAAATTCAAGTTCAGATAGATAACTTTCCTTGACACTAACATGACCTAGATCATCTTCCCCACTACTGTTCACTAGGCACCGAGCAGCCATGTCTAGGACTACAGCTCGATATGCACACTAAGCCATCTTGGGTGGTTTTGCCACTGTTTTTGATAACTGTGAAGTTGGGAGCTGTTGAGTGGGTGATTAAGAGGCGAGTGTTCTTAAGTTTTAAAAGGTGAATGTTCCTCATTATGCCAGGATAGGTTTAAAAGCTTCTCCAAAGGAGCTCGTCAGACTGAAATCACAACAACACTGTGACTGCGTCGGTCCCTTAATGCAACATTCTGGGGGTTATCTGTCTGTCTGCCTGTGGGCAAAAGCTTGCATGTGAATCTCTGTGTCAGTTGTCCTGAGATGGAGATAGTCAGAAGGATGGGGGTGGCCAGGATAGGGGAAGACTATTCTCACTCTGCTCACTAGGTCTCTGCAGGGCTGACATGTATGAGAGCTTTGAAGGTAATAAGAGGTTGTAGTTAGTTGTCTGTTTCTCTCTCATGATGTACTTATAATACTGCAGGCCTGACTGGTCCCTGGTACTAGGACTGGGATGCGGTGAATGGAATAATTAGTGTGATTATAGAGAAGGTTTGAGTTGTTTCTGTTGGAGTACACAGAGTTTGTTGGCTGTGGGTCTGTGACTATCCCTCCCCGACACAAAGCATCGCAGCATTTCCCTTTGCCCCTGACCTCTAAACACAAATATTTCTATGGGAATCACCCATCGCCTGGCCCACAATGTAAAAATGACGTGGGTCCAAATGCAGGCTTCAGCTTTTTTTCTCAAGAGATTAATTTACATGGAAAATGCTCTCTCATGCCGTCTTCCATGTGTTTTGGTATTGGACTAGCCGACTTGAATCGCTCCCTGTTCTTTAGCGTGCCCATGTATGTGAATGGAAGCACGTGTTGTGTGTTGTGTGTGACTTTGGCTTGTGTCACCTTTTGTTTGGGGTCACTCATTGGATGGGATCTGACTATGGGCTCTTCCCTAGAGGTGTTCAGAACTACATTTAAATTGTTTACAATCTCAGTTTAAGTTGTTTTTGTCTCTCATGCCGTGTTGGGAATGGGCTCAGTAGTAGGCATGGTGCGATGGATGAATGGTTATCGGTCAGACAACCTCTATCACCTTTACGATCTGGCTCACAAAGTTGTGTGGGCTTTGGGATGTAATCTGGCTCCATAGGGCTTAGGTCCCCAACACACCATATTGTTACTCATCCTGAAATGTGTATCTGGCGGAGTGAGTGTGTTAAAATGTTTGCTTTGTTTGTGTCGTGTACATGCGAAGTGTGTGTGCATGTACAGACTGTGTGTGTGTGTGTGCGTGTGCGTGTGTGTGTGTGAACTCTGCTAGGTTTATATTTTTGACTGGGTGTTTGTTGTCTCTAATGTTGTGAAAGAGACAGCTCTCTGAGAAGTTGGAATTGCTGAGCGAGA
The DNA here is from genome assembly GCF_057628025.1 of Oncorhynchus mykiss. Taxonomy (NCBI): domain Eukaryota; kingdom Metazoa; phylum Chordata; class Actinopteri; order Salmoniformes; family Salmonidae; genus Oncorhynchus; species Oncorhynchus mykiss. Next base: position 23,577,867 of record NC_143022.1, read on the forward strand.
AGAGGACAGGAGAGGAGCAAGTTTCTGTCTTCATCTGTGCCTAGCCTGGTCTGCGCTGCATGTGCCGGTCTCGCTTTAAACCCTGGCACTGGCCCCGGACGTTTCTCAGGCTCTCTCTGTCTCCCTCCCCTCTACACATGTGTCTCTATCTGTAGTAGACCCTCAATCCATGTTATAGTTTTCAAACTCAACTCCAACTATGAATTTACAGGAGAAGTTGGACTGTGTAGTAACTGGGGCACTCAGGGAAGAAAGAAATCAGACATAGTTAATGATACATTTGGTGAACATTGTGCCTTTGTCTATAATCGATTGAGGTATGAAGTGCTATGATGCTTCTCCGACCTAGTCAATAGTTATTGTGAACCTAATGTAAGTAACTTATAGTTAGTATGAACTCCAGTTCTGCACTTCAGAAATAATAGAGCCCTCACTGCTCTGATGAGTGACATAGGCAGCTCATCATTCTTCCTCATGGTCATCTGACTGACTGGACGAAAACAGATTGACTGGGTGTTGGATCAGATATACACACTAGACCGACAGATATAGAAAGATAGACAGACAGACAGCAGTCTAATAGTTGTCATGTGGCAATAGCGACAGGACAGCCCCAGTGAACCCAGCCCAGTGTGTTGTCTCTGACTCAGAGTTCCAGTGACAAATTCCAACGGCTATTTTATGCAGAGGTCTACTGTCTGTCTGTCTGGGTATTCTGTCTGAACAGATGGGCAGCAGTGTTCTGTTATAGTGGCATCAGTCAGATGTGTGGTGCTGACAGGTGAGGGACATGGGCAGGCTGGGACACCGCTGACCCTGATGGGAGGATAGGTGCAGTCCAAAGATATGCAGTGTCATTGCTTGGAGCTCCTCTGTCCAAGTTGTTGAAATGATTATGTTACTCTTCTGTATGGAACGTATGTGGAGGTTATTTGATCCTGAGGAATTGAGACCAATGAAATATACAGTGCCTTCGAAAAGTATTCGGACACCTTGACTTTTTCCTAATTTTGTTACGTTACAGCCTTATTCTAAAATTGATTAAATAAATAAAAATCTACACACAATACCCCATAATGACAAAGTGAAAACAGGGTTTTAGAAATTTTACAAATAGAAAACATAAATACCTTATTTACATAAGCATTCAGACCCTTTGCTATGAGACTCAAAATTCAGCTCAGATGCATCCTGTTTCAATTGATCATCCTCAAGATGTTTCTACAACTTGGAGTCCACCTATGGTCAATTCAATTGATTGGACATGATTTGGAGAGGCACATAACTGTCTTTAAAAGGTCCCAGAGGTGGCAGTGCATGTCACAGCAAAAACCAAGCCATGAGGTCAAAGGAATTGTCCGTAGAACTCCAAGATAGGATCGTGTCGATGCACAGATCTGGGGAAGGGTACCATAAAAATTCTGCAACATTGAAGGTCCCCAAGAACACAGTGCCCTTCATCAGTCTTAAATGGAAGAAGTTTGGAACAACCAAGACTCTTCCTAGAGCTGGCCGTCCGGCCAAACGGAGCAATCGGGGGAGAAGGGCCTTGGTCAGGGAGGTGACCAATAACCTGATGGTCACTCTGACAGAGCCCTAGAGTTCGTCTGTGGAGATGGGAAAACTTTCCAGAAGGACAACCATCTCGGCAGCACTCCACCAATCAGGCCTTTATGATAGAGTGGCCAGACGGAAGCATCTCCTTAGTAAAAGGCGCATGACAGCCCGTTTGCCAAAAGGCACCTAAAGACTCTCAGACCATGAGAAACAAGATTCTCTGGTCTGATTGAACTCTTTGGCCTGAATGCCAAGCGTGGTGGTGGCAGCATCATCATGTGGGGATGTTTTTCAGCGGCAGGGACTGGGAGACTAGTCCGGATCAAGGGAAAGATGAATGGAGCAAGGTTCAGAGATCGCTGATGAAAACCTGCTCCAGAGCACTCAGGACCTCAGACTGGGATGAAGGTTCACCTTACAACAGGACAAAGACCCTAAGCACACAGCCAAGACAGTGCAGGAGTGGTTTCGAGACAAGTCTCAGAATGTCCTTGAGTGGCCCAGCCAGAGCCTGAATTTGAACCCGATCGAACATCTCTGGAGAGACCTGAAAATAGCTGTTTAACAACGCTCCCCATCTAACCTGACAGAGCTTGAGAGGATCTGCAGAGAAGAATGGGGAAAAACTCCCCAAATACAGGTGTGCCAAGCTTGTAACGTCATACGCAAGATGACTCGAGGCTGAAGTCGCTGCCAAAGGTGCTTCAACAAAGTAATGCGTAAAGGGTCTGAATACTTATGTAAATGTGATATCAGGTTTTTTATATTTGATAAATTAGCAAAACTTTCTAAAAATCTGTTTTTGCTTTGTTATTATGGGGTATTGTGTTTAGATTAATGTAGATACAATAAGGCTGTAATGTAACAAAATGTGGGAAAAGTCAAGGGGTCTGAATACTTTACGAAGACACTGTAGATGGAGTGTGGAATCCAAGATGTTGCTCCTGTGATCTACAGTACTATGAACAAAAATATAAACGCAACATGTAAAGTGTTGGTCCCATGTTTCATGAGCTGAAATAAAAAATCCCAGAAATGTTCCATATGGCAGGGTCTTGACCTCACTGCAGTTCGTCGTCGTAGCCGACTTAAGTGGGAAATGCTCACCTTCAATGGCCTCTGCCATCACCTCATGTTTCAGCATGACAATGCACAGCTCCATGTCACAAGGATCTGTACACAATTCCTGGAAGCTGAAAATGTCCCAGTACTTCCATGGCCTGCATAAATCACCAGACATGTCACCCAATGAGCATGTTTGGGATGCTCTGGATTTACGTGAACGACAGCGTGTTCCAGTTCCTGCCAATAAAAATGTATTTAAGTATCGGTGACCAACAGCTGCATATCTGTTTTCCCGTGTCCATAGATTAGGGCCACATTTATTTATTTCAATTGACTGATTTCCTTATATGAACTGTAACTGAGTCAAATCTTTGAAATTGTTGCATGTTATGTTTCTATTTTTGTTCAGTGTAGTTTTACAGTTGAGACACAGGGGGACAATGCAATTTCAATCATTTTAAGACCACTCATGTCCTCATTAAAAACTGAAGGGAAAGTACGTGCCAAATGCTTTGGGGTAATTGATTCAGTGCCGTGGTATTATGACAATTTGGTTTTCTGCAGCCCATCTTTACTGTACATCTCAGAGGGGCGCTCACTCTCCCCAACGAAAAAAGCAGACAGAAATGAACTGACCATCATCTCTTCTCTCTCTCCTCAACACGAGAGAAACAAGGAATGTCTGGCAGCTTTCACTGCTCTTATCACGTGAGGTAGAGATGGTTACATTGAAGGACAACCTAGCTTTCATCATTGTTGTTGAACTCCAGAGCAGAGAGATGGGATTCCTTGTTGAGAAAGTCTGGTACCTGAACTCTAACCCTTAACCCCCTGGCCACCTTACAGCTTTTAACATGGATTTGGACAGTAACACCGACACCACTGTGGGAAGACAGTGTGTGAATGCTGCTATCATTCTTTATAATGGTCAAGAGTCATGCAGCCATGTTTAAAAGCTTTCATTCTACAGCAACAATTAGTTCCCTATTTTCTCTGTTTAGCTAGCAGCCACTTAATTACTCTTAATTGTAGGTCTGTGTGGGTCTAGAGGATGTTGTACTGTCTGTTAAACGACCATAACAACGTGACCCTTGATTGGCCCAGGCATGATCTATGCTTGCTGTAAGGTACACTACAGCTATACAATGCTGCGGACTACACTGTCTCCCTAATTGGCACCCAAGTGACAGAGCTCTTTCTCTCTCAGTGGGTTATTATAAAATAATGTTAATTAGCTCAACAATGAAAGCAGTGTTCCCTATTGTTGGGCTTTTGGCATTGATACTTCTGAACGAGAGTGAAAAGAGGTCGTAGTGCATTGGAGTATGAAATAAATTGACTTTAATCCAGCTGAAGAGGAGGACAACGTCATATTTGTTGACATCATGCTTGAATGTCAACAAACATTTGTTGTAGAAAAATATATACTACTGTTTGAATGTTTCTTGGATTGTAAACAAAAAACAATATATATGGGTACATTTTTTGTGGTTATTGTGGTCAAACACCCTGTGTGCATTTGTGTTTGTGTGAGTGTGTAATAAGGTCTTATTGGAAGAATACATAGTATTGAAGAAATATGTAACTTTTTGGAGGACACGACCAAATTCACATAGAAATGTGTGTTATAGATCTTCCATCCTCATTGAAAGCAAGTCTAAGAAGAGGTAGAGTTCTATGTGCACTATTTCTATGCTTCCTGTTCTTAAGTTTTGTTTTTGCGTTTTTTTACTTTCTGGTTTTGTACCTGAGCTTCAAACAGTTGAAAATACAATATTTTTGGTTATGGAAAATATATTTCACAGTGGTTTAGATGGTACAATGATTTTCTACACTATACTTGCTTGTTTTGTCACATAAACTGAAATTAGGCGAACTAGTAGAATTTTAGCAACAAGGAAATGGCAGAGCCATTTCTGTATAGTGCACCTTTAAGTCATGAAACGTTATTGCGATTATAACGCTCACCGTTTACTGCTCTGTATAGGCATTGTTCCAGAAAATGTTTTGATTTGCTACAGTAGTTATCTGGAAGAGGGGATTTATGGATGTTTTAGTTGATAAAATGTTTGATAAATATCTATGTTTAATACTGTTTTAATTGAGATATAAATTCCCCTATGTTTGGGTCTGTCAGAAATGTCTTTCAGTCGAGCCAGGGCTAGCCCAAACTATTCTTCTCACGGTGTAAGTAGCAGCTCATCGGCCAGTGGGGGGGTTTGACTGTAAGACGATTTCGGAAAGGTTGTGTGTAGCTTTAAAGGCCATATTTCCTTCTCCTCCTCAACTTACTGTACTCCACTTCCACACTATTCACTTCTCACTCAGACTGTACACTACATAGAAACATTAGAACCTCTAGTCTACCCTTTCTTCTTTTCTTCAATGCGGGATTGTAAGCTCTGCTCTGCAGTGAGAAATCTGTCTGTTGGTGTTCTGGAGGTCTCTTTCACTCTAGTTCCTGGATGAAGGAGCCTTCACCACGGCCCAGCAACCTCGGCTGCTGTGTGGATGGGCAATGGGCACCAGCTGATGGGCTTGGCGCTGACACGGGCGCCTGGCACTGGCATGGGGCAGGGACTTACGGCGGCAGGAGTTGTGTGCCGTTGTGCCAGGGTGTCACGCTCCATCTTGTGTGCCTGCCGCGCCGGGGCCATCCCTCGAATGAATGGAGCTTTCCTTTTCTTTTTCTCTCTCTCTTTTTCTCTCCCTCTGTTAAATCTTCTCTACGTCCTTGTTGGTTTGATAGAGAATTGCCGGGGGCTCAAACTACAAGGGGACACTCACTATGACAGGGTTACCAAAATCAAATAAAATGTTGTTGGTCACATACACGTGTTTAGCAGATATTATTGCGGGTGTACCGAGATGCTTGTGTTTCTAGCTCCGACAGTGCAGTAATATCTAACAAGTCATATCTAACAATTTCACAACAAATACAGTACCTAATACACACACATCTAGGTAAAGGAATGGAATTAAGAAAAAATAAATATATGGACGAGCAATGCCCGAGCGGCATAGAATAAGATACAGTAGAATAGTGTAGAATACAGTATATGCATATGAGATTAATAATGCAAGATATGTAAACCTTATTAAAGTGACTAGTGATTTTAAGTCTATGTATATAGGCAGCAGCCTCTAATGTGCTAGTGACGGATATTTCTGATGGTCTTGAGATAGAATCTGTTTTTCAGTCTCTCGGTCCCAGCATTGATGCACCTGTACTGACCTCGCCTTCAAATCAAATCAAACTTTATTTGTCACATACGCCGAATACAGCAAGTGTAGACTTTACCGTGAAATGCTTACTTACAAGACCTTAACCAACAATGCAGCTCAAGAGTTAAAAAAAATATTTATCAAGTAGACTAAAGCTTGGCCCCAGTGATGTACTGGGCCGTTCGCACTACCCTCTGTAGCGCCTTACAGTCAGATGCCGAGCAGTTGCCATACCAGGCGGTGATGCAACCGGTCAGGATGCTCTCAGTGGTGCAGCTGTAGAACCTTTTGTGGATCTGGGGACCCATGCCAAATCTTTTCAGTCTCCTTAGGGGGAAAAGGTTTTGGCGTCCACTCTTCACGACTGTCTTGGTATGTTTGAACCATGATAGTTCGTTGGTGATGTGGATACCAAGGAATTTGAAACTCTCGACCCCCTCCACTACAGCCTGTTCGGCCCGCCTTTTCCTGTAGTCCACGATCAGCTACTTTGTCTTGCTCACACTGAGGGAGAGGTTGTTGTCCTGGCACCACACTGCCAGTTCTCTGACCTCCTCCCTATAGGCCGTCTCATCGTTGTCGCTGATCAGGCCTACCACTGTTGTGTCGTCAGCAAACTTAATGATGGTGTTTGAGTCGTGTTTGGCTACGCAGTCATGGGTGAACATGGGAATACAGGAGGTGACTAAGTACACACCCCTGACTGGTCCCAGTGCTAAGGATCAGCGTGGCAGACGTGTTGTTGCCTACTCTTACCACCTGGGGCGGCCCGTCAGGAAGTCCAGGATCCAGTTACAGAGGGAGGTGTTTAGTGCCAGAGTCCTTAGCTTAGTGATGAGCTTCGTGGGCACTATGGTGTTGAACGCTGAGCTATAGTCAATGAACACCATTCTCACATGGGTGTTCCTTTTGTCAAGGTGAGAAAGGGCAGTGTGGAGTGCGATTGAGATTGCGTCATATGTGGATATGTTTGGGCGGAATGCAAATTGGAGTGGGTCTAGGGTGTCCGGGAGGATGCTGTTGATGTGAGCCATGACCAGCCTTTCAAAGCACTTCATCGCTACCGACGTGAGTGCTACGGGGCAGTAATCATTTAGGAAGGTTACCTTCACTTCTTTGGGCACATGGACTATGTTGGTCTGCTTGAAACATGTAGGTATTACAGGCTCGGTCAGGGAGAGGTTGAAAATGTCAGTGAAGACACTTGACAGTTGGGCCGCGCATGCTTTGAGTACATGTCCTGGTAATCCGTCTGGCCCAGTGGCTTTGTGAATGTTGACCTATCACACAGCGTTGGATGTGTGCAACTCACGTCTGGGTTTCCCTTTGTAGTCCATAGTTTTCAAGCCCTGCCACATCCGACGTGCGTCAGAACCGGTGTAGTAGGATTCAATCTTAATCCTGTATTGACAGGTTTCCAGTTTGCATAAGGTCCAGTGAAGTTCTTTGAGTCGTGGTATTGGCTTGAGGGGGGTTATACACGGCCATGACTATAACCAAAGAAAATTATCTTGGGAGATAATACGGTCGGCATTTGATTGGTAGGTATTCTAGGTTGGGTGAACAAAAGGACTTGAGTTCCTGTATGTTTTCACAATTACACCATGAGTCATTAATCATGAAACATACACCCCCGCCCTTCTTTGTTCCTGTCTGCGCGATGAAGTGAGAACCCAACTGGCTGGACCAACTCTTACAGTATATCCCGAGAGAGCCATGTTTTGGTGAAACAGAGTATGTTACAATCCCTGATGTCTTTCTGGAAAGAAACCGTCGCCCTGAGCCTGTCAACTTTATTATCCAGAACATTGTAATATACTCGGAAGATGTGGGTGGTGTGTGTGCCTCCTAAGTCAAACTAGAAATCCACTCCGAGTACCTCTCCCCCGCCAGCGTTGTTTTGGGTCGGCCTCTAGAATCAGTTCAATTGCCCTGGGGAGTGCGAACAAAGGATCCGCTTCTGGAATTATATTCCTGGTCGTAATGTTGGTAGTGCTGGTGAGTTACCGCCGTTCTGATATCCAATAGTTCTTCCCGGCTGTAGGTAATAACACCAAAAAAATTCTGGGCTAATAATGTAAGAAATAATTCCCAGAGGTAAAGAGAATATATGAAATAAATTAACTTGGTAATTGGTAGGAAATTATGTGTGTTGTGCAGTATATTGTCTATGGCCATGGCTGCCTTCCAGACACTTTACATAAGTACACTTTATTTTGATGCAGTCTCAGTAACTTCAGTGCAGGAAAACAGTATGATAGAGAGTTAGCATTGACGGTTAACTGGTAATTCCGGCAGGTGCTTGGATCACAGTCTTCTGCAGTCTTCCTCTCTCTTCCCAGCACCAGCTACTGATAGGACGGTTTGTTCGACCATAGAGATCTATCTTTCCTCAGCTGTGAGGCAGCAGAAATATTTCAAGCCTTCTTTCTGTTAAGAGTCGGACAGCTCAGCACATGTGGCTATACATTAGCTCATATCCGGACAGCCTGATGCATGGTGTACTTTTCATCATGCATATCCATGACCAAACCTAATCCATCCAGATACAGTGCCTTGCGAAAGTATTCGGCCCCCTTGAACTTTGCGACCTTTTGCCACATTTCAGGCTTCAAACATAAAGATATAAAACTGTATTTTTTTGTGAAGAATCAACAACAAGTGGGACACAATCATGAAGTGGAACGACATTTATTGGATATTTCAAACTTTTTTAACAAATCAAAAACTGAAAAATTGGGCGTGCAAAATTATTCAGCCCCCTTAAGTTAATACTTTGTAGCGCCACCTTTTGCTGCGATTACAGCTGTAAGTCGCTTGGGGTATGTCTCTATCAGTTTTGCACATCGAGAGACTGACATTTTTTCCCATTCCTCCTTGAAAACAGCTCGAGCTCAGTGAGGTTGGATGGAGAGCATTTGTGAACAGCAGTTTTCAGTTCATTCCACAGATTCTCGATTGGATTCAGGTCTGGACTTTGACTTGGCCATTCTAACACCTGGATATGTTTATTTTTGAACCATTCCATTGTAGATTTTGCTTTATGTTTTGGATCATTGTCTTGTTGGAAGACAAATCTCCGTCCCAGTCTCAGGTCTTTTGCAGACTCCATCAGGTTTTCTTCCAGAATGGTCCTGTATTTGGCTCCATCCATCTTCCCATCAATTTTAACCATCTTCCCTGTCCCTGCTGAAGAAAAGCAGGCCCAAACCATGATGCTGCCACCACCATGTTTGACAGTGAGGATGGTGTGTTCAGCTGTGTTGCTTTTACGCCAAACATAACGTTTTGCATTGTTGCCAAAAAGTTCAATTTTTGTTTCATCTGACCAGAGCACCTTCTTCCACATGTTTGGTGTGTCTCCCAGGTGGCTTGTGGCAAACTTTAAACAACACATTTTATGGATATCTTTAAGAAATGGCTTTCTTCTTGCCACTCTTCCATAAAGGCCAGATTTGTGCAATATACGACTGATTGTTGTCCTATGGACACAGTCTCCCACTTCAGCTGTAGATCTCTGCAGTTCATCCAGAGTGATCATGGGCCTCTTGGCTGCATCTCTGATCAGTCTTCTCCTTGTATGAGCTGAAAGTTTAGAGGGACGGCCAGGTCTTGGTAGATTTGCAGTGGTCTGATACTCCTTCCATTTCAATATTATCGCTTGCACAGTGCTCCTTGGGATGTTTAAAGCTTGGGAATTTTTTTTGTATCCAAATCCGGCTTAAACTTCTTCACAACAGTATCTCGGACCTGCCTGGTGTGTTCCTTGTTCTTCATGATGCTCTCTGCGCTTTTAACGGACCTCTGAGACTATCACAGTGCAGGTGCATTTATACGGAGACTTGATTACACACAGGTGGATTGTATTTATCATCATTAGTCATTTAGGTCAACATTGGATCATTCAGAGATCCTCACTGAACTTCTGGAGAGAGTTTGCTGCACTGAAAGTAAAGGGGCTGAATAATTTTGCACGTCCAATTTTTCAGTTTTTGATTTGTTAAAAAAGTTTGAAACATCCAATAAATGTCGTTCCACTTCATGATTGTGTCCCACTTGTTGTTGATTCTTCACAAAAAAATACAGTTTTATATCTTTATGTTTGAAGCCTGAAATGTGGCAAAAGGTCGCAAAGTTCAAGGGGGCCGAATACTTTCGCAAGGCACTGTACATTGTTGATCTTGGACCAACACATTGAAGCATTTTTTATGTATGTTTTATTTCTTTCACCTTTATTTAACCAGGTAGGCCAGTTGAGAACAAGTTCTCATTTACAACTGAGACCTGGCATGTCAGGCTTGCTCTCTTTTATCTCTCTACTTTTGTATACTACTTTCGTAGTATGATCTCTTTGGCAGAGATGGTTGAAGTCCGTTATTCCAGGTAAGGGTTTGGGTAGGGTTGGAGTGTGTAAGACCCTCTGCAGCTCTTATGGGCTGCCAGGAGGTTGCCTGAGCAAAAAGTGGAAGCCCCCCTACCCCAGTCCCACAGCCCTGACCCTGGCTCCTCTTCCCTGGTGCTGTTGTGCTTCAGTAGCATAGTGTCCCAGGAAAGAAATGACCTTCTGCACAGACAACATAAACACACGTAGTTATCCCTCTCCCTTCCTTCACCTCCACAAGTTGGCTTCAGCGTGCTTTCCCATCTTCATCTTATCCTCTTTCTCTCTCATACTCCCCCCCCCCCTCTCTGTCGTTCACTTTCTCGCTTTCTCTCCCCTCAGTTCCTCTTATCCAATCCTTATCATCATGGTAAAGGAATCCATCTCTCACCTCTCAATGACTGAGCTCTGCTGTGCTACACGTGCAGTTAATCTGAGGTCCATCTAACAGAGGGAAGGATTGGAAGTGATGCCAATGGCCTCCGTGTAGCCAGAGAATATGGCTGCTTTCTGTACCCTTTTTACCTTTTAAGGTTGTTAAGTGCTTTCTCCTTTGGCCTGAATATAACTGTGTTTGCCTGAAAGTCGGAATCTGGTATCTGTTGCATTTCAGCTGTAATGTTCTGTTAAACTTTTCCTCCCTCAGTGACCCTGTCACGACTTCCGCCGAAGTTGGTGCCTCTCCTTGTTCGGGCGGAGTTCGGCAGTCGCCGTCACCGGCTTTCTAGCTGCCACCAATCCACGTTTCTTTTTCCATTTGTTATGTCTTGTCCCATTACGTTATTATTGTTTCCCTATTTAACCCTCTGGTTCTCATTATGTTTTGTGCGTGATTGTTCCTGGTCTTGTGTTAGTCTTTTGTGTTAGGGTTTGTTAATCCCTGCGTGGATGTATTTTGGCTGATTTATTTTTCAGAGTCAAGTACGTTGTTTTACTCAGCTCTGTGTCCTGCACCTGACTCCGTCCTCACCTCTGCACAACTGACACTTGACAGACCCTTTCATTTGCTGTGATATATGGGCGATGGTTTAAACAAAGTGGTTTAAATTCATGTTCCCATGTGGAGTACACACTGTGGCAAGCCCCTGGTAAATGAAGAGGCAGCAGTGGGAATAGTCTGTCGTTAATAATAGCCTTATTAGATGGTTTTCTGTGTTTGTATAAGTTGAAGTTGAGGCACAGGAGTGCAGCTTGTCTGACCTTCAAATTCTTAACCTATAACCTCTGTTACTGACCCTGTGTCATTGTTACAACTGTTCTTCAGAACCTTGGAATGACACAGTAATTTATGGAAGGTTGTCTTGAAAGTCCAGTATGTGGGGGTTAGGTCTTTGGAATGTGGCTAAACTGAGGCCTTTCTCTTTAGCTTTAGACGTTCCACACTGCGGCAGGAAATGCTTGTAGATGTAACATAAAAGGTGTGAGGTTTTCTTGTCTTTTACAAAAATGTATTGTGTTCCACTATTTACACTCAGGTCCAAGTCCATTCCTATTACCATATTACCTTTAACCAGATTATGCCACTCTGTTAAATGATGTTCTATTTCCTGACAGGGGAAGGATCGGAAAGGCCAGTTGTCAATTTTCAGAGCAACAGGACTATGGTAGAAGAGCTGGATTCCCTGAGAGACCGAATGGGCATTCACCACACCGGCTACGAGATAGACCGCCTCTCCACCACCTCCAACTCCTCAGACCCCCGTCACAGAGCACCGTCCAGGCAGAAGAGGTTCCTCTCATACCCCCGCTATGTGGAACTGATGCTGACTGCTGACGTCAAGATGGTGCACCACCACGGACACAACCTCGAGCACTACATCCTAACAATCATGTCAGTAGTAAGTAAAATATTGTTTTTTTTTATTATAAAGAAAAATACATGGTTGAATCTAGATTTGTTCTGTGGTTACTTACTATGGTTTCAGTAACTTTTCTGTGATACAAAGTCATTCACTTTAACATAAGTTAAAGTTGTTAATAATTTTGGTATCTGGTTGGCAGTTCTGTTCACTTTCTACCGTACCCTATTTTCAGTATCTAAGGTTAACAGTTTTCCCCTCTATACTGTATGACATTGAACAATACTGTATGCATCTCCTTTGTGTAAAATATCTATCCACATGGGTGAAAACTAATGAGCAAAATCCAAACAGACCATTACAGTGTAATACAATATATATTCAACAAATTGGGAAACACAACAGTTATGAATGTATGTGACTCAACACCCTGTTAGCCTTTACCTGATGAATCCTGCCAAACAACTGACAGTATGTTGGATCCCTAAGATTGCAAGACAGAAATGCTGATAGCCAGTTTTCTCTTTCCAATGTTACTCTGATAGCAACCTGTCCTGCATAGTTAGAGATGTCACTCATAAAGGGGTTCACTGGGCTGACTCAGCTCTTTACGATCTTATTGGCTTTTAGTTTGGTTAACGTTACCCTATGCTGGTGTTACCTCAACCAAAATACAACACTGTAAAATACTGTACCTATTTGGAAACATATGGGCCTCAGCTTTAGCCCTTTAAAGGCAATAGGAAGAATATTTTGACGGTACACACACTTATTTTCACACATACACACACTTGCACACAGCTGTCAAAGAAAAACCTGTCAGGGCCTCTCAATCAAAAGACCTAGCACTCTCCGGCCAAACCAACAGAAACCAGACCCTGTATTTCAAACAAGAATAAGGAAATCAGCCAAGACTGATCCTTCATTGTCATGGTGACAGCACGTTGTGCCTGTTAGTGGAGCAGGGGGCTAATGGGTGGGCTGCTAGCCCTCTGATATGATGTCATAGTGTTTACACTGACCACATAGACACATTCCTCCAGGGTATCAGTCTTGATTGTCTGTCCATCTATTTACCAGGCTACATCATAGTCTGGGTGCCCTGTCTATCTGTTTGTCCGCCTGCCTGCCTGCCTGCCTGTCTGCCTGCCTTTCTGTCTGCCTTCCTGTCTGCCTGCCTGTCTATATGTCTGTCCACCAGAGGAGGGATCTGCTTCACGCAGCCCCCTATGCTCTGACCAGCTAAATGTTTATGGAAGGCTAATGAGTTCCTGTCAGAGCTCTGTTAGGATAGCCCCAGGAGGATAGTGACCCACACTGATAGGGCTGAACCAAAAGAAAGGCACAAAAAAACTTTTGTCCAAGGAGTGGTGGGATACACACAAGCCAAGCACCCCCTCCCCCATCACCAGGGGGACCTTAGAGGAATTGTAATTGTGTGTAATAATATCATAATATACTGTTGATTAAACTTACCCTGAAGGAATAAAGATATGCATTCATTCCTGCTTTTCTTCAACTTGTCCTGTTATTTCAGTCAAGCCTTCAGAATGTGGTCTCTAGATCTACTCTCATTCAAAGTAATACTTGTATTTGCATTAGTTCAAATGGACCTATTGTCTGTTTTTGTACCATTAGTAGCAGGGGTTGGAACCCAAATCATTTTACAATAGTTTTGTTCTGAACAGAACCATTCTTTTTTTTGTTCTGTCCCACTGTTCCGACCAGCAAAATGAAGTTCTGAACCGGTTCGAACCCCCAAAAAATATCAGTTTATATTGCTCCTTTCTGTTCCCTTTTAAACCTCTGAAATAGACATTATTTTTACATTTAGCTCAACGTGAAATTACTTCACCAATCAGTGCGGATAGAGCAGCTTGCTATCAATCTGTAAAGGAAAGTCATTCAGAGCAAATTGTATTTTGCCGTAACAGCATGGTTTAATCATAATGAAAGACAAACACACACACACACACTGTGCTGCCTGTCATTATGGACAGTGTAAGGGCATGAGATGCGACAGAAATTTTGCGGATGGGGAGAGAGCGAGAGAGGGTGGAGGAAGTTTGGCTTGAAGCACTGGGCATCTTGTGCGGATAGAGCAGCTTGCAGCTTGCAGCTTGCAGCTTGCTATGGACATGCATTATCTGAATTAGGCCCACAGAATTATACCTACTGATGAGTGGCTTCTATGGAGGAACTTTGAATGTCTTTGAACTTCTGAGAGTTGGTTAACGTTGGACCAGAGCGAACATTAGTTAGCTAGCTAACAAGCTTGTGTGTGTAGAGGTGCACTAGAATTAAAAACACGTCTTACCTTTTTGCAGTTAATAAATCCAATGTGAAACGTGATAACTATAGTATACTAGCATTGTAAAAGTTAATCCATTCTTCTAATTAAGTATCTCTCCCTAATTTCTGAATTCCGCTTGTAACGTCATCAGTAGGCCTCAGTAACATTAAGGGAGAGAAGCAAGTAGCCTACACACACACTGGCAAATATTTCCAGTTGGCAGGTAGATGCTGGAATAAGTTTCAAGTGAGGGCTTCGCATAAGCACTTTGTAGTACTGGAAAAAAATGCCCAGAACGTAAAAGAACGTTGTTAACCAGTTCCCGTGCTTTTAAAATAACTGTTCTGTTCCGGAACAGTATAGATCACTTTCATTTCCGGTTCTGATTCTGTTCCTTGAATAATTGTGTTATTTTCTGGTTTTCAGTTCTGCTCCCTGAACCGGTTCCAACCCCTGATTAGTAGACGTTTGCATTTCTTGTCTGTGTGTTCATCTTGTTACAGGTTGCTGCGGTCTACAGGGACCCTAGTGTAGGAAACCTCATCAACATCATGATTGTCAAGCTGGTTGTCATCCACAATGAACAGGTAAGAACAGACACTGGGGCTGCAGTGAGTGAGTACTCTGAGACAGCTGGCGTTAGCCACACGTGTACCTTGTCTCTCTCTGTAGCCCTTCAGAAGGACACTGCACTCCTTGTCAGAGGAAAGCCTCAAGTGAAATCTCCTCAGAGAAAAATATATTACTGTTATGTGCTACTACCACAACTGTGATTTGATTAGTCTAGGGCTGAGGGCATACAGCACATGGGCTTGTAATGGTAGATAGCTAAATATTTTCAATTGTGACAGATACATGGTTAATTATTTGTTTTTGTTTTTTTACATCTGGTTACATTTTTTTTTAAACATCTTTTAGCTAGGAAGACTTGTACAAATCCTCACCACTGTCTCTATGTCATGTCTCACAGGATGGACCCTCAATAAATTTCAATGCTGCTACTACCCTCCACAACTTCTGTGTCTGGCAACAGACTCAAAATGTCCAGGATGACAGTCACCCTTCCCACCATGACACTGCACTCCTGATCACCAGGTACAGTATTTACTTATCCATCTACATTATCTTACTACCCTAACACACATTCAACTGCTTTTATACAGATGATGAATAATGGTGTGTGTTGTTTGTGCTTGTGTCTTCTCACAGGGAAGACATCTGCCGAGCTAAAGACAAGTGTGATACATTGGGTAAACAAACAGCTTTACTTTAAGATAAACATTTCTGTTTGAATGTTTCACAATCGGCTAGTATCTAAATCATAAATAATTTGGTTGGTGATTGTATTTTTTCAATGTATTATACGCACGTGTGAATTGTAAATGTGTTTTTTTTTCACATTTCCCAACTCTCCCTGAGACACCCTCGGAGACTGAGATCTAATGTACAGTAATGAGTTTATAACAGAAGCTGACAGCTAATATACTGAAGTGACTGATCAGAATGGTGTAGTGTTTAGTAGGAGAGGGTGATGGAGGGCAGTACTAATCTCTCTTACGGAACAGACGTTTGATGGCTTACTCGCCTTTAGTGGTGGAGCGGTGGAAGGATTTTTTCCCTCTGTCCGTTCAAGCAGCTGTGTGACCTTCCAGGGCTGGCGGAGCTGGGGACCATGTGTGACCCTTACCGGAGCTGCTCCATCAGCGAAGAGAACGGACTCAGCGCCTCCTTCACCATCGCTCACGAGCTGGGCCATGTGTAAGTACCTTCTACACTCCCCTCTCCCCTGCATCCCTGGCCCCCTCCTGGTCCTACCTTAGGCCCCCTGGGGCCTGCCCAGGTCCCGCACAACAAAAGCCCTCTTATCCTCGTTTCAAACGCAGGTGCAAAGCATAATAAAGGAAAAAAGGGATTTAATAACATGCCAACCTTAATACCCTAGTGTAGCGGCCTGAGTTAACCCTGTAGGTGTTACAGCTTTGAGGAGGAAGCCAGGCAGCCAGGGGGATCTGTATAAGACTAAGCTGAAAGTCACCACTGCCTGGGCTTTAGATGTGGTGGACCAGGGGCCTCTGCATGCGGCGCCCATTGTTTTCAACTTGACTTCGAGATGGAGGGAAGTCATATCAAATGTATGTCATTTAGTGAGGACGGAGCACAATTCATTATCAAAAGCTGAATAATGTGAGTTTTCCAGAGCTGACTTATCCCCCAGCCTGTTCCAAACATTACCCCTAAAGACCGGAGCTCATCACAATGCGGCCATACTATACTGCATAATATTGCACTGTTATGATAACAGCGCTCCCTGTCTGGGCCTGTTTTCACAACACACAGATGTCACCACGTGTGTGAACGGAAAGAGAATCCATATGAATGACTGCTCTGTCGCCAGATGACCAAGTCACAACATACAGTATGACCCAAGCTTTCATAAGCCTCCATATATTCTAAACAATCACCATGACATAACCGGGTATACATTATGTATCTCTCTCTCTCTCTCTTTTCTCTCCCTGATGGTGAAAGTGGCAGCTTTATGTTCCTCCTGCTCTGGACAGTTGTTGTTTGTTAGTAAATGGAGCCAGTGTGAGGCATTGGGTTATGAAAGGCAATTATTCTCCTTCCCCCTCAGTCAGGCCCAGTGCCGCTCCTCACACATTCCTCCAGAGAGGCTGGCTCTTTGGGCCTAGCTAGCGGAAACCAGCTATCTTGTGTGGATCTGTTTATGCTGAAGTTCAAACAGCTGGACTGGCAGTTGGCTTTCCCTCTTGATGCGTTTAATTGCTGGGCTGCGTTCACAAGCCCCTCTCCTGTGTGTGTGTGTGTGTGTGTGTGTGCGTGATGGTTCCCAGCGCTCTACTCTCTGTGACAGGGCTGTGATGTTGGTAAGATCTTTCTCTCTCTGTCAGAGTGATGACAAAGCCTGTTGCTACAGTCCCTAAGGTCTTATTTACATTCTCCCCCAAGTCATACGGATCCCAATCAGGTCCTTTTCTTCACTGTGAAGATACACCCTTATTTATGGGGTGTAAAAACATGATTTGGAGGGATGGATATGATGGTGTCGTCTGTTTTGGATGCAGCTTGTTTTGTTTCAACTCAATGAGAGGAGTCTGACTGTAGAGACAGTAAACTGAACGCTACAACTGGGGAAGATAATGATGCATTTAAGACATCAACTTAGCAACTTAGCAATTCTCCCTCCTGAGATCCCATTTCCCTGACTGAACACAGGTGGTATATATCCCTCTCGGACAGAGAGAGCTAGCTCGCTACAAACCCCACTCTACAGTAATTTATAACTTCCTCAATGCAATAGAAAAAAAAGAAAACACTACCCCCTGCAACCCCCGCCGGCCCCTGCAGTAAACACCACGCAGCTGTGTGTGCGTGCAGATTTATGCCGACCTCATCCCTCCACTAACACAGCACACAGAGCCAGTTGAGGACAGACAGGACATCCACTCAGCTCAGCACAGTCCAGCAGCTACGGCTGTTGTGGTGACCGTATTACCGCCACACCGGCAGTCATGAGTCATGACCGCAGTAAAATTTCACTTGACTGAGTAACGGTAATCTCCTCTTATGCACACACTCTGGACATGTGTTAGTAGTTCCCAACTCGCTAACAATCATCAGGTTGCTAATTGCCTGGTACTCAGGGCTCTATTGTCCCTCTAACCACTCTGATGTCAATGCAATTGAATTTGAAAATCACATCAAACACTTAACAAGACAGTATGTGCTTTTAAAACTCACCTCACTGTGATTGATCAATTTTGAAAAAAGAAGTGTAGGACATTGTCATTGTGGATGTTGTTTCAAAGCCTAACATGCTGACCAGACCCCAAGTTGATTTTTTCCACCCAAACCAGACATGATCAGGACACGTAGGTTGAAATATCACAACAAACTGTAACGGTTTTCTTCGTGAGAAGGAGAGTCGGACCAAAATGCGGCGTGTAGATTACGATCCATGTTTATTGACTATAGCAACACGAATCTAAATACAAACAGTGCAAAATAATAAACGTAATGAAAACCGAAACAGCCTAAACTGGTGCAAACTAACACTAAGGACACAAAGGACAGGAACAATCACCCACAAACACACAGTGAAACCCAGGCTACCTAAATATGGTTCCCAATCAGAGACAATGACGAACACCTGCCTCTGACTGAGAACCATATCAGGCTGAACATAGAAATAGACAAACAAGACATGAAACATAGAATACCCACTCAGATCACACCCTGACCAATCAAAACATAGAAAATACAAAGTAAACTATGGTCAGGGCGTGACACAAACTCTGAAACAATTATATTAATTTGGGGACAGGTTGAAAAGCTTTAAACAGTTATGGCAATTTAGCTAGATTTGTGCTGGGATATAAACATTGGGTTGTTATTTTACCTGAAACGCAGAAGGTCCTCTACTCCGCCAACTAATCCACAGATAAAACGGTAAACCGGATTTGTTTCTAGTAATCTCTCCTTCCTTCAGGCTTCTTCTTATTTTGGACTTCATATGGCGGTTGGCAACCAACTTTAGGTACCATTACCACAACTGACTAGAGTCTGGACCTCAGTTCATCTTTCAATTACCCATGTGGGTATATGCTCCTAAAATCCAATGAGGAGATGGCAAGTGGGTATATGCTCCTAAGAACCAATGAGGAGATCGGAGAGGCAGGACTTGCAGTGTGTTGAGCATCACAAATAGAAACAATTTATATTTTAGCACCTGGCCACTTGATTGCAATGATTGAATAACAATGATTGATAGCAATGATTGAATAACATGTATGTGTACATTTATTTTGCAGCTTAGCAAAAAAACGAAGTAGCCTACCAGGCATTATTGAAAAACGGTACCGGCAGGAAGACAAGAATAAATTGAGAAAAGTCTGATGGGTGAAAATATGATAACTTGATGAGAGAACAGCTGTGCAGCCTGAGGCAAAGAACAGAGTGCAAGCTTTTTTTTGAAACTTTCTCAAATCATCAATAGTCTATAGTCGCATCATGCAGCCCATAAATGTTATACTTTTTTGACATTCTAAGGTTTGTATCATTCACAACTAACATTACCAAATAACTCAAAATCTAGTGTATAGGACCAGTTTCAAATGATCACATTAATGCTCAACATAGCCACTTCATATGCGCACTCGCTACGGAATGGGCAAAATATCCTTTCTAAGTTCAGCTAAGTTAAATGATTTTCTTCTTACTATAAAAGTATATAATATATACTAATGGCACATGATTTATAAGCATATCTTGTCAGATAAATGAACAAGCCTCCAGCCCAGAGCCGGTCCTGACCACCCTGGAGCCCTATGCAAAATTCTACTAAAGGGCCCTCCTACCTGACCCGTGAGCCATGTAAACCATTTGCCATTGCCACACAGTCACACCTGACTCCCCAGTGCTCCCACTATACAATCCTCCCTCCTTTAAAACAGTTTGCTCAATCTGTCGGTTTTTCAGCAGCACTCCATATTTGGTTTTCACCTGGTTGAGTATTTCAAATATCTCATCCATGGATGTCACAGCAGAGTCGACCACAATGTTTAAGTAGTTGACGTCACGTTTTTCAATGCATCAGTCACTGGTTCATCAGGAGCCTCATAGCTGAAATGCCTCTTGCTGTTTTTCAGTCTCTTCTCTTTCAGAACAGCCTCCACATGAATTTATTCACAAATGCTTTTGGCTGTTGTCTGGGCCTCAGAGACCCCATAACGGGTTCAAATCTTGCCAGTAATTCAACCTCTTTTAGGAAGTTTCTGTTATCTGGTTGGAAAAGTTTGTCTGATAAATCCCTGAATGCTAGGTTTCTTTCAGTCAGAGACTGGGTGATACTTATTAAAAGTGTAAGGACATCCCGACATCTCTTTCTCTCAGCCTCCAAAATGGTCATTTGTATCTGGTCAATAGGCTATCCCCACTTAGGCGCAGATCAAGTTCTCTCCACTTAATCATATTGTTTGTGTTCAGGACTACCCTCTAGGTGTTTCAGAATGACGTTGATATTTGACCAGTCATTCACCCCTTCCTTTATTATTTTGTAGTCTTTTGTAGAAATGAGCTTACAGCGAAAACAATACACAGCATTGTTTTTGATTGAGTATGAAAGCCAGCTCCTGGTAATCTTTTCCCAATTTGACAGCTGTCTCTGTAATAAGCCTGAATGGAAACCTCTTCTAGACTTGTCCTGGAAAAATCCAGTCCTGGTTTGAATGGACTCAGTCCTCATAGTGATCCAAGATGGCGTAGCAGTGCAGACGTGGTTTGTTGTCCTCTCGTTTACTTTTTGTATTTTTCGGCTTTTTTGTATAATATTCATCTCTTTTTCCATTTTTAAATTAAATATACATTCCGGTAACCCGCCTCACTCAATGTGACACGGTGTCATGTCCTGACCATAGAGAGCCCTTATTTTCTATGGTAGAGTAGGTCAGGGCGTGACTGGGGGGGTTTCTAGTTATTATTTTCTGTGTGCGGTTCTAGTTTAGTTTTTCTATGTTGGTGTTTGGTATGATTCCCAATTAGAGGCAACTGGCTATTGTTGTCTCTAATTGGGGATCATATTTAAGTAGCATTTTTTCCACCTGTGTTTTATGGGATATTGTTTTTACTTAGTGTATGTTACACCTCTTGATTACGGAAGGAGATAATGGAGGATAACGACGACGACAGGGTTCGCGGCTACAGAAAGCCCAAGTTTTTTTTGAGGGGGGGGCACATGGAGCTGGCGGCTGAGCAGAGGGAAGAGCCAGAGACTGTCAGAGAGGCAATGGCAAAGTTGGGAGAGAGTGAGATGAGAGAGATGTTGTGCAAGTGTGTTCTGCTCAACATCCGACCAGAGGATCTGGTTAGCAGTCTGTTGCAACCTGTGCCGGTTCCACGCTTCTGGCCTCAAGTGCGCCTCTCCAGTCCGGTACGTCATGTGTCTCCTTCTCACACTCTCCCTGAAGTGCGTGTCCCCAGTCCGGTACGTCCTGTGCCTGCTCCTCGCACTCTCCCTGAAGTGCGTGTCCCCAGTCCTGTACCTTCTGTGCCTGTTCTCCGCACTCGTCCTGAAGTGCGTGTCACCAGTCTGGTGCCACCTGTGCCCGGCTCCACGCAGTAGGCCTCCAGTGCGCCTTCCCAGTCCGGTGCGTCCTGTGCCTGCTCCTCGCACTCGCCCTGAGGTGCTTGTCACCAGTCCGGTGCCACCTGTGCCGGTCCCATGCATCAGGCCTCCAGTGCGCCTCCCCAGTCCAGAGCTTCAGGCGACGATCCCCAGTCCAGAGCATCAGGCGATGGTCCCCAGTCCAGAGCTTCAGGCGACGGTCCCCAGTCCAGAGCTTCCGGCTATGGTCCCCAGTCCAGAGCTTCCGGCGACGGTCCCCAGTCCAGAGCCTCCGGCGACGTTTCATGGTCCGAAATCTCTGGCGACGTTTCACAGTCCAGAACCTCCGGCGACGTTTCACAGTCCGGAACCTCCTGAGACGGTCAACGGTCCGGAACATCCAGCTCCATGGCCCAAGCCTTCCCCTGTGCCGATGCCCAGTCTAAGCACGGCGTCCAATCCAGCTCCAATGCCAGAGTCTTCTGCTGTGTTGGTGCCCAGTCCAGGCACAGCGCCCAGTCCCGCTCCATGGTCCCCTTCCCATGCGCCGATGTCCAGGCACGGCGCCCAGTCCAGCTCCATGTCCGGAGCCTTCTCCTGTGCCGGTGCTCAGTCCAGATACGGCGGCAGGTCCTGCTCCATGGCAGGAGCCTTCCTCTGCACTGATGTCCAGTCCAGATCTAGTGTCCTGTCCCGCTCCATGGCAGGAGCCTTCATTGATATCCCGAGGTCCAGTCCAGGCACAGTGTTCAGCCCGGGTCCATGGCTGGATCCACGGGATGAGCGGGTTCTTCGGCCCAAACCAGAGCCGCCACCAAAGATGGTGGATCCGCGAGCTGAGCGGGTTCTTCGTCCCGCACCAGAGCCGCCCGCGATGCTGGCGGATCCGCAGGATGAGCGGGTACTTCGCCCTGCACCAGAGCCACCACCGACACTAGACAACCCCCCTAACCCTCCCTTTTGGTTTCAGGTTTTGCGGCCGGACTCCGCACTTTCGGGGGGGGGGGGGGGGGGGGGGGGGTACTGTCACGCCCTGACCGTAGAGAACCCTTATTTTCTATGGTAGAGTAGTTATTATTTTCTATGTGGGGTTCTATTTTAGTTTTTCTGTGTTGGTGTTTGGTATGATTCCCAAATAGAGGCAGCTAGCTGGCTGTCGTTGTCTCTAATTGGGGATCATATTTAAGTAGCATTTTTTCCACCTGTGTTTTATGGGATATTGCTTTGAGTTAGTGTATGTTACACCTCTTGATTACGGTTCTTTCTTTCTTTCTTTCGTTCTTTCTTTGTTGTTTTGTGCATTTCTAATAAATAATATGTGGAAACCATATCGCGCTGCAGCTTAATCCGCTAATTATTCCAGCGTACGTGACACACGGATCCGCTATTTTTTTTAGACCCTATAGCCAAAACTTTCATCAGAAGGTAGCTAGCTAATTAGCTAAGTTACTAGCCATTTAGTCATTGTTAGCCACTGCTAGCGGCCTTTACCCTCTGCTCAGGCACCAGCCGTTTTTATAGCCTAGATAATACCTGCCAGCATCGGACTGTTTTTCTCCACTACAACACCAGATTCCTGCCGTAAAGCTCTGGACCATTGATCATCACAGCTGAATGACCCAGCCCCAAAGCTAGCCCTGAGCCAGGCGGCTAGCAAACAAAATTCCCACAACTACATAACCTCTTTCGCCATTTGGCCCGGTCCCTTCGTCGACACGGCGCACCACCGTACCACCACGACTGGTCCGCAGACGTAATTCCATCAGCTGTGCCTTCAACCGGCCATTGCCGGACGATGGAGCAGATGCTTCTACTTACCCCGGACTGCTAACTTTAAACACTGTCTCCAGCATGCTAGGGTACTAACGACTACCTAGCGGTTTCCCTGTTTCATCTATTGCTGTACACTGGACCCTATGATCACTTGGCTACATAGCTGATGCCTGCTGGACTGTTCATTTATCACGGTACTCCGCTTTGTTATCCTTTGTTTATCTGTCGGCCCTAGCCCCGAACTCAGGCCCTGTGTGTAGTTAACCGACCTTCCATGCCCATTCATCGCCATTTTACCTGTTGTTGTTCACTTAGCTGATTAGCTGTTGTTGACTTAGCTAGCTCTCCCAATCAACATCTGTGATTGCTTTATGCCTCGCTTTATGTCTCGCTCAAATATCAATAGGCCTTGTATATTGTTGTTTAGGATAATTATCATGGTTTTAGTTTACTGCGGAGCCCCTAGTCCCACTGTACATGCCTTAGATACCTCCTTTGTCCCACCTCCCACACATGCGGTGACCTCACCCAGTATAACCAGCATGTCCAGAGATGCAACCTCTCTTATCATCACTCAGTACCTGGGCTTACCTCCACTGTACCCGCACCCCTGTCTGCACATTATGCCCTGAATCTATTCTACCACGCCCAGAAATCTGCTCTTTTTATTCTCTGTCCCCAACGCACTGGACGACCAGTTTTGCTAGCCTTTAGCCGTACCCTCATCCTACTCCTCCTCTGTTCCTCGGGTGATGTGGAGGCTAACCCAGGCCCTGCGTGTCCCCAAGCACTCTCATTTGTTTACTTCTGTAATCGAAAAAGTATTGGTTTCATGTGTGTTTGCATCAGAAGCCTCCTCCCTAAGTTTTTTTACTCACTGTTTTAGCACACTCCGCCAATCCCGATGTCCTTGCCGTGTTTGAATCCTGGCTTAGGAAGGCCACCAAAAATTTTGAGATTTACAGTGCCTTGCGAAAGTATTCGGCCCCCTTGAACTTTGCGACCTTTTGCCACATTTCAGGCTTCAAACATAAAGATATAAAACTGTATTTTTTTGTGAAGAATCAACAACAAGTGGGACACAATCATGAAGTGGAACGACATTTATTGGATATTTCAAACTTTTTTAACAAATCAAAAACTTTAAAATTGGGCGTGCAAAATTATTCAGCCCCCTTAAGTTAATAGTTTGTAGCGCCACCTTTTGCTGCGATTACAGCTGTAAGTCACTTGGGGTATGTCTCTATCAGTTTTGCACATCGAGAGACTGAAATTTTTTCCCATTTCTCCTTGCAAAACAGCTCGAGCTCAGTGAGGTTGGATGGAGAGCATTTGTGAACAGCAGTTTTCAGTTCTTTCCACAGATTCTCGATTGGATTCAGGTCTGGACTTTGACTTGGCCATTCTAACAACTGGATATGTTTATTATTGAACCATTCCATTGTAGATTTTGCTTTATGTTTTGGATCATTGTCTTGTTGGAAGACAAATCTCCGTCCCAGTCTCAGGTCTTTTGCAGACTCCATCAGGTTTTCTTCCAGAATGGTCCTGTATTTGGCTCCATCCATCTTCCCATCAATTTTAACCATCTTCCCTGTCCCTGCTGAAGAAAAGCAGGCCCAAACCATGATGCTGCCACCACCATGTTTGACAGTGGGGATGGTGTGTTCAGCTGTGTTGCTTTTACGCCAAACATAACGTTTTGCATTGTTGCCAAAAGTTCAATTTTGGTTTCATCTGACCAGAGCACCTTCTTCCACATGTTTGGTGTGTCTCCCAGGTGGCTTGTGGCAAACTTTAAACAACACATTTTATGGATATCTTTAAGAAATGGCTTTCTTCTTGCCACTCTTCCATAAAGGCCAGATTTGTGCAATATACGACTGATTGTTGTCCTATGGACACAGTCTCCCACCTCAGCTGTAGATCTCTGCAGTTCATCCAGAGTGATCATGGGCCTCTTGGCTGCATCTCTGATCAGTCTTCTCCTTGTATGAGCTGAAAGTTTAGAGGGACGGCCAGGTCTTGGTAGATTTGCAGTGGTCTGATACTCCTTCCATTTCAATATTATCGCTTGCACAGTGCTCCTTGGGATGTTTAAAGCTTGGGAAATCTTTTTGTATCCAAATCTGGCTTTAAACTTCTTCACAACAGTATCTCGGACCTGCCTGGTGTGTTCCTTGTTCTTCATGATGCTCTCTGCGCTTTTAACGGACCTCTGAGACTATCACAGTGCAGGTGCATTTATACGGAGACTTGATTACACACAGGTGGATTGTATTTATCATCATTAGTCATTTAGGTCAACATTGGAACATTCAGAGATCCTCACTGAACTTCTGGAGAGAGTTTGCTGCACTGAAAGTAAAGGGGCTGAATAATTTTGCACGCCCAATTTTTCAGTTTTTGATTTGTTACATTTTTTTGAAATATTCAATAAATGTCGTGCCACTTCATGATTGTGTCCCACTTGTTGTTGATTCTTCACAAAAAAATACAGTTTTATATCTTTATGTTTGAAGCCTGAAATGTGGCAAAAGGTCGCAAAGTTCAAGGGGGCCGAATACTTTCGCAAGGCACTGTACATACCCAACTACTACATTGTCCATGAAGATAGAACTGCCAAAAGGGGAGGAGTTGCAATCTACTGCAGTGATAGCTTGCAAAGTTCTGTCATACTTTCCAGGTCTATGCCCAAACAGTTCGAGCTTCTAATTTTAAAAATGAATCTCTCCAGAAATAAGTCTCTCACTGTTGCTGTCTGCTATAGACCCCCCTCAACTCCCAGCTGTGCCCTGGACACTATATGTGAATTGATTGTCCCCCCATCTATCTTCAGAGTTCGTTCTGTTAGGTGACCTAAACTGGGATATGCTTAACACCCCAGCAGTCCTACAATCTAAGCTAGATGCCCTCTATCTCACACAAATTATCAAGGAAACCACCAGGTACAACCCTAAATCCATAAACATGGGCACCCTCATAGATATTATCCTGACCAACTTTTCCTCCAAATACACCTCTGATGTTTTCAATCAGGATCTCAGCGATCACTGCCTCATTGCCTGCAACCGCTATGGGGTCCGCGGTCAAACCCCTCATCACTGTCAAACGCTCCCTAAAACACTTCTGCGAGCACGCCTTTCTAATCGACCTGTCCCAGGTATCCTAGAAGGATATTGACCTCATCCCGTCAGTCGAGGATGCCTGGTCGTTCTTTAAAAGTAATTCCCTCACCATCTTAAATTAGCATGCTCCTTTCAAAAAATGTAGAACCAAGAACAGATATAGCCCTTGGTTCACACCAGACCTGACTGCCCTTGACCAGCACAAAAACATCCTGTGGCGGACTGCAATAGCATCGAATAGTCCCCGCGATATGCAACTGTTCAGGGAAGTCAGGAACCAATACACACAGTCAGTCAGGAAAGCAAAGGCACATTTTTTCAAACAGACATTTGTATCCTGTATTTCTAACTCCAAAAGGTTTTGGGACACTGTAAAGTCCATGGAGAACAAGAGCACCTCCTCCCATCTGCCCACTGCACTGAGGCTAGGCGACACGGTCACCACCGATAAATCCATGAAAATCGAACATTTCAATAAGCATTTCTCTACGGCTGGCCATGCATTCCTCCTGGCTACCCCAACCCCGGCCAACAGCTCTGCACCCCTCGCAGCTACTTGTCTGAGCCTCCCCAGCTTCTCCTTCACCCAAATCCAGAACGCAGATGTTCTGAAAGAGCTGCAAAACTTGGACCCGTACAAATCAGCTGGGCTAGACAATCTGGACCCTCTCTTTCTAAAATATCTCCAATCCAAAATCAAATCTAGAATCGTCTTTCTATTTCGCAACAAAGCCTCCTTCACTCACACCACCAAACTTACCCTAGTAAAACTGACTATCCTACTGATCCTCGACTTCGGCAATGTCATCTACAAAATGGCTTTCAACACTCTACTCAGCAAACTGGATGCATCTATCACAGTGCCATCCGTTTTGTTACCAAAGAGCCTTATACCACCAACCACTGTGATCTGTATGCTCTATTCGGCTGGCCCTCGCTACATATTCGTCGCCAGACCCACTGGCTACAGGTCATCTACAAGTCTATGCTAGGTAAAGCTCCGCCCTATCTCAGCTCACTGGTCACGATAACAACACCCACCAGCAGCACTCGCTCCGGCAGGTATATCTCACTGATCATCCCCAAAGCTAACACCTACTTTGGCCGCCTTTCCTTCCAGTTCTCTGCTGCCAATGACTGGAACGAATTGCAAAAATCGCTGAAGCTGGAGACTTACATTTCACTCACTAACTTTAAACATCAGCTATTTGAGCAGTTAACCGATTGCTGCAGCTGTACATAGTCCATCTGTAAATAGCCCACCCAATCTTCCTACCTCATCCCCATATTGTTTTTATTTACTTTGCTGCTCTTTTGCACACCAATATCACTACTTACACACCATCATCTGCGCAACATCATCTGCTCATCTATCACTCCAGTGTTAATCTGCTAAATTTTAATTACTTTGCTACTATGGCCTATTTATTGCCATACCTCTTCATGCCATTTGCACACACTGTATATATACCTTATTTTTTGTGTTATTGACTGTACTCTTGTTTATACCATGTAACTCTGTGTTGTTTGTCGCACTGCGTTGCTTTATCTTCACCCGGTCGCAGTTGTAAATGAGTACTTGTCCTCAACTAGCTTAACTGGTGAAATAAAGGTGAAATAAATAAATACAAATAAGGTCTGTTAAGACTGGGGGCCAATCTGCTAGGTCATTTGGTAGAGAAGCAACTGTGCTATAAAGGTCTGAGCTAGAGGTCGACCGATTATTAGAGGTCGACCGATACCGATTATTGGAGGACAAATAGCCGATACCGATTAATCGGCCAATTTTTTTAATTATTTTTTTATTTATAATAATGACAATTACAATAATATTGAATTAACACTTTTATTTTAACTTAATACTGTATAATACTTCAATAAAATCAATTTAGCCTCAAATAAATAATGAAACATGTTCAATTCGGTTTAAATAATGCAAAAACAAAGTTTTGGAGAAGAAAGTAAAAGTGCAATATGTGCCATGTAAAAAAGCTAACGTTTAAGTTCCTTGCTCAGAACATGAGAACAGAAGTTTTAGGTTGTAGTTATTATAGGACTATTTCTCTCTATACCATTTGTATTTCATATACCTTTGACTATTGGATGTCAGTGTCAGTGTCAGTATTGCCAGTGTAATAGTATAGCTTCCGTTCCTATCCTCGCCCCTCCCTGGGCTCGAACCAGGAACACATCGACAACAGCCACCCTCAAAGCATCGTTACCCATCGCTCCACAAAAGCCGCGGCCCTTGCAGAGCAAGGGGAACAACTCCTCCAAGGTCTCAGAGCAAGTTACGTCACTGATTGAAACGCTATTAGCGCGCACCCTGCTAACTAGCTAGCCATTTCACATTGTTTACACCAGCCTAATCTCGGGAGTTGATAGGCTTGAAGTCATAAACAGCTCAATGCTTGAAGCACAGGGAAGACGCACGAAAGTGCTGTTTGAATGAATGCTTACGAGCCTGCTGCTGCCCACCACCGCTCAGTCAGACTGCTCTATCAAATATCAAATCATAGACTTTATAACATAATAACACACAGAAATACGAGCCATATGTCATTAATATGGTCAAATCTAGAAACTATAATTTCGAAAACAAAATTTATTATTTCAGTGAAATACGGAACCATTCCATATTTTATCTAATGGGTGGCATCCATAAGTCTAAATATTCTTGTTACATTGCACAACCTTCAATGTTATGTCATAATTACGTAAAATTCTGGCAAATTAGTTTGCAACAAGCCAGGCAGCCCAAACTGTTGCATATACCCCGACTCTGCGTGCAATTAACGCAAGAGTAGTGACACAATTTCCCTAGTTTAATAGTGCCTGCTTTCCTGGATTTCCCGTTTGGCGAAGTTGGTCTTCACACAGTTCGCAACGAGCCAGAAGGCCCAAACTGCTGCATATAGCCTGACTCTGTTGCACAGAACGCAAGAGCTGTGACACAATTTCCCTAGTTAAAAGAAATTCATGTTAGCAGGCAATATTAACTAAATATGCAGTTTAAAAATATATACTTGTGTATTGATTTTAAGAAAGGCGTTGATGTTTATGGTTAGGTACACATTGGTGCAACGACTGTGCTTTTTTCTCGAATGCGCTTGTTAAATAACCGTTTGGTGAAGTAGGCTGTGATTCAATAATCAATTAACAGGCACCGCATCGATTATATGCAATACAGGAGAAGCTAAATAAACTAGTAATATCATCAACCATGTGTAGTTAACTAGTGATTATGTTAAGATTGATTGTTTTTATAAGATACGTTTAATGCTAGCTAGCACCTTACCTTGGCTCCTTGCTGCACCCGCATAACAGGTAGTCAGCCTGCCACGCAGTCTCCTCGTGGAGTGCAATGTAATCGGCCGTGATCGGTGTCCAAAAATGCCAATTACCGATTGTTATGAAAACTTGAAATCGGCCCTAATTAATCGGCCATTCCGATTAATCGGTCGACCTCTAGTCTGAGCTGCTTGTATCTGATGCTGGCTGTACACCTCTGGTTGTGCTGGTACTGGCTGAGGCTGCCTGTACTTCACCTGACTCTGTGTTATTATTTTCTGTAGCCAGCTGTACTGGGTCTATGTTAGTACTTGCTGAACCTGCCAGTACTGCGTCTGTTAGTACTGGCTGAGGCTGGATGTGGATCAACTGAGTCTGTGCTTGTACTGGCTGATGATCCAGCATCTCCTCTACTGACAAACTGTAAATTATAGATACTATTATTAATTTTATCAGCTGCATCAGGCCCATCAGGCTCCCTCAGATTTCCTTTTATATATTTTCAAATATAAAATACTATTTATACTATGGCTTGGCTGAATACTTGACGGTTGTTATTTTCTGAGAGATGTGCATCCGTATTCCAGGCTAATCAACATTTTTAATGCAATATATAAATCAATAGTCATTGGCAATCCATTTCTTTCCACCTTGCATTAATCCAGAGTTGTAACTAAATTGTGACTGAGAGACTAGATAACCATTGTCTTGTTTTAAAATGATGTGCGCCTATGAGGAGTGCCATCACGCCCATATATTGTCTGGACTGGTCCCCACAGAGTTTGCTGCTGGAAAGCACGAGTTTCACCAGTAGCACAAATAGAATGCAAAGGGCAAGTTTATTAGGGATTTTCATACACTGGGATTTTCATACACTCCATCTTCAGAGTGGCCTCCTCTCAACTCTTCGCCTCCTGCTCCCTCAGAGCAGCCTCCAGGCTTTGCTGTAGCGCTGCAGCTCTCTGCTGATTTAGGGTCACCTCCCCTCTCATCTCATCTACCGCCTCCTCTGCTGATGGAGGTGACACCTCACCTCAGTGCCTCCTTGGCCTCCCTCTCCTGGAGGACTGTGGCCTGCACCTCCTGTAGCAGTCCCTTCTGTAGGTAGTTGTCAGCCTCTGTCTGCTTCAGAAAAACCTACTGGGTTTGGGGCGAGAGACTGTTGCACCTGCCGCTATACTGGCCTGGGCGGCTGTCAGCTGGCTGAGTTCAGCTCACATGAGAGCGTTCTGCTGACGCCGTTCTTCCAGCAGCTCCCGCTGCATAGCCTGCTGTGCTATGTTTGCCTCCACCATTTGTCTCACCAATGCTTCCATTGTGCTCTGTGTTTTTTTAGTTATTGAACTTGGTTTGGTTTGCCTGCTTTCTCCACCATATGTAGCAGGATCAAGGGTGTGGGGTTTCCACGTCACCAAGTTCAATAGCAAAACAGGCACCAGTAGCACAAATAGAATGCACATGGGAAGTTTATTAGGGATTTTCATACACTGGGGAAGAGGGGGAAATGCACCAATCACCCCACAGTCCACAAGCTGTTCTCGTTGTCCGTTCCGTTTCCCAGGGGTAATCCTCACACTCAGGTCCTCACCCAATCCGGTCCGGTACACAAGGGGGGGTAGCTCTGGCTCTCGCAGCTCTGGCTCTCGCAGCTCTGACTCTCGCAGCTCTGACTCTCGCAGCTCTGACTCCTCATACCTTGCTTGGTTCGCTCCTTCTCTGCCCTGTTGTGCAGGCTGCTTCCTCCTTTATCCCCAAGCAATCCCTGGCTTAACGAATCCTAGTCTTGCCTCGTTGGGGCAGGAAGTCCATATAAAGCTTGGGGGTGGAGCCAGCTACCTGCAAGATATCTCTCCTCAATTACCACCCCCCCTCACCTCTCCCTGCCATCTGCCACAACATGGTCACGCGCGATGCGGTTATCTTTTCAGAGCTGCAGTTTATAAACACCGTTGCCCGTTGTCGTTTATCAAACGTAATAAATAGTTGTATTTCACTCTCACTTTTGACAGGCACAAAGTCACAGAACACAGCCCTGGAAGTGTGTTGCAAGCAAGCAAGACACAGACAGACCAAGAGATGCACTGCCCTGTTAGGTTAGCAAGAAAGATAGACTAGAGAGAGATGAACTGCAAGCTAGCACATCAACTTAACGTTACTGTTATTTTCCGACATCAAACTTGGAGAGGAGAGAACACAAGTTTACCTGATTGCTGTTCCCGCAATTCACTCACATGGTGTTTTTTTTCCTCTTTTCGTGACCAGAAGGACAGTTCCGCTTCATCCTCTCATCCAAGTTGTAAACATTGACACCCGCTTTGACACGAGGCGGAGGCAGGGCCCTTGCGTAGTGAGCGTATAGGCCCGCCCAGCTCCACTACAGCCTATTGCATGGAGCATTGCCAGATAACATACAGTAGGCTAACTCATATTATGTTAATTGGAAATACATTTTCTTCATATCATAATGTTTCTTTAGACCTGATTAAAATAAATAACGTATTTATTGTGATGGTGTGTATTCAATTTATTAGACTATTTTATTAGACTTTTAAATGTAGATGTTCCAAAGGCCCCCATCAGCGACTTGTGTGTGTGGAACCCTGAAGATGCTAAACATGTTTATGTTAATTAACGGTCAATTACCATGAGACCGGTAGTCTTTTGCATGACAATAACTGTGACAAAATGTCTTGAGCGCCACAGCCCTACATCAAAAAGATGAGCAACTTTATTAGTCTATTCACTATTTAGCTGCTAGAATGAATTGAGATGTAACGCTTCATAGGCCACCCATCTCTACATTGTAGTGCCAGATCATGTTCAATGAAGACCATTGCTTAAAAAAAACAATGTTTAGTTGTCACATACAACGGAGAGGTGGAGTAAAATGTGGTGTTTTACAGGGTCAGCCTTGTAGTACGGTGCCCCTGGACCAAGTTAGGGTTAAGTGCCTTGCTCAAGGACACATCAACAGATTATTCCCCTTGTCAGCTCAGTTATTTGAACCAGCAACCTTTTGGTTACTGGCCCAATGCTCTAACCACTAAGCTTTCTGATCCATTGAGCAGCCATCACCCCTTTTTCCTAATCGCTCTCTGTGTGTGTGTTCTCCTCCTCGGCAGGTTCAACATGCCCCATGATGACAACCCCAAATGCAGGGAGGCAGGCATAAAGCACCAGTATCACGTCATGGCGCCCACCCTCAACTACGACACTAGTCCCTGGTCATGGTCAAAGTGCAGCCGCAAGTACATCACTGAGTTTCTGGAGTAGGTACCTCGTCCCTTTTTCTGTAATGTAAGAATACTCTTCCAGACACTGTAATTGTCCTAATGTACACATTTTCACAAACATACAGATTGTTATACAAATAAATATATCATGTTTTTTAGAGATACATTAATCACTGTAATACAACATTCTAATATCTTCCTTTTTATAGAAAAAGCAAGACAAATAAATAACACAAGCAAAAAGTGTTTGTATTCTTGGGACATAATCTGGTAAGCAAACTCTGCTACCTTCTCCAAAAGGGAGAATGTAGAGCAGGCTTGTGTAAACTGTCTCCACTGTGTTTTTCCCTGGTGTGAGACAGTATTTCCTGTTTGAAGCAGGGGTCTTCCTAGAGTGACCTGAGCGATTGATCCTCCCCTGCTCCTCTGTCTCTGCACTCAGGCAGAACCAGCTCTTGAGATGCTGGACAAACAGTCATTTAGTCAGTGGCGTGCTTTCTCCGCAAAAACGGTAACGCGGGGCAGCGGCTCATTCAGCGGGCTCCACAGCCAAGCGGTGGCCACCAACCTCTTCTGAAGGGCTTCCATTTAAGATGGGAAATGTCAGTTATAATTAGATTTTCTCTGGACATGACCCTTTGATCTCTCCTCCTGCTTTGTTGATTGTGAGCAGCCACAAAAGGCCTCCTTGTTGATGAGTTGCATCTTGAGAAGTAAGCGGTCTCTCCCGGGCGAATGCCTCCTATTGAGGCTGTAAGGTTACAGGCCTGTCCCGCTGCTGTACTACACAGTTTCCTACCAGCGGATGAATCCATCCATCCAGCTTTGAGTGGTTGGGTTGGAAAATTAGAAACACAAGAAAAATAATACTCCTATTCATTTTTTACTGCAGAATATTTCTGCTCATGTGTCAGCTGTGTTAGAAAAGCTGAGTGTTCAGTTACTCGATGTGTGAGTGGAAGGTAAATGTCAGTGGCTGTGAGCGAGACGTTCCATGCTGCATGAAGAGGATGGCTGATTTGTTTAACAGTGGGAATATTTATAAACAGTTCTGTGTGGCTGTGGACAGGAGCGTAGGGTTCAGTGTGAAGGAGTCTCAGAGGTGGGAAAGGCAGGCCGCTGAGAGCGAGGCCCACTGCTTTCGAAGTCTGCATGACTTCAACAAACGGCACCTCCACTGTCCACTTAGCTTACCTGGTCCACTTAGCTTACCTGGTCCACTTAGCTTACCTGGTCAAGTACATCACTGTTTTGATTACCAATTGTTCTTTCAAAGCACTCTAATGCACAACACTCTCCTGTCAACTTAAATATAGAGGGACCCACTAACTCTCAACCCCTCTCCTGGAGCCAACCTCCCTCGTTCTCATTTCTGTGTCTGTGTAATATGGTGAACTCCCATTGGCTGCACACCTGAGAGCTGAGTGAAAAATGTCTTTGGTGTTCTTGGTGTTTTTGTGTGTAGACCGTGATATAGACACCATTCATTCTCCTCCTGGCAGTCCTCCAACCGGTTTAAGCCATTAAACCTATATAAAGATAAAATGCAAATCTCTCTGTGTTGCCACCCACTAATTGATGTGTATACTTGTGTTGATACTACGTAATCATTAGTACCGGCAAAGCCTATAATTTTACATTCCGATGCCAGGTGCCCACGTTGGGAATTATCCTAACCACACAAACATCAGATGTCTTGCTATCCTGAACAGTTCCATTTAAAAACGTTTTTCTTACGTTTTGGTAAAAAAATATATCTTTATGTCCTCAATTAATTCAAGATGCATTATCTGTGAAAATAAACTTTTTATAACTACTTATTTTCTAGTTATTTGCTGTGTTAGAATGGTAATGGTTGCAGTATATCTTCCTATGAAAAGGGTCATCACTACAGTGCTGTTTGTATTTAGTTTACTGTGCAACAGGGATGTGCTATATCATTCAATACCCTGCGTCGGTCATAAAATCTGATATATGAGCAACTTCATAGCAGCTACCATCTCACGGGAAACACAGTCTGCCTTTATGGAACTCATTATGGAGTAGCTTCTTATGACAAACACTGAGAGATAACTATAAGTTATTTGCTAAATAAACTCACTTTAAAGAAGCCTCCCAATGGTTGCCAGGTGTAGAACCCCTGTTGGTGCCATAGGGGAGTCGCATCGCCTGTCTCGGGCTCCTCTGTTTTGCCAAAAAAACTGCATGCCTAATAAAAAATTGCTGCTCTTTTCCCCCATATCCATCCTGTTTTTAATCATAGGCCCATAGGGTTTCTCATTAGACGATGACAACCTGGTGAAAGATGCTTCAATATGGGGCATCATCTCTTCTCCTCCTTCTGGTCTCTGACAGACAAGCAGACCACTATCTTATAGCTTCAATATGGGGCATCTCTCCCTCTCTCTTCTTCTCATTTCCCTGAAGAACTGACTTACCTCATCGTAGCTTTCATCATTTGTCTCTTCCCAATGTTAGACAAACTCATTCCACCAAGCACGTGTAGACTTTTTGGGATACAAAACAAAGGGTTTCCTTTCAGTCGGTCACTCGGTGTAACATTTTATGGGGAGTCAACGACCAATCATATTCACCTGAAAACTGAAATCACGCCCAACGGACCAATAGATTCCGATGCGACCTCGGAAGCCCTGCTTTCCTGGCTATAATTCCCGGGCTCTTCAGCTCGCCTGAAGGAAGAACATGTCACACAATTTAGCTTTTCAAGTGCACGAAGACTATGAAATTTGGCTCTGACTTAGGTGTCAGTAGGGAGAGAGTAATCATCCCCCTAGATGTTGTGAGTTTTGGGACTTGGTATCGGTTTTTGTGTTTTCTAAAAGCTACCACTTTCTGCTCTGCTTGTGTAGCTAATGCTTCCTTCCTTGGGAAGGATTTGTGTTTGCTAAAAAAAAACTAACTTTCTGCTCTGCTTGTGTAGCTGTCACGCCCTGGCCTTAGTATTTTAAATTCAAATTTATTTATATAGCCCTTTGTACATCAGCTGATATCTCAAAGTGCTGTACAGAAACCCAGCCTAAAACCCCAAACAGCAAGCAATGCAAGTGTAGAAGCACGGTGGCTAGGAAAAACTCCCTAGAAAGGCCAAAACCTAGGAAGAAACCTAGAGAGGAACCAGGCTATGTGGGGTGGCCAGTCCTCTTCTGGCTGTGCCGGGTGGAGATTATAACAGAACATGGCCAAGATGTTCAAATGTTCATAAATGACCAGCATGGTCCAATAATAATAAGGCAGAACAGTTGAAACTGGAGCAGCAGCACGGCCAGGTGGACTGGGGACAGCAAGGAGTCATCATGTCAGGTAGTCCTGAGGCATGGACCTAGGGCTCAGGTCCTCCGAGAGAGAGAAAGAAAGAGAGAAAGAGAGAATTAGAGAGAGCACACTTAAATTCACACAGGACACCGAATAGGACAGGAGAAGTACTCCAGATATAACAAACTGACCCTAGCCCCCGACACATAAACTACATAAACTACTGCAGCATAAATACTGGAGGCTGAGACAGGAGGGGTCAGGAGACACTGTGGCCCCATCCGATGACACCCCCGGACAGGGTCAGGCCAGGGTGTGACATGGGTGATTTATGTGTCTTGTCTTGTCTAGGGGTTTATTAGATTTATGGGGTTGTGTGTAGTATAGTAGTCTAGGAAAGTCTATGGTTGCCTGGAGTGGTTCTCAATCAGAGGCAGGTGTTTATCGTTGTCTCTGATTCGGAACCATATTTAGGCAGCCATATTCTTTAGGTATTTCGTGGGTGATTGTTCCTGTCTCTGTGTTTGTTGCACCAGATAGGGCTGTTTCGGTTTTTCACGTTACGTTTATTGTTTTTGAAATTGTTCGTTATCATCTTAATTAAAGATGTATAAAGATAACCACGCTGCATTTTGGTCCTCCTCTCTTTCGACAGAGGAAAACCGTAACAGTAGCCAGTGCTTCTTTAAGTAAGATGGCCAGTGGAGTAAGTTCAAAAAGGAACATTCGACCCTGCCCTAAGGCATGTGGTTTCACAATGAAAGTTAAAGATACTCACCAGTGCTGTCCTGTTTTCCTGGGTTCAGGAGACTTTGGCTCGGACCACTAGTAGTGTTGGTCAGAGTTGATAGGGGTGTCATCCCAGCTGAGTGAGGCTCTTTCTGTTTTTTCTGGCATTGTTCAGGGTTCAGATTGCAGGGTTGATAAACTATCCCTGGTTGGCTCTGGAGGGTTTTCAGAGTGTGAATCGGATGGCATCATTCCGGGAAAGCCTAAATCCCAGGCTTTGGATTTGGCGTGTGAAGTGAACCATTGGTGGTAAATGCGCTTTTGATGGAGCTGTGTCGTAGGGTGGCAGATCACCTGGGGTGTATTGCCATCTTTAGCAGAGTTCCTCCAACTTTGGGGGAAGGTATTTACCTCCTGTCCCTGCAGCGGTGGGACAGGAGGTAAAATATTTAAAGAGTTCGCCAAAGAGCTAAAGGCGACCTGTGGTTCCCCTCATTCAGTCCGGTTATGGCGAGTTCATGAGTGTAGAGAGTATGGAGGAGGCGGGGCTCTTTTGCACACTGCTGATGGATGGAAAGCTGGCGAGTTAACTCAAGAGGCTAACAAGGGGGCTAATCCGAGCACGGTGTTTCTGAATTAAGTGACGGTTCTTGGTTCATGTCCATAGATCTGAAGGATGCATGTATTCATGTGGCTACAAATCCTCCCCACAGAAAGCTTCTGAGGTTTCATTTCGAGGGTGTGTTCTATGAGTTTCTAGTCCTGCCCTTTTGGGCTCTCCCTATCGCTCCACACCTTTTCTATGTTGGTGGAGGTGGCTTTGGCACTGGTGCCGTGCCAGGGGATCAGAGTATTGGCGTATCTGGATGATTGGCTGGTCGTAACAAGAGAGTCGAGAGAACAGGTGGATCTCCACACTGCCACGCTGGTTTCCTATATTCAGACTCTGGGGTTCATAGGGAATCACAAGAAAAGGTGTTTGATTCCACAGGGTGATCACAACAGACGCATCCTTACTGAGAAAACACTAATTGTCATCTGTTATTTTCAATGAGGGATGCATGCTCTCTGTTGGGAATGGATGCTTTGGCGTCTCAGTGGCCTTGGACCGTGGTCTATGCATTTTCTCCGGTGGACCTGATTCAGGCCATCGTTGAGAGTCCGTCAGGAGTGTATGTTGATTCTGGTGGCTCCCCGTTGGCCCAGACAACCCTGGTTCACAGAGATCATCTGCCTGTTGGGCGAGGACCCGTGGAGGGTTCTGTGTAGTCGGGATATATTGTCCTGGTCGCACAGAGTTGGCACCCATGAATGTGATTACGACTATACAGTTGTTGCATGCACCCTCTTCGAGAGAGTTGTATACAAAAAAGTGGCGCTAGTTTGAGGGTTTGTGTCAGGTTAAAGGAGTTTCTCTTGTTCCGAGCTCTTTGGTGGACATTTTGATCTTCTTTGATGAGCTTTTTGAGCAGGGCCTTTCTTTTTCTGCATTGAAAGTTTGTGGCAGCCATCTCTGCGCCTCATGTAGGAATTGATGGCTCTACCCCGGGGCCTCATCCTCTGGTGGTGCAGTTCCTGAAAGGTGTGCGTCAGCTCAGACCAATGTCAAAGCCTATGGCACCGAAACAGAACCTGTCTTTGGTCCTGGATGCTCTGTGAGAATCTGTTTGAACCACTGGAGTCTGTGGACCTGAAGGTCCTTTCCTATAAAACTGCCCTGGTCATGGCCTTGGTGTTGGCTAAGTGCGTTGGGGAGCTCTACGCATTATCAACACATCCTTCCTGTTTGGAGTTCGCACCTGGCGACTCCAAAGTGATGTTACCTTCTAATGCAGTTTTGCTCCCAAGGTTATGCCTATGTCAAATCAAATTGTATTTGTCACATGCTTCACATGCCACATGTCACATGCTTCCAGTGAAATGCTTACTTACAAGCCCATAACCAACAATGCAGTTTTAAGAAAATACTTTTAAAAAGTAAGAGATAAGAAAAACAAATGTTAAAAGAGCAGCAGTAAATAACAATAGCGGGGCTATATACAGGGGGTACCAGTACAGAGTCAATGTGTAGGTGTACCTGTGTCGAGGTAATTGAGGTAATATGTACATGTAGGTAGAGTTATTAAAGTGACTATGCATAGATAATAACAGAGTAGCATCATGGTTCCAGAGGGGGAGCAATGCAAATAGCAAAAAATGTTCAGGAGTTTTATGGCTTGGGGGTAGAAGCTATTTAGGAGCCTCTTGGATCTGGACTTGGCGCTCCGGTACCGCTTGCCTTGCGGTAGCAGAGAGAGCAGTCTATGACTAGGGTGGCTGAATTCTTTGACCATTTTTATGGTCTTCCTCTGACACCGCCTGGTATAGAGGCCCTGGATGGCAGGAAGCTTGGCCTCGGTGATGTACTGGGCCGTATGCACTACCCTCTGTAGTGCCTTGCGGTCGGAGGCCGAGCAGTTGCCATACCAGGCAGTGATGCAACCCGTCAGGATGCTCTCTATGGTGCAGCTGTAGAATATTTTCAGTCTCCTGAGGGGGAATAGGTTTTGTCGTGCCCTCTTCATGACTGTCTTGGTGTGCTTGGACCATGTTAGTCTGTTGGTGATGTTGACGCCAAGGAACTTGACGCTCTCAACCTGTTCCACTGCAGCGCCGTCGATGAGAATGGGGGCGTGCTCGATCCTCCTTTTCCTGTAGTCCACAACCATCTCCTTTGTCTTGATCACGTTGAGGGAGATGTTGTTGTTCTTGCACCACACGGTCAGGTCTCTTACCTCATCCCTATAGGCTGTCTCATTGTTGTCGGTGATTAGGCCTACCACTGTTGTGTCATCAGCAAACTTAATGATGGTGTTGGAGTCGTTGCCTGGCCGTGCAGTGTACAGGGAGTACAGGAGGGGACTGAGCACGCACCTTGGGGGGGCCCGTGTTGAGGATGGATGGTGGATGTGTTGTTACCTACCCTTACCAACTGGGGGCGGCCCGTCAGGAAGTCCAGGATCTAGTTGTAGAGGGAGGTGTTTAGTCCCATGGTCCTTAGCTTAGTGATGAGCTTTGAGGGCGCTATGGTGTTGGACACTGAGCAATAGTAAATGAATAGCATTTTCACACAGGTGTTCCTTTTGTCCATGTGTGAAAGGGCAGTGTGGAGTGCAATCGAGATTGCATCTTCTGTGGATCTGTTGGGGCAGTATGCAAATTGGAGTGGGTCTGGGGTTTCTGGGATAATGGTGTTGATGTGAGCCATGACCAGCCTTTCAAAGCATTTCATGGCTACAGACGTGAGCGCAACGGGTTGGTAGTCATTTAGGCAGGTTACCTTAGTGTTCTTGGGCACCGGGACTATGGTGGTCTGCTTGAAACATGTTGGAATTACAGATTCAGACAGGGAGAGGTTAGAAAAAATGTCAGTTAAGACACTTGCCAGTTGGTCAGTGCACGCTCGGAGTGCACATCCTGGTAATCCGTCTGGCCCTGCGACCTTGTGAATTTTGACCTGTTAAAGGTCTTACTCAAATCAGCTGCGGAGAGCGTTATCACAAAATCATCCGGAACAGCTGATGCTCTCATGCGTGTTCCAGTGTTACTTGCCTCGAAGCGGGCATGAAGTTAATTAGCTCATCTGGTGGGCTCATATCACTGGGCAGCTCTTGGCTGTGCTTCCCTTTGTAGTCTGTAATAGTTTGCATGCCCTGCCACATCCGACGAGCGTCGGAGCCGGTGTAGTATGATTTGATCTTAGTCCGGTATTGACGCTTTGCTTGTTTGATGGTTCGTCGTAGAGCATAGCGGGATTTCTCATAAGCATCCGGGTTAGAGTCCTGCTCCTTGAAAGTGGCAGCTCTACCCTTTAGCTCAGTGCAAATGTTGCCTGTAATCCATGGCTTCTGGTTGGGGTATGTACGTACAGTCACTGTGGGTACGACGTCATCGATGCACTTATTGATGAAGCCAGTGACTGATGTGGTGTACTCCTCAATACCATCAGAAGAATCCCAGAACATATCCAGTCTGTGCTAGCAAAACAGTCCTGTGGCTTAGCATCTGTGTCATCTGACCACTACCTTATTGAGCGAGTCACTGGTACTTCCTGCTTTAGTTTTTGCTTGTAAGCAGGAATCAGGTGGATAGAGTTATGGTCAGATTTGCCAAATGGAGGGCGAGGAAGAGCTTTGTATGCGTCTCTGTGTGTGGAGTAAAGGTGGTCCAGAGTTTTTTTTCTTCTGGTTGCACATTTAGCATGAGGTAAAACGGATGTAAGTTTCCTTGCATTAATGTCCCTGGCCACTAGGAGCGCCGCCTCTGGATGAGCATTTTCTTGTTTGTTTATGCAGCTCGTTGAGTGCCGTCTTAGTGCCAACATCGGTTTGTGAGGGTAAATAGACAGCTATGAAAAATATAGACGAAAACTCTCTTGTTAAATAGTGTGGTCTACAGCTTATCTTGAGATACTCTACCTCAGGCGAGCAAAACCTGTTATTTTCAAATAGACACAAACCGCCCCTCTTGTTTTATCGAAGGCAGCTGTTCTATTTTGCCGATGGACCGAAAACTCCACCAGTTGTATGTTATCCACGTCGTCGTTCAGCCACGACTCGGTGAAACATAAGATATTACAGTTTATAATGTCCCAT
Source organism: Oncorhynchus mykiss (assembly GCF_057628025.1). Classification (NCBI taxonomy): domain Eukaryota; kingdom Metazoa; phylum Chordata; class Actinopteri; order Salmoniformes; family Salmonidae; genus Oncorhynchus; species Oncorhynchus mykiss. The sequence goes on from NC_143022.1 coordinate 23,619,371, forward strand.
TGGTAGTATAGTCTTCAAATCAAATCAAATGTATTTATATAACCCTTCGTACATCAGCTGATATCTCAAAGTGCTGTACAGAAACCCAGCCTAAAACCCCAAACAGCAAGCAATGCAGGTGTAGAGGCATGGTGGCTAGGAAAACTCCCTAGAAAGGCCAAAACCTAGGAAGAAACCTAGAGAGGAACCAGGCTATGTGGGGTGACCAGTCCTCTTCTGGCTGTGCCGGGTGGATATTATAACAGAACATGGCCAATATGTTCAAATGTTCATAAATGACCAGCATGGTCGAATAATAATAATAAGGCAGAACAGTTGAAACTGGAGCAGCAGCACGGTCAGGTGGACTGGGGACAACAAGGAGTCATCATGTCAGATAGTCCTGAGGCATGGTCCTTTGGGCTCAGGTCCTCCGAGAGAGAGAAAGAAAGAGAGAAAGAGAGAATTAAATTCACACAGGACACCGCATAGGACAGGAGAAGTACTCCAGATATAACAAACTGACCCTAGCCCCCCGGCACATAAACTACTGCAGCATAAATACTGGAGGCTGAGACAGGAGGGGTCAGGAGACACTGTGGCCCCATCCGATGACACCCCCGGACAGGGCCAAACAGGAAGGATATAACCCCACCCACTTTGCCAAAGCACAGCCCCCACACCACTAGAGGGATATCTTCAACCACCAACTTACTATCCTGAGACAAGGCCGAGTATAGCCCACAAAGATCTCTGCCACGGCACAACCCAAGGGGGGGCGCCAACCCAGACAGGAAGATAAAATCAGTAACTCAACCCACTCAAGTGACGCACCCCTCCTAGGTACGGTATGAAAGTGCCCTAGTAAGCCAGTGAATCAGCCCCTGTAATAGGGTTAGAGGCAGAGAATCCCAGTGGAAAGAGGGGAACCGGCCAGGCAGAGACAGCAAGGGCGGTTCGTTGCTCCAGAGCCTTTTCGTTCACCTTCACACTCCTGGGCCAGACTACACTCAATCATATGACCCACTGAAGAGATGAGTCTTCAGTAAAGACTTAAAGGTTGAGACCGAGTTTGCGTCTCTCACATGGGTAGGCAGACCATTCCATAAAAATAGAGCTCTATAGGAGAAAGCCCTGCCTCCAGCTGTTTGCTTAGAAATTCTAGGGACAATTAGGAGGCCTGCGTCTTGTGACCGTAGCGTACGTGTAGGTATGTACGGCAGGACCAAATCAGAGAGACAGGTAGGAGCAAGCCCATGTAATGCTTTGTAGGTTAGCAGTAAAACCTTGAAATCAGCCCTTGCCTTGACAGGAAGCCAGTGTAGGGAGGCTAGCACTGGAGTAATATGATAATTTTTGGGGGTTCTAGTCGGGATTCTAGCAGCCGTATTTAGCACTAACTGAAGTTTATTTAATGCTTTATCCGGGTAGCCGGAAAGTAGAGCATTGCAGTAGTCTAACCTAGAAGTGACAAAAGCATGGATTAATTTTTCTGCATCATTTCTGGACAGAAAGTTTCTGATTTTTGCAATGCTACGTAGATGGAAAAAAGCTGTCCTTGAAACAGTCTTGATATGTTCTTCTAAAGAGAGATCAGGGTCCAGAGTAACGCCGAGGTCCTTCACAGTTTTATTTGAGACGACTGTACAACCATCAAGATTAATTGTCAGATTCAACAGAAGATCTCTTTGTTTCTTGGGACCTAGAACAAGCATCTCTGTTTTGTCCGAGTTTAAAAGTAGAAAATACAGTCTTGACGTGCAATCATTGGATGACAAAATGGATGAGCTCTGTTTTTATTTAAAAAAAGATAACTTTATTTAACCTACCTGGTTATATAAAGGTGAAAAAAAAACGAATCCGTTTTGTTATCCAATGATTGCACGTTGGCTAATAGGACTGATGGTAGAGGGAGATTACTCACTCGCCGTCGGATCCTTTCAAGGCACCCAGACCTACGTTGCAGATTTCTCTGTTTTTTCTTCATGCGAATAACAAAGATTTGGGCCTTGTCGGGTGTCTGAAGTAAACTATACATCCGACTCGTTAAAGAAAAAAAAATCTTTGTCCAGTACGAGGTGAGTAATCACTGTCCTGATATCCAGAAGCTCTTTTCGGTCATAAGAGACGGTGGCAGAAACATTGTGTACAAAATAAGTTACAAATAACGCAAAAAAAACACACACAATAGCACAATTGGTTAGGAGCCCGCAAAACGGCAGCCATCTCAATCCTGCACCATCTTCAAAATCCTCTGCTTTGTGCACAGAGAAATGTCTTTTGAATTAACATGTGGTTGGGATAGCTTTGTGTCTGCATGTAAATGCAGCTTTATTCTGTCTGTAAGATGCCTGGCTCCAGTTTCATAGTGACAGCATTAACTAATATTAGGTCTCAGTGAGGGGAAGTGGTGTCAATTTCACTGTTACGTAACATCAGACCAGACCACCCACATGGGACAAAAAATGTTTACATTTGACTATCATCAGTCCTGGATGGTGACACGGAGATGTTTATTTTGTGATTATGAATAACAAAGATGACATTATCCTGACTACTCTGTTGTATTGTATGAATCTTGACTGATGAAGCACTTTGCGTTATGCAGCTTTTATGTGTGCTTATTTACTGGTTGTGTGTGTGTGTGTGTGTGTGTGTGTGTGTGTGTGTGTCCATACATGCAAATTTATGTGTGTATGTGTTACCTTTCAGCACAGGGTACGGAGAGTGCCTGTTGGACGAGCCAGTGAGCAGGACGTACGAGCTACCTAACCACCTCCCTGGTCAGATCTACAATGCCAACCGACAGTGTGAGCTCATGTTTGGTCCCGGATCCATGGTCTGCCCTTACATGGTGAGCCAGGTTTCATTCCTCACAACCAGGTGTCTCGTAAGGGATGTCCCGATTGGCACCCTATTCCCTATATAGTGCACTACATAAGGAATAGGGTGTCATTTGGGACGTAAACTCAGTCACTATCTCCAAAAAAGTGTCCTCGAACCAAACCCCCTATGGATAATGATGTCATATGCTTCTGAGGTTCTAATGTGTCTTGTCTATGATAAGGCACTTGTGTTGAGATGATGAAGTCATATGTTTATACAGTATAGACAACACTGTACTATACCCCCCTTCCCCAGTCATTGTTTTTAATGAGTTGTCTGTATGACACACAGCTTTTGTGGTTTTATGAGACAATTAGCTTTGTTCAGGGTTTAATAGGCTGCTGTGAAGGAAGCTGCTTTCCCTTCGAACAGAGCATAAGTCCTCATGTTGAACATGCTTTAAGACTTTATGCCCTCTCTGGTCTGGTTGGAGACTTCTGGAATACTGTGTGGCTAATCTATAGTGATAGTAACAGCTGCCCAAGGAGCTGTAAAAGTTACTGTCTGGTGTTCTAGAGGCTGAACTGTACATAAAGCCTGTTATACATCTCACAGTACTTACTACTGAGCAGCACAATAGAGCCTCCTGTCTGCCTTTCAATATTAGGGATTTGTAGTTTGGGGTGAAACAGTTAAATTATTCTCCCGCAGTGGGATTTTTGTAAAAGTTGTATTGTAACAGAGTTTAACGCTCCCTTCCTCTCTCTGTCTCTCCGCCTCTCTCCCGCATGTCTCTTTCTTCCCTCTCTCGCTGTCTCTTTCCACACAGAAACAGTGCAAGAGGCTTTGGTGTACGAGTGCTGAGGGGGGTCATAAAGGGTGTCGGACACAGCACATGCCCTTGGCTGATGGGACAGACTGTGGACATGGAATGGTATGACAGAATGCTGTATTTCTTCCATTGAAGTGTAAATTGATGGTACAATGACAAACACAGTGTATTATCTACTGTAGTAGATGCTCTTACAATAAATCCACTGTTGATGTTTTGCCTTTCCATTATCAATGAGCACATTTCAAACCAAATGTTACACTCTGTATGAAATGGATCATGATATTCTCCTTGTCTGGAACTGACAGTAGTTCTCATGTTGAGTAGGGACTGTTTGTCCTCTTTCTTCACTACAGATGTAGGATCTTAATATGTGCCAGCTTGCTACAGCAAGAAAACAATCCTTCATCAACAGGAAATGTGAATTATTATGTGCATTATAATTAATGAACATTTTTGCAGGGGTTGTAGGGCTGGGCTTTATGGCCTAAAAATCATATCGCAATTTTTTCAAACTAAGCTTTGTTGCAAGAATAAAGGTCAATGCACTGCATTTGCAACAGTAGCGAGTAATCAAATGAATTCAAGGCTTGTAAAATTATACCTACAGTAGGCTAAATATAGCTTTTTTGGGGCTACATATTGGCCATCAAGTATTTTTATGAAAATGCTATTTTTGTTACAAATTTAACCAGAACCATGCACAATGCACATCCAGGAATAATGACCAACTTCTGGTAACAGGAAATATAGACAATTAACACAGGTCTCATAAACAATCTCTCAAACACAAGCCCACCTGCTCGTGAGTAGCCAGCTATTCTTTACATATAAAGTCTAGCAAACTTGGATCTATTTTCTACAAGGTAAAACAGTTGAATTGTTATAAATACAGCCTTCTGTCCGTCTCCAACTGTTTGAACAACATGGCCTTTTCCCTTTGTGTAGGTTTTGAAATCTAGTGGCCTACCTGGATAAGAATATGCTTATTTCTCAGAATGAGAACGAGTTGCCAATTCCTTATTTAAAGGCATAGTTGTATGCTCATTGCACATTTATAGACCACAGACAGCTAGCACATAACAGTCTGGCTAAAATGCAGCAATGATTATTGATGCAGTCTGAATCCCTCTGTGAATTATTGGATGTCTATGCAGTCAGTATAAATTACTTTTATTGGCCACAGTTAGTCCTATTGTAGCTGCTCATGAAAATGTGGTCAGGTTTTATCCCCAGTGAATAACCTGAAGCATGAGCATTAGCGTTAGCCATGTTCTGAGGCCCAACCATCATCAAACCTCATGTTCTCACCTCCTTGGGATGCTATGCTGATTGGCACTGTTGCGGCGGGGTAGGTGTTGGGTGCATAGTGACAGGCACTGAGTATGTGGCTGAGCGAAAGAGGTGTGAGATGGGGCTGGGGGAGAGAGAGGGGTTAGACAGGGCTGGAGGAATGAGTGGTGAAATGGGGCTGGGGAGAAGAGAGGGGTTAGATGGGGTTAGTGGAAAGAGGGATAAGATGGGGCTGGGGGATAGAGGGAGAGAGGGGGAGAAGTAGATGTGAAGGCCGGGACTTTGAAAGGAGATGCCGTCCGTCGTTCACAGTTGAGTCACCTTATTGTGAACCTGTGACCCTAAAACCTCTTTACAAGGCGGGTGAGTGGGTCAGTTGTCAGGCCGTAACAGAGTCCAAGGCTGAGACACGCAGGGCCACGCTTCCTCTCCCTCCACTCTGCTCTGCTCAGCTCACACAATAGACCTCACATCAATGATTCCAAAAAGGAGGAGTTGGGGGAGGAGGAGGAAAAGGAGGGAGAGGTGGGCTACGAGTATTTGTTTGCATGTGGTGGTGGTGATGGGGTGAGGAGTAGGGGACCCTCCCCCAGGAGTCTTTCCAGAACAAAAAAAAACCCAGTGTGTGCCCATGTAAGCCCAATATGTTCCATAATGTCTCTGCATTTGTTCCCTGTTCCATCCTGCTTGGATTAGGCTTGGATTACTAGACATCAATAAAGATAATTTAACTAGGGATGACTAACATCTTAATCCAACGAAAACAGCTTCAATATAATGTAACTGTCGTGGGATAGCAACTCTAAATACCTCTGTCTCATTAACTGTGTTGGATTGTGGGAGACCATCTTGAGAGGACACTGTAGTTTGGTCATGCCTGATTGTTTGCCATGACGACCACTATTCAGTATTCAGACCCCTTGACTTTTTCCACATTGTGTTATATTACAGCCTTATTCTAAAATGTATTAAATCGTTTTTTTCCCCTCATCAAATGACAACACAATACCCCATAATGACAAAGCAAAAACAGGTTATTAGACATTTTTGCAAATGTATAAAAACATGTTTTTTTTTTAAATATCACATTTACATAAGTATTCTGACCCTTAATTCAGTACTTTCTTGAAGCACCTTTGGCAGTGATCACAGCCTCGTCTTCTTGGGTATGACGCTACAAGCTTGGCACACCTGTATTTAGAGAGTTTCTCCCATTCCTCTCTGCAGATACTCTCAACAAGGTCTGTCAGCACTGCTGAACAGCTATTTTTAGGTCTCTCCAGAGATGTTCGATAGGGTTCAAGTCCAGGCTCTGGCTTGGCCACTCAAGGACATTCAGAGACTAGTCCCAAAGCCACTCCTGCGTTGTATTGGCTGTGTGCTTAGGGTCGTTTTCCTGTTGGAAGGTGAACTTTCACCCCAGTCTGAGGTCCTGAGCACCCTGGAGCAGGTTTTCATCAAGGATCTCACTTTACTTTGCTTCGTTCATCTTTCCCTCGATCCTGACTGTTCTCCCAGTCCCTGCTGCTGAAAAACATCCCCACAGCATGATGCTGCCACCACCATGCTTCACCGTATGGATGGTACCAGGTTTTCTCCAGACGTGATGCTTGGCATTCAGGCCAAATAGGCCAAATACTTCAATCTTAAATTTTGTTTCCAGGTGACTATCTCATGAAGCTGGTTGAGAGAATGCCAAGAGTGTGCAAAGCTGTCATCAAGACAAAGGGTGGCTTCTTTGAAGAATCTCAAATATAAAATATATTCACTTATATATATTATACACTTATATATATATCACTTTTTTGGTCACAACATGATTCCATATGTGTTATTTCATAGTTTTATGTCTTCACTATTATTCTACAATGTAGAAAATAGAGAAAAACCCCTGGATGAGTAGGTGTGTCCTAAGGCCTCTCTCTCTCTGTGTCTCTTTCACTGACTCATCCTTCTCACCTTACCCTCTCCTGGTCTTTCATACCATACATCCTGTACTCTCTTTCTGTACTCTCCCTCTCTCTCTCTCTCTCTCTCTCCTCCCTCTCTCTTTCTTTCCAAACACTGTCTCTTTTTCTCCCTCTTCCTCTCTTGCTCCCCCTCTCTCGCACTATGCTCTTTATCGCTACCTCCCCTCTCTCTCTCTCTCTCTCTCTCTCACTATGCTCTTTATAGCTACCTCCCCTCCCTCTCTCTCTCACTATGCTCTTTATAGCCCCCTCCCTCTCTCTCTCACTATGCTCTTAATAGCTACCTCCCCTCCCTTCCTCTCTCACTCTGCTCTCTGTGTGCGGCAGACCCTCTCTTCTTGCGGGGAGCTGCAGTAATACGGTCATGTGACCCTCAGCGGTGCCTCTGTCATCTGGCCCAGTGGGTCATGTGCTAACGAGGGCATCCCATCACTTGTTGTCTATAAATACTGCCACCGCCCTCCTCCTACTCGCATCTTCTTTGAAAGGGCCCTGCCTGTGTAGCTCTGGGGCCAACTAACACGGTCAATCAGGGCCTGTCAGCCCAAAGGCAGCCCTGCCTCCAGCCTGGCCCTGCCTGAATCTACAGGCCCTCTTTTTGACGAAAACAGCCTGTCCTCCCTCTCTGCTTCTCTTATCACCAGGGCAGGCAGCTTCACAACAGCTTGGTGGGTGGCCCAACTTGAATGAAGCAAATGTGCTGTTGTTGTTGCCCACCAATTATTAAGCACCCTGCCCAGTGTTTAGGTCTGAGTGTGTGGTTGAAGGAAAGCTCTGTTGAAATTTCTTTTGTGTGATTTGTTCTGTGTGGTGTGATGGATGGAACTATCAATTGCGTTCATTTTGAAGACCATCAATTCTCCAGAGTTCTCCATTTTAGTTGAACTATAAAGTTTCCTGACTTATTTTCGTAAGGTTGTTTTGAATGACTTGTGTCAGTGAAAAGCTAGAGAGGAAGTCCTGGTTTTATTATTCCAGTCAGAACATTCCTCATAACTACATTCTGCTCTCCTCTTGTTTCAGCCAATTAGAGAGATAGTGAAGTCTTGAAAAGCAGAGCCAGGCTGAGGCAGAATAGAATGAGTTGGCTGAGACGGTGAACGTTGGCTGAGGTGGCGAGTGTTGGCTTGGGCCCCTTGCAGCGATACAGACTAGTGTCGTACGATGCTGACTGTGAGCTGAGGCTCTGGAATCTCTGACTCGTATCAATGTCACTCTCTGCTAATCTCTGGGATGTTTCCACTTTCCATCACCACAGACCTGTTGCTTTGGCTGAACAAGTGGATTATTGTTTTGCTAGCTCTCGCTGACATATAATTTCTCTGTGTAATATTGTACAATAGTGATGGTAGCTTTCGGCGACTCAGGATGGATTTAATTTTGATTAGGTAGCAGGAGGTTGCTACGTGACAAATTGGAACGATAAAATACTAAGATCTTCACAATGGGAGGTTTTTTAAGCATGCTCTATAATACATCATAACATTTCTTCCTAGCTAACTTTCTGATTTTAATCAACATATTAAGACAATTTAATACCTGAACATCACTATCTGCAATGATCATTATAAAGCAAATATAAGTAATAATCCGGAGAGGCAGATATCTACCTAAAGAGGAGGAGGTAGCCTAGTTTGACTCAAGGTTGAAGATACCCAGGTTAGGATCTTAATAATTCCATGAGGAAGCTTTTGAAAATAAACCAATTAGAATCCTGTTGTCTTAACCTTTGTTATCTTTAACCTAGGATTGAATCTGTCTATGTGAAATGAGAGAGGAATAAACACCAAAGGTAAAAGTATCTGATGTACAGGTGAATGGAACAGCTTACCGGCCAAACCACTAATTCAAACTAATGATAACCTTCCACTGCTGAGTAGAGAGGATCGTGTGAGGGGTTGAGGGGGTGGCTCTCAACTTGTGGTTGCATCACCCCTGTAAGCCCCTCTCTCACCTCTTAGAACACGAGGAAGAACACCGTGTCCCATGATGTTTCACATTTCACTGAAAATAAGTTGATTTTTAAACCATATGCATACCCCAAATATAAAACCACTATAGCATACACCATCTAACTCAACCTTTGCTCCTAACCTTAAAGATGGGGTGAAACAGTGCCACTGTCCGCCCCGTGGCCTTGTAATTGTTTTTGTTTTGTTGAAGAAGCAGAGCTGGAGAGCGTTGCGCATCATGATTATTATTTTTTTTATTCCGTACAAGTATGCTGCTGTTCCATCGCTCATAAAATGATGTCACAAATTCTACAGCACAAAGTCAGTCATGTCTGAGGTCTAAAAATAATACTGACTCGATAATCCATGCCTTCTGGGAATGTTATAAAGTCCAAAAGTTATGGGCGGAGTAAGAAAAATGTCTGTCAGAAGTATTACAATGTAAATTTACTTTTAATCCGTCTGTCTGCATATTTCAAGACATGGCATATGAGGGTGCAGTGCGATACCCGATGGGTTGGGTGATACTTCTCGTCAATCATCAAAAAGAATTATACTTAAAAAATGGAAATTAACCTATCCTCCATCATTGACTCAATGGGAAGGTCAAATTGAAAGTGCGTGGCCTACAGAGAGAAACAAAATAGTGCAGTTTGAGGCCATGTGGCGGATTGAATGTGTCCGTAAACACGCCAGCCAGCTGGTCTGCGCATGCTCTGAGTACGCGGCTAGGGATGCCGTCTGGGCCGACAGTCTTGCGAGGGTTAACACGTTTAAATGTTTTATTCACGTTGGCTGCAGTGAAGGAGAGGCCACAGGTTTTGGTAGCGGGCCATGTCGGTGGCACTGTATTGTCCTCAAAGCGAGCAAAGAAGTTGTTTAGTTTGTCAACAAGCAAGACATCGGGGTCCGTGACGGGGCTTGTTTTCTTTTTGTAGTCCGTGATTGACTTTAGACCCTGCCACATACCTCTCGTGTCTGAGCTGTTGAATTGCAACTCTACTTTGTCTCTATGCTGACGCTTAGCTTGTTTGATTGCCTTGCGGAGGGAATAGCTACACTGTTTGTATTCGGTCATATTTCCAGTCGCCTTGCCCTGATTAAAGCAGGTGTTTGTGCTTTCAGTTTTGCGCGAATGCTGCCATCAATCCACGGTTTCTGGTTGTGGAAGGTCTTAATTGTCGCCGTGAGTACAACATCACGATGCACTTGCTAATAAACTCTCTCACCGAATCAGAGTATACATCATTGTTGTTGTTCGACGCTATCCGGAACATATCCCAGTCCACGTGAATGCTTCAATCTTGAAGCGTGGAATCAGTTTGGTCGGACCAGCGTTGAACAGACCTGAGCATGGGCGTTTTCTGTTTTAGTTTCTGTCTATAGGCTGGGAGCAACAAAATGGAGCCGTGGTCAGATTTGCCGAAAGGAGGGCGAGGGAGGGCTTTGTATGCGTCGCAGAAGTTAGAGTAACAATGATCCAGAATTTTCGCACATTAGATATGCTGATCAAATTTAGGGAGCCTTTTAAATGCTGCCTCAGGATATGTGGTTTCCAGTTTACATATTGTCCAATGAAGTTCTTTCAGGGCCGTCGAGGTGTCTGCTTGGGGGGGGGGGGTGTACACGACTGTGATTATAATCGAAGAGGATTCTCTTGGTAGATAATGCAGTCGGCATTTGATTGAAAGGAATTCTAGGTCTGGTGAACAAAAGGACTTGTATGTTCCTGTATGTTGTTATGATCACACCACGACTCGTTAATCATAAGGCATACACCCCCGCCATTCTTCTTACCAGAGAGACGTTTGTTTCTGTCGGCGCGATGCGGGAAGATACCAGTTGACTGTATCGACTCGGATAACGTATCCCGAGTGAGCCATGTTTCCGTGAAACAGAGAATGTTACAATCTCTGATGTCTTTCTGGAAGGCAACCCTTGCTCGGGCTCGGATTTCGTCTACCTTTGTTGTCAAAAGACTGGACATTGGCTAGTAGTATACTCGGGAGCGGTGTGCGATTTGCCCGTCTACGGAGCCTGACCAGAAGACCCCACCGTCTGACCCTTCTGCGGCGCCGTTGTTTTGGGTCGCCTGCTGGGATCCGATCCATTGTCCTGGGTGGTGGACCAAACAGAGGATCCGCTTCGGGAAAGTCGTATTCCTGGTCGCAATGTTGGTAAGCTGACGTTGCTCTTATATCCAATAGTTCCTCCCGGCTGTATGTAATAAGACTTAAGATTGCCTAGGATAACAGTGTAAGAAATAATATATATAAAAAAAATACTGCATAGTTTCCTAAGAACGCGATGTGAGGTGGCCATCTCTGTACATTGGTACCATTTGAAAGGAAAAACTTTTACGTTTGTGAATATGTGAAAGGAATGGAGGAGAATATAATTCATTAGATCTGGTAAAAGATAATACAAAGAAAAAAGCAACTGTTTTTTTGTATTTTTTTGTACCATGATCTCTAAAATGCAAGAGAAAGGTCATAATGTATTATTCCAGCTGTTTAGATATTGGCTACTAGATGGCAGCAGTGTTTGTGCAAAAAAAATTGACTGATCCAATGAACCTTTGCATTTCTGTTATTTTTTTTTATCAAGACTGCCCAAATGTGCCTAATTTGTTTATTAATAACTTTTCATGTTCAAAATTGTGCACGCTCCTCAAACAATAGATTGGTATTATTTCACTATAATAGCTACTGTAAATTGGACAGTACAGTTTGATTAACAAGAATTTAAGCTTTCTGCCAATATCAGATATGTCTATGTCCTGGGAATCGTTCTTACTACATTAGCCTACATTAGCTCAACCGTCCACCAATCCTGAAGAAGTTTTAAGCAACAACATGTGTGTGTGTGGTGTGAAAATGACAAATTGAAGCAACAGTTGGGCAATTTTATCTCACAAAGCCTTCAAATGCCTTAGGCATGGCCCCAGATGCTGCAGAGAACCCCCCCCCCCCCCCTACATACACACACTCACCACACACCCCACACACATGGCTGATTTAATCTTTCTGTTTTTTTTTAAACCCACATAATCTTTTCAAGTAAAAACAAAAACATATTAAACATCAAGTGCCTGCAGTGAGGGGAATGCCTAAAGGCTTACAGGGGCTTTGGTCCTATCTGACAGCCAACCCCTTGTGTTTGACATTTGCTCAGGTCTCACCGCCCAGCAGCACCGCAGCAGTCGTCCCCTGTCCCATACAATCCTCTAACAGGGGGGTGGTGGAGGGCACCAGGGGGATATTCTATGTGTGTGTGAGGGGGGGTATTTGGTGTTCAGTATTTTCTCAACCCAAAGGCCTGGCTCAACACCGTGTGTTCATGGCCCCGGGCTGTTTACACCTTCCTGACATCATGTACAGGCCTTATACTCCATCATTGCTCTTTAGAGTATATACTAGCCCTGGACAGGGAAACCATGCCAGATTAGAGATGTGTGTGTCTGTGTGCGCGCGCGCGCGTGTGTGTCTGCGGTATGGAACGGATATCCACAGATATTCACCCCAGGTCATGGCTTAGCTCAGGGCACATTAATGCTTAGGCACACACGGGGACACCTCAATCTCACCTCAATCTCATGGTAGCATCTCATGATGATATCCAAAACCAAAGAAGGTGGGAGTAACAGAGAGGATCCTTTTTCTCAGTCACAGGTGAAGGATATTTTAAACAAACAAAAAGGGTTCTATAAGCAGTTGTTACAACAACAAGAAAATAGATTCAAGAGCTTTGTCCAAATAATGATGGACTCAGCTAACAAAAAAATGGACGATCTGACCAGAGGTCCAGGACCTTAAGAACAGTTTGCAGTTCTCCCAAGGAGAGGTGGATGTCTTGAGACATGCAGCAATATGACAACAAACTGTCCACGCGTGACGACATCAGCACTGTCTGTGAATCATTATTAACAATGACTGGGAAAGCTGACTAGAGGGACAAAATCCAGGAGGAATAACATCGTTATGGATGGCATAGAGTTTTCACAGGCCGAGTCTGAGGAGAACGTTTAAATAAAATATCACTGAAAAGCTGCTGATGGATCATACAAAGATTGAGGTGGAACGCTTCCAAAGGTCTGGAAAACCTGGAACCAGCCTAGATGACAGACCCAGGCCGATAGTGGTTAACTTCCTATGGTTTAGGGACAAGATAGCTGTTCGAGATAGAGCAAAGAACTTGAGATGAACCAACATCTTCCTTAACAAGGACTACTCGGAAGCTATGCGCCAGAAGCGGAAAGAACTTATCCCAGCCATGAAAGCTGCCATAGAGCATGGGGACATTGCTTACATCTACTACGATAGGCTCATTCTCCACTCTCCCGCCCATTCTCCACCCTCCCGCTCATTCTCCACCCTCCACCCTCCTGCCCAGACTGGGAGGAGTGAGAGAGCCTAGCTTCTGGGTCAGTAGCTTTAGCCCCACATTACACACATAAACCAACTGACACTCACAAGTGCCTGATTGACTGACTATTAGCCAAACAATGTTCTTGTCATGCTTTTATATTATTTTTTATATTATGTCTATCTCTGATAAGCTACCAAAGCTAAAAAATAACTCATATTAATATAGAGTGCATTCAGAAAGTGTTCAGACCTGTTCTCTTGTTATGTTACAGCCTTATTCTAAAATATATTACATTTAAAAAAATCCTCTATCTGGAAAAAAGGTTGTTAGAAATTTTTGCAAATGTAATTAAAAAAAAAAAAAAAGCAGAAATACCTAATTTACATAAGTATTCAGACCATTTGCTATAAGACTTGAAATTGAGCTCAGGTGCATCCTGTTTCCATTGATCATCATTGAGCTGTTTCTACAACCTGATTGGAGTCCATGACCACCTGTAGTAAATTCAGTTGATTGGACATGATATGGAAAGGCATACACCTGTCTATGTAAGTTCCCACAGTTGACAGTGCATGTCAGAGCAAAAACCAAGCCATGAGGTCGAAGGAACTGTCCGTAGAGCTCCGAGACAGGATTGTGCCGAGGCAGAGATCTGGGGAAGGGTACCAAGACATTTCTGCAACATTGAAAGTCCCCAAGAACACAGTGGCCTCCATCAGTCTTAGATGGAAGAAGTTTGGAACAACCAAGACTCTTCCTATAGCTGGCCGCCCGGCCAAACTGAGCAATCATGGGAGAAGGACTTTGGTCAGTCAGGGAGGTGACCAAGAAAATGCTGGTCACTCTGACAGAGGTCTAGAGTTCCTCTGTGGAGATGTGAGAACCTTCCCGAAGGACAACCATCTCTGCAACACACCAATCAGGCCTTTATGGTAGAGTGGCCAGACGTAAGTCACTCCTCAGTAAAAGACACATGAAGAACTCTCAGACCATGATAATCAAGATTCTCTGGTCTGATGAAACCAAGATTGAAGTTTTTGGCCTGAATGCCAAGTGTCACGTCTGGAGGAAACCTGCCACCATCCGTGGGGATGTTTTTCAGTCGCAGTGACTGGGAGACTAGTCAGGATCAAGGGAAAGATGAACGGAGCAAAGTACAAAGACATCCTTGATGAAAACCTGCTCCAGAGCGCTCAGACTGTGGCGAAGGTTCACCTTACAACAGGATAACGACCCTAAGCACACAGCCAAGACAACACTGGAGTGGCTTCGGGACAAGTCTCTGAATGCCTTGAGTGGCCCAGCAAGAGCCTGGACTTGAACCCGATCTAACATCTCTGGAGAGACCTGAAAATTGCTGTTCAGCAATGCTCCCCATCCAACCTGACAGAGCTTGAGAGGATCTGCAGAGAAGAATGGGAGAAACTCCCAAAATACAGGTCTGCCAAGCTTGTAACGTCAAACCCAAGAAGACTTGAGGCTGTAATCTCTGCCAACAGTGCATCAACAAAGTACTAAGTAAAGGGTCTGAATACTTATGTAAATGTGATATTTCAGTTTTTTATGTTTTATAAATCAGCAAAAATGTCTAAAAAAACGTTTTTTCTTTGTCCTTATGGGGTATTGTGTGTAGATTAATAAAATCAAATGTTTTAATACATTTTAGAATAAGGCCGTAACGTAACAAGATGTTGAAAAAGTCAAGGGGCCTGAACACTCTCCGAATGCACTGTATGTAGCCTTATAAGGTTTATGAAATCAATAACTTGCTAAAATTATATTGGCCATCTCTGAGACTCACTTTATTTTGATGATACAGCAGTAGGAATACAGGGATATAACATTCACAAAAGAGACAGGAATGCCTATGGGAGTGGTGCTGCTGTTTCCAGTATGTTCAGAGCCATATTCCTGTAAAGCTTAGAGAGGATCTCATGTCTAATGCTGTTGAAGTGTTGTGATTGCACGTTCCCCTGCCTCATCTAAAGCCTCCTTTTTGGGGGGTGCTTATAGGCCACTAAGTGCTAACATTCATTATGTGGATAATAGACATGCATCATGGAAATAACACACATAGAACAGATCTACCGCTTCTTAGACTTGCTTTCAATGAGAATGACAGATCTATATCTCACATTTCTATTTGAAATTGGTCGGGTCGCCCCAAACAGTTACCTATTGCAGCTTTAACAGAGAGGTCAGTTTTCTGGGTGACCTGAATATTAACTGGTTTTCATCAAGCTGTCCGCTCAAAAGGAAGATGCTCATTGTAACCAGTGCCTGTAATCTGGTTCAGGTTATTAATCAACCTACCAGGGAGTTTACAAACAGTACAGGAACTATATCATCCATGTGTGTTGATCTCATTTTTACCAGTCCTGCAGAACTCTGCTTTAAATCTGTATCCATACCGATTGGATGCACTGACCATAATATAGTGGCCATTCTAGAAAAGCCCGTTCTAAAGGCTGGTCCTGAAAATGTTTTGTACTGATTCCTACACTGGGTGTACAAAACATTTGGAACACCTGCTCTTATCATGACATAAACTGACCAGGTGAATCTATGATCCCTTATTGATGTCACTTGTTAAATCAGTGTAGATGAAGGGGAGAAGACAGGTTAAATAATGATTTTTAAGCCTTGAGACAATTGAGATGTGTTCCATTCAGAGGGTGAATGAGCAAGACAAAATATTTAATTGCCTTTGAACAGGGTATGGTAGAAGATGCTAGGCGCACCGGTTTGTGTCAAGAACTGCAACGTTGCTGGGTTTTTCATGCTCAACAGTTTCCCATGTGTATTAACAATGGTCCATCATCCAAAGGACATCAACCAACTTGACACAACTGTAGGAAGCATTGGGGTCACCATGGGCCAGCAACCCTGTGGAACGCTTTCGACACCTTGTAGAGTACATGCCCCGGCGAATTGAGGCTGTTCTGAGGGCAAAAGGGGTGCAACTCAATATTAGGAAGCCGTTCCTAATAGTTTGTACACTAAGTGTATGTTGAAGATACCAAACATATTTGTTGGTCTAATGTGTAATGAGGAGCATCCAGATGCTGGACTTGATACATTTATGAAATTGTTTATTTCAGTTATTGATAAGCATGAATGTATTAAGACACGGACTGTTAGAACTGTTAAAGCCCCGTGGATTGATAGCTGTATGGTTGAGAGGGACTGTATGGTTGAGAGGGACTGTATGGTTGAGAGGGACGAGGCAAAAGGTGTGGTGAATAAGTCTGGCTGCAAATTTACTGTCAATTTAGAAATTATGTGACTAATCTGAACAACAAAAATAAGAAATCATATTATGAAACCAAGATAAATGACATAAAGTATTATGGAAAAAAAGCTTTGGAATGCTTTGAATGAAATGATGGGCAGAAAGACTAATTCAACTTCTTTCATTGAATCAGATGGCTCATTTATCACAAAATCTTTAGATTTTGCCGATCACTATTTAATTGGCAACATAGGCAAATTTAGGCATGAAATACCAACAACAAACTGTGAGCCATCATATTATTTCATAAAATACCTAATTATGTCAATGTCATTTTGAATTCTGTAAAGTTGGTGTGGGTGAGGTGTTGTCAATACCACCTTTTATTGACAATTTAGATGGAAAACTACTGAGAATGGTAGTGACTATATTGTCACTCCAATTTGTCATATTTTTAATCTGAGTCTGGAGAATAATGTTTGTCCTCAGACCTGGAGGGAAGCTAGAGTCATTCCGCTACCCAAGAATAGTAAAACACCATTTGGTCAGCTGTTAGAACCAGTAATCAGCTTGTTGTCGACTCTTAGCAGACTTTTGAAAAAAGTTGTGTTTGACCAGATACAGTGCTATTTCTTTGTAAACAAATGAACAACAGACTTTCAGCATGCTTATAGAGAAGGGCACTCAACGTTTACTGCACTGACACAAATTACTGATGATTGGTTGAAAGACATTGATAATAAGAAGATTGTGGGAGCTGTTCTGTTAGATTTCAGTGCATGATTTGATATTATTGACCATAACCTGTTGTTGAAAAAACATACGTGTTATGGCTTTTCAACTTCTGCCATATTGTGGATTCAGAGCTCTCTATATAATAGAACACATAGGGTTTTCTTTAATGGAAGCTTCTCTAATGTTAAACATGTAAAGTGTGGTGTACTGCAGGGCAGCTTTCTTGGCCCTCTACTCTTTTCGATCTGTACTAATGATCTGCCACTGGCATTAAACAAAGCCTGTGTGTCTATGCATTATGATCATTCAACCCTATACGCATCTGCAACCACAGCTAGTGAAATGACTGCAACCCTAAACAAAGAGTTGCGGTCAGTTTTAGAATGGGTGGCCAGTAATAAGAGAGCATTGTATTTTGTACAATCATTCCCTAAGTTCTAGACCTCAGCTGCATCTCATAATGAATAATGTGGCTATTGAGCAAGTTGAGGAGACTAAGTTACTTGGTGTTACCTTGGATTGTAAAATGTCATGGTCACAACCTATTGATTCAATGGTTGTAAATATGGGCTGAGGTCTGTTCGTTATAAAGAGATTGTTAGGTGCCTCCTAAGAAGCGTTAGGTTCAGGAGTCAGGAGCAGGAGAGCAAGGAAGTCCCAGTAGCACAATCATTTATTGAAAGTCCCAACACAACAACAACAGGTGGGGAAACACACCCAACGAAGTCGCCACACACAGGGAAATAACGGAACACATGGAGGAGAAACCTCTGCTCCTAATTACAGTCCAAACGGTACAACGACCGCAAGGAAAAAAAACCTGTGGCGCAAACATGCACCCCTAACAGAGCAACAACAGCAAATAACCCCTCACAAACACGCACCCCTAACAGAGCAACAACAGCAAATAACCCCTCACAAACATGCACCCCTAACAGAGCAACAACAGCAAATAACCCCTCAAACACGCACCCCTAACAGAGCAACAACAGCAAATAACCCCTCACAAACACGCACCCCTAACAGAGCAACAACAGCAAATAACCCCTCAAACACGCACCCCTAACAGAGCAACAACAGCAAATAACCCCTCACAAAGAATAGGCAGGCAGCAGAGGTTAATAAACCCACCGAAATGAACTAATAGGACACAGGTGTAAAAAAAAAAACAGACAGACACAAACGAAAAGGAAAAATGGATCGGTAGCAGCTAATAGGCCGGCGACGACGACGACCGCCGAACGCCGCCCGAACAGGGAGAGGAGCCACCTTCGGTGGAAGTCGTGACAGAGATGCTCTGTTTTTTGACACCACACTACACAAAGTCCTGCAGGCTCTAGTTTTATCTTATATTGATTATTGCCCAGTCATATTGTCAAGTGCTGTAAAGAAAGACCTAGAAAAACTGCAGCTGGCCCAGAACAGAGCGGCACGTCTTGCTCTTCACGATAAGCAGGGGGCTAATATCAATACTATGCATGGCAGTCTCTCTTGGCTAAAAGTTGAGGAGAAACTGAGTGCATTACTTCTTCTTTTTATAAGAAATATTGTGTTCAATTCCAAATTGTTTGCATAGTCAACCTACTCTAGTAAAGGGATTCAGATGTTCTCTAGTAAAGGGATTCAGATGTTCTCTAGTAAAGGGATCCCCAAATTCAAGAAAGCAATTCAATTCAAGAAAACGTTTGATTGCTCAGGTGAACAGCAAACCTGGTTTAAAATACAGATAAAGCAACACCTCACGGCACAACGCCTCTCCCCTATTTGACGTAGATATTTTGTGTGTACAGTATGTGCTGATATGTAGGCTATGTGTGACATTTTAAATGTATGTAGTTCTGTCCTTGAGCTGTTCTTGTCGATTAATGTTCTGTATTATGTCTTGTTTCATGTTTTGTGTGGAACACAGGAACAGCTAATGGAGATGGAACTGCATTCATACATATTACATACCACTGAAGATAGTTAAGACATGTACAATAAAAGCAGCGTAACAGCCTCCTTACTGAGTGTGCCCAGTGTGCTGCGGTTTGGTCACATGGTTTCTGTCTGAATGGGGAGAACGTTCTGCTGATTTCAAGCCAGTAATGAGCTGTGTTATCCTGTTATCACAACTCTAGGGTTTCTTTTATCACCACCGTGCCACCGCTTCCCGTGTCTGTGTGCCCGGACGACGGGCTGCCTGCCTGCCGCTGGGCACCCAGACAGACGCCGTCTTGTCCCGCATTCTTTCTCTGAAAAGGACCCTCCTGCTATCTTCTCCATGGAGGCAGAGATTTGGTTACACAGACAGAACTAAATAGGCTGCCATGCCTGCTTTATGAAAGCATTGTTAGGTCTACCTCTTCTTGGCAGGGGTTGGTTGGTAAGTCCTATACCTAGGCAGTAACATGCAGAGTGTCTTCCGTTCATACCACACTGTCTTCATGCACACTTAGCTCATTGGAAAAAGGTTATGAATCAGCGTGAATGGATAACATATATATGGCAATGTAGTGTGATAAACCCGATGACTGTTTCTTCCTCCCCTATGCTTTTCATTAAGCAGCTCTTTCCTCTGAGATTGGTCCATAGGGTCAATTTCGAGATCCAGCTCTGCTGATGAAAGAATTCCCTAGTCATCACAGACTCAGGCTGCATCTTAAATGACACCCTATTCCCTACATAGTGCACTACTATTGACCAGAGCCCTATGGGAACTCTTAGGGAATAGGGTGCCATTTGGAGTGCCCACTTACATAGTTTGGTGGAATAACTAGCTGTCCACACAAGAGGGGGACGTGTGACACCAGCAGAGCAGGAATTCAACAGGAGAGGATCTAGCTTAGCTCATTGAGAGGAAACAGCCAGCATTTGAATATATATTGGCTGTGGTTCCTCTAACTGGCACTGTCATCCTATTCTCCTCCTCTTCCTTCACCCCTCCCCATGCAGTAGGCTAGTCGTTGGTCCGCGGCTGGGGCCCAACAGACCCTATCCCTACAGCTGCATGGGGAACTTGGAAGCATTCCTCTGGGGTAAATAATAGCAGGATTAGCATCCTCTCGTTTACTTTTAGGAGATAGTCTTACATTTAAAAAGAGGATTAGGGAAGGAGGGACAAAACTCCCAGCTGTGATCACTGCTTGCGCTAAATCGGGAACTCCGCCAACCGGAGCTGAGTTGACACTCTTGAACTGGGGTGTGTTGGTTGGGATTGTGATGAGTGAAGATGTCACACTCTTTAAGAGGATCCCCTGTGTGTGTATGTGTTTTCAAGTTTAAAATTCAAGTTTCAGTTTTATTTTCCATCGTGAATACGTTAGAATACATTGGAAATATTACCACTTAAACTGTCTCTCTGTGCAGTACTGCAGACATGGGAAGTGTGTGAACAAGGAGCTGGACCTGCGGCCGGTCCATGGGGAGTGGGGCCCTTGGGGGCACTACAGTGTCTGTTCCAGGACCTGTGGAGGAGGCACCAGGAGTACCTCCAGAGACTGCAACAACCCTGAGTAAGACTCTGATTCTGACTAGTGCAAAACACCAGGAGACTTCAACAAACCTAACTAATCAGCCAAAACACGCCAAATTAAGTCAAAACACACCAGGCGTAGCCAGTCAAAGCAATAACACACACCTTGAGTAAGAGCTCTGATTAGTCAAAACAAACCAGGAGTAACAGTCAAAACAATGCTACACCTGAGTAACAGTCAAAACAATACAACACCTGAGTAACAGTCAAAACAATACAACACCTGAGTAACAGTCAAAACAATACAACACCTGAGTAACAGTCAAAACAATACAACACCTGACTAACAGTCAAAACAATACAACACCTGAGTAACAGTCAAAACAATACAACACCTGACTAACAGTCAAAACAATACAACACCTGACTAACAGTCAAAACAATACAACACCTGAGTAACAGTCAAAACAATACAACACCTGAGTAACAGTCAAAACAATACAACACCTGACTAACAGTCAAAACAATACAACACCTGACTAACAGTCAAAACAATACAACACCTGGGTAACAGTCAAAACAATACAACACCTGGGTAACAGTCAAAACAATACAACACCTGACTAACAGTCAAAACAATACAACACCTGACTAACAGTCAAAACAATACAACACCTGAGTAACAGTCAAAACAATACAACACCTGAGTAACAGTCAAAACAATACAACACCTGACTAACAGTCAAAACAATACAACACCTGACTAACAGTCAAAACAATACAACACCTGGGTAACAGTCAAAACAATACAACACCTGGGTAACAGTCAAAACAATACAACACCTGGGTAACAGTCAAAACAATACAACACCTGACTAACAGTCAAAACAATACAACACCTGACTAACAGTCAAAACAATACAACACCTGACTAACAGTCAAAACAATACAACACCTGAGTAACAGTCAAAACAATACAACACCTGGGTAACAGTCAAAACAATACAACACCTGAGTAACAGTCAAAACAATACAACACCTGACTAACAGTCAAAACAATACAACACCTGAGTAACAGTCAAAACAATACAACACCTGACTAACAGTCAAAACAATACAACACCTGAGTAACAGTCAAAACAATACAACACCTGACTAACAGTCAAAACAATACAACACCTGACTAACAGTCAAAACAATACAACACCTGACTAACAGTCAAAACAATACAACACCTGGGTAACAGTCAAAACAATACAACACCTGACTAACAGTCAAAACAATACAACACCTGAGTAACAGTCAAAACAATACAACACCTGGGTAACAGTCAAAACAATACAACACCTGAGTAACAGTCAAAACAATACAACACCTGACTAACAGTCAAAACAATACAACACCTGACTAACAGTCAAAACAATACAACACCTGACTAACAGTCAAAACAATACAACACCTGACTAACAGTCAAAACAATACAACACCTGACTA
This sequence comes from Oncorhynchus mykiss, assembly GCF_057628025.1. NCBI lineage: Eukaryota > Metazoa > Chordata > Actinopteri > Salmoniformes > Salmonidae > Oncorhynchus > Oncorhynchus mykiss. The sequence goes on from NC_143022.1 coordinate 23,641,506, forward strand.
ACAGTCAAAACAATACAACACCTGAGTAACAGTCAAAACAATACAACACCTGACTAACAGTCAAAACAATACAACACCTGACTAACAGTCAAAACAATACAACACCTGACTAACAGTCGAAACAATACAACACCTGAGTAACAGTCAAAACAATACAACACCTGACTAACAGTCAAAACAATACAACACCTGACTAACAGTCAAAACAATACAACACCTGACTAACAGTCAAAACAATACAACACCTGAGTAACAGTCAAAACAATACAACACCTGACTAACAGTCAAAACAATACAACACCTGACTAACAGTCAAAACAATACAACACCTGAGTAACAGTCAAAACAATACAACACCTGAGTAACAGTCAACAATGCCTGAGTAAGAAATAATTACAAACAAAGCCTGAGGACATACTTGGCAAAACACATTTCAATCAAAGAGTCAAAGCCTCTGTGAATGTCAGTCATGTTTTAATCAAGTTATTTTGCCGTAATGTTTCTTCAGGCCCCGGAATGGAGGAAAGTTCTGCGTGGGTCGAAGGATGAAGTTCCGGTCCTGCAACACTGAGCCATGCCCCAGAGGACGGAGAGACTTCCGCGAGGAGCAGTGCTCTCAGTTCGACGGCAAGCACTTCAACATCAACGGTCTACCTCCCACCGTCCGCTGGGTGCCCAAGTACAGCGGTAGTGAGTACCCTCTATTGGAAAGTGTCTTTGTGTCCTTTAAAAGCACTACCATGTATAAAACTCCATGTATTATTAGTGGGAGTACTCACTGTACTAGCAGTTAAACCATGATAACACCAAGCCTCTATGATAACAGTTGATAACATTACATTATAGCATTCTACTACCCTATACCCTACACTACACCTATGCTCCCTCACAGAGCTCAAAGAACCGGACTTCAACTGTCAGAAGGTCCACCACGCCTAATTGAGGGCTAGGTGGGGTTAAGGTGTCAATATTTTTTTAAATTACATAAAACATGGCTCTGGTTCTTCTGTCTCCTTACCCCACTCCCCATTGTGTCCTGGTAGGTAGACTAACTGTACTGTTGGCTTTTGGCTCAGTACAGCCAAATTCTGTCAGTGTGTTTTCCCTCAATGCTCTGCATAGTCATGATAGGAACAGACATGAAAAATGTACAGAGTAATCAACACTTGAGAAGCAAACAGTACTAAAAGATATGCTCCTGGATAGCTTCCCTCTTCTATACCTCACGCATTGTAATAATTATAGTGATGGCTTGCACAGCTGAACGAGTTGCCATTTGGCAAAGGAGACAGGGCTTTAGTGCAGGGTTTAAGATTTGGAAGAAGTAACCGCGAGCTATCACAATACAATGTTATGCAAGCACACTGACCAAGCACAGAGTCCAAAATGGTGTCAAACAGAATGGGGAGTTTTCTAAACAACTGATACAAATGCAGTTATTTCAGCAAAGCTAACTGCTGACCATTGCAAAAATGTTAACTATTATACTAATGTACTATTGTAGAGAATTACATATTTTTGAGTTTGTAGACCTATTTTGTGAGGGCTTTGCTAACTGTAGATTGTTGTTGTTGTTGTTGCCATTATTATTTTTGTTGTTATTTGACATTCATGATATCATGTCATGTAAAATTATTCATCCATAGTTTTGTCAGTATATATATGTCACAGGAGGTTGGTGGCACATTAATTGGGGAGGACGGGCTCGTGGTAATGGCTGGAGTGGAATAGGTGGAATGGTATCAAATACATCAAACACATGGTTTCCATGTGTTTAATACCATTCCATTGGCTCCGTTCCAGCCATTATTATGAGGTATCCTTCCCCCAGCAGCTTCCACTGATGTATATCTCACCATACAGTCATCTTCCAATGGGTGTGTTTTTCCTCTGTAGTTCTAATGAAGGATCGGTGCAAGCTCTTCTGTCGGGTTGCCGGGACGATGGCCTACTATCAGCTGAAGGATCGCGTCATCGACGGCACGCCGTGTGGCCCAGACACCTACGATATCTGTGTTCAAGGCCTCTGTCGGGTAACTGTGTTCCCTAACATCATACTGTGTATCAAACACATCTAACTTGCAAACTGATATATGTTCTCTCAGATGTCTGTCTATATCAGCATATCACTAACAATGTTGTGACATACTGTATCAGAGTATGTACACACACACACACACATGCACACACACTTGCACACCCACACACACACACACACACACACACACACACACACACAGAAACAGAAAGCTTTAGTTTTGCGGTGTTGGATTGAGTATATAAACGTCTATTTTTAGTGCAGGATTGTGACCACTGATGGTTGACATAGCCCTTGGTGTGACCCCCTGTCTGATTGCTCTGTCTCTGTGTGACCCCTTGTCTGATTGGTGTGTCTCTGTCTGTTTCAACAGCAAGCAGGCTGTGATCATGTGTTGAACTCCAAGGCGAAAAATGACAAATGTGGAGTGTGTGGAGGGGACAACTCCTCCTGCAAAACCCTTGCTGGGACCTTCAACGATGCTGAGTATGGTAAGCCTGGCTGCCTTTCTCTTGTTTCCCTGTATTCCAAAGTACGTTAGCAGGTATTGCACACTGTTTACAACAACAACTGTCTATGAACAGTTGAAATGCAATATACAAATGACATAAAGATGTTTGCTATGCTAAACTTGCTAATCTAATTGACACTTGGACAATGCACAAATGACAACAGAATTATGACACAACTTTTGGATGCTAGTGAAGGGAGTGACCATTTTCCTTTCGCTTTGGGACAATGCTTTGCATAATGGATATTCTGAATAAGTCTCCAAAACCTGCTGAAAACGTCAGTAAACTCTAGAAGTTCTCAAACTTAACTCCGACCCAGCGTGACCCCCTTGAACTCATGATTAGTATGATGTCTCTTCCCGGGCCAAGCACTGATTACTTCAAATCCCCTTCAAGTCTGAGCTGCAAAATAACATTATTTTGCTATTTGCTTCTCTTCATCTCATCCTCTATCTGTCCATTCCTCTGCTTGTGACTCTGCTGAGGAGTCCCAGGCCAAGCATGTGCAGCCAAACCAAGTTTAGACCAGGATGACATGAATGAGAACTCAGCCCAGCCAGGATATCCCTGGTCCAGCATGGTCCACTCCTCTCCCTCCTCTCCCTCTCTTCATCTTCTCCCTCTCTCTCTCTTCTCTCTCCTTCTCCCTCACTTGTCCCTCTCTCTTTCTCCCTCCCTCCCTCATCTCTCCCTCTCTCTTTCTCCCTTTCCCTCGACTCCTTCCTCTCCCTCTCCATCCTCCTCTCCCTGTCCATCTCCCTCTTTAGCCAGTTAACAGTGTAAACAGCTAAATGAGGAGAGGAGAGCCACCAACCCAGGGGGTTGAGGACCTCACCCAGAGCTGAGGAGACTCTGGACCCTGATAAAAGCACACTTCCTTTTTATAACAATAATGATTTGTTTTATTCATTTAGCTCCTTTACCCAGATCCCAAGCTGTAACGCTTGGACACATTGAAAGTTGAAGTAACCTATGGCTTACCCTTTGCAACTAACTAAATTAGCGTATGTACAGTAAAAAACATTTAGAACAGTGGTCTCCTAGTCTTCTTCTCCCTCGGTAGAGTGCTGTGTGTCTGTCTGCCCGTCATGAGGTATACCTCAGCTTTCCCAGGGTGCACCAGGGGTGTCTCTCCTGGAGAACTGTGTTTGCATTCCACGGTCGCCCTGTGGTTGCGTTTAGATTATGTGTGTGGTGAACGGTTGCATTGGGGGCTTCGAGGGTCTGTGGATGAGCTGTGGCTTTCTCTAAGGGGGACCTGGTCTGCGGTCTTTACAGTTCACCCACTCCTTGTACTTATGTGCTTATTCTGTCTTGACTGGTTAGAGAGGGAATTTAACATGCTACTTAAAACCTAACAGCACAGAAGAGACATTTATGCTGCTGTTTTTTAGCACTGGGGTTTTCTTATGGACATTCTTCAGCAATTGTTGTTTATCTTTTAAAATTTAGAGCAAAAAGTATATTTTTGTTGTTGTTGATGCTGTAAGACTGGAAGCTGCAGCCTTTTCTTGTGGTACCAGAGTGACTGTAGCATATAAGGGTTATGGGCTTATTCCTTTGACTTCAAAGAAAATGCACTTCAATCAACAATAGTGACCACCGAACGTAGATTGAGTGATAAAGTGTGTGGCTGGCCGGTCGGTGTGACAAGACATAACCTTTACTAGTGCTGCCCCCGAGTGGCCCAAGCACTTCTCTCTCCCTTCACCCTCTTCTCTTTCCCCCTCTCACCCTTCTTTTCATCCCCTATTTTCTCCTCCTCTCTCCCATCTCTTTAATCCAGTTCTCTCCAGCCACTTTCTCCCCTCACTCCAATATCTCTGTTCTAACCCTAACCCTCTCCCCCCACTCCAATTACTCTGTTCTAACCCTCTCCCCCCTCTCCAATATCTCTGTTCTAACCCTAACCCTCTCCCCTCACTCCAATATCTCTGTTCTAACCCTAACCCTCTCCCCTCATTCCAATATCTCTGTTCTAACCCTAACCCTCTCCCCTCACTCCAATATCTCTGTTCTAACCCTCTTCCCCCCACTCCAATATCTCTGTTCTAACCCTAACCCTCTCCCCCCACTCCAATATCTCTGTTCTAACCCTAACCCTCTCCCCCCACTCCAATATCTCTGTTCTAACCCTAACCCTTTCCCCTTACTCCAATATCTCTGTTCTAACCCTCTCCCCCACTCCAATATCTCTGATCTAACCCTCTCCCCTCACTCTAATATCTCTGTTCTAACCCTCTCCCCTCACTCAATATCTCTGTTCTAACCCTAACCCTCTCCCCCACTCCAATATCTCTGTTCTAACCCTAACCCTCTCCCCCCACTCCAATATCTCTGTTCTAACCCTCTCCCCTCACTCCAATATCTCTGTTCTAACCCTAACCCTCTCCTCTCACTCCAATATCTCTCTTCTAACCCTAACCCTCTCCCCTCACTCCAATATCTCTGTTCTAACCCTAACCCTCTCCTCTCACTCCAATATCTCTCTTCTAACCCTAACCCTCTCCCCTCACTCCAATATCTCTCTTCTAACCCTAACCCTCTCCCCTCTCCCCTCACTCCAATATCTATTTTTTATATTTTTATAATGTAACCTTTATTTAACAATGACGGCCTACCCTGGCCAAACCCGGATGACGCTGGGCCAATTGTGTGCCGCCCTATGGGACTCCCAATCACAGCCGGATGTGATACAGCCTGGAATCAAACCAGGGACTGTAGTGACGCCTCTAACACTGAGGGGCGGTGCCTTAGACCGCTGCGCCACTCGGGAATCCATCTCTGTTCTAACCCTCTCATTTATCCTCAATCCCATATCTCTTTTCTAACCCTCTCCTCACCCCTCACTCCAATATCTCTGTTCTAACCATCGCTTCTCCCCTCACTCCAATATCTCTGTTTTAACCTTATCCTCTCCCCTCACTCCAATATCTCTGTTCTAACCCTCTCCTCTCCCCTCACTCCAATATCTCTGTTTTAACCCTCTCCTCACTACTCACTCCAATATCTCTGTTTTTACCCTCTCCTCACCCCCCACACTAATATATCTGTTTTAACCCTCTCCTCACTACTCACACCAATATCTCTGTTTTTACCCTCTCCTCACCCCCCACACTAATATATCTGTTTTAACCCTCTCCTCTCCCCTCACTCCAAAGCTCTGTTTTAACCCTCTCCCCTCACTCCAATATCTATGTTTTAACCATCTCTTCTCCCCTCACTCCAATATCTCTGTTTTAACCCTCTCCTCTCCCCTCACTCCAATATCTCTGTTTTAACCTTCTCCTCTCTCCTCATTCTAATATCTCTGTTCTAACCATCTCTTCTCCCCTCACTCCAATATCTCTGTTTTAACCCATTCCTCTCATTCTAATATCTCTGTTTTAACCCTCTCCTCTCCCCTCACTCTAATATCTCTGTTTTAACCCTCTCTTCTCCCCTCATTCTAATATCTCTGTTTTAACCCTCTCCTCTCCCCTCACTCTAATATCTCTGTTTTACCCTCTCCTATCACCTCTTTCCACCTCTCACCTCTTCTCTTTCATCTCCTGTTTTGTTTCTACTCTCTTCCTCCGTCTTCTCTCTCACCATTTCCCTCGCTCCCGCTCAGTCTTTCCTCTCCTCTTTCCTCTACCCATGTCGGCCTGTCATGGAACACAGACCCAGGGAAATTACAAGGCAAGCGCCGGGCCGGGGAGTAATTATATACAATTTTATGGGTGGGTCTCTCTCTCTCTCTCTCTCCATCCAGGTTACAACACAGTGGTGAGCATCCCTGCAGGAGCCACCAACATTGATATTAAACAGGTCAGCTACTCTGGGAAGTCGGAGGATGACAACTACCTCGGTGAGTTTGTGTGTGTGTGTGTGTGTGTGTGTGTGTGTGAGCATGAGTGATGCTATCACTGCTTAGCCATGGTGCTTCACAGCAGGCCAATTCACTCACAGCCAGTTTATGGCAAATTCTTTCTAGCTATAGAGGCTTTAAATATGTTTATTGGTGCTTTAAATGGTGGACATCATACCATAGGTCAATGTGTTTTCCCCCGCTCCTCTATCAAAGGGCAGCCATTGGTCAGGACATGGTTACCCACCCAGTGACCCCAGCTGTAGGGACAGGCTGTTTAGGATGTGGGGTTAAAGGGGGTGAGGAAGTATGGACTAATACCAAACCACTAGTCATTTATACCAGTCAGAATGTACAGTTGAAGTCGGAAGTTTACATACACTTAGGTTGGAGTCATTAAAACTCGTTTTTCAACCACTTCACAAATTTCTTGTTAACAAACTATAGTTTTGGCAAGTCGGTTAGGACATCTACTTTGTGCATGACACAAGTCATTTTTAGCTGGGAAAGCAAACAGTGTGTCAGCACAAGAGGAAGCTGAATGTGTGTAGAAAAGGTGTTAATTAGAGCCATGTGTAGCCAGGCCAGATGAAAGTGGATAGGGGCTGGGTGAGATGGGCAATGGCTGTGTTTGTGTGTGTGTGTGTGTGTGTGTGTGTGTGTGTTAGCCAATGCATTTTTCTCACTGCTGGAGGGTGCAGGTGATGACTGCCAGAAGAGGTGTTTTTGTCATTGGCCATCACACACCATACACACAGGCAGTCAGGGGTTAACGAGGACTAGCTGGGGTCCTCAGCTGGTAGTGTGCAGACTTGAATGTAAACAAAGTTGTGCCTAGAGACCTAATCACACACATGGGCTCTCTCTCTCACATTGTAATTACTACATATTTCACAGAACCATACTTCGTGTGTGTGTGTGTGTGTGTGTGTGTGTGTGTGTGTGTGTGTGTGTGTGTGTGTGTGTGTGTGTGTGTGTGTGTGTGTGTGTGTGTGTGTGTGTGTGTGTGTGTGTGTGTGTGTGTGTGTGTGTGTGTGTGTGTGTGTGTGTGTTGAAGGGGTAGTTGGTGTTTGCTTGGTAGTGTATAAACAAGGGTTTGTTCAGCATGTGTGAGCTTGTCGTTTGTGTGTTTTTATGCACTGGTTTGTATTTCAAGACAGTGGAGCTACTTTGTTAGCATTGTAATGCCAATCGTAAAGAGAGTCACGCAGTCTAACTCCAAATGACTGCAATTTGGTGCCACCAATGTTTCAACATACCCCCTTGCAACAATGGCATTGCAGAACATTTTTGGTTTGAAGTCATTGAATGTTTACATACAGCTTGGAATGACAAAGCTACTTTCCCCCTCAAACGATTTTCCAAACCTGAAACCCACAACTCAAAAAGTATTTAGTAAAGAAAGCAGTTTTTATCCAATGTCTTGAGGCAATATTTTCTTTTTATTATTTATTTTTCCACTTTTTCGTTTGTTTCCTTTCAGCTTTATCTGACAGCCATTCTAACTTTCTCCTGAATGGAAACTTTGTGGTGGCCATGTTCAAAAGGGAAATCCCCTTCAAGGGAACCGTCATTGAGTACAGCGGCTCAGACACCATTGAGGAGCGCATCAACTGCACTGAACGCATCGAGGAGGAACTCATCCTACAGGCAAGGCTGATGTCTCTGTCTCTTTCTCTCACTCACTCTTCTGTTTGTTTCTGCCTTTCTCTCTCTCTATCGTACTCTGTCCCCTCTCCACCTTTCCCCCAACTCTCCTTCTATATTGTTACAAGTATTTCCCATATCATTGTTGCCCTAGGTCCTGTGTGTGGGGAACCTGTACAACCCAGATGTGCGCTATTCCTTCAACATCCCCATCGAGGAGCACAGGGAACAGTTTGGGTGGGACCCCTCAGGCTCCTGGCTGGATTGTAGCCGCATGTGTCAGGGTAAGGTCATAGTCGTCCATCCAGTTACCCATGTGTCAAGGTAAAGTCATAGTCGTCCACCCAGTTACCTATGTGTCAGGAGGATAAAGTCATAGTCATCCACCCAGTTACCCATGTGTCAAGGTAAAGTCATAGTCGTCCACCCAGTTACCCATGTTTCAGAGTAAAGTCATAGTCATCCACCCAGTTACCCATGTATCAGAGTAAAGTCATAGTCATCCACCCAGTTACCCATGTGTCAGGAGGGTAAAGTCATAGTCATCCACCCAGTTACCCATGTGTCAAGGTAAAGTCATAGTCATCCACCCAGTTACCCATGTATCAGAGTAAAGTCATAGTCATCCACCCAGCTACCCATGTGTCAGGGTAAAGTCATAGTCGTCCACCCAGTTACCTATGTGTCAGGAGGATAAAGTCATAGTCGTCCACCCAGTTACCCATGTATCAGAGTAAAGTCATAGTCATCCACCCAGTTACCCATGTATCAGAGTAAAGTCATAGTCATCCACCCAGTTACCCATGTATCAGAGTAAAGTCATAGTCATCCACCCAGTTACCCATGTATCAGAGTAAAGTCATAGTCATCCACCCAGTTACCCATGTATCAGAGTAAAGTCATAGTCATCCACCCAGTTACCCATGTGTCAGGGTAAAGTCATAGTCGTCCACCCAGTTACCCATGTGTCAGGGTAAAGTCATAGTCATCCACCCAGTTACCCATGTGTCAGGAGGGTAAAGTCATAGTCATCCACCCAGTTACCCATGTGTCAAGGTAAAGTCATAGTCATCCACCCAGTTACCCATGTATCAGAGTAAAGTCATAGTCATCCACCCAGTTACCCATGTATCAGAGTAAAGTCATAGTCATCCACCCAGTTACCCATGTATCAGAGTAAAGTCATAGTCATCCACCCAGTTACCCATGTGTCAGGGTAAAGTCATAGTCGTCCACCCAGTTACCCATGTGTCAGGGTAAAGTCATAGTCATCCACCCAGTTACCCATGTGTCAGGAGGGTAAAGTCATAGTCATCCACCCAGTTACCCATGTGTCAAGGTAAAGTCATAGTCATCCACCCAGTTACCCATGTATCAGAGTAAAGTCATAGTCATCCACCCAGTTACCCATGTGTCAGGGTAAAGTCATAGTCGTCCACCCAGTTACCTATGTGTCAGGAGGATAAAGTCATAGTCATCCACCCAGTTACCCATGTGTCAAGGTAAAGTCATAGTCGTCCACCCAGTTACCCATGTATCAGAGTAAAGTCATAGTCATCCACCCAGTTACCCATGTATCAGAGTAAAGTCATAGTCATCCACCCAGTTACCCATGTATCAGAGTAAAGTCATAGTCATCCACCCAGTTACCCATGTGTCAGGGTAAAGTCATAGTCGTCCACCCAGTTACCCATGTGTCAGGGTAAAGTCATAGTCGTCCACCCAGTTACCCATGTGTCAGGGTAAAGTCATAGTCATCCACCCAGTTACCCATGTGTCAGGAGGGTAAAGTCATAGTCATCCACCCAGTTACCCATGTGTCAGGAGGGTAAAGTCATAGTCATCCACCCAGTTACCCATGTATCAGAGTAAAGTCATAGTCATCCACCCAGTTACCCATGTATCAGAGTAAAGTCATAGTCATCCACCCAGTTACCCATGTATCAGAGTAAAGTCATAGTCATCCACCCAGTTACCCATGTGTCAGGGTAAAGTCATAGTCGTCCACCCAGTTACCCATGTGTCAGGGTAAAGTCATAGTCATCCACCCAGTTACCCATGTGTCAGGAGGGTAAAGTCATAGTCATCCACCCAGTTACCCATGTGTCAAGGTAAAGTCATAGTCATCCACCCAGTTACCCATGTATCAGAGTAAAGTCATAGTCATCCACCCAGTTACCCATGTATCAGAGTAAAGTCATAGTCATCCACCCAGTTACCCATGTATCAGAGTAAAGTCATAGTCATCCACCCAGTTACCCATGTATCAGAGTAAAGTCATAGTCATCCACCCAGTTACCCATGTGTCAGGGTAAAGTCATAGTCGTCCACCCAGTTACCCATGTGTCAGGGTAAAGTCATAGTCATCCACCCAGTTACCCATGTGTCAGGAGGGTAAAGTCATAGTCATCCACCCAGTTACCCATGTGTCAGGGTAAAGTCATAGTCGTCCACCCAGTTACCCATGTGTCAGGGTAAAGTCATAGTCATCCACCCAGTTACCCATGTGTCAGGAGGGTAAAGTCATAGTCATCCACCCAGTTACCCATGTGTCAAGGTAAAGTCATAGTCATCCACCCAGTTACCCATGTATCAGAGTAAAGTCATAGTCATCCACCCAGTTACCCATGTGTCAGGGTAAAGTCATAGTCGTCCACCCAGTTACCCATGTGTCAGGGTAAAGTGATAGTCATCCACCCAGTTACCCATGTGTCAGGAGGGTAAAGTCATAGTCATCCACCCAGTTACCCATGTGTCAGGGTAAAGTCATAGTCGTCCACCCAGTTACCCATGTGTCAGGAGGGTAAAGTCATAGTCATCCACCCAGTTACCCATGTGTCAGGAGGGTAAAGTCATAGTCATCCACCCAGTTACCCATGTGTCAGTGTAAGGTCATATTCATCCACCCAGTTACCCATGTGTCAGGAGGGTAAAGTCATAGTCATCCACCCAGTTACCCATGTGTCAGGAGGGTAAAGTCATATTCATCCACCCAGTTACCCATGTGTCAGTGTAAGGTCATGGTCATCCACCCAGTTACCCATGTGTCAGTGTAAGGTCATGGTCATCCACCCAGTTACCCATGTGTCAGGGTAAAATCATTAACCGTCTACCCAGTTGCCCATGTCTCAGGGTAAAGTCATAGTCATCCACCCAGTTACCCATGTGTCAGGTCATGGTCATCCACCCAGTTACCCATTTGTCAGGGTAAGGTCACAGTTGTCCACCCTGTTACTCATAGGTTTCAGGCTTCAGCCCCCAATGCTATTTTTACCCCCACACAGCATGAGTACTGAGTACCAACCCACCTCTCCTATAAATCAACCTACCTCCTCTCCTGTCAGCCCCTCTGCTCTGACCTGGTTGATCACATCCCAGTACACCTTCCTCCACTTAGCCCTGAGCCTGCCCTCTAACCTTACTGAGCCAATTAATTAACTAGGCAAGTCATTTAAAGAACAAATTCTTATTTTCAATGACGGCCTAGGTACAGTGGGTTACTCAATGAGAGGGGGCAGCACTGAGCTAGACTGCAACGTTACATCCTGGAGTAGTTCAAACTGCAACAAGTTATGTCTAATGAGACGCCATATTAACTGACTTAATTTGGCTTCAATGCGCTATTGGATCTTCACATAGGAATGAATGGTGCGGCAGGTAGCCTAGTGGTTCGAGCGTTGGACTAGTAACCAAAAGGTTGCAAGATCAAATCCCGAGCTGACCAGGTAAAAATCTGCAGTTGTTCAGGGGTAGAATGATAGATTTTTACCTGGTCAGCTCGGGATTTGATCTTGCAACCTTTTGGTTACTAGTCCAACGCTCGTTACTAGTCCAACGCGTCTCATAAGACATAACTTGTGCAGTTTAAGCTACTCCAGGAAGTAACTTTGCAAGCTAGCTCAGTGCTGCCCCCTCTCATTGAGTAACTCAAGTTGAAGGCCGACCAAGGTATTGCAGGCTGCCATTAGCAACTAAATTATTCTTGTAACTTTTCCTGTGTGCAATTTTTAAATAATCTGTTCAAGGACATACATCTGGTATATTAAAAGCAATTATTTGTACCATGATTGTCTTTGTTGTTTTTTGGGGGGGGGGGGGGTTTACACAAAGACTGACCACAAAGATTGCAATTTTTTCATTCATTATAATGGGGATCCTGTTTTCTGCAAACAATACCTGCAGTACCACGGTCGGCTTTGAACTTCTACGACTTCTATGAGAGGCAGGTTAGCGTTTCTTTTCATGAATCTTGTTCTGGAGGCAGCTCTGTAGTGTGGTCACTAGCTGGCACAGCCACAAAGTAATACAATTTGATTTGAAACATAACCCTAACCTTAAATTAAGACCAAAAAGCTATTTTCTGGTTCATGAAGTTTTACATTATAGCCAATTTTGACTTTGCAGCTGGCGTATCTAAGGGCAAATCGATCAGAGTTGCCACCAGGACAAGACTCAGACTAAAAGTCAACCTGCCAATGAGAGGGGGCAGTTGTTCTCCCCTGTTCTGAGCACACAAAATCTCTCCCGGAAGTTTCTCCTAGGACCAGGGGCTGAGACTTCCTGTATCTCGCAGCACTCAGCATCATTAGCAGGATCCAGTTGAAGCAGTTTCATCCCAGAACACCTAATCCCATTTGGACTGGGACCCAATCCCAGAGAGTTAATTAAACAATTTAAAGGAGGGGGAAATGTGAACTTTGGCAGTCGATCCTAACCAGATCGGATCTAATTCAAACATTCAAAACTTGCATGTGTGCGTGTGTTTGTGTGTCCGTGTAGGTGAACGACGGCGCAGGGCAGTATGTGTGAGGAAGAGTGACCACCTGGGGGTTTCTGACCAGCGCTGTGAGCCTCTACCCCGTCCCAACGCTGCCACTGAGCCATGTAACACTGACTGTGAACTCAGGTAGATACACACACAACTTAACACACACACACTGTCACTATATATATGTTAAACAGACACTAGCCCATATAGCCTGTTTGCAGGTGGAATGTGGCAGGGAGGAGTGAGTGTTCTGCTAAGTGTGGCCCTGGTTACCGGACCATGGACGTGCAGTGTATGAGGTACAGCTTGCTGAAGAGGCAGAGTGAGAGGGTGGAAGGGAGGGCCTGTTCTGACCTACCTAAACCCCAGGCCAGGGAGTCCTGCCACGGGGACTGTCTGCTCAAGAGCTGGCAGTACAGCGCCTGGTCCCAGGTCAGTAGAAAGTATAGTCAAAGACACACATCATTACAATATCTGTTTCATGATGTGATGCTATTGCACATTGTCTTGAAAAGCTGACCATTTTTTATTTAGTCTTCTCATGCATGACAGGTGTTATTATAAGTGGACATGTGATTTAGATTACAAGTAGTAGAGAGTATTTTGTACATGTTTGGTGCAGTGTTTTTGTTAGGCTTTTGTGCAGTACATGTTGAATGGTGAATCTAATGCTGAGTGTTGTGTGCATCATTCAGTGTTCTAAGACGTGTGGTCGTGGGGCCCGTACCAGGGACTCTTACTGTATGAACAATCTGGGGAGGAGACTGGTGGACAGGGAGTGCAGTGACTACCAGAGGATGATCGCGGAGAGCTGCAACGACCAGGCCTGCCCTGACTGGTCAGCCAACGACTGGAGTGAGGTACGGGTCACACTTCACACACACAAACACGCACACACACAGTACACACACACAAATACACACACACACACAGTGCAAACACACACATGCACACACATGACACAAATTCACACTGTTACATTCACATCAATAAACACACATAAATACAGTGCCTTGCGAAAGTATTCGGCCCCCTTGAACTTTGCGACCTTTTGCCACATTTCAGGCTTCAAACATAAAGATATAAAACTGTATTTTTTTGTGAAGAATCAACAACAAGTGGGACACAATCATGAAGTGGAACGACATTTATTGGATATTTCAAACTTTTTTAACAAATCAAAAACTGAAAAATTGGGCGTGCAAAATTATTCAGCCCCCTTAAGTTAATACTTTGTAGCGCCACCTTTTGCTGCGATTACAGCTGTAAGTCGCTTGGGGTATGTCTCTATCAGTTTTGCACATCGAGAGACTGAATTTTTTTCCCATTCCTCCTTGCAAAACAGCTCGAGCTCAGTGAGGTTGGATGGAGAGCATTTGTGAACAGCAGTTTTCAGTTCTTTCCACAGATTCTCGATTGGTTTCAGGTCTGGACTTTGACTTGGCCATTCTAACACCTGGATATGTTTATTTTTGAACCATTCCATTGTAGATTTTGCTTTATGTTTTGGATCATTGTCTTGTTGGAAGACAAATCTCCGTCCCAGTCTCAGTTCTTTTGCAGACTCCATAAATTTTTCTTTCAGAATGGTCCTGTATTTGGCTCCATCCATCTTCCCATCAATTTTAACCATCTTCCCTGTCCCTGCTGAAGAAAAGCAGGCCCAAACCATGATGCTGCCACCACCATGTTTGACAGTGGGGATGGTGTGTTCAGCTGTGTTGCTTTTACGCCAAACATAACGTTTTGCATTGTTGCCAAAAAGTTCAATTTTGGTTTCATCTGACCAGAGCACCTTCTTCCACATGTTTGGTGTGTCTCCCAGGTGGCTTGTGGCAAACTTTAAATGACACTTTTTATGGATATCTTTAAGAAATGGCTTTCTTCTTGCCACTCTTCCATAAAGGCCAGATTTGTGCAATATACGACTGATTGTTGTCCTATGGACAGAGTCTCCCACCTCAGCTGTAGATCTCTGCAGTTCATCCAGAGTGATCATGGGCCTTTTGGCTGCATCTCTAATCAGCCTTCTCCTTGTATGAGCTGAAAGTTTAGAGGGACGTCCAGGTCTTGGTAGATTTGCAGTGGTCTGATACTCCTTCCATTTAAATATTATCGCTTGCACAGTGCTCCTTGGGATGTTTAAAGCTTGGGAAATCTTTTTGTATCCAAATCCGGCTTTAAACTTCTTCACAACAGTATCCCGGACCTTCCTGGTGTGTTCCTTGTTCTTCATGATGCTCTCTGCGCTTTTAACGGACCTCTGAGACTATCACAGTGCAGGTGCATTTATACGGAGACTTGATTACACACAGGTGGATTGTATTTATCATCATTAGTCATTTAGGTCAACATTGGATCATTCAGAGATCCTCACTGAACTTCTGGAGAGAGTTTGCTGCACTGAAAGTAAAGGGGCTGAATAATTTTGCACGCCCAATTTTTCAGTTTTTGATTTGTTAAAAAAGTTTGAAATATCCAATAAATGTCGTTCCACTTCATGATTGTGTCCCACTTGTTGTTGATTCTTCACAAAAAAAATACAGTTTTATATCTTTATGTTTGAAGCCTGAAATGTGGCAAAAGGTCGCAAAGTTCAAGGGGGCCGAATAAATTCGCAAGGCACTGTATATACACACTTTATGAAGTATATGCGTATTAATGTACACACATAATAAAACACACAAATATACACACTTTATAAAGTATATGCGTATTGATGTAAACACATAATAAAGCACACACATACACACAACAGGACACACACACACAGTGCAAACACACACATGCACACACATGACACAAATTCACACACTGTTACATTCACATCAATAAACGCTTCTATAAACACACATAAATATATACACACTTTATAAAGTATATGTGTATTGATGTAAACGCATCACATTTGCTCTAACATGCACACACACTTTGAGGATAACATTTTACACACACAATCACACAATGTTCCTACCCCCACACACACCCTTCATAACACATATACTTTATTAGTCTTCCTCCCTCAACCTGACCCTATCTCTCCCTCTGTCCCCTCCCAGTGCTTGGTGACGTGTGGGAAGGGGATGAGGCACAGGCAGGTATCCTGTAGTGTGGGGGTAGGAGAGGAGAATCTGAGTGAACACTTCTGTGACCCCAACACCAAGCCTCTAGCCGTGGGGAGCTGTGAGATGCCAGATTGTGCCTCCTGGCAGGTCGGAGTCTGGGGACCGGTGAGTCCAGATGGATGGTTCTGCACGTGCCTGTGTCTGACAGATTCAGGTTCTCGTGTGGTTTAATCTTTGTGATTGAATAGGAATGAATGTGCAGGAATGAATGTTTAAGTGTGTAACATTGTAGTGTGTGTTATTTATGTGTCTGGCTGCATGTGTGCTCTGCACATACATCCCCTTCCTTCCCAGTGTGTATCTGTGGTGTGTATCTGTGTGTGGGGTCAGATTTACTCCGACAGGATATGAGGGCAGAGTGAGAGCGCTAGGGGAGGAAATGACATCTCAAGTCAGAGCACACCACTCCACAACTCACCACACTATCAGGTCCCCCCACTGCCTTAGACAGAGCCGTACACACACAGACCCTGTAAGTCTGCTAGTCCAATACTTCCTCAGCCTATATACACGCACCTTGTCTGGTGTGCACAAGCCAGTATGGCAGGAATGAATGGATGAATGAATGTCTTTGACCATTCATTGACTCAACATGATAGTTCCATTGACAGAGCTGGTATACAGTATACAGTGGGGCAAAAAAGTATTTAGTCAGACACCAATTGTGCATGTTCTCCCACTTAAAAAGATGAGAGAGGCCTGTAATTTTCATCATAGGTACACTTCAACTATGACAGACAAAATTAGGGGGAAAAAATCCAGAAAATCATATTGTAGGATTTTTAATGAATTTATTTGCAAATTATGGTGGAAAATAAGTAATTGGTCAATAACAAAAGTTTATCTCAATACTTTGTTATATACCCTTTGTTGGCAATGACAGGGGTCAAATGTTTTCTGTAAGTCTTCACAAGGTTTTCACACACTGTTGCTGGTATTTTGGCCCATTCCTCCATGCAGATCTCCTCTAGCTACCTGCCGCCCCACTAGGCTACCTGCCGCCCCACTAGGCTACCTGCCGCCCCACCAGGCTACCTGCCGCCCCACCAGGCTACCTGCCGCTCCATTAGCAGAGATCTGGGGGAGAGGGTGGGTGTCTGGGAAGTAGTAGGGTTCAACTACATTAAGTTAGTCTAGCCCAGCCAAGTGCAGTCTATGTGAGCTGAGTTAAAATTGCATCCTTCCTTGAAGTAGAGCACTGATCTGCCAAGGTTTTACTGTCAATCCTTTTGGAGCCTCAGGCCATCATCTGACCCTGTGTGTGTCTCTCCTGTGTGTGTTGTTGCAGTGTGCAGTGACGTGTGGCCATGGTTACCAGATGCGGGCTGTGAGGTGTGTGTCAGGGTTGTATGGGGACACGGTAGATGACAGGAAGTGTAACGCAGCATCCAGACCCAGGGACAGCCAGGACTGTGAGATGGCACCGTGTCCCTGGGCCTCTCCTCAACACAGCACTGTCCGCCCTGACACCTCTGGTCAGCTCCTCACACAGTGGAGATATGGCTCCTGGACCACAGTGAGCACTGCAACCGCGCACACGCACTAATAGGCTTATGAACACTCACGTACAGTAGCTCTCTCTGCCTCGCCATTACTACCCCTCTGACTGTACATGTCTGATTCACTGGTCTGTAGAATGCAGCACTGCTCAGCCTCACACACACACACTCCCTCACCCTGGTGTTTTGCATTGTTTCCCAGTGCAAATGAAAAAACAGATCTCTGTCTAAACATGAGGCTTTGGTTTCAAACATGAATCTCAGTTTGTCTGTATGTCTGTCAGAGAGGCTGTGAGCTCGCATGTCAAAGAGGAGGCTAGCGCAAGTGTGGTCCCTCTGAAAAAACACACATACATTCCACTCAGGAGCGATACTGCCATCCTCTCGTGTAAAGTCATGGGCAATTTGGTGTAATTGATATGATTGTGATATTTACATGTGTATTTCAGATGGTGTCTTTAGATCTCAGTAGGTATTCACCCCTTGGTAAAGTTTACTCTGTCCTCCTGTTGAGTTTGCCCGGGTGCAGCTAGAATATCACCAGGTGAAAACCTCATGGAGGAGTCTGGTTAGAACATATAGAGACAGAGAGTACAAATGATTCATTTTAATGCATTTGTCACAGAGTGTCTGAGCTGGTGGCTTAAAATGTAACCTTTATCAGTTCATTGAAAATAGACTGTTGTTATGCACACATCTTCAATGAAACACATCAGCCAGTAAGATTTCATGTAAAGTGTGTAAGTGTGACACACTGTAACTCTAATCTTGAATGTTTGTGGGTTCCTCTGTGTGTCTGTCTCAGTGCTCTGTCTCCTGTGGGAAAGGGAAGCGTGCCCGCTATGTCAGCTGTCGGGACGCCCAGGGTGGAGTGGCAGACGAGTCCTACTGTGCCCATCTGCCCCGGCCCCCAGAATCCTCAGCCTGCTTCAGCTCGTGTGGCCAGTGGAGCTCCTGGGAGTGGTCTCCTGTATGTTACAGTTGTTGTTGTTTTTTTAACCCCATTACTTTTATAAGTATAAATATGTATGAGTAGCTATTATGCCTTTACTACTAAAATAATGCATGCCTTATTAAAGTTTTTTTGCTATGCTCTCTGCCCAGTATTCAGTGATATGGCCTTGTGTCTATTGTTTCCCCAGTGTTCAGTGATATGACCTTGTGTCTATTGTTTCCCCAGTGTTCAGTAATATGACCTTGTGTCTATTGTTTCCCCAGTGTTCAGTGATATGACCTTGTGTCTATTGTTTCCCCAGTGTTCAGTGATATGACCTTGTGTCTATTGTTTCCCCAGTGTTCAGTGATATGACCTTGTGTCTATTGTTTCCCCAGTGTTCAGTGATATGACCTTGTGTCTATTGTTTCCCCAGTGTTCAGTGATATGACCTTGTGTCTATTGTTTCCCCAGTGTTCAGTGTTATGACCTTGTGTCTATTGTTTCCCCAGTGTTCAGTGATATGACCTTGTGTCTATTGTTTCCCCAGTGTTTTAATTTTTTTGTTTTACCTTTATTTAACCAGGCAAGTCAGTTAAGAACAAATTCTTATTTTCAATGACGGCCTAGGAACAATGTTAACTGCCTGTTCAGGGGCAGAACGTCAGATTTGTACCTTGTCAGCTCGGGGGTTTGAACTTGCAACCTTCCGGTTACTAGTCCAACGCTCTAAGCACTAGGCTACCCTGCCGCCCCACTAGGTTACCCCGCCGTGTTCAGTGATATGACCTTGTGTCTATTCTTTCCCCAGTGTTCAGTGACGTGTGGTGTGGGCCGGGCCACCAGGCAGGTGGAATGCAGTAACTACCATCACCAGGTGGATGAGTCATTCTGCGACCAGTACGAGAGGCCCAGCACAGAGCACGAGTGTATGGCCACCCCCTGCCCCTCCGAGTACCGACAGAGGCCCAATGACCAGCCCTACAGCCCCCACAACCCCACCAGCCACCCGGGCCATGGCAGTTGGAACGTCCCCTCGGCAGACAACCAGTGGAGGACGGGACCCTGGGGAGGAGTATGTACAGAACCATGGGACCAGAGATTGTACACTCACCTGAGTGACCCCTAGTTGTAGGCAATATGGCCGGGGGTTCGGGGGGGTCATGATGTTCCACGTGGTCAAGAAAAACTTCTGGGACTATGATACCATCTCCATGCACTGCTCTCTCCCTCACCTAATTGTCTGACTGCATATCTGCTGTTCCTCACATAGTGATCTCTCACTGTATTCACTCAGACAGATAGTAAGGATATGACTAGATTGCAGCTGGTAAGGTAGTGTACAGGCTGTGTACAGAGTTGTGTGTGTGTGTTTCCCTCTGTAACACACTCTGTGCCCCTCCGTAGTGCTCCAGTACGTGTGCAGGGGGCTCCCAGAGGAGGGTGGTAGTGTGTCAGGATGCGCAGGGTCGCAGCACCAGCCACTGTGACCAGAGGGTCAAACCTGCAGAGTCCAAGAGCTGCGACTCAGGACCCTGCCCTCTGTGGAACTACGGCATCTGGGGAGAGGTGAGGGAGAGGCTATACAGACACGCCTGGTGCTCAAATTGATGACGTCGCGCATCTGAGAGACGAGTTGAGACGACTGACTGAACCGAATCCGTTCGTCTCCACTCGACTCTCGCTGTGCGACATACGTCATCAATTTGGGCACCAGGTGTGTCTGTATAGCCTCTCCCGAGAGGTGAGTACACAGGCACTACAGGGACTATGTACATCCTTAAACAGATCTGCCTCTGTTAAAGCTACAACAATATGGTCCACTACTAAACTACAGATACCCATTTCAGACTCCTAGACATGTGTCAATAGTCTAAAGTGGCTTCCTTTCCTCTGCACCTCTTGTTCATCTACTCCCGCACTGAAAGAAGAACTATTGAGATACTGTACCAAGTAGCCTGCCTTTAACTCAAAAGTCTTGCTAAATACTAAGTTGACGCCCTCTTCTCTTTTCCACTCTCAGTGCACCCAGACGTGTGGCGGAGGCAGGAGGACGCGCCAGGTGGTGTGCCAGCGGCCCAACGGACAGAGACTCAACGACCACAACTGTGACGTCCTGGACAAGCCTCCTGACATAGAGCAGTGCAGCCTGCACCTGTGTCCGGGCAGCACATCCTGGCACCGCCGACCATGGAAGCCGGTACGATAGTACTTCCTCTTCCCATAACTTCTCCTCCTCCTTAACTTCCTCCTTCACTGGGGCGTGTCACCATGAGCCGTGAGTAGACATGGGGGTTTGCTTAAATTACAGGGAGTGTACTTCTGGCCCATCCACTAGCAGCTAGAGGCTAGCGGCTAGCTAACTGTTTTAGCCTATCTGTAGGAGCGTCAATGGAGCACTAGTGTCAGCGCTAGGTTAGGATAGCCCCAGCCCACCCACACTGGGCCATGGAGTGGCATGGTGCTGATTAGAAACAAGGGGAAAAGAGCACACACAGAATGCTGCTCCACATTGGGAATTGTCAGAAACTTAGGCTCCAAATGAAAACTGAACTTAGGCTCCAAATGAAAACTATAAATTAGAAGGGCAATGTTGTCCAACAATGCCATATATTTGTAGAGGCGAGTGAGTAACTCGAAATATATTTATTTCATATGTGAAGCGTGAAGTAAACGTTTTTTCTGATTTCTGTCTCACCCTGTAACCGAAAGTACACAAGTGTAAATTTGTGTATAAGAGTTACCTTTATCAAACAGCAACAATTACTGTTACTGTATTTTGTGAATCTATCGATGTACAGTATGATTTTATTTTTAGTGGCTAGGTTTCATAACTGAATATGATTTTTAATATTTTACTGGTGCTTTTGGTTGGATCTCTTGCGTCTCATGAATAATGACAGTTTGTACAGAGGAAAGTACTTTCAACACGACAGTATGTTTTGTTACTATTTTTAAAATTATGAAAATATATTTTTTAAGACTCATAAATGAAACGTTAAATGCAGTTTTCAAAATGTGCCATCCCTCTTAGAATGTTATATTCCAGATCTTTTCACAGTTCTACCATCCCCTCATGTAACAAGGTGTGCTTCTAAAGTTTTAAATAACTGACAATGAATTATAAGTACAAAATAATAAAAACCAGTAACTATAGAATGCTATAGATAGTCTAGATATAACACTGTATTTTAGGGTTCAATTTGAAATGCTTAGACACATACAGTTACTGTAGGAAAAAAGCTATAATGCCTATGCAAGGAAAATATCGGGCGCAGAAAGTCATGTACAGTAGAAGCTACAAAGGCCAGGCCTTCTACACTTCTGGTATCACAGAACTGAAGATTGTACAGGGATCACTGTTCGGCAAAACACTCAACCTCACAATATACTCTCACCCTCATCACATGTGTTATAATTTTTCTGTCTTGTCGTTAGTGTGTTAGTTGGTCATAGTGGCACAAGTGATTTCAGTATTTGTCTTGTATGGTGGGCCCTTTGTCTCTACTGTAAAACTGCACTATAGTACAGGAGAAGTTTACATCAAAATGATGTTTACAGTGGGGTTTCTATAGAAACACAGTCAATCTGTTAAGTACAAGAGGCACTATAAAGTTGTATTATTGAACTTATTCACAGGTCATACCTGATGTATTTGTATAGCTTATGTTACATGCCGTATATCAAGATAAATCCGTCTAATATGGTGTACAAATGTGAAACTATGCAATCCAGCTTTTAAAGCTCTACCATTTCACAGTAGATTTACTTCCAATGTGCTTTTCATCTGAAAGTCTGCTCAGAAGATAAAACCAACTGAATTGGCATCCGCTAATCTCGTACCAACTGAAGCACACAAATACCTCTCTTTTATGATACTGTAGTCATTTGTTGCTGTTTCACTTTTTTCTTGGGCGAGTTTCTACATTTCTGAAGGATTTTTTCATATAAAAGCTATTTATTTGTTTACAATAGTTTATTCATTGTTGCAGCTTTAATGTTGTATTTGTTTCAATTTAGATACATGAACTATCATCTGTCATAACCTTCGTAATGCTGTCATCAACCTGACCTGCCATCCGATAACTGCTCCATACATTTCAAAACATTTCATTACTAACTGCTTGCTTGATGGATAGCCAGCCAGTCAACATATATAATATTATACCCTTCGACGGCATGAAAAACACTAGTATGTGAAACATGGTTTCCCAAAGTGTCATGACATGTGTGACATCAAGGTGCAGTCTTCCTGACACATAGTTCAGGTGAAGTGTTACCAAAATGGCTCTTTGTTTGTGTTGACCGTAAGCTCTCCTGTGAGGTCCTCTCTGGGCTCTCTCTCTCTCTTGTCTTCTTCCTCCTCCACATTCCTTTGTCTCCGTCTATCCCAAGACATTCACTTCATCCAAGACTCCTCCTTAGCCTCGCCAGTCGCTCTTTGTCTCCAACTTTTTTTTACCCAAGGTGCTCAGTGCATTGCTTAGTTTTTTTGTTCAAATGTTTGTTCATCTTTTTCTATTTATTTAGTTCACATTCAAAAATACATAAACATGTTGAAATATCTTTTCCCACTGTAAAAAATATTAAAGAAACAAAGGTTGTGAAATGTGTGTTGTTTTTCAATGTGGCATCATGCTGTAATACTTGGAAAGTATTGTATTCTTTGGCAATGACATTTGCCCCATAACTTCAAAGTCATATTGTTGAACATTTACTTTTATGCTCATCACAGTACAGGAAATAGCATCATATGTGCTCTGTATTTTTTGGGGTTTAAACCAAATACTGTCTAAAATATATACTACACTGAGCAAAAGTTATTGAGATATAAATGCCCACATCCCAAATGCTGAACTGTCGCCCAAAAGTTGTACACAAGTCAAACAAACTTCAGACACAAACTTCAAGATAACTGTTTCGGTTTAATTATATCCCTATAGCATGTGTTACACAATATATGATACCTGCAATATTTGTTGATACAGAAAAATATATACCTTTGCAGTTCCTCCTCATGTCTCTATCCAGCTAATCTAAAGCCAGCTATCTGAGTTTTTTAGAATAGCATAAAAGTGTGCTTTATAAAATAGCATAAACAGCATAAATTAAAACCACACAAAATCTAATGTAAAACAGACTGCAGGCTTTCTTCATATTGTTATGATGTTTTTTTTAGCATTTCATTTTGCAAACACTCAAGAGAAAACATACTCCAATTTTGGCACAGGCTGGCACATATATCTGTTTACAATTGTAGTAATAGGGCTATCTCCGTAATGCCTTTGGCTATAAACCAACAGAGTATTGTGTTTTATTACAAGAATAATTGGAAATTAATCAATGTTGGCAAGTTTGTTATATTTTAAGAGGTCCCAAATCAAAACCCCAAAAAATGATGTTCATGCAATACTGTTGATGAATTCATTTGTGCCTCTTTTCTGTTGTATTATATCATGCTTTCAAATAGAGACGATCATTTCAACAGGACAAGTAAAATAAGCAGAGCCAATACCAAAAATAAAAAACTGAAATATAACATTTAAATAAGTATTCAGACCCTTTACTCAGTACTTTGTTGAAGCAACAAGCTTGGCACACCTGCATTTGGGGAGTTTCTCCCATTCTTCTCTGCAGATCCTCTCAAGGTCTGTCAGGTTGGATGGGGAGCGTCGCTGCACAGCTATTTTCAGGTCTCTCCAGAGATGTTCGATTAGGTTCAAGTCTGGTTCAAGCTCTGGCTGAGCCACTCAAGGACATTCAGAGACTTGTCCTGAAGCCACTCCTGCGTTTGGCTGTGTGCTTAGGGTTGTTGTCCTGTTGGAAGGTGAACCTTCGCCCCAGTCTGTGGTCCTGTGCGCTCTGGAGCAGGTTTTCATCAAGGATCTCTCTTTACTTTGCTCCGTTCATCTTTCCCTCGATCCTGACTAGTCTCCCAGTCCCTGCCGCTGAAAAACATCCCCTGCTTCTCTGTAGGGATGGTGTCAGGTTTCCGACATAAATTACGCTTGGCCAAAGCGTTCAATCTTGGTTTCATCAGACCAGACAATCTTCTTTCTCATGGTCTGAGAGTCCTTTAGGTGACTCTTGGCAAACTACAAGCAGGCTGTCATGTGACTTTTACTAAGGAGTGGCTTCTGTCTGGCCACTCTACCATAAAGGCCTGATTGGTGGAGTGCTGCAGAGATGGTTGTCCTTCTGGAAGGTTCTCCTATCTCCACAGAGGAACTCTGGAGCTCTGTCAGAGTGACCATTGTGTTCTTGGCCACCTCCCTGACCAAGGCCCTTCTCCCCTGGTTGCTCAGTTTGGCCGGGTGGCCAGCTCTAGGAAAAGTCTTGGTGGTTCCAAACGTATTCCATTTAAGAATGATGGAAGCCACTGTTCTTGGGGACCTTCAATGATGCAGAAATGTGTTGGTACTCTTCCCCAGATATGTGCCTCAAAACAATCCTGTCTCGGAGCTCTACCGACAATTCCTTCAACTTCATGGCTTGGTTTTTGCTGTGGGACCTTATAAAGACAGGTGTGTGCTTTTCCCAAATCATGTCCAATGAATTGAATTTAACACAGGTGGACTCCAATCAAGTTGTAGAAACATCTCAAAGATGATCAATGTAAACAAATGCACCTGAGCTCAATTTCGAGTCTCATAGCAAAGGGTCTGAATAGGAAAGGAAAGGAAAGGGAAGGATTCCTAGTCAGTGAATACTTATGTAAATAAGGTATTTCTGTTTCTTTAATAAATTTGCTAAAATTTCTAAAAACCTTATTTCGCTTTGTCATTATGGGGTATTGTGTGTAGATTGATGAAGATTTTTTTTAAAATCAATTTTAGAATAAGGTTGTAATGTAACAAAATGTGCAAAACGTCAAGGGGTCTGAATACTTTCCTAATGCGTTGTACTGTATGTTGGCATGTTTCATAAAGTGATTTGCTTTCTCAAGTGGCAGTTATATGGGTTGAATCTTGGACTTACCTGGTCATGGACTTACCTGGTGAGATGATTAGGGTATCTTGTGGCATTCTTCAGTCAGGGTTTGTCCAATAGAACAATCAAGCAATGTAAGCATTAACTGATTCCAAAGAGAATAACTCACCAAAGACAGAAAATAATTGAAATTTATTGCACAGATTTTGTTATTCAAACACAGTTTGGGAGCAGTAAAGTTCCACACAAAATAGATATAGCAACAATGGTAACATCATTAAGTAATGATGATTGCTTTATAAACAGCTGCAACCCTTTTTGGGGTGAAGCAGCACTAACCAACAATAATGTGATGAATTGAACACTCCCACATTTTAGTAATTTATGCCTATTTGTTGCTTATAAACACAATTTCCTGCAGTTAGTGGAGGAGTCCCAATGAGAGCGATCTTTGTTGACGTGACCCTGAACGAAAGACATTTGTTAAAATGACAACAACATAAACATATTTGTTTAAAATGACAACAACATAAACATATTTGACTTTGGCCTGAGGCAAATCCCCTAAACCTGTCACCCTGGGGTCAGATGGTAGTAACATCATTGAGCTTGTGTTTTCTGATCCAGCCCATATGCCGGTGTAGCACTGATCAACTGGACTAGCTAGGACTTGGAGACTTGGAGGTTCCCTCAGTCTCAGTTCTTCAAGCATGGTTCTTGTCATAGGTTGGAAACCAGAGCAGGATGCTAATGTTACATTTGGTCCCTGTTAGTGGTGGTTTATTCATTAAGCCAAACCAAATTATGGTAATTGATGAGTTGTATTGGTCAGTATACTTGTAGGATTTGGCATGTTCGGAGGGTTTTGTCCCAGGATTTGATTAAAAAACAACTGTAATATTAGTATGCTCTCCATCAACATTGATGTGTCCAATATTTATTTCTTGCAATTTAGAGAGCAATGAAATAATGCTGCCATGCCTCAATAGAAACAAATGACAGAGAAAAGACACGGCTTGTATACAAAGATTGATTTGTTTTTATCCCAGATTGCCGAACAAAACACACACATTTCTTAACGTTTGGCTGAGAGAGAACTATACAAGATATTTATATAGTACATATGGAACATAAATATTAGGTGTCAGCGATGGAGAGTCTTTCATCTAAACCAGTGGACCCTCCTGCCTATATAGACATCTGCGATCAAGCACGGTTGATGTCAAACTTCAAAGTTTGATATATATTTGGCTCTATGTGGCCTAGTCCTGTACATTAAAGCCTCGTTTAGACATAGCCACTAATGCAGTCTCAGTGACGGAGGGTGATGACATAAAATAGCAGGAGTTGACTCGCGACCACAAAGAAACTGGATACAGAGCAGAGCAAGTGGAGAGAGAGTGGGGAAAAGATTGAGAGACTAGTTTAGGCAGATTTTTGTTTCGCTGGCGCTACAGCTGGGGATGGATGCAGGGGGATAAAATAAGTAGAGATCTGGAAGCGTTTAAACTAGGCTTTCCCTGGCTCGTCCAATGATCGGGAACAGGTCCTCAACTGGCATTGCAACGCATCTGAGAGAAAGATCTCTAAAGCTTATGGGGTGAATCCTCTCTGAAATGGGACTTCAATGCATGTTTCTCTCACCTCGTCTCTACTGGAGATTATTCATGTTGGGGCCTGTCGGTGGCTGTCATGTTGATGTACCTTGGTAGTTGGACTGTACAAACTCTTCATATTTGTCTACATTTTTTTTCTCTCCAAACTTGGTTCAGTGGTAAAGTGTTTGAGGTTGCCCTAGAAGAACGTGGTAACCCACTCAAAATACGATATCTCCCTAGAAAGTAGAGCTTATTACTTTTTACCTCACATCTTACCAAGACACCCTACACCGCTGCTTTCTTGTGTGGCGTCAGTTAGCAGTGCAATAGACGTCAGTGTATTACTCTTTATATGAAGACTTCCAGGCTCTACCTTTACTGATGTGGGTCCTGTACTGCACGTTCCACATTAGCTACCTGGCTGGCAGGTCTGTTTCTACTTGTGCATCTGTCTCTCAGAGCTTTAGGGCCGCTGGTTCACAGATGGTGAAGACATTCCAGCAAGTCAATGTCTGAGCCTACAGTACTCATCGATGTTACATATTCAGCCCCAACGTCTCCCGCCCATCCTTTTGTGATTAAACGACACCGCCGTTTACATCACACAATGTTCAGTCCTCTTATATCATCCGCCAGAGTAAATTCCAAGCACAAACTCATTTTGTCAATGAGGTCTGGAGGGCCGCACTGGATATTGGTTATATTTCCTCGCAATCAAATGTTTTTAATTGGAATCTATCCATTGATTTTTGAATTTTCTATGCTCTCTGACTGTCTTGTTTTCATTTGGGTGATTATTAGCGAGTTGGACACAGTCAAGAAACTCTATCATTTCTACACAGTTTGGATTTGCTTTTAGTCATTTTAAAGTATCAAATTTAAAAAACTATATATATATTTAACCAGGCAAGTCAGTTAAGAACACATTTTTATTTACAATGACGGCATACCCCGGCCAAACCCTCCCGAAACCCGGACGACTGTAATGCTCCGGGTGTCGTGGGTGTGGAGTCAAACGCAGGAGACAGAGAGTGCAATGATGTGCTTCTTTAATAGCACCAACGCACCACAGGGTGCTCACAATAGTAACGGCCCCAAACACAGGGAATGAAAATGTACAACTGAAAATGCACGACCGGGCACTAACACGTACCTCTACAACAGAGCCGAAGGTTACAATGAATAATCCCGCACAACAACCAGGCGGGCCGGCTGTCTAATAAAGACAAACTAATCATACATAAACAGGTGCCAATAAACATACAAGGAGGGGGAGGAAAGACAATCAGTGGCAGCTAATAGGCCGGTGACGACTACCGCCGAGCGCCACCCGCCCGGGAAGGGAAACCACCCTCGGTCGGACTCGTGACAGTGGGCCAATTGTGCAACGCCCTAAGGGACTCCGAATCACGGATCGAACCTGGGTCTGTAGTGACGCCTCTAGCACTGCAATGCAGGGCCTTAAACCGCTGCGCCACTCAGAATAATGACAGAATAATGATATAATCCTATTAAAAAATATAGTATATACTCAAACCACCCAGGGAACCGGCCCACGGGCTGTATGTTTGACACCCGTCTAGGATCTGAAAATGTACAGTGTGGCTACGTGAGGCAGTCATTGGTGGGCAAATATTATATCTGATGTGCTAGAAACCAAGGAATTATAGCTGCCTTTGACTTTGTAGTCAATGCTATTACCTAACTTGTTTTCCTTCTACTGTTAAGGACACAGTTATTCTCAAGGTTTAACACCATTTTTGGAGTCCACTGAGCCCAGCTGCAGATTGTACATTGTTGCACATCTTCAAAGAGTGCTATAGTGGGGGTGAAATCAAAGGTAGATAGCATATCAGGCTTGTGAAACACACCAGCAACACACAACAATTTCACCCCCATAACGGCCCCATAAAAAGACAGAGGTGTAAACAGAGGGTTCAGCTTGGAGGAATGTGTTAATGAGACACACACGGGCAGATGTTGACCATCAACCACCTCTAAATTACAAACAACCTAACAACAATGTGATCGTCCCATCATACAATATTTTGGGCAACATTTTCTTGTGTCTCTTAGAGAGAGGAAAATGTTGCCCTTTGTCCGATATCTGTACTGTAGCTTTTTGGTTGGAACACAAGGCCAAGGTCAAGGTCGTTGGTGTCTTACGATGCAATTCTGTTATGGGAACCCAGGATGAACAATGCTGTAAGACAAACATTAGCTGTACCCCATATATATAGCCAAGTTATCGTTACTCGTTGTGTATTTATTCCTTGTGTTATCATTTTTTTCTATCATTTTTCTCTGCGTTGATGGGAAGGGCCCGTAGGGAAGCATTTCACTGTTAGTCTACACTTGTTGTTTACGAAGCATGTGGCAAATAACATTTGATTTTATTTATTTATTTTAAAAGAACACTATGTCTTTGGCTTTGGTTGTGAACTCGTCACTAGGATAAATGACACTAGAGTTTGGGTCTTGACAGCTTAACAGTGAAGTGGTGTTGAGTAAGAAGAAGATGGAATAGGGACTCTTGGAAGCTCTTGGAAATCCTGGGCCAAAGGTCACTTTAGAATCTCATGCATTGTTCCGTCTTTTTAGTTCTGCTGTCCGAAATCAGGTTCACTTTCCTGGTCTGGCATAGCTTTATGAGACAACAGCATTGTACTCAATGAAGCACCAATGGAGTTTTTCTGGAGTGGGACATGGAAATGGATCTTGGTTCCAGCTGAATGTTTGGACAGGTAGAAAAACGGGTTGTTTTTGTCATTCCCGAAAGTTGACTTATGGTTGCTCAGTTCATCTTTTCTGAGTGGTGTTGACTTAAAAAGAGAATAGTGTTGGGGAAACTTAATATGCCCTTTTAGGATTGTTTATTTGAGTTTCTAGCCATGGCAGAGGCACAGTTTGGCACCAACTACACAGTTGAGTTTAGTCGACTGCTTTCATTTTCCATCACAAGCAGCCTAAAGCTCTTGTAGTGAACATTTGGTCAACTTTGTTAACACAGACCAATAATTATTTAGACTTTGCAATATCCTTTTCAATCATCATTACCCTTACAATAAACTCCATGGTGACGCCAATAAGAAATGTCCTTATTTTTTTACCTTCGGTATCTAAATATACTTATGACATTGGTTTGTGCTAACTCTTTTGGGAGGAAATCCTATTTGCCAGTTAATACCAATTAATTTCAGTTAATACAGCCTACTTACTTGTGTAGTAATTGTCTAATGATATCTCTTTGGCCACTGATGTCTGGATGCCAGATTTGGACCACGTTGGCCAGGGTTAGACTGGACTGTATTAGTGCTAGTATGAGGTGTTGCTTAATGTTTCTTCCCATGCATGGAGATGATCAGGCCTGTGTGTGGCTATTTTGGCCTTGAGGATGAAAGATCTATGACTCTGACATTCCTCCGCCCCACGATGTTCTGCTCTTACCAGCTTTTCCCACGTCGACAGCATGTGTTGTTTTGACTTCTGTCTTTGAAACTTCCTTGCAAAACAGGACCTTGAACAGAAAAAGCATCCTGTGATAGCTCTCTGGCCATATGTCTTAGCCTCCCTCACTCTCTGAGCTCTGCAAACATCTTCTTACATTTTTTTCCCCCTCATTGACACTGATAAAGGTGTAATAACATAAGTGTAATAATCAGTGTAATGAACTGAACTAATATCAGTGGAACAACATCAGAGGAATAAGCTGTAATACAATCTATCAGTGTATCTTGTTCACTAATATCACT
Organism: Oncorhynchus mykiss; assembly: GCF_057628025.1. Classification (NCBI taxonomy): domain Eukaryota; kingdom Metazoa; phylum Chordata; class Actinopteri; order Salmoniformes; family Salmonidae; genus Oncorhynchus; species Oncorhynchus mykiss. Next base: position 23,672,159 of record NC_143022.1, read on the forward strand.
TGGTCCTTGGAAAATGAGAACATATTGACTTGTTAGGAGGATCATAAATCTAGATTATCTTCAATATGACTTCGATCATCTTTTTTTGAAGCTTTTGACATTTTCTATACATAGTATTTGAGTATCAGTTTGCCAGTACAGAGTGTAATATTCTGGACAACCTTCACACAATCGTGAGTTTGTTCTTGCTCCAGAAACGTCGGTACTAAAGAAATTAGACAGTGCCTTTTAAGGTTTGAAAACATCTGACAAACATTCCAAGTGAACTATCAATTGAAAGTGAGTTGTTCTATAGGGATTTCTGTGTTTTTTTTCTGTTCAAGTTGCATATGCTGTGGCGTAGTCGCATTGGCTGAACTACAGGTAATTCCATGGTCTCAAAAGTGACCAAATAGCGTGGTCTCTCTTTGCTTAAACGCTTCCATGTGTCCATTAGCTTACCTGTCCTCTGTGATGGAATGGGCGGATGTCATCATACAATTGCAGCCTGCCATGCCTAGACAAAGACATGCTCTTATGAATAGCGTGGAAATAGAAAAAAGACATAACCTGTCAATATTCTTGATGCATCTCACATTTCAGTATAGACTACCAAAGTCCATTTAAGTATCAATCTATGCGATCATTGAAATAAAAAAAATCCAGCTCCATGTCTATTTACCTACAAGTACAACAAGCCGTTTTATAGTATGGTCTTAATAGCCCAGAGAATAAACATGAATTAGCTGGATTTGGTTTGGCAATAAATGAAGTGAAGTGTTCCAGAACCCTGAAACACTAGCAAAGCAGGAATGCAGTGGAAAGAAGAAGAAAAGGCACAAGCTGCTTCGCTGTTAGCACAATGCAGTAACCGGCCAAACGTGGCTTGTCTCTGTCTGTGTACTGTAGGACATCTCCCGTTCTGATTGAAAAACTTTGTTAAACAAAACCGTGTTACTGGGGTGGCTTTCAGGCAACGATTTCATTCCGTCTTCTAAAGTAATCCATATTATTTCTCGATGAAACTCACTGGCTGATACTAGAATTAATGGATTGCTGTTACAACTTGGGAGAGCACATCTGTCTCGAGAGAAAGTCATTTTTCATGCGGCTTGTATATTTTTCTTATTTTTCAACAAAGTTTTAATAGTAATAATACATGTATATGCAACTTAGAAGATACGTGTATCCAGTGTGACTTACAGTACAGTAAATGGATACATTTAAGTGTTTGTAATCCACATATACATTTTCTGTGAATGTGAATGAGTCTCCCCCCCCCCCATTTATATTGTTAGAGATCCCACACTGTAGTATTTACTGTAGTAACATGCATTACCAGCCTTGTAACCCTTCATTAGTCATATTTATTTACTCATTTATTTACTCATTTACTAAATTATCCGAATGAAAATCACTATCTTTTGCCCTCAGTATGTTAGTTAGCAGACCAGCAGCTATTCATGGTAAAGGCAAATGAGCAGTTGAAGCGTAGTAAGAGGAGAGTTGACTTACCTGATCCAGTGTTGAGTAGAGTGAGGCAGCAGCCTAGCCTGGTAGTAGAGTTTAGAGTGGAGGGGTTGGTCGGTTCCCAGGTCCTTGCCCTCCTCCTGTACTGCTCAGCTCAGCTCTCGGAGGTTGTTCTTTGGCCCCACGCGCTGTGCCGGTTTTCTGCTCTACTTCTACGTTACCAGCCTTGATTAACTAATGGCTGACAGATAAGGCTGCCTGGCTGTGGAGAGGGAGGAGCACGCCGCCTAATAATGTCTTCTCCCCACTGTTAAACAGGCAGCAGATACAGTTCAGCTGAGTAGCACTGCCCGTAGCACTGCCCGTAGCACTGCCCGTAGCACTGCCCGTAGCACTGCCCGTAGCACTGCCCGTAGCACTGCCCGTAGCACTGCCTGTATGACTGTGGTTTCCTTTCTTCCTCCTGCTCTTTTTTATTTTCCTATTTTTTCTTCTTCAATGACAGCAGTAAGGAGGGGCTAACACCCCCTCTATCGCCCCTACTGTACATGTCTGCCTGTCTCCGTTCCTGTCTGAAGTGGAGGGAGCAGTGTTATCATTTTTGAGTGAGCGTGCAGCGGGTATAAGAAACTGCCATGTTTTAGGATCAGTCAGTCAACGCAGGGCAGCTTTGATGTCTCCTAGTCAGCTGGGCTGAGCCCTGTGTTTAAAATGCCTTTGTAATTACAATGTGTATAATATACTGTATCTGTGTACAGTGCCAACTCAAGCACTGCCCTCACCACAGTAAAGAAGAGAAGATAGAAGGAGGTGCCTCTCTGTTTAAATGGTTCAAATGGGTACTCTAGCAGAGTGAACTCACCAAGTGTTGCACAAATGTGTCTCTCTGAGTGCTTGAATGCTTCTCCTCCATTAGTGGAAAAAGAAGTCATTCTTCACATCCTATGCCCACAGCCCCTGTTGTCAAAACCTAAAAAGTGACCAGCTTTTGTTAGAATTCAATACAATATGTCTAAAATAAATCTTCCTTAAATAATTCCATCACAGCACAATAAGTCCAATAGAGTGTACTATCTATGGCCACCACAAGTTTACCATTTTGATGTTATGCAACATTCTGAGATCATAATTAAGGGACAATACAATATTATGTTTATTATCTGGGCTGGAAAATATGCTAAGACAAAACAAGAGTTCTCCACGTCTTGTTGTACTTTATTCCAATACCCCATTTTAGAGTGGCTTTGTGTAATGGGGCTCACTCGCTCACTGAGAGTACAGCAGAAATAGCTAGTTCTCTAACTGCTGTTTGTACGTATAAAGACGGAAGAGTCTAGAATATTTTTGTCCATCGACCGACCTTCGTCTCAGGCATAGGGCTTTCTGAAGACTCATCAGGATCGCTCTGCTTTTTATTCGTTGTGTTCTTGTTTTCTCTGTAGCTTTCCTGAAGCATTGTACAGCTTATTGAAAGCATATGATTGTCTAGCCATATGTATGCATGCAGGTCTTTTAGCTTTGTGAGTTTTCTCTCTCCTGGGCTTGTGTGTGTGTGTCTCTCTCTCTAGTTTGTACAGGGTACAGGGTATACACGTTAAACAGGGGAGTGCATTCAAACCTGGGTGTTCACTGGATGCTTACAGAGATCCATGTCATGATTAGTTTATCCAAAAGTGGTTTATAGCTTGTTCACTTGGCCATGAGATGCAATAACATATCATGTGTGTTCATCTCAACTCATACACCGAAGACACTATATTGAGCAAAGCACCGTGTTGGATACTTTTATACATTTTATAACGTCTTTTCTAGTACATTTTCATTGATTCTTGTGGTGTTTATACTCTTTTAGACTATTTAATTTGGCTCACTACTCTTTCATGTGGTAGAGAGGGAACCTCCTCAGGAGTAAGTTAAGTAGTGGGCTAACCGTGACCATGGAAACCATTAACCATCAAATCATAACAAGCAGGCTCTCAATGCGCAACACAAAACAGCACATTGGGTGGTTAAGTACTTTGTCTCTCTTCATTCATATAAAGTTCTAAACTGATTGACATGTACTTTCGCAGAACTTGAGCAGCGGGTATAAGCATGGTTTCAAAAAGTGTTGTTGGAAAAGGCATTCACTAGAATCTCTGCACTCACTGTCTCCATTTTGTTTTATCCCCCTCTTCTGTCTCTCTAGTGTTCTGTGAGCTGTGGCCGGGGGACCAAGCAGCGGGAGATAACCTGTGTTTACCAAAACCAAACCCAAATAGAGGAAGAGCACTGCAGTCATCTGTCATGTCCCCGGACACAGAAGGCCTGCCGAGCCCAGGGATGCCCCAGCTGGAAGGCCAACAGGTGGAGCAAGGTATGTGTCATTCACCACCCCGTCCCCACACACTCTCCAAATACCCCCAGGCCCCTTGGCGGGACCACACCACCCGCCCCTCTCTAATGCTAACAGTCACCTCTAGCAGCTGGGACGCCAACGCAAACACAGTCAAGGGCTTCCCAGTGTCCCCAGATAGTAGAACATATAAAGTACTGGACACACTGAGCACCTGTCCAATCACTGAGCAGTTTATATACTCTTGTACCAAACGTCCTTCCGATGTGAGTTAAACACCACAGGCTACATTTACATAAGTGTTTATGCAATGCACCATACTTGTATACTTGTGAGAGGAAATGTTATGGGAATTCAATGAAGCTTGTGCTGTGCATTCGCTCTCTCTCCTAGGCTTGACTAGTTATCATGCTAGTTCCTTTACATTTCTTGCACTCTTTTCAAAACAGCAGTGGCTAGTTGCCCAGTGCATTTTCCTGCACCAAAGCAGCATGCTGGACAAAAGACACAAGAAGGTACCTACTTTCTACAGACAGACAGATCCCACTGGGCACAAACTTGTTGAATCAATGTTTCAATGTAATTTGTCAACTGTTTGTAACGTGGAATCTATATGAAAAATACATTGGATTTGCAAAAAGTCGTCAATGTAAACGTTTGTTTTGAGAGTCAAATTTCAACCACAGACTGATATCATTATGGTAACACATTTTCAACATAGACAAACCTTGTATAAAATATGTTGAATTTGTACCTTTAAATAACGTCAGATCTTCAACGTTATATCCACTATCAGAAAAAAAACAATAGACTGGGCAGCACCTCCTACTGGAGAGCGGATCTATCTACAGCTATCCATTTGGTCTCCCATCCCATTTAATGAAGTCCAGCCCAGCTTTGATATTTGTCACTGACTACTGCCAGTGTGCTATTGTGACAATGATTATTGAGAGCTCTCTTAACTAAATAGATTCACTGTAGCTATCAAAGTCATTACAAAGGGTAGGTTTTACAGAGCAAATTAAATGTAGCCATACTCTCTCTATAAATCCTATTTCATCAATGATACTATTTAGACCTATATAACATTTGCGAAGTCATCGTCATCTATTGTTTCAATTCAAACCAGGGTTCAACTAAAAATAGACAATACATATAAGACTAGTGTTTCACGCTTTGGTTGATGTCAAATTTAGTCTTCAAGTTAATAATGAAAATGTTGGATTTACATCTCCATTTCAACCAAAAATCTAAATGAAAGAAAATGACTAAATCAAATCAAACTTTATTTAAAGTGCAGTTAAAGTTTGATTGAGCCCAAATGTATCACAAGGCCACCAGAGAGTAAAGGAGATGGTGGTGGAGGGAGCTTTGTCCTGTTCTGACAGGTTGTCCAGAGCAGAGGAAGGAGTAGTTGTCTGTCCGTGAGTGGTGACTGTTTAACAGTCTGATGGCCTGGAGATAGAAGTTGTTTATCGGTCTCTCTGTCCCAGCCTTGATGCACCTTTACTGTCTCCGCCTTCTAGATGGTAGTGGGATGAACAGGCCTTCCTGTGACACCAGGTGCTGTAGATGTCCTGACAGGTGGGCAGTGTGCCCCTGGTGATGCGTTGGGCTGACTGCACCACCCCCTGGAGAGCCTTGCAATTGTGGACATTGCAATTGTCATACCAGGCAGTGATACAGCCCGACAGCATGCTCTCTATGGTGCATCTGTAGAAGTTTGTGAGGGTCTTAGGGGCCAAGACAAATTTCTTCAGCCTCCTGAGGTTGAAGAGGAATTGTGGCTTGTTCTTCACCACCGTGTCTGTTTGAATGGACCATTTCAGTTCGTCATTGATGTGCAAGCTGAGGAACTTGAAGCTTTTCACCCAGTCCACTGCGTTCCCGTCTGAGAGTAGCAATGGTCAAGAGGGCTCGATGTGCGAGTAGCATAGGAGATGTGTTGATAGAACTTCAATAGCCTTTTCCTCAGATTTCCTTTATTAAAGGCCCCAGCTACAATAAATGCAGCCTCAGGTTATGCGGTTTCCAGTTTGCACAAAGTCCAGTGTAGTTCCTTGAGAGCCGTCCCTGTGTCTGCTTGGGTGGGAAAATACACAACCATGACAATGCCCGAAGAAAATTATTTTGGGAGGTAATGCTGTAATTCTCTCACTCTATCAGGCCCCCTGAAGATGTACAGTATTTAAGTAATGTTTCTGTTGGACACAACATGGAGAGCAAAGAGAGCTCCTCATATCCTGTATGCTCCTCACGCCCAAATTGTAGTTGTGAATACCCCATTGGGAGTCCATCACTGTCTACCTCCATTAGACCACTGCCACTTCCCAGCCTTTGTGGGCCTCACTCTCCCTTTCCCTCCCTGGTGTCTGGAAGCAATCTTCTCCCTTCACATACCACCAGAAACCATGAAATCCACAACTAGAGCATAAAGACATGTTTTATATCTTAACATTCATGCCTGTGACAACTTTGGAAACCTCAGCACCCAGCGTTTGGGCTTTTCAGCAGCTAGCCCCTCAATCCCCTCAGTCGCCTCTGAATGGGGTCTGGTGAAGGGGTACGAGAGAGGAGGGGGGTGTGGGGGTCCGTAAGCAAAGGGTAAGGACCGCCTGTGGAGCTCTTGGTGTGGAGCGGCCCATGCTCAGGAGTGGAGTGGCGGCAAGCTCACTGATTGGTCTGTGACAGCTGCATGTTCTGCCTCTCTGTCAACCACTGTGCAAAAGCATGTCTGTGGGTCGGCTGCACTCTCCTCTCCTATAAAACCCATACAATTACAATCACAGGTTCTACTACTAGGCTCTTCTCAAATTCTATTTCAATTCTAATTGAATTCTAACACAAATAAATATATTTTCGTGAACAAAAACGACATGCTGTAGATGGGTAGAGAGCAGCAGTTTCTGGAGAACTCAACTCCAACATCAAATAGTGTGCTTAACTATGACAAGTGTAATCCTCGGCAATGAAAACCAAAAGTATTTTGGAAAGAGATTAGAATCAAATTTCTTAAGCCGTAACAGTTGTTAAAACGGTAATTGGAGGCTCTATTACATCCCACTTTGGGATATAAAAAAATACAGTCTTTAAATGAGGCCTCGTTCTTTTGATTAAACCTTCATCTGAGGTCTGATTTCTCTTTATGCCTTTTGTTCTCCTTCCAAAATGTTAAGGAGTAAAAATGTCACTTAAACGGCACACCCTAGAGATGGTGATGTAGGCCTACACACCGTTCTAATACAACATGATACAGTATACTGTACATGAATTGGGAACTTACAGTTTCTAAAGATATTGTGGCTGTATAGTGAGTATTTATACAGCTTTCTTCTAGAACCCTGGGGGTTGGTCTCCGGACCTAGATTAATCCTAGCCCTGGACTAAAAAGCACTTTGAATGGAGGGTCTCCATTGTACATGGTTCTTAGTCCAGGATAACACTTCATCTTTGTCCGGGAAACCTCTTTCTAATGAAATCCTGGAGTTCTATTAGTGCTGGAGAGCTTCCTTAGCATGTAGGTAGGATTCTCAATGACATCAAAGAGATGGGCCAGGTGATAGACCTGTGGATAAACTGACAATACGGCTCACACAGACACAACAACCGTAGGCTCAGAGGAAAACATATGTCTCTGTCTGCATTGTTCAAGGACATTGTGTAGAGGCATCGTAGCCTGTGACGCAGACCCAGCAGACAAAAAATGTATGTACTGTATGTTACAAAAGATTGATGATTAGTCCAGGTCAGAGAGAGTGAAAGGGGACATGATGGGAAAATGTATGCTTTTGTGTGAATTTGAGACTTGGTTGCTAGAGTAGCAAGCTGACAGACAGATAAGGATATATGTGCTGGCAATGCAATGACAACAACCTGATCGTGAACAGACTAGCTTGTGTGTCAGTCAATCTAATGTGTGTGTTTGTAGTGCTCTGCCACCTGTGGAGTAGGGGTCCAGAACAGAGATGTGTACTGCAGACTGAAGGGTACAGGGCGGGTGAGAGAGGAGCTGTGTGGTTCCCACAACCGTCCGGCCACTGCCCAGCCCTGCCAGGTTACTGAGTGTCTCCATCACACCTGGGCAGCTGGAGAGTGGCAAGATGTAAGTATAGACCACTATCTAGCTCGCTCTATGTCTATATCCCTCTCTTTTTATCTCACTTACCCTGTATTATTCTTCTTCTCTCTCACTCTCTCTCTCTCTCTCTCTGTCTCTCTGTCTCTCTCTCTCTCTCTCTCTCTCTCTCTCTCTCGCTCTCTCTGTCTCTCTCCCTCGCTCGCTCTCTCTCTCTCGCTCTCTCTCTCTCTCTGTCTCTCTCCCTCGCTCGCTCTCTCTCTCTCTCTCTCTCTCTCTGTCTCTCTCCCTCGCTCGCTCTCTCGCTCTCTCTCTCTCTCTCTCTCTCTCTCTGTCTCTCTCTCTGTCTCTCTCTCTGTCTCTCTCTCTGTCTCTCTCTCTGTCTCTCTCTGTCTCTCGCTCTCTCTCTGTCTCTCGCTCTCTCTCTCTGTCTCTCTCTCTGTCTCTCTCTCTGTCTCTCTCTGTCTCTCTCTCTGTCTCTCTCTCTGTCTCTCTCTCTGTCTCTCGCTCTCTCTCTGTCTCTCTCTCTCTCTCTCTCTCTCTGACACAGAATCTCTACTCAACACACTTCATCACAGACACAAACAAGGACTCGTCACCTCCTCTCTGTATAACTGTCTTATTGTAGGTTATGGGTTTCTCCTGTCAAACTTCAAATTCACCCCTTTGTGCCATGGGTCCTGTTAAGGGGTTTAGACTGTAGCCAACGTAGACATGCTCTCTTCACTCTCCACCTTCCCACAGACACTCTCTCGAAACCCTCCAGAATACCCAGAGACACCATGTGTGAGGCACAGTGATGGAGTGGAGCTGTCCACGGGATGTGTTAAGTTCTTATGAGTGACTGGACAAGCGCACAAAACACCAAGTCCCAGTGGAACTTCCATTTAGAATGCATTGCTTCTCCAAAATTCCACAAGGAAAAGAGAACCACATTTTAAAAAATGTCCTAGACAGATCTTCGGAGAGTCAATGTGCTTTCAAATACTACTTCATCAGTTGATTTATTAGATTGTATTCACATAGATTTGTTAGTAGAGACCGATTCCAGTTGCTAGCATGTGTGTTTAATGAACACACATCAGTCATGGATGTTTGTGTGTGAGAGACATAAGATCATCATACAGGAGATTGTTATTGGCAGTGCTCTCACACAGAGCTAGCGGACCAGACCAGCTGTGTTTGTGAGCACTCCTGCATCAGACATGAGGGTTTAAACGATAACCATCACTCTATGATAAATCACATCAAAACCTCAAAGCACTGATCCATATCACATCCATGACTTTTGTCTAGTCGAGTGGCACTGCACTGTGTGACATGAGCACTGAGCAGTCCTCTTCAACTTAGTATTTTACGCTCTTCCTTTCATGTCCCCCATACTCCGTCTCCAAACTTCAGGACACAAGACGAGTACCATGTAAGGACTTTGTGCTGCTTCCTCCAGAAACCTTTGCACGCACTCAGATTCTGTCTGTTGCGATGCATTCCGCTGACAGCCTCCTGGCTCAAAAACAGACATTTCTGGCCCAAAAACCATTTCAGCATTCATAGCTGTGCTTAGAATATGAGATATTCTAATAAACAAAACTGATATATTTTTGATTTTATAGGACATATGCTTTAGCCATTCAAAACCTAGTGTTCCTCACATTGTAATTCTGGTCTTAACTTTTGACTACCTCTCTAAACCATCATTCCAATTCACTCAAAACCAATTTGTGTATCCATCCACCCATGACTTGCCATTTCTTTTATGTCTGGGGTTGGCCTTGAAAGCAATGTGAGATGTCATATCATGCCCACTTTTCCTCCCCTGGATAAAGTGTAGAGCATGGACATCTGGAGAGCTAAGGAAACAACCAAGCCTGTCGGAACTTCTATTGGGTGTCTCTGCTAGCAGTCCAACACTGCCCCCTATGCCAATCTAAAGACATTACTCTTTGATCCACACATATGTATTAATCTCGTCCACCAGCTGGGTCTTTTTGTATCAAACATATATGCGGTTGAGACTGGGGACAAGGTTACAGTTGTATTACTTTTAATGTCTTTTGATGTTGACATGATGACTGATCCTCATATTGGCCTGTGTCTGTTCTCTGCAGTGTAACGCCACCTGTGGAGAAGGTATGAGGAACAGGAAGGTTCTGTGTGTGGGGGCCGAGCTGACCCCAGTCCAGGACACCCTCTGTGACCCCTCGTCTTGCCCTGCCCTGCACCAGCCCTGCAGCAGAGCACCCTGCTACCACATGTGGATAACAGGAGAGTGGTCACAGGTACAGTAGGAACCTTGGTTTAGGAACCCTCTGCCTGGTCATACCTTTAAATACACCTGTCTTTGTGTCATTTGATAAAACAATTCACCGGCAGTATTTGACTAGCCTAGGTCGTCAAACATAAATATATATATTGAAGTGTTATTCCACAAATTGGTCTATATCCTTATCCACTGAGGTGTGATTTCAATTGTGTCTGATTTCCAGTGCTCTGCTAGCTGTGGCGTGGGCTACCAGCAGCGTATAGTGTCCTGCTCCATGAAGCCCTCCTCCACCCTGCACCCTTATGATGCCCAGTCCTCCGCCCTGTCCCACCCTCACTGTCCAGAGCCTCCCCCACCTAGCACCAGGCAGTGCCTCCTTTGGGACTGCCCACAAGCTGCCTACTGGAAAGTTGGCCCATGGAGCAAGGTGTGTTTCAGTGTGTTTGAGAGAGAGAAAGAGAGGGATGGAGAGAAAGAGAGAGGGGTGGTAAATGGTATCAGATAATGGTATTGAAACAACATATATGTTTTGTAAATTGAGTATGTAATATGTCAGTAGTTTCCATGTAATTCACTGTGTTGATGTCCTTTATGTGCTCCCAGTGCTCCCAGACGTGTGGAGCGGGGGTAATGGAGCGCAGGGTAGAGTGTCTGTTCTCTAAAGGCCAACCGTCCAAACACTGCCGTCCAGCCGAGAGGCCCGAGTCACAGGCCACCTGTCGCGAGAGAGAGTGTGAGTCTCTACAGTACCACTACTACTACTACATACAGTGCATTCGGAAAGTATTCAGGTTTTTAGACATTTTTGCAAATGAAAAGAAATACCTTATTTACATAAGCATTCAGAACCTTTGCTATGAGACTCGAAACTGAGCTCAGGTGCATCCTGTTTCCATTGATCATCCTTGAGATGTCTCTACAACTTGTTTGAAGTCCACATGTGGTAAATTCAATTGTTTGGACATTATTTCGAAAGGCGCACACCTGTCTATATAAGGTCCCACAGTTGACAGTGCACGTCAGAGCAAAAACCAAGCCATGGGGTCGAAGGAATTGCTCAGAGACAGGATTGTGTCAAGGCACAGATCTGTGGAAGGCTACCAAAAAATGTCTGCAGCATTGAAGGGCCCCAAGTAGAGAGTGGACTCCATAATACTTAAATGGAAAAAGCTTGGAACCACCAAGACTCTTCCTAGAGCTGGCTGCCCGGCCGAACTGAGCAATCGGGGGGAAAAGGGCCTTGGTCTGGGAGGGGACAAAGAACCCGATGGTCACTCTGACAGAGCTCCAAAGTTCCTCTATGGAGATGGGAGAAACTTCCAGAAGGACAACTGTCTCTGCAGCACTCCACCAATGTGGCCTTTATGGTAGAGTGGCCAGATGGAAGCCACTCCTCAGTAAAAGGCACATGACGGCCCGCTTGGAGTTTGCCAAAGACACCTAAAGGACTCTCAAGATTCTCTGGTCTGATGAAACCATGATTTAACTATTTGGCCTGATTGCCAAGCGTCACATCTGGAGGAAACCTGGCACCATCCCTACGTTGAAGCATGGTGGTGGCAGCATCATGCTGTGGGGATGTTTTTCTTTGGCAGGGACTGGGAGACTAGTCAGAGAGATCCTTGATGAAAACCTGCTCCAGAGTGCTCAGGACCTTAGACTGGGGTGAAGGTTCACCTTCCAACAGGACAACGACCATAAGCACACAGATAATACAACAGGAGTGGCTTTGGGACAAGTCTCTGAATGTCCTTGAGTTGCTCAGCAAGAGCCAGGACTTGAACCCGATCGATTATCTCTGGAGAGACTTGCAAATAGCTGTGCAGCAATGCTCCCCATCCAACCTGACAGAATTGAAAGGATCTGCAGAGAAGAATGGAAGAAACTCCCAATTTATTTTTAGATTGAACCTTTATTTAACTAGGCAAGTCAGTTAAGAACAAATTATTTTTTACAATGACAAGTGTGCCAATCTTGTAGCATCATACCCAAAAAGACTTGAGGCTGTAATCGCTGCCACAGATCTGTGCCTTGACACAATCCTGTCTCGGAGCAATTCCTTCGACCCCATGGCTTGGTTTTTGCTCTGACATGCACTGTCAACTGTCAACTGTGGGACCTTATATAGACAGGAGAACGTTCTCCACATCGTCTCCAGGCTCTGTCACGTGCTCAGTGTAAACCTGCTTTCATCTGTGAAGAGCACAGGGCGCCAGTAGCGAATTTGCCAATCTTGGTGTTCTCTGGCAAATGCCAAACATCCTGCACGGTGGACGTCGGGCCCTCATACCCCCCCCCCTCATGGAGTCTGTTTCTGACCGTTTGAGCAGACACATGCACATTTGTGGCCTTCTGGAGGTCATTTTGCACGGCTCTGGCAGTGCTCCTCCTTGCACAAAGGCGGAGGTAGCCGTCCTGCTGCTGGGTTGTTGCCCTCCTACGGCCTCCTCCTCTCCTGATGTACTGGCCTGTCTCCTGGTAGCGCCTCCATGCTCTGGACACTACGCTGACAGACACAGCAAACCTTCTTGCCACAGCTCGCATTGATGCCATCCTGGATGAGCTGCACTACCTGAGCCACATGTGTGGGTTGTAGACTCCGTCTCATGCTGCCACTAGAGTGAAAGCACCGCCACCATTCAAAAGTGACCAAAACATCAGCCAGGAAGCATAGGAACTGAGAAGTGGTCTGTGGTCCCCACCTGCAGAACCACTCCTTTATTGGGGGTGTCTTGCTAATTGCCTATAATTTCCACCTGTTGTCTATTCCATTTGCACAACAGCATGTGAAATGTATTGTCAATCAGTGTTGCTTCATAAGTGGACAGTTTGATTTCACAGAAGTGTGATTGACTTGGAGTTACATTGTGTTGTTTAAGTGTTCCCTTTATTTTTTTGAGCAGTGTGTGTATATATATATATATATATATATATATATATATATATATATATATATATATATATATATATATATATATGTCATGCCCTGACCTGAGATATCTCTGTTTTCTTTATATTCTGGTTAGGTCAGGGTGTGACTAGGGTGGGTACGCTAGTTTTGTATTGTCTAGGGTTTTATTTGTCTAGGTGATCTGTATGTCTATGGTGGCCTGATATGGTTACCAATCAGAGGCATCTGTTTATCGTTGTCTCTGATTGGGAATCATATTTAGGTAGCCATTTCCCTTTGGTGTTTGTTGGATCTTGTCCTATGTTTAGTTGCCTGTCTGCACTATTCCTATAGCTTCACTTTTCGTTTGTGCTTGTTTGTTTTGTTTTGCTGAGTTTCGGTTTTATTAAAAACATGTGGAACTCTACTCACTCTGCGCCTTGGTCTCATCTTTATAACGAACGTGACAGAAGATCCCACCAACAATTGACCAAGCAGCGTGTTCAGGAGGAATAGACCTGGGAAGAGATCCTGGATGCAGGCGGGGGAGTATCGCCGTCCGAAGGAAGAAATCGAGGCAGCGAAAGCGGAACGACGACGTTATGAGGAGTTATACAAACGAGGCAAGCACGAGAGGCAACCCCCAAAATATGTTGGGAGGGGCACACGGGGAGGTTGGCTGAGTCAGGTTGGAGACCTGAGCCAACTCCTCGTGCTTACCTTGGGGAGCGTGTGACTGGTCAGACACCGTGTTACGCAGTGATGCGCACGGTGTCTCCAGTTCGCATTCATAGCCCAGTGTACTCTATTCCAGCTCCTCGCATTTGCCAGGCTAGAATTGGCGTCCGACTGGAGACCGGCTCAGCGCTCCTGGTCTCCAGTACACCTCCTTGGACCAGGATATCCTGCACTGGCTCTGCGTACTGTGTCTCCGGTGCGTCTGTACAGCCCAGTGCGTCCTGTGCTAGCGCCCCGCACTTGCCGGACTCAAGTGAGCATCCAGCCAGCTCTTACGCATCGTGCCAGCTCTTACGCTCCAGATCTCCAGTGCGCCCTGAGGTGCGTGTCACCAGCCCGGTACCACCAGTGCCGGCACCACATACCAGACCTCCAGTGCGCCGCCACAGTCCAGTACGTCCTGTGCCTCCTCTCCGCACGCGCCCTGAGGTGCGTGTCATCGGCCCGGTGCCACCGGTCCCATGCATCAGGTCTCCAGTGCGCCTCCACAATCCAGTACGTACTGTGCCTCCTCCCCGCACTCGCCCTGAGGTGCGTGTCATCAGCCCGGTACCACCAGTACCGGTGCCACGCATCAGACCTCCAGTGCGCCTCCACAGTCCAGAGCTTCCGGTGACAGTTCCCAGTCCAGAGCTTCCGGCGACAGTTCCCAGTGCAGAGCTTCCGGCAACGTTTCACAGTCCGGAACCTCCAACGATGGGCCACAGTCCGGAACCTCCACCGACGGTCTACAGACCGGAATCTCCACCGACGGGCTACAGACCGGAATCTCCACCGACGGTCCACAGCCCGGAACCTCCAACGACGGGCCACAGTCCGGAACCTCCAACGACGGTCCACAGTCCGGAACCTCCACCGACGGTCCACAGTCCGGGACCTCCACCGACGGTCCACAGTCCGGAACCTCCGCCGACGGTCCACAGTCCGGAACCTCCGCCGACGGACCTCAGTCCGGTGTCTTCGGTGACGGTCCCCAGTCCGGGGTCTCCGGCTACAGTTCCCAGTCCGGGGCCTCCGGCGACGGTTCCCAGTCCGGGGCATCCGGCGAAAATCCACGGTCCGGTTCTACAAAGGCGCAGGGATCAGAGTAAAGAGGGGGGGCTGCGTCCAGAACCGGAGCTGCCACCAAGGGTAGATGCCCACCCGGACCCTCCCCTATAGGTTCAGGTTTGCGGCCGGGAGTCCGCACATTTGGGGGGGGGGTACTGTCACGCCCTGACCTGAGATATCTGTTTTCGATATATTTTGGTTAGGTCAGGGTGTGACTAGGGTGGGTACGCCAGTTTTGCGTTGTCTAAGGTTTTTGTATGTCTAGGGTTTTTGTAGGTCTAGGTGATTTGTATGTCTATGGTGGCCTGATATGGTTCCCAATCAGAGGCAGCTGTTTATCGTTGTCTCTGATTGGGGATCTTATTTAAGTAGCCATTTCCCTTTGGTGTTTGTGGGATCTTGTTCAATGTTTAGTTGCCTGTCTGCACTATTCGTATAGCTTCACGTTTCGTTTGTGCTTGGTTGTTTTGTTTGGCTGAGTTTCGGTTTTATTAAAAACATGTGGAACTCTACTCACGCTGCGCCTTGGTCTCATCTTTATAACGAATGTGACAATATATAAATATATAAATTATGTTTTTGAGTGCACTGCCCCTTTAAAATAATCTTAAAATATCTGTAAATTTCTACTGAAAAAATATATGGTAGATCATGTCCATTTGCGATGTCTTGTTATGTTGAAACTAACCTACATACAGTCCAGTACCATCCTATAAAACTGTAACACTAAGGACTGGATTCAATCCTTTTTGCAGAAGTATCGCAGAAGATCCTAATTAAAATGTGAAGGTAATTTCCGATTGAGCCGAAGACATAAGCAGTGCTTACCGTGAATGCAGTCCCCGCGAATACAGGAACATTGCCTTTAGATTTCAAACGAGCTATAGTGCTGAACTTCTACGATGCTTTGGTGATACGGATTGAATCCAGCCCTAAAGGTGCTCCGTCTTATTTCTGATTATAGGTCAGTTGTTGACATCCTGCAGAGAGGTCCAGATGATACAGGGGGTGAGGATGGATGGGGAGTACTACCTGAAAGTCAAGTCCAGGATTCTACAGGTGTGTGCTCTCTGTCAGAATTACTGACTATCACTTCATCATTAATAATTTCCAGGCCAGGATTCAGCAATTGTTGTCTCAATGTGTTTCTTCCTAGATCTACTGTGCTGAGATGCAGACTGATTTCCCTAAGGAATATGTTACGCTGCGGAGTGGTCAGACAGACAACTACTCGGAGGTCTATGGATACAGGTGTGCTCATTGTGCTTAATTAATTTTCTGTTTATGGACAGAATACACTATAATACTGTATATGATTCTAAATGAACATTAATTCAAAAAGTCATTACATGTAAGCAATGTATTGTAACATATATGCTAGGAGTCAGGAAGCAGGTGCAGAAGGTGAGTTGTATAATGATAATAAGCAGATAAACAAAACAGAATAAGCGTACTGAACGTGAGCATAACCAGAGGGGGAATGAGAGGTTCCTGGTGGAGAGCCAGACACGATCACCAGGATGGAACACGGGGGAGGAGTGTGTGTGTGAGTGACGAAGTGAGTTCTGGGTGTATTCTACCCAGGGAAGGAACCGGGCCCACTACCCCTGCTGGTCCTGGCGGAAACTTCCCATCTGCCCGTTGGACTGAGGCTGGAACCTGAATGTGAGGCTGACCGTGGCACCCAGCTTATCCATGAAGGCTTTTCAGACCCGCGACGTGAATTGGGGACCACGTTCGGAAACTTTGTCCTCTGGAAAGCCATAGTCCCGGAAGACCTGCTGGATTAGTGCCTCAGCGACCTGGAGAGCAGTAGGTAGACCAGAGAGGGATAAGATGGTAGTATGTAGAGAATCTGTCAACAAAGGCTTAACAGTGGTAAAACCCATCAGAAAGAAAGATATCACTTACAAAGTCTATGGACAGATTTGACCAAGGCCGCTGAGGCACAGGAAGGGGAAATAGTTTACCTGCTGGAGCGTGCCGGAGAGATTTGGATTTGATACATACGGTGCATGAGTTGACATAGTGGGCGACGTCCTGCACCAAGGTGGGCCACCAGTATTTATCAAAGAGAGGGATTGGATGGTGTGTGTGATACCTGGGTGTCCAGCGGCGAGCGATGTGTGTGCCCAGGTCAACATCCGATCTCTCACCCCTGTGGAGACATAGATGCGTTCTGGAGGGCAGGTAGCAGGAGCGGGTTCCCTCTCCAGAGCCTGGCGGACATCTACGTCCCAACACAAGGGGCCAACGATTCGGGAAGACAGATTGATAGGCTGGAAGTCACTCACAGGACCCTCCACCAAAGTGGAACCACAGGGTGCAGGAAAGCAGGTCCTCTGGCATCCTGGTCCCCAGGCAGTGATTCTCATCCTCGAACAGAAAATGGTGGGGTTATGTTGTTGGAGCAACAGGAGGCCAAGGATAACTTTGTGTACAGGTGCGGTGGTGGTGAGGAAGAGAAGGCTTTCCTGGTGCATGGGTCCCACGGTCAGGGTGGGGGGGTGCTGGGATGTGTGTAATTGGTCCGGATCCCAATGGTCGCGTATCCAGGGCTTGGACAGGAAAAGGAGAGGAGAGCGGGTATGAAGTTAAGTTCAGGGAGGAGGCAAGGGCCTGGTCGATGAAATTCCCAGCGGCACCTTGAGGGTCAGCCAGCCAGTGAAATGGGAACCAGAAAGGGTTTGGCGGAAAAAGATGATAATGGAATACTTATGCCTACCCTGGGAGATGGAAGGTCACAGGGCCACCCCATCTGCTCTAGTGGACCCCGGGTTGGGACGCACCAGACACCACTAAAGCTGGTGCCCCTCCTGGCTTCAATAGGGACAGAGGCCCAGATGTCTACAGCAACGCCTCTCTGCCGCAGGCCCCTACCTACATGGGTTCAGGCTGTGCCTCAGCACAGCCAAAGGAGGGAGGCGAGGTGGACACCACCGCTCCCGAAGAAGGTTATCCAGACGGATGGCCATCGCGATGAGAGCGTCCAAGGATATGTTGTCACCCCGACATGCCAACTCCGTCTGGACCTCCTCGCACAGACCACTGTGGAATAGAGTGCGGACCACCGGCTCATCCCATCCGCTGGAGGCTGCCACAGTCCAAAGGTGAGGGCGTACTCCGCAGCAGTCTGGGCACCCTGCTGGAGTTGGAAAAGTCAGTCACATCCCTCTCTGCTCTTTGGAGGATGGTCGAAATCCGCCCTGAACAGAGCCATGAACCTCTCATAGGAATCCAGCTCCCCCTCTCTCCCAGATGGGCGTAGCCCACTGCAACGCCTGTCCGGTCAGCAGGGAAATGACTGTGGTAACCTTGGTCCTCTCGATGGTGGGGGCTCCTGTCTGATACGCAAAAGAGGGAGCACTGGAGAAGAAAGCCAAGACATCTCGATGGAGTACCGTCATAGTTCTCCGGAAGGGACCGTCGGGCAGGGGACTGGCTCACTGTGACAACCCGTGGTAGGAGGCCCTCCATCAAAGGTATGGAGAACCTCGCTGGTGGTGTTGATGCGTTGAAGAACGGGGAGGATCCCTTTCATGGTTGTACCCAGTAGAGCCAGTTGGTCGGGGTGTTGGTGGAGAAGATGACCCTGTTCCTCAACCATCATGAAGATGGGGTTATCTTCTGCTGCTTCCATTTTTTCAGAGGCAGTATTCTGTAACGCATATGCTAGGAGTCATGAAGCAAATGCAGAAGGTGAGTTTAATAATGAGAATAAGCAGATAAACAAAACAGAAGAAGCATACTGAACGTGAACAAAACCAATACTTCCTGAAGACTGAGGCTACTGACGGCTAAATAAAGGGGAAGTAATCAAGGTAATGAAGTCCAGGTATGCATAACAATGGGGAGCAGGTGTGCGTAATGATGGTTGCCAGGTGTGCGTAATGTGTGTCGCCAGGACCGGTGGTTAGTAGACCGGCGACGTCGAGTGCTGGAGAGAGGGAGCGGGAGTAGGCGTGACGTATATTATCTGAAACCTAATTTTTTATGTCTAGGTTGCTGAATCCTTTTGATTGCCCCTACAACAACAGCAGAAGGCAGGACTGTGACTGCAGGAACGATTACTCTGCAGCGGGATACACTCTCTTCCATAAGGTCCGTCTGGACATCATCTCACTGAGGATAATGAGTGAGTAATGACCATGTGATTGACTGACCACTCCACTACAAAAAGACCACACATCCATGTTGTTTTACCCCTGCACACAGCTCGATCCTCTCGCCCACCTCACAAAAAACGGATTCGCTCACCGAATACAATTTTCACAGCCTTTCGCCACACCCTCAGACTCAGCACAGAAATCATGATAATGCCTTTCAACAGACCTTGTTCAGATCACTGGCATAGAGTTGACAACGCATGGGCACCTTGAGACACACACTTACACAGACACATGGTAACACACAGGCATACTCATATACACACAAATGCTTGTAAACACACAAAATATCTTGTGTTCTCTGACCCACACATGCATACTCCCTCGCTCATGCTCTCTCGCACACACACACACACGCAACATCTCCAGCGATATTTCTCTGCCCATTACGACATCCAGCCACACCTCTCCAGTTGTCCCTGAACATGTTTTAGATTAGTGCACATGTGGCATGGTCCGGATTGGTGGTATTTATATCTGTGTGCAGCTAGGAGGAGGGAGCCCAGAACACATGTAGTCATCTTCCCACCCCATCCCCTGTCTACTCTGGTCCTGACAGCACATGTTCCCAGCACACAAGGCCCTCCCCTCCCACTGCATGGAACTCATTTAGATTTGGGGCGGCTTGACTTTAATAATGGTTTCAAGATGAAGAGAGGATTATGAACTGCTCTAGCTGTGCAATGCGTTTCTCATGAACTTTACCGCCATTTCAGATAGAGACAAAAAGAGAGAGAGGAAGAGAGAGACAGCGAGAAAGTGAGTGAGACAGAGAGAGAGAGACAGAGGAAGACAGAGGAGCACTGGTCATGGTCATCATGTGGGACAATGCAGTAGAAATACCAGAGTAACTAAGCTCATCTTAAATGTCATGTGGTTTAACCTCTGATGTGCTTTAGGCCAGGGCAGTTGCTTAGAGCGCCTTGTCTCTTACTGGAACTCATGACTCTGGGTATTGATTGTAACCTTCATATGCTCTTTGTCTGCCTATTGATCGTGTATTGATTTAACCATATGCTCTGTGTCTGCCTATTGATCGTGTATTGATTTAACCATATGTGCTGTGTCTGCCTATTGATCGTGTATTGATTTAACCATATGCTCTGTGTCTGCCTATTGATCGTGTGTTGATTTAACCATATGCTCTGTGTCTGCCTATTGATCGTGTATTGATTTAACCATATGCTCTGTGTCTCGGTGTTATGTATCAGCCACAGACCTGAAGTTTTCTCAGACCCTGTTTGGTCGTCCCGTCCCCTTCGCCACAGCAGGAGACTGCTACAGTGCTGCCAAGTGTCCTCAGGTAGGAAACGGAGACCATTTTTGAGTCTGTAATTTATTGACTTTAATCTGTATGCCTGTATGTTTTGATGGGGGCCTTGAGCCAACCTTTCCTGAATGGGTTTTATTGACCTGACATGTCCAGTCTGTTCACTGGAGTCAAACCGTACGTGTTCCCAGTTTCCACCAGTGGAGTAACCACATAATCACACTTAACCATCCAGTGTAGCTCAGTGTATCTGTCCACTGAACCGTGATGCTGCTTTCGTTGTCAGCCCCTGGAATGGAAATGAGATACAGACTAATTGAATGTATTTGAATCCTGATCAGGTCCACTTTAAAACAATTTCAGTTTGTTCAAGAGAAGTTGGTTTGAGGTCTATTGTAATCACTGTGGTGTTCTTCCACAGGGCCAGTTTAGCATCAACCTCATAGGGACTGGTCTGAAGGTGGCTGAGGCAACCAAGTGGACCTCACAGGGCAACTATGTCTCTGTCAAAGTCCACAGATCAGAGGTAAGGATTCTGGTGTTCTGAATAACTACTCTAAACCCTCCTGTAATCTGAATTGTCACCAGTTATGATTCTAGTCTAGGAATTTCTAGTAGCATTAATAAAATCCTATTACTTTATGGAAAGTTATTTGTCCTGTCCCACTCCATTTCATTCTTATTTCTCCCTCTGTCTATAGGATGGGGCAAGAATCTATGGTCGCTGTGGTGGGTTCTGTGGGAAGTGCATTCCCCAGCCTCACAACGGCCTGCTGGTTTATGTCCAGTGATGGTCAGGGACCAAACCCCAACCCAACCATCTCCCAAGGGTCTCCCAGTGGGCTCTCAACATTCTCCCAACATCAGACCAGGAAGTGAAACCAGAGCGTCTGGGGATCCAATGCACTTAATTTGTGAAGGTGGCCATCCCTTTCCTCCCTTCATCACTAGGGTTTAATGACAGGAACCTAGTTACCAAGATTTACTGCCCAAAACCACTCCCTTTTCCCTGGAAAAATAACTGCGAGAAACCGGTAAATTATAATCAATTATTTATATCAATGAAACTGTTAATTATATGCGATGTCTAAATCTGGTTTCTCTACGGCCTTCTCTCTGCATGATCAATCATCAATGCTCATGGTAGGGACAAACAGCCCATCTCAGTATGGAGTGCAGTTCACAATGCGTGTAGACCTATCATCTCATCATAACTTTTTTTCTTGTGATAGGTAGGCCTACATTTTCTGCAGCATAGCCTATTCTACAGTAATATAAGGACCGAATACCCATCTAATTTACATATCACCATTGTGCTTTCGGGAGTCATCATATTTTGTAATTGTAAAGATTTGTTTTTATTATTGCAGCTGCAGAGTTTTAAAACAGCCTATCACTCGAATATCGTTGATTTAAATCCAAGCATGTGCAAACAGTCTCTCTCTCCTTCAAGATAGATATATATAGCTATAAAGGGTCCTTCAGCAGAACCAATGACTCTGAAGATGAGCTCCGTCTGTTACGTCTGAACTCACTAGTGTTTGTAATTGTAATGGTAACCAAATACCTCTGTGCATTGGAATGTCAAAAGCAGACTGTCAGACAATCTCACATATTCCAGCATTGTAGAGTCTCGCATAAAGGGACACAATCATATTTTGGGGCGGGAAGTAGCAACATGGATGCACAGTACAGAGCTAAGGGAAGAATCCTCTCATGGTTTCTAGTAAGAGCTTACTCATCTCATAAGGGTAAAATGTTCTTATGGAACTCTGAAAGGAAACATGAATTAGTCATTATAGAACTGGTACAACTATTTACGTTTTTATACAGTCAGCAAGACAACTTTTTGTTGGGTAAATGGAACATCTCAATAAATATTTCAATTGTATTAACTTATAGTGTTATGGAACAAGGGTAATTATGAATTCCTGCAAAAATTTTCTGATAAATTATGTTTTTGTTGTGATTAGAATAGTAATAACCCCAAATGATATAAATTATATAGCTTAAAAATGTTACAAAGATCAAGGAAGGAGAATTCTCCGGATCAGAATATACGTCCAGACAGGGGCGCAACTTTCACTGGGGATGGGGGGACATGTCCCTCCCACATTCTGAAATTGCATTTTGTCCAGTTTTATCATTGGAATGTGATACAAAACGAGGCAATCGTGTGCTTTAGGACCATGCAGACGCCTCCGAGTGGTTGGGTAGGCTGTTTGGAGTGTTTATCCGACAGAATAACATTTTAAAATTATGTCCCCACCACTTCTAAAACGAAAGTTGCGCCAGACATGGGTTTTTCGGGAAAGAATCATTCGCCAATCAGTCAGCTAGACTTTGTGTCCAACTGTTGTTGTGTATTCTTCTACTAATGGTCACCCAGGCTTGCCTTATCTCAAACGTCAAAGGTCGTAGGTGAGGAGTCCTGCATCACAGATTCATCCTCACTGTTCTGTTGTGTAATACTACTGAAAACTCTTCAGAGCCCAATGACTTACTGACTACTGTCTGACTGACATGTAATTAGAATGATTTATCTAGCAGGTCATAGAGAGACAACCAATAGACACTAAATCATTGGCGTTGTGACCTGGAAAACTGTTTTTTTATATATTTAATTCATTAATATCGTGGCAACTGTTGTCTACATCATGTAAGAGGTGTTAAGTCAAGGTCAAGCTCTCATCTCCAGTCAGTAGCTAGTTTGTCTCAGTACATTTGTGATATTGTTTTCCAGATCATGTCTCTTCTAGGTCCTATAGGTGCATGTGACCCTACCTCTCACAAGAATCGATTCTCATGAGAAGAATTTCATTATATTGCAAAATATTTACGTTTGACCATATTTATTCTGTAATGATATGTAATGATACATTAGAATACTAATAGCCGAGAAGCCATTGTTTGGTTTACTGTTTGATGCTGAAAAGGTATTGCAGATTGTAGTGTGTGTAAGTAACCACCAACTTGAAAGAGGATCTTTGAATGGTGCTTTTATAACTACTGAAATTACCTCTAATCTTGAGAAGGAACATAATAGTGGCATTGGAACTGACATTAGCTGTAGCACAACCTCGACACCCTTTGAATGAATACGTTCGGCCTTCTTGCCTGTAAATGTAAATGTACTACTTATTACAGCATAATGCCCAAAATGCTTTGCATAAAATATCATGGTCCACTTATTAATGTAGCTGACGACCAAGCTGGAGGGTTGCCAGATATATGCTGAACTACATAAGGAAACCTGCCTGAAGGAACCCTATCATCATTTAGGTGAAATGATGTCACTGTGACCACTATAA
This sequence comes from Oncorhynchus mykiss, assembly GCF_057628025.1. Classification (NCBI taxonomy): domain Eukaryota; kingdom Metazoa; phylum Chordata; class Actinopteri; order Salmoniformes; family Salmonidae; genus Oncorhynchus; species Oncorhynchus mykiss. The sequence goes on from NC_143022.1 coordinate 23,695,706, forward strand.
CTGGGTTTTGGCAACCCTGCCATGCTGGTACTCCGATGTTAAGCTTTAACCAAAGTTTCATAGATGCAGAACATAACTTTTGTCAGATAATGCAGCTAGAAAACCTTTGTCTATCATTCTTGTTTGATAGGCAATTGTACTATGATGAGGTCTGTATCAGAAATGTTAAGAATACTTGATGCACTATGTGCCATACATTTTGTAGAAGGGTAATCCTGTTTATTTCTTTTTTTAAATAACAGTTAAGATTTGTAACTTATGATATGTGTGTATTTTTTATATTCATACTTGAAGTGTAAACTGTGTCTCGACGACATGGGCATTGAATTGAACAAGGTGCTTGTTTGCTATGTATTATCCAAAGATGTTTTTAAGAATCATATGTACCTACAGTATGAAAATGAACGATTCTGGTGCTATGGGCATTCATTTTAATTGTATCAACATCGTAGGTTTTGCTACTATACTAACACTGTATAATAAGCAGTAATTAAATATTGTAATGCTTTTCAATTGATTGGTGTGTGTTTGAATGCTTCCATATTACAGTAAATGTTGTGAGTAGAAATCGCTCTTCATTTTGCTATAGTGTGAATGGTTGGAAAAGGGTAAAGGAACACATCAATGCTGGTGCGTGCTTCAACAGAGGAGGCCTTTGGTTAAACGTGAATGGCAGAGAGTCAGAGCTGGTTAGGTGGCTGTGCTAGCTGGCTTGTGGGTCCATGTGGATTCACTTATTGGTGCAGATTGCGTTTCCACAACATGACTTGTTCAATTTCACTTGGACGCATAAACACAGCAAATACTTTGGCTGTAGTTTCTCACTACACCAGGCAGGCACACAGTGTGGACTCTGCATCGGGGGCTGTCAACCTACCAATGAGTCACCAAAATGCTCTGTCAAATCAGAAAGTGAGGTCCGTTTTCCAATTCTCTTTGAAAACCTGACTAAAAAAAGCGAAATTCCCAAAAATGATGTCACTGAAAAGGACTTGATAATGGTACTTTAGCGAGGCGAGCTGTTTATGGGTGAGGAACTTTTGCAAGGCTCATTGCACCAGGGATAGCTTTGTACATGAAATGAAACCAGATACCGTAATCCCTGAATAACTACTTTGATTCTGTCTCAGCAGAGTGGAGAGGGAAATGAAAAAAACAAACTTGGTTCCACAAAAAGTTAATCTCATGATTTGGAAGAGTGTGGGTTGTATCACAACAAAAAACTCCCCAAAAGCAGTTTACCAGGGAAGCCAAGCTGTGCTGAAGTCCACATGGAGTCTTCTGTCTAGAGAGAGAGATGGCAGATGAGATGTGCTGGGCTTCTCTGCTCTTTGCTCAGAGAAACCAGACATCCCTAAAAAACAGACCAGCACTGATGAATGATCCCTATAAAAGCAACTAATGATTGATGTCAGCCATGAAAAACACAATAGTTAAATGAGCAGCCTGGCTTGTTGTTCACTCTGCATTCCATTACCCCATGACTTTTAATGCGCAGCAATCGGTTTTACTGTGGGTCTGTTCTTCAAACCCATGATCAATGCTTGGATGGGTTTTTATAGTGTAAGCAAATACATTGCAAATGTTTCCACTAAGTATTTGTACTGTAAACAATGGAAAGATCTTCCCCTGCATTCATAATTTAGTGCAGTGGTTAAATAACCAAATGCAGTACTGTAGGGCTACATGCAGAGTAGAGCTCTACACTGTACAACCGACAGTGGGCATCGAACCTGAGATTCGTGCCATTTACTACAGTATGTCGTTGTGTGGGGTTCGTATGCCTCCTGTGAGTATTTCTTGCTATCTACATGGATGCTCGCTGTAGCCCAAAATAGCCTACAGGTAAGCTAATAGGTTAATATAACGCTAAAGCAAAACCACAGCATTATCATAAAATGAGGCCTGTATAAAAACTTCTAATCTGATCAAATCACATTGGCCCCTGGTTCATGAAAGATTTGGCTAAACACTGCCCTCTGTTGGTGGTACAGTGTCACTGGCATCTTTCTTTTTTTGTGCAGTAATTTCTTTTGACACAACAGCATGTAGTTGTTAACAAGTCCATACAACAAAGGGTAAAGGGTTAGATATAGGTGTAGGTCAAAAACAGACATGGCAGCTCCACTAGTAGTTCTTAAGCAACTTTGCAGTATTTTGTTTTTTGTATATTATTTCTTAAATTATTAGCCCACAGTGTTTTTTGTGTTATTGCATACAGCTGGAAATAACTTTTGGATATCAGAGTGGCGGTAACTCACCAGCATTACGACCAGAAATACAACTTTCCCGAATTGGATCCCTTGTTCGTACCCCCCAGGGCATTTTACTTGTCCCAGAGGCTGCTTCAAGATGCCGCCGGCGGAAAAGAGGTATTTGGAGTAGTCTTCTAGTTTGACTCAGGAGGCATGCACACCAGCCACCGCTTCCAAGTATTTTACTCACTAATGTTCAGTCCCTGGACAATAATGTAGACGAGCTCAGGGTGAGGATCTCCTTCCAGAGAGACATCAGGGCCTGTAACATACTCTATTTCACGGAATCATGGCTCTCCAGATATACTGTCCCCTTCCATACAGCCATCTGGGTTCTCAGTACATCGTAGCTGGGATTTTTAGCCAAGCAAATTTGAAGAAAACGCTACCAAAGTTCTATCAACAACTGTAGTACCCGCACATCAAAAACTCTCAACCATTGTTACTCCACCTTACAGGATGGCTAAAAGGCCCTCCCCCGCCCTCCCTTCGGCAAATCAGATCACGTCTCCATTCTGCTACTCCCTTCCTATAGGCAGAAACTCAAACAGGAAGTACCCGTGCTAAGGTCTATTCAGCGCTATTCTGACGACTCGGAATCCATGCTTCAAGATTGTTTTGATCACGCAGACTGGGATATATTCTGGGTTACCTCTGAGAATAATATTGACATATGCAGACACGGTGACTAGTTAATTAGGAAGTGTATAGGGGATGTTGTTCCCCACTGTGACTATTAAAACCTACTAAAACCAAAAACTGTGAATAGATAGCATAATTCGCGCAAAACTGAATGCACGAACCACTGCATTTCACCATGGCAAGGGGACTGGGAATATGGTTGAATACAAACAGTGTAGTTATTCCCTCCATAAGGCAATCAAACAGGCAAAATATCAGTACACAGACAAAATGGAGTCACAATTCAACTGCTCAGACACGAGAAGTATGTTCATTGACTATAGCTCAGCCTTCAACACCATAGTACCCTCCAAGATCATCCACAACACAAAAAATATAACTCATAGAATCATCTTCAACCACCAACTTACTACCTGAGACACAGAGTCTCACACACAGTGAGACACACAGTGAAACCCAGGCTACCTAAATATGGTTCCCAATCAGAGACAATGACTAACACCTGCCTCTGATTGAGAACCATATCAGGCCAGACATAGAAATAGACAAACAAGACATCCAACATAGAATGCCCACTCAGATCACGCACTGAACAACCAAAACATAGAAACATACAAAGCAAACTATGGTCAGGGTGTGACAGTACCCCCCCCCCCCCCCCCCACACAAGGTGCGGACTCCGGCCGCAAAACCTGAACCTATTGGGGAGGGTCTGGGTGGCGGCTCTGGTGCTGGACGTGGCCCCCACTTCACCGTAGTCTTAGTCCCCCACCTTGTCCGCTTCCGTGGCCTCCTAACCACGGCGACCCTACTTAATGACACTGGACTGAGGGGCAGCTCGGGACAGAGGGGCAGAGGGGCAGCTCGGGACAGAGGGGCAGAGGGGCAGCTCGGGACAGAGGGGCTGCTGCTCGGGACAGAGGGGCAGCTGCTCGGGACAGAGGGGCAGCTGCTCGGGACAGAGGGGCTCTGGGAACCGCTGGGCTGAGGGGCTCTGGCAGATCCTGGCTGGCTGGCAGTTCTGGCAGATCCTGGCTGGCTGGCGGCTCTGGCTGCTCCATGCTGACTGGCGGCTCTGGCTGCTCCATGCTGACTGGCGGCTCTGGCTGCTCCATGCTGACTGGCGGCTCTGGCTGCTCCATGCTGACTGGCGGCTCTGGCTGCTCCATGCTGACTGGCGGCTCTGGCTGCTCCATGCAGACTGGGGGCTCTGGCGGCTCCTTGCAGACTGGCAGCTCTGGCGGCTCCTTGCAGACTGGCAGCTCTGGCGGCTCCTTGCAGACTGGCAGCTCTGGCGGCTCCTTGCAGACTGGCAGCTCTGGCGGCTCCTTGCAGACTGGCAGCTCTGGCGGCTCCTTGCAGACTGGCAACTCTGGCGGCTCCTTGCAGACTGGCAGCTCTGAACAGGCGGGAGACTCCGGCAGCGCTGTAGAGGCGGGAGACTCCGGCAGCTTTAAACAGGCGGGAGACTCCGGCAGCGCTGTAGAGGAGGAAGGCTCTGACTGCGCTGAACAGGCGGGAGACTCCGGCAGCGCTGTAGAGGAGGAAGGCTCTGGCAGCGCTAGATAGGCGGGAGACTCCGGCAGCGCTGAAGAGGAGGAAGGCTCTGGCAGCGCTGGACAGGCGAGGCGCACTGTAGGCCTGATGCGTGGTGCTGGCACTGGTGGTACTGGGCCGAGAACACGCACAGGAAGCCTGGTGCGGGGAGCTGCCACCGGAGGGCTGGTGCGTGGAGGTGGTACTGGGTAGACCGGACAGGCGCACTGGAGCTCTTGAGCACCGAGCCTGCCCAACCTTACCTGGTTGAATGCTCCCGGTCGCCCTGCCAGTGCGGCGAGGTGGAATAGCCCGCACTGGGCTATGCAGGCGAACCGGGGACACCATGCGCAAGGCTGGTGCCATGTAAGCCGGCCCAAGGAGACGCACTGGAGACCAGCTGCGTAGAGCCGGCTTCATGGCACTTGGCTCAATGCTCAGTCTAGCCCGGCCGATACGCAGAGCTGGAATGTACCGCACCGGGCTATGCACCCGCACTGGGGACACCGTGCGCTCCACAGCATAGCACGGTGCCTGCCCGGTCTCGCTAGCCCCCCGGTAAGCACAGGAAGTTGGCGTAGGTCTCCTACCTGGCCTCGCCATACTCCCTGTGAGCCCCCCCAATATACATTTTTGGGGCTGACTCTCGGGCTTCCTACCGCGCCGCCGTGCTTGTCTCTCCAACTCCATTCTCCGATACCCCTCTTCGCACTGCTCCAGCGAATCCCAGGCGGGCTCCGGCACTCCTCCTGGGTCGACCGTCCACCTGTCTATTTCTTCACAAGTAGTATAGTCCATACTCTTGCCGTCCAATTCGTCCTCCCATGTCCATTCCTCTCGCTGCTCCTGCTGCCGTTTCTCCTGCTGCACCTTGGGGCGGCGACACTCCCCTGGCTTTGCCCAGGGTCCTCTCCCGTCGAGGATTTCTTCCCAAGTCCAGAAGTCCTTATTACGCTGCTCCTGCTGCTGCCCGTTACCACGCCGCTTGGTCCTGTTGTGGTGGGGGATTCTGTAACGGTTTTCTTTAGGTGAAGTAGAGGCGGACCAAAATGCGGCGTGGTGGTTATTCATGTTTTTAATAAAGACATGAACACGAACACTACAAAACAATAAACGTGGAAAACCAAAAAAAAAAAACAGTCTTATCTGGTGCAAACACAGAGACAGGAACAATCACCCACAAACACACAGTGAAACCCAGGCTACCTAAATATGGTTCCCAATCAGAGACAATGACTAACACCTGCCTCTGATTGAGAACCATATCAGGCCAGACATAGAAATAGACAAACAAGACATCCAACATAGAATGCCCACTCAGATCACACCCTGACCAACCAAAACATAGAAACATACAAAGCCAACTATGGTCAGGGTGTGACAACCCCTACGCTTTCCAGCACAGGTGACCAGTCAATTTTACCAACTTGCTCCCCAAACATGTCAACACAACATATTTTTTGAGTCCTCTGATTCTAACAGTTTTGTGATACTTAAATATATGTTTAAAAACCCTCCTTGTGCAAAATGTAATAACATAATCACTGATTCCATGTACTATTACCCACTCTGCGATATTTTGGATTTATCAGACACCAATATTAAATCAATCGTACTTTGCACTGTTCACATACCCTGGGGGGATCTTTTATAATTTGTGTCAGAGCAAATGATCTACAGAAGTGGATAAATACATTGTGGGTTGGACTATCCTTTTTGCAGACATCCGTATTGAAATCCCCTAACAAAAGTATTTCCTTCATCAGCTAATTATTACAGTTTGACAACACAATTTTGAGACCTTTTTAGAATGCCTTCTGATTGGGCGGCCTGTAACACACCCCCAACCAAAAAAATAATAATAATACAATTTTTACAATTTAACTAAATGTAATCAAAAATCTACGTAATCCCCAAAAGTAATTATTTATCTTGGGAGGGCCATAAACAATAACTAGCAATGCTGCATACTCCGAAAAAGGTTCAAATCTCACCTTTCTGGTAAAAATAGTTATGCATTTCTGAAGTGTTGTCACTTTTGAGGACACAAGCTCAAGTACACCAGTGGAGGCTCCTCAGAGGAGGACCATCCTCCTCAGTGAATTTCATAAAAATAAAAATAGTGAAACGTTTAAAAAATGTTATCCTTTTTTGATAAAACTATACTATATATTATCAAGTCACCAAATAACTGATTAAAACACACTGTTTTGCAATGAAGGTCTACAGCACTCATTCAATATAAAACCTAAGAGGCTCAATTTTCTCACCCCCTTCCATAGACTTACACAGTAATTATGACAAGTTCCGGAGGACGTCCTCCAAACTATCAGAGCTCTTGCTGCATGAACTGACATGTCCACCCAATCAAAGGATCCACCCTCTCCCCACCGGTGTGATTGCTACTTCTGAGGGTTTAGAGCTTGAGGTAGTCACTTCATACAAGTACTTGCGAGTATGGCTAGACGGTACCCTGTCCTTCTCTCAGCACATATCAAAGCTGCAGGCTAAGGTTAAATCTAGACTTGGTTTCCTCTATCGTAATCGCTCCTCTTTCACCCCACCAGCCAAACTAACCCTGATTCAGATGACCATCCTACCCATGCTAGATTACGGAGTGGCTCTCGAGTGGCTAGAAGTTCTTTATCATTTGGCAATGAGATTTGCCACCAATGCTCCTTATAGGACACATCACTGCACTCTATACTACTCTGTAAACTAGTCATCTCTGTTTACCTGTCGCAAGACCCATTGGTTGATGCTTATTTTAAAACCCTCTTAGGCCTCAATCCCCCCCTATCTGAGATACTTACTGCAGCCCTCATCCTCCACATACATCACCCGTTCTGCCAGTCACATTCTGTTAAAGGTCCCCAATGCACACACATCCCTGGGTCGCTCCTCTTTCAGTTCATTGTAGCTAGCGACTAGAACAAGCTGCAAAAAACACTCAAACCAGACCGTTTTATCTCCATCTCTTCATTCAAAGACCCAATCATGGACACTCTTACTGACAGTTGTGGCCGCTTCACGTGATGTATTGCTGTCTCTACCTTCTTGCTCTTTGTGCTGTTGCCTGTACCCAATTATATTTGTACCATGTTTTGTGCTGCTACCATGTTGTGCTTTATATAGTGTTGTGGTGTCTCGCTTGTTGTGATGTGTGTTTTGTCCTATATATATTTTTTTAAATCCCAGCCCCCATCCCGGGAGCGATGAGGCCACAATGAAGCAGTCATGATGGCATACAATGGAAAATTACACAAGGAGTGAAAGGAATTATGACAAAACCCCCAATGATTGCTGAGTCATTGCCTGGACATGTAACAAACCTTCTCACTTGATGTGAGATTACTTAAAACGCAAAACTCTACATAACAGATAATAGCGTATTAAAGAAATTACTGTATATCTTACTTATCCAAAATAGAAATGACAGATACAACTTATAGGATTTAGTGCAGTTGCAGTGACCAGGAGTGACTTCTTGGATTTGGAGTCCCATAGAGATCCACTGAGACTAGATTAGAGTGAAAAGTGAAGATGCACAGTAACTACCATGATCAGATGATTATAATATCTTGACAATATGTGCAGTGTCATAACATAAATTAACATAACTTTATAGAATGACAACATAACGTAACATAAGAGTCAGACTATGGTTATGGTTGTGGTGTGATCCTACCGTACGACACTGGAAGCGGAGGACTGACCATCAGGGACCAGAGCCGGAGAGTGAGGGTACAGGGATCAGGGGGTCTGGTGGTACTGGCAGGACATCCGTTATCCATATCACATTTCAACTCCATGGTCAATTGTTATGAAGCTTTTCAAGTTTGATGGTTGATTGGTGTTATTTATCAGCAGTTATAGAAAACATACTGGACTACATTTTCTAGATTGTTAGAGCCCCACTTGATCTTATACAGGTCATGAGACTTGAGGCTGAGACTGACATGCTGCTGATCTGTGAGGAGTAGGATCCAGCCATGTGGTTGTAGCTGTATCCAGAGCCAGGGGAACCAGGGGAGACCAGCTGGTTGGGGGAAAGGAGGCTGTGGTTGGGCGGCAGGCTCTTAGAGGGCAGGTAGGACTGAGAGGCTGTGGTACATGAAGAATTGAGATTACTGGCAATACTACACAACACATATTCAACTAATGATAAGAATCACAAGCTTGTAATTTTTCTTTGAGTCATGAATGTACATTAACAGCTAAAGATGCATATCACTGAGAGTCCACAGTCATGGTCTTGAGTCATGGTTGTTGTGAAAGGAACTACTTATTATCACAAACTTATATACCATTTGACTCTTGTAAGGTCATTGAACACATGTTTAGAATACTGCTCCAGTGCCATCTTTAGACTCAGAGAGCCCTACTTAATCATAACCACTAAATCAGATGTCCAAGGCCAGAGAAGATCATATTATTCTCCTTCTTATGTAAGACTGCATATTTGAATTGTCATGAAAGACATTTTTGTTTTTCCCACTGTTGAAACGTTGTCATTGATCATGTGAATCCAAACTTATGTTCTCTGATAGAGGTTGTATAGGGTCCTGCATTAAACAGTATTATACAAGCATTTATCTGTGTTATTGCAAACATGTACAGTATGTAGACTACTATGTACACTGCTAGGTAGCCTAGTGGTTCCAACAGTAATTTTGAAATGCTCTTACAGACAGTCTGATGCTCTGTTGATTCTGAGGCATTAGCTATGCCGTAGTCTCTGGTTCATGGTCATCCATGCTGTCCGGGCAAATACTCGCTACAGCATCATAGAATTCACCCTGGATAAAACAAAATAATATGTATACGTAACTTAACAGCAACTTTAATTAGAGCAATATACTGTACCACTAAAATAATTGGAAGGGATATCCAGTAAAGTATCAGAAAACAACTGGAGTGTGTTGGAGTGTGTTGGGCAAGTTCATTTTGCATCGCTATGTGCCGTGGACGGGGTATACACCTTCTAGACCATTGTATTACATCTCTACCCACTCAGAGCGCCAGCCATTGAAAAAACGAACTGGCCCATATATTGAGGATTGTAACGGAAATTAGGTAAAATATTTTTAAAGCTTCTTGTTGGTTTCAATTAGCACTTACTGACATCATATTGCAGTAGACTGGACCCTCGGATGACCTCTGGCCACCAATTGAACTGAAATGGCTGTTATTTGCTAAACTGGATGTGGGCATGGAGGGAGTGAGGGCTCAGCATCATGTGGTGGAGGGTAGAATCTGTAGTTGTTACAGTGATGGTCCATCCTGCTGGATGCAGCTGCTCTGCTGTACCCTGACCTTTCCAACTGAACCATGGGGAATCACTCCTGGCACACTGTCTGTGTGATCTCCTGAATCAATGTTGACTTCCCATGGCAACATTTCCGTGTTTTTGTCGAACCACATTTTATTTTGGGGCGTATACTACCACCTACTTTCGAGTCCATTCGCTAATTTTCATACCTCTGACATGCTGTAATGATAAAAAAATAATAATAAAAAAATGAAAAAGTGGTGTAATAGCCTACAGTTTTCTTGACATTTAGTTTGATTAATGTGATAGGCTCATGTCTTACATGTACGGTGTACCCCTATCCTCACTTTATTTTGCCGGTGTTGTTCCGAAAATCGCCCCCTGCCAGAATCCCTCCCCCCTCCCTTCTAATTTCCTTAATTCTGTGGCTAGAGTGAAATATTTTCTGTGACACAAATCAGAGTCAAATACTTTCTATAGAACAAACTTCACAAACTTCATAGGCAACCGAAATTAATAATTAATGTATGTGCGTTATATTAAACATAGAGGGAATAACTATGGCTGAATATGGCTGAATTATTATCCTTACACTTTAAAAAATACTAGTCAAATAAGACATGGGAGAGATTACGAATTTTGAGAGATTTATTTATAGACTAATACAAAATCAGTAGCGGATTTAGGTACCGGCGACATGGCGGGGGCGGCACCGGAGTGCGCCGAAGGGGGGATTCTTTTAAAAAGTATACGTTTGATTTGGGTCGCCAAATGCGCCGAGTGGTGTTTTGGGGTTGCACTTTGGACTAGTAGTAAATAAGGAGAATGGAGCGGAAACAGTTCAGACACGAAATCAAGCGTATTGATCCGCATTGGTCCATTCGAGTTGCTATGAAATTTAAACCACGCCTTCAGATTGTATCGCTACAAAAATGATGGCTGGACACTGAGACCGATCATACTTCTTCATTAAACAAAGTTAACAGACATCTACTAACTATGACTCTAAAATTCACAAAATGTCAATCTGTACTAATCACTGGAGCGAGCAGAGGCCTCGGTCTACAAATGGTGAAAGACCTGGCAAGAAGCACCGAGAGACCCAAAACAATAATAGCGACTGTTCGCAATCCAGCCGCAGCACAGGTAGGAGAACATCATGTTGGTGAATTGTTTGGTGTTTGGTGAATTTCCACGTAATGGAAATACACGTTTGAGGATTCGCCTTTGCTGTAAACTTAGGGATACATAATAAAAGTTGATCTTCATTTCAGGATCTTCAAAATATTGCCAAGTCCTGCAAAGGTGTTTATATTGTACAGCTTGGTGAGTTGCATAGCCTACATCATTTGTAAAACTTGGACACAGGAGCTAGGGTGCAGTGTGATGCTGATTTGACACATTTTGTTGGGTAATCGGTATATGATCCCATGTGCATCATGTGCCTTGCATAGTTTGGACACATGCCCCATATGCCTTACTTGTTATACAAGCAGAATGCACAAGAAACACTGTATTGGTAGTTCCGCCTGTGTTCCTCTCAGGGATTTTCTCCCTTCAAACTCATTGGAGTAACTAAAACGTATATTACACGCTCAATTATATGTTTGTAGGACTCAACAGAACATGATGAAATCCCAAACTGAAGTAAACCAATAATGTAAAAGTAAATTAAACCAATACTGTAAAAAAATAAACAAGGAGAAAAACGAAAACTAAATTCTGTTTGTTTCCTGTGAAGTTCCTTTTTGAATGGTAATGAGTCTATGATCTCTTTTGTATCAGATGTTGTCAGCCAGTCAAGTATAGACTCAGCATTGCAAGCGGTGTCATCTATACTTGGAAGTGATGGGCTGAATTGCCTCATAAACAACGCAGCCATCAATCTATCCACTGATCTGAAGACAGTGACACCTGACGCCATGATGAAGACTTTTGAGAGTAATACTGTTGCCCCTCTTTTTGTCACCAAGGTAAATCAATGTGTTGCACCTCTAGAAGAGCATGTATGAGAAATATCTTAATTTTCTTGTAGCACAGAGGATATTTTTATTCATGCCCAAATCACACACATTTATGAAAAGTGTCCTACTTCATAAGAAACCTGTATTCTCGCAACTATCTCTAGATCACATAATATTGTTTCTTGTAGGCATTTCTGCCATTGCTACAGGCAGCTGCTGCACGGGGCACTGGAATGGGGATCCATAGAGCAGCTGTGATTAACATCTCTTCCATACTCGGCTCCATTAAGGTCAACTGGGGAGCCGGAGCAGCCTTCAAAAGCTATGCCTACAGAACCTCAAAGGTGAACAGCAACCATAATGAGCCGTTTCGACAAAGCCCATATAAACATTACAGACAATCTCTGGTTGCAATATTAAGCATAGAATGTTTGGGTGTGGCGATAATTAATCTGACTGTTCTTATGTGTACATATTCATTACATGTCCTGTCCATCTCATTTTGTTTATATATATGCAGGCTGCCTTGAACATGATGACAAGGTGTCTGGCCACTGACCTGGAATCTGAAGGGATTCTGTGCATGGCTCTTCACCCTGGCTGGGTGCGCACTGACATGGGTGGCCCACATGTGAGTGTCCCATACTCTTGGTTGAGGCATTTTATGGTTGGGTCCTTTAGAATACATAAAAATACATGGCTGTGTATTTCAATGAGTTGACAGTTGATATGGTGCATTTTCATGTCTCTTATGGATCAGGCGGATTTGAGTGCGGAGGAGAGCATATCATCTTTGCTGTCTGTTATCACTGATCTGACAGAAAATAATCATGGGGGATTCTTGGACTACTCTGGAAACAAGCTACAATGGTGAAGCTCAACTTGGAAACAGTAACTTGTGGAATGGGTTATGTGCAGTTTTTCTGCTGGTGCTGCCAACAGTTCACTGGGACAAAACACAGCAGAGATCACAGAATAGAACAAACAACTGCAACATCATGCTATTATGTTGCTCAGCAATCTCTGACTCCTTTGTATCTAGTTGGTGTGAGAGAGAACTTGGAGATTTGACATTTTAAATTGGAGACTTTGTTTCATCTGAGTGGTTTGGGTTGTTGTTACACTTTCTAAAGGTAATCTCACTGTTTGAATACAAACTATATACTGTATAATACATATATAGGAATAACAATGTTTTGCCATTCAAAAGTTTTATTCAGTCCATTTCTTTCAAATTATAATAAGAACGTGATTAATCTGTTTAGTATATTGTTGTTATGATGACACCAGTATAATGGGAAATGTACAGATACTGTTGTTTGTAGGCAGGTAAGGCGTAGAGAAGAGATCAGTTGAACTAGGGCTGATCCATCTCTTCTGATGTGAGAGAGGAAGGCATGGTATCCAGAGCTCCGATTTCTGTAAGGTAGATGACGAAACATTTGAGTGAGCACAGTTAGATGGTTATAACTGATTAGGACTATGCTAGTATTTGTTGTGTTCCAAATGTTGTAGCAACATATAGCCAGGAATCTTGACTAGAAATGTAATCTGTAAATACATTTGAAATACAAATATAACTAGACCATATGAAAAACATGATTATTTTTACTATTTTTGGAACATGTCAAAACGCCTGATTTTTATTCATTAAAAAAATAACAATCATGAGAATGCGGTCAGTGTTTTTGCTGTAATTAATTGTTGTAATTAAACATTAATAACAAGACACCATGAACTTACCTTTAAGTTTCAGGTATGATAAGAAGTCAATGACAGTGTGTATTACATCCTCATCTGCTATTCTCAAGGCACCTGCAAAATAAGAGACCATCATGAGGTGTAGACGACACTGAGTAAAGCAGACTTACTGTACAGTACATCATCTACTCTAAATATATTTGATTTACCCTTTCATAGGCCAATGAAATGTAGGCTATAAGATTTGACAAGGCTTTAGCTTCTCACCTGTTTTGAAGTCATCGTCCAGGGGCATGCCTCTCTTTCCAGCAAGGCCATGCTTGTCACTGAGAGTGCGGTGACCGTCAATGCCGTCTGAACAACAAAACAAAAACATAGTTTGCGCAGCTGATTTTGACCCATTCCCTAGATGAAATCCCCTTCATTTCACAACTCACACAAACACCACAACCCTGCCTAAAGCTCACATGACGGCATAAGGCATCCTTTATGATGGTGTGTTTTTCCTTTTATCTGTCAAGAGTCTGAAAAGCAACCTGCAGGGCTTGAGTCATTGAAAGGCTGGAATACATATATTCACCAATGAAATGCGTGAAAGAAAGGCACATAATCATTGACGGAAACAGAACCTGACATGTTTTTATACATTTTATATATATATATATATATATATATTAAGGAAGGATCCCTCCACATGCAAAGAAGAAGGGTAAAATAGTAATTTCATTAAAATATCCATCTGAAATTACTATTTTACCCTTCTTCTTTGCATATATAATATATATATATATATATACATATAATGAGAGGGGCAAGGAGCAGGAAATACAATGGTTGAAATTACAATATACCTCACCCCATCAACAACTTTAATAAAGGTTTGAGTCAACAGGGCTAGTAATAGTGCACTGAATAATCATGTAAGAGCACTAATTATCTGAAGTGTAATCCTTGAATTTTGACGTTAACCCTTAGCCCTTGATGCGTTTCCCACAGTCATCACGGATCAAGTATAATTACATGCAAAAATGAAATGATCAACTTTGTTCTGACAGTGCCTCTTAGATTAAAAGATCCTGTATCATGGTTTAATAATTCATAAACAAGTGGGAAAACAAACCAATAAACATAAAGTGGCCATGGCTGTGATAAACACTTGGTTGTTGCATTAAGAGTTAAGTCTGCAAATAATAAACAGAGGAGCAAGGCGTCACAGAGCAATTCCTCTGCTGACTTCAATGTCCTGCAGGAGCTATCTTACATTGACTTAGCAGTTCTTCTCTCCCCCTTATGCTGGGATTATCCTTTATCTGTATTAGGTGATCAATACGACCTGAAACACAGGGATGATGGCATTTGACCTAAATTTACAACAAGGACCTGTGTTATGGGATACATCCTCATTCTGTGTTGACAATAATCCATGAACCTTGGGAATAAATGTGTTGCTGTGCAAGTAGGCTTTTCAAAAATATAGTCATTTAAAAGGATATAACAAATGAAAATGTTCTGTGTCGTCCAATAACGACACAGAACAAGTTTGTTGGAATACATCATGCCACATTACACAGCCAGGTGAAATGTGAAAAAGTATAATAAAAGTATAAACAAATATGAGAAGAGCATGATAATGGAGACAGGGCAGGTGTGTAAATGATAGTTTAGTTAAAAGTACTTGATAGTGGCATTTTGACAGTTGTGTGAAAGAGCACATGTATTTAATACATAACAGTCACTTACGGGGACCCAAAAGGTAGCCAGCACTGTTTAGTGTCCACCCTCGCTTCTCTTTACCCTGTTATGAGACAAACACACACACACACACACACACACACACTCAAATCAGATTCATTATACACACTGTACAATCATCAGTTTTCTCAACAATTTATCTTATTTTCTGAATGCGAATTGCTTGACCTTGACTATAGTGCAATAACTCAATTATCTCAATGCTTGTTATGGTGTTATGTCTAGATAATAGGCAACAACGTTCATATAATTGTAATGTTGCTTGCAATAGCCTACTTGTAGTTAAAACAATGAGAAAATAAGAGCATTTAAAACAACATTTTGCCAAATACAATAAAATGTTGACCTACCGCAATCACTAATCCAATTGTTTCTGACAGAGCTGCAAATAAAATGAGTGATATGCACACTACTCCAAAAGACTTCTTCATCTAAATCAAGATATTAAAAAGGTGTTAGTTGTAGAAAAACTCTCAATTTTAGAAGTTAAAAGTCGCAAAACAAACATTTCCAAAGAAGTCTTAAAGCGGCTTACCTTTAAAGTTTTGTTCAACAGTACAAGAGATAAAAGATAATTTAAAAGTTTAAGGCTTTCTTCAAAATAGGTATGCTTATAGAATAAGCAAAAATACAATGCAATATTACAGCAAAGAGATCTTCAATGTCCCTGTCGTGCTTCTGGTTTAGAAGAGAATGATTTTGATGGCCTTTTATAATACACCCCCCACTAAAAAAAATCCTATTCCTGAAATTCAGACGTCACAACTACCTTCCCCCTCCTGTAGTGGTCATGTCACAATGAAATTACAATAACATCATCATGTTCTTTTTGTAACCTTATGAGACATTGAGTTGGACAATAGTTCTTAAAGTCAGATACATTTTATCACTAATAGAATCTCACGTGATGTCATTTGTAGAAAACATTTTATTATGCATGTCAAAACGAACACTGCTATAAGATCAGTAAATCTAAAATATTTATTTTAGAGCTTCTATGTCTGGTAAAATGGTTCAAATGTAAAAATACAAAACCATTACATACAAACATAGCCTAGAGATAAAAGACAAAACCATTACATACAAACATAGCCTAGAGATAAAAGACAAAACCATTACATACAAACATAGCCTAGAGATAAAAGACAAAACCATTACATACAAACATAGCCTAGAGATAAAAGACAAAACCATTACATACAAACATAGCCTAGAGATAAAAGACAAATTAGGAAGACAAGTGGATACATTTCCATGGGTTTGTGGACAGGTCCATTTTAATAGTCAGAAAAGCAGGAATTCCATAATGGAAGGGTGATATCTATTTCGTAACAATGCATTGGAACTTTTCTGTAGCCTTTATCAAGAAACAGTTACCTTAAAATGCGACTAAAAGGAGATTTTAAAAAAAGTGTTTTTAGATATGGTGATAGGTTACAAAAAGGAGAAAAACAACTCCCTCTGAGCTTTAAATGAAGTTCTTTATTGAATTAACAGATCAGATATAACAAGAGCCTGAATTCTATGAAAATGTGATCCTATCATTGACAGTTTCCATTCATACTGGAGGAGGATGGTAGTTACAGGCTGGACCAAAGAGTACACTAGAAAAGCCACTCCCAGGGCACCATGAACTTCCATTCCAATGAAAGTACAGGTCAGCAGCAACCAAGAGAGAGCAAAATGGGATTCCAACAGCGTGTAACAAAGGCAGGAACCTTTGGGCTCTTTGTAAAATGGTTTGTCCTTCTTCAGCTGTCTGGTCTGATCCAGCAAGGGCTACTGGTGGATCTAAAAGTTCTTGTGTCCATTTGTCATTGGTCTGTGTGGAAAATCCTCCATTGTAACATACTTCACACATTGAGCAATGTTCTGATCCATTATGACATGGGAAAGGAACTCCATCCGAAGAACTCAATCCTGAAGATATATGGCTGCCTTCTTTCATATTGATGACATGCATGTTGATCACACCACCACACAATCCATTTGTTGAAGTTTTCTTCAGGGAGAGGTTGCTGAAGAGATAATACATTTTTTTATGAACACTCCTGACTCAACACCTTTATACAGTCTACAAGCATCGTATACCAACCATACAGGACAGCTCTATTTGGACACCTTGATTGTGAATAAAGAGTAGATGCATTACAACCACTAACTATTCCAGTTAAGTCCTACCTGCATTCTATTTCTTGTCCTTGTCTTGTATTTAATTGTATAGGCCTATCACAACATGGTCGGCTTAGCTCTTGGATGCCAGGTATTGCTCTTGCACAGGTGGGGCTCTTGTCTGGAAGGAACAGGGCTATAATTCCATCCTTCGTAATAGCAACACATCCACATCTGCCGTCACTGTTTAGCTGGACTCTGCATGGCTGTGCTATAGCGAAAGGTGCAACTTCCGATGCAGGTAATGGGCTCTGTTGCTCAGAAGAGGCCTTTCTTCGTCGTTCACAATGCATTCTTTTGGCAAACAATCTCGTTGGCAACATTGTTTCAACCAATGCAAGTTGACAATCGAAGCCTGACAGTTTTCTCCTCACCTCCTGCAAGATTAAATATCATAGATGAAGTTAAGAAAAATAATTGATTTATAAAGTCAAGTAGGCCGAAAACACATTATCTGCAGATATTTACACAAACCCTTATTATTTTTTTTGAGACCCCAAGTCCTCTGCGTCTGCAATGATCAGACATTGTTCCAATGTTGGCAAGCGCTGAATTAATTAAACAAATTCTGAACGTGAAAGACTGCTTATTATAGATTATAACAGTGAGTAAAATGATGTTTTCCGATGTAGACAGACAGCGCGCTTGTCTCGCTTCTCGGAGACAGAGGCTGTGAGAAGAGTCGCACAGAGCACACTACCTGTTCATCCAATGTGCAAGAGTTGTCATCATTATATGATGACGTCACGTGAGCGTGACGCTCAAACGTCGTTCTTGTTCTTTTGCTGTCTATCATGGAACCCAAACCGGCTGCGCGCGTGCGCCATCGAGCATACATTTATTTTGTCCCCCCACACCAAACGTGATCACAACAAGCAGGTTAAAATATCAAAACAAACTCTGAAACAATTATATTAATTTGGGGACAGGTCGAAAAGTATTTATTGCAATTTAGCTAGTTAGCTTGCACTTGCTAGCTAATTTGTCCCATTTAGCTAGCTTGCTGTTGCTAGCTAATTTGTCCTGGAATATAACAATTTAGTTGTTATTTTACCTGAAATGCACAAGGTCCTCCACTCAGTCAATTAATCCACACATAAAACGGTTAACCGAAACGTTTCTAGTCATCTCTCTTTCTTCCAGGCCTTTTCTTCTCTTGACTTTATATTGCAATTGGCAACTTTCATACATTATTAACTAATGAGGAGATGGCACGTGGGTACCTGCTTCAATAAACCAATGAGGAGATGGAAGATGCAGGACTTGAAGCCGATCTATTTTAGCCCGTGCAATAATTGAATAACGTAGATTTTTAAATGTATTTTGCAACGCTCGCGTGTGGCCAGCCTGTAACTCATATAGAACAATGAAAAAATATTTGGCCTAGCTATCAACAACTAGCTTTGAGCAACGTTATTGGAAACGTTTGTACTCTTCTCTCAGAATGTGGATAAACTTGAGAAAAATGTGTCTGAATTGCCAACAATAATTCCATGAGGTAAATTTAATTGAGTAGTGTTTTTAGCTAACTAGCTAACTTTAGCTAGCTTAGCTTGCCCACAAAAGTTGATTGAGCGCGAGATTCCCTAAAATCATGCCACTTTGATACAGCTACGACCGGAAGTTACTTTTTCGTAGCAGGTTAGGATAAGTAGGTTAAGGTTAGGAGTTGTAGCTATCTAAAAACACAGAAAGCTAGCTATAGCTTGTAGTTATAATAACATTTTTGGCAAAAATATTTTCCTAGGTAACTGCTAGTCTGCTGTTGTTAGCTGCGGTGGTTAGTTGCGGTCTAACCACCAGATATCCATAGGAAGCCTAATTTCTTTAGATTTAAGTTTGCCAGGCTGAAAATGCTCGGCCATTGTCAATAACCCTTTCCCTATCTCTCCCTACCAGCCTATCTACACAACGAATCCCATTCAGGAATCAGAAATATGGCTGAGACAGTGACAACATCCACATGCACTGGGACCTTTTCAGTCAACAGAATCAACCAGGGATCATACTCACTGTGTTTGGAGTATGTCTCTTTGGAGGTGAAGAGCTAGCTTTCTAACGTTAGCTCTTTTTTAAAATTGTAATGACCTGGCCTGATCGTAAAGGAACAATTGTCCAGACAATTGATGGGTTAATAAACCATGAATTCGTAACCTCAAACTCCACACAGATGGGCCCCCGGATGGCGCAGTGGTTAAGGGCGCAACAGGGCCAGCTGTGCCACCAGAGACCCTGGGTTTGCGCCCAGGCTCTGTTGTAACCGGCCGTGACCGGGAGGTCCGTGGGGCGACGCACAATTGGCCTAGCGTCGTCCGGGTTAGGGAGGGCTTGGCCGGTGGGGATGTCCTTGTCTCATCGCGCACCAGCGACTCCTGTGGTGGGCCTGGCGCAGTGCACGCTAACCAAGGTTGCCAGGTGCATGGTGTTTCCTCCGACACATTGGTGCGGCTGGCTTCCGGGTTGGATGCACGCTGTGTTAAGAAGCAGTGCGGCTTGGTTGGGTTGTGTATTGGAGGACGCATGACTTTCAACTTTCGTCTCTCCCGAGCCCATACGGGAGTTGTAGTGATGAGATAAGATAGTAGCTACTAAAACAATTGGATACCACGAAATTGGGGAGAAAAAGGGGGTAAAATTAAAAATTAATTAATTAATTAAACTCCACACAGGCTACTGTTTGGCCGCAGCCCACGCCAAATAAATGAAAGATACCCATATAAGCAACTGTGATATTCTCTTGTGAAGACCAGACATAAGAGAGAGAACAATGGCTAAACATGGTCTTAATTTGCAATGCTCCATCCCCCTTTGTTTCCTTAAGGAACTGCTTATCTCATGATAAGCTGTAGACCACACTATCTACCTAGAGTGTTTTCATCTGTATTTTTCGTAACTGTCTACATACCACCACAGACCGATGCTGGCACTCAATGAGCTGTATACCGCCATAAACAAACAGGAAAACACTCATCCAGTGGCGCTCCTAGTGGCCGGGGACTTTAATGCAGGGAAACTTAAATCAGTTTTACCAAATTTCTATCAACATGTTAAATGTGCAACCAGAGGGGAAACAATATTAGACCACCTATACTCCACACACAGAGATGCATACAAAGCTCTCCCATGCCCCCCATTTAGCAAATATGACCATAATTATATCCTCCTTATTCCTGCTTACAAGCTAAAATTAGAGCAGGAAGCACCCGTGAATGGGTCTATAAAAAAACTGGTCAGAGGAAGCAGATGCTAAACTGCAGGACTGTTTTGCTAGCACAGACTGGAATATGTTCTGGGATTCTTCCGATGGCATTGAGGAGTACACCACATCAGTCACTGGCTTTATCAATAAGGGAATAGAGGACGTCGTCCCTACAGTGACTGTACATACCCCAACCAGAAGCCATGGATTACAGGCTACATTTGCACTCAGCTAAAGGGTAGAGCTGCTGCTTTCAAAGAGCTGGACTCTAACCCGGAAGCTTATAAGAAATCCCACTATGCCCTCCGACGAACCATCAAACAGGCAAAGCGTCAATACAGGACTAAGATCGAATCCTACTACACTGACTTCGACACTCGTCGGATGTACCAGGGCTTGCAAACTATTACAGACTACAATGGGAAGCACAGCCGAGAGCTGCCCAGTGACACGAGTCTACCAGACGAGCTAAACTACTTCTATGCTCGCTTCGAGGCAAGTAACAGTGAAGCATACATGAGAGCATCAGCTGTTCCGCTCTCCGTAGCCGATGTGAGTAAGACCTTTAAACAGGTCAACATTCACAAGGCCGCAGGGTCAGACGGATTACCAGGACTGTGCTGACCAACTGGCAAGTGTCTTCACTGACATTTTCAACCTCTCCCTGTCTGAGTCTGTAATACCAACATGTTTCAAGCAGACCACCATAGTCTCTGTGCCCAAGAACATTAAGGTAACCTGCCTAAATGACTACCGACCCGTACCACTCACCTCTGTAGCCATGAAATGCTTTGAAAGGCTGGTCATGGCTCACATCAACATAATCCCAAAAACCCTAGACCCACTCCAATTTGCATACCACACCAACAGATCCACAGATGATGCAATCTCTCTTGCACTCCACACTGCCCTTTCACACCTTTCACAAAAGGAACACCTATGTGAGAATGCTATTCATTGACTACAGCTCATCGTTCAACACCATAGTGCCCTCAAAGCTAAGGACCCTGGGACTAAACACCTCTTTCTGCAACTGGATCCGGGACTTCCTGACGGGCCGCCCCAGGTGGTAAGGGTAGGTAACAACACATCTGCCACACTGATCCTCAACACGGGGGCCCCTCAGGGGTGCGTGCTCAGTCCCCTCCTGTACTCCCTGTTCACTCATGACTGCACGGCCAGGCACGACTCCAACACCATCATTAAGTTTGCTGATGACACAACAGTGGTAGGCCTGATCACCGACAACGATGAAACAGCCTACCTGGCTGTAAATCTGGGGAGATAAGATAGGACAGGGAGAGCCCCTCCAGAGCTCTAGTATCTGGGGGAGACTGGAACTGTCAGCCGAGTGGTTATAAACTGTGGTGAGACTCATGAGAAAATCCCTATGTTCGTGTGTATGTATGTGCGTAGGTTAGAATGGTATAAAAGGATTTGTGTATGCACGAGAGAGCATACGCAAATAAACCTGGATCTGATCAATTGTGAGCTGGGAATTCTGTCTGTTTTATTTGAGACCAGAACTTTACAACCTCTGGGTATCAGACAGATAAAGATAATTGGAATTTATGAACATTGATTACAAAATTACTGAACACTTAAAAAAAACAATCAATCTTTAACATAACCACTAGTTAACTACACATGGTTGATGATATTACTAGTTTAACTAGCTTGTCCTGCGTTGGAAATAATCAATGCGGTGCCTGTTAGTTTATCATCGAATCACAGCCTACTTCGCCAAACTGGTGATGATATAACAAGCGCATTCGCAAAAAAGCACTGTTGTTGCACCAATGTACCTAACCATAAACATCAATGCCTTCTTAAAATCAATACACAAGTATATATTTTTAAACCTGCATATTTAGTTAAAATAAATTAATGTTAGCAGGCAATAATATCTAGGGAAATTGTGTCACTTCTCTTGCGTTCTGTGCAAGCAGAGTCAGTGTATATGCAGCAGTTTGGGTCGTCTGACTCATTGTGAACTGTGTGAAGACCATTTCTTCCTAACAAAGACCGTAATTAATTTGACAGAATTTTACATAACTATGACATAACATTGAAGGTTGTGCAACGTAACAGCAATATTTAGACTTATGGATGCCGCCCGATAGATAAAATACAGAATGGTTCTGTATTTTACTGAAAGAATAAACTTTTTGTTTTTTAAATGAGTTTCCGGATTTGACCATATTAATGACCTAAGGCTCGTATTTCTGTGTGTATATTATAATTATGTCTGATTTGATATTTGATAGAGCAGTCTGACTGAGCGGTGGTAGGCAGCAGCAGGCTCATAAGCATTCATACAAACAGCACTTTCCTGCGTTTGCCAGCAGCTCTTCGCAATGCTTGAAGCACAGTGCTGTTTATGACTCCAAGCCTATCAACTCCCGAGATTAGGCTGGCAATACTATAGTGCCTATAAGAGCATCCAATAGTCAAAGGTATATGAAATACAATGGTATAGAGAGAAATGGTCCTATAATTCCTATAATAACTACAACCTCCAACTTCTTAACTGGGAATATTGAAGACTCATGTCAAAAAGGAACCACCAGCTTTCATATGTTCTCATGTTCTGAGCAAGGAACTTAAATGTTAGCTTTTTTACATGGCACATATTGCACTTTTACTTTCTTCTCCAACACTGTGTTTTTGCATTATTTAAACCAAATCTGAAAATGTTTCATTATTTATTTGAGACTATAGATGGTTATTTATGTATTATATTAAGTTTAAATAAAGTGTTAATTCAGTATTATTGTACAAATACATATATAAAAATCGTCCGATTAATTAGTATCTGCTTTTTTTGGGTCCTCCAATAATCGGTATCGGTGTTGAAAAATCATAATCGGTCGACCTCTAGTCCAAGCACACCAAGACAGTCGTAAAGAGGGCACGACAAAACCTATTCCCCCTTAGGAGACTGAAAAGATTTGGCATGGATCCTCAGATCCTCAAAAGGTTTTACAGCTGCACCATCGAGAGCATCCTGACGGGTTGCATCTCTGCCTGGTATGGCAACTGCTCGGTCTCTGACCGCAAGGCACTACAGAGGGTAGTGCGCTCGGCCCAGTACATCACCGGGGCCAAGCTTCCTTCCATCCAGGACCTCTATACCAGGCGGTGTCAGGGGAAGGCCCTAGAAATTGTCTAGCCACCCTAGTCATAGACTGTGCACGGTAAGCGGTACCGGAGCGCCACGTCTAGTTCCAAGAGGCTAAATGCATCACACTTTAAGTACAGATTTCATGTCATTTAGCTGAATGGCTAGTCATGGCCCAGCTTTCCATAGGTCCTGGGAAATGCTGACCTATTTGGCCAACACCTTAATTGTCTCCATCATTGGTATTATTTGGTAACATTTGGGCCTCAATGATTTCTTCAACATTATAGTGCTCTACTTTGCTATGTACATCACATCACTTTTTTATTGAGGCATTTTATTGAGGCATTTAACCAGTTTTTCTACCGCATAATTATGTTACGTATCAGTTTGTTCTTGTGATCATTGGCAAGGAACCAGAGGAGGTATCTATTTGAGACTCTTCTTTCTCTATTACAGACATGTGACTGTAGTTGCACTGTCACCCTTATTGGTACGCACTGGCTGTGGCTTCAGCTGGAGGTGGGCAGCAGTGTGTGTCTAGGGAGGGACCAAATGGGCCTTTTGTGTATGGGCTCTAATCAATACCTATCGCTGAAGTATTACAGATTATGTGCTAGAAATGTAAAAGTAATTCCAGAATGAGCCGACATATGCAGCGTTTACCGTGAATGCAGTCTCCACTAACGCATGAACATTTCCTTTAAATGTCAGTCATGTTGTAACGCCGAACTTCCGCGATACAGATTGAATAGAGCTTCTACTTCTTAAGCTCATAGATTTTCAATCAGATGATTTGGATGAAGTGCAAGTGAGAGAGAATGTAGGGATTTTTTTGTTGTGTATTTACTACTTTCTATTTTTACTTTCCTACCCCTTTAGCAGGGTACCATGATGACAGCAGTGTCCTTATGTTATGACTTCTGTTAATATAATCATAATCTTGACAGTTGAAGTTATCATCTCTGTTACAGATTTTGGTCCCGTCTTCTGGAATGGCGGTCCTAACACGTCTTATTAATGCAACATCAATTCCCTTGTTCCTTATTTATTTATTTTTATTTTACCTTTATTTAACCAGGCAAGTCAGTTAAGAACAAATTCTTATTTTCAATGACGGCCTGGGAACAGTGGGTTAACTGCCTGTTCAGGGGCAGAACGACAGATTTGTACCTTGTCAGCTCGGGGGTTTGAACTCACAACCTTCCGGTTACTAGTCCAACGCTCTAACCACTAGGCTACCCTGCCGCCTGCCGCCCTTAGACTTCTAGGTAAGGAGTACTGTGTTGAGTAGTTGTCTTATTGCACAGGTTGTTCAGAATGTATGCAAAGCCAACTAAACTGCACTTAGTAGCACTGAAAGGGGTTGTGTCTCTCTCACATTGTGTCCTGTGTTCCCAGACCTATGTGACGTGCCGGCCCAACCGTATAAAACATATATCTTCCCCCGTGCTCTTCCTTCCAGGTTAGCATTGAAGAGTTTTCCCCCACAGCTAGGATGACCAAGTTCCCACACTTTGACAGGAACATTCTGTGTCCACCATCAACACAGAAGCAGGAGGACCTGATGGAGGAGGCTCGCATGCGCATCCTGAAGGCACAGGTCTGGGTCACTTCACTGGATCACACTCAAAACTATATTCATGATGCCATCATATTCACCCTGACCTCACGTAAAGTGGTGAGCCTGATTTCTCGTTCAGCCCGTTCAATGTAGAACATGTGGAAGGAAAGCATTCCTCACTTAAAAAGACTATCAGGATGAACGTTTTCATTTTTTTTCAAATATGTGAAATCATTGTGTTCGATAGGATATTATGTTAGAAGTTGTTTTTGTTTCTTTAATCACAGGCTGTACCTCTGTTTTCCTTCACTTAGTTGTGGCCTTGTCGATACACTCCTACAATGTGGTTAGGGCTTAGGATGACGCATTAGATTATGATGAACTTTTAGCCCACAGGGAAGGAACTATTGACTTTGGTGAATGTAATAGGTTTAGCATGAAGTTGACAGATGAACAATTAAGAGTCCAGTATAAATGGTATTTAAACTGGGAACTGGTGTTGGTTTTCTACCAGACAAGCTACTGGAAGCTGCACAGTGCTGGATTTCTGAACAGAGAGGCAGCCAGGACCCTGATTAATACAGCTGAGAACATGACAAACCACAAGGAAATGTTGTTGCTCTCGCTGCACTCACTCAAAGATATAGGAACAACACTGTATTCGAAGTGCCCACTATTACATTCTAACTACATAATTAGGATAAACATTATATTTCCAAGATCACAAGTCAAATCACAATTGTAATATTTGGTTAAAAATAAGGACACAATTCTTTTGCCCATATCGTGCAGCACTACGTGGCAGTGTGGAAATGTCAAATGAAACAAACAGAATGGAGAAAGACCCTTTGAAATCACTTAGAATTCATGTGCTGCCACCCTAAATAACATATTATTTTTTGCCATATCACCCAGCCCTAGGACCAATTTCCTTCGACCTTATGGCTTGGTTTTTGCTTTGACCATGCACTGACAACTGTGGGACCTTATATAGACAGGTGTGTGCCTTCCAAATCATGTCCAACAATTGAATTTACCACAGGTGGACTTCAATCAAGTTGCAGAAACATCTCAAAGATAATCAATGGAAACAGGATGCTCCTGACCTAAATTTAAAGTCTCATAGCAAAGGGTCTGATTACTTATGTAGATAAGGTATTTCAGTTTTTTTTTATCGATTTGAATTTCTTTTCCAAAAACCTGGTTTCGCTTTGTCATTATGAGGTATTGCGTGTAGATTGCTGACGATTTGTATTTATTTAATTCATTTTAGAATAAGGCTGTAACATAACAATGTTTAAAAAGTTACGGGGTCTGAATACTTCTCGAAGGAACTGTACATAGTGTATATGCATATGTTTCTGCCTTTATCTATGTTCATGAGTGTTCAGGATATCATGAAATACTGGGAGCTGAAAGTGCCGTTTTAAAGCTACTTTACTGTAATTCTACACATTTTGCCATTGGTTATAATGCTATCTAAGTGATTCAAAGATTATAACAAAATCAAAACAATTTCATAACAAAATACTCCTGAATGCATAATTTGGTCATTGTTAGTCATTGTTAGTTCTCAAAGATTATCTTATTATAAAATATATAGGTCCATTATCTTTTCTATATACTTTCTATCTGGTTTTAGTCGTTTAAGTTTACACTGAAAAATTTTTCAGTGTACACTGAAAGCAAACTGATTATTATTTGTATTGTTTGGACATAGGTGTCCTGAAAAGGCTGCTGTAACGTTAGGATTCGTATTCTTGTTGCATTACCAGATATGAAACAAAATGGTAGAAATACTTTGAAAACAGCTACTGCAGAATTTATTTAGCTATAAATCACAACTCGCACATACTTGACTTTTGACTATTTTTATGAAATGCTTGCACTGTGTAGAGCCCTGAGTGTTACCAACAGCAAATATGGCAGGGGAATTCGACATTCTTACCCGCCAAATAGCCCTTACACAGCCTGGAGGTTTGTTTTGGGTCATTATCCTGTTGAAAAACAAATGATAGTCCCACTAAACGCAAACCAGATGGGATGGCGTATCGCAGCAGAATGCTGTGGTAGCCATGCTGGTTAAGTGTGCCTTGAATTCTAAATACATAACTGACAGTATCACCAGCAAAGCACCCCCACACCATCACACCTCCTCCTCCATGCTTCATGGTGGGAACCACACATGCGGAGATCATCCCTTCACCTACTCTGTGTCTCACAATGACACAGCGGTTGGAAATTTTTAGAATCACAGAATATATTGTCAATATTTACATGATACCGGGGCTCTTTGTGTGGTATGTTATGGTTTGATGGGACATATTTTATATAGATTTGAAATAGCTTTACAGTAACGTTTTCTAAGGTTACCTTTTATCAATGTTATGAATCATAATAATTGTTGAATATACAGTATGTCTTTCAGATCATCATTCCCAGGCTCATAGAAATCATAAACCGTCAGATCCATAAGAAGCTCAGCTTTGGGTATGACATCGGCAAAGGCAATGTCATCGGAGAGGAGCGCATAAGCAAGAGTATTGACCCTATCTCTGATGGCAAAAGCATATCTAAGGTGTTTTTAAATTACATTTACAATACAGTACACAACAAGAGCTGTTGATCTTTCACAACATGATATCATGTTTAGACCTCTC
This sequence comes from Oncorhynchus mykiss, assembly GCF_057628025.1. Classification (NCBI taxonomy): domain Eukaryota; kingdom Metazoa; phylum Chordata; class Actinopteri; order Salmoniformes; family Salmonidae; genus Oncorhynchus; species Oncorhynchus mykiss. Next base: position 23,723,544 of record NC_143022.1, read on the forward strand.
ATACTCAATAAGTATGACCTCATCTTTACCTTCAGAACACACACACACGTTCTCCACTGCCAAGGACACTCAAGACTTTGAGAATCCATCAAACCTAACCTATACTCTGAATGATCGGCTATGAAAAGCCAACTGACATTTACTCCTGTGGTGCTGACCTGTTGCACCCTCGACAGCCACTGTGATTATTATTATTTGACCCTGCTGGTCATCTATGAACATTTGAACATCTTGGCCATGTTCTGTTAAAATCACCACCCGGCACAGCCAGAAGAGGACTGGCCACCCCTCATAGCCTGGTTCCTCTCTAGGTTTCTTCCTAGCTTCTGGCCTTTCTAGGGAGTTTTTCCTAGCCACCGAGCTTCGACACCTGCATTGCTTGCTGTTTGGTGTTTTAGGCTGGGTTTCTGTACAGCTGATGTAAGAAGGGCTTTATAAATACATTTGATTGAATAAGTCTCAGGTACAACCCTAATATAATATTTTCTTGCTGTTTCTGCAACACAGCGATGTGTCTAGGCAAATAATAACTTCTCTATAACCCTATATTGTGTTGCAGAAATGTTTTATTTAACTAGGCAAGTCAGTTAAGAAAAAAATCTTATTTACAATGAAGGCCTAGGAAGAGTGGGTTAACTGTCTTGTTCAAGGGCAGAACAACAGATTTTTACCTGGTCAGCTCAGGGATTTGATCTTGCAATATTTTGGTTACCGGCCCAATGCTCTAACCACTAGTCTACCTGCCACCGCCTGAATTGAGAAGTATTCTGGAGAGAAACCGCAAGCAGGTTGTCTGGGAGATTGCCTTGATTTAGCATGACTGATAAATACCAATCACTTTAAATCAAGGCAATCACTTTAACTAGGGTCACTGTGGGGTCGCCAGTATAGTATAGTTGGCTTTAACTCACCATAATGTGATAAGTTTACTGTGCCTGTTTTGACAGCAACAATCCTTCAGTCCTATTTACATGTCAAGTATCCTACATTGAATCTCCCCTAAATGGATATAGATGAAAAAATAATTCAATGAAACATTGACAGAAACCTTCAATGGACTGATGTCGATGCTCTCGAGTGGAAGGTGTAATGTGTGATATTCTAATTGTGTACCTGGGTCAATTGATGAAAATGCACTACTAGCCAATCATGTTTTAAAGATGTACCGTCGTTTTAACTTATGCATGTAGTGGTTCTACACACCTCACTATTTCAAGTCCTGACCAGGCTTAATTGAGAGGGAGAAAGAGGGAGCAGTCTGGGAGATCAAGGCTGTGTACCTTTAGAGCAACTATCTTCTTAGATAGAACCATCAAAGGAAACGGGACACATCAGCAAATACTAATGATTGGGGGAAAAAAAGGAATGGGATGTAACTACCATTCCATTGTACCCCATAAAAGCCAGAGAAGGGATATAAGTGACTCCTCAAAGTAGGGGACCTAAATGTGTTCTGGGAGAGTACAGGGGCTCAGTAGGATACTGTGTGGTAATAATGCCTTAAGGAGCCATTTTCTCAGATTCCCTGCATGCTCTCCTGCCGGAGGAAATTGATGAGTCTTTCTGGAAACTATATAACACATCTCATTAGCATTTAGAAAAAGCAGATCTGTGGTGACCTTAGGGAGTCATCACAGACACAAAGCAGGATTACACACTGCAAGTGTATGTAAAACAGCTTGATTTTATATTTGTGAAATAGAAATATGTAGCCCTTAGTGCATCACAACCCACTGGGGAAAAGGTGGTTGAATCAACATTGTTTCCACATCATTTCAACAACAAAAATGTTTATGCGATGATGCTAAATCAACATGGGAATATCAACATAAGGGAATTTTGTATTTTTTTTCTCCCAACTTTTAACATAAATCCAATGTCATGGTGACATTCTGTTGATTTCACAATGAATTCACATTAGTTGTCACCTCAACCAAACGTTAATCAAAAATAGACTGACGTCTGTACCCAGTGGAAAGTTCTTGTTGTTATGTGAGGGGAAGCTTACCCACAACTGTGCAAAGTTTACCACTGCCAGGAAAGTGAGTAAGATCACGACTCTGTGGTATCCCTTCTCAGGCTAGCTGCAGAGACCAATCCGAAGATTGCCATCTCAGTGAAGACCAGACAAGCCATACGAGCCATGCGAGAGAGACGAGAGAGACGTCATCCATACACTCATCTCCGGGGGGCTCTTAGACAACTTAGAGGCATCAATACTGGAGAAAGTGCTTCAGGATTAAAAAAAGAAACGGAATGGAGCTAAGCACAGGCAAAATCCTAAAGGTTAACCTGTTTCAGTCTGCTTTCCACTAGACACTGGGAGATGAATTCAGGTTTCAGCAGGACAATAACCTAAAACACCAAACCTAAACCTACATAACCTTAAGGCCAAACCTACACTGGAGTTGCTTACCAAGAAACCAGTGAATGTTTCTGAGTGGCCAAGTTACAGTGTTGACTTTAATCTACTTGAAAATCTATGGCAATACCTGAAAATGGTTGTCTAGCAATGATCAACAACCAATTTGACAGTTTAAAAATGTTTGAAAAGAATAATGTGTAAATGTTGCATAGTCCAGGTGTGGAAGCTCTTCGAGACTTACCCAGAAATACTCAAAGCTGTAATCATTGCTGTTATAGTGTGGACACTATATAAATAATTACATTGAATATGTTATTGTACTTACCTGCAGTATAGTATGATTACTATTCATGTGTTTGTGGTTATTATTGGCCTTGACCTTTTACCCTTTGATGATATCATCACCCAGAGTTGTACCTGTTCAATGCAGTTCAACCACAGGTTGAGTGGGCTGTATCACTTTGCTGTGTTTGTACCGTTTCTACATGGCTGTACACCTTTGAATTATTTGGTTGAAAGTAAAGGGAAGTAACATTGAATTATGTGCGGGCATTCCTTGTCAAGTTACTACAGTTGCAAAAGGTGCTTCTGCAAAGTTTTGACTCAGGGGTGTGAATACCTACAGTGGGGCAAAAAAGTATTTAGTCAGCCACCAATTGTGCAAGTTCACCCACTTAAAAAGATGAGAGAGGCCTGTAATTTTCATCATAGGTACACTTCAACTATGACAGACAAAATGAGAAAAAAAATCCAGAAAATCACATTGTAGGATTTTTAATGAATTTATTTGCAAATTATGGTGGAAAATAAGTATTTGGTCACCTACAAACAAGCAAGATTTCTGGCTCTCACAGACCTTATTTAAGAGGCTCCTCTGTCCTCCACTTGTTACCTGTATTAATGGCACCTGTTTGAACTTGTAATCAATATAAAAGACACCTGTCCACAACCTCAAACAGTCACACTCCAAACTCCACTATGGCCAAGACCAAAGAGCTGTCAAAGGACACCAGAAACAAAATTGTAGACCTGCACCAGGCTGGGAAGACTGAATCTGCAATAGGTAAGCAGCTTGGTTTGAAGAAATCAACTGTGGGAGCAATTATTAGGAGTTGGAAGACATACAAGACCACTGATAATCTCCCTCGATCTGGGGCTCCATGCAAGGTCTCACCCCGTGGGGTCAAAATGATCACAAGAACGGTGAGCAAAAATCCCAGAAGCACACGGGGGGACCTAGTGAATGACCTGCAGAGAGCTGGGACCAAAGTAACAAAGCCTACCATCAGTAACACACTACGCCGCCAGGGACTCAAATCCTGCAGTGCCAGACGTGTCCCCCTGCTTAAGCCAGTACATGTCCAGGCCCGTCTGAAGTTTGCTAGAGAGCATTTGGATGATCCAGAAGAAGATTGGGAGAATGTCATATGGTCAGATGAAACCAAAATATAACTTTTTGGTAAAAACTCAACTGGTCGTGTTTGGAGGACAAAGAATGCTGAGTTGCATCCAAAGGACACCATACCTACTGTGAAGCATGGGGGTGGAAACATCATGCTTTGGGGCTGTTTTTCTGCAAAGGGACCAGGACGACTGATCCGTGTAAAGGAAAGAATGAATGGGGCCATGTATTGTGAGATTTTGAGTGAAACCCTCCTTCCATCAGCAAGGGCATTGAAGATGAAACATGGCTGGGTCTTTCAGCATGACAATGATCCCAAACACACCGCCCGGGCAACGAAGGAGTGGCTTCGTAAGAAGCATTTCAAGGTCCTGGAGTGGCCTAGCCAGTCTCCAGATCTCAACCCCGTAGAAAATCTTTGGAGGGAGTTGAAAGTCCATGTTGCCCAGCAACAGCCCCAAAACATCACTGCTCTAGAGGAGATCTGCATGGAGGAATGGGCCAAATACCAGCAACAGTGTGAAGACTTACAGAAAACGTTTGACCTCTGTCATTGCCAACAAAGGGTACATAACAAAGTATTGAGATAAACTTTTGTTATTGACCAAATACTTATTTGCCACCATAATTTGCAAATAAATTCATTAAAAATCCTACAATGTGATTTTCAAATGTTTTTCCTAATTTTGTCTGTCATAGTTGAAGTGTACCTATGATGAAAATTACAGGCCTCTCTCGTCTTTTTAAGTGGGAGAACTTGCACAATTGCTGGCTGACTAAATACTTTTTTGCCCCACTGTATGTAAATGAGATATTTCTGTATTTCATTTTCAATAAATGTGCAAAAAATGTTTCACTTTGTCATTATGGGGTATTATATGGGTGAGAAAAAATATATTGAATCCATTTTGAATTCAGGCTGTAACACAATAAAATGTGGAATAAGTCAAGGGGTAGGAATACTTTTTGCAGGCACTGTAAATGACCAAGTTTCCACCAATAATCCCAGCACCAAGAGCAGCGACACTTCTGCAGAGTTTGCATTGATTGAACAAAGATAGCACCCAGATTGAGTTCATCAAGGTAGAGCACACATCTCCTATACCCTTGCCTTAGATTGACAAGCGTTTTATTTTCTGTATTATATTATGAACATGTTACTTTCATGTTTGCAACAACAACAAAAAATGTGTGTTATTTCTGAGTGGCCATGCTTATTTTCTTTGACTTTGGAGACACAATCACACAAGAAAATGAAGCCCTTCAAGGAATACAACTTGATTGTCTCTGGCATGGTTATTTTTTTTATTTATTTAACTAGGAAAGTCAGTTAAGAACAAATTCTTATTTACAATGACAGCCTAGGGACAGTGGGTTAACTGCCTTGTTCAGGGATAGAATGACAGATTTTTACCTTGTCAGCTCAGATGATTTGATCTAGCAACCTCTTGGTTACTGTCCCAACACTCTAACCACTAGGCTACAGGGCAGTATGTAAGGTATGTACTAATGTGTACTACAAAAGGTGTAAAATGAATAACATCTTACTGAGTTTATGTTGTGGTAATAATTGGTTAATGTTCTGAACATACATGCCCATTTTTGTATCAAGCTGGTTTGGTATATGATCAAACACAAAAAACTTGAATCATCACTGCTGAACGTGATAGTTGGGAATGAATGTCAGTGGCATGACACTTCATTATTTTCATTGCAACTAAATAATGACTGACTGATCATAAGTTGACTACTACTCACCAGTAGTTTCCCAATATACTCTGTGAACTAATTACCCATCTCCGTCACGTTATAACTCTGTAGAACACAATATCAAGTATACAGTCAATGCCGTTAATATGTGTAAATTACAGTTAATCACTTGTCATTTTGGTCACCCTAAAAAGTAACACAATGTAAGCTATTTCAACACATTACAGTGTGACACTGCAATTATGGGTCATTTAGAAAGGCGGGCATAATAGCCCTCTTTGTAGAGACACCTTTACTTGCCTTGTGATCTCACACTTCAATATCAGCTTTGTATGTCCATTTTCTATACCAAATTGTGTTTCTTTACCTCTGAATACAAAACTGGACTTACATGTTGTAATCAGAAAATGACATTATAAAGTACAATTGTCACATGTTTTTAAGGCAGTATAAGGCATTAGTTTCAGAACAAGATTATTATGCAATGTCAGAAACATTAATGAACGTGTTTCCTAAATGTTCTTTATATTGAATTTCTTATTCGGCTGATACAGCAAGCTGAAGAACCCTCGGGGACAATTTGGTGTTGAAGCTTTATCAAGGACAGTAGAAAAAAAAAACACAAAAATAAATCTGAAATAGAAATGTTGAATGCAACAACAACGTCTATGTCGTAAAAGAAGGGGCAGTCTGTATTGTAGTACTGCATTAGCAAGTTAGACATTCTTTTTTGAAACAGAAAGGTTGTCACATTTTTTTAAGCACAAACAACCTTCACAAACAACCATTTGTTACTGTATTACCAAGTTGTCTTTTGCCATGGTTTTATCTCCTGATCCTGGAATGATTTACAGTGCCAAGACAGGTCATTTTCACATTGTATGAAGACAGAGTGTGTAATGAGCACTATGACTCTTGGTGAGTCATGGAGCAGCACAATGGGCATAAAAGCATATGATGTAGGCCAGCTGTCACACTTACAGACAGCAGTATCCTCTCAGAGCTCCCATCCTTATTCCCTGGGTCACATTGATGACGCTGGTTGATACTTACTCTTCAAGAGGTGTAATAACATGTACACATCACCTGCTTACATTTCTACATTGTAGTTTACATGGAAGGGTTTCCGTTTATTCAAATGGAAGCTGCACCTTGAAGTGTCTCTATTTCCAACTATGTTATTTGTATTATTTATGAGCCAATTTAATACCACATGCTGGTTGTCTCGAATTGTCAGCTACCCGAATCATCAAACAAGCCCAACGTCGCTTGATTGACGCTCTGTGGTCATTACCCTGTGTATGAATGTGAATTCCCATACTATGCTGTATTCCAAATGACTGGAGGAAGCCCAAACATTGGAGGCAAGAGGCCCAGGGAGAAGATAATATTGACACTAGTGACAGACTGCAGGAGCTATGGGGCCATCCTGGGATAACTTTATTGTCTGAATCAGCAGCCTATGGAGATGACAGTCACCTGCAAGACAGTCACTCAGGTCTCACTACTGTTCATGTATTAAACTTTGTTCATATGAAATGTGCTGAAAATCTGAATGCAAGTGTTGGATGAACATATTCCATTTTAATCTCAAAACTCAGATTAGAACAACTGTAATGAGAGTAGTATGGACAAAGTGGTCAATCCTATAAAGGATCTTGCTCCTAGAACAGACCTGTGTCTGATGCAGTTTTCACAGAATGACCAAGTAACTTGATATCCATTGTCAGATAGTAGCTACCGGGTTTTATCTTCTTAGATACATTGCATTTGGAAAGTTTTCAGACCCCTTGACTTTTTCCACATTTTGTTACGTTCCCTCATTAACCTACACACAATACCCCATACTGAGAAAAAGTTTAGAAAATGTTGCAAATGTATTAAAAATAAAAGTATTCAGACCCTTTGCTATGAGACTCAAAATGGATCATCCTTGAGATGTTTCTACAACTTGATTGGAGTCCATCTGTGGTAAATTCAATTGATTGGACATGATTTGGAAGGCACACACCTGTCTATATAAGGTCCCACAGTTGTCAGTGCATGGTCAAAGCAAAAACCAAGCCATAAGGTCGAAGGAAATTGGTCCTAGGGCTGGGTGATATGGCAAAAAATAATATGTTATTTAGGGTGGCAGCACATGAATTCTAAGTGATTTCAAAGGGTCTTTCTCCGTTCTGTTTGTTTCATTTGACATTTCCACACTGCCACGTAGTGCTGCACGATATAGGCAAAAGAATTGTGTCCTTATTTTTAACCAAATATTACAATTGTGATTTGACTTGTGATCTTGGAAATATAATGTTTATCCTAATTATGTAGTTAGAATGTAATAGTGGGCATTCAGACCCTTTGCTATGAGACTCAAAATGGATCATCCTTGAGATGTTTCTACAACTTGATTGGAGTCCATCTGTGGTAAATTCAATTGATTGGACATGATTTGGAAAGGCACAAACCGGTCTATATAAGTCCTACAGTTGACAATACATGTCAGAGCATAAACCAAGCCATGAGGTCGAAGGAATTGTCTGTAGAGCTCCATAATAAACATGATTGAGTCGAGGTACAGATCTGGGGAAGGGTACCAAAAAAGTTCTGCAGCATTGAAGGTCTCCAAGAACACAGTGGCCTCCATCATTCTTAAATGGAAGAAGTTTTGAACCATCAAGACTCTTCCTAGAGCTGGCCGCCCGGCCAAACTGAGCAATCGCAATTGGGGGAGAAGGGCCTTGGTCAGGGAGGTGACCAAGAACCCAATGGTCACTCTGACAGAGCTCCAGAGAACTTTCAAGAAGGACAACCATCTCTGCAGCACTCCGCCAATCAGGCCTTTATGTAAGAGTGGCCAGACAGAAGCCACTCTTCAGTAAAAGGCACAACAGCCCGCTTGGAGATTGCCAAAAGGCACCTAAAGACTCTCAGACCACGAGAAACAAGATTCTCTAGTCTAATGAAACTAAGATTGAACTCTTTGGCCTGAATGCCAAGCGTCACGTCTGAAGGAAACCTGGCATCATGCCTACGGTGAAGCATGAGGGTGGCAGCACCATGCTGTGTGGATGTTTTTCAGCGGCAGGGACTGGGAGACTAGTCAGGATCAAGGGAAAGATGAATGGAGCAAAGTAAAGAGAGATCCTTGATCAAATTAAAGTTTATTTGTCACGTGCGCCAAATGATGAAAACCTGATCCAGAATGCTCCGAACCTCAGACTGGGGCAAAGGTTCACCTTCCAACAGGTCAATGACCCTAAGCACACAGCCAAGACAACGCATGAGTGGCTTTGGGACAGGTCTCTGAATGTCCTTGAGTGGCCCAGCCAGAGCCCGGACTTGAACCCGATCTAACATATTTGGAGAGACCTGAAAATAGCTGTGCAGTGACACTCCCCATCCAACCTGAAAGAGCTTGAGAGGATCTGCAGAGAAGAATGGGAGGAACTCCACAAATACAGGTGTGCCAAGCTTGTAGCGTCATACCCAAGAAGACTTGAGTCTGTAATCGCTGCCAAATGTGCTTCAACAAAGTACTGAATAAAGGGGCTGAAATGTGAAAAAAGTTATAAAAACCTGTTTTTGCTTTGTCATTTAGGGTTATTGTGTGTAGATTGATAAGGCTGTAACGTAACAAAATGTGGAAAAGTCAAGGGGTCTGAATACTTTCCGAATGCACTGTATGTAGAGTGCAAAGATGTAACCGTGCGGTTGATAAACCAGCCATAGGGACTCTTCTCCAACTGCGCCACGTAATCATCAATCAATCAATACAATGTATTTATAGAGCCCTTTTTACAACAGCAGCTGTCCCAGAGAGCTTATACAGAAACCAAGCCTAAAACCCCACAGAGCAAGCAAAATAAATCCCTAGAATGGCAGGAACTTAGAGAGAGGAACCAGGCTCTGAGGGGTGGCCAGTCCTCTTCTGGCTGTGCCGGGTGAAGATTGAAATAGATTAAAAGAGTACATGGCCATTAAGGCAGTAGCCAAAATAAAATGCAATTGAATAAACATGAAATTTAACCAGGTTTCCATCCAACCTTTTTAAGCAAGTAAAGTACATGACGAATAAAAAATGTAATGACAGGCCTAATGGAAACAGAACATTTTTCAATAAACTTTCCAAATGTTGACAAAAGAAAATACACTAGACAAGGTGGGATTGTTTTGTTTCAGTAAAATGAATTATGCGAGAAATGTTGGTGGAAACACTTTTATGTGAAAATATTTATATAATATAATTGAAATATATAGGTCTATAGCTAGGTTTCCATCCAATTGGCGACAGATTTTCATGCAAATATTCTAAAATCTGCATACGCTCATTTCCCTCCAGAGATGTTTCTTCCATCAAATTTACTTGTTGCGGATAAAAGGCTGTTGGTGATGATGTAGTGCACATAAAATACCTTTTACGTTTAAATTTGCATGTACCGAAACAAGTGAAATGTTTTTTTCCCACTCTACTGATGGTTTTTCACCAAAAAATGTTACGTTGTATACAGGGATGCAAACTGGCGAGGGCCCATAAAGGTGACACTTTTTTTTGCACTGAAACATGCAACAAGTCCCTGCTAGGGGGAGGTTTTAATTATACAACAAATACTATGATCTACATGATCAGTCTGTGTGTAAAATAAAAAGTGGTTAATGTGAACCTAACTCACAGCTAGAAAATGTAAGGAAAGCAATCCAATGTTATGTGTTGCCTAGACTTTACTGCAAATGACACAAGTCTTGAGAAAAAACAATACACTAATATTGCAGTTAGCCTCGACAGCCTTTATAACAGAACGCGTGTGACCACACACATCTAAATATTGCACTTGGGGAAAAAAACATATTAAAGTAGAAATAGAATTAAACAAACATTCTATTTTTGCTCTATTATAGAGGTCACTATAGTAGATATTGATCAAGTGTACAAGGCTACATGTGTGCAAAAATAACATTCACTGAGTACAAATATAATAATCCCCCCTCACTCACACACAAGTGTTACTGTCAAGTAACACAACAAAAGCAATATTTTTGGGCTACACTGCACATTATTACATTTGACACTTTCTGCCTGTGGTCATCTGTTCTACAATGTGCCAGCAGAGAATGATACCCTTTGTTGGCATAATTGATCTCTTTCATTGTATTGAAAAAGTCAGAAAGAGGGATAGTGTGTGGTGTTCTTTTCACCATAGTGGCATCCAGCTTAAGCCAGGCCCAGCTCCAGCTCCACTTGATCCCTGAATCCACGTGTTTAACAAGCAACGCCTAATTTTCACCTAATTCTCTCATTCGGAATTAACCACATACTGTAGAGGGAAAACATTAGTGCACAGAGAGTAGTTAGTTTATTAGCTAGTTAACTAGTTTGTTAGTTAACTAGTTAACATTTCATCCAGATTGCCAGGATCCAGTAAGCAACTAACCCATTATACCTTGAGGAACGGCAAGGAGTCGTATACCAGTTAACGTTAATATTATAGCGAATTGGTTAGGTTACTAACGTTAGCTCATCTGATGTTGTGCTGTCTGACTTTATTAGCCAGCTAATTTTCACACAATAAACTCAAATATTTGATCATCACCTTCTCACCCCTGTCTCTGTGGTCAGGTTTCTCACCAACCTCTTCGATATCATTCAGGGGACTTTAACTGGCAAACTGATGGCTTTCCACTCTCCTCTGTCTTTCCAGAGCGCACGCTGATACTGTAACTAGCACATTGGCTGTCTCATATCTCTTCAGTAACATGCTGCATTCTGTTGTTATGTGAATGATTGGCTCCAAACGTGCATCACTCGTTCGCTTACAGCCAGTGATCCAAAGGCCCAAACTTTTCTCATTGGATCTACACGAATCACATACAGTTGAAGTCGGAAGTTTACATACACGTTAGCCAAATACATTTAAACTCTGTTTTTCACGATTCCTGACATTTAATCCGAGTAAAAATTCCGTTTTAGGTCACTTAGGAGCACCACTTTATTTTAAGAACGAGAAATGTCAGAATAATAGTAGAGAGAATGATTTATTTTAGATTTTATTTCTTTCATCACATTCCCAATGGGTCAGAAGTTTACATACACTCAATTAGTATTTGGTAGCATTGCCTTTAAATTGTTTAACTTGGGTCAAAAGTTTTGGGTAGCCCCTCCACAAGCTTCACACAATAAGTTGGATGAATTTTGGCCCATTCCTCCAGACAGAGCTGGTGTAACTTTGTCAGGTTTGTAGGCCTCCTCGCTTTTTCAGTTATGCCCACAATTTTTCAATGGGAGGGGGGTCAGAGCTTTGTGATGGCCACTCCAATACCTTGACTTGTTGTCCTTAAGCCATTTTGCCACAACTTTGGAAGTATGCTTGGGGTCATTGTCCATTTGGAAGACCCATTTGCGACCAACTTTAACTTCCTGACTGATGTCTTGAGATGTTGCTTCATTATATCCACATCATTTCCCTCCCTCATGATGCCAACCTATTTTGTGAACTGCACCAGCCCATCCTGCAGCAAAGCACCCCCAAAACATGATGCTGCCACCCCCGTGCTTCACGGTTGGGATGGTGTTTTTTTGCTTGCAAGCCTCCCCCTTTTTCCCCCCAAACATAACGATGGTCATTATGGCCTAACAGTTCTATTTGTGTTTCATCAGACCAGAGGACATTTCTCCAAAAAGTATGATCTTTGTCTCCATGTGCAGTTGCAAACCGTAGTCTGGCTTTTTTATGGCGGTTTTGGAGCAGTGGCCTTTTCCTTGCTGAGCGGCCTTTCAGGTTATGTCGATATAGGACTCGTTTTACTGTGGATATAGATACTTTTGTACCCGTTTCCTCCAGCATCTTCACAAGGTCCTTTGCTGTTGTTCTGGGATTGATTTGCACTTTTCGCACCAAAGTACATTAATCTCTAGGAGACAGAATGAGTCTCCTTCCTGAGCGGTGTGACAGCTGCGTGGTCCCATGGTGTTTATACTTGCGTACTATTGTATGTACAGATGAACATGGTACCTTCAGGCACTCCCATGGATGAACCAGACTTGTGGAGGTCAACAATTATTTTTTGTCTTGGCTAATTTCTTTTGATTTCCCCATAATGTCAAGCAAAGAGGCACTGAGTGAAAGTAGGCCTTGAGATACATTCACAGGTACACCTCCAATTGACTCAAATTATGTCAATTAGACTATCAGAAGCTTCTAAAGCCATGACATGATTTTTGGAATTTTCCAAGCTGTTTAAAGGCACAGTCAATTTAGTGTATGTAAATTTCTGACCCACTGGAATTGTGATGCAGTGAATTATAGTGAAACAATCTGTAAACAATTGTTGGAAAAATTACTTGTATCATGCACAAAGTAGATGTCCTAATCGACTTGGCAAAACTATAGTTTGTTAACAAGAAATGTGTGGAGTGTTTAAAAAACGAGTTTAAATGACTCCAACCTAAGTGTATGTAAACTTCCGACTTCAACTGTAGGTCACCGAATTTTGGATAAAAAAAAGGCGAATTTCGCCGAAAGGTGACTAGTTTGCATACCTGTATGTAGCGAGTGTGGGGGTGGGGCTCAGTTTTTTTTTTATAGTAATGTATACTTTTTGTTGTTGCTCAATCTGATGCATAAACCCCTGGTAGTCATCTTGGTTTTCATTTTAAGATTATTTTTTATCCTTCACGTGTATAACAATTTCAGACACTGGCAACTTTGTATTCGTAGTCAACTTTGTTGTGAAGTTAACAGCGGTCTATATCGGCAGTTTAGCGGAGATCTTCAGTGTATTAAGTGATTCGGTAAGGAAAAAACGCATCTAACAACGCACTTCACTGTTCTGTGAGTGGTCTGAGGCAGTAGGTAAATAACGTCCGTTTTCAAGTGCAACTTTAGTAGCGATGGCTTTTAATGATGCTCCTACGAAGTTGTTAACGATGAATTTAACCTTAAAATGCTTTTGGAAAACCAGGCCGTCACTGGGAAATAGTGCCACCTGCTGAAAACTTTGTCAGTACAACAATCGCATGACAACCTAATGGTCAACATCCTCAGAAAAGTTGCAATATAACTCAATTGATAATTGTTATGTATAGGTCTTTCTATTGTTTTGACCTCTTCATTCAGTTAGATTAAGTGTTAACATTTTATTTTTTACTCAATTTGGTATAGGTACAGGGTACAGCAAACCACTCTTAATTGTGCCTTTAAAGTGAAGTTATCGTCTCAGAATTTCTGGGATTGGACAGTGCTCCCAATCTGAGACGTGCAGCTCAGAGGAGTGGTGGGTGTTTTTCTTCTGAACCTAGAGATTAACACAATACAAGGTGAAATGTAATATCTGGGGAAAATAGGGTAGAAAAGTGCTTATATAAATAGTTTACCCCTTTCCCATTGCTGGCACAGATACCTTTTTATTAAAAAAAAAGAATCAATGGTTGATGCATGATTGAAGCAATACCAAGAATATGCATTACATCCCCATCATTTTGCAGGTAGAAAGGTTGACTTGAGTGATACGGGAAAAGTTTTAAAATGGGACCCATTTACCACGAGCCTTCAGACAGTGTTAACACTCACTAGCTACATGCAACTGGAAACCATCTTCTACAGTTATTCATCTTGGGGTTTGTACAGTTTAATGTTGTCAAGGGGGAGAGAACATGGGTGTATTCATTACGCAATCTGTTTAGTTAAGAACCAAAACAGATTAAAATGAGTTTCTATTGGACAAATTCAGGTAGGTCCCTCCCCGTTCCGTTAAGAAATGCTTAATTTAAAAAAAAATGTTTTGCAACAGAATCTGCGGAATACATACACCCCATGTGTATGGCTCTTAGTATCATCTACCTTAATAATAAATTAAGTTAAAAACTATACCAAAGGTTTTCAAATCTTGCTCATGTTGAAAGGATACAAGAAACATTTACAAAATAATACCTGTGGCAAAATAAACTTTGAATATTTAAAAATCATTCTGAATCCCTACTAACACGCGTACTGACAAATAGACCAACATTGGTTTCCAATTAACATTTCATGGCAGCTATTGTATTTAGTAGGAAATTTAATTTTTTGATTTTGTGCAGGAGGAAACCCTATCAAAAACAGCTTTTGGTCACACTAAGTGTTCCAATTGGTATATTTCAGTTATTAATCTTCTGTTACTGTATACATTTTTTTTTATAAAATATTTTATTCATACAATCATTTTAACTATATCAACATGACTATTTAACTGAGTGGCAAGATGGACAGAACCTCATAAGAACAATAGTATATAAACGAATGCAAAAAAAAAAAAATCTGTATCCATTACATTTCGCTCTTCATTCAGTTCCAACTTTCTGTACAACTGTCTGTAATAGCCTATTATGAATATTGCTGGTCCTGATCTGTTGAAGTTAGTGCAGCAGCAGCTCTGACTGGGCTTGCACTGCCCTCTACTGGTGATCCAGGCAGAGAGCTGTGAGTTGCAGGAACAGGCTGGCAGGAACCACATATCACACCGGGCCGTTCACAGCTGCCTCTGGTGAGGTCACACTCTGCTGTGTTCTGTAGGGGTGCAGAAAGAGAGGCTACAATGTAACATTCTGGATGACTACACTAGTTATAAGACATGCCAGACTGTGGAAATCCGCAGCACAACCTTTGATTCTAGCTGCCACTTACTTGGCTTTGTCCATTGCTGTTCCTTCTTCTAGAGGACCATTAACAGCATCACTGGAGACTTTAGATTTTTCTGTATCTGAATGTTTTGCACTGCTGAAAGGGAGGAAATTAGAGGAGCTCATGAGCTGCTGGTGGACAATTAGAACAGGTACAACAGCATGTCTGAAAACAGCTCACTAGTGCTAGACCGTTCCACTGAAGGTATGAGTTCACTGTATGGTCATGGAGCCAGACCTTGGTTTCAAACAGTTGCTGGCAGGCTGGACTGATGCAGACACACCCTTCTCTGGTGTTCTACTCTCCCCCACAGTGTACTTCGCAGATGTGTCCTCTGAGGTAGACTTCTCATCCTCACTGCAGAGGAAAGGAACAAATTTACAGAGCTCTTGCCATTTCTAAATATACAGACCCCCCCGTTAAGACAATGGCCAGAAAAGACGGACGCATGCAGAATGGGACAGAAAGACCACAAAGCGATGGGGTAAAGAAAAAAAGTGTTGAAATGTGGTTGGCGGTTAAAAATGGATGCAGGGATCATAATGTACACTAAATGGAAAGCAGCAGCAAATTCTCTGACCATCCACTTACAGGAGTTTACCTCTTTAAGGGTGAGCTTGCTTTGAGGAGCAGAGCATGGGGTGATTATGACCATTTTAGAAACTCACTGAATGGATCAAACTCATGTCAGCCATCAGTCTTGCTTTTTGTCATTAAACCACCGCGATTACTATGCAAAACTAATACGCACCAGGACATTATGTATTTGGGTTCTACAGCCAAAGTTACATAATCATTGAAGAGGAAGTTGTAAGGTAAGCTATTTAATTTAACCAGGCAAGTCAATTTAGAACCAATTCATAATAACCTGGCACAGTTAAGTGTATTCACTAAAAACAACTACCTAGATAGCATTTTGAAGGTCTTTGATTTTTACATGCAATTTAAAAAATGAAGCTAATTTCAAGTAGAGCCGAGTTTTGCATGATAACAGGCTTACTCTACTGCTAGTCTAAGACTCATCTCTCCAGTTTATTCCAGCCACCTCAATGCCATGTGCTGCGAACTGAAGCCAATGAGATACCAGCACAGGGAAGGGTGGATACATAATGAAGACCGCTTTCGCCAATCCACACCACAAAGAGAAAATGGCCAATTCAGAAAGCCTGGGAATGGCTAATCCTGAGTGCCGATGGCCATTTCATGACATCATTGAGGACGAGCAACGACCAAATCATTACATCGGAGATAGACATGCATATGGAGATGGCAAAATAATTAATAATTTAAAAATAAATAAAACTAAAACTCAGTGGCTGACATGAAAACAAGACACAGCAGACTTTTCCCCCCCGATTGGCTGTACATACCGATAAGATTTCAACACTCTGAAGCCACACGCACACCAGAGAGAAAGAGGAAGCTCATGTTGTAAGTGTTGCAGTTAAAGTGAAGGACAGTTTCTCAAACAACAAAAGGACAGCAATGTAGGTTGGGAAGATTTGGTGATACGTAAATGGTACATCGATATTTATACAAGTCAACTGGAGTGTCCCTGCCTTGCCTGGCTGGAAATCACCCAGTGTAGGGAGAAAACTTGGCAAGGCACAGAGGTCAATTCCACATGCACTGTGAGGTGAATGGCTGTGTTGTAAGGGAAGGATTGGTGACAGGGGGAAAGGGGTATGGTGTGTTATCAGAAGCCGTACCTCTTGAAAACAGCCGTTTCAGTTTTGGCATCTACAGTAAGGCTAACTGTCTCCTTCATGGATCCATTGGTGACCGTCTCAGTGGTGATAGTCTCCTCCGCGTCCGAGCCTCCGGCTTTCCTTCCAGGGGAGCTGGCTGGCTGGGCTGCCTCGTCCCCTGGCCACTGGTCAGAAACTGGGACATCACACAGGGATAGCATCATTACAGTGATCAATGAGTAAGAAGTAAAATGCTTATTCCTGTATGGCACTGTGGCAAAGCTCACCTTCAGGCTGCAGTGGTGCGTTGACACCCAAGGGGTCTCCTGTCCCTATGCAGGTCTCCATCGCTACTGGGGAATTGTTCCTCAAAGGATCTTTGGGGCTGGAAGATCAAAAGTAAAAGGTCTTTAATTTGTCCTCCTAAAATAGCCAAAATCAAATATAGAATGCATGGAAAGGGAATAAACTGAACACCAGTCACCACCATCCAAAAGTATGTGGACACCTGCTTGTCGAACATCTCTTTCCAAAAATTATGCTCATTAATATGGAGTTGGTCCCCCCCTTTGCTGCTATAACAGACTCCACTCTTCTGGAAGGCTTTCCACTAGATGTTGGAACATTGTTGCAGGGACTTGCTTCCATTCAGCCACAAGAGCATTAGCAAGGCCAGGCACTGATTTCATGCTATTAGGCCTGGCTCGCAGTTGGCGTTCCAATTCATCCCAAAGGTGTTTGATGGGGTTGAATTCAGGGCTCTGTGCAGGCCAGTCAAATTCTTCCACACCGATCACAACAAACCATTTCTGTATGGACCTCGCTTTGTGCAGTGGGGCATTATCATGCTGAAGCAGGAAAAGGCCTTCCCTAAACTATTGCCACAAAGTTGGAAGCACAGAATCGTCTAGAATGTCATTGTATGCTGTAGCGTTAGTGAGTGTTGCAACCGGGGACGGACTATTTTTAAGCGCTTCAGCACTCAGTGGTCTCGTTCTGTGAGCTTGTGTGGCCTAACACTTTGCAGCTGAGCCTTTGTTGCTCCTAGACGTTTCCACTTCACAATAACAGCACTTACAGTGGACCGGGGTAGCTCAAGCAAGGCAGACATTTGATAAACTGACTCGTTGAAAAGGTGGCATCCTATGACAGTGACATGTTGAAAGTCACGGAGCTCTTCAGTAAGGCCATTCTACTGCCAATGTTTGTATATGGAGATTGCATGACTGTGTGCTTGGTTTTTTACACCTGCCAGCAACGGGTGTGGCTGAAATAGCCAAATCCACTAATTTGAAGGGGTGTCCACATATTTCTATATAGCATGTACATGGGAGGATAACAATATGGAAACGTGTGCGGCAATCGTGCCACATAAAGTCTTGGGACCGAGGCTGGTGGAATGAACCCTTACTTGACTGGTGAGAAGTTGCTAGAGAAGTCTGCCCAGCCCGTGGCTGTGTCAGGGGAAGCATTGGGGGAGCTCCATCCAGCAGATTCTGGTAGGACTGCAGGGGAGGAAGGGGATGCTGTGGCAGTAGTGGTGGCTGGGCCAGGTGCTCTGATCGACGTAGAACTCCCAGTGTCCATGGGTATGTCGTCAAAGTTAGCTGTCCACACAGGCCCTGAAACGACAGGGCAACCGTCACAAAAAAGCCAGCCAAGACAAATCATGCAGCATTTTCTTGAGGAGATCACACCAGACAGACCTACCTAACCACCAACCCAACCGTGTCAGTCCGGGACAATCACTCACCCTCACCCGTGTCCACCTCCATTCTGTCATCAGAGCTGGCGTTGTTAGGCTCAAAGGGATCACGTTTCACATCCTCCTCCTCAGAGTCTGTGCTCTCCTCACTATCTGTACTGCCAGAGCTCCTAATGGTTCAAGTCACAAAATGGACAGAAGTCTTTAAAATAATCAGCAGGTGCCTTGAATAGGCCTCAGAAGGTAAGCCGTTAGTCATTTCAGATATTTAATTTACTTATGGCCAAAAGGCGCTGCCGTACCGAGGACATCTCTGAGCTTCAGGTGCGAAAGTGATATCTTTCTCATCCCAGATGTCCTCCTCATCAGAGCCTGCATCTTCAAACTGCTGGATCTTCTCCTTACAGCAGGCCTCAAACAGAGCTATATTTGCCTGGAAGACAACACCAGTACCAGGGTAAAGCACAAGATGCACAAAAAGACATGCTTCCACTTCATTTACTGTACATGGAGAAAAAACAAAGAAAATAAGTATGTGCACCTTTTTCATATTCATACGTAAAGGAATTTCAAACATCAGCATTGGCTAATACTATGTACAGCATTATAAAAATGGTGAACTTCAATGTTTTGGGAGTTAGTGTAGCAGTTTTATTTTTACTACATCTAGCCTAGAGCACAGTTGGAAAGGACAACCATTTCTATATAATTGTATAATACATTACATTAAAATACTTACACTTTCATTTGTATTCAAGGAAAAATTGATGTCTGATATTCTATCAAAGGGAATACTGAAATGTTAAAGAAAAGAGTTTAGTTTAGTTATATTAGTGAGACAATGACTTCACAACATGGCTTCAGGACTCCTCCCGACAGAGGCCCAGTAACAGGTAGAAGGACAATGATGGCACACTAACTCACATTAAAAACAGCTTTTGCAGAAACCCCATCAGCCATTCTCCACAGGAACCCAAACACTAGCAGATTCCCCACATAACAACCAGATCCAGACAGAAGTGGCATAGAGGGCAGAAGTGTGCTACTTACTCCAAACTAAACTGAATTTTCCAATTACAAAGTTACTGTTCTAGACTCTGGTCCAAGCAAACCACCAGTCTATTGACAGTGACAAGTATTTTGAACTTTACAGTCATGTATCCAATTTAATGGTAGGCCTGTATAATAACAGCTAGTTATATGGAATCATAAAGAAATTTGACTCGTGTGTTGCCGAATTCACACTGGCATCCAATTTAGATACAGCTTTATTTCTCCACACTAGAGATATCACTATCCAAACAGTGGCATTTATTGTCATATGTAGATGTTAAATTACAAACATGTGACCTAAACCTTGTGCAGAGAAAGAAACTGGTTTGCACACCTTTGCTACGTTAAACAGATAATATATTAGAGTTCTAGTCTCCCCAAACCCTCATTAAAAAACCACAACCAATGTAATAGTAGGTTATGAACAAAACATCATGCAGGATCAGTACTCACTCCACGACATCATCCTGATCGGCAAACTCTTCGTCATTGAAGCCAAACTGCTCAATAAAATTGGACGTCATTTGTTGCATCTGATAATCAGAAAAGGCCTGGCAAACCCAGGACCAACGATAATGATATAGTCTTGGCACTTACAAAAGTCTTCAAGTTCTACAATTCAAAACAATTGGCTAGTACTGTAGCTATTGGTTAATAGTTAAGATTAAGAGCACATGCATACTTACATGTTTAATGTTAGTTTTTAAATCATATATCAGTACTACTACGAGACAAGTCCAGTATAATAATGTTATCAACAATTACAAACACTATAAATATGCAGATTTAGCAGTGCGTCTACAGTCTTATCCAGTTACAGACTTACCTGTTGTAGAGAGGAATCCTGGTGGAATCCGCTGTCCTTGAAGTCTACCTCATCATCACTGGATGAGTGAATATGGTGTGTGTTCACCTAGGGCACAATGCAAACAACCTTATTACTAAGAGGACAACCATTAGACCTTCTTCAAACAGCTTTGGCACTACTGGCACCTCAACTTCCAGTGTAAATAATTTGCAAACATTTTGGCATCGAGTAACAGGTGTCTGGATCAGACTTACTAGGTCTACAGTGTTTCTCTTGTTTGTGTCAGCTAGCTGACCAGAAGTGAAGGCCTCCCATCTCTCTTTGTCATCCTCTGTGAGCTCTGAAACACAAAGCAAAACAAATGTTATTAGTCACAGGCACCGAATACAACAGTAGACCTTAGAGTGAAATGCTTACTATCGAGCCCCTAACTAACAATGCAGTTAAAAAATAACATAAGAAATAAAAGTAACATGTAATTAAAGAGCAGCAGTAAAACAATAGCAAGACAACACACAGGGGGGGCACCGGTTAGTTAAGGTAATATGTACACGTAGGTAGAGTTATTAAAGTGACTATGCATAGATGATAACAGAGTAGCAGCACAGCGTAGCAGCCGTGTAAGAGGTGGAGAGGGGGTGCTCTCGATGGCGCAGCTGTGGAACCTTTTGAGGATCTGAGGACCCATGACAAATCTTTTCAGTTTCCTGAGGGGGAAAACGTTTTGTCATGCCCTCTTCACGGCTGTCTTGGTGTGCTTGGACAATGTTAGTTTGTTGGTGAAGTGGACACCAAGGAACTTGGAAGCTCTCAATCTGCTTCCACTGCAGCAGAGTCGATGAGAATGGGGGCGTGCTTGGTCCTCTTTTTCCTGTAGTCCACAATAATCTCCTTTATCTTAATCACGTTGAGGGAGAGGTTGTTGTCCTGGCACCACACAGCCAGGTTAGGACCTCCTCCCTATAGGCTGTCTTGACATTTTTCAGGCCTACCACTGTTGTGTCATCTGCATACTTAATTAATGATGGTGTTGGAGTTGTGCAGTCATGAGTGAACGGGAAGGACAGGAGGGAACTGACCACATACCCAAGGGGCCCGTGTTGAGGATGTGTTGTTACCTACCCTTACCACCTGGGGGTGGCCCGTCAGGAAGCCCAGGACCTAGTTGCAGAGGGAAGTGTTTAGTCCCAGGGTCCTTCGCTTATTGATGAGCTTTGAGGGCACTGTGGTGTTGAACACTGAGCTGTAGTCAATGAATAGCATTCTCACATAAGTGTTCCTTTTGTCCAGGTGTGAAAGTACAGTGTGGAGTGCAATAGCGACAGCATCATCTGTGGATCTGTTGGGGTGATATGCAAATTGGAGTGGGTCTAGGGTTTCTGGGATAATGGTGTTGACGTGAGCCATGACCAGCCTTTCAAAGCACTTCATGGCTACAGACGTGAGTGCTACGGGTGGGTAGTTATTTAGGCAGGTTACCTTAGTGTTCTTGGCACAGGCACTATGGTGGTCTGCTTAAAACATGTTGGTATTACAGACTCGGAGAGGGAGAGGTTGAAAATGTCATTAAAGACACTTGCCAGTTGGTCAGCGCATGCTCGCAGAATACGTCCTGGTAATCCGTCTGGCCCTGCTGGCCCTGTTGACCTGTTTAAAGGTCATCACATCGGCTGCGGAGAGCATGATCACAGTCTCCCGGAACAGCTGATGCTCTCATGCATGTTTTAGTGTTACTTGCCTCGAAGCGAGCATAGAAGTAGTTTAGCTCGTCTGGAAGGCTTGTGTCACTGGGCAGCTCTCAGCTGTGCTTTCCTTTGTAGTCTGTATTGGTTTGCAATACCTGCCACATCCGATGAGCGTGAGAGCCGGTGTAGTACAACTCAATCTTTGTCCTGTATTGACGTTTTGCCTGTTTGATGGTTCATTGGAAGGCATAGCAGGATTTCTTAGAAGCTTGTGGGTTAGAGTCCCACTCCTTGAAAGCAGCAGCTCTAGCCTTTAGCTCAGTGCGGATGTTGCCTGTAATCCATGGCTTCTGGTTGGGTATGTACGCACGGTCAATGTGGGGACAGCGTCATCGATGCACTTATTGATGAAGCAAGTGACTGATGGTGTACGCCTTAATGCCAACGGAGGAATCCCGGAACATATTCCAGTCTGTGCTAGCAAAAGAGTCCTGTAGCTTAGCATCCGCTTCATCTGACCACTTTTTTATTGATCTAGTCACTGGTACTTCCTGCTTTTTTATTTATTTTAATTGTACCTTTATTTTACTAGGCAAGTCAGTTAAGAACAAATTCTTATTTTCAATGACGGCCTAGGAACAGTGGGTTAACTGCCTGTTCAGGGGCAGAACGACAGATTTGTACCTTGTCAGCTCGGTTACTAGTCCAACGCTCTAACCACTAGGCTACCCTGTAAGCAGGAATCAGAAGGATAGAATTATGGTCAGATTTGCCAAATGGAGGGAGAGCTTTGTATGCGTCTCTGTGTGTAGAGTAAAGGTGGTCCAGAGTTTGTTTTTCCTCTGGTTGCACATTTAACATGCTGATAGAAAATTGGTAAAACGGATTTAAGTTTCCCTGCATTAAAGTCCCCGGCTTCTAGGAGCGCCGCCTCTGGGTGAGCGTTTTCTTGTTTGCTAATGGTGGAATACAGCTCATTCAATGCTGTCTTAGTGCCAGTCTCTGACTGTGGCAGTATGTAAACAGCTACTAAAAATACAGATGAAAACTCTAGGTAGATAGTTTGGTCTAAAGCTCATCATGACATACTCTACCTCAGGCATGCAATAGCTCGAGACTTCCTCAGATATCGTGCACCAGCTGTTATTTACAAAAATACATAGCTGCCACCAGACACCATGGTTCTATCCTGCCAGTGCAGCGTATAACCAGCCAGCTGTATGTTGATAGTGTCGTCTTTCAGCCACGTCTCCGTGAAGCATAATATATTACAGTTTTGAATGTCCCGTTGGTAGATTAATCTTTCGCGTAGGTAATTTATTTTATTGTCCAAAGATTGCACATTTGCTAGCATAACCGAAGGCTACTGTGTTATTGACTTGTTAATTGTTTACTTACTCCATATGTAACTTTGTGTTGTCTGTTCACACTGCTATGCTTTATCTTGGCCAGGTCGCAGTTGCAAATGAGAACTTGTTCAACTAGCCTACCTGGTTAAATAAAGGTGAAATAAAAAATAAAAAGTGGGGGTTTATTTGATCGCCTACGAATTCTCAGAAGGCAGCCCGTACTCTGGCCACTTTTCCTCCGCCTCCTCTTCACGTAAATCACAGGGATCTGGGCCTGCTTCCGAGAAAGCGGTATATTGTTCGCGTCGGGCTTGTCAGACTCGTTAAAGGAAAAAAAGGATTCTGTCAGTCCGTGGTGAGTAATCGCAGTCCCGATGTCCAGAAGTTATTTTCGGTCATAAGAGACGGTAGCGGAAACATTATGTGCAAAATCTGTGAAAAAATAAGTTGCAAATAAACGAACAAAAAACAATCGATTGGGGGCACGTAAAAACGTCAACCTTCTCCAGCGCCATTTTATGAGTCACACATATAAATAACACAAGATTAGTCTATTCCACCTCAATACAGTAATTCATTTTAGGAGCTCCAACTTCAAATTTCTGATGGGACATGACACCTCAAAGCACACTCACCTGAGATGAGCTGCTGTATCTTCGCACCATTGGGGCCCTTGTCGCTGTTGTGCACTATTGAGTTGGCTATTCTGGTCAAGTGCCCCATGTAGCCCCGTCTACGTCCACCCTCACCCCTGAAACAGGAAAAACACGCGTATTGAAGCCTATATGAACATTATGGTGACATTTCTTACACTACATTCAGCCTTGTTAAGGGTAAAAACCAAACAGCTCATAAGAGAGTTAGAAAAATATGCAAAGTCCAGTGGTCTAGTAACAATAGCATTATGGTCTAAAATTCATAGTGGAATGAGAAAAAAGACAACAGTACTTACTGCTCCTTCTCATTGGAGCTCCATGCATCAAGAATTCTCTGGATAAACTGGCACTTCTGAAACAGCTAAAACACAGAGCAAAAAGCAGTTAATTGACTTGTCTGACATGAATGCCATCGATATAAAGGGTGATAAAGCCTCACGTGTTTGATGAGGTGGCTTTCTCTGACAGGCTCTTGGTCCTGATCTCTGTTGATTTCGGGGTTTTCACTTTGGGCTGGGGGCATTGCTAGGATCATCGCAGTGCAGATTTCAACTTGTATATGTAGGAAGTTATTCCATATATAGTTGAAGTACATGTCCTGAGAATAAATGGAGAGAGAAAGACAGCCATTAATTACACATCCCAAATCTAGTTGTTGAAATGCTCATCATTCCTGTTGACCTTGGTTATGAGATGGGGTAGTAAGGGAACCAGTGTCAAAAGAAAGTGAAAACCCTGTGCACAGCATTAAGTCTAGATCATGGTGCTGGTTTTGGTAGGAAAAACTAGTACGCCAAAACAAGTAAAAAACACAAAAAGACAGGCAACTGACAAGTATGACTCCAAGAGTGTTGAGGTTGATCAGCTCCATGTTGATAATATGAGTGTTGGTCTGCAGGAGGCTGGCCACAAGACGGACCACACTCAACCGGGTGTTGCCCACTGGGGGGTCCAGCATGCCCCATGTGGTTTTCATTATATTCTTCTGCAAATGTGGGGATGAAAGGAACAATCAGGGTCTCGTTCAGTCTATATTCATTTAACTTGGTAATGCAAATAAAACCACCATTGGAGTGCACATGTAGAGTCAATTAGAAGAAGGACCACCGACTGAAGATAAATGACTCAAAGTTAAAAAGTTTGAGATAGAAGGATCACAAAAAACAGAAATGTAGTATAAGTTTATTGAAAATATTGTGGTAGTTATATTTCACTCAAGTGGATAGCAAGGAGGACAACCTACTCTAATGAGCTTACTAATCTAAGAAATGTGTGCACTTTTTACTGTGTGTGTAACACTATAGGTATGTAAAGTATTACCTTTGGGGGTTCCAGCAGCAGTTGATGGAAGTCTTTGAGCCTGGGCCTGACAGCCTCCAGAATGCTCTGATTGACTGAGAAGGATGGGTGGCTCATACCAGGGGGACAGATCTCCAAATGGCCTTCGAACCTGTACATGACAAAAAGTATTTAGTATTTTATTAGGATCCCCAAAGCCACAGCTACTCTTCCTGGGGTCCACATAAAACACATTAATAGACAAGGTCAGAACTATGTGCATTTCAAAAATACACAATTTCATACATTTATTCCATCATAATAATAATAATAATAATAATGTGATTCATAGACACTACTGAATGCAAGTGTAACACACAAAAACGGAAATGCAATAAGGAGGTGCGTTGTCAAACCGGCAGACACTTCTCGTTAGATTCCCGACATGAATAAAGCCACCTTGTTTCTATAGTAACTGGGTCTCCAGGGGTATTATAGACTTTACAGTTATCACCCGCAATGTGTTTGAGGTAACATGTAATCTCTTAAACTTGCAAGCCTTTTGTTACAGTTACCACCTGCTATGGGTATCATTAGGTAAAATGCAACATTCATTAACATGCAGAAATAACCAGGACTTGAACAAAAGAGCAGCATATCAGACAAGTCTAACAACTCATCACTAATAGTATCTTAAAACACTATACCACACAACCAAACCAACATCAAACCCAAAACAGGACATTGTGAACTTACGCTGGTCTTCGTGTCTCAAAGAGTGTCAGGAGAATCTGAATTACACTGACTATGGCAGAGTCATTTTTCTCTTTGTCAAAGATGTTGGATAGCAACTGCTCCACAGTCTCTTGTCTGAGAAATGGGAGGGGGATAAAATATCATGCTTTTGCCAGGACAATAAAGTCATACTTTGAATATCATGATAGCAACAAGTTTTCTTCGCTGAAAGAATCAAGCAGAGGTTGTTGATTTACTTTTCCAGTGTGGCCAGTAAGGGATCAGGCTCAGAGCAGCCCTGCACTTGGAACATCTGATCTCTGCTGAGGCGGATTATTTCACACAGAGACTGGGATGCGTTGGAGTGCCTCTGCGTGAGGAGAGAGAGAGACTTGTAAAAACACTGTCTGAAGAAACAGTACTCCACACAAATGGTTAATGAAATGCAACTTACATCCTCATCCTGAGAAGGTTGGACCATATCAACAAGCCTCTGGATCACCTTCTCCTCATTCAGCCACTGTGGATGAATAAGTTACAGGTTGATGATGATTAATCATTAAGAAAATGGACAGAAACTTCAAAACTAAGAAAACTCCAACACTCACATTTAAGACATCTTGTCTGAGCTGCTGTGGTTCAATGCAGGTCAGCATTCTGAGCAGCAAGTCCATGATGGCGGAGGTCCCTATGTGTTTAATCATTAAGTCCACAAAGTCTTCCCTCTTCCGCAGAAACTCCACAATCTACAAGAGATAGTTTGTTTAGAAGACACTCTTCTTCTCAAGCTTTAACAAGACACGGCAGCATGTCAAACTCTTCAAAATCACACTGATTATGACTAGCGGTCTGTACTGATCTCACCTGTTCTGGTTTCCTGCCGATGAGGATGCTAAGGACCTTGCTGAAGAAGCTGGCCAGTAAAGGGTTGAGTGGAGAGTCCCTTTGCAAAAATCCATAAAGTTTCATCAGCAAACTTTCATCTTCTCCCAGTCTGTCATTGATCTGTCCAACGTCCGAGGTAAGGAGTTCACACGATATGTTGGGGTACCTGCAAATAGCGCAAATACATCATTTGGTGATTTACCGAGTACAGCTGGCCAACTACACAAAACACAAAGTTCCTGTATTAATGACAGCCTAGCAAGTCATGCTTGCCCCCTTGGGGTTGTAAGGGTATTCCCTTATGACGTAAACACATGAACGCAAGGGAAGCTGAAAGAAATTCAGAATCATTCTCAAAACCGTGTGTATGAATCTCACTCACTTGTACTTGATCTTCTCCTCTACATCATCACTTGGCTCCTGTGTGATGTAGGTGACCAGGTCCACCATGCACTGAGGCCGCACCAGGAAGTCCACCAGTTTGTGGTTCTGGGCCTTGCACTCCTGCAGAACATCCTCCTCGTCCATCACCTCAGTCAGAGTCACATCCTCCTTCTCCAGGAGGGTGTCAATGTGAGACGTTGTGTGTAGATCAAACTTCCAAAACATGATGCTTCTGCAAGGAAGTAAAATGGTCATAAGGCAAATGGGAAAACACTCAGTGACTAAAAGTACACGGCGCAGGTTGAGAGGAGGTAGTCAAATGGAAAGTAGGTGGTCAAACTGATAGCTTCACAAACGTACCTGACTGGGGTAGAGTCCGTCCAGAGGTTAAAAATAAAATAATGCTTGTGCTCTTTGGGAGTTCTGGCCCATTACAGGCTTCACAGACAGCAGTGACGAGAGACCTTTGGACACAGGACACATACAGCAGAATGACCACCTCGGCCTCAACAGATCAACGCACACCTGAAAGAAAGAACCGAATTTAGCCATCAGAGCATATTACTCCCTGCACTGGAAACAACTTTTGGTATTTACTATGTGAGATTTATTATGTTAAATATTAAGTGCTACTGAAACAAGTAGCAATTTAAGATATGTAATTAACTGAATTAACATTCATTTCTAAAATAAGCAATATGATAAACTGCTGAAAACAAATATTTAGCCTAGGTCATAAGACAAACAAAGCCCTAGGAAAGTATTTGGGCCGGTAAACCATGTCTTTTCCATCATGGTAGGAAAAGACTGCACTTCCTTGTCATCATCCCAACAACTTTGCCCAAAACAGAAGGTGTATGCACTTTTTGTTTAAACTTAAAAGCATTAAGAGAAGCTCTACTCAGCAAATCTCTCCTCATGCAAACATACTGGCAACGTCATTGCTTGCACAGAACTTGGTCAAATCACTGTCACATTTTAAAGGAAAATACCACTCAAACACCTATTGGTACCCCCACCCCCCAATTAGTTGATAGTTCAAAAATGTTTTGCATGCGATTATCAGCAGTCAAATTATAGGATTTTTAAGAAGCAAAGTGTCACATCATCATCATCATCATGATGCATTTTGCATCATCAGTCCAATATCTTATCTTGACATGCAAAAACCTTTGACTGTTAACAGCGGACTACTGAATACTACACCAAACGGTAGTTTGAGCGGAAACAAAGCAAACTCTCCTCCACTGTTTCGGTAAAGGACAGAGGGATGGGGCATGAAAAACGTAACAGTCAAATTCAGAGAGCTTTGGATGTATGGACTGACCATTATGATACCAAAATCATAGTTTTAACCATGTTGAGGCTATATAGTGTTTGTTTACTTTGATTACAAACATGGGAGTTAAAAAAAGCTTATATGTTGGGTGCTGATGGGGTACAACAGTTGAATTAATCCCATGAAGCATTTAAGTTACATTCTTCAAGAATAAATGGGTACAAAAATCAAATTTAGAAGTAAAAAAACTGATATAGCAACTGCTTATTTCCCCTTTAAGAGGCAACATAACACTGTGTCAAGAACTCGCTGTAGGAACCATGCAGTGAAATATGTTCAATGCACACAATAGGCATATGACTCAAAATAAACAGATTTTCCTCTGTGTACACCTGGCCCTCAGTACAAAAAAAACCTAAGTATTTTCTTGTGGGGAAGCCTGTGAGAAATAGGGTTAAAGGTTACATAGCAGCCATCTTGGCTTATGCTAAACCAGCACCTCAGATTCATCAATGGCTGAGAGGAAAAAGTTTATTCATAGACTAAGCGGGGGCTGGGGGAGAATTGACATTGGCCCCTGTCCAGGCACATGCATGCTTTGATGAAAGTGTGCAACTCAAATCATTGCTCTATGAAATACAAAACAATGTGATTTTCAAAACACCAGTACACAGAGGTCAAAATGAATGACATGGATAACATTGGTTGTCTGGCATTAATTCTGTCTACCATAGCCAACCAAATAATGTTTAAAACACTGATTTTATGATCAACCAGGAACACAACCGAAGACTGAACAAAGTCCCGTGCCACAAACAGCAATAGGCACTGTCAGCCATTAGTTTCCATCTATTCTAAATAGTGATGCAACGATGACATTTTTGGCCGATACCAATATCCAATATTTTCCATGCAAAAAAACCCTGATACCGATATTTAACATTTTTGCAGTCTTTTAAGCAAGTTAGAGTTAAATAAGAGTTAAATAATGAACACACACGGACACAGCAGTCTAAGGCTCTGCATCTTAGTGCAAGAGGCGTCACTGCAGTCCCTGGTTCGAATCCAGGCTATATCACATCCGACCGGGATTGGGAGTTCCATAGGGTGGCGCACAATTGGCTCAGCGTCGTCCGGGTTTGGCCGTCATTGTAAATAAGAGTTTGTTCTTAACTGACTTGCCTAGTTAAATAAAAGGTTACACACACACCAAAAAGTTGGCATTTACATATGTCCCCATAACCAGTAAAACAATCAAAACCGATTTCTTTCACTTACTTGCTGTGCCGTTTCATTGTTCAGTCATTTAATTTTGAACCAGGATTTATAATGGATGCCGTTTGAGTCTTTGCATGTCAAAAAATGTCAAATAACACTATTTGAAATGTCAAATAAGCTTGTTGACCAATCAGGACCTGAATATGACTGCACATTATAATTTAACGTGTTCATAAATGTACACAGTTATTACACATCGATTAGACTATCACTCGTATTTCATATGTCATCGATACGTACACTATGATGCTGGTAAAGTTGTCTCATGCACCTACAGTGCTGGTCATTAAAAAATGCTAGCTAGCTCACGGATGCAGTGTTCTTCCCCCAAAACATACAGTTGAAGTCAGAAGTTTACATACACTTACATTGTAGTCATTAAAACTGGGTTTTTAACCACTCCACAAATTTCTTGTTAAACTATAGTTTTGGCAAGTCGGGTAGGACATCTACTTTGTGCATGACAAGTCATTTTTCCAACAATTGTTTACAGAGAGATTATTTCACTATCACAATTCCAGTGGGTCAGAAGTTTATATTGACTGCCTTTAAACAGCATGGAAAATTCCAGAAAATTGTGTCATGGCTTTAGAAGTTTCTGATAGGCTAATTGACATAATTTGAGTCAATTGGAGGTGTACCTGTGGATGTATTTCAAGGCCTATCTTCTAACTCAGTGCCTCTTTTCCTGACATCACGGGAAAATCAAAAGAAATCATCTAAGACCTGGAAAATTGTAGACCTCCACAAGGCTGGTTCATCCTTGGGAGCAATTTCCAAATGCCTGAAGGTACCACGTTCACCTGTACAAACAATAATACGCAAGTATAAACACTATGGGACCACGCAGCCGGCATACTGCTCAGGAAGGAGACGCGTTCTGTCTCCTAGAGATGAACGTGCTTTGGTGCGAAAAGTGCAAATCAATCCCAGAACAACAGCAAAGGATGTTGTGAAGACGATGGAGGAAACGGGTACAAAAGTTTCCACAGTAAAACGAGTCCTATATCGACAGAACCTGAAATACCATTCAGAAAGGAAGAAACCACTGTTCCAAAACCACCATAAAAAAGCCAGACTGCGGTTTGCAAATGCACATGGGGACAAAGATCGTACATTTTGGAGAAATGTCCTCTGGTCTGATGAAACAAAAATAGAACTGCTTGGCCATAATGACCATAGTTATGTTTGGAGGGAAAAGGGGGAGGCTTGCAAGCCAAAGAACACCATCCCAACCGTGAAGCACAGGGGTGGCAGCATCATGTTTTGGGGGTTCTTTGCTGCAGGAGGGACTGGTGCACTTCACAAAATAGATGGCATCATGAGGTAGGAAAATGTGGATATATTGAAGAAACATCAAGACATCAGTCAAGAAGTTAAAGCTTGTTCGCAAATGGGCCTTCCAAATGGACAATGACCCCAAGCATACTTCCAAAGTTCTGTCAAAATGGCTTAAGGACAACAAAGTCAAGGTATTGGAGTAGCCATCACAAAGCCCTGACCTAAATCCCATAGAAAATTTGTGGGCAGAACTGAAAAAGCGCGTGAGAGCAAGGAGGCCTACAAACCTGACTCCGTTACACCAGCTCTGTCAGGAGTAATGGGCCAAAATTCACCCAATTTATTGTGGGAAGCTTGTGGAAGGCTACCCGAAACATTTTACCCAAGTTAAACAATCGAAAGGCAACGCTACCAAATACTAATTGAATGTATGTAGAGTTCTGGTCCACTGGGAATGTGATAAAAGAAATAAAAGCTGAAATAAATCTCTACTATTATTCTGACATTTCACATTCTTAAAATAAAGTGGTGATCCTAACTGACCTAAGACAGGGAATTTTTACTGGGATTAAATGTCAGGAATTGTGAAAACTGAGTTTAAATGTATTTAAATGATAAGGTGCATGTAAACTTTGACTTCAACCGTAGCAAAACGTCAATCTGTTTCAGTATATAGCTAGGTTTCATCATCTAAAATAACTATAATTTTTAAGACAGTTCTTATATGATTAATGGTGGTTGGACCCATCTATGTGAAGCTAGCCACAATAAGGATTAGCCACAATAGTGGAATACGCCGTTAGCCCTCAAAATAAGCCAAAGCTTATTTAACCCGTCAATAATTGACGGGTATCTTTTTTGACACGCAAAGTCCCAAAATGGCGTTCCATAGTATGTCATTACGTCATATACAGTGGGGAGAACAAGAATTTGATACACTGCCGATTTTGCAGTTATTCCTACTTACAAAGCATGTAAAGGTCTGTAATTTTTTTAAATCATAGGTACACTTCAACTGTGAGAGACGGAATCGAAAACAAAAATCCAGAAAATCACATTGTATGATTTTTAAGTAATTAATTTGCATTTTATTGCATGACATAAGAATTTGATACATCAGAAAAGCAGAACTTAATATTTGGTACAGAAACCTTTGTTTGCAATTACAGAGATCATACATTCCCTGTACACTCCTCCATACAGACCTTCTCCAGATCCTTCAGGTTTCGGGGCTGTCGCTGGGCAATACGGACTTTCAGCTCTCTCCAAAGATTTTCTATTGGGTTCAGGTCTGGAGACTGGCTAGGCCACTCCAGGACCTTGAGATGCTTCTTACTGAGCCACTCCTTAGTTGCCCTGGTTGTGTGTTTCGGGTCGTTGTCATGCTGGAAGACCCAACCACAACCCATCTTCAATGCTCTTACTGAGGGAAGGAGGTTGTTGGCCAAGATCTCGCAATACATGGCACCATACATCCTCCCCTCAATTACGGTGCAGTCGTCCTGTCCCCTTTGCAGAAAAGCATCCCCAAAGAATGATGTTTCCACCTCCATGCTTCACGGTTGGGATGGTGTTCTTGGGGTTGTACTAATCCTTCTTCTTCCTCCAAACACGGCGAGTGGAGTTTAGACCATAAAGCTCTATTTTTGTCTCATCAGACCACATGACCATCTCCCATTCCTCCTCTGGATCATCCAGATGGTCATTGGCAAACTTCAGACGGGCCGGGACATGCGCTGGCTTGAGCAGGGGGACCTTGCGTGCGCTGCAGGATTTTAATCCATGACGGCGTAGTGTGTTACTAATAGTTTTCTTTGAGACTGTGGTCCCAGCTCTCTTCAAGTCATTGACCAGGTCCTGCCGTGTAGTTCTGGGCTGATCCCTCACCTTCCTCGTGATCATTGATGCCCCATGAGGTGAGATCTTGCATGGAGCCCCAGACCGAGAGAGATTGACTGTCATCTTGAACTTCTTCCATTTTCTAAGAATTGCGCCAACAGTTGTTGCCTTCTCACCAAGCTGCTTGCCTATTGTCCTGTAGCCCATCCCAGCCTTGTGCAGTCTACAATTTTACCCCTGATGTCCTTACACAGCTCTCTGGTCTTGGCCATTGTGGAGAGGTTGGAGTCTGTGGACAGGTGTCTTTTATACAGGTAATGAGTTCAAACAGGTGCAGTTAATACAGGTAATGAGGAGAACAGGAGGGATTCTTAAAGGAAAACTAACAGGTCTGCGAGAGCCAGAATTCTTACTGGTTGGTTGGTGATCAAATACTTATGTCATGCAATAAAATGCAAATTAATTACTTAAAAATCATACAATGTGATTTTCTGGATTTTTGTTTTAGATTCCATCTCTCACAGTTGAAGTGTACCTATGATAAAAAAAAATTGGCCTCTACATGCTTTGTAAGTAGTAAAACCTGCAAAATCGGCAGTGTATCAAATACTTGTTCTCCCCACTATAGGTATGCACGTCAGCTTTGACATCGATGTTAAACTAGACACCGGCCCAATACCAATGTTGGCATTTTTAGCTAATGTCGGCCGATTCCAAAAAATTGTTCACCGATATATTGTGCATCCTTAATTCTAACCATTGCCAGAGGGGTATATTACAAAGAAGGATAAATGAGTTAGCTGGCTAAGTTTCCTAAATATTCTGAAATAACTTTCTAAATTTGAGAAAAATAAACTTAAACTAGGCATGGTGCAATTGCCTCAACCAAAAACAGACATCTACATTGAACAAAAATATAAAATATGTGAAGTGTTGGTAACATGTTCCATGAGCTGAAATAACAGATTCCAGAAATGTTCCATACACACAAAATTCTTACATTTTACATCCCTGTTAGTGAGCATTTCTACTTTGCCAAGATAATCCATCCACCTGACAGGTGTGGCATAGCAAGAAGCTGACTAAACAGCACGATCATTACGCATGTGCACATTGTGCTGGGGACAATAAAATGTGCAGTTTTGTCACAACACAATGCCACAGATGCCTCATGTTTTGAGGGAGCGTGGAATTGGCACGCTGACTGCAGGAACTGTTGCCAGAGAACTTAATGTAACTTTCTCTACCATAAGCCTCCTCCAACGTCATTTTGGAGAATTCTGCAATACATCCAACCGGCCTTCCAACCGCAAACCCATGTATGGCGTTGTGTGGGCGAGCGGAGTGCCCCATGGTGGCGGTGGTGTTACGGTACTGGCAGACATAAGCTACGGACAACGAACACAATTGCATTTTATCGATGGCAATTTCAATACACAACAATAAAGTGACAAGTGACATCCTGAGGCGCATGTTTTCTTTTTTTCCCCCTCGGTATGTGACCAACATATGCAGATCTGTTTTCCTGATCATGGGAAATCCATTGTTTAGGGCCAAATGCATTTATTTAAATTGATTGATTTCCTCATATGAACTGTAACTCTGTAAAATGATTGCATTTCTTTCCACTATTAGCGCCAGATATATATTCTGGACATTTTCTAAAGTTACAATGTAAACCTTTTTTAAATTCCTGTCTAGCACCTTAAAGTTCAACTTATACTGAACAAAAATAGTGTTGCACAGTATTACTTACCTGCCAGTGTTGTGGTTGGCTGTGATATTCATTGTACTATCTAGTTGATAGACCAAAAGTAAAAGGCTGAACTCACACTTGAGCCTTTTACTTTCGGTTTTGGTCCACCAGCTTCAAACAGCTGTAAAACCAGCTGTTTTTGGTAAATTAAAATATATTTCACAGCGATTTAGATGGTACAATGATTCCCTACACTAGTCAGTGCTTATTTTCTCAAACTGAAATTGAGCGAACAGCATAGAATTTTAGCAACCAGGAAATGATAGCGATTCCCACTAGATAAAACAGCTAGTCAAACCAGCTTTAGTATTTTGACAGATGCCATGCCGGCAGGAGAAATCAATAGGTGAATATCACAACACTGGCAGGTAAGTAATACTGTGAAACACTATAATTCTACTATTATCGCCAGATATATTGTTACAATGCAACCCCCTCCCCCCACCCCAAAAAAAATCCTGTGTAGCACTATTGATGAACCAGATTATTTATCAAGTTAACAGTTAGCTGGCTAACTTATTGATCCTGCTTTGTAGTAGCCCTCTGGTATAGCAAAAGTGTTTGCTCTCCTTGGAAAACAGCAGCTACTGAGAAGGCTTATGAGAGCACTTAATTCCAATTTCCATAATTTAAAGCTACAATGTGTAACTTTGTGGGGGACCACAACAAATTCACATAGAAATGTGAGTTCTAACAGATCTACCACCTCTTAGACTTGCTTTCAACGGGAATTAAAGATATGTGTACTATTTCTATGCTGAAGTTTCATTTTTGCATCTTTTACTTTTGGGTTTTGTACACCAACTTCAAACAGCTGAATATGAAAACTATATTTCACAGGGGTTTAGATGGTACAATGATTCTCTACAAACTATTAGAATTTTAGCAACCAGGAAATGGCAGAGAGATTTCTGCATGGTGCATATTTAAGGCATAACCCCATCAGTCCCAGTTGAAAAAGACAGGACACTCAAAGAATACTGGATAGCCAATCCCCAGTGGGTGAAAACAAAAACATGCAATATGTCCAATAAACCAGATTGGTGTACAAAGATGGTTGGTGTCCATTACTGAGCGTTACAGGAATGCCCCATACAAACATCCATCATAGATTTTTCAACTACCTGTCCTTAGAAATACTTTTTTTTTCTCCAATGAAACGAGAACTAAGGAAGTATCTTTGAAATGTCTGTCTACAATTGCATGTGAAAAATGACCTTTCCAAGAATTTCTGGGGGGGGGGGGGGCAAAGTATTTGCAATAGTTTGTTCTGAACAGAACCATTTTAAATTTTCTTCGTTCCACTGTTCCAACCAGCAAAATAAAAGTTCCGAACCAGTTCGAACCAAAAACAAGTACCGGTTTATATGTTTCTGTTCTTTTTAAAAAAACATTATTTTTTAAAAATCATATTGTTTTTACATTTAGCTATACCCCTACACAGACTCGGTACCCCCTATTTATAGCCCCATTGTGTAACCTTTTTCCTCACTAGTTTATTGTATAAATATTTTCTGAAAACGGCATTGTTGGTTATGGGATTGTACGTAAGCATTTCACTATAAGGTTGCATGTGACAAATACAATTTGATTTGAAATTAAATTACTTCACCAATCATGCAGTGCAGATAGAGCAGCTTGCTATGGAGCAGGCAAGCTATAGCTCAGTGAGTTGTTTACATGGATGATGGACAGCCAAGTAAGTGTAGGGTGCGAGATGCAACTGAAATTTTGCAAGTGGGGAGAGAGTGAGAGGATGAATGAGGCTGAGCTTGAAGCACTGGGCATCTTGTGATGACACACTGAATAAAGCCCACAGAATTCTACCAACGGAGGAGCGGCTTCTACGGAGGAACTTTGAATGTCTTTGAACTTCAGTTGTCTTAATGTTGTACCAGAGCTAGCTATCTAACAAGCTTGTGTGTGCAGAGCGGCACCAGAGATAAAACCACGTCTTACCTTTTTGTGGTTAACGAGGCCAATGTGAAATGTGATAACTATAGTATCCCTAGCTAGCATTCAAAAAGTTAATACATTGTCTAATTAAAAACCTCTTCCCATTATCTGAATAACATCAGTTAACATCAGCTACCTGCCCCTCCTTCGGGGGGAGTGGCAGGTAGCCTACAAGCCGCAAACACAGCTAAAGACTTTCAATTGGCAGCCAGACACTGGAAGAAGTTAATGATTGACAGGGGAGAGTGCTTTGTGTAAGCATTTTGTTTAATTTGTTTGTGTTCCCATGGTTTTAAAATAACAGTTCTGTTCCAGAACAATATAGGTCACTTTCGTTCCCAGTTCTGTTCCTTGAATATATATATTTTTTCCTTTTCCAGGGTCTGTTCCCTGAACCAGTTCCAACACCTGCTCCCCCCCACACAGAATCTAGAAGGAATAAACTATTGCTATGAACAGGTTAGTTAAAAAATCTATGGTGGCGGATTGTATGGGGCTTTTCTGTAACGCCCAATGATGGACACATTATCAGGTGTACAACCTGTAGCTACTGTTCCATGTAAACTAAACTAGAACGTGTCATCCAACCTAGGTAATGTGTTTTGCTATAGGCTTACTTTTGTTTGCCAAGTATAATACATTGCCCAGAGCAAAGGGCTACATATACGTTACATTGCTGTTTTCCCTAACAAGTGGGGCTAATTGCTGTTCAGTGTTCGTACTGTACACTACTTTTACGAGTCTGCTATCAAGCTAGGTAACTTAACTAATATAGAGATATATCAGGACAAGCTGGAACTAGCTAGCTGGTTATGTAACGTTAACTATTGGGATCAGAAACTGAACTAGCTAAATGCAATACTTCGCGTGACTTGGAGAATCTTAAAACAATTCAAAGACGACTTAGCTAGCTACATACAAAACATCAATAGACCGCTAATTGATAGCTAACTAGCCAAGTTGGCTAACTGGAGTTTGAGAACAAAACAACAAGTTAGCAAAATACAAAAGTGTTTTCCCGGTATCTCCAAGCTAGGTAACTAGTTAGTAGTTAACTACTTCAAAGCATATTTACCCGAAAAGCAAACGCTAACTAGCCAACAAACATTAATGTTACCCACCTAGCCGGATATTGGTTAGCTAGCTAACATAGATGTCAACAAGGTTGTTATTTTGGAAGACTTGACGCTCCAACTATGGTATCTACTTTAGTTAGCTAAAACATACCAACATCTGTAAAGAGGAAAGAGGTATAAACACTGATGGATAACATGCAAACTAGCTAGCTAACTCTGGTTAGCAAACGTTAGCATTTTCGGAAGTACCCTAACCAGAGCACAGGCCAAACCAAACGGTGTCGAACACTAAAATACGGCTAACGTTAGCTAACAATATTGTGTATTTCAATCGACCCCAGTCGACTTTCAGTCCCACATAATAACAATAACTTACCTTAACTATTGACTACAAGATACAACAAGTGAAATACATCGGTGTAGCAACGTTACCGGGAGCTAACGAGAAAATGCTAAAGTTAGTGTTGCTCCGGTTAGCGAGTTAGCTGGTCCAGTGCTGTTCGTGTCTCCTCAGAACTGCATGGAATAGCAAGCAAGTACGTACCGATAAACAGCGGTATATGGCGAGTCCCCGGCATGTAGCTTATTGATCCATTAGCCTAAAGTGTTAAAAGCGAGGAACATTCAAATCCTAAGAAAAAAAAATTATGTTTACAAGTGATTCTGACAGGCGCGAAAAGGTAGACCATCAGAGAGCACTTTTCAAGATGGCGGTTCCATCAACTTCAACGACCCCTTCCCCCACCACAACTGAAGTATCTACCTGTCAATCAAACATACTGGTGGCGCTCTATTGGCTATGAATTACGCCAATTAGACCTACTTCTAGCGAGTTCAGTCTTGTGATTTGGTACTGTACACTGCATACTGTCCACTCCTTTGCGGTAAAAAAAACATTGCCGCGTCGAGATACTCCCATTTTCCGCAGATAGAGGAGGGTGGAACGCGTGAAAAAACAAGGAAGGGATTCGATTATGTGGGAGGAGTTAACACTGAGTGAAAAGTGATTTCTTACGTTTTGGAGCTGGACTGCAGGGATGCAAACTAGTCACCTTTCGGCTAAATGTGCCGTTTTTAATCAAATAATTCGGTGACCTATATGATTCGTGTAGATCCGATGAGAAAAGTTTTTGGGGAAGAGGCTTTGAATCACTACTGGCTGTAAGCGAACGAGTGATGCGCGTTTGGAGCAATACTGGCTGTTCCCAAGGCTCAGCCAATCGTTCACATAAACAGAATGCAGCACGAAGAGATAAGAGACAGGCAATTTGCTAGTTACAGTATTAGCGTGCACTCTGGAAAGACAGCGGAAAGCCGTTAGTTTGCCAGCTACAGGCCCCTGAACGATAACGAAGAGGTTGGTGAGAAGGTGATGAAGTGTAAAAACAACTGGCATTGTTAATTAAGTATCTTGCTAGCTGGATCGAATTATCCGTTAGCTAGCCAGAGAAATGTTGAGCAACATTAGCCAACTTAACTGATCAAATATGAGTGTGTGAAAATTAGCTGGCTAATAAAGTCAGACAGCACAAAATCAGATGAGCTAACGTTAGTAACCTAACCAATTCGCTATAGTATTAACGTTAACTGGTATACGACTCCTTACCGTTCAAGTTATAATGCCTTAGTTGCTTATTGGACCCAGGCAACCTGTTTCAATTGTTAACTAACAAACTAGCTAACAAGGAGGTTTCACTCTCGCCAAAACTGGACGCAGCTGCAGGGAATAGCGGGACTTTTGCAGAGGTAAAGATGGTAGATGGATTTGTTTTGGTAACTGATCTACAACGTTAAACTAAACTATAGTTTAGCACGCCCTTCTGTTGGAACATTCTTCGAACACACAGTAGGCCTTGCTTTGAGTGGGACACACACAATTTTCTAAGTTGCAGGATGTCTTGCATATAAGTGCCTCCTGTGGTTATGGTCTGTGATTCACTCTAGCATAAGATTTCCACTCAGCGTTGTGAATTGGTAACATAAAGGATACTTAGACTCCTTGCTCCGGCCAAATGCTACTACATGCACACAGACACTAGTTTCTTCTCTGGCAGTGAGTCTCGATCTGAGTAACTCCCCAACCTGTCACTGAATCTGAACACACTCAGGGGGTCTGATTGGTCCAGAAACCGATGGGTTGAGCCAAAGCCAGTACACGTAGGTAAAGAGTAGAGGTCGCCCTATTAATCGGCAGTTTTGGATGCCGATTACATTGCACTCCACGAGGAGACTGCGTGGCAGGCTGACCATCTAAACGAGTGCAGCAAGGAGCCAAAGTAAGTTGCTAGCTAGCATTAAACTTATCGTATTAAAAAACAATACATCTTAACATAATCACTAGTTAACTACACATGGTTGATGATATTACTAGCTTGTCCTGCGTTGCAAATAATCAATGTGGGAGGAGTTAACAGTTAACACTGTTAATTTATCATCGAATCACAGCCTACTTCGCCAAACGGGTGATGATTTAACAAGCGCATTTGCAAAAACGCACGGTCGTTGGACCAATGTACCTAAGCATAAACATCAATGCCTTTCTTAAAATCAATACATAAGTATATATTTTTTAAACCTGCATATTTAGTTAAAAGAAATTCATGTTAGCGGGCAATATTAACTAGGGAAATTGTGTCACTTCTCTTGGGTTCAGTGCAAGCAGAGTCGGGGTATATGCAGCAGTTTTGCTCGTTGCGAACTGTGTGAAGACCATTTCTTTCTAACAAAGACTGTAATTAATTTGCCAAAATTGTACATAATTATGACATCACATTGAAGGTTGTGCAATGTAACAGCAATATTTAGACTTAACCAAGAATAAACGTTTTGTTTTGATAGTTTCCAGATTTGACCATATTAATGACCTACGGCTTGTATTTCTGTGTGTTTATTATAATTAAGTCGATGATTTGATAGCGCAGTCTAACTGAGCGGTGGTAGGCAGCAGCAGGCTCGTAAGCATTCATTCAAACAGCACTTTCCTGCATTTCCCAGCATCTATTCGCAATGCTTGAAGCACAGTGCTGTTTATGACTCCAAGCCTATCAACTCCCGAGATTAGGCTGGCAATACTATAGTGCCTATAAGAGCATCCAATAGTCAAAGGTATATGGAATACAAATGGTATAGAGAGAAATAGTCCTATAATTCCTATAATAACTATAATAACTAACACTGTGTTTTTGCATTATTTAAACCAAATTTGAATCTGTTTCATTATTTATTTGAGACTAAATATATGCATTATATTATTGGGTCCTCCAATAATTGGTATCGGCTTTTTTTGGTCCT
This sequence comes from Oncorhynchus mykiss, assembly GCF_057628025.1. Taxonomy (NCBI): domain Eukaryota; kingdom Metazoa; phylum Chordata; class Actinopteri; order Salmoniformes; family Salmonidae; genus Oncorhynchus; species Oncorhynchus mykiss. Next base: position 23,764,650 of record NC_143022.1, read on the forward strand.
CCAATAATCGGTATCGTCGTTGAAAAATCATAATCATTCGACCTCTAGCAAAGAGGCGGTTTGAAAATGTCATTGGCTTTGATACACTGATCCACAAACAACTTCAGTATTTGAAGTATGCAGTGAATGACAGAGCAGTGGAAGAATATAGTGTGAGTTGTCAGGCTAAGAAATGACACCTGATAATCTGAGGTGTATTTCCAAAAGTATCCTACATTAAACTACATTGTATAATTTCTCAGTGTGATGAGATTGATGGGTTAAACCCGGTGCCAGGAGAGTTGCTTATCTTTGCATCTAGAGGATTTAGAGCCAGTGCAACTGATCGAAGTTAATGTCTTGGCTAGCCAAGTTTTTCTCAACTCCAAGATGTACCTCACGTCATTGGAGTTGAGCGGAGATGACTGGGTGGACTGAACCTCAGACTACATCGAGTCACTATCAGTCGGTACTTGTGCAATTCTGAATTCTTAAACTCTTAGGGTGTATGTACGTTTTTCTTCTGCAGCTGCGTGCCTTTCTATGTTTGCTGAAATCCCTACTTTTTAATAAAACTAGTCAAATACAACCACCAACTGTTTCCTCGTATCGAATGACAGCGACTCGATGTAGTCGGAGCTACACTTTTCCCACAGTCGTCGCAACCCAACTCAATCCGAGGCTGGCGATGGGAGGATGGCTCATAATAATGAATGGAATGGAGTAAATGGAATGATGTCAAACACATGGAAACCAGGTGTTTGAGACAATTCCATTTATTCTGTTCTAGCCATTACTATGAGCTCATCCTCCCCATTTTAAAGTGCCACCAGCCACCACTGCGGAGATGTACATATCGTGGAGTTGAGAAACCCAGATATCTCTTGGAATGAAGCAAAAATTATCTGTCAGTGTTAAACCATATTATTGTGCAGCATTTTTAACTGTTGTGTTGTCCCTGTGGTTATTATCACTGTAAAGTGTTGGTGTCATGAGTATTCTGAATAGTTTTTCTCTTATTGTGACATTACAACCTGTAACCATGGGGTCTGAAGATGGAAATGACCTTAAACTGAACATTGATGTATTGCAAGCCTACAGTATCGTCATGTTACAAATGCACAGAGTGCCAAAGATGTTTTGCAGACTACAGTCTACGTGTGATCATTTTTGAATCAATAGGAGTTGGATCAAAATCCTGTAGACACTGGCCCTTGATTGCCAAGATGGGTCTCCCCTGTCTTTTGCTATTACTCCCCTGATAACATTGAGTTATTTAATTTAAAAAAATCATTGTTAACATTAGGGATTGTAGCAAGTGAAAGTAGAACTTTGTCGGAGATGGAAGACATCCAAACGAAATGAGCAAAACAAAAAACGTGATGTGAGGGGTTTTCCAGTTAAGGCCTGTCATTACAGGCCTGCACTTGAGTAACTTCACCTGAAGAGTATAGCGGTCCTCTAACAGTGAATGGAGAGCAGTTTAGTAATCTCTAATGCCAGCCACCAAATGCAATACTCTTATATCGTTGTTTGTTCTCAATCAACCTGCTCAAAAGTTTCACGGGAATCTTTCACGCATGCACAACTATTTCTGCAATGTACTGTACACCAAAATAGGAACGTCAAAGACATTGAATAGCTATGTTTCCTCATACGTAGTTTCCTTTGGTTTTACATACCCAAGGCATGAGTTGCAAAGTTTCAATGAGTTTTCCATGTCCAGTCTGTAATCCTTCCTAATAGGGGTCACATTGACAGCAGCTTTTATACAGGTTGTTATTGTTTGAGGTTGACATACCACACTGGCTCAGCATTATTATTTGAACTGCAGACTGATGTGCTATGCTGGAGAAGTTTGTAAGCAGCAGCAATTGCTCTAGGGGTGTCTTTGGGTCAGCCCATACAACACGCCTTCAGTCCTCACTCAAAATATTCTGGCCATAACTAGACTTTACTGGGGTAGATTGATATGATTTGACATGGATGTCCATTTGTAAAAAAAAAAAAAAAAAACGAGACCTGAAAAATAGATAAGGATGACGTTCCAACTTTTCTACACGTGGTGGCAGCATTTAGCTATGATTCACTCGCATAACCAGTGCAGTTAATAGTATCGCAATAGAAAATGTGAGCCCTATTTGGATCACCAAAAACCTTTTCCATGCAACAAATTAATATTACTGTATATACAGTACCAGTCAAAAGTTTGGACACCTACTCATTCAAGGGTTTTTCTTTATTTTTTACTATTTTCTACATTGTACAATAATAGTTAAGACATCAAAACTAGGAAATAACACATGGAATCATTTAGTAACCAAAAAAGTGTTAAACCAAAATATTTTTGATTCTTTAAAGTAGCCACACAAGTATTCCTTAAAATAGAACCTTTATTATATAAAAATGCTTTTGATACAAAAATTGTCACAAGTGTAAATAACACAACACAGGTTTGTTTGGGGAGCATCTACATACTGGCACAATGAAGTACAGCTGGAGTTGTCCCTGTCCAGTAAGGGCGTGGCTTGAAATGGGCTGGGCAGCAGGTTGTGTTGTGGAGGTCTGAGGAACCTGTACAACCTCTCTGCTAGAAGCCAGAGGTGTCCAACATACAGATGGAAGCCTGACACTTTTGATCATATGATTTAATTTCACTTGTCAGCACCATGGTTAATTGCCTGTATACAAATGGCAGAAAAAAGCTCAGAAAACAAGCACAAGAGGTATGAATTCAAAATACATTTCCCTCTCTATGTAATTTTACATTCACTGTTCACATTTCTTAACTGGTTGGATAGTTCATTTAAGGAAGTGCTCAGTTTGACAATGTTAACAATCTTCAAAGTGAGACAATATAATGGAGCCATGATTTTACAGGTGCATGATATTCACCACTCTGAAATTCAATCTATAGGTTGAAAGGTATGTGAAGATAGTGAGGGTTTCACTACAATTTAATCATCTACAGTTTTCAAACATTGTTTACAAAAGATGGAATAGCTTTTACTAAACTACAGACATTTGTCTCATGGATAAAAGCTGAAATATCAACAGTATTATTGTTTCAATAAATGGAAATAGTCAGTCTAGTATGTCACATGGACATTGCATAAGAGATTCATGATAGAGTTAAGGTTGTGCAAAACCTTGTCATTTCTGGTTGATAACTGCATCAACGATGAAGCTGCTCTTATGAGTTATTCCATAAGGACTCCTTCAAAACAATTAACATGTATACATACTGTTCTACACAAAAAAATAATAACGTTACTAACTGAAACAGCTTAATGATCTATTGTTTTGTTGGGTGTTCTCATAATTCAGAGTAAAGTATATGTACAGTAGCAGCAAACACATTTTTGGTAAACTCCAAAACAAAGACATGCTCAGGACCAGTTCAATTAATAAGAGCATTTCATGGCTGTTGTGAAACATTTCTTATTTACTTAATTACAAATATTTACAATTTGTTTTGTTAATGGTAATGTGGTTGGCCACATCACCAGTGTAACATTTGAATGCAGTATTTTCTCAAACCAAATGTCACTGTAAATTGGTACGTTTGAAGGAAGTTCTAAAGTACTTTGCTGAAAAAAACGAAGAATTATTAAAGGCCAATAGAATAGTCAGATTGAAAGTCTTCTAATTAGGAGGATACTCCATCTGAAACGAGGGTGGGAAACGTGAAAAATATAGACAAGTGATACAATTTACTGTACAACAACGTCACACTTGATCTGGCCCTATTCCATCCCCACCTTAACCCATGGCAATCAGTGGATATGAATAAAATATAATTCTCATTTGTTAATATTTAAAATTATTTACAGACATGGCTATTTCCCCGGGTGTCATGAAGAGTCAGTGCATGGTGACGGGGGTGGGGGACAGAGGTGAAAGTAACTGCGCTCTGTGGATGGAGAAGGGGGGCAGCTCTCCTCTGCTGATAGGTACTGGCTCCGGGGAGTAGGGGGAGGAGGGTAAGGGTCAGAGTCTGAGTTTAGGTCCATGTAGTACTTGTTGCTCTTCCAACGACTTGTGGTGTAGTCGCTGTCACAGACATCAGTGCTGCATGGGGTGGTGGGGGGTGCCACACCGCGCATTAGATAAGGCCTTTCAGGAGCAAGCATGGAGGAGAGAAAATACTTTTTTATTTCACAACAGCAAAGAGGTGCCAATTTGCATCAAGCTGACTGTTGCATAATACAAAGAGAGAAACTGATCAAGTGTGCCTCATCTCTTACCTGTAAGACCTGGTGGTGGAGGGACTGTTAGAGGAGTAGAAGATCTCTGCATTATACAGGGAGCGATCCGTGGCTGGAGAGGGAGGCGGGTTGAGCATCTGCAAATACAAACCCTTACCCATTCAATTACAAACTTAAGTTTTGAGATCATCCAGTGTCCAGTAAAGTTCAAACAGGAGAAAATGTACATTCCCCTCAGTTTTTAGAAATAATGTATGAGAGACACCGCGGCGAGGACAGGTGTTGGGTTCCTAAGAGAGGGCAGAGAAGTTGGGTACATACCTGTGGATAAAAGGTTCCCTTAGTGCTGGAGGAGCTGCTGGAGGAGGCCCCTGTCACATGGTTCCTGTCATAGAGTGGTGCCCCACTACAGCTGCTCCCCATCAGACTGACAGAACTCATCATAGACTTCCCACACGAGATACCTAAGAAACAACAAAACAGTCAAATACAGTGACAACAACTACCTGCTTCAGCATGTAAATACTATCCTTTCACAGTACAGGCCATATCTATACACTCATCCATTTGATCTTTAGTATTCAGTGTTGTGTAATAGCCAACCTTTACCTGTGAAGGTTCCGTGCTGTGAGCTGCTGGGTGCGATGAAGTTGAGGGGTACGTGTGAGGTGCCACTGATGTAATCGTGGGGGAAGGCTCCGTTGGGACCTTTGTAACGGCGGCACACCACCCGCTGGCACACAAAGTACATCCCTCCCATCACAAACACTGACAGGATGATGCCAATGACTGGGCCGATGGTGCTGGTGTGAGATGGTGATTGAACGTCGCTTGACGGGGGGGTGAGGAATTCTACAAGACGGGCAAAGACATTACAACAGGTTTAACGGACTGCTGCCAAGTATGAGTAGTCGGTTAAATCAATGTGATATTGTAGATGGATTGACTGGTTTCTCCTTACTGAAAAATATGACAATAGTGTAAATTCTGAACTCCCTTGATTTTCTCAAGTGACTGAGTGAAGTTAAACACACCACAGAAGAGCTCGTCAGAGTTGTCAGCACAGTCATTGTAGGAGTCACACTGCTGTTTCTTCAGGATGCACTGCTTGTTGTTGCAGCGGAACTGGTTGGGCAGGCATATGGCTGAGGGGAGGAGAGCAAAGTCCACGTTACAAGACTTGGCATGGCTTATCATCAAATCAATACAAACAAGGTTGCTGGTGGTGATAGTACAATCTCCCAGTATTAAAGGCCAACTGCCCTTTAGGCCATTTAAATTCAGAGAAGTTGATTCTATGTGGCATCTATGAAGCATAAACACATTTATTCTAGTGTAAAAATTACCACAAAGTGTAAATGGCATCATTTGTCAGTCCATCTTGTCCAAAACTGAGTTTTGTGTGTTCGTCGCGACTTACTGAAGGGTTGGGTATGATTACGATCGTGCCCACTAACACGAGAGAAGCAGCTGTGTGCACTCCAACCATAGCAGCCAGAACTTCCAGACAGTGAGACAGACCTGCCCATTACACAGCGCCTCTGACTTGTTTACATAAGACAACACGTTGCCAATGTTATGTTGAAATAACTCTTGGCCCTAAGCCGTTTATGGAGTGGCCACATGCTGATGTGTTTGACAGTGTCAATCACTAACGCCTGCCAACTTTTGGGGCAAAATGAGAATTGAGACGATCAAAGCGCATTTGTATCCCAACTGCACCTTGTCAATATTCCAAAACCCACTGACTAGTTTTCCATGCACATTTTTTTACTTAAGAAACACTGGACCAAACACCTTAGCTAGATGTAAAATTGCACGACTAAGCTAAAATATCAAAATTACAGATTTCTCTTAGATTAATTCAATTTATTTTGAGGAAGTGGCTGTTGCTACGGTGACTCAGGAGGGACAAACAACAACAGTACCTGCAAGGGTACGATATGGGAACATAGCACGCCCACATCCAAGATAACTATAATTTGGCTTTAGTCATGGCCGCTAGCATTTCTCAATGAGCAATCTTCAAAACGAGGTCAAATCAGGAAGTGCAGTCGCCCTTTAATCCCTATGACATTGGTGTATGTTTTACTGATCTGGAAGTGTTTTTATTTATTTTATTTCACCATTATTTAACCAGGTAGGCCAGTTGAGAACAAGTTCTCATTTACAACGGCGACCTGGCCAAGATAAAGCAAAACAGTGCGACAAAACAACAACCAGTCAATAACAATATAAAAATCTGTATACAGTGTGTGCAAATGAAGGAGGTAGGGCAATAAATAGGCCTGTGGCGAAGTAATTACAATTTAGCAATTAACACTGGAGTGATAGATGTGCAGATGAGGATGTGCAAGTAGAAATACTGGTGTGCAAAAGAGCAGAAAAACAAATATTGGATGAGGTAGGTAGTTGGATGGGATATTTACAGATGGGCTGTGTACAGCTGCAGCGATCGGTAAGCTGCTCTGACAGCTGACGCTTAAAGTTAGTGAGGGAGATATCTCTCTCTATATATACAGTGGGGCAAAAAAGTATTTAGTCAGCCACCAATTGTGCCATTTCTCCCACTTAAAAAGATGAGGCCTGTAATTTTCATCATAGGTACACTTCAACTATGACAGACAAAATGAGAGAAAAAATCCAGAAAATCACATTGTAGGATTTTTTATGAATTTATTTGCAAATTATGGTGGAAAATAAGTATTTGGTCAATAACAAAAGTTTGTCTCAATACTTTGTTATATACCCTTTGTTGGCAATGACAGAGGTCAAACGTTTTCTGTAAGTCTTCACAAGGTTTTCACACACGGTTGCTGGTATTTTGGCCCATTCCTCCATGCAGATCTCCTCTAGAGCAGTGATGTTTTGGGGCTGTTGCTGGGCAACACGGACTTTTAACTCCCTCCAAAGATTTTCTATGGGGTTGAGATCTGGAGACTGGCTAGGCCACTCCAGGACCTTGAAATGCTTCTTACGAAGCCACTCCTTCGTTGCCCGGGTGGTGTGTTTGGGATCATTGTCATGCTGAAAGACTCAGCCAAGTTTCATCTTCAATGCCCTTGCTGATGGAAGGAGGTTTTCACTCAAAATGTCACGATACATGGCCACATTCATTCTTTCCTTTACACGGATCAGTGGTCCTGGTCCCTTTGCAGAAAAACAGCCCCAAAACATGTTTCCACCCCCATGCTTCACAGTAGGTATGGTGTTCTTTGGATGCAACTCAGCATTCTTTGTCCTCCAAACACGACGAGTTGAGTTTTTACCAAAAAGTAATATTTTGGTTTCATCTGACCATATGACATTCTCCCAATCTTCTTCTGGATCATCCAAATGCTCTCTAGCAAACTTCAGACAGACCTGGACATGTACTGGCTTAAGTAGGGGGACACGTCTGGCACTGCAGGATGAGTCCCTGGCGGCGTAGTGTGTTACTGATGGTAGGCTTTGTTACTTTGGTCCCAGCTCTCTGCAGGTCATTCACTAGGTCCCCCCGTGTGCTTCTGGGATTTTTGCTCACCGTTCTTGTGATCATTTTGACCCCACGGGGTGAGATCTTGCGTGGAGCCCCAGATCGAGGGAGATTATCAGTGGTCTTGTATGTCTTCCATTTCCTAATAATTGCTCCCACAGTTGATTTCTTCAAACCAAGCTGCTTACCTATTGCAGATTCAGTCTTCCCAGCCTGGTGCAGGTCTACAATTTAGTTTCTGGTGTCCTTTGACAGCTCTTTGATCTCGGCCATAGTGGAGTTTGGAGTGTGACTGTTTGAGGTTGTGGACAGGTGTCTTTTATACTGATAACAAGTTCAAACAGGTGCCATTAATACAGGTAACAAGTGGAGGACAGAGGAGCCTCTTAAGAAGTTACAGGTCTGTGAGAGCCAGAAATCTTGCTTGTTTGCAGGTGACCAAGTACTTATTTTCCACCATAATTTGCAAATAAATTCATTAAAAATCCTACAATGTGATTTTCTGGATTTTTTTCCTCATTTTGTCTGTCATAGTTGAAGTGTACCTATGATGAAAATTACAGGCCTCTCTCATCTTTAAGTGGGAGAACTTGCACAATTGCTGGCTGACTAAATACTTTTTTTGCCCCACTGTATGTGTGTGTGTGTATGTGTGTATGTATGTATGTATGTATGTATGTATATATGTATATATGTATATATATATATACATACATACATACATACATACATACATACATACATACATACATACATACATACATACATACATACATATACATATACATATATGTATGTATGTATGTATGTATGTATGTATATATATATATGTATGTATATATGTATATGTGTATATATATATATATATATATATAACTTCAGCAAATTTGTTATTTTTTGCAATTTGTTCCAGTCATTGGCAGCAGAGAACTGGAAGGAAAGGCGGCCAAATTAAGTGTTGGCTTTGACCAGTGAAATATACCTGCTGGAGCGCGTGCTACGGGTGGGTATTGCTATGGTGACCAGTGAGCTGAGATAAGGCAAAGCTTCACCTAGCAAAGACTTGTAGATGACCTGGAGTCAGTGGGTTTGGCGACGAATATGTAGCGAGGACCAGCTAACGAGAGCATACAGGTCTCAGTGGTGGGTAGTATATGGGGCTTTGGTGACAAAACGGATGGCACTGTGATAGACTGCATCCAATTATCTGAGTAGAGTGTTGGAGGCTATTTTATAAATTACATCGCCGACGTCAAGGATCGGTAGGATAGTCAGTTTTACGAGGGTATGTTTGGCAGCATGAGTGAAGGAGGCTTTGTTGTGAAATAGGAAGGCAATTCTAAATTTAATTTTGGATTGGAGAAGAGTTTACAGTCTAGCCAGACACCTATTTATAGTTGTCCACATATTTTAAGTCAGAACCATCCAGAGTAGTGATGCTAGTCGGGCGGGTGCGGGCATCGATCATGCATTTCCTTTTACTAGCATTTAACTTCTTGGTGACGGGGCAGTATTTTCACATCCAGATGAAATGCATGCCCAGATTCAACTGCCTGCTACTCATCCCCAGAAGATAAGATATGCATATTATTAGTAGATTTGGATAGGAACACTGAAGTTTCTAAAACTGTTTGAATCATGCCTGTGAGTATAACATAACTTATTTAGCAGGCAAAACCCAGAGGACAAACCATTCAGATTTATTTTTTTGAGGTCACTCTTTTCAATGGGTTTTCATTGGGAATCCAAATTTCTAAGGGACCTTCTTGCAGTTCCTATCGCTTCCACTGGATGTCAGTCTTTAGAAATTGGTTGAGGTTATTCCTTTGTGTAAGGAAGAAGTACGGCCATCTTGAACGAGGGTCACATGAAGTGTACTGTTAGAGGCGCGTGACCAGAAAGCATGCTTCAGTTGGTTTTCTTCCTGTATTGAACACAGATCATCCCGTCTTCAATTTGATCGATTATTTACATTAAAAAATACCTAAAGTTGTATTACAAAAGTAGTCTGAAATGTTTTGGCAAAGTTTACAGGTAACTTTTGAAATATTTTGTAGTCACGTTGAGCAAGTTGGAACCGGTGTTTTTCTGGATCAAACTCGCCAAATAAATGGACATTTTGGATATATATCGACAGAATTAATCGAACAAAGGGACCATTTGTGATGTTTATGGGACATATTGGAGTGCCAACAAAAGAAGCTTGTCAAAGGTAAGGCATGAATTATTTTTATTTCTGCGTTTTGTGTCCCGCCTGCAGGGTTGAAATATGCTTTCTATTTGTTTACTATGGTGCTATCCTCAGATAATAGCATCGTTTGCTTTCAACGAAAAGCCTATTTGAAATCTGACATGTTGGCTGGATTCACAACAAGTAGCTTTGTGTGTAGCTTTAATTTGCTATCTTGCATGTGTGACTTAATGAAAGTTTAATTTTTATAGTAATTTATTTGAATTTGGTGCTCTGCATTCTCCCTGCCTTTTGGCCAGGTGGGACGCTAGCGTCCCGCATATCCCAGAGAGGTTTTAAGAGCAGTTAGAGGTGTGTATGGCATTGAAGCTCGTTTGGAAGTTTGTTAACAGTGTCCAAAGAAGGGCCAGATGTATACAGAATGGTGTTGTCTGCGTAGAGGTGGATCAAAGAATCACCCGCAGCAAGTGCGACATTATTGATATATACAAAGAAAAGAGTTGGCTCAAGAATTGAACCCTGTGCCAACCCCATAGACTGCCAGAAGTCCGGGCAACAGGCCCTCCGATTTGACACACTGAACTATCTGAGAAGTAGTTAGTGAACCAGGCGAGGCAGTCATTAGAGAAACTAAGGCTGTTGAGTCTGCAGATAAGAATACAGTGATTGACCGAGTCGAAAGCCTTGGCCAGGTCAATGAAGATGGCTGCACAGTACTGTCTTTTATCGATGATGGTTATGATATTGTTTAGGACATTGAGTGTGGCTTAGGTGCACCCGTGACCAGCTCTGAAACTAGATTGCTTAGCGGAGAAGGTATAGTGGGATTCGAAATGGTTGGTAATCTGTTTGTTCACTTGGCTTTAGAAAGGCAGGGCAAGATGGATATCGGTCGAATCTCAGACGATACGAAAGATAGGTTGAATAGACTAGTAATAGGGGCTGCAACAATGGCAGCAGATCATTTTAGGAAGAGAGGGTCCAGATTGTCTAGCCCAGCTGATTTGTAGGGATCCAGATTTTGCATGGCCAGCCGTAGAGAAATGCCTATTGAAATTCTCGATTACCATGGATTCATCAGTGCTGACAAGTGTTTTCTAGTCTCAGTGTAGTTGGCAGCTGGGAGGAGGTACTCTTATTCTCCATGGACTTGTGTCCCAAAACTTTTTTGAATTAGTGCTGCAGGATGCAAATGTCTGAAAAAGCTAGCCTTTGTTTTCCTAACTGACTGTGTGTATTGGTTCCTGACTTCCCTGAGAAGTTGCATATCGCGGGGACTATTTGAAGCTAGTGCAGTTCTCCACAGGGTGTTTTTGTGCTGGTCAAGGGCAGTCAAACCTGGAGTGAACCAAGAACTATATCTGTTCTTAGTTCTACATTTTTTGAAAGGGGCATGCTTATTTAAGATGGTGAGGAAAGCACTTTTAAAGAACAACCAGGCATCATCTACTGACGGATGAGGTCAACATCCTTCCAGGATACCTGGGCCAGGTCGATTAGAAAGACCTTCTCGCAGAAGTATTTTACAGTGATGAGGGGTCGTCGTTTGACCGCGGACCCATAACGGACGCAGGCAATGAGGCAGTGATTGCTGAGATCCTGGTTGAAAACAGCAGAGGTGTATTTGGAGGGCAAGTTGGTCAGGATGATATCTATGAGGGGGTTGGACCTGGTAGGTTCCTTGATCATTTGTGTGAGATTGAGGGCATCTAGCTTAGATTGTAGGACGGCTGGGGTGTTAAGCATATCCCAATTTAGGTCACCTAGCAGTACGAACTCTGATGATAGATGGGAGGCAATCAATTCACATATGGTGTCCAGGGCACAGCTGGGAGCTGGGGGCGGGGGGGGGGTCTATAACAAGCAGCAACAGTGAGGGACTTATTTCTGGAGAGATGGATCTTTAAAAGTAGAAGCTCTAACTAAGACCTGGATAGTATGACAAAACTCTGCAGGCTCTCTCTACAGTAGATTGCAATTCCGCCCCTTTAGCAGTTCTGTCTTGTTGTAATTGGGGATGGAAATTTCAGAATTTTTGCTGGCCTTCCTAATTCAGACACGGCTAGGACATCAGGGTTGGCGGAGTGTGCTAAAGCAGTGAATAAAGCAAACTTAGGGAGGAGGCTTCTGATTTAACATGCATGAAACCAAGGTTTTTACGGTTGCAGAAGTCAACAAATGAGAGCGCCTGGGGACACACAGGGCCTGGGTTAACCTCTACAACACCAGAGGAACAGAGGAGAATTAGGATGAGGGCACGGCTAAAGGCTATAAGAACTGGTCGTCTTGTGCTTTGGGAACAGAGAATAAAAGGAGCAGATTTCTGGGCGTAGTAGGATCGATTCAGGGCATAGTGTACAGATGGGTATGGTAGGGTGCAAGTACAGTGGGGGTAAACTTAGGCATTGAGTGACGATGAGAGAGGTTTTGTCTCTGGAGGTGCCAGTTAAGCTAGGTGTGGTCTCCGCATGTGTGGGGGGTGGGACAAGGGGGCTATTTGAGGCATGTTGAGCAGGACTAGGGGCTCCGTAGTAAAATAAAATGAGAGCTCTCCTAAACAGTATACAAGGCATATTGACATTCGAGAAAGGCATAACGCAATCACAGGTCTTGATTGGGAGAGCTAAGGCAACAACGGGTAAACAGCTAGGACGACAACAACAACAGGTAAATGGCGATGAATGGGCAGAGAGGATCAGTTAGCTACACACAGGGCCTGAGTTCGAGGCTGGGGCCGACAGATAAACAAAATGAAGTACTGTGTTAATGAACAGTCCAGCAGGCATCAGCTGTGTAACCGAGTGATCATAGGGTCCAATGAGCAGCAATAGATGAAACAGGGAGCCGTTCGGTAGTCGATTACTATGCTAGGCGAGCGGGAGACACGGCTTTCAGGAAGCATAGCGGGCCCGGGCTAGCAGGTGGATCATCACCAACATCCACGGTTGAGAGCACATCGGCTGAATTATGTCAGCAGACCAGTGGTGATGGATTGGTGGGGCTCAGTGTCGACAAAGGGTCCAGGCCAATTGGCAAGAGAGGTATTGTAGTTGGTGTACTTTGTTTGCTAGCCGGGAGATGGGCCTAGCTCGAGGCTAACTGGTGCATGCTTCTGGACAAGGGCGTTCGCTACAATAGCCACTCAGTAGTAACTAGCTAGCTGCGACGATCCGGTGTAATGGTCCAGAGCTTGCGGCAGGAATCCGGTGATGTAGTGGGAAAAAAAGAATGTACAGCGAAATATCAGCAGACTGGCAAGTATTATCCGGGCTAAAGCGTCTGGAGTCCGAGCTAAAAGTAAACACCGATAGCAGTGGCTAACAATGACTAAATAGCTAGTAGCTAATTAGTTGGCTAGCTGCTGATGGAGGTTCCAGTTATAAGGTCTAAAAAATAGCACATCCGTACCACATTGGGTGAGGCGGGTTGCAGGAAGGTATATTTAATTTGAAAATGTAAAAAAGAGTGAAACGTATACAAAAACCGAAAGACTATATTTACATTGGACTAAAACGTCTTACATACTTCCAAGATGGCGCAGCAGTATGTGTCAATATTGTGCATAAAGTCAGTTGAGTGAACGTACTGTCACAGTCCTGTTCATCGGAGTTGTCTGCGCAGTCTGGCTCTCCGTTGCAGCGTAGCTGAGCATCCACACACTGGCCCTTGTCACACTGGAATTGGATTGCCGAGCACACGGGGCAGTTCTCCTCGTCACTGTTGTCATCACACTCAGCAACGCCGTCACAGCGCCATGCCATGGGGATGCAGTCAATGTCACCCGTGGCACAGGTGAACTGCTCTGTGGAACAGGTGGGTGGGTCTGAAGTGGGAGGAGTTTAGATTCAGAGCCAATGCCTGATGTAAAACTTGACTTATTGTGTATCGCACATCATTATTGAATGTGTTACAGCAGCAGCTGTACCTCCACAGATGAGCAGGTTGGGCAGCAGGACCAGGTGCGTGGGACAGGAGCAGCGAGGTGTCCGGTCTCCTTTGGCAATGCAGATGTGTGAGCAGCCTCCGTTGTCATGGGAACAGGGATGAGAAGCTGTGAAGAAGAGGAAGGAGAAGACGTGGACATTGAGTTTTTGCCCCTGGAGAGTAACGGAACTCTATTGTAGTAAAGCACTGCATCACACATTGTTTTCCAAAATAATTGGTATCTGCTGAGGCAATAGGAAGTGGCTAAACACAGGCTCCTCCAGGTGCCTTACCAAACTCTGTAGGGTCCATGTCTTCCACAGCGTGAATGCTGGTGAGGTAGGCAATGCGGCCCTGGATACGGGTCCTCTTCTCCCCAATCAGCTTGTCCACCCTCTCGATCATCTGCTGCTGTCTGTCGATCCAGTACAGGTGCTCCCCCAGCACTGTCAGACCCATGGGCTGCAGGATGTTAGAGTCCTGGAGGACGATACGATTTGCTCCTGGGAGAAGGAATAGGAATGACCTCAGAACAAGGGTAGTATACACCAAACAATAGATATCCTATATCTCACATCAAAGACAGTGTATCCTCCCAAATGCATTTATTTTCAGACCCTTAGGTCTTCCTTCTTAAGTTCTAAACTTTATATAGGTATATAGGTATAAATATAGACACCATCACTAAAACCAGGTTGACTAATATTCAATAACTGTTGCCAAACATGGTCTGCCAAAATAAAGACACTCTCTTGTATAACTTTAAAGTCTGATGGTGCATAAATGGCCTGGAGAAATCAGTCTGAATGCTGTATTGTTCATATCCAGTCCAGACTTCAGAGGCAGGGGGAATTATTTAACACTAGAAAGGCCAAGGGGATCATTTTGACCCAATGTGAATTGAAATGGAAATTTCCCTGCCATTTTAAAGTCATGCCCCCCTCTGTTCTGGACTTCTCCTAAAATAAGTCTATTTAACACACATACAGTGTACAAAACATTAGGAACGCCTTCCTAATATTGAGTTGCACCCCCATGCATCCCACTGTTGTGTCAAGTTGGTTGGATGTCATTTGGGTGGTGGACAATTCTAGATACACACAGGAAAATGTTGAGCATGAAAAACCCAGCCGCGTTGCAGTTCGACACTCAAACCAGTGCGCCTAGCACCGGTATCAAACAGAATTGTTAAAAACAGTTGTTTTTCACGAAAAAGTGACCTTTTCATATCATTGTAGTGTCACAGGAAGGCAATACTTGATTTATATATAGTAGATTCTGATGTTTAAAAAAACCAAAAAAACATTTACCCTTGCCAAATAACTCTTAAGACTGAAGAGAGGAGCCCTTTTTCAAAATATCACAATTCCATCCACTCCACAGCCTACAGTAACAAACTAATAAAAATGCTATTGTGTTCTTCATAAACACAACCAAAGTATTATTTTCCCGATAGCATACATGAAATTGTATTCATTAGTATGTTGAGTCCAAATGACTCCTCATTGGCCTGAAGGGGGGTCCAAAGAGGCCAGGCTTTTCTAGTGTGAAGATGTAGGCTTTCAGACGTATTAGGAAGATGGGCAGACTATTTTAGACCACAAACTGTGTTTGGACTCGAGGAACATTGTGTAATTTTCCATGGTACTGCTGTGTACTACTGAGAATGAGAGATGTAAATAAATGCTGTCAAAACTGATCAACCATAGCAACAACAGCTTTTCAGATGATCAGCAGTGTTTGAGTGCTGACGTTCTGGATCTAGAATGGCTGTCCACACTTCTTTAGCATTGGGACTCACCAGTGAGGTCACTGCTCTCAATGCGTTTCAAGTCAGCATCCACCCAGAAGAGTTTCCCCAGCTTGTTGTCCAGGGCCAGGGCTACAGGCCGGATCAGACCCGTGGTGAACAAAGACTCCCGCTCTGTCCCATCCAGAGACGCTCCCTCGATCTTAGCAGAGCGATCCTGCATGGTCGTGAAATACATATACCTACAGGAGAGATGGAGGCAGTAAGAAAAAACAACGAAAAGCATACTGACAGACATTTGAACAGTTGCTGCCCAAACCTTAAACCACCAACTGTGTACAGGATTTTAGACATTAGTCAACATTGATATGTATATCTTACTCACATTACAACATGTAAATCAGTCAGAGATTTACTGATAGATGGAAGATAAATAACAGTTGAGATATGTGTTTTGATGAGTGGGCAGGGCAGCCTGAATTGTACTGTGCTGGGTGTAGACAAGAGCGCAGGGCTGTTAAGTTGGCCCCCCTCTCAGAGCCTGGAGGAGTAGAGGCTATTATCGGGCTGTGGGCTTTCCCGGTTTGTTACGTCTCACACCAGCTTCTATCAGCTCTGATAAGAACCTCCCTTAACACCTGTTTAGACAGAAGACTTGAAGGAAGAAATGCTATTGCGCAAATGCTCGTCTGTTTGTAATTTGGTTCTGCTTCTTCAAGTCAAAAGGGAACCATTTTTTTTTTATATCAGTCTGAGTGTAATCAGTTGAAGTATTAATGTAATAACATAATGCTTTGAGTAAATGTAGAAGCCGTCACTTCAAGGGAAAGTGGGAGAATACAAATGAACCCCACAGCTCTTCAACCTGCCTGTAACCTTTTGAGACTGTCTACTGAGCTCGGCCAAATATCTTCAATGTCTATTTAGTGCTTTCCATGCCCATGGAGAGACAAGCAACTTTCAAATCGGATAAAAACAACTACAAGACCATGTCAAATTATACAAATTGTCAAGCTGATTGCCAACAATATTCAGTTTGAGATTTTTGGGATTAAACGTCTCATGTTGATTAGTTTACTCCGGGTCACTCCTATGAGAGAAGTCATCTCCGCCACATCCAAGCCAAACCACATAGGAGAGCCCCAAATAGAACGGAACATGGAGGACGGCCGCATCAACAATGAGCATCACAATTACAGTGCAGCCTGCCAGGCCCTGACCTACGGCCCTGACCATACTACTGCACCACTGGAGAGGAGAAAGTAGTGCAGGCAGAACAGTAAACACAACCATCTGCTGCACACATGACCTGACATTCTCAGCCTCGTAGTTACTTGGGGCTGTGGTTCCTTCCCTGCCCTATCGAAGGAAAATAAACACTGTTCCACAGAGTCTCCTATGTCAAATTGTCAACACCACATCACTAAACACCTGATCACCCACTAATTACTCTGCTGCTTGGAGTGTCGCCACACCCAGTCCCTGATCTGCCCGCCAGCCAACTGCTATATTTACAGACATACAAGTGGCATCGCTCACTTGAAAATATTTCATAAGGGGACACTGAACTATTTTGGAAGTCCTGTTTATTTTCAAAAGCTTTCAAGTGAGTGAGGTCCCTCGGTTTTTCATTCCCAAGTCCACCACAATCGGGGTAGATTTGAAAACCGAGCCTGGGAGATTTGAAATAGAAATGTTGCCATCCCTAAATCCAGTTATTGAGTCAGTCTGCCTCTATCTGCACAAAAAAACGTTGCCTCGAGCTGTAACAGTATGAACCAGGCAGCACTTTGTTTTGCAGTCTCTTTGATACAACACTCCCCCTTCCCTCCTCACCCTTTTTCGGCGTTGACTACAATGGCTCTGGGTTTGTCATGTTCATCTCGCAGCACCACGCCCACGGCATCTCCGTCCAGGCGCTGGAGGTTGATGGTATTGGTGGCCTCACAAGTCCAGTAGACAGTACGGCTGTAGGTGTCCAGGCTCAGGTCGTGGGGCTGTTTGTCAGGCTGCTGCTGGTGGGTGGAAGTGGTGGACACCACCACTGACGACTGGAAGAGGATGAAGGAGATAGATATTAAATTAGAGAAAGGGCCTGTAATTGTGAAAGGTTTCACACTGTCGACAAAAGATATGCGAGTGTTCAAACAAATGTATTTGTGCATGATGGCTGCACTGACGTCAATTAAATTAAGTTCTATAACTCCCTCAACTTTATATGCATGTAAACTAGAATATAATTGAAAAACATTCATATACACAATATACTATATGCATCTTAAGTGTGTATGTAAATATATGGTCCTCTTTATCAGCATGACTCACCTGTGTGCCATCGTCGCGGGCCCTCCTGATGTTCTGCCGCCCGTCCACCCAGTAGATCAGGTGGTCTAGGGGGTCGTAGCTGATGGCCCGGACGTTGCGGAGGACGTGGATGGGAAGGATGATGTCGGGGCTCTGCTCACCCAGAACCATGCGGCTGATTGAGGCCTTCTGGCTGAACAGGAGGAAGCTCGAGGGGGCTGGGGGGAGGGAGGGGTCAGAGGTTAACAGGCCGAATCCAAACATTTGAATCTCTCCATCTCGCTCACTCTCTCGGTCCCCTCCCTCTATATCTCTTCCTCCCTCTCCTACCAATCTTTCCATGACTCAGGATGTTGTAATCAGCTTAATAGAATGCAGTAATCAGTGGTCCCCAGAGGCCAGGGAAGTATGCAACAGTAAGAAAGAAAAAGACATGTAGGAACACAGGGCCTTCATCCCATGCCAAGACCAGAGGAATGCTCAGTCTGTGATATGTGCACAGCAACCTCCTTTCTAACACTTGTCCACATCAGGCCTCAGTGAAAGTCTGAGGTCAGCTCATGGTATGATTCAGACAGACACGTGTTATGAGGTTTTGCATGGCCAAGGGCTGTAGACACACCTGGATTTGATTAAGACAATACATCCTTCTAGAGCAAAGACGTTGTAAAATACACTGACTCGCCTACTCTTAACGGAGAGATTACATTTCCAACTTACAGTAAAATGTCCACAGGAGATTAGTGCATATGTCTCAAAACAGAATAAACTGACTGTACCAACACACTAAATACAACACTGAACCAAACTAAAAACATAAACCCAACAACCCCCTATCAATGCCGGCCCTGGTCATTTCTCTACTCACAGCTGCAGTTCCTGCTGTTTGAGTCCAGGATGTAGTGGGAGGCACAGCGGCACTGGGAGCCGGAGGGCGACGCCAGGCACAGGTGGGCACAGTTGCCGTTGTTCTGGGAGCAGTCATTGGCACCATCCTGGCGAGAGGAGTGGAAGACCAGGATGTCCATGACGTACTCCAGGTGTCCCTGGACCATGGTGCGGTTCAGCCCAGAGCGCTTGTCGGCCCGCTCGATGCTGCGCAGGTTCCAGTCTGTCCAGTAGATGTAGTCCCGGTACTGGGTCAGACCGAACGGATGAGGGAGGTCGTCAGCCACTATCTCCCTCTGCAGACCTGGATGAAACATGATTATCAATATATGGATTATTGAAGATCTGAGGATATTGATGTTAACCACAGCAATATGATATATTTGTACAGTAATATTGGGTGGAAAAGGAGAATGGACATGAATAAATATTGCTGTCAACCATAGCAATATTACAGAGTTTTATGCTCATCATGTATCATCAATCATAAACAACAGAGGGGTTGGAGAAGAGCTTGACTACTGTATGCGTTTACCTTGCATGTTGGTTGACTCTATCATACAGGTGTCCAGGTCGGTCCAATAGAGTCTCTGGTCGATGTAGTCGATGGTGAGGCCGTTGGCTCTGCCCACTTTGTCCACTAGGGTAATTATGTTGCTGCCGTCCATGTGGGCCCTGGCGATCCTGGGCTTGCCTCCCCACTCTGTCCAATACATGTAGCTGAGGAGACACACAGAGCTGCTTTATACATAGTAGAACGAGCCCATATTAGAGGTCGACTGATTATTCGTAATGGCCGATTAATTATTGCAGATTTCAAGTTTTCATAATAATCTGTAATTTTTGGACACCGATTATGGCTGATTACATTGCACCCCACAAGGAATCTGCGTGGCAGGCTGACCACCTGTTACGTGAGTGCAGCAAGGAGCCAAGGTAAATTGCTAGCTAGCATTAAACTTATCTTATTAAAAATCAATCTTAACATAATCACTAGTTAACTACACATGGTTGATGATATTACTAGTTTAACTAGCTTGTCCGGTGTTGCAAATAACCAATGCGGTGCCTGTTAATTTATCATCGAATCACAGCCTACTTCGCCAAACGTGTGATGATTTAACAAGCGCATTCGTGAAAAGAAGCACTGTCGTTGCACCAATGTACCTAACCATAAACATCAATGCCTTTCTTAAAATCAATACACAAGTATATATTTTTTAAACCTGCATATTTAGTTAATATTGCCCGCTAACCTGAATTTCTTCTAACTAGGGAAATTGTGTCATTTCTCTTGCGTTCTGTGCAAGCAGAGTCAGGGTATATGCAGCAGTTTGGGCCGCCTGGCTCGTTGCGAACTGTGTGGAGACCATTTCTTTTTAACAAAGATGGTAATTAATTTGCCAGAATTGTACATAATTATGACATAACATTGAAGGTTGTGCAATGTAACAGCAATATTTAGACTTAGGGATGCCACCCGTTAGATAAAATATGGAACAACCTAGAACTTGTTACCTGGGAATATTGAAGACTCATGTTAAAAGGAACCACCAGCTTTCATATGTTCTGAGCAAGGAACTTAAACATTAGCTTTTTTACATGGCAAATATTGCACTTTTACTTTCTTCTCCAACACTTTGTTTTTGCATTATTTAAACCCAATTGAACATGTTTCATTATTTATTTGAGACTAAATTCATTTTGATGTATTATATTACGTTAAAATAAGTGTTCATTCAGAAATGCTGTAATTATCATTTTATATATATATATATATATATAATATATATAATGACCAAGAAAAGCCGATACCAATTAATCGGCCGATTTTTCGGCTTTTTTTGGTCCTCCAATAATCGGTATTAATCATAATCGGTCGACCTCTAGCCCATATATCCCCAAACACTTGATGCCAGCCAAGACTATGTCTGCATTCCCAAACTAATTCAATATGGACTGGTAAATTGGTAAATGGCAACGGCCCCAGCAATGGGGACAATACCTGTAGAACTCAACCCAGACATGTAAATGCTGTGACATGTTGGCACACATGTATCGACTAACAACTCCTCACATGGAGGAGAAGTCTCCGTCTGTAAGGGTAGGGTAGGCAACATCACATTCGCCACGCTGACTCTCAACATGGGGGCTCCACAGGGGTGTGTGCTTAGTCCCCTACTGTTCACCCACGACTGCATGGTCACGCACTACTCCAACACGATCATCAAGTTAGCTGACGACACGACCGGCGGCGATGAGACGCCTACAGAAAGGAGGTTAGTGACTTGGCAATGTGGTGCCAGGACAACAACGTCAGTAGAGATCAAAGAGCTGATCGTGGACTACAGGAAACGGGGGGGAGCTGATCGAGAGCTGGTTGAGAGCTTCAAGTTCCTCAGTGTCCAAATCACTAAAGTACTTAAAATGGTCCGCACAGTCATGAAGGCGCAACAGTACCTCATCCCCCTAAAGAGGTTGAAAAGATTTGGATTGGACCCTCAAAAAGTTCTACAACTGCACCATTGAGAGCATCTTGACTGGCTGCATCACTGTTTGGTTTGGCAACTGCACCGCCCTTGATCATATGGCGCTACAGAGGGTGGTACGGCCAGCCCAGTACGTCACTGCGGCTCAGCTCCCTGCCATCCAGGACCTCCAAATCAGGTGGTGAAAATTGCTAAAGACACCAGCCACCCAAGCCAAAGACTGTTCTCTCTGCTTACGCACGGCAAGTGGTACCAGAGCAACAAGTCTGACACCAACAGGCTCATAAACACCTTCTATTCCTAAGTCATAAGACTGCTAAATAGCTAACAAAATGGCTACACAGACTATCTGCATTGACCCTTCTATTTTATTTTTGACTACTATACACTCACACACTTAAATGTATTCACACACAACATGCACACATTCATAATGACTCTACACACACGCATCACGCATACACAATGCTGCTACTACTCTGTTTATCTTATCTTCATATCCTTTATCATATCCTGATGCCTAGTCACCTTACCCCAATACATATCTACCTCAACCACACTGTATTCCTGCTCATTGTAACTATGGTATTGGCATGGACCATGAACTGACCCTGTATATAGCTTACTTGTGTTCTTCTTATTTCTATTTCTCGTGTGTTTTTGTTCGGCTATATTTTATAGTACTACTGATATTGATTACTGCATTGTTGGGAATGAGCTTGCAAGAAAGACATTTCACTGTACATGTGCACGTGACTAAAACTTGAAAGCCGCAGTGCTGTGCCACTGATGCAACCTCACTACACTCCCTACCTAAGAAAGTCAGAGGGAACGAATCATGCGAAGGGGATTCCTCCAGCCAGACAGTCATCTCTATGGGTACTGGTGAACAGATGACGTCAGCCTAGCCTGGTTTCAGATCCGTTTGTACCGCCTTGCCATTCCAACTCCTATGGACATTCTCACACGTTCAAAGCTGGCAAGACAGCTCAAACCGATCTGGGACCAGGCTCATGCCAGTCAGACAGGTCTGTGAGTTGTGTCATGCAGATGAGCTGGATCCCAGTCAATCTTACCCATTGGCAGGGTTAAGAGCCAGGGAGCGAGGGTTGTCCAGGTCCTTACACACCAGGACCTGTCGGTATTGTCCATCCAGCCGGGCCACCTCTATGCGGTTGGTCCCTGTGTCGGCCCAGTACACATTCCTGCCCATCCAGTCTACTGCCATGCCTTCTGGGTAGTCCAGCCCAAACTCGATCACATGCTCCACAGAGCTGCCGTTCATGAAGGCCCTGCTGATGGTCTGAGGGAGGGAGGACAGTGGAGTAGAGTCAGACACTGGTACAACAGTCAGGCACTGAGCTCAATATGAACCAAAAAAGACTGGAGCTTAAATATAAATAAAACATCCCGATAGCTAAATTAACCCAGATGACAGAAAACAAACCCCCAAAATTTGAATGGAAACCCTAAAACGAATGACTAGAATAGAATGACAGAGAAAAGGAGTCATTCTCACCTTGGTGCTGACGTCAGTCCAGTAAATCCTGTTCTCGGAGACGTCAAAGTCGAGGGCGGAGGCCTCCTTGACCCCGGTGAGGGGGATGGCAACGTCGTTAGAGTTGGTCCCGAGGGAGATGGAGCGGATGTCAGCCCGGTTGGTGAAGAGCAGGAAAGCCTCGGGCACCACGCATGTCCTCATGTCACTGAGGAGCTCCAGGCCCATGGGACAGTCACAGCGCAGGCCCTGGGGCCGGTGGAAACACAGGTGGCTGCAGCCGCCATTATCCTCCACACAGCCGTTTGTGCCTTTATGAGGGAGAGAGGGACAGAGAGAGACATGGTCAGTTTAGCTGCAGCAGACCGGGAGGTCTGGTACTGTCCTCTTTAAGGACTGTTTACAGCTGCCAGTTGTGATAATACATCATACATAAGAAAACATTTACCCTAGTAGTACTCAGAATTATTGCATACTTAATACTGTAGAACTTTAAAATAAAAAATAAATATTGAACCTCTATTTTAACTAGGCAAGTCAGTTAAGAATAAATTCTTATTTACAATGACTGCCTACCCCGGCCAAATCCTAACGATGCTTCGCCAATTGTGCGCCACACTATACCTAAACTCGGCAAAAAAAGAAATGTATTTTTCAGGACCCTGTCTTTTAAAGATAATTCGTAAATATGAAAATAACTTCTCAAATCTTCATTGTAAAGGGTTTAAACACTGTTCCATGCGTGTTCAATGAACCATAAATAATTAATGACCATGCACCTGTGGAACGGTCGTTAAGACACTAACAGCTTACAGATGGTAGGCAATTAAGGTCAGTTATGAAAACCTAGGACACTAAAGAGGCCCTTCTACTGACTCTGAAAAACAACCAAAAGAAAGATGCCCAGGATCCCTGCTCATCTGTGTGAACGTGCCTTATGCATGCTGCATAGAGGCATGAGGACTGCAGATGTGGCCAGGGAAAATAAATTGCAATGTCTGTACCGTGAGACGCCGAAAACAGCGCTACAGGAAGACAGGACGGACAGCTTATCATCCACGCAGTGGCAGACCATGTGTAACAACACCTGCACAGGATCGGTACATCCAAACATCACACATGCGGGACAGGTACAGGATGGCAACAACAACTGCCGGAGTTACACCAGGAACGCACAATCCCTCAATCAGTGCTCAGACTGTCCGTAATAGGCTGAGAGTGGCTGGACTGAGGGCTTGTAGGCCTGTTGTAAGGCATGTCCTCACCAGACATCACCCGGCAACAACGTCGCCTATGGGCACAAACCTACTGACGTTGGACCAGACAGGACTGGCAAAAAGTGCTCTTTACTGACGAGTTGCGGTTTTGTCGCACCAGGGGTGATGGTCAGATTCACGTTTATCGTCGAAGGAATGAGTGTTACATCGAGGCCTGTACTCGGTGGTGGAGGGTCCGTCATGGTCTGGGGCAGTGTGTCACAGCATCATCGGACTGAGCTTGTTGTCATTGCAGGCAATCTCAATGCTGTGCGTTACTGGGAAGACATCCTCCTCCCTCATGTGGTACCCTTCCTGCAGTCTCATCCTGACATGACCCTCCAGCATGACAATGCCATCAGCCATACTGCTCCTTCTGTGCGTGATTTCCTGCAAGACAGGAATGTCAGTGTTCTGCCATGGCCAACGAAGAGCCCAGATCTCAATCCCATTGAGCACGCCTGGGAAACTGTTGTATCGGAGGGTGAGTGCTAGGGCCATTCCCCCCAGAAATGTCTGGGAACTTGCAGGTGCCTTTGTGGAAGAGTGGGGTAACATCTCACAGCAAGAACTGGCAAATCTGGTACAGTCCATAAGGAGGAGATGCATTGCAGAACTTAATGCAGCTGGTGGCCACACAAAATACTGACTGTTACTTTTGACCCCCTCTTTGTTCAGGGACACATTATTCCATTTCTGTTAGTCACATATCTGTGGAACTTGTTCAGTTTATGTCTCAGTTGTTCAATCTTATGTTCATAAATATTTACACGTTAAGTTTGCTGAAAATACACAGTTGACAGTGAGAGGATGTTTCTTTTTTTGCTGAGTTTAAATGAAACACACTTCTTACACTACTACAGCTGTGTACATCCAAATAACAATAAAACCCCATAATTTCCTCTTTCTCTTACCGGAGACCTCAGTGACTCTGGTGGCTTTGAGTCCCATGAGATCAGGCAGCTGGTCAATGATGATCTCTCGGATGGCGTTGGTCTTGTGGACCCTCTCGATGCTCCTCCTCTGCCAGTCCGTCCAGTAGATGTAGTCGCCCAGCAGCGTGAAGCCAAAGATGTGGGGTAGCTTGTCCTCCAGTAGGGTCATCCTATTGGAGCCGTCCACATCAATCACCTGGGTTTACGGAGAGGAGGGGGTTTTAATATTGATGGGCAACCCAAGCAGTATCTTTTGCCAAGTATGAGCAAAAAAGTTTGTCATTTCAGCACCCGTGGAGCAGTTGGGTGCTTTGCTCAAGGGCACAGTGGTAGGAAACAGCAACTGATAGGCATTTGTCTGATTAGGCATAAGCAATTGTCCAAGCAAAAGTTTGCCCTCAGGCTCTTGTTCTGTAACACACAAGCATCTACCCACACCCATAGATCAGGATTCCCCAATTGGCGGAAAGAAACTGGTGGGGATTTTATTTGGCTGCCAAAGTTTACTAACCAAAACAAATATTTTTTTGTAAAAACAATAGCAAATCAAGTGATTTAATTTCAGAAATGTTCCACAGTATTCCCAAGCATAATATTGTATACAGAAGTTAGCAAGGTTTGAAATGATTATGTTTTAGTCAAATATATCTGTTTGGGCTTCTTGCGGTCAATTTGCAGTCTACAAATTATTTGGAATTATGTCGTGTGTGTCCCCCCCCGACCATCCGCTCAAGAAAATAAAAAAAAGTATTGCGCCTGAATCTAGTTGATGATCCCTGCCATAGATGCTGTAGGCGTCAATATGAGTTATGACATCTAATTCTTGATAACCTGAGGTAAGGTACAATTTAAAACACACAAACAGGTCAGAGCAGGTTACTGACACTGGATAGAATGCACTGACAATGACAATAGTATTTAATAGAGTTGTTGAGAGCACTAATTTCAAGACTGTTTCAAAGCCAAATCATGGAGACATTTTTAAAATCAATAAAACTCAATATGTAACTAACTGCAAACTGACAAGCTATTTATATTCAAAGATCACCATTAACTGTGGAGCATGACCGTCAAGATCTCTATCTGGGGAAAAACACAATTTCTGCTAAGTGGGAGACCACACAAATAATCCTTATTCACGCAGAGTATATCATATTTAAATGAATAAATGTGACAGTATAGGATTCCAGTCACAAGGGTTGCATTAGAAAATGAAGTAAACGGATATAGGGAGTGGTGCCAAAGCATGCCTCTGTCTTATGAGGAGCAGAAAGAGAGAGCTGAAACTGACTGTTCCTTACTGGGAACTTAACTGCTTATTTCTGAAAAGGCTGCAATTACACTCGACACGAATCCTAGCCGACCCGGCATTACTATTACACAAAACTGTGCCACTGAAAATAGACCTGTGTTTTTTATTTTAGCAAACTGGTGTAAGTTCCAGGAAATATTTCAGTCTGACTGAAAATTCTGGAGTGTGGCATCTTATTATGGCTACTCCTACGTGACATGATGAGCATATTCTACTCTAGGAGAAACTGAGCACTACACAGATCAGCACTGTGTGCTTGTCCCATTTCAGTTTACATGGAGGTATCAGTGGGTTCACGTGGGTGTTAATCACTCCATACAAACAACCAACCCTAGGTCTTTATTTTGGTGGGAGACAAGCCGAAGTAGCTCGGACACAAAAATGATAATGAAAAGTTGACTTCTCTGGATGAAAACGATGCCGTCCACAAGCACTTTACAAAACCCTATAGGAACTGAGCACAAAGGCACCAGTACACTTGCATATCCGGTTCACAGCAGGTATTTAACAATGGCAACTTGATCTGGTGGTCTTACAGATGACTTTGGATCGCTCTAGTGAATAAAAACTTAGGCCCTTTCGACAGATATCGGCTGATGTCTAAATACTACCTACGCATTCACAGACGGGTCTGCCAGTGAGGGCCATATTAGTGTGGCATATTGTTTTGCCGAGAAGTTCTTAAAACAAAGACTTTCTGTATGGTGTGGTTCCCATCTTGAGCTCTTCCTGTGTGGCCAGGGAGCTTGGAGTGTGCAGACGGCGATGGGCTGAGGCTGCTTCCAAGGGCTGCCTGCCCTGGAGGGGTGTCCACTTGATTAATTTCTGTAATTCAGTCCCTCGCTTCCTACAGCTGATGGAGCGACTCACTGACTTCCTCCCGCTCTCCCAATATGAAAATAAATAAATTATTGGCACATTGTTGGGTGAAATACTTTTTCTCTTCACAAACACTGCAGACAGCACAATATGAGGGGGACAGGCAGAATTTGACACCACAGAGAAATGGTGTCGCTTTTGAGGAGAAGGTGAGATGGAGGATAATCCAGCTCACTAAACTGCTCTGACCACATGGCTAAGAGAGAGAGACTAGAGGGGTGGACTGGGTTCACACCGAGCATTCTTTATGGAACATTATACCTGTGTGTCTGTTAGGATAAAGACATTAGGAGAAAGCATATAGCACTGACTAAGAAGGCTAAGCACAACTCAGTGGAAAGTCTTAACGGGGAACTGGTAAGATATTCAGAAAGGTTTGCAGTAACACACTGAGGGGGAGAGGGTAGGTCATAATGCTCAACAAAACAGCAGCCATAGTTTCTATAGCAGCCCCAGCTAGCAGAGATATAATACCTCAACTGGACTTCCCTGGAAGCTTCACACAACTTGTGTGGTATGCCATGAATGTTATGATTCCCTGTTTTAGGGAAATTGACCGTTTTAAACACTTTTTCCTGACTTTGGAATGCAAATATGTTAATTTGCAGTTAGGCCTAATTAGAGCATTATCTGTGACCCAATTAAAATATGGATGACCAGTTGTGCTTTGGAAGCAGACTTTCACTTTAATATTATTATAACACAATCTTGGGAGCGTGGTTGAACATAGGATGGGCTGGAGTTGATCTTTCTCGTCTCATGGTTACGTAGGAGTAAGGCATGAATTCTTTCCACTGGTGTAATTAGACCTTTTTATTGGATGGCATACCTTTCAAACATCTGTTTCCCCTTGCATTTATGCTTTCAGTGGACTATAGGACATTGTTTGACTGCTCACCCGAGTAACCACCAAAACCCCCAGCTATTTTTACCAGTAATGGAGAAAATCTCCAACTCTGGCATTCCTTCCCTCTCCATTTCTTTCGTAGTCTAATCCAGGTAAGATTACTGCTCTTTCTATGGAGTCATGTTCCTCCACATCCTGACAATTCCACATACACCGCTCACCTTGCAGCGCATCAAAGGACTAAGTGTGCAGCTGGTTGATTTTTGGATTTTCTGGATTCCAGCCACGGTGCGGACACACTTTCTCCAGGTTAACTCTTTCTGGGGCTAGCCTGGGAGTGGAGGGGAGGATGGAGGGAAGTGGGGGAGGCACGGGTAAACGCATGGCTGCCAGCACACACTGGACCCTCTGTGCTGTTAAGAACACACCAGCTGCCTAGGCTAATTAGTCCAGAACAAACCTAAGCAGGCCTCTGAGGTCATTAAAACATATAATGCCACAGGGGGAAAAAAATAAGAAAGTGTTGACGGAATTTACCTCCCCTTCTACCAAAAAGGAAAATCTTGGAAACAAAACACAAAATGGACTCAACATTTAGGACCAACCAGGAAAACAAAAAAACAGCACTTTGATGGCCATCCTATCAGCAGGAGTCTATCCCCCTCCCTTAGACGTTCTATTCATGTTTTACTGAGACAATTAGACATGGCCCTCACCACTGAAAGATGGGTGCACCATTTTTTCTCCCTGCTCTTTTTCACTGGGAGAGTTTTTTTTAATAGTGTGAGAACCCTTTTCTTGACCGAGGAAAAGATAAACAAAACAGAAAACACAAAAGTCTCATCAGTAATTCAGGGAAAAGTCAAACCTCGGCAGGCTTCAATGCCAGCCAATTGTAAACGTCCTCTTTGCGCCTCAGTGTCATTGAGATGCCTTACAAATTCAATCTGCAGGCCGGGGCAGTGTGACGGAAGAAGGCTGCATGGCCCTCAAAGCCCAGTCTTAGTTTCTACTAGCTAGCAGCTTATAGTGGAGCTGACAGTGTTTTAACTACTTTGTAAATAAGAAATAAACAGACAATGATAATATCAGTCAAAAATATAAAATGGACAGTTTATGCTTCAAAACCAACTTCATAAGAGGTTTTACAAAAGAGGTTATATTTGACAAAAAATGTCATGATGTAGAGCTGGGATGGGCAACTTTCATTGGGATGGGAGCCACACAAACTCATCATGAGGGGCTGCAGTGACTCGTGGGTTTGCGTACCGACATCCATACCACTCCCCTTTTGCGAGCAAAACATTTTAAAGTTAATTTCCTGCAATTCCACACATTTTTCCATGGTGCGGAGAGAATATGTAGCTATATGTTTGGCAAGCTAAAACCACAGAGCCTAGCTACCTGCTGGAAGGATGCCATGTCATTGGATGGACGAGTGGTTGAGTGGCAGACTTTCCCTCCATTTAGTTTTTTGGTGGCTACAGCTAGAGATGCAGGTGTCATTTGGTAAGCTAGCAAAACATGTGAATCACTTCCCCTAAAGTAAATTGAACTTGGAAAAGTTATATAATTTATCTGGTCTACACAATAATAAATACAATCCTTCGAAACCCTACACCAGAGAAAATTATTTAGCCACAGAGGATCATTAGCTTATTATTTTTCTTTGTTGCTTAGGATTGTTTTAAAATCACAAGGTCATGGCATAACCAACAGTCTGGAAGCTTGCTATTTGGATTGTTTTAAAATCACAAGGTCATGGCATAACCAACAGGCTGGAAGCTTGCTATTTGGATTGTTTTAAAATCACAAGGTCATGGCATAACCAACAGGCTGGAAGCTTGCTATTTGGATTGTTTTAAAATCACAAGGTCATGGCATAACCAACAGTCTGGAAGCTTGCTATTTGGATTGTTTTAAAATCACAAGGTCATGGCATAACCAACAGGCTGGAAGCTTGCTATTTGGATTGTTTTAAAATCACAAGGTCATGGCATAACCAACAGGCTGGAAGCTTGCTATTTGGACAGTGCGAGCAGCATATGAAATAGCTGGTTGTAAGTGAAAGGCATCTATAATGGACCTAGGCCTACCGCAATATTTCAAAATACAAATCGCTGGAAAAACACAAGAGGATAAAGAAAAAAAAAACCTGTCTTTTGCTAGGCTATCAAAATTCTCAACTCGCAATAGTTTGAGTGAACAGTAGCTCATCTTATTGGCACTATAGTGAAGAGCATCGGTCATATCCCGGTGAGTGCTCATATTCACTGTCTTTATCATTGGGTGTCTCCGTGCTCCTTGACAGTTTCTTAGAACAATAATTTCCTCCTCCAAGACGAGGTCGCTTTCATTTACCTCAGTTTGTCCGGGTCAGCCGAGTAGCCTACACTGTAATTTTTGGGGTATTAAAGATTATACTAGTGTCTCCAGTCGAAGGTAAAGAGTCGTAGAATTGAATGAAATACATTTATAAAAAGGCAAAAATAGTTAAAGATTTTTCTTGGATCTACCTAAAAAAATGTCACTCTAGCTGGGGCAGAGCTCTGGATGTGTGCAAAGAAAGGCGAAGAAAAGCAGAAGTATTTTTTTCGAACAGTGAGTCAGTTATATTGGGCTCCCGAGTGGCGCAGCGGTCTAAGGCACTGCATCTCAGTGCTAGAGGCATCACTACAGACCCAGGTTCGATTCCAGTCTGTATCACAACCGGACGTGATTGGGAGTCCCATAGGGCGGCGCACAATTTGCCCAGTGTCATCCGGATTAGGGTTTGGTCGGGTAGGCCATCATTGTAAATAGGAATTTGTTCTTAACTGACTTGCCTAGTTAAATAAAAATACATATATTATTAGCCTAATTTACGACTATCCAATCTACATCATATTAGGAATAGTTGGCTATCTTACATTAATCTGCAAAGGTGATGACAGATGCAGCAATACTTTATAATTAAGGTGATTTTTTAAATATGTTGTTTTGCTTTCCCCAAATACAGCTATGTTGAACTTGAACGACTTATCCACAGTTACCATCTCTTAGTTGTCAATCAAATATATTTGGCATCGAACAAATGGGCAGGCAGGCAAGTTCCCATTGTTGTCAAAACGTGGGTTGGGATAGAAGCATGCGTTAGCAGGCAAGCTGCAGAAGGGTGAGCAGGCTACTATTCTCAGCGTTTATCAGCTCCATTTTGACAACCAACTACAAGCTGAAAAGGTTTGAGAGGGTTTATCTACAGTTCCCTATTTAGATTTTAGCTCAACTTGCTCTGGCTAAAATTAGTTATTGATCTTAAGCATGAAACACAATGAGAATCTCACTACTGATTGACTGCGGATAGATACTTTTCACAGTGGGTGGCCGTTCCTTCTCTTGCTAGAACAAAATCGATTCCTGCTCCGTGCCGACAAATCTACTGATTCTACTTGTAGAATCGCAACGCTTGTAAGTGGACAACAACTTAACTTTGAGCCAATCAGAAAGCATGAACCCCCAAGTGGGGGAGCCAACAAAAGGAAAAAAAGGTGCATGTTTTCCTTACAACCACGGATGAGCCAGTCACACTTCATATGCAATGTTGGCTATGGGATGGTAGCTAGCTAAGTGCAAAGACGCAATGCACCCAACACTAAAAATACTTCCTCCAATCTAGCTAACCATTGTAGCTAGTATTGAATCACAATGCATCAGCTAGTTTCCATGAAAGAGCTGCCTGTGTTAGCTGCCGAGCTTGCTGGCTACCTAGCTAAACATTTGGCTATGGGCTGACACTGGCAGTATGGGATGAGTTAATTAAATTGTTACAGTTGCTACAGTTGAAGTCGGAAGTTTACATACACCTCAGCCAAATACATTTAAAAACTAAATTCCTGACATTTAATCCTAGTAAAAATTCCCTGTCTTAGGTCAGTTAGGATCACCATTTTATTTTAAGAACGTGAAATGTCAAAATAGTTGAGAGAATTTTTTATTTATTTCATCACATTCCCAGTGGGTCAAATACACTCAATGTGTATTTGGTAGCATTGCCTTTAAATTGTTTAACTTGGGTCAAACGTTTTGGGTAGCCTTCCACAAGCTTCCCACAATAAGTTGGGTGAATTTTGGCCCATTCCTCCAGACAGAGCACATAATTTTCCTACCTCGTGATGCCATCTATTTTGTCAAGTACACCAGTCCCTCCTGCAGCAAAGAACCCCCACAACATGCTGCTTCCACCCCCATGCTTCACGGTTGGGATGGTGTTCTTTGGCTTGCAAGCCTCCCCCTTTTTCCTCCAAACATAACGATGGTCATTATGGCCTAACAGTTCTATTTGTGTTTCATCGGACCAGAGGACATTTCTCCAAAAAGTACAATCTTTGTCCCCATGTGCAGTTTCAAACCGTAGTCTGGCTTTTTTATGGCGGTTTTGGAGCAGTGGCTTCTTCCTTGCTGAGCAGCCTTTCAGATTATGTCGATATAGGTCTCGTTTTACTGTGGATATAGATACACAGATAAATATATAGATAAAGATATAGATAAATACATCCACAGCTACACCTCCAATGGACTCAAATGATGTCAATTAGACTATCAGAAGCTTCTAAAGCCATGACATCATTTTCTGGAATTTTCCTAGCTGTTTAAAGGCACAGTCATGCACGGATATGCATTGCCAAACAATGCTACTCTGCCACCGTCTGGTTTTGAAGTACTTTAACAAGGCGGCGAGGCTGACGACTTCCAAAGTCTTTGGTGTGTGTGAATGCCGACATTCTGTTCAGAGGTGCCAAATACTGTCGGCAGGCAAACGTTTGACAATCCTACCAGTGTGTTGGAGCCCTTATAGCAGACGTATCCCAACATGTTCCTTGACAGCTACACTCCTGTAGGTTTTCGCTCCCACCCCAGTTGTAACTAACCTGGTTCAGCTTATCAACTAGCTAATAATTAGAATCAGGTGTGCTAGATTCGGGTTGGAGTGAAAACCTACAGGAAGGTAGCTCACCAGGAACAGGGTTGGAGAGCCTTAAATTACAATGATAGGGCATAACCAACAGTCAGGAAGCGTGCTATTTGGGCAGCGCGAGCAGGATATGAAATAGCTGATTGTTGATTTGTGGTTGTAAGTGAAAAGCATCTATAATAGACCTAGGCCTGTTGCAATATTTCAAAATACAATTAGCTGGAAAAACAGAGGATAAAGGAAAAAAAAAACTGTCTTTTGCTAGGCTATCAAAATTTGCTCAAACCCCAGTTGTAAACTAACCTGGTTCAGCTTATCAACTAGCTAATTGTTAGAATCAGTTGTGCTAGAGTCGGGTTGGAGTGAAAACCTACAGGAAGGTAGCTCACCAGGAACAGGGTTGGAGAGCCCTGCCTTATAGGCAACAGAGATAGAGAGCCTACCTGTTCAGGGTTGTTTGATCAATAGGACTGTTAAGTTCCCAAATATAAGAGAATGTCCGTAGTATTTATTTACATTTGAGCAGAAAACCATTCAGGGGTATTTTGTGGTTTTTGACAAACACTTTCTAATGATCTAAAGTTGAGCTAATGCTACAGTCTGTAAACACACAGTCCACTTCAAAGTGTATGATGAAAGGCACATGTGGCAAATGGCTTAGTTACATATATGCCTACACAAGTTCTGATTGGTTATGGCGCACCGGTCTGTGTAGTCTGGGCCTGAACAAAACTGGCACGTTTTTATTAGGTTTTATCTACTGCAGTGGCTATTAATTGTCCAAACGCATGGCTGTATTTAAAAAAATATTTTTTTACATACATTTTTTTTTACAAATGCCTTACTCTACGCCATTCTCAAACATTCTATGAAAGTATGAAAATGACTGCTCGCTTGTCAGAAAATATAAAAAACATTTTATCAAGATTTCCTTTTTGCTAAAAAGCCGTCAGTTCCACTTTAAAGCTTCTCTGAGGAAAATGACTGAGGCCTGACCAATGCTCTACACAGACGACAGAGGAATGGCACACACAGCATTTATGACATAAATAACATGTTTTCTTTTTAACACCGTCTCAAAATTACAGATCATAATTCCAAAGACCTTTTAAAATATCAAGCACTAGTTTATCCTATTTCATCTGAATTAAAAAGCATGTAGGCTATAAAGTCAATGTCCTTAAAAAGTTAGATATTTGTAGTGGGATCTGGGTATTTTCCTGGGTTTGTGTTCCTACCTGCCCGTCATATCATTGGGCAGGTAGGGTTTATAGGGTTTGGCCAGTTCTTCCGAGGGCCCGACTCGGCAACAAATTATATTATATTTTTATCTGCCGAGAAGAGCGCTGCCTTAAGTCAAACAGAATGTCCATACTGCTTTTCTTTCCCCCTCCAATCCTCCCAATCCATCTCAATGTTCCATGCACTTCCCCCCCAACCCCCTTCAGTCCCTTTTCAAGCCTCCCTCTCTCTTTTCTTTCTCTCCCTCCCTTCTGAGGGTTGACCACCTCCACAGGAAATAAGCAGGAAAGGAGAAAAAACGCTATATTCTCAAATAACATTCAAACTATGTCACCCAATATAAAATGTTTCTACTGTTTGAATCCTTTAACAAAAATGTGGTTTAAAGACTAGACTATTGGCTGTATGATCAAATGATTCTAGAATATGTTTTACTGGCTTGCTCCTACATGTTGATGTTAGTCTTCACAGACCAATCTTTAAAAATAATTGGTGGATCTCATGAGCTCCTGTATCCTGTTTACAAAATATCAACATCCTACTGCAATACATATTTATATTATCATAATCGTAGCCCTCCTCTGGAACTCAACATGAGCCTAATATGATGCCGAACTCCTACCTCAGAGCCTGGGCAAACAGCTTTTCCTCACATAGTACAGTAACAGGATTAGCTTATTGCTAGAAAACTATATATAAAATACAATCATTTGGTTATAAAGGCATACCTTCAAATGGTAGATGATTGAGTTATTTCCTGGCTGAAGGAGACATTTTAGCCCCACAGGATCAAGTTGAAATACTGGGATTTATAATGTATGGCATGAATATTTCCATACAAAAACCTGCCCAAATCCCACTGTACCATATGGACAAACTCCAACACGCACACACACACCCAAACAGACACACAGAACCAGAGGCAGAGTGGGTCTAGCTTAGTATTTCCCAAACTCAAGACCCCAGGGGGTGCATGTTATGATTTTTGCCATAGCACTACACAGCTGATTCAAAAGTCAACTAATTAAGCTTTAATGATCTAAATCAGCTGTGTAATGCTAGGGCAAAAAAATAACTAAATGTGCACCCCTTGGAGTTCCAGAGGAGCAAGTTTGGGAAACACTGGTCTACCTGTAGCTGAACATAATAATTATTGATCCATGGAACTCCATCTTCTCCTGATCCATACACCTTCCCAGGAGATATAGATATAGTGTCTGGAGAGATTCACTCACAGTCAATCTCATGCACCAGTCTATAAACAGCCATGTATTCGCCTACCAGGCCTGCCAACAGTATGTCCAGCATAGCCAAAACATTATTACACTTACATGGTGTTACAGCTTTCACACTCAGACAATCCTGCTGATCCAGGAGGCATGAGTAAATACATAACTTGGGTAAGAAGAGCTTTGGGGCTCATTTAGGCTGTTCATTCAGAATCTTTACAGCAAAGAGTACTGTCAACAGTGTACAGAACCAGTATACAAAACATTATTTAGCCTATATTTATAATGTCAGTCAATCGTTGAGCCCACCTGCACACACACATAACTTAGGGAAAAGTGATGGGGAAATCAACCCTCCATGCACCATATTCAAGGAAAATGTAGACTTAATGTTAATGTAGCTAGGAACTATCAGAGTTAATTCCTTTCTTCTCAACTGGGTTTTCAAAGAACGGTCTAAACAGGCTGGATGTCTCAGCAACTTCTTTAAATGCCACTCAGGCCTATTTGCCTGTAAATTCCAACACAATGTGGTATTTAGGATACATATGGGCTGCATTGTGAACAGACAAGTCGACAACTGCCGGCAACTCCTCATCACAACACTGCTATGGAACGAGGGGTAGCCACGGCACAATCATGTTAAGCCACAAACATAGCCAGAACAGGAGCAGAGGAACACCCCCCCCCCCCCCCACGCCTGCTGACAGATGTGGAATAATGCACATCCCTACGGAAATGAGACAGATTGTTGTGCAGCACGGAGCTGGGACTGCCTTTCTGGTTGAACACTATGAGAACAGGCAGGCTCATAGCTGGAGCTAGGGAGAAGAGCCAGACAGCACTCTGTACAGGTATTAACCTTTGAAGAAGCCGATCACGTCCTCCCATATAGCAGGGCTGTAACGTCAAAAAGAAAACAGACGTTCTTGTTGATTCAAGAGCCTACTCTCCAAACCATCTTTAGTTTTTATTTGTTATTTACAAAAGGTGCACCGCTATGAGCCATCAAGACGATGATGATGAGCGTTTACCGGTGAGATATCTTGGAAAATTGTGGCAAGACACCTGAAACAGGTAATAGCTAATAGTTCTCTTCATGTAAAAAATGTATTGGAAAACCTCCATTCATCTAGCCTAATTATGTCAGACACATTGGAGTTTAATAGGTTTAAGCCAGCTCTTAACCATCAGCCTGGGCAGCCATCTTTAAAACACTAACTAACCTTGATGAATGCACTAAAAGAGCTGCACTTGCCACTAATGAGTCTTTCAGATACCTAGAGATGTCTTCTAAAACAGCCTTGTACATGATGTATGGCGAAGTGAGTGAGCAGATGGGCCGATGGGGGTGGAAAATATTACAAAAGTCAGGTGTCTTTTATTCTCCTCAAACATTGCATCCTTCCTCAGAGCTTGGCACATGAATGTTTTAAGACCTCACTGTATAAGGCAAAAAACAGCAACAATCTGTTACCAGGCAATTAACTTCTTGGCTTCTCGGACAAGGGGCTTTTTAAAGAAATCTGGGTTTTGACTGAAGTCTCCACAAAAAAAAGTATAATTTATCAAGGCACTGTTAAATGGGAGCAGACCCTTTCAGGGAGAAAGGCCAGTCATTTATTTTTGTGTAATTTAAAGCAAAGGGCAACGGAAGCCAAACTATTCGGTCCAGATGCGGTGACAAGTGAGCTATAAAACGTAGCAGTGCAAACAAAACAAGCCAACAAGGCCAGCACAACAAGCTGGTACAAAGATGTCTTATTGGACACCTCTGAACATGAGATACACATGCCATCACCCCCTTCCCTCTTAATAAAAGCCACAGATTTCCATAGTAAGCCTTTGGATAGCCTGTAGGAAGAGGGGAACAACCCAGCTGATGCTGGGCCAGACTTAATCCCTCAAAAGTGTTACTGAACGAAAACGCAGAATTGACTATGATGGGCAAAGGAATCCATAGGGGAATGGGAATTTATTAAGGAGTTTTTGAACTTTTTTCCTAGAAGTTGGTGGTTTGAGTTTACTGACTGTGGGAGTGGTCGGACAGGCATTAGCAGAGTGAGTCTACCTGTTGATGAGCAGTTGAGACTGACCGATCAGAGGGCTATGTACGTGTTGAGTGCTCTATGGCTTACTCAGCTGCTGTCCTACCCACCGTCCTGAATGTGAAGAGGCTTGGACGGGCCACTTACACTGAGACTAAAGCTGTCATTAGCATGGCCAATGTTTTAGAGAGAGGCCCCTTGTTGGAAAATCCTCCACAAATTAAGTTTCACGGCTCAAGACACAACAATGTGGCGAGGCCACCTGAGCGACGCTTCGGAGGAACTTTAAAGAAAAGATTATTGATCCTTTCAGACGAGAGGGGTTTCAGCCAGCATCCATCAGCACCAGGGCCTTCAGCTGGTCAGACTCAGCTCTCAAGCCCAAATAAAGACTTCCATTCAGAGCAAGGCTTTTCATTGTTGTGGTGAAAAAGGCCTGGATGCCACTACTTTGACTGAAGCACAGAAAACAACTCAAGTAATCAAATGCACTCAATTACTCATTGTTGTTCGTGCACTTTCTTCACTTTTTTAAAATAGAAATAGACCACTTCACATAATGATTTATTTGTCATAAAAACAGGCAATTTAGAATCTATTTTTGTCCATTTAATCGTAGTAATTTTTTGGGGGGGACTCTAACCAGGATCTCTAGGGGCACAGCTAGCACTGCGATGCAGTGCCTTAGACCACTGTGCCACTCGGGAGGCCCTAATCTTGGTTATTTTAATGAGATTCATGGCTCAGAGTGCCATAGAAGGAAAAGTGTTATTTTCACACATGGGTTCAAAGTTGCCTCTACTCTTTTCTCACCAGCACGTAGAGATGGGTATAGGCCTAGCTGTTGAGATCACAGGAGGTCTTTGAGGTTCAGACCACTTCTGAGAACTAACACCCAGTTCCTGGATATATTTTTCATTCCTCTCATATTTTACAGGAGGAAATTCCATCACCGCCCCCTGTTATTTCCCTCTAATGTACCATATGGAACCCCGCCGCACACACACGGCAATGAAGGGTGACTAAATGCTCCACCGAAGGAGAATCTGCATAATTGTACAACAAAGCAGGAGTTTCTGTATAGAGGACTAGCGCATCAGTCAAATGAGTTATCCTCAGGATCTCACCAGTGATGGGGTGAAAGAGGGGGTGTGCGGCAACATCAGAGGCTTTCACCGGGAGGTGGGGGTGGCGCGGCTGCAGAGGGAGTCAGATTCCTCAAAAAGAGGCAAAAACACAAAGAGAGACAAATAAAAGACCACAATTCCCTTACTGTTTAAGGAAAAACCCGCTAATCAGAGTGCCAATAACTTAGCCTTCTTTCAGACGTGCGAGTCCCAAGATGAAAGGGGATGTTCTTGGACCGTATTCAAAACTAGGCTTTCAGCAGCACGTTTAAAAGAAAAGGAGGCAGTGGACTCTAGGCCAATCACCATTTCAAACTCCATTGTATCTCGGGAAAAGGAATAGGCCTACTTGGTAGCCTGTCAGCAAAGAAGTTATGTTGACCCAAAATGTGTGGACCCAAAATTGACCCCTGCGGAACACCTTTCGTAATATCCAGGAAACCTAATTTAACACCATAAGTAGATACACATTGAGTTCTATCTGTCAAGTAATTTTTAAACCAGTTACATGCAGCCTGGTCTAAGCGAATTGAGGAAAGCCTCTGAATTAGCAGTGAGTGATCAACATTATCGGAAGCCTTTGACAGGTCAATGAAGAGGGCGGCACAATGTTGCCTTTTATCCATGCAGGTAACCACATAATTTATAACTAGGGATGCAGCAGAGAGTGCTATGACCTGGTCTAAAACCCAACTGATGTACATTTAGAATACATTTCAAAGATAAGAAAGATCTTAGCTGAGAATTAATAAAGGATTCTAATATTTTAGCTAGTCAAGAAAGTTTAGAAATAGGGTGATAATTATTTAGTTCACAAGGGTCACCACTTTTTCGAAGGGGAGTACAATGGCTGCCTTCCAAACCTTGGGGATAGTACCAGATATAATTGTCAGGTTAAAAATATGGGTTAATGATTCAGCAATCAGGGGGGCAGAGAGCTGCAGCACTACTACATACACATCAACAGTGTAATATCTGGATGAAGTTTGCTAATACAAAAGGAACATACAGTAGGATTACATGGTATGCATACATTGTATGATGTTTATTGATATGCAATGTATTTGTAAAAAATATGAATTCATATTTGACCAAGTGACAACCTTATTCTAAGGGCACCGGCTCAACACAACAATGTGCAAGAAGTTGGCATACTGTGTTGGTAGTGGCCTATTTCTAATAGTATTGTTAGCGTTACACATTCTAGCTACTGTCCATTACTGATACATACAGGGAAGAGTTGCTTTCCTTAGCTCACTACAAAAAGATTTAGGGCCAACTGTTATATTGGTCATCTAATAACCAGCTAGTGGGGATACATGTAAACATTACAGCTAGGTCATTCCAGTTGTTGTTTAGTAAGCTAACTACATTGAGTACAGTAGTTAGTAGCTACCTAACCATTACTCTTCAGATAATGAAAAACAGTAGAATGGTAGCTAGCTAGCATAGTGACAGGTATTCCTATGATTGAAACAACATTGGAAACAATTATCTACAGTTGCTAATAGTTACCGGTAGCTACCTGGCTAGCTAGCTTTACTAGTGCAGGGAATAGGTTAGCTAGCCTCTAGTAAGGCTGTAATCGTATTACCGCCACACTAGCAGTCACTAGTCATGAAGGCAGTCAAATTCCACGTGACCGTTTAGTTATGGTAATTAGGCTTCTCGAAGTTGTGATGCTGCTGATGGTTGTTAGTAGCCTACCAAACTTGCCAACTGCATGGTACACAGCACTATATTGTCCCTCTAATCACTCTGACATCAATGTAAATGTAATAGAAAATCTAATCAAACACTTCATGAGAGCAGCAACATTTCTATAGGCTTTGCAATTGTGCGATGAAACAGAGTGATGGCCTCTTAAAAAGAGAAGGATCCCATCAGCTTTCTATAGGCTAGGCCTACTATATTTATTTCTCAACTTTCCTAATATGAGGCATATTGCTTATCTTTACCACAGGAGTATAACCTACCTGGCTGACATGTTTCGAGACAGGTGCATGATAATGGTCCATTCTAAATCAAAACCAATTTCACACAGTATTTAGTATATGTAAAGACAAGATTAAATAAAGAATAGTCTCATGGGTGACAATATTAGCCTATCACTTTTGAATTATATACCATCACTTGTGAATGATGCCCAGCATAAGGCAAGAAACATTGCCGCCTTATTTTTTACAACTTTTTCAAATCATAGTCGCACACCTCATGTAGCCTAGCCCTTATCTTTTGATAAGGTTTGTATCACAACTAAATAGTGGCCAAATACCATCTTAAAATTAAGCATATTAATCCACTTTACAAGGGGTGTAGAGCCTAACTGGCATAAATAAGAAGCGCGTGAGTTTCAAGTTTGGGGAAGAAAATGTTCACCATAAAAATGCACCTTTTATAAAAGCATGCACAATCGCATTTGCGGTCACTTTTGATAAGTGTTTTCCCATTAACGGAACATTCGAGCTTATAGCCTACTGCCACGCCCTGATCTGTTTCACCTGTCCTTGTGATTGTCTCCACCCCCTCCAGGTGTCACTTATTTTCCCCAGTGTATTTATCCCTGTGTTTCCTGTCTCTCTGTGCCAGTTCGTCTTGTATGTTTCCAAGTCAACCAGCGGTTTTCCCGGTCTCCTGCTTTTTGCATTCTCCTTTTTCTAGTCCTCCCGGTTTTGACCCTTGCCTGTTTCTGGACTTTGTACCCACCTGCCTGACCATTCTGCCTGCCTTGACCACGAGCCTGTCTGCGCCACTGTACCTCCTGGACTCTGTACCCGCCTGCCTGACCATTCTGCCTGCCTTGACCACGAGCCTGTCTGCCACTCTGTACCTCCTGGACTCTGATCTGGTTTTGACCTTTTGCCTGTCCACAACCATTCTCTTGCCCATCTCTTTGGATTCATAAACATGGTAAGACTCCAACCATCTGCCTCCTGTGTCTGCATTTGGGTCTCACCTTGTGCCTTGACTGCCGTTTGCGCATTGCTGCGCTTATAATATTAAGAAATAGCCTAATAGTTTATCAACATTTTAAGCTAAATGTTCTGATCTGTTGCGTCAGCCACATTGCGTAAAAAAGGTTTGTTGACGCTAGTGGTTGTATTAATTTGGGAACTACCACATACCACAACTGTCTCAGACTTATCTTTGGAATATTTACTTCTCACACAGAATAGGTAATCTTTTCTACTATGGGGGATAGTAGATTGATATAGGCTCGTGCTTTCACTGTTCGGAGAAAATATCCTTTCTATTTTATTCAGCTTTGTTCAATTGTATTCTTCATACTATAAAATGATGCTTTGTAATTCTAAGCAATTCTTGTCTGCTAAATGAACTAGTGTAGCCCACAGCCATATGGCATAACCAGATAAGGACCTAACACAAGGACAACTCAGAGTATGCTATTCTGTTCTTTTGAAATATACATTTTCTTCATATCTGTCACATCTTCTCCTGCTCCTCACCTCCGGCGTGCAACATTGCCAGAATACTAATCACTGGTCCTGGGATTCCAGTGGATAGAATAAGCAGGCTCTCCTCGTCCTCGGGGTTGTCCCTCTGGTCGGTGTCGTCCTGCGGCTGGAGCAGCGCATCGGGGGTACTGTCACGTCTTCTCCTGCTCCTCCTCTCTGGCGTACGACATTGCCAGAATACTAATCACTGGTCCTGGGATTCCAGTGGATAGAATAAGCCGGCTCTCCTCGTCCTCAGGGTTGTCCCTCTGGTTGGCGTGGTCCTGCGGCTGGAGCAGCGCATCGGGGGTACAGTCACGTCTTCTCCTGCTCCTCCCCTCTGGCGTACAACGTTGCCAGAATACTAATCACTGGTCCTGGGATTCCAGTGGATAGAATAAGCCGGCTCTCCTCGTCCTCGGGGTTGTCCCTCTGGTCGGCGTGGTCCTGCGGCTGGAGCAGCGCATCGGGGGTACTTTCACGTCTTCTCCTGCTCCTCCCCTCTGGCGTACGACGTTGCCAGAATACTAATCACCGGTCCTTGGATTCATCATTATTATATCATTATAGCCAGGAGATGCTAAATGTGTTTGTGAATTAACGGTCAATTCCCGCCTGACTGACAGTTATTTGCTTGACAATCACAGGCTGACGAAATTGTGTGACAGCCACAGCCCTAGCCTCTAGTTTTGCCGGTAAAACTCCAGTACATGCTAAACTCTATTCATCCTTGATCATTCAATTACGTTGCAGAAGATGGGTCCTTTAATAGTATTGTAACTTCACTTCAGAAAATATATTAAGATGGACAAAGAAAAACAAATGATATTTACAAAATGTACTTAATTGAAAGTGTCTGACTTACTCTAGACTATTTACTCAACAAGCAAGCAATGGAAAATGCCGACTGAAACATGCCTCTTCCAGCATACTCTGAAAGGTTGCTACCTCTGGAGATGGAAATGGTGAATTGTAAGCCATAATTATCTTTAAAAACTAGAGTAAAAGTGGTATTTAATACGAAACGTCCCCTGAGAGACACTCTCAGCCACATCGGAAGATGTAAATTGGGTCAGAGCCACACATGCCAGTGCATGAAAGCTATGCTATGTGTGAAGATGAAAAACATTTATTGAAGATCCAACCCCTCACACATGAAACATTTATAATGGAAATGTATTTGGACACAAAAGCAATTCACTTTGAAACAGAAAGGAAGAATGAAATATATTCTCAGACAGGCTCCTTCAACAGCACAGAAAAATAGAAAAAGGGGGATGGAAAGAGAGGCTGGGAGGAGGGCTAAAAAGCCTCCAGACCTCTATTTATAACCATTCAGCCAGTGAACTGCCACATTCCAAATGCCAGAAGGCACTTTTAAAAACGTTTCATTCAATGCCTAATGTTGTTTTCATCTAAAAAGAAAAAGGTTAAAAAGAAAACAGTAGCAACTAAATTAACACTTCTTTAAGGAAAAAATAGTATTGGACAGCCATTACAAAAACACAAAAGGGGAATTAAAAACAAGTGCTGCATTCTGTAAAAAAAACTTTAATGAGAAATTGCTGATGTCTGAGCTGCACGTGGATTCCCCCCATTAGCACTTCAAGCACTACTGTCCCTTTCAGCAGCTAAGTGGGTCTGTGGGAGAATGGCCCGGGCCTCCATCAGGTGAAGCTGAAAAACCCTTGTGAAAAGAGCAGAACAAGACACACTTGTCAGCTGCTGGGAGCCTCTGGAAGCAGGGTTGCCACCAAAGTGTGCATCTGGTTCAGGGGTGGGGGCTGCTGAGGAAGACTAAGGGCCAGCCCCGCCACCATTCTATGCTGCCATTGTCAGGTCCAGTGCAGGGGTCACGGTAGAGCACATGGGCGAGGGGCTCCCCTTGTCAGTCAGCACATTGGTTAGGTGTGCTGTGTTGTGAGAGGCGAGGCAGTGCTGCCCAACCCCCTCCTCTCTGAAGCGCTCCACCACTAGTCCTGCTCGGTTTCTGTTTCTCCCCCATCTGCTCTACACAGACAGTGAGAGTCAAGTAGGGGGGCTCTGGGCTGCAGGGTCCAGACTACAGACAAAATAAACAACTCTTCACCAGACAGAAAGGTAAGGAATGTAAGACTTCTGGCAACACTAGTGTGTGATGCTTATAGAAATGTGGCACTTAAATTAAACAGGTTATTACTTAGATTTAAAGTAACTGTCCAGTGAAAATTTAACTTTTATAAGTTTGCATTCTGTTAACTTATTCCCAAATAATGTAGTGGGCTCGCCCTATTCTCATATTTTTGACCAAAGCATAAATTGGGAGAAATAAAAGACCGAACTCAAACAGACAGTTTAAAAAATGTGTTTTCACATATAGTGCTCTTTAAAATAACATATCTCAGTCCTCTTTAAAGTGAACTCTGGGGTAAAAAAAAAAGAAGCTAAATAACATTTAGTAAAAAAACGATACTATTA
Organism: Oncorhynchus mykiss; assembly: GCF_057628025.1. Taxonomy (NCBI): domain Eukaryota; kingdom Metazoa; phylum Chordata; class Actinopteri; order Salmoniformes; family Salmonidae; genus Oncorhynchus; species Oncorhynchus mykiss. Next base: position 23,809,094 of record NC_143022.1, read on the forward strand.
ACATGTAAATATTAGAATAATAATATCAGAAGAATAACTGCAGATTAATTAATGCTGTAATTTAAAATTGTACATCCAATGTAGTCTACTGCCCCTTTAAGAGCTAGAACAGATTTTCTACCCTGTGTTGTGATCTCACCAAATACTGTATGTTTGTGTTTTCACACTATTCAAACCCCAAAATCGACTGAAGCTCTCTTAGCCTATAGATCACACATTGCAAACAAATAATCTGAACTAAAAAAACGCCACACATACAGTCGAAGTAAGAAGTTTACATAAACTTAGGTTGGAGTCATTAAAACTCGGTTTTCAACCACTCCACAAATTTCTTGTTAACAAACTATAGTTTTGGCAAGTCAGTTACGACATCTACTTTGTGCATGACACAAGTCATTTTTCCAACAATTGTTTACAGACAGATTATTTCATTTATAATTCACTGTATCACAATTCCAGTGGGTCAGACGTTTACATACACAGTTGACTGTGCCTTTAAACAGCTAGGAAAATTCCAGAAAATTATGTCATGGCTTTAGAAGCTTCTGATAGTCTAATTGACATCATTTGAGTCAATTGGAGGTGTACCTGTGGATGTATTTCAAGGCCAACCTTCAAACTCAGTGCCTCTTTGCATGACATCATGAGAAAAATCAAAAGAAAATCAGCAAAGACCTCAGAAAAAAAATTGTAGACCTCCACAAGTTTGGTTCATCCTGGGGAGCAATTTCCAAATGCCTGAAGGTACCACATTCATCCGTACAAACAATAGTACGCAAGTATAAACACCATGGGACCACGCAGCCGCCATACCACTCAGGAAGGAGACGCATTCTGTCTCCTAGAGATGAACGTACTTTGGTGCGAAAAGTACAAATCAATCCCAGAACAACAGCAAAGGACCTTGTGAAGATGCTGGAGGAAATTGGTACAAAGGTATCTATAGCCACAGTAAAACGAGTCCTACATCGACATAAACTGAAAGGCTGCTCAGCAAGGAAGAAGCCACTGCTCCAAAACCGCCATAATAAAGCCAGACTACGGTTTGCAACTGCACATGGGGACAAAGATTGTACTTTTTGGAGAAATGTCCTCTGGTCTGATGAAGCAAAAATAGAACTGCTTGGCCATAATGACCATCGTTATGTTTGGAGGAAAAAGGGGGAGGCTTGCAAGTCAAAGAACACCATCCCAACCGTGAAGCACGGGGGTGGCAGCATCATGTTGTGGGGGTGCTTTGCTGCAGGAGGGACTGGTGCACTTCACAAAATATATGGCATCACGAGGTAGGAAAATTATGTGGATATATTGAAGCAACATCTCAAGACATCAGTCAGGAAGTTTAAGCTTGGTCACAAATGGGTCTTCCAAATGGACAATGACGCCAAGCATACTTCCAAAGTTCTGTCAAAATGGCTTAGAGTGGCCATCACAAAGCCCTGACCTCAATCCCATAGAAAATGTGTGGGTAGAACTGAAAAAGCGTGTGCGAGCAAGGAGGCCTAAAAACCTGACTCAGTTACACCAGCTCTGTCAGGAGGAATGGGCAAAATTCACTCAACTTATTGTGGGAAGCTTGTGGAAGGCTACCCGAAACGTTTGACCCAAGTTAAACAATTTAAAGGCAATGCTACCAAATACTAATTTAGTGTATGTAGACTTCTGATCCACTGGGAATGTGATGAAAGAAATAAAAGCTTATAATAAATAATCTCTACTATTATTCTGACATTTCACATTTTTTAAATAAAAGTAGTGATCCTAACTGACCTAAGACAGGGAATTTTTACTAGGATTAAATGTCAGAAATTGTGAAAAACTGAGCTTAAATGTATTTGGCTAAGGTGTATGTAAACTTCCGACTTCAACTGTATTTTGGAATTTCTGTGCATCCTTGACAATCGCCAATCAATAGGCCTATCTAGAAACAGCACGCATTTTTTCCAATGGGAGAAGGTTTATGGCAGGGGAAACGGTGTTGCAGTAGTCTAGTGTGTGGTGCGGGAATAATGACAAGCAAACCTGGGGAGCTTTGTGTTCACATTGCCCTAAAAAAGGTGGTCTCAGTTTGGTTCACTTTGGGGGACTCTTTTGAATTGAGCAAAATTCAGTGAACCACTTCACGAAAATTGTCTGGAAGGGACAAAGTGTGAAAACACCCTAAAATATTTGTAAAATATCTATTTTTGAGTTTCAATTGACGACACTATAACTGACCCAGAAAAAAACTATAACTAAACAAATGGTATTTTTCATTTAGTTGACTAAAACCAGACTAAATTATCTCTGTGACTAAAATCTGACTACTAAGTGGACTGGACAATACTTTTTGGAGAGATTGAGAGCTTTTCAGCGATGACTTAAATTGATTATACAAATCGCGCAGGCGACTCTTGCTTCCCCATAGCTAACCAGTCACCACCAACCAGCCTTATAGTTTTGCTACCCTTGCCTGGTTAAGAAACAAGCTGCTTTACAAAATTAAAAACAGCCCAGCTATGTTTTTCTCCCCCCAAGTCTGTACTTGAATTTGTACCCTCCCACTTTCCCCACTTCATTTCCTAGCCAGGTTCCATAGCCACGACGCCCTCTTTTCCCCAGAAAAAAACTGCTTGAATCTAGCCAATACGTTCAAAAGATGTGACCCCAATACCGGCACAACGGTTTTCTTTTTTTTCTATCGTGAATTGGTGGGATGCATTTTACCATCATAAATCAAGTCCAAGTTTATTGGTCACGTAAACAGGTTTTGTCACGTCAGGGCGTGAGTTGGGTGGGTTGTCTATGTTAGTTTTTCTATGATTTGCTATCTCTGTTTGGCCTGGTATGGTTCTCAATCAGAGGCAGCTGTCAATCATTGTCCCTGATTGAGAACCATATTTAGGGAGCCTGTTTTCTATTGTGTTTCGCGGGTGATTGTTTTCTGTTGTGTGTCTGCACCAGCCTGTACTGTTTTCGGTCGTTTCTCTTTGGTATTTTTGTTATTTCCGTGTTCATTTTAATAAATATGGACACATACCACGCTGCATCTTGGTCCTCACCTTCTTCCAACAACGGCCAATACAGATTTGCAGATGTTATCACAGGTGCAGCGAAATGCTTGTGTTTGTAGCTGCAGCCGTGCAGTAATACCTTGCAATAATACTTTAAAAAAAACATACATGTAATCCAGAAATTATATTTTTTATATATGAGGAGTGCCTGGATACAGCCCTTAGCCGTGGTATATAGACCATATACCACAAACCCCTGAGGTGCCTGATTGCTATTATAAACTGATTTACCAACGTGGTATTGTTTTGCTATTGCGATGGCATCGAGTATCATTATTCTAAACCTGGTACCGAAGTCAATATTCTGGTATCGTGACATGTGGACAAGTCTATGGCCTCTCAGTGAGCTCAATATCTCAGCGGGAGCTCCCTAATCCCTGCTCATTCATCTCAGCCTGCACGTCTGACCCCCTTAATAAAAAACAACAGCTTCAGAGCATTTTAGCTAGGTAGGTCAAAATGATGTACAGTTCAACCAAGAGTTTGAGTGAATCTGTAAATGGAATGTCTTCTCCCTAGCCACCCCTTTCCCCTGCTGCCCTTCCAACTCTGGAGCTAGGGGCAGTTCATGCTTTCAGATACTGTGAACAATGCCCCTGCAGGGTGCTAGGCGACTGAGGCGAGCTAGGAAAACTATTCCCTGGGTTAACTTCGAAAGACTGATGGGGTCAGTCAAACATACTGCTCCTAAACAAGCAGAAACTAAAGGGAGTTCAATAGCCACTGGTAAAAGCATAGTTATGATGAGGGGAATATTCAACCAACAGGAGACACACACACACACACACACAAGGAAAAGGAAAACAAACTTATTTCCATCAAGTCCTGTGTTAAACCTCATCTGGGAGGAGGCTCCGGCTCTTCCTGTATTTACATATTATATGGAGCGTGTGACTGGAGAAAAATGGCCACCATGGTACACCCAGGGACCTGTGCATGCAGGTAGACGATAAATCCTACAATACAGTCAGAAACCTTGAAGACACACACAGCTATTCCTCTAAAGATATGATCACCCACCGCGCTCTCACATAGGAGGGGCCTAGATCAGTTTCTATCCTCTTCAAATAATTCTGTCCTTCACATGGCCCCCCAAAAATAACAATATTGGGCAATATCAGTGTTTCAAAAAAGTAGGCTTTAAACAGAGGCAGTCAGGAAAGATGTACAGTATAAAGTCCTAGCCGTAAGAATACAAAAAAACGCTAAAACTGCAGAGCATGTCTGACAGGAAATCTAGTGTTGCCTCTCCCGGTATTACATAAGAGCTCTCTCTGACATTCCTCTGTCGCTCACATGGGATCAGTGGTCAGATAAATATCAGGCCACGGCTGCCTCACCTCATCTAAGAATGTGCTCCTGAAGCACTTCTCAACCTCCACAGGCAACACCAACACACCAGACAACCTCAAATGAGGAGAATGAATGAGAGAACAACAAGTCCTAGGGAGATCTAAACTCAACTGCTTCCACAATCAACAGCATCAAACCATGATGGTAATAGTATAGTTGCACCATACACTATTTGTTGCATAAGAAAAAAAAATTTTAATTATTTTTTTTACTTACTTCAATTTTATCCGTCTTGGCATCGCCCCAGTATAGTTTTCCTGCTTCATAGTCAATGGCTAAACCGTTGGGCCAACCCAGCGAGGTATTGAGCAGCACGAGACGTTCCATTCCATCCAGGTTAGCACGCTCTATTTTAGGCTTCTCCCCCCAGTCTGTCCAGTACATGTAACTGTGGAGAGAATCCAGCACAGAATTACCGTTTGCACCGTTTGTAAAAAAAAAAAACAGGTTTGGGTTAGTATATACGGAAAATCCATTTGAATATAAATGGATCTAAAATGGATTAACTACTTTTCTTCTTCTCAGCAACCTACACACAATTCCCCATAATAACAAAGTGAAGACAGGTTTTTAGACATTTTTGAAAAAACAGAATTTACATAGGTATTCAGAACCTTTGATATGAGACTCGAAATTGAGCTCAGGTGCATCCAGTTTCCATTGATCATCCTTGAGATGTTTCTACAACTTGATTGGAGTCCACCTGTGGTAAATTCATTTGATTGGACATGATTTGGAAAGGCACACACCTGTCTATATAAGGTCCCACAGTTGACAGTGCATATCAGAGCAAAAATCAAGCCATGAGGTCGAAGGAATTGTCCGTAGAGCTCCGAGACAGGATTGTGTCGAGGCACAGATCTGGGGAAGAGTACCAAAAACATTCTGCAGCATTGAAAGTACCCAAGAACACAGTGGCCTCTATCATTCTTAAATGGAAGAAGTTTGGAACCATCAAGTCTCTTCCTAGAGCTGGCCAACCATCCAAACTGAGCAGTTTGGGGAGAAGGTCCTTGGTCAGGGAGGTGACCAAGAACCCGATGGTCACTCAAACAGAGCTCCAGAGTTCCTCTGTGGAGATGGGAGAACCTTCCAGAAGGACAACCATCTTTGCAGCACTCCACCAAATCAGGCCTTTATGGTAGAGTGGCCAGACAGAAGCCACTCCTTAGTAAAAGGCACGACACCCCCGCTTGGAGTTTACCAAAAATAATCTTAGACCATGAGAAATTAGATTCTCTGGTCTGATCAAACCAATATTGAACTCTTTGGTCTGAATGCCAAGCGTCACGCCTGGAGGAAACCTGGCACCATCCCTATGTTGAAGCATGGTGTTTGCAGCATCAAGCTGTGGGGATGTTTTTCAGCGGCAGGGAATGAGAGATTAGTCAGGATCGAGGCAAAGATGAGCAGTGCTAATTACAGAGAGATCATTGATGAAAACCTGCTCCAGAGCACTCAGGACCTCAGACTGGTTAGAAGGTTCACCTTCCAACAGGACAACAAACCATAAGCACACATCCAAGACAACACAGGAGTGGCTTTGGGACAAGACTCTGAATGTCCTTGAATGGGACGGCCAGAGCCCGGCGTTGAACCCGATCGAACATCTCAGGAGAGACTTGAAAATAGCTGTGTAGCAACACTCCCCATCCAGGATCTGCAGAGAAGAATGGGAGAAACTCCCCAAATACAGGTGTGCCAAGCTTGTAGCGTCATACCCAAGAAGACTCGAGGCTATAACCCCTGCCAAAGGTGATTAGAGTGTACAGAGTAAAGGGTTTGATTACTCAATTACATTTTTATTAAATAATAAATTAGTTTGACACCGTTTGTAAGCTTTTAAATGATATCAAACTCAACCGTTAATCTTTTCCAGTAAAGCAGACATGGTTGTCTCATGGTATGGTGGGTCAACTTTGAGCACCTTTATCTCCTGAATGTTTTGGCATTCAGGTCCAAAGTCACATTTCTGATCACTTCTTCAATGGGCACATATGTACGGAAGGTTTTGTTGAAATCAAAAGGAATGCTGTAAAAAAGTTACTGAGTTCAAATACATTAATTCAAATGTTTTGCTGAAATTAGTTAAATTGATTACTGTGATGAAGTAAGAAAAAAAGCCACAAATCTACAAATGGACACACGTACCCATTGACAGGGTCCAGCACAATGGCCCTTGGTTCATCCAGGTTCTCTGAGATCAGAATGCGGCGCGAGGTTCCGTTCAGCCTTGTAACCTCAATACGGTCAGTACCCGTATCCGTCCAGTAAAGGTTCCGGGCCACCCAATCCACCGCAATGCCATCTGGGTGGTTGATCTCCGTGGTGACCAGGGTCTGGGCCTCGGTGCCGTCAATGCGGGAGCAGCGGATGGCTTTAACCTCGTCGTCTGTCCAGTACACATATCCATCCACAGGGTCATAGTCGATGGCGATGGCATGGCGGATGTCGTTCACTTGCAGAACGATGTCAGTGAAGTCTGGGAGGTCCAGAGAAATCCTCCTCAGGTCAGTCCGCCTGGCCAACAGTAGAACCTGCTCCGCACCTAGGGTAGAGAAGTGTATATAATTGGGAATGAGTGGGGAGAAAGCATAACATTCAACTAGCATGTGAAATAACAGCTTATTGGGGATTTATCTGAGGTTCTACATAGCCTTACCTGACAAGCATAAATTAATATGTTTTAGTAAAGAACATTTCAGGGGGCAATTTATAGTGTAACTTTAAAATCTTGATTTTATTTCTTTAGCTTATGAAAATAAAAAATGTTATCACTTTTTAATTAAAAAAAAGTGAGAAGAGGCCAAAAGACCAGATCTAAATATGCATTTCAAATGTCTTTAAGTTTAGCCTTTATCTTTAAAGACTATCCTACCGATCCTCGACTTCGGCGATGTCATCTACAAAATGGCTTCCAACACTCTACTCAGCAAACTGGATGCAGTCTATCACAGTGCCATCCATTTTGTCACTAAAGCACCTTATACCACCCACCACTGCGACTTGTATGCTCTAGTCGGCTGGCCCTCCCTACATATTCGTCGCCAGACCCACTGGCTCCAGGTCATCTACAAGTCCATGCTAGGTAAAGCTCCGCCTTATCTCAGCTCACTGGCAACCGTAGCACGCGCTCCAGCAGGTGTATCTCACTGATCATCCCTAAAGCCAACACCTCATTTGGCCGCCTTTCGTTCCAGTACTCTGCTGCCTGTGACTGAAACGAATTGCAAAAATCGCTGAAGTTGGAGACTTTTATCTCCCTCACCAACTTCAAACATCAGCTATCTGAGCAGCTAACCGATCGCTGCAGCTGTACATAGTCTATTGGTAAATAGCCCACCCATTTTCACCTACCTCATCCCCATACTGTTTTTATTTATTTACTTTTCTGCTCTTTTGCACACCAATATCTCTACCTGTACATGACCATCTGATAATTTATCACTCCAGTGTTAATCTGCAAAATTGTAATTATTCGCCTACCTCCTCATGCCTTTTGCACACATTGTATATAGACTCCCCCTTTGTTTTCTACTGTGTTATTGACTTGTTAATTGTTTTCTCCATGTGTAACTCTGTGTTGTCTGCTCACACTGCTATGCTTTATCTTGGCCAGGTCGCAGTTGCAAATGAGAACTTGTTCTCAACTAGCCTACCTGGTTAAATAAAGGTGAAATAAAAATAAAACAAATTTTAAAAAAAATCTAAAAGTGTATGTTTGTTTTCCTTAGTGGAATCGTAGAATGGTTGAAATAGCAGCTGCATTTGGTCACTGGGGCCACACTCTGCAGAGGCAATTAGGTCAAATTTTTCCTTGCCTAATCTCCTGTTTTAGCCATTTACGCTCCAGTACCCTTAAAACCAGCTGCAGACTACTGACACCCAATCAGAAGGGTCATCCATCAGGGGTGACACCAATCAGTAATGACAGTGAAAAAATAGCCCTTTGTTTTCCATCAAGAAGAGAACAACGCCACGTCTTTGATTTAAATTCGCTCCTCGGTCTGCTTCACATTTGACAAAGTGACAAGATGTCCCCTAAATCCACAACAAATGCCCTCCATTTAGCCACCCAAGTTAAACAAATGAGGAGCGTGTATGCGTGCTTTAAAAAACTTTACACAGCCCCCTCACCCCCCCACACACACACTGCTTTCCTCCTTATCAGAGCTGATACAATGTGGTATTGTCTTACATTCTGTTTAGCTGTCAACACTGCTGGAGGTCTGTTTAATCCTGTGGTCACTGAATACATATATGTACTATCAGGCTGGGATAACTAACCCTCCGCTACCCTAACACACACACACAGGCCCTCTCTATGTTTTACTTGTGCCTCTGGAATGAAGGCTAAAAGAATAAGACTCATTGTCTCCTGGCCTGGGAATACACCGCCTCAATTTGGAAGAGTTATAAATTCAAATAGAGAGGCTCCGCTGCATCCCTGGCCTGGGAGAGGAGAGTCCTTTTGGGGTAATGAATAGGCTGTCGTTAACAGGACTGGTGCACATAGACAATAGTGTTTTCTGTCCCCTGCAGAGAGGGATGGGAACCAGGACTATGACAGCCTGAACCTGGGTTTCAGAATTATGACTACCTTGGCTTGACGTTTAACTGGTACGTCCCAACAAATAAAATGACATTGTCACATGCGCCGTAAACAACAGCTGTAGACAAACAGTGAAATGCTTACTTACGGGTCCTTAAAAAAAATGCAGAGTTAAAGATAAGCTAAAGAAACAGGGCAGTATTGTCACGACTTCGGCCGAAAGTCGATGCCTCTCCTTGTTCCGGCGGTGTTCGATGTTGCCGGGCATCTAGCCATCGCCGATCCATTTTTCATTTTCCATTTGTTTTATCTCGTTGTGCCATGTGCTTTTGGTTCGCCTGGAAAAAAGGCTCCGTGTGCTACCAAATACCTGCTCTCCTACGCCTGACTTCCTTGCCACCACTTACGCACACCTGACAAGTAAACCCAGGTAAAACAGCCTCCAATCAGGGCAGTCACTCCACAAACAAGGGTTGACCAAGAAAACCGCAACAACTCAGTTTTTTTTCTATCACCTTTATACACACACGAGGAGGGTTGTGGGTGGGGCCTCTCCTTAAGGCATCTGCGTGCTTCGGTTTAGCTGGTTCGGTTCGATTCAAACTAGTGTGCTCGCATACACCCATTGCTTGAAAAATGAGAAATAAGCGGAAAAAGTAGCGTTTGTCCTTCTTGAGACGCCATAGCCAGTATACTCTTCCTCAAAATTGTCAGAACTTCTCTTTTGCTGAGGACATCTTAGTCGTGCAATTTTACATCTAACTAAGATGTTTGGTACAGTATTTCTCAAGTGAAAAATGTACATTAAAACAAGTCATCTCACGACCACAGACTGAAGCTGGCACAAAGACAGCATTGAATGAGCTGTATTTCACCATAAGCAAGCAAGAAAATGCTCACCCAGAGGCGGCGATCCTAGTAGCCGTGGACATTAATGCAGGGAAACTTAAATCCGTTTTACCAAATTTCTATCAGCATGTTAAATGTGCAACCAGAGGGGAAGAAAATGCCGGACCACCATTACTCCACACAGAGACGCACACAAAGCTCTCCCTCCCATTTGGCAAATTTGACCATAATTCTATCTTCCTGATTCCTGCTGACAAGAAAAAAATTAAAGCAGGAAGCACCAGTAACTAGATCAATATAAAGTGGTCTGATGAAGCAGATGCTACGCTACAGGACTGTTTTGCTAACACAGACTGGAATATGATCCGGGATTCCTCCGATGGCATTGAGGAGTACACCACATCAGTCATTGGCTTCATCAATAAGGGCATCGATGAAGTTGTCCCCACAGTGACCGTACGCACAGTTGAAGTCTGAAGTTTACGTACACTTAGGTTGGAGTCATTAAAACTCATTTTTCAACCACTCCACACATTTCTTGTTAACAAACTATAATTTTGGCAAGTCAGCTAGGACATCAACTTTGTGCTTGACATAAGTAATTTTTCCAACAATTGTTTACAGACAGATTATTTCACTTATTTACTGTATCACAATTCCGGTGGGTCAGAAGTTCACATATACTAAGTTGACTGTGCCTTTAAACAGCTAGGAAAATTCCAGAAAAAGATGTCATAGCTTTAGAAGCTTCTGATAGGCTAATTGACATAATTTGAGTCAATTGGAGGTGTACCTGTGGATGTATTTCAAGGCCTATCTTCAAACACAGTCCCTCTTTGCTTGACATCAAGGAAAAATCAAAAGAAATCAGCCAAGACCTCAGAAAAAAGAATTGTAGACCTCCACAAGTCTGGTTCATCCTTGGGAGCAATTTGCAAATGCCTGAAGGTACCACATTCATCTGTACATACAATAGTACGCAAGTATAAACACCCTGGGACTACGCAGCTGTCATACCACTCAGGAGGAAGACGTATTCTGTCTCCTAGAGATGAACGTACTTTGGTGCGAAAAGTGCAAATCAATCCCAGAACAACAGCAAAGGACCTTGTGAAGATGCTGGAGGAAACCGGTACAAAAGTATCTATATCCACAGTAAAACGAGGCCCAGATCGACATAACCTGAAAGGCCGCTCAGCAAGGAAGAAGCCACTGCTCCAAAACCGCCATAAAAAAGCCAGACTACGGTTTGCAACTGCACATGGGGACAAAGATTGTACTTTTTGGAGAAATGTCCTCTGGTCTGATGAAACAAAAAAAGAACTGTTTGGCCATAATGACCATCTTTATGTTTGGAGGGAAAAGGGGGAGGCTTGCAAGCCGAAGAACACCATCCCAAACGTGAAGCACGGGGGTGGCAGAATCATGTTGTGGGGGTGCTTTGCTGCAGGAGGGACTGTTGCACTTCACAAAATAGATGGCATCATGAAGCAGGAAATATTGAAGCAACATCTCAAGTAGAGGTCGACCGACTAAGATTTTTCAACGCCGATACCGATTATTGGAAAACCAAAAAAAGCCGATACCGATTAATCGGAAGATTTTATTTATTTATTTGTAATAATGACGATTACAACAATACTGAATGAACACTTATTTTAATTTAATATAATACATCAGCAAAATCAATTTAGCCTCAAATAAATAATGAAACATGTTCAATTTGGTTTAAATAATGCAAAAACAAAAGTGTTGGAAAAGTAAAAGTGCAATATGTGCCATGTAAGAAAGCTAACGTTTAAGTTCCTTGCTCAGAACATGAGAACATTTGAAAGCTGGCGGTTCCTTTTAACATGAGTCTTCAATGTTCCCAGGTAACAAGTTTTAGGTTGTAGGAATTATAGGACTATTTCTCTCTATACCATTTGTATTTCATTAACCTTTGACTATTGGATGTTCTTATAGGCAGTTTAGTATTGCCAGTGTAACAGTATAGCTTCCGTCCCTCTCCTCGCTCCTACCTGGGCTCGAACCAGGAACACAACGACAACAGCCACCCTCGAAGCAGCGTTACCCATGCAGAGCAAGGGAAAAAACCACTCCAAGTCTCAGAGCGAGTGACGTTTGAAACGCTATTAGCGCGTACCCCGCTAACTAGCTAGCCATTTTACATTGGTTACACCAGCCTAATCTCCAGAGTTGATAGGATTGAAGTCATAAACAGCTGCTGGCAAACGTACAAACGTGCTGTTTGAATGAATGCTTACAAGCCTGCTGCTGCCTACCATTGCTCAGTCAGACTGCTCTATCAAATCATAGACTTAGTTATAATATGATAACACACAGAAATACGAGCCTTAGGTCATTAATATGACCGAATCCGGAAAATATCATCACGAAAACAAGACGTTTATTTTTTCAGTGAAATACGGAACCGTTACGTATTTTATATAACGGGTGGCATCCATAAGTCTAAATATTCCTGTTACATTGCACAACCTTCAATGTTATGTCATAATTACGTAATATTCTGGCAAATTAGGCGGCCCAAACTGACTCTGCGTGCAATGAACGCAAGAGAAGTGACACAATTTCACCTGATTAATATTGCCTGCTAACCTGGATATATTTTAGCTAAATATGCAGGTTTAAAAATATTTACTTCTGTGTATTGATTTTAAGAAAGGCATTGATGTTTATGGTTTGGTACACATTGGTATCGGTGCGATACGCGCCGCATCGATTATATGCAATGCAGGACACGCTAGATATACTAGTAATATCATCAACCATGTGTAGTTAACTAGTGGTTATGATTGATTGATTGTTTTTTATAAGATAAGTTTAATGCTAGCTAGCAACTTACCTTGGCTTACTGCATTCGCGTAACAGGCAGTCTCCGCGTGGAGTGCAATGTAATCAGGTGGTTAGAGCGTTGGACTAGTTAACTGTAAGGTTGCAAGATTGAATCCCCCGAGCTGACAAGGTCTGTCGCTCTGTCGTTCTGCCCCTGAACCCACCGAGGCAGTTAACCCACCATTCCTAGGCCGTCATTGAAAATAAGAATGTGTTATTAACTGACTTGCCTAGTTAAATAAAGATTAAATAAAGGTGTAAAAAAATAAATAATAATAATCGTCCAAATCGGTGTCCAAAAATACTGATTTCCGATTGTTATGAAAACTTGAAATCGGCCCCAATTAATCGGCCATTCCGATTAATCGGTCGACCTCTAATCTCAAGACATAAGTTAGGAAGTTAAAGCTTGGTCGCAAATGGGTCTTCCAAATGGACAATGACCCCAAGCATACTTCCAAAGTTCTGGGAAAATGGCTTAAGGACAACAAAGTCAAGGTATTGGAGTGGCCATCACAAAGCCCTGACCTCAATCCCATAGAAAATGTGTGGGTAGAACTGAAAAAGCGTGTGCGAGCAAGGAGGCCTAAAAACCTGACTCAGTTACACCAGCTCTGTCAGGGAGAATGGGCCAAAATTCACCCAACTTATTGTGGGAAGCTTGTGAAAGGCTACCCGAAACATTTGACCCAAGTTAAACAATTTAAAGGCAATGCTACCAAATACTAATTGAGTGTATGTAAACTTCTTACCCACTGGGAATGTGATCAAAGAAATAAAAGCTGAAATAAATCATTCTCTCTACTATTATTCTGACATTTCACATTCTTAAAATAAAGTGGTGATCCTAACTGACTTAAGACATTGCATTTTTTCTAGGATTAAATGCCAGTAATTGTGAAATACTGAGTTTAAATGTATTTGGCAAAGGTGTATGTAAACTTCCGACTTCAACTGTACATATTACCTCAACTAACCGGTGCCCCCGCACATTGACTCTGTACCGGTACACCCCTGTATATTGTCTCGCTATTGTTATTTTACTGCTGCTTACTTGTTACTTTTATTTCTTATTCTTATCCATATTTTTTTTTAACTGCATTGTTGGTTAGGGGCTCGTAAGTAAACATTTCACTGTAAGGTCTACCTACACCTGTTGCATTCGGGGCATGTGACTAATAAAATTTGATTTGATCTGTCGTTGAATGACAAAAAAAACACTACTGTAAAGGGGTGTAGACTTGGGCTTGCCTCAATTTTTTGTGTGTGTCCACAAACAGCTGTGAGGCCAAAAACCTCACAAAATGGAGTCATAATAAACACTACAAGACCAAAAGTATGCGGACACCTGCTTGTCGAACATCTCATTCTAAAATCATGGGCATTAATATGGAGTTGGTGTCCCGTTGTGCTCCACTCTTCTGGGAAGGCTTTCCACTATATGTTGGAACATTGTTGCGTTTCCACTGATCCAGAGTCCAATGGCTTTACACCACTCCAACTGACGCTTGGTATTGCACATAGTGATCTTAGGCTTGTGTGCAGCTGCTCGGCCATGGAAACCCATTTCATGAAGCTCCCGACGAACAGTTATTGTGCTGACGTTGCTTCCAGAGGCAGTTCGTAACTTGGTAGTGAGTGTGGCAACCGAGGACAGACACTACGCGCTTCAGCACTCGGCGGTCCCATTCTGTGAGCTTTTGTGGCCTACAACTTCGCGGCTGAGCCATTCCTGCTCCTAGACGTTTCCACTTCACAATAACATCACTTACAGTTTACCGGGGCAGATCTAGCAGGGCAGACATTTGACCAACTGACTTGTTGAAAAGCTGGCATCCTATAACGGTGCCACGTTGAAAGGCACTGAGCTCTTCAGTGAGGCCATTCTACTGCCAATGCTTGTCTATGGAGATTGCATGGCTGTGCACGATTTTATACACCGTCAGCAACGGGTTGGCTGATATAGCAGACTCCACAAATTTTGAAGGGGTGTCCACATACTTAATGAACAAACTGTTTCAGATGGGAAACATGTGGATGCCTTAAGTCATGGGCAGGAGGGGTTAAGAGATCAGACCCTCCAGAGAGAGAGCGAGACCATAGCAGAGGGAATGTTAAACACACTCTGGGGCAAGTCAAATAAACAGGTTTCATGAGCCCGGGCCGTAACCACTACACACACAAACGGAGCAGTGACCTGATTAGGCCTGGCTACCTACGTGATGTCTCTCTGCCCAGAAGCAAGGCAATGAGATTGGAGTAGCAGAGCAAGGAGAATGACAGCAGCAGAAACATAACAATGCAAAAAAAGAGGAGGTCCAACCTTCCTGAATCTCAGTCTGTCTCATATGTGGTCTTTGGTAAACTCTGGAAAGTAGGGAATGTGCAGAGAGGAAGGGTGGAGTGCTATGCTTCTAGCCTAAATGTAGCTGTCTGTATGTGAGAGAAATAGAAATTAAGAGCAAACGGCAGGGTAAATTGTGCATTCAGAAGCTTGCCATCTGTCAGAGATGAGGTCTCTGTCATGGCTCTCTGGTTAGGCATGCTAATGTTTTGACGAGGAACAGGATGCCAATGCACCCAAGACAAATATCTCAATTGAACGACTGTATTTTTTTTCTCCACAAAATGTTATGCTTAATTACATAGTTATGTAATTAAAAGTAGAGCTTTGTCTTATTTCCTAATCTAGTTAAAGAAAATGGGACAAAATGACATTTGACACGATAACATGAAATTATTAAGAGCAGCTCTGCAGTTCAATAGGCCTAATGCAAGACAGTCCAAAACTAAAATCACCTCAGGAATGTCAATAACGTCCCATACACCAGATGGGAACGTCTGTGAAACCACAACACATGTACAGTAGCATAAGCAAAGGGAGTTATCACTGAGGGGGCACTGTATGGACCGAGTCTCAAATGGCACCTTATTTCCTATATAATGCACTACTTTTGACCATTCAGGGCCCATAGAACTCTGTTCGAAAGTAGTGCACTGTATAGGGAATAGGGTGGCATTTGGGACGCATAGTGCCCCCTATAAAAGACTGAGTAGCTAGTAACCCACACCAGATGATGGTCTAGATGGTCACAGACAGCTAGTCTCTTACCTGGGCGACAGGTCTTCCCATCCTCCTTGAGCTTGACTCCAGTGGGGCATGCACAGCTGTAAAAGGGTTGCATGGGCGACAGCAGGCACAGGTGGGAGCAGCCTCCATTGCTGTCGCTGCATGGGGTATGGACTGTGGGCGCAATGAGCAATGTCAGAAGAGATAACAAAGATGGGGTCCTTTCAGTTTCACTGACTAAGACTGAAATCCACACTGCAAACACCCATCAGTCCCTCCAGAATTTTGTTTGGATTTTTTGTGATATTTGCGGGAAAAGTTAAGGACTTTGCTGCATCAATTTTGACATTTTCAAATTATTTTGTCCAAATTCTCACAAATCCACTGACTAGGGAAAGTTGATGTGTAGCTTGACTGAAACATATGCGATTGGTTAAAATTGCAAGCCCTCTTTTTGTACTGCGGTGATGGGTCAGTTTTAGGCAATAATATTGTGATGATTTGAATGTTTTATGCAGAAACATTGCAGTGATTGGTCAAATTTGCAAGCCCACGCATAATATGCAGGAAATTGGTGATTCAACAAAAACAATTCTATCACAGAATCGCATAATCCTGGAGGGTCTGATCTAGTCATATGCATTGGTGTATATTCAGAGAACCATTTTCACAACATAACAATTGATGGAGAACTTGGGAAGACTAAAAGTAAAACCAAAGAAAAACATTTTCAAACAAGACCAACATTGATATTTCCCTCCACAATAAAATCACTGCTTGGACAATAGCTGTGCCATAAAGTTTGATATCATGTGGTGAGATTTTCCTTGTCTACTCTCAGCATGGCACTACAGAGCTACAGAGCCCAGTGGCTGGCACAGCAGAGCAGCAAACACCAACCCTCTCCCCTTCACACAGCACTACAGGCTGATTACAACAAGGCTACATTCAAACTACTCAAACTCCTCTCACACGCAGTCTAAAAAAAGCCAATACATTTTTGGATTTGATTTATGGAGGCTTGATATACAGGTAAGGTAATGATTTATTGGCCAATGTTATAATTCTTTTTACATTTTTATTTAACTAGGCAAGTCAATTAAGAACAAATTCTTAATCACAATGACGACCTACCAGGGAATAGCAGGTTAACTGCCTTGTTCAGGGGCAGAATTACAGATTTTTACCTTGTCAGCTCCGGGATTCAATCCAGCAACCTTTTGGTTACTGGCCCAACGCTCTAACCACTAGGCTACCTCCTCAATTTCCATGTCATTTACTCAAAAAAATCTAACCCTTCTTTCTCTACATCCCCTGCCCTCCCCACACTCCTGGAGAGAAGCAAACCACCATAATGGTGGAGTTCTTTATCATTCATTCCCCAAACAAACACACACAATAACTGGCGCACCAATGTTTACACACTGCCAAAGTAATCAGTTTGTCACTTCCAGTCTCAACACACACCCACGCACGCATACACACATGCCACGGAGATGGGAATCATAGCGTGCTGGAACATCTCTGTTTCTGCACAGCACAGACATTTATTTGTCCAGCCAGGAATGTCAGACATTTGAAAATGTTCATTTCTTGACAGATTAATTGTACACCATGACCCCATTTTACTGTGTATGGACACTAACTGTCCATCAGTTCAGTCTAAAAAATATCTTTACAAAACAAAGGCAATCTTATGTTGTGCATAAGAAAACTAAGAGTACTGGGGGGACATTCATGTGTACTTAACATTAACATATTGTACAGATTGAACTGAAAAGGCACTACATACTGTCTGGTTGTCTGATTGATTTTATTGTTGTGTCATGCATCTTTACAATGCCCAGCCCACATGGGCTTATTAAACATGATTTGCTTTATCCAAACAAGATGATCATACATGAACACACACATTTATGTAGGCTGTCTAATAGGACACATCATTAGTTATTGTCTGGCTGGCTGTCTATCTGGACCCAGCACTAGTTACTGTCAGGCTGTCTATCTGGACCCAGCACTAGTTACTGTCAGGCTGTCTAACTGGACCCAGCACTAGTTACTGTCTGGCTGGCTGTCTATCTGGACCCAGCACTAGTTACTGTCAGGCTGTCTATCTGGACCCAGCACTAGTTACTGTCAGGCTGTCTATCTGGACCCAGCACTAGTTACTGTCTGGCTGGCTGTCTATCTGGACCCAGCACTAGTTACTGTCTCGCTGGCTGTATATCTGGACCCAGCACTAGTTACTGTCTGGCTGGCTGTCTATCTGGACCCAGCACTAGTTACTGTCTGGCTGGCTGTATATCTGGACCCAGCACTAGTTACTGTCTGGCTGGCTGTCTATCTGGACCCAGCACTAGTTACTGTCCGGCTGGCTGTCTATCTGGACCCAGCACTAGTTACTGTCTGGCTGGCTGTCTATCTGGACCCAGCACTAGTTACTGTCTTGCTGGCTATCTATCTGAACCCAACACTAGTTACTGTCTGGCTGTCTATCTATCTGGACCCAGCATTAGTTACAGTGTGGCTGTCTGTCTGGATCCAGCATTAGATACTGTCTGGCTGTCTGCCTGGACCCAGCATTAGATACTGTCTTGTTGTCTGTCTGGATCCAGCATTAGATACTGTCTGGCTGTCTGCCTGGACCCAGCATTAGATACTGTCTTGTTGTCTGTCTGGACCCAGCATTAGTTACTGTGTGGCTGTCTGTCTGGACCCAGCATTAGATACTGTCTGGACCCAGCATTAGATACTGTCTTGTTGTCTGTCTGGACCTAGCACTAGTTACTGTCTGGACCCAGCATTAGTTACTGTGTGGGTGTCTGTCTGGACCCAGCATTAGTTACTGTGTGGCTGTCTGTCTGAACCCAGCATTAGATACTGTCTGGAACCAGCATTAGATACTGTCTTGTTGTCTGTCTGGACCTAGCACTAGTTACTGTCTGGACCCAGCATTAGATACTGTCTTGTTGTCTGTCTGGACCCAGCATTAGTTACTGTCTTGTTGTCTGTCTGGACCCAGCATTAGTTACTGTCTGGACCCAGCATTAGATACTGTCTTGTTGTCTGTCTGGACCCAGCATTAGTTACTGTCTGGACCCAGCACTAGTTACTGTCTGCCTGTCTATCTATCTGGACCCAGCTGTAGATACTGTCTGACTCTCTAGCTGGACCCAGCAATAGTTACTGTCTGGACCCAGCACTAGTTACTGTCTGACTGTCAGACTATCTGGACCCAGCTGTAGATACTGTCCGACTGTCAGACTATCTGGACCCAGCTGTAGATACTGTCTGACTCTCTAGCTGGACCCATCAGTAGTTACTGTCTGGCTGTCATTCTATCTGGACCCAGCAGTAGTTACTGTCTGGACTGTCTATCTGGACCCAGCAGTACTTACTATCTGGCTGTTTATCTGAACCCAGCAGTAGTTACTGTCTGGACTGTCTATCTGGACCCAGCAGCAGTTACTGTCTATCTGGACCCAGCGGCAGTTACTGTCTGGACTGTCTATCTGGACCCAGCAGTACTTACTATCTGGCTGTCTATCTGAACCCAGCAGTAGTTACTGTCTGGACTGTCTATCTGGACCCAGCAGCAGTTACTGTCTATCTGGACCCAGCAGCAGTTACTGTCTGGACTGTCTATCTGTACCCAGCAACAGTTACTGTCTCGACTGTCTATCTGGACCCAGCAGTACTTACTATCTGGATGTCTATCTGAACCCAGCAGCAGTTACTGTCTGGACTGTCTATCTGGACCCAGTAGCAGTTACTGGCTATCTGGACCCAGCAGTACTTACTATCTGGCTGTCTATCTGAACCCAGCAGCAGTTACTGTCTGGCTGTCTATCTGGACCCAGTAGCAGTTACTGGCTATCTGGACCCAGCAGTACTTACTATCTGGCTGTCTATCTGAACCCAGCAGCAGTTACTATCTGGACTGTCTATCTGGACCCAGCAGCAGTTACTGTCTGGACTGTGTATCTGGACCCAGCAGCAGTTACTGTCTATCTGGACCCAGCAGCAGTTACTGTCTATCTGGACCCAGCAGCAGTTACTGTCTATCTGGACCCAGCAGCAGTTACTGTCTATCTGGACCCAGCAGCAGTTACTGTCTATCTGGACCCAGCAGCAGTTACTGTCTATCTGGACCCAGCAACAGTTAATGTCTATCTGGACCCAGCAACAGTTACTGTCTGTCTGGACCCAGCAGCAGTTACTGTCTATCTGGACCTAGCAGCAGTTACTGTCTGGACTGTCTATCTGGACCCAGCAACAGTTACTGTCTGGACTGTCTATCTGGACCCAGCAGTACTTACTATCTGGCTGTCTATCTGAACCCAGCAACAGTTACTGTTTGGACTGTCTATCTGAACCCAGCAACAGTTACTGTCTGGACTGTCTATCTGGACCCAGCAACAGTTACTCTCTATCTGGACCCAGCAGCAGTTACTGTCTATCTGGACCCAGCAGCAGTTACTGTCTGGACTGTCTATCTGGACCCAGCAGTATTTACTATCTGGCTGTCTATCTGAACCCAGCAGTAGTTACTGTCTGGACTGTCTATCTGGACCCAGCAGCAGTTACTGTCTAACTGGACCCAGCAGCAGTTACTGTCTATCTGGACCCAGCAGCAGTTACTGTCTATCTGGACCCAGCAGCAGTTACTGTCTATCTGGACCCAGCAACAGTTACTGTCTGTCTGAACCCAGCAGCAGTTACTGTCTATCTGGACCCAGCAGCAGTTACTGTCTGGACTGTCTATCTGGACCCATTAGTACTTACTATCTGGCTGTCTATCTGAACCCAGCAACAGTTACTGTTTGGACTGTCTATCTGAACCCAGCAACAGTTACTGTCTGGACTGTCTATCTGGACCCAGCAGCAGTTACTGTCTATCTGGACCCAGCATTAGATACTGTCTGGACCCAGCATTAGATACTGTATTGTTGTCTGTCTGGACCTAGCACTAGTTACTGTCTGGACCCAGCATTAGTTACTGTGTGGGTGTCTGTCTGGACCCAGCATTAGTTACTGTGTGGCTGTCTGTCTGAACCCAGCATTAGATACTGTCTGGACCCAGCATTAGATACTGTCTTGTTGTCTGTCTGGACCTAGCACTAGTTACTGTCTGGACCCAGCATTAGATACTGTCTTGTTGTCTGTCTGGACCCAGCATTAGTTACTGTCTTGTTGTCTGTCTGGACCCAGCATTAGTTACTGTCTGGACCCAGCATTAGATACTGTCTTGTTGTCTGTCTGGACCCAGCATTAGTTACTGTCTGGACCCAGCATTAGTTACTGTCTGGACCCAGCATTTGTTACTGTCTGGACCCAGCATTAGTTACTGTCTGTCTATCTATCTGGACCCAGCATTAGTAACTGTCTGGACCCAGCACTAGTTACTGTCTGCCTGTCAGACTATCTGGACCCAGCTGTAGATACTGTCTGACTCTCTAGCTGGACCCAGCAATAGTTACTGTCTGGACCCAGCATTTGTTACTGTCTGGACCCAGCATTAGTTACTGTCTGGACCCAGCATTAGTTACTGTCTGGACCCAGCACTAGTTACTGTCTGCCTGTCAGACTATCTGGACCCAGCTGTAGATACTGTCTGACTCTCTAGCTGGACCCATCAGTAGTTACTGTCTGGCTGTCATTCTATCTGGACCCATCAGTAGTTACTGTCTGGACTGTCTATCTGGACCCAGCAGTACTTACTATCTGGCTGTTTATCTGAACCCAGCAGTAGTTACTGTCTGGACTGTCTATCTGTACCCAGCAACAGTTACTGTCTCGACTGTCTATCTGGACCCAGCAGTACTTACTATCTGGCTGTTTATCTGAACCCAGCAGTAGTTACTGTCTGGACTGTCTATCTGGACCCAGCAGCAGTTACTGTCTATCTGGACCCAGCGGCAGTTACTGTCTGGACTGTCTATCTGGACCCAGCAGTACTTACTATCTGGCTGTCTATCTGAACCCAGCAGTAGTTACTGTCTGGACTGTCTATCTGGACCCAGCAGCAGTTACTGTCTATCTGGACCCAGCAGCAGTTACTGTCTGGACTGTCTATCTGTACCCAGCAACAGTTACTGTCTCGACTGTCTATCTGGACCCAGCAGTACTTACTATCTGGATGTCTATCTGAACCCAGCAGCAGTTACTGTCTGGACTGTCTATCTGGACCCAGTAGCAGTTACTGGCTATCTGGACCCAGCAGTACTTACTATCTGGCTGTCTATCTGAACCCAGCAGCAGTTACTGTCTGGCTGTCTATCTGGACCCAGTAGCAGTTACTGGCTATCTGGACCCAGCAGTACTTACTATCTGGCTGTCTATCTGAACCCAGCAGCAGTTACTATCTGGACTGTCTATCTGGACCCAGCAGCAGTTACTGTCTGGACTGTGTATCTGGACCCAGCAGCAGTTACTGTCTATCTGGACCCAGCAGCAGTTACTGTCTATCTGGACCCAGCAGCAGTTACTGTCTATCTGGACCCAGCAGCAGTTACTGTCTATCTGGACCCAGCAACAGTTAATGTCTATCTGGACCCAGCAACAGTTACTGTCTGTCTGGACCCAGCAGCAGTTACTGTCTATCTGGACCTAGCAGCAGTTACTGTCTGGACTGTCTATCTGGACCCAGCAACAGTTACTGTCTGGACTGTCTATCTGGACCCAGCAGTACTTACTATCTGGCTGTCTATCTGAACCCAGCAACAGTTACTGTTTGGACTGTCTATCTGAACCCAGCAACAGTTACTGTCTGGACTGTCTATCTGGACCCAGCAACAGTTACTCTCTATCTGGACCCAGCAGCAGTTACTGTCTATCTGGACCCAGCAGCAGTTACTGTCTGGACTGTCTATCTGGACCCAGCAGTATTTACTATCTGGCTGTCTATCTGAACCCAGCAGTAGTTACTGTCTGGACTGTCTATCTGGACCCAGCAGCAGTTACTGTCTAACTGGACCCAGCAGCAGTTACTGTCTATCTGGACCCAGCAGCAGTTACTGTCTATCTGGACCCAGCAGCAGTTACTGTCTATCTGGACCCAGCAACAGTTACTGTCTGTCTGAACCCAGCAGCAGTTACTGTCTATCTGGACCCAGCAGCAGTTACTGTCTGGACTGTCTATCTGGACCCATTAGTACTTACTATCTGGCTGTCTATCTGAACCCAGCAACAGTTACTGTTTGGACTGTCTATCTGAACCCAGCAACAGTTACTGTCTGGACTGTCTATCTGGACCCAGCAGCAGTTACTGTCTATCTGGACCCAGCATTAGATACTGTCTGGACCCAGCATTAGATACTGTATTGTTGTCTGTCTGGACCTAGCACTAGTTACTGTCTGGACCCAGCATTAGTTACTGTGTGGGTGTCTGTCTGGACCCAGCATTAGTTACTGTGTGGCTGTCTGTCTGAACCCAGCATTAGATACTGTCTGGACCCAGCATTAGATACTGTCTTGTTGTCTGTCTGGACCTAGCACTAGTTACTGTCTGGACCCAGCATTAGATACTGTCTTGTTGTCTGTCTGGACCCAGCATTAGTTACTGTCTTGTTGTCTGTCTGGACCCAGCATTAGTTACTGTCTGGACCCAGCATTAGATACTGTCTTGTTGTCTGTCTGGACCCAGCATTAGTTACTGTCTGGACCCAGCATTAGTTACTGTCTGGACCCAGCATTTGTTACTGTCTGGACCCAGCATTAGTTACTGTCTGTCTATCTATCTGGACCCAGCATTAGTAACTGTCTGGACCCAGCACTAGTTACTGTCTGCCTGTCAGACTATCTGGACCCAGCTGTAGATACTGTCTGACTCTCTAGCTGGACCCAGCAATAGTTACTGTCTGGACCCAGCATTTGTTACTGTCTGGACCCAGCATTAGTTACTGTCTGGACCCAGCATTAGTTACTGTCTGGACCCAGCACTAGTTACTGTCTGCCTGTCAGACTATCTGGACCCAGCTGTAGATACTGTCTGACTCTCTAGCTGGACCCATCAGTAGTTACTGTCTGGCTGTCATTCTATCTGGACCCATCAGTAGTTACTGTCTGGACTGTCTATCTGGACCCAGCAGTACTTACTATCTGGCTGTTTATCTGAACCCAGCAGTAGTTACTGTCTGGACTGTCTATCTGTACCCAGCAACAGTTACTGTCTCGACTGTCTATCTGGACCCAGCAGTACTTACTATCTGGCTGTCTATCTGAACCCAGCAGCAGTTACTGTCTGGCTGTCTATCTGGACCCAGCAGCAGTTACTGGCTATCTGGACCCAGCAGTACTTACTATCTGGCTGTCTATCTGAACCCAGCAGCAGTTACTATCTGGACTGTCTATCTGGACCCAGCAGCAGTTACTGTCTATCTGGACCCAGCAGCAGTTACTGTCTATCTGGACCCAGCAGCAGTTACTGTCTGGACTATCTATCTGGACCCAGCAGTACTTACTATCTGGCTGTTTATCTGAACCCAGCAGTAGTTACTGTCTGGACTGTCTATCTGGACCCAGCAGCAGTTACTGTCTAACTGGACCCAGCAGCAGTTACTGTCTATCTGGACCCAGCAGCAGTTACTGTCTATCTGGACCCAGCAGCAGTTACTGTCTGGACTGTCTATCTGGACCCAGCAGTACTTACTATCTGGCTGTCTATCTGAACCCAGCAGCAGTTACTGTCTGGACTGTCTATCTGGACCCAGCAGCAGTTACTGTCTATCTGGACCCAGCAGCAGTTACTGTCTGGACTGCCTATCTGTACCTAGCAACAGTTACTGTCTCGACTGTCTATCTGGACCCAGCAGTACTTACTATCTGGCTGTCTATCTGAACCCAGCAGCAGTTACTGTCTGGACTGTCTATCTGGACCCAACAGCAGTTACTGTCTGGACTGTCTATCTGAACCCAGCAACAGTTACTGTCTGGCTGTCTATCTGGACCCAGCAGCAGTTACTGGCTATCTGGACCCAGCAGTACTTACTATCTGGCTGTCTATCTGAACCCAGCAGCAGTTACTATCTGGACTGTCTATCTGGACCCAGCAGCAGTTACTGTCTATCTGGACCCAGCAGCAGTTACTGTCTATCTGGACCCAGCAGCAGTTACTGTCTGTCTGGACCCAGCAACAGTTACTGTCTATCTGGACCCAGCAACAGTTACTGTCTGTCTGGACCCAGCAGCAGTTACTGTCTGGACTGTCTATCAGGACCCAGCAGTACTTACTATCTGGCTGTCTATCTGGACCCAGCAGTACTTACTATCTGGCTGTCTATCTGAACCCAGCAACAGTTACTGTCTGGACTGTCTATCTGAACCCAGCAACAGTTACTGTCTGGACTGTCTATCTGGACCCAGCAGCAGTTACTGGCTATCTGGACCCAGCAGTACTTACTATCTGGCTGTCTATCTGAACCCAGCAGCAGTTACTATCTGGACTGTCTATCTGGACCCAGCAGCAGTTACTGTCTATCTGGACCCAGCAGCAGTTACTGTCTATCTGGACCCAGCAGCAGTTACTGTCTATCTGGACCCAGCAGCAGTTACTGTCTATCTGGACCCAGCAGCAGTAACTGTCTATCTGGACCCAGCAACAGTTACTGTCTGTCTGGACCCAGCAACAGTTACTGTCTATCTGGACCCAGCAACAGTTACTGTCTATCTGGACCCAGCAGCAGTTACTGTCTGGACTGTCTATCTGGACCCAGCAGTACTTACTATCTGGCTGTCTATCTGAACCCAGCAACAGTTACTGTCTGGACTGTCTATCTGAACCCAGCAACAGTTACTGTCTGGACTGTCTATCTGGACCCAGCAACAGTTACTGTCTATCTGGACCCAGAAGCAGTTACTGTCTATCTGGACCCAGCAGCAGTTACTGTCTGGACTGTCTATCAGGACCCAGCAGTACTTACTATCTGGCTGTCTATCTGAACCCAGCACTTGGATGTCCATGGGGGAGTAGATTCCACTGAGTATCTCCCTCCTCTTGTCTCCAGTGTGTTTGTTGCAGGCGTGGATGGAGCGGGTCTGCCAGTCTGTCCAGTAGAGAGTCTCGTCTGACAGGGTGAGGGCAAACGGGTGGGTGAGGGTGCCCTCCACCACAGTCTCCCTGTGAATTCAACATATGTTTACAGAGCAGAATACCGTTTTTATCTTTAATGCATGACAGTTCAACTATCTTTAATGCATGACAGTTCAACTAACCACCCAAAAACAACCGAGAGCCCCTTGGTTGGGATCTCTCTGAGACCCTAAAGCAGATCTGTTAGAACACGTAGCTTTCAGGAGCCGCTTCAAGCCTTTTCCAGGAGGAAATAAAACAAATCAGGTTGTCAGACTTTAATGGAGCATCTGGTACACTCTTTAGAAGGGGAACGGTTGCACTAATGGTACAGCTGTCCTGATTCAGAAAGGAAGTCAGTCAGAGCAGAACAGCATAGTGCAACCCCATCCACTAGTACAGCACTCTGCTCCCTTCGGCTCCAGCAGACAACACAGTCAGGCCGGTGACTACATACAGTTGAAGTCGTAAGTTTACATACACGTAGGTTGTCATTAAAACTCATTTTTCAACCACTCCACAAATTTCTTGTTAACAAACTATAGTTTTGGCAAGTCGATTAGGACATTTTTCCAACAATCGTTTACAGACAGATTATTTCACTTATAATTAATTCCCTGTATCACAATTCCAGTGGGTCAGAAGTTTACATACACTAAGTTGACTGTGCCTTTAAACAGCTTGGAAAATTCCAGATATTATGTCATGGCTTTAGAAGCTAGGACCTCCACAAGTCTGGTTCATCCTTGGGAGCAATTTCCAAACGCCTGAAGGTACCACGTTCATCTGTACAAACAATAGTATGCAAGTATAAACACCATGGGACCATGCGGCCGTCATACCACTCAGGAAGGAGACGAGTTCTGTCTCCTACAGATGAATGTACTTTGGTGCGAAAAGTGCAAATAAATCCCAGAACAACAGCAAAGGACCTTGTGAAGATGCTGGAGGAAATTGGTACAAAGGTATCTATAGCCACAGTAAAATGAGTCCTATATCGACATAACCTGAAAGGCTGCTTTTCAAGCCATAAAAAAAGCCAGACTACGGTTTGCAACTGCACATGGGGACAAAGTTCGTACTTTTTGTAGAAATGTCCTATGGTCTGATGAAACAAAAATAGAACTGCTTGGCCATAATGATCATCGTTATGTTTGGAGGAAAAAGGGGGAGGCTTGCAAATCGAAGAACACCATCCCAACTGTGAAGCACGGGGGTGGCAACATCATGTTGTGGGGGTGCTTTGCTGCAGGAGGGACTGGTGCACTTCACAAAATAGATGGCATCATGAGGTAGGAAAATGATGTGGATATATTGAAGCAACATCTCAAGACATCAGTCAGGAAGTTAAAGCTTGGTCTCAAATGGGTCTTTCAAATGGACAATGACCCCAAGCATACTTCCAAAGTTGTGGCAAAATGGCTTAAGGACAAAGTCAAGGTATTGGAGTGGCCATCACAAAGCCCTGACCTCAATCCCATAGAAAATTGGTGGGCAGAACTGAAAAAGTGTGTGCGAGCAAGGAGGCCTACAAACCTGACTCAGTTACACCAGCTCTGTCAGGAGGAATGGGCCAAAATTCACCCAACTTATAGTGGGAAGCTTGTGGAGGGGCTAGCCAAAATGTTTGACCCAAGTTAAACAATTTAAAGGCAATGCTACCAAATACTAATTGAGTGTATGTAAACATCTTACCCACTGGGAATGTGATGAAAGAAATAAAAGCTGAAATAAATCATTCTCTCTACTATTATTCTGCCATTTCACATTCTTAAAATGAAGTGGTGATTGATCCTAACTGTCCTAAAACAGGGAATTTATACTAGGATTAAATGTCAGGAATTGTGAAAAACTGAGTTTAAATGTATTTGGCTAAGGTGTATGTAAACTTCCGACTTCAACTGTTGGTTGGTAAGGGATCCATTTCCAGAGGGATAGAGGGTGACAGCATGTTCTCCCCAAAACGTTAATAGCGTTTGAAGAACTTGGTTGGGAGAGAAGAAATGTATTACATCCCGATTTCACAGCTATTTCGCATTTGACGTACTTGGAAGTTGGACATGTGTGTGTTTGAAGCCATTTAAAACATACTGCAAACTGCTCCATTAATCAGACGTCTCAAGAATGTGCAGATGAAAAGCAAAAACTCTCGCTTTAACACAGAGAATAGGTCAATGCTAACAGAAACTACTTCTGGGATGAAGTTTACATTTCTCCGTAAAAGTGCTTATGATAATTCCAACCAACTTCAACAATGGAGTACCATTACTGGAGGTCAATTATGCAATTCAACTGTCTCTTGCCAATTGGAAAATTCTACCATGGTGCATCTTGTTCGTATCCTCAATCTCAAATTGGGAAATTGTTTCCTGAGCAACTTATACACAAACTCTAAGGGCAATACAACTGCATTGGTCTTGAGAAAACAACCTCTCTCATTCTACATCCTGTTGAAAGTGGTCTATTGTCTAAACAAGAAAAGGTAAACATGCCATACCTCTTTATTAATATTGCCATTAAACCTCAATTACACAATCTTTGCCCCGAGGGCCCCAATCACAACCATAATGCCAAGTCAGATAGGGTTACAACAGTATGGCGGAGATGTCATTTCCAGTTTAGAGAACCGCACAGAGGGAGGGGTCACAACTCGGCCTACGTGCAGAGCCAATGTTTGGATTGGGGCCTCCAGATTCAAATGTGTTTGGATTGGAGGTTTCATCCATACCATCCTCTGAAATTAAGTTCAGCCCAGTGCTATAGTTCAGTCTGGGATCCCTGGCTGTTTTTCCACTAAGGGTGTAAAAAACAATAATGAGAAGAACAGGGAGAGAGGGAGAAAATGTGTGCTCGAGAGAGAGAAGACCAACTAACCGTGAGGAGCCGTCCAGGTTGGCTCTGTGTATGAAGCTCAGCTTGGCGTCTGCCCAGTACAGTTTCTGTTCGTCCAGGTCAATGGTGAGGCCATTGGGCCAATAGATGTCCACCTCCACGATGATCTTCCTGTTGCTTCCGTCCATCCCTGCCCTCTCGATGCGAGGCTCCTCCCCCCAGTCTGTCCAGTACATATAGCTGGAAAATAATTGTGTCAAAATCACAACCAATCTGATCAGGCCAAACAAACCCACCCACATAACCACATCTGATACCTATGAAAGAAAAGTCAGACAAATGGGTTTTATTTGCACTGGGCAAGTCTTGTGGTTGGAGCCAAATGCAGCTGGAAACAAACTAGACAAAACACCCAGCAAAACACAGAGTGAGTCTTATCAGTGGTGCTCTACAAAGGGCTTGAAAGTTGAAACCTTTTTTCTACTTATCCTCATTTTAAAACCACAGATGCTCGCAAACATACGCATGCACACACACACAAATTCACATGTCTACAGGTCCTCTGACAAAGCCAGATATATATCTTAAAATTCGCCAGATCTCCAAGCTGTCTGCATGTTGTGCCCAGAATAGCTGCAGTCGCTTCAATGTGCACTACATTGAAAGCAGGCTTAATTAGGCATGCTAAATTTCTATTCATAGACAGCTATGGAGGTGGATGGGCAGGGAAGGCCACCAGCAAATATAACAGATCTAGGTGTGGGCCCTAGGTTCGGTTAAATTGACAGAATCAAAATGGTCTAAGAACTGAAAAGCGATTCTAAAATAACCTAACCAGACACAAACTTACAGAATTTGTGAACAACGTATGAGCTGCCTCCTGGTTTCCCAATTGTCCTGGTCTGTGGTTCACAAAATGTCTAGAGAAGGTGTTGGTAGGACTGGGCGATATGGCCAAAATATCATCACAATATTTTTCACATTTTTGACAGTATGACATATTTGAAGGTATTTTAGTTTTTTTAATAATAAAAGTTCTAAATATGCTTTATGAGTAGTGCATGACCCTAGGGTGGCAACACATACAGTACATTCTAAGTGTTTTAATTGGGGATTTCTCCTTGTATAAAACAAACTTCAACCAAAACTTGGGATATCGTGGGCACTTTGAATTCAATGCTTTTTGACATGACAATGAATGAAAAAGCCAGGGAGGAGTTATTGTGACAGGGCTGGAACCAAAGTGTTGGTCAGTTTTTCCCAGTGGACGCTAATTAGATGTTACATTAAATGTTATCTTGCTTTATGTAGCTTGTGTGTAGCTGTGTGTCTAAGACAAGTTTTCCCTTGGAACATTAAAGTTAATTCTATCATCTGATGCTTCTTAAATATTAATGCTTCGCATATTCTTCCGATTTAAAAATATACCGTTGCACACACATGCTGATCTAGGTCTACACTGAACCAGAATCTGGTCTTACAGGAGACGTTGAATATGGCGATTCTCCTTCAAGTCCAGGAAGCAGCCATTCAACTGGCCTTTCACCAGCATTCAAGCTTAATAATGTCAAAGTTTGATCGGTGCCTACCAAATAATGGAGTTTCGCAGAGCAACTATCGTCGTTACTGCCATTACGGCCGGTAAGTACTTCCATAAAAGGTCTAAAGAAGTTACATGCAACCGAAAAAATGCCTTGTCTGGAAAGAATCTAAGTATTGTTTTTGACCAAGTGCCATATCTTTTCTGCACCTCCATTAAAATCAAAATGTGGATTTGTGGAAGAATGGATCATCGTTTTACACTCTTCACCCTTTTAACCTTTGTTTCGTTTTATAACCCCATGTTAATAAATTGCAAAACTCAGGTTCTTGAGGTTTGAAGTTTTTTTTCACAAAACCATACATGTTCAAAAATAGCACCAAATCCATGAAATAAAAAAGGTATTACTGCAGTACTTTCCACTGACTAGAGTGAAATTATACTGACTCAATAATGCTAACAATGGATACACATCCTTAGTCCCCAACATATAATTAGAAACAGTGCCCTATGAGAGAAGAGCAATCAACTCCAGAGGATCTACGCAACACAACAACAGGAAACAGACCCAGCTGAAAAGCAGGTTTTCAACCATCTCACTCAACCAACAGATGCATATATAACCATAAATACACATGGATGGAAGGGGCTGCTGCTGTGGATACATCACCAACATCCCCGTCAGGGGAGAGAGAGAGGCCAGGCCAGAGACTCACCGGTGGGCTGGGTTCAGGGCGATGGCCCTGGGCTGGTCCAGGTCCAACCAGAATAGCACCTTGCGAGAGGTGCCATCCAGGTTGGCTACCTCAATGCGATTGGTCTCAGAGTCGGTCCAGTATAGTTTACGGCCCAGCCAATCACAAGCTAGTCCGTCAGGGGAGTCGAGACCCGACACAACAACCGTTTGCCTTGTCCCCAAGGCCTCTTTCAGAGCTGAAAACAAAAGCCCAACATTTCAGTAGGAACACTTAGGTCTAAACTTCAATATCAATATCCCTCCATTAATAGTGACATTCTGCTGTTCTTTTCTAGATGTATCCAGAGGTGTTGGACCTTTCTTCAAGTTTTTCTGTTTTGCAGAATAAATTGTTTTTCGATTATATTTGCACCAAACTTAAAAACTAAATATTTAACACACTTACAAATGTAAGACAACAACATAAGAACAGTCCCTAACTTGGATGTAGCAGTGTGAAGCTTACAGTTGGTGGACTGATTGTAGTAGGTTTGCTTGATGGCCTCCTCGCTGACATCGGTCCAGAAGATGAGTCCTTCAGAGTAGAGGAAGTCCACAGCAGCAGCATCCTCCAGATCACTGACCACCACTGCTGACTCTGGCCTTCCCATCTCCACATCCACCAGCCTCACATCCCGCCGGTTGGCAAACAGCAGCAAGGGGGATCCTGAGGAAAATCAGAAGAAATACATTAAAGAAAGGGTACACAGCCAGCTATTCTCATTTAGTACCGCCACCTACCAAGGTTGAAAAGTAACTAGGCAGAGAATTCCATGACAGTTCATGTTAGTTACATTTAGAATCGAGTTAGATATTCCGCAATGAGAGTGAAAGCCAATAGCCAAAGGCTGGATTGCATAATGTGCCACCCAGTAAGTAAGTGGTGCCTCAGTGACTTTTGAGTGGGATGGAGGCATTGGATGCATGCACACAGACTGATGTCATCACATGCAGACAGTGCTGACACAATGCCTGCAGAGAAAAGAGGAGAGAGGGCTGTGGGTTAGGTGTGCCACGCTGTGGTTTACCAGCATGCCAGGTAACTAAGCACCAAAACACCAGACAAGAGCCATCATTAGTTTCCACCACAGCACAGCGCCTCACTGGGACAGTTACTCCAATGCATCAGTTTAATATATGAATAAGACTGAGTGGCATAGTAATAGAAAACTTATGGTGTCAGCTCTCTGCCACTTGAATAGACTTTTGTTAAAGAGCATAAAAATCTGTACTTGGCCTAATAGAGTTTTAAAAAAGTATTTCCATCTAAAAGGACCCATGAGCACCAACATGTGAAGTTCATCGTAGCCAGGGTTTTCGTTGGCTGGCAACTGGCAGCTTTTTCCTTTTTTTTTCCTATTACTGAACTAACAAATTGTTTACGGACAAAATGACCAGCAGAAAAAAAATCCCTTTGCAAGATAATGCTTTTTATTCATCGATGGAAATACGTTTGACAGTCATGCTTATCAGTTGATAGGTTATTTGTGTGTATTTTTGTTAGTCATCATGTATCTTATTTATCCAACACAACTATCACACGCAGACAGCATACAGAGCGTATTTTGAGTGGGATTTCTCCTCCTGTATTAAAACGTGCTTTTATAAGAACATTCATTGCGCAACAATTCTAAATGGAATCGCGTGTTAAAAAACATTTTGGTGCATGATTAAAAATAGCTACAATTTCATTTTTTTTAACTGGTAATTGAAGCCCGCATGTATAAGAGATTTTCATCTCGGTCACATACGGAACAGGAGTTGCACGTTCTGTTAAAATGCATTGTCATAATCTAAATGGGATTTCTGTCATTCTGAGCAATGCATATGGGTCCGGTAAATTTCTCAAATGGCCGTTAAAATGTTTAATCTTTCTGGTCATGTTGTCCGGCGCCACATTTTCAAAGCGGAAACACTGACAAATGTCAATGTAGGTGTCAAATGAAAACTAAGAGTCAATTTTATTTTAAAGGCTCACTTTTTTTTTTTTTCCATCAAATTAATTAGGAAAATGCAAAGTCTTTGATTTCTGGTAAAACATCTACCAGAAAATAAGTGTTAAAATGCAGAAGAAATACACTGCTCAAAAAAATAAAGGGAACACTTAAACAACACAATGTAACTAACTCCAAGTCAATCACATTTCTGTGAAATCAAACTGTCCACTTAGGAAGCAACACTGATTGACAATAAATTGCACATGCTGTTGTGCAAATGGAATGGACAACAGGTGGAAATTATAGGCAATTAGCAAGACACCCCCAATAAAGGAGTGGTTCTGCAGGTGGTGACCACAGACCACTTCTCAGTTCCTATGCTTCCTGGCTGATGTTATGGTCACTTTTGAATGCTGGAGGTGCTTTCACTCTAGTGGTAGCATGAGACGGAGTCTACAACCCACACAAGTGGCTCAGGTAGTGCAGCTCATCCAGGATGGAACATCAATGCGAGCTGTGGCAAGAAGGTTTGCTGTGTCTGTCAGCGTAGTGTCCAGAGCATGGAGGCGCTACCAGGACACAGGCCAGTACATCAGGAGGCGTGGAGGAGGTGTCTGCTCAAACGGTCAGAAACAGACTCCATGAGGGTGGTATGAGGCTCCGACGTCCACAGGTGGGGGTTGGCTTACAGCCCAACACTGTGCAGGACGTTTGGCATTTGCCAGAGAACACCAAGAGTGGCAAATTCGCCACTGGCGCCCTGTGCTCTTCACAGATGAAAGCAGGTTCACACTGAGCACATGTGACAGACGTGACAGTCTGAAGACGCCGTGGAGAACGTTCTGCTGCCTGCAACATCCTCCAGCATGACCGGTTTGGCAGTGGGTCAGTCATGGTGTGGGGTGGCATTTCTTTGGGGGGCCGCACAGCCCTCCATGTGCTCGCCAGAGGTAGCCTGACTGCCATTAGGTACCGAGATGAGATCCTCAGACCCCTTGTGAGACCATATGCTGGTGCGGTTGGCCCTGGGTTCCTCCTAATGCAAGACAATGCTAGACCTCATGTGGCTGGAGTGTGTCAGCAGTTCCTGCAAGAGGAAGGCATTGATGCTATGGACTGGCCTGCCCGTTCCCCAGACCTGAATCCAATTGAGCACATCTGGGACATCATGTCTCGCTCCATCCACCAACGTCATGTTGCACCACAGACTGTCCAGGAGTTGGCGGATGCTGGGAGGAGATCCCTCAGGAGACCATCCGCCACCTCATCAGGTGCATGCCCAGGCATTGTAGGGAGGTCATACAGGCACGTGGAGGCCACACACACTACTGAGTCTCATTTTGACTTGTTTTAAGGACATTACATCAAAGTTGGATCAGCCTGTAGTGTGGTTTTCCACTTTAATTTTGAGTGTGACTCCAAATCCAGACCTCCATGGGTTGATAAATTTGATTTCCATTGATCATTTTTGTGTGATTTTTGTTGTCAGCACATTCAACTATGTAAAGAAAAAAGTATTTAATAAGAATATTTCATTCATTCAGATCTAGGATGTGTTATTTTAGTGTTCCCTTTATTTTTTTGAGCAGTGTATATCAAAACACAATGTTGAAGAAAAGACCCCTGCCAACTAATATCAACACATTTTTTGTTTTGGAAATTGCTTTCTGTAAGTTTGTTTATGAATTATTAAGTGATTAAAACTCAATGCTGTTACAAAATCGGTAATGGAATTAATGCAATTGAATTGGCTACAATGGGAAATCATCGTAGTCACAAACCAGTTGAGTCACCTCCTACTGTCCTCCCTTCAACAGGGTAAAAACCCAGACTAATCACAATGTACTGCCCGTCTATCTACACAACCTCAGAACACGACTCCTCATTCTTGACTACAAAAGAGTTGTGAGGCAAATTAACAGATGAGCTACACATGTTAAACCCTCCCCATACATAACCTTGTTTAGACCATGATTTTATTGCGGCATAAAATCTGGATTCCACAAACACATACCATATGTCTTTGTAGTGTGGTGCACCTGCTAGACAGTGAGAGAGACACTGAGAAGACTGCTATCATACAGGTACTTGTGAAGAACAAGGGAGAAGAAGCTTGGCATGCTGACCACACTGCTCGTGTCACGTGCACAAGTGTTGCTAAATAAATGTACACATACATGTTATACAATCGCTGCAAGTCCCTCTTCTCCCGTCTCCACATTGCTTTTTAGGAGCATATACCCACATGGGTAATTGAAAGATGAACTGAGGTTCACACTCAAGTCCAGTTGGTAGTGCACCTTCAAGTTGGTTGCCAACCGCCATATAAAGTCCAAAGAACAAGAAGCCTGGAGGAGAGATTACACGAAACACACTTTTACCCTTTTATCTGTGGATTAATTGTCGGAGTAGAGGACCATGTGCATTTCAGGTAAAATAGCAACCCAATGTTAATCTAGCTAGCTAGCTAAATTCACATGTTTAATGCTTTTCGACCTGTCCCCAAATTAATATAGTTGTTTCAGAGTTCGTTTTGATATTTCAACCTGCGTATCCTGATCGCGTCTGGTGTGGGTGGACAAAATCAACATGCGACAGGACAGCAGTGGAGAAGGTTCCTCGGCCTACACATCACGGACAAACTGAAATGGTCCACCCACACAGACAATGTAGTGAAGGCACAACAGCCCCTCTTCAACCTTAGGAGGCTGAAGAAATTTGTCTTAAAAATCCTCAAACTTTTACAGATGCACAATTGAGAGCATCCTGTCGAGCTGTATCGCCCACCGCCTGGTACGGCAACTGCACCGCTCACAACCGCAAGGCTCTCCAGAGGGTGGTGCTGTCTGCACAACGCATCACCGGGGGCACACTACCTGCCCTCCAGGTCACCTACTGCACCTGATGTCACAGGAAGGCCAAAATGATCAAGGAAAACAACCACCCGAGCCACTGCCTGTTCACTAGAAGGCGAGGTCAGTACAGGTGCATCAAAGCTGTGACAGAGAGACTGAAAAACAGCTTCTATAACAAGGCCATCAGACATCACTAACACAGAGAGGTTGTTGCCTAAATACAGATTTGAAATCATTGGCCACTTTAACAAATGGATCAATGGTCACTTTAATAATGTTTACATATATCTTGCATTACTCATCTCATGTATATACTGTATTTTCATACCATCAATTGCATCTTGCCTATGCCGCTCTGTCATTGCTCATCCATATATTTACATGTATATACATTCTTATTCCATTCCTTTACTTAGATTTGTGTGTATTATGTAATTGTTGTGGAATTGTTAGATTACATGTTAGATATTGCTGCACTGTCTGAACGAGAAGCACAACCATTTCACTACACTCGCAATATCATCTGCTAACCATGTGTATGTGACCAATACAATTTGATGTTAGATGTAAAGCCACAAGTCATAGCCTAATTCTACCATAAGGCCATGTGTGCCTCTTTCCTTTCTTCCCTGAATCACAGGTGCATAGGTCAAAACTGAAAGAGGATAAGTGAGACCTACAGAGGAACACAAGAACACAATGAACACAGTATCAATCCCTAAAAATGTACAGGAGAACTAGACCTATGCTCTAGAAAAGCCACAATCACAGAAACGCTGCCTCTAGAAAATAGGCATACTCAACACTTGGCATACAACAAGTAGCCTACATACTTCTTATGAGATCTCAAGGATGTAGTGTAGAAGAAGTTCTAAGTGGTTGTGTGTATTGGCGTGTTAAAAATAAATATGCAGCACTGGTAATCCAAAGGCATTCCTAACAAGACAGCAGAATGTGGAGGCCCAGGGAGAGACCAACGAAAGCCATCAGTGAGGATTCTTGACACCTCAGCCCCCAGTGGATACATAACAGCGGGGATTACAAAGATCAATCTCTCCACAACAGCTGATCTTTTTATGAGAACAGAGCAGAGGCAGCAGCCAGGCCTGTCCACTCCACATTCTGCAAACCAGTCTCACTCTGTCTCTGCCACAACCCAAGAGGCAGGGCCAAGGAGAAGCCAGTCTCACTACAAGAAACAATGCCAGCTCTTTCCTAAACATCCATGACTGGCCTTTGGGCACGATCATTCACTCAGAAGAGTGATGTTCATCATCATGTTCAAGTGGCTCCACCAGCAGGATTATCCAGCTAATATATACATGGAAACAAACAGCCTATGGGCCACATTTTCATTTGGTGTTGTAGCTAATAAGGCTGTAGCTTAACTCAGCACTAACATCTAGGTCTAACCGGTGAGGGTTAACTCTCTATCAACTCTATATACACTAGAACAGGGATCATTAAATACAGTGCCTTGCAAAAGTATTCGGCCCCCTTGAACTTTGCGACCTTTTGCC
Source organism: Oncorhynchus mykiss (assembly GCF_057628025.1). Classification (NCBI taxonomy): domain Eukaryota; kingdom Metazoa; phylum Chordata; class Actinopteri; order Salmoniformes; family Salmonidae; genus Oncorhynchus; species Oncorhynchus mykiss. The sequence continues at coordinate 23,846,316 of NC_143022.1, forward strand.
ACATTTCAGGCTTCAAACATAAAGATATAAAACTTTATTTTTTTGTGAAGAATCAACAACAAGTGGGACACAATCATGAAGTGGAACGACATTTATTGGAAATTTCAAACTTTTTTAACACATCAAAAACTGAAAAAATGGGCGTGCAAAATTATTCAGCCCCTTTAAGTTAATACTTTGTAGCGCCACCTTTTGCTGCGATTACAGCTGTAAGTCGCTTGGGGTATGTCTCTATCAGTTTTGCACATCGAGAGACTGAATTTTTTTCCCATTCCTCCTTGCAAAACAGCTCGAGCTCAGTGAGGTTGGATGGAGAGCATTTGTGAACAGCAGTTTTCAGTTCTTTCCACAGATTCTCGATTGGATTCAGGTCTGGACTTTAACTTGGCCATTCTAACACCTGGATATGTTTATTTTTGAACCATTCCATTGTAGATTTTGCTTTATGTTTTGGATCATTGTCTTGTTGGAAGACAAATCTCCGTCCCAGTCTCAGGTCTTTTGCAGACTCCATCAGTTTTTCTTCCAGAATGGTCCTGTATTTGGCTCCATCCATCTTCCCATCAATTTTAACCATCTTCCCTGTCCCTGCTGAAGAAAAGCAGGCCCAAACCATGATGCTGCTACCACCATGTTTGACAGTGGGGATGGTGTGTTCAGCTGTGTTGCTTTTACGCCAAACATAACGTTTTGCATTGTTGCCAAAAAGTTCAATTTTGGTTTCATCTGACCAGAGCACCTTCTTCCACATGTTTGGTGCGTCTCCCAGGTGGCTTGTGGCAAACTTTAAACAACACTTTTTATGGATATCTTTAAGAAATGGCTTTCTTCTTGCCACTCTTCCATAAAGGCCAGATTTGTGCAATATACGACTGATTGTTGTCCTATGGACAGAGTCTCCCACCTCAGCTGTAGATCTCTGCAGTTCATCCAGAGTGATCATGGGCCTCTTGGCTGCATCTCTGATCAGTCTTCTCCTTGTATGAGCTGAAAGTTTAGAGGGACGGCCAGGTCTTGGTAGATTTGCAGTGGTCTGATACTCCTTCCATTTCAATATTATCGCTTGCACAGTGCTCCTTGGGATGTTTAAAGCTTGGGAAATATTTTTGTATCCAAATCCGGCTTTATACTTCTTCACAACAGTATCTCGGACCTGCCTGGTGTGTTCCTTGTTCTTCATGATGCTCTCTGCGCTTTTAACGGACCTCTGAGACTATCACAGTGCAGGTGCATTTATACGGAGACTTGATTACACACAGGTGGATTGTATTTATCATCATTAGTCATTTAGGTCAACATTGGATCATTCAGAGATCCTCACTGAACTTCTGGAGAGAGTTTGCTGCACTGAAAGTAAAGGGGCTGAATAATTTTGCACGCCCAATTTTTCAGTTTTTGATTTGTTAAAAAAGTTTGAAATATCCAATAAATGTCGTTCCACTTCATGATTGTGTCCCACTTGTTGTTGATTCTTCACCAAAAAATACAGTTTTATATCTTTATGTTTGAAGCCTGAAATGTGGCAAAAGGTCGCAAAGTTCAAGGGGGCCGAATACTTTCGCAAGGCACTGTAGATTCATCGGGGGCCGAATACTTTCGCAAGGCACTGTAGATTCATCGGGGGCCAGGACATAACTACAAATAATTTGTAGACGGACTATTGACTGCAAGAAGCCGAAACAGATACAGTTGAAGTCTTAAGTTTACATACACCTTAGCCAAATACATTTAAACTCAGTTTTTCACAATTCCTGACATTTAATCTGAGTAAAAAATCCATGTTTTAGGTCAGTTAGTCAGAATAATAATTTATTTCATCTTTTAATTCTTTGATCACATTCCCAGTGGGTAAGAAGTTTACATACACTCAATTAGTATTTGGTAGCATTGCCATTAAATTGTTTAACTTGGGTGAAACGTGTCAGGTAGCCTTCCACAAGCTTCCCACAATAAGTTGGGTGAATTCTGGCCCATTCCTCCTGACAGAGCTGGTGTAACTGAGTCAGGTTTGTAAGCCTCCTTGATCGCACACGCTTTTTCAGTTCTGCCCACCAATTTTCTATGGGATTGAGGTCAGGGCTTTGTGATGGCCACTCCAATACCTTGACTTTGTTGTCCTTAAACCATTTTGCCAGAACTTTGGAAGTATGCTTGGGGTCATTGTCCATTTGGAAGACCCCATTTGCGATGACAATGACAATTTCCCTCCCTCATGATGCCATCTATTTTGTGAAGTGCACCAGTCCCTCTTGCAGCAAAGCACCCCCACAACATGATGCTGCCACCCCCATGCTTCACGTTTGGGATGGTGTTCTTCGGGCTTGCAAGCCTCCCCATTTTTCCTACAAACATGACGATGGTCGACCGATTATTCGGAATGGCTGATTTCAAGTTTTCATAACAATCGGAGATCGGTATTTTTGGACAACGATTTGGCATATTTTTTTATTTTTTTTACACCTTTATTTAATCTTTATTTAACTAGGCAAGTTAGTTAAGAACACATCCTTATTTTCAATGACGGCCTAGGAACGGTGGGTTAACTGCCTTGTTCAGGGGCAGAACGAAAGATTTTTACCTTGTCAGCTCGGGGATTCAATCTTGCAACCTTACAGTTAACTAGTCCAACGCTCTAACCACCTGATTACATTGCACTCCACAAGGAGCCTGCCTGTTACGCGAATGCAGTAAGCCATAGTAAGTTGCTAGCTAGCATTAAACTTATCTTATAAAAAACAATCAATCATAATCACTAGTTAACTACACATGGTTGATGATATTACTAGTTTATCTAGCGTGTCCTGCGTTGCATATAATCGATGCGGTGCGTATCGTTGCTCCAATGTGTACCTACCATAAACATCAATGCCTTTCTTAAAATCAATACACAGAAGTATATATTTTTAAATCTGCATATTTAGCTCAAATAAATCCAGGTTAGCAGGCAATATTAACCAGGTGAAATTGTGTCACTTCTCTTGCGTTCATTGCACGCAGAGTCAGTGTATATGCAACAGTTTGGGCCATCTAATTTGCCAGAATTTTACGTAATTATGACATAACATTGAAGGTTGTGCAATGTAACAGGAATATTTAGACTGATGGATGCCACCAGTTATATAAAATACGAAACGGTTCTGTATTTCACTGAAAAAATAAACGTCTTGTTTTCGAGATGATAGTTTCCGGATTCGACCATATTAATGACCTAAGGCTCGCATTTGTGTGTTATTATATTATAATTAAGTCTATGATTTGATAGAGCAGTGACTGAGCAATGGTAGGCACCAGCAGGCTCATAAGCATTCATTCAAACAGCACTTTCGTGCGTTTTGCCAGCAGCTCTGCTGTTTATGACTTCAAGAATATCAACTCCCGAGATTAGGCTGGTGTAACGATGTGATGTGAAACGGCTAGCTAGTTAGTGGGATGCACGCTAATAGCGTTTCAAATGTCACTTGCTCTGAGACTTGGAGTGGTTGTTCCCCATGCTCTGCTTGGGTAACGCTAATTCGAGGGTGGCTGTTGTCGTTGTGTTCCTGGTTCGAGCCCAGGTAGGAGCGAGGAGAGGTATGGAAGCTATACTGTTACACTGGCAATACTAAACTGCCTATAAGAATATTCGATAGTCAAAGGTATATGAAATACAAATGGTATAGAGAGAAATAGTCGTATAATTCCTATAATAACTACAACCTAAAACTTCTTACCTGGGAACATTGAAGAATCATGTTAAAAGGAACCACCAACTTCCATATGTTCTCATGTTCTGAGCAAGGAACTTAAATGTTAGCTTTCTTACATGGCACATATTGCACTTTCTTCTCCAACACTTTCTTTTTGCATTATTTAAACCAAATTTAACATGTTTCATTATTTATTTGAGGCTAAATTGATTTTGATGTATTATATTAAGTTAGTGTTCATTCCGTATTATTGTAATTGTCATTATTATAAATAAATAAAATTGTCCGATTAATCGGTATCAGCTTTTTTTGGTCCTCCAATAATCAGTATCGGCATTGAAAAATCATAAATCGGTCGACCTCTAGTCCTTATGGCCAATTAGTTCTGTATGTGTTTCATCAGACCAGAGGACATTTCTCAAAAAGTACGATCTTTGTCCCCATGTGCAGTTGCAAACTGTAGTCTGGCTATTTTATGGCAGTTTTGGAGCAGTGGCTTCTTCCTTGCTGAGCGGCCTTTCAGGTTATGTCGATATTGGACTCGTTTTACTGTGGATATAGATACTTTTGTACCCTTCACAGGGTCCTGAAAGGAAAGGTAGAAAGCCTCCATTGCTCTAGAACTGTGCCCAGCTTGAGAAGTGATTCCCTAGGAGTGTGGGAGAACCAGGGGAAATCAAGACAGCCTGCTACTGAGTAGATTTCCACTAAACTTCCTCTAAATCCCCAGATGAAATGCAACCAATAACCTACTTGTATTTCAAAAGTTTAAAAAAAAGGAAAAATATTTAATCCATAGCTATACATTCTTCACCCATGGAATTGAATAACATCCACACCTCAAGACAAGCTAATTTTTCCATACACTGCCATGCTTTATTTTAAAAGTAGCCAAAACTCAGATCTATTGTATAAATAGCGTAGGTATGAAAGGATTGATTCATGATAACATGCAGTTGCAAGAAAGCAACACAATTACATAACATGGTCAAACTTAATTTTTAAATGTTAAACACTGAAGTGATCTAAGGGCTGAATCTTACCTGGGATGTGTAATGTGAGATGTGAGTATTAATAACACTTTTATAAATCATACATAAAATATATTGGCTTATTTTTTAATAAACAGTGATTGATACAAGTCACAGGGCAATATAGGGCTTCTCTCTACACACAGCACTGGGTGTTTGGCTTGACTGGTGTTTGATGACACTTGTTTTGTGTTTTAGCCTGTGAGTGTGTATTACATCCACTCACCCCCTCCCTAAACTCTGTCAAAGTCACACACTGAGATTCTCTCAGGTTGATACACACTGCTTATACCGTAGCAGTGGCCCATGGGTGTAACTAAATTAACAGTTCATTCAGAGTTGGCGAAAGAGAGTATTTCATGATAACACACTAGATATGAAAATTCACCCAAATCAATGCCAGGAAAATGGATCAACAAATTCATTGTGGGCTTTAAAGACATGTCCTAATCTGCCATTTTCAACTTGAAAGACGAACGGGCCATTAAACCGAAAAAGATTATATTTCAACTTCTCCAACTTTTGGAAATTGTTGTCTACTGCACTTGATGTGCAGGCCTAATCATGCAAGTACACTGCATACAGAAAGACTTGATTGATTTATTCCTAGACATAGCCAGCCTAGGTATTTGATCAAAGATTAACTAAGTGTATCCATACAGTCCATTCATCTATAGTGCAAACTCATCCATAGTCAACCTATTGGAAACAGCTGTCTAATAGTGCATACAAATATTTGTATGGGACCTATAACAGTGTAGTAGACAAGATGCACCAAAATAACCAGGAACTCTATAGACCTAGTCCCACTTGTAGACTTGTATTAGATATGGAATGTAATTGGTGAAAGGTTTGTTATGCATTTTGCTAGTGGTTTACATCTTACAAAATAACTAAAATGTATATTTGTATTCAGAAATATGTGCACATCAAGACTAACTGTCTCACCTATCTCATTGGGACATTCTGTAGGCCTATATTTTGCTACTCCAAAACAAAGTGTGTAAAGAAATCAGAGAAATAACGTCGTTCCTTTCCACAAACCTTGCACACTTTCAAGCAGAAACGGTGTCCTTATGACACCCGACACCGGCGATCAATCGCAGTGCATTGAGGCCTCTGAGTATAGGCTCTAAAAATGAACTTTTGCTGTACCCTGCAAGAATTAAGTAAAGTTGGGGTAAATAGTCAAAATTCCTATTTTGAAAAATGTCACTCTTCTGATCAATTGAAAACGCGAGAAAGTTTAGACTTGAGTGAACTCCTGCGATAGCCTTGCCACGGAGTGAGTATTCAACTTGTAAAGAAAAGGCTCAAACGTATATCTAAAGAAAATATACGAAAATACATGCCCATTTAACTTTAAAACACAAATGGATAACTTAATTATGGCTATTATAACTACCGACCTCTAGCGAGACACATTCACGTAACTAAAGCCACATTGCTTCCCAGTGTTTTCTAAAAAACATATTAAAACTTTGTAAACTCGGAGCTAAATCCGAACAATAAAAGTCGCTACTTACCATTAACTACAGAGAGCAAGCTACTATAAAACAGTAATTCCACGAGAAAAACGTCCATTGCAATTGCTCGTAGCTTTAATTCCATAACTCCGACTCCATTCTTCTGGTTATTTGTGCAAAATAAAGTTATAATCCGAGCGACTGTCTTGGTCGATACTTTTGTTGGAACGCTACTCCCGCCTGCCTGCCTGCCCTCATCGTGGAGGCACAAACGAGAATGACAGCGGAAAAAGGACGACGTCACTAGACATACGGTTATTTTATGCCCGTGGTGTTTCACTTGAGAGTTTTTAAATTATAGTTGCACCTTTAAAAAAAAAGCACATATCTAATGTCACAAATTCATTTACAATCATTGAATTCCAAAGCATTCAATGACAAGATCATTGCTACATCTAAATATTTTCCAAGAAAAAAAATAGATAACTTAATTAAGGCTATAAGGGGCCCGAGTGGCGTAGCGGTCTAAGGCACTGCATTTCAGTGTTAGAAGCGTCACTACAGACCCTGGCTCGATTCCAGGCTGTATCACAACCGGCCGCGATTGGGAGTCCCATAGGGCAGCGCACAATTGGCCAGGCGTCGTCCGGGTTAGGGTTGGACCAGGGTAGGCCATTATTGTAAATAAGAATTTGTCCTTAACTGACTTGCCTAGTTAAATAAAAAAATCTCACAGGTACAATATATATATATATATATATACCACCCCTTTCAAATGAGTGGATTTGACTATTTCAGCCACACCAGTTGCTGACAGGTATATGAAACCGAGCACACAGCCATGCAATCGCCATAGACAAACATTGGCAGTAGAATGGCCTTACTGAAGAGCTCAGTGACTTAACATAGCACCTTCATAGAATGCCACCTTTAGAACAAGTCAGTTCTTAAAAATGTATGCCCTGCAATAGCTGCCCCGGCCAAGTGTAAATGCTGTTATTGTGAAGTGGAAACCTCTAGGAGCAACAACGGCTCAGCCACAAAGTGGTAGGCCACACAAACCACTGAGTGCTGAAGCGCATTGCACTTAAAAATCATCTAGTTGCAACAGTTCCAAACTGCCTGTGGAAGCAACTTCAGCCGAAACATGTTCTCTGAAGTGATGAATCATACTTCACCATCTGGTAGTCCGACAGACAAATCTGGGTTTGGTGGATGCCAGGAGAACGCTACTGGCCCAAATGCAGTGTCAACTGTCAAGTTTGGTGGAGGAATAATGGTCTGGGGTTGGTCTGTTTTTCGTGGTTCGGGCTAGGCCCCTTAGTTCCAGTGAAGGGAAATAAACACGACAGCATACAATGACATTCTATAGGATTCTGTGCTTCAGCATGACAATTCCCCTGTACTCAAAGTGAGGTCCATAAAGACATGGTTTGTCGAGATCAATGTGGAAGAACTTGACTGCACAGAGCCCTGACCTCAACAAACACCTTTGGGATGAATTAGAATGCCGACTGCGTGCCAGGCCTAATCGCCCAACATCAGTGCCCGACCTCACCAATGCTCTTGTGGCTGAATGGAAGCAAGTCCCCACAGCAATGTTCCAACATCTAGTGGAAAGCCTTCCCAGAAGAGTGGAGGCTGTTAGAGCAGCAAAGGGGGGACCAACGCCGTAATAATGCCCATGATTTTGGAATGAGATGTTAGATGAGCAAGTGTCCACATACATTTGGCCATGTAGTGTTCTGTCACAAACTAGATTTATATAATGTCAAATATTGATTTATATAAAGTAGTAAATATTGAAATGGATTTCTTAGCTTAAAAACACAAAACAACTTAAAGTGAGAATCATTTTGACTTCATAAATATATTGTGTAGGCTACAGTGGATGTGAAAACAAAGTGACAAATTGAGTCCTTTTTGGTCCAGTGCAGGATGATTCATCGGAAGACTAACATCCGCTTCTCAATAAGGGTATGCTATAGGGGTATACACTTCCTTTACAACAAATGGCCATGTAGGCTTTACTCCATCCTCCCAGAGGATATTTGGCATGCTTAACCCTTTATTTTTTTTAGCATTACCTATTCTGCACATCTATCACTCCAGTGCTTAATTGCTATATTGTAATTATTTCACCACTGTGGCCTATTTATTGCCTTACGTCCCTTATCTTACCTCTTTTGCACACACTGTATATATACTTTTTCTATTGTGTTGACTGTACAGTGAGGGGGGAAAGTATTTCATCCCCAGCTGATTTTGTATGTTTGCCCACTGACTAAGAAATGATCCGTCTATAATTTTAATGGTAGGTTTCTTTGAACAGTGAGAGACAGAAAAACAACACAAAAATCCAGAAAAACGCATGTCAAAAATGTTACAAATTGATTAGCATTTTAATGAGGGAAATAAGTATTTAACCCCCTCTCAATCAGAAAGATTTCTGGCTCCCGGGTGTCTTTTATACAGGTAACAAGCTGAGATTAGGAGCACACAAAGGGAGTGCTCCGAATCTCAGTTTATACAGGTAACAAAAGACACCTGTCCACAGAAGCAATCAATCAGATTCCAAACTTTCCACCATGCCCAAGACCAAAGAGCTCTCCAAGGATGTCAGGGACAAGATTGTAGACGTACACAAGGCTGGAATGGGCAACAAGACCATCACTAAGCAGCTTGGTGAGAAGGTGACAACAGCGATTATTCACAAATGGAAGAAACACAAAAGAACTGTCAATCTCTCTCAGCCTGGGGCTCCATGCAAGATCACACCTCGTGGAGTTGCAATGATTATGAGAATGGTGAGGAATCAGCCCAGAAATACACAGGAGGATCTTGTCAATGATCTCAAGGCAGCTGGGACCATAGTCACCAAGAAAACAATTGGTAACACACTACGCCATGAAGGACTGAAATCCTGCAGCGCCCACAAGGTCCCCCTGCTCAAGAAAGCACATATACATGCCCATCTGAAGTTTGCCAATGAACATCTGAATGATTCAGAGGACAACTGGGTGAAAGTGTTGTGGTCAGATGAGACCAAAATGGAGCTCTTTGGCATCAATTCAACTCGCCGTGTTTGGAGGAGGAGGAATGCTGCCTATGACCCCAAGAACACAATCCCCACCGTCAAACATGGAGGTGGAAAAATGCTTTGGGGGTGTTTTTCTGCTAAGGAGACAGGACAACTTCATCGCATCAAAGGGACGATGAACGGGACCATGTACCGTCAAATCTTGGGTGAGAAACTCCTTCCCTCAGCCAGGGCATTGAACATGGGTCGTGGATGGGTATTCCAACATGAACACACGGCCAAAACACACGGCCAAGGCAACAAAGGAGTGGCTCAAGAAGAAGCACATTAAGGTCCTGGAGTGGCCTAGCCAGTCTCCAGACCTTAATCCCATAGAACATCTGTGGAGGGAGCTGAAGGTTCGAGTTGCCAAACGTCAGCCTCGAAACCTTAATGACTTGGAGAAGATATGCAAAGAGGAGTGGGACAAAATCCCTCCTGGGATGTGTGCAAACCTGGTGGCCAACTTCAAGAAACATCTGACCTCTGTGATTGCCAACAAGGGTTTTGCCACCAAGTACTAAGTCATGTTTTGCAGAGGGGTCAAATACTTATTTCCCTCATTAAAATGCTAATCAATTTTTGACATGCGTTTCTCTGGATTTTTTTGTTGTTACTCTGTCTCACTGTTCAAATAAACCTACCATTAAAATTATAGATGGATTATTTTTTTGTCAGTGGGCAAACGTACAAAATCAGCAGGGGATCAAATACATTCCCCCCTCACTTTGTTTGTTTATTCCATGTGTAACTCTGTGTTGCACAGCTTTATCTTGGCCAGGTCGCAGTTGTAAATGAGAGCTTGTTCTCAACTAGCCTACCTGGTTAAATAAAGGTGAAATAACATTTATAAATATATTACCTAACAGTATCAGTCTCCAAATTTGTGTTGCACTTTGATTTGCCTAGCTGACACTACACTTAGCCCATAATGTCTTCACTGACATTTTCAATCTCTCCCCGAGTCTATAATACCTACATGTGTCAAACAGACCACCATCGTCTCTGTGCCCAAGAAATCGAAGGTAACCTGCCTAAATGATTACTGCCCCGTAGCAGTCAGTAGCCATGAGGTGCTTTGAAAGGATGGTCATGGCTCACAACACCATCATGCCGGAAACCCTAGACCCACTCCAATTCGCATACTGCCCAAACAGATCACGCAATCTCAATCGCACTCCACACTGCCCTTTCCCACCTGGACTAAACACTTCCATCTGCTACTGGATCCTGGACTTCCTGATGGGCCGCCCCCAAGTGGTAAGGGTAGGCAACAACACATCTGCCACACTGATCTTCAACACTGGGGCCCCTCAGGGGTGCATGTCCCCTCCTGTACTCCATGTTCACCCCACGACTACGTGGCCAAGCACAATTCCAACACCATCATTAAGTTTGCTGACGACACAACAGTGGTAGGCCAGAACACTGACAACAATGAGACCAACAACAACCTCTCCCTCAATGTGAGCAAGACAAAGGAGCTGATCGTGGACTATAGGAAAAGGAGGGCCGAACAGGACCCCATTAACATCAACGGGGCTGAAGTGGAGCGGGTCGAGAGTTCAATGCTTTGGTGTCCACATCACCAACAAATTATCATGGTCCAAACACACCAAGACAGTCGTGAAGAGGGCACGACCACACCTTTCCCCGTCAGGAGACTGAAAAGATTTGGCATGGGTCCTGGTTGCATCACCGCCTGGTATGGTAACTGCTCGGCATCTGACCGTAAGGCGCTAGAGGGTCATGCGAACGGCCCAGTACATGCCTGGGGCCAAGCTTCCTGACATCCAGGACCTATATACTAGGCGGTGTCAAAAATGGTCAAAGACTCCAGTCACCCAAGTCATGCACTTCTCTCTCTGCTACTGCACAACAAGCGGTACCGGAGCACCAAGTTTAGGACCAAAAGGCTCCTTAACAGCTACTAACCCCAATCCATAAGATTGCTGAACAATTAATCAAATGGCCATCCGGACTATTTACTGATTTGATAATGTGTCTGAAGCCGCAGGATGTAAATTATTTTTTTAAATAAAAAAACATTTTAAAACAATGGCACACTTGGTCTCTACTCATGTTCTCTATAATATACAATAACAGAAAAGTTACTTTTATGATATACAATTTTCCCCTCATTCTTTCATAAGACACCAGGCATTGTAAACACTGAGGATTAAGCCATAGTCCTGGCAGAAAAAGCACTCGGGTTGAATGCTAAGGTTCTCCAACTGGCATGAACTCAAAAGGGGGAAAAGTAGAAGCAGATGTCCCTCTGTGTATGAGTGAGGCAGGCAACCATTCCCAGCCCAGATAAATATGCCATAATGAAACCTGTCTTTATAGTCACCTGCACCATATAGCCGTCGGCATTCCCTTTGATCCACTGGGCCTTATCCACAAAAAAATTAAAATCATTGGTCTTTGTTGCTTATAAATATTGTTTCTCCCAGTAATATCCACACTACAGTGTAACAAAGTCCATGTGGAACAGGCCCTCTCAAAACAAAAGGCTTATACAGGCATGTCAGTGAGCTTATCACTAACCCCCTCACTCTCTGCTTCTCACCAGATATTCATATTGCAGATATTGAAATCGCATGTCCTGGAGGCTGTGATTTCCTGCTGTCTCTGATCTGACAGTTACAGCTCAATAATGGGAGCAAACACACAAACAGAGCAAATACAGAATATTGAAGTAAAAAAAAAAAAATGAATATCAGGTCTTGGCAGCAATATATTGGGGAATTGCAGAGGGGTGATAAATGATCAATGACAAATACTGTAGCAACCAATTGTTAGTTATTTTTTTACTAAATGCAATATTCTTTGGCAAGGGTCAAAAATGTTATTTTATTGCTAACTATTCCAGGAAATGGGAAACTAAAGCATGTTTGGACCAGGAAGTTCCCAAGAGAACTGTGTGTGGAACAGGGATAAAGTCCAAGGTAATAGATGTCTGAACAAGGACATTTTAGAAAGCACTGGAATGAAGAGAGCTAAGCAGAAACGCAGCAGAGAAACACCATTTAAAAACTGCCTCGAGGTACCAAAAGTTGTTTTCTCCTAAATGTTACAATTGGAATCTGTTGTTTTCCCCAAAAAAATGCATCACTGGTGAGTGCATTGTTAAGGTGTCGGACCACCTCCCTGCTCTCATTATTTTCTTCTGTCAATTAATTCCTAGTCCACACCTTCAAACCTTCTCAGACATTACATGTGCATCACATTCCCAGGAAGTAATTACTGGGCTACAGATGTGGGATATTTATGTGCACCACCTTGAGTACACCCAGACTGATTGATATGCCCTTGTAATAAACAACATCAATATTTCTCCCTGCCTGGGAAACACAGCATATACTGTTCACAGGCCTGCAGAAATCTTAAGTCTTACAACAGTTGAAACACTAGCAGCCTACTAATGCATATTGCTAAAGTGCTGATTTTCCCCTACTGCCATTTTATCAAACTTTCTTTTGTGAAATACCATAATTTAACAGTGCATGAAGGCACATAACAGGCCTTCATACCCATTTCCACCCTTGACAGAAGTTCCTCTGCCTTGGAAAGTCTCTTTTGGTCATCATACAAACTGTTCCTCCTCCTTCATAAATGGCTAGACAATTCCCTTGGCTTCAACGTTAATGTGCTTCAGTGATCAATTTGCCATTCAATCTTAATCCAAGGAGAGGAATGGTAAACAAAGGAAATATGCTAGTCATGAACAAAGAAAAAAAGGCATGAAAAATGACATGCATACACAACGCAATGGATACAAACAAAATAATAAACACCGGACATTTTCACCCTCTTTCCCACAACAATCCAAATGACATTCCTTAGGAAAAAAAAAAAAAAGAGTACTTAACCATATATGTATTTCGTCCTATGGGTTGGGGCTGGAAGCATTTGCGTAGAAATGTAAGACAGAAATATAGGACAAACAAACCACTGTTGCGATACTTTGGCAATCTGTTAACTCACAAGTTATTAATCCTGTTCCAATAAAGAAATTAGAAAAACAAACACTCAACTTTCAAACCCCTGAATCAGAATACATTCCATTGATGAGATAGTCCACCTGGGTGTAGTCTTTCGTCCTGTAGCTCTCATAGGCCTGTGTGAGGAAGAGGACAACCATAACCAGGAAGAAGACCAGGCCAAACAACAGGACAGCCAATAGGATACTTGTGTCCACCAACTGGCGTGTCAGAGGCCCCCCGGCAACAACGTCTATAATGGCTCTGTTGGTACCTCCATCAAGCCTTTTTGTGCTGACCTCAACAGTGAAGGTCGAAGGGACTATGGCATTTCTGGAGGTAGCTTGAGAGCTGGGGACCGCCGGACTGGTTGGTGATGGATTCCTCTCCACAACTGTAGATGAGTCTATGGTGGTAGGGGTGGTTATGTTTGGAATAGTTGTTAGTGGTATTGTTGTGGTGGTAGTTGTTGTTGGTGGTATTGCTGTTGTGGTGGTAGTTGTTGGTGGTGGTTTTGTTGTTGGGTGTGTTGTGGTGGTAGTTAACAGCATTGCTACTGGTACTGCAGTGGTGATAGTAGTGGTATTTGTTGTTGATAATGCTGTTGTCGTCATCTGTGGATTGGCTGGTGGAGGGGTCAGGGCTGAGGGAGTCTTTGTAGTTCTGGGTTCCTGCTTTACTGAAGTGGTTGTCTCAGAGGTTTGGACTGTTGACTTATGGGGTATGTCAGGTACTGTAGTTCCTCTGGAGGCATTGCTAACAGTCTTACTTGGAATGAAGGTGTCATTCTCAGCGGCTGGCATGGGTGTTGCAGTAATGGTAGTAAATGCAGTGGAGATGGGGGCCTGCCCATTATCCTCACGAAAATGCAAGGTAGAGTCAGTCTCATTGAGGGCAGAGGTGTCTGTAATTTGATTGGCATTATTGCTGGCTGTCAATTCAGGAGCAGTGGGATTTTGATAGATTTCTGATGAAGTTATGGAACTGGAACTTGAAGACTCAGTGGTAGGTCCAGCGTCACACTTAAGACCACTGATGTTTTTATCTGGGGGGAAAAAAACTGATTTTAAATTCTGACAAATGTAAATGCATTACATGATAAGTATTACAAATCACAAAATAGATTGTTAATTTACAAACCAAAAGATACCGTTAGATTTATCAATAACACTGAACAAAAATAACACGCAACAATTTCTAAGATTTTACAGTGTTAGTTCATACATGGAAATCAGTCAATTGAAATAAATTCATATAGGCCATAATCTATGGATTTCACATGACTGCGAATAGAGATATGCATCTGTTGGTCACAGATTCCTTAAATTATTATTATTATTTTTTTTTTAAATCAGCATCTGGTGTGATGATCAGGCTGTTGATTGTGGCCTGTGGAATGTTATCCCACTCCTCCTCAATGGCTGTGTTAAGTTGCTGGATATTGGCGTGAACTGGAACACTGTCTTACACGTCGTTCTAGAACATCCCAAACATGCTCAATGGGTGACATGTCTGGTGAGTATGCAGGCCATGGAAGAACTGGGACATTTTCAGCTTCCAGGAATTGTGTACAGATCATTGCAACATGCACTATCATGCTGAAACATGAGGTTATGGCGGCGGATGAATGGCACGACAATAGGTCTCAGTAGCTCATTCACGGTATCTCTGTGCAAACAAATTGCCATCACTAACATGCAGAAAAATAAATAAAAATCAGATATATGCTTGCCTGGTACAGTTGAACCCGGATATCATCCGTAAAGAGCACACTTCTCCAGCATGCCAGTGGCCATCGAAGCGGAGCATTTGCCCACTGAAGTCGGTTACGATTCCGAACTGCAATCAGGTCAAGACCCTGGTGAGGACGACGAGCACGCAGATGAGCTTACCCGATACGTTTTTTTGACAGTGCAGAAAATCTTTGGTTGTACAAACCCAGTTTCATCAGTTGTCTGGGTGGCTGGTCTCAGACAATCCCGCAGGTGAAGAATCCAGATGTGGAGGTCCTGGGCTGGCATGGTTACACTTGGTCTGTGGTTGTGAGGCCGGTTGGACATACTGCCAAAATTGCAAACGATTTATGGTAGAGAAATTAACATTCAGTTCTCTGGCAACAGCTCTGGTGGACATTCCTGCAGTCAGCATGCCAATTGCACACTCCCTCAAAACCTGAGACATCTGTGGCAGTGTGTTGTGTGACAAAACTGCAAATTTTAGAGTGGCCTTTTATTGTCCCCAGCACAAGGTGCACCTGTGTAATGATCATGCCATTTAAATCAGCTTCTTGATATGCCATACCTGTCAGGTTGATGGATTATCTTGGTAAAGGAGAAATGCTCACTAACAGGGATGAAATGTACATATGGAACATTTCTGGGATCTTTCATTTCAGCTCATGAATCCAGCACTTTACATGTTGCATTTATATTTTTGTTCAGTGTAATAATATTTATATTGACGGTAATAAGTTATATTCTGAACATTACTAACAATGAGTACACATGCACTTTCATATTTAAACATTCTCCACCAACTGTGTTTAAATATCGCAGCATTTGTATACCTTGTATCCTTATCAGGTCATCGACGGAGATATCATTGCAGTTAGTGCCATTGGGACACTTCAAGAAAAAGCATGTGTAGTTCTCTTTCCAAAAGACAGAGTGATCACAGGTCATATACAGTAAGCCTGTGGAATGAACACAACAAATTAAAAGAAACTCTTGCATGCAGTCAAAATCTTATATTAAACCATCGCCAAATAAGTAATTGCTCAAAATAAATTGTACCCCTTTATGCTTCATTGTGAGCAAGATTCCTGGCACCATGACAATCTGTACATCTCAAATGAATTCAGTAAATTTTCCTGCCATGAATCAAATCAATTCAGACTGAACAGCAGCATGAACCAAAAGCATTTGTTATGTAGGCAACATCAATATGTTACCTCATCACCTTTGGGCTCCAGAGTGGCACAGCGGTCTAAGGCACTGCATATCAGTGCTTGAGGTGTCACTAGACACCCTGGCTCTTTTCCAGGCTGTATCACAACCGGCTGTGATTGGGAGTCCCAAACGGCTGCACAATTGGCCTAGCGTCATCCGGGTTTGGCCGGTGTAGGCCGTCATTGTAAATAAGAATTTGTTCTTAACTGACTTGCCTAGTTAAATAAAAGGTTAAATTATCTTTATTTTTTTAAATACAAAAATATAGCTGGTCAACAACTTATCCAAACATTTACCATCCTTATAAAAAAAAGTTACCACAATCAGCCCTGGGAACTTCTTACATTTTCACCACAGCACTAGGGTTGTTTTTACTCTATTTTTTTTGTGCAACTCTTATTTTATTTCATTCCTCTCAGCAACCACTGTCAGGGCTTTTTCATGAGACCTGGGATCCATTACAGAAACAGATGGGAGAAAAACAGGCCTGTTTACACCTCCTTTGATCCCTGCCAAACTGTGTGACTGAAGAGGTAGCTCCAGAACACCTCAGCCTCAACATCCAGCAGTGCCCGCCTGGTGTCTCTTCTCCCACTGCAGAGCAGACCTACTGATGAGGACAACAGGTGGGGGAAATCTTCAGACCAGAGGCAGCCTTGGGCCTGGACCGAAGGAGAGGAGCTAGCCCGTTAGGGAGTCAGTGTGAGAGATAGCAGAGCTAGTTGTGAGACCTCATGTCACACTCCTCCCCGGCCTTATTTTGGAGCTGCTGCTAGTCCTTTGTGGTTAAAAACTTCAGGTGAAATGGCCTAGAGAGCCATTCCTGGTCAGTGACGGCAAACTAATTGGAAGGCCAGACACTTTGTGTTTTAAATTATTCTGCAGCTGTTCCAAATGGGACGGGAAAAGAGTGGAGGGTTGGGAGTTGGGGAAAGCAGGGTCAGTGGGTTTGAAAATCAAAGTTGCAGAGGGCCCCTCTCTCCCCTCCCTCTTAAATTACTAGGGGTCATCCTATGCTAGGGGCTTGACGTGTACCAAACATACAGGTCTCTAAGCTGGAATGCTGAATGATTATGTATTTATAGCGCTTTGTCATACCACACATTACATGCTTCCAGATGGTAATACCAACCTTGTTTTCATGCCCTACTACTCTCAACCCACATTGCATCGTATGCCTCTCAGAAAAGCTGTCGCTTGTTTAGAGTGGATCATGTGGTGGAACTGAAAGAGGGCTGGGCCATTTACAACTAACTCCTCCCGATAAATACTGCCTGGGGTACATGCGTGTACTTGCTGCATGCATCCGACCACTCAGGTGGTGCAGCGTGTGCGGCAAAAGTATTGTAAGATTTAATTAAAGAACATGTCATGACAAAGACTCACCAAAGCAAGGCCAGGCTCATAAACACAGCAAGGCCTAAGCATCCCTTTCATCTTAAATCTGAAACACATGGCTTCTTTGAAATTATATGTCCTTTAGCAGAGATGTGATTTGAAAAAAAAAAAAAAAAAAAAAACACATGGCTTTGCTTTTAACAAAGACGATATTCCACAGACTATTCCCATATCAGTTGTGTTCCTACATCATCCAAGAGGTAAACTTTTAGAGGCAGGGAGGTACAGTTGCTGCCAAATACATTGGCACCCTGCACTTTTATTAAACAGTTCCCTATTTCTTGTAGAATAAGTTTTTTTTAATGGATTTTCAACATTGCAGAACAAATGTTATTTTAGTAACCTTAAATTTAAATTGAGAGAATAAAGGCAAATGGCATGGACAAAATTACTGGCACAAATGTATTATAATCCCTAATAATCCTGTTTACACGGACACATTTGAAATCAGACTACTTGACGGGACTTTTGACAAATGCAGAAAATCACAAACGCTCTACCACAGTGACCATGTTATTTTTGCGAAGACTATTTGATTCTGAGATCAGACATAGAAATAGTTTTCACATTCTAACTTTGTAAGACGCATACTTATCAGTTGTTTTGGTACATCGTAAGAACATTCATTTCCAATGGGCCGCTGCATTTGTGTTGCAGAGGCATTTGCAGTACGTTCTGTGTTGTACATAAATCGGATTTATCGAAAGTATGCATCAAACTGTATACGCACACGGCTTGACAGAATTGGTAGTATAAAGGTGAATGTTTAACTTTAGTTGTACACATATCCAAATGATGCTGCGTACCATTTTGCGCAATGACGCAGCAATTTATTTTTTTTATTTTTTTTACAACTGCGACCTGGCCAAGATAAAGCAAAGCGACACATACAGAGTTACACATGGAATAAACAAACATACTTTTTCTACTGTGTTATTGACTATATACAGTGTGTGTAAATGAGGTAGGATAAGGGAGGTAAGGCAATAAATAGGCCACAGTGGCAAAATAATTGCAATATAGCAATGAAACACTGGAGTGACAGATGTGCAGAAGATGAGTGTGCAAGTAGAGATACTGGGGTGCAAAGGAGAAAAATAAATAAATAACAGTATGGGGATGAGGTCGTTGGATAGACTATTTACAGATGGGCTATGTACAGGAGCAGTGATCCGCGAGCTGCTCTGACAGCTGGTGCTTAAAGCTAGTGAGAGAGATAGGACTCTCCAGCTTCAGTGATTTTTGCAGTTCGTTCCAGTCATTGGCAGCAGAGAACCTGAAGAAAAGGCGGCCAAAGTAGGAATTGGCTAGGGGGTGACCAGTAAAATATACCTGCTGGAGCGCGTGCTACGGGTGGGTGCTGCTATGGTGACCAGTGAGCTGAGATAAGGCGGGGCTTTACCTAGCAAAGACTGGTGTCTTGGAGTCAATGGGTTTGGCGACAAATATGAAGCGAGGGCCAGCCAGCAAGAGCATACAGGTCGCAGTGGTGGGTAGTATGAGGCTTTGGTGACAAAACGGATGGCACTGTGATAGACTGCATCCAATTCGCTGAATAGAGTGTTGGAGGCTATTTTGTAAATGACAATCGCCGAAGTCAAGGTTCGGTAGGATAGTCAGTTTTACAAGGGTGTTTGGCAGCATGAGTGAAGGTTGCTTTGTTGTGAAATATGAAGCCAATTCTAGATTTAATTTTGGATTGGAGATGCTTAATGTGAGTCTGGAAGGAGAGTTTACAGTCTAACCAGACACCTATGTATTTTCACATATTCTAAGTCAGAAGCGTCCAGAGTAGCGATGCTGGACGGGCGGGCAGGTGTGGGCAGCGATCGGTTGAAGAGCATGCATTTCATTTTGCTAGAATTTAAGAGCAGCTGGAGGCCACGGAAAAAGTTGTATGGCATTGGAGCTAGTCTGGAGGTTAGTTAACAGTGTCCAAAGAAAGGCCAGAACTATACAGAATGGTGTTGTCTGCGTAGAGGTGGTTTAGAGAATCACCAGCAGCAAGAGCGACGTCATTGATGTGTACAGAGAAGAGTCAACCCGAGAATTGAACCCTGTGGCACCCCCATAGGCTGCCAGAGGTAGGTGAGGCAGTCATTTGAGAAACCAAGGCTGATGAGTCTGTCGATAGGAATGTGATGATTGACAGAGTCAAAAGCCTTGGCCAGATCAATGAATACAGCTGCACAGTATTGTCTTTTATCGATGGCTGTTATGATATCGTTTATGATATCACTCGGAAACAAGATTGCATAGCGGAGAAGGTACGGTGGGATTCGAAATGTTCGCTGATCTGTTTGTTCACTTGGCTTTCGAATACCTTAGAAAAGGCAGGGTAGGATAGGATAGATATAGGTCTGTAGCAGTTTGGGTCTAGAGTGTCTCCCCCTTTGAAGAGGGGAATGACCGCCGCAGCTTTCCAATCTTTGGGGATCTCAGACGATACAAAAAAAGAGGTTGAACAGGCTAGTAATTGGGGCTGCAACAATTTCGGCGGATAATTTTAGAAAGAGGGTCCAGGTTGTCTAGCCCGGCTGATTTGTAGGGGTCCAGATTTTGCAGCTCTTTCAGAACATCAGCTATCTGGATTTGGGTGATGTAGAAATGGGGGAGGCTTGGGCGAGTTGCTGTGGGGGGGTGCAGGGCTGTTGACCAGGTTAGGGGTAGCCAGGTGGAAAGCATGGCCAGCCGTAGAAAAGTGCTTAATGACATTCAATTATCGTGGATTTATCAGTGGTGACAGTGTTTCCTAGCCTCAGTGCAGTGGGCAGCTGGGAGGTGCTGTTATTCTCCACGGACATTAGTGTTCTGGAACTTTTTAGAGTTTGTGCTACAGGAGGCAAATTTCTGCTTGAAAAAGCAAGCCTTTGCTTTCCTAACTGCCTGTGTATATTGGTTCCTAACTTCCCTGAAAAGTTGCATATCGCGGGGGCTATTCGATGCTAACGCAGTACGCCACAGGAAGTTTTTGCACTGGTCAAGGGCAGTCAAGTCTGGGGTGAAGCAAGGGTTATATCTGTTCCTGGTTCCACATTTTTTTGAATGGGACCTGCTTATTTAAGATGGTGAGGAATGCACTTTTAAAGAATAACCAGGCATCCTCTTCTGATGGAATGAGGTCAATATCCTTCCAGGATACCCACGCCAGGTCGATTAGAAAGGCCTGCTCGCTGAAGTGTTTTAGGGGGTGTTTGACAGTGATGAGGGGAGGTCTTTTGACCACAGACCCATTACGGATGCAGGCAGTGATCGCTGAGATCCTGGTTGAAGACAGCAGAGATTTATTTAGAGGACAGGTTGGTTAGGATGATATCTTTGAGAGTGCCCGTGTTTACGGATTTGGGATTGTACCTGGTGGGTGCATTGATAATTTGTGTGAGATTGAGGGCATCAATCTTAGATTGTAGGATGGACAGAGTGTTAAGCATGTCCCAGTTTAGGTCACCTAACAGCACGAGCTCTGAAGCTAGATGGGGGGGCAATCAATTCACATATGGTGTCCAGGACACAGCTGGGTGCAAAAGATGGTCTACAGCAAGCGGCAACAATGAGAGACTTGTTTCTGGAAAGGTGGATTTTCAAAAGTAGAAGCTCAAATTGTTTGGGCACAGACCTGGATAGTAAGAGAGAACTCTGCAGGCCATCTCTGTAGTAGCTTGCAACTCCAGCCCCTTTGGCAGTTCTATATTGTCGGAAAATGTTTTAGTTAAGGATGGAAATTTCAGGTGTTTTGGTGGTCTTCCTTAGCCAGGATTCAGACATGGCTAGGACATCCGGGTTGGAAGAGTGTGCTAAAGCAGTGAATAAAACAAACTTAGGGAGGAGGCTTCTAATGTTAACATACATGAAGCCAAGGCTTTTACGGTTTCAGAAGTCAACAAATGAGAGCGCCTGGGGAATGGGAGTGGAGCTAGGCACTGCAGGGCCTGGATTAACCTCTACATCACCAGAGTAACAGAGGAGGAGAAGGATAAGGGTACGGCTAAAGGCTATACAAACTGGTCGTCTAGTACGTTCGGAACAGAGAGTAAAAGGAGCAGGTTTCTGGGCACGGTAGAATAGATTCAAGGTATAATGTACAGACAAAGGTATGGTAGGATGTGAATAAAGTGGAGGTAAACCTATGCATTGAGTGACGATGAGAGAGATATTGTCTCTAGAAACATCCTTTAAACCAAGTGAGGTCACCGCATGTGTGGGAGGTGGAACTAAGGCGTATATATTTCAAAAACGTCCATCTTCGTAACCTTGCAAAAATGACAATCAGTTTAAAATCAAATTATTAGTGTGCATGTAAACATAACCATTGATGGCTACAAAAATAATTTGTTGGCAGTTCTTAGCCAAAGGCTATGCAACCAAGTACTAGCTCCAGGGTGCCAATAATATTTTTGATGCCATTTGTCGTTATTTTCTAAATTACAATTGTAAACTTACATTTACAAATATAAAATTGGTTGCGCAATACTGAAAATCCAATAACAAGGTATGGTGAGCAATGTATATTTAAAAAAAAAAATGTGTCTATCTTAAAATAAATGGGGAATATTTTATGAAAACTGCATGGGTGCCAATATATTTGGATGCAATTCTAGGTAGCATACAGCATAGCTTATCTTCTAAATGAGTTTTTAGACACCTTATGAGCAAATACCATTTCCACAAGTAGTATGACAACGTAACAAAAATTACTTAATTAACTTCTGTGAACAGGGTGTATGTAGGCTACATTGAACAACAAGCCATTTTATACGTTTACAGTCAAATCAATTGTTTGAGTTTTAGGTGCGTTTTCAGTGGGACAAACCACTGCAATATGGCAGTAACACCTGATTTATAGGCTGACTCAAACTTACATTCTTCCAAGCATTGGGTTTGATTTGTCATTTTCAGGCTGGCTATAACACAGGACTCGCTGATAACATGGGATGACAGACAAGGCAGCAAAAAGAGCCCCAGGACCAGGAGAAGATGCAGGGTCATGGTGAAATGGTGGCACGCACTGGGAAGGGAGACAGAGGTGGTGGACAGGAGTCACAATGAAGGCAGGGGGGACACCACCATCACAGCTCTAACATCTACAGGACACAGGCATGGAAAACGGTCTTATTTAAGGTGTTTGCAGTTGTCATCAGCCCATACAAATTCATATAGGCCTACTTGACTTTATTTATTTTTAAACTTGCATTTCATTATATTTTTTCAATAGAGCAGCAGTTGGAATATATTATAACCATGTAAATTCCAGTTTATTCAAGACACATTTGTATAAAAATAGTTTGTCATTTTTTACATCCGTAGAGCGAAATAAAACAGTCGATGTTTTGCTGTAGGCGTCTGCCCTGAGTAACGGGACCTGAGCAGTTTAGAATCAAAGTTCGACTCATGAGCACCATCTAGCAGGATTGCACGGAAACTGCAAGGTGGGACTTTCGTAATTTATTAATCTCGGGTAATGAGGAACTAAAATCTCACGCAATATTATAATTGTATGGACTATTACACAAATTATACATGAGGTTACAGTTCTAAGATCTAGCTAGCCTGAAGACCAGAGAGCAAGTTAAGCTTGCAGAAAGGCACAAAAGTTGGTATTGTACAGGGCAATACCAACTATGGTTAACTATTCTGGCCTTCAGGTACAGGTTTTATGTTGAGGCACTATAATTGTGATACAATAAATATCACACGTATACAGGTCAGACATTCAACTGAGTAGGTCTCAAAGCAGTTTTTGAATTCCAGAGTCCTGTTCATTCTTTCTGGACACTCACTGTGTTTTTAGACAATGCTCAAGTTTACAAAAGGCAAACTCAAGAACACTTTTTCAGAACTCCTGTTGGCTCTACCCTAAATATAATCAGCATTGAGCTGAGCAAATTGTCACAGTTCACTACTATACATGCATGCCAAAGTGGAGATCATGTGATGGGCTCAACAATGGATTTGCTCCACTTCACTCCACAACTGGACAAACGACCAGTTTACAGAGTATGTGTATGAAAAACACCAGAGCCTTCTGGCTAGTTATTTATTACACATGTTTAACCCATTGTGCATTCATTTGGCACTAAGGTTAACCATATACCGTCGCAGATGCTTGTCAATACAGCTAAACCTGCATTACTTTTTCCTAAACATACAAGCATCTGTCTTCAGACCTCTCCCTAGACGAGTTTACTCAACGAGATAGATATCTTTATTTTTTTAACACAGGGAGCTGAACTAGAACGAACCTCTCCCTTGCCCAGTAATTTGGCTAGCCGCTAACTAATAGCCAACACTGCGTTGCAATGCAGGTTCATCACACTAACGTTAGTTTGTTAACGTTCGCTAGCTAGTTACTTTATTAGCCAAATTGGACAGTTAACTAACAGTTAGTACAGGATAGTTTTTCACTTCGCTAGTTCCTACCACATCCACCACAGCACAGGTCCAAAGTTGTTAGTAGTAACAAACAGAGACTGTAGATAAATAACCCCATATCTCTGGTAGCAAATGACACTCAACAGTCAATACCCACTTCAATATTATTTGGTAGTAGCTAGGTAGGGGAGCCAGCTAACTAGCTAGCCGCCTAGCTGGATAGCTAGCTAACGTTAGTTGAACACCAAATGAAACTCACCCAGGCAGGAGGCTAACAATACACACCTTCAGTCAACTTATATCTCTGTTCTTGTAGCTAGAAAACACCATAGCAGTTGACAGTCTATAGACAAACCAAAGACGTGTCATCTCATGTCAACCAACATCAGAAAAACATCCCACTTTCCAACACAGGTGTAGCTAACTGAAGTAGCTAGCTTGCTAAGCAAACAACTACTTAAAGGTCGTCATCACTAGTTACCACAATCACAAAGTCAGAAGGTCCGCCTACTCGACCAATCATATGAGGGAGTGTGATGACGCGTATGCCGGTTTACGGTTCGTAGTAAACAACCAATCAGATGACGAGATGTGATGACGCGTATGCCGGCCGGCTTGCAGGGACATGCGAGAGACGTATTTATTTGATCTAT
Organism: Oncorhynchus mykiss; assembly: GCF_057628025.1. Lineage (NCBI taxonomy): Eukaryota > Metazoa > Chordata > Actinopteri > Salmoniformes > Salmonidae > Oncorhynchus > Oncorhynchus mykiss. The sequence goes on from NC_143022.1 coordinate 23,870,932, forward strand.
TGATTCGTCAATGATTTGATTATTTATTAGATAAAGAAAAACAACTATTATAAATGCAAAGTGTTTATCAGATGTCTTATTCAAACTCAACTTGCAAGCTTATCATGGTGTTGCCCTTTACTCATGGCTGATAGTTACTTGTCGTAACCCAAAATACTGAAGGTTTACTCCAATATCTACAAAGTTTTTTAAATGGCATGTGAGACAAACAAATTGACACTGCTTAAGTGTAGATTTTATTTTCAAAATCCACAAGTAAAGCGTACACAGTTTCACAGAAATTAAAATATTTGATATTAGTAGATTTTTTTGGTTGATTTAAGATGAAAACTTCAGCTTTGTGAATTTATTTGGCACCTAGGCACTTAGTATAGTCTATTTATTTATTTGTTCCCGAGTGATGCTGCGGTCTAAGGCACTGCATCTCAGTGCAAGCCGCGTCACTACAGTTCCTGGTTTGATTTCAGGCTGTATTACATCCGGCCATAATAGGGAGTCCCATAGGTCGGCACACAATTGGCCCAGCTTCGTCCGGATTTGTCCGGGGTAGACTGTCATTGCAAATAACAATTTGTTCTTAACTGACTAAAATAAAGGTTAAATATATATATATATTTTGTACCAGTTTCCGTCTCTGTACAAAGACATGGTTTCAAGCTATAGATGATAGCAAAACATTTAATAATAATACATTGAACTTACATGGCACTTTTCTAGACACCTAAAGTTCTTTACAGTGTGAAACTCACCACTCACTTACATCCTCTTTATTTTTATTTATCTTATTGTCCATCCACCGCCCTCTTCGGAGGACAAAAGTCACTTTTTTTTTTTTTACAGATATTTTGTTACATATGCATTATTCATACACTTTTCATACAATGTTACTTTTACATACAGTATTACATGATAGGAATAGTTTGATGATATACACATGCAGTTGAAAACAGGACAAATATAAGAACCACCCCATGGGATCCTTTGTGTCCACAGAGTTGGGACACCCGTTTAAAGGTCCACAATCTTCCAATTTATTGAGTAACATTCCATTGTCAGTTAGTACTTTTTTTTATTTTATTTTTTATTTCACCTTTATTTAACCAGGTAGGCTAGTTGAGAACAAGTTCTCATTTGCAACTGCGACCTGGCCAAGATAAAGCATAGCAGTATGAGCAGACAACACAGAGTTACACATGGAGTAAACAATTAACAAGTCAATAACACAGTAGAAAACAAAGGGGGAGTCTATATACAATGTGTGCAAAAGGCATGAGGTAGGCGAATAATTACAATTTTGCAGATTAACACTGGAGTGATAAATGATCAGATGGTCATGTACAGGTAGAGATATTGGTGTGCAAAAGAGCAGAAAAGTAAATAAATAAAAACAGTATGGGGATGAGGTAGGTGAAAATGGGTGGGCTATTTACCAATAGACTACTTCAAAATTATTCAAATTAAATTGTTGTAAGTTACAGTGATCTGTCTTTGAACTTACTGCATTCTTGTTCATTTTAACAGCATATTTGTCTTTGGCTTTAGTTTGTTTGTCTGTCTTCCCAGTGGTGGCATTCATACATATTTGAAACAGAACACCATTGAGTGGGAGATTTTACTCTCACAGCAGAGTTTTTTTCCCCTGCCAAAGGCTGTGCATCTGTTGAAGGTCAAGAATATGCAGTGGCAGGCCTCCCTGGTGGCGCAGTGGTTAAGGGCGCTGTACTGCAGCGACAGCTGTGCCATCAGAGTGGGTTCGCACCCAGGCTCTGTCGTAACCGGCTGCGACCGGGAGGTCCGTACAATTGGCCTAATATTGAAGACATCAAAACAATGAAATAACACATATGGAATCATGTAGTAACCAAAAAAGTGTTCATCTAAATAGAATTTAGATTTTAGAGTCCTCTAAGTAGCCACCCTATGCCTTGATGACAGCTTTGCACACGCTTGGCTTTCTCTCAACCAACTTCACCTTTTCCAACAGTCTTGAAGGAGTTCCCACATATGCTGAGAACTTGTTAGCTGCTTTTCCTTCACTCTGCAGCCCAACTCATCCCAAACCATCTCAATTGGGTTGAGGTAGGGTGATTGTGGAGGCCAGGTCATCTAATGCAGAACTCCATAACTCTCTTTCTTGTTCAAATAGCCCTTACACACCTTTGAGGTGTGTTGGGTAATTGTCCTGTTGAAAAACAAATGATAGTCCAACTAAGTGCAAACCAGATGGGATGGCGGTCTAAGGCATTGCATCGCTACAGACCCGGCCGTGATCGGGTGTCCCACAGAGCAGGGTACAATTGGCCCAGCATTGTCCGGAGTTGGCCGGGGTAGGCTGTCATTGTAAATAAGAATTTGTTCTTAACTGACTTAAATAAAAGTTGTTGTTTTTTCTCTTTAAAACAACTTATAAAACAACTTATCAGTGTATCGCTGCGGAATGCTGTGGTAGCCATGCTGGCTTTGAATTCTAAATAATTCACTGGCAGTGTCACCAGCAAAGCATCCCACAACATCACACCGCTTCCTCCACGCTTCACGGTGTGAACCACACATGCGGAGATCATCCGTTCACCTACTCTGCGTCTCACAAAGACACGGCAGTTAGAACCAAAAATCTCAAATTTGGACTCCTCAGACCAAAGGACAGATTTTCACCAGATTTTCCATTACTTATGTTTCTTGGTCCAAGCAAGTCTCTTCTTAACATTGGTGTCCTTTAGTAGTGGTTTCTTTGCAGCAATTCAACCATGAAGGTTTGATTCATGCAGTCTCCCCTGAACGGTTGATGTTGAGATTGTGTCTGTTACTTGAACTCTGTGAAGAATTTATTTGGGCTGCAATTTCTGAGGCTGATAACTGTAATGAATTCTGGGTCTTCCTTTCCTGTGGCATTCCTCATGAGAGCCAGTTTCATCATAGGGCTTGATGGTTTTTGCAACTGCACTTGAAGAAACTTTCAAAGTTCTTGAAATGTTCAGTATTGACTGACCTTCATGTCTTAAAGTAATGATGGACTGTAGTTTTTCTTTGCTTATTTGAGCTGTTCTTGCCATAATATGGACTTGGTCTTTTACCAAATAGGGCTTTCTTCTGTATACCAACCCTACCTTGTCACAACACAATTGATTGGCTCAAACGCATTAAGAAGGAAAGAAATTCCACAAATGAACTTTTAACAAGACACATCTGTTAATATAAGAGTGAGAGTGTCCATGATTGAGTCTTTGAATGAAGAGATTGAGATAAAACTGTCCAGTTTTAGTGTTTGTTGCGCTAGCTGCAGCGTACTGAAAATACGATTTTGGTTTGTTTAACACTTTTTTAAAATTCTACAATGTATAAAATAGTAAAAATAAAGAAAAACAGTACCTGTCAAAAGTTTGGCCACACCTGCTCATTGAAGGGTTTTTCTACTTACAAAGCATGTAGAGGTCCGTAATTTTTATCATAGGTACACTTCGACTGTGAGAGACGGAATCTAAAACAAAATCCAGAAAATCACATTGTATGATTTTTAAGTAATTAATTAGCATTTTATTGCATGACATAATTATTTGATACATCAGAAAAGCAGAACTTAATATTTGGTACAGAAACCTTTGTTTGCAATTACAGAGATCATATGTTTCCTGTAGTTCTTGACCAGGTTACCAGGAAATTAACATTACATTCTCTGGCAACAGCTGTGGTGGACATTCCTGAAGTCAGCATGCCAGTTGTGTGACAAAATTGCACATTTTAGAGTGGCCTTTTATTGTCCTCAGCACAAGGTGCACCTGTGTAGTGATCATGCTGTTTAATCAGCTTCTTGATATGCCACACCTGTTAGGTGGATGGATTATCTTGACAAAGGAGAAATGCTCACTAACAGGGATGTAAAGAAATATATGTTCTAAATTTGAGAGAACTAAGCTTTTTGTGCGTATGGAACATTTCTGGGATCTTTTATTTCAGCTCATGAAACATGGGATCAACACTTGTTGCGTTTATATTTTTGTTCAACATATTTTATATGAGGTGACAGTATAGAATGTCACCTTTTATTGAGGACATTTTCATACAAATCTGTTTTACCATTTAAAAATTAAATAACTTTTTGTATCTAGTCCCCCATTTGAAGGTGTTAATTATTTGGACAAATTCACTTATAGTGTATTACATTTAATCAAAGTCACTACAGACCCTATTCGATCCCGGGCTGTTCAATAAAGGCTACATTTTAAAAAAATGGAAAAAAATGCTAACCTCGCCTGTTATTGGTTTTAGGTTCTAATTTCTGGTGCAATCATCCAGACAGACCAAGACAAACTCAAGCTAAATGTATTCACCATACTGGGTGTTCCTGCTGCATAGCATGTATACAGTCACACAAGCACATATATTTATACCTTCCGACTAGGCCCTCCCCCCTTCTATGTCTAGGATGGACAATCTGTCTCTGTTGCTAGTCTGTTCTTCCTATTGATTTTATCGTGTCCCAACCGGAGTTCAGAACCTTTGTACTCCTCTGTGCCTTTCATGGGTCTTATCAGTCAGGAGAGGCCTTGAGTTATTGGGAGTACACATTCCCACATTCTCCTGAAGTCCACTAGATAATTGCACTTCTCATACACAAAGAGCTTAAACCTAACACTACTTTCAATCTCGAAGAATATATAATAATTGTATATTCATACTAAGAGTACATAATGATAGAAAACAGTAAAGACCTAAGACAGTGTTATAGAATAGTAATTACGATCTATCAGCTCCAACCCCAGACATATGGCTCCTATTCAACCCTTATAGAATAATTATTGCACTCAGCCTTTGTACTTTCCCTTTGCCCAAATGCCACCCACACCTCCAACTCAGTCATCAAGTTTGCAGATGACACAACAGTAGTAGGCTTGATTACTAACAAATGGGGCAGCAGGTAGCCTAGTGGTTAGAGCGTTGGACTAATAACCAAAAGGTTGCAAGATCGAATCCCCGATCTGACAAGGTAAAAATCTGTCTTGTCTTTTTGACAGTTAACCCACTGTCCATAAGCCATCATTGAAAATAAGAATTTGTTCTTAACTGACTTGCCTAGTTAAATAAAGGTACAAAATAAATGACAAGACAACCTACAGGAAGGATGTGAGGTCCCTGGGAGAGTGGTGCAAGGAAAATAACCTCTTACTCAATGTCAAAAAAACAAAGGAGCTGATTGTGGACTTCAGACAACAGCAGAGGGAGCACACCCCTATCCACATCAACAGGACCGCATTGGAGAAGGTGGAACATTTTATGTTCCTCTGCGTACACATCACTATTTCAGCATACACATCTGAAATAGTCCACTCCCACAGACAGTGTGGCGAAAAATGTGTATCAGCACCTCTTCAACCTCAGGAGGCTGAAAAATGTTGTCTTGGCCCCTAAAACCCTCACAAACTTTTACAGATTTCCAAATGAGAGCATCCTGTCGGGCTGGTACAGCAACTGCACCACCCGATAACGTAGGGCTCTCCAGACGGTGGTGCAGTCTGCCCAACACATCACTGGGGGCAAACTACCTGCCCTCCAGGACAAATACAGCACATGAAGTCACAGGAAGGCCAAAAAGATCATCAAGGACATCAACCACCCGAGCCATGGCCTGTTCACCCTTTATCATCCAGAAGGCGAGGTCAGTACAGGTGTTTCAAAGCTGGGACAATGAGACTGAATCGTCATCCAACTCAGATTTCCAAGTGGGGAACTCTGGCCTCTTTCTAGAGTTCAGACTTTCTGTAATTATGGTAGCATCCAAGTGTTCAGAAACATATATTCTTATTTCCAATAAAAGTGACTCCAAATAATACAATACAATATTTACCATTCATTTCTATTGGCCCTCAAATAACAGGTAACGTTTTGTACTGTCGCCTCATATTGAACCATTTTCTCTCAAATCCAAAATGCTGGAGTAAAGAATCAAATTAAAAGTTTTAGCTTCACTCTCCAAAGAAATACGTATGTGAGTGTATGAACATACATAATAAAGTGGAACCAACGTTTCAGAAACAATATAGACTGTTTTTTTCTTCTTTTTCTACTGTGTTATTGACTTGTTTATTGTTTACTCCATGTGTAACTCTGTGTTGTTGTCTGTTCACACTGCTATGCTTTATCTTGGCCAGGTCTCAGTTGTAAATGAGAACTTGTTCTCAACTAGCCTACCTGGTTAAATAAAGGTGAAATAAATAAAATAAAATAAATGTTTTTGGCATACTTGAACATTTCTAAACGTGATTGTTGTTTAGATTTAAAGCCACAGTTTAAAAAATAAATAAATACCAACAGCAGTCAGTATTAAGAAGTTGCACCAAACATTTAGCTAACTACTATTGTCAAATTGTATCAACTGTAATGGTCTACTGGCGTCAATATTCAATACCATTTTATAATACTATTATCAATACTGTCAGATAACATTACATTCTCTAGCTGTTTTTCTTTCCAATATACAGTACCAGTCAAAGGTTTGGATACACCAAGTCATTCAAGGGGTTTTCTTTATTTTGACTATTTTCTATATTTTAGAATAATAGTGAAGACATCAAAACTATGAAATAACACATATGAAATCATGCAGTAACCTAAAAGTGTTAAACAAATCAAAATATATTTTAGATTTTAGATTCTTCAAAGTAGCCACCATTTGCCTTGATGACAGCTTCAAATCAAATCAAACTTTATTTGTCACATGCGCCGAAAAGTGTAGACCTTACCGTGAAATGCTTACTTACTGTACAACGCCTTAACCAAAAGAGCAGTTCAAGAAGAGTTAAGAAAATATTTACCAAATAAACTAAAGTAAAAAATAATTAAAAGTAACACAATAACATAACAATAATGAGGCTATGTACAGGGGGTACCGGTACTGAGTCAGTGTGCGGGGGTACAGGTTAGCTGAGGTAATTTGTACATGGAGGTAGGGGTGAAGTGACTATTAAACAGTGAGTAGCAGCAGTGTACAAAACAAATGGAGGAGGGGTCAATGTAAATAGTTCGGTGGCCATTTGATTAATTGTTCAGCAGTCTTATGGCTTGGGGGTAGAAGCTGTTAAGGAGCCTTTTGGTCCAAGACTTAGCGCTCCGGTACAGCTTGCTGTGCGGTAGCAGCAAAAAGTCTATGACTTGAGTGACTGGAGTCTCTGACAATTTTATGGGCTTTCCTCTGACAGCACATATTATATAGGTGCTGGGTAGCAGGAAGCTTGGCCCCAGTGATGTACAGGGCCGTATGCACTACCCTCTGTAGCGCCTTCCGGTCAGATGCCGAGCAGTTTCCATACCAGGCGGTGACGCAACCAGTCAGGAAGCTCTCAATGATGCAGCTGTAGAACCTTTTGAGGATCTGGTATGCTTTGCAAACTCTTGCATTCTCTCAACCAGCTTCATGAGGAATGCTTTTCCAACAGTCTTGAAGGAGTTCCCACATATGCTGAGCACTTGTTGGCTGCTTTTACTTCACGGTCCAACTCAATTGGGTTGAGGTCAGGAGATTGTGGAGGCCAGGTGTATCTGATGCAGCACTCTATCACTCTCCTTCTTGGTCAAATAGCCCTTACACAGCCTGGAGGTATGCTTTGAGTCATTGTCCTGTTGAAAAACAAATGATAGTCCCACTACACGCAAATCAGATGGGATGGTGTATCGCTGCCGAATGCTGTGGAAGCCATGCTGGTTGTATGCCTTGAATTCTAAATAAATCACTGACAGTGTCACCAGCAAAGACAGAGCTGTGGGAACCACAAATCTCAAATTTGGACTCATCAGACCAAAGGACAGATTTCCACCTATCTAATGTCCATTGTACGTGTTTCTTGGCCCAAGTATGTCTCTTCTTCTTATTGGTGTCCTTTAGTAGTGGTTTCTTTGCAGCAATTCGACCATGAAGGCCTGATTCATGCAGTCTCCTCTGAACAGTTGATGTTAAGATGTGTCTGTTACTTGAACTCTGTGAAACATTTATTTGGGCTGCAATCTGAGGTGCAGTTACATCTAATGAACTTTTCCTCTGCAGCAGAGGTAACTCTAAGTATTCCTTTCCTGTTGCGGTTCTTATGAGAGAGTTTCATCATAGTGCTTGATGGTTTTTGCGACTGCACTTTAAGAAACTTTCAAAGTTCTTGAAATGTTCTGGATTGATTGACCTTCATGTATTAAAGTAATGATGGACTGTCATTTCTCTTTGCTTATTTGAGCTGTTCTTGCCATAGTATGGATTTGGTCTTTTACCAAATATATTCTACATTCTGTACATCAACCCTTCCTTTTCATAACACAATTGATTGACTCAAACACATTAAATGAACTTTTAGCAATGCACACCCGAGTGTTATCTTTACATCCCTACCTATCTTTATAGGTTATTACGCTTTTAAAATATCTACGGGCAAGATCATTACATGAATAAAGTGAGTTCATGTAGATAGGCCATCTTCAATTGAAGGTTATCTACATGTCCTAGAGAAAATATTGCCGTTTTAAAGCAAGTGTTCTGCAATTCTACAAATGTTTCCATGGGGCGGAGAGAACATTTAGCAATTTTATAACAAATTTCATGCAATTCTACTAATTTTGCCATGGAGCAGAAAGAAAGAATGTGCTGTTTCACAGCTAATTTCCTGCAATTCTACCTGTTTTGCTATGGGGTGGAGAGAAAGTTTTGCAGTTTTATAGCTAATTTACTGCAATTCTACACATTTTGATATGACTTATCCCATGTTAATATGATGTCTGAGTGAGAATGACAAACAAAATTATTGGGCACCCGCTGGAGGTCAGGGTCCTTGGGTATGTGCCTGGTCAGTATTCAGCGAAGTTTAGATAGCTGGTTAGACTAACTACATGTCACGACTTCTGCCGAAGTCGATGCCTCTCCTTGTTTGGGTGGTGCTCGGCGGTCAACGTCACCGGTCTTCTAGCCATCATTGATCCATTTTTAATTTTCCATTGGTTTTGTCTTGTCTTCCTTCACACCTGGTTTCAATCCCATTCATTACCTATGTTTCCATTCATGTCTTTGTCAGAGATTGTTTCTTGTTTCAGTTTTGTGTTGTATTTGGTGCGCAACGGGTCCTCGTACCCAATTTGTTTCATTTATGGTTTTATGAGTTATGTTTTGTTTTATTAAAAACTCAATTTACCAAGTTTATTCTCCTGCGCCTGACTTCCCTGCCACCTATACACACGTTTGTGACAGAATCTCTGACCACCAATGAAGTCAGCAGGAGAAGGTACCCCGACCATGGAGGTGGAGGCGCGCGTCATGGAACATACAGCAATGATTTCCAAACTGAGCGTCGCCATGGATCGTGTTGTCCAGAATATGAACCGCTGGGAGACACAGGGAGTTTTCCCAGCGCCTCCACTAGCACAACCGGGGTCTCCCCTGAACGCCCCTTTCCCACCTGAACCTAACAGGATCCAGCTATCCATGCCACAGAGATACGACGGAGATGCTGCCGGGTTCCAGGGTTTCCTTCTTCAACTAAGCCTGTACCTGGCCACGGTCCACCCAGCTCCATTGGACCGTGAGGAGTTTCGTCCCCTTCTTATGCCTCACCGGGAAAGCCCTGGAGTGGGCCAACGCTGTGTGTGGAGGGGGAGATGCAGCGTTGGACGATTTTGAGGAATTCACCCGCTGTTTCCGGACAGTATTCGACCACCCATCTGAGGGCAGAGCAGCGGGTGAGCGCCCAGGAGTTTGCACTGGAGTTTAAGACCCTGGCTGCCGGAGCTGGATGGAGCAACCGGGCCTTAATCAACCATTACTACTGTAGTCTACGTCAGGACGTGCGTCGGGAGCTGGCTTGCAGAGACACCACCTTCACCTTCGACCAGCTCGTGGACCTGTCCATCCGGCTGGACAACCTGCTGGCTACTCGCGGACGTTCAGATCAGGGTCTGGTTCCTCCATCCTCCCGCACACCCTCTCCGATACCTATGGAGCTGGGAGGTGCAGTGCACAGGGAGAACGGAGGGGGTTCCCGCTCGTGCACCATATGTGGCCACAGAGGTCACACTGCTGGTCGGTGCCGGGTTGGTTCCTCTGGGTATCAAGGTGACAGGCAGGGCACTCTGGCGGCACCCCAGGTGACTAGGCACCATTCTCATTCAGAGCCCTCTGTTGCACATATGTTTGTCTCTGTTACCTTTCCTGAATTTTCCCCGTGTTCTCAGCATAAGGCGCTAGTAGATTCAGGTGCGGCTGGGAATTTCATTAATAAAGGATTAGCTCATAGTTTAGGGATTCCCATTGTTCCTGTAAATATGCCTTTCCCCGTTCATGCTTTAGATAGTCAACCATTAGGGTCAGGGTTTATCGGGGAGGCCACCGCTCCTTTGAGTATGGTATTTGATTGTGAGGAATTCTAAATCAGGTGAACAGAAGGACTTGAGTTCCTGTATGTTGTTGTGGCCACACCACGTCACGTTAACCATGAAGCATATGCCCCCGCCCCTCTTCTTACCAGAAAGATGTTTGTTTCTGTCGGCGCGATGCGTGGAGAAACCAGCTGGCTGCACCGACCCCGAAGCGTCTCTCCAGTGAGCCATGTTTCCGTGAAGCAAAGAACGTTACAGTCTCTGATGTCCCTCTGGAATGCTACCCTTGCTCGGATTTCATCAACCTTGTTGTCAAGAGACTGGACATTGGCGAGAAGAATGCTAGGGAGTGGTGCACGACGTTTCCCCCTTTTACGAAGTCGTTTTTTTGGGTCGCCGGCTGGGATCCATTCCGCTGTCCTGGGTGAAAGGCAGAACACAGGATCCGCTTTGCGAAAGTCATATTCTTGGTCGTACTGATGGTGAGTTGACGCTGCTCTTATGTTCAGTAGTTCTTCTCGACTGTATGTAATGAAACCTAAGATGACCTGGGGTACCAATGTAAGAAATAACACGTAAAAAAACAAAAAACTGCATAGTTTCCTAGGAACGCGAAGCGAGGCGGCCATCTCTGTCGGCGCCGGAAGTTACCTCTTATCGCTACGATGATTGAGTCAATGCACGGGGCGTGCTTCTTCACTAAACTGGATCTCAGGAATGCGTACAATCTGGTGCATATTAAGAAGGGAGACAAGTGGAAGACGGCATTTAGTACCATCTCAGGGCATTATGAGTACCTAGTCATGCCGTATGGGTTGATGAATGCTCCATCAGTCTTCCAATCATTTGTGGTCAAGATTTTCAGAGACCTGCACGGGCAGGGTGTAGTGGTGTATATCGACGACATTCTGATATACTCCGCTACACGTGCCAAGCATGTGTCCCTGGTGCGCAAAGTGCTTGGTCGACTGTTGGAGCATGACCTGCACATCAAGGCTGAGAAATGCTTGTTCTTCCAACAGTCCGTCTCAGATTTCCACATCAGAGGTGTCGATGGAGAGTGATCACATTGTAGCCGTGCATAATTGGCAGACTCCCACCACGGTAAAGGAGGTGCAGCAAATCTTAGGGTTTGCCAACTACTTCCGGAGATTTATCGGGGTTTTGGTCAGGTTGCTGCTCCCATTACCTCACTGCTAAAGGGGGGCCCGGTGCGCTTGCAGTGGTCAGCTGAGGCAAACAGGGCTTTTAGGCACCTGAAGGCTCTGTTTACCTTGGTTCCTGTGTTGGCTCATCCGGATCCCTCTTTGCCGTTCATAGTGGAGGTGGACGCATCCGAAGCTGGGATAGGAGCAGTGCTCTCTCAGTGCTCGGGTGCGCCACTGAAGCTCTGCCCCTGTGCCTTATTTTCGAAGAAGCTCAGCCCAGCGGAGCGAAACTATGTGGGGGACCGGGAGCTGTTGGCTGTCGTCAAGGCCTTGAAGGCGTGGAGACATTGGCTTGAGGGGGCTAAATACCTTTTTCTCATCTGGACTGACCATCGCAATCTGGAGTACATCCGGGAGGTGAGGAGACTGAATCCTCGCCAGGCAAGGTGGGCCATGTTTTTCACCCGTTTTGTGTTTACCCTCTCTTACAGACCAGGCTCCCAAAACGTTAAGGCAGACCCACTGTCCCTGCTGTATGACACAGAGGAGCGGTCCATGGATCCTACTCCCATACTCCCAGCCTCTTGTTTGGTGGCGCCGGTAGTGTGGGAGCTGGACGCGGACATTGAGCGGGCGTCACGTGCAGAGCCCTGTCCCCCTCAGTGTCCAGCTGGGCATCTGTACGTTCCGTCTGATGTCCGCAACCGACTGATCTATTGGGCCCACACGTCACCTTCCTCTGGTCATCCTGGGATAGGTCGGACGGTGCGTTCTTGATGGGAGGTACTGGTGGCCCACTTTAGCTAAGGACGTGAGGATTTATGTTTCCTCCTGCTCAGTGTGCGCCCAGAGCAAGGCTCCTAGACACCTGCCCAGAGGTAAGTTACAACCCTTACCCGTTCCACAACGGCCGTGGTCACACCTGTCGGTGGATTTCTTAACTGATCTTCCACCTTCACAGAGTAACACCACGATCCTGGTCGTTGTGGATCATTTTTCTGTCATTTTCCTGTCATATCCTCCCTTTGCCCGGTCTGCCTACGGCCTTACAAACTGCGGAGGCTCTGTTTACACACGTCTTCCGGCACTATGGGGTGCCTGAGGATATAGTGTCTGATCGGAGTCCCCAGTTCACGTCAAGGGTCTGGAAGGCATTCATGGAACGTCTGGGGTTCTCGGTCAGCCTTACCTCAGGTTTTCACCCCGAGAGTAATGGGCAGGTGGGCAGAGTTAACCAGGATGTGGGTAGGTTTCTGCGGTCTTATTGCCAGGACCGGCCGGAGGAGTGGGCGAAATTCGTGCCCTTGGCAGAGATGGCCCAGAACTCACTACGCTACTTCTCCACTAACCTTTTTCCTTTTCTATGTGTATTAGGGGTATCAGCCGGTTCTGGCTCCATGGCATCAAAGTCAGAACGAAGCTCCTGCGGTGGACAATTGGTTAAGGCGCACAGAGGAAACCTGGGAGGCTGCCCACGTCCACCTTCAGCGCGTCATACTGCGCCAGAAAGTTGGCGCAGACCGTCACTGCAGTGAGGCCCAGGTGTTTGCACCAGGGGACAGGGTCTGGCTCTCGACCCGAAACCTGCCCCTGGGAGGAATACGGTCCGGAGGAGAGATGCTGGGTTCCGGTGGAGGACGTATTAGATCCTTCCATGCTGCGAGAATGCCACCGTTTCCATCCGGATCGCCCTGCGCCTCGCCCTCCGGGTCGTCCCCGAGGCCGGTGTCGTTGCGCTGCTGGAGCCGTGCGTCAGGGGAGGGGTACTGTCACGACTTCTGCCGAAGTCGATGCCTCTCCTTGTTCGGGTGGTGATCGGCGGTCGACGTCACCGGTCTTCTAGCAATCGATCAATTTTTCATTGGTTTTGTCTTCTCTTCCTACACACCTGGTTTCAATCCCATTAATTACCTGTTGTGTATTTAACCCTCTGTTTCCCATCATGTCTTTGTCAGAGATTGTTTCTTGTTTCAGTTTCGTGTTTGTATTTGGTGCGCGATGGGTCCTCGTACCCAATTTGTTTCATTTATGGTTTTGGAGTTATGTTTTGTTTTATTAACTCCATTTACCAAGTTTATTCTCCTGCGCCTGACTTCCCTGCCACCTATACACACGTTTGTGACACTACAAATCTATTTGTGTTGTTGTTGCTGAAATGGCTAGTTGAGTGACTGACAGACATAACAAGAGAAGAATTGCTGATGCACAACCACATTTCTAAATTCCACCTGGTGTATTGTACTTTATACAATGGGTGGGTCTAATCCTGAATGCTGATTGGTTAGTGAATTGCGCAGTCAGCTGGAACAGAGTAAATAGGCATTTTAACGTCAGAGATTTAGCCGGTGGTAACTTGTGGAACAGAACCAGCTGGAAAGCGAAGTTACCACCGGCTAAAAATATGACGTTAAAATGCCTTCTGGGTTGGATGGGCATTGTGTCAAGAAGCAGTGTGGCTTGGTTGGGTTGTGTTTCAGAGGACGCATGGCTCTCGACCTTCGCCTCTCCCGAGTCCGTACGTGAGTTGCAGCGATGAGACAAGACTATAGCTACTACCAATTGGATACCATGAAATTGAGGAGAAAAAAGGGGTGAAAAATACACACAAAAAAATAATTACTCTCAATAGTAAGTTGAGATCTTGACTGAGTTCCCCCCAAAATAATTGAATAAAAAAATATAATACAAATGGTTGGAGGCTCCCTAGCGGCCGGGGGCCGCTAACGCTTGGGGCCGGCACTGCCTGTCAATTCATGTACATTCTTTGTAACTACTTTGGATATCAATGTTTGGATAACATTCCCAAGCCATTGCATTTATCAGGAGTTGATCACAACAATTTGAAGTAACCAGAGATAATGAGGGCTATTATGGAATATTATTAACACTTGGGTAAAGCCTATTAGTAGATAACAAAGGAGTACCCTCCTAACTCGTCATTAAGCTCGAGACCCTGCCCTGTGCAACTGGGTCCTGGACTCTGACGAGCCGCCCCCAAGTTGTGAAGGTAGGAAACAACACCTCCACTTGGGTGCTCAGCCCCCGCCTGTACTCCCAGTTCCCCCATGACTGTGTGGCCATGCACGCCTCCAACTCAATCATCAAGTTTGCAGATGACACTACAGTGGTAGGGTTGATTACCAACAAAGAAGGCCTACAGGGAGGAGGTGAGGGCCCTTGGAGTGTGGTGTCAGGAAAATAACATCACACTCAACGTCAACAAAACAAAGGAGATGATTGTGAACTTCAGGAAACAGCAGAGGGAACAATCCCCTATCCACATCAACAGGACAGTAGTGGAGAAGGTGGAAAGTTGACAAACTGAAATGGTCCACCCACACAGACAGCGTGGTGAAGAAGGTGCAATAGCGCCTCTTCAACCTCAGGAGGCTGAAGAAATTTGGCTTGACACCGAAAACACAAAACTTTTACAGATGCACAATCGAGAGCATCCTGTCGGGTTGTATCACTGCCTGGTACGGCAACTGCTCAGCCCACAACCGTAAGGCTCTCCAGAGGGTAGTGCTGTCTGCACAACGTATCACCGAAGGCAAACTACATGCCCTCCAGGACACCTACATCACCCGATGTCACAGGAAGGCCATAAAGATCATCAAGGACAACAACCACCCGAGCCACTGCCTGTTCACCCCACTATCATCCAGAAGGCGAGGCCAGTATAGGTGCTTCAAAGCTGGGACCGAGAGACTGAAAAACAGCTTCTATCTCAAGGCCATGATACTGTTAAACAGCCATCACTAACACTGAGTGGCTGCTGCCAACATACATACTCAAATCTCTAGCCACTGTAATAATTAACAATTCGATGTAATAAATGTATCACTAGTCACTTTAAACAATGCCATTTTATATAATGTTTACATAACCTACATTACTCATCTCATATGTATATACTTTACACTATACCATCTTCTGCATCTTGCCTATGCCGCACGGCCGTCTCTCATCCGTATATTTATATGTACATATTCTTATTCATCCCTTACACGTGTGTATAAGGTAGCTGTTGTGAAATTGTTAGATTACTTGTTATATATTACTGCACTGTCAGAACTAGAAGCGCAAGCATTTCGCTACACTCACGTCAACATCTGCTAAACATGTGTATGTGACCAACGCATCCAAGATGGCGTAGCAGTCAGACGTCTTTGTCCTTCGTCTTGTCGTGTCCCATGTATATATATTTTTATATATTTTTCTTCGCATATCTTTTTGATCTTTTTCTAAACCTCAACTTCAAAATACACTCCTTCAACCCGCCTCACCCAATGTGGTGTGGATCTGTTTTTTCTAAAGTATTTTTATCTACCTTGGAACCGGAATCCCCCAACAGAAGCTAGCCAGCTCACTAGCTACTAGTTAGTAGTCAGCTAACCACTGCTAGCAGTCATCAGCAAGCAGTAAGCTCGGAAAGCTCTCGCCAGTTTGTACAACGCGATTCAAACCAGAGCATACCGGACCTATTTTCTCTCCATATCCCCAGATTCCTACCACAAGTCTGAACCTTTTTACCTGGATCATCAAAGCTTGCTATCTGCAATCCGAGTGACAACTCCTGGCTAACATCTCTGTCCCGAAGCAAGCACCAATTGGCTTGGAGCTAGCTTTTGCTAGGCCCATCTCCCAGCTAGCTGAAGAGGCCCATCAGCCAGCCACTCCTGGGCTACAATACCTGGACCCCTTCTACTGCCGGTACGGGGAACGGAACCCCGCCAATCCTTCACGACTGGACTACCGACGTACTCTGCTCAAGGGGGTACTCAACTGGCTCCTACGTCGCGATGTCCCCTGAATGCCAATCTGCTAGCCTGCTAGCCGCGGCCCGCTAACTGTCTAGAGCATATCAGACTCTTAGCTAATAGGCCCATCAGCCAATTTTTCGGGCCACTATACCTATTTTGCCAATTGGCCTGGGCCCCTTTTACTCAACGAAACCCTGCTTATCCATCACGACTGGACTACCGACGTAATCTGCCCGAGTTTTTTTTCTCCAAAAGGTCCCTCTAAGGCCCTACTGCTAGCTTGCTATCCCCTGCCTGCTAGCTGTCTGAATCGCCGATCACTCGGCTACGCATGCGTCTCCCTAATATCAATATTCCTTGTCCATTACTTTCCTGGTTAGTGATTATTGTCTTATTTCACTGTAGAGCCTCTAGCCCTGCTCAATATGCCTTAACCAACCACTTAGTTTCACCTCCACATATGCGGTGACATCACCTGGTTTAAATGTCTCAAGAGACAATATCTCTCTCATTATTACTCAATGCCTAGGTTTACCTCCAATGTACTCACATCCTACCATAGCTTTGTCTGTACATTATGCCTTGAATCTATTCTATTGCGCCCAGAAACCTGCTCCTTTTACTCTCTGTTCCGAACGTACTAGACGACCAGTTCTTATAGCCTTTAGCTTTACCCCTATCCTACTCCTCCTCTGTTCCTATGGTGATGTAGAGGTTAGTCTTGGCCCTGCAGTGCCTAGCTCCACTCCTATTCCCCAGGTGCTCTCATTTGTTGACTTCTGTAACCGTAAAAGCCTTGGTTTCATTCATGTTAACATTAGAAGCCTCCTCCCTAAGTTTGTTTTATTCACTGCTTTAGCACACTCTGCCAACCCGGATGTCCTAGCCATGTCTGAATCCTGGTTTAGGAAGACCACCAAAAACCCTGAAATGTCCATCCCTAACTAAAACATTTTCCGACAAGATAGACCTGCCAAAGGGGGCAGTGTTGCAATCTACTGCAGAGATAGCTGGCAGAACAGTACCCAAACAATTTGAGCTTCTACTTAAAAAAATCCACCTTTCCAGTCTCTCATTGTTGCCGCTTGCTATAGATCATCTTCTGCTCCCAGATGTGCCCTGGACACCATATGTGAATTGATTGCCCCCATCTATCTTCAGAGCTCATGCTGCTAGGTGACCTAGACTGGGACATGCTTAACACTCTGGCCATCCTACAATCTAAGCTTGATGCCCTCAATCTCACATAAATTAGCAATGCACCCACTAGGTACAACCCCAAATCCGTAAACACGGGCACCCTCAAAGATATCATCCTAACCAACTAGCCCTCCAAATACACCTCTGCTGTTTTCAACCAGGAACTCAGCGATCACTGTGCCCGTAATGGGTCTGCGGTCAAACGACCACCCCTCATCACTGTCAAACGCTCCCTAAAACACTTCAGCAAGCAGGCCTTTCTAATCGACCTGGCGCGTGTATCCTGGAAGGATATTGACCTCATCCCGTCAGCAGAAGATGCCTGGCTATTCTTTAAAAGTGCCATTCTCACCATCTTAAATAAGCATTGAACCAGGAAAAGATATAGCCATTGGTTCTCTCCAGACCTGACTGCCCTTGACCAGCACAAAAACACCCTGTGGCATTCTGCATTAGCATCGAATAGCCCCCGTGATATGCAACTTTTCAGGGAAGTTATGAACCAGTATACACAGGCAGTTAGGAAAGAAAAGGCTAGCTTTTTCAAATAGAAATGTGCATCCTGTAGCACAAACTCAAAAAAGTTCTGGGACACTGTGAAGTCCATGGAGAATAAGAGCACCTCCTCCCAGCTGCCCAATGCACTGAGGCTAGGAAACACTGTCACCAATGATAAATCCACTAATATTGAGAATTTCAATAAGCATTTTTCTACGGCTGGCCATCCATTCCACCTGGCTACCCCTACCCCAGTCAACAGCCCTGCACCCCCCACAGCAACTTGCCCAAGCCTCCCCAATTTCTCCTTCACCCAAATCCTGAAAGAGCTGCAAAATCTGGACCCTCTCTTTCTAAAATTATCTGCCGAAATTGTTGCAACCCCTATTACTAGCCTGTTCAACCTCTCTTTCGTATCGTCTGAGATTCCCAAAGATTGGAAAGCTGCCGCGGTCATCTCCATTTTCAAAGGGGGAGACATTCTAGATCCCTGCCTTTCTAAGGTCTTCGAAAGCCAAGTTAACAAACAGATTACCGACCATTTCGAATCCCACCGTACCTTCTCCACTATGCAATCTGGTTTCAGAGCTGGTGATGGGTCATAAAAGATATCATAACCTCTATCGATAAGAGATACAGCCGTATTCATCAACCTAGCTAAGGCTTTCGACTCTGTCAATCACCACATTATTATCGGCAGACTCAACAGCCTTGGTTTCTCAAATGACTGCCTCGCCTGGTTCACCAACTACTTCTCAGACATCGGAGGGCCTGTTGTCCGGACCTCTGGCAGTCTCTATGGGGGTGCCACTGGGTTCAATTCTCGGGCCGACTCTCTTCTCTGTATAGATCAATGATGTAGCTCTTGCTGCTGGTGATTCTCTGATCCACCTCTACGCAGACGACACCATTCTGTATACCTCTAGACCTTCTTTGGACACTGTGAGGTTATAGAGGTTAACCTCTTTGGGGTAGGGGGCACTATTTTCACGTCCGGATGAAAAGCGTGCCCAAAGTAAACTGACTCTTACTCAGGCCCAGAAGCTAGGATATGCATATAATTGGTGATTTGGATAGAAAACACTAAAGTTTCTAAAACTGTTAAAATAATGTCTGTGAGTATAACAGAACTGAAATGGCAGGCAAAACCCAGAGGACAATAAAAATTAAAATGTCATCCTACCACTGATTTCAATGGCTGGCACTTTTTTTTGTTGTTGACTTGTTTGGAAACGTTTATTAGAAACATTTGGGATTCACTTTGTATGTATTTTTATGGAGGGAAACCAGTGGATTATTGACTGAAGTGCTATAGCTAAACTGAGTTTTTATGGATATAAAGAAGGACTTTATCGAACAAAAGGACCATTTGTAATGTAACTGGGACCTTTTGGAGTGCCAACAGAAGAATATCTTCAAAGGTAAGGCATACTTTATATTGCTATTTCTGACGTTCGTGTCGCAGCTGCCTGGTTCCCACTGGCTCCAGGTCATCTGCAAGTCTCTGCTAGGTAAAGCTCCACCTTATCTCTTCTCTGTCACATTCTGACCTTAGTTTCTTTATTATGTCTTTGTGTTAGTTTGGTCAGGGAGTGAGTTGGGGTGGGTAGTCTATGTTATTTTTTCTATATAGTATTTATGGGTTTGGCCTGGTATGGTTCTCAATCAGAGGCAGGTGTCGTTCGTTGTCTCTGATTGAGAATCATACTTAGGTAGCCTGTTTTCACCATTTTAGTTGTGGTGTGATTGTTTTCTGTCTTTGTGTGTCTGCACCAGACAGAACTGTTTAGTTTGTTCCGCTTTGTTGTTTTTTTGTTCTAGTGTTCAGTTTCTTTATAAAATCTACCATGAACACGTACCACGCTGCACCTTGGTCCTCTTCACCTTCTTCCACCATTGACAACAAGCTCACTGGTCACCATAGCAGCATCCACCCGTGGCACGCGCTCTAGCAGGTATATCTCACTGGTCACCCCCAAAGCCCATTCTTCCTTTGGCCGCCTCTCCTTCCAGTTCTCTGTTGCCAATGACTGGAACAAACTACAAAAATCTCTGAAACTGGAAACACTTATCTCCCTCACTAGCTTTAAGCACCAGCTGTCAGAGCAGCTCACAGATCACTGCAGCTGTACATAGCCCATCCAACTACCTCATCCCCAAACTGTATTCATTTATTTATCTTGTGCCTTTGCACGCCAGTATCTCTACTTGCACATTCATCTTCTGCACATCTACCATTCCAGTGTTTAATTGCTATATTGTAACTACTTCGCCACCATGGCCTATTTATTGCCTTACCTCCCTTATTCTACCTCATTTGCACACACTGTATATAGACTTTTTCTACTGTATTATTGACTGTATGTGTTTGTTTATTCCATGTGTAACTCTGTGTTGTTGTATGTGTCAAATTGCTTTGCTTTATGTTGGCCAGGTAGCAGAACTTCTTCTCAACTAGCCTACCTGGTTAAATAAAGGTGAAAAAAATAAAAAAGATTTGATTTGATGATGCTGCAATCTACAACTGTATTTTGGGAGTTTCTCCCATTCTTCTTTGCAGATCCTCTCAAGCTCCGTCAGGTCGGATGGGGAGCGTTGCTGCACAGCTATTTTCAGGTATCTCCAGAGATGTTTGATCGGGTTCAAGTCCGGGCTGTGGCTGCGCCACTCAAGGACATTCAGAGACTTGTCCCGAACCCACTCCTGCGTTGTCTTGGCTGTGTGCTTAGGGTCGTTATCCTGTTGGAAAGGTGAACCTTGGCTCCAGTCTGAGGTCCGAAGCACTCTGGAGCAGGTTTTCATCAAGGATCTCTCTGTACTTTGCTCCGTTCATCTTTCCCTCGATCCTGACTAGTCTCTCAGTCCCTGCCACTGAAAAATATCCCCACAGCATGATGCTGCCACCAACATGCTTCACCGTAGGGATGGTGCCAGGTTTCCTCCAGACATGACGCTTGGCATTCAGGCCAAATAGTACAATCTTGGTTTCATTAGGTTTCATTAGACCAGCAACTCTTGTTCTTCATTGTCTGAGAGTCTGCCTTTGGGCAAACTCCGAGCTGGCCGTCATGTGCGTTTTACTGAGGAGTGGCTTCTGTCTGTCACTCTACCACAAAGGTCTGATTGGTGGAGTGCTCGAGAGAGGTTGGTCCTCCTGGAAGGTTCTCCCAGCACCACAAAGGAATTCCGGATTTCTGTCAGAGTGGCCATCAGGTTCTTGGTGACCTCCCTGACCAAGGCCTTTCTCCTCCGATTTCTTTCTTTAATGGTTTGGACCCGAAGTATAGAATATATTTGAGATTATAAGGTATTATTAGGTGATTACATCTGTCTGTGTCTGAGGTGCCACACCGATACGCCAACCATGCAAAACATTTATCAGAAGCAAATTCAGATTTTTTTTGTAGTATGCCATTTATTTACCACTGACTATAAATACTCCTCCATAATGAATTGACAGTGAAATACTGTATTTTAAAGTTGCTGCCTATTAAGATACTGGATATTCTATCAATATAATTATTAATGTACTTGCTAAAAGCAAGACCACTCTAGCACTCTTACATACTATTATTATTGGATTTCTTCTGCTCGCACTAGAGCTTAAAAACTTTGCGATATTAACAAGAAACCAACGACCTCAACTTAGATTGGTTGAGGAAATATTTTTGATAGCATTTACACTTTTTAAACTATATTTAAAACTCGAAAAGTACATTTCCTAAATAACACTTGTGTGCTTTCTAGCTTCTCTTAAAGTAGATTCGATTTTCTCAAGCAACCTGAAGACGGTCAGTCTGCACATTCCAAAGTTGAATTGGTGTTGACAGCTTAAGCGGTTTAAGTGCTAGAGTGTGTGGAAAAAAGCAAATAACAATAACTAGAAAAATACATTTCCTAAAGAAAATGTGTGTGCTTGCTTGCTTGTCTTAAAGTATTTATGTTTGTGAAATAAGTTGTAGTGATAGATTCTGTAGTATTAATGGTAGTGACTGGTTATAGTTGAAAAAAGTATGGAAAGTTTGACTGGTTGAGTGATTGGTAGGATAGCCTGAGCATGGGTTGGTTGGTGTGTAGATGATGGGGAGGAGACAGGTTAAAGAAGGATTTTTAAGCCTTGAGACATGGATAGTTTATGTGTGCCATTCAGAGGGTGAATGTGAAAGACAAAATATGTACCTGCCTTTAAACAGGGTATGTTGATAAGTGCCAGGCACAAATGTTTGAGTGGGTCAAGAACTACAATGCTGCTGGGTTTTTCACACTCAACCTTTTCCCATGTGTATCCAGAATGGTCAACCAGCCAAAGGACATTCAGCCAACTTGACAACTGTGGGAAGCATTGGAGTCATCCATGCCCTGATGAATTGAGGCTGCTCTGAGAACAAAAGGGGGTGCAACTCAATATTAGGAAGGTGTTCCTATTGTTTTGTACACTCAGTTTATATTCTGCCTCTTCTGGAGGATACAATTGGAATTGTAACCAAATCTGTATAGCTTCATTTAAAAATAAGGATACATGAAACAGGGTTTCATTGTCAATCCACCATAAATGTATAGTTTTAACCTGTATAACAGCAAAGATCACACGTTTAAACATCGTATGTGCCTCTTTTAGTAGCCTACTGGAAGACCAGTTTGGATTTAGATAAAGTTTTGGTATAATAGAAGCTTTGAGAGGTTTAATGCCTTGATAGTTAATAGTTTTAGCCCTCCAAACTCATATTCATTCCATAAATGTTCCCATTTAACTTGATCTGGTTTTCCATTCCAAATAAAATGAAGTATTTTTTGCTCACATAAGGTTATCCTGGAGTCGGTAGAGCCATGAATAGATATGCAAATTGCAATATCGAAATAATCAGGGTAATTTTCCCATAGATGGACAGGTGTTTCCTTTTCCATGGTTTCAAGTGCCTATTTATTTTGGGACGTTTTTTATTAAAATTGATAGTTGCAAGATCATTCAACTTTTACTGGATGTGTACACCAAGCACATCAACTGCATCAGTCACCTATTTAAATCGGGAGACCACATAGCAATTTAAAATGTTGTGTCTTTGGAGACACAATTTGTAATATAGTACAGTTATCATAGTTGAGTTGAAAATTGTGGACTCAAGAGAAATTTTAATCATCAGCATACATTGCTACCTTTGTTTCTAGCCCATTCATTTCTAACCCCTTAATTTTATAATTGGATCACATTTTTATAGCTAACAATTCAATGGCCATAATGACCTTGTTTTACATGTCTTGACAATTCAACATTCTCAGAGAAATAACCATTACTTAAAATTTTACATAAAGGAGTGTTATACATGACTTTAATCCATTTTATAAGAGATTCTCCAAAATTGAAATAATCCAGCCACTTATAAATAAAATAAATTCTACCCTTACTTTATCGAAGCCTTTCTCAAAATCTGCTATACACTATGATTTGTTTCCCTGCATTCTCATAGTTTTCAATTATTTATAAAAAGTGTTTAATGTTATCTCCAATGTATCTTCCTTTTAAGAATCCTGTCTGACTGTGATGAATAATATTCGATAAGATCGTTTTAATTCTGCCAATATTTTTGTATCGCAACATTGAAGGGTGAGGGGCCTTTTAGAGAGACTGGGTCTTTATACTGTCTCCCGGCTCCTGCTTCAGTAGGAGACAAATCAGCCCCTTTTTGTGTGTCAGACAGTTTACCATTTATATACAAGTTAAAACACGCTAGTAGTGTATCTTTCAATAATTCATAAAATGTTTGATATTTCTATTTGAATGCCATTAAAGACATTTATGAGCCGTAACTGTTTATCATCAAGCAGTATATTCAAGCTAATCCATCTTCATTGAGGATCTATTTGAACTCATTGTACCTCATGATCCAAATTGTTTTTGAGTAGGATCACAGCACATTTTGAGCACAACTTATGGCCATTGTAATTAAAAATAATTGATCTGTCTCTTTACTGAAATCCGTTTCCCTTGCCAAAACATTTAAGATAATATCGTTAAGCCTTTGTCTGAGGAAAAATGTATCCCTTACTGTTATAGGGATCTACTGCCTTCCCTTGGCTAACCTTTGTGCACTCTAGGAGTTAACTAGTTTATTGTCTTTTACTAAATCAGTTATTATCTTGAGTGACCTAAATTATGATTGGGAAATGCAGGCTTCAGACAATGTAACGTGTACACTGGGAGGCGGGAAGCAAGTTCTGGGAGTGTAATTAATAACTAAATGAACATAGAACAAAACAAGAACCACGAGTAGTGTACAGACATGAACACTGGAACAGAAACAATAACGCCTGGGGAAAGAACCAAAGAGAGTGACAGATATAGGGAAGGTAATCAGGAAGGTGATGAAGTCCAGGTGAGTCTAATGAGGCGCTGGTGCGCGTAACGATGGTGACAGGTGTGAGTGATAATGAGCAGCCTGGTGACCTAGAGCGCCGGAGAGGGAGTGTACGTGGCAGACAATCTAAAAAACATGTGTAATGATCTAAACCAGGGGTACTCAACTACTATTTGAGAAACTCCAGTGACACAAATTCCCTAGGTGGCAAAGGTCCGGATGGATATTGTCCTTTATGGGCGCTGTGGTACAGTGTAGTAACATGCATAGTCGTCTACGACTTAGGAAACATGTTATTTAAAATGTACATTAAACACAATAAATTAGACTAAGAATTTGAATTTCAGGGTGGGGATGGAGGGGGGCAATAGAGCTTCCACATTTGATCCAGTTTTGACCTATTTTGGCCTAAGATATGTTGCAATGGCTTAGGACCACAGCCATGAGAATAGGTTACACAGAATTATAGGAATTTACATAACTTGAGAAACTGTTTCCATGATCTGAAAGCCCATACTTATTATCAGGTCAAATCCCCTTTCCAAAAGAAAATACAGTATATTAGAGAGTCACCAAGGTTCTGTTTATTTTGTAAGATCAATGTCTAATATCATGTGGCAATAATACTGTAAGTGTCTTCACATCTTTCAAATCTTATATGGGTAACTACTGTATCTTTGAAGATATGGACACATCAAAAGTTGAGAGCGGGTAGATTAAATGTGCACACTAGAAAGAACTCTCATAAATCTTATCAAATCAATGTTTATTGGTCACATACACATATTTGCAGATGGTATCGCAGGTGCAGCAAAATTATTGTGTTTCTAGCTCCAACAGTGCAGTAATACCTGGCAATACAAAACAATACACACATAATCCATAAAAGAATAAAGGAAGAAATTGAGAATATATCAGAATAAATCAATAAAAATCCATCCTTTAGAAGCATCTTCCAAAGTAACACACTTTACCTCTCTTTGTTTTCTGAAAAATTGACAAAGCTTTTTATTTGCTCTCTTAGCATTTTAAAATTCCATTTATCAAATAAATGTTGAGATAAGAGTCACACCCAAGGTCAGGTGTTTTGAACTCTTAACGGTATAACCTGGCTTTATTTTCTCTAACTATTGTGAGATCAGGCACCATATAGTGCATCATAACGATGTGATTTTCACACCCTGATCTGTTTTACTTGTCCTTGTGCTTGTCTCCACCCCCCTCCAGCTGTCACCCATCTTCCTGTTAAGGGAATTTTTTATCAATAATGACTAATTATGTATACATTTCAATCAGAATACTATTATGTTACTGTATATGTATGAATTTTCTTTTTAATCCTAGTACTGAATATAATGTGTGGAAATATAATCAAGAATTAGAACAATGACTGTCTGTTCCTTGGTAGAAATTAATGACTATATCGCTAGACTGGCTAGAATGCTTATCTACACAGGCTGGCCTTGGCTCTAGACGATGTGGGAAGGCTTGAGAACTATACAGCCTTTGTACCAGTGTCAAGAGGAGACGGAACAGTTAGAAAACGCTGACGTCATTTTCAGTTTATAACTTGTGGTAAAATGTATCATGGGCAGTACTCTCGAGAATAAACGCTGTTGGTTGATTTTAAAGACTGATCTCTGTCCATTTTATACAAATAAGAGTCTTACAAATTCTTATGAATTGACAGTGTTTAATTTTAATTGGGTATTAAAACACCTGTAACACTTCCCCACTTATCCCCTGGGTATTTATACCTAGAATAGAATAAATTGACATGATACTGTAGATGTAATATTTGATATTTGATTACACCTACATTTGACAGATTGTTTTCTAAACAATTGATAACCATTGTACTGTTTGTCTCAGAGTTGTTGCCACAACTCAAATGCAGCCCACAGAAAAGCCTTTGCGTTGTCAGACTCACCTGGACTCCATCACGTCCCTGATTACCTTTCCTATATATATTTTATATATTTTTTTTATTTAACCTTTATTTAACTAGGCAAGTCAGTTAAGAATAAATTCTTATTTACAATGATGGCCTAGGAACAGTGGGTTAACTGCCTGTTCAGGGGCAGAACGACAGATTTTTACCTTGTCAACTCGAGGATTCGATCTAGTAACCTTTCGGTCTAACCCCTAGAGCGTACAGTTGAAGTTAGAGGTTTACATATACTTAGGTTGGAGTCATTAAAACTCTTTTTTCAACCACTCCACAAATTTCTTGTTAACAAACTATAGTTTTGGCAAGTGGGTTAGGACGTCTCTTTTTTTTTGGCTAATTGATATCCTTTGAGTCATGTTGCTTTGCTGCAGGAGGGACTGGTGCACTTCACATAATAGATGGCATCATGAGGTAGGAAAATTATGTGCATATATTGAAGCAACATCTCAAGAAATCAGTCATGAAGTTGGTCGCAAATGAGTCTTCCAAATGGACAATGACCCCAAGCAAACCTCCAAAGTTCTGGCAAAATGGCTTAAGGACAACAAAGTCAAGGTACTGGAGTGGCAATCACTAAGCCCTGACCTCAATCCTATAGAAAATTTGTGGGCAGAACTGAAAAAGCGAGCAGGATGGCCTACAAACCTGACTCAGTTACACTAGCTCTGTCAGGAGGAATGGGCCAAAATTTACCCCAACTTATTGTGGGAAGCTTGTGGAAGGCTCCCTGAAATAATTGAGCCAAGTTAAACAATTTAAAAGCAAAGCTACCAAATACTAATTGAGTGTATGTAAACTTCTGACCCACTGGGAATGTGATGAAAGAAATAAAAGCTGAAATAAAAGCTGAAATAAATCATTCTCTCTACTATTATTCTGACATTTTACATTCTTAAAATAAATTGGTGATCTTAACTGACCTAAGACAGGGAATTTTTACTAGGATTAAATGTCAGGAATTGTGAAAAACCGAGTTTAAATGTAGTTGGCTAACGTGTATGTAAACTTCCGACTTCGATTTTATAGTGTATATGGACAGCCCTTGAAATGAGTTGATTAGGCTATTTCAGCCACACCCATTGCTGACAGATGTAGAGAATCAAGCACACAGCCATACAATCACCATAGACAAACGTTGCTCACCACCATTGGACTCTGGAGCAGTGGAAATGCGTTCTCTGGAGTGATACACTATATCAAGCTTCACCATCTGGCAGTCCGATGGACGAATCTGGGTTTGGCGGATGCCAGGAGAACGCTGACTCAATGCATTGTGCCAACCGTAAAGTTTGGAGGAATGTGGTCTGGGGCTGTTTTTCATGGTTCGAACTAAGCCCCTTAGTTCCAGTGAAGGGAAATCTTAACGCTACAGCATACAATGACATTCCAGATGATTCTGTGCTTCCAACTTTTTATGACAATGGTTTGGGGAAGGCCCTTTCCTGTTTCAGCATGACAATGCCCCTGTGCTCAAAGCAAGGACTATACAGTAATGATTTGTTGAGATCGGTGTGGGGGAACTTGACTGGCCTGCACAGAGCCCTGACCTCAACCCCATCGAACACCTTTGGGATGAATTGGAACGCCGACTGCAAGCCAGGCCTAATTGCCCGACTTCACTAATGCTCTTGTAGCTGAATGGAAGCAAGTCCCCACAGCAATGTGATGTTCGACGAGCAGGTGTCCACATACTTTTGTCATGTATTGTACATGTATTAGGATCACTGATGTGAAGATCTGTATTGTGGTATATTTAAATCAATGAACAGTTAAAGAATAGAGATGAGCACAATCTAAGGATTACCATACTACCAAGATACTCTCATCAAAGATAATTATTTGAGAATGACTGCCTGGTGGCACATGTTATATGATTCAGAAGCTGACATGTTGTGTTTGTCCCTAAATATTAAGCAAATAAGCCTGAAATGAAAGTCACTGGGAAAGAATGGGTACTGGTCAACCTAAATGTCTCTGGATACTACAGGGTTAGAGCTATGATGAAGCCAACTGGGAAAGTCTCATCAACGTACTGAGCACCATTCCTCAGGTAAGCCATTGATGAACACACAATCTATTCCATCCCAAATTATTGTCTTGTTAGAAAAAAAAGTAATTAATGCTGATGTTAGTGGTTTTTGTCTCGTCAATTCCAGTTATCAATGGAGCTCAATTGGTGGATGATCCTTTTAACCTTGCAAGGTGAGTACATAGTTCACTGTAGTCATGATTTAAAGAGTAATACTTAACATTTTATTTATAGTAGGCCGATAAGGAGTCTCAATAAATAAAAAAAGTTCTGTAAAGGGCAAAATATATCGACCTAACAATAGTGTTGCGAACAACGAACAGAAAGGGAATATATGCCGTGGGAGTCAGCTCTTGACAACTTGGAATTTTTCTACCTCATGTTTGATAGGAGTGAAGCCTATGGGGATATGCAGGTTGGTTTATTTTCTTGAAAGGCAATAAGCAAGCAATACAAACATGTTTAAAAATAGTAGAATAAACAAAACATATTGGCACGAACACTAGTTGTGTTTTCTGTCTTTTAGGCTTACCTCAAAAACAAGTAGAACCACTTTACATACTATAAGGGTATCACTGACAACTGGAAAACAGTACCCACTGGGCATATGGACCAGTGAGTTAATCAATAAAATGTCATTATAATCATTTTACCCTGCTATGGCCACCTTTTGCACAGCACTCTGGCTTTTTTAACTGCTTGAAAACCAAAACAATCCCCTTACTTAGTTGTACTGTATCTTCCTACCCTCAGGTACAACCAAGTGAATGCCATTAGGATGGCCTGTAGCACTGGAATGACGGAGTGTCAGAATCTGACTAATGGCTGACCCTGTCAACAATCCGTGAGTTCAGCGGGATTTAAACACAATTCCGATACATTTCTTGATACCATTAACCGTGAATATCAAAATGTTTTTGCACCACTATTTTAAGATTAAAAGGTGTGATGATAGATAGGATATTCCATGCTTAAATGTTGAAATATTTGATTTCCTATTAGAATACACCACAACTTGAGGATGACAGTGTACTGCATTGTTATCAGTGCGGGGTGGGGGGGCTGCAGAGTGGGAATTTGGTTGGGAGCAGTTTGAGGCTGCCAGCATCGCTAATCAGGCAGACAAGCTTTGATCTGCCCTGACCTGTACAAAGCAGCCCTGGCTACTCAACAAATGAGTTAAGAGTGCTACGTATCCATGGCTTATTGGTCAAATGTGATCTGTGATTATCCCTCCCCTAGGCATCAGAGTATTCAATAAACAGCAAAGCATTGATTCTCTGCCTGGCATAAAAAGGAGACATTTTCAAGGAGTGCTTTAAAGAGACTTGTGTGTCTGACATGAATATGAGGTGCTTCAATGCCTCATACTGTCTTTGTACCTCCTTTCACCATTGAGGTACCTGGACTACACCCTGGATGCAACCAACATCTGCAAGCAGGATGCCACCTCTACCATTTTTTACATTGCAAGCAATGTTGTTGGCCAGTCTCTGGCCTGGGACTTTATGAGAGACAGATGGGGTTACATCTTAACTCAGTGAGTTTGAGCTTTTATCACATATTGTATTGATTGTTTAATTTCGAAGTGATTCTTTGTCACATTTGGTACACTGATATTTGATCTAACTCTACATTAGATGTTGTTTTCTTACTTGACCTCGTCTGTCATAGGTACGGAGGTGGTTCTTTCTCCTTCTCCATCTCCAATCTCATCGATGGTGTGACCAAGAGGTTTTCAACTGAATTTGAGTTCTAACAGATGGTATTACAGATTAGGGGATTTGTCAGCACATATTGCTCAACATGTTTGTATTGGGGTACGATGTGGACCCTAAATGTAGAGTTTTCTATATTGCACAATATAAGTTAATGTTTCTCTTCGCTGTCACAGCTCATGCAGTTACAGGCAGACAACTGAGGTTGGCTTCGACTCGGGTATCTTTGCAATTTCACAGGCCATTGAGCGGACAACAGCTAACATCAAATGGGTGGCAGAGAACAAGAACTGTGCAGGCATGGCTTAAAGCAGAGACTGATGCACCATAATGGTCACATGGAGAAACAAACACCTGTCCATTTATTTATTATCTAAGACCAATCCTAAAGCCATGTTTCTTGTTGTTTTTTTGTCTCTCTAACAGTCAATGACACTTTTTATTCTAAAGTTATCCTGCCCCTTAATCAGAAATACTATGTCGGCCTATACTTCTATTTTTTGGGGAAATAACGTTGTATGAATTAAAACATAATTTTTCTATCAAAGACTAACTTTCTAAAATGCTGCATTGCTATTAAACACTGGTTTATGATTGTGGATTGTGGAAATAATGTGGAATAATGTGGAAATAATAAATACAACTGTTTTACAATGCATTTTCTAATGGTGTAATTTTGCTTCTTATGGACGTTTACATGGCTGGAAATAATTATATAATAATCGGTGGACTAGCACTCTGAAATAGTCACTGGACAAACATATTTGATTAAATATGTTGTCAACTAGACTTTTTACGGTAACAGTTACACAGTAATAAGGGCAATGTAATGTAACAAGTATCGTAATTACTCCTTATAACGCAGTACTTACAGCAGTAACATCTACCTATGACCTAACCCAAGTACAGTGTAAAAATTACATTAGATATTACAATTCTTGTTACACTGTAATTACACTCCACTGTAATTAATGGGACTTGCAACGCAAACATCCAATTCAAAATCTTCGACATTCTTCTTCTAATTATTTTGGGACTTGCGCAGCAAAAGCCCCAGCTTCAATCTTCGACCTTCTTCTTTAGCATGCTACTCCTCCTACACCGCTTAAGCTAAACGCTGTTCAAACTTTTAAATGTGCAGAATAGTCTTACCCTATTTGAGTTTATACAACCTTTTGATATATTTTATACTTTAAGTTTTACATTGTCAAAAATAAGGACAACAACAATCTTCATTCACTTTCATGGCATTTTCCTCAACATTCTAAAGCTCCCGATTGAGACGTTATCACTTCCGACTGCAATTCACTGTTAATGCAAAATAACTTTTGACATAGATCTACTTTGACCTCTTTTCTAACGACTTAGACAAAGTTAGAGGGTATGTCATTGGTCTACTTTTCGCTATTCATATCTGAAATAATAACAAATATTCGGTACGGGTGTAATAATAGTTAGCTACCGCATCGACAACATTTTCTGTAACCTTTTTGCAAAAAACGACCTATTTGATCACTACCCCTCAGGTTAGACAAAAATGTAACAAATGATGAACTCTTCCTCTGATATTTACTACAGATTTTACAGTACAGCTGTTTTACTACCTGCATTACCATATTTTCCCAAAACTTTTTGGGGGAACTGCAGCTTCGTCCTCCTTTTCCAGGACCATGCTCTGTACTCTAAATAACATAACTGGCTAGTCTCTAAATAGAAGGGTGGGCTGTACCCCTCTGATTGGAAAGAGCGGACTAGGAATACCTTCAACCCACTAAAAGTTACAGCTCTGTCTGAGTTTAGAGTGACAAAAAGTGTCTAGCTGACGTCTACTAACAGCTCTGTGTCATCATTGAGCTGCCCAAACGGAGCCGTTGACGTTGCTATACTCAGACACAGAGGGCAACAATTCTAAGGGTGAAGAGTGACCACAGCTACTAACTACAACCATAGAACTACTTTCCACACAACTGACCACACCACAACTACTGACCGCAAGCACACAACTAGACCATAACCATAACGATTGACCACAACTACTGACCACAACCACACAACCACACAACTACTGACCACAACTACTGACCACAACCACACAACTACTGACCAAAACTACTTAAAATCATAACTTCTGACCACAACCACAGAATTACTGACCACACAACTGACTACAACACAAATAATGACCGCAACCACACTTCTGACCACAACTACTGCCCAAAACCACACAACTTCTGACCACAACCACACAACTTCTGACCAAACTTCTGACCACTCAGCTACTGACTACATCCCCAACTTCCGACCAGAATCACAACGCTGGCCACATCTAGTGACCACAACCACACAACTACTGACATCAACCGTACAACTTCTGACCACAACCAAACAACTACTGACCACGACCCCACAACTTCTGACCACACAACTACTAACCACTCAGCTGCTGAGCAGAACTACTGACCACAACCACACAACTTCTAACCACAACCACACAACTACTGACCACAACCACACAACTACTGACCACACAACAACTGACCATGACACAACTACTGACCGGCAACAACACAACTAGACCATAACCACACAACTACTGACCACAACTATTTATCACAACATCTGACCACAAGCACACAACTGCTGACCACATCCAGTGACCACAACCACACAACTACTAACCAAAACCATACAACTACTGACCACAACAACTGACCAAAACCACACAACAATCTAACCACAACCGCATAACTGCTGACCACAACAACTGACCACAACCACACAACAATCTAACCACAACCGCATAACTGCTGACCACAACAACTGACCACAACCACACAACGTCTGACTACAACCACACAACCTCTGACAACAACCACCAAACTTCTGACCACATCTAGTGACCACAACCACTGTCAACAACCACACAACTTCTGACCACAACCACACAAATGCTTACCACATCTAGTGACCACAACCGCACAACTTCTGACAACAACCACACAACTGCTTACCACATCTAGTGACCAGGACCGCACGACGTCTGACCACACCCACACAACTACTGACCACAACCACACTACATCTAACTACAACCACACAATGTCCGACCACAAACACACAACTGACCTCACTACTGACCACTCAACTACAGACCACATCTAGTGACCACAACCACACAACTACTGACAACAACTACACAACTTCTGACCACAACCACACAACTGCTTTTCACATCTAGGGACCACAATCACACATATCCTAAACAACAACCACACAACATCTGACCACAACCACACAACTACAACTACGGACCACAACTTCTGACCACAACCACACAACTGCTCACCACATCTATTGACCACACCACAGAACTACTGACCACAACAACACAATTTCTGACCACAACCACACAATATTATCAACAACCACAAAACTACTGACCACACAACTACTGACCACAACTACTGAACCACAACTACTAAGAACAAAACTACTAACCACAACTACTAACCGAAACTACTGAAACACCCACCTACTTACCAAAACAAATGACCACAACCACACAACTTCTGACCACAACCACACAACTACTGACCACAACTTCTGACCACAACAACTGACCAAAACCACACATCTGACTACAACCACACTTCTGACCACATCTAGTGACCACAACCACTGACAACAACCACACAACTTCTGACCACAACTGCTTACCACACAAAACCAACATTCATATGTAAAGGCTATCCTAACTTCAAAATATTTAAAACTTTTACGAACTAATAACTATATAATTCTGCATAGGTTTGCACAATATAACCCAACAACAGTAATTATTGAACCGTTCAAGCTAGACACCAAACCAATTGTCACATGTTCAGCCTATCCTAACTTCAAATAATTTAAAATGTGTATCAACTATAACTATATACAGTGCATTTGGAAAGTATTCAGACTCCTTGACTTTTTCCACTTTAAGTGCCTCAAACATATGTTTCTCAAGAGCTACCTCAATCACTTTGCCTACGATAACACTGTGGAGACAACCCTTTGGTATCATCTACAATGACTAAGTTCCTTAGAAACAATCAATACTGTGCATTGTCTATTCCTATTTTCAGCTAGTTGGTTTGTATTGTTGAAATGAATGATTTTGGCAGTATTATAGCAGGACTACAGATTCCATCAGATTTTATGTTTGTCTTCACAGCAGCAAATGATACTGACCGAGCCCACATTAATATCTTCCATTTATAGTCATATCAATGAGAATGTGGAGACCAGTATTATAATGACAATTCTTCCCTCCAATGGTTCAGGGAACATACAAAATCTCTCTAGTAGTTCCCCTATGTGTCTGGTCTCCCTCTCTAGGCAGTAGATGCCGGTGGCATGTAGCTTCCTGGTACAGTGCATGTCACATGCGCCGAATACAACAGGTTTACTTTAGTTTACTTTTACCCCAAAGAACATTGATCCCATGAGCAGTGAAATGCTTACTTACAAACCCTTAACCAACAAGATAACAATAGTGAGGCTATATACAGGAGTTACCTATACAGAGTCAATGTGCAGGGTCACCGGTTAGTCAAGGTAATTGAGGTAAAATGTACATGTAGATAGTTATTAAAGTGACTGCAAAGATAATAAAGTAGCAGCAGCATAAAAGTAGGGCGGGGGGGCAATGCAAATAGTCTGGGTAGCCATTTGATTATATGTTCAGGAGTGTTAAGGCTTGGGGGTAGAAGCTGTTAAGAAGCCTCTTGGACCTAGACTTGGTGCTCGGTACCGCTTGCCTTGTGGTAGCAGAGAGAACAGGCTATGACTAGGGTGGCTGACGTCTTTGACATTTTTAGGGCCTTCCTCTGACACCGCCTGGTATAGAGGTCCTGGATGGTAGGAAGATTGGCACCAGTGATATACTGGGCCGTACGCACTACCCTCTGACGTGCCTTGCGGTCAGAGGCCGAGCAGTTGCCATGCCAGGCAGTGATGCAACCAGTCAGGATGTGCTCGATGGTGCAGCTGTATAATTATCCTTTTGAGGATCTGAGGACCCATGCAAAATCTTTTCAGTCTCCTGAGGGGAAATAGGTTGTCATGCCCTTTTCACGACTGTCTTGGTGTGTTTGGACCATGTTTTTGTTGGTGATGTAATCAAGAAACTTGAAACTCTACCTGTTCCACTGCAGCCCCGTCGATCAGAATGGGGCATGCTCGGCCCTCTTTTTCCTGTAGTCCACCATCATCTCCTTTGTCTTGATCACATTGAGGGAGAGGTTGTTGTCCTGGCACCACACGGCCAGGTCTCTGACTTCCTCCCCATAGGCTGTCTCATCGTTGTCGGTGTGTCATTGGCAAACTTAATGATGGTGTTGGAGTCGTGCCTGGCCATGCAGTCATGAGTGAACAGGGAGTACAGGAGGTATCTGAGCACGCACCCCTGAGGGGCCTCGTGTTGAGGATCAGCGTGGCGGATGTGTTGTTACCTACCCTTACCACCTGAGGGTGGCCTGTCAGGAATTCCAGGATCCAGTTGTAGAGGGAGGCTTATCAGATGGGCTTCCCAGTGGTCACCATAAATACAGCCACTGGACAGATCTCCCAGCAACAATTCATATTGGACCCTGATTCTGTGTAGACTGTACCACCATCCGAACATAGTCTGGACATACATTTAGATTTAATTTTAAGTCAGCAAAATTTCGTTATGTAGACTTTCACGAGGCACTGTATATGTCATGAATGTTACATACGTATGAATAATATAATAATTCATTTTGGTGACTAGGTACGAGTGGATGGAGGCAGGAGTGGTTCAGAAAGAAATATGGCTGCTTGAGAAAAAAGGTACAGATACAAGAAACCTGTTTACTAGTGTCCTCTGTGGAAAACTGTGGACGAATATTAAAACATAAAATGATCTGATGAAATAACAAGCAGATTTGATCTACTATCAGTATCTTCATTGTCATGCATTATATTATTTTCCTCAGCTATAAGCAATAACCTGACAAGTGATCAGTGGGTACTAGCCAACCTCAATGTGACTGGATACTACAGGGTTAAGTATCACCTTAGCAAGTGGGAACATCTTCTCTTCCAATTGAGGGCTATTCATCAGGTAAAAAGAAAAACGTATTCATCAGATTACGTAGGAAGGGTATTACTGCCCATGTTATTCTGCTTGAATACAACACTGATAGAGTCAGATTTTTTTATTGCAGGTCATACCATACTATTTTATTTAATATTGCAGGTCATATCAGTTATAAACAGGTCACCTTTTGTGGACAATGCTTTTAATCTGGCATGGTTGGGATTTTAACATTTATGAACCACCACGATGTCACAAAGCAGATGGATGCATCATATTTTGGTGATTGCATTTCTAACCAGTTTACCTTTCTACAAAGTAATAATCATTTCCACAACATAAGCGCTGAGCGATCCAGGTTCAATCCCGGGCTGTGTTGCAGCCGGCCACGACCGGGAGACCCATGAGGCGACGCACAATTGGCCCAGCGTTGTCCGGGTTAGGGGAGGGTTTGACTGGGATGTCCTTGTCCCATCGCACTGTAGCGACTCCTTGCGGTGCTGACTTCGATCACCAGCTTGTATGGTGTTTCCTCTGACACATTGGTACAGTGTGTCAAGAAGCAGTGCGACTTCGTGGAGTCGTGTTTCAGAGGACGCATGGCTCTCAACCTTCGCCTCTCCCGAGTCCATACGGGAGTTGCAGAGATGTTGCAAGACTGTTACTATCAATTGATATCACAAAAGAAAAAGGGGTAATAAAATGTAATAAAAAATGTAAACATCTCTGAGAACCACAAAATATCTCTGCAAAGAAAAGGAACACATGACATGGGAGTCCGCTCTGGATAACTTTGGGACTATGCAGGTAGAATGTCAGTCATATAATTTGTGACAATTACACGTATAAGATCATTTGAGACAGAAAATACTGATCGTACTTGAATACATACATAGTATCTTATTCTCTGTTCTTGTCATAGGATTATGTGAGGAATCTAGTGACACTTTTTTTCTAAGACTATTACTTCAGACTGGACTAAGGTGCCTGGTGGGCAAACAGACCAGTGAGTGGAATGGCCCTGAAATGGTCTGAAATGAGTATACGGCTTTATGATAACATCAAGCACAACCAGGTACAACCAGGTGAATGCCATTAGGATGGCACTGGACTGGTGGAGTCTCAGAATCTTTTTATTTTTTAACCAGGTAGGCTAGTTGAGAACAAGTTCTCATTTACAACTGCTACCTGGCCAAGATAAAGCAAAGCAGCGCGACACAAACAACATCACAGAGTTACACATGGAATAAACAAACATGCAGTCAATAATGCAATAGAAAAAGTCCATATACAGTGTGTGCAAATTAGGTAAGATAAGGGAGGTAAAGGCAATAAATAGGCCATAGTGGCGAAATAATTACAATATAGCAAGTAAACACTGGAGTAATAGATGTGCAGAAGATGAGTGTGCAAGTAGAGATACTGGGATGCAAAGGAGCAAAATAAATAAATAAATAAAAGTTTGGGGATGAGGTAGTTGGATGGGCTATTTACAGATGGCTATGTACAGGTGCAGTGATCTGTGAGCTGCTCTGACAGCTGGTGCTTAAAGCTAGTGAGGGAGATATGAGCCTCCAGCTTCAGTGATTTTTGCAGTTTGTTCCAGTCATTGGCAGCAGAGAACTGGAAGGAAAGGTGACCGAAGGAGGAATTGGCTTTCGGGATGACAAGTGAAATATACCTGCTGGAGCGCGTGCTACGGGTGGGTGCTGCTATGGTGACCAGTGAGCTGAGATAAAGCGGGGCTTTACCTGGCAAAGACTTATAGATGACCTGGAGCCAGTGGGTTTGGCG
Source organism: Oncorhynchus mykiss (assembly GCF_057628025.1). Taxonomy (NCBI): domain Eukaryota; kingdom Metazoa; phylum Chordata; class Actinopteri; order Salmoniformes; family Salmonidae; genus Oncorhynchus; species Oncorhynchus mykiss. Next base: position 23,908,827 of record NC_143022.1, read on the forward strand.
ACGAATATGAAGCGAGGGCCAGCCAACGAGAGCACACAGGTCGCAGTGGTGGGTAGTATATGGGGCTTTGGTGACAAAACGGATGGCACTGTGATAGACTGCATCCAATTTGCTGAGTAGAGTGTTGGAGCCTATTTTGTAAATGACATCGCCAAAGTCAAGGATTGGTAGGATAGTCAGGTTTACGAGGGTATGTTTGACAGCATGAGTGAAGGATGCTTTGTTGCGAAATAGGACGCTGATTCTAGATTTAATTTTGGATTGGAGATGCTTAATGTGAGTCTGGAAGGACAGTTTACAGTCTAACCAAACACCTAGGTACTTGTAGTTAACCACATATTCTAAGTCAGAACCGTCCAGAGTAGTGATGCTGGACGGCGGGCTGGTATGGGCAGCGATCGGTTGAAGAGCATGCATTTAGTTTTACTTGCATTTAAGAGAAGTTTGAGGCCACGAAAGGAGTGTTGAATGAAGCTCGTCTGGAGGATGGTTAACACAGTGTCCAAAGGAGGGCCAGAGGTATACAGAATGGTGTTGTCTGCGTAGAGGTGGATCAGAGAATTACCAGAAGCAAGAGCGACATCATTGACGTATACAGAGAAGAGAGTCGGCCTGAGGATTGAACCCTGTGGCACCCCCATTGAGACTGCCAGAGGTCCGGACAACAGGCCCTCCGATTTGACACACTGAACTCTGTCTGAGAAGAAGTTGGTGAGCCAGCCGAGGCAGTCATTTGAGAAACCTAGGCTGTTGAGACTGCCGATAAGAATGTGGTGATTGACATAGTCGAAAGCCTTGGCCAGATCGATAAATACTGCTGTACAGTATTGTCTCTTATCGATGGCGGTTATGATATCGTTTAGGACCTTGAGCGTGGCTGAGGTGCACCCATTGCCAGCTCGGAAACCAGATTGCATACTGGAGAAGGCACGGTGGGATTCGAAATGGTCGGTGATCTGTTTGTTAACATGGCTTTCGAAGACCTTAGAAAGGCAGGGTAGGATAGATATAGGTCTGTAGCTGTTTGGGTCTAGAGTGTCTCCCCCTTTGAAGAGGGGGATGACCGTGGCAGCTTTCCACTTTTAAATGATAACCAGGCATCCTCTACTGACGGAATGACCCATTACGGACACAGGCAATGAGGCAATGATCACTGAGATCCTGGTTGAAGACAGCAGAGGTGTATTTGGAGGACAAGTTGGTTAGGAGGATATCTTTGAGGGTGCCCAAGTTTACGGATTTGGGGTTGTACCTGGTAGGTTCATTGATAATTTTTGTGAGATTGAGGGCACCAAGCTTAGATTGTAGGACGGCCGAGGTGTTAAGCATGTCCCAGTTTAGGTCACCTAACAGCACGAGCTCTGAAGATAGATGGGGGGCAATCAATTCACATATGGTGTCCAGGGAACAGCTGGGGGCAGAGGGTGATCTATAGCAATCTGCAACAATGAGAGACTTGTTTCTGGAAATGTGGATTTTTAAAAGTAGAAGCTCAAATTGTTTGGGCACGGACCTGGATAGTAAGACAGAATTCTGCAGGCTGTCTCTGCAGTAGATTACAACTTCACCCCCTTTAGCAGTTCTATCTTGTTGGAAAATGTTATAGTTACGGATGGAACATTTTTGGTGGTCTTCCTAAACCAGGATTTAGACACGGCTAGAACAAAAAACTTAGGGGGGAGGCTCCTAATGTTAACATGCATGAAACCAAGGCTTTTACGGTCACAGAAGTCAACAAATGAGAGCGCCTGGGGAATGGGAGTGGAGCTAGGCATTGCAGGGCCTGGATTAACCTCTACATCACCAGAGGATTAGAGGAGGAGTAGGATAAGGGTACGGCTATAAGAACTGGTCGTCTTGTACTTTCGGAACAGAGAGTAAAAGGAGCAGGTTTCTGGGCACGGTAGAATAGATTCAAGGCATAATGTATAGACAAAGGTATGGTAGGATGTGAATACAGTGGAGGTAAACCTATGCATTGAGTGACGATGAGAGAGATATTGTCTCTAGAAACATTTAAACCATTATCCAACAGGTGAGGTCACTGCATGTGTGGGAGGTGGAACTAAAGGGTTACCTAAGGCATATTGAGCAGGGCTAGAGGCTCTACAGTGAAATAAGGCAATAATTAGTAACCAAAACAGCAATGGACATATTGACATTCGGGTGAGGCATGTGTAGCTGTGTGATCAAAGGGGTCCAGTGAGTAGCTCGGCGGGCCCGAGACACAGCGATTCAGACATCTAGCGGGCCGGGGCTAGCAATCTAGCAGAAGGGCCTTAGAGAGACGTCGTGATGTAAGAAGTCTGTTGTAGCCCCCTCATGCTGTTACGTCGGCAGACCAGTCGTCATGGATCTGCAGGGCTCCATGTTGTAAAAGGGTCCAGGCCAATTGGCAAAATAGGTATAGTGGCCAAAGAAGTTGTCCGATGGGCCTCTTCAGCTAACAGTCCGACATGCTCTAGACAGCTAGTGGACCGTGGCTAGCAGGCTAGGAGATGGTCATTCAGGGGACGTCGCGACGGAGGAGCCAGTTGAAAAAAAACCTTGTGCGAATTACATCGGTAGTCCAGTCGTGATGGGTCGGCGGGGCTCCGTGACAGGAGTAAAAGGGGTCCAGGCCAAATAGGAATTGTAGCCCAAGGAGTGGCTGATGGGCCTCTTCGGCTAGCCGGGAGATGGGCCTAGAAAAGTCTAGCTCCAGGCTAATTGGTTCTTGCTTCGGGACAGAGACGTTAGCCAGGAGTGGTCACTCGGATAGCAGCTAGCTAGCTGTGATGATCCAGGTGAAAAGTTTCAGAGCTTGCGGTAGGAATATGGAGAAAAATAAGTCTGATTTGCTCTGGTTTGAGTCGCGCTGTGCTGACTGGCGAGAGTTCTCCGGACTAAAGGTAGCTGATGACAGCTAGTAGCTAGTTAGCTGGCTATCCTCTGTTGGGGGTTCCGGTTCAAAAGTAAAGAAAATAGCAGATCCATACCACATTGGGTGATGCGGATTGCAGCAGAGTATGTTGAAGTTCAGGTTAAGAAAATCAAAAAAGATATATATATGCGAAGAAAAAATATATAAAAAGATATATACACGGGACACGTCAAGACGAGGACAAAAGACTTCTGACTGCTACGCCATCTTGGATTATCTGACTAAAGGCTGGTACAGTCAGTGGATGGCTGACCCTGACATCAACCTGTTGGTATATATAGATAATTTATTAATTTATAAACTTTAAGGAGTACCTGGTATACATAATTTAGCCTATACTATATCAGGATTTTTTTGCTCTATTTTCAACAACAAAGAATTCCACCCTGTCATAACAACTTAAAAAATGTGATATCAGGATACATCCTAATTGGAGGATGACGGAGTACTGCAGTGACCTGGCAGCAGGTGGGAATGCAGAGTGGGCTTTCGGTTGGAACGTGTTCAAGAATGCTACTACCGCTAGTGAATCATACAAACCGATGCCATCTCTGGCATGTACTAAGAACTATGAACTTCAAAATAGGTAGGTTCCATCTGATTATTTTGTTAGGGTACTATTAGAAAGATCATGTTGAACTACTGTTTTGATTTTCCATTGTCTTCATATTGACAAATACAGTCAATCCAAACAATCTGTCTATTTATATCAATACTCTATGGACTACAGGTACCTGGTATAGACTTTAGATTATGACAAAATTTGCATGCAATGTCTGTCATCATTTACATCTCCAGTAATGTTGAAAGTCAATCATTGGCTCGGGACTTTGTGACAGAAAGTGGGGAGTACATGTTCACACAGTGAATTGGACACCAAAAAGGGACTTATCAGTAAACCAAATATACAGTACAGGTTTGTGTGTATTGGCATAAGTAACATGTAATTGCCCCACCTCTGGTTTACTGACCCCTGCTTATCTTATGACTATCTATTTTAATACTTATTTTATTTAACCTTTATTTATGAGTATCTATGACTGTATTATTTTTTTGAGTTTTCAATAGATAATTTCTATTATAATAGCATTCTTGTTGAAAAACATTAAACTTGTCCATTAACCTGTCCATTTGTTGTTGGTGAGAGGAAGTGGATGGGACATGGACAGATGAAGAGTGTGACATTCCTCCACTGACTGTCTGGGAATCAGGATACACGGACAGCAGTTGTTGACTAGCTGTCACCTTGTTGACTAGCTGTCACCTTGACTCACCCACAGCACATGCAGGGAGATTAATAGAAGCTCAACCCCTACCTAAACTGACCATAAACTACCCATCCACCCCCTCTCAGGTTCGCCCTACAGGCAATTTATATAAGGGCTGTGCACAGATATACATACCTCATGACTCTGCCATCTTGATCTTGGACTCATGTAGATCAATCTTGTGAAATCTGGAAAAAAAATGATGTTTCACATAGAGAAAAGCTGTTGATTTGAGTGAACTTGGTGCTGTCTGGACTGAATGAGTAACAGAGGAGGCCTCTTGCTGGGCTAATAGGTTTCATTTGTTTGCTTAAGCCAGGAAGAAAGGAAGCTTTAGTGACAATTAGCACCATGTCCTGCCCCTGAGTGTTAAATACCACCAAGATAATCCTCTGAAACCCTTACAAGCCCAATGATGGTTCAATTAACACTCCTATGTAATGATGATGGGATATGTGTTTGATCTTTCACAGAGTAGACAACGTTACACTTCAGCTACACTACACATATCACCATCAATGTGAAGCTCTACCTGCTACACAGAAACCAACCAAAATCACGCAAAATGAATCATTATTTCCATTCACAAGATAGAATGACTGCACGGGTCAGCCATCGAGAATTGAACCTGAGCGATTATTGAGCTTGGACGCTGTCATCTGATGTGACGCAACGCGAGCAGTATAGCAGTTTTCATTGATTTCAAAGGCAGCATTCACTAAATGGCTGATTTCAATGCCGCACACCAGATGGCTGTAGTTTAGCAGGGGCGTTTTTAGGCTCATTATTTGGCATACCATGTTGTATGCAAGCACACTAAAACGTTTTGAGGGGAGTGATAAAATAAGATATCAATTTGAATATATATATTTAGATTACAGTTGTTGATGGCGTGTGATACACTCTGCAGCTCCACTTGCCGATTAAACTCAAATCAACAATTTACGATGGAGTTGAGCGGCAACTAGTGTGGACGGACTGGAGCTCTGAAGTCTTTTTTTTTTAAACTACTTTTTAAAATTTAACTAGGCAAGTCAGTTTAGAACAAATTCTTATTTTCAATTACAAATTCTTATTTTCAAGGAACAGTGGGTTAACTGCCTGTTCAGGGGCAGAACTACAGATTTGTATCTTGTCAGCTCAGGGTTTGAACTTGCGGTTACTAGTCCAACGCTCTAACCACTAGGCTACCCTGCCGCCCCAAACTACTGATTTCAACACTACAAAAATTGACCGCTATTACACAGCACATTGTTCATTTTATGTGATGTCGGAGCTCCAGTCCTCCCACATTAGTCACCGCTCAACACCATCGTAAAATGTGGAGTTGAGTTTAGTAGGCTACACCTCCACTTGTATTTCTAGCGGCACATCTGCTTCCGACCCTAAGGAATAGCCTACCTGTTCAGTCGAAACACACTACAGTATTATTATTACAGTGACCTGCATACAGCAACCTGCTGTAATAATAATATGCTGATCTGCTCCAGTATACATTTTTGTAAATGTCTTTGTCAGTAGTTCACTGAAGTTTATCTGCAGCATACTGGTTGTATTTTCGTATTTTTGTGGAACCATTGGCTAGGCCTATGCTACTATATAAAATGTCTACTCACAGTCAGTAGGCCTCAGCGTAGTTGGTGGTCATCTCTTCTCTGTTCTGCAGTGAAAATAATTTTATGCGGTCTAAATAAATAATAACACATTTTGACGTTAGGTCACAAGTTTTGACGTTAGGTCTACTGCATGGCTAAAGTAATAATTTGTCAAATGTGAAACAACTCTTGAGAATGTTTTTGTTTTTTGTGATTGGGCGGGCCCGAGGTGAACACGGGCACTTATCTTTATCCCGGCGATGGAGGATATCAACACTGACAGCAGGAAAATGGTAAAGACAGTTACAATAGAGCTCGCCAGTTTATAGTCCTTAAAAACGGAACTGCATTACCTCTGGTTCGTTCAGCCATTCCTATGACGAAAATGAATGGGGAAAGAATAGGGTTTGGGGATAAACTTAAAAAATAAGGCCTGAGGTTAACACAGGTTTAGGAGATCGTATATGTTTTGTTCTATGGGATAATATCAGTCAGTTAACATGACCTTTATGAATTATGAAGCCTTGATTTGCGTTTTTTATTTTTTATTACGTAAATTCTTCACAATTCACAAAAAGTAATGTTAACTAATTAATATTATCTCATAGAACAAAACATATAAGATCTCCAAAGCCTGTCTTTACCCCAGACCTATTTTTTTGGCGTTTATCGAAAAAACCTACAAAAACTCCATCAATTTTCCCTTGGGCTTTGTTCAATGAACCATGGTGGAGTTCAGTGACTATAAAAATACACATTACAGAATGTCACCTTTTATTTGAGGGCATTTTCATATCTGTTTAACGTTTAGAAATGTAAAGCACATTACGTATCTAGTCCCCCCATTTGAAGGTGTCATAAACATTTGGACAACTTTCCTTATAGTCTATTACATTTAGTCAAAAGTTTAGTACTTGGTTCCGTGTTCCTAGCATGCATTTACAGTTTGTTTTGGTTGTATTTTGGGTTTTTCTTTTGCCCAATATAAATGAATGGTAGATTGTCCCTTTTATTGTAAATGAAACACTTCTACATTAATTGGATAATCATGAATGAATTGTGAATAATGAAAAAAGTTAGAAAGTTACAGGCATAAATATCATACTCCACAAAAAATGCTACCTCCCCTGTTATTGGTAATGGTGAGAGGTTAGCGTGTTTTGGAGGCATGATCTTTGGGAATCTGTAACTTTCTCACTAAATAAATCATTATTTACAATTCATTCATCATTCTCAGTAATCATGGTAGCATCCACATTGATATAGAAGTGTTCAGAAAGATATTCTATTCTTATTTACAATAAAAGTGACTCCAAAATGACACAATACATTATTTACCATTCATTTATTTTGTGCACTACATTATCCAAAAATAGTTACAGGCTTGATGTAGTCATTGGGTGCTAAGCATATGGGACCAAATACTAAACTTTTGACGAAATGTTATACACTATAAGTTAATTTGTCCAAATACTTATGACACCTTAACATTTTGGGCCTAGATACTGTACATAAAGTACATTCATTTCTAATCTGTAAAACAGATATGTATGAAAGTACCCTCAAATAAAATGTGACATTCTGTACTGTCGCCTCATATTTAACATTTGATCTCATGTACAAAATGCTGGAGTATAGAGTCAAATAAATACATAGGCAAGTGTATATTATCCTACTGTGTAATGTGTGTGCAATTAATGTAGGATTATGTGAGATTGGTGGTCTAATGTTTGACATAGTGTCACGACTTCCGCCGAAGTTGGCTCCTCTGCCTGTTCGGGCGGTGCTCGGCGGTCGTCGTCACCGTCCTACTAGCTGCTACCGATCCCTTTTTCGTTTGTCTGTTGGTTTTGTCTTATTAGTTTCACATGTGTGTATTTCGGTTGAATTAGCTTCCCTATATGTAGTAGTTTGACCCGCCCTTGTTTTGTGCGGGATTTTTTTTTTGTTACTCTGTTGGTTGTGGTTTTCATGTTTGTATTCTCCGGACTGTTTGGTCCTGTGTTTGGGCTGGTCTGTTTTATGCGCCCTGTATGTTGGCGAGACCGTTTTTTGACCGGAGAATAAATCACGATTTACTGAACCCTGCTCTCTGCGCCTGATTCCAATCCACCGCTCCTAGTAGGCTGTGACACATAGTTACAACATTGTCAAATGTTTATCCTCATAGGTTTCATAAAGGTTCAGTAGTTTACAAGTGGTAAAAAAAGAACGCTTTCTGGGTTAAGAGTATATCCTTAGCTAGTCTGGCTAACACCTAGCTTGAAGTCCTCCTTGTCACAGCTCTCCCTGCAATATGAGTCACGTGAGCCGCGTCAGCCAGGCTAATCCTTAGTTATGATAAATGTAAAACAGTCAATTGTAGACTACTAATCTCATTAAGGTAGCCTATTGTAAATCATAGTCTACAAAATCAAAGGATATATTTCACAAATTGCCAAAAACATGATAGGTAATTGATTAATTAAAGAAATAAAATACACAAAGCAATATTACTCTCAACATTAGTTTTATTAAAAACCTAATCCAAGAAATAAATACAATTTAGGAAAAATATAATCTGATAAATAGCTACATACAAATCATCTCTCTTTGAAACAATCAGAATTGTGTCACAGTTTAGATATTTAGGGGATCTTTTGTCCAATGTCTCTGATTTGATCTTCTTCTGGTGCATTCACCCAACAACCACTTAAATCAGCATTGGAAATGGGCTAAATGAACAAGCTTGTCACTGGAAAACTTGGTTGTGATATAAGGACATGTCCTGATAGGAAACATCTGGCATTAGGTAGTCTGTTTCCATGTGTGGCTCTGTGTTGTTGGTATATGTTGTGGCCAGTGGCAGACAGTATTGATTATTGCTCTGGTTGTTGCCCTGCAGTATCTCTTGACACCACTGTCCAGACATGGACCTGCCCTGGGGGAATTGTGGCATATCTTGTGAGTACTGGCATGGTGTGAAATCCATTTTTCTTTTCAGACATGGGGTATCCTCGCTGAGTCCCAGCTGGGCAGACAGGTGGGAGATGTAGCTGATGGTGAGGCGCAGGGTCTCGATCTTGGTCAGAGTCTGTTCAGGCGAAGCCACAGAGGTGGGCAGATAGGTCCTGAGACGGTGGAGTTCTTTGGTCAGGTCTCTCATCCTCAGCTTCTCCCTCTCGCTGGCGCTCTCCCGCTTCTTCCCAGGGAACTTTGACCTAGACCGTCTCTTCTCCTGAGCTGGGAGTTCTTCTTTCCCCTGTCTTTTGGCAGCTTGGCTGATGCAGCTTGAAGGGTTTGCAGCCTCCTTCTCCTGAACAGCTCCCCACTGGAAACAAGGGGGAGAGAAGCAGCAGGAGTCAATGGAGGAGGCAGGCGATAGGCTACTACAGGCACTGTAGTAACCAGGGTCTAAGGTGGGACAACCAGGCTCCAGCAAGGCATCACTGTCCAGCAGATGATCTCCAGCCTGAAGAAGCAAGAGTTTGGAGAAGGCAGCAGTGTCCATGACTGCAGTGTTTCTGAGCAGCAGGGATCTTCAGTTCAGTCAGTCCTTGAAGAAGTTGTGAGGAGTACTGGGGCACCTCAGAGCTGCTCCCCAATTTATCCTGCAGACAGAGGTGTGATGTGTCACCTTCAATGGTCCCTTCAGGATGCCTGGACTTCAAAGTGCCCGAGGAGAGATCACACTAGAGGCAGGGGGTCCCTGGGAAACACATCTTCCTAGAACCAGGTGTGAGGTAGCCGGCAGATTAGAATTAAGTCTGCATCAAGTTCAATAATTCATAGTGGGAGCGATTGTTGTATTGCACAATTCACTAAGTTTGGCAGTAATGGATAGGATTGTATTGATTTATTTTTGAATATGGGTAATATTTAGCAAATAAAATATTCATATTTGTTTTTTGGAATGCAGATTATGCAAATAATTATAAACACCCAAAGTCTATTCAATTATATTTCTACATAACTCAATACAATGCCTGCCTTTAGCAGAATCTCATCATTCTCCATGACCAATAGTCCTAGGGTTCTCAGCAGCCCTCAGTAGTAAAAGAAGTGTGCCAGCTGTAATGTGTGAAGAGGTCACACCTCGCCTCTGTTTAGACAAGCTCCTACACTGCCTTGAGAAATAGAGGTAGAGCTGTTTTGTCTATTATTTGCTATTAATATTGAGAGAAAGAAATCTCCCTTCATGCATACTAGGCCTAGATTGAATGTCATATCACAAATTATGGTGAGATGTTGTTATTCTGACAAGATCAAGGCGATGCCCTTCTATGCGAGTGAATTAGTCACCGGATGCAAAAAGAGGCCCAATTGTCTGGGATATATCAATGTGATATCACACGTGGATGAAAACTACTCTGTAGTAATTGTTTCGTATACAAAACTGAAACTAGGCTCTAATAATAACTTTAGATTTGGAAAGAGTAATTCTATTGTAAACCATCTCTAACACCTTTTTCATATTAATAAACCCTGTGAACAGAAGTAATGTTGTGTTTTTGTGGTTTTAGCTGTTCTTCTGGCCCTGAGGTGTTATGTGACACCTCAACCTTTCTCAGCCCTGGCCATGTGGATTGCAGTGGTTGTGGAACTGGTCATAAGAGAATGTTCCCACAGAAGAGAGTGTCACATTTAACCCCTTCCCTCATAGGTGTAGAGCTGTGATGATGAGACTCAGAATATAGCCAGAACACACACACACACTTTTAAAAAGTGTTTCACAGCAACACAACCAATGGTTCTAATTCATTTCTACAGTGACTAAAAATACACTGAGTACATTAGGAACACCTTCCACGTATTGAGTTGCACCAAGTAGCGGTGTGTGGGTAAAATCACTGGGAAAAACCGTAGAGCAACATCTGTCCGGTGAAGTCCACAAATCCTATTGCATGTGTCAAACAGTTACATGACCTACAGCATGGTCAAGAAAGTTAATGTTTCCCACATTTTCGGACGACTAAACAACTACTGATTTAGAGTTACTGCAAGTCGCAAAGGAAACAGGCGCTACATCCACTATTCCATCAATGTTTCAACTTCAACATTTCAACATGATCTAATCACCTATGCTTTGTCTAATACAGTGACAACTAAAAGATTCCAAAAACGATTTAGTCCAATCAGTAAGCTAAATATGATGTGTCTGTCCATGGTACTGATTTCTCTGTGTGTGTGTGTGTGCATGCATGCAAATAGAAAAAACATGTTGACTCACACTACTTGTAGAGAAATTAGTAGTATGAGTCTTTCATGTTGCTAAACGGTCTATGACTCTGTAATACAGTTAGTGGCGATTGTAGCATGTAAATCTTGGTGGGGGAAAAAAAAGATGTGGGATGCATGCCAGCAAAGGCACTACACAACACAACACTACATAATACATTAATTGCACTATAACAGCGACAAACGGTGCCCACAAACGGCCTAAATAAAGCTGTCCCAACAGCAGTCCCAATATCTTACCACTGCTACAACTGGCTATCAGCAGAGCCTTGTCTGGCAGTGAAACAGTTAATTTAGCCTAATTTACTGCCTTTTTAAAAAACATAGCTGATATGGCTGACTTGTTTAAGCAAATGTGGTTTCTAATGACACTTGAGATAGTATACAAACTATGGCATAAGGGGACGACAAGTGGATAAGAGGCAATCCGTAATTTCGATTAAGACATTAATGAGCGAGCTTGGATGGACGTAGTCAATAAAACTATTTGTTTAGCACTTTTGAAATATATAGTTAAAGAATTCAGAACATGGGCCATTCTTACAGTGTTCTCCCTGTACACCAAGTCAGAACCGTAGGAAAAATAAAGGGGGCAAAAAAGCAGACAATGAAAACTCTTGCAATATTACATTTCTCTAAAACAGGTTATAAGCTACATGTGCACCACCACAAGTTAGAACAGTAGGCAAAATTAAGAGGGGTAAATAGACCAAATTATTAGGGTGAGGCACATGGGCTACTAACATCTTACTACACAACATACATATAGTATTACTTTCTTAGCTACAGTATACATATCTCCCTGGCATATTACATAATTTATGCAGCAGCATACAATATAATTTTGGACTCACCTTGTTGTGTTGTACTCACTTGAACAGGAAGGTGGTCATTCGTGGGAAAATTTGTGGGAAAATTTTGTCATCAAAGTCTGGCATTCTCTGGATTTATGGTGCTTTCAAAACAACTGGGAACTTGAAAAAAAACAAGATTGAATCATGATGAAGTCATTGATCTTCAGGTTGTAGCTCGAGAAAGAAGCCGGATTTACATATCCGAGTTGGATGACCGTTCAAAATGTATTTTCCCAGTCGGAGCTAATTTATTCCCGACTTCCCAGTTGTCTTGAACTCAATGCAGTCAAGTTTTTGCAGTTCCGAGTTAACAGTTGCTTTGAGCACGGCACAAATCATACTTCACTGACAGCATGGCCAATGTTGAATGTTTATCATTTTGAACTTGGAAAATAGACCCTTAATCCGAGATTTGGGACCACACAGCCACTAAACTGAATAGCAGGCTAGTGATTGCTTATGAAGTTAGCCATTGTCCCTGATTCCTTCCAAACCACTCATTGTTGAATTTGATGTGTTTATTCTAAAATTTCTCTTCATCATTTCTCTTCATATTACAAGGATTAAAACGGATTTGCCAGTAGATTGTCAACGTGATTCATGATGATGACTGCTATTTAAGATTTTGAAAGTATGATGTTGACATGATCAGTCCAATCAAAGCTACTGTACATAAAACGTGATTTGACGTCATTTTATCTGTGCCAATGACCTTGAGCCTTCTTGGATCGGCACTTCTAATGTAACTCCATGGCACCACACAAGGGGCTAGAATTTTCTAGCTTTCACCTTAGACTTGGTGGTGACGTAGTGTCCCCATGAGTGACAGAACACTGAGCCAATCATGGCACAACGCTTCGTATTTTCTGCTGGCTTGCCCTACCACAACAGTTGAGTCTATGGGGGCGCGATTTCATTATTGGATAAAAAAAACGTGCCCGTATTAAGCGTAATATTTTGCCACGAAAAGATGCTCGACTATGCATATAATTGACAGCTTTGGAAAGAAAACAGTCTGACGTTTCCAAAACTGCAAAGATATTATCTGTGAGTGCCACAGAACTCATGCTACAGGCGAAACCAAGATGAAACTTCAAACAAGAAATGAGCAGAATTTCTGAAGCTCTGTTTTCCATTGTCTCCTTATATGGCTGTGAATGCACCACGAACGAGCCTGCCCTTTCTGTCGTTTCTTCAAGATGTCTGCAGCATTGTGACGTATTTGTAGGCATATCATTGGAATATTGGCCATAAGAGACTACATTTCCCAGGGGTCCGCCCGGTGTCCTTTGTCTAAATTGGTGGGCATTTTCTCCTGGGATTCAGGAGAGAAAGCACACTTCCATGAACGATATATCATCGAAGCGAAATGTGAAAAACACCTTGAGGATTGGTTCTAAACAATGTTTGCCATGTTTCAGTCGATATTATGGAGTTAATTTGGAAAAAAGTTTGGCGTTTTGATGACTGGATTTTCGTTTTTTTTTTGGTAGCCAAACGTGACGCACCAAACGGAGCGATTTCTCCTAAACACATAATCTTTCAGGAAAAACTGAACATTTGCTATCTAACAGAGTCTCCTCATTGAAAGCATCTGCAGTTCTTCAAAGGTAAATGATTTTATTTGAATGCTTTTCTGTTTTTTGTGAAAATGTTGCCTGCTGAATGCTAACGCTAACGCTAACGCTAAATGCTACGCTAGCTAGCTACTGTTACACAAATGATTGTTTTCCTATGGTTGAGAAGCATATTTTGAAAATTTGAGATGATAGTGTTGTTAACAAAAGGCTAAGCTTGAGAGCTAGCATATTTATTTCATTTCATTTGCGATTTTCATGAATAGTTAACGTTGCGTTGTGGTAATGAGCTTGAGGCTGTATTCACGATCCCGGATCCGGGATGGCTAAGTGCTAGAGGCTAAGCTGAAAGACCTGCATTTTTAAGCTGGCTTTATTAACTCAATGATATATATATATATTTTACATTGTTTGCAAACTGATATGTGACACATATTAATGCCAAAATAACATGCAAAACAGGCAATCCCCGCCTGTCGCCACTGCATACATAACTCGCTTTGAGTTTTTGTTTTCCTAAGCTACCTGGCTAAAATGCTTGCTCGCAAGCCTAATTTCCTTTCATAGGCAACAATGCACCAGGCCAGCTAGTTAACATTAGCCTACTACATCTAGCTACATGTTGAACTTCCATCCTCTCAGTCCAGGGGCATAATGTATGAAGTTATGATTGGATCAGAATCGCCATTATAATCATTGGCCAGTACGGAGAATTAAGTAAAACCACAAGTCCAAATCCCTATCTCCATCCATGGCTAATTTAGGAAAGGGATGATTTTTTGCTAGCTAGCCACCAGAGGACAACAACACAATGAGATTAAACTATTCTAGATTTTATCTGTCAATGACATTTGGCTTCTGATGTGATTTGTTTGGTGTGAAGCCAAATTCAAACTGGCTTCCCTTGACACTTTTTTTTTTTGATGCGCCAGGACCATTCACAGCTAAGCTCACTCGGTTCAGGTCAACGCTGATTTGCTCTTATTATTATATTATTTTTTATCAAGGAAGGCCAAAGGCTCTCTGGTTTCCCTTGCATTCAATGATACAGGCGACAACAATGGCATGCTCTTTTTGACCAGACAACATCAGATAGATGCTTTCTCTGGTGAGATACATTCAACCTGTTGCGAATTGAAGGACATTAAATACAGAGAGACGAAAGACACACTCTTTTGTGGAAGCCTGGCTTCCCTTGGTATCCATGAATACATGCCACTGGTTGCACCCCCCCCCCCCCCACGTTTGCCTTCAAAACAGTCTGAATTCGTCAGGGCATGGACTCTACAAGGTGTCAAAAGCGTTCCACAGGGATGCTGGCCCATGTTGACTCCAATGCTACCCAAGTTGTGTCAAATTGAATGGATGCTCTTTGGGTGGTCGACCATACTTGACACGCACAGAAAACTGTTGAGTATGGAAACCCAGAAGTGTTGCAGTTCTTGACACAAACCGGTGCTCCTGGCACCTACTACCATACCCCGTTCAAAGGCACTTAAATCTTTTGTCTTGCCCATTCACCCTCTGAAAGGCACACATACACATTCCATGTCTCAATTGCCTCCAGGCTTAAAAATGATTCTTTATCCTGTCTCCTCCCCTTCATCTACATTGATTAAGGTGCATTTAACAGGTGACATCAATAAGGGATCATAGCTTTCGCCTGGATTCACCTGGTCATTCTATGTTATGGTAAGAGCAGGTGTTCTTAATGTAGAGTCACATTTGTTGAAAGTAAGGAGTATGGGTAGAATTAATTAGTTGAGTGTCTACTAACTGATTTTTCTCTGGGTTTTCTTAAAGAGACGTGGTGTGTGAGGAGACATCGCTGTGGCACTGACAGAACTGACATATGCAGGGATGGACAGGTCAGAAGGTAACATTTCCATGTCTTCTCCTAAACTCGGCCTGACCTCTGAATCAGACCCCTCTGAATGTATTCAAAAATTATTCTTATCTGTGTTTAGCTACTGGGTAGTTCATTGATGGTAATGAACACAAAATATGAGCCATAATCCTTTGTCATGACTTTGTATCATGTAGTATTTTGTTGGTTACTATTTCTAACTGTGTCATAAGTCTTGCTTTGTATATTCTACTCTTCTCAACTCTAAAGGAGATTTTTAACATATGTGATTAATGTCCCTTAAACCAGAATAAGGGATAAGGATAAGGAAGTATTGCAGTCTTTAGGATCAAAGGTTGATTAGCAAATTAAAATGAACTAGTTTCATTCCCAGCCTGCATGCTGGATTGTTTATTTACAACTTAAGTCTAAATCTTTGCTTTTGCCTGTGTGTATTGGTGTATTGAGCTTTCCATTAACAAATCAAATGCCCTTGGTAAGCTGATGAAACAGGTGCTTATTTTTATTTCCCCAGATATCCAACACCTCACCTCCCCAGTGACACGCATATCCTAACTCATCCTCTCTCACATTATGGGATAGTTAAGGTTGGTTTAAACCAGGGATCATACCTTCTCTCCAGACTGAGAGGTGCCAACACAGAGGATCAGTAATGACCTGGATCTGTTTATCTCTCTGGGGCTTGATACACAGTTGATACACAGTTGATACACAGTTGATAGAGGGTTGATAGATAGTTGATACATTGCTTTTTATTTTTTATTTAACCTTTATTTAACTAGGCAAGTCAGTTAAGAACAAATTCTTATTCATAGCTGATAGATAGTTGATACATAGCTGATAGATAGTTGATACATAGCTGATAGATAGTTGATACATAGCTGATATATAGTTGATACATAGCTGATAGATAGTTGATACATAGCTGATAGATAGTTGATACATAGCTGATAGATAGTTGATACATAGCTGATAGATAGTTGATACATAGCTGATATATAGTTGATACATAGCTGATAGGTAGTTGATACATAGCTGATAGATAGTTGATACATAGCTGATATATAGTTGATACATAGCTGATATATAGTTGATACATAGCTGATAGATAGTTGATACATAGCTGATAGATAGTTGATACATAGCTGATATATAGTTGATACATAGCTGATAGATAGTTGATACATAGGCTGATACTGCAGTGTGTGTGTTTAGTTTAGTGCATTAAGATCCTCATTACCTACTAATCTTCTTGGGATCCACATAACAAATCCAAACACATAATAAAGTACAGAACAGACAAGAACAACATAAGATATTACATTCTGTTGATATTACATTCTGTCAGTATGCCACACTGTGGTATACTGATCACGATAGAGGACTATATCTAACTTTCTCTTTAGTTCTCCAATATTACAATCAGTTATTTTAACAGGTTTCTGGCAGCTATGGTTTCAGTCAAAGTTAAGGTTTCACCTTGACCTCATTACTCTCCATGAGTGTAATTTATGTTCCATGTGAAATAAAAGCTTGTTTTTTTCTGTCCCTCACTAGGGCTCTAATCAGGGTTGTCTCATTCTCATATTAGCATGGAGGTGCTAAACTCTTTATCAGGACTAGGATAAGAGGGGTCATTAGAATGTTAATGTCAGAGAGGAGTGTGGAGTCTGGAGCTTCTCTGTGAAAACCTAACTGTGCTGTAAAGTTAAGAAGATGTTGTGGTTATGTACAACAGACATGTTTGTGCTCTGGTTCATGCCCTGTGTTTCATAGTCATGCTAAGTTGTGTGTGAATCTTTTCTCTATGTGTTTACTGATACGTCTGACTGTAGACTTCCTGTATTTCACATAATACTCGTTTTAATATTGACCAACAGAGGTTTCTCTTTTATTGAATTGATCTTGCTGTGTAAATGTTGTCTGGCAGCCTGACTGTGTTTGCATTTATTCTTAAAATGGACTTATAATACTGCCATGCTGAAGAATGACTGTGTTTCATCATCACAAAAAGCGGTGTGAACTGACTTACATGATTGACGTAAAATTGTCTAGACAGAAAAGTACAGTATACATCATTAATATTTCAATACTATTACTTGGTACTTTACTTGCAAACAATACTACTTTACTTTAAATACAGGTCAGGAACAACCAAAGACACAGTTAAGTAGTTAGTTAATATTTAATTATAAATATTAGAATACGTTTTGTATTTACAATGATCGTTGTATGAAATATAGAATTTGAAAGTAAAATAAACGAGTTATATTAACATATAATGACTCTGTAAATCGAAGTAAAAGTTCATTGACTGGACAGTAGATTCTCTTGATGAGGACATCTGTTACATCCAGAAGTCTTGAGCAAAGTTTTGATAATGGTCATCTTTGCTGAATACCTAAAGAAAGAAATGTGTAATTAGTTGACTGGTTCAAATAGGATGTCTAATTCCATTGAATATGGGACTTCATCAAACTGGAACACTGCAGTGAATAATCACTGGTAGTACAGAGACACAATCCACTGTATCACTCACCATATAAATTGACAATTATTTAAACACCTAGTTGTAACTTACAAGTACATTGAATCTGTGCTTTATTGAAATGTGTAGTGGATGGATAATCAGTGTACATACCTGACTTGACTGTGCAGTCTCTGCATACACCGGCGATTCCAACAGAGAATCCATACTTGAGTTGATAACGTTGTCGTTACTGCTGATCGGGTGTCTCTCCATCCCAGTCGTATTGTGGAGTGGGTACGTGGACGTGGCTGTGTGGTGGAGGGTCTGGTGCTGCCCTGCACATCTCCCTATCTCTGCCTCCTCTCTCCAACAGTTCCCCAATGAGGAGGGGCTGAACTGGCACACCTCTTGTTGAGGTGATATGTGGTGTCCTGATGTGTTGAGGTTCAGCTCCTTCCTCTGGCACAGAGCCTCCTCGCTGAGTCCCAGCTGGGCAGACAGGTGGGAGATGTAGCTGATGGTGAGGCGCAGCGTCTCGATCTTGGTCAGAGTCTGTTCAGGAGGAGCCACAGAGGGGGGCAGGTAGGTCCTGAGGTGGTGGAGGGCTTTGGTCAGGTCTCTCATCCTCAGCTTCTCTTTCTCGCTGGCACTCTGTCTCTGCTTGCTGGGGTTCTTGGAGCAGTTCTTTCTAATCCTCCCTCCAGAGAGTCTTCCTTCATCGCTGGAGGACGGGGAAGCGGATGCCTTGGCTCCCCCAGAGTATGTTGGTCTGTGAGGTCCTGTGGCGGTCCCCCGAGGTAGCCAGGAGAGGGAGAAGTCCATGCAGGAGGTCGGTGAGATGATACAGGTCTCTGGAGAAGAGAGGTTATAGAACTCAGAGTCTGAACTGGGATAACTCCAGTGGTACTGCACACCAACACCATAGTTGCTGAGTAGAGGAGCAGAGATATCCATGCTGTGTCCTGTATGTTGAACAGTAGGACTGAACTGAAGAGCTTGGCCTGTGGGCTGGTCATTCAGAGAGCCTTGGTTTTATGCAGGAGTCTGAGGTGTGAAGTGACACCTCCACAGACCCTCTCAGACCATCTCCATGGCCTCCCAGAGCTCCTGGATAGAGAGAGTAGCCACCAGCAGTCTGCTGGGAAAAAATACAACTACTGCTGCTCAGAGAGTGACGTGTCAAATTTGACCCCTCACCAAAACAATAAACAATTTCTCTCTTATAATGTTTTTACCATTGTGGCCTCCATAGTCATCTGTCTTTGTCCCTCATGAGATACATCAGCTAATGATTTGAATAAGGCCACTGTTAATATTCTTTCATTCAGACCGTAGTGGTTCAGAGGCTGAATATTCTGATTGACTGCTTTCATTTTTCATGACGTGGGAAACATTTCCTTCAAACACATTTTATACATCCAAACACATTTTGAAAGCGATATCCATTTGTGTGCGTAAAGACAAATGATTAAATAGACTACAATTAAATAAAATATAAAATAATATTTAAAATTTGTATTAATTGTTTAATATAGGTACAATGCCTTCAGAAAGTATTCACACCCCTTTACTTTTCCAAATTTTAGTTGTGTTACAGCCTGAATTTAAAATTAATTAAATAATCATTTATTTTGTCGCTGGCCTACACCCAACATTATGATTTCAAAGTGTAATTGTGTTTTTCGAAAACATTGTCTAATTAAGTACAAATTTAAAGCTGAAATGTCTTGAAGTATTGAAGTCAATAAGTATTCAACCCCTTTGTTATGGCAAGCCTAAATAAGTTCAGGAGTAAACATGTGCTTAACAACTCATATAATAACTTGAATGGACTCACTCTATGGGCAATAATAGTGATTAACATTATTTTGTAATGACTACTACTCTGTACCCCACACATACATTTACAGTATATGCAAGGTTCCTCAGTCGAGCAATGAATTTAAAACACAGATTCAACTACAAAGACCAGGGAGGTTTTACAATGCCTCAAAAAGAAGGGAAGCTATTGGTAGATGGGTAAAAAAAAATGGACATTAAATATCTCTTTGACCATGGTGAAGTTATTAATTACACTTTAGATGCTGTATCAATACACCCAGTCACTACAAAGACACAGGTGTTCCTAACTCAGTCGCCGGAGAGGAAGGAAACCGCTCAGGGATTTCACCATGAGGCCAATAGTGACTTTAAAACTATTACAGAGTTTAATGGCTGTGATAGGACAAAAATGAGGATGGATCAACAACATTGTCGTTACACCGCAAAACTAACCTAATTGATAGAGAGAAAAGAAGGAAGCCTGTACAGAATTTAAATATTCCAAAACATGCATCCTGTTTGCAACAAGGCACTAAAATAATACTGCAGAAAATGTGGCAAAGCAATTCACTTTTTTTCCTGTATACAAAGTATTATGTTTGGGCCAAATAAAATACAACACATTACTGAGTACCACTCTCCATATTGTCAAGCATAGGGATGGCTGCATCATGTTATGGATTGGCTTGTAATCATTAAGGACTGGGGAGTTTTTCAGGATAAAAAAATTAATGGAATGGAGCTAAACAAAGGAAAAATCCTAGAGGAAAACCTTCGGACCACGCAGCCGTCATACTGCTCAGGAAGGAGAAGCATTCTGTCTCCTAGAGATGAATGTACTTTGGTGCGAAAAGTGCAAATCAATCCCAGAACAACAGCAAAGGACCTTGTGAAGATGCTGGAGGAAACAGGTACAAATGTATCTATATTCACAGTAAAACGAGTCCTATATCAACATAACCTGTCACTCAGCAAGGAAGAAGCCACTGCTCCAAAACCGCCATAAAAAAACAGACTACGGTTTGCAACTGGACATGGGGACAGAGATCGTACTTTTTGGAGAAATGTCCTCTGGTCGGATGAAACAAAAATGGAACTGTTTGGCCATAATGACCATCATTATGTTTGGAGAAAAAAGGGGGAGGCTTGCAAGCCAAAGAACACCATCCCATCAGTGAAGCAAAGGGGTGGCAGTATCATTTTGTGGGGGTGGTTTGCTGCAGGAGGGACTGGTGCACTTCACAAAATAGATGGCATCACGAGGTAGGAAAATAATGTGGATATATTGAAGCAACATCTCAAGACATCAGTCAGGAAGTTAAAGCTTGGTCGCAAATGGGTCTTCCAAATGGACCATGACCCCAAGCATACTTCCAAATTTGTGGCAAAATGGCTTAAGGACAACAAAGTCAAGGTATTGGAGTTGCCATCACAAAGCCCCGAATAAACTGAAAAGGCGTGTGTGAGCAAGGAGACCTACAAACCTGACTCAGTTACACCAGCTCTGTCAGGTTAAGTTAAACATTTTAAAGGCAATGCTACCCAATACTAATTGAGTGTATGTACACTTCTGACCCACTGGGAATGTGATGAAAGAAATAAAAGCTGAAATAAATCATTCCCTCTACTATTATTCTGACATTTCACATTCTTAAAATAAAGTGGTTATCCTTACTGACCTAAGACAGGGAATTTTTACTAGGATTAAATGTCAGGAATTGTGAAAAAGTGAGTATAAATTTATTTGGCTAAGGTGTATGTTAACTTCCAACTTCAGCTGTATATATATGTTTTAATGGTTTGGAGAGCCTTTACCCACGAAATAATGTCTATTGATGAATAACAAAATAAGGTGGTTTTCTTAATCCTGAAAGTTGTCATATTCAGGTCCATGAAATATTGAAAGGTGGGGGAAAAAGTGTACAATAGGGGTTAAACAATAATCCTATAACTCTACCCTAATTCTCACTAATCATGGGACTGTATGACAACGATCCAGTCGTCGTGAACTGTGCGCCAGGCTCCAGGTTTAACCTGCGACGTCTGTTCTGAGTTCCATAATGATTCAAATAGGCTACATGTCCCAAAGTATTGCTCAACGTTGACTAATATGATCCACTAATGCTAACAACCCTCGGGAACAATTTACAAGGACGTGACAGAGGAAAGTAAATTAAACGGAATAGAATCATTCAAAAATACATGAATGTGGCTCTTACTCACGGTGGCTCCCAATAGTGGCTAATATTTAACATATTTAATGATACAAAACATATTTAATGATACAAATTGTAAAATAAACTGGAGAAAAGCCCAGGCATACAATCAAAACGTTCTTAAACGCATACATCAACTCGACAGGTTCAGTCTTACAGAAGCCTATAGCTTGGTCTCCAAATTTCATCCACACAAATTACGAGGGCACACAATTAGAAATCTAAATAACATAACACGTATATTTATAGACTATTTCACTGTGGAAAAGGGACCGCAATGCATGTCATGTTGATATGATTTTCAGTTTTCTTCCATATGGCTGGTTTCACATTCGTCTCCAGAGATCATAAGGAAAATGTGTATTGTGTGTATTTGTGTATTGTGTGTATAAAATGTGTATTTACAATCCCCTTCTCCAAATGGATTACTCATTCTCTATAGATATTATGAAGTTATAAATTACAGTTCCATTTACGCGCGCTTGACTCTGGTCAGAATCTGGGCCTTTGTCATTATAGGGTTCTGTATGTAGATGGGTGAAAAAAATCGATATTTAATCCATTTTGAATTCAAGCGGTGTGAATAATTTCTGAAGGCACTACACATATCGCCTACAGCATGGCAGTTTAAGACCACAATATGAAGAGCCACCAGATCGTAGTGTGTACACTGGTGGTCAGTTTAGAGCAGGGGTAACTCTCTCACAGCCAAGGTGTCACTTGGCACCTGTAATAAGCTCAGCTAAAGACACAGCCACTGTTCTCTGGACTGTGTGAACCAGTAATGGAAAGTCACACCCCACGTGTAACTGGGACTAAAGAGATGGTCAAACACAATTAAGGCCTTTCATAGTTTGCTGTGATTGAGAAACATGCTACAGTATGCTGACACTATGAGATAGTATAACCGACTTATTGAATAGTATGCATACGTTATATTTTATTAATGTTATCTTTATTTAATATGTGGATATTTTCACTTTGAAGGACCAGTCTTGAATCCCCTACTAACCCATATATTAAAAAAATTAACAATATGAGGAATTTCAAAATAGATTGTGATTTTATATGATCAGTTAAAGAACCAATGAGTTGCCCACCTCATGCACTGGGACTGGGGAGGTTTGTGGGGGGTTTCCTTCTTTAAAGTGTGCAAGTGTGCAAAGCTGTCATCAAGGCGAAGGGTTGCTACTTTAAAGAATCAAAAATATGACATTTTTTTTATTGTTTAACACTTCTTTGGTTACTACATGATTCCATATGTGTTATTTCATAGATTTGATGTCTTCACTTATTATTCTACAATTTCGAAAATAGAAAAAATAAAGAAAAACCCTTAAATGAGCCAGTGTGTCCAAACTTTTGACAGGTACTGCAGTTGGCTATATCAGTCCGCTAATACAGGACTATTAAAGGCCCACTACTTTCACTACTTTCACTACTTTCACTACTTTCACTACTTTTATGAATGATTATTATAATTTGTTTAATTCTCTCTCTCTCTCTCTCTCTCTCTCTATATATATATATATATATATATATATAGAATATATATATTTTTAAATTCACAAAAGTAGTGAAAGTAGTGAAAGTAGTGGGCCTTTAATAGTCCTGTATTAGCGGACTGATGTAGCCAACTGCAGTACCTGTCAAAAGTTTGGACACACTGGCTCATTTAAGGGTTTTTCTTTATTTTTTCTATTTTCGAAATTGTAGAATAATAAGTGAAGACATCTGCAGCGCGGGCCCAAACTATTTCCCACAGCTATGTGGGAGAGGCCAGTGGCCTGTGGGGTAGAGGCAGTGGCCATTAGCACCTCATAGTGAAAGCTGGAGCCCGAGCTAGCACCTGTCCTGTCCCCTCCCCATGCCCCCAAAACCTTCAGCCAGCTTGACATGGCCTGAGCCTTCCCAGGGGTGCGCAATCAGCACTCACTAGTTCTCCAGAGTTGTCTAAAGCCGTGAGTCTAGTTTTCGCCATTAAAGCCCTGTTTGGGGTTTTAGAGAAGAGCTGTGATGGATGTTCTCTAGATTCATATTTGTAGCAGTTGACCTCTATCATGTCAGTCAATCAAATGCATTTTATGAAGCCGTTTTTACATCAGCAGGAGTCACAAAGTGCTATACAGATACCCAGCCTAAAACCCCAAAGAGCAAGCAATGCAAATATAGAAGCAAGTGGCTAGTAAAAACTCCCTAGAAAGGCAGGAACCTAGGAATAAACCTAGAGAGGAACCAAGATAGCACGTCCAGTGCAGCAGGTTCCATAGCCACGTGCTGAACAGGATCACAAGATTTAAAAAAAATGTCTTAACCTTTATTTAACTAGGCAAGTCAGTTAAGAACAATTTCTTATTTACAATGACAGCCTAGGAACATTGGGTAAACTGCCTTGTTCAGGGGCAGAACAACAGATTTTTACCTTGTCAGCTCAGGGACTCGATCCACCAACCTTTCGATTACTGGCCCAACGCGCTAACCACTAGGTTACCTGCCGCTATATAGATGTCCGATATAATTGTTAACAATTCTTCATACAATATGCAAACGAAGAAATACAATTTATTCATTCTGTCCCACTTTACCTATAAATATCCACAGCTCCCATTTTTACTCTGCTTTTGGACCTGTGGTCCATGAGGAACTGCCTGGTGAAGTAAGTTGTTTCACACCTCTGGTAGAGTAAACAGCACCACCCACAACCCCCCCCCCCCCCCCCCCCCCCTCCAATGCTCTGTGCTGAGAAGTACCCCCCCACTCAAAATAGGTGAAATGATGGGACCCCTGAGTGGGTTCTATGTCTGACTCAAAACATCTCAACCAAGCGTAAGAGAGCATGTTTCTAATTCAGAATGAATGACTGGTGTGCAGTTCCTCATGTTCCTATTTTACAACTTTCATATCACTGTAGAAACCTGAATCAACCAGGTCTGTCTACCACTCTGTGGCCTATTACAGACTTAATGCCAAGAAGAACAAACCAACCATCGCTCACAGTACACTGATAGATTTATTTTATTTGTTTCATCTTTTCACAGTCACAAAACCCCAAAACAAAAAATATATGCAAAATATTTTTTTCCACGACAGACAATATTTTGAGATAAAAATATAAAAACAAAGAACAAAGTATGGCTTTCTGTTTCACAAAGATGCAGACACAAACATGAATGCACCCAAGAAGTGTATCCATAAGCCAATCCCTTTATAACAGTGATGCTGCTGCTCAAAAAGATGCTTGAGAAAGAAAAAATGTTTTATTGAATCCTCGCATTCAATTAAGGCTGATTTCTTCCTGCAACTCAATTGATAACAGGTATTACACAATGTATAGGAAATAATTATGTATACCTCCATATAATGGTACAGATGTTCTATAGACTAAAGGAAACCAAACCTACACTTTGAAAAAGGATGATGCAACATCACCTTTATTCTTGTTTTGTAGCTTTCTCTATTTTGAAATATGTTATTGTGTGAATATAGTGTAGATACAATAAGGATAGTCAAATGCAAAATAGTGTTTCAACAGCAAAGCTTCAGTTTGTGCAACTGTTAGATTGTTAGTATGACAGAAATAATTGGCAAAAGTCTTGTTTTGTATTGGAAAGAAATGCAATTGGCTCCACAATACTTGACAAGAAACAGCTAAGAAATGCTTAAACTAACTAAAGTGATTGTTAATTCAAGCCGGTACAGGCTACAATCCAGTCAGCTATTTACAGTGACACACACAGACAGCAATCATCATTCAGACGACTTACTTTTTGAACAACACATGAAAGACACAGAAACATTACTAACACACACATGCAACTCAGTCAACAGTTAGCAGAAACAGCACTGTGTGCTTCAGTGAATCTCCTATCACCAATAAGAGCATTTCCCCCACATATTTTAAAACTCATTTTTTCCCCCATATTCCTATGTGGTACCACTTCCACAGAAAAACTAAAGATGTTGTTGCATAGACAACACAAATAAACCACAGCCCAAGTGAGAAACTGAGAACATTTACATCAAGCACACAAACACACTCTAGGACCAAACAGTTTGCTGAATGAAGTTGCAAGTTAGTTTCAATTGGAAAATTGGAATGCAATTTTTTTGGTTTGATTGCAGGTGCATATTCAGCAGGATTACATTTTCAGAGCATGACAGCAAATAAGATTAGAATGGAACGGCCAAATACGTTATCTCCTAAATTTGATGGAGAATACTGCAGTAAATAGCAGTTGTATGCTGTTCCCTAAATGGCAACCTACTGAATATACCCCTTGTTAATGGACTATAACCTCAAACACTCAACTAAAGGTAATGATTCAAAAATACAGTATAGATGTGGTGAAGGATATTTGCTGTCCTCCCACTACATACTGTGGGTTGATTGAAACACAAGACGAGAATACATGGAGGGAATGCTACACTACAGTCAATATAGTTTACATTTTGGAGAGAAGGTAGAGTGTTTGAGTTGATAAGTATTCATTAAGGCAGGGCCAAGATTAAAACAAGTACCTGAATTCAAAATGGCATTGGAGAAAGATTCCCTTGACCAGAAATCTGTTTCTGGTTACCAGTCTCCATCAAGAGGTTTACATATTTTCCCATTCTTATCTTGTGTCGACAATATCGTACATTAATGGGGCAAACTATGGTTTTTAGACCAATAGATAAGGAATTAGAGAAATATTCCCATTTAATCCCAATAATAATTTTGATTTTTGGAGTTGATTTTAAAGCATTTCACTCCAAACACATCGTAGCTAATGAGACAGAACAGACAATGAAGAACACTGTTAGTTAGCATGTAATTAAAGGATCTCTATGTTGGTGGAACAAACTCTTGTCAGCTCCAGGTGGTTACAACCAATCTTGCATAATGCCTGTGTGTCTTCCAGAGGAACTCCGCCTGTAAAGGTGGCTCCTTGCTCCTGTGACCTTTAGCCAGTATGACCTCCTCACTGGAGTATCTTCTCCCGGGTCTCAGGTAGCTTGAGGGCCACCAGACCTCCACACACCAGAGCAGTACAGGAGAGGAGGATGGGGACAACTTTGGTGACCCCCACAAAGGAGGCAAAAATGGAGGTGCCCAGGATGGCCGCCAGCTTACAGAGAGCATTCAACACCCCAAACGCTGTGGCTCTGTGAGAGGAGGTTAGGGACATCGGTTAAATACACCACAGGGGACACAGTGGTGCAGCTGTCTAAGGCACTGCATCTCAGTGCAAGAGGCGTCACTACAGTCCCTGGTTCGAATCCAGTCTGTATCACATCTGGCTATGATTGGGAGTCCCATAGGGCGGCGCACAATTGGCGCAGCCGGGGTAGGCCATCATTGTAAATAAGAATTTGTTCTTAACTGACTTGCCTAGTAAAATAAAGATTGAAATTAAATGTACCATTTTCCATCCATTTTATTCAGTAACTGATGATAATGGGTTGACATACTTTTAACAGTATGAAGCAAATCATACAATATCATATCAACAATCTATTTCCAATAGGCACAATATAATAAATTAGATGGGCCTAGCTAATACATTCATGTCTGATTTCCAGATTGCTGTACTGTACCTTTTGGAGGCTGGGTAAAGTTCCACTGTGATGACCTCAATGCCATTCCATGCTGCCACGCTGACCCCACAGAACAGACATTGCCAGGCTATGATGGCCGCCTGACTGAAGCTCAGGAACAGGAAGAAGGTGCAGCCAGCTGAGATCAGCATGGAGAGGCCTGCAAAGGGAGAAGCAGATTGGGATCATAGTAGGAAACAGTGAGCTCAGTGGCACTGGCACATCATGTGCAGAGGGAGATGGAGCCGTGAGGTGTGCGGTAAGAATCAATCACACTTCGATGTTCCTTGATCATATATCAAGGCTCACACCCTTATAAAACTCAATGTTCATACTTTTCTCATCTGCCAATTGAAGAGCAGAATGTCAGAATAATAGCTGAGCTGCTGCTATACACTCAATCTACACCTGTCACGTCTGCACAACGCATCACCGGGGGCAAACTACCTGCCCTCCAGGACACATACACCACCCGATGTCACAGGAAGGCCATAAAGATCATCAAGGACATCAACCACCCGAGCCACTGCCTGTTCACCCCGCTATCATCCAGAAGGCGAGGTCAGTACAGGTGCATCAAAGCTGGGACCGAGAGACTGAAAAACAGCTTCTATCTCAAGGCTATCAGACTGTTAAACAGCCACCACTAACATTGAGTGGCTGCTGCCAACACACTGACACTGACTCAACTCCAGCCACTTTAATAATGGGAATTGATGGGAAATGATGTAAATATATCACTAGCCACTTTAACCAATGCTACCTTATATAATGTTATTCACCCTACATTATTCATCTCATAGGCATACGTATATACTGTACTCTATATCATCGACTGTATCCTTATGTAATACATGTATCACTAGCCACTTTAACTATGCCACTTTGTTTACATACTCATCTCATATGTATATACTGTACTCAATACAATCTACTGTATCTGCCTATGCTGCTCTGTACCATCACTCATTCATATATCCTTATGTACATATTCTTTATCCCCTCACACTGTGTACAAGACAGTAGTTTTGGAATTGTTAGTTAGATTACTTGTTGGTTATTACTGCATTGTCGGAACTAGAAGCACAAGCATTTCGCTACACTCGCATTAACATCTGCTAACCATGTGTATGTGACAAATAAAATTTGATTTGATTTTCCTACCTGTCCATTATAAGAACCAATACAGTTAAAATCATAGAAACCTATTACCATTGTACTTTGTCCAATACAGACCAACTCACCTATGATTTTAACCCTGCCTATCTTCTCCATGAACAGAGCTGATATGATGTTGCCGGGTAGAACAGCCAGGGACCCCAGGAAGCTGACCAGGTAGATGAGCACATCGTTCTCCTCGTCGATGTCCAAGTGACAACCCTTCTTATTATGGAGGAATGTGGTGTTCTCCAGCCTACAGTCTATGAACCTTTCCTCATACAGATCTGGAGGAAACGTGACAATGCCAACGATATAACATAAATAGTGTACTTGGAGAAACATTAACGGCTTTGCAATTCTCAGTCCACTGGTCAATATGTACTGTCTGTTTTCAGTGAAATATAGCAACGGTAATTGATGATTTTGAAATGCATTACATACTGCATTGTCATTATACATCATTCATTCATATTGAGCAGGACTTGATTTTTGCAAAAGTTCAATCTCTGTTGAACCTTTTTTCATTTTGGAAACATTCCAAAGGGTTAAACTTGTTGACAATGTGGTGCATTGGTTGGCCTACTGTAACACCTCCAGCGGCTCCCACCTGTGTTATAGAAGACAGTGGATCTGATGGTACAGTTCTCAAATATTGTTTCAGTGGACTCGATGTCCTCAAAGTAACAATCTTCAAACAGTGAATCCTCAAACTTAACAGACTTCATCTGTATGTTGATGAACCTAAAGGGATGGAACACAAAAGCATGATTCCTGAATTTTTGATAACTTGGCACATTACATGCTAGAAAGACAGACAGCACAGTCCTTCCTCAATATTGTCTGTATCATTGTGAAATAAGTAATAAGTGCCGTACTTACATAGAATGATATGTTACATTGTGATATTATCAAGAGACATGACAATGATAAATTGTTGTAATACAGTATTACTTGCTGTGGTGTAGTACTTAGAAGGGCCAGAAGGTGGAGCATGGATATTACATACTTGTCATTGATGTATTCTCCCTCTCTGTGGATCTGATTCTCCAGGGAGAAGTTGAAGTGGAAGCGTTCTACTCTCTCTCTGTGGAACACCTTGACTTTGGACTCATACTCCTCTTGCTGAAGGTATTTGATCATGTCAGGGAACCACACACCCAGTCCATAGTAACTGGAATACGATGGTATCAGCGTTATTGGACCACAGTAGACAACATTAAAATACAGTATTTTGGCATCCTAAATGGCACCCTATTCCCTATATAGTACACTGCTTTTGACCAGGGCCCATGGGAGGAATTTGGTGCCATTTGGGACACAGACTGTATCGACAGGTATTTACAATCAGCTGCTCACAGTATACAATCTTTCCTGTTTAGCATCACATATATTGTACATATACAGTGCCTTCGGAAAATATTCAGACCCTTGAATATTTTCACGTTTTGTTACGTTACAGCCTTATTCAAAATGGACTTTAAAAAAATTACATTGTCAGCAATCTACACACAATACCCCATAATGACAAAGCGAAAACAGGTTTTAGAAATTAACACATTTATTTTAAAAAACAAAAACAGAAATTCCTTATTACATAAGTATGCAAACTCTTTGCTCAGAGCAAAAAGGTCGAAGGAATTGTCCATAGAGCTCCGAGAGATTATTGTATCAAGTCACATATCTGGGGAAGGCTACCAAAACATTTCAGCAGCATTGAAGCTCCCCAAGAACACAGTGGCCTCCATCATTCTTAAACAGAAGAAGTTTGGAACCCTCAAGACTCTTCCTAGAGCTGGCCGCCCGGCCAAACTGAGCAATTGGGGGAGAAGGGCCTTGGTCAGGGAGGTAACCAAAAACCCGATGGTCACTCTGACAGAGCTCTAGAGTTCCTCTGTGGAGATGGGAGAACCTTCCAGGAGGACAAGCATCTCTGCAGCACTCCACCAATCAGGCCTTTATGATAGAGTGGCGAGATGGAAGCCAGTCCTCAGTAAAAAGGCACATGACAGCCCGCTTGGAGTTTGCCAAAAGGCACCTAAAGACTCTCAGACAATGAGAAACAAGATTCTCTGGTCTGATGAAACCAAGATTGAACTCTTTGGTCTGAATGGCAACCGTCACGTCTGGAGAAAACCTGGCACCATCCCTATGGTGAAGCATGGTTGTGGCAGCATCATGCTGTGGGGATGTTTTTCGACGGCAGGGACTGGGAGACTTGTCAGGATCGAGGCAAAGAGGAACGGAGCAAAGGGCAGAGAGATCCTTGATGAAAACCTGCTCAGGACCTCAGACTGGGGCGAAGGTTCACCTTCCAACAGGACAACGACCCTAAGCACACAGCCAAGACAACGTAGGAGTGGCTTCCGGACAAGTCTCTGAATGTCCTTGAGTGGCCCAGCCAGAGCCCGGACATGAACCCAATCAAACAGCTCAAGAGAGAACTGAAAATATACCGGACATGAACCCGATCGAACAGCTCTAGAGAGACCTGAAAATAGCTGTGCAGCAACGCTTCCCATCCAACCTGACAGAGCTTGAGGATCTGCAGAGAAGAATGGAAGAAACTCCCCAAATACAGGTGTGCCGGAGGGGATGGCTGCCGTGTTACAGGCTCCTAACCAACTGTGCTATTTTGTTTTGTTTTTTCATATTGTTTAACTCATTTTGTACGTAATGTTGCTGTTACTGTCTCTTATGACTGAAAGAGCTTCTGGATTTTTTCTTTAATGAGTGCGACTCGAAGGATATACTGCTGTGTCAAGACAAGGCCCAAATCCAAGTCATAAGTGTGAAGAAAGACAGAAAAAAAGGGGGAGGAGGACGGGGTGCCTTGTAAGAATTAGACGAGAAGTAGGTTAAGAAGGTCCCCAAGAACATGCAATCATTTAAAACAAACTGGACGATGTACGATTAAGACTATCCTACCAACGGGACAGTAAAAACTGTAATATCTTGTGTTTCCCTGAGACATGGCTAAATGACGACACGGATAATATAGAGCTGGCTGGCTTCTCTGTGCATCAGCAGGACAGAGCAGCTACATCTGGTAAGACGAGGGGCGTGTCTCTTTGTCAATAACTGCTGGTGAGCGATGTCTAATATTAAAGAAGTCTCGAGGTATTGCGTACGGCTCACTAAATCACTGGGG
The DNA here is from genome assembly GCF_057628025.1 of Oncorhynchus mykiss. NCBI lineage: Eukaryota > Metazoa > Chordata > Actinopteri > Salmoniformes > Salmonidae > Oncorhynchus > Oncorhynchus mykiss. Next base: position 23,940,521 of record NC_143022.1, read on the forward strand.
CCAAGCTTCCTGACATCCAGGACCTATATACTAGGCGGTGTCAGTGGAAGGACCAAAAAATCAGCAAAGACTCTAGTCACCTAAGACATAGAGTGTTCTCTCTACTACCGCACGCCAAGTCTAGGATCAAAAGGCTCCTTAACAGCTTTACCCCCAAACCATAAGACGGCTGAACAATTAATCAAATGGCCACCCGGACTATTTACATTGAAAGCTGCTACTCACTGTTTATTACCTATGCATAGTCACTTTACAAATTACCTCGACTAACCTGTACCGCCGCACATTGACTTGGTACCAGTACCCCCTGTATATAGCCTCATTATTGTTATGTCATTTTCTTGTGTTACTTTTTGATTTGATTCAATATTTTTACTTTAGTTTATTTAGTAAATATTTTCTTATCTACATTTCTTGAACTGCATTGTCAGTTAAGGGCTTGTAAGTAAGCATTTCACGGTAAGGTCTACACTTGTTGTATTTGGCGCTTCCAAAGGTGCTTCAACAAATTACTGAGTAAACGGTCTGAATACTTACGTAAATGTGATATTTCAGTTTTTTATTTTTAATAAATTAGCAACATTTTCAGAAAAACTGTTTTAGCTTTGTCATTATGGGGTATTGTGTGTAGATTGATGAGGAATAAAAACAATGTAATACATTTTTGAATAAGGCTGTAACGTAACAAAATGTGGAAGGCACTGTATTTACCTGAAGGCCATGGTGAACCAGATGATTGCCATGAACAGTGTACTCAGTCTCAGCTCAGGTCCCAAGAGAGAAGCAACGTTCTTCAGCACCTGCAATGAAAACACAGCATAGTGACACATCACATACTAATAGCCTGTTGGTGTTAATGTTGGTCTCATTAGTAATGTGTTTGATTTCAGAACATTTTTGGTCCTACCAGTTTGCACAGAGTGAGGGTCCGGACGGCCCACCGCTGCATAGCCGTCCCTGTGGCACTCTGGATCTCAATGAACTCATCCTCCTGGGTCTTAGGAGCCTTGATGTGTGTCACCTGAGGGGAATGAAATTATGTTCACTTTGTTTCATTATATTCTGTGAAGCTGAAAATGCCAAAGCAGCCCTTCAAGCAAGTGTTATTTAGTGGTCATCTGTGATGTTGTCTCTACACACCTGGAAGACCTTCTCAGGCTGGCCCTTTGCCCTCCAGTTGGTGTCATGGACATTCTTCAGGATCATCCAGGCCTCGTCATGTTTGGCATTCTGACAAAGACAGCCACATACTGTATTTCATGTCTGTGCGTTGTTCATGTTTCGTATTATGTTGCGTTTATTTATTAAAAACACTCACTCCCTGAACTTGCTTCCTGACTCTCAGCGCACATCGTTACACTGTAAGTCAAAACCTCCCTATAGTCCACACATTTCAGTTGTGTGTGTTTTTAAACCAAATACATCTGCAAACTCGGTTTGGGGTTTTGTATGAAAATATTGCATGATCAACACCATATGTTAAAGGTCCTGAGTATTACGTTCCTGTACTGTTCATCTTAATCTTAAGAAAATAGATCTTACCTCCAGGAGGAACCTGGGGCTCTCAGGCATGAACATGAGCCCCACCAGGGAGGTGATGGCAGGCAGGGCACAGACCAGCACAAACACCCTCCAGCTGTGGAACTGGAACTCTGTCCCCATGCTGAAGCCCCAGCCTGGAACACAACACACAACCTCAGTCATTATCTCGGTCTCGAGCCCCAGCCTGGAACACAACACACAACCTCAGTCATTATCTCAGTCTAGAGCCCCAGCCTGGAACACAACACACAACATACAACCTCAGTCATTATCTCGGTCTAGATCCCCAGCCTGGAACACAACACACAACCTCAGTCATTATCTCGTTCTAGATCCCCAGCCTGGAACACAACACACAACATACAACCTCAGTCATTATCTCGGTCTAGAGCCCCAGCCTGGAACACAACACACAACCACAGTCATTATCTCGGTCTAGAGCCCCAGCCTGGAACACAACACACAACATACAACCTCAGTCATTATCTCGGTCTAGAGCCCCAGCCTGGAACACAGCACAATACAATACAGCCACCACACAATCATCATCCATTACCTGTGTCTAGACTCTAGAACCTGGAACACAAGCCAAATCACTCCCTGGGTCTATAGGTGTGTTTACAGACTAATATTAGGATTACAAATCTATCAGCCAGTTAATTAACCCAACACATATGCTTAGTCCAGTGGAGACTGCTGAGCTCATAATAACGGCTAGAACGTAGCGACTGGAATGGCATACCATTCCACTTATTCCACTCCAGCCGTTACCACAAGCACATTCTCCCCAATTAAGGTGTCGCCAACCTCCTGTGGCTTAGTCGTGTTACATTACCATAACATCCAATGCAGGGACTGCTGTAGCTGAACTTGGGTGAACTTGCTTATGTCAGCAAGGAGGATGATATTAATCCCAGGTCATGGCCGCTATAGTAAGGGTTGTCTGTTGAGTGTTTAGTATGCAGTATTGTACTGTACCATAGTGAGGGATGATGCCCCAGGCTGTGAAGGAGGCATAGATGCCTCCCACCATCCAGAACATACACAGCCAGCTCAGGTGTTCCCCCCTCTTATCCATCTGAAGGAACTCTGAGAAGTAGGAGTAGACGATGGGGACAGAACCTCCAATACTGAAGGGAGATACAGAGGATTAGTATAGGAACTCATTGACAGATTATGATTGTAGATAACACAAGAGATTTGCTTTTTTATTTCACCATTATGAATCCAGGAAGTCCCTAGATGAATCATCTATTTTTCTAGGAAGAACAGACTTCAGTATTTTTGTAATCAGGTAAGTTTCCGAAAGGTCAGTAGTTGAAGGTCAGTAGTTTGAGCTTCCACTAATATCCAACCATACATAGATACACAATAGTCTAATACACCATGCTCCTCCAGCTGAGGTCTTCTGTATACACAATGTTTTTGCATACGCTTTGACCTGATTCTGGAGTCAGTAAGCAAAGCTTGCTTACATCCCTGTGGAACAATGCTATTCTGAGATAGCACAATGCTGCATTGTTGTAGGTGGAGGAGGAGAGTAGCTCTGAATGTGCTGAACATGGGAGGAAGTGTAATCTAGCACGAGTCCTACAGTAACTACTGCCTCTTCCATGTAGCTTCTTCAGAGGCTGTGACTTTGTAACCGTTACGTTGTTCAAAGTATATTTTATCAGGTCGAAAGGATCATGTTCACTTGTCCTATAGCATCCCAGTCACAACCCTAATTCCTTCAAGTAGAAACTCATCTCGTTTCCCCGCTCTCAATAGATGGGGTCTTTCTTACCCGATGCCGGAGATGAGCCTAAAGAAGAGAAAGAAGCCATATCCCTGGGCGAAGGAGGAGAGGAAGGCGAAGACACAGTTGATGGTGAGTGCCCAGATCAGACACTTCCGGCGGCCCAGTTTGTCTGCCATGCCTCCCCAGATGAACGCCCCAACCATCATGCCCAGGAACACTATCAAACCTGCAGGAGAGAGAGAAAGGCAAGACACAGTCAGTAGCCAGTACAGGTACAGTTCACTAGCAGACATGTATCTAGTGATTTGAACTCAGTGAATAAAGTGGAAGGTAGATTCCACTCAGCACACTTGAGGTGACCATACATTCTGGTGATGCGGTGTGCTTTTATGGATCACAGAACAGTATTTTAGGGACACCTTTGATGACATACAGTATACAGAGTTGTTTTTGAATGCTCAACAACTGCCACAGCATCGGCAGCAATGCTGAAACTGGATATCTGGACATTGGTGCCACTTTGATGTTGTCCACCAGGAGACAGGCTTGTACATCCCTCCTGACAGACAGACAGTGGAGGGCAATGTCCTAGGGCAGTATTGAGAAATCTCTCTGTGTAATACAATACATTTTAACTGAAAACACCCCAAAAACAAACAAAATAAATTGTTGGAATAGTTGTGCATTTGTAAATATATTTTTGTACTCTGCATTCTGACTCATTCTCAAGGCTAGGTCAGAGGGGTAAAATTGCGTTTCTAAGGTAACGACAGACAAAATTTATTTTTGGTCAAATTGAATAGCCTTGAATGGTATTTTGTGAAGCCTTAACAGGTATCATATTTCTATGTCATACCACTTTAAGGACTTTAACCTGTATCAAAAGAAACATAACAGTATTTAATGTGTGCATTTGTCCATCTCTCAAAGCTTGACTTTAACACCTATTTTTTGCATATAATGAATGCTTGCATAAAAAAAAAAGTTTTGTTTAAGTACGCTAAACGCTGACATTTGATATAATCATGAAGGTGTATGTGTAAGGGTTTTCCTGTGGTGAAGGAGAGGCGGACCAAAATGCAGCATGGTGGTTATTCATGTTTTTAATAAAGACAACTATACATGAACAGACTAAACAAAACAAGAAAAATGAAAACCCAAACAGTCCTATCTGGTGCAAACACAGAGACATGAACAGTCACCCACAAAACCCAACACAAAACAGGCTACCTAAATATGGTTCCCAATCAGAGACAATGACTAACACCTGCCTCTGATTGAGAACCATATCAGGCCAAACATAGAAATAGGCAAACCAGACACACAACATAGAATGCCCACCCAGCTCACGTCCTGACCAACACTAAAACAAGGAAAACACACACGAACGATGGTCAGAACGTGACAGTATGTGTTTCTGCCTCAAAGTACAGTATTTTCTAACCTTGGGTAATAAAGCCTATTAATTAAGCCCCAGATAAGTACAGTTGAAGTCGGAAGTTTACATACACCTTAGCCAAATACATTTAAACTCAGTTTTTCACAATTCCTGACATTTAATCCTGTGAAATGTCAGAATAATAGTAGAGAGAATAATTTCAGCTTTTATTTCTTTCATCACATTCCCAGTGGGTCAGAGGTTTACATACACTAAATTAGTATTTGGTAGCATTGCCTTTAATTTGTTTAACTTGGGTCAAACGTTGTGGGTAGCCTTCCACAAGGCCGATCTTTGTCCCCATGTACAGTTGCAAACCGCAGTCTGGCTTTTTTATGGCAGTTTTGGAGCAGTGGCTTCTTCCTTGCTGAGCGGCCTCTCAGGTTATGTTGATATGGGACTTGTTTTGCTGTAGATATAGATACTTTTGTACCTGTTTCCTCCAGCATCTTCACAAGGTCCTTTGCTGTTGTTCTGGGATTGATTTGCACTTTTCACACCAAAGTACGTTCATCTCTAGGAGACCTTCCCGAGCGGTATGACGGCTGCATGGTCCCATGGTGTTTATACTTGCGTGCTATTGTTTGTACAGATGAACATGGTACGTTCAGGCATTTGGAAATTGCTCCCAAGGATGAACCAGACTTGTGGAGGTCTACCATTTTTTTTCTGAAGTCTTGACTGATTTCTTTTGATTTTCCCATGATGTCAAGCAAAGAGGCACTGCGTTTGAAGGTAGGCCTTGAAATACACCCACAGGTACACCTCCAATTGACTGAAATTATGTAAATTAGCCTATCAGAAGCTTTCTGGAATTTTCCTAGCTGTTTAAAGGCACAGTCAACTTAGTGTATGTAAACTTCTGACCCACTTTAATTGTGATACAGTGAATTATAAATTAAATAATCTGTCTGAAAAGTATTGTTGGAAAAATTACTTGTGTCATGCACAAAGTAGATGTCCTAACCGACTTGCCAAAATTAGAAACGAGAAATTTGTGGAGTTGTTGAAAACGAGTTAATGACTCCAACCTAAGTGTATGTAAATTTCCAACCGTAGATATAATTCATGTGCCCATTCAAGTACTGTACATCAGCGGCCTGCTTGACTATTGCAGATGAGAGCACTTTTCTATGCACTTTATTTGTACATCTAAACCATTACTCAGTTTACCTGTAGCCTTTCAACCTAACCCTATCACTGGGGAAGAATCTCCCAAAAAGAACACATTTTACCACCAGCAGCCTGTGCCAAGTGCCAGCGCCTAGCATGGTGGCATGATGTCACTGCAGATGGCAATGCCATGGGGGGTGTGGGTGATGACTGGTATGAGAGCGAAGACTCGGGCCTGCTGTCAACGGATAAACATATGGAGATGAGGATCAATCCCCCAACCTCCTCTCCCTGTAGAACAGTGACAGTGCTGCCACTCTGCCTTCTGATTGGACAGTTTACATCCATTGAGTCAGAATGTTTGCAGTGATCACAGTGAAAGTGTGAATTAGAGGCATCTCATATTTTAGTAGACCAATTGAGGCTGATTGATTATGGTTAGGAATTTAAAATCTAAACCATTGAAGTAAACTGTAGTGTATTCTGTACATTTGGAATGAAAAATGTTGAGGGGCATTGGATAAACTGTAGATTAAATTACCGTAAAGAGCAACATTTAGGGCAAGATGAGATAGTGAATAACTAATAGGATACCTGACTGAATTTGTAATCATGCCACACTTAAACAGAAAAGCTGCTAACTTGTTCTTTTTAAATCTAGATGTTACACAAGATAATTATACAGAACAAAAATATAAACGTAACATGCAACAGTTTCAAAGATTTCACTGAGTTACAGTTCATATAAGGAAATCAGTCAATTGAAATAAATAAATGAGGCCCTATTCAATGGATTTCACATGACTGGGAATACAGATATGCATCTGTTGGTCACAGATACCTTAATAAAAGGTAGGGGCGTGGATCAGAAAACCAGTCAGTATCTGGTGTTGCCACCATTTGCCTCATGCAGCGCGACTCAACTCTTTCGCATAGAGTTGATCAGGCTGTTGATTGTGGCCTATGGAATGTTGTCTCAATCCTCTTCAATGGCTGTGCGATGTTGCTGGAACACCTGTCGTGCATGGTGAGTATGCAGGCCATGGAAGAACTAGGATATTTTCAGCTCCCAGGAATTGTGTACAGATCCTTGCGACATGGGAGCATGCATTATCATGCTGAAACATGAGGTGATGGCGGCGGATGAATGTCACGACAAAGGGCCTCAGGATCTCATCATCTGCATTCAAACTTCCATCGATAAAGTGCAACTGTGTTCATTGTCCGAAGCTCATGCCTGCCCATATCATAACCCCAACGCCACAATGGGGCACTCTATACACAACGTTGACATCAGCAAACCGCTTACCTACACAACTCCATACACATGGTATGCGGTTGTGAGGCCGGATGTGAGGCCCGCCCTCCTTTTGGCAAATCCGACCATGACTCCATCTCGTTGCTCCCCTCCTATAGGCAGAAACTAAAACAGGAAGCTTCGGTGCTTAGGTCTATCCAACGCTGGTCTGACCAATCGGATTCCACGCTTCAAGATTGCTTCAATCACATGGACTGGGATATGTTCCGGGTAGCCTCAGACAATAACATTGACGTATACGCTGACTCGGTGAGCGAGTTTATAAGGAAGTGTATAGGAGATGTTGTACCCACTGTGACTATTAAAACCTTCTCTAACCGGAAACCATGGATTGATGGCAGCATTTGCACAAAATTTAAAGCACGTACCACAGCATTTAATCATGGCAAGGCGACTGGAAACATGGCTGAATACAAACAGTGTAGTTATTCACGCCGTAATGCAATCAAACAAGCAAAGCGTCAGTGTAGAGACAAAGTGGAGTCGAAATTAAACGGTTCAAACAGGTTCTACAGACAATCACGGATTACAAAAAGAAAACCAGCCCCGTCGCGGACATCGACGTCTTGCTTCCAGACATTTTAAACAACTTCTTTGCGTGCTTTGAGGACAATAAGGTGCCACCGTGGCGGCCCCCAAACAAAGATTGAGGGCTCTCCTTCTCCGTTGCCGATGTGAGTAAAACATTTAAATGTGTTAATCCTCGCAAGGCTGCCAGCCCAGACGGCATCCCTAGCTGTGTTCTCAGAGCATGCGCAGACCAGCTGGCTGGTGTGTTTACGGACACATTCAATCAATCCCTATCCCAGTCTGCTGTCCCCACATTCTTCAAGATGGCCACCATTGTTCCTGTTCCCAAGAAAGCTAAGGTAACTGAGCTAAATGACTACCGCCCCGTAGCACTCACTTCTGTCACCATGAAGTTCTTTGAGAGACTAGTCAAGGATTATATCACCTCCACCCTACCTGTCACACTAGAACCACTCCAATTTGCTTACCGCCCTAATAGGTCCACAGACGATGCAATCACCATCACACTGCACACTGCCCTATCCCATCTAGACAAGAGGAATAACTATGTAAGACTGCTGTTTATTGACTACAGCTCAGCATTCAACACCATAGTACCCTCCAAACTCATCATCAAGCTTGAGACCCTGGGTCTCGACACCACCCTGTGCAACTGGGTCCTGGACTTCCTGACGGGCCGCCACCCAGGTGGTGAAGGTACGAAACAACATCTCCACCGCTGATCCTCAGGTGGAAAGTTTTAAGTTCCTTGGTGTACATATCACCGACAAACTGAAATGGACAGTGCGCAACAACACCTCTTCAACTTCAGGAGGCTGAAAAAATATGGCTTGTCACTGAAAACCCTCACTAAACTTTTACATGTGCACAATTTATCACCGTCTGGTACGGCAGCTGCTCCACCCACAACTGCAGGGCTCTTGAGAGGGTGGTGCGGTCTGCACAACGCTTCACCGGGGGCAAACTGCCTGCCCTCCAGGACACCTACAACACCCGATGTCACAGGAAGGCAAAAATGATCATCAAGGACAAATAACCACCCGAGCCACTGCCTGTTCACCCTGCTTCCATCCAGAAGGGGAGGTCAGTCCAGGTGCATCAAAACTGGGACAGAGAGATTGAAAAACAGCTTCTATTTCAAGGCCATCAGATTGTTAAACAGCCACCCCTAGCACAGAGAGGCAGCTGCCTACCTACAGCCTTGATATCACTGGCCACTTTAATAATGCCACTTTAAGAATGTTTACATATCTTGCATTTCTCATCTGTATATACTGTATACTGTATCCTACACTATCTATTCATTAATATCTATTGCATCTTAGCCACTCTGTCACTGCTCATCTATATATTTTATACCAATATATTCGTATCCTATTCCTTTACTAGATTGTGTGTATTAGGTTTTGTTGTGGAATTTGTTCAATATTAGGTTTTGTTGTGGAATTGTTAGATAATACCTGTTAGATACTGCTGCACTGGCGGATCTAGAAGCATAAGCATTTCGCTACACTCTCAATAACATCTGTTAACCATATGTATGTGACCAATCAAATTTGATTTGATTTGGACATACTGCCAAATTCTCTCAAATGCCATTGGAGGAGGCTTATGGTAGAGAAATTTGCATTACATTTTCTGGCAACAGCTCTGGTGGACATTCCTGCAGTCAGCATGCCAATTGCACACTCCCTCAAAACTTGAGACATCTGTAGCATTGTGTTGATCATTACACATTATATGATTAGACAGCATGATCATTACACAGGTGCACCTTGTACTGGGGACAATTAAATACTACTCTAAAATGTGCAGTTTTGTCAAACAACTGTATGACAAAACTGCACATTTTAGAGTGGTATTTTATTGTTCCCAGCACAAGGTGCACCTGTGTAATGATCATGCTGTTTAATCACCTTATTGATATGCCACACCTGACAGTTGGATGGGTTATCTTGGCAAAGGAGAAATGCTTAATAACATGGATTTAAACAAATTTGTGCACAAAATTTGATATAAATAAGCTTTTTGTGCATATGGTAAATTTCTGGGATCTTTTTTTTCAGCTCATGAAACATGGGACCAACACTTTACATGTTGCTTTTATATTATTGTTCAGTGTATGATCCAGCTTATCCTGTATCCTCTGAGTTCCTAAAAGTTGACTCCACCCTATTTATTCAATTCAATTTCATTCAATAATATATATTTTTTAATTATCCCAGAAGGGCAATTACTTTGTCTATGTGAGTCAGTCTGAGATCTGAGGGCTACAGAATATACAGTGCTGTGAATAAAAGTTGCTCGTGATTGTGATTGACAGAGTGTAGTTAGCCAAAGGGAAGTGAAGCAGCAGGCAAACAGTATGTATCCTAGACACAAGGTCAGTAGAGTGGCTATTGATCTCATCTCCTCAGCCACCTGCTGACTCAGTACTATCAACCAGTACAGCCGGATGGGCTGCTGGGCCGCTGAGGCTGGGAAGGCTGTGGAGAGGGAGAAAAAACTGCCCTCTCATTCCAGATACTTGTCTCCTTGGACAGCTTCCACCCACAGGTTTCAAAGGTTTCAAAGTGGTGTCTGACTCCACCACTGCACTAGAACAATGTGTCCAACTCTTCAAAGAAGTCCTATTCTCAACCCCATTTTCTCAAGTCTAGTTTGATATATCTCTGTCAGTTCTTATAGATATGTAAACTTTCATCTAGCCTTTGAGTAGAAAACTTTCAACATTTGGATGCCCCTTTTTGTGTTGCAATATTCTACGGCAGTCTCTGAGAGCAACTTTTGCATATAGCTAGCTGCTTATGTTAGGGTGGAACGGAGAGAGAACCACATTTCCCTCAGACATGGGCCTACAAAATACTGCATAGTCTCAATCAGTGTGATTGGTGGCATGCCGCAGATCGCTCCAGTTGCCAAACTCGTGTTATTTGCCGTGGAGAAACAGATAATCAATTTTTCCCCTGCTTCACTAAGCAGGAATATATTGAAGTAAAGTAGAGCATAAAAAGCATCCAGATTCATCTTGAAATCAACTGTGCCATTAGCTTATTTGAGAACTTTTTTAATTTACGGAGCACTTAAGTACCTGCCGGCTAGTATTGACTGCAAGGCTGCTATTGGCTGGAACCATCCCCAAGACAATCCACAACTTAGCTTTGATTTTTTACACAGTTTGCACTGATATCCACAGAATGTCGTGCAGGGACTGACTTGTGTCCTCTGATGAATTCTTTCATTTGGTATCAGAACTTTAAGTAAGACATTTTGAAGATATAACATTATTATTTTCCCAATACAATTCAGACTCTTAATTCAGCATCTTAATTCAGCCTCTTATTCCTTTTTCCCAGAATGAATTGACCAAGACGTTATACAAGACAAGTGTTAATATGGGTTGTATGTCTTCCAACAAGTGTTGGCATTTAGCCATGACTCACCTAGCATGCCTTTCTCTCCATTGGATAAGCACATGTCCTTCTCTGCGCTGGGCAGCACGAACCCCACCACAAAGCACTCCACCCCGTCAGCCATGAGGGCTAGGCCCAGCACTATAAACAGGCTCCACTGGAACCGTCCATGCCCACAGTCCTCCATGATGTCCTCATACTGCTCAGCCAGCTCCTCCAGCTCCGTGGCCCCTGCCTGAGCCTGCCTGGCCTTGGCCCTCGCTGCCCTCTGGGCCGCCTTCACCTCGTCAGGGTGGGGGATCCCCTGGTACTCCCCCTCGTACATCTGGTCCTCGTCATCATGGCCCTCCGTGGCATCGCTGGCTGCATCCTCCTCCTGAGGGTAGGACTCGCCCTGGTAACCGTAGCCCTCCTGGTCTCCTCCCTCTCCGTAGGTGCCGTAGGGGTCACCTCCTCCTTGGTGGTACACATTGTTCTGGTAAGGATCAGCCATGCTATCGCTGAGACGTTACAGCCAAGTCAGCACTGTTGCAGTAAGATCCTTCAGGTGATTCTGACTAGATTGGCATAATTCTGGGCACCTTGGTCCGGTGTTCTGCTCCTTATGTGTTCTGGTATTCCAGGTGCTATGCTGTCGCTGTTTCTTGTTCCTGTTCTGCTAATCTGAGGAGGGTGTTGTTCAAGTAATCTTTTGAACAATACCTGGACTGGAACAATAATGATTGTTTTCGAATAACTACCTTTGACTGTTCAGTTCTTCACAAGGCCTCATGCTGAACCTGAAAGAGGAAGTTTATTCAGTTATGCCATCCAAATTTCTTATGATTGATAACAAAATCAATACTCTGTTGATTTACTCAGAAAACATGGGAATGTTTCTTCATTTTGAATAGATTTGACTGGGAGATGACACTAGAACTCAGACATACTGTATATTATTGGGATCTACTGCACATGGCATTGACTGTATCTATCCATTGGGTCTCAGCGACAGCCCTGATATCTGCCTGCTCTTCTCTCTTAAAACAGAAGAAATAAAACAGTTATCCTGCACTTTCGTTTTCAATCTAATTTGTTACCACACAAAAGGCTTATAATGAGACGATTTCTGTTGTTCTAATGCACTCAATACTGAAACACCTACTGAAATTGAATGAATATGCCTCAGGGGGTTAATTTTTTCACTGGAACAATAAAATATTTCCTTAACATGATCAATTTCAATATGTTCCTTAGAGAATTCCTATTGCTACTTATACATGTCTTTACCAACAATAAGTTACCCCAGGTCATAGACTAGATGTATAATGTAATAACCTCTCAGACCATTCAGCTAACACTTAAACACAACAATGACAACAATAATAAGGCACCCCATACCTGATGAGCCTTATAATTGTGTAATTATATATATCACTTTCACAATTTCTCTGTACAGTTAATAAATTAACAGGCTGGGTTGTGGGACAGTGGATGCGCACTGATAATTCTAATGGAACTGTTAACATGCATTACCCGGAGAATGCGAGGATTGTGGTGCTATTACTCCCTGCTTTCAACCAATCAGCCTCCAGGATCCAAACAACCGTTTTATAATTGTAAATGATTCTAAAGTTTCATATGGTGCAGATTGGAATCTAGATTCTTGTTAAACCTCTGAACATTCATTCTGATATTGAGATCAGCGGAACCCTAACGAATCTCCCCCACTAATCCACCCCATAGCAGTGCTCTTTAAATCTCTATAGCCAGAGAGCAGTGAGGGAGGGAATCCACACTGTCACAGTCACAAGCAGGCCTTTTCCTCAGCCCTCTCAAACACCAAAGAGCCTGGTAATGCTACAAATGAGATTCGTCTCGCCCTGGGCGACGCTGGCTGGCTGTCACTAGTCTCTCAACTGGCTCTCTGGATAGGATGCCTCCACTCCAACTTCCCCCTCCTCTCTATCACTTGTTCCCACCATGTCACTACACTGAGATGACACTATGGCTGCTGTCAAGGAAGTGTTGCCACATGGGCATCAGAGTCTAATCATTCATCTGGTAGGAATGAGGCAAATGTGACTCACTGAGAATTATCTCTACTTTTTGAATCTTTTAGAAGTTTTGTGAATCTACCCCACTACATATTCTATATCAGCCAACCTTTGAGTATTTAATAGCCTATTTTGTAGTGGTAGTCAATGAGAATAGGATTAATTTGTTTCTCCATTGTAATCATGGTGTAATGAGGGACACCGGAAGGTACATGGGCATCTTCTTGGATTCATTAAACGGATAAGGAGTCCCAGGAGGCCAAGCCAGGAACTGCGTGTGTGTGTTTGTGCGTGTGTGATGATGATTCCCTGGATCTACACTACATGACCAAATGTATGTGGACACCTGCTCGTCAACTATCTCATTCCAAAACCATGGGAATTAATATGGATTTGGTCCCCACTTTGCTGCTATAACAGCCTATACTCTTCTGGGAAGGCTTTCCACTAGATGTTGGAACATTGCTGCGGGGACTTGCTTCCATTCAGCCACAAGAGCATTAGTCGGGCACTGATGTTGGGCGATTAGGCCTGGCTCGCAGTCTGCGTTCCAATTCATTCCAAATGTGTTTGATGGGGTAGAGGTAAGGGCTCTGTGCAGGCCAGTCAAGTTCTTCCACAACGATCTCGACAAACCATTTCTGAATGGACCTCGCTTTGTGCATGGGGGCATTGTTATGCTGAAACAGGAAAGGGCCTTCCCCAAACTTTTGCCTCAAAGTTTGAAGCACAGAATCATCTAGAATGTTATTGTATGCTGTAGTGTTAATATTTCTATTCACTGGAACTAAGGGGACTAGCCTGAGCCATGACAAACAGCCCCAGACCATTATTCCTCTCCACCAAACTTTACAGATGGCACTATGCATTGGGTCAGGTAGTGTTCTCCTGTCACCCACCAAACCCAGATTCGTCTGTCGGACTACCAGATGGTGAAGCATGATTCGTCACTCCAGAGAATGCGTTTCAACTGAGTCCAATGGCGCCGAGCTTTACACCACCCCAACAGACGCTTCGCATTGTGCATTATGATCTGAGGCTTGTGTGTATCTGCTCGGCCATGGAAACCCCTGTTATGAAGCTCCCGACGAACAGTTCTTATCCTGACGTTGCTTCCAGAGGCAGTTTGGAACTTGGTAATGAGTGTTGCAACCGAGGACAGATGATTTTTAAGCGCTACAGCACTCGGCGGTCCCATTCTGTGAACTTGTGTGGCCTACCACTTCACGGCTGAGCTGTTTTTGCTCTTAGACGTTTCCACTTCACAATAACAGCTCTTCAGTAAGGCCATTCTACTGCCAAGGTTTGTCTATGGAGATTGCATAGCTGTGTGCTCGATTTTATACACCTGTCAGCAACGGGTGTGGCTGAAATAGCCAAATCCACTAATTTTAAGGAGTCACACTTTTGTATATATAGTGCATGTCTTCCTCTCTGACATCTAATCAACACTTCCCATCCTCCTTCACACACACCCACCCACCCAGCCTGGCTGCCTTCAGCAATACAGCAACATTCTCTCACCTCTCCATGCAAGCACTCTAGTTCACACAGCACTCATGCACCAAGGCCCTTCTCTCTACAAAGAGGAAATGAATGGCAAATTGGATGAGAACAGGGAGCAAAGAGGCGCAAAGCAATACCTGTGACAGATTGGAGGGTTGTCCTGTATGATACAATCATACTGCATGAATAGAATAGGGGTTCAGGAAAAGAAGACTGCTTATGCCATGAGGTATAGTATCATTAGTAATGCATGGGACGAGAGCTCCCCAAGGCATTGTTCTCACTAGTTTGAAAAGGGTTGTCTGAGTAAAATCAATTTATAATACATTTTGCAGCAGCTGTTCCCCCTGCCCAATTCCATAGCTGTCGGAATGATATTGTTTGTCCATCTGTGTTTAGTTTAAATCTGGAATCCTTAGTTGCTACATACATTTTTGGACTCATAAATTAATTATATATACCCATTTATTCTTAAATGCCTCATGAGCTAATTTAACTGTTGTACGCATCAGAACCCAAAATAAGATTGTTTACAAACCTTGTAGTAAACCAATGTAAATGTAAACAAACACTGTATAGCCTCAAAGCATAGTTAAAACTATAATTTTGATCTCATGGATGGTCAGTCCTTGCATCCAAACCTCTGTCTATGAATTAGAGAGCTTTTTCCACATACTTTTGGTCATGTAGTGTATTTTGTTTAATATTGCAGTGGCAAGACCATGAAGCACATGGGATATGGGCCTTGAAGTTCTGCAGCATTGCTGGTTTTCCTCCTGCCCATCTAGGCTCTTAATAAGGGACTGTTTCAGACCCCAGGTGAGTGGGCTCTCTAACCAATCGAATATACTGTGGAGTACAAAACTGAATATCTATCAATTATCTGTGATGTAGAAAAGAAAACCAGCAGCAGCTTGAGACCTGGATTTGAATAACACTGATGTAGGATATATATTTTCCTTCTTCTATTTCTCTTCATAAAGTGTGAAAATACATACTGAAAGCCTTGGCCCTGCCTCTATACTGCTAAACCTACTCTAGTGCCACTTCCTTGTTTGTTGACTAAGACAAGTGAAGGTCACGATGCCCATATGGACTTGGCTCAGGGAGGGAATCACTTTCAGCACGGTTGCCAACTCTACCTGATACCCTGTATTCTGAGATCCCAGAGAGATGAGCGGTTCCTTTCTGAGACAGAACAGGTATTGGACAGAGAGAGGGAAAAAGATCAGTAGCTAACCCATGCTCTGTTCGAAAAGTACTGGTAGCAGAGTACAATACAATGAGGTGTAAATGGTTGAATTCACTGTCGGATAAAGACTGCAGGACAGGCCAGTAAAACATTTGATCAAACACAAACGTATGGCATGTGAGAACCGTGTAGGACAGGGTTACTTAACTCTTACCCTATGAGGTTCGGAGGCTGCTGTTCTACCTGATTATTAATTGCACACACCTGGTGTCCCAGGTCTAAATCAGTCCCTGAAAACATTTAATGGAACTGGCTTCGATGTCCAGGGTTGAGTTTGAGGTGTGTACGAGTCCAGCACTGTAGGTCAGCGTTTCCCAACTCCGGTCCTCCAGTAACCTCAACAGGACACATTTTTGCGGACAAAACACCTGATTCAACTCATTGAGGACTTGATGATTAGTTGACAAGTTGAATCAGGTGTGCTTGACTGGGGCTACAACAACAATGTGTGCTGTTGGGGGAAACACTGCTGTAGATAACGGCCTTTTCTTGTTTTGGTTTAAATGTGGTTTAAAATAATATGTTTTAGTCTATTTCATTTATATTATGCAGGGAGCACCATGTAAAGACAGCTTAAATTTCAGGCTTGCAGGAATCTTACTACACAGCTACATTATGTTTGAATGAATTATTCTGTTCTCTTGTGATGACATGATGAACGGAAGGCACTCTAACACCAGGGAGAGGGCACAGACCTCTGGAGGGAACCAGCAGCAGGGAATCAAAGATTTGAACAACTCATTGAATAAGCAATAGACTGTCAATAACAGTAGTGTCATAAAGTGCCACAGGAAGCTTGACACAGGAGGCTGTCTATGGGAATCGAATCATCCTTGAGCAAGGTGGAACACTTTGCAGGTAGCCTAGAGATGTGCTTTTCAAACAGCGATTCCTTCTCACCAATGTCTGAACAATATTTGACTTTATGTGGGAAGCAGCAACATTAGAAATATCAACAAAATGCAGAATAGTAGGTGATTACTAAAGCACAGAGTGGAATATTATACTGTGTTACTTGCGCCAGTCCAATATAATATGTGCTTTCAACTGCCCAGGAATTGACCACTGAATGGAGATTGCTTTGAGGCATATAGACACTATAACAAAATCTTCTACGCTATTATAGAGCTGAGGTTACTAGAGTGTGTCTAAGAACATTTGCGTTTATAGTTCACTAAATATTTCAGTTTTATATGATAGTTTGCAGTTTTTCCTGCCAAATCACCAGCAGGTATCAGGAGAGGTAGGCTTTATCGACAGTGTGAAGTGACAGCATGGAGTGGATGATTTAGAATCTATAGCCTTTTGAATGTGTTGGTAGGGAAATCATATTTTGTGGAGCGATCAAGTGCTCTTTCATGATGTTACTCAGACTGTGTAATAAATTGCAAATAAAGGTTATGTGATAATCAGCTGAGCCCATCCAGTGCTGTGGTATTTAGTTTAAAGGATATATATCAAACGGATCTCTCTACCATTTGCTATGAAAACATCTAAAGCACATTATTTTGAGTGGAGCATGACATGAGAAACAACAGTTTCTTTACACAGACACCATTTCATGCACACTAAGCCTCCTTCCAGAAATTGAGTGAAAAGGCCATTCTATGGTGAAGGATATCATGGTGGATGTCTGAAGTGAGCTTGGTAAATGAAGGGCCATTACTTGATGATGATTACTGTGTATCATGGTATTGGCTGTCTGTTTCTGCTTCAGTAATGACTACAATTCAGGAAAAGTGCTTGTGTATTTTATAGACAATGGAAAGGGCAATAAGGAGCTCCCTTAAATCATATTGGAATATCCATCTACATATATATTTTTCTTTATGCTCATCTACATTTTCCAGAGGCAGAATGCCAGAGTGAATATGAGGTTTATGTATTGATATTGTTTCTTCTGATGAATTTAAGTGATTCAGGCAGACACTCCCTAGGCTACATACAGACTGCTCATACACTGCGTGTACAAAACATTTGGAACACTTTCAATGACAGACTGACCAGGTGAAAGCTATGATCCTTATTGATGTCACTTGTTAAGCCTTGAGACAATTGAGACATGGATTGTGCATGTGTGCCATTCAGAGGGTGAATGGGCAAGACAAAATGTTTCAGTGGTTGTAGGTGTCAGGCGTACCGGTTTGAGTGTGTCAAGAACTGCAACGCTGTTGGGTTTTTCACACTCAACAGTTTCTGTGTGTATCAAAAATGGTCCACTACCCAAAGGACATCCAGCCAACTTGATACAACTGTGGGAAGCAATGGAGTCAAGATGGGCCAGCATCCCTGTGGAATACTTTTGACACCTTGTAGAATCCATGCCCTGACGAATTGAGGCTGTTCTGAGGGCAAAAGGAGGTGCAACTCAATATTAGGAAGGTGTTCCTAATGTTTTGTACACTCATTCTATATTTTTTCCTCTTCAGAAAAAAATGTAATATTTAACACATGAACATTGGATGAATCTGACACAAACAAACAGATCAAGTAAACTCCAGTATTTCTACACCAGAAAGTGAGTGGTGTGTAGGTAGTTTACTAGAACCGACCTGGAGCTGATTACCACCACAGTACAGTGATTTCCTTGCTTTCCTTGCGCCACCATTTTATTGTCTGTGAGCTGAGTTTGTGCCAGCCTCCCTCCCAGTGTAGTCTCACCAGAGAGGACAGTCTCTGTTTCCTGACACTGAGCACCACCACGACTACACCAGGTATAGACATCCTGAGCGAGACATTCTGGCACAGGATAGGCACGAGTCACAACTTCCACTCCAGATGCCAGAGAATTATACCATTATAAACTGGGTGGTTCAAGCCCTGAATGCTGATTGGCTGACAGCCGTGCTACTCCGTGTTGCGTCGTGCCTAAGAACAGCCCTTAGCCATGGTATATTGGCCATATACCACACCCTTATTCCATAAATAGACTCTGTGGCAAAAGCTACATTTTGTTTGGGGTCTATAACATTATAACACTATAATGCTATAATAGCTGACTCACCAGGTTATGCCCTGCCCACTGGGCACAGACGTCAATTCAATGTCTATTCCACGTTGATTCAATGTAATTTCCTTGAAATGACGTGGAAACAATGTTGATTCAACCAGGGCGTGTCCAGTGGGTGAGCAGTGATTCTGATATGCTGGTGTATTCATAATATACACTATTTGTTCTGCCCTCTCATTATTAAATCACGTTATGAGATGATGTGATGATTTCAGCCTGCATCATATACATTTGCATCCATGAGGTTTGACCTTTCTCTGCATGTCTAAGGGGATGACTCCTCCAAACATATAACAAATCTATTGCAATCAAAAGTATTTATAAAGCCCTTTTTACATCAGCAGTTATCACAAAGTGCTTATCCAGAAACCGAGCCTAAAACCCCAGAGAGCAAGCAAAACTCCCTATCTAGGCTACGGACGGTCACTCCCTTGGTACCTGCTGCCTACGTTGGCTACATCTGAGGGAAACTGCAGGCGGTTTGTAGGCATGAATCTGTGTCAACCTGGTACATACAAATGGTCTCTGTTTCCATGGTCAGGATTCTATGGTTTCTCCTGACTTTATGTAAGTGAGTGAGTAGGAATGTGATCTAGGATCAGTTTTTCCTTTTAGATGACACCATGAATAAGATTACATGGACAGGGGTGACCTGATCCTCGATTTTATATTTTATGTTCCTGGTGTTGTTCTTTAAGGGAAAGTTCACCCAAATTACAAAGTGACACATTGGTCTCCTTACCCTGTAAGCTGTCTATGTACAAGGTATTACAGCAATCCATGCTTTGGTTTAGTTTCCCTGGCAGTGGCTGGCACCGTTTGCTAATGCTAACGTTTTAGCATGTGTGGCACAAATCCCATTCAAATTATGGGACCGATATTAGCATTTCATCGCAACATGTTCAAATCATCTAAAAGTGTGATGATGAGGAGGTTTTGTCTTGGGCAGTAGTACATCATTACTGCCTCAGGGATCAAAGGACCAGAAACGGGCATAATGCAGATAATCAAGTAGAAAGGCACATGAGAACCAGTGTGGAGCTACAGCCACAGCACAGCAGAGAGCACTTGGGTGCTGCATCAGGTCTGCACACATGATTGTGGCAACCTTAATAATACAGTAGCAACCTTCTCTAACAACCTCTGTGTCTGCCCCCTGACTAATCAGGCCACATCAATGTTTGAGGAAAAGGTTAGTCAGCCAACATGAACCATGGGAAGCCAAATGTCATACATGACATATTGATGATATCTGAACAGGTATAGATATAATTCTCAGTTTGTATGTGTAACAACTTTCACTAATTGGCAGGCATGCAACGCATACCCAAAATCTCCATATTTAACAAAGTAAGAAGTCTTTATAGGGTGTGTGTCACGGTGATTATTGGCATGGTTGGATGGAATATACATGTTGACCAATGAGACTGGTGGTTGGCTGGAACTAACACAGTGCACAATCTGTAATCCCCCACTTTGACATTAAACCTCAACCAGCCCACTTATTCTCAGTGACTGGACTGACCCCCCCCCCCCCCCCCCCCCCGCCCCACGATCTGTGTCCAGCTCTTTCTCTCTCTAACCCACCCTTATGCTAATGCAGAGAGAGAGAGGGAGAGAGAAAGAGAGAGAAAGCGTGTGTGAAAGAGACAGAGAGAAATCAGACATTGAGATCGGCTGCCCCGCAATTGAATCTTGCTGAAGACTGCAGAAATGTAATTATGTCCAGCGCTGCTCCGAAAGCTTTAGATTATTGTTCCAGCAGCAGAAAAACAGGGCCAAACATAAAAGATGCAGCACTCCATGCTTCGATGTCAACACTGAACTGATAAAGTCAGGAGTGAAGGATGGCAGGAGGAGACCTGGCTTTTATTGCTGTGTATGAGAAGGAAATGAATGTCTGGCTGAATGAAAAAACAATCCCTCCCTTTCATTGGTGTCTTTCTACACACGAGTAGGCTGGTTTTATTAGAGCACGTTGACACCTCTATTCCTTGACTGGATCTAATCTCGACATTAGTTGTTGTAGTCTGGGAAATGTGAAATTTACCCTGAAAAGTGGCATAGGAGGCCATTCGTAACTCATCTCAAACCAGGTTGTCAATTTTCACCAGTTTTCATTGTCTCGGTCTGAAAACAAACAAAATAAACTCTGTCTCATGTGACCATCCTCACTCTCGCTCTCTCTCTCTCTCTAGTCAGAGGACAACACTTCTCCCATGATCCAGAGTCTTTCAGGTTGCTGCGCCGCCTTGCCCATCCTGCCTTGGTTCTCTCTTTGCTGACGCCATGCCCAGCTGGGAGTTGCATAACACTAGCTTGTGCCTTTCAGTTGGGTAGGTACTCTATCCAGAACCATAAAAATCTATCTATGGCGTCTATGGCGTCTATCTGGTTTCGACTCCATCTATTTGGCTTTGAGTCTGTCTACCAGGCTTTGACTCCATCTATGCCTTCCTCTATCATGTATCAATGTATATCTCCAAGGCCATTAGAATAATATATATGGAGGACACTATAGGACTATGAGGTTCGTTTGGTTGGAAAAATACAGTACTTTATAGAATGCTTCGGAAGTTGATTTAAAACATCTCGTTAAACTGTTACTAGGCAGGTTTCCATTGACCCAGGTTTATTCGACAAACACAATGTCGCAAAAAAAATCATTGCGACATGTGTAATGGAAACAGCAGATATAGGATACATTTTCTAAAGATCGACCACATTTCTATCTGTTCGAACATGGGTGGATTTTTCTTCTGTAGAAAAATCTGTAGAAGAACTTTCTTTATTAAGACAAATGATGATGGAAACTTTTTTTCGAATAAATTATGATTGGCAAATAATAATGAAGGTAGCCTACGGGCACGTGATGTCACCACATAACTATAAAGCTCCACCCCAAAATTAATTGTAAATGCCTACTTCTTGCAAAAATCAATTTTCAACTATAAAAATTATGTTTCTTTGAAGGAAATGGATTGTCCTTACTTTCAAGAATACCTGGAATTCTTCATCTTACTTTTCTGGTTGGTTGGCACGTTTCACCATCTAATTACTTCAGATCTACAGGAGTGCACGTTTCACCATCTAATTACTTCAGATCTACAGGAGTGCACGTTTCACCATCTGATTACTTCAGATCTACAGGAGTGCACGTTTCACCATCTAATTACTTCAGATCTACAGGAGTGCACGTTTCACCATCTAATTACTTCAGATCTACAGGAGTGCACGTTTCACCATCTAATTACTTCAGATCTACAGGAGTGCACGTTTCACCATCTGATTAATTCAGATCTACAGGAGTGCACGTTTCACCATCTAATTACTTCAGATCTACAGGAGTGCACGTTTCACCATCTGATTACTTCAGATCTACAGGAGTGCACGTTTCACCATCTAATTACTTCAGATCTACAGGAGTGCACGTTTCACCATCTAATTACTTCAGATCTACAGGAGTGCACGTTTCACCATCTAATTACTTCAGATCTACAGGAGTGCACGTTTCACCATCTAATTACTTCAGATCTACAGGAGTGCACGTTTCACCATCTAATTACTTCAGATCTACAGGAGTGCACGTTTCACCATCTAATTACTTCAGATCTACAGGAGTGCACGTTTCACCATCTAATTACTTCAGATCTACAGGAGTGCACGTTTCACCATCTAATTACTTCAGATCTACAGGAGTGCACGTTTCACCATCTAATTACTTCAGATCTACAGGAGTGCACGTTTCACCATCTGATTACTTCAGATCTACAGGAGTGCACGTTTCACCATCTAATTACTTCAGATCTACAGGAGTGCACATTTCACCATCTGATTACTTCAGATCTACAGGAGTGCACGTTTCACCATCTAATTACTTCAGATCTACAGGAGTGCACGTTTCACCATCTAATTACTTCAGATCTACAGGAGTGCACGTTTCACCATCTAATTACTTCAGATCTACAGGAGTGCACGTTTCACCATCTGATTACTTCAGATCTACAGGAGTGCACGTTTCACCATCTAATTACTTCAGATCTACAGGAGTGCACGTTTCACCATCTAATTACTTCAGATCTACAGGAGTGCACGTTTCACCATCTGATTACTTCAGATCTACAGGAGTGCACGTTTCACCATCTAATTACTTCAGATCTACAGGAGTGCACGTTTCACCATCTAATTACTTCAGATCTACAGGAGTGCACGTTTCACCATCTAATTACTTCAGATCTACAGGAGTGCACGTTTCACCATCTAATTACTTCAGATCTACAGGAGTGCACGTTTCACCATCTAATTACTTCAGATCTACAGGAATGCACGTTTCACCATGTCATCAACCGAGGCGATACGTTGGCACATGAGAATTATTACAATATGCAAATATTAGTCAATTATTGCATTCTATCCATGTTGGCTTTCACAGGCTACCTGAGACATGAAACAGATAGGTGGGAAAGCATACAAGCTGCCGCCAATATATTAATGCGTAATTTGCCTAAATGGGTAATGGAAACCCTTCAACCACAATATTTTCATTCAACAGTGTAGGTTTTTGAGATATATAGTTTTTAGGTGTGACGTCATTACGTCAAGCTGTTTTCAAAGTTCCATGGAAACGCAACCTAGCAGGTAATTGTTGCATCTATTTTCTATGCAAACTTTCTAAATGTTGACAGAAAAATCACTGGACAAGTTAATGGAAACATAGCTAATGATGCTGCCTTGCTCTTTTGCATACGTGTTCATTTAAAGGAGTTCTCTTCACTTCAGTGTTTGTAACTGGCCTCCCGAGTGGCGCAGCGGTCTAAGGCACTGCATCGCAGTACTAGACGCATCACTACAGATCTGGGTTCGAGCCTGGGCAGTGTCGTAGCCGGCTGCAACCTGGAGACCCATGAGGCGGCGCAAAATTGGCCCAACGTCATCTGGGTTAGGGGAGGGTTTGGCCCGCTGGGATGTCCTTGTCCCATCTCGCTCTAGCAATGCCATGTGGCGGCCGGGTGCATGCATGCTGACTAATGTCACCAGCTGTACAGTGTTTCCTCTGAAGCTGGCTTCTGGGTAAAGCGAGCAGTGTGTCAAGAAGCAGTGCGGCTTGGCGGGGTTGTCTTTCGAAGGAAAGACCTTTGCCTCTCCTGAGTGCATACGGGAGTTGCAGTGATGGGACAAGACTGTAACTACCATCTGGATATCACGAAAAAGGGGTAAAAAAACAAAACACAAAAAAAATGTGCTGTCCTGTCATCCCATCTCATCCCCTCTTCCCACTAATTGATGTGATGTGATGTATATCTCCTCATATGTCTGTATTTCTATCTTAATTAGTGCTAAAACAAAAGAGGTTTGTTTTAAGCATCTGGTGTATCAGATTCAGATCTGATGCTTGAGTGAATCTTGTTATAAAGGGAAGAATACTGTGCCTAGTGTTCGGTGTTGTTACGTCATTAAAGTTTGCTGGAGGTTTTTGCGCATAAAGGCAATGACTCATAGTTTAGTACAAAACAGAACTGAAGCCAAAACATTTTACATCTGCTCAAGATACCAAGCAAGACATTGTAGTCTCAGCAAATGAAAATGCTCACACATAGGCTAATTTCATGGTTCTGCTCTGGCAGTATTATTTTTTTATCTTCACCACTATCACTACCTCTCCATTGCGATGTATTTCATCAACATCTCACATACAAATAAGATAGATATGTTCTGATACATCCCAATTTTGGGTGTATGGTAAATATCAGAGATATAAACCAAGCCATCCCTGGGTGGGGAAATAAAATATATGTTATAAGGCCTGGTGTGCCAGTCAGGGGCCAGGCTGAGGGGTGGCAGTGTGCTGGTCTCATGCTGTCGTCTACCCCGCAAATAAAAAGGGAGAAATAAAAGTGAGAGGTCCATTAAACAGAGAGGGGGAGGCTGATGTCTATTACTCGGCCCTGCAGTGTGTACCGTTATGCTTCAAGGCACATAGAACAGAGCACACATTAGTTTCAATAATTTGTTATTGATTCACTTTCTGGCCCTCAGTTCTTTAAGAACACTACCAATGGACAGAGAGATTCCAGATTGCTATGGGGCCCGTTCTACGGATAAAATGGAATTTATTATTTCATTCTCATAGCCTCTTGTTAATTGAACACACTGTTCATTTCCGGCCAGTCTCATCAGTGTCATTCAACAAGTGTCCTAATTACATTGCTGTGTGACCAATGATTCAGCACAGGAGATTGGATATATTGTTAGGAGTAAACTATTGGTCATCAATGATCGTCATGCCCAGGTAGCAATTGAAGATTGCTAATTACATAATATCGCCGATGGTACCTCCTTTGCTGGCAGTGTGTCATCATGAGGTAGCCAAACCATCTATTGTAGCTTTACTGATCACCAAAGACAGAACTGAGATAATAACCTTGGACTAGAACTCATCATGATGTTATTGACGAGCTCCCAGTGACTGTCACTGTGTTTTCTCACTACAGTGGCTGTGGGGAGAGACTACTCACTGTGTGCACCAACAAGGTCCAATGTTCAGGCACACAGAGGACATGTCTCCTATGACCAATATCCCTGGGCAGCTATCACTCACTTCAAAAGGAATGGTCACAATGACAAAGTCAGGGAATCAGTTGGGAAGCCCTAAGCTGCTTGACACGTGTTAAATGAAATATGATGGCATGGGTCTGGACAGCCTTTGTGACCTGAGGGGAGAACAAAGGGTCCACTGGAAGAGGTTCAGTGACGATAGCCGAGCCGTGGGTTTAAGATGAAGTGGGGGATCTTCTGTGTCATTAGGAGAAGTGCCTCTATGCTGCTGTAACTCATGGTTAAATATTAAAGAACCCACTGGCGTCTGACTGCACATTCTATTTACTGCCTCCTACAACCGTCCATCCTAGAGCCAGAGAGAGACGCTTTCTCTGAGATGGGTCTCCGGAAGGACATTGCTATGCTATTTTCATTACTGGTATTGTTCTGGAAGACCATTTTGTTGTAATTATGTCATGTCCAGGGACGTACTGTAGCGGTAAAATTCAACATTATGAATGGCGTCGGCAGATAAAATAAAAGAACAAAGCTTCAAAACACACATGAAGGTGCTCAAAGAGGCCACGGAGAGAAGGAGGGTCATGAAAAGGAAGAGAACAAGGGAAAGAGAGAGAATGGGGGAGTGAAAGAGAAAGAATGGGGGAGAGAAAGAGAGAGAGATGCTTTAAAGTGCAACATATTAAAGATTCATATTCAGGGACAGTCTGTACCACATTATTTTCAGCCCCCAAAGCCCTCAGTTGCACAGCTAAATAGCATCAATAGACTCTTAAGCAGTTAGCATTAGAAGGAATACTTTCAACCATATTTGAAGAGTCTTGATGATTCACCGGATAGAGCTTCTAATGTAAAGTATCATGAATGTAACCTTACTGAAGTTGTCCTTTTTATTTAAAATTCATATTTTCTTTCTGCGTCGATTGCAGGCAATTATTTTGTATGTGTACAAGCATTAGCATATTCTATGGCTTTTTCTCGTTTGGGCAAAAGTCCATCTTCCTTCCTCTCTCTGTGACCCAGAAACTGATAAGTGGCAGAGTGGTCGAGGAGTACCAATTCGTTAACAGGCAAACGGTCCTCCCCTCTATAGCCTCCTTTTGGCGAAGAAGCACAAGTGTACCTTAACGCGGAAAAGTTTTGATATCTGCCAAACACCCTTTGAATCAGCTGTTGTTGAAAGCATGCAGACATTTAAAAATGATGTGGTACTAAACATTTGAATTACAACTTACTTATTTAGTTTTTATCACTTTACAAGGTTATTTTGATATCCACTCTTGTAAACATAATTTGCCTGATGATGAGCGAGTGGAAAAAGGAGCTTATTTCAAACAAGAGCATTTTCATCTTCCATTCATATTCCTCGCCACCTCTCCTCGATTACCTTTGACCTTTTTTAAAAGGAGGCGAGAGAGGTTGGAGGAGTGAGGATGCAGGAGTGAGGATGCAGGAGATGAGCAAATCTAATTGAGAAAAGGCCGGTCAGTCAATTTCCTCACTCGATAGTGGAGGGCCCACTATAAAACCAAACCACTGGTCCTGGCTCTCAACCCACAGTAAATTGAACTGACCACATAATGTCCCTGGTACATACAAAGAGCATTGAGTAAGTATTTGGCATTTGATTAATGTATTTGTTTTATAACAATCAGCATTTCTCCAAATAGATTGACCATCAAATTAAATGACCTTTAAATATTTTGAATGAATCTATTTAGTTATATTTGTTTTGGGGTTTTACTTCATGCATTAAGTATTGCTACCTGGTTTTAACATGGTCCTGGTGTTTTCACTTTTTAGAAGCTACATATTGTCCCTGTATAGATCATCAGACGTGCAGGATTGAAAACAACATTCTCTCGACCTTTCAACAGGGACAAACTGTCAGATTGTCAAGATGAAAGTAGACCGTCAATTGTGTTATTTTCCCTTGGGCATCTAAGTTAGCTACAGAACCTGTTGCAGCAAAGCATTGATGTTTTCGTCCCGTTGTTTAATATCGAGTCTCCCCTCAACCTATCTTTTTTGATTAAACACACATTTTACCGGCAACACTTTATTGGTGCACACCATATCAGCCCTATCTCAAAGCACACCAGCCATCTCAGAGATCTAATCGTCTAAGATATCCTGTCAACTTCTAAATGTTGGATATTTTGCTCTGGAGCATTTGATTTAGCTCTTACACACATACGAACTTCTTCCTGATCGTGGTTAAGATGAATGTGGAATACAGATAAAACGTGACTGAAATACCCAGGGACCTCTCTGGGCCCACTGGCCTCTGGAGATAGTCCCATTCCACCCTCCCATCTGTCCACACTTTGCATGTGACAGCAGGTTAAGAGAGAGTGTAAGTGGGCTTGTTCTGGCTGTTGTCTTCTTAGGAGGAGAATAACGTGCTAACAGGCCAGCTCTGGTTATGTGATCTAAAGACAGTAATGCACCGCCGTGCTTTGCTTCTGCCTTGCATAGGCAAGATTATTATTGATAAATAATGCATATGTTCCTTTCCACTGCAGGAAGCAGCCTGTCCCCTCATACACACACTCCCTCAGTAAAGCCCAGCTAAGTAGAGCAATAGAACCTACACTAATTTAGCTGCAGCATCACATCAATTCTGTGATCTATGTACTATGCTGTTCCTGTCCATTAGTGTTATGTATTTTGTCATATTCTATGTTTTGTGTGGACCCCAGGAAGAATAGCTGCTGCTTCTTCAACAGAGGATCCAAATAAAAATTGTTTAGCACAGCAACAAACTCTTGGTACATTCTTTGATTTAAACAACATTCTCTCATCTGTAGCAACTTTATCTGCACACTACAGTAGAAATGAATAGCGCTGGAATCTGTGGCAATCGCTTTCATGAGTATCTTCACGATATTACAGTATATTGGAAACAAACAGAAAATGTCAAAATATGCATTTCACTGTTAGTCTACACCTGTTGTTTACGAAGCATGTGAAATCAAATTATATATATAAATATAATATATGATATTATATATATGATTTAAACTTTTTTTGCATTTGTTTTCACATCCTTGCTATTCTGGTCATGATTTCTTACCCTAACAGTGGTTTTCCTGGTTAAATAAATGAATAATACAAAAATGTAAGTATCAAATACATTTTCATTGGCAATGCTACATTAATGACTCAAAACATTTCAGGGAAAAGTCTATCTGAAATATATCTATTGATTGTGCAATATTACCCGTAATCTATCTTGCTGAAATTGGAGTTCCTTCCTTAGTGTCTTCCTCATTTATTTGAAGACGGTGTTTTCTGCATTTGCTTATCTGTAAGGTTTTCCCAAAACTACTCTGGAATGATCTGTTTTAAGATGTGAAAAAAGTGCTGAAAAGTGCAGGGCTTCTTGAGATTGCATCCTCAGCCTTTGCCTCCAGCCTTTTTTCTAGGATAAAAACACCAGCAAATATTCTATCAGAATCTAATCTAAAATCAAGAGAAAATAATGCATTTGAAATGAAAAAACATCAACAAACAAACAAAAATGTGTCATCTTACCAGTGTTGGCATCAAAACAGTAATTCCTCCTTTAGATAAAGACCAAAACATCCCTTAAAAGAGGTTCAAATCCAGGACTGGGGCCTATGGTAGTAAAGTAACAGAGGATACCCTCCTCTAGCTTCAGTGTACAACTCAGGAACAGATTAGGGTCTGCGCCTGCTATCCGCCCCACTCATCAAAGGAGGAGCTCCCTATCCCTGATCACGCCCACCCCATCACACTCACAATGGTAGAGTCCACCCAACCTCTCTGCAACAACAAGCTCACACCTCTTCCCCGGAAGGAAGGAGAGACACACTACTGCGCTGAATTGTGTGTGTGTGTGTGTGTGTGTGCGTGTGTGTGTGTGTGATGGAAGGAGAGTGAAAATGAGAGGAGAGCAGAGATGTGGAGGAGGGATTGAGGCTGGCAGATGGGTGGCTGGTGATACCTAGTCAGTTGCATAACTGATTGCATTCAACCAAAATGTGTCTTCCGCATTTAACGCAGCTCTTCTGAATCAAAGAGGTGCGGGGGGCTGCCTTAATCAATGTCCATGTCATCAGCACCTGGGGAGCCAGTGTTGTTGGGGGGTTAACTACCGTGTTCATTTTTCCCCCAGGTATACGAACCAGCAACCTTTCGGTTACTGGCCCAATACTCCTAACAGCTAGGTTATCTGCTGCCTCGTGTTGGCTTAGGTTAAAGTGGAAATGGATGATCTTGCTGTACTCCTACAATAGACAGTGGGAGGAGAGGCAGCTCAGCTCAGAGCTGCTGTTTGTCTTGTGACACTTTCAGATGGGTTTTCAGGAGAAGGAGTTCAGCAGTGTCACACAGGACAGGTGAATTACTGCAGGCCGTCTACAGTATGCTGCTCTGGCTCCTTTCTAAGATGGAGTGATGTTACACACAGGAGGATGCGGCTGGCAGCATACTGTCAAATACAACTGTAGGCTTCCACACCTTGAATGTTTTACAATAGTGCTTAAAAAAACATATTTTAGCGTGGCAGGGAATTGAAGCTACCCTGTCATATTTTGATGAGAGTTCCTTGGGCAGAATTGTACAGTGATAAATAACCAGCTATTATAATGGAATAAAAGCTCGCTGTCAGGATTAGATTAACAGCCACACTGGCCCACAGATTTCTGTCCAGAGCTGTCTACCTGATCCAGATCAGCAGGCCCTCTATTCTCACCTTTCAGTCTGCCTAACTGTGTGTGTGTGTGTGTGTGTGTGTGTGTGTGTGTGTGTGTGGGGGGGGGGGGGGGGGGGTGTAAAGCACCAAGGGCAGTCCATATGGAGCAGCACCCACTGTGCTCATTAAAAGGCTTGGCCTGGTCCTTGACTTTCACAGACAGATGCTGTGGCTGCTGTTTACTCTGCCAGAAGACCTATACTGTACTGAATAAAGGTAATTGTCTTCTAAGATTCAGAAAGTTGTCTTCACTTAATAATATGGTGAGTCCATAAGATGGTCCATTCAGGATGTCAAGTTGTCTGACAAATTCCAACTACATAATGTACATAACGTTTAATACCAATAGTTTGACTGGAAATGGCATCTGTGAGATGAAATAGCCAGTCTGTCTAAAACACAGTTAATTTATCCTATTACCAGTGACATTCAACTGAACATTTGCAGGAATGACCAAATAGAAAGAATTACATTCTCTGTCTCTGATGAGCCATGAAAAGCACAGAACGAGAATAAAACTGTTGGTACTTCCTATCCTCAGACTATCCTCAGATAGGTCATCAATAATTCAAATATCAGCATTCCGCACCCATCCCTTGTATAATAATAATAATAATAATAATAATAATAATAATAATAACTGTCTACGATGATGTATGTACTGTACATGCTTCTAAAATGGTGTAGTGGGACTTCCGCTATCGTCCTAAAATGGAGTTCTGTCCTAACTGCACAGCTGTGATGTGGGTGATTCCCCCTAAGCCCCTCCCTGTAGCCAGGCAGCCAGGCATACAGGCAGGCAGGAGGGCCCACCCCTGGAGAGGTCCAGTTGGTTTGTCCTGCTGCTGCCTACTAGGACATCATTATGGAGAGTAGATGGCCAACACAGCATCTAGAGATCCCTAATCCCCATGCCATATAATTCTGCTCGAAAGAGGATTAATTCCAACAGATAGGGTCAGGAGGAAGAACCATCCACTAAATATATTTAATAGACAATCTGTCTTCATTTTTGACAATTACTTTACTACAGTATAGTACATTTATTAAAAAAAATATTTAACCTTTATCCATTCACAAACCTCATTCACCAACCTCATTCTTACCGGTCTGACTTAAAATAACTACGCCATCCAGGGCAATTTATTCTCCACCCTGAGAGCAAACCGACACGTCCAGTTGTTGTAGTCGTCACACAGGATCGATAAGCTTTGATTCCAACTGACCCCGTGTATCTGTTTGCTTTTAAGGCAGGAGGCTCTCTGAGGTAGATATAGGGATTATGCTGGGTACACACTAGGGGTATAAATCACGTTTTATTATTCTCAGTGGTTTGAATGAGTTGAGTTCAATTCATAATTCCTGGCTGGTTTATATTTATCCAGTGGTCATCCATCATCCTTTGTATGCATAACCACTTTGATTATATCAGTGTGGCTGCATTTCATTAAACATCATATGCTTGCCGCCTCAAAATATTCTGCCATAGAATTCGTTTATATGCAGATGACAAAATGCTACATTGCTTGAGAGATGGTATCAGTGACTGGTTAACTGTTAGGGGGAGAGGGAGGGAGGGAGAGAGAGAGAGAGAGAGAGAGAGAGAGAGAGAGAGAGAGAGAGAGAGAGAGAGAGAGAGAGAGAGAGAGAGAGAGAGAGAGAGAGAGAGAGAGAGAGAGAGAGAGGAGAGAGAGAGAGAGAGAGAGAGAGAGAGAGAGAGAGAGAGAGAGAGAGAGAGAGAGAGAGAGAGAGAGAGAGAGAGAGAGAGAGAGAGAGAGAGAGAGAGAGAGAGAGAGAGAGAGAGAGAGAGAAAATATATATCAGCCTGTAGGGGGTGGGTCCTGGAGGAATGGGGCGGGTGTTTAAACCCACAACAGCATCATCAAATCCCTCTGAACAGATTGGTGCAGCAGGGCCCCAACATTAATCATTGAGCTGTCTATCCCCCATACTATGCTGCCTGCCACTCTGCAGGCCCTGACACAAATCATCATTACAATCCAGTGGGGCATCCAGTGATGCCATCTCCATCTCTCCCTCCCATTCTCACTCATAAATCAGCGTGGACCCAGATGAGCATCTCTCTCTATTCTTCTGCGGAGCCTATCATCTCTCCTGGATGAAGCGCTGTTAAACAGGGATAATGTATGTTTTACTACCGTCAGCTGTACTACCACTTTACCTCCCTCCCAACAGATAATTATCTACAAACAGATGGCAGTGACCAGACAAGACAGGCCCATTTGGCATCAACCCCTCAAAACAGGGTAATTAACACCCAATGAGCATTTACCAGTAAATAACACAAGTTCATTCCTAATTATTATCCAGAAATAAACAATGACCCCCCCAATCAGACCAACTGTAGATATCATAGATACACAATTACCTTACTTAACTTTATATATTTTTTATTTCTCTGGTTTATAACCCCCTCTGGACGCCACATAAATAATGATCAGGCCTTGTAATGTCTGCCTCCCCTTGATCTAGCCCAGGGAAAAGAGGGAGATACTTAAAAGACCTAAAAGGGAACAGAGAGCGCTACCTGCCTGACAACCATGCCCATGAGAGAGGCCAGGTGCCGAGGTGTGGGGGCGGAGTGTCTATTCTCCTGCTCTTTACACAGCTGAAAGGCACTAGGGCAGGTGAATGAATGACGACACCCACTGCACTAGCGCTGCCCTGGCTACACAGTATGTTAGTAGGGACACCAAGGGCCACCTGTGGTCATTTCCCTTCAATAACTATATTATGTAAGTAATGAATAAGTCATCTTTGATAAAGTACAATGACAGCTCTTTCTAATACTGTATTATGTTATGCTTGTCAAATACTCCTAGTATGATATAAACGTGTACTGCTGGAACATGTTAGGATAAACATGAAACGCTCCTATCCATACCATATCAAAACCACTTCAAATATATATTTTGAATGGTGCCCATATCACTATGATCTTGTTAAAGCATTACTCTGATATAGGAACTGTTATATATCTGGTGTTTTCAAATATCCTGAGAGCATAGCCCTTCATCACAAATGGGATGTAGGGATGTAACACCAGCTCCAGCAGCTCTTGACCTGTTGATTGGTAATCCCTATAATTATGTTTGGGTGTGTGTGAGCTGAATCGAAACGATGATAACGCTGGACTGCATATTTCCGTTAGCTCCCCTGTAGTGTCAATGGCCTCTGTGTTCCCATCTTAGCCCTCAGACCTAATTTCTATGATTAATTTCCTGGTACTGAGGCTGCGTTGACACAGGCAGCCCAATTCCTATATTTTGCCCAATAATTGGCTAAATATCTGGACCGGTTTCACAAAAGCATCTTAAGGCTAAGTTCATCTTTAGAACCTTTGTAGGTGCATCGTTAAATCTGTTTCCTAAAACCATTGTTACTAAAATTGCACTTGAAGCCTTTCGATATTTACCAACTGCCTCAGACCACTTGTAGAAAAGCTAAGTGGGTCGTTAGATGCTTTAATGCCCTGCCGCTTCACGTTATGCCCAGAAGGGTTGTGTTCCCCTGCTCAGATATTACGTGCAACAAACAATGTTTGTTTTCATGAATGGTTTGGGATAAGTGGATATCTCACCTCCCAATTAACTCCAGCAAAACAAACGGCTTGAGAATCAATAGATTTTCTATTTGTATTAGTTTTGTACATCCAAGTCATACCCATCAATCCACAGCCTTTGTTAGGATAGTGGACTGTGGATGGAATAATGTGTTCTCATACATTTTCCTTTGAATAACTGGGACATTGCTGGATGCACTGAGGAAATGAAGGCTTGAATCAGAAACATCAGTACCTGTCTCAAGGCTATATCAGTTCTTTCAATACTCTTTATCCTTTCAGGTAGCCCATCTCATTATGTTTCGAGAAACATGAAGACATTTCACTCTGTTTTAATCTCACCATTTTCACAATCATGGGCTGTTAATGTTACGAAGGGAATTCAAAATAAACAATGTGATCAAGATTGATGAAATGCAGTGATGCTGCAACCCAACCCTACTGCATCAGAGCACAACCAACACCACAACTAAACCCAGAGTTCTTCCAGACTGAAAGATAAAAATCGGAATATTCACAAATAGAATTAGAACACAAATAGAGAATATTAGCAAATCAAAGTTGCAATAAGCTACAGGTGAATCCCCACCCTGGGACTGGGCAAGCAAATCTCCCGACCAACTGCAACAGCGCTGTCTTTACGCAACATTATAAAGTCTGCCTTACAGTAAAAACCAACAATAAATTAAAATTGTATATGAAAACCTGTTCATGTATCAATTTATCGATTGATCTTTCTACGGAGTCAGAATTGTAATCAGTAGTGATAATAGAGTAATGAGTCAAGAGGGAATGCTTCAAAGACATCAGATTATGCTGCAGTATGTTTTCCATAAGTACACTGATATTCCCACAGCAGTTATGTAATAAGGAACCTCTGTAACATCATCATGCAGAACTTACTGTCCACCCAGTGAGCCCAACAAGTATTGATTTACTTTTAAAAAAAAACTACAATAATCTCTGAGTTCAGCCAAGTTGAGTGCTGTTTATTTTTTGTAAAAGCAAGAGAATATGGAATTTTGTTTACCTTCATCCCTGAGATTGGAAGACCCCTGCACGGCATTCACTTTGTATTGGAGGGTCCTCCCGGTCCAGCAGAATGATGCAGAGAGAGTGAGAGAGGTGAAAGGGAGGGAGGAAGGAGTGTGGAGTATTAGAGCAGCGGAGTTTCTTGATGCAGTCTGGGCACTAGCTGAATGCTAATCAGATAGTGGAGGCCTTTCCCCATGAGTGGAGGAGTGCAGAGCAGACCCCCTCCATATATATCCCTGTAACACCCACTCACAACCAGAATCCTGCCCAGTCAGCACTATCCACTGGCTGGATCAGACCATAGACCCACTGCCAGCCTGCATCTAACTCTTGACTGACTGCTCATACTGTAACAAGGGTTGTATGTACCTGTATGGCAGGTAGAGCCAGGTATCCTACAGGAAAAGTACTCTCTATGGGAACAAACAGAATCAAATTAAGAACGGCACACTTATATTTTCAACAAAGAAATGCATTTATATTATATACTGTATTTGTTGTATCACCAACTCCAGAAACCCAGGGTCTCTGATTGCATGCAGTTCACAGCTAAATAATGTATCAATATCAACGTGACATTACACACTGACTGCTGCAGGGTTAGGCTGGCGTCTGTCATACATTATTGCAGAGTACAGCTAGCAGCAGTCATCCTTCATATTGTATGCAGCGTGGACGGGCATTCCACATCACATACCAGCATCAGCATCACCACCACCACCACCACCAACACCACCACCATGCTAAAGAATTTATTTATTAAATCAAAATCAAATTTTATTGGTCACATACACATGTTAGCAGATATTATTGCGGGTTTAGCGAAATGCTTTTGAGTGCTTTTGAAGTGACAGAAGTGACAGATTGCCAAGGAATCTGTAGCCTTTCTCCGCTGCGCTGTATCAGCACAATGGACAGCGCCCTACACACGAAAGCAAGGCCATTTTGGTAATGAATATAGGCTACAAGATAGACTGTTTGTAATAGGTGAATTACCCTATGTGAATGCAGCCATACACACTGCTGTCTTACCAAAATAATGCAATTTAAATGTTGAAAGTAGTAGCCTATTTGTCCATGCATGCAAACAAAAACACTGAATAGCAGTTTGGCTTAGAATACCGACAACTGCGAATGCAAACTAATGAATGTAAACAGAACAAAACAGAGGTACCAAGTAGGCCTAGAAAACAAAATATCAGATCAATAAAGGCATGACACAATTTATATTTTACATTAATAGTAAACAAACATGGTAAACAAAAGGTGAATGGAGATCCAAATAAACAAAACATACCCTACAGCCTACTACAGTGAGATGCAGCCATCCACAGCTGTCCTGTCAAATAAATAGACCTATAGGTCACTTCAAACATGGAAATCACGAGTTGTAATACGACACGATACACTTCTGTGGATCAAATTCAACCCACATAATCAATTAAGCAATGCCAGCATACCACATACACATTTCCAATTCGTACAGTTCCATTTATTACCACGAAAACCAGTAGGCTACCAATAAAGTCTATTATACTGTAGTTATCTATTTCTATGGTGAAACATACTGATATGTAGCTATACGCAGGGGCGTCATTTGGGTTCTTGCATTGAAATGAGCAAATTTTCCCCTAACATCGGACCGGGCTACGAATTGAAAAGTTGCCAGGTCCGTTTAAAGAATATATATATTTTACTGGACGGCTAGTCAACTATCTAGTAAACACTTTGCATACGAGGTCGGTGTCTCTTTTTGAACAAAATGAAACGGATATATCTTGTAATTGACCAAAATAGTAAGGTGGCCAATAACTGGGCCGATATGCCGATAATACAGGATGTATTTCTTTGCTAAACCACTTAACAAAAAGCTGATAGTAGTAGTATTTCCACTGAAATGTCAAACATGCTAATTGTAACCCATTAGCTAACTTTTTTAGGACACAAATAATCACAAAACATTGATGGCTTGATCACAAAATAACATTATTAAATGCAATAAAATTTATATTTTTTAAATGCTGTTGAATATGCTGATAATACGGATTGTTATGTTATATTGAATTCTGCTTACAGTTGAAGTCGGAAGTTTACATACACCTTAATCAAATATATTTAAACTCAGTTTTTCACAATTCCTGACATTTAATCATAGTAAAAATTCCCTGTTTTCGGTCAGTTAGGATCACTACTTTATTGTAAGAATGTGAAATGTCAGAATAATGGTAGAGAGAATGATTTATTTCAGCTTGTATTTCTTTCATCACATTCCTAGTGGGTCAGAAGTTTACATACACTCAATTAGTATTTGTTAGCATTTCCTTTAATTGTTTAACTTGGGTCAAACATTGTGGGTAGCCTTCCACAAGCTTCCCACAATACGTTGGGTGAATTTTGTCTCATTCCTCCTGACAGAGCTGGTGTTACTGAGTCAGGTTTGTAGGCCTCCTTGCCACAACTTCTCTATAGGATTGAAGTCAGGGATTTGTGATGGCCACTCCAATACCTTGACTTTGTTGTCCTTAAAAACTTCTTATGGATCAAATCCCTTTGGCGGGATCGATTTGACAACATCCGGTGAAATGGCAGAGCGCCAAATTCAAATTAAATTACTATAAATATTAAACTTTCATGAAATCACACATGCAATATACCAAGTTAAAGCTACACTTGTTGTTAATCCAGCCAACGTGTCAGATTTCAAAAAGGCTTTACGGTGAAAGCAAACCATGCTATTATCTGAGGACAGCACCCCATCAAACAAAGACAGACAATCATAATTCAACCCGCCAGGCGCGACACAAAACTCAGAAATAAATATATAATTCATGCCTTACCTTTGAAGAGCTTCTTCTGATGGCACTCCAATATGTCCCATAAACATCACAAATGGTCCTTTTGTTCGATTAATTCCGTTGTTACATATCCAAAATGCCCATTTATTTGGCGCTTTTGATCCAGAAAAACACCGGTTCCAACTGGCGCAACATGACTACAAAATATCATACCTGTAATCTTTGTCCAAACATTTCAAACAACTTTCATAATACAACTTTAGGGATTTTTTTACGTAAATAATCGATGCAAATTTAAGACGGGATAAACTGCGTTCAATACCGGAGGAAAACAAAGTGGAGCGTGCTTTTCAGGTCACTTGCCTCTATCAAACAGTACACTTCACTCGATCCTCATTCTGGACAGCCCTACTTCTTCATTGCACAAAGGTGTGTGTGTGTGTGTGTGTGTGTGTGTGTGTGTGTGTATCCTGTGTTGTTTTCTCTCCTTCTCCCCTCACAGGTGAAAATCATCACTCCCCAATCAGTCACCAATCCAATCATCAATCAGAAGACACACCTCCTCCTGTTTCCTACCCAATCACAGTTCTTTTCCCTTGGTTTAAAAACCCCATCAGTTGTTTGCTCTAGAGCTCAATCTCTCTGTAAATGCCATGTCTGTAGGTCTCTGTGTTTCACTCTCTCTTTGTGTTTGAGCACCTCCTTAGCACTTTCATCACCTGTGAGTATTGTTTTGGTTATGGTGTTTGTTTGTTGCTGGTGGGAAAAGGGGAAACCAAGACAAGTTGCCCATGGGCATACACTACCCGTAGGTAGACTTTGTTAAATACACTAGTTAGAACTGGGCGGACCACCCACTGTATTTTTGGTTAGTTAGCTGTTGTTAAAGTAGGCTAGTCTAGCTTAGGGGTGTTTTTGAATACTTATTGTTTCTTTCCTTGGGTCCAGCTCAGCCCCTTTTCCTGCTCCCCCCATTACCGTTTGTTTTCAAATAAACCTTGAGTTTGACGGTAGATTTTCAGTTGTCAGTTGGTTATTTCGTTCACACTTTTACTTTGTCACTGTTATAATTTGCATGAGTTATGTTACGAGTCTCATTACCATCCCGCCCTAGACTGTCGGGCCAAAAGGGATTCGTAACAAAGACCCATTTGTGACCAAGCTTTAACTTCCTGACTGATGTCTTGAGATGTTGCTTCAATATATCCACATAATTTTACTGCCTCATGATGCCATCTATTTTGTGAAGTGCACCAGTCCCTCCTGCAGCAAAGCACCCCCAAAACATGATGCTGCCACCCCCGAGCTTCACGGTTGGAATGGTTTTCTTCAGCTTGCACGCCTCCCCCATTTTCCTCCAAACATAACGATGGCCATTATTGCCAAACAGTTCTATTTTTCTTTCATCAGACCAGAGGACATTTCTCCAAAAAGTACAATCTTTGTCCCCATGTGCAGTTGCAAACCGTAGTCTTTTTTTTTATGGCAGTTTTGGAGCAGTGGCTTCTTCCTTGCTGAGCGGCCTTTCAGGTATGTCGATATAGGACTCGTTTTACTGTGGATATAGATACTTTTGTACCTGTTGCCTCCAGCATCTTCTGCCTCCAGTTTCCTCCAGGTATTTTGCTGTTCTAGGATTGATTTGCACTTTTCGCACCAAAGTACGTTATTCTCTAGGAGTCAGAATGTGTCTCCTTCCTGAGCGGTAATGACGGCTGCATGGTCCCATGGCGTTTATACTTGCGTACTATTGTTTGTACAGATGAATGTGGAATCTTCAGGCATTTGGAAATTGCTCCCAAGGATGAACCAGACTTATGGAGGTCTACAATTTTTTTTCTGAGGTCTTGGCTGATTTCTTTTGATTTTCCCATGATGTCAAGCAAAGAGGCAAAGGTAGGCCTTGAAAGGTGTCACACCCTGACCATAGTTTGCTTTGTATGTTTCTATGTTTTATTTGGTCAGGGTGTGATCTGAGTGGGCATTCTATGTTACATGTCTAGTTTGTCTATTTCTATGTTTGGCCTGATATGGTTCTCAATCAGAGGCAGGTGTTAGTCATTGTCTCTGATTGGGAACCATATTTAGGTAGCCTGTTTGGTGTTGGGTTTTGTGGGTGATTGTTCCTGTCTCTGTGTTTGCACCAGATAGGGTTGTATTGGTTTTTGCACAGTTCTTGTTTGTTCATGTGTAGTTGCTTTATTAAAGTACCATGAATAGAAACCACGCTGCGTTTTGGTCCGCCTCTCCTTCACCTCAAGAAAACCGTTAGAATCACCCACCACAACAGGACCAAGCGGCGTGGTAACAGGCAGCGGCAGCAGGAGCAGCGCGAGGAGTACTGGACATGGGAGGATGAGTTGGATGATAAAGGACCCTGGGCACAGCCTGGAGAATATCGCCGCCCCAAAGAGCTGGCGGCGAAGGAGGAGAGGCGCTGGTATGAGGAGGCAGCACTGCGGCGTGGATGGAAGCCCGAGAGTCAGCCCCAAAGATTTCTTGGGGGGGGCACACAGGAAGTGTGGTGAAGCCAGGTAGGAGACCTGCGCCAACTTCCTGTGCTTACCGGGGGGCTGGAAAGACCGGGCAGGCACCGTGTTATGCTGTGAAGCGCACGGTGCAGTACATTCCAGCTCCGCGTATCGGCCGGGCTAGAGTGGGCATCGAGCCAAGTGCCATGAAGCCGGCTCTACGCATCTGGTCTCCAATGCGTCTCCTTGGGCCGGCTTACATGGCACCAGCCTTGCGCATGGTGTCCCCGGTTCGCCTGCATAGCCCAGTGCGGGCTATTCCACATCGCCGCACTGGCAGGGCGACCGGGAACATGCAACCAGGTAAGGTTGGGCAGGCTCGGTGCTCAAGCGCTCCAGTGCGCCTGCACAGTCCGGTCTATCCGGTACCACCTCCACGCACCAGCCCTCCAGTGGCAGCCCCCTGCACCAGGCTGTCTCTCCGTCTCACCCCTACAGCTGCTCCCGCCTGTCCGGCGCCGCCGGAGTCTCCGGCCTGTCCGGCGCCAGAGCCCCTCAGCCCAGAGGCGCCAGAGCCCCTCAGCCCAGAGGCGCCAGAGCCCCTCAGCCCAGAGGCGCCAGAGCCCCTCAGCCCAGAGGCGCCAGAGCCCCTCAGCCCAGAGGCGCCAGAGCCCCTCAGCCCAGAGGCGCCAGAGCCCCTCAGCCCAGAGGCGCCAGAGCCCCTCTGTCCCGAGCTGCCGCCCCTCAGTCCAGTAGGGTCGCCGTGGTTAGGAGGCCACGGAAGCGGACAAGGTGGTGGACTAAGACTATGGTGAAGTGGGGGCCACGTCCAGCACCAGAGCCGCCACCGTGGACAGATGCCCACCCAGACCCTCCCCAATAGGTTCAGGTTTTGCGGCCGGAGTCCGCACCTTGGGGGGGGGGGGGTACTGTCACACCCTGACCATAGTTTGCTTTGTATGTTTCTATGTTTTGATTGGTCAGGGTGTGATCTGAGTGGGCATTCTACGTTACATGTCTAGTTTGTCTATTTCTATGTTTGGCCTGATATGGTTCTCAATCAGAGGCAGGTGTTAGTCATTGTCTCTGATTGGGAACCATATTTACGTAGCCTGTTTGGTGTTGGGTTTGTGGGTGATTGTTCCTGTCTTTGTGTTTGCACCAGATAGGTCTGTTTTGGTTTTTCCACATTTCTTGTTTTGTTTGTTCATGTGTAGTTGCTTTATTAAAGTACCATGAATAGAAACCACGCTGCATTTTGGTCTGCCTCTCCTTCACCTCAAGAAAACCGTTACAAAAGGTACAGGTACATCTCCAATTGACTCAAATCATGTCTATTAGCCTATCAAAAGCTTCTAAAGCCATGAGATAATTTTCTGGAATTTTCCAAGCTGTTTAAATGCACAGTCAACATAGGGTATGTAAACTTCTGACCCACTGGAATTGTAATACAGTGAATTATAAGTGAAATCTGTCTGTAAACAATTGTTGGAAAAATGACTTGTGTCATGCACAAAGTAGATGTCCAAGCCAACTTGCCAAAACTATAGTTTGTTTAACAAGAAATTTGTGTTTTAATTACTCCAACGTAAGTATATGTAAACTTCCGACTTCAACTGTATCATGCTATACCAAAATAAACAAAAGTTCAAATGCCTAGACCATTGAGTGCTTTTGCCCAAGAAGGAACAGGTTGGCGTGACATCTCCGCTGCGCTCTACCAGCACCATTGACACACACTAAAGCAATGCTGTTGAAAACCAAGGCTGTCTAATGAAATCCTTTTACCATTCTATACCCTATGTTTTTGCTGAAAACACCAAGATTTTGATTTAAACAACCAGCTAGAGTGTTATCTTTACAGAAGAGTTGCAGCCTCCTTGAAGCTCTGTAGAACTTCCCGAGTAATCGATCATTCCATTGTTCTTTTTAAGATCCCCCTCAAATGCCAATTGTATTAGTTGAGCTTTCCTCAGGTGTAGCATACTCCTTCTGTGCTGACTGAATACGTTTGTCAAAGTGAAAAACGAGTTATTGGCTGTAGCTGTGGACGCACCAAAAGTCAATACATGTTTCAGTGCGGTAAACAGTCAGCATAGCAGAGAAAAGCCCAGAGAATAGTTGCAGGATATCAAGTGGGGTCCATTTGTCCTCATTGGAGCCAGAGCCGGAAATTTCAAACTGCAAAAACTAGTGGGCAACACTAAACTCAGCTTCCACCAAATTTGATTTGCGTAGCAGTGGTTTGTTTTCACATCTAGAAAGGTATGGCTCTCTCGGTCAAGGGTACACAGGCCCTCCACCAGTTGGCTTTTATGTTAGCAGAATATTTCACACTTCACCAATGACAGCATCCAACGGGCTGAAGAACAGTCTTTTACAGTCTCTTGTCCTCTGTCCTGGTGGCCTACGGTACTGTCCACCACGTATTGCTGGTTATTTGTACTCAGCCTACATAAGGTAGTCATTTGCTTGGAGCTGGTGGTGCATCAGTGCCACTGGCACTGCACTGTGCCCAAATGACTTCAAACTCACTGTCACACCTCAGCTTCTCTTGCACTCCAAAGTACTGCAGACCACTTTGACTCCAGTGTAAAGATCTGTATTGAGATGACTGAGGATTCTGTGCACCATGGTGGCTGTAAACTTAAAGCCGGGTCCATCACTGCCTTCAGCAGCCCTGTACCTTCGAGTCTGACTTTGATGTCAGAGTGGAACTTTTAACAACCACTGACACAGTAGCCAGGTTTCCCCTTCTCCTTTCGCTTTGTTTGGATACTTTGGTGAAACCAATTTCTGATATCCATCATGCGGCTGTTGCAGAATAGCTGGTTTTACAGCTAGCTAAGAAGCTAACTTAACTCTGAAATTATGGTGGGGCGCGAGGCAAAGTTGAGTGAAGCAGCTTCAATGGTAAACTTAACCCTTATAAATCAAAATAAAATATTACATGTGGAGGCACATCACCTTTATTTGCTTAGCCTACAACAGAAGAGAAGCGTGTTCTCTCACTTTTTATGGAAACCCAAAGGATTCATACCTAATTGTCCCAGTGGCTTTCCAGAGCCCCCCTACACACATGGCGCGCTCTGTCCATTGCTTACAATGTGCAGCGGAGATACAGATTTTGCTCCAACCTGTCACTCAATAATTTGAACTTTTTTGCTATTTTTATATAGGGACCTAAAACTGAGGGGGCACAAGTTTCAACTGAGGGGGCTAAGTCCCCTTTTTCCCCCTCATGGAGTCGGGCCCAAGTAAATGTCTCCCATTGAAACAAACAAACATCCATTGTGTTTTAATTAAAATGACTACAGTGCCCTCTACTTGACAAATGATGTAATATTTTTTTACTGATAATGGTCCCACCTCCTGTATAAACAAACTTTATTTTATTCAATTTACATAAATTGCTTTTACATTGTCCAAAACTGGACACACTTCATTGCTTAGAAATGTCTCATGAATTACCTTGAATGGAATACCACTTCCAGATCAAGCAAAGGAAACATAATGCTTTGGGGTGGCAGGTAGCCTAGTGGGGTGGCAGGTAGCCTAGTGGGGCGGCAGGTAGCCTAGTGGGGCGGCAGGTAGCCTAGTGGGGCGGCAGGTA
Organism: Oncorhynchus mykiss; assembly: GCF_057628025.1. NCBI lineage: Eukaryota > Metazoa > Chordata > Actinopteri > Salmoniformes > Salmonidae > Oncorhynchus > Oncorhynchus mykiss. The sequence goes on from NC_143022.1 coordinate 23,984,193, forward strand.
GCCTAGTGGTTAGAGCATTGGGCCAATGATTGAAAGGTTGCTAGATTGAATCCCTGAGCTGACAAGGTGAAAATCTGTTGTTCTGCCCCTGAACAAGGCAGCTACCCCACTGGCTGTCATCATAAATAAGAATTTGTTCTTAACTGTCTTGCCTAGTGAAATAAAATGCGGAAGCTAAAGAATTACAGGGGGATGAATCTCATTATTGTTAAGCACATTAGAGCTCCTGCAGGATTAGAGAAACTAAATTTAGACTCTATATTACCTCTGTCTGTCAGCCTCAGACATTACTGCCTATTGCTCTTGGCAGGAATCTCTGTAACATATCACTTGTGTTCCTTCCCTGCCTGTAGGTCTCCTGCCTGGTGGGTATTTAAATGTTATATGCAGTGGATAAAGATATTTTTCTTGATTATCTGGTGAAAAGATATTATTGCCTTTGTATAAGTACCATACTATATAACGGATGACTGAAAACTACAATGCAATTGTATGCACATATCAAGATGTCCTCTAACCCACAATCACTGATGCTGTAACACAGAATCTACTTTGTGCTTATTTGTGTCCTAATGGTCATTGGTTAGTGATCCCCTGTGTATTTTTCTCCATCCATTCATCCTCCCAGGCAGCCCACAGTAGCAGTGTCCCACAGCACCGCCGTTGAGAGTACCCCTACGCTCCTCCACCCTCAGAATCAGGCCTGATGCTGCCCTGGACAAATGCGTTTCAAAGCAGCCCAGCATGATAGAAAACCTGAGCTGCATCTCCTCGCGCCCAGTGTCCTATTTATCTAACCTTTGGGCTGCTTACTGAAGAACCAAGAGAGAGAGAAAAAGAGAGAGCGACGCATTCTCAGCCTAAAAAAACATGACAGTTCTTCAAAGCCCACTAACACGTGGTAGTCATGGAACCAGTGTGTAGTCCAGGGGCCCCGTTCTCGGAAGGGGCGAGGAAAGGAGGGTGGAGAAGCAGGAAAAGGGAGAGGGAAGACGGGGAAAAGACAGGAATGAGAAAGGGTTGAATAGGAAAAGAGCAAGAGGCAGACTCACTTGATTAAAAAAATAAATACATTGCACCCGTTTGAAAGATTCACACTAACCTGAGTCTCTAGACTTTAATGAATGACCTTCAAACAGTTTGCTATAAAACATCAGCACCTTTAGTTGGTTTATAACCGCAGCACCTTTAAACAGTATGATACAACAGCAGCACCTTTAAACAGTATGATATAACATTAACACCTTTAAACTGTATGATACAACAGCAGCACCTTTAAACAGTATGATATAACATTAACACCTTTAAACTGTATGATACAACAGCAGCACCTTTAAACAGTATGATATAACATTAACACCTTTAAACTGTATGATATAACATTAACACCTTTAAACCGTTTGATATAACAGCAGCACCTTTAAACCGTTTGATATAACATTAACACCTCTAAATTGTATGATATAACATTAACACCTTTAAACTGTTTGATATAACAGCAGCACCTTTAAACCGTTTGATATAACAGCAGTACCTTTAAACAGTATGATATAACAGCAGCACCTCAACTGTATGATATAACATTAACACCTTTAAACCGTTTGATATAACAGCAGCACCTTTAAACCATTTGATATAACATTAACACCTCTAAATTGTATGATATAACATTAACACCTTTAAACTGTTTGATATAACAGCAGCACCTTTAAACCGTTTGATATAACAGCAGTACCTTTAAACAGTATGATATAACAGCAGCACCTCTAAACTGTATGATATAACATTAACACCTTTAAACCGTTCGATATAACAGCAGCACCTCTAAACTGTATGATATAACATTAACACCTTTAAACAGTTTGATATAACAGCAGCACCTTTAAACTGTTTGATATAACAGCAGTACCTTTAAACCGTTTGATATAACAGCAGCACCTCTAAACTGTATGATATAACAGCAGCACCTCTAAACTGTATGATATAACATTAACACCTTTAAACAGTTTGATATAACAGCAGCACCTTTAAACTGTTTGATATAACATTAACACCTTTAAACAGTTTGATATAACAGCAGCACCTCTAAACTGTATGATATAACATTAACACCTTTAAACAGTTTGATATAACAGCAGCACCTTTAAACCGTTTGATATAACAGCAGTACCCAAGATAATGCCACAGTCTTCAGAAGACAGACCGGCTTTCAAGCGGACTCCCTCCCTGGATGAATAGAGAATGGCGAGCTAGACTGTACACTGGTGTTAGTGTGGTGCACTTTATTTGAACCCAGAGGCCCCAAGTTTTATTAATCTAGCCCCACTCCGACTCTCACACTCTCTTCTTCATCCCTAGTATGCAATGTCCATTGCTCCCTATAAAACCTAACACTGTCTCGACCATACTGATGCCCCAAATACGTGCAAGGAGCTGTACCCTACCCACACTGGGTGCCTCACTCACACATGCATGCACTGACTACACAGCACAGGCCCACACAGGTTTCCAGTTGTAATATTTATTATCTGCTAAAGCATTGAGGATGCATGATCCACTTCCAGCCAGGTGGTCCTGGGTGGTGATATAAACAGATCTTAGCTGAACTAAATTATTCTAACTCACAAAACCCATCTACTAATGGTTATAATATGTTTATTATGGCTATGTCTTGTGGCACCCTGGCTGTGCTTGAAATGACTATACGGTCGGCTGGGGCCGAGGACAGTTCACGTGAACAGTTATCTCTCAGAGGTGACCAAATAGAGGGGGCCAGTGTTCCTGGAGAGCGGGCCTCAATCACCTGTTTTCTGACAGACTGCCACACTTCATGAGGACATAAAACTGTGGCGTATTCTCAGCATGACCACAAAGCACTCACACTGTCTCTCCTCTGTGTGTGTGTGTGTGTGTGTGTGTGTGTGTGTGCGCGTGTGTGTGCGTATACATACACGTACACAATGTTTTTTCAGCTTGGGAGCATCTAACCCTCTGTTTACCCCCTCTCCCGTTCCAGGAATAAGGACCAAGGACTAAGGACTAAGGACTAGATCTATTGTGCATTAAATAGAATTTATGACAAACAGTAAAACCATTAAAGTTGGAGTTAATGGGTTTCTCATCTATGTTTTTTCTTTACCAATAACCACCCTTAATGACATTTTCTACAGTAGCTGAGGCAAAATAAACTACATTAACAGGTACATTAATGATGGCATTACATGCTATTGGTCATGCAGAGCAATGCATGATTGCCATGTCAATCACAGTGCAGTCTAAGCGTATGCATTTATAAGTTAGAGACATTAATAAACCATGTCCCTTCACATAGCCACTAGAAGTCCACCTTACTTACATGAAGTACATTCATGATTGCCTAATAAATGTACTGTGTTTACCCTTCACACATAATACTCCATGGTTTCAAAGCATACTGTACAGTCTTATGCAATGATGTGAAAATGACAAGTTGTCAACTTTATATGCAGTTGTTTCATCACCTATAATTGATGCATTTTAAAAACGTGAATTGCATAGAAAGAAACCCGACACAATGCCAAAACCCACCCTATTTTATAACTCTGACATCACCCTACTGAAGTTTACATTTAAAATAGTTAAGGTTAGCGTTAGGATGTTGGGTAGGGATGTCCCAAGGATCTCTGGTAGCACTAACCTATATTTTATAAGGATGACTGAGTGACAGCTCGTTGGACCGGTGAGAGAAGACAATGGAACATAGTTCCAACTAAACATCGTCTCCCTAGAGATGGTATAACCGCCCTCTGATGCATGCGTCTTGTGATTACCGTTCTCCTAGCAGCAGGATATATTATACTGAAATAGTTAGCAGGACCGGAGATACACATTTTTCAAAATAAAGTCCCCAGGGAAAGACATGCTAAACTTTGAGATTATTGATTTGTTTAGCCATCTAGTGCAGTACAACTGTTTATCACAGCATTGCAACCGCCTTTTAAGCAATACATGGATAATTTTATGTATTTTATTTTTCACATTGTATTATTTAAACCAGCATTTCTTTTGAAAGTTTACACAAATACTGGTATTTTGAAAGCTATTGTGTAAACTATATTTAAAGAAATACATTTGTAATAAAGTACAAATATATGTTTTTGGAATTACTCAATAGTATCTGCAAAACATTGCTGGGCAATGGGTTTAATACAGAGTGCTGGTGCTCCTTACTCCATCCACTCCATTCACTGCAATGCAATGCATTGTATCTGGGACACTTATTGGGTTGTAGATTTTATTTTAAATTACTACCTGTCTTATATAAACAGGGGTAGGAAATACTCATTTGAGTCTTCACTAACCAAACATGGTTCGTTTTTTTAGGGGGACTGTGTCGCATGGCCTGCTGCTGGCTTTTTGCTCCGCCCCCTCCATAGCCCACAATGCAATCTGCTGTAACAAACTGTACATATTGGCTTCTAGAGAAAACTTTTCGACCTGTCTCAGCTAATGTGGGGTTGAAAATACCCAGTAGGGTCGATACTAACCAAATATGGATAGTTTTGGAGGAGGACCATGCCATGCATATTCAGCTTTAAATAACCATGTCGTACAAATAACCTGGTACTATCCATGGTCCTGAAATCAATACACACTCAACAAAAATCTAATTAATTTACATTTTACATTTACAAATGACATGTAATGACTATTACCAGGCATTTTCTGTAGATTAAAAAAATGTATTACAAAGTAATTATCTCTCTAATAACTCATATAAAAATGTTATTGTGTCAAAGTAAGACTGCTAATAAGACTGCTTTAGAGAGTAAGTAAGTAAGAAGGGACATGTAAGACAAAGTCCAAGAGGCAAACCTTTTGGATTAATTGCGACCAAGCTGGGTTTTATGAAAGTGTTAGAAGGCTATGCATTATTGGGGTGATATAAGCCTAAACAAATATTTTATTTGCCAGGCCAAGAGATTGACCTGACGCATTTTTGTCAAGGCTGGCCTTGGGCTGATTTAAATGTGTGAAGGTGCAGCCATTACTATCACCATGAAGTTAATCTAGGTCAGTAACAGGCCTGCCAGTCCATCATTGTTACATTGTGTCTTTTGTCTTGTAGACTAATCAACTGCTAATAATCAATATTTGGCACCTCCATTAGGGCAAGGCAATGCATGAAAGTTTAGGATGGAATGGAATTTTATTTCACACTGGGAGCAAACAGAGTAAGCAACAAAAAAATAAGTGTTAAGGGGTTTTGTCTTTCCAACTGATATTCAACACAACAACAGTATATTAATGTGTTGTTTGACATTAATATAACACGCAGGACTAAATGCATATATCTATTAAACAGTCCACCTCCAAAACTTAGTGGAGACCCGACTGATTATTTTCCACCCCACTACAGCTGAGACAGGTAGAAAAGGTGGTCAGGGTGTGACTAGGGGGTATTGTAGTTTATCATTTCTATGTTGTGTTCTAGTTCATATTGTCTATGTTGGTGTTTGTATGATTCCCAATTAGAGGCAACTGGTAATCATTGTCTCTAATTGGGGATCATATTTAAGTAGCAATTTTTTTATTCTATTTTTATTTTACATATTTGTTTTCATAAATTACATTGCATTTTCTTGTTGGAATAATAAAAAGGGGCCATTGATTAAAATGCAATATACACTGAACAAAAATATAAATTAAACATTCAACAATTTAAAAGATTTTACTAAGTTACAGTTAATGTAAGGAAATCAGTCAATTTAAATAAACATATTAGGCCTTAATCTATGGATTTCACCTGACTGCAGATATGCATCTGTTGGTCACAGATACCATTTTTTAAGGTAAGGGCCTGGATCAGAAAACCAGTCAGTATCTGGTGTGATCACAATTTGCCTCACGCAGCACGACACATCTCCTTCGCATAGAGTTGATCAAGCTGTTGATTGTGGCCCGTGGAATGTTGTCCCTCACCTTTTCAATAGCTGTGCGAAGTTATTGGATATTGGCGGGAACTGGAACACGTTATCGTACACATCGATCCAGAGCATCCTAAACATGCTCAATGGGTGACATGTCTGGTGAGCATGCAGGCCATAGAAGAACAGGGACATATTCAACTTCCAGATCCTAGCAACATGGGGCAATGCATTATCATGCTGAAACATGAGGTGATGGTGGCAGATGAATGGCACAACAATGGGCCTCAGGATCTTGTCATGGTATCTCTGTACATTCAAATTGCCATTGATGCAATTGTGTTTGTTGTCCGTTGCTTATGCCTGTCCATACCATAACCCCACCCTGACCATTGGGCACTCTGTTCACAATGTTGATATCAGCAAACCGCTCACCCACCATAAATTCTGTCTGTCATCCGCCCGGTATAGTTGAAACCGGGATTCATCCGTGAAGAGCACACTTCTCCAGCGTGCCAGTGGCCATCGAAGATATGCAGTTGCCCACTGAAGTCGATTACAATGCCAAACTGCAGTCAGGTCAAGACCCTGATGAGGACATCGAGCACGCAGATTAACTTCTCTGAGATGGTTTCTGACAGTTTGTGCAGAAATTCTTTGGTTGTGCAAACCCACAGTTTCATCAGCTGTCTGGGTGGCTCATCTCAGACCATCCAGCAGGTGAAGAAGCCGGGTGTACAGGTTCTGGGCTGGCGTGGTCTGCGGTTGTGAGGCCGGTTGGACGTACTGCCAAATTCTCTAAAACGACATTGCTGATGGTAGAGAAAATAACATTTAATTGTAAGGCAACAACTCTGGTGGACATTCCAGCAGTCAGCATGCCAACTGAATACTCTCTCAAAACATTAGGCATCTGTGGCATTGTGTTGTGTAACAAAACTGCACATGTTAGAGTGGCCTTTTATTTTCCAGAGGCACGAGCTGCACCTGCTTAATGATGATGCTGTTAAATCAATTTATTCATATGCCACACCTGTCAAGTGAATGGATTATCTTGGCTAAGGAGAAATGCTCACTAACAGGGATGTAAACAGATTTCTGAGAAATATGTTTTTTGTGTGTATGAAACATTTCTGGGATCTTTTATTTCAGCTCATGAAACATGGGACCAACGTTTGTATTTTTGTTCAGGTTATTATGAATGCACTATCCACATTGCAGTGTTTTGAAATGCGGGCTTTTATTTTGAAGGTTTCAAAATTACCATATGATAGTCACGTCATTGTTTGTGATGCTGGCAGAATACTGGTCTTCTGGTGAACTGAGAATAGAGTTTTAAGCGAGATCAACAAGTGGGCGCTCTGGGAGCTATCTAGTAGCCCTACTGCATTTAGAAGTAGCGGCCATTCAATATGCTGAGAAGAAGAGGGACTTTATATGAAAATTAGATGCCCAAGGGATCTGGACTTCTCTCTGCAGATCAATGAGTATAGATGGCACGAAAAGGTTGTGGTTTGTGTTCTGATAACTTGTGAATGGAGAGGGGAATGCTTCGGAAAGAGGAACGCACGCTTTAAACACCCGCTAAATTCGAGGTAAGAAACATTTTAGGCTGTAGCACGAGTTGAGTAAAAGGACAGTAGCATTTGGGAAATGTGAATAAACTGTTTTCTGGAAACTATTTTGAAACAATTATTTCGGTCTCTTTTGCACGAGATACAATGTTTTTTCCCCCATATTAGAAATGGCAGATTGTAGCCGGTTAATTGCGTCTAGCCTCATGATTGCACCAATGTAAAAGTGTTAAGAACGTTGTCGTAGTGACCCTGAGGTGGCCTTGCTGCTTAGAATCCAAATAATCGAAGCTATGTCGGTGGTAAATAATTGTGGCACACACCGGTACAACCCCGTCCCATGCATCACCTCCTAAATTCGGATCAGATATAAATGCTAAATGAGTGTCCACCAAAAAGACGTGGGGGGTTGCACTCCACTATTGTGCCAGTAAAACGGACACATTTATTACCAGACTGAATAGAATGACCTCCTAAAAATGATCCCCTGCAATATTAATACAATGCATGGTTTCCATGACGTAATTAGCCTACATGTAATTCTGATGTAATTTCATGTAGTTTTTTATAGAACTCGTGCAATACAAAATCCGGCCTGTTACCTTTTCACTATACAGGTGTCTCACCTTTTAAGATTATATTACTTTTGTAAAAATGCAGATAGCTGTATGTTGTTAGGGGACTATTTCTTCTGTAAGGTCAGGGGCTCGGGAATGTGGTCTGAAACACACAGCCACATTGAATCAGATGTGATGTTAATGTAACATTTATTACTAGACTACAACATTAGCATTGTGATAAACATAATACATGTTTTTTTTATTTTAAACAATCTATTTGTTTAGATAAGATGTTTATACCAATTGGCTACAGGAGACAGACTTCGGTGTGACTTCTCCAAGAGAGTTTGTGATTGGTAAAACATGCCAAGGCCTGGGAGCTAGCCTGCAGTACATGCTACATGTTATTGTTTTGGATGTTTTATTGCTTTTAACTCAGAATGTCTGATTACATTCTGTAGCTTTGAGTTTGTTGTCAAGAATTGGAGTAGTGGAATTCCCAACATATGTTGGGTCTCTGTTTCCCACAGCATGCATTACAGATCACACACACACACACACACACACACACACACACACACACAGTTGGACTCGCAGTCTGTCTGGCATACATGCATGTTTCATGTTCCCCCTCTTAGCTCTGTATGTGGCTCATCTGTATGCGGTAGGGTAGCCTAGTGGTTAGAGCATTGGACTAGTAACCGAAAAGTTGCAAGCTCAAATCCCCGAGCTAACAAGGTACAAATCTGTCGTTCTGCCCCTGAACAGGCAGTTAACCCACTGTTCCTAGGCTGTCATTGAAAATAAGAATTTGTTCTTAACTGACAATAAAGGTTAAAAAAATATATATATATATATATATATATATATATATCTGCACTTGGGTCTTGTCCAAAGGCTAGGCCTTAATGTCTGTAAGAAATCAGGATTGCAGTGCAAATCATCACTTTTAGCCTAGATATAGTGCCTACAGAAAGTATTCACACCCCTTGACTTTTCCCACATTTATTTGTGTTACAGCCTGAATTTAAAATGGATTATATTGCTGTGTCACTGCCCTACACACAATACTCCATAATGTCAAATTATTTATTTATTAAAAAGGAAAAGCTGAGTCAATAAGTACAGAGCAGTTTAGAGGTCGACCGATTAATCGGCATGGCCGATTAATTAGGGCCGATTTCAAGTTTTCATAACGATCGGTAATCTGCATTTTTGGATGACGATTATGGCCGATTACATTGCACTCCACAAGGAGACTGCGCGGCAGGCTGAACACCTGTTACGCGAGTGCAGCAAGGAGCCATGGTAAGGTGCTAGCTAGCATTAAACTTATCTTATAAAAAACAGCGGTGCCTGTTAATTTATCATCGAATCAAAGCCTGCTTCGCCAAACGGGTGATTATTTAACAAGCGCATTCACGAAAAAAGTACTGTCGTTGCACCAATGTACCTAACCATAAACATCAATGCCTTTCTTAAAATCAACACACAAGTATTGGTACCGGACAAATGACACGCTCCTCAAGGCGAGTTTGGAGAGCTGGCACAGGACGTACAGGGCTGGGAAGGCGTACGGAGACCTGGTGCGTGGAGCCGGCACAGATTTTTACCAGACTGATAGCACACTCCTTAGGACGAGTACGGAGAGTTGACTCAGGTGGCATTAAACTGATAACATGCTCCTTAGGGCAAATGCGTGCATCTTCCACCAACTCAACAACTCTCTCCGTTCTCTCTCCTCCAATATCTCCATCCACTCACTGACAGTCTCTGACTCTCCGTTTACTCTCCTCCAGTTTATCCTTCTTCTCCCAGAATGGCTGGCTCTGGTTCACCCCTTGTGCCCCCCCCCCCCCCAAAAAAAATGTCAGGCTGTTTTTTTGGGTTTCTTTGTGGCCGCGAACCCCGGCATCGTCACTGTCCTCCCTTCTCTCCTTGCGTCTGCCGCCAAGGAAGGCTATCCTGTCCTGCAATGATGTTCTCCCAAGTCCAGGATCCTTTCCCATCCAAGATCTCCTCCCAAGTCCAGGCTACCTTCCAATCCAAGACCTCCTCCCAAGTCCAGGATCCCTTCTCCTCCTGGGCACGCTGCTTGGTCCTGTTATGGTGGGATCTTCTGTCACGAAGGTGAGGAGAGACGGACCAGGGCTCAGCGAATGTTGAGTTCCACATATTTATTATAAAGTGAAACTTAGCCAAAACAATAAATCAAATAAACTAACAACAAAACGTGACAACGTGGTGCACATGCACAAAACACAAAATAATATCCCACAAATGCAGGTGTGGAAACAACCTACCTACATTTGATCCCCAATCAGAGGCAACGATAAACAGCTGCCTCTAATTGGGAACCATAATAGCACCCACATAGAAATATCTATACTAGATCACCCCTTAGTCACGCCCTGACCTACTACACAATAGAGAACTAAGGGCTCTCTATGGTCAGGGCGTGACAAGTATATATTTTTAAACCTGCATGTTTAGTTAAAATAAATGAATGTTAGCAGGCAATATTAACTAGGGAAATTGTGTCACTTCTCTTGCGTTTAGTGTAAGCAGAGTCTGGATATATGCAGCAGTTTGGGCTGCCTGGCTCATTGCGAACTGTCTGAAGACCATTTCTTCCTAACAAAGACCGTAATTAATTTGCCAGAATTTTACATAATTATGACATAACATTGAAGGTTATGCAATGTAACAGCAATATTTAGACTTATGGATGCCACCCGTTAGATAAAATATAGAAAGGTTCCGTATTTCACTGAAAAAATAAACGTTTTGTTTTCAAAATTATAGTTTACGGATTTGACCATATTAATGACCTAAGGCTCGTATTTCTGTGTGTTTATTATATTAGAATTAAGTCTATGATTTGATATTTGATAGAGCAGTCTGACAGCACTTTCCTGCGTTTGCCAGCAGCTCTTCTCAATGCTTGAAGCACAGCGCTGTTTATGACTCCAAGCCTATCAACTCCCGAGATGAGGCTGGCAATACTATAGTGCCTATAAGAACATCCAATAGTCAAAGGTATACGAAATACAAATGGTATAGAGAGAAATAGCCCTATAATTCCTATAATAACTACCTAAAACTTCTTAACTGGGAATATTGAAGACTCATGTTAAAAGGAACCACCAGCTTTCATATGCAACTTAAACGTTAGCTTTTTTACATGGCACATATTGCACTTTTACTTTCTTCTCCAACACTGTGTTTTTGCATTATTTAAACCAAATTGAACATGTTTCATTATTTATTTGAGACTAAATGTATTTTTATTTATGTATTATATTAACTTTAAAAAAATGTGTTCATTCAATATTGTTGTAATTGTCAATATTACAAATATATATATATATATATATATATATATATATATATATATATATATATATAAAAAATCGGTATTGGTATCGGCATCGGCGTTGAAAAATCATAATCAGTTGAACTCTAGTGCAAAGAGTAAAGAATGGTAAAGAATTCAGACCTCTTCCCTTTTTCCACTTTTTGCTACATTGCAGCCTTATTCTAAAATGGATTAATAAAAAAAATCCTCATCAATCTACGCACAATACCCCATAATGACAAAGCGAAAACAGGTTTTTAGAAATGTTTGCAAATGTATAAAAACAACAACAGATGCCTTATTTACATATGTCATCAGACCCTTTTGTTATATGACTCGAAATTGAGCTCAGGTGCATCCTGTTTCCATAGATCATCCTTGAGATATTTCTACAACTTGATTGGAGTCCACCTATGGTAAATTCAATTGATTGGACATCATTTGGAAAGGCACACGCCTGCCTATATAAGGTCCCACAGTTGACAGTGTGTGTCAGAGCTAAAAACTAAGCCATGAGTTTGAAGGAAATTGTCACAGCCTACTAGGAGTGGTGGGTTGGAGTCAGGCGCAGAGAGCAGGGTTCGGTAAATCGTAATTTATTCTCCGGCAAAAAACGGTCACGCCAACATACAGGGCGCATAAACCGACCAGCCCAAACACAGGACCAAACAGTCCGGAGAATACAAACATGAAAACCACAACCAACAGAGTAACAAAAAAAAAAATCCCGCACAAAACAAGGGCGGGTCAAACTACTACATATAGGGAAGCTAATTTAACCAAAATACACACAGGTGAAACTAATAAGACAAAACCAACAGACAAACGAAAAAGGGATCGGTAGCGGCTAGTAGGACGGTGACGACGACCGCCGAGCACCGCAAAACAGGAAGGGGAGCCATCTTCGGCGGAAGTCGTGACAGAAATGTCCGTGGAGCTCAGAGACAGGATTGTGGCGAAGTAGGCTTTGATTAGATGATAAATTAACAGGCACCGTATTGATTATATGCAACGCAGGACAAGCTAGTTAAACTAGTAATGTCATCAACCATGTGTAGTTAACTGGTGATTATGTAAAGATTGATTGTTTTTTATAAGACAAGTTTAATGCTAGCTAGCAACTTACCTTGGCTCCTTGCTGCACTCGCGTAACAAGTCGTCAGCCTGCAACGCAGTCTCCTCGTGGATTGCAATGTAATCGGTGTCCAAAAGGGTGATTACCGATTGTTATGAAAACTTGAAATCGGCCCTAATTACTCGGCCATGCCGTGTAAATATAAAAACGCAGACTTTGAATATGCTTGTCATCGGCAAGGACTAGGGAGTTTTAAAAAATATATAAAAATTAACAGAACATAACTATGCACAGGCAAAGTCCTAGAGGAATACCTGGTTCAGTTTGCTTTCTAACAGACACTGGCAGACAAATGCACCTCTCAGCAGGACAATAATCTAAAACACAAGGCAAAATATACACTGGAGTTGCATACCAAGATGACATTGAATGTTCCTGAGTGGCCTAGTTACAGTTTTGACTTAAATCGTTTTGAAAATCTATGGCAAGACTTGAAAATGGTTGTCAAGCAATGATCAACAACCAACTTGATAGACCTTGAATAATAATAAAAAATCTATATATGTGCAAATATTGTCCAATCCACATGTGCAAAGCTCTTAAGAGACTTACCCAGAAAGACTCACAGCTGAAATCACTGCCAAAGATGATTCAAACTTGTATTGACTCAAGGGTGTGAATGCTTATGTAAATTAGATTTCTGTATTTAAGTTTCAATACATTTGCAAACATTTCTAGAAGTTTTTTTGTGTATAAACAATTTAACACAACAAAATGTGGAATAATTCAAAGGGTATGAATACTTTATGAAGGCACTGTATTTGAATCTGTCTGATATCTTTTGGCATGGGGCAGTTAGTCACATTGGTTCATAAAGACTGCTATAGCACTTTGATGATATAGGCCTAAAACCATGAGAAACATTGTATTCTGAAGATTGACACATTCTATTCTGGAATATGACGTTTAAAACAGCCACTCTTGTGGGAAGAAATTGCTCTGGGAATAGAACTGTAAAACAGGAGAAAGTGGTTTCTAACATTTCATACAGTGGAATTCTCTGTCTAATGAAACACAAGAGGGTCCGTTTGCCACTCACTGCCTGGGTTTCAGTTTCAGCTCCTTATATGAGTAGTTCCTCACAGACTACAGGGCCTGCTAAAGATTGATCTGAAAGTGCTTTCACGTTTTCCTGGGGTTAAACAGGGGTATATGAAATTATCCTGTCTGAGTTTCACTTTGAGCAATGTGTCTGTTTCTCGCCTATTTCATTACTTGCTGATTGAAATATGACCTTTTTTATTTTTCAAGTGTGACTCTAAGGATGGAGGTGTTAAAGGGAATTGCATACTGGCATCTTGTCAGCAACATTCTCCACAGTAGAACGGTAGATATGCTGCCAAGCCAACATCACTGGCTGGTTGGGGTCCTCACGCTGGCTAGAAGACATAGACAGGAAGGTTAGAACTCAAATCCATGGGAGATCTTTGTATGTAGTGGATGATTGAAGAATGCATTCACTGCCTGAGTTTCCTCCCATTTTAATGTGGGATGACAACATTAAAAACCCTCTATTAACAAAGCGTGCACCCTTGTGTCTAAACACCCATGACACCAGCTGGATACCCTGGTAGAGAGGGGGGACGAGTGACACGGGGGAAGACCACACCACACCTCTGAATCACCAACACCTCTCTGGATTGTTAGAGTTTTATTTCAGTTTTTCAATCTACGGTGGGTATAATACAGTGCCTTCAGAAAGTATTCACACCCCTTGACTTTTTAAAAATGTTGTTGTGTTACAGCCTGATTTTAAAAATGATTAAAATTAGATTTTTTTTGTCACTACACACAATACCCCATAATGTCAAATTGGAATTTTTAAAAATTAATTAAAAAGGAAAAGCTGAAATGTCTTGAGTCAATAAGTATTCAACCCCTTTGTTATGGCAAGCCTAAATCATTTCAGGAGTAAACATTTGCATAATACATTGCATGGACTCACAATGTGTGCAATGGTAGTGTTTAACATGATTTTTGGATAACTACCTTATCTTTGTACTAGAGGTCGACCGATTATGATTTTTCAATGCCGATACCGAATTATTGGAGGACCAAAAAAGCCGATACCGATTAATCGGCCGATTTTAAAAAATATATATTTTATTTGTAATAATGACAATTACAACAATACTGAATTAACACTTATTTTAACTTAATATAAAACATCAATAAAATCAATTTAGCCTCATAAATAATGAAACATTTTCAATTTGGTTTAAATAATGCAAAAACAAAGTGTTGGAGAAGAAAGTAATATGTGCCATGTAAAGATATGTGCCATGTAAATAAGCTAACGTTTAAGTTCCTTGCTCAGAACATGAGAACATATGAAAGTTGGTGGTTCCTTTTAACATGAGACTTCAATCTTCCAAGGTAAGAGGTTTTAGGTTGTAGTTAATATAGTATTTATAGGACTATTTCTCTCTATACCATTTGTATTTCATATACCTTTGACTATTGGATGTTCTTATAGGCACTATAGTATTGCCAGTGTAACAGTATAGCTTCCATCCCCTTCCTCGCCCCTCCCTGGGCTCGAACCAGGAACACATCGACAACAGCCACACTCGAAGCATCGTTACCCATCGTTCCACAAAAGCCGCGGCCCTTGCAGTGCAAGGGGAATAACTACTCCAAATCTAAAAGCGAGTGACGTTTGAAACAGTATTAGCGCACACCCAGCTAACTAGCTAGCCATTTCACATTGGTTACACCAGCCATTAGGCTGATAGGCTTGAAGTCATAAACAGCGCTGTGAGAGCTGCTGAAGAGCTGCTGGCAAATCGCACAATAGTGCTGTTTGAATGAATGATTACGAGGCTGCTGCTGCTTAGTCAGACTGCTCTATCAAATCAGACTTAATTATAACATAATAATACACAGAAATACGAGCCCTTGGTCATTAATATGATACTATCATTTCGAAAACAAAACGTTTATTATTTCAGTGAAATACGGAACCGTTTGGTATTTTATCTAACGGGTGGCATCCCTAAGTCTAAATATTCTTGATACATTGCACAACCTTCAATCTATGTCATAATTATGTAAAATTCTAGCAAATTAGTACGCAATGAGCCAGACATCCCAAACTTGCATATACCCTGACTCTGCGTGCAATGAAAGCAAGAGAAATGACACAATTTCACCTGGATAATATTGCTTGCTTAACTGGATTAGTAGTTATAACTAGTGATTATGATTGATTGTTTTTTAAAAGATAAGTTTAATGCTAGCTAGCAATTTACCTTGCCTTCTACTGCATTCGCGTAACAGGCAGATTACTCGTGGAGTGCAATGGTTAGAGCGTTGGACTAGTTAACTGTGCAGTTGCAAGATTGGAACCCCTGAGCTGACAAGGTGAAAATCTGTCATTCTGCCCCTGGACAAGGCAGTTAACCCACAGTTTCTAGGCAGTCATTGAAAATAAGAATGTGTTCTTAACTGATTTGTCTAGTTAAATAAAAGGTATAAACAATTATTTATTTTTTTTGATTAAAAAAATAATCCGAAATCGGCGCCCAAAAATACCGATTTCCGATTGTTATGAAAACTTGAAATCGGCCCTAATTAATCGGCCATTCCGATTAATCGGTCGACCTCTACTTTGTACCCCATACATCTGTAAGGTTCCTCAGTCAAGCAGTGATTTTCAAACACAGAGTCAACCACAAAGACCAGGGAGCTTTTCCAGTGGTGGATTGGTAAAAAAGGACGTTTAATATCCCTTTCAGTGCATTCAGTTTTGGTGCATTGGGGGTGTGGAACGGAATTAATTGTATTTTTATTTTTCTTCTTGGGGGGCGACTGTGGGAGGGGTCTCGAATGGTTGAGGGACAGCTATTGGGGAACTGTGGGAGGGGGGATCTTGGAGGGTTTGGGTTCATGTTTTTTGGCCTGTCGGGAGATCTGTCAATGTGCATCCTTCCTAACTCAGTTGCCATGGAACAGTGGTCAGATCATTTTTGCAGTCAAAAAGCTGACGTCTACTGCTCAGATAAAAAAATATATATTTGTCACATACACATGGTTAGCAGATGTTAATGCGAGTGTAGCGAAATGCTTGTGCTTCTAGTTCCGATAATGCAGTAATAACCAACGAGTAATCTAACCTAACAATTCCAAAACTACTACTTTATACACACACAAGTGTAAAGGGATAAAGAATATGTACATAAAGATATATGAATGAACGGCATAGGCAAGATGCAGTAGATGGTATCGTGTACAGTATATACATATGAGATGAGTGATGTAGGTTATGTAAACATAAAAGTGGCATAGTTTAAAGTGGCTAGTGAGTGATATATGTATTACATAAAGATGGCAAGATGCAGTAGATGATATAGAGTACAGTATATACATATACATATGAGATGAGTAATGTAGGGTATGTAAACATTATATTAAGTGGCATTGTTTAAAGTGGCTAGTGATACATTTTTTTTTTACATCAATTCCCATCAATTGCCAGCAGCATATCACCCTGCATACCACTGCTGGCTTGCTTCTGCAGCTAAGCAGGGTTGGTCCTGGTCAGTTCCTGGATGGGAGTCCAGATGCTGCTGGAAGTGGTGTTGGAGGGCCAGTAGGAGGCACTCTTTCCTCTGGTCTAAAAAATATATCCCAATGCCCCAGGGCAGTGATTGGGGACACTGCCCTGTGTAGGGTGCTGTCTTTCAGATGGGACGTTAAACTGGTGTCCTGACTCTCTGAGGTCATTAAAGATCCCATGGCACTTATCGTAAGAGTAGGGGTGTTAACCCCGGTGTCCTGGCTAAATTCCCAATCTGGCCCTCAAACCATCACAGTTACCTAATAATCCCCAGTTTACAATTGGCTCATTCATCCCCCTCCTCTCCCCTGTAACTATTCCCCAGGTTGTTGCTGCAAATGACAATGTGTTCTCAGTCAACTTACCTGATAAAATAACGGATAAATACAATTTCCATTATTAAAGTGGCTGGAGTTGAGTCGGTATGTTGGCAGCAGCCACTCAATGTTAGTGGTGGCTGTTTAACAGTCTGATGGCCTTGAGATAGAAGCTGTTTTTCAGTCTCTCGGTCCCTGCTTTGATGCACCTGTACTGACATCGCTTTCTGGATGATAGCGGGGTGAACAGGCAGTGGCTTGGGTGGTTGTTGTCCTTGATGATCTTTATGGCCTTCCTGTGACATCGGGTGGTGTAGGTGTCCTGGAGAGCAGGTAGTTTGCCCCCGGTGATGCGTTGTGCAGACCTCACTACCCTCTGGGGAGCCTTACGGTTGTGGGCGGAGCAGTTGCTGTACCAGGCGTTGATACAGCCCGACATAATGCTCTCGATTGTGCATCTGTAGAAGTTTGTGAGTGCTTTTGGTGACAAGCCAAATTTCTTCAGCCTCCTGAGGTTGCGCCTTCTTCACAACGCTGTCTGTGTGGGTGGACCAGTTCAGTTTGTCCGTGATGTGTACGCCGAGGAACTTAAAACTTACTACCCTCTCCACTACTGTCCCGTCGATGTGGATAGGGGGGTGCTCCCTCTGCTGTTTCCTGAAGTCCACAATCGTCTCCTTTGTTTTGTTGACGTTGAGTGTGAGGTTATTTTGCTGACACCACACTCCGAGGGCCCTCACCTCCTCCCTGTAGGCCGTCTCGTCATTGTTGGAAATCAAGCCTACCACTGTAGTGTCGTCCGCAAACTTGATGATTAAGTTGGAGGCGTGCATGGCCACGCAGTCATGGGTGAACAGGGAGTACAGGAGAGGGCTCAGAACACACCCTTGTGGGGCCCCAGTGTTGAGGATCAGCGGGGTGGAGATGTTGTTACCTACCCTCACCACCTGGGGGCGGCCCGTCAGGAAGTCCAGTACCCAGTTGCACAGGGCGGGGTCGAAACCTTGATGCCGAGTTTGGAGGGTACTATGGTGTTAAATGATGAGCTGTAGTCGATGAACAGCATTCTCACATAGGTATTCCTCTTCTCCAGATGGGTTAGGGCAGTGTGCAGTGTGGTTGCGATTGCGTCGTCTGTGGACCTATTGGCGCGGTAAGCAAATTGGAGTGGGTCTAGGGTGTCAGGTAGTGTGGAGGTGATATGGTCCTTGACTAGTCTCTCAAAGCACTTTAAGAGCTGCAACGCTAATGTTTGTGTAAACGCTTTACAGTTGTGTTCTGTGGGTGTCACTGAGTAGACTGATACCCAATTTCATTGCTTCACATTCCAACCTTGTTTAACATTATCTAGTCTAAATATGGCATGATTCCATCAATTGTAAACGTCTCCATCACTTTGAAAGAGGTACTTTTATTTTGAAGGCAAAATTCCACTATTGTGCCTAATCCTTATTGTGGCTAGCACATAACACATATCCCGGTCCGGTCGAGCATCACTAGCCAGATGAAGCTAGCTGACTGCCTATGACGTTAGCTTTAGGCAACAGGGAAGTAGCTGGCCAGCTGATTATTTTCATGAACTGAAGTTCAATTTCAATAGGAGAACAACAAGTGGCTACCAAGCTAATACTTACTCACAAGGATTCCTAAATCATTGCTAAGAATAACAAAAACGACTGCAGTTTCTACTGGTCAGTGTTTTCAGGCTGGTTAGTGCTAGCTAGGTACCAAGCTAAAGCTAGCTACCCCAGAAGTTGTGGTCAAACAAATAATGCGTTATTACCAACACGGTATTGTAAACACATCGTTCGTGGTTGGTGTTTGCTTGTTTGCAGACTTTTTTGTACAGCTTTGGCTGATAGTAGTGGTGGTGCTTGGCTTGCACATGCTAATTCAGAACACACAACATTCTATAATAGAACTGTGTTATTTGACGTCTCAAATTAAAAGCTCATTTAACTCGTCAAATAGGGGAATTTTACTCGTCAAATAGTGTTATTTGACATGTATCTTTTTTGATACTTAAAACCCACACGGCGTTCCATAGTATGTTGTGAAGCTAATAGCAGTGATGCTATCACTGATGCTATTACTCCGGTAGGGCAACATCTGAAAAATAGCGCACTTGACTTGGTAGTGTGTACCGGTGCTCGACCAGTTGGTGAAAGCCAACGTCAACCACGACAGAGAACAGTTAATTGTCAAGGGCAATGAATTCCATTATCTTGGCATTAATAGATTTCACCTTTGAGTTGTCTCGCTGAAAATGTCTTACTCTTTCAAATGACTGCTCGATCCACACAGCAGACATTGTGGGCTAGGTTAGGAATGCTGTGTTGCCTGTGTAGCGCAATATTTTCCTTGGAGTCATTATGTCATGTTATATCTGCTTTGACATCCGTTTTGCACATCAGCGTTAAACTAGACATCGGGCCGATACCGATGTTGGCATTTTTAGCTAATGTTGTCCGATTCCAATAAGTTCACCGATATATCGTGCATTCCTAGTATGTTGTCTAGTAAGCTGTTAGTAGCCCATGTGCCTCACCCTCATCATTTGGTCCCTTTCTCCCTCATAATTTAGCCTACTGTTCTGACTTGGTTGTGCACATGTATCCTATAGCCTGTTTTAGAGAAATGTAATCATCAAATATTGTAAGAGCTTCATTGTCTGCTGATATTCCCCCTTTTTCTTGTCCTACGGTTATGACTTGGTGTACAGGGAGAATACTGTAAGAATGGCCCATGTTCTGAATTCTGTCGCTGTACATTTCAAAAGTGCTGAACGAATAGTTATATTGACTATGTCTGTCCTAGCTCGCTCAATAATTTATAAATCAAAATTATGGCTTGCCTTTTATTTGCTCATTGTCCCCTTATGCCATAATTTGTACATCTCAATTGTCAGTAGAAACCAAATTTGTTAAAGCAAGTCGGCCATATCATCTGTTTTTTTAAAAGGCAATACATTCGCTGCCAGACAAGGCTCCGCTGATTGCCAGGTGTAGCAGTGGTAAGTATTCACTCCATGGTGCTGAAAAGAAAGCTTAATGTAGGCCCTAAGAGTTTGTGGGCACATTTTGTCACCGTTGTGGTGCAATTAATGTATTGTTTATTGTTGTGTAGTGGCTTTTCTGGCATGCATCTAAAACATTTTTGGGGAGTTTGCCATACCAAGAAATACATGCTAAATCAGGCTTCCTTCACTGAAGGAAGGAAGCCTGCACAGAATAAGAATATTCAAAAACATGCATTCTGTTTGCTACAAGGCACTAAAGTAATACTGCAACAATTGTGGCAAAGCAATTCACTTTTTTTCCTGAATACAAAGTGTTATGTTTGGGGCAAATCCAATACAACACATTGCTGAGTAGCACTCTCCATATTTTCAAGCATAGTGGTGCCTGCAATATGTTATGGGTATGCTTGTAATCATTAAGGACTGGGGAGGTTTTCAGGATAAAAAAAGAAACAGAATGGAGCTAAGCACAGGAACAATCATTGTGGATAATTTTAATTAATTAATGAATTCAGGCTGTAACAAAACAAAATGTGGAATAAGTCCAGGACAATGTTCCCACATGGTAAAATAATAGGGGTGGACATGATTTAGCAAGGCACTAGAGTAATACTGCAGGACAAAAAACAACTCTGATATAAAGTTGTTTTTTTCAAAGTTGCCGTAATGCCATGTGTACGTCCACTTATATCAGCACATTCGTATCAACCTAACCATTATGGAACTTATTTTCAATCAAATACGCCTCACATGGCAAATTAGCAATTACATTTTTAGTTGACCAAATTCAACACTCTCATTGACCTCCATAAAACAAATACTCAATTTGTGGGCTTATTTTTCACCTCTTTATCTCAGGTCACACACACTTCAAATGTAACAAATGGGGTGGGAAAACAGTTTTAACAAATAATTAAAACTGTTTTCAAAGGGGGGAATACTTATGATACCCACTGTATATAAGCTTTCTTTGGCTACTGTAGCTGTTGGGCTGTTTCACAGATGGACTGGGTGAATTATTGGGATGTTATTATTTCAGACGGGAAATAATGTATGAGAGCAGAGCTCAGTGTTCTATACTGTCTTCCCTGTCCAGTGATTTTGTTTTCTCTTCACTCCACTTATATGTCTGTGGTTATTCTGCAGTGGTAAGCATGGTCACAATTCCAATCATTCCTGCTTTTCCGGTTTTAAGTGACTTGAGAAGTGGTTTTCCAGTGCCCAACTGTCTCGGTCTGATACGAAGCATGCTTGACTTACTGCTAACTCCCCCTAATGAAAGATTGCACACCGAACTCTGGTTGTGTCCTCAATTGCAGCGCACATTAAGAGCCCATTTATACTTGATCCGAAAATGTGGTCGGAAGTGCTATATGGATGGTGTGACGCAATTGTGGAGCCTCTGCAGCCACGCAGAGGCCAAATTGAGCTCCGTACCATATCGCCGTGCGCCTCCCAAATGTTCTAATAATGCAGAGGGCTCTGTATAGCTCCGCATTGACATGATTGGTTAATGGTAGGTGACGGTGGGAGGTCCTGTATAAACTCAAACTCACTTCCTTGACAATTTCCTTTGCAAGTATGAATGCCCTGACTTCTCAGAGGCCATATCACCGTAAATGCTGCATGGCCAATGCAGACGTCGGCTTGACCAAGCAGCACCTTTTACTCCAACAAAGGATGTGACAATAGAATGACAGTACTTCAGATAGAGGCTGTGTTAGAATATGTTGAAAACTTGATGGCACTACCAAGCAACACTTCTATTCATAGCACTGATTCAAAAGTATGGAATTAGCTAACCAAGTTAGGCTTTCTTTGTGTCGAGTCATACTCACACTTGTGCCTTGTGTTGTAGTGGACGACATTGATTGCAAACAGATAGGCCTCAGAGTTCTATCTCTGCCATTTTACTTCATCAAATTAAACTTGGTTCTTCCTTGATCTGCCCGATGACTACAGAAGGTTTTATTTTGTTAAATTTCATCATAATAAACATGAATAACTCACTCCAGATCCTCTGTACCAATCTTTCATTTTTAGCATTCCTACTATAGAGGAGTTTACAGAAGGGCCATCAACTGTTCAGAAGGGAGCATGTGTTAAACAAGCCAAGTCAAATCTGCACTAGAGAGTGCAACCAACAGCATCCAACAGCACATGTCCCAGACACTCCAGTGCTGTTGACACACACCTGCCTGTGGCCTGGCTGCCTTTCCCCCTCTCCACTGTGACATCACATCTTTTATCTCCCCCTCACCACCATCTCCATATTTAGCCCTTCTGTAATCAGTGTAGTGGGCCTCAGCCTGGCCAAGCACACACACGGGATCCTCTGGAGTCACTGCATGTTCCAAACACTGCCTTGCTTCCTATTTTTTTGTTGATGTAAAGTCTGCATTCGATATGTATTGTGCTTCCGTGTAAATGGAAGGAAAATAAGTTATGAAAATCACTCACTCAGACCTTAAAAGGCTGGCCTTTCCAAGTTCCAACAAGTGCCTTCAGTTAAGCACTCTACCAGTGGCAAGAGTTTTAAAGTGCTGGGATAATTTCAGATCTGAATGTTGCCGTGAACTTTGGTGACCTTTAGTTACCTCTGAGATGAATGATTCTTCAGCTTCCTTTTCAACTTGTCCTCCTTTGTGTGAGTTGAGCCCACATCTGCACTTTTAATGATGATGTGCCTGCGTCTGGACAGCTTCCTGTGAGCAGAGCAGCAGTGTGCTAGCTGGACCTATCCACATCCACTACACTGCTGTAGCTTTCATGACCATCTGCTCAGCCTCCCTTGCTCTTTGTCATGCTCTGTGGTGGTGGTAGATCTCTGTCGCTAATATGCTACTACTTAGTCCCAAGGTAATCATAGCAGTTATCGGTCAGAGTCATGTTGCAAATTATTTTTGCTATTTGCAGTATTCCATTTGTAGCCCGTGTGCAGTGAATTGTAAACATTGCCATTTGTGCTGTGTTATCAGTAACAACGTTTGTTTCTACTTTTATGAAAGGTTAGGTCAGTGAGACACCAGTTTTTTGTTATCTTTTTCATTTGTTAATTTATGAATTCACTACACCCACTTTGTTACTTAATCCTCAGAAAGATCATTTCATATTTTTTCAACCCTTAGAACAGATTCCGTATTTAGCATTTGGGTGTAGGCATGGGCTTGGTAAGAGCGTTTAAATATCTCTCCTCTTAGGAAATGTGTTGATAATGACTTTTAATGAACACTATTTCATGGTCCACTTCATAGCAGAAGTTTGGAGTGTTTAGTCATGTCCTTCTAGGAAGTCAAATCATTCATCAAAATGACCTTTGTACATCTTGTAAAAAACAGTGAAGTTATTTACTGATGTGGACTGTGCGCTGATGTGTAGCCTTTCTTAACTAGTATTGAATATCCAGTGTGTAAACATAGTGGCACAGGATTGTACAATAGGCCTTTTCAGGGCCTGATAGGGTGTTTAGATAAGACGAACCAGCAGCAGGTGATTAAAAACATCCTCTCCTTCTACACCTCTATAAAGACTTTAGACTGCACTCTTGTCAACCTCAGCCTACTGGTATCAAATTTATCAAATGTATTTATAAAGCCCTTCTTACATTAGCTGAAGTCACAAAGTGCTGTACAGAAACCCAGCCTAAAACCCCAAACAACAAGGAATGCAGGTGTAGAAGCACAGTGGCTAGGAATAACTCCCTAGAAAGGCCAGAACCTAGAAGGAAACCTAGAGAGGAACCAGGCTATGAGGGGTGGCCAGTCCTCTTCTGGCTGTGCCGGGTGGAGATTATAACAGAACATGGCCAAGATGTTCAAATGTTCATAGATGACCAGCAGGGTCAAATAATAATAATCACAGTGGTTGTCGAGGGTGCAACAGGTCATCCATCACCTCAGGAGTAAATGCACCTCGGGACATACTGTGGCCACATCCGACAATACCCCCGGACAGGGCCAAACAGGCAGGATATAACCCAACCCACTTTGCCAAAGCACAGCCCCCACACCACAAGAGGGATATCTTCAACCACCAACTTACCATCCTGAGACAAGGCCAAGTATAGCCCACAAAGATCTCTGCCACAGCACAACCCAAGGGGGGGCACCAGCCCGGGCAGGAATATCACATCAGTGACTTAACTCACTCAAGTGACACACCCCTCCTAGGGACGGCATGGAAGAGCCAGTGACTCGAGACAGAGAATCCCAGTGGAGAGAGGGGAACCGGCCAGGCAGACAGCAAGGTTGGTTCATTGCTCCAGAGCCTTTCTGTTCACCTTCACACTCTTGGGCCAGAGTACACTCAATTATAGGACCTACTGAAGAGATGAGTCTTCAATAAAGACTTAAAGGTTGAGACCGAGTCTGCGTCTCTCACATGGGTAGGCAGACCATTCCATAAAAATGGAGCCCTATAGGAGAAAGCCCTGTATCCAGCTGTTTGCTTAGAAATTCTAGGGACAGTAAGGAGGCCTGCGTCTTGTGACCATAGCGTACCTGTAGGTATGTATGGCAGGACCAAATTGGAAAGATAGGTAGGAGCAAGTCCATGTAATGCTTTGTAGGTTAGCAGTAAAACCTTGAAATCAGCCCTTGCCTTGACAGGAAGCCAGTGTAGAGAGGCTAGCACTGGAGTAATATGATCACATTTTTGGTTCTATTCAAGATTCCTGCAGCCGTGTTTAGCACCAACTGAAGTGTATTTAGTGCTTTATCCGGGTAGCCGGAAAGTAGAGCATTGCAGTAGTCTAACCTAGAATGGACAAAAACATGGATACATTTTTCTGCATTATTTTTGGACTGAAAGTTTCTGATTTTTGAAATGTTGTGTAGATGGAAAAAAGCTGTCCTTGAAACAGTCTTGATATGTTCGTCAAAAGAGAGATCAGGGTCCAGAGTAATGGCGAGGTCCTTCACAGTTTTATTTGAGACGACTGTACAACCATCAGGATTAATTATCAGATTCAACAGAAGATCTCTTTGTTTCTTGGGACCTAGAACAAGCATCTCTGTTTTGTCTGAATTTAAAAGTAGAACATTTGCAGCCATCCACTTCCTTATGCTCTCCCTGGAAACACAGGAACGTTGAGGAACACCAAAATTTACAGTTGATTTGTCAGAGGACAAACCATCCACAGAGACAAATTGATATCTTTTCGAAAGATAAGATCAGGCCAGAACTTGTCCGTGTAGACCAATTTGGCTTTCCAATCTCTCCAAAGGAATGTGGTGATCGATGGTATCAAAAGCAGCACTAAGGTCTAGGAGCACAAGGACAGATGCAGAGCCTCGGTCTGACGCCATTTAAAGGTCATTTACCACCTTCACAAGTGCAGTCTTAGTGCTACGATGGGGTCTAAAATCAGACTAAAGCGTTTCGTATACATTGTTAGTCTTCAGGAAGGCAGTGAGTTGCTGCGCAACAGCTTTTTCAAAATTCTTTGAGAGGTATGGGAGGTTCGATATAGGCCGATAGTTTTTAAAATATTTTCTGGGTCAAGGTTTGGCTTTTTCAAGAGAGGCTTTATTACTGCCACTTTTAGTGAGTTTGGTACACATCCGGTGGATAGAGAGCCGTTTATTATGTTCAACATAGGAGGGCCAAGCACAGAAGCAGCTCTTTCAGTAGTTTAGTTGAAATAGGGTCCAGTATGCAGCTTGAAGGTTTAGAAGCCATGATTATTTTCATCAATGTGTCGAGATCTAGTACTAAAAAACCTCTGTCTCCCTTGATCCTAGGTCCTGGCAGAGTTGTGCAGACTCAGGACAACTGAGCTTTGGAGGAATATCCAGATTTAAACAGGAGCCGTAATTTGCTTTCTAGTGATCATGATCTTTTCCTCAAAGAAGTTCATGAATTTATCACTGCTGAAAAGTGAAAGCCATCCTCTCTTGGGGAATGTTGCTTTTTAGTTAGCTTTGCGACAGTATCAAAAATAAATTATTTATTATTTTCCTCAATTAACCTGGAAAAATAGGATGATCGAGCAGCAGTGAGGGCTCTTCGGTACTGTCTTTCTAAGCTAGTCGGAATACTTCCAGTTTGATGTAGCGGCATTTCCGGTTTTGTGGTTTCAGTCAGGACCTGTAATTGAACAGACAGACAGACAGACATGGCTCTCTTTGGGCACCATGTTATTCCTGCCTGACACTTGTATCATTTACTATTTGGAGATCCATGTTTTGTTTTTACTTCAAATGAATGGCAGTCTGTGTAGAGGTGGATGAGAATTGGGGATTGTCAGCACAGCCCCCTGCCTGCATGTCTCTGTCTGTCTGTCCGTCCATCTGTCCGTCCGTCCGTCTGTCTGTCTGCCTGTCTGTGAATGAGCTGCAGCTCTCTGTCTCTCTGCCAGAGTGTCCAAGCGGCCAAGCTGCCTGGGACACACTGGGAGGTATTGTCTTCAGACTGGGTTTTTAATTGGACTCTGATTTCTGCTTGTGCTGCAGTGTAGTGTGTGATGATGTGACTGTCATAGTTATGGTGAAAGAGGCAAGCAGATGCACCCTCTCTCCTGTTTGAGAGACTATTTAACTTATTTATGTGTTAGAAACAGTGACTATACTGTACATACAGTGGGGCAAAAAAGTATTTAGTCAGCCACAAATTGTGCAAGTTCTTATTGACCAAATACTTATTTTCCACCATAATTTGCAAATAAATTCATAAAAAATCCTACAATGTGATTTTCTGGATTTTTTTCTCTCATTTTGTCTGTCATAGTGTACCTATGATGAAAATTACAGGCCTCTCTCATCTTTTTAAGTGGGAGAACTTGCACAATTGGTGGCTGACTAAATGCTTTTTTGCCCCACTGTATACTCGCAGAATACAGCTGTTTCCAGGCCATAATGGAGCAAAATGTCATTCCTGTATAGAAAGTGATTGATGACATTGAGGTAATTTAGAACACTGTGATCAGACAGCTACTAAGGTATTTGGGATTTTACACACCTAGGCTATATGCAAATCCAGAGCTTTGTTTTTCACAAACAACAGGCCATATTCTGTTTTTAGTTCATGACTTCTTTCCAATATGCCAGTATTGCTGCCAGGCTACAGTATATTTGAGCGACATCTAGGTTACATGCATCACTCTCAGGACAGAGATTTATTTATTTATTTCACCTTTACATAACTAGGCAAGTCAATTAAGAACAAATTCTTATTTACAATGACGGCCTACCCCGGCCAAACCAGGACGACGCTTTGCCAATTGTGCACCACCCTATGAGACTCCCAATCACAGCCGGATGTGATGCAACCTGGATTCGAACCAGGGACTGCAGTGACTGAGAATAAGTCTGCTGTGGAGGGAGACTCCTGGACACCCCTCTGGGTCTGTGAGTTGAGTTCTGGCTCTGCTGGTCAGTCACAGCTGTGTGTAGAGGCGGGGTCATTTATGGTACATATCCTGATATCTATTAAAGTAGGGCCCATGTAGGCAGATCCTCTCAACCAATAGGAAACCTCTATTGCTCCTCTGTCCTGACTTGAGGAAAACCGATGAGCGCTCCGGCAGGAGTGTAGCAACATTTGGATTGTTTTACCTGCAGTTCAAGGGCTGATCCTCATCTTACTTTATCTCCCACCACTCCTCCTCTAACATCCCCAGAGCCTTGCTTTCTTCTGTGCACCAGTGATTCTTGCTGGCATGAAAGCCTCTCAACAAGCTCTTAGCGATCTCTAAATTTGGGCACCGCCATCTTCAGAACAGGCGGTTATCAGGCTCCTTTTAGATGCTCCGTCTGTTCTGAGTGTTCTCCATCCTTGGTATGCATTCCACCAAAACCCTTCACTGGTTCAGAGCAGCCACTCAAATGCCAAACCTTTTTAAGAAGACCCATGTTTACTTCAAAGATGTCCCGTTACATTGTTTTACCTCATCGTAGAAACTAAAAGTAAAATATATATAATTTTTATTTGCACTCTGAATAATTGCTATACCAAACCTGATCTCTAGAGATGCTACATGTTCCATTTTGTCTTCTTATTTTCCCCTTCCCTCTGGAGGAGAGGTGGCTCATGGTGGTTTGTGGGAGGCTAGTTTCTCCTGCAGTTACCAATGGGGTGAGCATTAACCAGGTCTCTGGTTAAACTTTAACTCCATCAAACCATATTCCTGTCCTGCTGACCTGAACAGATTCTGTCCCACCCTCAGAACACACAGTCGCACACAGGCCATGACCCCAAACGAAGAAGGCTTGTTTACAGCACCAGAGACTGATTTAGACACAGTGAGCATCAGGCTATTTCTGCTTGACTCTTAGCTGTTCAGTGTTCCACCAGGCTATTGGTCTGAAGACTGATTAGACACTATTGTATTACAAAACGCATTAACAGTGAGATCAATCATCAGTTGTTGGGTCATTTTTTAGGACATTGAATATATCTGAAAGCAGTCTTGGCCTTGCTACATGATGATCCTGTGCCAGCTGTAGCTGTTATATATTCCCTTCTGATTTACCAGCACTACAGTTCCCTAACTCCCTTAATGGCTAGGGCTCCATTTAGATATCCCGGGATTGACTTGCAGCAGGGATATCCTAACTGAGCTGTTTTTGTTTGTCTGTCGGCATGGAGACCTTAACTGTGAGACAGCTGATTTGTTGAGCTCCAGGAGGTGAGACAGGCAGCTAAAATCACAAAGTGTGACTGAAGTGAAATGATTAAGCCAGATATGCAATCTAATCACTCCTTGTACGAACAAAATCTGGGCCAATGTTCCACCTTTGTGTGTGTGTGTGTGTATGTGTGTGTGTGTTAGAAATATTACCTTGCCATTAACTCAGTCACAGTGGTGCCAATGGTATCATGTAAAGGCCAAGGTGACTTCTTACAGACCCCCCCCCCCCCCCCCCCCCCCCCCCCCGGTCTATGGTAAACAAGTGTAATAAATAAGAAAGGTATTGAATGCATAAAGAATGATTTGCCAACATTGGAATCCTGTCATGGTAGAGTAGATATGCTGGAGCGCTTTGAAGGTCTCAACTTAAGCTGGTCTTTTCCAAGTCTAGTGAATGCTTCCGGTGCTTAGAGACATGCTCCGGAGCATTGGAGGCTAGTACCACTTTTGGCTCTTGAGCACTACTTTCAGAACTACCGGCTAAGAAAATATACAAACCTACCGGAGAATCTCTTTAATGTAAACATTACCTAACATAATGATTTGTTCCCACCACATGATGGCTTGGTCATAGTTAGAGAGATACCAGGCTTTGATTAAGAATAATTCAGATAGCCCATAGTCTTTGCTATGTACTCTGTTGTCTTGCATATGGCTATCAGGTACACAACCAGTTATGTAATGCTGCAATCTGCAGGAGATGGTGCACATGACCCCTGACCTCTCAGAGGGCCTGACTGGTCCACAGTACAAAGGTTTTCCCATGTTCCACTTGGAAGTTCCTTAGAGAGTGACACATGCTACATCCTGTTAATGTCACAAGTGTGTGTGTGTGTGTGTGTGTGCGCGTTGACGCCATCAGCCCCCAATGCACTGTTATCCCTCTGAGTCGGCTCTGTAAATACACACACAGACTCGCAGCAACAACACCACCATCGGGAGGGACATTGACATCCAAACTATTTCTGCAGACCCTTGTGAATGAACATCAGCCCCAGTAGCTCAGATTGTTCATGCATTCCTCCACCATGACGAAGGCATGCACATGTAATAGCATGAGAGTCTGTACCAGGGGTCCAGCCGTGTTCTTATACCATGATACCTCATAGCTGCCATACTTTTCATATAATAACTAATGACGGTAATTGTGTTGTGTTGAAAGACATGGGAGTCCTTATCATCCATTCATAGTTTTTTGTTTCTCTGTTGGGATGGATTGTGCAGATGAGAGGGTTAAAGCTAACCTAATGTAATAAATGGGTTAGCGTTAGCCAGCTAATCCGTAATCACCTAATGCTATTTCAGGCTTTGTGTAGTGCTGTTGTCTCAGCATCATCCACATCCACACTAATATCCCTCCCTGGTAATTGTGTAGTGCAATAGGGAATTGACTTACCTAGGCTTGAGCTACAGTACATCAATACTGTCTCTCTCTCTAGACTTACTGCCGGGGTACTCCCTTGCATTTGATTTGCAGTATGTTAGTTCTGCAGCAGAACTTTAATATTTTATGATTTTTTAAAGAGAAATAGTCAGTTTCAGTGCAGTTAATGCCTCCCTAAAAGAGACCAGAGGTAACAGAGACCAGAGGTAGAGACTAGCACTGAGGAGTCTGTGGTCTGATGTATTTACTCAGACTAAACAAACAGGTGTCTGGCCTTAGTTGCTGAACTCCACAGAGTTCTCCACTCATTCTGGGATTGACCATAGTTGTCTGTTTTTGTTTAGTGGGATACTCTACTTCTAGGTCTTTAACCTGAGAGACTCTGCAGCCTGCTCTAACTATCTGTGTTGCGGGTCTGTGTTTCACCAGATTAATAAATCAAGTTAAACTCACTGACCTTGTTCTTGTTGCGGAACAATGTCTCATTCTACCACACTGAGGTATGTGCCACAATTCCTCTGTTTACTGATTACCCAACATGGCCACCACCACTGAGGGCACTGAAGCTGTGGTTGCAGAGCAAATCAACTCCACACACACTCCACTCATCCACATAGACTGAGACAACAACCCAAGGATGTACACAAACAGAGTAAATATGTTAGTTGTGTCGTGGTTTGTCAGACTACGTGCTCCATTACTGAGTAAAGCCATTATCGGCATTACAATACCGGTAAGCACTTTCTCGCTTTTTACTCAAATGTTTTCAAGTGCAGAATGAGTGGCTGGTCCTTTTTGCTGCTGATGCAAATTTTTGGCATGAAAATGCAAAACCAAAAATACCAAAAATAATAATAATTATAATAATTTCACCTTTATTTAACCAGGTAGGCCAGTTGAGAACAAGTTCTCATTTACAACTGCGACCTGGGCCAAGAAAAAAAAGCAAAATGCAAAGCAGTGCGACAAACACAACAACACAGAGTTACACATGGGATAAAAAACATACAGTCAGTAACACAATAGAAAAATCTATATACAGTGTGTGCAAATAAAGTAAGGAGGTAAGGCAATAAATAGGCCAATAGTGGCGAAGTAATTACAATTTAGCAGTTAACACTGGAGTGATAGATGTGCAGATGAGGATGTGCAAGTAGAAATACTGGTGTGCAAAAGAGCAGAAAAACAAAACAAATATGGGATGAGGTAGGTAGTTGGTTGGATGGGCTATTTACAGATGGTCTGTGTACAGCTGCAGCGATCGGTAAGCTGCTCTCACAGCTGACACTTAAAGTTAGTGAGGGAGATATAAGTCTCCAACTTCAATGATTTTTGCAATTCGTTCCAGTCATTGGCCGCAGAGAAGTGTTGGCTTTGGGGATGACCAGTGAAATATACCTGCTGGAGTGCGTGCTACAGGTGGGTGCTGCTATAGTGACCAGTGAGCTGAGATAAGGCGGAGCTTTACCTAGCAAAGACTTATACTTGAGTGAAGGATGCTTTGTTCCGAAATAGGAAGCTGATTCTAGATTTCATTTTGGATTGGAGATGCTTAATATGAGTCTGGAAGGAGAGTTTACAGTCTAGCCAGACACCTAGGTATTTATAGTTGTCCACATATTCTAATTCAGAACCTTCCAGGGTAGTGATGCTAGTCGGCCAGGCGGGTGCAGGCGTCGATCGGTTGAAGAGCATGCATTTCATTTTACTAGCATTTAAGAGCAGTTGGAGGCCACGGAAGGAGTGTTGTATGGCATTGAAGCTCGTCTGGAGGTTTGTTAACACAGTGTCCAAAGAAGAGCCAGATGTATACAGAATGGTGTCGTCTGCGTAGAGGTGGATCAAAGAATCACTCGCAGCAAGAGCGACATCATTGATATATACAGAGAGAAGAGTCGGCCCAAGAATTGAACCCTGTGTCACCCCCATAGAGACTGCCAGAAGTCCGGACAACAGGCCCTCCGATTTGACACACTGAACTCTATCTGAGAAGTAGTTTGGAAACCAGCTCGGAAACCGGATTGTATAGCGGAGAAAGTAAGTGTTATATTAATAAAAACATTGCTTGCATAACTTATAGCAGCAATTTTTTTACGCAGAACAGTATTAGTTTACGCTGGCTGAACTCGTTCTGTGGTCTATTGTGCAACAACTACAACTTCAGGGCAGTAGCAGCGAGCCAGGCCCTCTTCTCTCACTCCCTTTGAAGATCAGATGTTATTATAGGTTAGTAACGGGTATTTCTCTGGATATATAGAATAATCTCCAGGCAACGCTCTGTCATGCACCGGCCTGTTGTTAAGGATTAATATCAGGGAACACAAATTTACTACGGAAGCCCTGCAGGTTCATCTGCAACTAACATGAAACATATGTGTCCAAATCACCAGTGGTACATTTACTGTTAATTCCCATCATTTCTAATCTACAATGTTTGTTTTGTTATGGTGATTTATGTTAATGCATTCAATATACATTGCATTCGGAAAGTATTTAGACCCCTTGACCTTTCACACATTTTATTACGTTACAGCCTTATTCTAAAATAGATTAAATAGTTTTTTTTTGCCTCATTAATCTACACACAATACCCCATAATGACAAATCAATTTTTTTTTTTAGAAATATCACAATACATAACTATTCAGATAATTTACTCAGTACTTTGTTGAAGCACCTTTGGCAGCGATAACAGCCTTGTGTCTTCTTGGTTATGACTCTACAAGCTTGGCACACCTGTATTATTCTCTGCTGGTAATCTCAAGCTCTGTCAGGTTGGATGGGGAGCGTCACTGCACAGATATTTTCAGGTCTCTCCAGAAGTCTCTCCAGATGTTTGATCAGGTTCAAGTCCGGCCACTCAAGGACATTCAGAGACTTGTCCCGAAGCCACTCCTGCCTTGTCTTGGCTGTGTGCTTAGGGTCGGTGTCCTGTTGGAAGGTGAACCTTCGCTCCCGTCTTAGGTCCTGAGCACCCTGGAGCAGGTTTTCATCAAGGATATCTCTGTCCTTTGCTCCCTTCATCTTTCCCTCGATCTTGACTAGTCTCCCAGTCCATGCCACTGAAAAAACATCCCCACAGCATGATGCTGCCACCACCATGCTTCACCGTAGGGATGATGCCAGGTTTTCTCCAGATGTGACTGTTGGCGTTCAGGCCAAATAGTTAAATCTTGGTTTCATCAGACCAGAGAATGTTGTTTCTCATGGTCTGTGAGTCCTTGAGGTGCCTTTTGTCAAACTCCAAGCGTGCTGTTATGTGCCTTTTACTGAGTGGCTTCCGTCTGGCCATTCTACCGTTAAGGCCTGATTGGTGGAGTGCTGCAGAGATGGTTGTCCTTCTGGAACATTCTCCCATCTCCACAGAGGTACTCCAGAGCTCTGGCAGAGTGACCATCAGGTTCTTGTTCACCACCCTGACCAAGGCCCATCTCCCCCAATTGCTCATTTTGGTCAGGCGGACAGCTCTAGAAAGAGTCTTGGTGGTTCCAATCTTCTTCCATTTCAGAATGATGGAGGCCACTGTGTTCTTGGGGACCTTCAATTCTGTTTTTTGGTACCCTTCCCCAGATCTGTGCCTTGACCCAATCCTGTCTTGGAGTTCTAGGGACAATTCCTTCGACTTCATGGCTTGGTTTTTGCTCTGACATGCACTGTCAAATGTGGGACCTTATATAGAAATGTGTGGACCTTTCCAAATCATGTCCAATCAACTGAATTTACCACAGGTGGACTCCAGGTTGTAGAAACATCTCAAGGATGATCAATGCAAACAGGATGCACCTGAACTCAATTTTGAGTCTTATAGCAAAGGGTCTGAATACTTATGGAAATAAGGACTTTCTGTTTTTTATTGTAACATTTCTAAAAATCTGTTTTCATTATGGGGTATTGTGTGTCGGTTGATGAGCAGAATGTTTTATTTATTCCATTTTAGAGTAAGGCTGTAACATAACAAAATATTGAAAAAGTCAAGGGGTCTGAATACTTTCCGAATGCACTGTATTATTATTACAGTCTTACCTTTGTTGGTGTAGGAGTTGACACGTTGTGGAGATTCTCAAAGTATTTTTTTTCTTTGCCTCAAACAGCAAGTAAACAAAAAATGTAATGTTCTGATCTGGTGGAAACTTCAGAAAATAAGCCTACCTAATTTACTTCTTATCCCTTATATTTTATACAATGTTGCAAGTTTGCTAGCACTGCTTCGGGCTGGACCAAGTTAATACATAGTTGATACAATTTTTCAAGTTCCTTGCAGATAGGCCATACGTAGCCAATGTGATTTATAGGATATTTATTTTAATCAAGATATTTTTTACCTGCGGGCTGCAATGTTTTTATTTGTTAGCTTTATGTTGGCTATTTTACATATTGGCAATGCAATAGAAGTTACTTTTAGATTTATATAATTTCATTTAGAATTTTGATTAACCACATGACATTTGATTTTGAGATATGAACACTTTATTTTAAATTAAATTAAACTGTTCCACAAAAATGTGCATGTAAAAATCATAACTGGCACGCAGATCAGTAGAAATGTTAGGATAACTTGGCTTTCCAAATGGAAAAGGTTGCAGACAGCTGGTGTAGCCTATTACCAGCAACATCAGGAGGTTAACTGGGCAGCGGAAGGAAAGGGGTCAGGAAAAGTTTTTTCTTTTTTTTCTGGTTAGGCCGTATTGATCTCTGGCTCCCTCTTTAGTAATTTGTGTGTCTTCATTTTTCATTGCAGTGCTTAAAGCATCAGACAAGCTCATTAGCCTACATATAGCTGATTTTATTCAAACATAGGGTGTGTCTATATATGGAAAAATACAGGTTTGAACATTTCTAACAATCGGTTGGTCGAAACAGACAACTCTCGGTCGACCAAGATTTTTTTTTAGTCTGGGACAACCCTACTAGCATCTCTCCTTACAGCTTTTTTGACAGCAGTTGATGTCCAGACGCTTTACAGGTCAGAGTTCAAGCTCTGTCTGTGTGAGTCAGTAGGTATAGGGCTGTGTGTGTCCATCCCTCTGTCCGTCTGTCTTTCTGTCTGCAAGACTGGACTGTGAGGACTTAGGGCATCAGGATGAGATCAATGTGTATAATTAGAGACAGCTGATTATCCCTCTAACTTGTTTGTGTATCTGACTCCAACAGTAGTACCATTTACGGAGGAAAGAACTAGAAACTGTCCCAGGAACAGTGAGCATGACCTGCCCCATGATGGATTCCCCCTCACTCCTCCAGACTTATGATGCTGGGAGGAGCTGACTCTGAGCTGCTTGTTGTCCATACCCTCTATTTGAATCCCCACTTCCTGTCCTGTCCTGGCCTCTCCCCCTCTGAAATGGTCGGCTTTTTATTGGGTTTATGGGGTTTTGGAGCAGACCAAATGTACGGGTCGAGTTTCAGCGGTGCCAGAGAGAGCTAGCCAAGGCACACAAACAACAGTTCCCCCTCTCTACTTTTTTGTGAATGCCTTTAGACATGGATATGGTGCGGAAAACCGCAGCCTTGCTGATTCTGCTGTTTGCCGCTACAGTCGCTCTCCTGGCCCATCCTATAGTGTTTTTCTACTTCAGGGAGCCACTTTTGTCTGTTTGCGGTTTCTTTTCCTTCGTCATTCTTAATCTCCCCTCTGTAGCCATGTTCAGCAGCTCACCGTACAGCACTCTGTCAGGACTTTCTTCCTCCTTCTGACAAACTGTCTCTGCCTGGTCCTGGCTAATGGCAGAGATTGAGATGTTCCTTGCTGGTGGTGATCACTTCACTGCTCAGTATGTGGACAAGCTGATGATGTATTTGCAATGAGTTCCATTTTAAATCAGCACCTGTTTAGTGAGTGTGAGGCCAACAGCATCAGGCTGTCTGACGCTTGTGGCAGGGGGTCAGCATGTGGCTGGGTCTAAGGCCCTATTCCCACTATGAGAGAGGAAGTCTGAGGAGTGGAGTGGCAAAAGAGATTTCTACTTTTCAATTCACATTAAATCCTTACCTTTCGTTGTGGCTGGCAATGCGACATTCTTGGTCCGGAGCTCATTTTGACCGTAAATATCCCAGTAGCCACGAGCCAGTAAGCACAAACTATTTAACAATCCGAGCAACTTTTCTTCTATAACATGTTGCAATATTGAATAATGCAAACAAACCACATTACACTCTTGAATAATGCAACAATCCACAAGCATGTGCAGACAATTAAAGTGTTTATTTTCTCATCCCTACACTTAAATTAGCTGAAAATAGGCTATACAGCTCACTCCTGCTGGCTAGCTAGCTAACTAACAGCATGCTTCATGATCAAGTAATGTTAGCATATCAATTATGAACATTTACCTCTCCCATATGAATATAAAAGTACAGTTGTGTTATCATGCAGTGTAATTCATATTATAATATATGCTACAGAACTAGGTAACATTAGCTAGCAAGGTAACATTAGCTAATCAAAATAATTTATGGGGACTGGGGATGAGGCTGGGGCTTTTACTCACTTTGAGGGTTCATGGGGGTTAAGCTGGGACTGGAACAGGGGCTTTGATGAGGGAAGGGGTAGAATGGGGCTGGTGCTCAAGCTGCAGCAGTGGCTTATAGTGGGGGTTGGGCAGGCAGGGCTATGGTCTGTGCAGTTGTGCTGGTGGTTTTAAAGGGAATTATAACTGGGAGTTTGACATCACAATGAAGGATTAGAGAGACACTTTATGTGAGTGACCGGCACCTACAGGACTGCAATTCAGTTTAAAGTCATATATTCTTCCAAAAACAAATCAGTTTTTCATTTTGTCAGTGGGCATGGGTACAGTGTGTGACTTGGGACTCAATAATCAGATTGCCTCTTTAAACTCCCCCCTGCAGAACGTGACTTGAGGCTGATTGCTAAACAATAGTGGGGGGGGGGTGGATTATCATCTGAAGTAGACAGAAGGTGGACAAGATAATGAGGAGGAAGGTTTTTCCATTTACTCAGCTCCCATTGAATGGTTGCTTCACAGATAAAAAGTACGCCCTAATGGATTGACAAGAGAGAACATTCTCCTCAATGATACAATAAGGAGGCTAGTTGCGACTAGTTCAGTCAGTGTTGCTGTGGACTGAGTAAGGCCTACTGTGTGTGGTGCATAGATGTTTTCATGCCTAGGTTTAGCTGGTTAAAGCCCACACCCTGTTGCACATGGGTATCACACTCAGCAGCACACTGAGATTCCAAAGCATGGAAAGGGCACATGCACATATTCTCAGGCCTGCTCTGTTCTCTCAAAACATATACCTGAAGTGAGGTCTGTGTCACAGTCACTCTGTGTTGTGTAGAAGGCAGGCAGCTTCATGCGTGTTTGTTTGTGTGTGTGATTTTATGCATTGATCAAATACAATATAACAACTGGTGCAAGTTCAAAGTGAGTTCATAGTACATGATGAAGTAATGCTAAAGAGGAAATAAGTATTGAGTTGGAAACTAATGCTACTGTCTCTTTAAAAGTTACCATTGCTCACTGCAGTGCAACATTGTCTGTGTTGTATTTATTGGGCCATAACAGTTTCCCTGCCTGTCTGCCTGTGCATATCTATGGGTCTCTACTTGCCATGCAAAGTGATATGTTTGGGATGAATGGCAGGGCTTGTGCCATCCAGGCCTGTTAGGCCTCTCTGTTCACTTTTCAATGGAGACACTTCCTGTTGCTGCTTTGAACAGAGCCTCGTCACACAGATCAGCTGACCCGGGATCAGAGTTTGCATTTAATGGACCGGCTCAATTCGGTCTTATGTAGCAAAACTTTAAATAGTGTTTTTTACATTGGATAAAAGCAGAGACTCAGAGTTAGAAAATGGTACATCATACACTACAGTTGAGGAAAAATAGGAAATTAATTCTGCTTTGAAAGTTGATAAACTTGTAACCTCACTTTTGAGAAAATTGTCCTTGAATGTTTTGATACACTTACCAGAGAGCTCTTCTTTGTCTACACCCATTCAGAATCGTTCACACCCTCTTAAGCCTAAGCCCCAAACCATCTCTTTAAGGATTCGCATGAGGCCATGTACTAAACAACCAAAGATTTCAAGACTAAAGGCTGGTTTTTACTACGGGTGTGTTCGTAAAGTCAATCTGGAGTACCAGAGTGTGCTCAGAGTTCGCTTTGGGCATTCATAATCTCAGAGCGTTGTCAGATTGTCCGTTTGTAAATTCAGAGCGTTTCGCTCTCGGAGCGTTCAGAGCACACACTGGACGCTCTGTCCAAGGAGTAGGGTTGATCCGAGCGCTCTGACCTAACAATTCCTAAGCTAACTGGCTAATGTTGGCTAGCTTACTAGCTACTTCCTGACATAAATGAGGGAACAGCTCATTTTACTCACCCCAGCAGAGTCGGTTAGGCTGTTGTTATGTTATTCAGAGCGTTGGTGACTGCAACTGTGCTGCTGGCAACAATTTAGTTATGCTTTTTTGGCCAACGTTTACTGACACCGGCCATATTCAACGGGTGTTGAGCATTCGTAAATTCGTCAGTTTTTCTGCACTCTGGCACACTCAGACGAGAGAGCTCTGAAATCAGAGCGAATTTACCAACTACGTCTATCAACAGTTGTCGCAGTGACATCATTTTATTAAAATGGTTACTTGCATAGTGGAGTCTTTTGCTTAGACATGTAGCTAGCTAGCTAAACAATGAGCCATAATACCAACTCATAACGTTACTACCCTGCATGAATCTTCTGGTAGCTAACCAACCAGGTTCAATGTTAGCTAGCTAGCTAACATTAGGCTATAACTAGCAATGCAAATAGCTATGAGATATGAATAATATTACTACACGGATCATATACGTAACGTTAGCTAGCGAGCCAGCCATCCAGCCAGCTAACGTTAGCTAGCTAGCTAACAGTACGCTTTAACTTGAAATGAAAATGACTTTCTGACAAAATTAGAAACGTGTAATATCGGGAAATATAGTTAGCTAGACTCTTACCCGTATACATGTATGGACACTTCTCCCATGGAAGCCATTGTTGCCTTAGTTTGAAGATGTAATTGGGAGACCGTGTTTTATACAACAGCCTTTTGTATGTTCTCTTTTCGACTTCATCTGCATATTTGCAATCATTGCCAGAATTTTCCACATCTCAAGATTTCAAAACTCGGTCCTCCAGGAAGTAGAGAGCAACACTTTTGCATTTCTGCTATGTGATATCTTTCAAAAAGCAGAGTTAGAAATTATTACCTACACATCCTGACCAGCACATTTTACAGCCAGACGCATGCTACATGGCAGGCCAATCTGAACTCATCTCTCGGCATGTCCGGCCCACTCATTATCTCAGCCAATAATGACTAGCAGCAAGGTTGCTCTCTTTTTCTGTGGCTAAACCAACTAGGCTCATCATTTTCATCAATAAAATTTTACAATTTTATTCGTATTTACAGATGGCATGCACGTTTGTTATTAAGGCACATGAAAGTTCACATGTTCCAGAAGGCATTTCTGCCGAAAAACGCATTTGGATAAAATAAAAAAAAGTTTACGTTCAAATGGCTATCCTGTGAAGTAGTGACGCACGACATACGCCTAGTTTCCTGAAATGAGTCAAATGTTATGAAGAGTGATCAGATGAATTGCAATTCATTGCAAAGTCCCTCATTTCAGCCCTGCCACAAAAGGACCAGCTGACATCATGTCAGTGATTCTCTCATTAACAGAGGTGTGAGTGTTGACAAGGACAATGCTGGAGATCACTCTGTCATGCTGATTGAGTTCGAATAACAGACTGGAAGCTTCAAAAGGAGGGTGGTGCTTGGAATCATTGTTCTTCCTCTGTCAATCATGGTTACCTGCAAGGAAACACGTGCCGTCATCATTGCTTTGCACAAAAAAGGGCTTCACAGGCAAGGATTGCACCTAAAGTAAGATTGCACCTAAATCAACCATTTATTGGATCACCAAGAACGTCAAGGAGAGCGGTTCAATTGTTGTGTGCATCTGCACGCACAGTGAGGGGAAGACTTTTGGAGGATGGCCTGGTGTCAAGAAGGGCAGCAAAGAAGCCACTTTTCTTCAGGAAAAACATCAGGGACTTACTGATATTCTGCAAAAGGTACAAGGATTGGACTGCTGAGGACCGGGGTAAAGTCATTTTCTCTGATGAATCCCCTTTCCGATTGTTTGGGGCATCTGGAAAAAAGCTTGTCCTGGGAAGACAAGGTGAGTGCAACCATCAGTCCTGTCATGCCAACAATAAAGCATCATGAGACCATTCATGTGTGGGGTTGCTTTTCAGGCAAGGGAGTGGGCTCACTCACAATTTTGCCTACGAACACAGCCATGAATAAAGAATGGTACCAACACATCCTCTGAGAGCAACTTCTCCCAACCATCCAGGAACAGTTTGGTGACAAGCAATGCCTTTTCCAGCATGATGGAACACCTTGCCATAGGGCAAAAGTGATAACTAAGTCACTCGGGGAACAAAACATTGATATTTTCGGTCCATGGCCAGGAAACTCCCCAGACCTTAATCCCATTGAGAACTTGTGGTCAATCCTCAAGAGACGGGTGGACAAACAAAAACCCACAAATGCTGACAAACTCCAAGCATTGATTATGCAAGAATGGGCTGCCATCAGTCAGGATGTGGCCCAGAAGTTAATTAACAGCATGCCAGGGCGGATTGCAGAGGTCTTGAAGAAGAAGGATCAACACTGCAAATATTGACTCTTTGCATAAATTTCATATAATTGTCAATAGAAGCCTTTGACACTTATGAAATGCTTGTAATTATATTTCAGTATTCCATGGTAACATCTGACAAAAATATCTAAAGACACTGAAACAGCAAACTTTGTGAAAATGTATATTTGTGTCATTCTCAAAACTTTTGGCCACGACTGTACATATGTAAAGTGCTCAGCTGATCAGAGTCAAGGTCCACCACATCTTCACAGACATTTTTTCAACCTGTAGTCCATGAAAACAGCATAGAAAATGCTAAAATATTTAGACCTTAATCATTAACAACAAAATCCCAAACCTCAGGAATGGTCTCTCTCTATCTGCAGTGTTCTATACAGACAAAGAAAGCAGCTAGATTCCTTAGTTTAGGGAACAGAGAAAAAGGAAGAACAGGGTAGCCATTATAGGCATAGGCAGCTACATTTCTGTAATGTGCCCTTAATGACGGTTATTAGGCCTGATTGGTCTGTTAAATGCCTCGTCTGAACCCAAGGCTAGTGCTGCTGCAGCCACACCGCCTTCCATGGTCTGATTTAGGATTAATAAGTGCCTCGTCTGGACCCAAGGCTAGTGCTGCTGCAGCCACACC
Organism: Oncorhynchus mykiss; assembly: GCF_057628025.1. NCBI lineage: Eukaryota > Metazoa > Chordata > Actinopteri > Salmoniformes > Salmonidae > Oncorhynchus > Oncorhynchus mykiss. The sequence goes on from NC_143022.1 coordinate 24,025,937, forward strand.
GCCTTCCATGGTCTGATTTAGGATTAATAAATGCCTCGTCTGAACCCAAGGCTAGTGCTGCTGCAGCCACACCGCCTTCCATGGTCTGATTTAGGATTAATAAGTGCCTCGTCTGGACCCAAGGCTAGTGCTGCTGCAGCCACACCGCCTTCCATGGTCTGATTTAGGATTAATAAGTGCCTCGTCTGAACCCAAGGCTAGTGCTGCTGCAGCCACACCGCCTTCCATGGTCTGATTTAGGATTAATAAATGCCTCGTCTGGACCCAAGGCTAGTGCTGCTGCAGCCACACCGCCTTCCATGGTCTGACTTAGGCTGTTGGCCTGTTGTGTGGAGCTGACACAGAGAAGTGATAGTGTAAGACTATATAATTGCTGCTTACCTCATGCTGCCCTCTGCTTTTGGGTTTACTATATTTATTAACTCTGATGTTCTCCCTCTTCTCTCCACAGTGTCCAGTGTCATGAAACTAAATCCACAGCAAGCTCCGCTATATGTAAGTATGCCACTTTAATCCAAAATCGTATTTCTGTCTGTGGTGCATCTGGGAAATGGATTCAAACCATTAAAACCTATTATGGTTGCTGGAATACATGTTCTATAGATATTAAAGAGTTCTGTTTTTGTGACACGTAAATTAAATATTGACATTTTCATTAAAGGAACCTAAGACTAAAAGAGAGAAATGTATCCATAATATAGATGGTACATAGAATGTATGTGTAAATAACATTGGTTTGAGTGAGTGATAGAGTCTGTCTGTGCTCTGTGACAGTGAGGGCCAGTGGGCCGAGTTATATTGCTGCCCTGGGTAATTGCATGTTGGTGTTTTGCTTGGGTTAGAGCATGTTTAATTAGATTTACACAGTGCATGTGGTGCCCACATTTCAGAAGGGTGGCTGGGCTCGAGACATAACACTGTTATTAGATTATGTGGGTTACTGTAACTTGTTATACTGTTTTAAAACATGCAGGTGGTACCTCTCGTTAAAGCTCGTTGTCCATGTTCAAATCAAATCAATGTTTACTTGTCACGTGCGCTGAATACAACAGGTGTTACGGTATTTCACCTTACGGTGAAATGCTTACTTACAGGCTCTAACCAATAGTGCAAAAAGATATTAGGTGAACAATAGGTAAGTAAAGAAATAAAAACAACAGTAAAAAGACAGTGAAAAGTAACAGTAGCGAGGCTATATACAGTTGTGGCCAAAAGTTTTGAGAATGACACAAATATTACTTTTCATATAGTCTGCTGCCTCAGTTTGTATGATGGCAATTTGCATATACTCCAGAATGTTATGAAGAGTGATCAGATGAATTGTAATTAACTGCAAAGTCCCTCTTTGCCATGCAAATGAAGCCATGCAAATGAAACCATCTCCAAGATGGCGTAGCAGTCAGACGTCTTTGTCCTGTCGTGTCATTGTATATATCGTTTTACATCTTTTTCGTCGCATATCCTTTAAAATATTTTGCTAAACCTCAACATCTAAATACTCTCCTGCAACCCGCCTCACCCAATGTGGCGTGGATCTGCTTTTTTCCCCTAAAGTATTTATATTTACTTCGGATCCGGAATCCCTCAACTGAAGCTAGCCAGCTAACTACAAGCTATCAGTCAGCAAACCATTGCCAGCGGTCATCAGCTAACCTTCAGCTCGGAAAGCTCTCGTCAGTTCGAACAATGTGACTCTAACCAGAGCATAACAGACCTGTTATTTTTATCCCCGGATTCCTACCGCAAACTGAACATTTTCATCTGGATCTTCACAACTAGCTAATCGCAATCCCGGAAGACTACTCCTGGGTAGCGTTTCCATCCCAGAGTAAGCACCAATTAACTTGAAACTAGCCCGGCCAGGGCTCCTGTGCTACCACCGAAGTATACTCCTGGGCTGCCCGAGGATTCCAACAGGCCCCTCCGACGCCCGCTGAAGGCCCATTATGCTAACCAGCTAGGCCTGCTAGCTACCTAGAGCTACTTGGAACCCTACTAATTCCACGACTGGTCTATCGACGTCACCGCACAAAGAGGCAAAAACAGACTCACCCCCATCGCGACGTCCCCCAAAGGCTAACGTTCTAGCCCCTGCTATCTGCTTGCTTGCTAACCCGGTCTGCTAACTGCTAGCTTGCCTGCCCGGGCTGCTAACTGCTAGCCCTTGCTAACTGCTTGCTTGCTAACCTGGTCTGCTAACTGCTAGCCCCTGCTAACTGCTTGCTAACCCGGCCTGCTAACTGCTAGCTTGTTTAGGCCCGGCCTGCTAACTGCTAGCTTACCTGTCCGGTCTGTAACTGCTAGCCATGCTAACTGCTTGCTTGCTAACCCGGCCTGCTGACTGCTAGCTTGCCCCGGTCTACTAGCTGCTAGCTTGTTTAGCCCCGGCCTACTAACTGTTAGCTTGTTAGCCTGCTAACTGTCGGAATCGCTGTGTCCCCAGCCAGCCCAACCACTCACTGGACCCATATGTTCACTTGGCTACGCATGCCTCTCTCTAATATCAATATGCCTTGTCCATTACTGTCCTGGTTAGTGATTACTATCTTATTTCACTGTAGAGCCTCTAGCCCTGCTCAATATGCCTTAACCAACCATGTTGTTCCACCTCTTACATATGTGATGACATCACCTGGTTTAAACATCTCTAGAGACTATATCTCTCTCTTCATTACTCAATGCCTAGGTTTAACTCCAATGTACTCACATCCTATCTTACCTTTGTCTGTACACTTTGCCTTGAATCTATGCTATCGTGCCCAGAAACCTGCTCCTTTTACTCTCTGTTTTGAACGTGCTAGACGGCCAGTTCGTATCGTCTTTAGCCGTACCCTTATCCTACTTCTCCTCTGTTCCTCTGGTGATGTGGAGGTTAATCCAGGTCCTGCAGTGCCTAGCTCCACTCCCACCCCCCAGGTGCTCTCATTTGTTGACTTCTGTAAATGTAAAAGCCTTGGTTTCATGCATGTTAACATTAGAAGCCTACTCCCTAAGTTTGTTTTACTCACTGCTTTAGCACACTCTACCAACCCAGATGTCTTAGCCGTGTCTGAATCCTGGCTTAGGAAAACCCTGAAATCTCCATTGCTAACTGTAACTTCTTCCGCAAAAATAGAACTGCCAAAGGGGGCGGTGTTGCAATCTACTGCAAATATAGCCTGCAGAATTCTGTATTACTATCTAAGTCTCCAAACAATTTGAGCTTCTACTTCTAAAAATTCACCTTTCCAGAAACAAGTCTCTCACTGTTGCCGCTTGCTATAGACCTCCCTCTGCCATATGTGAATTGATTGCCCTACATCCATCTTCGTGCTACTAGGTGACCTAAACTGGGACATGCTTAACACCCCGGCCATCCTACAAACTAAGCTTGATGCCCTCAATCTCACACAAATTATCAATGAACCTACTAGGTACAACCCCAAATCAGTAAACACGGGCACCCTCATAGATGTCATCCTAACTAATTTGCCCTCTAAATACACCTCTGCTGTTTTCAATCAAGATCTCAGCGATCACTGCCTCATTGCCTGTTTCCATAATGGGACTGCGACCAAACGACCACCCCTCATCACTGTCAAACGCTCCCTGAAACACTTCTGCGAGCAGGCCTTTCTAATCGACCTGGCCATGGTATCCTGGAATGACATTGACCTCATCCCGTCAGTAAATGATGCCTGGCTATTCTTTAAAATTGCCTTCCTCACCATCTTAAATAAGCATGCCCCTCTCAAAAAATGTAGAACTAGGAATAGATATAGTCCTTGGTTCACTCCAGACCTGTCTGCCCTTGACCAGCACAAAAACATCCTGTGGCATTCTGCATTAGCATCGAATAGCCCCCGTGATATGCAACTTTTCAGGGAAGGTAGGAACAAATATACACAGGCAGTTAGAAAAGCTAAGGCAAGCTTTTTCAAACAGAAATTTGCATCCTGTAGTACTAAATCAAAAAAGTTCTGGGACACTGTAAAGTCCATGGAGAATAAGAGCACCTCCTCCCAGCTGCCCACTGCTCTGAGGCTAGGAAACACGGTCACCACCGATAAATCCACTATAATTGAGAATTTCAATAAACATTTCGCTACGGCTGGCCATGCTTTCCACATGGCTACCTCTACCCCGGTCAACTGCCCGGCACCCTCCACTGCAACCCGCCAAAGCCCCCACCATTTCTCCTTTACCAAAATCCAGATAGCTGATGTTCTGAAAGAGCTGCAAAATCTGGACCCCTACAAATCAGTCGGGCTAGACAATCTGGACCCTCTCTGTCTAAAATTATCTGCCGAAACTGTTGCAACCCCTATTACTAGCCTGTTCAACCTCTCTTTCGTATCGTCTGAGATTCCCAAAGATTGCAAAGCTGCCGCGGTCATCCCCTCTTCAAAGGGGGTGACACTCTAGACCCAAACTGCTACAGACCTATATCTATCCTACCCTGTCTTTTTAAGGTCTTCGAAAGCCAAGTTAACAAACAGATTACTGACCATTTCGAATCCCACCATACCTTCTCCGCTATGCAATCTGGTTTCAGAGCTGGTCATGGGTGCACCTCAGCCACACTCAAGGTTCTAAACAACATCATAACCGCCATCGATAAGAGACGTTACTGTGCAGCCGTATTCATCGACCTGGCCAAGGCTTTCGACTCTGTCAATCACAACATTCTTATTGGCAGACTCGACAGCCTTGGTTTCTCAAATTATTGCCTCGACTGGTTTACCAACTACTTCTCTGATAGAGTTCAGTTTGTCAAACCGGAGGGCCTGTTGTCCGGACCTCTGACAGTCTCTATGGGTGTGCCACAGGGTTAAATTCTTGGGCCGACTCTCTTTTCTGTATACATCAATGATGTTGCTCTTGCTGCTGGTGATTCTCTGATCCACCTCTACGCAGACGACACCATTCTGTATACTTCTGGCGCCTCCCTGGACACTGTGTTAACTAACCTCCAGACGAGCTTCAATGCCATACAACTCTCCTTCCGTGGCCTCCAACTGCTCTTAAACGCAAGTAAAACTAAATGCATGCTATTCAATCGATTACTGCCCGCACCTGCTCGCCCGTCCAGCATCACTACTCTGGACGGCTCTGACTTCGAATACGTGGACAACTACAAATACCTGGGTGTCTGGTTAGACTGTAAACTCTCCTTCCAGACTCACATTAAGCATCTCCAATCTAAAGTTAAATCTAGAAATGGCTTCCTATATCGCAACAAATCATCCTTCACTCATGCTGCCAAACATACCCTCGTAAAACTGACCATCCTACCGATCCTCGACTTCGGTGATGTCATCTATAAAATAGCCTCCAACACTCTACTCAACAAACTGGATGCAGTCTATCACAGTGCCATCCGTTTTGTCACCAAAGCCCCATACACTACCCACCATTGCGACCTGTAAACTCTTGTTGGTTGGCCCTCGCTTCATACTCGTCGCCAAACCCACTGGCTACAGGTCATCTGCAAGTCTCTGCTAGGTAAAGCCCCGCCTTATCTCAGTTCACTGGTCACCATAGCAGCACCCACTCGTAGCACACGCTCCAGCAAGTATATTTCACTGGTCACACCCAAAGCCAATTCCTCCTTCGGTCGTCTTTCCTTCCAGTTCTCTGCTGCCCATGACTGGAACGAATTGCAAAAATCTCTGAAGCTGGAGACTCACATCTCCCTCACTAGCTTTAAGCACCAGCTGTGAGAGCAGCTTACAGTTCACTGCACCTGTACATAGCCCATCTGAAAACAGCTCATCTATCTACCTACCTCATCCCCATACTGGTATTTATTTATTTTGCTCGTTTGCACCCCAGTATCTCTACCTGCACATTCATCTTCTGCCGATCTACCATTCCAGTGTTTAATTGCAATATTGTAATTACTTCGCCGCCATGGCCTATTTATTTCCTTAACTTACCTCATTTGCACTCACTGTATATATACTTTTTGTTTTCTTTTGTTCTACTATATTATTGACTGTAGGTTGTTTATTTTATGTGTAACTCTGTGTTGTTGTATGTGTCAAATTGCTACGCTTTATCTTGGCCAGGTCGCAGTTGCAAATGAGAACTTGTTCTCAACTAACCTACCTGGTTAAATAAAGGTGAAAAAAAAAAAAAAACTGAATCCCCAAAAAACATTTTCACTGCATTTCAGCCCTGCCACAAATGGACCAATTGACATCATGTCAGTGATTCTCTCATTAACACAGGTGTGAGTGTTGACGAGGACAAGGCTGGAGATCACTCTGTCATAATGTTTGAGTTCGAATAACAGACTGGAAGCTTCAAAAGGAGGGTGGTGCATGGAATCATTGTTCTTCCTCTGTCAATCATGGTAACCTGCAAGGAAACACATGCCATCATCATTGCTTTGCACAAAAAGGGCTTCACAGGCAAGGATATTGCTGCCAGTAAGATTGCACCTAAATCAACAATTTATCGGATCATCAAGAACTTCAAGAGCTGTTAAGTTGTTGTGAAGAAGGCTACAGTGCGCCCAAGAAAGTCCAGCAAGCGCCAGGACCGTCTCCTAAAGTTGATTCAGCTGCGGGATCGGGGCACCACCAGTACAGAGCTTGCTCAAGAATGGCAGCAGGCAGGTGTGAGTGCATCTGCACGCAAAATGAGGCGAAGACTTTTGGAGGATGGCCTGGTGTCAAGAAGGGCAGTAAAGAAGCCACTTCTCTCCAGGAAAAACATCAGGGACTTACTGATATTCTGCAAATTGGACTGCTGAGAACCGGGGTAAAGTCATTTTCTCTGATGAATCCCCTTTCTGATTGTTTGGGGCATCCGGAAAAAAGCTTTTTCGGAGAAGACAAGGTGAGCGCTACCATCAGTCCTTTTTATGCCAACAGTAAAGCATCCTGAGACCATTCATGTGTGGGGTTGCTTTTCAGGCAAGGGAGTGGGCTCGCTCACAATTTTGCCTAAGAACATAGCCATGAATAAAGAATGGTACCAACACATCCTCTGAGAGCAACTTCTCCCAACCATCCAGGAACAGTTTGGTGACAAGCAATGCCTTTTCCAGCATGATGGAGCACCTTGCCATAGGGCAAAGGTGATACCTTAATCCCATTGAGAACTTGTGGTCAATCCTCAAGAGACGGGTGGACAAACAAAAACCCACAAATTCTGACAAACTCCAAGCATTGATTATGCAAGAATGGGCTGCCATCAGTCAGGATGTGGCCCAGAATTTAATTGACAACATGCCAGGGCGGATTGCAGAGGTCTTGAAAAAGAAGGGTCAACACTGCAAATATTGACTCTTTGCATCAACTTCATGTAATTGACAATAAAATTCTTTGACACTTATGAATTGCTTGTAATTATACTTCAGTATTCCATATTAACATCTGACAAAAATATCTAAAGACACTGAAGCAGCAAACTTTGTGAAAATTAATATTTGTGTCACTCTCAACTTTTGGCCACGACTGTACAGTACCGAGGCTATAAAAGTAGCGAGGCTACATACAGACACCGGTTAGTCGGGCTGATTCAGGTAGTATGTACATGTAGATATGGTTAAAGTGACTATGCATATTCGATGAACAGAGAGTAGCATTAGCGTAAAAGAGGTTTTGGGGAACGGCACACAGTGCGATCGTTTGTAGAAACAGACCAAGGCGCAGTGTGATTACAGTTCCACATAATTTATTAAAGTGAAACTAATAAACAAAACAAGAAACAAACAACGATCCGTGACTACAGATTTGCTACGTGCACTAACTCAAAACAATATCCCACAACCCACAGGTGGAAAAAAGGCTACCTAAATATGATCTCCAATTAGAGACAACAATTACCAGCTGCCTCTAATTGGGAATCATACAAAATCACCAACATAGAAAAACAAAACTCGAATACCACATAGAAATAATAAACTAGGCTAACCCCCAGTCACGCCCTGACCTACTCCACCATAGAAAATAAGGACAATAGTCCGGGTAAGGACAATAGGTCCCCGGCCAGGTCTCTGACCTCTTCCTATAGGCTGTCTCGTTGTTGTCGTTGATCAGGCCTACCACTGTTGTGTCATCTGCAAACAAAATGATGGTGTTGGAGTTGTGCCTGGCCATGGGGGGCTCCAGTGTTGAGGATCAGTGTGTCAGATGTGTTGCTACCTACCCTCACCACCTGGGGGTGGCCTGTCAGGAAGTCCAGGATCCAGTTGCAGAGGGACGTGTTTAGTTCCAGGATCCTTAGCTTAGTGATGAGCTATGAGGGTACTATGGTATTGAACGCTGAGCTGTATAGTCAATGAATAGCATTCTCACATACAGTAGGTGTTCCTTTTGTCCAGGTGGGAAAGGGCAGTGTGGAGTGCAATAGGGATTGCATCATCTGTGGATCTGTTTGGGTGGTATGTAAAATTGGAGTGGGTCTAGGGTTTCTGTGATGATGGTGTTGATTTGAGCCATGACAAGACTTTTAAGCACTTCATGGCTATGGACATGAGTGCTACGGTCTGTAGTCATTTAGGCAGGTTGTCTTCATGTTCTTGGGCACAGGGACTATGGTGGTCTGCTTGAGACATGTTGGTATTACAGACTCAATCAGGGACATGTTGAAAATGTCAGTGAAGACACCTGCCAGTAGGTCAACACATGCCCAGAGCACACATCCGGGTAATCCGTCTGGTCCCGCAGCCTTGTGAATGTTGACCAGTTTACAGGTCTTACTCACGTCGGCTATGGAGAGCGTGATCACACAGTCGTCCGGAACAGCTGATGCTCTCATGCATGCCTCGCTCTCATGCAAGTGTTGCTTGCCTCGAAGCGAGCATAGAAGTGATTTAGCTCGTCTGGCAGGCTCTTGTCACTGGTCAGCTCGCGGCTGTGCTATCCCTTTGTAGTCTGTAATAGTTTGCAAGCCCTGCCACATAAAATGAGCGTCAGAGCTGGTGTAGTATGATTCATTCTTATCCCTTTATTGATGCTTTGCCTGTTTTATGGTTCGTTGCGGGGCATAGCAGGATATCTTAAGAACTTCCAGGTTGGAGTCCCGCACCTTGAAAGCGGCAGCTCTACCCTTTAGCTCAGTGCGAATGTTGCCTGTAATCCATGGCTTCTAGTTGGGGTATGTACGTACAGTCACTGAGGGGACGATGTCCTCGATGCACTTATTGATAAAGCCAGTGACTGATGTTGTGTACTCCTCAATATCATCGGAAGAATCCCGGAACATGTTCCAGTCTGTGAAAGCAAAACAGTCCTGTAGTTTAGCATATGCTTCATCTGACCACTTTTTTTTATAGACCGAGTCACTGGTGCTTCCTGCTTTAATTTTAGCTTGTAAGCAGGAATCAGGATGATAGAATTATGGTCATATTTGCTAAATGGAGGGCATGGCAGAGCTTTGTATGCATCTCTGTGTGTGGTGTACAGGTGATCTAGAATGTTTTCCCTTCTGGTTGCACATTTAATATGTTGATAGAAATTAGGTAGAACTGATTTAAGTTTCCCTGAATTAAAGTCTCCGGCCACTAGGAGCACCACCTCTGGGTGAGTGGTATCCTGTTTGCTTATTTCCTTATACAGCTGACTGTGTGTGGTCTTAGTTCCTGCATCTGTTTGTGGTGGTAAATAAACAGCCACCAAAAGTATCGCTGAAAACTCTTGAGGCAAGTAGTGTGGTCTGAAATTTATTACAATATACTCTACTTCAGGCGAGCAAAATCTAGAGACTTCCTTAGATTTCCTTAGCTGTTGTTTACAAATATGCACAGACCACCCCCCTCGTCTTACCGGAGTGTGCTGTTCTATCTTGCCGGTGCAGCGTATATCCCGCTAGCTGAATATCCATGTCGTCATTCAGCCACGATTCCGTGAAACATAGTATATTACAGTTTTTGATGTCTCGCTGGTAGGATATTTGTGATCGTACCTCGTCTAATTTATTGTCCAATGATTGCACGTTGGCGAGTAATATTTACGGTAACAGCAATTTACCCACTTGCCGTCGGCGGATCCTAACGAGGCATCCTGCTCTGTGTCCTCTGTGCCTGCCTCTTTTCCTTTTGCAAATAACTGGGATGTTGGCCTTGTCAGGTGTTTGGAGTATGTCCTGTGTGTCCTGCTTATTGAAGAAAAAAATCTTTGTCTAATCCGAGGTGAGTGATCGGTGTCCTGATATCCAGAAGCTCTTTTTTTGCCGTAAGATACAGTTGCATAAACATTACGTACAAAATAAGTTACAAATAATGCGAGAAAAACACATAATAGCACAATTGGTTGGGCGCCCGTAAAACTGCTGCCATTTCTTCCTTTGCCATTTTATTTTTCCTTGTTCACCTTGCCTTTGTTAGGCTAGGATGTCTGGTCTAACTTTACATGGACAGATGATGGCCATATGTGTCTGTGCTGTTGGTGAGGTTCTCACCGTATATTCTTGGTCATAACCAAGTCTGCTCTGTAAACATGGTTTCGTGTTGCTCATATCCCAGAACAGAATGTGGGGGTTAAATAACTTAAAGGTTTGCTTTGACTTTGCTAAGTGGCTTTTTTTTCTCCAAAAACGTCTAAACATGTTGATGCATCCAGGCAGGGAGTTAAAGGGATACTTCAGAATTTTGGCAATGAGGCCCTTTATCTACTTCCCAAGAGTCAGATGAACTCGTGGATACCATTGTTATGTCTCTGCGTGCGGTTTGAAGGAAGTTGCTAAATAGCGCTAGTGCAATTGCTAACCAGCGTTAGCACACTGAACGTCTATGGGTATCTGGATGCGAACTGATAGCCATATCATTGTGCTAACGCAAGTTAGCATTGGCTCGCAAATCTACCTTCAACTTCCTTCATACTGGACACAGAGACATAAAAATGGTATCCACAAGTTCATCCGATTCTGGGGAAGTAGATTAAGGACCTCATTGCCAAAATCCCGATGTATTTAAAATATTTAAAATAAGGGCCTGGCTTCAAGTTGCCATTGGATCCCTAAGCAGAGCACTCAGCCTGGCCCATGGAGCGGAAGGAGGTAGAGAGGGGGAAGGAAGAGGTTGTTGCTGTGTGATGCATGGCCCAGCGGTGTCTGATTTCAGGGAGCAGCCACATGAAGAAGGGGATCAGCTGGGCTCAGTGCTCACAGCTAGGCTTGGGATCTCCTCTTCTCCTGGCATGAGCATGCTCAGTCCTCAAACAGGAAAACCAGGGCCTTCAGATATATAGTAGGAAACTCAGGGCCTTTAGACATATAGCAGGAGCCGGCGGAGGCAGCTGTGTCCAAGCAGCACTCTAGATGTGGTTTAGGATTATATATACAGTTGAAGTCAGAAGTTTACATACACTCAGGTTGGAGTCATTAAAACTCGTTTTTCAACCACTTCACAAATTTCTTGTTAACAAACTATAGTTTTGGCAAGTCGGTTAGGACATCTACTTTGTGCAGGACACAAGTAATTTTTCCAACAATTGTTTACAGACAGATTATTTAACTTAGAATTCACTGTATCACAATTCATACGTTTACAAACACTAAATTGACTGTGCCTTTAAACAACTTGGAAAATTCCAGAAAATTCTCTCATGGCTTTAGAAGCTTCTGATAGGATAATTGACATAATTTGAGTCAATTGGAGATGTACCTGTGGATGTATTTCAAGGCCTACCTTCAAACGCAGTGCCTCTTTGCTTGACATCATGGGAAAATCAAAAGAAATCAGCCAAGACCTCAGAAAAAAATGGTAGACCTCCACAAGTCTGGTTCATCCTTAGGAGCAATTTACAAATGCCTGAAGGTACCACGTTCATCCGTACAAACAATAGTATGCAAGTATAAACACCATGGGACCACACAGCCATCATACCGCTCAGGAAGGAGATGCGTTCTGTCTCCTAGAGATGAACGTACTTTGATGCAAAAAGTGCAAATCAATCCCAGAACAACAGCAAAGGACCTTGTGAAGATGCTGGAGGAAACAGGTACAAAGTATCTATATCCACAGTAAAACGAGTCCTATATCGACAAAACCTGAAAGACCACTCAGCAAAAAAGAAGCCACTGCTCCAAAACCACCATAAAAATGCCAGACTACAGTTTGCAACTGCACATGGGGACAAATATCGTACTTTTTGGAGAAATTTCCTCTGGTCTGATGAAACAAGAATATAACTATTTGGCCGTAATGACCATCGTTATGTTTGGAGGAAATAGGGGGAGGCTTGCAAGCCGAAGAACACCATCCCAACCGTGAAGCACGGGGGTGGCAGCATCATGTTGTGGGGGTGCTTTGCTGCAGGGGGGACTGGTGCACTTCACAAAATAGATGGCATCATAAGGGAGGAAAATTATGTGCATATATTGAAGCAACATCTCAAGACATCAGTTAAAGCTTGGTCGCAAATGGGTCTTCCAAATGGACAATGACCCCAAGCATACTTCCAAAGTTGTGGCAAAATGGCTTAAGGACAACCAAGTCAAGGTATTAGAGTGGCCATCACGAAGCCCTGACCTCAATACCATAAAACATTTGTGGGTAGAACTGAAAAAGTGTGTGCGGACAAGTAGGCCTACAAACCGGACTCGGTTACACCAGCTCTGTCAGGAGGAATGGGCCAAAATTCACCCAACTTATTGTGCGAAGCTTGTGGAAGGCTACCTGAAATGTTTGACCCAACTTAAACATTTTAAAGGCAATGCTACCAAATACTAAGTCAGTGTATGTAAACTTCTGACCCACTGGGAATGTGATGAAAGAAATAAAAGCTGAAATAAATCATTCTCTACTATTATTCTGACATTTCACATTCTTAAAATAAAGTGGTGATCCTAATTGACCTAAAACAGGGAATTTGTACTAGGATTAAATGTCAGGAATCATAAAAAACTGAGTTTAAATGTATTTGGCTAAGGTGTATGTAAACTTCCGACTTCAATTCAATTATATATATAATCTCCTAGGGGAGAGTGTGTGTGTTTTGTACTATACTTACAGTGGGGCAAACAAGTATTTAGTCAGCCACCAATTGTGCAAGTTCTCCCACTTAAAAAGATGAGAGAGGCCTGTAATTCTCATCATAGGTACACTTCAACTATGACAGACAAAATGAGAAAGAAAATCCAGAAAATCACATTGTAGGATTTTTAATGAAATTATTTGCAAATTATGGTGGAAAATAAGTATTTGGTCACCTACAAACAAGCAAGATTTCTGGCTCTCAAAGACCTGTAACTTCTTTAAGAGGCTCCTCTGTCCTCCACTCGTTATCTGTATTAATGGCACCTGCTTGAACTTGTTATCAGTATAAAAGACACATGTCCACAACCTCAAACAGTCACACTCCAAACTCCACTATGACCAAGACCAAAGAGCTGTCAAAGGACACCAGAAACAAAATTGTAGACCTGCACCAGACTGGGAAGACTGAATCTGCAATAGGTAAGCAGCTTGGTTTGAAGAAATCAACTGTCGGAGCAATTATTAGGAGTTGGAAGACATACAAGACCACTGATAATCTCCCTCGATCTGGGGCTCCATGCAAGGTCTCACCCCGTGGGGTCAAAATGATCACAAGAACGGTGAGCAAAAATCCCAGAAGCACACGGGGGGACCTAGTGAATGACCTGCAGAGAGCTGGGACCAAAGTAACAAAGCCTACCATCAGTAACACACTACGCCGCCAGGGACTCAAATCCTGCAGTGCCAGACGTGTCTCCCTGCTTAAGCCAGTACGTGTCCAGGTCCGTCTGAAGTTTGCTAGAGAGCATTTGGATGATCCAGAAGAAGATTGGGAGAATGTCATATGGTCAGATGAAACCAAAATATAACTTTTTTGCTAAAAACTCAACTCGTCGTGTTTGGAGGACAAAGAATGCTCAGTTGCATCCAAAGAACACCATACCTACTGTGAAGCATAGGGGTGGAAACATCATGCTTTGGGGCTGTTTTTCTGCAAAGGGACCAGGACGACTGATCCGTGTAAAGGAAAGAATGAATGGGGCCATGTATCGTGAGATTTTGAGTGAAAACCTCTTTCCATCAGCAAGGGCATTGAAGATGAAACGTGGCTGGGTCTTTCAGCATGACAATGATCCCAAACACACCGCCCGGGCAACGAAGGAGTGGCTTCGTAAGAAGCATTTCAAGGTCCTGGAGTGGCCTAGCCAGTCTCCAGATCTCAACCCCATAGAAAATCTTTGGAGGGAGTTGAAAGTCTGTGTTGCCCAGCAACAGCCCCAAAACATCACTGCTGTAGATGAGATCTGCATGGAGGAATGGGCCAAAATACCAGCAACAGTGTGTGAAAACCTTGTGAAGACTTACAGAAAACGTTTGACCTCTGTCATTGCCAACAAAGGGTATATATAACAAAGTATTGAGAAACTTTTGTTATTGACCAAATACTTATTTTCCACCATAATTTGCAAATAAATTCATTCAAAATCCTACAATGTGTAACGACGTTCGTCTGTAGGAGGAGAAGAAGCGGACCAAAGCGCAGCGTGGTGGTTATTCATATTTTAATAAATCACTACACATGAACAAACTAACGAAAACAAGAAATGTGAGAACGCAAAACAGTCCTATCCTGTGACAACAAACACAATGACAGGAACAATCACCCACAAACACACAGTGAAACCCAGGCTACCTAAGTATGATTCTCAATCAGAGACAACTAATGACACCTGCCTCTGATTGAGAACCATACTAGGCCGAAAACATAGAAATGCCCCAAAACATAGAAAAACAAACAGACTGCCCACCCAACTCACGCCCTGACCATACTAAATAAATACAAAACAACAGAAATAGAGGTCAGAACGTGACAGTACCCCCCCCCCAAAGGTGCGGACTCCGGCCGCAAAACCTTGACCTATAGGGGAGGGTCTGGGTGGGCGTCTGTCCGCGGGGGCGGCTCTGGCGCGGGACGCGGACCCCACTTCACCATTGTCTTAGTCCGCCTTATTGTCCGCCTCCCTGGCTTACTCACCATGGCCACCCCTCTCAATGACCCCACTGGACAGAGGGGCTGCTCGGGACAGAGGGGCAGCTCGGGACAGAGGTGAAGCAGCTGCTCGGGACAGAGGGACAACTGCTCGGGACAGAGGGGCAGCTGCTCGGGACAGAGGGGCGATAGCAGCTCGGGACAGAGGGGCGGCAGCTGCTCGGGACAGAGGGGCAGCTGCTCGGGACAGAGGGGCAGCTGCTCGGGACAGAGGGACAGCTGCTCGGGACAGAGGGGCGGCAGCAGCTTGGGACAGAGGGGCGGCAGCAGCTTGGGACAGAGGGGCGACAGCTGCTCTGGACAGAGGGGCAGCTGCTCGGGCGGCCCCTGGCTGACTGACGGCACTGGCGGCCCCTGGCTTACTGGCGGCCCCTGGCTGACTGGCGGCACTGGCGGCCCCTGGCTTACTGGCGACACTGGCGGCCCCTGGCTGACTGGCGGCACTGGCGGCCCCTGGCTTACTGGCGACACTGGCGGCCCCTGGCTTACTGGCGACACTGGCGGCCCCTGGCTTACTGGCGACACTGGCGGCCCCTGGCTGACTGGCGGCACTGGCGGCCCCTGGCTGACGGGCGGCACTGGCGGCTCCTGGCAGACGGGCGGCACTGGCGGCCCCTGGCTGACGGGCGGCACTGGCGGCTCCTGGCAGACGGGCGGCACTGGCGGCCCCTGGCTTACTGGCGGCACTGGCGGCCCCTGGCTGACTGGCGGCACTGGCGGCCCCTGGCTGACTGGCGGCACTGGCGGCCCCTGGCTGACTGGCGGCACTGGCGGCCCCTGGCTGACGGGCGGCACTGGCGGCCCCTGGCTGACGGGCGGCACTGGCGGCCCCTGGCTGACGGGCGGCACTGGCGGCCCCTGGCTGACGGGCGGCACTGGCGGCCCCTGGCTGACGGGCGGCGCTGGCGGCTCCTGGCAGACGGGCGGCGCTGGCGGCGCTGGGCAGACGGGCGGCGCTGGCGGCGCTGGGCAGACGGGCGGCGCTGGCGCCGCTGGGCAGACGGGAAGCTCAGCTGGCGCTGGGCAGACGGGAAGCTCAGCTGGCGCTGGGCAGACGGGAAGCTCAGCTGGCGCTGGGCAGACGGGAAGCTCAGCTGGCGCTGGGCAGACGGGAAGCTCAGCTGGCGCTGGGCAGACGGGAAGCTCCGGCAACGCTGGAGAAGAGGAAGGCCCTGGTAGCGCCGGAGAGGCGGGAGACTCCGGCAGCGGCGCCGGACAGGCGGGAGGCTCCGGCAGCGGCGCCGGACAGGCGGGAGGCTCCGGCGCCGGACAGGCGGGAGGCTCCGGCAGAGGCGCCGGACAGGCGGGAGGCTCCGGCAGAGGCGCCGGACAGGCGGGAGGCTCCGGCAGCGGCGCCGGACAGGCGGGAGGCTCCGGCAGAGGCGCCGGACAGGCGGGAGGCTCCGGCAGCGGCGCAGGACAGGCGAGAGGCTCCGGCAACCGCCCTGGCTGGATCTTCACCCTAGCCCGGCAGATGCGGGGAGCTGGGATGTAGCGCACCGGGCTAAGCACGCGTACTGGGGACACCGTGCGCACAACTGCATAACACGGTGCCTGACCAGCACCACGCCCGCCACAGTTAGCACTGCTAGGAGCACTGTAGTGCTGAGATGGCACAGGACGTGCAAGGCTAGGGAGATGCACAGGAGGCCTGGTGCGTGAGGCTGGCACAGTCTTCACCAGACCCCTCGCACGCACCTCAGGATGAGTATGGAGAGCTGACCCCGGTGCCATTAAATCCCTGACACGCTCCGTCGGGCGAATGTCGTGCCTCATGCACCAAACCAGCAAGTCCCTCATATCACTCTCCTCCAATTTCCCCATTAACTCCTTCACAGTCTCTGCTTCGCTCACCTCCAACACCAGCTCTGGTTCTGAGCTCCTCCTTGGCTCCTCACGATAAACGGGGGGAGTTGGCTCAGGTCTGACTCCTGACTCTGCCACACTCCCCCTGTGCCCCCCCCCCAAGAAATTTTTGGGGTTGACTCTCAGGCTTCCATCCGCTCTGCCGTGCTAGTTCCTCATAATGCCGCCTCTCTGCTTTTGCTGCCTCCAGCTCGGCCTTGGGGCGGCAATATTCTCCTGGCTTAGCCCAGGGTCCTCTCCCGTCGAGGATTTCCTCCCATGTCCAGAATTCCTTACTACGTATCTCCTGCTGCCGCTGTTGCTTCTCCTGCTGCTCCTGCCTGTTGACACGCTGCTTGGTCCTGTTGTGGTGGGTGATTCTGTAACGACGTTCGTCTGTAGGAGGAGAAGAAGCGGACCAAAGCGCAGCGTGGTGGTTATTCATATTTTAATAAATCACTACACATGAACAAACTAACGAAAACAAGAAATGTGAGAACGCAAACCAGTCCTATCCTGTGACAACAAACACAGTGACAGGAACAATCACCCACAAACACACAGTGAAACCCAGGCTACCTAAGTATGATTCTCAATCAGAGACAACTAATGACACCTGCCTCTGATTGAGAACCATACTAGGCCGAAAACATAGAAATGCCCCAAAACATAGAAAAACAAACATAGACTGCCCACCCAACTCACGCCCTGACCATACTAAATAAATACAAAACAACAGAAATAGAGGTCAGAACGTGACACAATGTGATTTTCTGGATTTTTTCTCATTTTGTCTGTCATAGTTGAAGTGTACCTATGATGAAAATTACAGGCCTCTCTCATATTTTTAAATGGGAGAACTTGCACAATTGGTGACTGACTAAATAATTTTTTCGCCCCACTGTATTTGTAGTAATAATTCAGCAACACAGAGTAGTTTTTATTATGAGTATGAATATGACTTTTTATTTATTCATTTTTGCATGGGTTTCCAAGTTGAATGACCTCATAACTAATATTTGTTGTAACAGTGAAACTTGTTTGCCAACAAATAAATTACTGATATAAACTCAGCTAAAAAAATAAATGTTTCTTTTTCAGGACCCTATCTTTCAAAGATAATTCTTAAAAATCCAGATAACTTCACAGATCTTCATTATAAAGGGTTTAAACACTGTTTCCCATGCATGTTCAATGAACCATGAACAATTAATGAACATGCACCTGTGTAACAGTCATTAACACACCAGCAGCTTACAGACGGTAGGCAATTAAGGTCACAGTTATGAAAACTTAGGACACTAAAGAGGCCTTTCTACTGACTCTGAAAATCACTGAAAGAAAGATGCCCAGGGTCCCTGCTCATTTGCATGAACGTGCCTTTGGCATGTTGCAAGGACGCATGAGGAGATGCAGATGTGGCCAGGGCAATAAATTGCAATGTCCATACTGTGAGTCGCCTAAGACAGCCCTACAGGGAGACAGGACGGACAGCTGATTGTCCTCACAGTGGCAGACCACGTGTAACAACACCTACACAGGATCAGTACATCTGAACATCACACCTGCGTTATAGGTACAGGATAGCAACAACAACTGCCCGAGTTACACCAGGAACGCACAATCCCTCCATCAGTGCTCAGACTGTCCGTAATACGCTGAGAGATGCTGGACTGAGGGCTTGTAGGCTTGTTGTGAGGCAGGTCCTCACCAGACATCACCGGTAACAAAGTTGCCAATGGGCACAAGCCCACCGTCACTGGACCAGACAGGACTGGCAAATGTGCTCTTCACTGACGAGTCACGGTTTTGTCTCACTAGGGGTGATGGTCGGATTCGTTTTTAGCATTGAAGGAATGAGCGTAGCCTGTACTCTGGAGCGGGATCGATTTGGAGGTGGAGGGTTCGTCATGGTCTGGGGCAGTGTGTCACAGCATCATCGGACTGAGCTTGCTCTCAACGCTGTGTGTTACAGGGAAGACATCCTCCTCCCTCATGTGGTACCCTTCCTGCAGGCTCATTGCAGGTGCCTTAGTGGAAGAGTGGGGTAACATCTCACAGCAAGAACTGGCAATTCTGGTGCAGTTCATGAGGAGGAGAAGCACTGCAGTACTTAATGCAGCTGGTGGCTAAACCAGATACTGACTGTAACTTTTGATTTTCACCCCCCCCCCCCCCTTTGTTCAGGGACACATTATTCCATTTCTGTTAGCCACATGTCTGTGGAACTTGTTCAGTTTATGTCTCAGTTGTTGAATCTTGTTACGTTCATACAAATATTTACACATGTTAAGTTTGCTGAAAATACACGCAGTTGACAGTGAGAGGACGTTTCGTTTTTTTGCTGAGTTTATATATACACACAGTACTGTCAACAGTTTGGACACACCTACTCATTCAAGGGTTTTTCATTATTTTTACTATTTTATACATTGCAGAATAATAATGAAGACATTAAAACTATGAAATAACACATATGGAATCATATAAAAACCAAAAAAGGTGTTAAACAAATCTAATAGAAAAAAATGTAGAAAAACCCTAGAATGAGTAATTGTTTCCAAACTTTTGACAAGAACAGTACATAAAAAATACATATGGGGGATTGGAAATGATACAAACAATTACATTGATAGAAGTCATAATCTATTTGCAATATTAAATCTGATCCCCCCCATGCCCTGGTGTATTGAGGCTGATCTGATGGCAAAGAGGGGATGCAACTAAATATTTGGAAGGTGTTCCTAATGTTTTGTATTTTCAGTGTATGTGCTGGTATCCTCATTAACAGAGAGGAAAGCAAACAGAACCTGATCACTCTGAGTATCCGATCCCAGCCTTGCTCTCCACCACAGATATTCTGCTTTCAGACGCAAGATCAGCTATTATAACTCTGATCTAATACATTCATACATACAGTCCTTATTTGGCCACAGATTTGTGGCCAGCTGGATTACCTAATTTTGCGACGCAGCATTTACTTTCAAAACTCTACTTGGCTGATGTACTGACATCAGAGCCACTGACAAAGTAAATATTCCGTAACTTAAGCAGTGTTCTCTGGATGCATGCAACCTATCACTGTTTGTGCCTGTTGTGGTGGGTAAGGCTAAAGTACAGGATTCTGTCAGGAGACGGGAGAAAAAAAAGGTTCAGTGTGCGGTGGCAGAAAGCATGCAGAAAACAAGGGATTTGATTTATAAAACATTCTCTTAGAGTACCTCTCCGACACACTGAGCCAGGCGTTGAACTAGACTAACAGCTGCAGAGCAACGTGACTGAGATGTGCTGCAGTACTTGTGTATGTGGTCACTATTGGTTGCTTACTCCTGCCATGTGTCTGCTGTTTCCAGTCCATTACGTGACGTTTGTCAGCTTTTTATTCTAAATATTGAACAGAGAAGTGAACTCAAGTAACAACTCTGTTCTATAAGGAACACATAAGTTAAGTGATGTGTGAAGAGTTGACACACTTTGAAACACACGACTGTTTTGCCTCTGGTGCCCCACCCATAGAGGAGGAAGGAAGTAACTAGGCTACATTTGGAGAAGTTCATTCCATTTCTCTGTTTCTTTCTTTCTTCATCTTTCCTTGGCTCCTCACCTGTAAGCTCAGAGTTAGCCCCCTGGTGTAGGGTGCTGGCTGTGGTGTAGTGTGAGTAGAGAGGTCAGGAATGTATCGGGGCCGGGGCACACCTCACCATGCCAGCCACTCGTGACAGTACTCATTCCCCTGGTGCAGGGTGCTGGCTGTGGTGTAGTGTGAGTAGAGAGGTCAGGAATGTATCGGGACCGGGGCACACCTCACCATGCCAGCCACTCGTGACAGTACTCATTCACATATGCTGTGTGGCTGTGCTGTGGCTGGCACATGCTGGTGTACGCATAGGGAGGACATTTCAACTAGGGATCCTCATCCTGCACATAGCACAAGCACTCAAAAAAGTGAATTATTTTTCCAATATTGTGTGTTTGAACTTGTTTCTGACAGTAGAGGTTTAGGCTCTGTGTGATTTTAAGCCTACAGGGACCAACTCTGGTCATGGCCTTGGAGCTAAATGAGTCAGAGTAGTGGAGCAGTGTGGATAATTCAATCACATGTCCTGCACTATTGATTTGATGTAATTGTTGCAGACTGGCTAAGAACAAATGTAGGAACAGAGTACAGAGTCTGTGTCCTGACTCCAGTTCTTGTACAAAGCCTTGGAGATTGTACTTTATGTCCTTGACAAGGGCCCTTGGAGTCATACAGCAGTCTCTGAATGAATAGGAGGACACAGGACACACACGTTAAGGCACACACACACTCTGGGCCCGAAAGCCACCCTGTCTTTGGTGTGAGGAGTGTCAAAGTTAGTCTGTCATTAGAAGTGCATCAGTAGGGTGCAGGCAGCCAGGAAGGAGCCCCTCCTTGGACTGTCTCTCTCTGGGGTTATTTCCAGTGAGCATTTAGGCCTACTTCTGATGTAGATATCTGGAACAGCATCACAAACAACCCAAGAATGCCTAAGAGCATACAATAAGAAGGCAAGGCAACCCACTCAGGACCCAAGGGCAGAGAAGTGGAATAGTTGGAACCAGGGCAACGTAATATGGTGAAATTGTTTGATTAATTAGAATATATGTTTTTGCGGGATATTCCAAATGCCTATATAGCAAGAATCACACTTTTTCTTTATAGATGTTTTTATGAGCATTTATGTCCTCTTGTTTTCATGTTGTGTTTTTGGTCTGGTCTCCTTCGCTCCTTCTGTGCTGTGCGCACCTGCCAATTTACATCAGAGATCTGAATATAATGACGAGATGCTCATGTCGCCGCCCTAACAATGGGAGTCATTGTCTTAAAGGTGGGAAGGTAGGCAACAAGCTTAGGTCCAAAATAAGCCCGTAGAAAAGTATTGGGCTTATTTTTGAAAGATTTTAGCGAGAGTGAAACTTCCCGCTTCACCTTTTCCTCTCTGTTCACACACCAAGCCCCTCCCTCTGCTACTCACAACGACAAAGATGAGAGATCACTTCTTCTTCCCTAACAAGTGGTTTCAACTCGCTATTTGCATTTGAGGTTTGGTCCAACAGAATCGGTCTAATGGATACTGAAACACATTGAGACATTATTTTACTTTAATAGAGAAGTTAAACCTTTCTGACGATACCTTATTTATGTCTCAACTTCTCAAATTGCGTGCAGAGAAGACACTAAAATGAGAGTGTCAATGAACATTGATTCTGGAAAATGTATGCTCAGTTTGTTGTGCGCAGTGCCATGTACCGCTAGCAGAATTTGAACCAAATGCTGTTATACTAGTTGTCTAGTCTGTGTTTTAAAAATGTGCAAAAAGCATAAAACACAATTATATAAGGAATTGGCAACTTGTTCTCATTAGGAGAAGTAAGGTAGGACACTTGATTTCAACATCTGAACAAAGGGGACAGACTAGCGTGCTGTTCAAACAGTTGGAGACAGACAGAATGGTGTGTTCATAACAATTCAACTGTTCTCGTCTTGAGATATTAAGATTAGCTGGCTACTCACTAGCATGTGGGCTTGTGCTTGAGAGATTGTGTTAATGTTCTAGAATGCCTGCTACAAGAATTTGATCATTGTCAGGGAATGTGCATTATGCATGGATCTGGTTCAATTTGTAACAAAAAGCGTGCTTTCATAGACAGACTTGAAAGCCAGATCAGTGATTATTTCAAAAAAGCAGGTTAAACTATTTTGATAAAATTAATAATCCTAGGTATAATTTCACAAACCTTGAAATCTTTAAGATATTGCTGACTGTTTGAAATGCAGTGTATTTTACCTTTAATTGTACAACAAAGCTTATTTAGAGGGCAGGCAGGGTAGCCTAGTTGTTAGAGCGTTGGACTAGTAACCGGAAGGTTGCAAGTTCAAACCCCCGAGCTGACAAGGTACAAATCTGTCGAACTGCCCCTGAACAGGCAGTTCAGTTCACTGTTCCTAGGCCGTAATTGAAAATTAGAGTTTGTTCTTAACTGACTTGCCTAGTTAAATAAAGGTTAAAGAGAAAATATAAAAAAAATCTACATATACAGTGCCTTTCCTTTTTCCACAATTTTGTTACATTTGTTCTAAAATGGATTAAATAAAAATGTTACTCAAATCAATCAAAAATGTTACTCATCAATCAACCCATAGTGAAAAAGCGAAAACAGGTTTTTAGATTATTTTTTGTAAATGTATTAAAAACAAGTATTGAGACCCTTTGCTATGAGACTCGAAATTGAGCTCAGGTGCAGGTAAGGAGGTAAGGCAATAAATAGGCCATAGTGACAAAATAATTACAATTCAGCATTAACACTGGAGTGATAGATGTGCAGGTAGAGATACTGGTGTGCAAAAGAGCAAAAATAAATAACAATATGGGGATGAGGTAGTTGGGTGGCGTATTTACAAATGGGCTGTGTACAGGTGCAATGATCAGTAAGCTGCTCTGACAGCTGATGCTTAAAGTTAGTGAGGGAGATATAAGTCTCCAGCTTCAGTGATTTTTTTTTTCAATTAGTTCCAGTCATTGGCAGCAGAGAACTGGAAGGAAAGGTGGCCAAAGTAGGAGTTGGCTTTGGGGTTGACCAGTGAAAGACTTATAGATGACCTGGAGCAATTGGGTTTGGCGACAAATTTGAAGTGAGGGCCAGCCAACGAAAGCATACAGGTCGCAGTGGTGGGTAGTATATGGGGCTTTGGTGACAAAATGTATGGCACTGTGATAGACTGCATCCAATTTGCTGAGTAGAGTGTTGGAGGCCATTTTGTAAATGACATCGCCGAAGTCAAGGATCGGTAGGATACTCAGTTTTACAAGTGTATGTTTAGCAGCATGAGTGAAGGAGGCTTTGTTGCGAAAAAGGAAGCCGATTCTAGATTTAATTTTGGATTGGAGATGCTGGAAGGAACGTTTACAATCGAACCAGACACCTAGGTATTTAGAGTTCACATATTCTAAGTCAGAGCCGTCCAGAGTAGCCAGGTGGAAAGCATGGCAAGCCCTAGAAAAATGCAGGTGTGCCAGGCTTGTAGTGTCATACCCAAGAAGACTTG
The DNA here is from genome assembly GCF_057628025.1 of Oncorhynchus mykiss. NCBI lineage: Eukaryota > Metazoa > Chordata > Actinopteri > Salmoniformes > Salmonidae > Oncorhynchus > Oncorhynchus mykiss. Next base: position 24,049,808 of record NC_143022.1, read on the forward strand.
AGGATGTAATCGCTGCCAAAGGTGATTGAACAAAGTACTGAGTAAAGGGTTTGAATACTTATGTAAATGTCATATTTAAGTTTTTTTTAAAGACATTTGTTTACATGTCTAAAAACTATTTAATCCATTTTAGAATAAGGCTGTAACATAACAAACTGTGGAAAAAGTCAAGGGGTCTGAATTATTTTCGAATGCACTGTATTTAGTTTAGTTTATTAATTCGAAAATTAAAAAAAAACAAGCACACATACAACTTAAAAGCCATACATACACGTGAATAAAATCATCAAGGATAAAACAAAGTCTGGGACTAATTTCCATTGTGGTCCTTTTGACATAAGATGGCTAGACAATATCGAATGGCAATATCGTATGGCATTGAAATAATAAAACAAAAACATAGAAGAAGAACATCTCTCATCATTCCAGTTACATCATACATCAAACATAATTTGACTTTATTTTTAAAGCTGTCCAGCGAGGATGTTGTTTTTATAGACAGAAGCAACCCTGCCATTCTGAGGCTCCAGTATACAAGAAAGTACCTTTCCCAGCATTACTCCTGAACCTGTATAAGCACATATCAGCAACACCTCATCTGGTGCTGTGATTGTGTGCATCCCTAACATGAGGAAAGTAATCACTTAGATATCTGGGTGCAGAACCATAAATACTCCTGTAAACCAAACCCAGTCTAATCTGGGACACCCTAGCCTCAACAGGCAGCCAGTTTAGTTCCTGAAAGCAGCTCCTGCCTATGTAAGTACGTGGACTCACCTTCAATACTACCCTGATCAGTTTATTCTGGGCTATCTGGAGCTTCCCCTTCATAAGTTTAGATAAGCCCCCAAACCAGGAAGTACTTGTGAATCATACTCGTGAATCTCCTATAAATTTGAAAAGATCTAGATGATTTTTAGGCCGTATCGCCTAAAACCTTAGGGCATTCAATTTCCAACGTCTGGTAGTCATGTAGTGCTACATACCCTACATGATTTGGAACAAAGAATCACATCTTAAATATATACAAAATATATTTCACAATCATAAACCCCTGCAGGGTTGTCTTTTGTCTCATTGTTTAGTTCTCTTTTTCCTCTTTGTTTCTTTCTGATTCAACACCTGTTGTCCATATTGGGCTTTCACAGTCTGAAAGTAGCCCAAGGCGCAGTTAACCATGCATGCTCATTCTCATGCTCTTGGACAGCAATGCATTATACTTATTCTGACTCTTTTGCAGTGATTCCTTTCTCTTTTCAGACTATTCTCTTTGGTGTTTTAAGCCTTTTGTCATTGCTGAGGAGCATTTCATGACTTTACTTTGTATTGGTTGGATTTGTTTTAGACTCTTGACCATTTGTACTTTTGATTGCTTGAAAGAAATGTTTGTCCTCCGATGCTCTCAGATTGCCTTCATATTGCAGATGACAGGCCTAAAACCTTTTGCAAACAAGTAATTCTGTCTGCTCAAAATATTAAATAGCTTTTTGTCACAGAATTTTGTCATTTGACCCAAGTCTCAAACCTGTCTAACTCCCTGGCAACATTTACATAAGTGGAAAAAAAAATAGATTGTAGATGGCTTTGTTCTTTCACATCATACACAACTATAATGTGCTCCAGAATTTACAAATGGAAGACTCTGTTCTCAGTGACTACAGTCTCCAGGAACCCAACCTGCCAGCCATCTCTCTGCTACCCTAAGGCCATATAGCCTAGCAGGGTAGTGCACATCAACAGGTGGGGGAGGTGTCCTCCACATCGATGTGATCTGAGTCTAAAGCTTACTACAATTGCATCTACTCTATGCAGATGCAAGATTCGGAGTGTTTTTCTTCACAAAAGGGGCGGCTCCTTGTAATATGCTCCTGCATTCAACATACTTTTTCCTACCTGAAAATTGACACGCTCCGTATCATTCCTTCCGCAGCCGTGGAGGTAATGTTGTTACTTGGTTCCTTGATCTAATCTATTGGCTATATAGGAAATTCATCAAAGTAGCATATTTTGCATTGATAACCAAATATAATCTCAGCGACTATTCAAATTGTTAACCAAACAACAAGAATCCAACCAAAAAGTTATTTTGTTTAGAAGCATTAACTTGTGATTACAGACTATTGGTAGATCCTGATGTAGCCATCTAGCTAGCCATGTGCTTTTTTTTCTCTGGGACCAAAACATGATGGTACTCTATTTTTAGCTGATATTGGAATGAATACACAAGCAGCATATCAAACTGGGATAATGTTTTAGGTTACACTCGCAGGTATAAGAACATTAGCCCGGTCATGTTTTTTATAATTATAAATTGGATTATTTCACATGGAGATGTGGGAATCTAAAAAGGCTGCCAGCTAGCTACTACTAGCAAGGGAAGGCAACTCTTCCTATTGCCCCCTTGTGAATGGTAGTGGGACCGGCGAGGATATCATGTTTCCAAAAGGTGGATCACTCCAATATATTGGTATCACTCCGCGGCGGAGGGATACATCCGAGGTGAGGATTTACAGATTTACTCCCGTGTACACCTGTGTTACGGCTGGGACCCGCCCCCATATATAGACCCCATGGCCGCGACACACGTTCTCTTTCATTTTCTCGGCTGATGTCCGTATGGTTTGAGGTACAAACTTTCTGAAGTTCGCTTGGTAAGTCACTGGTAAGTGTAATATCTTGTGTGGAAGTATACTCACTGTCTGTTTGCAGCCTGGGGTTGCTGGCCCTTCCTCTTGAGTGCTCCACTTGCTGCACGCGGTTGATCTGTATCTTCCGCCTGTGGTTTGTACTTGTGTTTCATTAGCGTTACACGACTCTGTGTGCATCCGTTAATATGATGGCTCTTGCTGCCACAAACTGTAATTTACAATACTCAACTTGCCGACTGGCTTGTTCTATTAGTGTGTTGTGAATTGCTTTAACATTCTGCTCTCCACTTCTATGCTCTGCTAATTACCCCGCAGGGTTTTTTCTTGTTCTTTTCCCTGTAGAGTGTAGAGTGTAAGAGAATCGTGGTGGGCTTTCCACTACGTTGAGACAATAACTCTGGAGTTCCTTAACAGAGTTACTCCATTATATGGTGCTGATTTTACTGCTTGGATATTAAACCGGCTAGGTAATATCGCAGTTGGCGTAAAACAAAAACAATTAATAAATCAAATCCATTACCTGGTTGGTGTTTTTTTGTCTGCCTGCTTGTCCCCTTGATAGCTTCAATGGTGACGACAGCTGTTCCCTGTTGGCCAGTGATAGGCTGTTCTTGATGTCACTCTTCACCGTGAGCGGGGCTACCAGGCTGACAGGCCATCAGAAGCCGGCAGAGGAGCTTACTCACTCGGGTAGCCACTGCAATGGACATCAAACTGGTGGACAGTGATGACTCTCCATCTGTCCCCATCTCTGCTGAGTTCTGCGAGGCGAGTTGGGCCTCTGCCAGGGGTTGCTTCCAACTCACAGCAGAGAAAGGACCATGGAGTTATGTTGTGGGATCAGTTACTCGGCCTCCGGGAGTACCCGACCATGGACATCATGATAGCTGCCATGGTCCTCCCGGACCAGGAGATTATAGGGTGGAACCCACGACTGAAGCCGGGACCCCCCAGAGTATTGAGGTGGACTTGAATGCCACATCTGGGTCCTTCTGCTCTCTTGGCCGCCTTACCAATACCATACTGCTGCAGGCCTACCTGCAGACTCTGTTACCCAGGGGTTGAAGAGGTTCTGAGGTTCTGGAGCAGTATGGTTCTGGAGCAGACCGATAAGGTTCGTAGGGACTGGGAGACCCTGAGACAGTTAATGCAGCCTCCTCAGGCCCTGGGTCCAAGGCAGATGAACCGTCTCCACCCACCTGTACCCAAATAATGGTGGGGTCCCTCTCATGCCCCATCCTGCCCCATCGTGCTGAGGGACGACAGCGGGGAGGGGCACAGCCTAACCTGTTAACCGTCACCACCATAGGAACATGCCTGGGTGACCCAGACCCTCGGGGCACCAGAGGAGAGGAAGGCCCCGGCAGGATCCCTGACACACCCTTCCCCGCCCTCAGCCGCTTCTCCCGGTCTCAAAGGGCATAGTGGAAGGAGGGTGTGGAGTCCCCCTGGGTTTTGTCCATAATGCTCGAGGGGTACCGACTCCAATTCCGGTGCCGGCCCCCGTCCTTCAGGGGCCTTCGTGTCACCACTGTGGCCGACCCCCTGAAGAAGAACCCTGCGGATGGAGATCTCCTCACTCCTGGACAAGGGGTTGTGCCTGAGTCATGCAGGGTGCAGTATGTCCTCCAATACCTGCAGTTTCACTTGGATGAGGACTTGGCAGCCTCTACACTGAGAGAGTATTTGGCTGCTATATCTGCCTGCCATGTGGGGTGGATGGACAGGCCAGTGGGGCGCCATCCCTTGGTCTCCAGGTTTATGAAGGGGGTTCATCACCTGCATCCAGCTAGGACCCGCTCAATGGCGAGCTGGGATCTGGATGTGGTCTTGGCAGCTTTTTTGAACCGTTGGAGTCTGCCTCCCTGAAACACCTCTCTATGAAGGTGGCTTTCTTGGTAGCGATTTACTCCCATGAAGAGGGTGGGTGAGCTCCATGATCTTTCGGTAAGTTCCGAGTGCTACCGCCCTAACCCTTCATTCCTCTCAAATGTTCTGTCAGACAGGCATGTGAACATCTCTTTTATCCTCTGCTTACGACCCCCCGGCAGTGGCGGGGGAGTCTGGGCCTCCCTCCGGCATGTTGTACCCTGTGCAGGCACTGGCTGCCTATGTGGAGCGGACACAGTCAGTGAGAACAACAGTCCAGCTCTTTGTCTGCTATAGTGAGAGAGTCCTGGGGGCTGGGTTATCAAAGCAGCGGCTCTCTCACTGGATCGTGGACACGATCACGACAGCATACCGCCTGGCTGGCAGGCCAGTGCTGGGATCTGTGGTGGCACATTCATCACGAGGTGTGGCTTCGTCCTGGGCTCTACTGAGAGGAGAGCCCCTCACTGACATCTGTGCTGCAGCCAGCTGGTCTTCCTCTTGCACCTTTGCTTAGTACTATCAAGTAAATGTGGCACCTCCCTCTGCGGTTGGTTCAGCGGTCCTGTGTGTTGCCTCCCCTTCCCGGGGACTGTGCAAGGAACCCGCTTCCACATTGACTGCCCTCTCGGTCCCGCGCTGGGTCTTTACCGCTGGCCTGGCCTCTCTAGCACGGACTAACTCTGGTACGGGTATACCAATATATTAGAGTGATCCAATATAGTGAAACATAATGAAGGTTACGCATGTAACCATGGTTATGTGAGCTATATGGATCACTCCAATCCTCTACGGTGCTAGAGGCGCCTCAAAATGATGTAGAGAACCTGTGTCGCGGCCATGGGTTCTGTATATAGGGGCGGACCCCAGCCATGACACAGGTGTACACGGGAGTAAATCTGTAAATCCTCACCTCCAATATTGGAGTGATCAATATAGCTCACATAACCGTGGTTACATACGTAACCTTCGATCAAGAGTGAAGCTTGCAGTAACAGCGCAACACAGCATAGTAGCAGGGAGGTAGCTGCAGACAGACACACTAGCTACCCTCCTCTTTTGTGTTGCCATGCACCATTACTGTAGAAAATGGCTGCTGCAGACAGAGCAGAGAGATACTACAGTGTACAGCAGTTATACTACAGTGTACAGCAGTTATACTGCACTCTGACTGCAATATTTTTTCGTAAGGGTGCTGTCAGTGCTATATGTTAAAGATACATGCGGTACAAAGGCTCTAGGCCAATTTGGTTCTGCACATTCAGGTGCATACAGGATGAGACATAATCTCTTGCAGGATTAGCCATAATCTCAGGTGCTCCATTCCCCAGCTGTATGTTACAGTTAGTACAGCAGTGCTAGCCTACAGTTGAAGTCGGAAGTTTACATTCACTTAGGTTGGAGTCATTTAAACTCGTTTTTCAACCACTCCACAAATTTCTTGATAACAAACTATAGTTTTGGCAAATTGTTTAGGGCATCTACTTTGTGCATGACACAAGTAATTTTCCCAACAATTGTTTACAGACAGATTATTTCACTTATAATTCACTGTATCACAATTCCAGTGGGTCAGAAGTTTACATACATTAAGTTGACTGTGCCTGTAAACAGATTGGAAAATTCCCGAAAATTATGTAATGGCTTTAGAAGCTTTTGATAGGCCAATTGACATCATTTGAGTCAATTGGAGGTGTACCTGTAGATGTATTTTAAGGCCTACCTTCAAACTCAGTGCCTCTTTGCTTGACATCATGGGAAGACCTCAGAAAAAAATTGTAGACCCCCACAAGTCTGGTTCCTTGGGAGCAATTTCCAAATGGCTGAAGGTACCTCGTTCATCTGTACAAACAATAGTACGCACGTATAAACACCGTGGGACCACGCAGCCATCATACCGCTCAGGAAGGAGACGCATTCTGTCTCCTAGAGATGAACATACTTTGGTGCGAAAAGTGCAAATCAATCCCAGAACAACAGCAAAGGACCTTGTGAAGATGCTGGAGGAAACAGGTACAAAAGTATCTATATCCACAGTAAAACAAGTTCTATATCGACATGACCTGAAAGGCCGCTCAGCAAGGAAGAAGCCACTGCTCCAAAACTGCCATATAAAAGCCAGACTACGGTCTACAACTGCATATGGGGACAAAGATTGTACTTTTTGGAGAAATGTCCTCTGGTCTGATGAAACAAAAACAGAACTGTTTGGCCATAATGACCATCGTTATGTTTGGAGGAAAAAGGAGGATGTTTGCAAGCCAAAGAACCCCATACCAACCGTGAAGCACAGGGGTGGCAGCATCATGTTGTAGGGGTGCTTCACTGCAGGAGGAACTGATGCACTTCACAAAATAGATGGCATAATGAGGCCAGGACAATTATGTCGATATATTGAAGCAACATCTCAAGACATCAGTCAGGAAGTTAAAGCTTGGTTGCAAAAGGGTCTTCCAAACGGACAATGACCCCAAGCATACTTCCAAAGTTGTGGCAAAATGGCTAAAGGACAACAAAGTCAAGGTATTGGAGTGGCCATCACAAAGCCCTGACCTCAAACCTATAGAAAATTGGTGGGCAGAACTTAAAAAGCGTGTGCGGGCAAGGAGGCCTACAAACCTGACTCAGTTACACCAGCTCTGTCAGGAGGAATGGACCAAAATTCACCCAACTTATTGTGGGAAGCTTGTGGAGGACTACCCAAAACATTTGACTCAAGTTAAAAAAAGGTAGTGCTACCAAATCCTTATCGAGTGTATGTAAACTTCTGACCCACTGGGAATGTGATGAAAGAAATAAAAGCTGAAATAAATAATTCTCTCTACTATTATTCTGACTTTTCACATTCTTAAAATAAAGTGGTGATCCTAACTGACCTAAGACAGGGAATTTGTACTTGGATTAAATGTCAGGATTTGTGAAAAACTGAGTTTAAATGTACTTGGCTAAGGTGTATGTAAACTTCCGACTTCAACTGTATATGGTCAGAGAGCCTTCAATACTGTATTCCCCCATATTGTGCCTCTTGTCCTCTAACCGTCATCAGCCAGAGAGAAAAGTTTACTGGCATTCAGCACTGCAGGATGTCCAAAGTCAATAGTCCTGTCCACATAGGCCCACTGCACGTCACTCCCTTATTGAACAACCACTATAGTGAGCTAGCTAGCCGCTACAAAGGCTACAATTGGTAGCTCTGAACCATGAAAACATGTTTCACATTAGGCCTGTGTTTCCAGTGTTTGAAGAATACTGTCAGTGGACACGTTGCATGTGTCATCTTGTGTCTTTGCAGCACTGAACCACTTTTTGTATAGTCTTTGGGAATTGTTTGTGCGTGTAATGAGTGAATATGCTATGCATTCTTTTTACCCATGAAATGTATGTTTCTCACATATTTGTTTTTTGCATGTCTTCAGTGTTTCTTTCTTTATGAAGAGATCCTGTCACTGAAGGAGAGAGTTGGTTTATTTGGACTAGACAGTCAGTACCCCTGTGTCTGACTCTGAATGTCCCCCAGCCGTTATCTACTGCTGCATGTGATAAAGTGGCTATGATGTGGAGCTGTGAGGGAAAACAACGGAGAGCAGGCCGACATCTCTATTAGTGCAGTGCTTTGGACAGGCCAACAGATAACCTATAAATAAGGGCAGTCCTGTCAGGAAACATAGCCATCCTCTAATCTTATCTCCTTCCTCTCAGGCTGAGGCTATTGCTATGTGTGGCTGGCTGTCACACTGGACCATGCGCTTGGTAACTTCATGTCACGAACCCCATATATAAATCTACCGGTTCTAACGGAACGACAGGTTGTCTTGCATTTTACACTGTGTCCCTAAATATAGCAGACCTGTCTGAAGAACTACACATAGCTGGGATTTAAAAGAAAATGTGACATAGGGCCCTATCAATTTGAAGACTTCTGTTACCTACTTCATCCATTTTTTATTTTTGGCGAAAGGGAGTGGCTCCTAATCTGGGAAAAATTCTCGTGGTATCTTGTGGGAATTTGGATTTGAAATCAAACAATGACTGTGAGGAAGTGCAGATTGTCGGCTTTAATTTGATGGTATTTTCATCCTTATCATGTGGACTGTTTCAGAAATTACAGCACAAATGTCATATCCCCAAAATGCAAATCACCCCTGTTATTGTAATGGTGAGAGGTTAGCATGTCTTGGGGGTATGATATTTTTTGCTTCTAACTTTCTCACTTATCATTATTCAAGATTCATTCAGGATTATCCGTAATCATGGTATCTGCCACATTATTGTAGAAGTGATGTCACGGTTTTCTGTATGTGAAAGAGAGTCAGACCAAAATGCGGCGTGGCTATTGCGATCCATGTTTAATGAAACAAAGTAAACACGAATAAAATACAAAAACAATAAACGTACCACAAAAACCGAACCAGCCTAATACTGGCACAAAGTAACACAGAGACAGGAACAAGGACAATCACCCACAAAACCCAACACCAAACAGGCTACCTAAATATGGTTCCCAATCAGAGACAATGACGAACACCTGCCTCTGATTGAGAACCATATCAGGCCAAACATAGAACTAGACAAACTAGACATGTAACATAGAATGCCCACTCAGCTCACACCCTGACCAACCAAAACATACAAACATACAAAGCAAACTATGGTCAGGGTGTGACAAGTGATTAGAAACATATTATATTGTTATTTACAATTAAAGTGACTCCAAAATGACACAACACATTATTTACCATTAATTTCTATTAGGCACAAAATAATCTGAACCACAACCAAAACAAACAGCAGATGCATCCAACCAACCTGTAGTCACAAGCTTGATGTAGTCATTGTGTGCTATGCATATGGGATCAAATTTGCTACTTTAATACACATATAAGTGAACTTGTCCCAATACTTTTGAGGGGGGACTATGCACTGTTGTAATTTCTAAACATTTCACCCGATATGGATGAAAATACCCTCACATTAAAGCTGACAGTCTTCATGTTAACCTCATAGTCATTGTTTGATTTCAAATCCAAACTTTTGGAGTATAGAGCCAAAAGAAGAAGAAATGCTTCACTGTCCCAATAATTACAGAGGGCACTGTAAATACATGGACTCATTTCCCCATACATCTTACAGGTAGAATACACTTCTTAAGAATGTCATGGCTGCCAAAGTTTTTGTATTTATTTTGTAATACCAATTACCCCACTAAAGACATTCTTTAAAAAAGTATAATCGGTCATATCAGACTTTAAATGGGCAAATAAAATTCATAGAATAAAAAGGACATCTTCCTTGTAATTGTATCATCTCGCTACCCAACGTTTTTACTTGTCTAATTTCAAAGGATAAAGCAAAGAGCATCAACAACCTCTGAGTTAAAAACACTACAACAAAATGGAAGAAAATGAAACGTGTTCTACAAGAACCAATATCAGTCCCTAAAAACACAACCTTATGGGGAACAATCCTTGGATAGCTTTTCAGAATTCACTGATGAATTGGTCCACATGGAAAACTAAAGGAATAGAAACCGGAAATACATTTATTTCCATGACAGAATTAAAAAGTAATTTTGGACTGACCAATCTAGATAGTTTCAAATACATACAACTTAAAAGTAACATTTCACAATTTTTATTTGACATCTTTTGGATATCAGAGTAACCTGCAGGAATCTAATTTGAGTCAGAAAAGGATGTTCATATGATAGGGAAGATATACAAAACCTTGCAGATAGCATATCCAACTGACCATCTCTTAGAAGAAATTCTAAACTATTGGAACCAAGATTTAAAAAGGAACTGATGTTGGCACAAGATGGAGGGAATGTTGCAGCATAACTAACGAAATTACAGTTAATTAAAGTTTACGCTTAATCTAGTATAAACTAATGTATATAATTTATTATACAAGACAAAATTCACAAATTCTGCAGCACATAGTCATCTTTTTTTTGGTGCATTTTTAAAAATGTAACTAGGCAAGTCAGTTAAGAACAAATTCTTATTTACAATGACACCCTAGGAAGAGTGGGTTAACTGTTCAGGGCAGAACAACAGATTTTTACCTTGTCAGCTCAGGGATTCGAGCCACCAACCTTTCGGTTAGTGGCCCAATGCTCCAACCACTAGGCTAACTGCCATACAATCTACTTGCAGTGAAGCTGCTCAACATTTACATTACATTCAGTCATCTAGCAGATACTCCCATCCAGAACGACCCACAGGAGCAACCAGATCTCCCACCAAGTGAATCTAGGACATGAAACACCTCTCGGCCACCGGCCCAAGCTCCCAACCTCCAGGCCATGAACCATCCACATTTCCACACATTTCCCCTCGAGAGCTGCCCCTCAACCGTCAAAGAACCACCCACCCCCCCCCCCCCCCCCCAAATATATATTTAAAACATTCTAAAATATGATATTCACAATGTCACTCACACACACTTGATTGAATTGGACTTGTCATTCGCATAGTATTGACAAAAAAGTGCATTTGATCTAAATATGGGTAAACGAGGACATTTAGTGGTCATCAGGATTTTCATCCTCGGTCAGTACCTATCATACATGTTGGGTGAGTCCTCTTTCTTATGCAAAAAAAAAAAACACAACTAAAGATTTCATGCATGAGCATGCAATGCAATGAGAGATATTTTTGAAGCAGGTATTTACTTTGCCGAAACGATCTCGACCTATTCTCAATATTTAAGTGGGTAAGAAGCCCGGGCGTGGAATGCGAGCCGCCCACTGCATGGATGGGGATTCGGCACTGGGCTCTTAGCTTGCCTCTACTGAGAGAATACTGGTTAGTTTATTTTACTCCGCTTACTAATACGCTTCAATTCAATGGGTTGTCTCGTCTGATCTGAGGTCGTAGTCAAAGTGATGGAGTGTGGCCGGGCGCCCGGGCTCACCTTCTCAGTTCAGGTCGGTGGTCGGAGATCCGTGGCCCAAACCTAACCCTGAGGGCTTTCCCGAGAACTGCATACGTAGTGCGGGCAGCACAAAGAGACAGAGTCCACCGGAAGCCACGCCCGACCATGCAGCGAACGCGGGTGCCTCCCGCCCATGGAAGGAAGGGAAGGGTGCACGGGGGAGAGGAGAGAGAACCGAGGCCCACTCCCACCGAGCCGTCCTGGTCTGCACTTAGGGGGACGAAGGCCACACGGAACCCCAGGGGTTCCTATTGATGGCAAATCAACCCTCAGACAGGCATAGCCCCAGGAGGAACCTGGGGCCTCAAGGTGCGTTCAAAGTGTCGATGATCAATGTGTCCTGCAGTTCACATTAGCTCTCACAGCTAGCTGCATTCTTCATCGACGCACCAGCCAAGGGTTGTACTCTTTTTGTTTTTATGCAGAGGCTGGTGGCTAGGCAGTGTTAGGAAGGTTGCCTTCCTTTCCCCCGTCTTTACCAGAGCGAGAGGCCACAGTTCACAGAGCAAAAAGGTTTGAGGTTGAAATGACAGCGTGCGGGCGCTCCTGATGAGATGACAGGAAGGGAGACATTAAACCCCTGCCTGCACCGGAGGCGGGGGGGAAGCCGCCAGCTGTCAGCTGTGCCGGCGGCTGGCAAACCATTAAGGATCCTTCCGCAGTTTCGCCTACGGAAACCTTGTTACCAATTTTACTTTCTCTAGATAGTCAAGTTTGATCGTCTTCTCAGCGCTCCGTGACCGACCCCGGCAGGGCCGATACGAGGACCTCACTATACCATCCGATCGGTAGTAGCGACAGTCGGTGTGTACAAAGGGCAGGGACTTATGATCCGTGCTTACTGGGAATTCCTTGTTCCTGGGAAATAATTGCATTTCCCAATCCCTATCATGAGTGGGGTTCGGCGGGTTACCCATGCCTCTCGGCAAAGGGTATACACATACTGATCTGCTGAGTGTGGCGCGCGTGCAGCCCTGGACATCTAAGGTTTCTACCATCTAACATCTACGAAGTTGGACACCTACTGCTCAGGCCCGAATAACTAGTTAGCATGCTGAAGTCTAGTTCGTCGAAACCGGATGCAGTTTGATTGCTATCTTAAGTGTAGGTCCAATTAACTAACGTTGCCTCCTCTGCCCTCGAATTAGCTTGAAGGAGTGAGTGAAGAACTTGATCTCTTGTGGGATTGATATGACCCACAATTCATTGCAAACTAATCAGGTGGCCGCAAAGTGTCACATTTAATAATTCTCTCAACCAGCTTCATGAGATGGTCAGCTGGAATGCATTTCAATTAACAGGTGTGCATTGTTAAAAGTTAATTTGTGGATTTTTTTTCCTTAATATGTTTGAGCCAATCAGTTGTGTTGTGACAAGGTAGGGGTGGTATACAGAAGATAGCCCTATTAGGTAATAGACCAAGTCCATATTATGGCAAGAACAGCTCAAATAAGCAGAGATAAATGACAGTCCATCATTACTTTAAGACATGAAGGTCAATCAAACCTGAACATTTCAAGAACATTAAAAGTTTGTTCAAGTGCAGTTGCAAAAAGTATCAAGCGCTATAATGAAACTGGCTCTCATGACCGCCACAGGAAAGTAAGACCCAGAGTTCTCTGCTGCAGAGGATAAGTTCAGCCAGTTACCAGCCTCAAATATTGCAGCCCAAATAAATGCTTCAGAGTTCAAGTAACAGACACATTTCAACATCAATTGTTCAGAGGAGACTGCGTGAATCAGGCATTCATGGTCAAATTGGTGCAAAGAAACCACTACGGACACCAATAAGAAGAGACTTGCTTGGGCCAAGAAACACGAGCAATGGACATTAGACCGGTAGAAATCTGTCCTTTGGTCTGATGAGTCCAAATTTGAGATTTTTGGTTCCAACCGCCGTGTCTTTGTGAGATGCAGAGTAGGTGAACGGATGATCTTCGTATGTTTGGTTCACACCGTGAAGCATGGAGGAAGAGGTGTGATGGTGGGGTTGCTTTTCTGGTGACACGGTCTGTGATTTCTTTAGAATTCAAGGCACGCTTAACTAGCATGGCTACCACAGCATTCTGCAGCGATACGCCATCCCATCTGGTTTGACCAAGAAGAAGAGTGATGCATCAGATGACCTGGCTTCCACAATCACCTGACCTCAACCCAATTGAGATGGTTTGGGATGTGTTGGACCACAGAGTGAAGGAATAGCAGCCAACAAGTGCTCAGCATATGTGGGGGCTCCTTCAAGACTGTTGGAAAAGCATTCCAAGGGAAGCTGGTTGAGAGAATGCCAAGAACGTGCAAAGCTGTCAAGGCAAAGGGTGGCTCCTTTGAAGAATCTAAAATCTACAATATATTTTGATTTGTTTAAAACTTTTGTATGAGTAGGTGTGTCCAAACTTTTGACTGGTACCATATGACATTGATTTTATTGTTGTAAAATCGTCTCAGTCTCGTAGTGAGGAGCCTTTAAAATATAACTAGCTTCATAAACATATTTTAGGGAATTCTGAAATGTATTGGAATAAATGACCAAATTATAAATCTAGCTAGCCAGCTATGAGTAACTGTACGGTAGCTAGCTAGCTATGCTAGCTTGCTAGGTACATTAATAGCTTTAGGTTGGTTGTTTTTAAACTGAATTTCAACATTTCCACCAGAGACATTGCCTCTCCAATCATCACTCTCTCTCCCTTGGTCAATGGACATTTAAGGTACATTCGGATATGACGATATAAAACGTAATTCAAGGGCTGAGGGTTTAGGGCTGAGGGCTGTCTACTTTGAATTTGGCCTGCAGCCCACAGATTAGGAGACACTCCCTTTGCAAAAAGAGTAGTGTGTAGTTCCAGTAGTTAGATATACCACTACAGTGCCTTGCAAAAGTATTCATGCCTCTTGGATTTCTTCCCATTTTATTGTGTTACAAAGTGGGATTAAAATAGGTTTAATAGTAAAAACAAATATATACACAGCTCAAAAAAATAAAGGGAACACTTAAACAACACAATGTAACTCCAAGTCAATCACACTTCTGTGAAATCAAACTGTCCACTTAGGAAGCAACACTGATTGACAATAAATTTCACATGCTGTTGTGCAAATGGAATAGACAACAGGTGGAAATTATAGGCAATTAGCAAGACACCCCCAATAAAGGAGTGGTTCTGCAGGTGGTGACCACAGACCACTTCTCAGTTCCTATGCTTCCTGGCTGATGTTTTGGTCACTTTTGAATGCTGGAGGTGCTTTCACTCTAGTGGTAGCACGAGACGGAGTCTACCACCCACACAAGTGTCTCAGGTAGTGCAGCTCATCCAGGATGGCATCAATGCGAGCTGTGGCAAGAAGGTTTGCTGTGTCTGTCAGCGTAGTGTCCAGAGCATGGAGGCGCTACCAGGAGACAGGCCAGTACATCAGGAGACGTGGAAGAGGCCATAAGAGGGCAACAACCCAGCAGCAGGACCGCTACTTCCGCCTTTGTGCAAGGAGGAGCAGGAGGAGCACTGCCAGAGCCCTGCAAAAGTACCTCCAGCAGGCCACAAATGTGCATGTGTCTGCTCAAACGGTCAGAAACAGACTCCATGAGGGTGGTATGAGGGCCCGACGTCCACAGGTGGGGGTTGTGCTTACAGCCCAACACCGTGCAGGACGTTTGGCATTTGCCAGAGAACACCAAGATTGGCGAATTCGCCACTGGCGCCCTGTGCTCTTCACAGATGAAAGCAGGTTCACACTGAGCACATGTGACAGATGTGACAGAGTCTGGAGACGCCGTGGAGAACGTTCTGTTGCCTGCAACATCCTCCAGCATGACCGGTTTGGCGGTGGGTCAGTCATGGTGTGGGGTGGCATTTCTTTGGGGGACCGCACAGCCCTCCATGTGCTCGCCAGAGGTAGCCTGACTGCTATTAGGTACCGAGATGAGTTCCTCAGACCCCTTGTGAGACCATATGCTGGTGCGGTTGGCCCTGGGTTCCTCCTAATGCAAGACAATGCTAGACCTCATGTGGCTGGAGTGTGTCAGCAGTTCCTGCAAGAGGAAGGCATTGATGCTATGGACTGGCCCGCCCGTTCCCCAGACCTGAATCCAATTGAGCACATCTGGGACATCATGTATCGCTCCATCCACCAACGCCACGTTACACCACAGACTGTCCAGGAGTTGGCGGATTCATTAGTCCAGGTCTGGGAGGAGATCCCTCAGGAGACCATCCGCCACCTCATCAGGTGCATGCCCAGGCGTTGTAGGGAGGTCATACAGGCACGTGGAGGCCACACACACTACTTAGTCTCATTTTGACTTGTTTTAAGGACATTACATCAAAGTTGGATCAGCCTGTAGTGTGGTTTTCCACTTTAATTTTGAGTGTGACTCCAAATCCAGACCTCC
The DNA here is from genome assembly GCF_057628025.1 of Oncorhynchus mykiss. Classification (NCBI taxonomy): domain Eukaryota; kingdom Metazoa; phylum Chordata; class Actinopteri; order Salmoniformes; family Salmonidae; genus Oncorhynchus; species Oncorhynchus mykiss. Next base: position 24,065,648 of record NC_143022.1, read on the forward strand.
ATGGGTTGATACATTTGATTTCCATTGATAATGTTTGTGTGATTTTGCTGTCAGCATATTCAACTATGTAAAGAAAAAAGTATTTAATAAGAATATTTCACTCATTCAGATCTAGGATGTGTTATTTTAGTGTTCCCTTTATTTTTTTGAGCAGTGTATATATACAGTGCCTTGCGAAAGTATTTGGCCCCCTTGAACTTTGCGACCTTTTGCCACATTTCAGGCTTCAAACATAAAGATATAAAACTGTATTTTTTTGTGAAGAATCAACAACAAGTGGGACACAATCATGAAGTGGAACGACATTTATTGGATATTTCAAACTTTTTTAACAAATCAAAAACTGAAAAATTGGGCGTGCAAAATTATTCAGCCCCTTTACTTTCAGTGCAGCAAACTCTCTCCAGAACTTCAGTGAGGATCTCTGAATGATCCAATGTTGACCTAAATGACTAATGATGATAAATACAATCCACCTGTGTGTAATCAAGTCTCCGTATAAATGCAACTGCACTGTGATAGTCTCAGAGGTCCGTTAAAAGCGCAGAGAGCATCATGAAGAACAATGAACACACCAGGCAGGTCCGAGATACTGTTGTGAATAAGTTTAAAGCCGGATTTGGATACAAAAAGATTTCCCAAGCTTTAAACATCCCAAGGAGCACTGTGCAAGCGATAATATTGAAATGGAAGGAGGAGTATCAGACCACTGCAAATCTACCAAGACCTGGCCATCCCTCTAAACTTTCAGCTCATACAAGGAGAAGACTGATCAGAGATGCAGCCAAGAGGCCCATGATCACTCTGGATGAACTGCAGAGATCTACAGCTGAGGTGGGAGACTCTGTCCATAGGACAACAATCAGTTGTATATTGCACAAATCTGGCCTTTATGGAAGAGTGGCAAGAAGAAAGCCATTTCTTAAAGATATCCATAAAAAGTGTTGTTTAAAGTTTGCCACAAGCCACCTGGGAGACACACCAAACATGTGGAAGAAGGTGCTCTGGTCAGATGAAACCAAAATTGAACTTTTTGGCAACAATGCAAAACGTTATGTTTGGCGTAAAAGCAACACAGCTGAACACACCATCCCCACTGTCAAACATGGTGGTGGCAGCATCATGGTCTGGGCCTGCTTTTCTTCAGCAGGGACAGGGAAGATGGTTAAAATTGATGGGAAGATGGATGGAGCCAAATACAGGACCATTCTGGAAGAAAACCTGATGGAGTCTGCAAAAGACCTGAGACTGGGACGGAGATTTGTCTTCCAACAAGACAATGATCCAAAACATAAAGCAAAATCTACAATGGAATGGTTCAAAAATAAACATATCCAGGTGTTAGACTGGCCAAGTCAAAGTCCAGACCTGAATCCAATCGAGAATCTGTGGAAAGAACTGAAAACTGCTGTTCACAAATGCTCTCCATCCAACCTCACTGAGCTCGAGCTGTTTTGCAAGGAGGAATGGGAAAAAATGTCAGTCTCTCGATGTGCAAAACTGATAGAGACATACCCCAAGCGACTTACAGCTGTAATCGCAGCAAAAGGTGGCGCTACAAAGTATTAACTTAAGGGGGCTGAATAATTTTGCACGCCCAATTTTTCAGTTTTTGATTTGTTAAAAAAGTTTGAAATATCCAATAAATGTCGTTCCACTTCATGATTGTGTCCCACTTGTTGTTGATTCTTCACAAAAAAATACAGTTTTATATCTTTATGTTTGAAGCCTGAAATGTGGCAAAAGGTCGCAAAGTTCAAGGGGGCCAAATACTTTCGCAAGGCACTGTATAACAATACACTCTAATGTCAAAGTGGAAGAACAATTATATACACTACCTTTCAAAAGTTTGGGGTCACTTAAAAATGTCCTTGTTTTCCATGAAAACATACTTGAAATGAGTTGCAAAATGAATAGGAAATATAGTCAAGATGTTGACCAGGATATAAATAATGATTTTTAATTTAAATAATAATTGTGTCCTTCAAACTTTGCTTTCGTCAAAGAATCCTCCATTTGCAGCAATTATAGCCTTGCAGACCTTTGGCATTCTAGTTGTACATTTGTTGAGGTAATCTGAAGAGATTTCACCCCATGCTTCCTGAAGCACCTCCCACAAATTGGATTGGTTTGATGGGCACTTCTTACGTACCATACGGTCAAGCTGCTCGCACAACAGCTCAATAGTGTTGAAATCCGGTGACTGTGCTGGCCACTCCATTATAAACAGAATACCAGCTTACAGCTTCTTCCCTAAATAGTTATTGCAGAGTTTGGAGCTGTGCTTTGGGTCATTGTTCTGTTGTAGGAGGATATTGGCTCCAATTTAGCACCGTCCACAGGATATGGCATGGTGTTGCAAAATGGAGTGATAGCCTTCCTTCTTCAAGATCCCTTTTACCCTGTACAAATCTCCCACTTATCTACCACTAAAGCACTCCCAGACCATCACATTGCCTCCACCATGCTTGACAGATGGCGTCAAGCACTCCTCCAGCATCTTTTCATTTTTTCTGCGTCTCACAAACGTTCTTCTTTGTGATCCGAAAACCTCAAACTTAGATTTGTCTGTCCATAACACTTTTTTCCAGTCTTCCTCTGTCCAGTGTCTGTGTTATTTTGCCCATCTTAATCGTTTCTTTTTATTGGCCAGTCTGAGATATGGCTTTTTCTTAGCAACTCTGCCTAGAAGGCCAGCATCCCGGAGTCACCTGTTCACTGTTGACGTTGAGGCTGGTGTTTTGCGGGTTTTATTTAATGAAGCTGCCAGTTGAGGACTTGCGAGTCGTCTATTTCTCAAACTAGACACTAATGTCCTTGTTCTCTTGCTTAGTTGTGCACGGGGGCCTCCAACTCCTCTTTCTATTCTGGTTAGGGACAGTTTGTGCTGTACTGTGAAGGGAGTAGTACACAGCATTGTGTACACAGCAATTTTTTGCATGGAATAGCCTTCATTTCTCAGAAGAAGAATAGACTTTCAGAAGGAAGTTCTTTGTTTCTGGCCATTTTGAGCCTGTAATCAAAACCACAAATGCTGATGCTCCAGATACTCAACTAGTCTAAAGAAGGCCAGTTTAATTGCTTCTTTAATCAGGGCAACAGTTTTCAGCTGTGCTAACATAATTGTGAAAGGGCTTTCTAATGATCAATTAGCCTTTTTAAAATGATAAACTTGGATTAGCTAACACAATGTGCCATTGGAACACAGGAGTGTTGGTTGCTGATAATGGGCCTCTGTACTCCATTGTAGATTTTCCATAAACAATCAGCCGTTTCCAGCTACAGTAGTCATTTACATCATTAAAAATGTCTACTGTATTTCTGATCAATTTGATGTTCTTTTAATGGACAAAAAAAAAATGTTTTTCTTTAAAAAACAAGAACATTTCTAAGTGACCCCAAACTTTTGAATGGTAGTGTATATATATTTTAAGATTAATGAAAATGTGAAAACTGAAATAATTTGTTGCCTAAGTATTCAGCCCCTTTGTTTAGGAAACCCTAAATTAGTTCAGTCGTAAAATTTGGCTTAACAAATCCCATAATAAGTAACATGTACTCACTGAAATAATAGTGGTTGACATGATTTTTGAATGACCTACCCTTCCTTTGTCCCCCATACGTACAACATCTGTAAAGTCCCTCAGTCAATTATTGAATTTCAATCACAGATTCAACTACAAATACCAGGGAACTTTTCGAAAGCCTCGTAAAGAAGGGCAGTGATTGGTTGATCGTTGCCAATATCAAATCAGACATTGAATATTCCTTTAAGCATGGTCAAGTTAATAATTATGCTGTGGATTACAGTATGTTTTAAGCCACCCAGACCCAAATATACAGTCGTCCTTCTGAACTGAGCTGCAGGGAAGGAAGGAAACTTCTCGGGGATATTACCATAAGGCCATTAGTGATTTTAAAACAGTTACGTAGTTTAATGGCAGTGATGGTAGAAAACTGAGGATGAAACTCAACATGCAACTCAATATTATAAACATGTTTTTAATGTTTGGTAGACTCGGTGTATACTGGAGTTGATTACCAAGAAGACAGTGCATGTTCCTGAGTGGCCAAGTTGCAGTTTTGACTTAAGTCTGCTTAAAAAAATATGTCAAGACTTGAAAATTACTGTCTAGCTATGATCCCCAAAATCTTGACAGATCTTGAAGAATTATGAAAAGAATAATGGGCTAATATTGCACAATCCAGGTGTGTAAAGCTCTTAGTGACTTACCCATGAAGACTCGCAGCTGTAAACGCTGCCAGAGGGGTTTCTAACATGTATTGACTCAGGGAGCTGAATACTTATTTATGTAACTCCTATATTTAGTTATTGAATTGCTATCGATCTTTTAAAAATGTTTTAAAGTCTTTAACTTTCACATTAAATAGTATTTTATGTAGATTGTCGACAAAAAATACAATTAAATCTATTTTATTCCCCCTTTGTAACAATAAAATGTGAAGAGATCCAAGGAGTGTGAATACTTTTGCAAGGCACTGTGCATGGCAAAAGAGTAATTGACTACTGGAAACACTACCTAGATTTGAATTTAATTCAACTACCACCAAGCTACTGCAAAATGTAATTCAATTACTAGTTGAACTACATGTAGTTCACTACTCCCCAACACTGGTACACACACATTTCTTACGCAATACACTGTAATTAAATAAGGCAGGGTAATTATTGTTTTAGCAGGGTTTGTTTTTCTGTATACAGTAGAGTGTTCCAACCTACATTACAGATTGATAGTGATATAACAAAACCCAGCCTCTTCCCACTATAATAGACAGGTGTTGATACCTGACCACCATGATCTTAATGTTCTCTGTTTCTGTTTGGGTTAAAACTATGTAAATCAAACTTTGTAGATCAAATGTATAACTGTATTTCTATTTGTCTGTCTTGTTCCAGGGTGAGTGTCTTCTGACGGTGCAGCTGGGTGATGGAGAGCGTTTGGAGGATGAGGAGGATGTAGAGTTCTACCTGCTTTTTGCTGGCACCACCCAGAGGCACCTGACCAGTACCTTGAGGATAAGCCATGTCACCCTACAGGCTGTGTGCCCAGGTAAATTCCACCATGCACCACACACACAACTGGTTGCTAGGTCTGATGCTGGACAGTCGTACTGGTGGTGTGTGTGTGGCAGATCCGTTTGGATTAACCAAGTCTTTTATGATTACACACACACACACACATAATGTGGTTCTATCCTCGTGGGGACCTACAATTCTATTCTATTCAATTCTATTTTCCCTGACCCTAAAGCACAGGAGGTTGGTGGCACCTTAATTGGGGAGGACAGGCACTTGGTAATGGCTAGAGTGGAATAGGTGGAAATGTATCAACAACAAACACATAGCTACCATTTGCCCCTTTTTAGCCATTATTATTACCCGACCTCACCTCAGCAACCTCCGTTGCCTAAACCTAACCCTAATTGTAACACTAAACCTAAACCAAATTGTAACACTAAACCTCACCCCTAAGCTTAAAATAGCCTTTGTCCACATGTGGATGTGGGAAATGTCCCCACAAGGGAGATTACTTTCCTTGTTTTACTATCCTTGTTTTACTACACACACACACACACACACACACACACACACACACACACACACACACACACACACACACACAGCATATGTTTTACTATCCTTGTGGGGACCTAAAATTGATTACCATTCAAAATCCTATTTTCTCTTATCCTAACCCTAATTCTAACCCTAAACTTAATTCCTAGGCCTAAAATAGCCTTTGTCCCCACGAGGGATACTTGTCCTTGTTTTACTATCTTTGTGGGGACTTTGGAGGATTTCCGGTGCCCACGAGGATAGTAATACACACACACCCTGCTCTTCATGGGCACAGAGAGACATTGTACATGGATTTCCAGCTAATGATTTGTGCTTTATGGTTCCACTAAAATGGGACGAGTCTCTTGGCAGCTGCCACAGGAAAGTAGCATTTGTAAATGACTGCTTCTCTCCTAGATGTATGCCATCTTGCTTTTTTCACAGTCATGGAAATACATTGTTATAATGTGAGAACATTGCTCAATAATTACAGTCGTATGAAAAAGTTTGGGCACACCTGACAATTTCCATGATTTCCATTTATAAATGGGTGTTTGGATCAGCAATTTCATTTTGATCTATCAAATAACTGATGGACACAGTAATATTTCAGTAGTGAAATTAGGTTTATTGGATTAACAGAAAATGTGCAATATGCATCGAAACAAAAGTAGACTGGTGCATACATTTGGGCACCCCAATAGAAAAATCACATCAATATTTAGTAGAGCCTCCTTTTGCTAAAATAACAGCCTTTAGACGCTTCCCATAGCCTCTAATGAGTGTCTGGATTCTGGATGAAGGTATTTTGGACCATTCCTCCTTACAAAACATCTCCAGTTCAGTTAGGTTTGATGGTTGCCGAGCATGGACAGCCTGCTTCAAATCATCCCACAGATTCTCAATGATATTCAGGTCTGGGGACTGGGATGGCCATTCCAGAACATTGTACTTGTTTCTCTGCATAAATGCCCGGGTAGATTTTGAGCAGTGTTTTGGGTCATTGCCTTGTTGAAATATCCAGCCCAGGCGTAACTTCAACTTTGTGACTGATTCTTCAACATTATTCCCAAGAATCTGCTGATATTGAGTGGAATCCATGCGACCCTCAACTTTAACAAGATTCCCAGTACTGGCACTGGCCACAGCCCCACAGCATGATGGAACCCCCACCAAATTTTACTGTGGGTAGCAAGTGTTTTTCTTGGAACTCTGTGTTCTTTTGCCGCCTTGCATAACGTCCCTTGTTATGACCAAATAACTCAATCTTTGTTTCATCAGTCCACAGCACCTTATTCCAAAATGAAGCTGGCATGTCCAAATGTGCGTTTGCATACCTCAAGCGACTCTGTTTGTGGCGTGTGTGCAGAAAAGGCTTCTTCCACATCACTCTCCCATACAGCTTCTCCTTGTGCAAAGTGCGCTGAATTGTTGAACGATGCAGTGACACCATCTGCAGCAAGATGATGTTGTAGGTCTTTGGAGGTGGTCTGTGGGCTGTTTTTGACCGTTCTCACCATCCTTCGACTTTGCCTCTCCGATATTTTACTTGGCCTGCCACTTCTGGCCTTAACAAGAACTGTGCCTGTGGTCTTCCATTTCCTCACTATGTTCCTCACAGTGGACACTGACAGCTTAAATCTCTGCGATAGCTTTTTGTAGCCTTCCTCTAAACCATAATGTTGAACAATCTTTGTTTTCAGGTCATTTGAGAGTTGTTTTGAGGCCCCCATGTTGCCACTCTTCGGAGGAGAGTCAAAGAGAACAACAAATTGCAATTGGCCACCTTAAATACCTTTTCTCATGATTGGATGCACTTGTCTATGAAGTTCAAGGCTTAATGAGCTCACCGAACCAATTGTGTGTTCCAATTAATCAGTGCTAAGTAGTTACAGGTATTAAAATCAACAGAATGACAAGGGTGCCTACATTTCTGCATAGCCTATTTTTCACATCTGATTTAATTCCATACAACTTAATATTGCTACACTAAAAATCTTTGTCTGGACAATACCCCAGTACTCAGCTTTTATTAGAAAATGAATGGCATGCCATTGTGATCATTTTCTGTGACGACAGAGTCAATTATTATGCAGCCTCAGAGGGGTGTCCAAACTTTTTCATACGACTGTATATCTATCTCAGTCTGGTTGTTGGCAATAAACCATGTTTTCATCAAAGGGCTGTTTATGTCTAGACAGCCTTACCAGAAGAAGACTTGGTGATAAAACAAAAATATATTTAGGTGTTTTTGTCTTTCACCCGGTTTCAGTTATCACCCTGAGCAGAATGCAGGGGCCATGTAAAACATGGCTAAAGTGGCATATTGATGATGGTATGATGGCTGCCCCAGCTTTGATTTATCGGTGTTTGTGTTGTGTGTGTGTGTGTGTGTGTGTGTTGTGTGCGTGTGTATTTGGGTCTTCTGTCCCATCACTCCTGTTTATAATATGAGCTCTCCTTAACTAAGTCCTTTTGCTGTGGAGTCCATGCATTCTTAGAGGGAGGGAGGAACATGGTAATGAACAGCTCTGTATATCACGTCACTAGGCCATGTTTTAAACACGTTTAGAGGGAGGGAGGAACATGGTAAAGAACAGCTCTGTATACCACGTCACTAGGCCATGTTTTAAACACGTTTAGAGGGAGGGAGGAACATGGTAAAGAACAGCTCTGTATATCACGTCACTAGGCCATGTTTTAAACACGTTTAGAGGGAGGGAGGAACATGGTAAAGAACAGCTCTGTATATCACGTCACTAGGCCATGTTTTAAACACGTTTTGTTGTTGCTAATAGGTTTTGATGGTAATTTGAATATGAATGAATATTCCTCTGATTGTGAGAATAGCATATTTACCTTTTGGTTCACAGGCCTCTTCAATGTTACATCTCTATCTGTGGTCTGTTTTAAAATGGTCTGTTTAATGATCCACTGGGATGGAGGCTAGATTCATGTTTGTCTGCTTTGAAACCTGTTGACCCCATGCAGCCAAGTTATTTGGGCAAGCAACGTGGCAGTTACTCTGTCACTCCCACCCATATTAGCTGACTAGAGACATACATGCTAAAGGCTTCCTTTTCATTTCTCTGTGGTTTTTAAAACTATTCACTGACAAATAGTGTTTAATGTTTGGACTTTGTGCATCTTAGCAACCAGCGAAGCCACAGAACTCAAGCCAGCATTGCAGCAGGACAGTGGAGCTTGAACATGGTTTTCTCTGTTCTTCTCTCTGGAGTCTGAGCTGTAGGGCTACGACACACTGTAAACTCACACTGTAAAGTATATTTGGCATGTCTGAAGCACGTGTGCAGGTTATATTAACCCTCCATTCTCCCTCCCCAGCCCATGACTGCTGTGAGTCGGTGCAGGTCACGCTGTGCTCTGCGCGGTCTGATGGCTCGGTGGACCCTGTGGCCGAGGAACGCTTCCAATTCGTCCAGGACCTGGCCTTCGACATGGCCCAGTTCCTGGTGAGCGCTGCAGGGCGGGCCGACGGTCTGGAGGGGGCTCTGTTGCTGGATGAGTGCCAGATCCCCCTGCAGGAGTGTGAGAGACTAGACGAGAGCCTCTCCCTGGCACTCAGACACCTGGCCCTGCCCCAGGGGTGGAGCGTCCTGGGCTCCAACGTAGGCACACCACCAGGCACCAACCTGGACAACAGCATTGGTGAGTAGGGATGGGGTCTCTGCTTTGTGTGTCTCTGTGCGTCTACTTCTGTATGTTTCTCACAGTTTAGTGTTGCAGCACGGTCTGTCTGTACATTATTATGCCTTATACCCTCTTAATGTATGTGCCTGTAGATTTCCTACAGTATGTGTTGCTGTGTTCTGTTCACACCTCAGTGAGGTAATTAGGGAACATTTGTTGTTTCCACCGAGAGATGATTTGGCCGGGGTCCCATTCCGCTGTGTGAGTAGTGGAGCGTGCCCACCAGGTGGTTCACTAATGATACTCCAGCTCCGCCTGTGCATTAATGTTCGCAACAGCCACCTTTAGGAGAAAGATCCACTCCAGCTAACGGCCAATCAGAGGTCACTTTATTCATTTTGTGTTTTTTTGGAGGGGCTCTGACATGTGTAACTACTTTCAGTCAAACTGCAGCGATTCTGTTAATTGGCACACAGAGGGTCCTGACAGAGGAGAGAGTCTGACTAGAGAGGTCTACCCTAGAAAGGAGAGGAAGGGCTTTAGCTGAGAGAGCAGTGTCCCCTGGGATAGCACCAGTTCTCCACTCCTGATGTTCATGGCTCGGCTTTCCGACTGCGTTTACACCCACTTTATTTCCTCTGTGTTTCTGTTTTCTGCTCCTCATCATCATAAATCAGGAATGCAATGTCAGATATGCTAAAAACAAACATTCCCACCCAATTAATAAGTAGGCAGTAACACACAGTGTTTATATGGCCTATTAACCAGAGCCTGGGACATATTCTGGAGCACAAAAGGGGACATTTGGGATAAATGTCGGCTCTGGTCAGAGCTGACTTGTACTTGTTTCATTTGGAGACAGTAAGCCTCTTCTTGTCAGTAGAGTGTTAGTGTGCTATCACCTCTCTCTCTGCTCCTCTATGCTCCTCTCTGTTCCTCTCTGCTCCTCTCCTCTCCTCTCTCTCTACTCCTCTCTCTTTGTTCCCTTCTCCTCTCTTCTCTCTCTGCTCCTCTCTCCTCTGCTCCCCTCCCCTCTCTCTGCTCCTCTCCCCTCTCCTCTGCTCCCCTCCCCTCTTCTCTCTCTGCTCCTCTCTTCTCTCTCTGCTCCTCTCTTCTCTCTCTCTGCTTCCCTCTTTCTCTGCTTCCCTCTTTCTCTGCTCCCCTCTCTCTCTCTGCTCCTCTCTCCTCTCCTCCCCTCTCTCTCTGCTCCTCTCCTCTCCTCCCTTCTCTCTCTGCTCCTCTCTCTCTGCACCAGTAATAAGAGATTGTGGTAAAGGAGGAAAACCTGGTATTTTAGGATGAAATAATTGTGCACGAACAGTCATGAAAAAACTAGAGGCAGATGAGACAGACAGGCAGCCCTTTCAGCCACTTGAATGTATGGCCCTATAGCAATATACTGTAATAGTATAGGACCCATAGGTCATCATGAAAACTATTGGCTCCTGCTGGGTAATTTGGAACACCATACTGGAGAAGACAGATTTCTGTTTTCTAACATTGTCTAACATTGTCAGTGCTTAGCAATTATAATCCATCATGCACATATCTTTAGTTAAGAATGTAAACTCCAGGCTGATTTGATATTTACAGCAATACTACAGAAAGCCATTTGAAGGACCTTTCAGTCCTTTGTGCTTCTCATCCCCTGAGACTTTTGTTGACATAGGCACATATGAGCTGTGTCCCAAATGACGAGGATGCTGCCTCCCAATCCCAAGGTACCTTAAAGTGCTGCCTTCTAAGGGGCCTTCATTCAGGTTGTGACTACAGGGAGATCAGCTATGACCGGAAGTGACTTTTGTAGCAGGTTAGGAGAGCATTTTATCTAACTCTGTCTGAACCTTTTCCTAACCTTAACCTAAGTCCCCAACCTGCCACTTTAATTATCATAACCTGCTGCATAGATTCTCCTAACCTGCTATAAAAAAGTCCTTCCGGTCGTAGTTGTACTCCGTCTAATCAGAACTCTTCATTCGGCTATTTTGAAGGTAGCATCCCATGTATCCTTTGCCGGGGAGGCTAACCCACAACACCTTGTTTTTCAGCTGACATTAAATTGAAGTAGCCTTCTAATCTAGTTAGATTGCATCATATCACCTTTCAATATTAGTTGTCAACTAATATAACACCACGTTATCTTGAACATCCGTGTCATTTAATAATATGCACGGGTGTGAGATGGTTTGATAGTATGAATGAATCACAATGCAAGCCTACTTATTAGAAAAAACAATAGAAGCTCGAATGCAATATTAGCTTCACACTGAAACGCCACTATTATGGTTATTAATAATTCCTAAACACTCAGTAAAATAGCTTATTTAGCTATATATAAAAAAAAAAAAATGTAGCCTCTATCATGCAAGCTTACCTGTCATGTCCACAACGATGGAGCAGCACACCAAGCAATATGCGAGAGGAGGACCCTATAACGTAGGATAATTATTCTGGTCGGTGTCAACTTAATTCATTAACAGGTACTGAGGAGATCGACTCGGTTACTTGTTTACTTGTTATTCATGTCAGATATTTCAATTTTGGGATAGTTGTTCACTGAATTGCTAGCTCACCCTGCTACAGTGACTACAATGTAAACAAATGTCTCGCGCTCAGTGGAATGTGAATGTGTTATCACGTGATGCTGCCTTGGGCCTTGTCCCAAATGGAAAGTGCTACCTACTAAGATAGGTTCATTGGGAAGCAGGTAGGCAGCAGGCAGCTGCCCTTTGGATCGGGACACAACCATGGTCTGAATTCCAAAGCCCTAAAATCGGTATGCTGTGTACCCATGTCTGCATCTAGTCTACCGTCTGTGTATTTAGCTTTGACTGATGACAGATTGTAATACTAACAGAATGTGTTTAGTCCTCTAATGTTAGTTCCAATTCCTGCATTCTGTCAGAGCTGATGTGGTGAGCAGATGTTCTGTCTGGGTTGTAAACCAGTGCCTCTGTCAGGAATAGATAAGAGGAACACAAAAACTCACAGAGCTAGAAGACTGAGCCCCTCCTATCAGCCTCTCAAAGGACTGCTTTGTCTTGTCCACTCAGTGATAGATATATATCCCTATTAAACGCATTGGGATAGGTTTATAGTATCAGAATGGCTTTGATCCTTTTTTCTCAGGGAATCAGCATGTAAGAGCACAGGGATCTGCCTAGTAACAATTTACAGAACAAGCCAACAATGTATGGCGAGCTAGAAACACCTGTCAGATTGGCCGGTTTATATGCTTCAGGTGGTTCTGGGTCTGACGTGCACCCATATGAAAGCATGCTGTCCTCTATTTGGTGGGACATGTGAGCCTGCTTATATCCCCTGTGCTTTGCATCTCCTCCGGTTCCACTATTACCCGAGGTCTTCCCTGATAATATTTGATTCCAAAACTCTTTGATGTTTGAAAAAAGAAAAGGGGGAAAGATGAATGGTCCTTTTAGAATAGATGATGCTGCAGTCAGGTTAGGAACATTTCATTCCTCTCCCCAACCTGCCGGTAGAGTGGGCCAGCTGTTTAATGCCTTATCCAGCCCTGGCATTTCCTGAAGCTGGTCCAGGGCACCTTGGTGAGGCACAGTGAGCCTTGAAACTGGAGCTAGCAGCAGGCCACCTGGCCCAGAGGCTCTCTCTGTTAGCTGGCTCTGCTGGCCCCTCCCGGTCTAGAGGCTCTCTCTGTTAGCTGGCTCTGCTGGCACCGCCCAGTCTAGAGGCTCTCTCTGTTAGCTGGCTCTGCTGGCACTGCCTGGTCTAGAGGCTCTCTCTGTTAGCTGGCTCTGCTGGCACCAACAGGCCCAGAGGCTCTCTCTGTTTGCTGGCTCTGCTGGCCCCTCCCGGTCTAGAGGCTCTCTCTGTTAGCTGGCTCTGCAGGCCCCGCCCGGTCTAGAGGCTCTCTCTGTTAGCTGGCTCTGCTGGCACCAACCGGCCCAGAGGCTCTCTCTGTTTGCTGGCTCTGCTGGCACCGCCCAGTCTAGAGGCTCTCTCTGTTAGCTGGCTCTGCTGGCCCCGCCCGGTCTAGAGGCTCTCTCTGTTAGCTGCATGATGGCACCGCCTGGCCTAGAGGCTGTCTTTGTTAGGTGGCTCTACTGGCACCTCCCGGCCACAGCCAAAAACTAATTCTGAGTAAAATAAAGCACAGAGGGGCATTAATATCATGAAGAACGTAGAAAAACTCCTAAAGGCATATTTCATCCCTTGTCACATCGGCTGCCAGCGCTCTAAATGCCAACAGAGGATCTGCTAGCATTCCAGCGCATCGCCCGGCGTCTATTAGACTGAGGGTTTGTGGGAGAAAAGTAGCCATGAGAATCCAGCACTGGTGGAAAATCTGATTTGTTAGTGTCTCTCCCTACTCCTGTAAGTGGTTGTTGGAGTGAGAGTTCTACCATAGAATGGGGCTGACAGAGAGGAAATGACGGCCCATGCTCATATTGTCTCTGTGTTTCTACAAATCGGATCCACTGAACTGAGCCTGTAGAGATCTGGAGCGGGGTTGATTTTTATTTTTCACGTTGATAATTTCCCGTCAACTGTAGGCCATTGAGTTTATATTGTTTATTATGCATGCATTATGGTAAGTTCGGGTATTACAGATTTCCTAACATTTGTTTTGTTCTTTTTGTCCTGTGTGTCTGTCAGTGTGACGAAATACAGTGCCTGTTTTTCTTGTTTTACTTCCCTTTTTCTCTGCCATCTTCTGACAGGAAAATGAGACCTAAACATAAAAACAACCTCTACTCTGCAGTGGTTATTACAATCTCTGCTTCAAGACTCCTGGGGCCTCATTTATCAACATTGTGTAGAAACTATTCTAAAATACTACTTACGAAAGAATTTAGAAATTTGTACGCATAGAAAAAGTGTGATTTATCAAACAATCCTACGAGCTTCATACTCACAGTGGTAGGAGATGATAACTGTTGATAAATACCAATTCTTCTCAGTGCTCGTGCACAACCTTGGCTATTTGGTTCAAATCAAACTTTATTTGTCACATGCGCCGAATACAATACCGTGAAATGCTTACTTACAAGCCCGTAACCACCAGTGCAGTTCAAGAAAGAGTTAAGACAAGATTTACCAAAAATAAATAACAAATTAACACAATAAAATAACAATAACGAGGCTGTGTACAGGGGGTACCGGTACCCAGTCAGGGTGCGGAGGTACAGGTTGGTTGAGGTCATTTGTACATGTAGGTGGGGTGAAGTGACTATGCATAGATAATAAACAGCGAGTAGCATCAATGTAAAAACAAATGGGGGGTATGAATATAAATAGTCCGGGTGGCCATTTGATTAATTGTTAAGCAGTCTTATGGCTTGGGTGTAGAGCTTTGACCCAGTGATGTACATGATCCTCTGTAGCGCCTTACGGTCAGATGCCGAGCAGTTGTCATACCAGGCAGTGATGCAACCCGTCAGGATGCTCTCGATGGTGCAGCTGTAGAACTTCTTGAGCAGCTGGGGACCCATGCCAAATCTTTTTAGTCTCCTGAGGGGGAAAAGGTGTCATCGTGCCCGCTTCACAACTGTCTTGGTGTGTTTGGACCATGATAGGTTGTTGGTGATGTGGATACCAAGGACCTTGAAACTCTCGACATGCTCCACTACAGCCCCTTTAATGGGGGCCTGTTCGGCCCGCCTTTTCCTGTAGTCCACGATCAGCTCCTTTGTCTTGCTCACATTGAGGTAGAGGTTGTTGTCCTGGCACCACACTGCCAGGTCTCTGACCTCCTCACTATAGTCTGTCTCATCGTTGTCGGTAATCAGGCCTACCACTTTTGTGTCGTCAGCAAACGTAATGATAGTTTTGGAGTCTTGTTTGGCCACGCAGTCGTGGGTAAAGAGTGACCACCATCTATGGTAAAAATCATCCCTTTAAAGCCAGTGGGGAATATACAACTCCGTACCATGAAATAGCCTACAACGGCGCAACCAAAAAAAGATTAAAACAAAACACTGAGTACAACCAAAAGGTTTAATTTGGCTGCCTCGGTTATATTTTGATCATTAAAAATGCAAACGTAAGTATAAAGCGAGGACCAATTGGGCCATTTCAAGTTGCCTTAACAATGGAAAATAGAGTTCAAATGAGTAGGCAAAACTCACTAATAAGCCATCAGCTCCCTCCTGTAGGCCTCCACATTTAGCAGTGTTTTTTTGCGCATCACATAACCTATCACCTGTACATTAAGAGTGGAAACCTTTTCTGTTCACATAGTTGAACTCATTATGGGATGGTGCTTTTATGGTGATGTGGGTGCTGTCTATTGCTCAGTTCATATTTGCGAACCCATTGATGGCAAAGAAACCCCTCTTGACTTCAACCTGTTGTGCGATGGTGTTTTGGTGATGATTGCATCCAAAACATTGGCTCATAGAGGGATGTGAGATGCCGATCTGCAATCTCCCGCAGAAACGTGTCTGTTGCCAAAATCCAGAGGGTAGATAGCACTTTGATGTGCACCGGAATGGAACGTTTGCCTTTCTAAAGTAGGTCTCACATCCTCACAAAGATCCTATGAGATTGGTTTTGGGAAACGATATCTGATGAACCGAAATGCAGCATGTGCCAAATCTTCCAACAGTTTATAGTTTATAGTATTTCAACAGAGGTCTCAATTTCACACGTGCCTCTAATTTAGCAAAATGACTGTACTTTATATTGATTAATATTGTAACAAAGGCACTGATATGGTCAAATTATATATAGCCTGTCAAGATATGTTGCATGAATTCACAATGGAAATACAATTAATTAGGCCCACTATCATCATTATTAGGCCCACTATCATAATTTAAAAAAAGGTCAACATATATTTTTTCCTCATTCTGTGCTTGACAAGCAGCTCCCTCATTCCAGCACTTGGCACGTGTGTGTACGCATGGTCATGGTTGTGTGAATTCACACACACCCAACCAAATGTTTATACTGATAAATCTCACACTTTGCGTGTACATGATCCTACGCATGGATTACGCGCAGATTTCTGCCTTCATATGATTGATAAATGAGACCCCTGTTGTTAGACCTGGTGTAACTGTGTTAAATCCTCACCCCTGCTAGGACCTAATCCTTATCTCCTCAATACCAGGTTACGGTTCTAGTAGGACTCCGTTTTGTGGCAGTCTTTTTCCCAGCCTCTGAATCCTCCCCCTGTGTGTCCTCATACTGTTGGGATGGTAATGGCGATTGCCAGGCCCCATCGACAAGGCCAGATTACAGTGGGGCAAAAAAGTATTTAGTCAGCCACCAATTGTGCAAGTTCTCCCACTTAAAAAGATGAGGGAGGCCTGTAATTTTCATCATAGGTACACTTCAACTATGACAGACAAAATAAGAGAAAGAAAATCACATTGTAGGATTTTTAATGAATTTATTTGCAAATTATGGTGGAAAATAAGTATTTGGTCACCTACAAACAAGAAAGATTTCTGGCTCTCACAGACCTGTAACTTCTTCTTTAAGAGGCTCTCCTGTCCTCCACTCGTTACCTGTATTAATGGCACCTGTTTGAACTTGTTATCAGTATAAAAGACACCTGTCCATAACCTCAAACAGTCACACTCCAAACTCCACTATGGCCAAGACCAAAGAGCTGTTAAAGGACACCAGAAACAAAATTGTAGACCTGCACCAGGCTGAATCTGCAATAGGTAAGCAGCTTGGTTTGAAGAAATAAACTGTGGGAGCAATTATTATTATTATTATAATGGAAGACATACAAGACCACTGATAATCTCCCTCGATCTGGGGCTCCACGCAATATCTCACCCCGTGGGGTCAAAATGATCACAAGAACGGTGAGCAAAAATCCCAGAACCACACGGGGGGACCTAGTGAATGACCTGCAGAGAGCTGGGACCAAAGTAACAAAGCCTACCATCAGTAACACACTACTCCGCTAGGGACTCAAATCCTGCAGTGCCAGACGTGTCCCCCTGCTTAAGCCAGTACATGTCCAGGCCCGTCTGAAGTTTGCTAGAGAGCATTTGGATGATCCAGAAGAAGATTGGGAGAATGTCATATGGTCAGATGAAACCAAAACTCGTCGTGTTTGGAGGACAAAGAATGCTGAGTTGCATCCAAAGAACACCATACCTACTGTGAAGCATGGGGGTGGAAACATCATGCTTTGGGGCTGTTTTTCTGCAAAGGGACCAGGACGACTGATCCGTGTAAAGGAAAGAATGAATGGGGCCATGTATCGTGAGATTTTGAGTGAAAACCTCCTTCCATCAGCAAGGGCATTGAAGATGAAACGTGGCTGGGTCTTTCAGCATGACAATGATCCCAAACACACCGCACGGGCAACGAAGGAGTGGCTTCGTAAGAAGCATTTCAAGGTCCTGAAGTGGCCTAGCCAGTCTCCAGATCTCAACCCCATAGAAAATCTTTGGAGGGAGTTGAAAATCCGTGTTACCCAGCAACAGCCCCAAAACATCACTGCTGTAGAGGAGATCTGCATGGAGGAATGGGCCAAAATACCAGCAACAGTGTGTGAAAACCTTGTGAAGACTTACAGAAAACGTTTGACCTCTGTCATTGCCAACAAAGGGTATATAACAAAGTATTGAGATAAACTTTTGTTATTGACCAAATATATTTTATTTTATTTTCCACCATAATTTGCAAATAAATTCATTAATGATTCATTAAATTACAGGCCTCTCTCATCTTTTTAAGTGGGAGAACTGGTTGGTGGCTGACTAAATAATTTTTTGCCCCACTGTATCTCCTACTACATCACTCCTACTACATCATTGTGATCGGTAGGGAGAAGGTCTCCATAAGACTTAATCACTTACTCACACCGAATTGGACTATAGCTGTGTGTTTTTTTAGTTAGACACACAGTTAGTCAGGCCTTCCTGGTGACTCAGTGTGCATTGAAGCAGAGAATCAGCAGTCTGACCAGTAGGAGTGAGAGGGTAGGAGGGGGTGGGGTTAATAGACATATGACTCAGGAAGGACAGTGTGTCACACAGGTTAGGGGGCGGGACTCTGACAGGGTTATCAGTTAAGGCTGATAGCAAAGGTGGGAGGGGTTAGGGAGAGTGGAGAGAGGGACGACCGTGTCCGCCTGCAAACGCACTGAGGGATTTACATATGAACATACTGTACTGCAAAACAGATTATTGGTCACACGGTAGTAGAGAAAACAGGTTGGATATTAAGCAGAAGCTGGAGTGTTGTTGGATGCTCACTGGCAGGACATCGTTGAATGTGTGTTGTGTTCTAGTTAGAAGGCTGTAACTGTTGACCGTCTCTGAGCCCAGTGTAACTCTCCCTCCCTGTGTGTCCCGTTCAGCTGAGCCCGGTCCACACGAGACCCTCTTGCACTTTGCGGCTCGGCGCGGTCTGCGAAGGGTAGCCTTGTTTCTGCTCCAGCAGCCAGGAGGCAGAGAGGCTCTCAGACTGCCCAACAAGCAGGGCTCTACACCAGTCAGCGTGGCAGAGAAGAGGGGCCACGACCAGCTACAGCAGCTCTTCACTGGGTGAGTACTTAACTGGATCACATACTGTATATAACACACATGATCTAAACATGAATAACCTTTTAATAGCCTTTATTACACTAGTAATAACCTTCAGATACATTATTATTATGTTTCTATGGGAGTAGGCTGGCTAGCCAATCGTTTCTACTAACCCTGGGACGGACTGTATGCTGAACATCAGAACTTGCTGAACTAACAGTGTCATCATAATATATTCTGCTGTTTTATCTGTGAATGAAAGGCACAGCCCTCTCCACAGTATTTATTGGCTCTCAACATCGTCACATCTTTACCTAGCACCTCTTCCTCTTTTTTGAACACATACTCTTGCACTCCTATATTCTTCAAGACATTAGCTAGCAAACTAGGATTTGGAATCCAAATCAACGAGAGGTCTTTATGTAACCATGGGAATGGGAGCAGCTCTATGGTTAGGAGGGACTTGTTGTGGATGTTGAAATGTGTTTGGAGTGTTGGCGGTACACACAGATAAGCAGACCAACCAAGGACAGACTCCGGACTGCTGCTGTAAACAGCTGAAGTCAGCACAGAAATCACCAAAGAATCCAACTTTATTTATATGCACTTTGTTAAAGTACATAAAATCAGACTAGTATGGGTCTTTTGTCGTGGGATAAAATCACAAAATGTACCTAGAATTAGGAGGAAAAGTGTACGTGCTAGATGACAGCTCGTAGACTGCACAGCGTTCTCACCGGCTGTGATAGCTGTATGGGACTGTTTTCATGTGCTCTGTGACACATCTGAGCTGTATAAAAACACCAGGCACCACATGTACAAGTGGCGGGAAATAGATGTTCTAGGGTCCTTGTATACAAACTGTCAGAGCTTTATCAGATTTGATCTAGCAGGGGTAGTTCTGTCCTATTGGTAGACGATGAACACAACCTCCACTGGCACCTCACCAAACCAGTTTGTTTACCTGTTCCATCAGTGTCCATGACAAGGTGGTGATCTGTTCTCCAGCTGAGCACATATCAGTGTCCGTGACAAGGTGGTGATCTGTTCTCCAGCTGAGCACATATCAGTGTCCGTGACAAGGTGGTGATCTGTTCTCCAGCTGAGCACATATCAGTGTCCGTGACAAGGTGGTGATCTGTTCTCCAGCTGAGCACATATGAGCAACCTCATTACAGAGATCACCTGAGATCATCAGCTTTCTCTATAACATGGAGATTGAGGTGTCGCCCAGTCCTTGACAGAGATATGCTATCCTGTGCTGACCAGGAACAGTAAAGAGTTGGCCCAGAGACACTCTCAGGCCACATCAACGGTGTCTCTCGGTCGGTCTGCGTCACACAGGCTGTCCCCTGGGTCACCGGATCCTGGGTGTCTGTCGGCCGTGCCCTGGTTTGGTGGAGGCGGTGAAACCTTATAACCATAGGAAAGAAAAGGGCCTGGTGGGAGCTCCTCGGAGAGTTAGTGTGTGTGTGTTACAGAAGAGAACCAAGCTGTAGCTTTTCTCCATACCAGACCAGCATTTTCTTCTTACCTACACTACCTGTACTCCTTCACCTGGACACAAAGCCTATCTGTCTGATATTGTTAGGGGAAGCTGTTATGTTTTTGAAGTAGTCCTGAGTTAAGCTGGGAGTAGAGAGATTGAGTCACCTGGCTGCTGGTGTTAAATGCTCTGAGACAGGATTAGTTCAGGTCAGGGAGAAGCAGAGGGCCTGCTGTTATTTGGCACAAGAAAACAGTTAGGTGTCATGACTGAATTCCAACTCTGAAGACAGCATACATGTGTTAATTCCACCTGCTGACTGTGGGAAGAAGTTGGTTAAGTTGTATACTAGTAATCTAGTAATGAAGTAGTAAAAGCTCTAACATGTATAGTGCAGTTCTGTGTGTTGTTAAGATATCTCCCCTGGATGTGCAGAGAGTTGAGGCTGCCTCAGGCCCCACAAAGTGCCTCTGTTCTTCCCCCGCCCTGCGTCTTGCCTTTCAGTCCCCACTGAGTGATGTCAGGGGGTTGCCATGGACACCCATTCAGCCCTTTATTGCCCTGCATTGGCACTGAGTGCCATGAGGCAGGTGAGAACAGCCCCAGATCGCATCACTACTGCAGACCTGGCTTCAAATACTATTTGAAATCTTTTAGTGTTTGCTCTAACCTGCCTGGAGTACCATATGGCCGTGATATGACGTTTTTGGGACTGTTCCATTTGTCCAATATGCCAGGCAAGCTCAATCAAGCACAGATTAAGTATTTTAAATTATTCCAAATACTATTTGAACCTAGGTCTGCACTCCTGTCCCAGGGGCTTCATGGGGCTGGGGCTAGAGGGGGACTTACATACTCCCTCATTCCTTTTGTTTCTAAAGCCCTATTTCCATCAGATTGTTTTGTTGTGTCTCTCACCGGAGTGTACCAGCAGTGACATCATCACCCCTGAGTCAGTTGGGGTCAGTTACACGCATTGTAAGAGAGTAGAAAATGTGACTCTACCTAGTCAACAGGACAATACACTGCTATAGACATTTCGACCCTACCCAGAGCCAGCTCAACAGGACAATACACTGCTATAGACATTTCGACCCTACCTGGGTTTACCCATTACAAGACACATTTAGTCTAGAACCATGAAGGAAACTTAATTTTAGCTCAGCCATGTTTGGTCTCTTTTCTTCATTTTTGTTACTCGGTAGAAGTGTTTTCACGTGAAGTAGATTAGAAAGGGAGAGGTAGTGTTTTCATTTTCAATTCCACTGATACCGTAGAACAATGAATTAAATACCAGAAAGCTGACCGAGTAGAAGTAGCAATACAATGAAGCTGAACCAGTTTGGAGGTTGGCGGTCGATTGTTGAAAGGTTTGGTAGTACACCATGTCTCCAGTGCCTTCCTACCCCCAGAATGAACCTGTCATTCACACTAGGTGATATATTATGGGCGTAGGTAGTGGTGCTGAATGCTGAATCAGTGCTATGTGATTTGGCTACCTCCGTTCTGACACGGTGTGCTCTGTTTGTGTTGGGCAGGGTTGAGACCTTGTCAGAGACCCGGATAAAGACGGAGGAGAGACAGTGTTACCCAGGAGGCCGAGTGCTGCAGCACCACCCTAAACTGAACACATACACCCTGACGGTGGACACGTTGCTAGGGAAACCTCTGCCCAGCCTAAAGGGAGAGGTGGAGGAGCTACAGAAACTCATACAGCGCCACAGAGACGACAAGGTGAGATATATAACTCTATCTGCTTTTAAACCAAGTCTGCTTTCATCTCTTTCTGATTTTAACTCTCACATGTTGTTGTTTTAAATCATGACTTGAGGTATTCCTTACATCTCCTAATGGAGCTAAGGGCTCATACAGTACAGTATGTACTCTCAGATCCTACAACCAAATCTTGTGTGCACTAGCTAGCTAATTAATATCTGCCAAAAGAGAAAACATGGCCTATTGTGATCTACCTGCATGCTCTCCATTTGTTTGCTCTGAAAGTTTTTTGTACATCTTATCTTTACAGGAAGTTAATATGTGTGTGTGTGTGTGTGTGTAATAAATAGTGTGTGATTTATTATTTGTGTCATTTGTTATTCACACTGTGTTTCTGTTTGTGCTGTAGGAAGATCATGTGCTCCAGCAGCAGTCACCAGATGAGCTGAACACTACAGCAGGATCCAGTGGCATCAGCAACACATCAGCACACTCAGCCACAGAGTCCCAGCCCCCCCACAGCCATGCCCAGCAGCGGAGAGAGGGCGAGACTGCAGCTTTCAGCGCACCATCCTGTGGAGACCAGCAGGAGGAAGCTGATAGAGAGAGGACAGGCGTAATCACTGCCACGCAGGGCAGCAAGGCAGGGCGCTGTAAAAGGAACCAGGAAGAGAACGAGAAGTGGAGAGCAGAGACTGAGACGGGCGATAAGGCTGTTGCTGCTCCGACAAAGGCTTCACGAGCCATGGGCCACGCGCAGTCTCAGGAACACACGGAAGCTAAGCATCAGTCCCTGAGGACTACAGTCAGCAGAAGTAGTGGCTGTGGGGACACAAGTGTTCAGAGGACTATGGAAAGGCAGGGCGAGCCTGAGAACATCCAGGAGATGGAGTCTGGGGCTCCTGTGGAGAATGGACAGCACAACAAACATAGCGGTGAGGTTGAGGTGGAGTATGCTGAGGCCACTTCTGAATGTACTCTTCAGACTTTGACGGGAGCAGTGAGCCGCCATGAGGCACAAGCTGTAGAGGCACAGGACTCCGAACAAAGACAGGAAACCACTACAGCAGTGACAAGTTATTCTGTGGAGCCCGAGTGGGCCGATAACAGCAACCAGACCTGGGAGTCTGAGAGGGGCGGTACAGACGAGAGAAAGACAGAGGCAGGAAACCCCAGCCAACAGACCAACGGTAGCACTGAGACAACCAGCAGCAGAAGTGGAGAGACTGACACAAACAGCATGAAGCAGAGCCCCATTATGGTGGAGGGAGAGATCAAGAGCAGCCATTCACACGGACCAGGTTACGTTACAGCAAAAGAACCCAGTGAGCAGCAGGTCCTGGATCAACAAGTTGAGGATACAGTGGAGGTAGTGGCAACCCCACCACAGCCAAGGCAGGACCAGGACGGCACCCACAGCCAGGGCCACGAGACTGGGCAGGAATGTGAGGAACAGCCGTCCACTGACTTAGCCAGCAGAACAGCTGAGGACAGAGAGAGTGGAGAGACCATGGGAGGACAACACTGTGATGTCACGGTCCACACATCCTCTTGTGAGGAGGGGGAACTCGTCCAGTCTGTCGGCTGCTCCACAGACAAACTGTCTAAGGAGGGGACAGTCACAGGACAGGAGGCCCCTGGGAAGAAGGTGTCTGTACAGTGGGCATCGTTAGAAGAGGCAGACTCTCTGGCATGTAGAGAGGAAATAGCAGCCACAGCAGTAGCAGTGGTGGCTGTAGCAGTAGCAGCTGCTGTAGCAAGCCTAGAACAATGTAACTCCAACTCCATGCTGGAGGGAGGCCAGGTACAGGAAGCTGCCGCAGAGAGCCAGAGTAAGCATCAGACTGGACCCAAAGACACTGCACGAAGGTCAGGGGTCACGGTGTCTGAGGCCACTGAGAGCCTTAGCACCTCAGACAGGGGTCCGACTGTCTCAGCAAGTCCATTAGAGGAGGATGTGATGGTCAAGAACCCCTCAAAGGGAGCGGATGAGCCTCATGTCAGACAGGTAGAGGAGAACAGTGATCTGTCCAATACCACACATGGAAGTGAGAATGGAGTGGAGGCCCAACTACCAGGCCTGAGTCTGACACAGGAAGAAAGTGTAGAAGCCAGCAGAGAGTGTGCAGACTCCCACTCGCACACGTTATTACATGATGAAAGGGCTATGGACAGACAGAGTGCTGAGGTCATATCCTCCTCCTCCTCTATCTCCCCAGAGAGATCCTCAGAGCTGACACATCAGGAGGCCATCCCAGAGAGCCTGGCCCCACCAGCCCCACCTGAACATACACATACACCCAGTGACTTGACCCTGACCACCCTTACACACCCAGACAGTGGTACATCCCTGAATCCAGAGCTGACTTCCCCCTTGGAGCTAGACAATGGAACAGGCCTGGATGACGAGCAGAACAGCTCCTCTGTGGAAGTAGTCATTGGCATGTCCTTGGGCCTTCAGTCTTCAGACACACTGGAAAGCCTGGATGGTGTGTGTGTGAGAACACTGGATACTAAAGAAGAGCATTCTGAAGATTTAAGACAGCTTGACAAGCCAGTGAAAGGTAAGGCCACATAATAATACACATATAGCTAGTTTGTAGCTAATTATGGCCCTTTTATATCCTGATTTTGCCGTTTTTGTCTTTGTTTTGCTTGCATAGATATTCATTTATTGCTCAAGAAGAATGCTTTTAGTATACAGTCGGCACTAGCTGAAATTCAAAGAGATTTCGGTCATGAGGCTAACCTGAAGCTCATATTTCATTTACATGCACCCTCTACTGCAGGGGTCTCCAACCTTTTCTAGCCTCATTTTTTTATAGCTTTCAAATAGGCACATTCTTCTATTCTCCCCCTGGTCCTTGGTGTAGAAGAGATGTGTTTTCTGTAAAATAATGGTTAATAAGCAACTATAAGGCCCCCCCCCCCAATTTTTTTCAGTAGGCCTAACAGCAGAAACATTCCTAGACCGACACATTCCTCTCTTGTTTAATGCACAATTTAAGGTTACACAAAAAAATCACATTTTTTTAGTTATTTTCCAAGACCTCAAAATTGGTCTTCTGATGCATTGACATTGACTCAGGACGTTTTCCTGGTTTTAGATTTTTTTACTCTCAATAATACACATATTCATAGAGAATTCATGAAGTCAATGTCAATGCATCAGATGACCAATTTTGAGGTGATTATTTTGTTGTTGTTATGTAATACACCTTTAATTGTATATTAAATAAGAGAGGAATGTGTCTGTCTAGGAATGTTTCTGCTGTTAGGACTACTGATACAGCACTTTGCAAAACAATGGCCAACCAATTGATACAAATAATCATATTCTGTCAGGTAAGCCTGCTTAGCAATTAACATTTACTTGAGAAGGTTTTTGGGGAAAGTTTTTCTGTCTACCCTCGAGACGGTTATCATTAGCATCATTAACTGGCTACGCACAGGGTGATAGACAAATGTGCACACCAAACAGACAGACAAGCAATATTGCTGGTAATGAATTGGCAGATAATGTGTTACGTTTGGCTTTTTAAGCCAATAGGAGTGGGATAATGTCAATGTGGCTTCGACTGGAAAGTAACCGGGAGCTTTATGTTTTTCACAGTTTGCGATGGAACGCATGAAGAAAACGCATGTACTTTCAGAATTGCTTGGCAAGCTACTCATAGTTTGTGTTCTTATCTTGTATTATTTCTTATTGTTGTTGCATTGTGGAGAAGGAACCTGCAAGTCAGCATTTCATTGGACGATGTATACCATGCGTATCCCATACATACAACTAATTAAAAACTTGAAACTTGAGGATGGCTGCGAGCTGCTGTTAGCTGGTGAACTAACTGTTGGAGACCCCTGCTCTACTGTATACAGTATCTGAGCCTGGCCCAGCTGCTAAGTTCAGGCCCAGTGTGCATCCCTCAAATGCTGTTGATGTGCACCGCCTGCTCTGAGGCATGGCACACTGTCGTATGACTCTGAGCATGTGACCATTAGTTCAGCTATGTGTCAACTGCTGCTAAAGAGAGGCTGTCATTTGTCATGACATTCTGGCGATGTTGAACTACGGAATATTTACGTCAAACAAGTCCCCAAACAGAAACTAGAACAAAATGTAACTTAAGTCCATAACATTGTCAGCTTTAGTATGTGAATTAGAGAAGCTTCATTTTCAGGAGAAACATAACATGAGCCTCTGGCCTCTGGTCCTTTAGTCAGTCTGAAGAGGTCAAAGGCTTCATATCAGTCATCTAGAGCGCTATGTGAATGGAGCTGGCTGTGTATTTATGTATGTCAGTCTGTGTATCCAAGCAACAATACAATGATCTCACCAGACCTTACAGTAGGTTCTGAAAATAGAGGTAGCCTGAACGGTGGTCTTCCACTTGGAGCCCCGGGCCAAATCTTGGCAGTCTGTAAGCACATGGCTACGCCCTGGCCCTTTCCCGTCTGGATGGGAATATGAGGCAGAATAGATCCTCTACATCTACACTGATGTGGTATAAATAGCAGGGCAGTGTTGACTGATGCTGAGCAACATCATTGTTCCCTAATAGAAATGACTACGTTTCCCCCAACCTACCTCCTCTCTTCCTGCATGACAGCTGGTTTGTCGTTGCTATCCAAATGGTTGTCAAGGCATAGACCATTTTATACATTAGACACTACTGGTATGATTCGTTATTATGAGTTTGTGTTTTGAGTTCAAATGAAGTTTCATTTACTGAGCGGATTCTGTGTTAGTTTTTCCATAAGGTCATGGCTTCATATTCCTCTTCCTGTGTCATACCTATGTCTCTTACTGTATCTCTCCCCAGACAAAGACATCGTCTGTCCATCCCAGGGAGAAGAGAAGGAGAAGAAGGAATCCCTCTCAGACACGGCAGACTCTACACTGGTGAGTTTGTGTTCATGTGTTTCTGAATGTACAGTCTCAGGTTGTTTAAGAACTAGGAACATAAGTAAAAACGTACTGTGACTCCAGTTCCCACAAATCAGGGGGAAGTCACATGTACTTTGATTAATGTAACATTTTTTCATGACTGGGAGACTATTTGTTTCTGGGAAGCAGTCTCACCTGACCTCACTAAATAAACCCTTTTCATGTTTGCCTTCACTTCTGGGGATGTCCGTACAAACATGACGCACTTTTCGGCCTGATAAGTTGAACTCTGTCTTCTAAAAGTCGAGTGGGAAGATTTGGGAAAGCTGTGGCCATGCGGTTCACTGTGTGTGTGCGCCCTGCCCTGCCCTGTTTAACCAGGAGAAAAGAAAGATGACCTCACTGTATCTTCTCTCCCCTGAGAGGAGTGATATGAGGGGTAAGAAACAAGCCGTAGAGAGGGAGGCAGAAATAACAGTCTGACAGCAGCAGCAGAAGTGTGAAGGAAGGGAGGGAGAGGAAGTGTCTTATTACCAGCATGATACATCCACACCAGCAGGGCCAGGGCACTGCCCTCCATCACAGCTCTAGAAACATATCTCTTCCTATGGGAAGCCATATTGTTTCATACCATTGTCGTTATCTGTTTTTGACCACCTGGTTCTAAAAGGTTCTGTTGTATAGTAGGTATTAGAAACGTGGTGGTTCGAGCCCTGAATGCTGAGTGATTGACAGCCATGGTATATCAGACCATTTATTTTCACTGTTCTAATTACGTTGGTAACCAGTTTATAATAGCAATATAAAACCTCTGGGGTTGTGGTATATGGCCAATATACTGTACCACGGCTAAGGGCCAGTATCCAGGCACTCTGCATTGCGTCGTGCTTAAGAACAGCCCTTAGCCGTGGTATATTGGCCGTATACCACAACCCCTTGGGCCTTATTGCTTAATGATGTTATGGTGAGGGACTGACCTTCCAGATGTAGGCAGCCTTCCTTTGTGATTGTCTTGTGGTATTTTGTGTCAGCATAGGCCACAGAGCCTATGTGACTGGGATGATCTCATACTGTATACTTCATTCATGTCATATGCTTCAGCCACAAACACATGGTGTGTGGCACCACTGTTGCAATCACACAAAC
The DNA here is from genome assembly GCF_057628025.1 of Oncorhynchus mykiss. NCBI lineage: Eukaryota > Metazoa > Chordata > Actinopteri > Salmoniformes > Salmonidae > Oncorhynchus > Oncorhynchus mykiss. The sequence goes on from NC_143022.1 coordinate 24,093,592, forward strand.
AATCACACCACAATCTCACAGTGTGCTTGTCATCGACGTTGTTTAGCTTAAACTCTGTCTGCAACTATGATACTTGTATTTCCTCATGAGGTATTTTAGTATTGTTCAGTTGTAATTTGTTCTGTACTTCTGTTCCCCCCACCACTCTGAATGTGGCGGAGCTGTGCTGCTCTCATGCTAATCTGGGGAGTGGCATGTATACGTACACAGAGCCTTCAGAAAGTAGTTATTCCACATTGTGTTGTGTTACAGCCTCAATTAAACATGTATCACCCATCTACAATACACACAATAGCCCATAATAGCCCATTTTTTGCAAATGTATTGAAAATTAAATACAGAAATATACATTTGGCAGCGATTACAGCTGTGAGTCTTTCTGGGTAAGTCTCTAAGTGCTTTCCACACCTGGATTCTGCAACATTTGCCCATTTTATTATTTTCAAAATTCTTCAAGCTCTGTTGATTTGGTTGTTGATCATTGGTAGACAACCATTTTCAAGTCTTACTATAGATTTTCAAACAGATTTCTACATTGTAGAATACTAGTGAAGACATTGAAACTATGAAATAACACATGGAATCATGTAGTAACCAAAAAAGTGTTAAACAAATCAAAATATATTTTAGATTCTTCAAAGTAGCCACCCTTCGCCTTGATGAAAGCTTTGCACACTCTTGGCATTCTCTCAACCAGTTTTGTATTGAGGAAAAAAGTTAATTGCTTTGCCACATTATTTGCAGTATTACTTTAGTGACTTGGATGCATTTGGAATAGGTGTTTTCTGTACAGGCTTCCTCCTTTTCACTCTATCAATTAGGTTGGTAATGTTAGCTTATAATGTTGTTGATCCGTCCTCAGTTCTCCCCTATCACTGCCATTATACACTGTAACTGTTTTAAAACCCTCAAGTCAATTTCCGCGCCCCTGCAGGAATCTAATTAGCATTTTTTTTTTTTTTTATCCCGAAAATTGTTCTTCTCAGGCTATTATGACCCCTCTATTATGACCCCAACATGTCAGTTGTTTTGCTATAGGATGCCTACAAGCCTCAAAATACCTGTCTGAAAATAGCCCAGTACCAGTTTGAAAAACTGATGGAAGTATACACTGTGTTCAAAACATTAAGAGCATCTTCCTAATATTGAGTTGCTCCCTCCCAGCCTTTTGCCCTCAGAACAGCCTTAATTCATCAGGGCATGGACACAAGGTGTCAAGTGTTCCACAGGGATACTGGTCCACTAGATGTTTTAAAGTCACAATTGGCCTCATGGTGAAATCCACCATATCCATCTCCGGCAACTGAGTTAGGAAGGATGCCTGTATCTTTGTAGTGACTGGGTGTAATAATACACTTTCCATGCTCAAAGGGATATTCAATGTCCATATTTTTTTTAACCATCTACCAGTAGGTGCCCTCCTTTGCGAGGCATTGGAAAACCTAACTGGTCTTTGTGGTTGTATCTGTGTTTGAAATTCACTGCTCGACTGAGGGACCCTACAGAAAATTGTTTGTGTGGGGTACAGAGACGAGATAATCTCCTGAATTTATTTAGTATTGCCATAACAAAGGGGTTGAATACATATTGAAGACATTTCAGCTTTTCATTTTTTTCAATTTGGAAACATTTCAAAAAACATAATTCCACTTTGACATTATGCGGTATTGTATGTAGGCCAGTGACAAGAAATATCAATGTAATAAATGTTTAATTCAGGCTGTAACACAACATCATCTGGAGGAGGTCAAGGGGTGTGAATACTTTCTGAAGGCACTGTAGACAGGGCCACTATCGCAGCTCTCTCTTGGCCAGACTCCCACCTCCCTACATTGTTAGCATTTGAAAGGAATTACACTAACTCTGGAGCACTCTCTCTTTTAAGAAACTCACACAATGTTGTGTGTAATTGCGGACTATTGTTTTAGTTGCTGAAATCAGTCGTTTTGGATAAAAATGTAATTTTATGTGACGTCGGAGCTCCAGTCCGCCAACACTAGTCGCCGCTCAACTCCATCGTAAATCATGAAGTTGAGTTTAACAGGAACAGGAACCTTGACAAACATTTTTCAATGGTAAATGGCCTGAGTAAACTATCTTATTTATTCACAATCTTTGGTTTCTGCCTCATTGATTATGACAACATGTCAGAGGGACAGATTGGAGGAGATACCTGGAATAATAACTTGGTGCTTGTCACCAACAGAGAGATGTTTTACATCAACTGGAGCTGCATGTTAGTCGACAGACTGCACCAGAGATCTACATTTGTTTGAAAATGTTCATGACCAAAGTTTTCAACAATACATGGATCATACAAAGGAGAATATAGAGCACTTACAGATTCACTATTGATATTACATTGATGATATAAAGTAAGATGTTACGTGTGTGGAATGCTTTGTTTTGACATGCATCACAGATTTTAGTGTGAAGGAGTTAATGCGAGGTACAGTTGAGTAATCTTCGAAAAACAGAACTCTTGAGTACTGTGGGGGAAGAGTTGCAGAGAGCAGCCTGGAGAGAAGTAGGTCCTCAAAGACAGAGCAGATGGAGCTTCTGTTCCTGCCAGCCATGGCTGTGTGTCCTCAGGCACCCCCTTGTGTTGTGTTCTAGTATAACTACCTCCAGATGTGTGCTTGGGCTGCTCTTCACTGCAATGCATATGGTTTAACAAGAAAAAGACAACATAGATTATTAAAAGTTGTTTTTATTCTTCTCCAGAAGCCTTGGTTCAGTAATATTTTAGAGGAATTCTTGAGAGCCTGCAGTTTAGTCAGGAATTGTGATTAGGAAGGGTAATGATTTTGAGAGTTTTCACAGGTTACCAAAGCGAGCATGGTATTAAGGCTGTTATAAATCTGGCACTCGTCCTTACTGCAGTGAAATGGGCTGTCTGGGCACTGTACAACTTAGTAGATCCTGAGGCTGCCCAGTGCTCCATTCATAACAGGAAGGAGGTTTTCCACCATATTGTTTGATTTTGGGGACCATTGGGATGGGAGGAAGGGGTAGCTTGTGAAGTCTTCAGTGAGATTGATCAGTGGAGCTAGACAAACACACTGAGCCTGTTCATGGCTCACTGAGTTTGACCATGGTGAGTCTAGCTGTCGTGAGTGTGTGTGAAAAGGGGAATATCAGTCGTTTCACTAAGTCTTTACATATGTCCCTCTTCTTCTCCCTCCCTCTGGTTTCTCTTCCTCTTCCTCCGTAGGTCCTCTGTAGTTGTACAGCAGGATACACGCTTAGAAAAAAAGGTTCCAAAAGGGTTCTTTCGCTGTCCCCATAGGAGAACCCTTTTTGGTTCCAGGTAGAACCCTTTTTGGTTCCAGGTAGAACCTTCTTTGGTTCCAGGTTGAACCCTCTGTGGAAAGGGTTTTACATGGAACCCAAAAGGTTTCTACTTGGGTCCAAAAAGGGTTTTTCAAAGGGTTCTCTTATGGGGACAGCCGAATAACCCTTTTAGGTTGCTGCCATGCTATGTTGTTGTCTTAGGTCTCTCTTTATGTAGTGTTGTGGTGTCTCTCTTGTCATGACGTGTGTTTTGTCCTATATCATTTTTTTTAATGTATTATCCCAGCCCCCATACCCGAAGGAAGCCTTTTGGTAGGCCGTCATTGTAAATAAGAATTTGTTCTTAACTGACTTGCCTAGTTTAAAAAAATGTCCTAAGAGTCTATGAGGAAACATAGTTTGTTTTTCTTTCTTTTTCTCTAACACCTACTGTAGGGAGGTCCTACACCAGCGTAGGTCCTATAGGGTAGTCCTATAACAGCCTAGGTCTTTTTTGGTTATGGTCCTGAACTAGCCTAGGTCCTAAGCCCAGAGCTCCATAGGTGCCATGTATTTAGCAGAGACCCAGTCTCAGACCCTCTATGTTTGTATGCATCAGGGCTTTACAAAGGCCCCTTCACAGTGCTCCCCCCCCCCCCCCCCCCTCTACCACCTCTCTCAACCCACCCTGACCCTTTTATGATAAATGATCCTTCTCCCAGGGACGAGCTGCACCCACACCACTATGCTAACTGAGCAGGCAGCATGGGAAATGATACGCTTATTGACATTTAGTGAATTCTGCGTTCTTAAATGTTTTGAAAAGGGCTGTTATTTACAGTAGGCATGTGTTGAGAGTTTGTTGTGGCATGCAAACGACTGCCTTCAAATAGAAGGCCGCCGTTTGTTAGCGCAGCACGAGAGGCTGGAGGAAATATGGAAGTGTTTACTGTTAGAACGGTCGGGTGGGGGCGGGGCACGCAGATCAGTCTCAATAGAAACAGGAAGCTTTGGCTATGAGGGTGATTTGTGTGTGTGTGTGTGTGTGTGCATTTGTGTGTGCATTTGCATGTGTGTGTGTGCCCTTGAGAGTGTTCTGTGCTGTTTTCTCATTTTCTGGCTATGCACTCTGTGTGCACAGTGTGTTTCTATCAGCTTGCATGGCTTTGTCCTGTCTTTGCCCTCGTGTGTGACTTCCTATTCAGAATGGCTGCTAAACCAGACTGCCAGTTGATTGAACTATCTTAGCAATTGTAATAAGGATGTAACAATGTGAATTGGTTGGACATTTCTTGCAAGTTACGCAGTCGGAAGGAAAAAGAGAAGCTAAAACCACATGTTTTCCCCCTTCTCCATAGTGATAGGTTTTCACCAATGAGAATGACCTGACTAGAAAAAAAACCCTAAACAAGATGGGCACATCATGTATTTTGGTCTGTTCTTTTCTGTTCCTCTCCTAATGTTATGTGTAGTGTGCCCTGGGGAGTAGTAGGATTAGGACCATGTTGCTCTTGGTTCCAGGGGTTGTGTTGCGTTCTGCTCTGCTGCCCAGACGTGTTAGTTAGAAAGGAAGGAGCCCCAGCCGTCTCAAGTCTCTCTCTCTCTCTCTCTCTCTCTCTCTCTCTCTCTCTCTCTCTCTCTCTCTCTCTCTCTCTCTCTCTCTCTCTCTCTCTCTCTCTCTCTCTCTCTCTCTCTCTCTCTCTCTCTCTCTCTCTCTCTCTCTCTCTCTCTCTCTTGTCAAGTGGACAGTTTTTTAATGGTTGCCATGCTTCCAGCTGTTTGTCCTTTCCATTGATCTGTCTGCAGATGTGGAGTTTTTTTCCTGCTTTCTTCCCCAGTCTTCCACACAGGGGGCAGCTCTGCATTCTCCTCCTCTTCTGTTCCCGGGGGTTGAGGTCATTTTTACTCACATTGAGATATGAATTGTGAGCTTACTGATAAGCTTGGGATGTTTACCATGCATTTGCTGTTTCTACTTAAATATATGTTTTTAATGAAAACAATTACTAACTGTAGTGTTATTTAATAGAAACCTATGGGAGAAGTAACAGTATTTGTTTTTGATTATTTGTGTAGTTATTTGACATTTTACTGCATTGTTAGGAGCTAGTGCAAGAATTTCACTGCACCCGCTATAACATTTTCTAAACTGTGTATGTGACTAACACACTTTTATTTGATAGTTTCCCTTAGGAAAATACTTATCTTTCTTCCTTATGGCCGAGGAATCACCGTTTGTAGGAGAGCATCCCTCTCCTGGGGTCAGGATGGCAGTATTCAGGGCAGGCCTCAGAGGCTTCTCTCATGGCTGGCTGCCTTAGACTGTTTCCAAAGACACACGCGCTCTCCCTGCCGCTCAGCATCACAGCACAACACTGTTCAACTCGTCACTAAAGAGACACAGGAAGAGGAAATAGATGGAGATAGAAGGGAGGATAAGAGGACGGGAAATGAACCAAAAATGGAAATAGATGAATAGAGGAAAACAGCCAAAAAAGCCAAAAAAACAGTATCAGTAAAAGGGAGGCCAGGAAAAGAGGGAGAGGCTCGGTGAGTAACAGTGAATTTGAGAGGAGGGAGGAGTGTGTGGGAGAGACGGAGGGAGGGTCAGACCCAGGGGCTGGTTCTGTGAGCAGATGTGGGAAGAGTTGCTCATTTTCCCCAAACTTTACGAAGGACTCCACAAGGCTGGGCTTCATGTTGGAATCTAGCGCATTTCTGTTAATAACCACTCCTTTTCACTGCCTGGAAAGATGTACGAGCGACACAAGCGGAGGTACAGTCTGCGTGGAAAGGGGGAGAGAACAGTGGATGTCGTTTTGATAAAGGTATGAATGGACAGAGAATATTTTCAGTTGCCACATGAGAGAGAGCTCTACTCCTATGGATATGGTAATGGAACTATTTTGTAACTAGAAATGTGTGTTTTAGCTTTTCTTCTCTGCTGTATCCGTGTGGTAACAAAGTAGATTTCATATCTACGCCGCAAAAATGTCACAGAAACATTATTTAGTCGCTGAGTGTGTATTTGTCCGGTTGTGTCTAATTATTAGCTGTTCCTCTGTGTGTGCTCAGGAGGTGTGGAGTGTGTGTGTGAGCCGTTGGTAGATGGGCACACTGGCAGTCTCTAGGAGTGTGCTCTCAGGGCGGAGTTTGTTTTTGGATGGAGAGTGGAGGCCTGCAGGCCAGATCCCATTAATATCCATTCTCTTTCCTTCTTTCTCTCTTTCATTCTCTCTTTCTCTCTCATTCTCTCTGTTTTCTCTTCCCTTCTCTCCTCTCTCTCCTCTCCCGACCTGTCTCTCTCTCCCTTTCTATCACTCTTGCTCCTTGTTTATTTTGGTTGACTCTTTGTCTGTGTGCAAAGTGTGAGTCACTGAATACAATGCTAGGATTCTGCATGTGATGCGTATTCAGTTGTCTGTGTGTGTCGGGATAGATTATGCCTACAATATCTCATAGGCTTGTCAAAACCTGTCCCCTTTTTAATTGTACAGATAAAACATTTTATTTAAAAAATAATACAGCTTAGATCATGTTTTTCCATAGACGTTCACAGATACAGTCTTATAAAACAGGCAAACCTGAATTTGTTTTCTGTAAAACACAATTATTGCTCAAGGGTATGGCAACCTTTTCAGTGGAGGATGAAGGATTTGAGTGATATTCATAGCATCTCTCACATCATTATCACATCAAGCATGTCTCCCTACTGTAGCTGGGTGGCACTGGGAACAGAGGTGGAATGTGTCTTGTGGGCTTTGGGCTGGTGAATATACAGTATATGTAGTGGTAAGGAAGGGCACTTTATTTGTGTCTGAGAGAGGCCAGCCCAAATCAGCAGAGCCTGTTCAAGCACTTGGACAGAGTAGAGTGGCCTGTGGATTAGGTGTGTGATAAGGGCTCAGGCTGCATCTCTGTGGCCAGGCGTCAGACTCTATCTTTGGGCTTGAGTCCTGCGACCTCTCTTCTCTGCTCGCCATCATCTTTGGATGTCACAGAACAGGCCAGACTAGCATTGGACAATGATGAGATTTAACACCTGGTTTGGATGTCGGCCCACCACCTCAACCTCAAGACGGAGTTGCTCTTCCTCTCGAGGAAGGCCTGCCCGCTTTAAGAACTCTCCATCACGGTTGTCAACTCCATGGTGTCCCCCTCCCAGAGTGCAAAAATCCTTGGCGTGACCATGGACAACACCCTGTCTTTCTCTGCAAATATCAAGGCAGTGCAGGTTCATGCTCTACAACATCTGTAGAGTACGACCTTTCCTCACACAGGAAGCGGCGCAGGTCCTAATCCAGGCACTTGTCATCTCCCGTCTGGACTACTGCAGCTCTCTGTTGGCTGGGCTTCCTTCTTGTGCCAAAAAAACCCTGCAATTTATCCAGAAAGCCACAGCCCACCTGGTGTTCAACCTTCCCAAGTTCTCCCATGTCACCCCGCTCCTCCACCGACTCCACTGGCTTCCAGTCGAAGCTTGCATCCACTACAAGACCATGGTGCTTTCCTACAGAACAGCAAGAGGAACTGCCCTTCCCTACCTTCAGGCTATGCTCAAATCATACACCCAACCTGAGCACTCTGTTCTGCCACCTCTGCACTTGGCCGTCCCACCCGATTGGGAGGATAGCTCCCGCTCAGCCCAGTCTTCTCTGTCCTGGCAATGATTGAACCAGCTTCACTCTGTTAGGACAGCGGAGTCCCTGCCCATCTTCCAAAAACGTTTGAAACCCTACCTCTAAAAAGAGTATCTTAAATAAATCCCCAAATGTGTCTTTTCTTACTAGCACTGACTTTGCTAATAACTATTTTATTGAGGGAAAATGTACTCACTACAACTGTGACTGTTGTTTTACATAGCTATCCTAAGATGAATGCACTAATTATAAATTGCTCTGGATAAGAGCGTCTGCTGTATCACTAAAATGTTAAATAACATTTTGGATGGCTTCAATACAGAGGGGAAGAGAAGACCAAGTACACTGTTATTGTGTTACTTTTTCCTCATTTTGAATGACTACCTCATCTCTGTCCCCCACACAATCTGAATTTCAAACAGATTCAAACACAACGACCAGGGAGGTTTTCCAATGCCACACAAAGAAAGGCACCCATTGGTAGATTGGTATTTAAAAAAAATAAAATAATAGTAGACAATGAATATCCCTTTGAGCACGGCGAAGTCATTAATTACTCTTTGGATGGTGTATCAATACACCCAGTCACTACAAAGATACAAGCATTCCTCGTAACTTAGTTGCCAAAGAAGCAAGAGCGACATCATTGATATATACAGAGAAAAGAGTCGGCCCGAGAATTTACATCTGTGAGTCTAATACTTTCCGTAATGCTAATCATAATACTAACTGTAATACTAACTGTAATAACAGAGTGAGAAGAAGGAAGCCTCAACAGAATTCATATATTCCAAAACATACATCCTGTTTGCAATAAGGCACTAAAGTAAAACTGCTAAACATGTGGAAAAGAAAAGTACTTTATATCCTGAATACAAAGTGTTTATTTGGGGGGGAAATCCAACACAACACATCACTGAGTACCACTTCAAGCTAGGTGCTGGCTGCATCATGTTATGGGTATGCTTGTCATCGGCAAGGACTAGGGAGTTTTTTTAGGATAAAAATCAACAGAATAGAGCTAAGCAGACTAAATCCTAGAGGAGCCCCTGTCTTAGTTTGTTTCCCAACAGACACTGGAAGACGAATTCACCTTTCAGCAGGAGAATAAAACATGTGGTCAAATATACACTGGAGCAAAGCTGTTAGAGACTTTCCCAGAAAGACTCACAGATGTAATCGCTGCCAAAGGTGATTCTAACATTTGTTGACTCGGGTGTGAATACTTATGTAAATTCGATATTTCTGTATTTAATTTTCAATACATTTGTAAAAATGTCTAAAAACATGTTTTCACTTAGTAATTATGGGGTATTGTGTGTACAGTAGATGGGTGAGGGGGAAAACACATTTGTGAACTAGTCAAGGGATATAAATACTTTTTGAAGGCACTGTATATTAGAGACAAGATGGCCTCTATACCTTATTTATTGCATCTGTCAAAAGTAGGGTTGACGGCGGTAGTGGTCAGATCAAATCTATTTTTCCTTAGCTTTGGCCCTTTCTCAGACTGACAAACTGTCCTGTGAAGTTCTTTGGTGTGGTCATGTGTGCCGTGAAGGGCGATGGCCAAGTGAACTCAGTGCCAGATAGACCAGGGTAAAACTCCTTGCTACTCGTTGATAGTACCACTCCTGGGAGAAATCTTTTCTGAAATTACCCCCCCCCCCTCCCCCTCGGTAAAGCCGCCTTCAGTTTTAGTGCCCCTCCCATTTTTGGAATAGTCTACAAAACTCATCTTGACTCTGGTGCCTCAAGGGCAGTTTAGGACTTTAATGTTGAATGAATTTAATGAGAATTGCAACCATTTGGATTTAATATAAACAATTGTATTTGGTGTTTGAAGCTGTTGTGTTTATTATGTAATTTTCAGTTTATTTTTATTGATCATTTTGAATTTGTTGTATCGTTGTCCTCAGGGCACCATTGTAATTGAGACCCTGGTCTCAATGGATTCGCCTGAATAAATAAAAGTTAAATAAAAACAATTTACAAATCTATTCTAAGTGCATGTATTGATCGTATGTGCGTAAACTAAGCTTGGCAGTGTTGTTTTTATCTACACAGTAAGTACTGTAACAAAGCACTTCGAATTAGTTCTCTCCAAGGACATTCCTCTCCCTTGCTGTGTCACTGTGTCATGCCAGCCATTGGATGTCACTGTGTCACGCCAGCCATTGGCTGTCACTGTGGAAATGGCAGGTCTCTGTCTGCCATACACTATATTTTGGTTTATTTTCCTTCGGGGACACTTCTGAACATGGAGCCTCTTTCTCCACCCATCCACAGCACAGGAGACAGGCTTAAGGCCTGAAATACTGTGTAAATGCATGCTATTTTTGTATAGAATATAATAAAATAGAATAGAACAAAAATGAATTATTATTCATTGTTGGATAATAATGGATATGTGTTTGTACCTGCATGCATTGTATACAATAAGAACTGTGTCCATGTCTCATGTTCTATATTGTATGTTAAATATGTGTGTCCGGTGTGTGTGTCTGCTGTGGGGCCTGGACCCTGGGCTTCTGGAGGATAAGAGTGTAGTGTTCTCCTCCGCCTAGTGCTGCAGGGCACACAGAGGCTGCTCAGTGATTGACTGGGCTGTAGGCAGGCCCATCAATTAGGCCTTGTGCATTGTCCACTAGCCACTTTGACTGTGCAGAGCCCCTGGTATAGAAGCCCCCTCCCCCCACATCCCTCTAGTGGGGCTAAGACAATTAACCACAAGCATGGGGAAATCCACGTTTTCACATTCCCACTACAGAGAAGAGCAATGTACACATGGACTTTATTCTCTCTCTCTCTCTCTCTCTCTCTCTCTCTCTCTCTCTCTCTCTCTCTCTCTCTCTCTCATAACAAAAATGCATATAGATTTTATTGGGTTTCATGCTTTGAAATATAATTGACTTTTACCTGACTCAATCAGTTTTGTCATCGAGTAAGTTGTCATTAGTAATGAACGTCAGTGCACATGTTTGTGTTGTGAAAAAAAGCAGTGGAATGGCTTCATAAGTTAATTGAAATGATTTATGATCCAACAATCTCTGGCCCTTAAGGACTGTTTAGTCCAGACAGGTAACTGATTGACTGATGTATTTCCTCTTTAACAAAAAGATCCTGGACGTCTTGACTTTTCTCTCCTCAGTGGTGGAAACCCAATAGACAGTGAACTCTCCTCTGGAAGTCCAGATAGCTGATCATTTTTCTGCCCATTTTGAGAATGTACTGTATAGTGGTTGAGTCAGAGTCGAGGTCTTCAGACGGATATTTAGCCAAGATAGGATTTCGCTGACTGTAGACCAGGTTGTGTGTCCTACCAACCCAGACTGCAAGGCTCCTTAACATCACAATTGGTGACTACACAACATGGCATCAGAATGGAATCCAGCTATGTGTCCAGCAGTTTGCCAATGAACTGTGTCCGGTGTCAGAGTCCTGTGTTTGATGTGGACTGGGCACACCGTCAGGGGCCCAGGGGGCTGTCACAAACTCAACTGGGTCTGGGCTGATGGGACCATAGTCATTGATTCAGTCAGGACCTTTACATCTTAGAGTCTGGTTGGATAAAGGGTGGTGCATTGTGGGGCTGGTCTGTGATAGGATGGGGTTGCCTTATGTGATAGGTCTCCACAGGGTCATCTACAGGTTGTAAAGGGATAGAAAGGTCCTAATGTGTCCTCGGTTTTCGTGATAAACCATGCTTATGTCCGAATGTGGGTCGTCTGGTGTGATACTGTCGAAGCATGTTGCGATGTGTCCGTGGGTTGTCTATGTGAGATAAACCTTGATGAGGTCTCATCGTGGGTTGTCTGTCAGTGATAAAAGCATGTTGAGATGTGGTCATGGGTCATCTATCTTTCCGTGGGTCGTGTGGTGTGATAAAGCCATTGTGTGGTCTGAGAGGATAGTATCACCAGGTCACGTGTCCGTATTGTCACCCTGGCCTGAGTCTGAGCAGCAGCAGCTGATAAGGGGAGGAACAATAAGGCCCTGTAATCAGCAGCTGCTCGTGCGTGTTTGTGTGTGTGTGACTGGAGAATGTCCTGGATAAACACATAAGCATAAGCAGATACACACACACACACACACACACACACACACACACATGCAGTCACACTTGCATGCATGAGTGCATTTGAATAATATACTCATGTAAACACACACACACACACGTGTTTGTTTTACTATCCTTGTGGGGACTAAACAATTGATTCCCATTCAGAATCCTATTTTCTCTAAAACCTTAACCTAACCCTAATTCTAACCCTAACCCTAAACCTAACCTTTAAGCCTAAAATAGCCTTTTTTCTTGTGGAGACCGGTGAAATGTCCTCAATTGTCATAATTGTCCTTGTTTTACTATCCTTGTGAGGACTATGGTACCCACAAAGATAGTATAAGCAAAAGCACACAGCCACACACACGCGAGCATGCACACACACACACACTTATTACAAACTGAGTACAGTACATGTGAGGATTCAAATCAAATCAAATCAAATGTATTTATATAGCCCTTTGTACATCAGCTGATATCTCAAAGTGTTGTACAGAAACCCAGCCTAAAACCCCAAACAGCAAGCAATGCAGGTGTAGAAGCACGGTGGCTAGGAAAAACTCCCTAGAAAGGCCAAAACCTAGGAAGAAACCTATAGAGGAACCAGGCTTTGAGGGGTGGTCAGTCCTCTTCTGGCTGTGCCGGGTGGAGATTGTAATAGAACATGGCCAGGATTGGCTCTGTAGTTGGCGACCTGGAGTCACATGATGAGTGGGCTGACTGTGGGTGTGATGTTTGGGGCTGTATGATGGGGTACTGAGGCTGAGCGGTGTGAATCTCCTCTCTGTCCTCTTCAACTCTCCTTGGCCAAGTTCTCAATAAACCCCTCCCTGGAGAAGTGTAATTATTGTAGTCACTATATTTTAACTCTTGAAATCTTCAGCTGATCTATTTGGGTTGTAATAAGGGCATCTACTAGAAAAAGCAATAGTTTATCTCTATTCATTTTGTCATCACTCTCTGTATGAATCTGAGTGTTTGTGTTCTCCCTCTTCTATTCTGCTCGTACTGCCATCTGAACAGTGAACACTGATCATCCTTATATTACTTGAACTCCTGCTAGACCCAGAGCCTCAGACTGCTAGCAGCTGTTAGCTGAATGTCAATCAGGCCTCATGTTTACATGTGGGCAGAATTCCTCTCTGACTCCCAGTCCAAATTCCCAGCAGCATGTGTGGTGAACAGCAGTCTCAGCTTAGCTCAGCCCAGGCTGTTCCAGACAGAGAGCCTGCTGCCTGTATGCTGCCTCTATGCTGCCTGTAGCAGACCTGGGCCCATGGGATAGGCCAGATGTGGGCCTGGCAAGTCAGATTGCGGCACAGTCCCACTTTTATTCACGTGATTAGATTCTCTCTACCCCCAGGAATGTATTTCTTCTCTCCCCCATATGCAAGGCTGGGTTCTGTGGTAGGGAAAATGGTTCTGTGGTAGGGAAAATGGTTCTGTGGTAGGGAAAATGGTTCTGTGGTAGGGAAAATGGTTCTGTGGTAGGGAAAATGGTTCAAATGGTTCTGTGGTAGGGAAAATGGGGTCTTCCAAAGTAGAGGCCATCAATGTTAATGTCCTGAGACTAACACTACTGTAAGTCTGTCTGACTGTTCATACACAACCAACCAGCCAAGACAATGTGGTTGAGAATACTAGGAATTCTTCTCAGATTCTTGGGGTTTATGAAAATAGAACATTCGGAGAAACGGGTAGTTGGTGAATATCCAGTAGTGGTTTTGTCTCTCAAAAACTACAACATTTGACCCTCTACATTGCTGAAGACATCTGTTGTATAAGTTCAGTCTTGTTGATCCCAAATGTCCTCTGTTTACAGATCCACAAAGAGAAGGAGTCATTTTACCCTGTCCAGCCCTGCACAGATCCCACACTACAGGTGAAAACCACGATCCCAGAATGCACAGGTAAGAACGAGTCAAAATATGATGCAGTACTGTAGATGAGGCTAAGGGAACTTACATACAGATCTGTTAGTCAAAGAAACTCTGTCTTCAAGGCAGCATGTCAGGGGAATTTGTATTGACAATTTCCAGCCATGGCATTGCCAGTGTTGAGTTTTCTTTTCTGTCAGGCAGTCACTAATCATTGGGGGTTATATAAAATAGAGAGGAGCATAAATGAAGATTAGGAGGGTTGTCAGAGTTCCAGAGGTCCTTGCTTGGATCATGGAAGAGCATTTGCCAGAATGTAATTTCATTTCTGGAGGATCTCAGTTGGAAAGGCGAGGTTGTAACTTGATTTCAGAGGATTAAGACATACTGTAGAGGAGAGAGCAGCGCTTTGTAGGAGGAGCGAGAGAGGCTTAGGGCGTTTTCACACACAGTTCTGAGCTATAGTTCGAATCATTTAGATTACTTGTTACATTGTATTTTTTTTCATTTGGTCCAGTTGTTTTCACATTGCCAAATATCAAGCAAACTAAAATGCCTAAACAAAAACACGTTCAGGCAAGTAATTGACTAATTTTGTTATAGCCTATGCTGCCCAATGAGGCCTATGCAATCTCAATGGCCATATCGCATTTTGCGCATTCCAGATCTCAAAACCATATCAAGTATCTCTGTTGCAAAATAGTTTATATTGAGCGCAACATTTTGAGTTGAGAAATAAAAATGATACCTACAGAAAGCTGAGAACCATGGTTTCCCCACAATTGGATTTTGAAATGTTATACAATAAGAACACTTTACTTGTTTTATCCTGGAACATAAATGTTTTCCCAGGAAAGGAGAGAAAGTGGATTGCTCCACACAGCAGTGAAACAGGTACAGGGGCAGGCAGACACTTTCTTTACAGGAATGATGCAGTTAATGTACTTGACTTTTTCACCAAATCATGGTTTTAGCCTCCTAAAAAAATATATATTTTTTTAAAGTAAGGTGACCATATAGATTGAATGTGCAGCTCGCACCAATGCCACCAATTAAGAATTGAACTTGCACAGTCAAGTCAAAGGGTCGAAAATGGCAACTAAATAGTCCCAGTCTGGAGCACTGAAATGGTAAGGTCATTGATGCAGATAAGATGGGTATGGAATGGCACTGCTTTCTTTGAATCTTATCCCTACTGTACCATGTGTCCCTTCGTTATCACTGCACCCCTTTGCTTGGCAGGCCAGGCATGCAGCACACTGTGCAGCTCACGAACAAGGCTACCCTACCTCTGCTACCTTTGATATCTAAAGAAGATAGTTTATGTTGCTCATTATTTCATAGGATTTAGACTACTGTTCACATCTGTGCAGAGATTAGTTGCCATTAAGTAAGATTTCGCCGACATAAACTCGGCCCCCCAAAAAATATCCCTTTTTCAAGACCCTGTCTTTCAACGATAATTCGTAAAAATCCAAATAACTTCACATCAAATTAAATTTTATTTGTCACATATACATGGTTAGCAGATGTTAATGCGAGTGTAGCGAAATGCTTGTGCTTCTAGTTCCGACAATGCAGTAATAACCAACGAGTAATCTAACCTAACAATTCCACAACTACTACCTTATACACACAAGTGTAAAGGGATAAGAATATGTACATAAAGATATATGAATGAGTGCTGGTACAGAACGGCATAGGCAAGACGCAGTAGATGGTATAGAGTACAGTATATACATATTGGATGAGTAATGTAGGGTATGTAAACATAAAGGTGGCATAGTTTAAAGTGGCAGTGATACATGTATTACATAAAGATGGAAAGATGCAGTAGATGATATAGAGTACAGTATATATACATATACATATGAGATGAGTAATGTAGGGTATGTAAACATTATATTAAGTGGCATTGTTTAAAGTGGCTAGTGATACATTTTTTTTTTACATCAACTTCCATTATTAAAGTGGCTGGAGTTGAGTCAGTATGTTGGCAGCAGCCACTCAATGTTAGTGGTGGCTGTTTAACAGTCTGATGGCCCGACAGGATGCTCTCGATTGTGCATCTGTAGAAGTTTGTGAGTGCTTTTGGTGACAAGCCGAGTTTCTTCAGCCCCCTGAGGTTATAAAAGGTTTGAACGCTGTTTCCCATGCTTGTTCAATTAACCAAAAACAATTAATGAACATGCACCTGTGGAACGGTCATTAAGACACTAACAGCTTACAGACGGTAGACAATTAAGGTCACAGTGACTCTGAAAACCCCCAAAAGAAAGATGCCCAGGCTCCCTGCTCCATCTACGTGAATGTGCCTTAGCATGCTGCAAGGAGGCATGAGGACTGCAGATGTGGCCAGGGAAATAAATGGCATTGTCCGTACTGTGAGACTCCTAAGACAGCGCTACAGGGAGACAGGACAAACAGCTGATCGTCCTCGCAGTGGCAGAACACGTGTAACACCTGCACAGGATCGGTACATCCGAACATCACACTTGCGGGACAGGTACAGGATGGCAACAACAACTGCCCGAGTTACACCAAGGATGCACAATCCCTCCATCAGTGCTCAGACTGTCTGCAATAGGCTGAGAGAGGCTGGACTGAGGACTTGTAGGCCTGTTGTGAGGCAGGTCTTCACCAGCACAACGTCGCCTATGGGCACAAACCCACCGTCGCTGGACCAGACAGGACTGGCAAAAAGTGTTCTTCACTGACGAGTCGCGGTTTTGTCTCACCAGGGGTGATGGTCGGATTTGCGTTTATTGTCAAAGGAATGAGCGTTACACCGAGGCCTGTACTCTGGAGCGGGATCGATTTGGAAGTGGAGGGTCCGTCATGGTCTGGGGCGGTGTGTCACAGCATCATTGGACTGAGCTTGTTGTCATTGCAGGCAATGCCAACGCTGTGCGTTCCTCCTCCCTCATGTGGTACCCTTCCTGCAGGCTCATCCTGACATGACCCTCCAGCATGACAATGCCACCAGCCATACTGCTCGTTCTGTGCGTGATTTCCTGCAAGACAGGAATGTCAGTGTTCTGCCATGGCCAGCAAAGAGCCTGGAACTCAATCCCATTGAGCATATCTGGGACCTGTTGGATCGGAGTGTGAGGGCTAGGGCCATTCCCCCCAGAAATGTCCGGGAACTTGTAGGTGCCTTGGTGGAAGAGTGGAACATCTGGGGCAGTCCATGAGGAGGAGATGAACTGCAGTACTGAATGCAGCTGGTGGCCACACCAGATACTGACTGTTACTTTTGATTTTGACCCCCCCTTTGTTCAGGGACACATTATTCCATTTATGTTAGTCACATGTCTGTGGAACTTGTTCAGTTTCTGTCTCAGTTGTTGAATCTTGTTATGTTTTTACAAATATTTACACATGTTAAGTTTGCTGAAAATACACGCAGTTGACAGTGAGAGGACGTTTCTTTTTTTGCTGAGTTTATATGGCAGTTCTGTTTCTAGCTCCTAAGCAACTTTGCAGTATTTTGTTTTTTTGTGTGTTATGTCTTACATTATTAGCCCAAAATATTTTATGTTATTACATACATCCAGAAATAACTTTTGGATATCAGAGTGGCGTTAACTCCCCAACATTACAACCAGGAATACGACTTTCCCGAATTGGATCCGTTGTTCGTATTCCCCCAGGGCAATTGAACTTATTCCAGGGGCTGCCCCAAAATACAGCCGGCGGAGAAGAGATATTCGTAGTGGACTTCTAGTCCGACTTCAGGAGGCGTGAACACCATCCACCGCTTCCGAGTATGTTACTCGCTAATGTTCAGTCTCTGGATAATAAAGTAGATGAGCTCAGAGCGAGGATCCCCTTCAGACAGACATCAGGGATTGTAACATACTCTGTTTCACGGAAACATGGCTCTCTCGGGATATACTGTCCCCATCCATACAGGCATGTGGGTTATCAGTACATCGCACAGACAGGAATAAAGAACTCTACGGGAAGCAGAAAGGCGGGATGTATGTTTCATGATTAACCACTCATGGTGTGATTGTGATAACATACAGAAACTCAAGTCCTTTTGTTCACCCGACCTAGAATACTTCAATCATATCCGACCATATTAACTCCCAAGATAATTGTCTTCGGTTATAGAACTACGCTGGACTTTATGCAAACTGGAAACCACATTTATTGTAGCTGGGGATTCTAACAAAGCAAATTTGAGGAAAGCGCTAGCGAAGTTCTACCAACACATTGACTGTAGTACTCGCACTGGTAAAACATTGGACCACTGCTACTCAACTTTTCGAAATGCCTACAAGGCCCTCCCCCGCCCTCACTTTGGCAAATCAGATCACAACTACATTTTGCTCCTCCCTTCCTATAGGCAGAAACTCAAACAGGAGGTACCCGTGCTAAGGTCGATTCAACGCTGGTCTGACCAATCGGAATCGTTGCTTCAAGATTGTTACTGAACATGCGGACTAGGATATGTTCCGGGTAGCCGCTGAGAATAACGTTGACGAATACACGGATACAGGGACTGAGTTCATCACGAAGTGTATAGGAGATGTTGTACCCACTGTGACTATTAAAACCTACCCAAACTAGAAACCGTGGATAGATGGCAGCATTCGTGCAAAACTGAAAGAGCGAACCACCGCATTTAACCATGGCAAGGTGACAGGGAATATGGCCGAATACAAACAGTGTAGTTATTCCCTCCGTTTGGCAATCAAACAGGCAAAACGTCAGTACAGAGACAAAGTAGAGTCACAATTGAACGGCTCAGACACGAGATGTATGTGGCAGGGTCTACAGACAATCACAGACTACAAAGGGAAACCAGTCACGTCGCGGACACCAACGTCTTGCTTCCGGACAAGCTAAACACCTTCTTCTGCCCGCTTTGCGGATAACACAGTGTCACCGAGGTGGCCCACTACCAAGGACTGTGGGCTCTCCTTCTCCGTGGCCAACGTGTGTTAGACATTTAAGCGTGTTAACCCTCGCAAGGCTGCTGGCCCAGATGGCATCCCTATCTTCGTACTCAGAGCATGCACAGACTAGCTGGCTGGTTGTGTTTACAGGCATATTCAATCTTTCACTTTCCCAGTCTGCTGTCCCCACTTGATTCAAGATATTCCTCTACCCAAGAAGGTAAGGTAACTGAACTAAATGACTATTGCCTTGTGGCACTCACTTCTGTCATCATGAAGTGCTTTGAGAGGTTAGTTAAGTATCATATCACCTCTACCTTATCTGACACCCTAAACACACTTGAATTTGCTTTCCGCCCCAATAGATCGACAGACAATGCGATTGCCATTGCAATGCACACTGCCCTATCCCATCTAGACAAGAGAAATACCTATGTAAGAAAGCCGTTCATTGACTATAGCTCAGCACTCAACACCAAAGTACCCTCCAAGCTCATCATTAAGCTCGGGGCCCTGGGTCTGAACCCCGCCCTGTGCAACTGGGTCCTGGAGTTCCTGACGGGCCACCCCCTAGGTGGTGAAGGTAGGAAACAACACCTCAACTTCACTGATCCTCAACACAGGGGCCCCACAAGGGTGTGTGCTCAGCCCCCTCTGTACTCCCTGTTTACCCATGACTGCGTGGCCATGCACTCCTCCAACTCAATCATCAACCAATCATCAAGTTTGTCAGATGACACAACAGTAGTAAGTCTGATTACCAACAATGACGAGACAGCCTACAGGGAGGAGGTGATGGCCCTAGGAGAGTGGTGCAAGGAAAATAACCTCTCACTCAATGTCAACAAAACAAAGGAGCTGTTCATCGACTTCAGGAAACAACAGAGGGAGCACGCCCCTATCCACATTGACGGTACCGCAGTGGAGAAGGTGAAAAGCTTCAAGTTCCTCGATGTACACATCACTGACTATCTGAAATGGTCCACCAACCTCAGGAGGCTGAAGAAATGTGTCTTGGCCCCTAAAGCCCTCACAAACTTTAAAATTATGCAATTGTGAGCATAGTGTTGGGCTGTATCACCGCCTGTTACAGCAACTGCACAGCTTGCAACCGCAGGGCTCTCCAGAGGGTGGTGCGGTCTGCCCAACGCATCACCGGGGGCAAACTACCTGCACTCCAGGACACCTACAGCACCCGATGTCACATGAAGGCCAAAAAGATCAGTAAGGACATCAACCACCCGAGCCACGGCCTGTTCACCCCGCTATGATCCAGAAGACGAGGTCAGTACAGATTCATCAAAAGCTGGGACCGAGAGACTAAAAACCAGCTTCTATCTTAAGGTCATCAGACTGCTAAATAGCCATCACTAGCCGGCTTCCACCCGGTTACGCAACCTTGCACCTTAGAGGCTGCTGCCCTCTATACATTGACTTGGAATCACTGGCCACTTTAATAATGGAACCCTAGTCACTTTAATAATGTTTACATACTGCTTTACTTGTCTCATATGTACTGTATTCTATTCTACTGTGTTTTAGTCAATGCCGCTCAATCTAATATTTATATATTTCTAAATCCCATTCTTTTACTTTTAGATTTGTGTGTATTGTTGTGAATCGTTTTTAGATACTACTGCACTGTTAGATACTACTGCACTGTTGGAGCTAGGAATACAAACATTTCGCTACACCTGCTATAACATCTGCTAAATATGTGTATGTGACCAATAACATTTGATTTGATTTGATCATAGCTTAAAAAGATCTCCAAATCACTGTATCTTGTGTTTATGTTATGCGCTTCCCTTCGCTTTAGGCAACTTTCACTTCCACTGTTCCACTGGTTGCTAGGGCAAACAATGACAAAACAACAACCCACTCATACAGTATACTCATAGAATAAAATCCTTTCTGACATCAACATCCTGCCCAAAAGGATTGCAACTAGCGATGCAATTATGTTTTGCAGCACATTTGTCTCACTGAGCATTTGACTGTGTTGTGGTGAATCTGGCCCAATTCTCTTAGAAAATGTGACCTTGATGATCAATCTTTCTGTTGCGTTTTGATATTGAAAAATCTGATGGTCTTTTAAAGCCTGTTGACTTGGGACTCCCGAGTGGCGTAGAGGTCTAAGGCACTGCATCTCAGTGCCAGAGGCGTCGCTATAGTACCTCGTTCGAATCCAGGCTGTATCACATCTGGCTGTGATTGGTAGTCCCATAGGGCAGCACACAATTGACTCTGCATTGGCTGGAGTATGCTGTCATTGTAAATAAGAATGTGTTCTTTACTGACTTGCCTAGTTAAATAAAGGTTACATTTAAAAATAACAATACAATGAAATATGTGCTGCCTTGCCATAGTAAATATCTGACTCTAATCTTAATACCAATTTTCTCTTTCCCAGAATTCCCAGTATCCCCATGCTCAGAGATTGTTGGAGGCTCTGTGTCGACCACCCTGTGGGACTCTGTCAGTGATTTGGACAGTCTGGGAGAGGAAGGGGTCTTCAGAAAGGTGAGATCAGCACACTGGAACGAGACATTCCCTTTATAGTCACAACACCGTCAAAGAAGAATAGTAAGCCTGTGTCTTGAGTGGCTATGACATGATAGCATACAAGTATATTATAAGTCAGTTATCCTATAACACAAACAACATGGTCTATGACTTTATGTTGGATGTTTC
Source organism: Oncorhynchus mykiss (assembly GCF_057628025.1). Lineage (NCBI taxonomy): Eukaryota > Metazoa > Chordata > Actinopteri > Salmoniformes > Salmonidae > Oncorhynchus > Oncorhynchus mykiss. Next base: position 24,115,046 of record NC_143022.1, read on the forward strand.
TGGTGATATATTTCCATATAATTCCCAGCTCCTCTATTCGTTAGTTTATGTTTTGGCCTCTGGCCCCCACCTCCAGTCCACAGCAGACTGGTCAGCTTGCCTGTTCCATGTAACATCAGCAGCCTCCCATGAGCACTCCTTCCTGGGCCAGCTAACTCATTATGACCTCATCCCCCTCGCTCGCTCATTCCTCCCCTGCCCTGCCCCCCACCCTTTTTTTTGGGCTGCGGCATAATGGCACTCCAATGCAATTTCACATTACAGCCTTGGTCCTCATTTCTTGTTTCTTGTGGATAAATACTGATTTTGGCATTTAATACTAAAGGCCATAGAACCATTGAAGAACATATTCATAAATGGCAAAAAGGACAGTCAAAAAATAAATAATAAGAAACAAGATTTTGTGTCTGTTCTAAATCAGGAAATATATACAGTGCATTTGGAAAGTATTCAGACCACTTGACTTTTTCCACATTTTGTTATGTTACAGCCATATTCTAAAATGTATTAAATAATTTTTCCCCTCATCAATCTACACACAATACCCCGTAATGACAAAGCAGAAACTGTTTTTTAGATTTTTTTGCAAATGTATCAAATAAAATAAAACTGAAATGTAATATTTACATAACTATTCAGACCCTTTACTCAGTATTTGTTGAAGCACCTTTGGCAGCAATTACAGCCTCGAGTCTTCTTGGGTATGACGCTACAAGCTTGGCACACATGTATTTGGGAGTTTCTCCCATTCTTCTCTGCAGATCCTCTCAATCTCCATCAGGTTGGATGCACAGCTGTTTTCAGGTCTATCCCGAGATGTTAGAACAAGTTCAAGTCTGGGCTCTGGCTGGGCCACTCAAGGACATTTAGAGACTTGTCCCGAAGTGACTCCTGCATTGTCTTGGCTGTGTGCTAAGGGTCGTTGTCCTATTGGAAGGTGAACCTTCGCCCCAGTCCTGAGCGCTCCGGAGCAGGTTTTCATCAAGGATCTCTCTGTACTTTGCTCTGTTCATCTTTTCCTGGATCCTGACTAGTCTCCCAATCTCTGCCACTGAAAAACATCCCCACAGCATAATGCTGCCGCCACCATGCTTCACCGTAGGGATGGTGCCAGGTTTTCTCCAGACGTGACGCTTGGAATTCAGGCCAAAGAGTTCAATCTTGGTAAATCAGACCAGATAATCATTGTTTTTTATGGTCTAAGAGTCCTTTAAATGCCTTTTGGTAAACTCCAAGCGGACTGTCATGTGCCTTTTTCTGAGGAGTGGCTTCCATCTGGTCACTCTACCATAAATGCCTGATTGGTGGAGTGCTGCAGAGATGGTTGCCTTTCTGGAAGGTTCTTCCATCTTCACAGAGGAACTCTGGAGCTCAGAATGACCATCGGGTTCTTGGTCACCTCCCTGACCAAGGCCCTTCTCCCCCAATTGCTCAGTTTGGCTGGGCGGCATGCTCTAGGAAGAGGCCACTGTGTTCTTGGGCACCTTCAATGCTGCAGAAATCCCTTCCCCAGATCTGTGCCTCGACACAATCCTGCCTTGGAGCTCTACGGACAATGCCTCATGGCTTGGTTTTTACTCTGACATGCACTGTCAACTGTGGACCTTATATAGACGGATGTGTGCCTTTCCAAATCATGTCCAATCAATTGAATTTACCACAGGTGGACTCCAATCAAGTTGTAGGAACATGTCAAGGATGATCAATGGAAACAGGATGCACATGAGCTCAATTTCGAGTCTCATAGCAAAGGGTCTGAATAGTTATATAAATAAAGTATTATTTTTTTAAAAATTTTAACACATTTGCAAAAATATCTAAAAACTGATTTTCCCTTTGTCATTATGGTGTATTGTGTGTAGATTCACGAAAAGAAAACATAATTTCATATATTTTAGAATAAGGCTGTATCGTAACAAAATGTGGAAAAGTCAAGGGGTCTGAATCCTTTCCGAATGCACTGTATGTACAATTTTACACATATTTAACCCCTTTTTTTTGGTTAGTCACAAAACAATCTTCATGCTTCCATTTGTTTTTTTAAACCGGTACCGGTTACCTTCAGATGAGTTCTGTGACAGTTTTAGGGTCGTAGAGCAAAACGGAGAGGTGTTCGTGAGAATCTCCCCTTTCCATAATCTCCCCTTTCCATTAGTTTGTGCCCACCCCTCCCCCCCACAAAAAAAATATATCTCTAGCTTAAACTGACAGATTTTTTTGTTATGTAATTTAGATTGACGCGCCAGTGCATCAACCAACTCTAGGGGGTTAAACACTATTACTGCACACAGAGTGAGTCCATGCAACGTATAATGTGACTTGTTAGGCAAAGTTTTACTCTTGAACTTATTTAGGCTTGCCATAACAAAGGGGTTGAATACTTATTGACTCAAGACCTTTTCATGTTTTATCAAAATTAGTATAATGGTTATTACATGTGTTTTCATGTTAGATTTTAACATTTTATTTTAAACTTATTTTAGTTTGTTAGATTTTAGACTTGATTTACTAGTTTTTATTTAGTTTTAGTTTGATAACAACATTTCTATTTCGTTTTATTATTTAATTTCTGTTTTAGTGTTAGGGACAGAAAGTAGCCTATGCGTGGGAGGCTAGGAGCTATTTATGTGTTGTAGGCCTATAGTCTTTTTGGGGGGGGTGCCACTTCTTGCAGCTGAGGGGCAGTAATACATTAGGTGATGGGCCAAGACCATAGACTTGGATAAACATAACATCTCTGTATCTGTGCCATGAGGCAAGCTAATGCAGGGGTTGGATGAAAGTTGGATGCCAGAGGATTCAGTATGCATGCGAAGAGCTCACGCAGTAACTTCAGGAGGACATGTGCCAACTATTTTGCAACAGTAATTGACTGCAAGTGTGCCTCAAGGCAGGTCACCACATCAATCAGTGAATGGCTGTCAGTTTGAAGTTGGTTTGGTTGGATTGCGAACGGCTCCATCAACTTCACAAGCTGTTCTAGATTGGCTCAGTTACTTCCTGTACTCGCCCTCAGATTTCTTGACTGTTAGCTCGTTATAGATAATAAGGATAGTGATGCACAAGCTCCGCCTATTTGAAACATCGGCATCAACTGGCAGCATTTACCTCCAGATTCAGAAGCTCAAAAACCCCATTACCAAAAAAGCTTGAAATCCCCTTTTAGATTTTTGTCCTGAGTGTAGAAGAAAAAAACTCAGCTTAATTTATTATGGTTTTTATTTTATTTTAATTAGTTTTACAGTCAATGGGAGTAGTTTCAGTAGTTTTATTTTTTCAAATGTTTTAATATCACTTTACTAAATAGTTTTTCCAATTTTAGTTCTTGTTTTAGTTTCAGTTTTCATTTACTATAATAACCTTGCCTATAGGTGTGTGTTTGTGTAGACAGTGTTAGCTGGTTGACTGCTGCTCTGCTGCATGAGCTCAGGAAGGGTGACTCATTTGTTCTGGAAGCTGATATTCTATGGCCTGGTCCTCATAAAGGGGCCTGCATGATTATGCTCTGAGCCACAATTGGCCGTCCGTTAGCTCACCACCCGCTCGCACGCCCACTACTGGACAATGTGAAAACTAATGATACAGTCCCAATGGAAATCATCTGCAGCCTGCCTGCCTGCCGGCCTCCCTAAAGGGTGTGTGTGTGTTTCTGTTGTTATGTAACCTTTTATAGGGCTGGAAAGAACTCTCTCTCCCAGCAGCATGTCTCTCTCTCACTGCCTTGCCCTTTCCCCTCGCCACACTGAAGGCTGCAGTAAGCTCAGACTAAAGGCAGCTCAGACCGGTCATCAGGTCTAACCTCACTGGCATACAAGACAGGACATTAGGTCAAAACTAACTACCTTGACAATAGATACAGATTTATTTAGCTTTCACACCTTTAGTATAATTTATGTTTTTAGCTTTGTTTTTGGTGTAAAACAAAGTGCCCCTTACCCAAATGTGTTAGCTGAAATGTGCAATTCCAAATCCTTCCACAATGCCATTCAGTTGACTGCAGTGGGTAACAGGGTCTTTCTGTATTCTCTCTGTCCAAAGGGAGAGGAGGCTGTGACTGGGCCAAGTGAAAGCAACAGTGGTGTGTCGGTGTCCTTCTCCTCCATAGACGACGTGGCCAGTGTGGGTCCCCTCAGCGCCAGCTCCCAGGGCAGTGTGGGTCCTCTCAGTGTCTCCTCCCAGGGCAGAGTGGGCCCCGCTTGGACTGGGGCGGGGGCAGGGGTGTTGAGCACTAGGGCCAGTTGGAGTGCCGGAGACGCCTGGCAGACGACAGGGAGGGACGGAGAGGAGGACGAGAGGAAAGACAAGCTGACAGAGGTGCCTGTGTGCTCCGCTATCCTGCGCTCCTCTATCCGCTCGCTCTCTCCATTCCGCCGGCACAGCTGGGGCCCGGGGAAGAATCCTGCAGGAGACACAGACATGAACCAACGCAGGTGAGTCCTCTTAACCCCACACACTGACCTCTAACTCAACACACTCACTACCCTATAGTACATACCCAGGAAGGATAGCTATGGATGAGTGGTGAAAAGTCATAATCTGTGTGAACCATAAGCCTCCAACTCCTACAGTATCCTGACTTGTCCTCGGTATGATGATATCTATTGGGGAGTCACTTGAGACAGTAGTACCCTGGGAAGCGCAGTCTGCAGGGATGAGACTGACAGAGACTTGCTTTCCGAGGACTGGTCCTCATACGGCCTCAAGTTCAGACACTTTGTGTTTGTGTGTCAGTGGGCCACTGTTTGTGTGTGAGCGCATGTGTATGTAGATATTTGTCTCTGTGTGTATTTAATCCATGCTTTTCCCTCAGGGAGCCTTATACAGTACAGTTAGATAAGCCTGGAGGCACCTCTGTGTCAGTGGACTTTGTGGGAAAGACCTGGTCTAGGTCAAAGGTTAAACACTGTGATTTTTATTGGCACCATTTTCCTTTTATTCATTATCACCCATGTGATCATGTTCTGTACTGTCAGTGCTCTCATCTCTCTCTGTCCATCCCATCTGTTCTGTCCTCTCCTCATCTCTCCATCTCTTCTCAGTTTATTGCAAGGTCAAGGGGAAGGGAAGCCTCGAAAGCCAACATTTCATAGGAGAAGGTACCACACAGTTATTCCTCACTGTTTCCATTCTGACTCTCCCTGGTGTGTCACTGCCAAGCTGTGTTTTAATTACAGAAAGAAAATGTAAAATGCATTGCTACCTATATTGAGCACTCCCTAATCAAATCAAATTGTATTTTATGTGCCTTATGCAATTGAAAAATAATTTCTAAAACATATAAAGAATGAAGACAGTGAAAACTTTATTGTTTTTATTTATTTATCTCTCCAATATGATATGTATCAAGACACCTCAATGGGAAAAAAACCTTACCCATTAACTCACCCCTTTGACCATCACATCTCACCCTGAAATAACATCACCCTTTCCCTTCTGCTCCTGTCTGTCTCTCCTCTCCTCTCCTCTCCTCTCCTCTCCTCTCCTCTCCTCTCCTCTCCTCTCCTCTCCTCTCCTCTCCTCTCCTCTCCTCTCCTCTCCTCTCCTCTCCTGTCCCTTTCCATCCCTCTCCCTCCCTGGCTTCTCCCTGTCAGTATGAGCTGGTGTCCCTCCAACGTCCCCCCTCCCCACCCGGCACAGATTGATAGCAGAAGGTATGCCATCACCGTGTCAACTAATAGCTTAAGAGGACAAACACACAAACAAAATGAAATAAATAAAAAGAGAGGATGAGGCCTCTGCATGTTCTCTGTTCTGTGCATGTCTGTGTCTGGCTTGGTGTGTCTCTGGCTTGGTGTGTCTCTGGCTTGGTGTGTCTCGGGCTTGGAGTGTCTCTGGCTTGGAGTGTCTCTGGCTTGGTGTGTCTCTGGCTTGGTGTGTCTCTGGCTTGGTGTGTCTCGGGCTTGGAGTGTCTCTGGCTTGGAGTGTCTCTGGCTTGGTGTGTCTCTGGCTTGGTGTGTCTCTGGCTTGGTGTGTCTCTGGCTTGGTGTGTCTCTGGCTTGGTGTGTCTCTGGCTTGGTGTGTCTCTGGCTTGGTGTGTCTCTGGCTTGGTGTATGCTTTGTCACTGCTGCTGTTGCTCTATCTTTGTCTTATTCACCTTGTTGGTCAGTTGTGGTCGACCTCAGCGATGCACAGTCACTTATCTTCTTCCCCTCTCTCTCTCTCTGTCTCTCTCTCTCTCTCTCGCTCTTCTGAGACAAGGAAGCTAGAATTTAGAGAGGAAGCATCAAGCATCTTTAGAACAATAGTATTATACTGCTACACTGCTTGTTAACTATTGCAAAGATTAGAATGACTAATATAGTCATCATCATCATCAGTGAGCCAGACAGGTGAGTTATGGTTTTAGTTCTGTTCATCTCGCTTAGCCAGACTGACAGCTTCAGTGAGAGGATCAATTGACACACAGCTAGAATGAGATAATAGATCTGTTGTACTCTAATAGTGAATGCTGATTTCTTATGCATTTCTTATGCATTCATAAATGACATATGTATGGTCTCAAAGGGGTTTATTTGTCGCCTATTATTTAACATGCTACAATTTTTAATCAAGTTAGCTAGGTTGTTTAACTGATTTGAAGCTTGGGGAATTCTATTTTTATGTTTATTTTACTTCAGTTATTTCCCTCTTACATTTGTGTTTAAGTTTACATGTATGTGTTTCTTCCTGTTTGTGCTGGTGTTCATATGTATTTTCTTTGTCTATACATGCTTTTCCTCTTTTCTGTATCTCATCATCTCCTCACTGCAGGGATCTAGTTAAAGGACAAATCCACTCAAAAAATATATTTTGTTATTTTTTTCAAGTTCTCAAGATATCAAGATGTGCAAAACGCATCATTATCATGATGTGGCAAGTGACACTTTGCTTCTTGAAAATCGAATATCTTCAAAACGTAACTGCTGACATGCAAAACATTTTGGGACTGTATCAACAGTGGGCTAATTTAAAAAAGTAAAAAATATTGTTTTGGAGTGGATTTTTCCTTTAACTGTGTATATCTGTATGTACTTGTCCTCTCCACTTGTGTGGTTTCAGTTTTGAAATAACTGATTGTGTCATCCTTTCTGGAGCATGAAGATCTGCTGGGTGTGAGTTCACTTCCTGCCAAGGGTTTAAAGATCGAACAGGGTGTTTGTATCTACTGTCCCTAAACAAATTACCACATCTTTCACCAGAAACACCAGTGGAGTGTTCTTTCACTAACATGGTATTGTTTTGTCTGCAGTTACAGTTTGGAGGGTCTAGCTGGAGAGGAGGATGCTGGGAAGATCTCCTCTGGTGTGGGAACTGTTGCGCGTCTGGACAGTGAGGAGAGGGGCTCGCTTCTGTCCCTAACAGAGGAGCAGGAGTCAGACCTGGGAGACTACAGCAGCCTCGACAGCCAGGTAACCCTCACACACTATACTGTCCAGGCGTATCTTTACCATAGAGGTCCTGTGTTTTGCTTGCACAATGACTTTCACTTGTACTGAATCAATGAATCTTCGTACCATCCCATGTAGACTGGTTCTCTCTATGCACTGTAGTTCATGTTTTATTTTCACCCAGACAGCTCACTGATCTCTCTCTCTCTCTCTCTCTCTCTCTCTCTCTCTCTCCTTTATTTCAGAAATCAGGTAGAGTTCTGCCTGTGAGACACAGCTGTACCTCCATTCCTCACCAAGCACTCACCAAGTCGGTGTCCATGCTGGCCATCAGTCACAGAGACCTGGACGGTGAGGGTCACTTTATCTCTCTCTCTCTCTCTGTCTCTCTCTCTCTCTCTTTCTCTCTCTTTCTCTCTCTTTCTCTCTCTTTCTCTCTCTCTCTCTCTCTCTCTCTCTCTCTCTCTCTCTTTCTCTCTCTCTCTCTCTCTCTCTTTCTCTCTCTCTCTCTCTCTCTCTCTCGCTCTCTCTCTCGCTCTCTCTCTCGCTCTCTCGCTCTCTCTCTCTCTGGTGACATGGTGGTACACAAGGCCAGGGCATGTACCCACAAAGTGTCTCAGAGTAAGAGTGCCGATCTAGGATCAGTTTAGCCTTTTAGGTCATTATGAATAAGATTATATGGACAGATCCTAGATCAGCACTCCTACTCTGAAATGCTTTGCGGATTCAGGCCCATGGCTCTATCTATCCAACAATCAAGTCTCCTGTCACCTGCTGTTTCCAACCTCGTCCTACAGGTACATTTTCTCTCTGTCCCTCTGCTGTGTTTCCCAGACAGGAATCAGGTGGTTTGTTAACTCTCTCAATCCCAATCTCCTCTGGGGCTAACAGGGGCTACTGTTAGATCTTCTCCTCACTATCACTGGGGTTATTATTTCTGCCTTCTCTTGTTTCCCTGTCCCTTTGTGTAGGGTTCAGTCATTTGATCACTTGGAAGGGAATGAGGGGCGGCCCAGGTTCTTGTGCTAATTTAACGTGTGATTTGATATTTTTTGTCCCCTTGAACTGGATAGTCAGTGGACCGACTCAACATAGAACATTATTTTCTATTGGCTCTTCCTCCAGTGATGTTCTACATTTCCCAGAATGCCCTGAGTGGCCCCTTAGCGCCTGGCTGCTTCCTGTGTAGTGTGCCTCTAGGTCAACCCATGTCACTAAAGGACGTTACCTCTCTCTAAATCAACTCTTTTAAATCAATTCATCTCTGTTTGGTCCCCTAACCTTAACAAGGTTAACATTGTCAGGCAAATAATTTGGTTTGATGAAATATCAATCAGTAGAAGTCATTGTTTCTAAAAATGTTTTACTTACATAGGCTTAAATTGCCTCTAGTTACTAATACAAATCTCAACAGGTGATCAAATATGCACTGTTTGCTGTTCTGTTTATGTGAAGTTTCAAGCAAATTCAACTATTTGATCAGTTTCGAAAACCTTGGCTGCCATGAAAATGACTGAAAAAAGTATGAAAGGATGTCAAACCTGCCAAGATGTTCACATATTTCATAAATGTTTATGAACAGTTAACTCTTTTGTCCTTTTAAGAGCCTTGTATTTCTGAACTCTATCTACATTGCTGAAACCCATGCAAGAACAGCAGACTCATTGTGCAGATTTTTTGAAAGAGTAGGGACGCTGTAGCAGAGTGAAAAGCCCTTTTGCAGTCCAGTCAGCCATATGTTACATCTGCTGGAGACACATATAATCCCAGAATCTATTTCCCTCTATTGGTATCTAACTGAGACCAAATAATCAGCTTTCTGTTAGCATTGTAGCCCCTTTTCAAAGTAGCCCTTTTTCTATTGTATTTGACATGGCGGACATTCCTATTGTCTCTCCTGTGAGTTTTACACACATTTCTCCCCTCTCTTTCCTCCATCAGTTCTATTTATTCCCCCTAGCCTCCATTCTTTGGAATCCACATAAACACATGTCAAAGTGTTCCTGTTGGGCTTCACAGCTGCTAGAAAGGATAGGAACATTTCACTGCTGCTTTCACACTCCTTTGAGCCTTGTATATTATTTTGGAGAGAACGATTGGAAGAAAATCCCTGCCCGGGCCGTTGCTGGAGGACGACGTTTCAAAGAGCTTTCGCTGCTCTAGCGTGTCATATCTACAGCTTAAGAGCTGTGAGAGATTTTGCCTGGCAGACTTTTGTTGTTGAAAATGTCTCTGTGTTTGTGGTGATATGTGTGTCTTATTGAGCTTTGTTGTAGTTCTGAGGCTGCGTTTCAGTGCTGTGTCTGACCCTCAGTAAATCTCTTTATTATTGGCCACCCTTGACTACTAGTGTACATATATGCTGCATAATCGTCACATTCCTTTGTGTATGTATTTGTTGGTCTTGTTAATTGGCCTTAACCAAATGACCCAGTGTGCAATTCCACATTTAACCTGGTTCTGTTGGATGTTGGTACTACTACGTGTTATGTGATATCACCTCTGCTTGGAAATGTATTGTAATGGTTATGTAATGTATGCTTGTACTGAACCAAAATACTGATAAAAGTACATATCTTTTTTTTGGGGGGGGGGGGAATTCCACTCTGTAATCTCTGTTGTTTCAACATGCTTTCATTGCTCGTATTGTATATACATGTACAACTATATTTTGATCATATTTATATTTCTCTAACTACATTTACAACTCCCTGTCCCATTTATGGTGGCAGGTAGCCTACCACGTAGAGTGTGGGCCAGTAACCAAAAGGTCGGTGGTTCAAATACCTGAGCCGACAAGGTGAAAAAACTGTAGATGTGCCCTTGAGCAAGGCTCTTAACCCTAATGTGTTCCAGGGGCGCCGTACTACTATAGCTGACCCTGTGAAACACCACATTTCACTGCACCTATCCGGTGTACCAATAAAAAATAATACAAATGTAAATAAATAAATGACACAATCTGCTGTTCCATTGATCCAGCTCATCACCTCCTCTCTCTATTTCTGCTGTAGGAATGGGATCGGCATCACTAGAGCATAGGTAAGACAGAAACCTTGTCCCGTTTTATATGGGCCTGTTCTTAAAGGCTATTTCTCCAGCAGGGTAGTATCTGACAGTATACTGAGTTTGTCTCTCTGGTTCTCCTACTCTTTTTCATCCAGCATCTCTGAGGAGGACCCGGGGCCACTGCGGAGCGACTCTGAGGGGAGACAGGGGACCAAGGTCAGCCGCACCTTCAGTTACCTCAAGAGCAAGATGAGTACTAAAAAGAACAAGGTGAGTCTGTCCATTCAGCCTCTCTTCCTCCTCCTGCACTAGCGAAGCAAATCACATTTTATTGGTCACATGCTTTGTAAACAAAGGTGTACACACAGGTGTAGACTAACAATGAAATAACCGGCATAGGGCCTGGCTCCGAATTGACCCTCAGGGGATAAATAAAGTATTGAAGTGACTTGAATTTAAGAAGATCCAGTAGTACAGTACCTTTTCAGTCTGATCCCAGCGCCATTGTCTGTATTGGTGTTGAATCCAAATTATTATTATTATTATTACGTGTCTAAAGGTTTCTCATTGTAGTTCTTTGGATACACGTTTTCAGGTTATAATTTATGTCCAGGCTTATAGCTGTGTGCAGGTTAATACACATATTGCAATCTCAAAACTGTAGTTTCCAGAATAAGATACTTTTCCCTGGTGCTTATCTGTGTTCTAGGTGTCATAATCAGATTGTAAATGACTGTGAGGGAGTATACAGTATATATCTGCTGGGTAAGTGTATCTGGCTGTGAGTCTGTGAGTTGTGAGAAGCAGAGCGAGGCGCCTGGTCTGCACGCAGTAGGGAAGCCAAACAGGAAACAGAGGCATGCTGTGGTTTGTCTCAAACAGACGTCTGTATGGCATCACTGCTGCTACGAAAACAAACCACAATTCTTTCAGACCTAATAACATTAGACTTCCTGATAACATTAAGGGAAATAACAGTAATGCCCAGACCATGCATCAACACAGTTCTCATGTGATTTGATTTCCCTGTGTTGTATCCAAAACAATATATTTCTATGTATTTTATAGCAGGCCTAGTTATTACATAGAAGAACATGCTTATCATCAAAAATGCTACTCAATCCATAACACATGCATACAGACTGATAAAAATGTCCAATGTTTGTATAGCTTCCAATATGGGTTTTGAAAGTATGTACCCTGTACAGTGCATTCGGAAAGTATTCACACCCCTTGTATTTTTCCACATTTTGTTAAAGCATTATTCTTAAATGTATTAAATCGTTTTTTTCCCTTATCAATCTCTACACACAATAGCCCATAATGACAAAGTAAAAACAGGTTTTTAGCAATTTTTGCTAATTTATAAAAAATAAACTGAAATATCACATATACATAAGTATTCAGACGCTTTACTCAGTACTTTGTTGAACCACCTTTGGCAGCGATTACAGCCTTGAGTCTTCTTGGGTATGATGCTACAAGCTTGGCAAACCTGTATTTGGGGAGTTTCTCACATTATTCTCTGTAGATCCTCTCAAGCTCTGTCAGGTTGGATGGGGAGTGTCGCTGCACAGCTAATTTCAGGTCTCTCCAGAGATGCTTGATCGGGTTCAAGTCCGGGCTCTGGCTGGGTCACTCAAGGACATCCAGAGACTTGTCCCAAAGCCAATCCTGCGTTGTCTTGGCTGTGTGCTTAGGGTCATTGTCCTGTTGGAAGGTGAACCTTGACCCCAGAATGAGGTCCTTAGAGCTCTGGGGCAGGTTTTCACTCTGTACTTTGCTCCGTTCGTCTTTGCTCGATCCTGATTAGTCTCCCAGTCCCTGCCGCTGAAAAATATCCCCACAGCATGATGCTGCCACCACCATGCTTCACTGTAGGGATGGTGCCATGTTTCCTCTAGGCCAAAGAGTTCAATCTTGGCTTCATCAGACCAGAGAATCTTGGTTGTCCTTCTGGAAGGTTCTCCCATCTCCACAGATGAACTCTGGAGCTCTGTTAGAGGGACCATCAGGTTCTTGGTCGCCTCCCTGACCAAGACCCTTCTCCCCCGATTGCTCAGTTTAGCCGGGCGGCCAGCTCTAGAAAGAGTCTTGATGGTTCTAAACTTCTTCCATTGAAGAATGATAGAGGCCACTGTGTTCTTGAGGAGCTTCAATGCTGCAGAATTTTTTTGGTACCCATCCTCAGATATTGCCTCGAAACAATCCTGTCTCGGAGCTCTGCGGACAATTCCTTCGACCTCATGATTTGGTTTTTGCTCTGACATGCACTGTCAACTGTGGGACCTTATACCTGTATAGACAGGTGTGCCTTTCCAAATCATGTACAACCAATTGAATTTACGACAGGTGGACTCCAATCAAGTTGTAGAAACATCTCAAGGATGATCAATGGAAACAGGATATACCTGAGCTCAATTTTGAGTCTAATAGCAAAGGGTGTGAATACTTATGTAAATAAGGTATTTCTGTTTTTTTATTTTTAATAAACTATGAAACATTTCTCAACCTGTTTTCACTTTGTCATTATGGGGTATTGTGTGTAGATTGATGAGGAAAAACATGAATCTATTCCATTTTAGAATAATGCTGTAATGTAACAAAAGTGAAGGGGTCTGAGTACTTTCTGAATGCCCTGTACATACTTTACAATAGTTTGCTGAGACTGTGAGCTAGATTATAGGCTGGAAGTTGCAGTGGGGCTGGTGTGTAACGGAGACTGCAAAACAGTCAGCACAGACACTCATGGTACATCCATGGTATCTCACTTCCTTCTTTTGTGCTGATGGCTGGCAACATGGGAATGCCAGAGTTCCATCTGTAGATTCTGTACTGCCTGTTGTTCCAGACCAGCGTACAGACAGACTGTCACTGTAATAATGTATCAGACAGACAGACTGTCACTGTAATAATGTATCAGACAGACAGACAGACTGTCACTGTAATAATGTATCAGACAGACAGACAGACAGACTGTCACTGTAATAATGTATCAGCCAGAAAGACAGACTGTCACTGTAATAATGTATCAGACAGACTGCCACTGTAATAATGAATCAGACAGACTGCCACTGTAATAATGTATCAGACAGACTGTCACTGTAATAATGTATCAGACAGACAGACAGACTGCCACTGTAATAATGTATCAGACAGACAGACAGACTGTCACTGTAATAATGTATCAGCCAGAAAGACAGACTGTCACTGTAATAATGTATCAGACAGACAGACTGCCACTGTAATAATGTATCAGACAGACTGCCACTGTAATAATGTATCAGACAGACTGCCACTGTAATAATGTATCAGACAGACAGACAGACTGTCACTGTAATAATGTATCAGCCAGAAAGACAGACTGTCACTGTAATAATGTATCAGACAGACAGACTGCCACTGTAATAATGTATCAGACAGACTGCCACTGTAATAATGTATCAGACAGACAGACTGTCACTGTAATAATGTATCAGCCAGAAAGACAGACTGTCACTGTAATAATGTATCAGACAGACTGCCACTGTAATAATGTATCAGACAGAGAGACAGACAGACTGCCACTGTAATAATGTATCAGACAGACAGACAGACTGCCACTGTGATGTTGTGTAGACTTGTCCTGGCACACGGTTGCTCCCTGAAGCTGAGGGCTGATACAATACAGGATGAGGTAGGAGATATTGGTTCTTTGTGTTGGCTAACGCCTGTTGCCTGTCTCACGGCTCACTGCTCAGAAAGGAACAGGCTCTGATGCTCTTCTCTAAATACACATTCTTCCCTTTTTCAGGAGGAATTGCTATAGCAACACATTTAGTTTGAGTCAGAATCATAGGATATTGGTTGTTTCATTTCCTGTACTGATTAGGAATGAGTGTCTACCTGTACAGTCAACCTGAGAGTGTGTTATTGGCCAGTCCAGTGTATTGTGTCTGTGGTTATATTGATATATTGTAACCTTTTGTCATAATTATGTTTCTTTTTGTGAATGAGACTTCTGGATAGAAAATACAGAAATATTGTGAAGGGGTTTTTGACAGCTGTCAAACTTCAGTACATCTTTGCACAAATGACTCATATCTCTCGGCTTTGGCTAAGTACTATCGAAGTGTGAGATCTATTTGTGAGACCTTGATTGCTTACAGTACGGAAAGCATACACAGTGCCATAGTGCTTTGACTTAGAGAATTTATGGTATTCCCTTTGTGTCTCTAACTCTCTGCAGGAGAAAGAGAAGGCTCAGGGGAAAGATAAAGACCCCAAGGAGAAGGAGAAAAAAAACCTGAACGGCCATCTCTTCAGCTCTGTGAACCCAGCCCCATCCTCAACCTGCCACCAATGCAACAAACCCATTATCACTAAAGAAGCCTTCCTCTGCACCAGTAAGACAACAAATCTGAGTGTTTATGAGAAACCAGACTCCACAGAGTTATTTAGTCTCTCTGTTCCGTGGTAAGGGACCACTGCTCTAGTTTTAGCGCCATTTACCACACCTCAATACCCCTTATTCCTTTACATGGTGATTACATAGGCCTACACTTGGTGCTGCTTTGGACCTGTTTTGTGTGTATTTTGAAACTTTGAAACTATGCTGTCTCCGTAAGTCAAGAGATTCAGTACTTTAAGGTATGTTTTCAGGGGCTCAAGCCGTGTTTTCCATCATTGTGTAATGTCTGGTGGTGGAACATCCTACGTTAGCTCCAAGTAATGTGACAAAATGGTGACTGGTTATCCTGTTTATTCATTCAGTCTAGTCACTTTACTGAAACTGCTCCACATTAAGCAGGACACGGGAAATTCTCCATATCCAGGGTCTATCTGCAGAGAGCTAAAGAGGATGTTGTTTATTCTGGGGCCATCAGAAGTGGACATATATAGGAACTATGTCACTGCAGTATATTAATTCCTCCCACCATCTCTGTATGGCCAGCAGCATGCATTAGAAGAGCAGAGTAGACCACTTCCAATACTTTTTCTCAGAGCTACTTTGTTTGTTGTCAGTCTGTCTGAAGCGTGATGGACTGGGTGGGTCTGTCCCAGTGAATAGGAGTTGGGTGGTTAGAGGGAACCAGAGTCAGGGGAGGGATGTGCCCCTCGGCCCAGTCAGTCCTCTCAACGTTTCAATGGGTTGCATCACCCTGCCCCTGGCCCCTGACGCAGCTGGGAAGATGTCAACTCTACTCTTACATCCCGGCTATCTCTCTCTCTCTCTCTCTCTCTCTCTCTCTCTTTTTCTTTCTTCCTTTCTTCCACTGGCAGAGAATGTGCTGTAAGCCCTATTTGGGCTTCCTTTGCTCATTTCTCAAAAGTGACTTCGTTTTTGTCACACAGATACACAGAATTGTGGCCCACATCGGGTTTGACGAGCAAAGACCTACATTTGAAACCAGCCCTTCATTTTGACAATTGACATAATTATTCAGATTTTTTTTTTTCTTGATCAGTGATTTTGATCCTTATCTTATCTAATAGTAAAATAGGGCTTTGTGGAGAGTCAATGAGTTCTTTCTGAAATATGAACTAATAGAGTGTAGTGTCTAATGGAGAGCTGCCTCCTCTCCAGTGGTGGAAAAAGTACTCAGTTGTCTTACTTGAGTAAAAGTAAAGATACCGTAATAGAAAATGACTCAAGTAAAAGTGAAAGTCACCAGGTAAAATACTACTTGAGTAAAAGTTGTAAAGTATTTGGTTTTAATATACTTAAGTATCAAAAGTAAATAGATTTGCTGAAAATGTACGTAAGTATCAAAAGTAAAAGTACAAACAATTTCAAATTCCTTATATTAAGCAAACCAGACGGCACCATTTTCTTGTTTTTATTTATTGGCGGTTAGCCAGGGGCACACTCCAACACACAGACATAAACAAAGCATTTGTGTTTAGTGAGTCTGCCAGATCAGAGGCAGTAGGGATGACCAGTAATGTTCTCTTGATAAGTGTGTGAATTAGACCGTTTTCCTATCAAAATGTAACTTTTGGGTGTCAGAGAAAATGTCTGGGGTAAAAAGTACATTATTTTCTTTAGAAATGTAGTGAAGTAAAATTATAAATAGTTAAGTAAAGTACAGATACCCCAAAGTAGTACTTTTAAAGTATTTTTACTTAAGTACTTTACACCACTGCTCCTCTCTCTGTTCTCTCAGACTCATTTTGAGAGATTCGGTCTTGTCATCTGTGTTTGACACACAATTTAAAAAATGGACACACACCGTGTTGCACAGCACAGTCCCCACACACTGTTTAAAACCTCCAGCTGGGAGAGAGTAATAGCACAGTCCCCACACACTGTTTAAAACCTCCAGCTGGGAGAGAGTAATAGCACAGTCCCCTCTCACTGTTTAAAACCTCCAGCTGGGAGAGCTGGGAGAGCCTGCTCATTGTTGTGTTTCTCCCCTCTTCCCAACTCTTTCTTCCCTGAAGTGTTGTTGTGTTGGTGTTGTTTGGATGGGCTTGACTGAAGGTGGAGTGGAACACTTTGAACTCTATGGTCTGTTCCTACTCTACACTTAGTCTTGATTCCTCTGTTTTATGTTTTATGTTGTTAGGTCAACTGTTTATATGGCGCCTGCTCTGAACACCACTCACCTTAACCTGGGTGTGTCTGCTAACTGTGTTCAGTAAACAAGACTTTGTAGTTGTTCAGAGGTCAAAAATTGAGTGCTGGAAGAGGTACTGTAAGACACTGTACCCTGTCTGAAAAGGGAAACTAGGCAGAAACATAAAAAATATGTTTTTCTTTACAGAACATCATACCATTTTGGGACTTTTTCTAATTCTTTTATGCAGCGTAAAATGGGATGGAATCTGGATGAAGACATTTTCTCAGTGTACAGATTAGAGTTTCCTCTTGCTGCCTGTTTGTTTCTATAGTTCAGGGTGGTTCAGATGAGCTATGTTGATTTGGTATGAGTCACATCACCAAGCTAGCAGGTTTTTTACACTGTTGTGTGATCTTGTTGCATTGAAATTACATTATTTACACTAGTAGCAAGTAGCAACGTTGTCACCTGATGAAGGAGGAGAGTGAGATGGGTAGACCATACTACTCTGCTTTTCCTGCAATCTTTAACAGATGTTTCTACCAAATCTTTGTCCTAATGTTGTTTTTCTTCTGATGATTTCAGACTGCAAT
This sequence comes from Oncorhynchus mykiss, assembly GCF_057628025.1. Taxonomy (NCBI): domain Eukaryota; kingdom Metazoa; phylum Chordata; class Actinopteri; order Salmoniformes; family Salmonidae; genus Oncorhynchus; species Oncorhynchus mykiss. The sequence continues at coordinate 24,132,558 of NC_143022.1, forward strand.
GCACAGGTCCATAAGGGCTGCAGAGAGCGTCTTCCTGTGTGTGTCCAGGTCAAAATGAAGGTAAGCTTGCCGTCAGCTGTCTACAACGCTACTTTGTTCAAACACACAGGAGCAGAATGCATCTGTGCGGGATCGGTCTCTGTCTATCGTGAATGAATGGGTAACAGGCTTGTTAATGGCATTGATGTATTGTAATACACTACTGTATTTTTCAGCAGCAGAAGCAGCAAACGGTGCCAGATTCTGAGTCCATATCCGGAGTCGTATTGAGAAGTAAATGTGATATATTTATTTGTGCAGTTCAGATGTACAGTTGAAGTAGGAAGTCTACATACACCTTAGCCAAGTACATTTACAATTCCTGACATTCACAATATCTGACATTTAATCCTAGTAAAAATTCCCTGCCATAGGTCAGTTTGGATCACCACTTTATTTTAAGAATGTGAAATGTCAGAATAATAGTAGAGAGAATTATTTATTTAAGATTTTATTTCCTTCATCACATTCCTAGCGGGTCAGAAGTTTGCATACACTCTATTAGTATTTGTTAGCATTGCCTTTAAATTGTTTAACTTGGGTCAAACGTTTTGGGTAGCCTTCCACAAGATTCCCACAATAAGTTGGGTGAATTTTGGCCCATTCCTCCTGACAGTTCTGGTGTAACTGAGTCAGGTTTGTAGGCCTCCTTGCTCGCACACGCTTTTTCAGTTCTGCTTTTTCAGTTCTGCCCACAAATTTTCTACAGGGTTGAGCTCATGGCTTTGTGATTGCCACCTTTTATACCTTGACTTTGTTTTCCTTAAGCCATTTTGCCACAACTTTGGAAGTATGCTTGGAGTCATTGTCCGTTTGGAAGACCATTTGCTTTAACTTCCTGACTGATGTCTTGAGATGTTGCTTCAATATATCCACATACATTTCCATCCTCATGATGTGAAGTGATGATGTGAAATTTTGTGAAGTGCACCAGCCCCTCCTGCAGCAAAGCACCCCCACAACATGATGCTGCCACCCCCGTGCTTCACTGTTGGATGGTGTTCTTCAGCTTGCAAGCCTCACACTTTTTCCTCCAAACATAACGATGGTCATTATGGCCAAACACTTCTATGCGGTTTCCTCCAGCATCTTCACAAGGTCCTTTGCTGTTGTTCTGGGATTTATTTGCACTTTTCGCACCAAAGTACGTTCATCTCTAGGAGACAGAACACGTCTCCTTCCTGAGTGGTATGACAGCTGCGTGGTCCCACGGTGTTTATACGTACGTACTATTGTTTGTACAGATGAATGTGGTACCTTCAGGTGTTTGGAAATTGCTTCCTTGGATGAACTAGTCTTGTGGAGGTTTACAATTTTTTCTTCTGGGGGTCTTTTGATTTTCCCATGATGTCAAGCAAAGATGCACTGAGTTTGAAGGTAGGCCTTGAAATACATCCAATTGACTCAAATGATGTCAATTAGCCTAATAGAAGCTTCTAAAGCCATGACATAATTTTCTGGAATTTTCCAAGCTGTTTAAATGGACAGTCAACATAGTGTATGTAAGCTTCTGACCCACTGGAATTGTGATTTTAAGTGAAATAATCTGTCTGTAAACAATTGTTGGAAAAATGTATTATGTCAAGCACAATGTAGATGTCCTAACCGACTTGCCAAAACTATAGTTTGTTAACAAGAATCTTGTGGAATGGTTGAAAAACGTGTTTTAATGACTCCAACCCAAGTGTATGTAAACTTCTAACTTCAACCTTGTCTGTCTCAATCTATGCATTGTTAATATTTCCCCCCCCAAAAAAATCCCAAGTACTGTATATGTTTTTATGTACAGTATTTATTTGACTTTGTGCATGTAGAATTCCTGATATCCTAATGAGCTGTACTACTTTACATGCTAACTGTATTCGTGTGATCAGCTACATCATCGACATCGTCTCGGGAGCGTCCGTGGTCTGCCATCTTGTCCCCTGATGACCAGGCCATGGTTACGGTGGCAGCGGTGGTGCCTCGCAGGAATCACAGCATTCTCCCCTTTAACAAAAGCAACCTGTCCAAGAGCATCTCCATCAGCAACATCGCAGGGTGAGACACAACGCCACTCAATCACCAACCAACTCACTATCGCCCCTTACATACTAGGGTTGTACAAACGGTGTACATTTTCATGCTGACACACATCAACAATACTGTGTACTCACAAGTGTTGTGTCAAATGCATTGTACAACCAGAGTGTATACACAACTTATGTTATCACTGTAACAGTCCCTCCTTCACTAACTCTGTTTCTCTCTTCCACCCTGTCTGTCTGTCTGTCCATGCAGGCCATTGATGGATGAGATGCCACTGAAGGGCCTGAAGTACCTGTCCCAGTCCACAGACTCACTGCACAAGACCTCCAAGGTCAATGAGTCCACTGAGTCTCTCACTGATGAAGGTAAGGTAGTGAGCTGGAGAGTTATCACTGTGACAGAGCCTGTATTTGCTGTACTCTCTTTGTGGGGATCGGTTCAAAGGAGTGAGCAAATGTGACATGTTCGGATTTCCTCTGTTTTCAGCTGTTGTTTTGCATGACTTTGTATTGGTCCAATTTACAGCATATGTGAGTGTAGGAGAGCATATGTATGCTTACAGTACATACAGTATAGCCACTCCTGCCCCGTTCATACTAACTGTTCATGTGTGTTGTCCTAGGGACTGAGATGATGGACAGCCAGCTGATGGGAGAGTTTGAGGCAGAGTCTAAGGATCTTGAGGCAGACTCCTGGACCTTCACTGTGGACAAGAAGTATGTGAAGGGGCTCAAGAAGGAGGTGGTGAAGAGACAGGACGTCATCTATGGTAGGAGGGCAACTCTCCCAATCCCACTCATTCCTCCATATGTTCCCATCCTTTGTTTCAGTCAAACAATTCATTTATTAATTTAATAAGATATCTGTGGGACTAATAGTAAAGATTTGTCCATTTTACTTTTAAAATGTATTACCTTTTAATGTGGTATAAACACAACCAGTCATCATGTTCTCATCTGATTGTCAAACAATCACTTCAATAGGCTCCTGTAAGCCTGTCTACTCTAAAATCATTCCTACATCCGTACACTGCACTGTACATCCGCTATTTGATGAGTGGAAAGAGACATCTGTTAAGGCGCCCGCATACTAGGTTCACTTTGTTCTTGTTCTTGCCGAGGAGGTCTTAGTCGCTTAATTTTACATCAAACTAAGATGTTCGGTGCATTATTTCTCATGTGAAAAAATGTGCATGAAAACTAGTCGTCTCTTGTTGAATGACAACAAACACTTAATTGAAGAATCCCGTTCATAGTTCCCACTCCTACTAAGAGTATTACTGTTGAACAATCACCAACGAAGGAGCGTAGACTTCGTCTATCGGACTTCGACTTGCCTCAAGAAAACAAATGGTGTTCGAACAGCCGAAAAAAACCCTGCTGAACACCAAAACCAACAAAAACGCAGTGGTGGAAAAAGTACCCAATTTTCATTCTTGAATAAAAGTAAAGATACCTTAAAAGAAAATGACTCAAGTAAAGGTGAAAGTCACCCAGTAAAATACTACTTGAGTGAAAGTAATCAAATCAAATCAAATTTTATTTGTCACATACACATGGTTAGCAGATGTTAATGCGAGTGTAGCGAAATGCTTGTGCTTCTAGTTCCGACAATGCAGTAATAACCAACAAGTAATCTAACTAACAATTCCAAAACTACTGTCTTGTACACAGTGTAAGGGGATAAAGAATATGTACATAAGGATATATGAATGAGTGATGGTACAGAGCAGCATAGGCAAGATACAGTAGATGGTATCGAGTACAGTATATACATATGAGATGAGTATGTAAACAAATGTTTAAATGTACTTTAAATGTACTTAAATGTACTTATGTATCAAAAGTAAAAGTATAAATCACAAAAAAATCCTTATATTAAGCAAACCAGACGATACAATTTTCTTCTCTTTTTTTTTTTACGGATAGCCAGAGGATAGCCACAGTTCAACACTCATACATAATTTACGAACAAGCATTTGTGTTTAGTGAGTCTGCCAGATCAGAGGCAGTAGGGATGACCAGGGATGTTCTCTTGATATGCACGTGCATTAGATCATTTTCCTGTCCTGCTAAGCATTGAAAATCTAACGAGTATTTTTGGGTGTCAGGGAAAATGTATGGAGTAAAATGTACATTATTTTCTTTAGGAATGTAGTGGAGTAAAAGTAAAAGTTGTCAAAAATATTACTAGTCAAGTACTGTAATGCTCCGGGTGTCGTGGGTGTGGAGTCAAACGCAGGAGAACAGAGAGTGCAATGCTGTGCATCTTTAATAGCACCAACGCACCACAGGGTGCTCACAATAGTAACGGCCCCAAACACAGGGAATGAAAATGTACAACGGAAAATGCACGACCAGGCACTAACTACAACAGAGCCGAAGGTTACACTGAAATAATCCCGCACAACAACCAGACGGGCCGGCTGTCTAATAAAGACAAACTAATCATATATAAACAGGTGCCAATAAACATACAAGGAGGGGGAGGAAAGACAATCCGTGGCAGCTAATAGGCCGGTGACGACGACCGCCGAGCGCCACCCGACCGGGAAGGGAAACCACCCTCGGTCGGACTCGTGACAAGTACAGATACCCCAAAAACGACTTAAGTAGTACATTAAAGTATTTTTACTTAGGTACTTTACACCACTGCAAAAAACGACACAAATGTTTTTTGGAGCGTATTACACATTCGCACATTTCTTTCATGCGACTGACATAAAACTGACAGTTTTATTTGCATCTTTGTTTAATTATTGTGATAGGGCCATGTTTAACCGGTACGGCGTATCCCCACTAGTTATTTTGACGATACTCTGTACCGGACCTTACCGGCTTACTTTCACCCTGGGGTTAAACACAATGTGAGGAGGGTGTTGTTAATTGGGATGTTGCACTATAACCCACTCTCTACTTCTCCGTCCTACCCTTCCCTTCCTGTCTCTCTGCAGAGCTGGTCCAGACAGAGATGCACCACGTACGGACGCTGAGGATCATGTCTGAGGTGTACAGTAAGGGCCTGCAGAAGGAGTTGCAGCTGGAGGCCCTCACGGTGGAGCGGGTGTTTCCCATGCTGGACGAACTCCTGGACCTACACACAGACTTCTTCACCCACCTCCTGGAGCGCAAGAGGGAGTCTTCAATCGAGGGTCGGGATGACGGGAGCTTCCTCATCCACAAGATAGGAGACGTCCTTGTCTCACAGGTTAGCAGGGGGAGACTGTTTGATGGCATGAGGGGTTTAGTGATCGTTGTGTAAATGTTGACTAGCAGACTAACCTGTAAGTTAATCTTCGATGGGTTGTCTGGTCTGCAGTTCTCAGGGCCCAATGCCGACCGCATGAAGAAAGTCTACGGGAAATTCTGCAGTCGCCACAATGAGGCGGTTAACTTTTATAAGGAGCTTCACACCAAAGACAAACGCTTCCAAGCCTTCATCAAGGTAACTAACTGCTCTTTGTTGTACATGGTTATACCCCCTACATCCACTGTGATTATTATTATTTGACCCTGCTGGTTCTGTTATGATCTCCACCCGGCACAGCCAGAAGAGGACTGGCCACCCCTCATAGCCTGGTTCATCTCTAGGTTTCTTCTGCTTGCTGTTTGGGGTTTTAGGCTGGGTTTCTGTACAGCACTTTGTGACATCAGCTGATGTAAGAAGGGCTTTATAAATACATTTGATTGATTATAAGCAGTATGAAAAACATAACTTTATCCACCAGGTGGTGCCACTACACTGTTGTAATTTTATTGCATAAATCTGCAGTTGTTTGAAACAGAATATTCATATATGAATTGGATCTGTCTGTTTTTCAGAAAAAGATGAGCAGCACAATCGTCCGAAGACTAGGCATTCCAGAGTGTATCTTATTAGTGACACAGCGAATAACCAAGTACCCCGTGCTACTACAGAGAATACTGCATCACACCAAAGGTGAGGCCTGGTATTCTCTATTCCTTGAATGGCACTCGTACACTTACTTTGTGAGAAAGAGTGGTGATGTCTCTCCCTCTGTGTGTGCTGAAGTGACATGCGGCTCTTCTTTCCCTGATGCAGAGAATGAGGAAGACCATGACGATATAACCCAGGCTCTGAGACTGGTGAAGGAGATTCTAAATGCGGTGGACAACAAGGTGAATGAACACGACAAGAAGAAACGGTTGAAAGAAGTGTACAGCCGTACGGACAGCAAGTCCATTCAGAGGATGAAGAGTGGCCAGATGTTTGCACGGGAAGACCTGGTGAGAGGCAGGAGGCTGCTGCATGATGGACCACTGCAGCTCAAGAACTCTGCAGGCAGACTAAAGGGTACGGGATCAGCCTTGTTTATCTCTGTATCATTCGCCTTCTCTGTCTCTCGCTAGGTTTCTCTTTCTTTCTCATTCCCTCCTCTCTCCCTCTCCTTCTAGTTTTTTTCACTCTTTCTGTCCTCAATTTCTCTCACTCTCTCCCTCTCTTGCCCCTTCCTCCCTCCTCCACTGATCCCGACTCTGTTATTTTCCTCAGATGTCCAGGCCATGCTGCTGTCTGACGTGTTTGTGTTCCTCCAGGAGAAAGACCAGAAATATGTCTTTGCCTCACTGGTATGTTATTTTTGTTTTTCCCAGCTCAATATTTCATACACTTTGTAGAGAACCGTGCCCACTTCATGTTACTTTACACCAAGTTTACCTTTCTGTGCTGTTATAACACCAGTCCTTCAAGGTTTATCCACCTCTAATAATATTGTGCCTCGCAAGGCCGTGGCATTCTAGATGTACATTTTAATGAAGCAGTATATTAGCTTGGTTACACTCTTTGTAGAATCTTATCTTGCAGTTTTTTACCATTCACTTACGTTTGGAGTTTTCATTCAGCTCCCCTTTCCTTGGGCTTTACATTGAATTTCCCTATAGTAGCTTCCATAGAAACCTCCCACTGGTCTATACATCCTTCAATAGAAACCTGGTCTATACACCCTTCAATAGAAACCTGGTCTATACACCCTTCAATAGAAATCTGGTCTATACACCCTTCAATAGAAATCTGGTCTATACACCCTTCAATAGAAACCTGGTCTATACACCCTTCAATAGAAACCTGGTCTATACACCCTTCAATAGAAACCTGGTCTATACATCCTTCAATAGAAACCTGGTCTATACACCCTTCAATAGAAACCTGGTCTATACGCCCTTCAATAGAAACCTGGTCTATACACCCTTCAATAGAAACCTGGTCTATACACCCTTCAATAGAAACCTGGTCTATACACCCTTCAATAGAAACCTGGTCTATACGCCCTTCAATAGAAACCTGGTCTATACATCCTTCAATAGAAACCTGGTCTATACACCCTTCAATAGAAACCTGGTCTATACACCCTTCAATAGAAACCTGGTCTATACACCCTTCAATAGAAACCTGGTCTATACACCCTTCAATAGAAACCTGGTCTATACACCCTTCAATAGCAACCTGGTCAATGCAATCTTCAATATAAACCTGGTCTATACACCCTTCAATAGAAACCTGGTCTATACACCCTTCAATAGAAACCTGGTCTATACACCCTTCAATAGCAACCTGGTCAATGCAATCTTCAATATAAACCTGGTCTATACACCCTTCAATAGAAACCTGGTCTATACATCCTTCAATAGAAACCTGGTCTATACACACTTCAATAGAAACCTGGTCAATACATCCTTCAATAGAAACCTGGTCTATACATCCTTCAATAGAAACCTGGTCTATACATCCTTCAATAGAAACCTGGTCTATACATCCTTCAATAGAAACCTGGTCTATACATCCTTCAATAGAAACCTGGTCTATACATCCTTCAATAGAAACCTGGTCAATACATCCTTTCACCTCCATTCTCTCTCTCTCTCTCTCGCTCTCTTTCCTCTCACTCCATTCTTCCCTCTTTCTTTCCCCTCCATCCCCGCTCTCCCGTCCCCCAGGATCAGCGGTCCACGGTGATCTCCCTGCAGAAGCTGATTGTGCGTGAGGTGGCTAACGAGGAGAGGGGTCTGTTCCTGATCACAGCGGGAATAGAGAAGCCAGAGATGGTGGAGGTGCTGGCCAGCACCAAGGAGGAACGCAACACCTGGATGCAGCTCATACAGGACGCCATGCACTCCATGTGAGTCAGTTAGACAGGAACACACATAGAAATATAATGACTAGAATGGGGAAAACCCATCAGACCACAGCAATTTGTTTATTATAAAAAATATCTGGAATTCTATATCAATGGGAACACACACATTGTGTACCCACAAATATATATGCAGAACATGTTTGTTTTATACTCCACATGCAGTGTAAATGGTTTGATTGATGGAGGATTGTGTGTGTTAACAGAGAGAAGGATGACGATGAGGGAATCCCCAGTGAGACCGAGGAAGACAAGAGACTGCTAGAGACCAAAGCACGGGAGATTAGAGGTAAAAACCTGTTCTGTTTTTTTCATCAAATTCTGTATAACCTGATGGATATCCTCTGTCAGTGTTGTGTATGACAGGTATTAACCACAGTGTGTGTCTCTGTTCCTCTCAGAGCTGCTGAGGAAGAAGGATGAGCAGATCATGAGTCTATTGGAGGAGAAGGTGAAGGTGTTCAGGGACATGTGTGAGGGACCAGCAGAGGAGACCAGACCAACCCAGTCTATCAGGACCAAAATGCTGTTTAGAGCCACCCCAGATGACATCACCAAGGGAGAGCCCATCATGAAGGATGCCCTGAGGGAAGGTGAGTCAGAGTGGACAGTCCTCTGGCAGAGACCAAACACAACACAGATGTCCCTTTATTCAATCAGTGGTCACCTATTGAATTACCTGGACACATGGCCAACCAGTGATTTGCCCCTAAAGACACACAGGACCAATCAGAAACAATCAGGAAATTACCCGAAAATACCCCTAATATAATATAATGCCGGTAGCAGCTGAAAGACCAAGGCAGAGAGATTACAGAATAGTGCCGAAAACTCATTGTTGGCTAAAGCCAGAGTGATATATGGTTACTTGTCATAGTTATTTATATCAGCGTTTTCTCTCTGTAGACAGCGATATAATCAATACAAATGGATTGCTTTAACACTGCAGGTTGAGTAATGAGCCAGATATTGATATTTTTTCTCATTTTCTCCTGGTTCCCTTAGAAACCCAGTTTATGGAGGTCTGTCCAGGTTTCTTCAGCTACCTAGAGTAGTGTGTGTAGTCGTTACTGAAATCATACAGGATGCTGTGTGTACATGTAGCCAGTTAAGGGTCACAAGACCTGGCAAATAGTAATAAAAAACAACACACAACTGTGAATGATTTTATGTCATGTTACGGCATGAATACAGAACTAGAGTGCAGGTCCTATCCTTATGTGTGTAATGTGTGTGTGTGTTTCAGTGGAGACTCTCCATGTGCTGGTGAATGGAAGTCTGGGCGGGGCCGTGGGGCAGCAGGTGTCCAGTACCCAAGATGCATCAGGGGGCAGTGTGGGGCCAGTGTGTCTGCCTCGGCGCGCTGAGACCTTCGGTGGCTTTGACAGCCACCAGATGAACATCTCCAAAAGTAAGGTCACATCACTCACTCCTACTCCCTCTCCCTATGTACCCTGACTGCCTGTCATACTGTAGCTGAGCTGTGGGATAAAGGTCTCTTTTTATTCCAGACGGAGAGAAAGAAGAGGGGGATGACTCATTAGACCTTCGGAGGACTGAGTCAGACGGTGTGTTAAAGAAGGTAATTACAGTAACTGTACAACTCAGAGGTGTATGTGTGTGAGTCACAGCAAATGAATGAAAGGAACAGAGGAATGCTTGAAGACCAGCTTAGACACACACACACACACACACACACATCTACACACATACACACACACACACATATACACACATACACACACACACACACACACACACACACACACATATACATACTCACACACACACACACACACACACACACATATATACACACACACACACACACACACACACACACACACTTTGTTCATTAACTCCTGGCTATTCTTTATAACTATTATTTCCTAACCAATGCCATCAGGAAGGATTTAAACTTGTATGTATGTGTCTCAGTAGGCCTGGTCCGGTCCCCCATCATCACCACTGACATTAACAGACAGACATTATCCCAGCCCGAGGCCGGGCTGAGCTGAGCTGGTCCATATTAATAAGGCTCCATTAGGCTAGGTGATGCCCCCGGGCTGGGCTGAAATGTGTGGGAGCAGTCCTGTGCTTTTAATGCCTACAATCTCCTCTGCTCAGGCCGCCCCTCCAGGCAGGTGGGATCAATCTCTTCCTTTGAGGGGGTGATTAACGTGACCCCTCGCTTCAGCAGCTCTGTTAATATCTCAGTAACTAACTGCAGCTGTACTTGTCTTCTTCCACAGGGGGGCAACAACAACCTACTGCTACTGCTCAAGAGGAACAGTGAGGTAGGTCTGACTCCAACGCTATGTTACACTACCAGCATACTGTACATCCCTGACTGACTGGCTGGCTGGCTGACTGACTGACTGACTGACTGACTGGCTGACTGACTGACTGACTGGCTGACTGGCTGCGTGAGAGAGGCATCACTACCTGTTCCCACAGACAGGCCTCTAGTTGCCGCTGTACTGTATTATGTTATTTCATAGGAAGTATTTTATTGTGTGTATGTTCCTACTGTGTAACCATACACAGGTACATGTTTATGATCTCTCTTCTCGTCTTATAATGTAGCAGGTCCTCCAGAGTGTCACACACCTCCATGACCTCCTCAGCACACTGCAGGTATATCCACTTCTCCTCTCTTTCATACGATGTTCTCCTCGCTTCTTCATGTTTCCTATCCTCTTTTATTAGATAAATCACGCAGAGCTGTTAAAAAGCATACTGACATACAAAAACTGGCCATTAGTATGCATGTCAATACAACTTCATGTGTTTATAACCATTGTTACTGTCCTCCTGCAGGCAGTGGTGGTGCAGCAGGACACCTTCATTGAGGACCAGCGTCATGCTCTGGCTGAGCGGCCAGCCTCGCGCCACTCCTCCACCTCCTCCCTGTCCTCCTCCTCCTCGCGGCCCAACTCCCTGATCGAGCAGGAGAAACAGCGCAGCCTAGAGAAGCAGAGGCAGGAGGTGGCCAACCTGCAGCGTCAGCAGGTGGCCCACGCTGATGAGAGGAGGAGGAGGGAGAGGGAGTGGGAGGTGAGGGAGTCGGGGCTGGGCGACAGGGAGGTGCAGGTGAAGGAACAGGAGGAGGAGACAGTGAAGAGGCGTAGGCAGATGGAGGAGGAGAGGAAGGAGCTTCTAAGGAGGAAGGAGGAGTATCAGAGGGATCTGGAGAGGCTGAGGGACGCCCAGAGGAAGCTGGACAGAGACAAGGAGACGCTGCAGCGGGAGGCTGAGATGGTGGAGCAGATGAAGAAAGCCGAGGTGAGCTGGATCGGCCAACACGGTTCTCAAAGAGGGCTACTGCTCACTGGTCTCTGTCTGTTACCTCACATTACAGAAATCAAATAACTATTATTTAACAAAATGTAACCACAATGGACTGACTACATATGGGCCATGTAATGATGGCCTTTAAATAACCCTTTACCATAACCTGGGCTCAAGCCTGAGCTTCTAATTCTAAAACTAGCTCAACCTTGAATCCTAGATAAAATCTCTTCCTTCAAAAGTCAGATTCCATCATTAAGTTTCTGTGAGGCTTAAGTGCCTACTTGTTGTTGTATGGTTTGGTTTGATCTGTAGGCAGAGCAGGCACACAGGACCCAGCGGACGCCCTCCACCACCTCAGAGGAGTCCATGAAGTTTCAGAGCTCCACCTCTCTGGATAAAGAGCCTGGAGGAGGGGAGGCAGAGTTGTCTTCCTCCCCCGCCACCAAAGACCCCTTCCTCAGGATGGGCTCCAAGAGGAAAGGGAAGAACCTGAACCCCTTCTCCTCCTCGTCCTCTTCCTCCAACGCCAGCTCCAAGGCCCAGAGCAGCACAGAGGGCCAGAACCAAATCCCTAACCGCCTGATGCAGCTGGCCAAGACCAAGGACAAGAAGGAGAAGAAGAAGAAGAAAGGGAAGGGGCAGCAATCACAGCCAGGTACCAGTAGCACCAGCCAGGTACCAGTAGCACCAGCCAGGTACCAGTAGCACCAGCCAGATACCAGTAGCACCAGCTAGGTACCAGTAGCACCAAACATCTTTGTAAGGAAAAGAGAGCCATGGGAAAAGTTGAGTTACCTGTGCTACGCGCTATACACTGAGTGTACAAAACATTAAGAACACCTGCTCTTTTCATGACTGACCAGGTGAAAACTATGATCCTTTATTGATGTCACTTGTTAAATCCACTTCAATCAGTGTAGATGAAGGGGAGGAGACCGGTTAAAGAAGGATTTGTAAGCCTTGAGACAATTGAGATATGGATTATGTATGTGACAGTGTGCCTTTCAGAGGGTGAATGGGCAAGACAAAAGATTTAAGTGCCTTTGAACAGGGTATGGTAGTTGGTGCCAGGCGCTTCGATTTGTGTCAAGAGCTGCAATGCTACTGGGTTTTTGACACTCACAACAGTTTCCTGTGTGTATCAAGAATGATCCACCACCCAAAGGACATCCAGCCAACTTGACACAACTGTAGAAAGCATTGGAGTCAACATGGGCCAGCATCCCTGTGTAACGCTTTTTACACCTTGTGGAATCCATGCCCCGACAAATTGAGGCTGTTCTGATGGCGAAAGGGGGGAAAGGTTCCTAATGTTTGGTATACTCGGTGTATAAGGGATGGATGTTGTTACAGTCTAACTAAAGTCTATGTCCGTCTTTCTTCCCCACAGATCCCGGGAACACTGGGGTCACAGAGCCTCAGTGCGACGGAAAGATCTTCTTCTGCTGATCCCGCTGTCATCCACTATCCCACAATGCCCCACACTCACTGCATCAACTGACTGCCAGACCATGTAGTAGTGTGGCCAGATAGACATGCACCCCATTGACATACTGTACCCTACCCACTGACCTGGACCTGGAGGGGTCGACCATGGCCATGGCCAGGATGTACAGCTTGAGCACTTCCTGTGAACTTATTATGGAACCATGCAGACACTTCGCGCTTAGTTGCCACTGAATTGTCAAGGTGTAACTTTTAGATGAAGATAATTTGGGTTTGATTCTGTGGTGAAGCTGCAAGTCTGCTGTGGCATGGATTGGATTGGTATGCATGGGTTGGTTACTTTGGAGTTTGATAGTGTTCCGTTATGATTTGGACAGTTTCAGGAATTTTACCATGGCTAGAAGAAGATTTAACATTCATGAAGTATACAGTAGCTGACATTCGTTTTCTATGTGAAGGGAAGATTTAACAGAGCAGGTGTCGTAGGGGAGTGACTGTTGTAGAATATGCTGCATTTCACAAATTTAAGTATACCCTAATTGCCAATATGACAAAATAGAGCATACAGTACACCCTATTCAACAATTCCAGTTGAGTGAGTAAAGCTTATGCAATAGTGTTTATTGTCATACTTCTAAAGGTATTGCTTAACACTGGGCCCCATAATGCTTTGTTCCCGCCTGTAAGGAACTACAGCCTCATTTCTCCCATCAGCACTACATCAGTTGTAAAGAAAGGCAACTCAAGGTTAGAGAAGACATGACTAACCACAGAGTTTGAGTTATGAGAAGAGGATGAATGAGTCTGGGAGAAACGGAAAACAAGACAGGCCAAATAAAGAGAAAGAATAGCTTGTAATGGAGGAGAGAAAGTAGAGAAAAGAGAGAGAGAGAGAGAGATGAGTGACGAAGAGGAAGAGCTGAAGAAAGAGAGTGTGTAAGGAAGCGAAACTCAAAGACATAGTGGCTGACTTGCTTTTGTCGCTATTGTCCACTTTGCAATTGAATATAATGATGATAAACTGTTAGACGTTATGGTTCCAGCTGATTGAATGGGTAGAAGAAACATTTGCGGTGTTTCTATTCCTCCACTGCACACTTGAGTTTGAATTTGTGAACCATTTTATTTGTCAATCACTGCAATGCAATACTGGCATAGGGTTTGAAGGTGATGATAATATTCACTCTGTTACAAGTGGCAAGACTTCCTGCTTTACAATGAGTGACAATCATTCAATGTACACAGACTAAATCGAAATCCAGACTGATTAAGGGATATCTATCTCACAACAATGGATTTACAGAAACAGAAATTCTGATACAATTTTTGGGTAATATTTTAATGCTGATATTGGAATAGATGAATCTAGCCCTGACCAACCATTCCCATTGGAATTACACTGATACTGTATATCTGCCTGCAGGACAGGCTGTTCGTCTATTAGTCAAACCAAAGCAAACCTTTCCTCTGGACAAAACCCCATATTTCCCTATGTCCCCTGCAGTCTGCTCTAGTATTGGTAGCCTGTGGTACCACAAGCTCTCTTGTGCCTCTCAAATAGTCCAGAATAATTCATGTCCCTGTATTTTCTTCATTGATATTTTTCCGTCCATGCTCCAGTCTGGGGGTTTTGATCCATATAACCAGTGGTTCATAATGCGTAATATTTCAGTTTTGTCGTTTCTCTTTACTGCTGATGAGCAGAATTTAAAATGAAAGCACAGCAAAGTCCTCTTCTGACTCTGTAAAACTGAAATATGGTGCTAATCATCAGTCACAGGCTGTGTTTACACCCAATTCTGATCTTTTTCATCACTAATTGGTCTTTTGACTAATCAGATCAGCTCTAAAAAATATATATATGGTCTGATGGGTAAAAATACAAATTAGTGGAAAAAATATCAGAATTAGGTTGCCTATGTAAATGCAGCCTAACTGCTCTGCTTCTTCTTGTCTGCGTTGGTTTATCTTGTTTTGACCATCAGATGGCGCTGTGGCAATCTTCATAATTCACCAATACTATCTACTCTGTTCGATTTGTCATCTTGATATTTCACAACAATTCCCCCTGGTCATATATATGCAAAGTGAATCACCACGTTAACATGGTGTTTCATGGCCCCTTGTTTAGTGATTTTATAAAAGTGAAAGCATAGGGAGGGATCATTGGTTGATTGATTGGTTCATTCACATTTACTGACTTGCCTTAATAGACATATTCCGCTTTTGACAGGTGTGAACGTTCTTAGACCCTACCCTTTATCACTTGATATTCTTCTGGGAATATCTGCTAATCATCCCTTCAACAACAACTGTCATGGCCGTCTACAGTATAGATGTTGAGCAGTGCTACAGTGGCTCTGAAATGTTGTACATGATGCATTGTGGCAAATGCAGAGATAGGGGAGACCATTATGCTCAAATTGAAATGCACTAGAATATTAGCCAGCATCTGTGAGGAGTTGGAGTGGGTTTTACAGTTATACTGTATACCAGTGCTTTTAAAGTCATTTGTTGTTTGTACTAAAAAGGTACAATTTGTATTTCTTGCGGAATTTCATGTAAAAATAAAAAATAAAAGGGCAAAGCAACCATTATGTAAATATGTGTCATGTACAAATTTAACTTTTAAAGTATTGTTTGTGGATTTTTGGATCGATTTAAGCTTTTTATAATGAGGCTTTATTTATCAGTGTCCTCCCTGTTTTGGAGGTATAAAATGTAAATTCATTTTTCTCTTAATAAATAACTATTATTGTTTGTCAACTGAGATTTGTGTCTGTGTCTATTTTCTCCCCCTGTCTTTGTGTGTTAATTGTTTGTTCTATAATGAAATGGCTTTGGTGTGCCTCTAGGCCACACATAATGGCCAGTCAAGCAGGACAACTGCACGGATCGTGTTTCACAGTTTTTGGGTGAATGTTGGCCTTAATTGACTGTCTGATGCCAGCTGCACAGAGGTTATGTTTGATTTAACCACCCGTTACTCTCTTTCTCTCTCTCTGTCTCATGATCCTGTGCTGTCTAGTTTGACGACGTACCTCGTGAAACTGCCATTCCTCTGCAGGGGACGTTGTCTTTCTTTACGCTTGTGTGTTCCACTCCATGGACAAGATAGAAATGTACTTGTCTTTTTCATCCACCTCACTGACAGCTCTGTAGGCTGAGAGTGGCTTCAGGAGGAATTCTATGGTAGAGGGTGTGGCGGAGTCCACATCTGGATGTGACTAGCCCTGCCTTTGTCAGTGACAATAAGTGACCCTGCCCAGCTGGCCTGCACCGTACTGCACTGCGCTGAGGAGAAACACAGGACTTCAAGGTACGAGGATGGGAAGATAAACTGTCTAATCAGATCCATTCAATCTATCAGTTTGTAACTAACACAATATGCTCTCTATTTCTGCTTTCTATTATTTTGTCCCAGATGAGTATCCATATTTGACTTTGAACGTTTTTTGGGATACGAACAGCTTTATTAAGCCATGATGAGCATTCTCTAGCAGCTGCTGTGAAATGCCCCACTTTCAGGTCCAGATCTATATAATTCCCAAAGCTCCAGCCTACAAGATGTCTGCCATTATAACTTCACCTAAGCACATATTCATCTTTGCTAGTATGACCTTTTCAAAGTGCTTCCAAATCCCCCTGGCCCTCCCTCCCTCAACTGCAGTGGAAGAATGACTGGGCAACCTGTCACACCGTTAGAATGTGAGCAGAACAGCAGAGATTTGGCTTGTAAAGGATGATATTATCATGCATTGCTCACTGTCAGTAGTGACCTTTATCTAGCTCCTGGTGCCAATTGGTGTGTAACGTGAAAGAGCCATTCTAGACTGCTCCATCTGGGGGAAGAAAAGAAAAAGGAACAAAACAAAAGAAACCTGAGTCTTTATTGTGTTCTGTGTCGACGGGCATATAAATACTGTCGGTATGTTCGCTAGAACAATAGTGGCAGACTGGTGTTGTGCTCCGATATGGGCATGAGTCATTATTCTCCTTTTACATATTATAGTACAAACATCAATGATCTGCTCACCGTGGTAGTCAACTTACAGTATGTTATGGCAACCTATCTGCCTCAGTTGAGTACGGAAACCTGTGTATAATTAACATGGGAAACACCTTGATACCAGATGAAGAATATACTGATATGCTGATCTTAGAGAACGTAGAGGCATCAAAGAAACATAATACATATTAAGATGTATTAAAGAGGCCAGCCTGTATGGTACTGAGCTATTTCAATATGATAATAACTTTAATGAGACAGGCAGTCATCTCAGATGGATGGCTGACTGATGTCTTTGTTTTACAATGAAAGCTGTATAACTTGCCAGCCTGGGTTTCTACAAGCCAGTACCTCGTAAATCTCACAGGTGTCACGTTCTTTTGTTCATTCCATATATATCACATTGGAGGCAGGACAGTGCAGTGCCTCCCTGTCTCTCCCATTCCCCCACACACCACGCAGGCAGCACCCGATGGGTTATTATTGAACTCAATCACTGTCTGATGGAAATGGGAGGCAGAGGGTCTGAAGCCATTTCCATCCATCTCTGGGCCTCCTCTCCCCGGGGGCAGCGATGATGAGGCTAGGGTTCATAATTTACCCCCTCAGCGGCTCCCACCATCGGCAAATCATATTTCACCTAGACTCTTAAAGGTTCAGAACTAAATTGCTTCCGCTCTGCAGCTCTTTCTCTCTCCTTCTCTTCCTGTTTTACTCCCTCCCTCTGTTCCTCTCTCCTCCTCCACCTTTCAATCTCTATTTCTGATAATTTGTTCTCTATACCTGATCTGCAGAATGTATTTTTTTTTGTTGGCCTTTTCCATGAATCATAAATGATGGCATTAGGGTTATATTGATACCGTTGGAGTGGCAGAGAGAGAAGGGATAATAATGCTCATCCAGAACTTCTGCTTCTTTTTCAGGCTGTTAAATGAACATGTCTTTCTTCTGAACCAGAACTCATTTTTTTGTAAGGTACATGCACTTCAAAAGCACTTTTCCTCCCTGCCCATTATTGGTTTTCTATGGCCTCCCACTGTGCTGTAGCAGTCAGGCAGTAAGGCAGTCACACAGCTTGGCATGTGAGCACATCCTTGGTGTGACATGTGAGGGGTTTGGTCATCATCTTCTGTGCTCCAGCAGATGCTGCCCTTCTCTGCATGCTCTGTAATTTTGCTGTTTTCCCCAAAGACCGTCTTCTACTCACCAGCCCACCACAACCAGGCTCTCCCCCAATTCTCCTCCAACATCCCCTAGCTCTGTGGGGGGGGGGGGGGGGGGATTATGCAAGATGCACACACACAGGCCACAATAGAATCTATGGGTTGTAGCCGCAGCTGAAGGAATTCAATTGTTTTCGCTCCATTACGGTTGTCAACAAGGGTATTTTAATGTGCCGGTTCACTGGGAGCTTAGCACTCGCTCTGCCATTGGCGCTGGACTAGCGGGGGCTTTGGAAGCTGCTGGGATTGTGTGTGCATCATTAGCACTAGGCTGACCAGGCACTGCAACCAGCTACTGGTGAGCAAGCAGGAAATTTCAATCACTGGGTTACAACAATAGATCAAAGGGCCTGCCAGGCCAATTGAAAATGTGAGAGTCCATTGGGCTCCTGGTGAACATGCTCTTTGAGAGAGAGAGGATGAGTTCATCGGCATGCCGATCAGGGGTTCCAGGCTCCACCATGTTTCTGATGGAGCGTTGTTCTGCTCTGTCCTGAATAGACCAGACGGACTGCTCATTGATCTTACTGGGCCTTCTGGGGGAGCTGCACTACACAGCCCACTGGGTGTCATCTGACCAATTACCACAGCCCTCTGTGTCTGTATGTAAATAGAGTATTTTGAGGAAGTGCAGCATGTTGTGTTGGTTGGCTTGTCTGTATGTTCTGTTGATGTGTGTTAAAAAAAGAAAAAGATGAATGGGTGTGTTTTGTGCTGGCATTAGCTTGAGTAATGGGTTTCTGGTCAAATGCAGATGTATAGAAACCCCTGGAATGCTGCATCCAGAGTAGTGAATGCCACAGTCCATGGTCTGGGTACACAAACAACTGTAGTCAGCTTTTTCACCCCCAGTCACAGGGCAAGCAGCTGTAGGGCCTTGTTTGTGATCTAATTACTACACTTATCCAGAGCGACTTACAGTAGTGCATGCATACATTTTTATACTGGTTCCCTGTGGGAATCAAACCCACAACCCTGGTGTTGCAAGTGCCATACTCTTCCAAATCAGCTACATGGGACAACAATTACCTATTGGATTCTGTCTTCAAATATACTTATTCATGTCACCATTATAGAACATTGATTACTTTGCATATATAAGACATTTACAGTATATGTTAGGGGTAAATGAAGGTTGAATACAAACTTTGTGTAAGGAGAGTTACTGTGTGAGACAAGGGGAAGTACAGAAAGTTAATAGCTGTGCAAACATGTCATTGAAGAATATTAATATTTCTAAGGAAGGAGGCGAATGTCACGCCCTGACCGTAGGGAGCTTTTTATGTCTCTATATTTGGTTTGGTCAGGGTGTAATTTGGGTGGGCATTCTATGTTCTTTATTTCTAGGTTTTGTGTTTCTATGTTTTGGCCGGGTATGGTTCTCAATCAGGGACAGCTGTCTATCGTTGTCTCTGATTGGGAATCATACTTAGGCAGCCTGTTTTGCCACCTTAGGTTGTGGGATGTTTTTTTTTTTTTTTTTAGCTCTGTGTAGCTGTCAGAACGTGACGGTCGTCGTTGTTGTTTTGCTTAGTGTTCAGTTGTAAATAAAGTATGAACATTTACTACGCTGCACCTTGGTCCGACTACTCTTCCTCTTCCGACGAGCGTTACAGCGAAGAGTGAAGAGTAACAGTCTAGTCTCAGTTCCTGATGAGGCAGGCCAGATGCTGTAGAACTACGATAAGGATGGGTGTGGAACTCAACTCAATAAGGTCAACATTTGAAGAGAGAGGGGGGCCAGAGGACTTAGGCAGGGCCATGACAATACCAGTAAGAAGAGCAGACTGAGTTTCTGCCTAGCAACAGAGAAGGATTGTTTATCTTAGGTATAAGTATTTGCTTCTGTGACTTGTATGTTGTGCTTGCAGCTGAGGCACCCATTGGGTTGAAACTTGGTTTGAGCTTTCACTAGTTGTTTGTTCAGAACCTAACATGATAAAAAAATATTTATCTCTACCAGTTTGTATATGCACCTCAGTGGTCACCAAACTTTTCTGAGTCAAAATCACTGAGTCAAAATGTATGTTGACAAATTAACTTTTAAGAAGGCACAGCTCTTAAATTAAATGCATTCCAGGTGACTACCTCATGAAGCTGGTTGAGAGAATGCCAAGAGTGTGCAAAGCTGTCATCAAGGCAAAGGGTGGCTACTTTGAATAATCTCAAATGTAAAAAATGTATTTAGATTTTAACACTTTGGTTACTATATGATTCCATATGTGTTATTTCACAGTTTGATGTCTTCACTATTACTCTACAAAAGGTGTGTCCAAACCTTTGACTGGTACTGTATATATTTGAAAAATGTCAGGTAGGCTATATGATCACACCTGTAATAGATAAGTTGTTATATTACTTGTGGGGAACAGCTGAGTGAGCATACATTTAAATCATTTGTATTTTATTTGTATTTTACTGGGCTGATGGTGCCTGCAGCTGATGCTCAGTCTCATCCTCAGTCAGCATCTCAACATCCCTCCGTTCTCCTTTTCCTCTACTGTGTAATGGCTCTCGTCGAAAGGAGTTGACCAAAGTGTTCATATTTTATTTTCAAAAAACACTAAAAAAAAAATAACCAAAGTGAAAACGAAATCGCACAGTTGTGTCAGGTACAGACACTAAACAGAAAACAAGATCCCACAAAACCCAAAAGGCAAATGGCAACTTATATGTGATCCCCAATCAGAGACAACGATAGACAGCTGCCTCTGATTGGGAACCACGCACAGCCAATAACAAAGAAATAGAAAACACAGACTTTCCCACCTGAGTCACACCCTGACCTAACCAAACATAGAGAATAAAAAGGATCTCTAAGGTCAGGGCGTGACACACTGACCAAAAAGGTACACGGTTTTCCAGCTGATTGTGAAACTTGAGTCGCATCGCATTATTTCTGCCTTATTTCTGCACAAATTCATGTTGTTACGCCTATGAGCAGAGAAAGTGATATTCCTCGATATTAAAAAAGTCCCAATCCGCTAATAACAATGCAACCAAGCCTATTGATACACTTTCCTACTTACTCATTACAGCTGCAATGCTGGTTGTAGAGCGAGCGGAAGAAGATAGAACTCACATTTTATGGCTTATAAAAGTGTTGAATGAATTGTGTTGACAGTGCTGAGAATGAACTTAAACATGAATTCGCTCATAAAAACAAAAGCTCTTTGCTGTATTCGCTGACATTCTCGCTCTAGTTTTTATTTTTATTTTTATTTAACCTTTATTTAACTAGGCAAGTCAGTTAAGAACAAATTCTTATTTACAATGACGGTTTACCAAAAGGCCTCCTGCAGGGACGGGGGCTGTGGTTAAAAATAAAAAAAATTGGAAAAAACAGACATCACGACAAGAGAGACACCACAACACTACTTAAAGAGAGACCTAAGACAACAACCTAGCATGGCAGCAACACATTTCATCATGTAGCAACACCACATGACAACAACATGGTTATTTATCTCACCTTTATTTAACCAGGTAGGCCAGTTGAGAACAAGTTCTCATTTATAACTGCGACCTGGCCAAGATAAAGAAAAGCAGTGCGACAAAAACAACAACACAGAGTTACACATAAACAAACGTACAGTCAATAGCACAAAAAACATTTTGTGTACAAAACATGCTGTGTACAGGTACAATGATCAGTAAACTGCTCTGACAGCTGAGGCTTAAAGTTAGAGAGGGAGATATAAGACTCCAGCTTCAGTGATTTTTGCATTTCGCTACAGTCATTGGCCGCAGAGAACTGGAAGGAAAGGCGGCCAAAGGGAGTGTTGACTTTTGGGATGACTAGTGCAAAATACCTGCTGGAGCGCGTGCTATGGGTGGGTGTTGCTATGGTGACCAGTGACCTGAGATAAGGTGGGGCTTTACCTAGCAAAGACTTAGATGACCTGGAGCCAGTGGGTTTGGCGACGGAAATGTAATGAGGGTCAGCCAACGAGAGCATACAGTTCGCAGTGGTGGGTAGTATATGGGGCTTTGGTGATAAAACGGATAGCTATGTGATAGACTACATCCAGTTTGATGAGTAGAGTGTTTGGGACTATTTTGTAAGTGACATCGCCGAAGTCAAGGATCAGTAGGATAGTCTGTTTTATGAGGGTATGTTTGGCGGCATGAGTGAAGGAGGCTTTGTTGCGAAATAGGAAGCCGTTTCTAGATTAAATTTTGGATTGGATATGCTTAATGTGAGTCTGGAAGGAGAGTTCACAGTTTGTTTTACATTTATTTTTATTTCACCAGGTAGGCCAGTTGAGAACAAGTTCTCATTTATAACTACGACCTGGCCAAGATAAAGCAAAGCAGTGCGACAAAAACACGGAATTACACATGGGATAAATAAATGTACAGTCAATTACACAATAGAAACATCTGTATACAGTGTGTGCAAATGAAGTAAGGAGGTAAGGAAATAAATAGGCCAATAGTGGCGAAGTAATTACAATTTAGCAATTTACACTGGAGAGATATACAGTGGGGAGAACAAGTATTTGATACACGGCCGATTTTGCAGTTTTTCCTACTTACAAAACATGTAGAGGTCTGTAATTTGTATCATAGGTACACTTCAACTGTGAGAGACGGAATCTAAAACAAAAATCCAGAAAATCACATTGTATGATTTTTAAGTAATTAATTTGCATTAATTTGCATTTTACATGACATAAGTATTTGATACATCAGAAAAGCAGAACTTTGCAATTACGGAGATCCTACGTTTCCTGTAGTTCTTGACCAGGTTTGCACACACTGCAGCAGGGATTTTGGCCCACTCCTCCATACAGACCTTCTCCAGATCCTTCAGATCCTTCAATACAGACTTTCAGCTCTCTCCAAAAATGTTCTATTGGGTTCAGGTCTGGAGACTGGCTAGGCCACTCCAGGACCTTGAGATGCTTCTTACGGAGCCACTCCTTAGTTGCCCTGGCTGTGTGTTTCGGGTCGTTGTCATGCTGGAAGACCCAGCCACGACCCATCTTCAATGCTCTTACTGAGGGAAGGATGTTGTTGGCCAAGATCTCGCGATACATGGCCCCATCCATCCTCCCCTCAATACGGTGCAGTCGTCCTGTCCCCTTTGCAGAAAAGCATCACCAAAGAATGATGTTTCCACCTCCATGCTTCACGGTTGGGATGGTGTTCTTGGGGTTGTACTCATCCTTCTTCTTCCTCCAAACTTGGCGAGTGGAGTTTAGACCAAAAATCTCTATTTTTGTCTCATCAGACCACATGACCTTCTCCCATTCCTCCTCTGGATCATCCAGATGGTCATTGGCAAACTTCAGACGAGC
Organism: Oncorhynchus mykiss; assembly: GCF_057628025.1. Classification (NCBI taxonomy): domain Eukaryota; kingdom Metazoa; phylum Chordata; class Actinopteri; order Salmoniformes; family Salmonidae; genus Oncorhynchus; species Oncorhynchus mykiss. Next base: position 24,156,051 of record NC_143022.1, read on the forward strand.
CTGGACATGCGCTGGCTTGAGCAGGGGGACCTTGCGTGCGCTGCAGGATTTTAATCCATGACGGCGTAGTATGTTACTAATGGTTTTCTTTGAGACTGTGGTCCCAGCTCTCTTCAGGTCATTGACCAGGTCCTGCCGTGTAGTTCTGGGCTGATCCCTCATGATCATTGATTCCCCACGAGGTGAGATCTTGCATGGAGCCCCAGACCGAGGGTGATTGACCGTCATTTTGAACTTCTTCCATTTCCTAATAATTGCGCCAACAGTTGTTGCCTTCTCACCAAGCTGCTTGCCTATTGTCCTGTAGCCCATCCCAACCTTGTGCAGGTCTACAATTTCAACCCTGATGTCCTTACACAGCTCTCTGGTCTTGGCCATTGTGGAGAGGTTGGAGTCTGTTTGATTGAGTGTGTGGACAGGTGTCTTTTATACAGGTAACAAGTTCAAACAGGTGCAGTTAATAGAGGTAATGAGTAGAGAACAGAAGGGCTTCTTAAAGAAAATATAACAGGTCTGTGAGAGCCGGAATTCTTACTGGTTGGTAGGTGATCAAATACTTATGTCATGCAATAAAATGCAAATTGATTACTTAAAAATCATACAATGTGATTTTCTGGATTTTTGTTTTAGCATCCATCTCTCACAGTTCACATCTCTTCAAGTATGACAGACAAAATGAGAAGAAAAAAAATCCAGAAAATCACATTGTAGGATTTTTAATGAATTTGCAAAATATGGTGGAAAATAAGTATTTGGTCACCTACAAACAAGCAAGATTTCTGGCTCTCAAAGACCTGTAACTTCTTCTTTAAGAGGCTCCTCTGTCCTCCACTCGTTACCTTTATTAACGGCACCTGTTTGAACTTGTTATCAGTATAAAAGACACTTGTCCACAACCTCAAACAGTCACACTCCAAACTCCACTATGGCCAAGACCAAAGAGCTGTCAAAGGACACCAGAAACAAAATTGTAGACCTGCACCAGGCTGGCAAGACTGAATCTGCAATAGGTAAGCAGCTTGGTTTGAAGAAATCAACTGTGGGAGCAATTATTAGGAAATGGAAAACATACAAGACCACTGATAATCTCCCTCGATCTGGGACTCCACGCAAGATCTCACCCTGTGGGGTCAAAATAATCACAAGAACGGTGAGCAAAAATCCCAGAACCACACGGGGGGACCTAGTGAATGACCTGCAGAGAGCTGGGACCAAAGTAACAAAGCCTACCATCAGTAACACACTACGCCGCCAGGGACTCAAATCCTGCAGCGCCAGACATGTCCCCCTGCTTAAGCCAGTACATGTCCAGGCCCGTCTGAAGTTTGCTAGAGAGCATTTGGATGATCCAGAAGAAGATTGGGAGAATGTCATATGGTCAGATGAAACCAAAACTCGTCGTGTTTGGAGGACAAAGAATGCTGAGTTGCATCCAAAGAACACCATACCTACTGTGAAGCATGGGGGTGGAAACATCATGCTTTGGGGCTGTTTTTCTGCAAAGGGACCAGGACGACTGATCCGTGTAAAGGAAAGAATGAATGGGGCCATGTATCGTGATATTTTGAGTGAAAACCTCCTTCCATCAGCAAGGGCATTGAAGATGAAACGTGGCTGGGTCTTTCAGCATGACAATGATCCCAAACACACCGCCCGGGCAACGAAGGAGTGGCCTAGCCAGTCTCCAGATCTCAACCCCATAGAAAATCTTTGGAGGGAGTTTAAAGTCCGCGTTGCCCAGCAACAGCCCCAAAACATCACTGCTCTAGAGGAGATCTGCATGGAGGAATGGGCCAAAATACCAGCAACAGTGTGTGAAAACCTTGTGAAGACTTACAGAAAACGTTTGACCTCTGTCATTGCCAACAAAGGGTATATAACAATGTATTGAGATAAACTTTTGTTATTGACCAAATACTACAATGTGATTTTCTGGATTTTTTTTCTAATTTTGTCTGTCATAGTTGAAGAGTACCTATGATGAAAATTACAGGCCTCTCTCATCTTTTTAAGTGGGAGAATCACCTGCAGCAAGAGCGACATCATTGATGTATACAGATTAAAGAGTCGGCCTGAGAATTGAACCCTATGGCACGCCCATAGAGACTGCCAGAGGTCCTGACAACAGGCCCTCCGATTTGACACACTGAACTCTATCTGAGAAGTAGTTTGTGAACCAGGCGAGGCAGTCATTTGAGAAACGAAGACTATTGAGTCTGCCGATAAGAATGCGGTGATTGACAGAGTCTAAAGTCTTGGCCAGGTCGATGAAGACGGCTGCACAGTACTGTCTTTGATCGATGGCGGTTATGATATTGTTTAGGACCTTGAGCGTGGCTGAGTGCACCCATGCCCAGCTCGGAAACCAGATTGCATAGCAGAGAAGGTACGGTGGGATTTGAAATGGTTGGTGATCTGTTAATTAACTTGACTTTCAAAGATTTTAGAAAGGCAGGGCAGGATGGATATAGGTCTATAACAGTTTGGGTCTAGAGTGTCTCCCCCTTTGAAGAGGGGGATGACCATGGCAGCTTTCCAATCTTTGGGGATCTTAGACGATACGAAAGAGATGTTGAACAGGCTAGTAATAGGGGTTGCAACAAGTTTGGCAGATCATTTTTAGAAAGAGAGTGTCCAGATTGTCTAGCCCAGCAGGGGGTGCTGATATGTTGGAAAGCATGGCCAGCCATGGAAAAATGCTTATTGAAATGTTCGTAGATTTATTGGTGGTGACAGTGTTTCCTATCCTCAGTGCAGTTAGCAGCTGGGAGGAGGTGCTCTTGTTCTCCATGGACTTTACATTGTTTCAAACCTTTTTGGAATTAGTGCTACAGGAAGCAAATTTCTGTTTGAAAAAGCTAGCCTTAGCTTTCTTAACTGACTTTGTGTATATTGGTTCCTGACTTCCCTGAAAAGTAGGATATCGCCACAGGATGTTGTTGTGCTGGTCAAGGGCAGTCAAGTCTGGGGTGAACCAAGGGCTATATCTGTTCTTAGTTCTACATTTTTTTAATGGGACATGCTTATTAAGATGGAGAGGAAAACACTTTTGAAGAGCAACCAGGCATCCTCTACTGAAGGGATGAGGTCAATATCATTCCAGGATACCTGGGCCAGGTCGATTAGAAAGGCCTGCTCTCTGAAGTGTTTTAGGGAGCGTTTGACAGTGATGAGGGGTGGTCGTTTGACCACAGACCCATTACGCACGCAGGCAAAGAGCCTGTGATCGCTGAGATCCTGGTTGAAGACAACAGTGGTCTATTTAGAGGTCAAGTTGGTCAGGATGATATCTAAGAGGGAGCCCATGGTGTCGGATTTAGGGTTGTACCTGGTAGGTTCCTTGATAATTTGTGTGAGATTGAGGGCATCTATTTTAGATTGTAGGATGGCCGGGGTGTTAACCATGTCCCAGTTTAGGTTACCTAACAGTACAAACTCTGAAGATAGATGGGGCGATCATTTCACATATGGTGTCCAGGGCACAGTTGGGGGCTGAAGGGGGTCTATAACAAGCGGCAACGGTGAGAGACTTGTTTCTGGAAAGGTGGATTTTTAACAGTAGAAGCTCAAATTGTTTGGGCACAGACATGAATAGTATGACAGAACTGTGCAGGCTATCTCTGCAGTAGATTGCAACTCACTCCTTTTGGCAGTTCTATCTTGTCGAAAAATGTTATAGCTCTGGATGGAAATTTCAGGATTTTTGGTGGCCTTCCTAAGCCAGGATTCAGACACAGCTACGACATATGGGTTGGCGGAGTGTGTTAAATAATGAATAAAACAAACTTAAGGAGGAGGCATCTAATTTTAACATGCATGAAACCAATGCTTTTAAAGTTACAGAAGTCAACAAATGAGAGCGCCTGGGGAATGGGAGTGATGCTGGGGGCTGCAGGACCTGGGTTAACCTCTACATCACCAGAGGAACAGAGGAGGAGTAGGATAAGAGTACGGCTAAAGGCTAGAAGAACTGGTCGTCTAGTGCATTCGGCACAAAGAGTAAAAGGAGCAGGTTTCTGGGCGCAGAAGAAGAGATTCAAGGCATAATGTACAGACAAGGTTTGTAGGATGTGAGTAGTGGCGATACCATTTAAGCCAGGTGCGGTCACCGCATGTGTGGGGGGTGGAACATAAGGGCTAGCTAAGGAATATTGAGCAGGGCTGGAGTCTCTACAGTGAAATAAGATTCAATTACTAACCAAAACAGCAATAGACAAGGCATATTGACATTAGGGGGAGGCATTTGTAGTTGAGTAATCATAGGGTCCATTGAGTAGCTAGGCGAGCTGGAGGCACGGCGATTCAGACAGCTAGAAGGCCGGGGATAGCAGCAGGCTAGCAGATGGGCCTCAGGGGGATGTCGCAATGGGAGAACCTGTTGAAACCCCCTTGGACGGTTACGTCGACAGACCGGTCGTGATGGATCAGCGGGGCTCCTTGTCGGCAGCAAAGGGTCCAGGCCAATTGGGAAAAGCGGTATTGAAGCACAGAAATTATCTGATGGATTTCTTTGGCTAGCCGGGAGATGGGCCTAGCTCGAGGCTAGCTCCAGGCTAACTGGTGTTTGCTTAGGGACAGAAACCCCATCGGACGGTTACGTCGGTAGACCAGTCGTGATGGATCAGCGGGGCTACGTTTCGGCAGCAAAGGGTCCAGGCCAATTGGAAAAAGAGGTAATTGAAGCCCAGGAATTGCTTGATGGATCTCTTCGGCTAGCCGGGAGATGGGCCTACTTCGAGGCTAGCTCCAGGTTTACTGGTGCTTGCTCGGGACAGAGACATTAGCCAGGAGTAGCCACTCAAATAGCAGCTAGCTAGCTGCGATGATCCAGAGTAAAAGTTCAGAGCTTGCAGGAGGAATCCGGAGATGTGGTAGAGAAAAGCAGTCCGATATTCTCTGGGTTGATATCGAGCTGTGCAGGCTGGCAGGAGTTGACCGGGCTGAGGCTGGCAGATGTCCGAGTTAACGGTGATGACCGCCTGCAGTGGCTAACTGACTACTAGCTAGTAGCTAGTTTGCTCGCTACCTTCTGAAGGGGGTTCCGGTTCTAAAGTGTAAAAAATAGAAGATCCATACCACATTGGGTGAGGCGGGTTGCAGGAGAGTATGTTCAGTCCGTAGATGGAAAATTAGATTTAAAAATGTAAAAAATATATACGAAATATATACAAAGAAAAACGATATATACAAGGGACGGGACAAGACAATCAATACAGACATCCCACTGCTACGCCTTCTTGGAAGTTTTTTCACGCAAAGCAGCCACAACTGCGGCAGGTAGTCTAGTGGTTAGAGTGTTGGACTAGTAGCCAGAAGGTTGCAAGATCGAATCCCTGAGCTGACAAGGTAAAAAATGTCTGTTGTTCTGCCGCTGAACAAGGCAGTGAATCCACTGTTCCTAGGCTGTCATTGAAAATAAGAATTTGTTCTTAACTTACTTTCCTAGTTAGGTAGAGAAAAATAAACTGTTACTAAAAGTGTCCATGATTGATTCTTTGAATGAAGAGATGGAGATAAAACGGTCCAGTTTGTGTGTTTTTTGCAGCTCGTTCCAGTACCAAGCTGCAGCGAACTGAAAAGAGGAGTGACTCAGGGATGTGTGTGCTTTCGGGACCTTTAACAGAATGTGACTGGCAGAACGGGTGTTGTATGTGGAGGATGAGGGCTGCAGTAGATATCTCAGATAGGTAGGAGTGAGGGCTAAAAGGGTTTTATAAATAAGCATCAACCAGTGGGTCTTGTGACGGGTATACAGAGATGGCCAGTTTACAGAAGAGTGTAGAGTGCAGTGGTGTGTCCTATAAGGAGCATTGGTGGCAAATCTGATGGATAAATGGTAAAGAACATCTAGCCGCTCGGGATCATCCTTACCTGCCGATCTATAAATTACGTCTCCGTAATCTAGCATGGGTAGTAGGATGGTCATCTGAATCAGAGTTAGTTTGGCAGCTGGGGTGAAAGAGGATCGATTACGATAGAGGAAACCAAGTCTAGATTTAAGCCTGCAGCTTTGATATGTGCTGAGAGAAGGACAGTGTACTGTATATCCATACTCCCAAGTACTTGTATGAGGTGACCACCTCAAGCTCTAAACCCTCAGAGGTAGTAATCACACAGGTGGGGAGTCAATAAAAATAGCAGCACAACATTGCTTAGAATCAAAAGCAATGGTGACATAATTTAGGACCTTTAAGGTTGCAGTGACACATCCATAACCTGAGAAGAAACCAGATTGCATACCAGAGAGAATACAGAGAGAGAACTGCTCCTTTAAGCTAATAACCTTGCCCTTCCGGATAACCTGAGTGCACTTATTTCTCATTTGCCTGAACAAGAGCCAATCAACCTGAGTATGCGTGTGCCGAGCCTTTCGCCAAATGGAATTCTTGAGTTGGAGTAACTCTGCCAGATCATGGTCGAACCAGGGGCTGAACCTGTTTTTTTTCTCATTTTCTTTATGGGGTGTTTGTTAACAATACCACTGAAAATGTAAAAAAAAAAAGGTCCATGCGTCTTCGAAGCTGATTCTATACCAATTTACAGAGGCCAGGTCATGAAGGAAGGCTTTGCTCCTAAAAATGTTTTGCAGGCGTATGACAAATCAGGACAGGTCATTTCACTGAGCAGCCATTACGAAAACAGGCTGTTAAAGAGTGATCACTAAGGTCATGGTTTTAAACATTTAGAAATCTCACAGTAACAACTTTCCTGTTGCTTTTTTTTAAACGTCTGCTACATTACTGCAGACATGGAAATCTGAGACATTCGATTGGCCAGCGATAGGCCTATAGAGCACTTGATTTGCTCTCCGGGCCCACCGGGAAGGCTGATTTTGAACCTTCAGACACATAAAATGGGAACACTTCGCCTACTGTGATTGACCAGTTGATGACCACTGATGTAGTTCTCTGTCTAGGAGTTTTTAGTTTCAAGGTTGTGACCGTTAACTTTAAATGGGACTTCTGTTTAAAACAAAAATTGTTGAATGTAAATATTTTGTAGACTTTGATTTAGATGCTTCCTATTGGGCATACCTCCATTGTTACCAGGCTGTTGACACACAATGGCCAACATCTCCTCAGTGACAGCTGCTTGGCAAATACCACCCTGTAATGAAAAAGAGGAGAGAAAGAAGACAAACATGTTGCTTGAGAGAAACTTGGCTGGAGGTCAGAGCCATAGGCAGGGCAGGGCACCTTGACTAGTCTGAAGTATTGGAATTTCATGATCTGACCACTCAAGACTTCTAGTCATTAGGCATTCAAATTGTTTAGCCTACTTTGAATGGGGTAGAGGAATTGTCTTCTGCACAGCAGGTTGACACAAAAAAACATGGAACTGGTGGGATTGTTCATTATATTCATTCTAACAGTATGTACAGTATACAACATAGTATTCTCCCCTCTCACTTTCAAGAAATGTATTTTGTTATCAATAATTAATAATTGCATTTTGAAGTAAGACAAACTATCTTGAAAACCGAAGTGAAACCTGTTGATTCATGTCTGTAGTGACAGGTAGATGAAGTTGGGGGGATGAAGTGATGCACAGAGGGGCCTTGGATCCTGCTTTGTATAATATAATGAATGACATTAGTGAGACTCAGACTGTTATGAGAATTTTGTTCTCAATGTTCATAAACTGAACTTCCCTTAAATTACTCTGTCTATTACTTAAGAATTTGTAAGGTTCTTATTGAAATGAAATATGCAGAGGCCAGTTTACAATAGTCAGTAAGGTTTATTTACGAGGACGCTGCTGTACATATACAAAGACATTCCTTTTATAGCTTTCTCTTACCCTACACACATACATACACACCAACATAGGGATTTTCTCATGAGTCTCACCACAGTTTATTACCACTCAGCTGACAATTCCAGTCTCCCCCAGATATGAGAGCTCTGGAGGGGCTCTCCCTGTCTTATCTAATCTCCCCAGAGTTACAGCCAGGTTGGTTCAAACATAGGTTAATGCACCTCTCCGTTCTCTTTCGACACACACATGCATTCCTTTCTTCCTAGGTCTAAGCTACATAACCCCTTCCTAATGAACAAATATTATTTATCATTATAGAAAGACAGGGTAGAATTATGTTAGTTATAATTCTACGTTAAATGTATACATCATTTAGTCATTATTCATAATAATCATAACACAGACAAAAGGCTATTTTCAGCCACTGGCTAATACAGGAGAATAGTTTGGTTGTGAAGGAAACCTTTGCTTCTCACCACCGGGCAAAGTCCTCCTTGTTTTCCCCTCCTCGGCCCTAGGGTCCTTCAGTTTTTATTCAAATGCTAATCTAGAGGAGGAAAAAAACACTTGGCCCTACTAGGCATCAGTTCTAGTGTCCTCCCTGACTGACTGGTAATCGTCCGAAGGCCCTTTCTGGGTAAAAAAAATAAATAGGGGGAAAAGATGCTATAGGTTTAAGCCAATCAGTGTCCTTTTTTACTGAACATCACTGCTAAATGCTTTGGAATGGAATGAAGCGAGGAGAGGACAGGAGTCACATTCTCTGAAGGAGCATTATGAGGACGCTAGGGTTCTGACATCTCAATGTTAAGTCCCAACTCAGACCATGCCAGGGCCCCAGTCAGCCTATACCAAGGTCCCAGGCAGGCAATTTAATGATCAACTACAATCACACACCTGATAGGCTATGGATAGGACCAGGAGTGTTTCTTCCACATGTAAACTAACCAGGAAAAACTCTGGGACCTAGTTTTAGCCTTTGATAATAATTCTTAACTAGTTGTCCTGGTCACTTAAGTCTCTCATTAAAAAGTACGCCATAGGGCACACTGATTCTGCTATGTTCACATCCCTACATACAGCGGACCATATGGCATGCAAATACCTTGAAACAGTTTGATAAAGTGAACATTTCAAACACAGCGGACCATATGGCATGCAAATACCTTGAAACAGTTTGATAAAGTGAACATTCCAAACACAGCGGACCATATTGTATGCAAATACCTTGAAACAGTTTGATAAAGTGAACATTTCAAACACAGCGGACCATATGGCATGCAAATACCTTGAAACAGTTTGATAAAGTGAACATTTCAAACACAGCGGACCGTTTTTTTCCTTGAGGACCCAACACCGGCACATTTTGTCATTCAAGGCCCCCACACCAGCCCATTCAAGGCCCCCACACCAGCCCATTCAAGGCCCCCACACCAGCCCATTCAAGGCCCCCACACCAGCCCATTCAAGACCCCCACACCAGCCCATTTATTCCTTGAGGCCCCGATTATTAGCCAGATATTTATCATTTTGTGCAAAAAAAAACTAGTTAGACAGGCCCACTAGGCAAAACATTATCCAGCCTATCTGGCGTTTCGGTCTGCCCCTGCCAGACTGTAATATTTGCTATAAAGTGCACTATTTATCTATAAGCTATGGCTCACCAAAGGGGTGGAAGCCAAGTCAGTCCAGCTCCTGCAGCAGCTTAGAAACAAACATTGTTTTTGGAGAGAGTTTATTATTAGTAAGTTTCATATTCATAACCGTAAACATAGTAATGCATCTGCCACCTGTAGACATAAATTGTAGGAATGCATCTGGTTGGTCAGTCTGATCACACAGCCATGAAAGCCAGTCCTCTCCCGTCCTTGTCAGCCGGGTCCAGAGCACGATTGATTGATTACACTTGGAAGACCAGTGGCCAGGGAGATAGGAGTAATTAAGCCTGCTAATAGGGTGTGACTAATGAAGATGAGAGATCATTCTAGAGAGCCTTTCACTACTTAACAATGGCATTCTCTGTCTGCTCCACGTTTGTCTCTTCTTTTTGGGTGCCTTTGTGATAACGGACGTGTTTCCACTCCATCAATTACTTCTTGGGCTTTAAATCCAGACAGAGAGTGTGTCTCAATACGAACAGAGAACAGAACGGCCATTGAGTATCAAAAACAGCGTGTTCACCATTGCCAGCCTTTGATTTCCCCCAGACACCCTCAAGCGTGTTACATATATTTTTTATGCTAGATGTTGATAAAGATTAAACATCTTTTTCATATTGTGTCACAGTGGAGGGAGTCAGTTTCTTAGATTGTGTTGTTCCTCTTCCAAATAGGCTTGTATAATGCCCATCCCCTCTCTCTCTCCCCTATCCTGCTCCCCTCACAGTCTAGCCACAGGAGGAAGGTGACAGGTAATAGTAAGCAGGGTGTTATTATTATTGTGGAGAGGAACCTCAATCTCAGACAAGTGCCGATATTTGTTGTCAGGTCATGTGTGTATGTTTCCATCAATGGTTGAACAATGAATACTAATGGCACTATGCACTCAGATAGATAGGCTGTTTTTCACAGAAAGGATGAGTGAGTGAGAGAGAGAGAGAGAGACAGAGGACCAATGGTGTGCCACCCCCTCCTCTCCTTCATTCTTTATCCATTCGTATCTCTGAGTCTGCCAATGGTCATTTATAACCTATTAGAGATCCATAGGGATCTCTGATAGGTTCAACGGTTGGGCGAAAGGATTACACAGCAGCCATTCTCAGTCTGTTGCTGTTGCATATGACATTATTGATTTGATTTATAACAGTGATGAAACACTCACCACATAGAAACATCCCAACCAAGCTACTGTACTAGTACTGTGCTGATTCTGTATACAGTGCATTCAGAAAGTACTCAGACCCCTTGACTTTTTCCACATTTTGTTGTGTTACAGCCTTATTCTAAAATTGATTAAATTCGTTTTTTCTCATCAATCTGTACACAATACCCCATAATGACAAAGCAAAAAAGAATCCCTGAAATATCACTTTACATAAGTATTCAGACCCTTTACTCAGTACTTTGTTGAAGCACCTTTGGCAGCGACGACAGCCTTGAGTCTTCTTGGGTATGACGCAACAAGCTTGGCACACCTGTATTTGGGGAGTTTCTCCCATTCTTCTCTGCAGATCCTCTCAAGGTCTGTCAGGTTGCATTAGAAGCATTGCTGCACAGCTATTTTCAGATCTCTCCTGAGATGTTTGATCGTGTTCAAGTCCGGGCTCTGACTGGGCACTCAAGGACATTCAGAGAGTTGTCCCGAAGCCACTCCTGCATCTTGGCTGTGTGCTTAAGGTCGTTGTCCTGTTGGAAGGTGAACCTTCGCCCCAGTCTAAGGTCCTGAGCGCTCTGGAGCATGTTTTCATCAAGGATCTCTCTGTATATTGCTCTGTTATTCTTTGCCTCGATCCTGACTAGTCTTCCAGTCACTGCTGCTGAAAAACATCCCAACAGCATGATGCTTCCACCACCATGTTTCATCGTAGTGATGGTGGCAGGTTTCCTCCAGACGTGACGCTTGGAATTCAGGCCAAAGAGTTCAATCTTGGTTTCTTCAGACCAGAGAATCTTGTTTCTCATGGTCTGGGAGCCTTTATGTGCCTTTTGGCAAACTCCTAGCGGGCTGTTGTTCCTTTTACTGATGAGTGGCTTCCGTCTGGCCACTAACATAAAGGCCTGATTTGTGGAGTACTGCATAGATGGTTGTCCTTCTGGACGGTTCTCCCATCTCCACAGAGGAACTCTGGAGCTCTGTCAGTGACCATCAGGTTTTTGGTCACCTTGCTGACCAAAGCCCTTCTCCCTCGATTGCTCAGTTTGGCCGTGCGGCCAGATCTAGGAAGAGTCTTGGTGGTTCCAAACTTCTTCCCTTGATGAATGATGGAGGCCACTGTGACAATCCTGTTTCTGAGCTCTACGGACAATACCTTTGACCTCATGACTTTTGCTCTGACATGCACTGTCGACTGTGGAACCTTATATAGTTATTTGTACTCTGATTGAATGACAGGAATCTTTCATATCCATCATATATCCTCTTCGGATCCCTGTGGATATGAAATGGTAAGTTTAGGGGGAGGACAGACATCAATGTTCATTATGAGGAGATACATGACCTTCGAGTGTTTCTAAAAATCCATGCCAGACCAGTAATACGGTGTCTTTGATGTGAATACAGTTTTATGATGAATCCATCCCGTTTCCTGTTTCCCCGTGCCTCTGACAGTACAGCGTGTTCTCTCTCTATGATTTCATCTGAAAGGTGTGAAAGTGGATAGTACCCTATGCTGACGCACGGCAACACCTCGCGTGTGAAACTACCGAAAGTTGTTTTCTAGATAGTATCCTCTCAGAAATCGTATTTTGTCACTCAATGTTTGTGTGTGCCTGTGCTATGTTCTCTCCTTTTCTTAATAGAATTTCTCCACATTTTACCCAACATCTGACCAAATACCTTTCTTTGGCCTTCATGGAAACCTAATATCTTAGCTGTGATCACCGTCAGTCATTGTCATTCTCCAGCTTGTAGGGAAGTGGTTCCTGAACTTTTTCACTATTGTCACGTTTACATTGCCTTCAGAAAGTATTCCTACACATTATATTATTCCACATGTTGTTGTGTTACAGCCTGAATTAAAACTGTATAAAAAATATATATAATCTCACCCATCTACACATAATAATCCATAATGGAAAAGTGAAAACATGTTTTTTTTTTACATTTTTGCTAATTTATTGAAAATGAAATACAGATATATTGAATTTACATAAATATTCACAACCCTGAATCAATACTTTGCAGAAGCACCTTTGACAGTGATTACAGCTGTGAGTCAGCTCCATTTTTTCTTTATGCTGAAAGACTCCCCAGTCCCTAACGATGAAAAGCATACCCATAACATGATGGAGCCATCACTATGCTTGAACATTCGGAGAGTGGTACTCTGTAATTGGATTTGCCCCAAACATAGCTCTTTCTATTCAGGACAAAAAGTTCATTTTTCTCAATTTTTGCAGTATTACTTTCGTGCCATGTTGCAAACAGGATGTTTTGGAATATTTTGTATTCAGTACAGGCTTTCTTCTTTTCACTCTGTCAATTCGGTTAGTAATGTGTAGTAATTACAATGTTGTTGATCCATCCTCAGTGTTTCCTATCATAGCTATTAAACTCTGTAACTGTTTTAAAGACACCATTGGCCTCATGGTGAAATCCCTGTGCAGTTTCCTTCTTCTCCGGCAATGTCACGAATCCCGTTTCCTGAGTCTGTTTTTTGCCTATGTTCTGTCCTGGAGTGTTTTTTCCGGCGTCCTGGAACGCACCCTGTCTGGTTGCCGGGCAATGTAGCCAGTTGGGGTTTCTGATTACCTGCACCTGTATCCCATCAGCTATCTGCACACCTGGTCCTGATCATCATCTCTCCTCTTCATAAGCCCGGACCTGACATCCATTCCCTGCCGGATCGTTAGCCATGAACAGTATGTTGTGCCAGAGTATCAGCCTCAAGTTGGATAGAATTTGTTTTGTTGTTTTTGTTTTGTTGTTTGTTACGTATTGCTTGCCTTAAACTTACCTCTGTTTGTTTTGTCTTCAGTTACTCACCCGGATCATTTACCCCATTCCCGCCTGGTCGTCGTCGGATTCCGCTTCCCCATTGGATACACCTATTTACTCCCATCTACTCACCACTGCTGCCCGCTACGCCACCTGGATATATCTAACCATTCACTTTCACTTGTAAATAAATACTCACCTTCTTCCTACTCTACTTGTCCTGGTCTGCTTCTGGGTTCGATTTTGAAGAAACGTGACAGGCAACTGCTTTAGGAAGGATGCCTGTGTTTTTGTACTGACTGGGTGTATTGATTCACCATCCAAAGTGTAATTAGTACCTTCACCATGCTCTAAAGGATTTTCAATCCCTTCTTTGCGAGGCGTTGGAAAACCTCCCTGGTCTTTGTGGTTGAATCTGTGTTTGAAATGCACTGCTCGACTGAGGGACCTTACAGATAATTTTATGTATTTGGTACAGAGATGAGATAGTCGTAAAAAAAGTATCAACACTATTATTGTACACAGTGAGTCCATGCAACTTATTATGTGACTTGTTAAGCTAAATTTTACTCTTGGACATATTTAGGCTTGCCATAACAAAGGGGTTGAATACTTATTGACCCAATATATTTAAGCCTTTTCAAAAAAAGGGTGTGTTGTCCTGCTGCTGAAATCTGCTCCTGCAGTCATCCCACTCATCAGCAACAGAGCATTGGGGTAGGTGCATGTCTGACATCAATGTGTGTGCAATTACAATTTAAGTTTACATTGCCAAAGCAAGTGAAATAGATAAACAAAAGTGAAATAAACATAATTAACAGTGAACATTACACTCACAAAGGTTCCAAAATAATAAAGATGTGTCATATTATGTCTATGTATGGTGTTGTAATAATGTGCAAATAGTTAAGTACAAAAGGGAAAATAAATAAATACCGTTGAAGTTGGAAGTTTACATACACTTAGGTTGGAGTCATTAAAACTTTTCAACTACTCCACAAATTTCTTATTAACAAACTACAGTTTTGGCAAGTCGGTTAGGACATCAACTTTGTGCATGACACAAGTAATTTTTCCAACAATTGTTTACAGACAGATTATATCACTTATAATTCATTGTATCACAATTCCAGTGGGTCAGAAGTTTACATACACTAAGTTGACAGTGCCTTTAAACAGCTTGGAAAATTCCAGAAAATGATGTCATGGCTTTAGAAGGTTCTGATAGGCTAATTGACATAATTTGAGTCAATAAGTGTACCTGTGGATGTATTTCAAGGCCTACCTTCAAACGCAGTGCCTCTTTGCTTGACATCATGTGAAAATCGAAATAAATCAGCCAAGACCTCGGAAAAAAAATAGTAGACCTCCACAAGTCTGGTTCATCCTTGGAAGCAATTTCCAAACACCTGAAGGTACCACATTCATCTGTACAAACAATAGTACGCAAGTATAAACACCATGGGACCACGCAGCCGTCATACCGCTCAGGAAGGAGACGCGTTCTGTCTCCTAGAGATGAACGTACTTTGGTGCGAAAAGTGCAAATCAATCCCAGGACAACAGCACAGGATCTTGTGAAGATGCTGGAGGAAACAGGTACAAAAGTATCTATATCCACAGTAAAACGAGTCCTATATCAACATGACTTGAAATGCCGCTCAGCAAGGAAGAAGCCACTGCTCCAAAACCATCATTAAAAAGCCAGACTACAGTTTGCAACTGCACATGGGGACAAAGATCGTACTTTTTGGAGAAATGTCCTCGAATCTGATGAAACAAAATAGAACTGTTTGACCATAATGACCATCGTTATGTTTGGAGGAAAAAAGGGGAGGCTTGCAAGCCGAAGAACACCATCCCAACCGTGAAGCACAGGGGTGGCAGCATCATGTTGTGGGGGTGCTTTGCTGCAGGTGATGCTGGTGCACTTCACAAAATAGATGACATCATGAGGGAGGGAAATTATGTGAATATATTGAAGCTCTCAAGACATCAGTCGGGAAGTTAAAGCTTGGTCGCAAATGGACAATGACCCCAAGCATACTTCCAAAGTTGTGGCAAAATGGCTTAAGGACAACAAAGTCAAGGTATTGGAGTGGCCATCACAAAGCCCTGACCTCAATCCTATAGAAAATTTGTGGGCAGAACTGAAAAAGAATGTGCTAGCAAGGAGGCCTACAAACCTGACTCATTTACACCAGCTCTGTCAGGAGGAATGGGCCAAAATCCATCCAACTTATTGTGGGAAGCTTGTGGAAGGCTACACGAAACGTTTGACCCAAGTTAAACAATTTAAAGGCAATGCTACCAAATACTAATTGAGTGTATGTAAACTTCTGACCCACTGACCCAATGTGATGAAATAAGTAAAATCTGAAAAAAATCATTCTCTACTATTATTCTGACATTTCACATTCTTAAAATATTGGTGATCCTAACTGATTGGTGATTGGTGATCCTAATTGAATTAAGACAGGGAATTTTTACTAGGACTAAATGTCAGGAATTGTGAAAAACTGAGTTTAAATGTAGTTGGCTAAGGTGTATGTAAACTTCCGACTTCAACTGTATAATTTAATATGGTCAATGTAATTAATTAAACATACTGTTGACACGTAGGCTATGGTGTAATGGAATGTTTTGCCTCGTGTGGTAGGCTTTGTGGGTTTTGAGACTCTTATGTAGGAGTCATAACCGGCCTTAAAATAACGCAATATATGTCACAACAGGTCTAAATATGTGTCATGACAATGTTATGACCATATTACAGTTAATGACAAGTTATGTCAGCGGTTATGACATATTATGATGTGTTGTGACACTGAGTGTCAAGTAAAGTGTTACCATTCATTCTACTATTACAACTTTCAAGAGTGGGATCAAAATTACAGCTTGGACAGCTTCAGGCGAGTACTATCCCAGACATTCCGGTGGTTACCCCTCTAAACACTGGGTTCATACCCTGTCCCACCCCCTCCTCAGGACAGTTATAATACCTAGTCACAGTGTCATACGACTGTTATACAAACACACAGCTACTAGGACTGGACAGACTGACTCCCTGAGCCCCCCCCCCCCCCCAGCAGTTGGCTCGGTCTGGCCATATAACCTACTGCTGGAGGGAGAGGGATGGAGAGGAGGAGGGAGGGAGCAGCAGCTGTATTTACCCTGAACACCGCAGTAGACAATGTGACAGGGTGGTTACGTGAGCCATAGTAATGTGTTCCACTGAATTACAGTCAGGGGAAACCAGGGAGAGAGGAGAGGTCACTCAGAGAAGAAGGGGAGAGGAGACTAAAGAATAACAGCAGTATGGCTGCTCTGATGCCCGGGTTTTCAGGATACTGTTCTCCAGCTATTATGGCAAATAGATTACTGTGCACCAACAGTGACCTCTTGACGATTATTGTCACAACACCTGAACACCATACTTTATACATTACTTTATTAATGACCTTATAATTTGCTAGTGTCCTTTGCACAGTGTCCTTTGCAGTGACATGCTATATATGACACATTTACCGTAAAGAGCTTACATTATGCTATGATGTATTATGACAGCATTCCTACAGTATTCTTGAAAGGCACCGTGCCCTTTCATCATCTGTATAGCGTAGTGATTCAGCATATAGCAGGGTTGGGTTCTAAAGTGCAGAGTGATCTGATAAAGGACAGGAATGCCAGGTAAGGTCCATTAGGGTGGATGTGTTATGCTGCATATCCTGTCTTTGACACACTGGCTCTGCTCTACTCTACTCTGGCACCAAGGCTGGCTGCTGTTGATTTCCAGAGGTAGAACAACTCCTCTCAGAGAGTGAGAGAGAGCCAGCAGCTTCTCTCCTCTTCTCCTTTTTCCTCTCGTCTCCTCTCTTCTCTTCACTGCCTTGTACCCCAGAGAACTCCCTCCAACAGGCCGGGTATCCCACCTCTTCAAAGGCTGTTAATTGCATTGTTAAAAATGTGTGGGATGACTCATCTGTCCAGGGGACCACACCTCTCTTGTCTCCTGTCATGTCCTGACCAGGCCTGTCCATCGGGCCCCTGGGAGCCGCCGTGCTCTGGCTGGTGCATGGCCCTGTTCACTGCAGACTGTACTGTACCTACCTTGACTAACAAGAGGCCTTGTCCTGTCACACAACTGTTGGCAGGAGGGGAGGGATGGGAGACCTTTGAGATTCAATCCACATTAGAGTATACAGTATACAGAGTCCTGAAATGTGGAAGTGGAATCCCTGCATAGCGCACAGAGCACTGTAAGTATAGTGCTCTTCCAGTGACATATTTACCATATTTGGGGAGTCTATAGAGCAAGACTACAAAATGGAAAGGAAGAATACTGCCCAATGGGCACACCACGCCATTTAAACTTGGATAATTGGGTAATACATTATATATACAAAAGCATTTGAACACCCCTTCAAATAAGTGGATTCGGCTTATTTCAACCCCACCCTTTGCTGACAGGTGTATAAAATCGAGCACACAGGCATGCAATCTCCAAAGACAAACATTGGCATTAGAATCGCCTTACTGAAGAGCTCAGTGACTTTCAACGTGGCACCATCATAGGTTGTCACCTTTCCAACAAGTCAGTTTGTCAAATTTCTGCCCTGCTAGAGCTACCCCAGTCAACTGTAAGTGCTGTTATTGTGAAGTGGAAACATCTAGGAGCAACAACAGCTCAGCCGCGTAGTGGTAGGCCACACAAGCTCACAGAACGGGACTGAGTGCTGAAGCTCATAGCACGTAAAAATTGTCTGTCCTCGGAAGCAACACTCACAACCAAGTCCAAACTGCCTCTGGAAGCAACGTCAGCACAATAACTGTTCGTCGGGAGCATCATGAAATAGGTTTCCATGGCCGAGCAGCAATGCCAAGAGGCTGGAGTGGTGTAAAGCTTCCCGCCGTTGGACTCTGGAGCAGTGGAAATGCGTTCTCTGGAGTGATGAATCACACTTAACCATCTGGTAGAATCTGGGTTTGGCAGATGCCAGGAGAACGCTACCTGCCCCAATGAACGGTGCCAACTGTCAAGTTTGGTGGAGGAGGAATAATGGTCTGGGGCAATTTTTTATGGTTTGGGCTAGGCCACTTAGTTCCAGTGAAGGGAAATCTTAACATTACAGCATACAATGACATTATCAACGATTCTTTGTGGCAACAAAGTTTGGGGAAGGCCCGTTCCTGTTTCAGCATGACATGCCCCCATGCACAAAGCGAGGTCCATACAGAAATGGTTTGTCAAGATCGGTGTGGTAGAACTTGACTGGCCTGCACAGAGCCCTGACCTCAACCCCATCGAACACCTTTGGGATGAATTGGAACTCCGACTGCGAGCCTGACCTAATCTCTCAACATCAGTGCCTGACCTCGATATAAACTATTGTGGCTTAATGGAAGCAAGTCCCCGCACCAATGTTCTAACATCTAGTGTAATGTCTTCCCAGAAGAGTGGAGGCTGTTATAGAAGCAAAGGGGGGACCAACTCCATATTAATGCCCATAATTTTGGAATGAAATGTTCGACGAGCATACTTTCGGTCAAGTAGTGCATTTGGTTGAGACTTTGATCAATAAGACTACAACCTATATTCACCCACTCAAAAATACAGCCAAAAGTTAGTTGAATTTCCAATGTGGTATCACTATGCTTCCAACCATCTAAAAGTACAACCAAAATTAAATGGAAAAACTATTTTTTTTTACAGATTGCTTGTTTAGTTTTCATACAAATGTCTATCACTGCACTTTCAATCCTTTAAAAGCACAGCTAAGTTCAAATGGGAATACAACATCAGATGTTTTGTTTATTCATACAACAGATGAATATGTTATCACTATGCTTAATCTAATAGAAGAACCAAATGACTTGGATGGATTTCAGTTGAGATTACATTATAAGTGCAATGTGCAGGTGATTAATGCTGTTCGAGATTCTGCACATATTATTACAGGAATTGTGAAGATCTCCACAGACCTGTAACCACCTAGGCATGCTCTCTTGAACATGCACACTTTATATGGTTTCACAAGACATTTAGAGTTACAGTAACCTCGAAATGTGGCCATGGATGTGTTACTAATTTTAAAATAGAATGTTACATTAGTTTGTAAAATAGCCTTAACTTTAGGCTTTTTACTGTATTACAAAAGTAATATTGAAGTGTGTTTGGTTGACAATGCAACCAAATATCAACAATTAAAGGAGATGTAACTACTGCTTGGATAGTTCCATCTGAGACACTGGCTTAATCCCATTCTTAAATTTGTATTTTAGGTTGAGTTGGAAACATGAATCCAACATATAAATTGTTAACTTGTCGACAAGTAAATAAGCTGTTGTACCCTATTGTACCCTCCATGTAGAACCCTCCACAGAGGGTTCTACATGGAACAAAAAAGGGTTCTCCTATAGGGACAGCCAAAGAACCCTTTTGCTAAGTGTTTTTTTTGTATTGTCTATTGTTAGTTGATTTCTGAGTTAAATTGAAACTATAGCTGTTGATGACTTTACAAATTATATATGAGTGATAAAGTATGGCCACATTTCATTCGCTCTGGTAAACCTACCCTTAGGAATGACTTTACTAGAAACAGGGAATCTATTTAGTTTTTAAGTGGAGATCTCTCAATAATCATTCTCACTATAGCACATTGGTAATAGTCAGTGACAAATATCATATCTAAGCTGGGCTTGGTTAAATCCCTGGATGGAAGACCAAATGGATAGCTGTAGATAGATCAATTCTCCAGTAGGAGGTGCTGCCCGGTCTATCATTTTTGTCTGGTAATGGATATAACGTTGAAACATCTGACATTGTTCTAAAGGTACAAATTTTACATATTTTATTCAAGATTTGTCTATGTTGAAATTTGGTTACCATGATGACATAATCCTGTGGTTGAAATTTCACCCTCAAACAACTATTTTCAAATCCAAGGTTTTTTTCCACGTAGATTCCATAATACATTTACAAATTACATTGGTGATAACTGATGACTTCCATGCTCTTTGTACAGTATTCCTCTCGGGGTAGAACATCAGGCTACACTTCTTCAGGTTGTGCTTTCTA
The DNA here is from genome assembly GCF_057628025.1 of Oncorhynchus mykiss. Lineage (NCBI taxonomy): Eukaryota > Metazoa > Chordata > Actinopteri > Salmoniformes > Salmonidae > Oncorhynchus > Oncorhynchus mykiss. The sequence continues at coordinate 24,176,479 of NC_143022.1, forward strand.
TAAGAGGACGCATCAAACCCCCACTGGGCCCTGTTCACACGCTGAGTCTGTGGCTGACATGACTGCCTCCAAAATATATTTCTTCCACGTGGTGTGAGGCTTGAAACAACTCCCCCATTCCCTCCCTCCCTCCTCCCTTCTGCCCACTTCACATCTCCCCTCTCACGCTCTTTCACCAGTGAACATGGTTTACATAACATGATTCTCACTCACGAGAAAATGGAAACAGCAATGCAAACAATGACAACAAACAAAGTGTCCTACTTTGAAAGGCAGTGCAGCAAAGAGTGACTAAACCCTGTGCTCAGATTCATTCTTCTGTGTGCTGTTGACGTGTGAACACTGTTCTCCCCTGGCATGCTGTTCCTCTACTCAGATGTGTACTTGAAGATAATCTCTCAAGGATTAGCAAAAATGAAAGAGTTTTATATTGTACTTTGTTGTGTGTGAGTGTGCGTGCATGGGATTGTGCGCATGCGAGTGTGTGCATGCATGTGTGTGAGAGAGAGCGTGTATATGCATGTTTGTGAGAGAGAGCGTGTGTAAGACAGAGTGTGAGCTTGTGCGGCTGTGGCATCCAGCACAAGCTTTGTTGTTTCAGCACTGCTCTGGGAGGTCACCTCTGATTTCACAGCTTCATTTCACGCATAGTTCCTTCCCACACTTGGCACGTTTACTGCCAGACAGACAGACAGATGACATTACCCCAGAGTAATGCCCAGACAGAGATCCTGGGCTGTCGATCCCTGGGCTTACCTATACCCGGCAGCTCCAGACTCCTGTTATGTAAATTTGACAATCTTAAGGAGCCAGGCTTCCCATTAAACCTGGGTGGAGCGTGTCACAGCATGTTTCTGTGGAAATGCTATGTTCGCTCCTACATTCCCCTCTCTCAAGCTGTCATTACACAGTAGGCTATACAGTAAGTAATGTTGAGAATTTTCTCAGCAGGTTTACATAAAATGATTCACTTAACCGTAACAAATTATGAAAGAAAATATAAAATATGAAATGATCCACTGAACATGTAGCAATGTAACTATACTGTTATATGGGATTAGATTAGGAGAGAGCAAAGAAATACATCACTTTTTGAAGATCACAGTAGTATCGGCGATAAGTAAAGTTCAGGCAAGGGAGACGCTGATGACTCGCCAGTTTCTCATTAACTCATTTGGATATGACCACTGACTAAGGTAAGTTCCAACAGAAACCCTCCCATGTAAACAGTCCTGGTGTGTCCTGAGGTCAGGTTGCCTGTATTGTAGTGGTGTAGAGGGGGATGGTCCTGTAGAAAGTAGTGAGCTCAGTCCCAGCAGCAGCAGCGATCAGGTCTTATTTATTACACTGGCCTCTGAGTTATAGTGGAGCAATATCTGAATAAGGAAGTGTTGCCACCATCAATCTGTGTATTTGTGTAAACACAGAGACTCCGTGTACAGCTTCTGCAACTAGAGCACTGTCTATGAATTTGAAGGGGTTCTATTTCAAGTCTGTATGTAGGCAGCAGCCTCTCTTTGTTAGTGATGGCTGTTAACAGTCTGATGACCTTGAGATAGAAGCTGTTTTTGGTTCCCAGCTTCGATGCACCTGTACTGACTTCACCTTCTGGATGGTAGCGGGGTGACCAGACAGTGGCTTGGTTGGTTGTTGTCCTTGATGATCTTTTTGGCCTTCCTGTGACATTGGGTGCTGTAGGTGTCCTATAGTTTGGCCACGGTGATGCGAGAGCCCTGCGGTTGTGGGCGCTGCAATTGCCATACCAGGCGGTAATATAGCCCGACAAGATGCTCTCAATTTTGCATCTGTAAAAGTTTGTCAGGGTTTTAGGGGACAAGACACATTTCTTCAGTCTCCTGAGGTTGAAGAGGCGCTGTTGCGCCTTTTTCACCACACTGTCTGTGTGAGGTGAACCATTTCAGTTTGTCCGAGATGAGCCGAGGTACTTATAACTTTCCACCTTCTTCACTGCTGTCCAGTCAATGTGGATAGGGGAGTGCTCCCTCTGCTGTTTTCTGAAGTCCACGATCATCTCCTTTGATTTGTTGATGTTAAGTGAGAGGTTGTTTTCCTGACACCACATTCCGAGAACCCTCACCTCCTCCCTGTAGGCTGTCTTGTCGTTGTTGGTACTCACGTCAACCATGGAGAAGGAGAGGGAGGAAACACAGCCCTTAGTAGTTGGCCATGTTGGTGGCACTGCATTATCCTCAAAGCGGGCAAGGAAGATGTTTAGTTTATTTGGAAGTAAGACGTCAGTGTCTGTGACGTGGCTGGTTTTCCCTTTGTAATCCGTGATTGCCTGTAGACCCTGCCACATACGTCTTGTGTCTGAGCCGTTGAATTGCGACTCCACTTTGTCCCAATACCGACATTTCGCCCTGTTTGATTGCCTTGTGGACAGAAAAACTACACTTTTTGTATTCAGCCATATTCTCAGTCATGGTTAAATGCGATGGTTCGCACTTTCAGTTTTGCGCGAATGCTGCCATCTATCCTGTCACGTCCTGACCTTAGTTCCTTTTTTATGTCTCTATTTTAGTTTGGTCAGGGCGTGAGTTGGGGTGGGCATTCTATGTTTTTGTTCTATGTGTTATAGTTCTATGTGTTTGGCCTGGTATGGTTCCCAATTAGAGGCAGCTGTCAATCGTTGTATCTGATTGAGAACAATACTTAGGCAGCCTGTTTTCCCACTATGGTTTGTGGGTAGTTGTTTTCTGTGTCTTCACCATACAGAACTGTTTCGATTTTCGTTGTTTCACGTTTGTTATTTTGTGTTCAGTTGTAATACATTTAACATGGACACGTACCACGTTGCATATTGGTCTGATCCTTCCTATTCCTGTTCCGCAGATGAAGAAGATCGTTACATATCCACGGTTTCTGGTTAGGGTAGGTTTTAATAGTCACTAAGGGTAGGCACATTTTGGAGTGGCCTTTTACTGTTCCCAGCACAAGGTGCATCTGTCTAATGATCATGCTGTTTAATCAGATTCCTGATATGCCACACCTGTCAGGTGGATTAATTATCGTGGCAAAGGAGAAATTCTCACTAACATTTCAGAGAAATCAGCTTTTTGTGTGTTTGGAACATTTTGGGATCTATTATTTCAGCTCATGAAACATGGGACCAACACTTTACATTTGTTGTTCAGTATATATAGATTGTAAACATTAGTGGGGCATACTGGGCCGAGTATCAAACCTTGGGGAACCCCTTTATGTAACTAAAGGAACTCAGATTTTACCCCATCTACCTTGATGGCCTGAGTTCTGTCATTGAGATAATTATGAAACCATCGGCAAGCATCAGTACCCAACCCTATTGAGAATAGCTTATTCAACAGAAAAACATGGACTACAGTATCAAAAGATTTTAACAAGCTACAAAATTGCCAGCACAATTCATCATCTAAGGCATTTGCAATTTAATTTGGTGCTTAACTGGCTGGCCAAGACCGGTATGACTACCATTTCTTTCAAATAGGAAACCAGGAATAGGAAATATGAAGCCAAACAGGAAGCCAGAGATAAAATGCTGATTAAAAGCATCGCAGATCTTAACTTTTTCAGTAATGATGGAGTCTAAAACTACTTGCTTAGGCAGGGAAGTAGAGGAATTACCAAGCTTCAGTGAATTAACAGTTTTCCAGAATTTAGAGGGATCACTAACAGAGTTTTTTTTGGGGGGGGGGGGTTCTGTGGTTCGTATTGACCAGCAGGGATGTTCCTGTCCCACCGCGCACTAGCGACTTCTGTGGCGGGCCTGGCACAATACACGCTGACATGGTTGCCAGGTGTACAGTGTTTCCTGCGGCTGGCTTCCAAGTTAAGAGGGCATTGTGTCAAGAAGTGCAGCTTGGCTGGGTTGTGTTTCAGAGGATGCATAGCTCTTGACCTGTAACTACCAATTGGATAACACGAAATTGGGGAGAAAAAGGGATAACAAAAATAATAAAACCTCTCGAGCCAGCTAAGGCATCCCTGGTTTCTTCGGCAGTGGCACACGGACCTGACTTCACCAACCAAAACAAAAAACAACAAAAAACTCACTGATGCTTCCAATATTGGTGTCAGCATTCTGTGAGGACAGACACTGGGAGAGGGGAAGCAAGTACATGGACTGAATATTTTATAAATAACAGACATGAAACAAAACACGGACAGCGCCTGGACAAGGGAAACATAACGACATTAATGCTGACATGGGGATCAAATTGAGGAATAGACATATAAAGGAGGCAATCAACAAAGTGATGGAGTCCAGGTGAGTTCAATGAAATGCTGATGTGCGTAACGATGGTGACAGGTGTGCGTAATGATGGGCAGCCTGGCACCCTCGAGTGCCAGAGAGGGGGAGGGATAACAGGCGTGACAAATATGGCATTTCTACCCTATTTTCAGCTCAAATTGTCAGGATTTGCCCAGGATTGTTCAGGTTTTGGTCACTAGATGCCCCCATTGTGCTTTTTTGAACCTTTTGTTTTTCCCTTGTTCTAGTTATTAGTTGCACCTGTGCCTCATTTCCCTTGAATGTATTTAAACCCTTAGTGTTCCTCAGTTCTTTGCTCTGTGTTTGTATGTTAGCACCCAGCCATGCTGTGAACTTTTGTTTCGCTAGTTGGATTTTCTTGAGGTACTCTGGTTTTGTTCTTGTTTATTTTTGATTATTCTTTTGAGGTTTGTTTTTTCCCTGCTGTTACCACTTTGTGGATTTTCCTTGTGTCTTGGAGGATATACATTTTTTCTCTTGGAATTACTTCTGACGTTGTGGATTTATATTTTTGCCTGAAGGTTTTTTTTCTTTATTAAATCACCGTCTCTAGTACTGCTGTGTCTGCCTCATCTTCTGGGTTCTGCCGACTATTAGTGGCTCAGTTTACTAAGTGACTGTTTCTCACATCAGAGACCCGAGTTCGTAACCAGGTCCTGACACAAATCAATAATAAAATGTAAATCCTCCAACGGTATTGATGTGGGATCTAAAAGTGTGATAGACAGCAAACTGAGGGGTGTTGCTTATGGGAAAAAAAAAGTTTACCGCCTTATACAAGCTGGTTGGCATCTTCTCCTCAAACAACAACATCCCTGCTCAGTTATGTTGGGAACAGGACTTGGGTGTATCTCTCACTGCAGTACAGTGGGATGCAACATGGAAAAGCACAAAATCGAGGTTGGTACACTAATGCATCTGTTATGGAAATGTCCAGCCGTCAAAAGACTTTGGACTGAGGTAGGTGGTATGTTGAATTTTGAATGTACAGTATGTTAGTATGTAGGGTGGACAATATCTAACCTAGAACCACACAACATACAGTATCATTGCATTGGCCTTCCATTCAGTCAAAACAACAAATGGAAAAACCTAAGCCTGTAACAAATAGGAACATCCATTAAGTCATCCAGAAACATCATACTAATTCAATTTCCCAGGGAAGGGGGAGACCCTTTCGTGGAGGGATCCCTGCAGAACACTGGCCAGTCGTTTATGGAGAGACGACATGGCGGCAACACACCCATCAGGTTAGAGCGGCGTCCAGCTACTGGAGTAGAAGAGAAAGTATGTGGATGTTTTATTTTGTTATATTTAACTTTTATTTACTTAGGCAAGTCAGGTGATGTGGATTCCCCAGTAGCTTGTGTAAGTTCACTACTCTTAGCAAACAAGTAGTCACTTCACCTCTGCGAGCAAACAGTTGCTACATTGAAAGTCCGGGGGGACCACGTTATCTGGGAATAAAACAAAATATCACAGCTCCTGCAGCATTGAAACGGTTTGTTAGCGACCTCCATTTCAAACTTTAGGCTAACTGTGCTTCTGAGTCTCTTTTCTTGACAGGATTTTACAAAAATACAACATGCATGTCAATCTCTCATGACTCAAAGTGGAGGAGAGATTGACTGCATCACTACTTGTCTTTGTCAGAGGTATTGAAAGTACCAAACTGTCTGTTTCAATCAGTTAAAACACAGCACAGACACCCATACACACCCCACTGAAACAAGACATGCTACCAGTGGTCTCTTTACAGTCCCCAAGTCCAGAACAGAGGCTAAGAAATGCACAGTACTATATATAGCAATGACTACATGGAACTCTCTCCCACCTCAGGTAACTCAAGCTAGCAATAAAATCTGATTTAAAAAAACAGATAAAACAACAACTCACAGCACAATGAGAGAGAGACACATACACATTTTTAGTAATGTAATAATGGAGCAATGTACATATGATGCACAATGTTTGTATGATGTAATGTTTTATTTCTGACCCTGGGAAGAGTAGCTGCTGCCTTGGCAACAGCTAATGGGGATCTTAATAAAATACTAAATGTTATTATATTTATAAAAGTTATTACATGAATTAACCAGTGTTACTACATACACCATTATTACAGGGACTAATTAATACATTGAGCTTAAATTGAATAAATTCAACTAGAGACCTGGCTCAGCTCACATGTTGTTAATTCTCATGGCTGCTATACATGATTTATAATAGGGGAGGGCAACATGCAACAGTTGTGTCCTGGATGGAATATTTGATTGTCTTTATGATGTTTGGTTCTGAGTTCCAGCTCAAGCTTAAAGTCCATGTATTGTTGAAAGAGATTCAGTGTTGGGGAAGCTATTCTGAAAATATAGTTTTCCAAGGTACCAATTACTTCACACTGGAAGAATTCAGCTACACTAAATCTACCCTTCAGAAAAATATAGTTTATTAACTAAAGATACATTGAAAAAGTAGTTATCTACATCCAAACTACTTTATGAAAAATGATCATATGCAAATCTAAAATGTCATATAATACAAATAGCAAAAACAGATCGCTCTCGAGTCCCTTGTTAACAGGATGTGTTGTTGAGTCTATTAAACACAAACCTGTTTCAAGTGAAAATGAGGCAGGTATTATGCTAACAAAGAAAGGAAATTCTTGCCTACAATTTTAGAAGAAAAACAAAAAACCTAAAAGGGTTCTTTGGCTGTCCCCATAGGAGAACCGTGAAGAACCCTTTCGGAACCCTTTTTTCTAAGAATGTAGACCCATCTTTACTTTTTGCAAAAAAGTAATTTATTAGTAATTCCAGTGGTTTTCTACACCGCTACATGGCAAAATAGTAATTAACTACTGAAAACACGAACTATATTTGAATTGAGTTAAACTACCACCAATATACTTTCCCCAGAATTTGTGAGCCATTGTGAATGCGGAAGCTTGCAAATTTACAACACAACACTATCTATGTTGTAGCCTACTGTTCAGTGTAGGGTTTGTTGTAATTGTAGTTTTGTCCTCAACTGTTCCTGTTTGTATGCTCTATCCCAGTGGTGCAGTCAGGCCAGTCCTAGTCTGCTGCTCTCTGCTCCACAATGACAACACCAACCACCCCTTACACACAATACTGCTGCAGCCAATCCTCAGCTTGACGTTTAACCTCTCAACTCCCAGGAGTCTGTGTATCCAAGGCACTCACTGAGAGAAGGTCAATAGACTTTCTGCAGAACATGTCTGCATACTAAGCAGTGAGTGCAGCAGACCACTGTCAATCCCATCGCTGGGGAGTGAGATTCGCTGTTCAAAGTGTTTATTTAGTTTTACACAGACTTATAGGGCTAATGGAATTTATTGATTTCACATGTCTCTCTTAATCAGTGGTAAATAAAATATGAGATTGTGGAGTATCTGACAAGCCCTGATCTATGTTTGGCATTAGAGGGAGGAGTGAGTGTGTGAAAGGCTCCCTGTCTTCTTAATGTACACTGACCAAAAATATAAACGCAACATGGAACAAAGATTTTACTGAGTTACATTTCATCTAAGGAAATCAGTCAATTGAAATAAATAAATAAAGCCCTAATCTATAGATTTTGCATGCCTGGGAATACAGATACGCTTCTGTTGGTCACAGATACCTTTAAAAAAAAAGAAGAAGTTTGCATCATGCAGTGCATCTCTTTCGCATAGAGTTGATCAGGCTGTTGATTGTGGCCTGTGGAATGTTGTCCAATTCCTCTTCAATGGCTGTTCGAAGTTGCTGGATATTGACGGAAACTGTGACATGCTGTCGTACACGTTGATCCAGAGCATCCCAAACGTGCTCAATGGGTGACATTTCTGGTGAGTACGCAGACCATGAAGGAACTCTGACATTTTCCGCTTCCAGGAATTGTGTATATATTTGTATTCATCTTAAATTATTATCTCACCGGCATGCATTGTTTCTCCACTCAATTGTGTATGTTCATGACATTTCTGGGAAGCTGCCAAACTAGGTTATTATCCTGACTGTACGTACATTATAGCCCACAGTATAGTGGTCATCAACAGTGTGGCTCACAGTATATGTCAGATCCTTGTACTTGTACATTTACAGTAGGGCAATTGAGAGATACTGCCTGAAAAATCGTGTAAACGTTCTTTACGAGCCATAATGATGAACAAAATGTAAACTTTCTCTAACGGTTGCCTGTGTGGCTTGTCTTTCAGTTGCTCTAAATTTTGGACAAAATATCCACAGGAAAGTATTGCTTAACCAACTTTTTAGGGAGCTGGTAGGTATGGTTTGATTAGGCACCAAGGTAAAGTTTGTTTTATATTGGATATTTGGTTTTCACTCATCTATAGCTATTGAACCAAGCATTCCATGAACAATGGGTTGGCAGGTAGCCTAGTGGTTAGAGCGTTGGACTTGTAACTGAAAGGTTACAAGATCAAATCCCCAAGCTGACAAAGTAAAAATGTGTTGTTCTGAAGAAGGCAGTTTACCCATTGTTCCTAGGCTGTCATTTAAAAGAAAATAACTGTTCTAAACTTCTTGCCCAGTTAAATAAAGGTAAAAAAATCAGGAGAGGATGAAGAACAACATTATTTTTTAATTTTTTGGTACATTTAAATCCTAATAAAACATTTAAAAAATGTGTTGCTTGTTCTCCATCCTACTCTGATATGCCTACCAGCTCTCTAAAAAGTCAGGTAAACAATACTTACCTGTGGATATTTTGTAAAAAATGTAGAGCAGCTGAAGGACGAACCGCACAGACAACCGGTATGTGCGGTTTGTAATTTAATTCAACATTCTGGCTTGTAAGGAACATTTACATGATTTTGCAGGCAGTATATACAGTTGAAGTCAGAAGTTTACATAAACCTAAGCCAACTACATTTAAACTCAGTTTCACAATTTCTGACATTTAATCCTAGTAGAAATTCCCTGTCTTAGGTCAGTTAGGATCACCACTTTATTTTTAGAATGTGAAATGTTAAATAATTCTCTCTACTATTATTCTATTTCAGCTTTTATTTCTTTCATCACATTCCCAGTGGGTCAGAATATTACATACACTCAGTTAGTATTTGGTAGCATTGCCTTTAAAATTGTTTAACTTGGGTCAAACGTTTTAGGTAGCCTTCCACAAGCTTCCCACAATAAGTTGGGTGAATTTTGGCCCATTCCTCTTGACAGAGCTGGTGGAACGGAGTCAGGTTTGTAGGCCTCCTTGCTCGCACACGCTTTTTCAGTTTTGCCCACACGTTTTCTATTGGATTGAGGTCAGGGCTATGTGATGGCCACTCCAATACCTTGACTTTGCTGTCCTTAAGCCATTTTGCCACAACTTTGGAAGTATGCTTGGGGTCATTGTCCATTTGGAAGACCCATTTGCGACCAAGCTTTAACTTCTCTGACTGATGTCCTGAGATGTTGCTTCAATATATCCACAAATTCCCATCCTCATGAAGCCATCTATTTTGTGAAGTCCCTCCTGCAGCAAAGCACCCCCACAACATGATGCTGCCACCCCATTGCTGGATGGATGGTGTTCTTTGACTTGCAAGCCTTTCCCCCTTTCCTCCAAACATAACGACGGTCCTTATGGCCAAACAGTTCTATTGTCTCCATGTGCAGTTGCGAACTGTAGTCTGGCTTTTTAATGGCGATTTTGGAGCTGTGGCTTCTTCCTTGCCGAGTGGCCTTTCAGGTTATGTTGACATATGACTCGTTTTGGATACTCTGTGGATATAGATACTTCTGTACCTGTTTCCTCCCAGCATCTTCACAAGGTCCTTTGCTGTTGTTCTGGGATTGATTTGCACTTTTCGCACTGAAGTACGTTCATCTCTAGGAGACAGAACACATCTCCTTCCTGAGCGGTATGACGGCTGCGTGGTCCCATGGTGTTTAAACTTGAGTACTTGTTTGTACAGATGAACGTTGTACCTTCAGGCGTTTGGAAACTGCTCCCAAGGATTAACCAGACCTGTGGAGGTCTACAATTTCTTCTCTGAGGTCTTGGCTGATTTATCTTGATTTTCCCAACGATGTCAAGCAAAGAGGCACTGAGTTTGAAGGTAGGCCTTGAAATACATTCACAGGTACACCTCCAATTGACTCAAATTATGTCAATTAGCCTATCTGAAGCTTCTAAAACCATGACATCATTTTCTGGAATTTTCCAAGCTGTTTAAAGGCACAGTCAACTTAATGAATTGTGATACAGTGAATTATAAGTGAAATAATCTGTCTGTAAACAATTGTTGGAGCAATGACTTGTGTCGTGTACAAAGTACATGCCCTAACCGACCTGCCAAAACCATAGTTTGTTAACAAGAAATCTGTGGAGTGGTTGAAAAACGAATTTTGATGACTCCAACCTAAGTGTATATATACTTCCGACTTCAACTGTACCAATGAATTGTGTATTACAGTCTGATTAATCAGACTAGTTGACACCCAGAGTTCTAAAGCTGGGATTGTTCATGTTCAAGTCTTATGAACAGAATTCTTTCAGAAGAGATTTACAAGCTGTCAAACAAAGTTCTCCTATGCCAATTATCTAAAATGGATTCATGGTAACACTAAAGGACAGGATTGACATGAATGAATGTACCCAGATAATTGCACCTTGTTGGATAAGACATATTTATTGCTAGCAGTAGCTCAACTCAAATCAAAGTGTATTGGTCAAATACACATGGTTAGTGGATGTTAATGTGAGTGTAGCGAAATGTTTGTGCTTCTAGTTCCGACAGTGCAATAATATCTAACAAGTAATCTAACAATTCCCCAACAACTACCTAATACACACACATCTAAAGAGGTGAATGAGAATATGTACATATAAATATATGGATGAGCGATGTCCGAGTGGCATAGGAAAGGTGCAATAGATGGTATAATGGTATACTGTATGTACAGTACATGTTATACATTATGTACATATGATATGAGCAATGTAAGAAAGGCAAACATGAATGTAGCATTATTTAAAGAGGCATTAGTTAAAGTGACAAGTGATCCATTCATTAAAGTGGCCAGTGGTTGGGTCTCAATGTAGGCAGCAGCCTCTCTGAGTTAGTGATGGCTGTTTAGCAGTCTGATGGCCTTGAGATAGAAGCTGTTTTTCAGTCTCTCGGTCCCAGCTTTGATGCACCTGTACTGACCTCGCCTTCTGGATGGTAGAGGTGTGAACAGGCAGTGGCTCGTGTGGTTGTTGTCCTTTTTGGCCTTCCTGTGACATCGGGTGCTGTATGTGTCATGGAGGGCAGGTAGTTTGCCCCTGGTGATGCATTGTGCAGTCTGCACCACCCTCTGGAGAGCCTTGCGGTTGAGGGTGGTGCAGTTTCCGTACCAGGCTGTGATACAGCCCGACAGGATGCTCTTGATTGTGCATCTGTAAAAGTTTGTCAGGGTTTTGGGTGAAAAGCCCAATTTCTTCAGCCTCCTGAGGTTGAAGAGGCACTGTTGCACCTTCTTCACCACACTGTCTGTGTGAAGGACCATTTCAGTTTGTCTGTGATGTGTACGCCGAGGAATTTAAAACTTTCGTCCTTCTCCACTGCTGTCTCATCGATGTGGATAGGGGAGTGCTCCCTCTACTGTTTCCTGAAGTTCACATGCATTTCTTTTATTTTTTTAACAATGACTGAGAGGTTATTTTCCTGACACCAAACACTGAGTGCCCTCACCTCCTCCCTGTAGGCTGTTTCTTGTTGTTGGTAATCAAGCCCACTGCTGTTGTGTTGTCTGCAAACTTGATGATTGACTTAGAGGCTTGCATAGCCACGCAGTCGTGGGTGAACAGGGAGTACAGGAGGGGGCTAAGCACGCACCCTTGTGGGGCCCCAGTGTTGAGGGTCAGTGAAGTGGAGATGTTGTTTCCTACCTTCACCCCCTGGGGGCGACCCATCAAAGTCCAGGCCCCATTTGCACAAGGCGGGTTGAGAGGATACTATGGTCTTGAACGCTGAGCTGTAGTCAATGAACAGCATTCTTACATAGGTTGTCCAGATGGGATAGGGCAGTGTGATGGCGATTGCTTTGTCTGTGGACCTGTTGGGGCGGTAATCAAACTGAAGTGGGTCTAGGGTGGCCGATAAGGTGGAGGTGATATGATCCTTGACTAGTCTCTCAAAGCACTTCTTGATGACAGAAGTGAGTGCTACGGGGCAGTAGTCATTTAGTTCAGTTATCTTTGCCTTCTTGGGTACAGGAACAATGGTGGCCATCTTGAAGCATGTGGGGACAGTAGACTGGGATAGGGAGAGATTGAATATGTCCGTAAACATACCAGCCACCAGGACGCGGTAAGGGATGCCGTCTGGGCCGGCAATCTTGTGAGGGTTAACACGTTTAAATGTCTTACTCGCGTTGGCCACGGAGAAGGAGAGCCCACAGTCCTTGATAGCCAGCTGGTCTGCGCATGCTCTGAGGACGTGGCTAGGGATGCCGTCTGGGCCAGCAATCTTGCGAGTGTTAACACGTTTAAATGTTTTACTCACATCGGCCACGGAGAAGGGGGGGGGGGGGGGTGCAGTCCTTGTTAGAGGTCTGCGACAATGGCCTTGTATTATCCTCAAAGCGGGCAAAGAGGGTGTTCAGTTTGTCTGGAAGTGTGTCATCGGTGTCCGTGACGTGGCTGGTTTTATTTTTGTTGTGATTTCCTGTAGACCCTGCCATATACGTCTGGCTGTATTATCGGTGGGGATGTACTGTAGCATGTAGTCATTGAGCAAATGCAATGCCAAAGCATAAGTATTCTGTTAGAAAACATGAAAGGACACTGAAACAAAGCATTTTCTGTTCCCTTCTCTGAACAGTGAGAAAGGTTGTTGATATTTATTTATTCAAAACAGTAGGCATTCATTGCATTTTGAAATCCTGTAAAGTTTAGCAAGACTTAAGTGTTGCTTGAGGGTTTTCTGAACTGGGAAGAGAGGGGTGAATATGCTAAAAGATACATAAGTGAAGATCCAGGATTGCTCAATTATGAAGCAGCTTATGAAAACACATGTAACAACTCTGATGCTGCATTTCAATTAGTGAGCAACCTCCCTGTGAATGCTAACATGCTATTAGGGCTATACACAGACCATTTCATGTAGCAGTTTGGAAGTATGCAGCCTGAAAGTAGTTAGGTATAGTACTTTATTATATGGTAACACCTGTAGTCAGGAGTCAATTTGTGTGGGGGTTACAAGGGACGTCCTGGTGCAGAGTGCCACCATCTCAGGATGGAAAACAGCATATAGTGGGAATTGATTACATGGAAAATCAACTAGTTTTATGAACAGTGCCATCCCAATCTAACATGCAGGACAAGCCCACATCCTTGTACACATAAATTAATAAATGAAAAAGGAATGTGATATTTGCTTTCTCTTCTAAAACCCTAAGGGCATTAAAGTATGTGTTGGAGGGAGGGTGATCTTGGATGATATTGGATATCAGCGATGATGAAGGGCAGCAGGTGGTCTGTCCAGACGGCTAAGAGGCAGGTGGGATCGTCTCCTGGCAGAAGACTCACCTTCCACCTGCCCAGAGGACTTGCTACGCTGCCTGGCGATGCCTGCCTGTGCCCTTCATTGGCTGCCTTTGGAACTCCTCCTAAAGCTTCTGGGCTGACAGCCACACAGGCAGATTAGAGGTGAGGGTAAATGTGTATGTAATGAGCTAAAAACAGAGTTGCAACAACCTTGTGGACATACTGTCACTCTGAGTGTCAGGTTGAGAGATTGGTGAGTGGGTTGGTGTTATTATTTGGATGGGTATAAGGATGAGTGGACATCTAGATCGAATATTCCCATTTCCACTACTTAAAAAGTGGCCGGGGACAATACTTCTGTTTTTAAACTTTCCTTTCAGCTAAAAAAAATTATCTGTGAAATCTACAGTTTGCATTTATTTTCCCTGAGGGGCCAGGACTGAGCTGGAAATATCTCTGTTGTGGTCCGCTTCCACACCTGTCACTCCCAGCCTAATGGGTCATGCTAATAGCTTCTCGCTGTAGCAGAGCAAACGTTACAGGATAAGACCCTTGTATCCCGGGAAAGAGAGGGTTGCAAGGCAAACAGTTATAAATAGAAATCTAAATAATTGATTTAGGCAGACAACATATTCAGCAGAGCGAGGTTTATTGTTACTGTTGCCTTCACTAGGCTAGCTTTAGGGTCTTTATATTGGTGCTCATGAAGGAGGGATTCTATATACAAGTGAAAATACAGAATGGGTAATTTGATGCAGCATACTGCAAGAGTAAGTGTTTTGAATCCTAAAGTAAAATAAAAAATATCGACCGAACTGTGCTTCCAAAAAACCTTGCATTAAATAATGAATCTTAGCTTTCAAGAGAACATATTTATTGCATTGTTGTTGCTACAGCCAGTGAAGTGGACACCTCCTTCGACTACTTCTACTACTAGGCTGACTTAGCTGTGCCTATTACCTCTTCTATTAACGTTCTCATCAGACTAACCACATCAGAAAAAGGATGAAATTCCGGAATAAATCCCCACTGCTCTTAATCTATCTCTAATTACGATCATAAAATGATTTTGTCTACTTCAAAGCCCTCTGGAATGTCTGCATTAGAGGTGTGACAAATCAGGACGGCAGGCTGAGGCACTCAATTCATCCCCGTCCCTGTACTTATGGAACCAACCAGTAGTCAATGTGAATTAAAAAGTAATTTATTCAAACACTTTAACAGAGTGAATTTATGACAAACCTTTCTACCAGTATTAGGCACAAGGAATTCAGTTCACAAGGAGGCCTTATTACAGTCCTTATTACAGTCCTTGAAGGCACCCCCCACATGGAAAAGTAACTGTAGTTTAAAAGTGAGTCTTTATCAATTAAACAAAAAAATCCCCCCTCCTACGGGGCTTCTGAAGAAAAAGGTTGTAGCTTCTGGGCGGCTATCATTCCACAAATAAACTCCAGATATAAACCAAATTCACCCCTGGAAAAAAAAATCCCAATATCAAAGCTTAGTACCCTCATTGACATATTATCAAATGGATAGTGCCAAGGTTGTATAAATAAAACACACATCAACCACAATGTACCCAGTGGGTACAGATGCAATTTCAACATCTAGTTTTGATTTTAAATTTTGTTGAGTTGTCAACAAATGTGAATTAAACTTGAAATCAACAAGAAATGTCACCATGTCCATTGGATTTAGGTTAAAAGGTGGGTGGAAAAAAAGACAATTCCCCTACGTTGATTACTTTTTGCTAATCCAAATCAGTTTTCCATGTTTCCAATGTAATCACATTTAATTTGGGGGTTGAAATGACATGGAAACAATCTTGATTAAACCAGTGAGTAATGGGTATCGTTTCATACCTTCAAGAAATGCTTCAATGATAAGAGGTCAACAATAGCAAATTGTGCTGTGGTGTTGACAGGAGTCCCAGGCTGAATTCATAGATACAAAGTAAATACAGTACAACTGCTTATACTTTAACATGTACTTCCCCTGAAAGTTAGATGATACGTATTGTGTTTCTTTGATATACAGTATCTCATTGTTTTAAAGAGTTGACTTGCAATGTAGTGTAGGGCTGCTTGTTGGATCTGAGTGTCTGCTGAGGCTCATTAACAGTGTGTGCTGAGAGCCTACAGCAAAGAGCTAACAAACAGCACCACATTTTATGATGGAAGGGATAGTGTTCCTGCTTACTGTAGTTAATTAATTGTCATTTAAAAAAAACAATCACCCCTTAAGACTACATCGCCTGGGTTCAAAGCTGGGAGGATCTAATAGGGGATCCCTCAAATAATAAAATTAGAAATACTGAGCAATAATACCCAAATCGGTTGTCTGTCTATAAAGGGTCTGTTTCTCTCCATGGTCATGAATAAGACTGTTAGGAAGCATGGTATGGATGTATCCTTGTTATGTGAGGGAGAAGATCCAGCAAATGGCATCCCTCTTGGAGGACCTTGTGTTCTGCCGTTAGACCCCTCAGATAATCTGGAACAGTCTTTACCTCCAAGGGGGTGTTTGGCGTAACAGCTATAGCTGGGCGACCCTGGCGGAACCAAACCCTTCACTCGCTTGACACATCTCGTTGGTCTACAGGCAGGCAAGCCTCTGCTAGTCACTATGGCCGGAAACATGTGACACCTGTGAACAGAGAGGCGGATGGATACACAGTGAAACCAAAGTCTCATGTCTCAGAGGCAAAACACTGAAATAGACAAAACAGCGCCAATGAGGAATACAGACTCAAGACATCAACTCAACTTATTGGTTTATTCAGATCCCCATTAGATTTTGCCGAAGCAGCAGCTATTCTTCCACAGATACACTGATAGACAAGAACGGTCACACAAATGTAAAATACAACGATATACAAACAATACAACTAAAGAATGTGTAGACTGTTAGTGTGTGCATAATTTCAGTCCCTATTGTGCCATGAGATGTTTTATACATTTTTAATGGTAATTTTGCTTGAGTAATTGGAGATGGAAGGGAGTTCCATGCGATCATTGCTCTGTATACTAAATACTGTGTGTTGATTATGCAGACAATCTGGAATTTTCATCACAGTAATATTTCTCATAAAAACTAGGAGAAGCAGTTCATCTCTCTTAACTGACTTGCCTAGTTAAATAAAGGTCAAATAAAGCAGGAATGACTGGCATGCATATTGTTAATGTTAGTTCTGTATGTGCAATTAAACCCCCTGTAGGTTTAAGTCCTTAGATCACAATATCTACTAAGCTAACGTATGGAATTATAAGTTATAAGTTGGTCATAAAATGTATCATTTAGCCATTTGATTTACACATTTTTAGGACCTATGTAGGTATCAAAAAAACCATTTAACATTGAATATAGCCTTAAAAAAACTGTAATATCCTATGCTTCACGGAATTGTGGCTGAATGACGACATGGATATTCAGCTAGAAGGATACACTCTGCACCGGCAGGATAGAACAGCAGTAAGACGAGGGGGGGAGGTCTGTGCATATTTGTAAACAACAGCTGGTGCACGAAATCTAAGGAAGTCTCTAGATTTTGCTCGCCAGAAGTTGAGTATATTGTGATAAACTGCAGGCCACACTACTTGCCTAGAGAGTTTTCCACTATACTTTTCGTGGCTGTTAATTTACCACCACAGACAGATGCTGGCACTAAGACCGCACTCAGTCAGCTGTATAAGGAAATAAGCAAACAGGAAACCACTCACCCAGAGGCGGCACTCCTAGTGGCCGGAGACTTTAATGCAGGGAAACTTAAATCAGTTCTACCAAATCTCTATCAACATGTTAAATGTGCAACCAGAGGGAAAAAATTATAGATCACCTGTACTCCACACACAGAGACGTGTACAAAGCTCTCCCTCGCCCTCCAGTTGGTAAATCCGACCACAACTCTATCCTCCTGAATCCCGCTTACAAGCAAAAATGAAAGCAGGATGCATCAGTGACTCGGCCTATAAAAAAAATGGTCAGATGAAGCAGATGCTAAACTACAGGACTGCTTTGCTATCACAGACTAGAGCATGTTCCGGGATTCTTCCGATGACATTGAGGAATACACCACATCAGTCACTGGCTTTATCAATAAGTGCATTGAGAACATTGTCCCCACAGTGACTGTACGTACATATCCCAACCAGAAGCCATGGATAACAGGCAACATTCACACTAAGCTAAAGGGTAGAGCTGCCGCTTCAAGGTGCGGGACTCTAACCCGGAAGCTTACAAGAAATCCCGCTATGCCCTGCGACGAACCATCAAACAGGCAAAGCGTCAATATAGGGCTAAGATTGAATCATACTTCACCGGCTCTGACGCTCGTCGGATGTGGCAGGGCTTGCAAACTTTTACAGACTACAAAGGGAAGCACAGCTGCGAGCTGCCCAGTGACACGAGCCTACCAGACGAGCTAAATCACTTCTATGCTTGCTTCGAGGCAAGCAACGCTGAGGCATGCATGAGAGCATCAGCTGTTCAGGACGACTGTGTGATCACTCTCTCCGTAGCCGATGTGAGTAAGACCTTTAAACAGGTCAACATACACAAGGCTGCAGGGCATGACAGATTACCAGGACGTGTGCTCCGGGCATGTGCTGACCAACTGGCAGGTTTCTTCACTGACATTTTCAACATGTCCCTGATTGAGTCTGTAACATGCTTCAAGCAGACCACCATAGTCCCTATGCCCAAGAACACAAAGGCAACCTGCCTAAATGACTACAGACCCATAGCACTCACCTCCGTAGCCATGAAGTGCTTTGAAATGCTGGTAATGGCTCACATAAACACCATTATCCCTGAAACCCTAGACCCACTCCAATTTGCATACCGCCCAAACAGATCCACAGATGATGCAAACTCTATTGCACTCCACACTGACCTTTCCCACCTGGACAAAAGGAACACCTATGTGAGGATGCTGCTCATTGACTATAGCTCAGCGTTCAACACCATAGTACCCTCAAAGCTCATCACTAAGCTAAGGATCCTGGGACTAAACACCTCCATCTGCAACTGGATCCTGGACTTTCTGACAGGCCGCCCCCAGGTGGTGAGGGTAGGTAGCAACACATCTGCCACGCTGATCCTCAACACTGGAGCTCCCCAGGTGTGCGTACTCAGTCCCCTCCTGTACTCCCTGTTCACCCACGACTGCATGGCCAGGCATGACTCCAACACTATCATTAAGTTTGCTGATGACACAACAGTGGTAGGCCTGATCACCGACAACGACGAGACAGCCTATAGGGAGGAGGTCAGAGACCTGGCCGGGTGGTGCCAGAATACCAACCTATCCCTCAATGTAACCAAGACTAAGGAGATGATTGTGGACTACAGGAAAAGGAGCACCGATCACGACCCCATTCTAATCGACGGGGCTGTAGTGGAGCAGGTTGATAGCTTCAAATTCTTTGGTGTCCACATCAACAACAAACTAGATTGGTCCAAACACACCAAGACAGTCGTGAAGAGGGCACGACAAAGCCTATTCCCCCTCAGGAAACTAAAAAGATTTGTCATGGGTCCTGAGATCCTCAAAAGGTTCTACAGCTGCAACATCGAGAGCATCACTGCCTGGTACGGCAATTGCTCGGCCTGCGAGCGCAAGGCACTTCAGAGGGTAGTGCGTACTGCCCAGTACATCACTGGGGCAAAGCTGCCTGCCATCCAGGACCTCTACATCAGGCGGTGTCAGAGGAAGGCCCTAAAAATTGTCAAAGACCCCAGCCATAGACTCTTCTCTCTACTACCGCATGGCAAGCGGTACCGGAGTGCCAAATCTAGGACAAAAAGGCTTCTCGACAGTTTTTAACCCAAGCCATAAGACTCCTGAACAGGTAACCAATGCTTACCCTGACTATTTGTATTGTGTGTCCCACCCCAACCCCTCTTTTACTCTGCTACTACTCTGTTTATCTTATATGCATAGTCACTTTAACTATACATTCATGTACATACTACCTCAATTGGCCCGACCAACCAGTGCTCACGCACATTGGCTAACCAGGCTATCTACATTGTGTCCCATCACCCGCCAACCCCTTTTTACGCTTCTGCTACTCTGTGTTCATCATATATGCACAGTCACTTTAACAATACCTACATGTACATTCTACCTCAATAAGCCTGACTAACAGGTGTCTGTATATAGCCTTGCTACTCTTTTTTAAAATGTCTTTCTACTGTTGTTTTACTTCTTTACTTACCCACACACCGTTAGAGCCTGTAAGTAAGCATTTCACTGTAAGGTGAACCTGTTGTATTTGGCGCACGTGACAAATACACTTTGATTTGATTTACTGCTAGAGCCCATAGAAACGCATTGAATAATTCATAAATAACAAAACACAGTAAAATAAATAAATAATAAGGAACAAGATTTTGAAGTGTCTGTCCTATATCCGAGAGATATAATAAAACTCAGGTTTGGTCACATTATTTTTGGCTAATTTTATCCCATATGCACTTTTTGCAATTTTTACAGCCAGGTCCTGGGTTACCTTCAGATGAATCCCCTGAAGCTTGTGTGCGTCGTAGAGCAGATCAACCGACATCTTCATGCATCATTTGCCTGCTTACCTCGGTTTATTTAAATTTAAAAAAATAAAAAACCCTGCAGATGACAAGCATACCCATAACATGATGAAGCCACCACCATGCTTGGAAATATGAAAAGTTGTACTCAGTGATTTTACCCAAACATAAGGTTTTGTATTCAGAACATAAAATTAATTTCTTTGCCACATGTTTTGCATTTTTACTTTAGTGCCCAATTTCAAACTAGATGCATGTTTTGGAATATTTTTTATTCTGTACAGGCTTCCTTTTCACACTGTCATTTCGGTTAGTATAGTTTAGAAATTACAATGTTGTTAATCCATCCTCCATTTTTTCATATCACAGCCAATTTTACTCTAACTCTTTCCTTCCTCTTGGTTTCCTTCCTCTTCGGTAACTGAGTTAGGAAGGACACCTGCATCTTTGTAGTGACTGGGTGTATTGATCCACCATCCAAAGTGTAATTCATAACTTCATGCTCAAAAGGGATATTCAATGTCTGCATTAATTTTTAGCTGCCCTTTGTGAGGCATTGGAAGACCTCCCTGGTCTTTGTGTTTGATACTCACTGCTCGACTGAGGAACCCTACAGATAATTGTATGTGTGGGGTACATACAGTTGAAGTTGGAAGTTTAGGTTGGAGTCATTAACTCGTTTTTCAACAACCACAAATTTCTTGTTAACAAACTATAGTTTTGGCAAGTCGGTTAGGACATCTACTTCGTGCATGACACAAGTAATTTTTCCAACAATTGTTAACAGACAGATTATTTCACTTACAATTCACTGTATCACAATTCCAGTGGGTCAGACGTTTACATGCACTAAGTTGACTGTGCCTTTAAATAGCTTAGAAAATTCCACAGGTTTTTAAAATGTTTTTATACATAGGAGTTTACAGGTTTTTGTTCCAGCCCTTTACCAACACCTCAATCAACTAATTGTGGTCTAAATGTAAGACTTGCACACAGTGCAATCCCCCAAAAGTCACATCTGTATTTTAGAATGAGCGTCATAAATTACAATGACCTGAACCATCTGCATGACAATCAAATAAAAGTTTATTGGTCACGTCACAGATTAGCAGATGTTATAGCTGGTGCAGCGAAATGCTTATGCTTCTAGCTCCAGCAGTACAGTAAGTATCTAACATTGATGTTGCACACCCCTGATGTTGCACACCCCTGAAACAAATCCTGGGATATGGTGATTGTCCTGGTGGCTGGGGGGTTCTCAAGTTCTTTACATCTGCCAAGGTGTCAGGGTGGGATATCCTTCAACCTGGAACAAGCACAGATAAGAGGGGAGATATTAACCTCACTGCTCAAATTTCAGTGCTGGTACAACCTCTTAATGTGCAATTGTTTTGTTAAGTTTTGCATATTTATAGACTTGATCAAGTTGTTTACATTAAGAGTAGTAAAATTACTAGTTAAAATTAGAGGATAAGTTAAGACAAACCCAACGGTACAACACAATATCGTAAGAGAAAGTCAGCAAACGTTAGGTAAACAGACTCAACAGAATGCACAAATAACTTGGCTGGCAAGCAAGCATAGATTGAACAGAACACAACTGGCTGCATTTACATTTTTCCATCAGATGTTGAAATGTCTTACCTCCAAACGAGTCAAGCATAACTGTTTCCTCCTGCTAAGCCAATTGCGTGAAATGCCAATCAGGTGCCCTCTTTAGTCCCTGAAAACAAATGGGAAAACTAATTTGCCACATGTCTTTAGCTGGCTAGCAAATTAGACAATTCATGATAAAAAAATTAAATAACGTCTGGGTCTTCACAATTAACACTACTGAATCTACGATTAGTGTTAATTTCTGGTCACAACTTGTAGACTTGTTTACGTGCTGCTGTGCGGTTTGTTGCTCACCTTACTTTGCTACCTGCCAACTTCACGGTTTCTATTTTTTAATTACCGTTTATATTTGATTTTTTTCTCCTTGCTCGACTTTTTTCATTCCATTTTTTTCCACCCCGGACGCTTTATCTGGACGTGGTTCGGAAAATTGTATTTTTGGGCGACGATTTGCCTTTTTTTTTTTTTTACACCTTTATTTAATCTTGATTTAACTAGGCAAGTCAGTTAAGAACACATTCTTATTTTCAATGACGGCCTAGGAACGGTGGGTTAACTGCCTCGTTCAGGGGCAGAAAGACAGATTTTCACCTTGTCAGCTAGGGGAACCAATCTTGCAACCTTATAGTTAACTAGTCCAACGCAATAACGACCTGCCTCTCTCTCGTTGCACTCCACAAGGAGACTGCCTGTTACGCAAATGCAGTAAGCCAAGGTAAGTTGCTAGCTAGCATTAAACTTATCTTATAAAAAAACATCAATCATAATCACTAGTTAACTACACATGGTTGACGATATTACTAGATATTATCTAGCGTGTCCTGTGTTGCATATAATCTGACTGAGCATACAAGCATACAAGTATCTAAGTATCTGACTGAGCGGTGCTAGGCAGAAGCAGGCGCGTAAACATTCATTCAAACAGCACTTCCATGCGTTTTGCCAGCAGCTCTTCGTTGTGCGTCAAGCATTGCGCTGTTTATGACTTCAAACCTATCAACTCCTGAGATGAGGCTGGTGTGACCGAAGTGAAATGGCTGGCTAGTTAGTGCGCGCTAATAGCGTTTCAAACTTCACTAGCTCTGAGCGGGTGGTTGTTTCCCTTGCTCTGCATGGGTAACGCTGCTTCGATGTGGTGGCTGTTGTCGTTGTGTTGCTGGTTTGAGCCCATGGAGGAGCGAGGAGAGGGACGGAAGCTATACTGTTACACTGGCAATACTAAAGTGCCTATAAGAACATCCAATAGTCAAAGGTTAATGAAATACAAATGGTATAGAGGGAAATAGTCCTAAAATAACTACAACCTAAAACTTCTTACCTGGGAATATTGAAGACTCATGTTAAAAGGAACCACCAGCTTTCATATGTTCTCATGTTCTGAGCAAGGAACTGAAACGTTAGCTTTCTTACATAGTACATATTGCACTTTTACGTTCTTCTCCAACACTTTGTTTTTGCATTATTTTAACCAAATTGAACATGTTTCATTATCTACTTGAGGCTAAATAGATTGATTGATGTATTATATTAAGTTAAAATAAGTGTTAATTCAGTATTGTTGTAATTTTTATTTTTTATCGACCGATTAATCGATATCGGCCCCTTTGGTCCTCCAATAATCGGTATCGGTATCGGCATTGAAAAACCATAATCGGTCGACCTCTAATAGGGTTATTGTTATCCAAGTCGGCACCAACGATGTTAGGATGAAACCGTCAGGTCACCAAGCGCAACATAGCTTCAGCATGTAAATCAGCTAGAAAGATGTGTCAGCATTGAGTAATTGTCTCTGGCCCCCTCCCAGTTAGGGGGAGTGATAAGCTCTACAGCAGTTTCACAACTCAATCGCTGGTTGAGAACTGTTTTCTGCCCCTCCCAAAAGATGGAATTTGTAGATAATTGGCCCTCTTTCTGGGACTCACCCACAAACAGGACCAAGCCTGGCCTGTTGAGAAGTGAAGGACTCCATCATAGCTGGAGGGGTGTTTTCATCTTATCTACGAACATAGACAGGGCTCTAACTCCCCTAGCTCTACAATGATATAGGGTGCAGGCCAGGCAGCAGGCTGTTAGCCAGCCTGACAGCTTAGTGGAGTCTGCCACTAGCACAGTCAGCGTAGTCAGCTCAGCTATCCCCATTGAGACTGTCTGTGCCTCGACCTAGGTTGGGCAAAACTAAACACGGCGGTGTTCGCCTTAGCAATCTTTACTGGAATAAAGACCTTCTCCATTCCTGCGATGATTGAAAGAGATTGTGATACCTCACATCTCGAAATAGGGCTACTTAATGTTAGATCCCTCACTTCCAAGGCAGTTATAGTCAATGAACTAATGGCTGATCATAATCTTGATGTGATTGGCCTGACTGAAACATGGCTTAAGCCTGATGAATATACTGTGTTAAATGAGGCCTCACCTTCTGGTTACAGTAGTGACCATATCCCCCACACATCCCGCAAAGGCAGAGGTGTTGCTAACATTTACGATAGCAAATTTCAATTTACAAAAAAACCCTGAAATGTTCGTCTTTTGAGCTTCTAGTCATGAAATCTATGCAGCCTACTCAATCACTTTTTATAGCTACTGTTTACACGCCTCCTGGGCCATACACAGCGTTTCTCACTGAGTTCCCTGAATTCCTATCGGACCTTGTAGTCATAGCAGATAATATTCCGATTTTTGGTGACTTTAATATTCACATGGAAAAGTTCACAGACACCCTCCAAGGCTTTCGGAGCCATCATCGACTCAGTGGGTTTTGTCCAAATGTCTCCGGACCTACTCACTGCCAGTCATACTTTGGACCTAGTTTTGTTAACTGGAATAAATGTTGTGGCTCTTAATGTTTTCCCTCATAATCCTGGACTATCGGACCACCATTTTATTACGTTTGCGATCGCAACAAATAATCTGCTCAGATCCCAACCAAGGATCATCAAAATCCGTGCTATAAATTTATTAAGTATGCTCACTCTTTTTCTCTCTTTCTTTCTCTCTCGGAGGAACTGAGCCCTAGGACAATGCCTCAGACCTACCTGGCCTGATGACTCCTTGCTGTCCCCAGTCCACCTGGCCGTGCTGGTGCTCCAGTTTAAACTGTTCTGCCTGCGTCTATGGAACCCTGACCGGACATGCTACCTGTCCCAGACCTGCTGTTTTCAAATCTCTAGAGACAGCAGGAGCGGTGGAGATACTCTGAATGATCGGCTATGAAAAGCCAACTGACATTTACTCCTGAGGTGCTGATCTGTTGCACCCTCGACAGCCACTGTTAGTATTATTATTTGACCCTGCTGGTCATTTATGAACATTTGAACATCTTGGCCATATTCTGTTATAATCTCCACCCGGCACAGCCAGAAGAGGACTGGCCACCCCTCATAGCCTGGTTCCTCTCTAGGTTTCTTCCTAGCTACCGTGCTTCTACACCTGCATTGCTTCTACATTGCTTGCTGTTTGGGGTTTTTGGCTGGGTTTCTGTACAGCACTTTGTGACATCAGCTGATGTAAGAAGGGCTATATGAATAAATTGGATTAAATTTGTTTGATTAGTTAGTTTAGTTGTTCATCATAGCTTTCACGTCGGATACGTCCGAGATTCTTTTTAACGCGTAAATTCAGATGGCGACACTTGCTTCGCCCTCATGTTGGTGCTAGCAAGCAGGCTAGGTATAAGCCAATCCAGTAGGATCTGGCAATTATATTGAGCTTTGATTGGTCAATAGCAAAAGGATGTCGGAGTATTTGCATAAATTTCAGCTTTCCCCCAACTATGGCCCCGCCCTGTTTATGTCCATCTCCCATTTTCGCCGCTCACATCGTCCAACAGTTCCATCGCCCACTTCGCTTCAGTCATTAAAAATGGGCTTCCGTTATTTCATCGTCCCCAACGCGGATCTTGTGCTAGCTAGCTTGACAACAGGCTGATAAACACCAGTGACTCAACATTGGAAATATGAAATAATTTAAACATTAACATAATTTGGTGAATAAATGTTTTACAGTTGGAAGTGTTATTACTTATCCTTTTGGATTTCTCTCTCCCACGAGGGGACTTATGTCCGCCAGCAAGCAGGAGGATGAATACAAACTCGACAACCCAACCTTCATCAAATATACATACAAGCCCTTATTAAGATAGAAGGGGTGAGGGTAGTCACTAGTTACCACAGCCACAAAGTACAAGTTTCAGCTGAACCCCACCTAGTTCTACAATATCTTCACCCTTTCAATGCACTCACTGTTCCAAAATGTGACTGACCAGTTCAAATCGGTCTTATGTAGCAACATTTGAAATTGAATAAAAGTAGAGACTCAGAGCTACAAAATGGTATATCATACACTGCAATTAGGAACAATGGGCAAGTAATTCTGCTTTGAAAGTTGATCAACTTGTAAACTCACTTTTGAGAAAAGGACCAACTGGGAGTTCTCGCTTGTCTACACCCATTCAGCATTGTTCACACCCTCTTAAACCAGCCCCACCCATCTCTTTAAGGATTCACATGAGGTCATGTGTTAAAACAGTGAGTAGTGTAGTAAAGACTAAGACTAAAAAGGTAATAGTAGCCTACAATAAGGAACACATCCAGGTAAACAGTGTCCAGATAAATATTATAGACACTTACCCAGACACAATTGTATAAATTGATGGGTTATGTGAAATAAATGCTATAAACCCCAGCCACATTCAGTGGTAAAAAAAACAACTAAACTGTCAGTAAAATCATAAATCACTTCAAATTCCTTATATTAAACCAGGCGGCACAATTCAATTTATTGGAGTGTGCCCCTGGCTCTCGTCAACACTCAAGACAATTTACAAACAAAGCATTTGTGTTTAGTGAGTGGGCCAGATCAGAGGTAGTAGGGATGTTCTCTTGATAGGTGTGAATTGGACAATTTCTATCAAAATGTAACAAGTAGTTTGGGTGTCAAGGAAAATGTATTGAGTAAAAATAATTCTCTTTATGAATGTAGTGAAGTAAAAGTAGCCCCCAAAAGTATAGAAAAAAAGTATAGTGTACAGGTACCACAAAAAAGTACTTTAATAAAAATACTTCACACCACTGCCCAAATTCTTTCACACCAGTATATTTACATACTTTATAAACTGTTTCACAGTAGTCCATACATAAGTTAAGGCCATGCAACCTGAGTGAGTTACTCATGTACAGTACATAAAGATGCATGCGCCAAATATTTCTGAAATTACACTTGATACGGTCACACAATATTGTTGTGGTATGTTACGACCACACATACCAATATTTTGCTAAGTGGGTGGTCTCTACAGACGGTGTAAACTGTGCAGCCAAATGGTTACTTGCATAGTAGCAATATCAGAAATAGACATTTATATTAACACTATCGATCAGTGATTGATGAGGTAGTTGTATACAATCAGGGGTAAAGTAGGTGAGCAGCAGGATAAAAACATTTAATATTAGCAGCAACGTATGGCGTGTGTGTTAGGAGAGAGTCATGTGAATAGAGGCACTGCAGATAGTGCTGATGACTGGTCCGTCCAAACCACGCATGAACAAGAGAATGTATATTTTGGAGAGCCTGTTTCGGTCTTGCCCTTGACTTTGGTGCAGGGCATGTGATGTCCATGGCTTCTTCGTCGCAAAACTCCCTGATCTTGTTAAAAATATAAATTTGTCTAGCTGTGTCCAGTCCAGATGGTGATTTTATAGGCAGACTATCTATGTGAGGAAGGATGCGCAGAAGCTGAAACATGTTCCCGACCGCCCGGAAACTCCTTGGTGACAACACCAGGCACCAGAGCATCGAAGCTGTAAAACAGGGAATAACAAAAATCAGAAGACACAACCCTGCACAAGATCAATTCACCTCCCAAGTATTGATAAGAATAATCTTAATGAAAATAATTTTTTACCTGTTGTGCTCTGCTTGCTCTGTGGCAGCAGCCTGAAGTACGGAGTCAGGTGTTGTTGCCAGCCATAGCTTTCCACCAGCACCGTACCATCCTCCAGTCCAACCAGCTGTGAGATGTTGACCCGTCACAGTGCTGTCCTTCACAACACTAGAAATCTCAGACAGTGTTCACTCTGGTCTTTCTGAAGCGCCACTTGATAAGGCCGAAGCACCAGTCGGGGGCAAACTTGGTGAGTTTTGGTAACTGTATGACTGGTGGATTAGAGTCAGGCGTATTCTACTGATTGATGCTGAAAGACATATTCCAGATAAATATTTTAGCCTTATTATATAGATGCGAAATGGCATTCTGAGATATCACTACACAGTTCATACAGGGAATGTTAGCTACTGTAGCTAGCCAGCCATCTAACATCAGCTGGCTAGCTAACAGCAAGCAATACAAACCGATTGTCATAGCTAGCTAAAGTTAACCCAATAGGTTCAATGTTAGCTAGCTAACATTAGGCTATAACTAGCAATGCAGAATGGCATTCTGAGAACTACACTAACGTTACACACACACACGTTAATGTTAGCTAGCTAAGTGGCTAGCTAACATCAGCTGAGGTTAACAGCAAGCTTTAACTTGGGGTCTTTTGTTTAGTCACATTAACTAGCTAAAATATGAAATATAATCCCAATCCAATGAGTAACGTTACTAGCAATACAAACCAATTGTCATTGCAAGCTAAAGTTAAATGAAACTAACGTTATTTGGTTAGCAAGCCAGCCATCAAACTCCAGCTGGCTAGCTAACAGCAAGCTTTAGCCTGCAATGAAAATGTTAACAAAATTAGAAACATATAATGTCTGAATCTATAGCTAGATTCTTACCTGTATACATGGATGAAAGCTTCATGGCAGACTACAACCCCTGTGTTTCTGTTTAGTTTACACAGCTTGTTTGGCCGGTTGTGTTCCACCGATTTCAAAACGTGTAATTTTCAGAGTCAGCATTGCATGGCACGATCGTCATCCAGAAAATTTTCCCCACTGACCTTTGTCGATAGCATCTGATAAATTCAGGGCAGCAATGTTATTGAGAGCAGCAGCAAAATATTTGCAGTTCTCCGTGGTTAAAGTTATATCTTTCGAAAACTGCATCACGAGCAGCTCATTATATAGACAAGATGCAACACTGCAGACCAATCCACACTCATCTCTCAGCATGTCCAGCCCACTTGTTATCTCAGCTAATCATGGCTAGTGGGAAGGTCTTTCTGTGGCTAAACCAACTAGGCTCGTAATTTAACAATTTTATTTGTATTTAGAGATGACATAGTTTAAAAAGGCACATGAAAGTTCATATGTTCCAGAAGGCATTTTATGGCTGGCGCTCGCATTGACTTTGTTTTCCTAAGAGGAATAATAACTTTGGACATGTCTGTTCCTATCAAAGTGCATGCCTTATTTTCTGTATATCATGTTGTTTCTACTGTAGCATAACCAAATGTATGCATGTATGGAGCATAATATATTTAGTTTTAAGTACTGGTGAAAAATGATGCGTTCCAATTCTTGCATAGATTGTAATGGATGTGTGTAAAATACTTTGACAGTTGTACTAACCCGAAGCTGTTCGCCAGCTACGTGTGGCACCATGTTTGTTGACATTATATCATGCATTCTGGGTGTCACGTAAACATCTCAGACCAAAGATGTTATAACCAATTCATGTGAAGGGACGGTTCACTCATCTTTGAATGAAGGGAAGGGAATGATTGTAGACACACCCTCTTCAACATGGATACTGCAAACAGACGAAACTCATGTCTTATCTTAAGTTGACACGGGGAAGAAAAAAAAGTGACATTTTAGATTTTTCTAATTATTTTGATCAATGTTGAGCTCACCCGTGATGTGATTAATTGTAAATAGTAATTGCTATTAGCCAATTCATATTATGGTTTGTCAACCCAAATATGACCGCTTGTGTTAAGTCAATCTTTCCTCAGATAACGCTAAGAATAATGTAGCATACATTTTCCGGTTTGGATGATTGTGTTATGCGGACACAGCTTCTGAGGATGTCTGAACATTGCATGCATCCAAAAATAAACTGGTCACATTTAGGACATTACGTTTCGAAACAATGTTCTAAATAAGTGTTCTAATCACACAAGTTTGAGAGTATGCTGCAGGGACCACTGTATAATGAACACACCCGGGTTAACGACATTGCTAACCTTAAATTAAGCCCAAAAATCAAATTGTTTTATGAATGTTTACGATATAGCCAATTCTGACTGTGGCAACCAGGGGAGAGAGAGCTGAATGTTACGAGGATTTCTGGTAAATGTAGGAAACTGCAAAGGCAGAGGAAGCTTGGGGAGAGGATTGCACAATCTTGGAGGGTAAAAGAAAATGCTGTTTTATAAAATAAACGGTAAGATATTAAGTGATTTAGCGGGTGTATTTTCACTACAGTACATGTAACGATGCTTGTAATGTATTAAATAAAAATATTTTCCTATAAATATCAGCAATCAAACAATTTCAGAGCACACCGGTGTACTGGCTATCCAGAAATTTTCATATCATTCAAATCTGTTCGCACACAAGAATAAAGCCATAAGGTTTCTGACATACATTCTGTCTGAATGTATGTTGTTATGTTGTAATTTAAAACAGAGTAAAATTAAAATATCCTGAAAAAAATAAATGGATGCTATAATAGATGTTTTCAAATGATAAATTATTAACCGAATATTCATGTATAATAATGAAAAAATGGTGGAAAAATGGTGTCCATGACTGATGTTCTCATCCTGCGCAACATTTGGACTGTTTACACAGAGAATTTTAAATAAAGTTTGATTTTGAATGAAGCAACAAATCTGCCAGTACCTTCAAGATGGTAAGCAGATCTTTATATTTCTCCAGTTAAAAGTTAAACAATCTCGTCAGACTGCGTACACGACAGTATTGATTATCATTACCGATACAGGTAGTTTCCAAAATTTAGGAAAACGTTACGTTTTTAAATCTATGAAAATATAATTCATTAATGTCTAATTATGTACATTGAGTGATAAAAATATGCTTAGTCATCATGTCTTCTCCATTGTTAGCAAAACATGCTACGGTTCCTCATCCTCCGCAACACCATTCTCACTTACCACTGCAATTTAAGGCTAGTTGTGGTAGAGAGAACTTCTGTTTCAGTAATGAGAATTGAATCATACAGACTATTTAATATATATATATATAATGAACTATTAATTTAAATATTATTTACTAACTGTTGATATTTTTCTTTATGTCCTGTTTAATTGCAGACAATCAGCAAGTGACAAAAATAAAGCTTTACCATAGGCTGACAAAATTCAGAGAAGGCTTACACCAACCCAGAACTGCTGGAAGAGTACAGAAAGAAGACAAGAGGTTAGGGGTTGGAGAAGTTACAGCAAAAGTAATTAGCATATAGGTCTATAGGAAGCCTATGCCCTCAGTGTCTATAAGAAGTCAATACCCTACAGTGTTTAGAAGTCTACACTTGCACGCGCACACATCCACCACACACAGAATTAGTAAGCCATTTAGATACTATAGGATGTCCACACAGTCTGTAAGCCATTCAGTCACTACTATAGGATGTACACACACGTCAGTAAGCCATTCAGTCTTTACTATAAAATCGTCCATAACAGTACGATTTCCCCCATGTTTTGAGACATGCTCATTTCATGCTTCCTTTCCATTTCTAGATATCAAAAACAAAAGCAAAATTGTAAAATCAAGAAAACTCCAGATCTGACAAAGCAGCAACATAAACGAAGCACAAGTGGCGGGAAAACTCAAGAGGTATTACAGAAAAAATAAACATCTAAAAGCTGTATTGGACATAATACCATCAAGCGAGGAAGACAATACACTTCAACATGTTCAAGAGGTAAAATGAAGTTATTCAAAGACAGCCTCCTCAAGAGAACTGCCATTCTCACCTCAGCAGGTAAATGTCCCTGCCATCAACTCAACTCCTAAAAGAAGAGACAAGCACCAAGAAAGTCACCCAGAAAGAAGAACCGAAGAAAGAAAACAATCCAAATTGAGGTCAAAGTTGCTCTACACAGAAAAGCTGCTGGAGAGGACCAAAGAGATTGTCAACCTAAAGAAAAGACTTGAGATGATGGCCAAGAGGAAGCAGGTAATTGACAACATGGAAGGCAGATAGGTCCAGAAGAAAACTACAAAGAGAGGTCATCAGAGAACATTATTCAATAACAGCCAGAGAAGACTAATGCGCAAACTCATTAGCCGCTTCCTTCATCAAGATGAAGTCTCCACTGTAATAAATGGGAATCCGGAGAAATTCGGAAAAGAGCCAGACATTCCGTAAGAGAGCCCTGACAGACACATTGGCAAATCTTCATAGAAGTCTGAGAATCCAAGGCACAACCTTTCCAAGGCTCTACTTTCACATCATCATCTGCACATCTATCACTCCAGTGTTAATGCTAAATTGTAATTATTTCACCTCTATGGCCCATTTATTGCCTTACCTCCCTAATCTTCTACATTTGCACACACTGTACATAGATTTTTCTATTGTGTTATTGACTGTACGTTTGTTTGTGTACTTTTTGTCGCATTGCTTTGCTTTATCTTGGCCAGGTTGCAGTTGTAAATGACAACTTGTTCTCAACTGGCCTACCTGGTTAAATGATGGTGCAATAAAAAATAAAAATCTTTAAACTTAAGCCACTTTGGATTGGCCAGCAAAGAGTCAGACAGAAACATGTGCTTGCAAACCGCATGAAAACTTTGGCTTAAAGATAAAGAAGCTGCACCAGAGCTTGGGGTCATAGAAACGTCATCCCAAGGGACACTGTACAGGCCAGTGTGTGTAGTGATATGTGTTCTAATGTTTTTTGTATGTGTTTTGTTTTTAGCCTGTTTGTTATGTACTTTTGAAGCACTGCAAAATGAAATTGATTGAACTTAAATCCATGGTTGTGCCAATATGATCTCATTTTCTACATTAAAATGTCATGTTTTTAACTATACCTCAGTCTTAGTATCATTACCAAAAATCAACCTAATTTCAGAACCTGTGTCCATTTAATGTTAATTTAATGAATGGAAAAGTTTGCTTTTAAATGCATATGCAGAATCTATACGTCACGTTCTTTCAGGCTTGCCACATTTTGAAAATATGTCAGGTGTCAATGAAATATCAAAAATATTAGGTTGAAGATTGCGGAAGTTGTTGCGGTAATGAGAGAAGTCAGTCAAAATCAAATAAACATCTTAATTTAGAAATATATATTATTTCAGAGTTTCAAGTAACAAATCTTTTTTTTATTTTTTATGTGAAAATGTATTAGCTTTCCTAATGGTCTTGACGTTTTCAGACCGTTCATGTAATGAGATTAAGGACTTGTTTTGGAAAATATGTTCAAAAAGGTGTTAAATTGTCAGTAAATGTTTTAAAAATGAATGCTCAAACACTTCAGACCTTGATATTAATGCCTAAAAAGGAAATTTGTTGATGCATGTCTTTAAAGATTTCATGTTTGAAATCTTTGAAACTAAGATTGTGAGAATCACCCTAGCATACTCATTTAGCCAACTTAATTCTGTAATTATAATAAAATGTAAAAAGTAATAAAAAAAGTGCAATCATTGCACCAATGTACCTAACCATAAATGCCTTTCTTAAAATCAATACACAAGTATATATTTTTAAACCTGCATATTTGTAAAAGACTCATGTTAGCAGGCAATATTAACTAGGGAAATTGTGTCACTTCTCTTGTGTTCAGTGTAAGCAGAGTCAGGGTATATGCAGCAGTTTGGGCTGCCTGGCTCGTTGAACTGTCTGAAGACCATTTCTTCCTAACAAAAGACCATAACCAATTTACCAGAATTTTACATAATTATGACATAACATTGAAGGTTGTGCAATGTAACAGCAATATTTTGACTTCTGGATGCCACCCGGTCGATAAAATACAGAACGTTTCCGTATTTCACTGAAAAAAATAATGTTTTGTTTTCTAAATGAGTTTCCGGATTTGACCTAAGGCTCGTATGTGTGTTTATTATATTATAATTAAGTCTATGATTTGATATAGCAGTCTGAGCGGTGGTAGGTAGCAGCAGGCTCGTAAGCATTCATTCAAACAGCACTTTCCTGCGTTTCCCAGCATCTATTCGCAATGCTTGAAGCCAGCTCTGATTATGACTTCAAGCCTATCAACTCCCGAGATTAGGCTGGCAATACTATAGTGCCTATAAGAATATCCAGTAGTCAAAGGTATATGAAATACAAAATGGTATAGAGAAATAGTCCTATAATAACTACAACCTAAAACTTAACTGGGAATATTGAAGACTCATGTTAAAAAGGAACCATCAGCTTTCATATGTTCTCATGTTCTGAGCAAGGAAATTAAATGTTAGCTTTTTTACATGGCACATTGTTTTTGCCTTATTTAAACCAAATTGAACATGATTTAATTTTTATTTTAGTTGAGTTGATTTGATTAATGTATTAAAATAAGTGTTCATTCAGTATTGTTGTAATTGTCATGAAAAGGGGAAAAAATAAAGTTATATTTATAAAAAACAGCCGATTAATCGGAACCGGCTTTTTTTGGTCCTCCAATAATTCGGTATCGGCGTTGAAAAATCATAAAGTGACAATAAAGCTATTTAGAAATGCAGTCTTTCCTTGTATGTAATGTAGCAATGTCACAGAACTTAATACAATTTTAGACAAAGCCTTTTAATTAAAATTAGGCATTTATGTACTCAAATTAGTCTCGCAAGTAAATCAAATACTAACGTCCGTTTGGGTATGCGAATAACTGCCCATCCCTACTTAAACAGCGTCGAACAAGAGACTATGAGTTTAGCTTTTTCTGCTGATGAAATAGGTTAAAGCACTTGAGGATAATATTTATGAATAATCCTGCAGATTTAACCTTCAAAGTTTGTAGACTGTCAGACGCTGGACTGCATTCCTTTTAATTCAAAATTAGTAAAAGGCGGAGGACAGGCCTTTTAACTTGTTCTGTATCAGCCTACTATTGTGTAAGGCTCTCAGACAATATGGAACATGCCCTGGAAGTTGATACCAATAAGGTTTGCTTAACAAGTCTCAATGCTTTGCATTTTTAACATCTCTGCACATCCTGCTTTCACACCCCACACGGTGTGGAAGAAAGGCAATTTTCTTTAAAGAAGAAACAATAGCGGATTTGGCATATCACCGGTTCATGGTAATTGTATGATGAAGGATCTCAGCCTCCTATTACAGTGTGCTGTGTAACGGCTCATGATATCCTTATCTGGACACCGGTCAAGACTGGAGCAGAATGAACATAGCTCTGCTGCATAATGCAATAAGGTTTGAAATTTCAGGGCGGGTAGGGATAGCAACGAGCCAGTGGATTTTTGTGGAAAGGGAAAGGGAAGTTCAGTGCAATGCCAGCCTGTTCAGACTACTGCCAATATACACTGCTCAAAAAAATAAAAGGGAACACTAAAATAACACATCCTAGATCTGAATGAATGAAATATTCTTATCAAATACTTTTTTCTTTACATAGTTGAATGTGCTGACAAAATCATACAAAAATTATCAATGGAAATCAAATTTATCAACCCATGGAGGTCTCGATTTGGAGTCACACTCAAAATTAAAGTGGAAAACCACACTACAGGCTGATCCAACTTTGATGTAATGTCCTTAAAACAAGTCAAAATGAGGCTCAGTAGTGTGTGTGGCCTCCACGTGCCTGTATGACCTCCCTACAACACCTGGGCATGCTCCTGATGAGGTGGAGGATGGTCTCCTGAGGGATCTCCTCCCAGACCTGGACTAAAGCATCCGCCAACTCCTGGACAGTCTGTGGTGCAACGTGGCGTTGGTGGATGGAGCGAGACATGATGTCCCAGATGAGCTCAATTGGATTCAGGTTTGGGGAACGGGCGGGCCAGTCCATAGCATCAATGCCTTCCTCTTGCAGGAACTGCTGACACACTCCAGACACATGAGGTCTAGCATTGTCTTGCATTAGGAGGAACCCAGGGCCAACCGCACCAGCATATGGTCTCACAAGGGGTCTGAGGATCTTATCTCGGTACCTAATGGCAGCCAGGCTACCTCTGGCGAGCACATGGAGGGCTGTGCGGCCCCCCAAAGAAATGCCACTCCACACCATGACTGACCCACTGCCAAACCGGTCATGCTGGAGGATGTTGCAGACAGCAGAACGTTCTCCACGGCGTCTCCAGACTGTGTCACATGTGCTCAGTGTGAACCTGCTTTCATCTGTGAAGAGCACAGTAAGCACAACCCCCACCTGTGGACGTCGGGCCCTCATACCACCCTCATGGAGTCGGTTTCTGACCGTTTGAGCAGACACATGCACATGTGGCCTGCTGGAGGTCATTTTGCAGGGCTCTGGCAGTGCTCCTCCTGCTTCTCCTTGCACAAAGGCGGAGGTAGCGGTCCTGCTGCTGGGTTGTTGCCCTCCTACGGCCTCCTCCACGTCTCCTGCTGTACTGGCCTGTCTCCTGGTAGCGCCTCCATGCTCTGGACACTACGCTGACAGACACAGCAAACCTTCTAGCCACAGCTCGCATTGATGTACCATCCTGGATGAGCTGCACTACCTGAGCCACTTGTGTGGGTTGTAGACTCCGTCTCATGCTACCACTAGAGTGAAAGCACCGCCAGCATTTAAAAGTGCCCAAAACATCAGCCAGGAAGCATAGGAACTGAGAAGTGGTCTGTGGTCCCCACCTGCAGAACCACTCCTTTATTGGGGATGTCTTGCTAATTGCCTATAATTTCCACCTGTTGTCTATTCCATTTGCACAACAGCATGTGACATTTATTGTCAATCAATGTTGCTTCCTAAGTGGACAGTTTGATTTCACAGAAGTGTGATTGACTTGGAGTTACATTGTGTTGTTTAAGTGTTCTTTATTTTTTTGAGCAGTGTAATTAGGGCAGGCGGAACAAGCAAAGCCTCACCACCCCCTATTATGGGGAGAGGAAGCTGTGTTTAATGTATGTAGATTCGTGAGGGAGAGTCTAGTACTCTCTATGTTCCCTGTGTCTAGCTACCAGCTGCATGGCATTACAGTTGGAGCACCAGTACATTGGGCCAAAACACCATGTTTCCTGCGACAGTAACATGTGCCACAGAGAGATCAGATTAATATCCACAAAATCTGATGTAGTGCCTCTGCAACAGCCACACAATTAGCTGGTTTAGTCTTTCTGGAAGCAGGGGGTACTGGTTGGCATGGTGTCACGACTGCTTGTTCTGGCAAATTAACTGAATTACTGATCTAGGCACAGTCACAATGCAGCTACCCAATACAATCCCTCTGGACTGGAGGTAAGAGAAGCAGTAACATAAGTGTACCATGCTTTCAAACACAATGTCACGTGGTGGGACTGGGACACACATGGAGCTGCAATTTTGGTTTAAAAGCAGCAATATGCAAATTTTTGGGCATCCCGACCAAATTCACATAGAAGTGTTATAGATCTTTAATTCGCATTGAAAGCAACATAAGCACAATATCTATTGCCATTTCTATGCTTCCCGTTAAGTCTAGTTTGAGTCTTAATCTGGCTTAAAAAACTGAAAGTAAAAACAGCCGGAAAATATATTTCAGTGGTTTACATGGTGCAAATCAAATGTCACATACACATGGTTAGCAGATGATAATTCGAGTGTAGCAAAATGCTTGTGCTTCTAGTTCCAACAATGCAGTAATAACCAACGAGTAATCTAACCTAACAATTTCACAACAACTACCTTATACAAACACACACACACACACACACACACACACACCTGTAAGGGATGAAGAATATGTACATAAAAATACATGAATGAGTGATGGTACAGAACGGCATAGACAAGATGCATTAGATGGTATCGAGTACATTATATACATATGAGTAATGTAGGGTATGTAAACATATTAAGTGGCATTGTTTAAAGTAGCTAATGATACATTTTTTACATCAATTTCTCCATTATTAAAGTGGCTGGAGTTGAGTCAGTATGTTGGCAGCAGCCACTCAATGTTAGTGGTGGCTGTTTAACAGTCTGATGGCCTTGTACCTATGTTGGGCATAAAAATGTCTAAATGAATTATTCTGTCATGGTTAAGAACAAATTGTCATCCAACCCGGTTCCTGGAGAACTACCTTCCTGTTGGTTTTTGGTCCAACCACAGTAACTAACCAGGTTCAGCTTATCAACCAGCTAATTATTAGAATCAGGTGTGCTAGAGTCGGGTTGGAGTGAATACCTACAGGAACGCAGCTCTCCAGGAACCGGGCTGGAGAGCCCTGCTCTACACGATGCTTGCTTTTTTAATCAAACTGAAATTAGGTGTACTATTAGAATTTTAGCAACCAGGAAATGGCAGAGCAATTTCTGCATAGTGCATCTAACTAGTAAAGCTCCGCCAGTGCCATGTAAAGTTTTGGTCCCATGTTTCTTGAACTGAAATAAACAATCCCAGAAATGTTCCATATGCCCAAAAATCTTATTCTTCTCAAATTTTGTGCACAAATTTGTCAAGATAATCCATCCCCCTGACAGGTGTGGCATATCAAGAAGCTGATTAAAACAGCATGATCATTACACAGGTGCCCCTTGTGCTGGGGACAAGAGGTCACTTTAAAAATGTGCAGTTGTAACAATGCCACAGATGTCAAGATTTGAGAGAGCGTGCAATTGGCATGTTGACCACAGCAAAGTCCACCAGAGCTGTTGCCAGAATTTCTCTACCAGAAGCCTTCAATGTCATTTTAGAAAATTAGGCAGTACGTCCAACCGGCCTCACAACCACAGACCATGTGTAACCACACCAGCCCAGGACCTCCACATCCAGCTTCTTGATCTGCGGGATCTTCTGAGACCAGCCACCTGATGAAACTGAAGAATGTTTGTAATAAAGCCCTTGTGTGGGCAAAGAAAATTAATAATTGGATTGGCTGGGCCTTGCTCCCCAGTGCGTAAGCCAGTCTCCCAATTTCAATTGACTGATATCCTTGCGATCAGCCATAACACAGCAAAGCTGAAAGTAATACCTTTCAAAAAAAGGCAGAGATACTATGTATCTTGTGTACTGATTTGCTTCATTTGGCCAGCTAGGGTGAATGCGTCAGTGTGGAGAGCAATTTACAGAACTCTTCACAGTAGAGGTCGACCGATTGTGATTTTAACGCCGATACAGATTATTGGAGGACCAAAAAAGCAGATTCCGATTAAAATCGGCTGATTTAAAAAAAAATGTATTTGTAATAATGACAATTACAACAATACTGAATGAACACTTATTTTAATCTAATATAATACGTCAATAAAAATCTATTTAGCCTCAAATAAAATGAAACATGTTCAATTTGGTTTAAATAATACAAAAACAAAGTGTTAGAGAAGAAAGTGCAATATGTGCCATGTAAAAAAGCTAACGTTTAAGTTCCTTGCTCAGAACATGAGAACATATGAAATTTTGTGGTTCCTTTTAACATGAGACTTCAATATTCCAAGGTAAGAGGTTTTAGGTTGTAGTTCATATAGTATTTATAGGACTATTTCTCTATACCATTTGTATTTCATATACCTTTGACTATTGGATGTTCTTATTAGGCACTATAGTATTGCCAGTGTAACAGTATAGCTTCCGTCCCTCTCCTCGCCCCTACCTGGGCTCGAACCAGGAACACATCGACAACAGCCACACTCGAAGCAGCGTTACCCATCGCTCCACAAAAGCCGCGGCCCTTGCAGAGGAAGGGGAATAACTACTCCAAGTCTCAGAGCGAGTGACGTTTGAAACGCTGTTAGCGCACACCCAGCTAACTAGCTAGCCATTTCACATCGGTTACACCAGCCATTAGGCTGATAGCGTTGTTTATGACTTCAAGCCTGTGCTTGCGAAGAGCTGCTGGCAAAACACACGAAAGTGCTGTTTGAATGAATGCTTACAAGTCTGCTGCTGCCCACCATCGCTCAGTCAGACTGCTCAAATCATAGACTTAATTATAACATAATAACACACAGAAATATGAGCCGTTGGTCATTAATATGGTCGAATCCGGAAACTATCATTTCGAAAACAAAACGTTTATTATTTTAGTGAAATACGGAACCGTTCCGTATTTTATCTAACAGGTGGCATCCCCAAGTCTAAATATTCTTGTTACATTGCACAACCTTCAATCTGTCATAATTACGTAAAATTCTGGCAAATTAGTTCGCAATGAGCCAGGTTGCCCAAACTGTTGCATATACCCTGACTCTGCGTGCAATGAACGCAAGAGAAATGACACAATTTCACCTGGATTTCTTTTAGCTAAATATGCAGGTTAACAAATATATACCTCTGTGTATTGATTTAAAAAGGCATTGTTTATGGTTAGGTACAGTCGTCCAACGATTGTGCTTTTTTCGCAAATGCGCTTTTGTTTAATCATCCCCCAGCGTTGCATCGATTATATGCAAAGCAGGACAAGCTAGAAAGTTGTGTAGTTATAACTAGTGATTTTGATTGATTGTTTTTTTTATAAGATTAGTTTAATGCTAGCTAGCAACTTACCTTGGCTTCTACTGCATTCTCGTAACAGGCAGGCTCCTCGTGGAGTGCAATGAGAGGCAGGTGGTTAGAGCGTTGGACGAGTTAACTGTAAGGTTGCAAGATTGGAACCCCTGAGCTGACAAGGTTAAAATCTGTCATTCTGCCCCTGAACAAGGCAGTTAACCCACCGTTCCTAGGCAGTCATTGAAAATAAGAATGTGTTCTTAACTGACTTGCCTAGTTATTTTATTTTTTTAAAGGGCAAAAATACCGATTTCCGATTGTTATGAAAACTTGAAATCGGCCCTAATTAAATCGGCCATTCCGATTAATCGGTCGACCTCTACTTCAGACACACAGGCAGGCCAAATTAAGCACATCAGTACTCCAGATACATTTTCCATACAGTGTTTCTACCATGTTGGTATTGAAAAGGGTTCACCTAGGGTTCACGATACGGGCTGTACCAAATGTTTGATATATTATAATAATAGATTATGCTTATGTTGTATTAATAGAAGGGGAGGGGTTATAAGACCCCTCCCTCCTTACATTTATAGGGTCCTAGACTAGAGATTAACAATATATATTCATTATAGAGGTTTAGTATTGTTCCACATGTGTTTTCTAGGCTCTCTGCCTCTTAAGAAACTTTCTGAGAAATGTGTGAATGAAGACAGAACTCTGCAGTGGAGTGTAAGAGATTAGTCAAACATTCCACTATAAAATCAATTTGAACATTTACTGCTAAGCTTTTATATAGCTATATAAACAAGAGTTTGTGTTGAGTAGGCATGGTTTTGGTCTCAGGAGTAGAAGATAATGACGTAGGCAGTGACGTCACTAGGGCTGGACTACAGGTTTAATAAAATAACTTGGGACCTTTTACATTTTGCAGAACTTAACAGGAACATAGCGCATGTTTCTGAGTGTCAACTTGTCTGCAATTGCATTAAAGGTTTTAATGATTTAATTAAAAGATAGTCATAATGCTAGTTTCACCAATGATTGACAAGGAAACGAACCCCAACAGTATCAAAGGCTTAATATTATGGACCAATGATTCTAATTTCCTAAATTATATTTCATAGAATCATTCCTCATATTGGATTGGATTAATAATCATGACTATTCGACCACCCAAAACCATCCAGTGTAACCCTAGTCCTCACAGGCTGGCTTCTAGTCAGGGGGACAAAAATAAATAAAAGTCCTCATTAAAATGTGAGCGCTTCAAGCGCTGACATCTGATTAAGTGTAAGAGGGTACCAAAATGTCTGACAAGAGGCTCCAGTCGAATCTAAAATGATTAGGATACGCACTTCTGGCATAAAAGGTGCCTACCGAGTACTGACATGCTTTTCTGTTCACTGGTTTGGTCCAACAC
The DNA here is from genome assembly GCF_057628025.1 of Oncorhynchus mykiss. Classification (NCBI taxonomy): domain Eukaryota; kingdom Metazoa; phylum Chordata; class Actinopteri; order Salmoniformes; family Salmonidae; genus Oncorhynchus; species Oncorhynchus mykiss. The sequence continues at coordinate 24,218,301 of NC_143022.1, forward strand.
GATGGCTCAACCATATTGCTGGGGAGGCGAGACTGTCTTAAAGTTCAGGGGCAGAACCAGAGAGATAATTGAATAGCAGGTGGAGTGTGACTAGATGCGGGCATCTACTCTACCCTTTAACCTGCTGTAGTTGTAAAAATAAATATTTAAAAAATAAAGTAAATAACTGAAACAGGATTCACTGGCCTGCTCACAGACCAAAGCATGTGGGTGTCTGTACTGTGACCAACTCACCTCTGACTCCTTTACAGGGGAAGTTGGTTGCAGTCATTCAACAAATTGTGTTTAGGGAGAAATGGATGTGTGGAGAGGGTGAGGATGTAACAGCAGCTGTAAGTTCAAATCAAAATCTAATTTTATTTGTCACATACACATGGTTAGCAGATGTTAATGCGAGTGTAGCGAAACGCTCGTGCTTCTAGTTCCGACCATGCAGTAATATCTAACCTAACAATTTCACAACAACCAGAGAGTCACCCAGCTACAGTCTCCTCTCTCATCAGTCAGTGAGAGAGGAAGGGCAGCCACCCTGGGGATCCAGCCTCTCTAGCCTGGCCCCCAGGGGCTAATTATGAAGCTGGGCCATCTGCTCCTTTGAAATGGAGCCCTATGATGTTGGCTGTAAGGTGAGTGTTAATGATTACACACAGGAGACTAAACCTCAGCTCACAGCACAGGGGTAATGTGAACTAAGTTAGTTGCTTCTGTTCTCACCAGCCTGGTAGATGACTGGACACTGACTTGAGCCTCCCTGTCCCCTGTAGCAACATCATCCATTAAGACTACAGGGGTTATTGGGTTTGAAGGTCTTTTCAGCAATACTCCAATCCCACTATAGTAGCTCAGCACCAGCAAACACACTCACCTACCTTTCAGATAAGAACCATAGCATTGGGTTAAATAACATTGCACAATTCAGGCACATGCATAACTGTAAATAACTGCGATGGTCTCATTTATTCCTGATAAAAACAGGACATCATGTCAGTTTAGGAAACAACTACAGGGCTGTACTTTATATTTAATGGGGTTAAGGTACATTTGGGATCTACTGGCTTTCACAACTGAACAGCACCCACCCCCATTAGAGTAGCTCTTGGTTGCTCTCTGGTCACGCCATTAAAACCGATTGAGCCCCAGCATGTTCTCCAATAGGCTAATAGCCAATTGACTGGAAAACCTCTGTAATGCAGCTCACAAATAAATGTCTGAGTGGCTTACTGCTCTGCTGATCCTGACAGAGGCACAGCGATTTCCCCCTGATAAACCTTCTAGCCTTTACTGCTACTATAGTACTAGCTACCACACCCAAAAACCATCTTCATCCAGGTACTGCAGAGTTTGTACTTTTCCAAATCATTGCTAAGAATAATGAGAATGACTGCAGGTTGTACTCGTCAGTTTGTATTGTTGTATTGGTGCTATCTAGGTACCAAGCTAAAGCTAACTACCCCAGAAGTTGCGGTCGAACAAAATGCTTTATTACCAACGCGGTATTGTAAACACATCGTTCGTGGCCGGTGTTTGCAGACTGTTCTGTACAGCTTTGACAGTGCTACTGTATCTTTTGTGACACGCAAAGACAAACAGTGTTCTATAGTATGTATGTCGTGAAGCTAATAGCAGTGACATCATTACTGTGTAACTCCGGTAGTGCAACATCTGAAAAATACCGCACCTGGTAGTGTGTACCAGTGCTCAACAAGTCGGCAAAAGCCAACATCACCCATGACAGAGAAAGGTTGGTTGTCAAGAGCAATGAATTCCATCATCTTGGCTTTTAACGGATTTCGCCCGAGTGGTCTCGCTGAAATTATTACTCTTTCAAATGACTGCTCAATTCACACAGCAGATATTGTTGGCTAGTTTAGGACTACTGTGTTGCACTTAGAGCACAAACTGTTACGTGGAATCATTAAATCATGTGCCTATGTTATATACAGTGCCTTGCGAAAGTATTCGGCCCCCTTGAACTTTGCGAACTTTTGCCACATTTCAGGCTTCAAAACATAAAGATATAAAACTGTATTTTTTTGTGAAGAATCAACAACAAGTGGGACACAATCATGAAGTGGAACGACATTTATTGGATATTTCAAACTTTTTTAACAAATCAAAAACGGAAAAATTGGGCGTGCAAAATTATTCAGCCCCCTTAAGTTAATACTTTGTAGCGCCACCTTTTGCTGCGATTACAGCTGTAAGTCGCTTGGGGTATGTCTCTATCAGTTTTGCACATCGAGAGACTGAAATTTTTTCCCATTCCTCCTTGCAAAACAGCTCGAGCTCAGTGAGGTTGGATGGAGAGCATTTGTGAACCGCAGTTTCCAGTTCTTTCCACAGATTCTCAATTGGATTCAGGTCTGGACTTTGACTTGGCCATTCTAACACCTGGATATGTTTATTTTTGAACCATTCCATTGTAGATTTTGCTTTATGTTTTGGATCATTGTCTTGTTGGAAGACAAATCTCCGTCCCCAGTCTCAGGTCTTTTGCAGACTCCATCAGGTTTTCTTCCAGAATGGTCCTGTATTTGGCTCCATCCATCTTCCCATCAATTTTAACCATCTTCCCTGTCCCTGCTGAAGAAAAGCAGGCCCAAACCATGATGCTGCCACCACTGTGTTTGACAGTGGGGATGATGTGTTCAGGGTGATGAGCTGTGTTGCTTTTACGCCAAACATAACATTTTGCATTGATGCCAAAAAGTTCAATTTTGGTTTCATCTGACCAGAGCACCTTCTTCCACATGTTTGGTGTGTCTCCCAGGTGGCTTGTGGCAAACTTTAAACGGCACTTTTTATGGATATCTTTAAGAAATGGCTTTCTTGCCACTCTTCCATAAAGGCCAGATTTGTGCAATATACGACTGATTGTTGTCCCATGGACAGAGTCTCCCACCTCAGCTGTAGATCTCTGCAGTTCATCCAGAGTGATCATGGGCCTCTTGGCTGCATCTCTGATCAGTCTTCTCCTTGTATGAGCTGAAAGTTTAGAGGGACGGCCAGGTCTTGGTAGATTTGCAGTGGTCTGATACTCCTTCCATTTCAATATTATCGCTTGCACAGTGCTCCTTGGGATGTTTAAAGCTTGGGAAATCTTTTTGTATCCAAATCCGGCTTTAAACTTCTTCACAACAGTATCTCGGACCTGCCTGGTGTGTTCCTTGTTCTTCATGATGCTCTCTTCGCTTTTAACGGACCTCTGAGATCATCACAGCGCAGGTGCATTTATACGGAGACTTGATTACACAGGTGGATTGTATTTATCATCATTAGCCATTTAGGTCAACATTGGATCATTCAGAGATCCTCACTGAACATCTGGAGAGAGTTTGCTGCACTGAAAGTAAAGGGGCTGAATAATTTTGCACGCCCAAGTTTTCAGTTTTTGATTTGTTAAAAAAGTTTGAAATATCCAATAAATGTCGTTCCACTTCATGATTGTGTCCCACTTGTTGTTGATTCTTCACAAAAAAATACAGTTTTATATCTTTATGTTTGAAGCCTGAAATGTGGCAAAAGGTCACAAAGTTCAAGGGGGCCGAATACTTTCGCAAGGCACTGTATGTGTCTAAAGTAAGCAAAGAGAATCCTTAACCTGTTTGAACCGACCCGGCTATAACTCTGTGGAGATAAAATAAGACAGCGAGAGTTTTCCATATCTGGGGGGGGACTGGAACTGTCAAGTGGTAATATACTGTGGTGAGACTTCAGGAGATAATCCAGATATAGTGTGTAATGTATGTGCGCTAGTGGGTTGGAATGGACTTTAGAAGCAGCTTTGTCCTTGTCGGTGAGCAGGAGGGGCATTCAAGACGCTATGACAAAATGTGAGGTATTTAAACCAATGTACATGGTATTATGACTAGTGCTCTCAAGAATAAACGCTATTGGCCAATTTCGGTTGACTGGTCTTTGTCCATTTTATGCAAATAAGGATCTTACAAATTCTTAGAAACGGACAGAGTATTTTAAATTGGTTAATGAACACAATAACTAAATTCATCTAACACTTACCCAGTTCTGGAGACCACTCCTTGTTCATGTCAAGGTTGCTAGGCAGGTAGATGTTTCCAGGTGCTTACAAACGCAGTGGGAATTAGTGAGTAAGGCACTGTGGTTATACTGTTCCAGCTATCAGACGTGGGGTCATAACAGTCTAGAGTCTTGCAGCGCTGCGTCCCAAAGTAGCCCCCCACCACATACAGTTTGTTCCCAGAGGCCACTGCATGGCAGCTCATTCTTTTAGAAGTCATGTCCCCAACACGAGACCACTGGTTGGTCTCACAGTCAAAGCGGTAGGCGGAGGCGGCGGTGAACTCAGTGTCTCCGCCCATTATGAAGATCTGGCTGCCCAGAACAGCAGCGGCTGTGTATCTCCACGGTTGCGGACATTCTGCTGCGATGGCCCAGCGGTTCTCTAGAGGGTCGTAGCACTGCACCTTTGAGGCCTTGTCTCTGTGTATGGTGGTACCACCAAACACAAACAGCTTTAGCTTGGCGCTGACCACAGCTGCATTGCTAACACCATCTCTGAGCGGCGCCATCATGGTCCATTTGTTGGTGAGTGGGTCATACCGCTCTACCTGTTTGAGGGAGACTGAGGGGGAGGCTGGGAAGATGCCTGCTATGGCAGTGTGGCCACCCACCACATACAGCCAGTTCTCCAGTTCAGCTGAACCATGGCCAAACCGTGCTATCAACATGGGAGCTCCTTTAGACCACTCCTCGTGGACCGTGTCATAGATCCAAACATCCTTGGATACCCCGTTCTCAGAACCCCTCCCCCCAGTCACGTAGACCTTACAGCCAATTGCACAGGCGCTGAACTCTTTCCTGGGACTGGGCAAGACCGACTTGGGAATGATCTCCTTGGCTTTGTGGTCCACCTGGTAGATCTTATCACACATGAAGGTCTGTCCTCCCAAGATGAGCAACGTGTGGCCTGCCTTGCGGGGCCGGGCACATGGGCTGGTGACCACCCCATCGTTTTGCAGGATCTTCTTCTTGCACTGCATGGCCTCCTCCACTATCTGCCGGCTCCTCTTGTCTGACATCACCAGCTCCTCGCAGGCCACCGCCTCAATCAGACACTCAGAGGGCAGCAGGGCCAGGCGGATTCCACCCAGCAGCTCAGGGAGGTCGTCTCTGCGGCCGTCCAGGTCGTAGCGCACCCAGCGCATCACAGCATTGAACACGATATGCTCGTCTTCGATCTCCAGCTCGTCGCTGAGGATCAGGTTCAGCAGCTTGTCTTTGTTGAGGCCGTAGAAGTCCTCTGTGTCCCGCAACGCCTCAAAGTGCACCAGGCACATCCTCCAGGAGAGCTCATACAGCTGTTTGCATTGGTGGGCATCAGACAGTAGCATCATACCCAGGCAGTTGGACAAGTGCAGGTTCTTCTCCAGGAATTCCGCAGCAGCGTCTCTGATGTCGTGGAACTGCAGCATGTCTCCCGCCTCCAGCAACGACTCTGCGTTCTCCTCGTTGATGATGACACGTGACGAGTAGGCAAAGTCCAGCAGCAGCTCCAACACCTCTGGATGCACGCTGTCTCTGAAGTTCACCTCGTTGTCCAGGCTCTCACGGAGCCCGCCGCTGAACATAGCCTCAAAGTAGCGGCTGCATGCAGCCAGTACCGCCCGATGGCACGGGAAGGAGCGGTCCCCCGCCCACAGCGTCACGTCAGTGAACATGCACTGCTTGCGGAGGGTGTTGAGGTGAGTGAGCACGCTGTCTGGATGCGAGGGCTTATGGAACAGTGAGATGTTCATGGAGCCCGTGCTGGTCCGGGACTTACGGTTTTCATGGACGCTGACTGACATGGTTTCAGAGACCTCCAGGGAGTCGTTTGTCCTAATTTCTCCAACTATTGAAAAACAAAAACAGAAAATGAGATGCAAAACAAAACTGGTGGATATTTTACCCAACATACAATTTACTTCTAAAGTTGAGCTTCTAAAGTTGAGCTTTATTGTTAAATCAAATAAACTTAACAGATTCTTTACATCTACTCATTGGCCCAAAGTTAAGGGCAGACTTAAAATATAATTTGAAACAAAAGTATTATTTATCCAACTGATCATAGACAACCAAATTGGGGAAATGTATTCAATTACTAGGCAACATCTAGATCATGTGATAACGTGCTGCTTATTTGAATGCCATTCCTACATTGGAATAATGCCTATTACAACACCTCTAAGCCTAATTGCAGAAAATGGATCATCCTAAAGTGGATATGCCTATTGAATCAAACAAGTTAGGCCTATGATTTTGGTTAGGCTATTTAAATAAATGAGTGCATTAAAAAAAAAAAAAAAATCAAAGTCACTCATGAAAATGAACCGTGCTTTGTAGGTACAACATTATGATATCACTTGATGTCTGAAATTATTCAGCAGTCTCAGCATTTTTTATTAATGGAGCTCACACACACACACAGCAGAGAAGGCCCACAGAGTAATGTGGCCAGAATGCGACCCTCAGCTAAATTGCATTCAAGCCACTTAATGAATCTCCTGAGTAAAGCATAGCCTAATTGTTAAGCGTTTGTGGGAAAGCCTTTCAAAATCAACCTTTCAAAGTAACCAAATCCTATTTATTAAATTGTAGTAGATACAGTTCCTAGCCTATGTAATGTCTTATCGATGGCCTACATGCATATTAAATCATAAAGCAGACTCCCTGGCACGTTTCATAGCATATCAGCAGTTGAGCAGGCTTATTAATAATGGTCAGTCAACAGCGGGCATCCCTTTTTAAAACGGTCTCTCCCACTTGTCAAAGTCCACAAAACCCTAACAGTAATTCATATAAACCAATTCAGAGCTTTCAAACCATTATATACCACAGAGCATTCGATTAGTGAAGTCATTCCAATCTCAGACAAGCAGACATTGCGCTCAATATTCATTAGAATGCTTTTCTTTTTCAACAGAGGGGAAATATTGTGGGGTGCACACTGCTGCTCAATCACTGTTAGTACTTCTACCACATAGCAACACTCCAATCCCAAAAGGATCAAGTCTTCTTTTAACTACATGGCATGGAAACAGACGAGAGTATATAAAAGCCCTGTTTCAGCAACTTAATTTTATAGTAGCAGCCCAAGTATGTGTGTGTTGACACGCAGTTTGGGGTCCATAGCAGACAGGTTTGGGTTCAGTTGTGGAAGGTTGGAGGGCACAGGCAGGCATACACACATCAGCAGGGCATTTAAAAATGTAAATGTCAGGTTGACAGGGAACACAATGCAGCAGGTGAGTCACAAAAAAGATGGGGCACACAGCAAACCATGAAATTTAGTAAATGCAAAGCAGTGCGATTGTCCTGTACCAATTACAACAGCAAACCGCTGATCCAGGCACAGACTGAAGAGGGTTGGGGGGGGGGGCAGCATCAGATCCCAAAAAATGCTCCCCCTAGAGGACGGTCTGATAGAAATTAGGGCTGGGTGATATTTCATGTAGTCAGGAAACATTTTATGCAGCTTGTGAGCTGGTACATTACTTAGGCCAGGGAACCACAAAATGGCCAAAGGAGTTCTGATGGTGGTTTATGTTACTCAAATAAAATAAAACGTTTATTGGTCAGGCTAACAGTTTTGATGTTATCACAGGTGCAGCAAAACGCTTGGGTTTCTAGGTCCTATAGTGCCATAATGAAGCAATACAATAAACAAAATTTCAACTTTAAAAATTAAGACATATCAGAACGAGCAATATCAGAGTCTGCAATATAAATATGTGAATGGTGTGTGTGTGTGTATAGACAGTATGACTAGAAAAGGTGTTTACAGCAGTAGTCATATAGGATGAGCAATGACTAGAATACAGTAAATAAATAAAGTGGGTAAAACAGTACGTAAACATTTAAGTGAGCAGTGTTGACTATGTACATAGGACAGCAGTCCAAGGTGCAGGATAGAGTACCGAGTGGTAGCCGGTTAGTGACAGTGTCTAAGGTTCAGGCCAAGGTACTGGACAGAGGCCAGATAATGATGACTGTTTAGCAGTTCAATGGTCTGGAGATAGAACCTGTTAATCAGCTATTACTGCCAGTAATAACTGCCAGTCATGCCCAGCATGATCAGGACGATGCTGAATCATTCTCTGTGAGACTAAATACCAAACTTCCAGGACATTCACACATGAATGGGGCCTCTTAATTAGATTGCCAATAGGAAACTTAGAAAGAAAAGGTCCCTATTTTCCCATCTTGTTTCTTCCCTCTGTAAACATCTCAGCCCTTCTGACTAAAAGCCTTTCCAGGATCTTTTCACATGGTGTTTGTATTCCAGTGCTACTCCCTTTTATTATTAGACACAGGGAGGATGGAGGAGAACCGAGGGTTCAGGAGTCTGAAGCAGGGAACTTCTCTGCATTTGTGATGCTGAATGGATCACCAGCTGGTTTGCAGTCCTAATAACCAAGAGCTTCTGTCAATCCATAGGGACTCTACATGGCCCATTGGGAAATGGCTGGTGTCTGTGCAACTGAGGGCATGTGGGTTCAAACCCTCACGCTACTTTGACAAGCCAGTGAGTGAGTCTAATGAAAAAGTGTTTGAAAGAACAGCTCCAGGGAGTCAGGGACATTCAAGCCAGGAGCATTCAAAGATGAAAATTCTTCTCTTAGTAGAAGAGTTAATCCTTTATGGCTGAGAAACAATTGTTTTGGAGGCCACTTTGCCATCCTGTTCCAGATGGACCAGAGAGAAAAGCCAAAGAGTTACATTTTGGACTGAATCTGCCATCTAAAGTGGGATGAATTTATTAATGTGTCTGGTCTGGTGTGACTTGGAAAATGAAGATTTTAACTGTAAAAGTCGTCATTGTAAATGTACTTATTTTCCACAACTAAGTCTAATAAAGCTATTTTGTTTTACTGCCTAACTTTAAAATAGTTTTAGTCACCAAGGTCCCAGTTTACTCCTAGCCTATTATGCTATAGCCCTGGAATTATGCATTTTGCTTTCAACGTCTCAGTAGGGTGCCATATAAAATTTATTTTTTCAAACTTATTTATGAATGGAAATCAACCCTGTTTAGTGTGTTATGATTATTATTAAACAGAGACATCAAAATACACCCCTATGTGCCAGCCAGCAAGATATAACTACACTGATAAATCATATTGAAATCCTGGGTGGTGGGCGGCTGGCTACTTTCAAACAAATAACTTAAAGAATTATCACGTTAACGAAGTATCACCTAGGCTACAACAGCTGTTGAGTGAATAAATTTAAATTTTAAAACTCCTATAAAAGTACAAAAAAAGTTGAATTCAAGACATCAAAAGGTGGCGTGGTTAAATAGCTTCGATTTCCTTCAGACAATTGAACACAAGCCACATGTGGAATCATGTCATGACATCAAAGCTGGCATTCCAATAACCGTTGCATTGTAGGCTAGCTAATGAAGTCCGATTATGACGATAGCGAAATTAATTGAAACGCTCACATTGTTAAGGCAAGCTAACCTGACAGTCTTAGCCCCCTAAAATATCTTCAGAATGATCTGGTCAGGCCTTGCACGTTAACGCTAGCTAGCTAGCTAATTATCGATGGTTTCGCCAAAGATCTAGCTAACCAGTTAGCAAACTAGCTAACTCGTTAACGTTACATTGTTTTTTTTGTCTATTTCTAGAGTACCACCAATTGGTATCAAATAAACCTGTTTAACCCTATGTTCTGTCAAGCTAAGTAGCTAGTTATATATGAAAATAAGTTTAACAGCTAATTTACCTAGCCAGCCAGCTAACAAACTAGCAAACAAACTTTAGCTGAAGTAACGACGTCCACCTAGTTACTCCTTCTGTCAAGACTTCAGATGACAAGCTAGCCAACATCCAGATAAACACTTGCAAAGTAGCCTAATAACAATTGACTGCATACTCACATACATGTGGTTGTTAAACGGGAATCCAAGAAGTGTATAGTTAGTTTCTGGTTGATTGATTAAACCATTTTTTTTTACTCTAAGTAGTTGAGGTCCTTTCACGCCACTTTGTCTGCAACTGGGTTCGGTCTGAGGTGGGAAATCAAGAAAAAAATGCATATCCAGTGGTATGTTTCTTTACCCAATTCCGGCAACCTATTTAATGCAATTCAGCACAACAACCAATAAAAGTAGATCTTTGGGTGCGATTTTGACAACTAATAGACCAATCGGATTAAACGACAGAATGGGGTCCGCCCTCTTCCTCTTGGTGGTAACAGCAAAACAATAGCATGCCCACTGACAATTAATGAATTACAGTACATAGATAATTTGTAAGGGAAAGTGGATATCTAGTCAGTTGCACAATGAATGTGTCTAATGCATTTAACCCAATCCCTCTTGCCTCAACCTCTTTCAAGTCTCCCCACAAAGATGAGGGCACTCCCTCTCTCCCTAGCAATGATATTACTCTAAAGACAAGTCTTGTAAAATTTTCCAGAAAAACTCAACAACGAAAATGAACATGAAGTTCAACCATTGAACAAGGAAAAATACATGTTACTCATTCGGTTCATGTTTTGCACTACATTGACTTAAAAAAAACTTGGTTTGGTTTCATGTCTATAATTTTGCCTTTGTCTAGTGTAGAGTTCCCTCTAGTGGAAGTAGGCCTACAACTGTACACCACTGCAGATACTGTGGCATATGGCCTAGAGTAAATACAACTTCTCTGTTCACAGAAAAGCCATCTCCAAGGGAATGAATAAGGCACTTCAGAAGGAGGTAAGCAAGCAAGGTGCATTATGCAGTCCAATACTCCAATATAGAGTATAGAACTGCAATGATACCCCTTCAATGCAAAGAAACATCTCTAATACTGGTACTTGCTAATTAGGGACACTTGAGATCAAGTAGTCAATGTAAGCTGTTGTTTTGAAGGTACATTTTTTTCCAACGCAAACAAACGTTGTATAAAATATGTTTAATTTTGACCTTTGAAACAAGGTCAGATCTTCAATGTTATTTCCACTATCAGAATAAAAGAGAATAAGATGAGCAGCACCTCCTACTGGATAGTTAATCTATCTACAGCTATCCATTATGGTGTCCCATCCAGGGTTTTAACTAAGGCCAGCTCTGCTTAGCTTTGATATTTGTCACTTATGTGCTATCGTGAGAATGATTACTGAGAGATCCCTTAATAAATAGATTCACTGCTATCGAAGTCATTTCAAAGGGTAGGTTTAACAGAGCAAATGAAATATAACTTTACTTTATAAGTCATATAACATTAATTATAAACTGGATTGTTTGAGCTCTGAATGCTGATTGGCTGAAAACTGTGTTATAGGGGACCGTATACCACGAGTATAACAAAACACTTATTTTACATTGGTAACCACTTTATAAAAGCAATAAGGCACCTCGGGAGTTTGTGGTATATGGCCACTATACCATGGCTAAGGTCTGTTTCCAGGCACTCTGAGTTGTGCATAAGAACAGCCCTTAGCCGTGGTAAATTGGCCATATACCCCCCCTTGTGCCTTATAGTTTAATGATACAAGGTCTATATATATTTTGCGAAGTCATTAACAGCTATTGTTTCAATTAAATCCAAACTTCAACTAAAAATATACAATACATATAGGCCTAGGGTTTCAAGATTTGGTTGATTTGAAATGTAATATTTACGTTAATAATGAATATGTTGGATTTATGTCGCCATCTCAACCAAAAATCTAAGTTAAAGAATAGGATTAACTTTATTTAAAGTGCCTTTGAAGTTTGATTTTATTTGGTTCCATCCTTTAACTTATATTTTTGGTTGAGATAAAGATGTGAATCCAACATATCAGTAATTAATTTGTAAACAAACTGGATATTGAATTGTGTTTGGTTGTCAGTTCAACCAAATGTCAACATTTGAAGGAGATGTATCTAGTGTGTTTGGAAAGTATTCAGACCCCTTGACTTTTTGCACATTTTGTTTCATTAGTCCTTTTCCCCTCATCAATCTACACACAATATACCATAAGTATTAAGCAAAAACAGGTTTAGAAATCTTTGCAAATTTACAAAAAAAAAAAAACTGAAATATCACATTTACATTAGTATTCAGACCCTTTACTCAATACTTTGTTGAAGCACCTTTGGTAGTGATTACAGCCTCAAGTCTTCTTGAGTATGACGCTACAAGCTTGGTACACCTGTATTTGGGGAGTTTCTCACATTCTTCTCTGCAGATCCCCTCAAGCTCTGTCAGGTTGGATGGGGAGCGTCGCTGCACAGCTATTCTCAGGTCTCTCCAGAGATGTTCGATCAGGTTCAAGTCCAGGCTCTGGCTGGGCCACTCAAGAACATTCAGAAACTTGTGCTAAAGCCACTCCTGCATTGTTTTGGCTGTGTGCTTAGGGTCGTTGTCCTGTTGGAAGGTGAACATTCACCACAGTTTGAGGTCCTGAGCGCTCTGCAGCAGGTTTTCATCAATGATCTCTCTGTACTTTGCTCTGTTCATCTTTGTCTCGATCATGACTAGTCTCCCAATCCCTGTCGCTGAAAAACATCCCCACAGCATGATGCTGCCACCACCATGCTTCACCGTAGTGATGGTGCCAGGTCTCCTCCAGATGTGACAGTTGGCATTCAGGCCAAAGAGTTCAATCTTGGTTTCATCAGACCAGAGAATCTTGTTTCTCATGGTCTGAGAGTCTTTAGGTGCCTTTTGGCAAACTCCAAGCGGGCAGTCATGTGCCTTTTAATGATGAGTGGCTTCCGTCTGGCCACTCTACCATGAAGGCCAGATTGGTGGAGTGCTCCAGTGATGGTTGTCCTTCTGGAAGCTTCTCAATTCTCAGAGGAACTCTGGGGCTCTGTCAGAGTGACCATCGGGTTCTTGGTCACCTCGCTGACCAAGGCCCTAGTCCCCCGATTGCTCAGTTTGGCCGTGCGGACAGCTCTAGAAAGAGTCTTGGTGGTTCCAAACTTCTTCCATTTAAGAATGATAGAGGCCACTCTGTTCTTGGGGATCTTCAATGCTGCAGACATTTTTTGGTACCCTTTCCCCAGATCTGTGTCTTGACACAATCCTGTGTCGGAGCTCTACAGACAATTCCTTCGACCTCATGGCTTGGTTTTTGCTCTGACATGCACTGTAAACTGTGGGACCTGATATAGACAGGTGTGTGCCTTGACAAATCATGTCCAATCAATTGAATTTACCACATGTGGACTCCAATCAAGTTGTAGAGACATCTCAAGGATTATCAATGAGATCAATTTCGAGTCTCATAGCAAAGGGTCTGAATACTTAAGTAAATAAGGTATTTCTGTTTTTTATTAGTAACAAATATCCAAACATTTCTAAAAACCTGTTTTCACTTTGTCATTATGGGGTATTGTGTGTAGATTGATGAGGATTTACATAGTGCGTTGCATTGGGGTTGTGCCGCAGAGCATTATGGGGGGTATTTTTGTTGAACTACTTTCATTCTCTGGAGTGCGAATAAAACGAGAGTCAACCTCTGCCTGATAACAGTTTCATGAAGTAAGATGAAAAGGTGAGGGCGTTGGGCCCTCATTAACAGGGAGCCTTTTATCAATCCGCCTGTTTTGCTGGCCTGGCCTGCTTTTTGGAAAGTCTGAGCCTTGGGCGAAAGAGGGGTACAGTGACTTGAAGAACATCGATCGTTCAGCTAAACGGCAAAAACAGGGAGCATATACGATTCAAGTTTCTGGGAAAAAGCTGTATCGATCATGACGAAGGTTTGCGTATTCAAAATGCGCAACACAACGAGGAAGTAAGAAGAAACAGGGATGTTCTCAAGCAGTTTATCAACACCACTGAGTTTTTGGGCTTTCAATAATTGGCTTTAAGAGGACACGACGTAGGAAAGTTCCGCTAACAAGTGCAACCACAATGAGCTTGTAGCGGTAATTGCACGTTTCAATACTTTACTTGCTGAACATATGGAACTTTCTACTGTCTTTTCTGGGATGTCGAAATCAATTCAGAATGATTTAATAGTTTCATTGCATCATCCATTAAAAGTTTTAAAAATAAAACACATGATCACTCCAGACAGACACAAGCAAAAACTCATTAAATAAATGTTGCAGTAGCCTAGGCTACACCTAAACATTTGAGATTTAAGTTGCTACATGGGATGAAAACAAGACCATTTTTTTGTCTGATCAACTGTAGGCTACTAATAAGAGCAGATGCATCCATTTGCTGTCCATTTGGTCAGGGTAACTAAATGGTAACGTTATGTATTTATAGTCAATTTGTGTGTCAGGAGAACATGTGAATGTGATCAAATTTGGTTTATATTCAAAATTGGGCTGGCTAGGCTGCCTATACGTTTTCAATCCAAAATTATTAACTGGGATGAATCAAGATAATAGTCATGAGGCCTACAGTTGCATAGGCCTGCATGATGCAATCATGCATAAAGCAAGCTCAGGCCCATGAGTTCTATTGTCTATCAGTTGTTTCTGTGTCTGGGTAGAGGAAATCTCCCTCCTTACCTAGTCCAAATATAAGGTTGCTTGACAGAAAAAATTGCCCCCAACTCTGGGACCTATGGTGCCACCAGTCTGCTTGCTGTTGTCAGTTATCGTCAGGTATGTGAATGATCAGGGCTCTTTTCAGGAACGTTTCTTGGGCTACTTTGATGTGTCAGGCAGGCGAGATGCGCTGTCTTTGTTTAACTTCATGGACAAACTTGTTGTTCAACCCTACAGTGGCGCATAATAGAATGTATTTGTATTTCCAGCTAAGTCCCCTCCTGTTCCCTGATTTAAGAAGTGATGACCATTTAAATCCACTACCATTGTCAACTCTCTCCTGACATGAACTGAAGCCACATCTCATGTGCCCAATCATCCACTGTTACATTTAATGTTTCCTCTTTAAGCACTGTGAGTACCCCCATCAATTTTCTCTCATTACTGTATGTAGTCAATCACATACACAATCACATTATTACACATCAATGATGTTACGCCTTGCTTGAACTAACTCATCCTTAGCTCTTTTGTTTAACTGTGTAGTGTGTTGTGCTATTGTTTTGTCTTCCCAGTCAAGTCCTGTACTGCACTGAAGTCAAGCCTCTGAACACCTCAACTCATTCCTCATACAGCAGTGGTCATTCAATCACTGCTGTGATCCCTTCCTGAAACGGTGTAAGTAGCCCTCTCATTCCCCATAATATTGTGCTATAAATGTCTTTATTAAATGCTTTATGTTCCCGCCGTATACCGTGGGTCTCCCATCCTCCTCAGTTTTTCTAGTCATCAGCCTCCACTGATCCATGGCCACATGTTGAGGTTACTGTGACTATAAATGTCTTCTTATGTAATCATAGAAGCCTGTATGTTCAAAATAGCAGGTTACAGGTCTGTGGAGATTTTTGTAATTGCTATAAATATCTGTGCAGTATCTCAAACAGTATTGATCACTTGCCCTATGTACTTTGAATGTAATCTCAACTGGAATCCATCCAGGTAATTTGGTTGTGCTATTAAATCAAGCACATTAAGTTGTTCTATCCATACAAAATATCTGACATTGCATTCCCATTTGAACTTTGCTTTTAAATGGTTGAAAGCGCAGTGACAACTAAACCAAAAATCAGACATTGTTTTTGATTGGGAATTTGGTTGTGTTTTTAGATCGTTGAAAGCATAGTGATAGCACATTGGTAATTCAACAAACTTCTGGCTGTGTTTTTGAGTGGGTGAATAAAGGTTGAAATCTCATTAATAAACGTCTCAACGAAGTATTACCCAAATTCCCATGTTGAAATGATGTGGTGTGTCCAGTGGGACACAACCAAGCCCTTTCCAAACCTCAATGGTTGGCCATTATAGCATGAAGAAACTGTAACGGCTTTCTTCTATCTCCTCGGACGAGGAGGTGTAGCAAGGATCGGACCAAAATGCAGCGTGGTTTGTTCGATACATCTTTAATGAAGACAAAACCACGAACTATACAAAAACAATAAACATTACGTGAAAACCAAAACAGCCTATCTTGTGTAAACAAACACAGTGACATGAACAATCACCCACAAAACACTCAAAGAATATGGCTGACTAAATATGGCTCCCAATCAGAGACAACGATAATCACCTGCCTCTGATTGAGAACCAATTCAGACAGCCATAGACTTTGCTAGAGAACCCCACTAAACCACAAACCCAATACCTAACAAAACCCCAGGACAAAACACACCACATACAAAAATCCATGCCACACCCTGGCCTGACCAAATAAATGAAGATAAACACAAAATACCTCGACCAGGGCGTGACAGAAACATAGAAGGGGGAGGGCGATGACTGAGGATACATTTGAGGACATGGAGACACCAACCTTTCCCCTTGGACCCCTATCTATCATTGTTGGCAGACTGGATGGAACTGCTAATGGGTGCTGAGGAACTGTAACAGAGTTAAGAACATAACTGCATTACTCCACAGCTAGCTTGAAGTGCCGCTGATGCAGCCAAGCACAAGTTACTTTTTGTTTACATGTTGTCAAGGAGGGCGGTCACATGTGTTGCAAAGCAGAAGCAGAAGATCAGTGGTTCGAGCCCAGTATGGGGCAGTCGGACAGTGGAGTAAGCTAAGCTGTTAGCAGCACACTGACCCCCGCAACACAACCATGCTTGATATGTGCTGTAGTATCAGACCGAGGTGTGCTCCCAAATAGTACAGTAAGTTGCTGGTCTTCATATGGCCCCAGCAGTCTTCTAAGAGCCATACTGGATCAGGTTAGGTTCAGGGTGCTGAGTGGGGTGTTTCTCACAGCTGATAGTAGAGTAGAACATTTCAGGTAATTGAGCTTGTTGTGGTTTGCAGCAGTCCTTTATTTAGATATCTGATACCTATCAGTGAAACTGAATAATGTGTTGAGAACAGCCTGTGATCTGGCACCAGATGGATTATCAAAATACATCTATGGAAGTAGGCAAGATTTGAACAGCTGGGAGGGGTATTTGCACCGTTGATTGCCATATTATACAGCCGATTTGGCACCAATGGTCCTTTTTTTCAGAAAACAATGTTTATTGCGTAATGGTTTCATGGCGTGGCTCATAGTTTGTGAGCAGATTCTCATATTTGTGATTGACAATGGTGTTCTGGTTTTCCATGAGAATTCTGTGCATGGAGGCAGAAAAAATGCCAGTGCATCCCGAATGAAGGCAGCAAACAATGTACCAGGCCAGCTGTGGTTTACAACCTGATAGCAATATTTGTTGGACTACCAAGAAATGTATTGGTGAATTATATTAATCATGCATTGAATTGCATCCATCTATTCTGCCAACATTGCCTTAGTGTACGTCATGCAACATTGAGTCAAATATGACCTATTTTTAAAACCTTGTATGAAGTTGGTTTTGTTGCATGACCTGGACATTTGATATTTTTTTACTGATATTATGATTGTCTGATATTATGATCTGTCAAGTAGTTAAAACGCTGTCAGTTCCACTTTAAACTTTAGGTCACCGGTTACTTTGTGTGCTAAACATGAAATGCTTTTTGCAATTTTTTTATTTCAACTTTTATTTAACCAGGTAGGCCAGATGAGAACAAGTTCTCATTTACAACTGCGACCTGGCCAAGATAAAGCAAAGCAGTGCGAGAAAAACAACAACACAGAGTTACACATGAACAAATGTACAGTCAATAACACAATAGAAAAATCTATGTATAGTGTGTGCAAATGTAGAAGATTAGGGAAGAAAGACAATAAATAGGCCATAGAGGCGAAATAATTACAATTTAGCATTAACACTGGAGTGATAGATGTGCAGATGATGATGTGCAAGTAGAGAGACTTGGGTGCAAAAGAGCAAAACGATAAATAACAATATGGGGATGAGGTAGTTGCTATTTACAGATTGGCTGTGTACAGGTACAGTGATCGCTAAGCAGCTCTGACAGTTTATGCTTAAAGTTAGAGAGGGAGATATAAGTCTCCAGGTTCAGTGATTTTTGCAATTCGTTCCAGTCATTGGCAGCAGAGAACTGGAAGGAAAGGTGGCCAAAGGAGGTGTTGGCTTTGGGGATGACCAGTGACATATACCTGCTGGAGCATGTGCTACAGGTGGGTTTTGCTATGGTGACCAGTGAGCTGAGATAAGGTGGGTCTTTACCTAGCAAATACTTATAGATGACCTGGATCCAGTGGGTTTGGCGACAAATTTATAGCGGGGGCCAGCCAACGAGAGCATACAGGTCGCAGTGGTGGGTAGTACATGGGGCTTTGGTGACAAAATGGATGGCACTGTGATAGACTACATCCAGTTTGCTGAGTAGATTGTTGGAGGCTATTTTGTAAATGACATCGCCGAAGTCAAGGATCAGTAGGATAGTCAGTTTTACGAGGGTATGTTTGGCAGCATGACTAAATGAGGCTTTGTTGCAAAATAGGAAGCCGATTCTAGATTTAATTTTGGATTGGAGATGCTTAATGTGAGTCTGGAAGGAGAGTTTACAGTCTAACCAGACACCTAGGTATTTGTAGTTGTCCACATACTCTAAGTCAGAACCATCCAGAGTAGTGATGCTAGTCGGGCGGGCGGATGCGGGCAGCAATTGGTTGAAGAGCCTGCATTTAGTTTTACCAGCATTTAAAAGCAGTTGGAGGCCACAGAAGGAGTGTTGTATGGCATTGAAGCTCATTTTGAGGTTTGTTAACACAGTGTCCAAAGAAGGTCCAGATGTATACATAGTTGTGTCGTCTGCGTAGAGGTGGATCAGAGAATCACCAGCAGCAAGAGAGACATTGATATATACAGAGAAAAGAGTCGGCCCGAGAATTGAACCCTTTGGCACCCCCAGAGACTGCCAGAGGTCTGGACAACAGACCCTCTGATTTGACACACTGAACTCTGAGAAGTAGTTGGTGAACCAGGCAAGGCAGTCATTTGAGAAACCAAGGCTGTTGAGTCTGCTGATAAGAATGCGGTGATTGACAGATTTGAAAGCCTTGGCCAGGTCGATGAAGACGGCTGCACAGTACTGTCTTTTATCGATGGTGGTTATGATATCATTTAGGACCTTGAGCGTGGCTGAGGTGCACCCATGACCAGCTATGAAACCGGATTGCACAGCGGAGAAGGTACTGTGGGATTCTAAATGGTCGGTGATCTGTTTGTTAACTTGGCTTTCGAAAACTTTAGAAAGGCAGGGCAGGATGGATATAGGTCTGTAATAGTTTGGGTCTAGAGTGTCTCCCCCTTTGAAGAGGGGGATGACCACGGCAGCTTTCCAATCTTTTGGAATCTCGGATGATACGAAAGAGAGGTTGAACAGACTGGTAATAGGGGTTGCAACAATGGCGGTGAATAAGTGTAGAAAGAGAGGGCCCTGATTGTCTAGCCCAGCTGATTTGTATGGGTCCAGGTTTTGCAGCTTTTTCAGGACATCTGCTATATCCCCTATTACAGGGGCTGAGTCACTGGCTTTACTGGGGCTCTCTCATGCCGTCCCTGGAGGAGGTGCGTCACCTGAGTGGGTTGAGTCACTGATGTGGTCATCCTGTCTGGGTTGGCGCCCCCCCCCCCCCCCCCCCCCCCTTAAGTTGTGCCGTGGCGGAGGTCTTTGTGGGCTATACTCAGCCTTGTCTCAGGATGGTAAGTTGGTGGTTGAAGATATCCCTCTAGTGGTGTGGGGGCTGTGCTTTGGCAAAGTGGGTGGGGTTATATCCTTCCTGTTTGGCCCTGTCCGGGGGTGTCCTCGGAGTGGGCCACAGTGTCTCCTGACCCCTCCTGTCTCAGCCTCCAGTATTTATGCTGCAGTAGTTTATGTGTCGGGGGGCTAGGGTCAGTTTGTTATATCTGGAGTACTTCTCCTGTCCTATTCGGTGTCCTGTGTGAATCTAAGTGTGCGTTCTCTAATTCTCTCCTTCTCTCTTTCTCTCTCTCGGAGGACCTGAGCCCTAGGACCATGCCCCAGGACTACCTGACATGATGACTCCTTGCTGTCCCCAGTCCACCTGGCTGTGCTGCTGCTCCAGTTTCAACTGTTCTGCCTTATTATTATTCGACCATGCTGATCATTTATGAACATTTGAACATCTTGGTCATGTTCTGTTATAATCTCCACCCGGCACAGCCAGAAGAGGACTGGCTATCCCACATATGCTCTCTCTAATTCTTTCTTTCTTTCTCTCTCTCGGAGGACCTGAGCCCTAGGACCATGCCCCAGGAATACCTGACATGATGACTCCTTGCTGTCCCCAGTCCACCTGACTGTGCTGCTGCTCCAGTTTCAACTATTCTGCCTTATTATTATTCGACCATGCTGGTCATTTATGAACATTTGAACATCTTGACCATGTTTTGTTATAATCTCCACCCGGCACAGCCAGAAGAGGACTGGCCACCCCACATAGCCTGGTTCCTCTCTAGGTTTCTTCCTAGGTTTTGGCCTTTCTAGGGAGTTTTTCCTAGCCACCGTGCTTCTTCACCTGCATTGCTTGCTGTTTGGGGTTTTAGGCTGGGTTTCTGTACAGCACTTTGAGATATCAGCTGATGTACGAAGGGCTATATAAAATAAATTTGATTGATTGATTGATTGATATTGTTTGGGTGAAGGAGAAGCTGGGGAGGCTTGGGCAAGTAGCTGCGGGGAGTATGGAGAGGTTGGCCGGGGTTGGGGTAGTCAGGAGGAAAGCATGGCCAGCCGTAGAGAAATGCTTATTGAAATTCTCGATTTCTGTGGATTTAATCGGTGGTGACAGTGTTTCCTAGCCTCAGTGCAGTGGGAAGCTGGGAGGAGGTGCCCTTATTCTCCATGGATTTTAGTGACCAAGGGCTATTTCTGTTCTTAGTTCTACATTTTTGGAAAGGGGCATGCTTATTTAAGATGGTGAGGAAATTACTTTTAAAGAACGACCAAGCATCCTTTACTGACGGGATGAGATCAATATCCTTACAGGATACCCGGGCCAGGTAGATTAGAAAGGCCTGCTTACAGAAGTGTTTTAGGGAGCGTTTGACATTGATGAGGGGTGGTCGTTTCACCGCGGACCCATAGTGGATGCAGATCTCAGAGATCCTAATTGAAAACAGCAGAGGTGTATTTGGAGGGAAAGTTGGTCAGGATAATATCTTTGAGGGTGCTCATGTTTACGGATTTAGGGTTGTACCTGGTGGGTTCCTTGATTATTTGTGTGAGATTGAGACTATCTAGCTTAGATTGTAGGACTGCCAGGGTTTTAAGCATATCCCAGTTTAGGCCACCTAATAGAATGAACTCTGAAGATAGATGGGGGGCAATCAATTCCCATATGGTGTCCAGGGCACAGCTGGGAGCTGAAGGGTGTCTATAACAGGCGGAAACTTTCTGGAGGGAAATTAAATTAGATGCTTGAACTGTTTGGGCATAGACCTGGAAAGTATGACAGAACTTTGCAGGCTTCCTCCCCCTTTGGCAGTTCTATCTTGATGGAAATTGTTGTAGTTGGAGATGGAAATCTCAGAATTTTTGGTGGTCTTCCTAAGCCAGGATTCAGACATTGCAAGGACCTCAGGGTTGGCGGGGTGTGCTAAAGCAGTGAGTAAAACAAACTTAGTGAGGAGGCTTCTGATGTTAACATGCATGAAACCAAGTCTTTTACGGTTACAGAAGTCAACAAATGAGAGCACCTGGGGACACACATGGCCTGGGTTAACGTCTACATCACCCGAGGAACAGTGGAGGAGTAGGATGAGGGTACAGCTAAAGGCTATCAAAACTGGTTGTCTAGTGCGTTGGGGACAGAGAATAAAAGGAGTAGATTTCTGGGCGTGGTAGGATAGATCCAAGACATAATGTACAGGCAGGGGTATGGTAGGGTGCTGGTACAGTGGAGGTAAACCTAGGCATTGAGTGACGATAAGAGGTTGCATCTCTGGACGCACTAGTTGTGCTGGGTGAGGTCACCGCATGTGTGGGAGATAGGACAAAAGAGGTATCTGAGGCATGTTGAGTGGGACTAAGGGCTCCACAGTAAACGCAGTATACTGTAGCTAAGAAAATTATTCTAAGCGTATGTTGTGTAGTAAGCTGTTAGTAGCCCATGTGTCTCACCCTAATAATTTGGTCCCGTTTCCCAACCTAATTTTGCTTACTGTTCTGACTTGGTGGTGCACATGTAGCCTATAACCTGTTTAAGAGAAGTTTAATCATTGAATATTGTAAGAGCTTTCATTGTCTGCTTATAAGCCCCTTTTTTATCCTATGGTTCTGACTTGGTGTGCAGGTAGAATACTGTAAGAACGGCCCATGTTCTGAATTCTGTTGGTGTACATTTAAAAAGTGCTAAACAAATAGTTATTTTGACTACGTCCATCCTAGCTCGCTCATTGTCTTTATCGAAATTACGGATTGCCTCTTATCCGCTAGGCGTCTCCTTATGCCATAGTTTCTACATCTCAATTGTCATTAGAAACCACATTTGTTTAAGCAAGTTATCCATATCAGCTATGTTTTTTTAAAGGCAGTAAATAATTAACTGTTTCGCTGCCAGACAAGGCTCAGCTGATAGTCAGGTGTAGCAGTGGTAAGATGTTTGGACTATGCTGTTGGGACAGCTTTATGTAGGCCCTAACAGTGTGTGGGCACCGTTTGTCACCATTATAGTGCAATTTATGCATTGTTTAGTATTGTGTAGTGGGTTTGCTGCCATGCATCTGAATTGTTTATTTTTTGGTTTGGCCCCACGAAGATATACATGCTAAAATTACATCTGAGAATAGGCATTGATATGAAGCTGAAAAAGGAAATTAACATTAGCAATATGAGCAACATTATATTGCCCTGGCTGTGTGTTTCGGGTCGTTATCATGCTGGAAGACCCAGCCACGACCCATCTTCAATGCTCTTACTGAGGGAAGGAGGTTGTTGGCCAAGATCTCGCGATACATGGCCCAATCCATCCTCCCCTCAATACGGTGCAGTCGTCCTGTCCCCTTTGCAGAAAAGCATCCCCAAAGAATGATGTTTCCACCTCCATACTTCACGGTTGGGATGGTGTTCTTGGGGTTGTACTCATCCTTCTTCTTCCTCCAAACACGGCGAGTGGAGTTTAGACCAAAAAGCTCTATTTTTGTCTCATCAGATCACATGACCTTCTCCCATTCCTCCTCTGGATCATCCAGATGGTCATTGGCAAACTTTAGATGGGCCTGGACATGCGCTGGCTTGAGCAGGGGGACCTTGCGTGCGTTGCAGGATTTTAATCCATGACGGCGTAGTGTGTTACTAATGTTACTAATTACTAATCTTCTTTGAGACTGTGATC
Source organism: Oncorhynchus mykiss (assembly GCF_057628025.1). Taxonomy (NCBI): domain Eukaryota; kingdom Metazoa; phylum Chordata; class Actinopteri; order Salmoniformes; family Salmonidae; genus Oncorhynchus; species Oncorhynchus mykiss. The sequence continues at coordinate 24,241,550 of NC_143022.1, forward strand.
CCAGCTCTCTTCAGGTCATTGACCAGGTCCTGCTATGTAGTTCTGGGCTGATCCCTCACATTCCTCATGATCATTGATGCCCCACGAGGTGAGATCTTGCATGGAGCCCCAGACCGAGGGTGTGACCTTCATCTTGAACTTCTTCCATTTTCTAATAATTGTGCCAACAGTTGTTGCCTTCTCACCAAGCTGCTTGCCTATTATTCTGTAGTCCATCCCAGCCTTGTGCAGGTCTACAATTTTAGCCCTGATGTCCTTACACAGCTCTCTGGTCTTGGTCATTGTGGAGAGGTTGGAGTCTGTTTGATTGAGTGTGTGCACAGGTGTCTTTTATACAGGTAACGAGTTCAAACAGGTGCAGTTAATACAGGTAATATGAGTGGAGAACAGGAGGGCTTCTTAAGGTCTGTGACAGCCGGAATTCTTACTGGTTGGTAGGTGATCAAATTCATATGTCATGCAATAAAATGCAAATTAATTACTTAAAAATCATACAATGTGATTTTCTGGATTTTTGTTTTAGATTCTGTCTCTCACAGTTGAAGTGTACCTATGATAAAAATTACAGGCCTCTCTCATATTTTTAAGTGGGAGAACTTGCATAATTGGTGGCTGACTAAATACTTTTTTGCCCCACTGTACATGCTTTGTAAGTAGGAAAACCTGCAAAATCGGCAGTATATCAAACACTTGTTCTCCCCACTGTATCTCTATTCAATTGTGACTTTTAAAGGTTTTCGTAAAAGGAATTGCAAAATGTTGATATTGTACTGGGAACTTTGTGTAATACATCATTCATTTTGAGTGCCATTACAGATTTTATTTTGTAGTTTGTCTTTTCAGGTGTATAAAAATAACTGGTGTTTCTTTCACTCTCTTAAAAACATTATGCTCTTGATCTGACAAAGGCACCCGTTGCCAGATCTGAGTAAAGCTGTTCTAATTCTATTTGTAAAGATTTAAATACGGACTCTTCTTGGAATAGATTATCTTTCTTTAGAAAACTGTCAAGCTTTCTCCTCAAATCTTTTTCTCTTAGGTTCTTCAGGTGCTTCAGCTCTTTGGCACGTTTAATGGCTACAACTCTAACATTATATTTGAAGAATTCCCATCTCCTTCCATGACCCAAGTCTTTTCTTGCAAAAATATATTTGGCTATCGATTTGATGTTGCCAATGAAAATAGGATCTTTGTGTGTTGTTTCATTTCCAATATCCTTGAATATCTTTTAGATTTTTTAGTAGGTATAACGTTTTTCTTCTGTGGACGAAGGATCGGACCAAAGAGCAGCATGGTTAGAGTTCAACATTTTTAATAAAGACCATAAATGTGAACACTACAAAATACCAAAACAACAAATGTGAAAAACCGAAACAGTCCTATCTGGTACATAGACACAAAGACAGAAGACAGGAAACAACCAGCCACAAAACCCAACACAAAACAGGCTACCTAAATAGGGTTCCCAATCAGAGACAATGACTAACACCTGCCTCTGATTGAGAACCATATCAGGCCAAACATAGAAATAGACAAACTAGACATACAACATAGAATGCCCACTCAGATCACACCCTGACCAAACAAAACATAGAAACATACAAAGCAAACTATGGTCAGGGCGTGACAGTAGCTTGTAAATTCAAGGATATCAAATGATGATCAGAAAAGGGAGCTGATGATCTACATCTATAACAAATTGTAACAAAAAGGGGTAAATTAGGAATAAATCTATTCTACATTTTGTGACATAGCTTTGTTGGTCCTGGTATAACCCTTTGCATCCATTTTGTAATACCAGGCATCAACAACAGAGAAATCCCTGCACAATATTGTTATGATATTGCTATTTGGAGAGTTTTGATTCAGTCTAGGAGGAAAACGATCAGCAGAGTCATCAGGTGTTTCGTTAAAATCCAAGTATTTGTTGTGTAAATCCTGTAATTTTATGGTAAATTGGGCAAAAAGGTCTTATTTGGAGCGTGTGCGTTATGTCCATACACATTACAGATGATGAAAATAGCATTATCAAGTTACTAAGACCGAGTGGCTCAGTGGTCTAAGGCATCTCAGTGCAAGAGGTGTCACTACAGACATGAGACAAGACAGTCCGGGTTAGTGGTAATGAATCCAGTTCAGTGATGCCTAGAAAGCCGGTAAAGTAGACCTCCAGAACTGGTGCACGGAATGAGCAGCAGTACCGGGGGAATGCGTGACAGTACCCCCTCCCCCTACTGACGGTAAAAAATACCTGGTCACAGGATGTCCACCGCAGAAACCCAGCATGGCTTCTCTGTGCCATACCCCTCCCAGACGATGATGTACTGGAGACACCCCACCCGACGCCTCGAATCCAGAACTTCCTCGACCGAGTACGCCAGTCCTCCCTCAATATCCAGAGGAGGCGAGGCGTCACTGCGGCCAGCCTCAGCGGCGGGACCAGGGACCACTGGCCTGAGGAAAGACACATGAAAAGTCGGGTTAATGCGGTAATCAGCAGGGAATTGCAAATGGTACGTTACCTCATTAACCCTTGTCAGGACTCAACCACACAAACCTCGCGCTCAGCTTCCAGCAGGGCAGGCGGGGGGGGGGGCAGGTTCCGGGTGGAGAGCCAGACCTGGTTGCCTGGAATGAAAACAGGCGCCTTACTGCAGTGGCGGTTGGCCTGTTCCTTGTGCCGACTCACAGCCCGCTGGAGACGAGTGTGCACAGCAGTATCCTCCGCGCTCCGAAACCACTCCTCCACCGCAGGGACCTCGGTCTGGCTCGGATGCCAAGGTGCCAGGGCCAGCTGATACCCCAACATGCACTAGAAAGGAGTGAGGTTAGTGGAGGAGTGGCGGAAGGGAATTCTGTGCGTACTCAGCCCAAGGTAGAAAATCTGCCCGCTACCCGGCCGGTCTTGACAGTAACACCTCAGGAACCTGTCCAGTTCCTGATTGACCCTCTCCACCTGCCCATTAGCTTGAGGGTGGTACCCGGAGTTAAGACTGACCGTAACCCCCAGGCGTTCCATTCACGCCTTCCTTACGCGTGAGGTGAACTGAGGACCACGATCTGACACAATGTCCTCCGGGATCCCGTAGTGCTGGAAGACATGCGTAAAAAGAGCCTCCACAGTTTGCATGGCCGAGGGGAGCTGAGGCAGAGGAAGAGGCGACAAGCTTTGGAAAACAGGTCCACAACGACGAGAACGGTGATGTTCCCCTGGGAAGGGGGAAGGTCAGTGACAAAGTCCACCGTGAGGTGAGACCAGAGTCATTGTGGAGCCGGCTGGGGAAGGAGCTTTCCTAAGGAAGGTGTGTGGGTGTCTTTCACTGAGCACAGATGGAGCAGGAAGAGACTTCAATCCTGGTGTCCCTAGCCAAGGTGTGCCACCAGTACTTCTCAGACACGCAGGTGATGGTATGGCTTATCTCAGGATGACCCGACGCAGGCGCCGTGTACGCCCAGATAAGGAGGCGGTCCCGCACACCTGTGTGCACATAGGCATGGTTCTCCGGGCATTGTGCAGGTTCGGGTTCCGTGAACAGGGCCTGCTGTATGTCGGCGTCCACATCCCACACCACTGGCGTGATGATACGGAACGGAGGGATGATGGGTGTCTCCTCTCCCTGCCTCTCCTCTGCATCATAGAAGCGAGACAGGGCATCAGGCCTTCACATTATTCGAGCCTGGCATATAGGAATACGTGAATTGGAACCTGGTGAAGAGTAGAGCCCACCTTTAGCCCCTTTGCTGCCCTGATGTACTCCAGGGTGCGGTGGTCCGTCCACACCATGAAATGGTGTTTGGACCCATCCAGTCAGTGCCTCCACGCCTTCAGAGCCTTCATGACCGCCAAGAGTTCCCGGTCCCCTACGCCATAGTTTCTCTGGGTGGGGCTCAGCTGCTTGGAGTAGAAGGCGCAGGGCCGTAGCTTTGGAGTGGTTCCAGTGCACTGGGACAGCACTGCCCCGACTCCTCCTTCGGATGCATTCACCTCAACGATGAAGGGGAGTGAGGGGTTGGAATGTACCAGTACGAGAATAGTGGTGAAGCGTGCCTTCAGTGTCTCCAACGTCCTCGCCGCCTCCGCCGTCCAACAAAGGTGCTGGGGACCTCTTAGCAGGGAGGTAAGAGGTGTGACCACTGTGCTGAAGCCCCGGTTGAACCTCTGGAAATAGTTGTCGAACCCAAGGAATTTGCTGGACTGCTTTCACGGAGTTGGAGACGGGCCATGACCTGACTGCGCAGATGTGTTGCTCCTCCATCTCCACTCCCTCCGTGGATATGAGGTAGCCCAAAAAGAACATGGAAACACTGTAAAAACAAACATTTATCTTGTTTGACAAAAATATCATGCTCCAGCAGTTTTCCCAGCACAGACCTGACTGACAAAATATGCTGGGTGCGGTCAGCAGAATAGACCCAAATGTTGTCTACATAAACCACTATGCCCCGTCCCAGCATGTCCCGAAACAATTAGTTAATAATGGCCTGGAAGACTGAAGGAGCATAAGACATGCCAAAAGGCATTAGGAGATACTCGTAATCGCGGAAAAGACTGTTTTCCATTTGTCACCTGCACGAATGTGCACCAGATTGTAGGCGCTCCTCAATTCCAGTTTCGTGAAGTACTGCGCCCCGTGCATTTGTTTGATGATGGTTGGGATAAGGGGTAAATGTTTGCTGAACTTGACAATGGCATTATTCAGAGTTTGCTAATCAATGCAGGGGCGCAGTCCCCCATCTTTTTATTTTACAGAAAAGAAGCTTGAGGAGGCTGGTGATGTAGAGGGGTGGATAAAATCCTGCTGGAGGCTCTCCTGTACGTAGATCCATGGCCTCGGTCTCAGCATAGGAGAGGGGATACACGTGTCCTCTCGGGAGTGCTGCTTCAGACAGCAGGTCAATGGCACAGTCCCAGGGGTGATGAGGCAGGCGTGTAGCCTGGGTCTTAGAGAACCCGGTACAGATCCTTGTATTCCTCCGGTAAATCCACTTGAGGGGCGTGGTCCAGACTTTCCAACGTGGTGGTGTTGACAGACACCACTAGACACCTCCCCTGACACTCCTGGGTGGGAGCAGGAGAATTCCCTGGCTTGTCACCTCCTCGCCTATTTGTGGATAGAGGGCAGGTCGGGGAGAAATGACTCCTCTCTCCACAATAGGAGCAGAGGCCCAGATTCTTCCTTCTCCTACACTCTGCCATGGGCAAACGGGCAGAGCCCACCTCCATCGGCTCTGGCCACAGAGCAGGTGTAGCCTTGTGCTCCAGATTCCGCACAGGTCCTTGTCGACCCACAGGAGGTTGTCCAACCGGATTGCCATGCTGATGAGCTGATCGAGTGACAGGTTGTCATCACGACAGGCTAACTCCAGCTGTACCTCCTCTCGCAGTCCGCTGTAGGACACTGTGACCAGAGCCAACTCGTTCCATGCGGTGGAGGCTGCGATGGTCCGGAACTCCAGGACGAGCTCCGAGGAGGTCCTAGATCCTTGGCATAGTCAGAGTAGACGCTCACCCCCCTCTTGGCGCTCCACAGGATGATACAACACCTAGCGGAAGAGGAGAGGGAAGGCCTCGTAGGACTCGACCTTGGGTCCACCCGTTTCCCAGACTGGCATCACGAGGACTGTCTCTACAGACTCGGCAGCGCCATTGACAGTGTGCTGGCAACCATCCTGCATTTGGAGAGGAATCTGCAGTCCCTCCAGTCTCCAGCACAGGTTCCTCTCCAAATGCAGGATGGTTGCCAGCATGTTGTCCATGGTGTTGCCGAGTCTGGAGAGACAGTCCTCGTGATGCCAGCTCTGCCTTTCCCACTGTCTCCATTTTGCGGATCGGTTATTCTGTCACATTGTATAAGAATCGGAGACAGTTGCAGCAATACGTAATAGGGGGTTTTATTACTCCATCCCAAAAATACAAGATTTCATGAAAAAGGCACAGGGACGACACCCAAAACAAACAAGTATATAAAATACACAGGGATGTAACCCAAACAAAAGAAAGATGTCTAAGCCTCTAACAATTACACGGGACGAGACCTGTAATAACACTACACGGAACGAGACCCGAAATAACAAGTGCACAATACACGTAGCACGAAAGCCCAAACAACAAAGCACAGGTACTCACAAGACCAACGGACATGGGAACAATAACCGACAAGGACAATGTGGAACAGAGGGCACATATATAACATACTAATCAGGGGGAATGGGAACCAGGTGTGCGTAATGAGACAAGTGTCATGTTCTGACCTTAGTTCCTTTGTTTTTGTCTTTGTTTTAGTATGGTCAGGGCGTGAGTTGGGGTGGGCAGTATGTTTGTTTTTCTATGTTGGGTTTTGAGTTCCACCTAGTATGGTTCTCAATCAGAGGCAGCTGTCAATTGTTGTCCCTAATTGAGAATCATACTTAGGTAGCCTTTTTCCACCTGGGTTTCGTGGGTGTTAATTTGTTTTGTCATTCACCTTACAGGACTGTTCGTTTATCGTTTGTTGTTTTGTTCCAGTGTTCAGTTTGTTTATTAAAAAAGACATGAACACTTACCACGTTGCACCTTGGTCCTCCTCTCTATCTCCAGATGATATCCCTTACAGAAACACCCACCACAAAAGGACCAAGCAGCGTGGTAACGGGCAGCAGCAGCGATCGCAGGACTCATGGACTTGGGAGGAGATTCTGCATGAGAGGCAGGGGGCACACGGGGAGTGTGGCGAAGGCAGGTAGGAGACCTGCACCAACTTCCCGTGCTTACCGGAGAGGCACAGTGTTTTGCCGTGAGGCGCACGGTGTCCCCGGTGCGTGTAAAAAGCCCAGTGCGGTACATCCCAGCACCTCTTATCGGCCGGGCTAGAGTGGGCATCTTGAGCCAGGTGAAAAAAAGAGTAGGAAGGCTATATACAGACACCTGTTAGTCAGGCTTATTGAGGTATTATGTACATGTAGGTATCATTAAAGTGACTATGCATATATGATGAACAGAGAGTAGCAGAAGCGTAAAAAGAGGGGTTGACGGATGATGGGACACAATGCAGTTAGCCAATGTGCGAGAGCAATGGTTGGTCGGGCCAATTTAGTAGTAGTATGTTTATGAATGTATAGTTAGTGACTATGCATATAAGATAAACAGAGAGTAGCAGCAGCGTAAATGAGGGGTTGGGGGGGGGAACAAATTGCAAATAGTCCTGGTAACCATTTGGTTACCTGTTCAGGAGTCTTATGGCTTGGGGGTAAAAACTGTTGAGAAGCCTTTTTGTCCTAGACTTGGCACTCCGGTACCGCTTGCCATGCGGTAGTAGAGAGAACAGTCTATGACTGGCGTGGCTGGGGTCTTTGTCAATTTTTTGGGCCTTCCTCTGACACCGCCTGGTGTAGAGGTCCTGGATGGCAGGCAGCTTTGCCCCAGTGATGTACTGGGCCGTACGCACTACCCTCTGAAGTGCCTTGCGGTCGGAGGCCGAGCAATTGCCGAACCAGGCAGTGATGCAACCGGTCAGGATGCTCTCGATGTTGCAGGTGTAAAACCTTTTGAGCATCTCAGGACACATGCCAAATCTTTTCCTGAGGGGGAATAGGCTTTGTCGTGTCTTCTTCACAACTGTCTTGTTGTGTTTGGACCAATCTAGTTTGTTGATGTGGACACCAAGGAATTTGAAACTCTCAACCTGCTCCACCATAGCCCCGTCGATGAGAATGGGGACGTGCTAAGTGCTCCTTTTCCTGTAGTCCACAATCATCTCCTTAGTCTTGGTTACGTTGAGGGATAGGTTCGTTGTCGTTGTCTGTCTCGTCGTTGATCAGGCCTACCACTGTTGTGTTGGCAGCAAACTTAATGATGGTGTTGGAGTCGTGCCTGGCCATGCAGTCGTGGGTGAACAGGGAGTACGGGAGGGGACTGAGCACGCACCCCTGGGGAGCTCCAGTGTTGAGGATCAGCGTGGCAGATGTGTTGCTACCTACAGTGGGGAGAACAAGTATTTGATACACTGCCAATTTTGCAGGTTTTCCTACTTACAAAGCATGTAGAGGTCTGTAAGTTTTTATCGTAGGTACACTTCAACTGTGAGAGATGGAATCTAAAACAAAAATACAGAAATTCACATTGTATGATTTTAAAGTAATTAATTGGCATTTTATTGCATGACATAAGTATTTGATCACCACCAACCAGTAAGAGTTCCGTCTCTCACAGACATGTTAGTTTTTCTTGAAGAAGCCCTCCTGTTCTCCACTCATTACCTATATTAACTGCACCTGTTTGAACCCTTTACCTGTATAAATGACACCTGTCCTCACACTCAATCAAACAGACTCCAATCTCTCCACAATGGCCAAGACCAGAGAGCTGTGTAAGGACATCAGGGATAAAAGTGTAGACCTGCACAAGGCTGGGATGGGCTACAGGACAATAGGCAAGCAGCTTTGTGAGAAGGCAACAACTGTTGGTGCAAATATTAGAAAATGGAAGAAGTTCAAGATGAAGGTCAATCACCCTCGGTCTGGGGCTCCATGCAAGATCTCACCTCGTGGAGCATCAATGATCATGAGAAAGGTGAGGGATCAGACCAGAACTACACGGCAGGACCTCGTCAATGACCTGAAGAGAGCTGGGACCACAGTCTCAAAGAAAACCATTAGTAACACACTACGCCGCCATGGATTAAAATCCTGCAGCGCATGCAAGGCCCCCCTGCTCAAGCCAGCGCATGTCCAGGCCCGTCTGAAGTTTGCCAATGACCATCTGGATGATCCAGAGGAGGAATGGGAGAAGGTCATGTGATCTGATGAGACAAAAATAGAGCTTTTTGGTCTAAACTCCACTCGCCGTGTTTGGAGGAAGAAGAAGGATGAGTGCAACCCCAAGAACACCATCCCAACCGTGAAGTATGGAGGTGGAAACATCATTCTTTGGGGATGCTTTTCTGCAAAGGGGACAGGACGACTGCACCGTATTGAGGGGAGGATGGATTGGGCCATGTATCGCGAGATCTTGGCCAACAACCTCCTTCCCTCAGTAAGAGCATTGAAGATGGGTCGTGGCTGGGTCTTCCAGTATGACAACGACGCGAAACACACAGCCAGGGCAACTAAGGAGTGGCTCCGTAAGAAGCATCTCAAGGTCCTGGAGTGGCCTAGCCAATCTCCAGACCTGAACCCAATAGAAAATATTTGGAGGGAGCTGAAAGTCCATATTGCTCAGGAACAGCCCCGAAACCTGAAGGATCTGGAGAAGTCTGTATGGAGGAGTGGGCCAAAATCCCTGCTGCAGTGTGTGCAAACCTGGTCAAGAAGTACAGGAAACATATGATCTTTGTAATTGCAAACAAAGGTTTATGTTCCAAATATTAAGTTCTGCTTTTCTGATGTATCAAATACTTATGTCATGCAATAAAATGCAAATTAATTACTTAAAAATCATACAATGTGATTTTCTGGATTTGATCAAAATTACAGACCTCTACATGCTTTGTAATTAGGAAAACCTGCAAAATCGGCAGTGTATCAAATACTTGTTCTCCCCACTGTACCCTCACCACCTCTACAGTCAATCACGGACTACAGGAAGAAATCCAGCCCAGTCACGGACCAGGATGTCCTGCTCCCAGGCAGACTAAACAACTTTTTTGCCCGCTTTGAGGACAATACAGTGCCACTGACACGGCCGGCAACGAAAACATGCGGTCTCTCCTTCACTGCAGCCGAGGTGAGTAAGACATTTAAACGTGTTAACCCTCGCAAGGCTGCAGGCCCAGACGGCATCCCCAGCCGCGCCCTCAGAGCATGCGCAGACCAGCTGGCCGGTGTGTTTACGGACATATTCAATCAATCCCTATACCAGTCTGCTGTTCCCACATGCTTCAAGAGGGCCACCATTGTTCCTGTTCCCAAGAAAGCTAAGGTAACTGAGCTAAACGACTACCGCCCCGTAGCACTCACTTCCGTCATCATGAAGTGCTTTGAGAGACTAGTCAAGGACCATATCACCTCCACCCTACCTGACACCCTAGACCCACTCCAATTTGCTTACCGCCCAAATAGGTCCACAGACGATGCAATCTCAACCACACTGCACACCGCCCTAACCCATCTGGACAAGAGGAATACCTATGTGAGAATGCTGTTCATTGACTACAGCTCGGCATTCAACACCATAGTACCCTCCAAGCTCGTCATCAAGCTCGAGACCCTGAGTCTCGACCCCGCCCTGTGCAACTGGGTACTGGACTTCCTGACGGGCCGCCCCCAGGTGGTGAGGGTAGGCAACAACATCTCCTCCCCGCTGATCCTCAACACTGGGGCCCCACAAGGGTGCGTTCTGAGCCCTCTCCTGTACTCCCTGTTCACCCACGACTGCGTGGCCACGCACGCCTCCAACTCAATCATCAAGTTTGCGGACGACACAACAGTGGTAGGCTTGATTACCAACAACGACGAGACGGCCTACAGGGAGGAGGTGAGGGCCCTCGGAGTGTGGTGTCAGGAAAATAACCTCACACTCAACGTCAACAAAACTAAGGAGATGATTGTGGACTTCAGGAAACAGCAGAGGGAACACCCCCCTATCCACATCGATGGAACAGTAGTGGAGAGGGTAGCAAGTTTTAAGTTCCTCGGCATACACATCACAGACAAACTGAATTGGTCCACTCACACAGACAGCATTGTGAAGAAGGCGCAGCAGCGCCTCTTCAACCTCAGGAGGCTGAAGAAATTTGGCTTGTCACCAAAAGCACTCACAAACTTCTACAGATGCACAATCGAGAGCATCCTGGCGGGCTGTATCACCGCCTGGTACGGCAACTGCTCCGCCCTCAACCGTAAGGCTCTCCAGAGGGTGGTGAGGTCTGCACAACGCATCACCGGGGGCAAACTACCTGCCCTCCAGGACACCTACACCACCCGATGTCACAGGAAGGCCATAAAGATCATCAAGGACAACAACCACCCGAGCCACTGCCTGTTCACCCCGCTATCATCCAGAAGGCGAGGTCAGTACAGGTGCATCAAAGCTGGGACCGAGAGACTGAAAAACAGCTTCTATCTCAAGGCCATCAGACTGTTAAACAGCCACCACTAACATTGAGTGGCTGCTGCCAACACACTGACACTGACTCAACTCCAGCCACTTTAATAATGGGAATTGATGGGAAATGATGTAAATATATCACTAGCCACTTTAAACAATGCTACCTTATATAATTTACTTACCCTACATTATTCATCTCATATGCATACGTATATACTGTACTCTATATCATCGACTGTATCCTTATGTAATACATGTATCACTAGCCACTTTAAACTATGCCACTTTGTTTACATACTCATCTCATTTGTACATACTGTACTCGATACCATCTACTGTATCTTGCCTATGCTGCTCTGTACCATCACTCATTCATATATCCTTATGTACATATTCTTTATCCCCTTACACTGTGTACAAGACAGTAGTTTTGGAATTGTTAGTTAGATTACTTGTTGGTTATTACTGCATTGTCGGAACTAGAAGCACAAGCATTTCGCTACACTCGCATTAACATCTGCTAACCATGTGTATGTGACAAATACATTTGATTTGATTTGATTTGATTTGGGGCGGCTGTCAGGAAGTCCAGGATCCAATTGCAGAGGGAGGTGTTTAGTCCCAGGTTCCTTAGCTTGTTGATGAGCTTTGAGGGTACTATAGTGTTGAACGCTGAGCTGTAGTCAATGAACAGAATCCTCACATAGGTGTTCCTTTTGTCTAGGTGGGAAAGGTCAGTGTGGAGTGCAATAGAGATTGCATCATCTGTGGATCTGTTTGGGCGGTTTTCAAATTGTAGTGGGTCTAGGGTTTCTGGGATAATAGTGTTGATGTGAGCCATTACCAGCATTTCAAAGCACTTCATGGCTACGGAGGTGAGTGCTATGGGTCTGTAGTCATTTAGGCAGGTTTCCTTTGTGTTCTTGGGCATAGGGACTATGGTGGTCTGCTTGAAGCATGTTACAGACTCAATCAGGGACATGTTGAAAATGTCAGTGAAGAAACCTGCCAGTTGGTCAGCACATGCCCGGAGCACACGTCCTGGTAATCTGTCATGCCCTGCAGCCTTGTGTATGTTGACCTGTTTAAAGGTCTTACTCACATCGGCAACGGAGAGCTTGATCACACAGTCGTCCTGAACAGCTGATGCTCTCATGCATCCCTCAGCGTTGCTTGCCTCGAAGCAAGCATAGAAGTGATTTAGCTCGTCTGGTAGGCTCGTGTCACGGTATTACAGACTCAATCAGGGACATGTTGAAAATGTCAGTGAAGACATCTGCCAGTTGGGAAGCACATGTGCGGGAGTCCCGCACCTTGAAAGCGGCAGCTCTATCCTTTAGCTCAGTGCGAATGTTGCCTGTAATCCGTGGCTTCTGGTTGGGGTATGTCCTTACAGTTACTGTGGGGACGACGTCCTCAATGCACTTATTGATGAAGCCAGTGACTGATGTGATGTATTCCTCAATGTCATCGGAAGAGTCCCGGAACATGTTCCAGTCTGTGATAGCAAAGAGTCCTGTAGTTTAGCATCTGCTTCATCTGGGCATTTTTTTATGGACCGAGTCACTGGTGATTCCTGTTTTAATTTTTGCTTGTAAGCAGGAATCAGGAGGTTAGAGTTGTGGTCGGATTTACCAAATGGAGGGCGAGGGAGAGCTTTGTACGTGTCGCTGTGTTTGGAGTACAGGTGAGGTAGATTTTTTTCCCCTCTGGTTGCACATTTAGCATGTTGATAGAGATTCGGTAGAACTGATTTAAGTTTCCCTGCATTAAAGTCTCCGGCCACTAGGAGCGCCGCCTCTGGGTGAGTGGTTTCCTGTTTGCTTATTTCCTTATACAGCTGACTGAGTGCGGTCTTAGTGCCACTATCTGTGGTGGTAAATAAACATCCACGAAAAGTATAGCTGAGAACTCTCTATCTAGGCAAGTAGTGTGGTCTGCAGTTTATCACACTATACTCTACTTCAGGCGAGCAAAATCCCCCCCCCCCCCCCCCGTCTTACCGTGTGCTGTTCTATCCTGCCGGTGCAGTGTGCATCCCGCTAGCTGAATATCCATGTCGTCATTCAGCCTCAATTCCGTGAAGCATAGGATATTATAGTTTTTGATGGCCCGTTGGTAGGATATTTGTGATCGCACCTAGTCTAGTTTATTGTCAAATGATTGCACGTTGGCGAGTAATATTGACGGTAATGGCAGCTTTCCTAGTTGCCTTTTGCGGGTCCGGACGAGGCATCCGGCTCTTTGTCCTCTGCATCTTTTCCTTTTGCGAATAATTGGGATGTCTGTCCTGTGGGGTGTTTGGAGAATATCGTGTGAGTCCTGCTTGTTGTTGTTGTCTAATCCGAGGTAAGTGATCGCTGTCCTGATATCCAGAAGCTCATTTTTTCCGTAAGATACGGTTTCAGAAATATTATGTACAAAATAATTTACAAATATCGCAAAAAAACCCACATAATAGCACAATTGCTTAGGAGACCGTAAAACAGCGGCCATCTCCTCCGGCGCCATTTTAATGAACTTGATGGTCTCAAATAATCGTTTTACGCTTTGCACTTCAAAGTAAATCTCAGCTCTGTTAAAATACACTAATATGCCCCACCAACATTAGACAATATTAATAAAAACCAAACTCAAACTGCTGAAATAAGTAAATGATGGATGTATTTTTACATTTTTGTATTTTTGTTCATTTTTATCTATTCAAACAGACCCCATTTCAAAGGAAACAATCACTCATTAAATGAGGTGTGGCCAATTACTGGGTGTGGCCAACACAACTAAACACATTTAACAAGATAGAGTTTTGTTGATGCTGAGAAGAACAGAATGAATATGTTTTTAGATAACATTCTTTCAACTTTACTAAAGTTTTATTGTGGTTTTTAGGAAGGTTTTCTTAACGTTCTGAGAACGGAATGTATGTTTTTAAATAACATTACTAGAACGTACTCTAACGTTAGGAAAGTTTTCTTAACATTTTCGGGACAATTTTAGAACATGACTACCTCTCTTGGATATGTGGGACGGTAGTGTCCTACTTGGCCAAAAGCCAGAGAAAATGCAAAGCGCCAAATTCAAATACATTCCTATAAAAATCAAGCTTTCATGAAATCACACATGTAAGATACCAAATTAAAGCTACACGTGTTGTGAATCCAGCCAATATGTCAGATTTCAAAAAGGCTTTTCGGCGAAAGCAAACGATGCTATTATCTGAGGATAGCACCATAGTAAACAAAGAGAGAAAACATATTTCAACCCTGCAGGAGCGACACAAAAATCAGAAATAAAAATAAAATTCATGCCTTACCTTTGACGAACTTCTTCTGTTGGCACTCCAATATGTCCCATAAACATCACAAATGGTCCTTTTGTTCGATTAATTCTGTCCGTATATATCTAAAATGTCCATTTATTTGGCGCGTTTGATCCAGAAAAACACTGGTTCCAACTTGTGCAACGTGACTACAAAATATCTCAAAAGTTACCTGTAAATTTTGCCAAAACATTTCAAACTACTTTTGTAATACAACTTTAACGTTTTAAAGTAAATAATCGATAAAATTGAAGATGGGATGATCTGTGTTCAATACAGGAAGAAAACAAACTGAAGCATGCTTTCTGGTCATGCGTCTCTATCAAACAGTACACATGAAGTGACCCTCATTCAAGATGGCCGTAGTTCTTCATTACACAAAGGAATAACCTCAACCAATTTCTAAAGACTGGTGACATCCAGTGGAAGCGGTAGGAACTGCAAGCAAGTCCCTTAGAAATCAAGATTCCCAATGAAATCAGTAACCTCAAACAAAAAAAAAATCTGAATGGTTTGTCCTCTGGGTTCGCCTGCTACATAAGTTCTGTTATACTCACAGACATGATTCAAACAGTTTTAGAAACTTCAGTGTTTTCTATCCAAATCTACTAATAATATGCATATCTTATCTTCTGGGGATGAGTAGCAGGCAGTTGAATATGGGCATGCTTTTCATCCAAAAATCCAAATGCTGCCCCCTCTCCTAGAGAAGTTAAAGGTGCTACACCAATAATTTCTCTTGTATGTGGAAGATTGGTGAATTGCAACAGCAATAGGCTGCATTCAAAACAAAATCAAGCCCCTCCCTCGCTTTCCATTTCCCCGTAACATGGCGGAGACTCGCACTTGAGCCTTTTACTTTCGGTTTTGGTCCACAACTTCAAATAGCTGTAAAAACAATCATTTTTGTTATTGAAAAATACATCTCACAGCGATTTTGATGGTACAATGATTCCCCACACTATTGTTTTCTCACATAAACTGAAATTTAGCAAATCGTGTAGAATTTCATCAACCAGAAAATCATTGGCCACTGCCACTTGACCCGATTTCCACTATATAGCACAGCCACAAGGTCAAAACAGCTTTCCCATTTTGACAACAAATGCCGCTCCGGCGGGAGAAATCAATAGATTTATACTGTTAGCACTAAGCCAGTGTGCCCTAGGAGGAAGTCCACTGTGAGCAGCTCACCCTGTACTAACGTAAATAACATGAGCACATCTACTAAGCTTCCCAGTAAAGCAATGAAAGCAAGTAAGCATCCCAGAAGAAAAGTGCTCAAAATATCCCACGTTAATATATGTAGCTTAAGAAACAAGGATCATGAAATCAATAATTTGCTAGTAACAGATTTTATTTTACCTTTATTTATTTAGGTAAAATAAAATCTGTTACTAGCTAATTATTAACAGATGACATTCATATTCTGACTAACTCTGAAACTCACTTAGATAATACCTTTGACGATACAGTGGTAGCAATATAAGGTTATAACATTTATAGAAAATATAGAAATGCCAATGGTGGAGATGTTGCTGTTTATATTCAGAACCACATTCCTGTAAAGATTAGAGACGATCTCTTGTCAAATACTGTTGAAGAAATATGGCTACGGGTTCATCTGCCTCACCTAAAGCCCAATCTGGTGGGAAGCTGCTATAGACCACCAAGTGCTAACAGTCAGTATCTGGATAACATGTGTGAAGTGCTTGATAATATGTGTAATATCAAAAGAGAGGTGTTTATTCTGGGTGATTTAAATATTAACTGGCTTTCCTCAAGCTGCCCACTCAAGAAAAAGCTTCAAACTGTAATCAGTGCCTGCAACCTGGTTCAGGTTATGAGTCAACTTACCAGGGTAGTTAAAAACAGCACAGGAATGAAATCATCAACATGTATTGATCACATCTTTACTAATGCTGCAGAAATTAGCTTGAAAGCAGTATCCAGATCCATTGGATGTAGTGATCACAATATAAGTAGCCATATCTAGGAAAACCAAAGTTTGAACAGCTGGGCCTAATATAGTGTATAAGAGGTCATGCAATACATTTTGTAGTGATTCCTGTTATTGACGTTAAGAATATGTTGGTCCGTGGTGTGTAATGAGGAGCAAACAGACACTTTACTTGACACATTTATGAAATTGCTTATTCCAGTTGCTAATAAGCATGCACCCATTAAGAAAATGACTCTAAAAACTGTTAAATCCCCGTGGATTGACGAGGAATTGAAAAATTGTATGGTTGAGAGGGATGAGGCAAAAGGAATGACAAATAAGTCTGGCTGCACAACCGATTGGCAAACTTATTGCAAATTGAGAAATCGTGACTGAACTGAATAAAAAGAAGAATAAACTACACTAAACCAAGATTAATTGAATAAAGAATGATAGTAAAAAGCTTTGGAGCAACTTAAATTAAATTCTGGGAAAAAGATTAACTCAGCTCCATCATTCATTGAAACAAATGTCTCATTCATCACAAAACCAACTGATATTGCCAACTACTTTAATGATTTTTTCATTGGCAAGATTAGCAAATTTAGGCATAACATGCCAGCAACAAATACTGACACTACACATCCAAGTATATCTGACCAAATTTTGAAAGACAAGCATTGTCATTTCAAATTCCGTAAAGTTAGATTGGAAGAGGTGAAAAAATGATTGTTGTCTATAAACAATGACAAGCCACTGGGGTCTGACAACTCGGATGGAAAATTACTAAGGATAATAGCGGACAATATTATCACTCCTATTTGCCACATCTTCAATTTAAGCCTACTAGAATGTGTGTGCCCTCAGGCTTGGAGTGAAGCAAAAGTAATTCCGCTACCTAATTGTAAAGCCCCCTTTAATTGCTCAAATAGCGTACCAATCAGCCTAATAATAACCCTTAGTAAACATTTGGAAAAAAATGTGTTTGACCAGATACAATGCTATTTTACAGTAAACAAACTGACAACAAATTTTCAGCATGCTTATAGAGAAGGACATTCAACAAGCACAGCACTTACTCAAATGACTGATGATTGGCTGAGAGAAATTGATGATAAAATGATTGTGGGGGCTGTTTTGTTATACTTCAGTGCAGCCTTTGACATTATCGATCATAGTCTGCTGCTGGAAAAACGTATGTGTTATGGCTTTACACCCCCTGCTATATTGTGGATAAAGAGTTACCTGTCTAACAGAACACAGAGGGTGTTCTTTAATGGAAGCCTCTCCAACATATTCCAGGTAGAATCAGGAATTCCCCATGGCAGTTGTCTAGGCCCATTATTTTTTCAATCTTTCCTAATGAATTTCCACTGGCTTTGAGGAAAACCAGAGTGTCTATGTATCCAGATGACTCAACACTAAACATGTCAGCTACTACAGAGACTGAAATGACTGTAACACTTAACAAAAGAGTTGCAGTTCATTTCAGAGTGGGTGGCAAGGAACAAGTTAGTCCTAAATATTTCTTAAACTAAAAGCATTGCATTTGGGACAAATCATTCACTAAACCCTAAACCTCAACTAAATCTTGTAATAAATAATGTGGACATTTGTAATGCCCGGGGTGTAGTGGAGGAAGGAGTCAGATGCAGGAGACACAGAGTTCAGAGTAGCGCTACTTCTTTATTCACCAACCAGGTGAAAACAGACACCGCTCAAAACAAATGCCCCCAAAACACAGGGGAACTAAACAGTCCCAAAAACACAGGGGAACTAAACAGTCCCAAAAACAACTCACGTTCACAAACAACCGTGACTTACAGGCGTGTATAATGAGTACACATAAAACAATCCCGCACACCCAGCAGGCGGGCCAGCTGGCTAATAAAGCCCAACTAATAAACCTAATTAACAACAGGTGTAACTAATAAACAGACAAGGAGGGGGAGGAAAAGATCAGTGGCAGCTAGTAGGCCGGTGACGACGACCGCCGAGTGCCACCCGAACAGGAAGGGGAGCCACCTTTGGTAGGAGTCGTGACAACATTGAGCAAGTTGAGGTGACTAAACTGCTTGGAGTTACCCTGGATTGTAAACTGTCATGGTCAAAACATATTGATACAATAGTAGCTAAGCTGGGGAGAAGTATGTATATGATAAGGCGCTGCTCTACCTTCTTGACAGCACTGTCAACAAGGCAGGTCCTACAGGCCCAAGTTTTGTCAGACCTGGACTACTTTTCAGTCGTGTGGTCAGGTGCCACCAAAAAGGACTTAGGAAAATTGCAATTGGTTCAGAACAGGGCAGTACGGCTGGCCCTTGGATGTACACAGAGCTAATATTAATAATATGCATGTCAATCTCTCCCAGCTGAAAGTGGAGGAGAGATTGACTTCATCACTGCTTGTATTTTTGAGAAGTATTGACATGTTGTATGCACCGAGCTCTCTGTTTGAACTACTGGGGCACAACTCGGACACCCATGCATACCCCACAAAACATGCCACAAAATGTCTCTTCTCAGTCCCCAAATCCAGAACAGACTATGGAAGGCACACAGTACTAAATAGAGCCATGACTACATGGAACTCTATTCCACATCAAGTAACACATGCAAGCAGTAAAATTAGAATACTAAACACCTTATGGAACAGCGGGGACTGTGAAGCAACACAAACATAGGCGCATACACACACGATATCATATACGCTATACACACACATACACATGGATTTTGTACTGTATATATGTGGTAGTGGTGGAGTAGGGGCCTGAGGGCACACAGTCTGAATGTATTGTGATGTTTTTAAAATGGTATAAACTGCCTTAATTTTGCTGGACCCCAGGAGGAGTAGCAAATAGGCAAATATCACCGGCAATCATAACACTGGCGGGTAAGTAATACCGTGAAACACAATAGACATTTTCTGTTATTAAAGTGCAAAAATTCTAAAGAATCCTGAAACCTGTAGGAAATGTTATGCTGAAGTACTGTTACTCCCACAGAAGAATGTCAAACCATTTGAAAAACGTTACTAGAACATTACCAAAATTGAAATCATATTTACTGGATGACTGTTTTTTTTTTTTTTTTGCTCTGGTTCCTGACACCTAGTCTGACAGTAAAAAAGGTTTGTGGCGTGGCAGTGAGTTATGTCTGTTTAGTTACTGAGGCAGCATTGCTTTAAACATTGTTCATTCGTACTGAGGGTTTGTATCCTAGATATGTTGTGAATGGAACAGGCCCATTGTTTTCCTCGATCGCTCAGGTTGAATAGTTTGGCACATTAGGGTCGTGTTTATTTTGATTGTTGCCATATCTCTTGCAAGCTGCCACAATTCACTGCACAGGTACAGTGAAACAACTGCATATGCGTTGCTTTGACTTATCTTACATAATTATGATGATTGATTACAAAAGTTTTAGTTAAAAGGATAAATGTGTTGCCTGTCTGCATATTGTATATCCCATGCAATTTTGATCTATTTCCATTCCACTATTTGTGTTGTGAGGAAGGCACAGGAATTGCAAGCATGTTGAGTTTTGGAATCTCGCCAAAGATAGATTAAAAACACACACACACACACACACACACACACACACACACACACACACACACACACACACACACACACACACACACACACACACACACACACACACTCTCTCTCTCTCTCTCTGTAACAGAGTGTGCTTAACCTGGTGCCCACAAGCTGATCTTGATGACAAGGGAGTGTGCTGGGTGATTTACTCCCCCTACATTCTAGAGTTCACTTATCCGTGTCACTGTTTGACATTTGGGCTGTGGTTCAATGGTAGAGTTAACGCACAAGGGCATTTTTAACACAGCCAGGTGTGTTGTTCCAGTCATAGCTCAATGGGTGGGCTGCCCCTGACACACACACACACACACACACACACACACACACACACACACACGTAAGAGGAAGGGGAACTGACTGAGGCCCCATTTTACATGTGTCCTTTATTCCCCTTCAGGGTTTAGAAACAGCACAAGCCATGCTTGTGGAATGGAACCCTAAGAGAGATGGGTAACTAATCCTGCAGTGGTAAACTGGATGTGCATCCTTGATACAGTATGCATCCTTGATACAGTATGTCTTGTGCAATAACATTTCATGCTGTTACGTACGCCACTTGGATGAGGGAACGCAACACCCTGACACATCTCAACTCCCTGTGAAGTGAAAAAGTATGTGATCGTAGGTGCGGGGAAGGACGACAGAGGCAGATTAAATACTGTTTACAGGGAATTTATTATTCCTTAACACAGAAATGTGGGAAAAAGGGTCTGGACAGAACCAAAGCAAAGAAAGTACAAATTAAAACCTTTAGCACCACCTGGCGCGCTAACCAAAATACAGGGGGTGGTCCGCCCAGGTCTTACCTAGTGTGCATAGACAGATTAATAAACTCAGCAAAAAAAGAAAAATGTCCTCTCACTGTCAACAGCGTTTATTTTCAACAAACTTAACATGTGTAAATATTTATATGAACATAACAAGATTCAGCAACTGAGACAAACTGAACAAGTTCTACAGACGTGACAGAAATTGAATAATGTGTCACTGAACAAAGGGGGGGTCAAAATCAAAAGTAACAGTCAGTATCTGGTGTGGCCACCAGCTGCATTAAGTACTGCAGTGCATCTCCTTCTCATGAACTGCCCCAGATTTGTCAGTTCTTGCTGTGAGTTGTTACCCCACTCTTCCACCAATGCACCTGCAAGTTCCCAGATATTTCTGGGGGGAATGGCCCTAGCCCTCACCCTCCGATCCAACAGGTTCCAGATGTGCTCAATTGGATTGAGATCCGGGCTCTTCACTGGGCACGGCAGATCACTGACATTCCTGTTTTGCAGAAAATCACGCACAGAACGAGCAGTATGGCTGGTGGCATTGTCATGCTGGGGGTCATATCAGGATGATGTCTTCCCTGTAATGCACAGCATTGAGATTGCCTGCAATGACAACATGCTCAGTCCGATGACGCTGTGACACACCGCCCCAGACCATGACGGACCCTCCACCTCCAAATCAATCCCGCTCCAGAGTACAGGCCTCGGTGTAACGCTAATTTCTTCGACGATAAACGCAAATCCAATCTTCACCCCTTGTGAGACAAAACCACGACTCATCAGTGAAGAGCACTTTTTGCCAGTCCTGTCTGGTACAGCGATGGTGGGTTTCTGCCCATAGGCAACGTTGTTTCCGGTGATGTCTGGTGAGGTCCTGCCTTACAACAGGCCTACAAGCCCTCAGTCCAGCCTCTCTCAGCCTATTGCGGACAGTCTGAGCACTGATGGAGGAATTGTGCGTTCCTGGTGTAACTCGGGCAGTTGTTGTTGCCATCCTGTACCTGTCCCGCAGGTGTGATGTTCGGATGTACCGATCCTGTGCAGGTGTTGTTACACGTGGTCTGCCACTGTGAGGACGATCAGCTGTCCGTCCTGTCATCCTGTAGCGCTGTCTTAGACGTCTCACAGTACGGACATTGACTCATGCCTTCTTGCAGCATGCCTAAGGCACGTTCACGCAGATGAGCAGGGACCTGGGCATCTTTCTTTTGGTGTTTTTCAGAGTCAGTAGAAAGGCCTCTTTAGTGTCCTAAGTTTTCATAACTATGACCTTAATTGCCTACCTTCTGCAAGCTGTTAGTGACTTAACGACCGTTTCACAGGTGCATGTTAATTAATTGTTTATGGTCCATTGAACAAGCATGGGAAACAGCTTTTAAACCTTTTCGAATGAAGATCTGTGAAGTTATTTGGATTTTTATGAATTATCTTTGAAAGGCAGGGTCCTGAAAAAGGGACTTTTCTTTTTTAGCTGAGTTTACTATGGGTTATATATGCCCGCAGGCCTCTTGCCTAAACCCCCCTGGGAACAAATGAAACAGAATAATTTATCAATAATTTACATGAACACTTTCAATTAACCAAAAACACAAAGTCCTATTGGCGTACACATACCTCTGAAGGAGTGGCTACAAAATAATATCAACAAAACTTTCCCTGACCATCAACCACCTGACATAAAAATAAGCTCTCCTCCCTGAGGGAGGAACACTGGGTTTTATCAAGCTGGAGAAGGAGTTGGTAATTGAAGAGACAGCTGTTTCCCCTGACAAGAGGGAGGGATCAGATTTCCAATCAGCAATGGGGCCGACCAATCAGCTGCTTTAGGATTCCAGAAAGCCATTTCCTGAAATACACAGACATACATGCATATAATTGTTTTATGTCACAGACATTATTATTTTTGTGTCAGTGCAAGCATGGACCCCAGCATAGATCTGAATTTCACATTGTTAGCTTACATGCTACTTAGATATGTGATTCTAATTCATTGAGGGGTTCAGTTTAATTAGTATGCATGCCATTGCCTCTCCCAACTTCTGTCTCCACAATAAACTCTGCAACCACCTATGCGCTTGCAAGATTTTTAGCTTACTGATATCTAGCCTAGTAGTTTCAATGTAAATCTTCCCAATTACAGTTGATTCCTTATTTAATGAGGTGTGTAGGAAAGTTCGTAGTTTCTATAAAAAGCAGTTGCTCTTCAATGAGGCAATGGCATGCAGACTGTTAACTAAAGGAACAGATACATACTCTAAAGTATATACAGTATGGTGTCAGCTATTATGCCTTCTTGGCAATATTTACAGTAACATATGGGCTGCCGAGTGGTGCAGCGGTCTAAGGTACTGGATCTCAGTGCACGTCTTTGCTAGGTAAAGCTCCGCCTTATCTCAGCTGACTGGTCACCATAACAACATCCCCCCCCCCCCCGTAGCACGCCTTCCAGCAGGTATATCTCATTGGTCATCCCCAAAGCCAACACCTCATTTGGCCGCCTTTCCTTCCAGTTCTCTGCTGCCAATGACTGGAACAAATTGCAAAAAAGTTGGAGATTTATTTTTCCATCACTAACTTTAAACATCAGCTATCTGATGCTATCTGATGCTATCGCTGCACCTGTACACAGACAATCTGTAAATAGCCCATCCAATCGAACTACCTCATCCCCATATTGTTTTTATTTCCTTTTTGCTCTTTTGCACACCAGTATATCTACTTTCACACTCATCAACTGCACATCTATCACACCAGTGATCCTCAACACTGGGGCCCCACAAGGTTGCGTTCTGAGCCCTCTCCTGTACTCCCTGTTCACCCACGACTGCGTGGCCACGCACGCCTCCAACTCAATCATCAAGTTTGCGGACGACACAACAGTGGTAGGCTTGATTACCAACAACGATGAGACGGCCTACAGGGAGGAGGTGAGGGCCCTCGGAGTGTGGTGTCAGGAAAACAACCTCACACTCAACGTCAACAAAACTAAGGAGATGATTGTGGACTTCAGGAAACAGCAGAGGGAACACCCCCCTATCCACATCGATGGAACAGTAGTGGAGAGGGTAGCAAGTTTTAAGTTCCTCGGCATACACATCACAGACAAACTGAATTGGTCCACTCACACAGACAGCATCGTGAAGAAGGCGCAGCAGCGCCTCTTCAACCTCAGGAGGCTGAAGAAATTCGGCTTGTCACCAAAAGCACTCACAAACTTCTACAGATGCACAATCGAGAGCATCCTGGCGGGCTGTATCACCGCCTGGTATGGCAACTGCACCGCCCTCAACCGTAAGGCTCTCCAGAGGGTAGTGAGGTCTGCACAACGCATCACCGGGGGCAAACTACCTGCCCTCCAGGACACCTACACCACCCGATGTCACAGGAAGGCCATAAAGATCATCAAGGACATCAACCACCCGAGCCACTGCCTGTTCACCCCGCTATCATCCAGAAGGCGAGGTCAGTACAGGTGCATCAAAGCTGGGACCGAGAGACTGAAAAACAGCTTCTATCTCAAGGCCATCAGACTGTTAAACAGCCACCACTAACACTGAGTGGCTGCTGCCAACACACTGACACTGACTCAACTCCAGCCACTTTAATAATGGGAATTGATGGGAAATGATGTAAATATATCACTAGCCACTTTAAACAATGCTACCTTATATAAATGTTACTTACCCTACATTATTCATCTCATATGCATACGTATATACTGTACTCTATATCATCGACGGTATCCTTATGTAATACATGTATCACTAGCCACTTTATACTATACTATGCCACTTTGTTTACATACTCATCTCATTTGTACATACTGTACCCGATACCATCTACTGTATCTTGCCTATGCTGCTCTGTACCATCACTCATTCATATATCCTTATGTACATATTCTTTATCCCCTTACACTGTGTACAAGACAGTAGATTTGGAATTGTTAGTTAGATTACTTGTTATTACTGCATTGTCGGAACTAGAAGCACAAGCATTTCGCTACACTCGCATTAACATCTGCTAACCATGTGTATGTGACAAATAAAATTTGATTTGATTTTGATTTGATTTTGTTAATTTGCAGAAATTGTGATTACTTCGCTACTATGGCCAATTTATTGCCTTACCTCCTCACGCCATTTGCACACACTGTATATAGACTTTTTTCTATTGTGTTATTGACTGTATGTCTGTTTACTCCATGTGTAACTCTGTGTTGTTGTTTGTGTCACACTGCTTTGCTTTATCTTGGCCAGGTCGCAGTTCTATGTTTGGCCTGATATGGTTCTCAATCAGAGGCAGGTGTTAGTCATTGTCTCTGATTGGGAACCATATTTAGGTAGCCTGTTTTGTGTTGAGATTTGTGGGTGGTTATTTCCGTGTCTGTGTTTGTTTCACTACACAGGACTGTTTTCGGTTTTCACATTTATTGTTTTGTATATTTGTAGTGTTTTCTCGGTATTCGTCTTTATTAAAGATGATTAACCCTAACCACGCTGCGTTTTGGTCCGCCTCTCCTTCCCAGGAAGAAAGCCGTTACACAAATAAATATGATCATACCTAATGACAGGACAATATTGCAACTATTTCATATAACTGACAACAGGGAATTTACTCCTAAACATCCACATCCTCTGTGACCAGGAGAAAGTGGTTTTGTTTAAATTCTATGAAATTATTTAGTATTTTTTCATGTTGAGAGCTCTAAATCCAGCGGAGAATATCACAGCGTGATGAAACCACAACGGTTGAATTCGCTAGACTGGTTGTGCTGTCATTCAGAGAAAGAGAAAATCGATTATTTGTCTGGTTAGGCCAGAAAATGTGACACGTCACTCCTTATGCAAATGTGGGGTCTGAAACCTGACATTTCAAGTCAGCTCCGCTGAGACAGTGGAAGCGGAGAGCAGACAGATGGGGCTTTCTAGCACTATAAGACACAGGACCCTACGGTGTTCAGAGAGATTTGTACACCAAAATGTCTGTCTGAACCTGGCCAGAACCACTCAAATTCTCCCATATACATTTGAAGTCAGAAGTTTACATACACCTTAGCCAAATGCATTTAAACTCATTTTTTCCCAATTCCTGGCATTTAATCCAAGTAAAGAATTTCCTGTTTTAGGTCAGTTAGGGTCACCACTTTATTTTAAGAATGTGACATGTCAGAATAATAGTAGTAGAGATAATTATTTATTTAAGCTTTTATTTCTTTCATCACATTCCCAGTGGGTCAGACATTTACATACACTCAATTGGTATTTGGTAGCATTGCCTTTAAATTGTTTAACTTGGGTCAAATGTTTTGGCTAGCCTTCCACAAGCTTCCCACAATAAGTTAGGTGAATTTTGACCCATTCCTCCTTACAGAGCTGCTGTAAGTCAGGTGTGTAAGGCCTCCTTGCTCGCACATGCTTTTTCAGTAATGCCCACAATTTTTTTCTTCTATAGGATTGAGGTCAGGGCTTTGTGATGGCCACTCCAATACCTTGACTTTGTTGTCCTTAAGCCATTTTTCCACAACTTTGGAAGCATGCTTGGGGTCATTGTCCTTTTGGAAGACCATTTACGACCAAGCCTTAACTTCCTGACTGATGTCTTGAGATGTTGCTTCAATATATCAACATTTTTTCCTCCCTATTTTGTGAAGAGCACCAGTCCCTCCTGCAGCAAAGGACCCCCACAACATGATGCTGCCACCCCTGTGCTTCACGGTTGTGATGGTGTTCTTCGGCTTGCAAGCTTCCCCCTTTTTCCTCCAAATATAACAATGGTCATTAGGGCCAATAAGTTATATTTTTGTTTCATCAGACCAGAGGACATTTCTCCAAAAAGTATGATCTTTGTCCCCATGTGCAGCTGCAAACTGTAGTCTGTTTTTTTTTAGGTGGTTTTGGAGCAGTGGCTTCTTTCTTGCTGAGCCGCATTTCAGGTTATGTCAATATAGTACTCGTTTTACTGTAGATTTTGATAGTTTTGTACCTGTTTCCCACAGCATCTTCACAAGGTCATTTGCTGTTTTTCTGGGATTGATTTGCACATTTCGCACCAAAGTACGTTCATCTCTTGGAGACAGAACGTGTCTCCTTCCTGAGCTTTTTGACAGCTGTGTGGTCCCATGGTGTTTATACTTGCGTACTATTGTTTGAACAGATGAAGGTGGTACCTTCAGGCATTTGGAAATTGCTCCCAAGGATGAACCAGACTTGTGGATGTCCACAATTTATTTTCTGAGGTCTTGGCTGATTTCTTTTGAATTTCCTATGATGTCAAGCAAAGAGGCACTGAGTTTAAAGGTAGGCCTTGAAATACATCTACAGGTACACCTCCAATTGACTCAAACAATGCCATTTAGGCTATCAGAAGCTTCTAAAGCCGTGACATTATCTTCTGGAATTTTCCAAGCTGTTTAAAGGCACAGTAAACATAGTGTATGTAAACATCTGACCCACTGGAATTGTGATACAGTGAATTATAAGTGAAATAATCTGCCTGTAAACAATAGTTGGAAAAATTACTTGTGTCATGCATAAACTAGATGTCCTAACCAACTTGCCAGAACTATAGTTTGTTAACAAGAAATTTGTGGAGTGGTTGAAAAACGACTTTTAATGACTCCAATCTTAGTGTACAGTTGAAGTCAGAAGTTTACATACACTTAGGTTAAAGTCATTAAAACTAGTTTTTCAACCACTCCACAAATTTCTTGTTAACAAACTATAGTTTTGGCAAGTCGGTTAGGACATCTGCTTTGTGCAGTCCTTTTTCACCTTTGTTTTGTGACAGATACTAGGTTTAAATCTGACCTAAATATACAGTGCCTTGCGAAAGTATTCGGCCCCCTTGAACTTTGCGACCTTTTGCCACATTTCAGGCTTCAAACATAAAGATATAAAACTGTATTTTTTTGTGAAGAATCAACAACAAGTGGGACACAATCATGAAGTGGAACGACATTTATTGGATATTTCAAACTTTTTTAACAAATCAAAAACTGAAAAATTGGGCGTGCAAAATTATTCAGCCCCCTTAAGTTAATACTTTGTAGCGCCACCTTTTGCTGCGATTACAGCTGTATGTCGCTTGGGGTATGTCTCTATCAGTTTTGCATATCGAGAGACTGACATTTTTTCCCATTCCTCCTTGCAAAACAGCTCGAGCTCAGTGAGGTTGGATGGAGAGCATTTGTGAACAGCAGTTTTCAGTTCTTTCCACAGATTCTCGATTGGATTCAGGTCTGGACTTTGACTTGGCCATTCTAACACCTGGATATGTTTATTTTTGAACCATTCCATTGTAGATTTTGCTTTATGTTTTGGATCATTGTCTTGTTGGAAGACAAATCGCCGTCCCAGTCTCAGGTCTTTTGCAGACTCCATCAGCTTTTCTTCCAGAATGGTCCTGTATTTGGCTCCATCCATCTTCCCATCAATTTTAACCATCTTCCCTGTCCCTGCTGAAGAAAAGCAGGCCCAAACCATGATGCTGCCACCACCATGTTTGACAGTGGGGATGGTGTGTTCAGCTGTGTTGCTTTTACGCCAAACATAACGTTTTGCATTGTTGCCAAAAAGTTCAATTTTGGTTTCATCTGACCAGAGCATCTTCTTCCACATGTTTGGTGTGTCTCCCAGGTGGCTTGTGGCAAACTTTAAACTACACTTTTTATGGATATCTTTAAGAAATGGCTTTCTTCTTGCTACTCTTCCATAAAGGACAGATTTGTGCAATATATGACTGATTGTTGTCCTATGGACAGAGTCCCACCTCAGCTGTAGATCTCTGCAGTTCATCCAGAGTGATCATGGGCCTCTTGGCTGCATCTCTGATCAGTCTTCTCCTTGTATGAGCTGAACGTTTAGAGGGACGGCCAGGTCTTGGTAGATTTGCAGTGGTCTGATACTCCTTCCATTTCAATATTATCGCTTGCACAGTGCTCCTTGGGATGTTTAAAGCTTGGGAAATATTTTTGTATCCAAATCCGGCTTTAAACTTCTTCACAACAGTATCTCGGACCTGCCTGGTGTGTTCCTTGTTCTTCATGATGCTCTCTGCGCTTTTAACGGACCTCTGAGACTATCATAGTGCAGGTGCATTTATACGGAGACTTGATTACACACAGGTGGATTGTATTTATCATCATTAGTCATTTAGGTCAACATTGGATCATTCAGAGATCCTCACTGAACTTCTGGAGAGAGTTTGCTGCACTGAAAGTAAAGGGGCTGAATAATTTTGCACGCCCAATTTTTCAGTTTTTGATTTGAAAAAAAAGTTTGAAATATCAAATAAATGTCGTTCCACTTCATGATTGTGTCCCACTTGTTGTTGATTCATCACAAAAAAATGCAGTTTTATATCTTTATGTTTGAAGCCTGAAATGTGGCAAAAGGTCGCAAAGTTCAAGGGGGCCGAATACTTTCGCAAGGCACTGTAACTGCTGGAGCCAAATCAGGAATTTACTATCTGTTCACCTTGTCATCAGTTTTGACCTGAGGAACTGGATGTTTAACTAACTAAACGTACATGATATGCTTCAGCGATTTCTGAACCAGTAAGCAGTATTTTGACGTTTACAGCCTCAATCTCCGAGCAAAGCCTTACTCATTCTCAGCCACAGGTTGTAGGCTAGATTTAGGAGTGGACATGCTTTATGATTTGACACCTGTCTCTCTTAGTGTGTTAGGTGCAGGGATAGGAAACATTGATGTGATGTAACCTGTTTTAGTAAAAGTAGAGTGCTTACCAATGATGGTTGAGATGGGGCCTCTGGGTGTAATGACTAGCAAGATGTGTTTCACATCATAAAGTGAGTAGCCCAGGAGATGGTGTAACTTTTCAGATGACGAGACAACCTGATCACCTGTGTTATTTTCCAGGGCGTTTTATTGGGTGCTCCTGGCCATGGAGAGCAATGAGAGCAGAGGCACTGTCTGGATGCTAGTATCACTACAACTAGGCCTATAGCTTTTACATGGCTCAGAAATGATGTGAAATATTTGGATTCTCACTTCTCATACTGCCATTAATGTTTTGTTGCCTGCATATACTTGATGACTGTATTCAATGCCCTTTTTGGTGTTGGGGGGGGGGGGGGGGGGGGGGGGGGTGAGATGATTTTCACTGCACACATTTCACAGGCCAAACTAATTGGAAAACATTGTTGATGTTTAATAACATGTGAGGTGTCTGTCTACATATAAAATACAATTTTGTTAAAATGATTGGGTCAGCCATTTGGTGCATGATCACATATGGGCAAATAATAGTTTAATATCAATCCCCTCCCTCACTATAATTATATGTTACAACATACGCACCCCTCGGGTTCATCGTAGGTTCATACAAGTTTCCTTGACTTGAGAAAAAGTGCAGCTGGCCTCTTTTTTTCTTTAATGTGAGGAAGAGCGTGTACCCTGGTCCATGCTCTAAAGGCTGCTTACAGTGTAATAAAGTTATCAGATCCTAGCAGCTGGCTGCTCTCCTCTCTGGTTCCTCCTCGGCACAGCCAGTTTCATCTCCCTGCCAGTGGGCTGCTGTCCTGTCTTGTGTCATCAACAGGGGTGACAGGGAGAGAAATACATGGCTGACTTCTCAACCTCACTGGCGTCTCCATTTTGATGCCACCAACACGTACAGTACAGGAAGCCTATACATCAACCACATAAGCTATACGCTTAAAAAATACCTGCTCTCACACAGGCATATAGCACCCATTCTCTATCCCCCTCAGATCCACACACGTTAGATCCTCAGATCGATTAAGTTATTTCTGATTTATTGCTGCATTTGCAAGTCAATGGCTGCCGAGGTTACATCCATGCACCTACCTTCCATTGAAGAAATGAATATTAGCTCTTTATTTCATCTGATTAGCGGTTGCATGTCACGCACATGTTTAGAAACGGCTTACAGCAAGATAATATTTCACAACAGCTGATGTGGTTTTTGAATATGTTAAAATATGATGGTCTATATGTATATAGGCCTAGCTATACACTGAGTGTACAAAACAGAGACACTGTTGGGAGTGAAAATCCCAGCAGAGCTGCAATTCTTAACACACTCAAACCAGTGCGAATGGCACCTACTACCATACTCCATTCAAAATAACTAAAGTCTTGTCCATTCACCCTCTGAATGGCACACATACACAATTGTTATGTCTTTACTATCATTAAATGAAGACTTTTAGTTTTTATCAAAGATTCTCTGTAATTAGTGTTACGCGATTAAATTGATTAATCATGTAACTGTAATTAACTAGGAAGTCGGGGCACCAAGGAAAATATTCAGATTACAAAGTTATAATTTTCCTAATATAACTTTTCAGATATTTTATTTCTGATCAATTAGTCTTCTGATTAATGAATTATTTATTTTACTATGAGTCATCGATACATCTTAAAATCATTTATTTACTAACTAAGTAATTCACAGAAATGCATAAACAAACAGTAGATAGTTACACGGAAATGATAACGGAGTTTCCTTAGTGGGATAAACCGGCATCGCGGCTTGGTGTACAAAAGGGAAGTGGGGGTCGACTGAGATAAGACAACACACAGTTGATAATTATAACAATTGACATGCTTATCCTTTGCACATGAACTCTCACTCATTCGGGAACAATTGCAATCAATATGTATATTTACGCTCAGTGTGTCGTCTGGGGGTCTCTGTTGAAAAGTTTGTTTCTGTTGGAGAGTGTCCGTCCTCTCTCTCTCTCTCTCTCTCTCTCTCTCTCTCTCTCTCTCTCTCTCTCTCTCTCTCTCTCTCTCTCTCTCTCTCTCTTCTCTCTCTCTCTCTCTCTCTCTCTCTCTCTCTCTCTCTCTCTCTCTCTCTCTCTCTCTCTCTCTCTCTCTCTCTCTCTCTCTCTCTCTCTCTCTCTCTCTCTCTCTCTCTCTCTCTCTCTCTCTCTCTCTCTCTCTCTCTCTCTCTCTCTCTCTCTCTCTCTCTATCGTGGTTCGAATGGATAGTTCCGAGTGACATTCATTCATGTCGTTACAGAATAGATGTTTCGGCGGTTTTCGGTCTTCCCGTTCAATAATACCGAATTCCTAGCTGCAGACTAGTAATTAATATCAAAGACTTGTTCTTATTCTGTCGGTATCGATAGTCTAAGAGTTTAACCACGTGGGGTGGTTAAAAGATTCAGCAGTCTGGTCTCAAAACTTTGTCCTCTCGTAATGGAGAAAAACATGGTCTGTTGAGAAATTCTCAAAGTGGAGGTTTTATTCGGGAGTTGCAGAAAAGGGCCTGACCCAGGATGCCCGACCCTAACTGGGCTCATGGGCGGTCCTCTGATTTAGTTAAACTCAAAAGGGAATTGGAGTTTCCTTCATTTAACCTTTCTGATCTCCCCATCCCGGATCCGGGTTCGTGAATACAGACTCAAGCTCATTACCATAACGCAACGTTAACTATTCATGAAAATCGCAAATGAAATGAAATAAATATGCTAGCTCTCAAGCTTAGCCTTTTGTTAACAACACTGTCATCTCAGATTTTCAAAATATGCTTCTCAACCATTGCAAAACAAGCATTTGTGTAACAGTATTGATGGCTAACGTAGCATTTAGCATTAGCATTCAGCTGGCAACATTTACACAAAAAAACAGAAAAGCATTCAAAAAAATCATTTACCTTTGAAGAACTTCAGATGTTTTCAATGAGGAGACTCTCAGATAGCAAATGTTCAGTTTTTCCTGAAAGATTATTTGTTTAGGACAAATCGCTCCGTTTTCTGCGTCACGTTTAGCTATGAAAAAACCCCTGTATCCAGGATTGTGTAAATCTATCAGCAAGCTCATTAGCATAACACAACGTTAACTATTTATGAAAATCGCAAATGAAATGAAATAAATATGCCATCTCTCAAGCTTAGCCTTTTGTAAACAACACTGTCATCTCAGATTTTCAAAATATGCTTCTCAACCATAGGAAAACAATAATTTGTGTAAAAGTAGCTAGCTAGAGTTAGCATTTCGCGTTAGCATTTAGCGTTAGCATTAGCGTTAGCATCCAGCACGCAACATTAACAAAAACATAAAAGCCTTCAAATAAAATCATTTACCTTTGAAGAACTTCTGATGTTTTCAATGAGGATACTCTCAGTTAGATAGCAGATGCTCAGTTTTTCCAAAAAGATTCCTTGTGTATTAGAAATAGCTCCGTTTTATACATCACATTTGGCTACCAAAAAAAATCCATAAATTCAGTCCTCAAAACGCAAACTTTTTTCCAAATTAACTCCATAATATCGACTGAAAACATGGCAAACGTTGTTTAGAATCAATCATCAAGGTGTTTTTCACATATCTCTTCATTGATACATCGTTCTTGGACACATGCTTTCTCCCCTGAATCAAATGGTTAAGTAGAAGCAGCTGGCAATTGCGCACCGAATTCGACGCAGGACACCAGGCGGACACTTGGAAAATGTAGTCTCTTATGGTCAATCTTCCAATGATATGCCTACAAATACGTCACAATGCTGCTAAGACCTTGGGCGAACGACAGAAAGTGTAGGCTCATTCGTTGCGCAATCACAGCCATATAAGGAGAGAATGGAGAACAGAGCTTCAGAAATTCTGCTAATTCCTGGGTGATGCATCATCTTGGCTTCGCCTGTAGAATGAGTTCTGGGGCACTTACAGACAAAATCTTTGCAGATTCTGAAACTTCAGAGTGTTTTCTTTCGAAAACTGTCAAGAATATGCATAGTCGAGCATCTTTTCGTGACAAAATATCGCGCTTAAAACGGGAACGTTTTTTATCCAAAAATGAAATAGCGCCCCTAGAGCTCTAATTAACCTCTTATGGCTACATCCCTTGTTCTCAATTTCCGCCTGAAGACATACCCTAATCTAACTGCCTGTAGCTCAACCCCAGAGGCAAGGATATGCATATTCTTGGTATCATTTGAATGGAAACATTCTGAAGGTTGTGGAAATGTTAATTGAATGTAGGAGAATATAACACAGTAGATCTGGTGGAAGAAAAGAGAAAGAAAGAGCATACGTTTTCTGTTTTTTATTGTTGTAGTATCATCTTTCACATGTACTAGAATAGCCACACAGTCAGATAGGATGCTGGAGATAATTTTGATGGAATACACAAGAGGGCAACTGTAGGTGTGCAAAGTTTCAGACTGATAACTTCAGGAATGGGTGAGCTACATGACATTTAGCATGAAGTCACCCAGGTGTCCCACACAAGTTGCCCAAATGTACCCAAGTGGCCGAATTGGTGAAATGACCTATAACTATATACAACAGTGCAAATAACTATATACCACATATCAAAAAGCAATTCTAACACGCAACATTTTTTTAATACATTTAAAAAAAAAATATTAGATACATTTTTTTTTTTTTAAACAGTAGACCAGTAGAACAGTGAGTCCTCTATACAATATTTTGCTGCCTGTGCCATGTCCCATAGCAGTCTCTTTCTGATGTAAAGCAGAGGCAAACTGAACAAGTGATGCAGGTGCGACACAGAACACAACGACGCCTCCATGCTGTGCCCTTTTGGCCCTGAGGCACAGTCATGCCTGCAGTAATGAACTGTGGCATATGAACACCACTGGAGGCAGGAGTAGACCGGGCAGCTTGCCACCGGGGGCTCCTAGTCAGAGTCACTATCACTGTGAAAGAAAACATAAAAAAATATTTGTATTTTATGAGCCTTTTATCATCACATAAAATAAACAGATATGTATTGTATAGAGCAGAGGGAACAGTCACTAAGGTGAAGTGCTGTTCCATTCAACTCCGGTTATTGTTGTGGGCCTGCCCTCCCCCGAACAGCACCCAATGGCTATTTCATATGGAAATGGAGAGGAGTAGCAGGCGCAGTGGCGATGTGTGTGTTTGCTGTTCTACTCCATTCCATTTGAATAAAAAAATTGAAAAAAATAAAAAATATATATATATATATATATATATATATTTATACACATACACACACACATACATATATACACCCAAACAAACCAACAAACACACACACACACACACAAACCACACATTTCATTGCAAATTGCAAAATATATATATTACTATTTTTTTGCAAAAAAATAAATAAATATATATATATTTATATTTTATAAAACAGCATTAGCATTTACCCGTCCAGATGTACGTCCTGTCCTTGCAGAAACAGCTCCTCAGCTCCTGTTTGAATCATA
Source organism: Oncorhynchus mykiss (assembly GCF_057628025.1). Lineage (NCBI taxonomy): Eukaryota > Metazoa > Chordata > Actinopteri > Salmoniformes > Salmonidae > Oncorhynchus > Oncorhynchus mykiss. The sequence continues at coordinate 24,276,412 of NC_143022.1, forward strand.
ACACTCAAAGATTCCTCAAACAAAAAATCTGTCTCACTTTCCCGATCAACATCTTCTGTACTTAAACTTGGACTTCGCCGTGATGTCTTCAATGAAATCATTGAAAATACAACTTTCTAAAATACTGCTGTGCGTAACAAGCGTCACAGCAACTCCTCTGATAGTCAAGGCGAGAATGGAGTTTGTTACGCATGCGATTACAAACAAGGAATGGTGGTCCAACCCAAAACCGTTACATACTGGCGTTTACCTCAGCTCATTGGCTATCTACCCAGCTAGATTTCAAGAAGATCAGTGGTGATTGGGCAGAAATACAGTCAATCAATGAAGCTTCGCTAAAATGATTGGTATGCATTGAAGTCATTGCTCGTTGTCTTCAAATCAGTTCACTTCGGTCAATGCTCCCTGCAAAAAAACAATGAGGTTTGGCTGTGTTGCAGACATCCAGAGGCATGCACTGAAACCAACCATGACTAGATAAACGATTGTTTCCGGTGTATAGTTACGTCGAATGCTCCGTAAAACATTTATAGAGATGGAATTCACGGCACAAACGGTTTACAAAATGTTTCGATTTAGGCTATAAAAATGGATTTTATCAAAGAAAACGGCACTTCATTTGATCACTGGGACCCTCAGGAAGAGAAATAAGAACAAGATATCAGAATGTACGTCATAATTTTACCTTCAGATGTGAATGTGTAAAAACTGTCATGGCGGAAAATGTTTTTGTTGTTCATTGCTCTTCTCAAACAAAAGCATGTTATTTATTCTCTAATAGCTATTTTAAATCGGAAAACATAGTTTGATTACCAAGATTCTAATCTTTTGAAGGATGTAAGACACTTGCATTTTCAAGAATGTTAATGTTACAACGTTGTATTTTTAGTTGTCACTCTGAAATTTCCCCTGATGTTGATCGCTGTACGGGGATCACAGCCATAAGAGGTTAAAGGACCTTAAAAAGTATTAAAAAGCACTACTTCTGTGCATGTTGCTCTTCTCATGCTATTCTACCCTTTGGTGAACATGTTTCCAATCTGTCATTCCACTCATAAAAATACTGCTGTCAGTAGGCTTCTCAAATGCCATACAAATTGAACACATGGCTTTCTTTGTAAAACAGAAAACCCTCTGTACCACAGTTCTTATTTTTTGTTCCAGCATAGGATGGAAACCAATTTTTTGTTTGCTTTTAGGTCATCTGACTTGGGTCTCTTGAAATAATCCAAAGTTGGTCTGGTATCCTGGCTTTCCCTGACTCCTCACTTCTACTGAAACTGGACTGGGCCTGTCATCAACATCAATGCTCACTTCCACTGAAACTGGACTGGGCCTGTCATTAACATCAATGCTCACTTCCACTGAAACTGGACTGGGCCTGTCATCAACATCAATGCTGACTTCCACTGAAACTGGACTGGGCCTGTCATCAACATCAATGCTCACTTCCACTGAAACTGGACTGGACCTGTCATCAACATCAATGCTCACTTCCACTGAAACTGGACTGGACCTATCATCAAACTGGATATGAATAAAATAATATATAAATTGACTAATAAAGGCCCAATTGTGAAAAACTAAAAAAAACACAGCAGCATCCCCACTATTTAATATCAAGTGAATGAATGAATGACGACGCAACACGTTTTTTTGTGTGGCTTTACTCGCCGTTCACACCGGACTGTTAGCATAATGTTGAGTTTCAATGTGTTGTCTAGTAAGAGGTGAAGTGGTAGGAACCGTGTCGATGAGGATCATAACTACAGTAGCAAATCACTGTAGCCATATTCCCCCGCACAAAATATGAATTTGAGAGGGAAAGGACTTGATTGGTTTTACAATTGTAGCTCCCTTCAGTAACCACGAGCACAACCGTTCCTTGATTTTAACTGGCGGCTTTATTCTGTAGTTTTAGTCAGAATTATCACCTTCAGTGAGAACTATAAAGTAAATGAAAAATACAGTTAAGCACACTCTTACAACCTTATCTTATGAGTGACTTATTAGCTTGGTATAACTCTGAAGTGCTTACATACATAACAGTTTAACCGGCGTTATAACGGGTTCAGATTAAACACATGAATAAAGGAAAAAATACCTCATTGGCTGCTTATTACAGAAGGGAGGAAATCAAACTTTACACTTATTATTCCTGGCATGAATTCACACTTCATCCTAACATACACTCTTCAACCTTTATGAACTACACCCGATGACATGAAAACTTAGCTAACGCAGCGCAGCATTGCCTTCCCTCCAAAAGTGTGTTGCTACAATAAGGATCCCCGTTACAACAGTATCCGCGCAGCGGACACGTAAACAATTCAAACAAAAGACAACGACAGACTTATAGGTTATAACTGTCAGTTACAACAATATGTATACTATTTGCAACCAATGGCTGTATAGACATGAAATAAAATTAGGTAATTAACGTTTGTATATGTCTAATGCAATTTAGCGTTTAGAACAACAGGGCAAAAGCAATCAGAATCAAATGAAAATGCTTATTTTAGCTAAGTAAAATGTATACGACAGTAAATCACTGATACTCAAGTGATTGCCACTTCCCACAAAATCCCCACAGGATGTCGAAATCTAGGCATTCAGAGCTTTGTTAGGCGTCAGATTTGAGTTTTTCCGCTAGCCGGTTTGAACACCCAGTTACTGTATGTCTTTACCTTAATTCTTTCTTTCTGGTACATTTACACAGCAGTAGCTGACCAATAGTATTTGCTTTGTATTTCACTCAAGTTCTGATATAACATGTTGTATTTGTAACACATTTAGGCACATATCTACCGCTTCGGCTGCACTATCTTTGGCTTCGCTGTCCTCTCCGTCTACTCTTTTGGAACCAGGTTGTGGCATCTTCCTCTTGCCGGTCTAGCACTTCAATGTTAGCGTCAGTGGCAATGGTACTAGTACTACTACTGCTACTGCTGAATAAGTAGGTTTATTTATTTATTTATTTACTTGCATTTGACTTTTGACTCTTTTTGTCTCTTAACTTTTCATCCCCACCCCCCTGTTTTTTTTACTTTACCTTTCCATTTTCTATTGTAGCTAGTTTTCGAGGTGTGTGCGAGACAAAGGGGGTGGGGCAAGGGTCGCATAAACGTTAGTTTGGAATAGACCAATGGGCCAGGGGGAAAGGGGGGTTGACCATGTGTCGCTTTTTTCAACATTTTTATTAGTCTAACAAAATGTATAATGCAGGCGGCCCACCGGCCCAGAGATTGACCAGCCCACCTGAAATTCTCCTGGTGCTCCCAGTGGCCAGTCCACTAATGTTTGTGAGGAATGTCCAGAATATTTTGGTGTGTCATTCATTATGCCAGTGAAGACAGTTGTGCCTAGATCCACATTGGATCTAATATCCCTAGTGAATTGAGGTTGATCATCTGTTGTTGTATGCTTAATTTACAGCATGGTCTCGTTAGATATAACAGAAAACATCCAGGTAATATGTTCATGTTTTTGTGCCTCGGATTGGACACCGATTCTATTGTGTGCATGTGTGTAGGATAGCACAACACCCAACGCTATTCCTATTACTTATTCTGGATATGATGACAAAAAATGACATAGCCTCGTGGGCTTATTCACATTATGATCTGGTAATGAAATGATTTGACAAATACATTTTGTTTTCCATGTTACACCTGCAATTTTAAACAATACATACAAGGGCCTAAATTAGCCTACTTAAATTTAAATGTGGAGCTCAGAAATGCAAGTACTGGAATAGACCGACCTTGAAACTCAATTTGGTGCTTGAAAAGTCCTTGTAATTATTGTAGCCAATTTATACGTTTTCCTGCTCCCTTATTATCCATGATTTCATTTTTTAAAATCCGTTTTGTAAGAGATGTGGCCACTTTCGTTTGTTTACTGCTGCTTCAATTGAAGGGTGTTGCACTACTCTGTTACAGTGAAACCACATGCGGTTATTATGAGGACGACCACATCTAATGTTGGCTTCAAGTTGGTGTGATGCACGCAATGTATGGTCACATTTGTGTTTTTGTATTGTTTCTTTGGTCACATTTGTGTTCATGTATTGTTTATTTGTATTGGGGAGAATGCTTTTACTGAAATGTTAATGATACCGCTATTCATGGCTTTATTTTGTGTATCTGTGTCGCCCACATAGGCTACACAGTTGTATCAAGTTGGTTGGATGTCGTTTGGGTAGTGGAACATTCACACAGGTAAACTGTTGAGCATGAAAAAAATCAAGTAGCTTTCCAGTTCTTGACACAAACTGGTGCGCCTGGTACCTTCTACCATGTCCCGTTCAAAGGCACTTAAATATTTTGTCCTGCCCATTCACCCTCTGAATGGCACACATACACAATCCATGTCTCAATTGTCACAGGGCTTAAAAATGTTATATTTTTATATACTGATTTTGAAGTGGATTTAACAAATTTCACCAATAAGGGATCATAGGTAGCCTAGTGGTTAGAGCTTTGGACTAGTACCTGAAAGGTTGCTAGGTTGAATCCCTGAGCTGACAACGGAAAAAAATATGTCTTTCTGCCCCTGAACAAGGCAGTTAACCTACTGATCCTAGGCCTTCATTGAAAATAAGAATTTGTTCTTAACTGACTTGCCTAGTTAACTAAAGGTTAAAAAAATGCTTTCACCTGGATTCATCTGGTTAATTTATATCATGGAAAGAGCAGATGTTATAAATATTTTGTATACTCCGTATTGGGGATGCACAATATCTCTGTAAGCATATCGGAATTGGACGATATTAGCTAAAAATGTCGGCATCGGCCCAATGTGCAAAACCGACGTGCATATCGGAAGTTTACATACACTTAGGTTGGAGTCATTAAAACTGTTTTTTCAACCACTCCACAAATTTCTTGTTAATAAACTATTTTTGGCAGGTCGGTTAGGACATCAACTTTGTGCATGACACAAGTCATTTTTCCAACTATTGTTTACAGGCAGATTATTTCACTTATAATTCACTGTATCACAATTCCAGTGGGTCGGAAGTTTACACACACTAAGTTGACTGTGCCTTTAAACAGCTTGGAAAATTCCAGAAAATGACGTCATGGCTTTAGCAACCGGCTTCTGGCTGGTGGGTGGGGTGCTCGTGGAGAGGACGGTAAAGTAAATCATACAGATCTCAAAGATTGTCGAATCCCTCAACACACAGATGCAGTCGAATGGCCGGGAGCTCACAGAGTACCTGGAAAAATACAACATCTGATTGGTGCGAGAAAGGGTGGAAGGCCAGGGAAAATATGCAGCGTCCTCCAATGGGGGCGAATGGAGCACGTCTATAGGCGGTGCCAGCGTTCTAGTTTTGTAGCTTTGTGTAAAGGCTTTAGTAAAATGGGAAATTGTGCAAAATGCCATCAATCATCGAGTCAGCACAGACCCTGAAAGTCATGTCAAGGGCCCGAGTTTTATGTATGTCTTGAATGAAGGTTATAAACCAATGTTACAAGGGCCAGATTCTCAAGACCATTCAATTGGTCTTGAATCCTTTTCACCTATAGTTAAACAAAACGTATGCCAACAATTGACTTACTCTGGTTTATTTTCTCTTCAGACATGAACAAGCCTTTCGCCTTTTACTCGAGGCAGTGTTTCATCAAAATCTTACGGGATGATAGTTGTATTAAACAACATGCCTTCTTGGGGACCTTATATTGTCTGTCACATTTATTTGATGTTTATTAATACTCTGTTGTCATATTTCAATGTAAATTATGATCATATTGTAGGCGTTTTGTCTTTGAGAGGTTTGTCTCTGGCATGCCATAGAACAACACATGCAAAAGGAATGACAATCTGATTAGGAAAGCACTGTTCATCACAACACACCGCATCATTTTCATTTGTTTCGGAAAGAAACATTGCTCTGAGCATTGGTTTTAGATGGATAACATAAAAAATGTGTCAGAAATGGCACCCTATTTCCCACATAGTGCACTACTTTTTTCACACCTCCAGTCTGATACAGTACTGGTCTTAAGTGCCCCCAAAGGATCTGAAGTACACTGTCCTGGCCTACATTAACTTTCACCTTGTAGTTGTGGAGAATTATTTTTGTTTGTTTTTGTTCATGGTAGGAATACAAATAATAATTTTAATAATATATTATTCAGTCCATGAAGTTTGCTGGTCACTGTTTTAGGCATTTATGAGCTGGCCTGCCAGCAGTCTTATACTGTGGGGACCATTTCGTGGGTGAAGACAACATGAAACCTACCTGGACAACATCTTCCGATACACTGTTCTCAACAGAGGACCTTCCTACCAGCTGTTATAAACAACAGTGCTATGGCATGCCATACTCTGGAGCAAGTAAGGTATAGAGTACCCAAAAAACAGCACACAAATGGTGTATAGTGGGGGGCAAGACTTGGGGCTATAAATACGTTTTGAATGTTTTTTTTTGTCTTATTTTGTTTCTAGTTTTTCATTGTGACTTTGTATTCGTGCAAGAAGGTGTACATTTGATGTGGTTATTAGGCAGGGTTTCATGTATAAGTACTATGTGACATCTGCGGATGTAAAAAGGGCTTTATAAATAAATGTGATTGATTTAGAGAAGCTTCTGATAGGCTTATTGACATAATTTGAGTCAATAGGTGTACCTGTGGATGTATTTCAAGACCTACCTTCAAACTCAGTGCCTCTTTGCTTAACATGGGAAAATCAAAAGAAATCAGCCAAGACCAAAAAATTGTAGACCTCCACAAGTCTGGATCATCATTGGGAGCAATTTCCAAATGCCTGAAGGTACCACATTCACCTGTATAAACAATAGTACGCAAGTATAAACACCATGGGACCACGCAGACGTCATACCGCTCAGGAAGGAGACACGTTCTGTCTCCTAGAGACGAATGTACTTTGGTGTGAAAAGTGCAAATCAATCCCAGGCCCTTTACCACGATACATGGTTATAGGTTTGGTTGATCACACCTCTAATACGGGCAGCTTAAAATAAAAACCCATTTAATTTTCAATACTTCAATGCAGAGTATGTAGCTCTCTGTCAGGACGGACGTCAGGTCCCTGCTAAGGCTTTCCAACCTCAATTTAATAACAACATATCTGTGCGAGAAATTTATAATCTATTCCTGGCTACCGGGAGGCATCTAAAAGATCTCTCTTTACCTATTAAATGATTTTGCAGAGGATTACACATTGTATGCTTTCAATTTATCCCCTGATGATGATACCTCAGGAAATCTTTCGGTGGTGTCCCAAGGTAACCTCAGGCTGGAAATGCATTTCTGTGCACCTTTAGCCTTTACCATTAGAAAGATTGTTTATGCATGCTCTGATTCAATCTTGGAAGTGAATACCCGAAGACAGGTCTTAGTAGATTATTATTAAGGATCGTTGAGCAAAGGCATGAATACCCAAGAGTTGGAAGGGCTCATGAGCCGACTGATTGGACATTTGGGGGGGGGGTGTTGGCTTGTGATGAATTACCTATTGAGAAATGGCCGGAGCGGCCTGCCATGTTTATTGTCAATACCCATCCTAAACATGTTATGTCTTTGTTTTGTATGGTCAGAGCGTGAGTTGGGTGGGTTGTCTATGTTCCTTTTTCTATGTTTTGGGATTTCTGTGTTTGGCCTGGTATGGTTCTCAATCAGAGGCAGCTGTCAATCGTTGTCCCTGATTGAGAACCATACTTAGGGAACCTGGTTTCACTTTTGAGTTGTGGGTGATTGTTTCCTGTGTCTGTACCACACGGGACTGTTTCGATTTCACGTTGTTATTTAGTATTTTTATAGTGTTCAGTTTTATATATTAAAATGGACACTTACCACGCTGCGCATTGGTCCAACCTCTCTTACTCCTTGTCAGAAGAAGAGGACAATTGTTACAGACAGGCTCTCTTGCACGCTCCATCAAAGCTCTGTACGTTGTCACTCCAGCGAAAGATCGTCGGGCGTGTGGGTCCTGGGTATGTCTTAAGGATAGACGTGGCCAGCGCCGTAATTGTTCACGATTTTGAAAAAGACTGTCCAGCTTATTCATAAGGGTTATGAATATGGGATAATCAATCCATTTAAAGCTAAACAGCGGCATAAAAAAGTTTACATCCTTGCATGCTTTAGAAAATACATATGAACTGACAGATTTCATCGCATTTGCGCTCTCAAATTGTTCACATGCTAAAATTGTCACTTTGGAGTCAGGGCTATACGCCATTGAAGCAATTCTTAGGGCCTTCAGATCACTGCGTCCGCAGACCAGTTCTTCCAGTGCATATCTGGGGAGAGTTGTACCGCTCAGGGCCTGTTCAATTTGACAGAACGCAAGCCTTATCTAAAGCCTTTCTCTCATCAATATGTAAGACATATGTCCCTCACTCGTACCCAAAACTCCTTTAAAACATTCTGGGGTCTCACACAAAACTTCCTTGAGGCTTTTGTCATTGGGTTCATGACATGAGACGCATAGCACCCCGAGAATTGGCCTAGGAGACATAATTTTCTGTTTAATATTCTGGGTTTTATTTTTAAAATCTTGTTTAGTGTTCTGGGGCCACATGTCTTGTTCTGGGCTTTATTTATAATGTGTCTGCCACACTCAATACCCCGGACATTCCTGTTTCATAGACAACAGCTCTAAGGTCAATATAACAGGGGGTGGGGGGGCCATACTCTTTGAAATGTTCAAACACATACCCCCCAATTCAAAGAGGTCCCTAGACATCAATCATCATGACAACTTAACCTCTTGAAACTAGGGGGCACTATTTTCATTTTTGGAAAAATAACGTTCCCATTGTAAACGGGCTATTTTGTCAGGACAAGATGCTAGAATATGCATATAATTGACAGCTTAGGATAGAAAACACTCAAAAGTTTCCAAAACTGTAAAAATATTGTCTGAGTATAACAGAACTGATATTGCGACTCATGTGACTCATATTTTGAAACTCTGCGTTCCGATGCGTCCCTATTGAGCAGTGATTGGGCTATCAACCAGATTCCTTTTTCTATGTATTCCCCAAGGTGTCTACAGCATTTTGACGTAGTTTCATAACACTTGAATTTTCATCAACATTTTTAATTAGTATTTTTGTGAATTCATGTGGCTCTCTGCAATATCACTGCATGTTTTGGAATGACTGAACGTAACACGCCAATGTAAAATAAGATTTTTGGACATAAATATGAACTTTACCGAACAAAACATACATGTATTGTGTAACATAAAGTCCTGTGAGTGTCATCTGATGAAGATCATCAAAGGTTACTGATTCATTTTATCTCTATTTGTGCTTTTTGTAACTCCTCTCTCTTTTCTGTGAGTTGGTGGTGACCTAACATAATCGTTTGTGAAGCTTTCGCTGTAAAGAATTTTGGAAATCAGACACTGTGGCTGGATTAACAAGAATTTTATCTTTAAAATGGTGCTTAAAACTTGTATGTTTGAGAAATTAGATTTATGAGATTTCTGTTGATTTGTATTTGGCGCCCTGCAATTTCATTGGCTGTTGGCGAGGGGTTCCGCTAGCGGAAATTTCAAATTGGCATGTTCTGTTTCTAAATGTCTGTGCAAGACTGAAGGTTTCATAGAATCGTGAGATAGTACTTTTGCACATATAACGCACTGTGGCTGAGGAAAGGCACTACTCCCAATATAAGTGAACCCCAAATCAATGTAGTTCTCATCATATTTGCGCCTCTTCGATGGTCCAACGTCCCTGTCTGTTCTTCGGTAAGGGGACTGTAGATCTTCGGCTGCATCAGATTCACAACTATCAGTGTCCATACTAAACTCAGCAAAAAAATAAATGTCCTTTCACTGTCAACTGCATTTATTTTCAGCAAACTTAACCTTTCTGATCTCCCCATCCCGGATCCGGGATCGTGAATACAGACTCAAGCTCATTACCATAACGCAACGTTAACTATTCATGAAAATCGCAAATGAAATGAAATAAATATGCCATCTCTCAAGCTTAGCCTTTTGTAAACAACACTGTCATCTCAGATTTTCAAAATATGCTTCTCAACCATAGGAAAACAATCATTTGTGTAAAAGTAGCTAGCTAGCGTAGCATTTAGCGTTAGCATTAGCGTTAGCATCCAGCACGCAACATTTCAACAAAAACATAAAAGCCTTCAAATAAAATAATTTACCTTTGAAGAACTTCTGATGTTTTCAATGAGGAGACTCTCAGTTAGATAGCAGATGCTCAGTTCTTCCAAAAAGATTATTTGTGTATTAGAAATAGCTCCGTTTTGTACATCACATTTGGCTACCAAAAAAAAAACGAAAATTCAGTCCTCAAAACGCGAACTTTTTTCAAAATTAACTCCATAATATCGACTGAAAACATGGCAAACGTTGTTTAGAATCAATCCTCAAGGTGTTTTTCACATATCTCTTCGATGATATATCGTTCGTGGAAGCATGGTTTCTCCTCTCAATCAAATGGAAAAATACTTGCACATGGCTTTGCGCACCAGTTTCGACGCAGGACACCAGGCGGACACTTGGAAAATGTAGTCTCTTATGGTCAATCTTCCAATGATATGCCTACAAATACGTCACAATGCTGCCGACATCTTGGGGAAACGGCAGAAGGTCTAAGCTTATTCCTGTCGCATTCACAGCCATATAAGGAGACATTAGAAAACAGAGCTTCAGAAATTCTGCTCATTTCCTGTTTGACGTATCATCTTGGTTTCGCCTGTAGAATGAGTTCTGGGGCACTTACAGACAAAATCTTTGCAGATTCTGAAACTTCAGAGTGTTTTCTTTCCAAAACTGTCAAAAGAATATGCATAGTCGAGCATCTTTTCGTGACAAAATATCGCGCTTAAAACGGGAACGTTTTTTATCCAAAAATGAAATAGCGCCCCTAGAGATGCAACTGGTTAACCTGTTAGAGCTCTAGGGGCGCTATTTCATTTTTGGATAAAAAACGTTCCCGTTTTAAGCGCAATATTTTGTCACGAAAAGATGCTCGACTATGCATATTCTTGACAGTTTTGGAAAGAAAACACTCTGAAGTTTCAGAATCTGCAAAGATTTTGTCTGTAAGTGCCCCAGAACTCATTCTACAGGCGAAACCAAGATGATGCATCAACCAGGAATTAGCAGAATTTCTGAAGCTCTGTTTTCCATTGTCTCCTTATATGGCTGTGATTGCGCAAGGAATGACCTACACTTTCTGTCGTTCGCCCAAGGTCTTAGCAGCATTGTGACGTATTTGTAGGCATATCATTGGAAGATTGACCATAAGAGACTACATTTTCCAAGTGTCCGCCTGGTGTCCTGCGTCGAATTCGGTGCGCAAATGCCAGCTGCTTCTACTTTACCATTTGATTCAGGGGAGAAAGCATGTGTCCAAGAACGATGTATCAATGAAGAGATATGTGAAAAACACCTTGATGATTGATTCTAAACAACGTTTGCCATGTTTTCAGTCGATATTATGGAGTTAATTTGGAAAAAAGTTCGCGTTTTGAGGACTGAATTTTCGGATTTTTTTTGGTAGCCAAATGTGATGTATAAAACGGAGCTATTTCTAATACACAAGGAATCTTTTTGGAAAAACTGAGCATCTGCTATCTAACTGAGAGTATCCTCATTGAAAACATCAGAAGTTCTTCAAAGGTAAATGATTTTATTTGAAGGCTTTTATGTTTTTGTTAATGTTGCGTGCTGGATGCTAACGCTAATGCTAACGCTAAATGCTAACGCTAAATGCTAACGCTAGCTAGCTACTTTTACACAAATGATTGTTTTCCTATGGTTGAGAAGCATATTTTGAAAATCTGAGATGACAGTGTTGTTTACAAAAGGCTAAGCTTGAGAGATGGCATATTTATTTCATTTCATTTGCGATTTTCATAAATAGTTAACGTTGTGTTATGCTAATGAGCTTGCTGATAGATTTACACAATCCTGGATACAGGGGTTTTTTCATAGCTAAACGTGACGCAGAAAACGGAGCGATTTGTCCTAAACAAATAATCTTTCAGGAAAAACTGAACATTTGCTATCTGAGAGTCTCCTCATTGAAAACATCTGAAGTTCTTCAAAGGTAAATGATTTTATTTGAATGCTTTTCTGTTTTTTTGTGTAAATGTTGCCAGCTGAATGCTAATGCTAAATGCTACGTTAGCCATCAATACTGTTACACAAATGCTTGTTTTGCAATGGTTGAGAAACATATTTTGAAAATCTGAGATGACAGTGTTGTTAACAAAAGGCTAAGCTTGAGAGCTAGCATATTTATTTCATTTCATTTGCGATTTTCATGAATAGTTAACGTTGCGTTATGGTAATGAGCTTGAGTCTGTATTCACGATCCCGGATCCGGGATGGGGAGATCAGAAAGGTTAAAAGCAACAACAAAAAAAAGTTTGGTGTTTGCCAAAAGGCATCTGGGAGACTCCCCAAACATATGGAAGAAGGTACTCTGATCAGATGAGACTAAAATTGTGATTTTTGTCCCTCAAACCCAACACCTCTCATCACCCTGAGAGCACCATCCCCACTGTGAGGGCATGGTGGTGGCAGCATCATGCTGTGGGAATGTTTTTCATCGGCAGGGACTGGGAAACTGGTCATAATTGAAGGAATGATGGATGGAGCTAAATACAGGGAAATTCTTGAGGGAAACCTGTTTCAGTCTTCCAGAGATGTGAGACTGGGACGTGGGTTCACCTACGGACAATGACCCTAAGCATACTTCTAAAGCAACACTCAAGTGGTTTCAGGGGAAACATTTAAATAACTTGGAATGGCCTAGTCAAAGCCCAGACCTCAATCCAATTGAGAGTCTGTGGTATGACTTAAAGATTGCTGTACACCAGCGGAACCCATCCAACTTGAAGGAGCTGGAGCAGTTTTGCCTTGAAGAATGGACAAACATTCCAGTGGCTAGATGTGCCAAGCTTACAGAGACATACCCCAAGAGACTTGCAGCTGTACACTCGTGGCCAAAAGTTTTGAGAATGACACAAATATTAATTTTTACAGAGTCTGCTGCCTCAGTGTCTAGATATTTTATTCAGATGAAACTATGGAATACTGAAGTATAATTACAAGCATTTCATAAGTGTCAAACACTATTATTGACAATTACATGAAGTTGATGCAAAGAGTCAATATTTATATTGTTGACCCTTCTTTTTCAAGACCTCTGCAATCCGCCCTGGCATGCTGTCAATTAACTTCTGAGCCACATCCTGACTGATGGCATCCCATTCTTGCATAATCAATGCTTGGAGTTTGTCAGAATTTGTGGGTTTTTGTTTGTCCACTCGCGTCTTGAGGATTGACCACAAGTTGTCAATGGGATTAAGGTCTGGGGAATTTCCTGGCCATGGACCCAAAATATCGATGGAGAAAATAAAGTAGACGGCACACGTCAAACGTGTCAGGATGACATGTACATGCCCATATTTGGGCATCCGGTCAGGACATATTGGCCGGAACTTATCACGTGCTTATGCCCATATATGGGCATCATGTTCCTGTTCTCACGCTTTAGAGGGTGTGTTAATTTATGCATATATTGCATATATTCTATTAATGCAACTGCTGTGTCAGATTTAAAAAAAAAGCATAATCTGAGAACGGCGCTCAGAGCCCAAACCAGCCAGAGAAATATCCGTCACGTTGGGTAGTCAACATTATTCATAAATAGCATTATAATTATTCACTTACCTTTGATGATCTACATCAGAATGCACTCCCAGGAATCGCAGTTCCACAATAAATGCTTGTTTTGTTCGATAATTTCCATAATATATGTCCAATAGCTTCTTTTGTTAGGGCGTTTGGTAAACAAATCCAAAAGCGCGATCTGGTCCAATCCCACAAAACGTTCAAAAAGTTATATTACAGGTCGAAGAAACTTGTCTAACTAAGTATAGAATCAATCGTTAGGATGTTTCTATCATAAAAGTTCAATAATGTTCCAACCGGAGAATTCCATTGTCTGTAGAAAGGCCATGGAACGCAGGTCGCTCTCATGTGAAAGCTCGTGACTGAGATCGAGGCTGCGGGCAGACCCCTTAGTCAAACAGCTCCTATCCAGCCCCGCTTTACATGAGAAGCCTGAAACAAAGTTCTAAAGACGATTGACATCTAGTGGAAGCCTTAGGAAGTCCAAAATAACCCATATCCCACTGTGTATTCAATAGGGGTGAGTTCAAAAACGACAAACCTCAGATTTCCCACTTCCTGTTTGGATTTTTTCTCAGGTTTTTGCCTGCCATATGAGTTCTGTTATACTCACAGACATCAATCAAACAGTTTTAGAAACTCTGGGCACGCTATTCACTCTGGGAACGCTATTCATCCTAAAGTGAAAATGCTGCCACCTATCCCAAAGTTTTTAAGAAAGACATCCTCTTCTGTAAACCACTGGAAACCAGAACAATGTGAGAGGATATTTTTAAAGTACAGGACAGCTTTGTGACATCAAATGGACTTTGATGTTCAAGATGTGTTGGTATCTGTATTGATGGCGCAAAAGCCATGACAGGGAAACATAGTGGAGTGGTAATGCGTGTGAAAGCAGTTGCACACGCAAATTGGGTACACTGCAGCATCCACCGAGAGGCTCTTGCTGCCAAGGGAATGCCTGACAGCTTGAAAGACGTTTTGGACACTACAGTGAAAATGGTTAACTTTGTTTAAGCAAGGTCCCTGAACTCACATGTATTTTCTGCACTAGACAATGATATGGGCAGCGACCATGTAACCTTTTTACAACATACATAAGTGCGTTGGTTATCAAGGGGCAAAGTATTGACAGGTTTTTTAAAATTGAGAGACAAGCTTAAAGTTTTCTTTACTGACCATAATTTTCACTTGTCTGACCGCTTGCATGATGACGAGTTTCTCACATGATTGACCTATCTGGGTGATGATTTTTCTCGCCTGAATGATCTGAATCTAGGGTGACAGGGACTCTCCAACTATATTCAATGTGTGGGACAAAATTGAGGCTATGATGAAGAAGTTGGAGCTCCTCTCTGTCTGCAATAACAAGGACAACACACTGGTCTTTCCATCATTATATTATTTTTTTGTGTGCAAATGAGCTCAAGCTTACGGACAATGTCAAATGTGGTGTAGCGAAACACCTGAGTGAGGTGAGTGCACAATTACGCAGTTACTTTCCCAAAACGGATGACACAAACAACTAGATTTGTTATCCCTTTCATGCCCTGCCTCCAGTCCACTTACCAATATCTGAACAAGAGAGCCTCATCAAAATTGCAACAAGCGGTTCTGTGAAAATTTAATTTAATCAGAAACCACTGCCAGATTTCTGGATCAGGCTGCGCCCAGAGTATCCTGCCTTGGCAAATCGCGCTGTTAAGACACTGATGCCCTTTACAACAGCGTACCTATGTGAGAGTGGATTCTCGGCCCTCACTAGCATGAAACTAAATACAGGCACAGACTATGTGGAAAATGATGTAAAGCTGAGACTCTCTCCAATACAACCCAACATTGCAGAGTCATGTGCATCCTTTCAAGCATACCCTTCTCATTAACCAGTTGTTCACCATTTTCGTTGAACAAATAAGCTTTTATATGTAAGATGGTTAAATAAAGAGCAAAATTATTGATTATTATTATTATTATTATTTGTGCCCTGGTCCTAGATGAGCACTTTGTCACTTCCCAAGAGCCGGGTTGTGACAAACTCACACTCATTCTTATATTTAATATAAGTATCGTATAATGTGTGTGTGTGGCAGGCTTACAATGATGGCAAAAAAACTAAATTTGAGAGTGTGCTGACCCTGGTGCTAGAAGGGGTATTCAGCTGGAAGTTGAATATTTGAAGGAGTAGGGGACTATAAAAGTTTGGGAACCACTGGTGTAGGTGATCCATTCACACTTCACCACCATGACTGTTTAGGTGCTGTCTTTCTACAAAGTGCCGCCAAGCGAGACAGATGGTAGAAGCTCCATCTGTGGCTCCTTGAATGAATCACAAATAGCACCTTATTTCCCATGTAGTGCACTACTTTCACCAGGGCCCATCATAGTAGTGCCCCTGATAGGGTGCCATTTGCCCACCCTACAGAAGGTCTGTCATCTGCTGCTGCTTTTGAACACAGCACCCAAACCCCTGCTGGGCCCAGGGCATTCAGTTTCCTGTCCCTGGGCTGGCTGCAGTATTTGGGACCCACACATCGCTGGGTTTTTGTGACCTAAGGGATCTCTCCACCTAACTCATCAGCAAAATTAGATGTCCGAATTATAGGTCCCTGGCTGGATTTTGGGAAATGAATTTGTGTTGCAACTCGATAGCAAGGTCACATAGTTAAAATAGGTATGGAAATGTAACAACAATGTCAATGTCAGTTCTCTCTTTCAAGTTGCCACTGTACAGCCAACATTACAGACAGCAACAGCAGCAGCCTGGCTGAGGTTTTGACGCAGTGTTGATCTTTTCTCCTCACAGAATGCAGGGGACATTGAGAGCTACCTCAATATCGTCAACATGCTGGATGAGCTGCTTTCAGCCGGTGAGTCTTCGTTGTTGATTCAAATTCATAGTACAGATTCATAGTCATTCCATTCAGCTATATAACGCTACAGTACCTCTACTCTCCTTTGATATCTACAGTCAATTACCCTTATTTGGTTTAGTTGCCTTTAACCACTGTGTTGTGTGACACAACTTAACTGACATGGATGCAACCCTCATATCTTCATTAGTGACATATGGCCACTAGTTGTTGGAACCATTTTGTTGTCATATTGTGTTCCTGCCATGCTATGTTGTTGTCTTAGGACTCTCTTTATGTAATGTTGTGTAGTGTCTCTTGTCGTGATGTGTGTTTTGTCCTAAATTGTTTTTTAATTTAGTTTTAGTTTTTAGCTCAGCCCACGTTCCCGCAGGAGGACTTTTGCCTTTTGGTAGACCGCCATTGTAAATAAGAATTTTTAACTGACTTGCCTAGGGGCGATGCTGGGTGATAGGCTTTCTCCATTCATATTCATTGAGATTTTTACTCTTACCCAACCCAAACTAATGAAGCGTTTATGGTAACTGGTGTCAGCAGCATAAGCTGGTCTCTAAAAACATATTTTGGTCTCAAGCTATTTCGACAAGAATGAGAAGCAAGGGTCAAATTTAAGCGCTGAGTTGTTATGATCTTTCCACCTAATTCACCAGCAAATTTCCGTGTCAAAGGTCCCCAACTAGCTTTTGGGAAGTGCATTTGTGTTTCCACTCAAGAGCAAGGTCGCATAGAAGCAACAGTCGATTTTATATGGTGATGTACGATACAATTTATTTGAGCTTGCATTACTATTTGCATTAGATCCCAAATCACTTTATTTTATTGCTTTCATTATGTTATTGCTAAACAGTACATAGTGTATTTATTGGTCTCATCTGCTTTACGATGAAAGGAAAGCTTTGCTCCTCATGTCAAGGCCTGATGAGCCTGTTGTGTCTGCGCTCCAAAACATACAGTACAGTCATCTAATGAATTCCTTTGACGGGACACTTCACATTTAATGGGTGTCCTCCAATAATAAAAAATTCCAGCTATGAATATTTATGCACAAGGCATTATCCAATAATGCCATTGAAGCTTTTTCCACACTAATTGCTGTGATATTTGTTCACAAACTAGGATTGCTGTGCCTGGTTAAGCAATCTATTCCACTCCTCGGACCGACAGGCAATTCACATGTGTAAAAGCACCATGAAATCATTCAAGCAAATTGACAATTTATGATAATTTGCATTGCATATCATTCAGTGCAAATGTTGCCCTCATGCTACCAAGCAGCATGTATTAATGCCTTCATGTTATTATGGTGATTCTCACTGAGAAGTGTTTTCTTGTTATTTTAAGTGATAGATGAAACAATCAAAACATACAGTATACACAAACTGTTTTAATTCCACTGATCAAATATTTTCCTGCCTCATAGAATGTGAATATTTGCATCGGTGCAAACAGTGTCTGTGGGTGGTCAGTCAGTTTTCAGTAGATCTGTGGGTTACTCATAGCTGTGTGTCTGTGGTGTTTTGTGTGTCTCGGTCAGACCGTCGTATTGGGATGAAGGCAGAGAAGGCCGAGGCTGTGCTGCTGACACTGACTCTGCTGAAACAGAATATCAAATATACCAGGAGGACGGCAGCCTGCCTTTGGGTACTCCAGGTCTTCTTCTCTGGTAGATAAATGGTCAAAGTCCTTAAAGCTTCAATCACACTTTACTGCTTTGTCCATCTGATCTATTCTCAATGTCAACAGTATCCAGAAGTAATACAAAGGTTTCTATGTAACTTTGGGAGTTCAGAGAATATGAAGGAGATCTACATTCTGAAGTGGCGCAAAAACATTTGGCTTGGGTACAGACATATGCTGGTGCCCTTCATTTAGGATAGTAATAAGGATTTGTTAAAAACCTACTCTAAATATTGACCAGTGAAATTGTCAAATAACAGGTCTGAGGTCACATGGTCAAAGCTGAAGCAGCTTTAAGTCTGATCATTTTTACTATCACTATCAACTGTCAATGAGTTTCTAAATATAAAAGTATTGTCTGTATGCATCATCAATTAGCACTAACCAGTAAAAATGCAATATTCAAAGGACATTAATATCAATGTGTGGCTTTTGTTTACTTTTTTATTTTTCAGTCACCACAGCTACGCTGCTGGGACATCATTGAGGCCTGGATGTTATATTCAGACTGATACTCCAATCCAAAATTATTAACTGGAATGAATCAATCAACATAATAGTGATGACAGATGTAAGTACATTTTTTATAAGACCTACAACTGCATAGGCCTGCATTATACAAACATGCATAAAGCAAGCTCAGCCCTGTGAGTTCTATTGCTTATCAGTTGTTGTCTCTGTCTGGGTAGAGGAAATCCCCCACCTTATCTAGTCTAAATATAATGAATATGAACAAGTATAAGGTTTCTGCAGTTTGACAGGGATTTCACTGCCCCCCCCACCCTTATAGGGTCCAGAGTTTAACTGGTTAGGTTAACAGATAAGGAAAACTCTGGGCCCCAGGGGGTAAAAATTGTCCCCCAACTCTAGGACCTATGATGCCACCAGTCTGCTTGCCGTTGTCAGATATGGCAAGGTATGTGGATGACCAGGGCTTTATTCAGGAACGTTTCTTGGGTTACTTTGTGCATCTCGCCCACATGACACATCAGTCTGTGTTTAACTTCGTGGACAAACGCGTTGTTCAAACCTACAATGGCGCAGCTACAATGGAATGTATCTGCTTCATGGATTTCCAGCTAAGTCCCCTCCTGTTCCCTGATTTAAGAAGTGATGACCATTCCACTACACCAGGGACGTCACTAGAGATTCACGGACAGCCTCTTTTAGGGGGGTCTGGGTATACTCCCCCAGGATTTGTTTTAAAGCCTCTAAATCTTATTTTCATCATGTATTTTTATAGTAACGCGTGTAAAATCGTTCAAAATAAGGTTAGAGAGAAATAAAATGAGAGAGAAATGTGAAGACATACAGGTCATATTATACCTTTAGAAAAACACATTTATTTAAATTTCACCCTTTTGTTAATTGTTGCTCAAAATTAACCCAATAATTCAGACACGTGGAACATCTTAAACAGTATCATCCACAATGGGGCATAACTAAATTCAACTAATGAGCTAAATAACATTTAAAAAACGATCCCGAACAAATATTACAACCAATATTACGGAACTGCTCCTCCTGCTCCTCTCTTTTGATGCTTATTTTGTGGGTGCACGCGTCAGAGTGTACCTCCTATTTTTAAAGGTGGCAAAGCAGTCAATAACATTATTGTGTCTTAGTGGCCCAAGCACTTCACCCTCAGTGGACATAGCTGCAAGACTTGTAAGTATTTTCTGACCCATTGTCTTACGCAACCAGGAGTGTAGCCAGCGCAGTGCACTAAAGGACCTTTCACAGGAGCAGCTGCTCACAGGAATTGTGTAACGGTTTTCTTTATGAGAAGGAGAGTCGGACCAAAATGCGGCGTGTAGATTACGATCCATGTTTATTGTGACTATAGCAACACGAATCTAAATACAAACAGTGCAAAATAATAAACGTAATGAAAACCGAAACAGCCTAAACTGGTGCAAACTGACACTAAGGACAATCACCCACGACAAACTCAAAGAATATGGCTGCCTAAATATGGTTCCCAATCAGAGACAACGATAAACACCTGCCTCTGATTGAGAACCACTTCAGACAGCCATAGACTTAGCTAGAACACCCCACTAGCTACAATCCCCATACATACACACCACATACACAAACCCATGCCACACCCTGGCCTGACCAAATAAATAAAGATAAACACAAAATACTTTGACCAGGGTGTGACAGAACCCCCCCCCCCCTAAGGTGCGGACTCCCGAACGCACCTCAAAACAATAGGGAGGGTCCGGGTGGGCGTCTGTCCATGGTGGCGGCTCCGGCGCGGGACGTGGACCCCACTCAATCAATGTCTTAGTCCCTTCTCCTCGCGTCCCTGGATAGTCCACCCTCGCCGCCGACCATGGCCTAGTAGTCCTCACCCAGAACCCCACTGGACTGAGGAGCAGATCGGGACTGAGGGGCAGCTCGGGACTGAGGCAGCTCGGGACTGAGGGGAAGCTCAGGAGTGAGAGGAAGCTCAGGAGTGAGAGGAAGCTCAGGAGTGAGAGGAAGCTCAGGCAGGTTGATGAATCTACCAGATCCTGGCTGGCTGGTGGTTTCGGCAGATCCTGGCTGACTGGCAGATCCTGGCTGACTGGCAGATCTGGAAGAGTCTGGTCGACTGGCAGATCTGGAAGAGTCTGGTCGACTGGCAGATCTGGAAGAGTCTGGTCGACTGGCAGATCTGGAAGAGTCTGGTCGACTGGCAGATCTGGAAGAGTCTGGTCGACTGGCAGATCTGGAAGAGTCTGGTCGACTGGCAGATCTGGAAGAGTCTGGTCGACTGGCAGATCTGGAAGAGTCTGGTCGACTGGCAGATCTGGAAGAGTCTGGTCGACTGGCAGATCTGGAAGAGTCTGGTCGACTGGCAGATCTGGAAGAGTCTGGTCGACTGGCAGATCTGGGAGAGTCTGGTCGACTGGCAGCTCTGGCTGCTCCATGCTGACTGGCTGCTCCATGATGACTGGCAGCTCTGGCTGCTCCATGCTAACTGGCTGCTCCATGCTGACTGGCAGCTCTGGCTGCTCCATGCTGACTGGCTGCTCCATGCTGACTGGCAGCTCTGGCTGCTCCATGCTGACTGGCTGCTCCATGCTGACTGGCAGCTCTGGCTGCTCCATGCTGACTGGCTGCTCTGGCTGCTCCATGCTGACTGGCTGCTCCATGCTGACTGGCTGCTCCATGCTGACTGGCGGCCCTGGCTGCTCCATGCTGACTGGCGGCCCTGGCTGCTCCATGCTGACTGGCGGCCCTGGCTGCTCCATGCTGACTGGCGGCCCTGGCTGCTCCATGCTGACTGGCGGCCCTGGCTGCTCCATACTGACTGGCGGCCCTGGTGGCTCCTTGCTAACTGGCAGCTCTGGTGGCTCCTTGCTAACTGGCAGCTCTGGCGGCTCCTTGCAGACTGGCAGCTTTGGCGGCATCCTGCAGACAGGCAGCTCTGGCAGCTCCTTGCAGACTGGCAGCTCCTTGCAGACTGGCAGCTCCTTGCAGACTGGCAGCTCCTTGCAGACTGGCAGCTCCTTGCAGACTGGCAGCTCCTTGCAGACTGGCAGCTCTATGCAAACTGGCAGCTCTATGCAAACTGGCAGCTCTATGCAAACTGGCAGCTCTATGCAAACTGGCAGCTCTTTGCAAACTGGCAGCTCTTTGCAAACTGGCAGCTCTTTGCAAACTGGCAGTTCTGAACAGGCGGGAGACTCCGGCAGCGCCGTAGAGAAGGAAGGCTCTAACAGCGCTAAACAGGCGGGAGACTCCGACAGCGCTGGAGAGGAGGAGGGCTCCGACAGCGCTGGACAGGCGAGGCGCACTGTAGGCCTGATGCGTGGTGCTGGCACTGGTGGTACTGGGCCGAGGACACGCACAGGAAGCCTGGTGCGGGGAGCTGCTACCGGAGGGCTGGGGTGTGGAGGTGGTACTGGAAAAACCGGACCGTGCAGGCGCACTGGAGCTCTTGAGCACCGAGCCTGCCCAACCTTACCTGGTTGAATGCTCACGGTCGCCCTGCCAGTGCGGCGAGGTGGAATAGCCCGCACTGGGCTATGCAGGCGAACCGGAGACACCGAGCGCAAGGCTGGTGCCATGTAAGCCGGCCCAAGGAGACGCACTGGGGACCAGCTGCGTAGAGCCGGCTTCATGGCATTAGGCTCGACGCTCAATCTAGCCCGGCAGACACGCGGAGCTGGAATATACCGCACCGGGCTATGCACCCGCACTGGAGACACCGTGCGCACCACTGCATAACACGGTGTCTGTCCGGTCTCTCTAGCCCCCCGGTAAGCACAGGGAGTCTGCCCAGGTCTCCTACCTGGCGTAGCCATACTCCCTGTTAGCCCCCCCCCAATAAATTTTTGGGGCTGCCTCTCGGGCTTCCTTGCCAGCCGTGTTCCCTCATATCGCCGGCTCCTCTCTCCGGCTGCCTCTGCTCTCCTAAGTGCCTCCACCTGTTCCCATGGGAGGCGATCTCTTCCAGCCAGTATCTCCTCCCAAGTGTAACAGCCCTTGCCATCTAAAACGTCCTCCCATGTCCATTCCTCTTTACGCTGCTGTTGCTGCCTGTTGACACGCTGCTTGGTCCGTTGGTGGTGGGTGATTCTGTAACGGTTTTTTTTATGAGAAGGAGAGTCGGACCAAAATGCGGCGTGTAGATTACGATCCATGTTTATTGTGACTATAGCAACACGAATCTAAATACAAACAGTGCAAAATAATAAACGTAATGAAAACCGAAACAGCCTAAACTGGTGCAAACTGACACTAAGGACAATCACCCACGACAAACTCAAAGAATATGGCTGCCTAAATATGGTTCCCAATCAGAGACAACGATAAACACCTGCCTCTGATTGAGAACCACTTCAGACAGCCATAGACTTAGCTAGAACACCCCACTAGCTACAATCCCCATACATACACACCACATACACAAACCCATGCCACACCCTGGCCTGACCAAATAAATAAAGATAAACACAAAATACTTTGACCAGGGTGTGACAAATTGTGAGGGAAACCTGAATTATTTCCTTCAGAGAAGGAAACGTGATCACCCAGGAGGTTATACACAGCAAGCATATCTTTGGGAGGACATCCAGCCTCTCTTTTCCGGGCAAAAAAGTTTCTGGCCACCAACATCTCTTCTGTTTTAACATCAATACTGTAGTGATTGGCAAACTCAGTTAAGCATGATGAATCAAGGAAGGTTTTTGAGTTGGGGCTGTATGCCTGTCTGCCTTTGAGCAGACCTGCATCTACAATCAAGAATCGCTGGTCAAGCTCACAAACCGTCCTGTCCAAGAAGGGGAGCAACAACTCTGTTTTCATTGTTTGGGAACATGACAATTCTGTGCCTAAAACCAAGGAGGTGCTTTGGTTCTGTCATAAAGTTCTGTGGCAAATGCATCTGTGCGATTGCCTATCAGTGTGTCACATACAGCTTGTTTGCTGAAACAAGCTTCTGCCAGGTCTACCGTCTCTTTCTGGAGGAACTTATGTAGTTCCTCAGTTTTAGAAAGAAGGGACTGAAACATAAGTAGCAAATACATGGTGGAGAAATTATGAAGCTTTGCTCTCAGACAATGGGGGATCCAATGGCAGAGAGACAATCAAAAATAGCAGTTAAAGTGTCCAGGACGGCATTTATGGAACGCAGCTGGCATGCCCAGGAAGTGTTTGAGAGCTGTACAAGTTCAGCTGATGCTATTCCAAGTTTGGACTGAGATTCTTTGAACTTGTGGTGGTTAACTAGGGATGTACTGAAAAACGAATACACGTTCCCCAAGAAACTGAAAAACTCAGCAGCTTCCGGAATAGCCCTGCAAGTATGACACAACACCAAATTAAGCTCATGAGCATAGCAATGTACATAAATTGCCTCCGGGTGTAGCACTCTGAAATGTGCTTGCACACCTCCTTTGGACCCACTCATGACAGCTGCACCATCATAGGTCTGTGCAACGTACTTTAGGCCTGATACCCCTCTCATTTGGAGCTGCTGTTGCAACTCATTTGCTATCGATTGGGCTTCAAGTGACTTGATTTCTGCTAGTGCTAGTAAACACTCCTTAACGGTCCCCTCTGTCACATACCTAACACACAGAGCCAACTGTTCAGTCTGCCCATCCCTGGCCTCATCCGCCATAATGGCATACATTCCAGACTTTGACATCTGAGACCATGGTGTCCATAATCTCTTGAGCACAGCATTCGATCATGTCTTTCTGAGATTCTGGAGAGAGATACATCGCATTTGATGGAGTATTGTACCTTTGCAGACAAGGCTCAAACTCCTTCAAAAGCTCCATACATTCAAGAAAGTTCCATCTATTTGTGCTTTCAATAGATTCATCATTGGCACTATCATGGGCAGATGTTAAAATTTTAGCAATGTTCCCATAACTGGTAGCTTTGCCATGCCACTGTCTCTGTCTGTTTGTGCCATTGCATGTTTACCGAAGATAAACAAAGCTTTTTTCCAATTTTTGTAGTAATTACTGGCAAAATTATCAAATCGAATGTTTTTGCCAAAAATTCAAAATGGAAAGCAGAAAGCGGCGTTTTTGTGGACAGAGTCCTCTACCCAATTGTATTTCTCAAACCAGCAGTGCTGAAATGCCCGTTTCTGTGTACCGAAACCTTCGTGTGGATATCTCTTCACCTTCACTTGTCTGGGCTCAGTGTCATTGTCACCCAAATTGCTCTAATTTCTGGAAGGTGTTGCTGCAGTGGCTTAATTACTTTCTTTCTCTGGGACTGTTTGTTGCCCCTCCCTGTCTGGATCTGTTTGTTGCCCCTCCCTATCTGGATCTGTTTGTTGCCCCTCCCTGTCTGGATCTGTTTGTTGCCCCTCCCTGTCTGGATCTGTTTGTTGCCCCTCCCTGTCTGGATCTGTTTGTTGTCCCTCTCTCTCTAGATCTGGTTGTTGTCCCTCTCTCTCTAGATCTGGTTGCTGTCCCTCCCTGTCTGGATCTGTTTGTTGTCCCTCCCTCTCTAGATCTGGTTGTTGTACCTCTCTCTCTAGTTCTGTTTGTTGTCCCTCCCTCTCTAGATCTGATTGTTGTCCCTCTCTCTCTGGATCTGTTTGTTGTCCCTCCCTCTCTAGATCTGGTTGTTGTCCCTCTCTCGCTAGATCTGTTTGTTATCCCTCTCTCTCTGGATCTGTTTGTTGTCCCTCCCTCTCTGGATCTGGTTGTTGTCCCTCTCTCTCTAGATCTGGTTGTTGTCCATCTCTCTAGATCTGTTTGTTGTCCCTCCATCTCTAGATCTGTTTGTTGTCCCTCTCTCTCTAGATCTGGTTGTTGTCCCTCCCTCTCTAGATCTGGTTGTTGTCCCTCTCTCTCTGGATCTGTTTGTTGTCCCTCTCTCTCTGGATCTGTTTGTTGTCCCTCCCTGTCTGGATCTGTTTGTTGTCCCTCCCTGTCCGGATCTGTTTGTTGTCCCTCCCTCTCTGGATCTGTTTGTTGTCCCTCTCTCTCTAGATCTGTTTTTAGTCCCTCTCTCTCTGGATCTCTTTGTTGTCCCTCCCTCTCTAGATCTGGTTGTTGTCCCTCTCTCTCTAGATCTGTTTGTTATCCCTCTCTCTCTGGTACTGGTTGTTGTCCCTCCCTGTCTGGATCTGTTTGTTTTCCCTCCCTGTCTGGATCTGTTTGTTGTCCCTCCCTGTCTGGATCTGTTTGTTGTCCCTCTCTCTCTAGATCTGGTTGTTGTCCCTCTCTCTCTAGATCTGGTTGTTGTCCCTCTCTCTCTAGATCGGTTTGTTCTCCCTCCCTGTCTGGATCTGTTTGTTGTCCCTCCCTCTCTAGATCTGGTTGTTGTCCCTCTCTCTCTAGATCTGGTTGTTGTCCCTCTCTCTCTGGATCTGGTTGTTGTCCCTCTCTCTCTGGATCTGTTTGTTGTCCCTCCCTGTCTGGATCTGTTTGTTGTCCCTCTCTCTCTGGATCTGTTTGTTGTCCCTCCCTGTCTGGATCTGTTTGTTGTCCCTCTCTCTCTAGATCTGTTTTTGTCCCCCTCTCTCTGGATCTGTTTGTTGTCCCTCCCTCTCTAGATCTGGTTGTTGTCCCTCTCTCTCTAGATCTGTTTGTTATCCCTCCCTCTCTAAATCTGTTTGTTGTCCCTCTCTCTCTGGATATGTTTGTTGTCCCTTCCTCTCTGGATCTGGTTGTTGTCCCTCTCTCTCTAGATCTGGTTGTTGTCCCTCTCTCTCTAGATCTGGTTGTTGTCCCTCCCTCTCTAGAACTGTTTGTGTTCCCTCCCTCTCTGGATCTGTTTGTTGTCCCTCCCTGTTTGGATCTGTTTGTTGTCCCTCCCTCTCTAGATCTGTTTGTTGTCCCTCTCTCTCTAGATCTGGTTGTTGTCCCTCCCTCTCTAGATCTGGTTGTTGTCCCTCTCTCTATGGATCTGTTTGTTGTCCCTCTCTCTCTGGATCTGTTTCTTGTCCCTCCCTGTCTGGATCTGTTTGTTGTCCCTCCCTGTCCGGATTTGTTTGTTGTCCCTCCCTCTCTGGATCTGTTTGTTGTCCCTCTCTCTCTAGATCTGTTTTTTGTCCCTCTCTCTCTGGATCTGTTTGTTGTCCCTCCCTCTCTAGATCTGGTTGTTGTCCCTCTCTCTCTGGATCTGGTTGTTGTCCCTCCCTGTCTGGATCTGTTTGTTTTCCCTCCCTGTCTGGATCTGTTTGTTGTCCCTCCCTGTCTGTATCTGGTTGTTGTCCCTCCCTCTCTGGATCTGTTTGTTGTCCCTCCCTGTCTGGATCTGTTTGTTGTCCCTCATTCTCTAGATCTGTTTGTTGTCCCTCTCTCTCTGGATTGGTTTTTTTATCCCTCTCTCTCTAGATCTGTTTGTTGTCCCTCCCTCTCTAGATCTGTTTGTGTTCCCTCCCTCTCTAGACCTGTTTGTGGCCCCTCTCTCTCTGGATCTGTTTGTTGTCCCTCCCCGTCTGGATCTGGTTGTTGTCCCTCCCTCTCTGGATCTGTTTGTTGTCCCTCCCTGTCTGGATCTGTTTGTTTTCCCTCTCTCTCTGGATCTGTTTGTTGTCCCTCTCTCTCTAGATCTGTTTGTTGTTCCTCTCTCTCTGGATTTGTTTGTTGTCCTTCTCTCTCTCTGGATCTGTTTCTTGTCCCTGTTTCTCTGGGGATGCTTGCTCTCTCTCACTTATACAGCTCGCATGTTGGTCTCTGCCTTGCCTATAAGCCTCTCTTTCTGCATGACCCTTTAAGATATCATGAACATAATTTATTTTTGCCGAACAAAAGTAAGACATATGCTGTCATATGCTGTACAAATTGAACTGAAAGCTTAAACATCTACTTGCTTTTTATATCACTAGCCTTCATCAGACATTCTCCCTCAGCCCTGTCAGCCTCCAGCTTTTTTCCCTCATTCTTGTTTCTGTGTTTTGACATATATTGTTATTAAACTCATATTTACAATAACTCAAGGCTTAATATGTGATTAATCAGTTTAAGTTTTCATTTTCTCTCGTTACTCTATGTAGAGCCAATCACATACACAATCACATTATTACACATCAATGATTTTACTCCTTGCTCGAACTAAGTCATTCTTAGCTCTTTTGTCTAACTGTGTAGTGTGTTGTGTTATTGTTTTTTCTCTTCCCAGTCAAGTCCTGTCCTGCACTCAAATCAAGCCTCTGAACACATCAACTCATGCCTCATACCCTCATTCAATCACTGCTGTGATCCCTTCCTTAAACGGTATAGGTTGCCCTCTCATTCCCTATAATATTGTGCTATAAATGTCTTTATTAAATGCTTTATGTTAAAATAATTACTCTTTGAAGATTTTTGAAATACACTTTGACATCTCCGTGCGTTCTATGCCTTTACCGTGGGACTCCCATCCTCCTCAGTTATTCAAGTCAGCAGACTCCTCTGAAACTAATGTAACTAATGTAAATGTAAATTAAAGACTCCAGTTAAATTAAACACTCCAATTAAATAATCCAGTGTTTAATTGCTAAATTGTAATTATTTTGCCACTATAGCCTATTTATTGCCTTACCTCTTTTATTTTACCTCATTTGCACACACTGTACATAGACTTTTTTTCTATTGTGGTATTGACTGCATGTTTGTTTATTCCATGTGTAACTCTGTGTTGTTGTTTGTGTCGCACTGATTTGCTTTATCTTGGCCAGGTCGCAGTTGTAAATGAGAACTTGTTCTCAACTAGCCTACCTGGTTACAGTGCCTTGCGAAAGTATTCGGCCCCTTTGAACTTTGCGACCTTTTGCCACATTTCAGGCTTCAAACATAAAGATATAAAACTGTATTTTTTTGAGAAGAATCAACAACAAGTGGGACACAATCATGAAGTGGAACGACATTTATTGGATATTTCAAACTTTTTTAACAAATCAAAAACTGACAAATTGGGCGTGCAAAATTATTCAGCCCCTTTACTTTCAGTGCAGCAAACTCTCTCCAGAAGTTCAGTGAGGATCTCTGAATGATCCAATGTTGACCTAAATGACTAATGATGATAAATACAATCCACCTGTGTGTAATCAAGTCTCCGTATAAATTCACCTGCACTGTGATAGTCTCAGAGGTCCGTTAAAAGCGCAGAGAGCATCATGAAGAACAAGGAACACACCAGGCAGGTCCGAGATACTGTTGTGAAGAAGTTTAAAACCGGATTTGGATACAAAAAGATTTCCCAAGCTTTAAACATCCCAAGGAGCACTGTGCAAGCGATAATATTGAAATGGAAGGAGTATCAGACCACTGCAAATCTACCAAGACCTGGCCGTCCCTCTAAACTTTCAGCTCATACAAGGAGAAGACTGATCAGAGATGCAGCCAAGAGGCACATGATCCCTCTGGATGAACTGCAGAGATCTACAGCTGAGGTGGGAGACTCTGTCCATAGGACAACAATCAGTCTTATATTGCACAAATCTGGCTTTATGGAAGAGTGGCAAGAAGAAAGCCATTTCTTAAAGATATCCATAAAAAGTGTTGTTTAAAGTTTGCCACAAGCCACCTGGGAGACACACCAAACATGTGGAAGAAGGTGCTCTGGTCAGATGAAACCAAAATTGAACGTTTTGGCAACAATGCAAAACGTTATGTTTGGCGTAAAAGCAACACAGCTGAACACACCATCCCCACTGTCAAACATGGTGGTGGCAGCATCATGGTTTGGGCCTGCTTTTCTTCAGCAGGGACAGGGAAGATGGTTAAAATTGATGGGAAGATGGATGGAGCCAAATACAGGACCATTCTGGAAGAGAACCTGATGGAGTCTGCAAAAGACCTGAGACTGGGACGGAGACTTGTCTTCCAACAAGACAATGATCCAAAACATAAAGCAAAATCTACAATGGAATGGTTCAAAAATAAACATATCCAGGTGTTAGAATGGCCAAGTCAAAGTCCAGACCTGAATCCAATCGAGAATCTGTGGAAAGAACTGAAAACTGCTGGTCACAAATGCTCTCCATCCAACCTCACTGAGCTCGAGCTGTTTTGCAAGGAGGAAAAAATGGGAAAACATTTCAGTCTCTCGATGTGCAAAACTGATAGAGACATACCCCAAGCGACTTACAGCTATAATCGCAGCAAAAGGTGGCGCTACAAAGTATTAACTTAAGGGGGCTGAATAATTTTGCACGCCCAATTTTTCAGTTTTTGATTTGTTAAAAAAGTTTGAAATATACAATAAATGTCGTTCCACTTCATGATTGTGTCCCACTTGTTGATTCTTCACAAAAAAATACAGTTTTATATCTTTATGTTTGAAGCCTGAAATGTGGCAAAAGGTCGCAAAGTTCAAGGGGGCCGAATACTTTCGCAAGGCACTGTAAATACAAGTGAAATAAAAACAATAAAAATGCTATTCTGTTCTTTGAAAAAAATTGTCTTCGTATTCTGTTACTCAAGATCTTTGTAAACACAACCAAAGGGTTATTTTTCGATTGTTATTTTTCGATTTCGAGTGTTCAAAACATTAAGAACACTTTCCTAACAACCCCCCCTTTTGCCTTCAGAATAACCTCAATTCTTTTGGGGCATAGACGCTACAAGGTGTCGAACGTGTTCGACAGGGATGCTGGCCCATGTTGACTCCAATGCATCCCACAGTTGTGTCAAGTTTGCTGGATGTAATTTGTGTGGTAGACCATTCTTGATACACACAGGAAACTGTTGAGTGTGAAAAACCCAGCAGCATTTCAGTTCTTGACACAAGTTGGTGTTCCCGGCACCTATTATCATACCCCGTTCAAAGGCGCTTAAATATTTTGTCTCGCCCATTCTTCTACATACACAATCCATCTCAATTGTCTCAAGGCTTAGAAATCCTTATTTTACCTGTCCTCCCCTTCATCTACACTGATTGAAGTGGATTTAACAAATTACATTAATAAGGGATCATAGCTTTCACCTGGATTCACCTGGTCAGTCTGTCATGGAAAGATCAGGTGTTCCTAATGTTTTGTACACTCAGCATATATGAAATGTAATTATTAGACTGTTAGAATGTTGCAGTCAAAATGGCTGCCCATTGGTGTAGTTAAGGGGGTAGTGAGGCCCAGCAGCTTAAAACTTCTTGACGCTACCTATCCCTGTCGCGGGATCATTTGTCAGCAACCGCTGAATAGCATAGCGCCACAGTCAAATAATATTACTAAAATATAGCAAAACACAGTTCAGCCTTTTGTTAATCCACCTGTCGTCTCAGATTGTGAAATTATGCTTTACAGCGAAAGCAATCCAAGCGTTTGTAAGTTTATCGATAGCCCAGCATAGCATTATGTACACTTAGCATCTGGAAGCTTGGTCACAAAAATCAGAAAAGCAATCAAATTAACCGTTTACCTTTGATCTTCGGATGTTTTCACTCACGAGACTCCCAGTTACACAACAAATGTTCATTTTGTCCCATAAAGATTATTTTTATACCCAAAATACTTCCGTTTGTTTGTCGCGTTATGTTCAGAAATCCACAGGAAAGAGTGGTCACGACAACGCAGAAGGAAATTCCAAATAGTCTCCATAATGTCCACAGAAACATGTCAAACGTTTTTTATAATCATTTTTAAAATATATATTCGATAATATATCAACCAAATGTGTAGGTTTTTCAATAACAGCGGGTGGAACAATGGCTGCTTTACTCTGTAGCGCAAAAACTCACTCTGAGAGCCCCCACCTATCCACTTACGCAATGTGATCGTTCACCCTCATTTTTCAAAATAAAAGCCTGAAACTATGTCTAAAGACTGTTGACACCCTAGGGAAGCCATAGAAAAATGAATATGGTTGATATCCCTTTAAATGGAGGATAGGCATGCATAGGAACTGAAGGGTTTCAAAATAAGAGGCACTTCCTGATTGGATTTTTCTCAGGGTTTCGCCTGCAATATCAGTTCTGTTATACTTACAGACAATATTTTGACAGTTTTGGAAACTTTAGAGCGTTTTCTATCCCAATCTATCAATTATATGCAAATTCTAGCATCTGGTCCTGAGAAATAGGCCGTTTACTTTGGGAACGTTATTTTTCCAAACATAAAAATTGTGCCCCCTAGCTTCAAGAGGTTTTAAGTGTTAACTAAGCTGATTGTGTCTCATGAGTTAGCAAAGTGTAGCCTAACTCGGGAGAGGCAGAAGTGACTTCCTAGTACAGGAGGTTGGTGGCATCTTAATTGGGGAGGACTGGCTTGATGACTGGAGCCAAATGAGTTGAATGGCATCAAATACAAATATGTTCCGTTCTGGCTATTATCATGAGCCGTCCTCCCCTCAGCAGCCTTCGGTGCTTCCTAGTACTGTTAAAAGGCATACTGTAGCACCACTATAAAGCCAAGAACACAAAATAGGTGTATTGTTGCTTATAGACTCAGAAATTATTTGTGTTATATACAGTGCATTCAGAAACTGTTCAGACCCTTTGAATTTTTCCACATTTTGTTATGTTACAGACTTATTCTAAAATTGATTCAATAGTTGTTTCCCCTCAATAATCTACACACAATATCCCATAATGACAAAGCAAAAACAGGTTTTTAGAAATGTTTGCAAATGTCAAATGGAAATTCAGAACCTTTACTCAGTATTGTGTTGAAGCACCTTTGGCAGCGATTACAGCCTCGAGTCTTCTTGGGTAGGACGTTACAATCTTGGGGGAGCGTCCCTGCACAGCTATTTTCCGGCCTTTCCAGAGATGTTTGATTGCTTTCATGTCCGGGCTCTGGCTGGGCCACTCAAGGACATTGAGACTTGTCCCGAAGCCACTCCTGTGTTGTCTTTGCTGTGTGCTTAAGGTTGTTGTCCTGTTAGAAGGTGAACCTTTGCCCCAGTCTGAGGTCCTGAGCGCTCTGGAGCAGGTTTTCATCAAGGATTTCTCTGTACTTTGCTCCGTTCATCTTTCCCTCGATCCTGACTAGTCTCCCAGTCCCTTCCGCTGAAAAACATCCCCACAGCATGATGCTGCCACCACAATGCTTCACCGTAGGGATGGTGCCAGGTTTCCTCCAGACTCTTTGAGCCAGGTGTCTACTTCCTAATGCACATAACTATGCAAATAATCGAATTGTTTATTTCCTGCCTTCACTTCTAGCACTTTAATCAATTACTTAATGTCCTGCACTAATGTGTTATCATTTACACACTTTGTCACATTTCCTTTGTCTTAGTATGCCTCTATTTAAAAAATATATATTTTCCTTGAAAATAATTATTCTCTTATTTCACTGTGAATTTTTGGCAGGTCTTATCTTGCCACTGTAGGGTGATCGGCCTATTTCTATGGTTCTGTACGCCTGGAGTTGTTGACTGTTTTTGTGCTTGCCAGTCAGCTAGCAGCTGTTAGCATCCAAAGGCTAGCAGTTTCTTACTGGTTATAAAAACAGATAATTGCCATCATTTTTTCAAATTATTACTGAATTATTTAATGTAACAAATCAAGCATTAAACCTAGTAAACAATTAATTGTAATTCATGTTAACCTCGTAAACAATTTATTTAGACCCTGCGTTTATTTGAAACAGGCATTTATTTGCTGAAATGTGTGCCGTTGCCCTGTTATTACAAGGGACAGGTGGCTATTTGAGTGGCTGTATTTCATTTACATTTTACGGTAGCTAAGAAATACCTATTTTTCCCCTCAATGAACAAGAGAGGTTTTCCATTTTCTAAAACTTAATCTCTTATGAAACTGAACTTTCTCGGGTCGACACAAATTCAACAATTTGCATAAGTTTGCATGGCTCAGATTTGTAATTAAATGTGTGCCTTAAAACAAGAGTCCGCCGGGCAGAGAGTGAAGGAACATGCTGAACCTACATTCATCAGAACTTTCCCCAGCAGCTCATTTAGAAGGAAGTAGCTAGGTTACTCATGTTTAATGGAGTTGGATCACGGCAGGGGGCATATGTATTGGCACTGTCTTACTGTGCAAATGGAAAGTAATTATTACTGCCTTTGGCAGCATGGGGGAGTTTGAACACCTGACGTTCTCACTCAATTTTACCAGCCTGAAGTCCTTAATAGATTTTGTTGTGCGAAAGACAGTTTAACTAATCATAATATACAAAAACATGTTTTTTATAATACTTTACAAACACACGCTGACACATTGAATCGCAGGCCCAAATGAGGACAGTATGTGTGTTTGCGTGCACGCGGACCTGCGTGTGTGCTTCATTTAGTAATAGTTTAGAAGTGCTTATATAAACAATCCCAGCACCCGCCAGTCAGTGCTTTTCTTACTGAGTGGAATTTATTGTCCATCCATTGGTAAACAGAGTCTGACACTGGTGGCATTTCCGATCCGTCGTTCCCAGCCCACATTCTGGATTGCTGGCATCAGCTCTGAGCTGTGAGCTTTGGGGTCCGGGCTGAGTGTCTGTGTGTCTCCTGATGAAGGACAGTCTACTGCCCTGAGCCGGCTCTCAGACTCTGGAACCCTGGTGGTTTCACTGTCTTGCTCCTCTTCCCCTCCCATTCTGCTAGCGTCCAGTTCCACTGTTCTCCTCCCTGTGCAGTCCTCCATTCCCCACATGGGCTATAGTTATGCAAATAGCTTGGGATAGTATTTCCTGTATCTGTCTATGCAGAACAGATGCAAACCAAGGCATGTTTACTTACCCATTTCTTATGAGGTTTAAAGAAAAGGGCCTAAACCTTCTTATTCCTCCGTATTACATTAATCTCTCTGTTGTTCGGCAAACAACTGTGAGATAATGAGATGACATGAGCTCCACAGAGAGAGACTGCTGGGAAATTGGACAGGTTCCATATCAACCTGCTGATAGCTACACATCCATGCAGGGTGAAGCACCACACTGTCAATTACAGAGCTCCCTGCTCCCAGCATGGATTCTGATTAAGAATTCTGAAACATGCAGTTATTTGATCACATGCGAAGTAAAACATATGGGTAATAGGAAGAGGCTTATCAGCAATGTACAGTATGTAGTGAACTGTGCCCTCAAAGCCTTTCCCCAGCATGGTATCGAAAACGCAATACTGCCAGATTTCCCTTTTTGCTGCCTTTAGTGTTCAGACTGTACACCATAGGCTGTTTTTGCCCATAGGGAGATCTACAGTACTGTATGGCTGCATCTCAACCACATCCCTGAGGGCTAACAATGACACACACAGCTGGGTTTCAGAACAAGCTAGTTGATAAGAGGGGCTCCACAGGGCTAACCTGTGGTTATGAGCCGAGTCTCACAAAGGGCCTTAATATGACCAAGAAGCTTTTCTCAGAAGATAATTAACATGACTCTGTACCTCTGATGAGCTCCTCTGTGTGAGTGTGTGTGATCATTGATCTGTCCAGAGCCCTGCTTCATATCCCACAGCAAAAACAGCCACAGCAGAGGGGAACAACTTTATAACCCCTGTTCAAATGTGCTGAAATAAATCACATTTTTCATGTGAAATCGGCAGGATAATTTATTTTTCACCACTTAGATCAGTTAGCACCATGGGCTCTTTTGCATACAGCACTGCAAGGTGCCGGTGTTTAACTGTTTAAGTTGCACTGCTTCAGTTTGATTCGGAGACGGGAAGGTGTGTTAGTAAAACAGAGCATGTTAACTGAATAATTTGTTAAGCTACATGATACTCTGTGAGTGGTATTGATGTGGAATCAGAGGGGAAGCACACACTGCTTATCCTTCATAATGGAGCATGTCACAGTAGCTGTGTCCTCTAAATGTGGATCAAAGACAAAACAGACAACACTGGCATGACATGTTCTGTGTTCCAGCGGATGCAACACTTGTTGTGAATTGCTAGATATTACTGCACTGCTGGAGCTAGGAAGACAAGCATTTTGCGTCACCCACAATAACATGTGTGTATGTGTCACGGCTGTTGAAGGATGAGGACCAAGGTGCAGCATGGTGAGCGTACATTTTACTTTATTTAAGAAATGACGCCGACAAAACAATAAACATACAAAACAAACTGTGATGCTTAAGGCTCTGTGCCATCAAACAAAGTTAACTTCCCACAAACACAGGTGGGAAAAAGGGTACCTGTAACGGTTTTCTTCATCTGAAGGAGAGTCGGACCAAAATGCAGCGTGTAGATTTCGATCCATGTTTAATAACACAACGTAACACAAATCAATACAAAACTACAAAACAATAACGTAACGATAACCGAAACAGCCTAATGCTCATAAACACAGAACACGGACATAAGGACACTAAGGACAATCACCCACGACAAACTCAAAGAATATGGCTGCCTAAATATGGTTCCCAATCAGAGACAACGATAAACACCTGCCTCTGAGAACCACTCCAGACAGCCATAGACTTTGCTAGATCACCCCACTAGCTACAATCCCAATACATACACACCAAAACCCCAAGACAAAACACACCACAATACAAAAACCCCATGCCACACCCTGGCCTGACCCAATACATGAAGATAAACACAAAATACTTCGACCAGGGCGTGACAGAACCCCCCCCCCCCCTAAGGTGCGGACTCCCGAACGCACCTCAAAACAATAGGGAGGGTCCGGGTGGGCGTCTGTCCATGGTGGCGGCTCCGGCGCGGGACGTGGAACCCACTCAGTCAATGTCTTAATCCCCTCTCCTCGCGTCCCTGGATAGTCCACCCTCGCCGCCGACCATGGCCTAGTAGTCCTCACCCAGAACCCCACTGGACTGAGGAGCAGATCGGGACTGAAGGACAGCTCGGGACTGAGGGGAAGCTCAGGAGTGAGAGGAAGCTCAGGAGTGAGAGGAAGCTCAGGAGTGAGAGGAAGCTCAGGAGTGAGAGGAAGCTCAGGAGTGAGAGGAAGCTCAGGCAGGTAGATACAGTAGATCTACCAGATCCTGGCTGGCTGGTGGTTTCAGCAGATCCTGGCCGACTGGCAGATCCTGGCCGACTGGCAGATCTGGAAGAGTCTGGCTGACTGGCGGATCTGGAAGAGTCTGGCTGACCTGGAAGAGTCTGGCTGACTTGGAAGAGTCTGGCGGATCTGGAAGAGTCTGGCGGATCTGGAAGAGTCTGGCCGACTGGCAGATCTGGAAGAGTCTGGCTGACTGGCGGATCTGGAAGAGTCTGGCTGACTGGCGGATCTGGAAGAGTCTGGCGGATCTGGAAGAGTCTGGCTGATCTGGAAGAGTCTGGCGGATCTGGAAGAGTCTGGCGGATCTGGAAGAGTCTGGCTGACTGGCGGATCTGGAAGAGTCTGGCTGACTGGCGGATCTGGAAGAGTCTGGCTGACTGGCGGATCTGGAAGAGTCTGGCTGACTGGCGGATCCTGGCAGACTGAAAGATCTGGCTGCTCCACACTGACTGGCGGCTCTGGCTGCTCCACGCTGACTGGCGGCTCTGGCTGCTCCACGCTGACTGGCGGCTCTGGCTGCTCCACGCTGACTGGCGGCTCTGGCTGCTCCTTGCAGACTGGCAGCTCCTTGCAGACTGGCAGCTCCTTGCAGACTGGCAGCTCCGTGCAGACTGGCAGCTCCGTGCAGACTGGCAGCTCTGTGCAGACTGGCAGCTCCTTGCAGACTGGCAGCTCGGGCTGCTTCATGCAGACTGACAGCTCTGGCTGCTCCATGCAGGCTGGCAGCTCTGGCTGCTCCATGCAGGCTGGCAGCTCCATGCAGGCTGGCAGCTCTGAATAGGCGGGAGACTCCGGCAGCGCTGTAGAGGCGGAAGGCTCTGGCAGCGCTGTAGAGGCGGAAGGCTCTGGCTGCGCTGAACAGGTGGGAGACTCCGGCAGCGCTGTAGAGGCGGAAGGCTCTGGCAGCGCTAAACTGGTGGGAGACTACGGCAGCGCTGAAGAGGAGGAAGGCTCTGGCAGCGCTGTAGAGGCGGAAGGCTCTGGCTGCGCTGAACAGGTGGGAGACTCCGGCAGCGCTGTAGAGGCGGAAGGCTCTGGCAGCACTAAACAGGTGGGAGACTCTGGCAGCGCTGAAGAGGAGGAAGGCTCTGGCAGCGCTGAACAGGCGACACGCACTGTAGGCCTGATGCGTGGTGCTGGCACTGGTGGTACTGGGCTAGACCGTGAAGGCGTACTGGAGATCTTGAGAGCAGTGCTGGCACAGGACGTGCAAGGCTAGGGATGTGCACAGGAGGCCTGGTGCGTGAGGCTGGAACCAACTTCACCAGCCGACTAACACGCACCTCAGGACGAGTATGGAGTGCTAACCCAGGTGCCATCAAATCCCAGACACGTTCCGTCGGGCGAATTCCATGCAAAAAGCACCAACACAGCAACTCCCTCATTTCTCTCTCCTCCAATTTCCCCATTAACTCCTTCACAGTCTCTGCTTCGCTCACCTCCAACACCGGCTCTGGTCTCCTCCTTG
This sequence comes from Oncorhynchus mykiss, assembly GCF_057628025.1. NCBI lineage: Eukaryota > Metazoa > Chordata > Actinopteri > Salmoniformes > Salmonidae > Oncorhynchus > Oncorhynchus mykiss. The sequence continues at coordinate 24,314,410 of NC_143022.1, forward strand.
GCTCCTCACGATAAACAGGGGGAGTTGGCTCAGGTCTGAACCCTGACTCTGCCACACTCTCCCTGAGCCCCCCCCCCCCAAGAAATTTTTGGGGCTGACTCTCGGGCCTCCGTCCGCGCCGCCTTGCTTGCTTCGCAAACTCCATTCTCCTATATCCTTCCGCGCACTGCTCCATCGAATCCCAGGCGGGCTCCGGCACTCTCCCTGGGTCGACCGCCCACCTGTCTATCTCCTCCCAAGAAGTATAGTCCATACTGTACTCCTCTTTGGGCTGCTCCTGTTGCCTCTTCTCCTGCTGCAACTTTGGGCGGCTACACTCCCCTGGTTTAGCCCAGGGTCCTCTCCCGTCGAGGATTTCCTCCCATGTCCAGAAATCCTTATTGCGCATCTCCTCTTTGGGCTGCTCCTGCTTGTTGACACGCTGCTTGGTCCTTTTGTGGTGGGTGATTCTGTAACGGTTTTCTTCATCTGAAGGAGAGTCAGACCAAAATGCAGCGTGTAGATTTCGATCCATGTTTAATAACACAACGTAACACGAATCAATACAAAACTACAAAACAATAAGCGTAACGAAAACCGAAACAGCCTAATACTCGTGCTCATAAACACGGACATAAGGACACTAAGGACAATCACCCACGACAAACTCAAAGAATATGGCTGCCTAAATATGGTTCCCAAACAGAGACAACGATAAACACCTGCCTCTGATTGAGAACCACTCCAGACAGCCATGGACTTTGCTAGATCACCCAGCTAGCTACAATCCCAATACATACACACCAAAACCCCAAGACAAAACACACCACAATACAAAAACCCCATGCCACACCCTGGCCTGACCCAATACATGAAGATAAACACAAAATACTTTGACCAGGGCGTGACAGTACCTAAGTATGGTTCCCAATCAGAGACAACGATGACAGCTGTCCCTGATGAGAACCATACCCGGCCAAAACATAGAAACACAAAACATAGAATGCCCACCCCAACTCACGCCCTGACCAAACCAAAATAGAGACATAAAAAGGATCTCTAAGGTCAGGGCGTGACAGTATGTGAATGTGAACAATACAATTTGATTTGTTTTTGTTTGGCTTGTTTATGCCCTTCACCTCGGCTCAAGATCAACATAACACGCTACTACATCATCCTAATTCCGAAGACCGAACTAGGATTCATGGGGATGTAGCTAACATCATTCATAATTAATCTACGTTCACACTGTTGTGGCAGAATATACTGTATGTCTGAAACCCTGAATCAGCAGTTATGTTGCTGGTAATAAATGTTTGTGATTGTATTGACAGAGATTTTGACTTTACTATTGAAGGGGCCTCTGCTTATGTAACCTACATTGCCTTCAGAAAGGATTCATACAGTACCCCTTGACTTATAACACATTTTGTTGTTACAGTCAATTTTTTTTTCAAAATTTACCCGTCTACACACAATACCCCATAATGACAAGTAAAAACATCAATTTAAAAAGAAAAATACAGAGATCTAATTCACAAAAAATGTCACACCCCTGAGTCAATACTTTGTAGAAGCACTTTTGGCAGCGTTTGCAGTTGAGTCTTTTTGGGTAAGTCTCTAAGAGCCGATTTTACGTCAAAACTGTAACTAGGCCATTCAGGAACATTCAATTTCGTCTTGGTAAATAGCTCCAGTGTATATTTGGCCTTGTGTTTTAGGTTATTGTCCTGCTGAAAGGTGAATTTGTCTCCCAGTGTCTGTTGAAAAGCACACAACCAGGTTTTCCTCTAGGATTTTAACCTGTGCTTATAGCTGTATTCTGTTTCTTTTTATCCTAAAAAATACTCCTTAGTCCTTCCCAATGACAAGCATACCCATAACATGATGCAGCCACTACCATGCTTGAAAATATGAAGAGTGGTACTCAGTGATGTGTTGTGTTTGATTTGCCCCAAACATAATGCTTTGTATTCAGGACAAAAAACATATTTATTTTCCAATTATTTTGCAGTCTTACTTAAGTGCAAACAGGATGCATGTTTTGGAATATTTGTATTCTGTACAGGCTTCCTTCTTTTCACTCTGTCATTAAAGTTAATATTGTCGAGTAGCTACAATGTTGTTGATTCATCCTCAGTTTTCTCATATCACAATCATTACAGTTTTTCTCAATTGCTAATGTCACGTTCTGACCTTTATTTCCTTTGTATTGTATTTATTTAGTATGGTCAGGGCGTGAGTTGGGTGGGCAGTCTATGTTTGTTTTTCTATGTTTTGGGGCATTTCTATGTTTTCGGCCTAGTATGGTTCTCAATCAGAGGCAGGTGTCATTAGTTGTCTCTGATTGAGAATCATACTTAGGTAGCCTGGGTTGCACTGTTTGTTTGTGGGTGATTGTCTATGTTAGTGGCTTGTGTCAGCACAGGTCTCATTTTGTAGCTTCACGGTTGAATTTGGTTTATTGTTTTTGTTACTCGTTTGTATAGTGTTCAGTCTTTTCTTTATTAAAGATTTTACCATGGACACTTACCACGCCGCATATTGGTCCTCTGATCCTTCTCGCCTCTCCTCTTCAGACGAAGAGGAGGACGACCGTTACAGAATCACCCACCACAACAGGACCAAGCGGTGTGGTAATGGGCAAAGGAAAAAGCAGCAGCAGCAGCAACAACAACAGCGGCCGGTATCACAGGACTCCTGGACTTGGGAGGAGATACTGAACGGAGAGGGACCCTGGGCACAGGCTGGGGAATATCGCCGCCCCAAAGCAGAGCTGGAGGCAGCGAAAGCTGAGCGGCGGCGATATGAGGAGGCAGCACGGCAGTGCGACAGGTACGAGAGACAGCCCCAAAATGTTTTTGGGGGGGGCACACGAGGGGTGGAGCTAAGCCAGGTAGCAGACCTGCGCTCACTCCTCGTGCTTATTATAAGCAGCGAGATACTGGGCAGGCACCGTGTTATGCGGTTAAGCGCACGGTGACGCCAGTACGTGTCCATAGCCCGGTGAGCTATAGGACAGCCCCCCGAGAGTGTCATGCGAGTGCGGGCATCGAGCCAGGGCGTATGGTGCCTGCTCAGCGGGTCTGGTCGCCGGTACGCAGTTTTGGCCCAGGGTATCCTGCGCCGGCTCTGCGTGCTGTGTCTCCGGGGCGCTGGGAGGGTGCAGTGCGTCCTCTGCCCGCGCTCCGCTCGTGCCGGGTGAATGTGGGAATGGAGCCGAAGGGAGAGGTGCGTGTAGTAAGCACTAGATCTCCCGTGCTTACCCACAGCCCGGTTCAACCTGTGCCTGCACTCTGGACGGTCCGGGCTAGAGTGGTTATCCAGCCTGGGGAAGTGGTGCCAAGGTTGCGCACCAGAGCTCCAGTGCTCCCCCACAGCCCGGTCTTTCAGGTGCCTCCTCTTAACCCCAAGCCTCCTGAAGGTCTTCCCAGCCTGGTGGTTCCTGTGGCAGCCCCACGCACCAGGCTGTCTCTCTGTCTCCTCCCTGCAGGTGGTCCTGTCTGTCCGGCGCCGCTGCCGGAGTCTCCCGCCTGTCCGGCGCCTCTGCCGGAGTCTCCCGCCTGTCCGGCGCCTCTGCCGGAGTCTCCCGCCTGTCCGGCGCCTCTGCCGGAGCCTCCCGCCTGTCCGGCGCCTCTGCCGGAGCCTCCCGCCTGTCCGGCGCCTCTGCCGGAGCCTCCCGCCTGTCCGGCGCCTCTGCCGGAGCCCCCCGCCTGTCCGGCGCCTCTGCCGGAGCCCCCCGCCTGTCCGGCGCCTCTGCCGGAGCCCCCCGCCTGTCCGGCGCCGCTGCCGGAGCCCCTCTGCCCAGAGCAGCTGTCCCTCTGTCCCGAGCAGCTGTCCCTCTGTCCCGAGCTGTCCCTCTGTCCAGTGGGGTCATTGAGAGGGGTGGTCATGCTGAGAAAGCCACGGAGGCGGACAATAAAGCGGACTAAAACAATGATGAAGTGGAGTCCGCGTCCCGCGCCAGAGCCGCCACCGCGGACAGACGCCCACCCAGACCCTCCCCTATAGGTCAAGGTTTTGCGGTCGGAGTCCGCACCTTTGGGGGGGGGGGGTACTGTCACGTTCTGACCTTTATTTCCTTTGTATTGTATTTATTTAGTATGGTCAGGGCGTGAGTTGGGTGGGCAGTCTATGTTTGTTTTTCTATGTTTTGGGGCATTTCTATGTTTTCGGCCTAGTATGGTTCTCAATCAGAGGCAGGTGTCATTAGTTGTCTCTGATTGAGAATCATACTTAGGTAGCCTGGGTTGCACTGTTTGTTTGTGGGTGATTGTCTATGTTAGTGGCTTGTGTCAGCACAGGTCTCATTTTGTAGCTTCACGGTTGAATTTGGTTTATTGTTTTTGTTACTCGTTTGTATAGTGTTCAGTCTTTTCTTTATTAAAGATTTTACCATGGACACTTACCACGCCGCATATTGGTCCTCTGATCCTTCTCGCCTCTCCTCTTCAGACGAAGAGGAGGACGACCGTTACAGCTAAAACACTAAAACCCATTGGCTGAACAAAGTTCTCAGTTGCCTGGACTCATTTAGCTAATTATGCAGTCTGTTGTCAATACCTTAAACCATTTCACATGGTAAAACACAATTTGCAGATCTCACTTAGACTTTTCAGCAAAACTCTAAACACATTCTCATTCTGAAAACACATTCTGCACTCTAATGCACATGGTAAACACAAGTGGCAACAATCAAATACAAATAGGGAAGACATGTCATTGATTGGACACAACCACTCAATTTATTTAACCTGTTTCAAATGATGCGACACAACCAATATAAGCCAGTTCAGAGAGCAAACAGGTTGTTGAAGGTGGGAAGGAGAAAGTCTGAGAATGGATAGAATAAACAATGTGAGAGGAGTGCGTATGCGAGATGGGTGACGAGGAGGGCAAGAAAGAGGAGGAAGACAAAGAGTGGAAATATCTGATGAAATCTGAGCAACAGTTATAGACCATGTTCTTGTCCATGGACTGACAATGAGGGAAGCAGGACTTAGAGTGCAACCCAATTTGAGCCGATTTTCTGTGTTCACCATAGTAAGGACATTCAGAGAAGAGAACAGGTAAAGGATACTACTGTATTTTTGTAATTGCAAATATACTGTACTACACTATATGCAGATGTTTCAATAGACATTTGTAAAGTTAATCACTGTATGTATTGTACTGCATGAATATGTTTTGTAACTGCACAACTACTTTTTGTAGAATTGCAAGGCTGCCACATGCAGGTGGAAGGACAGCTATATTCACTCGGGAGCAAGAGGCCGTTATAGTTGGCATGGTCCTTCAAGATAATGCAATACGACTCCAGGAACGAGTGAAATCCAGGAACGAGTGATACAAGACAACACACACTTCCAGGGAATCGACAGTGTAAGCATTTACACAATTGACCGTGTCCTCCATCGTAACAGGATGCGAATGAAACAAGTATACAGAGTTCCTTTTGAGCGCAACTCACCAAGGGTGAAAGAACTGCGAGCTCAGTATGTGCAAGTAAGTGTACATTCAGGAACATTTACTGTAATCCAGATTGTCTACAGTACTAACACATACTATATGAATGACAGTACTCTTCAGTACATACAATGTATGTGAATCAAAAGCCTAATTGTACTCTACAGTATAGCACTGTCTCTGTACGACTTACAAAATCCTACATACAGTATGTTGTATTTCTATACAGACAATATTTGACTTGGAATCCTTGGACAGACCCCATGAGTTCATATTTGTCGATGAAGCAGGCTTCAATCTAACAAAGAGGAGAAGGAGAGGCCGAAACATGATTGGACAGCGGGCCATTGTTGAAGTCCCTGGTCAACGAGGTGGCAATGTCACAATCTGTGCTGTTATCAGCAACCATGGTGTTCTACATCACCATGTTACACTCGGGCCATATAACACCCAGCACCTTCTAAGATTTATTGCCAATCTAAGATATATTTTATTTCAGCAGCAGGTTCAAGAGCAGCAGGGTCAAGAGCTAAATGAGAATCCCATTTCCACCTATGTGATAGTGTGGCACAATGTCAGTTTCCACAGAGCTGCTCATGTAAGGGAATGGTTTAACATCAATGGGCAGTTTATGAACTTGTACCTCCCTTCATACTCGCCTTTCCTGAATCCGATTGAGGAGTTTTTCTCCTCTTGGAGATGGAAAGTGTATGATAGACAACCCTACATCAGAGTAAATCTGCTGCAAGCCATGGATTTAGCCTGTGGTAAAATAGGTGAGGAATCATGTCAGGGCTGTATACGGCACTCAAGAGGCTTCTTCCCCCATTGCCTCAGGAGGGACAATATTGCTTGTGATGTCGACGAAGTGCTCTGGCCTGACCCAGCCCAAAAGCAAGAAGAAACACATTGATCACATGTTTACTCCTTTGATTTTTGTCCCTTTTATTATTGTATACTGTAGTACAGTGCATTGTAGGCTGTATACTGGGTTGTGCCGTGGCGGAGAACTTTGTGGGCTATACTCAGCCTTGTCTCAGGATGGTAAGTTGGTGGTTGAAGATATCCCTCTAGTGGTGTGGGGGCTGTGCTTTGGCAAAGTGGGTGGGGTTATATCCTTCCTGTTTGGCCCTGTCCGGGGGTGTCCTCGGAAGGGGCCGCAGTGTCTCCTGACCCCTCCTGTCTCAGCCTCCAGTATTTATGCTGCAGTAGTTTATGTGTCGGGGGGCTAGGGTCAGTTTGTTATATCTGGAGTACTTCTCCTGTCCTATTCGGTGTCCTGTGTGAATTTAAGTGTGCTCTCTCTAATTCTCTCTTTCTCTCTTTCGGAGGACCTGAGCCCTAGGACCATGCCTCAGGACTACCTGACATGATGACTCCTTGCTCTCCCCAGTCCACCTGGCCGTGCTGCTGCTCCAGTTTCAACTGTTCTGCCTTATTATTATTGGACCATGCTGGTCATTTATGAACATTTGAACATCTTGGCCATGTTCTGTTATAATCTCCACCCGGCACAGCCAGAAGAGGACTGGCCACCCCACATAGCCTGGTTCCTCTCTAGGTTTCTTCCTAGGTTTTGGCCATTCTAGGGAGTTTTTAGGCTGGGTTTCTGTACAGCACTTTGAGATATCAGCTGATGTACGAAGGGCTATATAAGTAAATTTGATTTGATGATACTGTACAATGGACAAATTGTATGGCCTGAACATTGTGCTTCCCATTTATTAACAGTACTGACTGCTCAATAGATTTTGACTAGTTGCAGGTTCATATCAACAAAGCACAATAATTATAGTATCACAGAGACAAAGGACAAGTTTGTGAGATGCAGGGTACAGTACTGTCAAAATAGGGGTACAAGGAGGAGGAAGATCAAAATTGCAAAGAGCAAAGCAGATTAGTAATTTCTGATCAATTTTGAGCTACTATGATAGAACATGTTTTCATTCATCAAAAGACAATGACGAAAAAATATATACACCCCTCACATTTTTGTAAATATTTGAGTATATCTTTTCATGTGACAACACTGAAGAAATGACACTTTGCTACAATATAAAGTAGTGAGTGTACAGCTTGTATAACAGTGTAAATTTGCTCTCCCCTCAAAATAACTCAACACACAGCCATTAATGTCTAAACTGCTGGCAACAAAAGTGAGTACACCCCTAAGTGAAAATGTCCAAATTGGGTCCAATTAGCCATTTTCCCTCCCCGGTGTCATTAGTGTTACAAGATCTCAAGTGTGAATGGGGAGCAGGTGTGTTAAATTTGGTGTCATCTCTCTCACACTCCCTCATACTGACTGGTCACTGGAAGTTCAACATGGCACCTCATGGCAAAGAAGTCTCTGAGGTTCTGAAAAAAATAATTATTGCTCTACATAAAGACGGCCTGGGCTATAAGAAGATTGCCAAGACCCTGAAACTGAGCTGCAACACGGTGGCCAAGACCATACAGCGGTTTAACTGGACAGGTTCCACTCAGAACAGGCCTCGCCATGTTCGGCCAAAGAGGTTGAGTGGACGTGCTCAGCGTCATATCCAGAGGTTTTCTTTGGGAAATAGACTTATGAGTGCTGCCAGCATTGCTGCAGAGGTTGAAGGGGTGGGGGGTCAGCCTGCCAGTGGTCAGACCAAACGCCGTACACTGCATCAAATTGGTCTGCATGGTTGTCATCCCAGAAGGAAGCCTCTTCTAAAAATGATGCACAAGAAAGACCGCAAACAGTTTGAAGACAAGCAGACTAAGGACATGGATTACTGGAACCATGTCCTGTGGTCTGATGAGACCAAGATAAACTTATTTGGTTCAGATGGTGTCAAGCGTGTGTGGCGGCAACCAGGTGAGGAGTACAAAGACAATTGTGTCTTGCCTACAGTCAAGCATGGTGGTGGGAGTGTCATGGTCTGGGGCTGCATGAGTGCTGCCGGCAATGGGGAGCTACAGTTCATTGAGGGAACCATGAATGCCAACATGTACTGTGACATACTGAAGAAGAGCATGATCCCCTCCCTTCGGAGACTGGGCCTCAGGGCAGTATTCCAACATGATAACGACCCCAAACACACCTCCAAGACGACCACTGCCTTGCTAAAGAAGCTGAGGGTAAAGGTGATGGACTGGCCAAGCATGTCTCCAGACCTAAACCCTTTTGAGCATCTGTGGGGCATCCTCAAACGGAAGGTGGAGGAGTGCAAGGTCTCTGACATCCACCAGCTCTGTTATGTTATCATGGAGGAGGACTCCAGTGGCAACCTGTGAAGTGCTGGAAAATTATGGTGGCCACACAAAATATTGACACTTTGGGCCCAATTTGGACATTTTCACTTAGGGGTGTACTCACTTTTGTTGCCAGCGGTTTAGACATTAATGGCTGTGTGTTGAGTTATTTTGTAGGGGACAGCAAATGTACACTGTTATACAAGCTGTACACTCACTACTTTACATTGTAGCAAAGTGTCATTTCATCAGTGTTGTCACATGAAAATATATATTCAAATATTTACAAAAATGTGAGGGGTGTACTCACTTTTGTGATATACTGTATATATAATGAATAAATACACTGCTCAAAAAAATAAAGGGAACACTAAAATAACACATCCTAGATCTGAATGAATGAAATATTCTTATTAAATACTTATTCTTTACATACTTGAATGTGCTGTCAACAAAATCACACACAAATTATCAATGGACATCAAATGTATCAACCCATGGAGGTCTGGATTTGGAGTCACAATCAAAATTAAAGTGGAAAACCACACTACAGGCTGATCCAACGTTGATGTAATGTCCTTAAAACAAGTCAAAATGAGGCTCAGTAGTGTGTGTGGCCTCCACGTGTGCACGTCGGGCCCTCATACCACCCTCATGGAGTCGGTTTCTGACCGTTTGAGCAGACACATGCACATTTGTGGCCTGCTGGAGGTCATTTTGCAGGGCTCTGGCAGTGCTCCTCCTGCTCCTCCTTGCACAAAGGCGGAGGTAGCGGTCCTGCTGCTGGGTTGTTGCCCTCCTACGGCTTCCTCCACGTCTCCTGTTGTACTGGCCTGTCTCCTGGTAGGGCCTCTATGCTCTGGACACTACGCTGACAGACACAGCAAACCTTCTTGCCACAGCTCGCATTGATGTGCCATCCTGGATGAGCTGCACTACCTGAGCCACTTGTGTGGGTTGTAGACTCCGTCTCATGCTACCACTAGAGTGAAAGCACCGCCAGCATTCAAAAGGGACCAAAACATCAGCCAGGAAGCATAGGAACTGAGAAGTGGTCTGTGGTCCCCACCTGCAGAACCACTCCTTTATTGGGGATGTCTTGCTAATTGCCTATAATTTCCACCTGTTGTCTATTTCATTTGCACAACAGTATGTGAAATTTATTGTCAATCAGTGTTGCTTCCTAAGTGGACAGTTTGATTTCACAGAAGTGTGATTGACTTGGAGTTACATTGTGTTGTTTAAGTGTTCCCTTTATTTTTTTGAGCAGTGTATATATATATATATATATATATATATATATATATATATATATATATATATATATATATACATATATATATTTGTATTCTATTACAGCATATTGGATGACTGTCATTCATATTCCATCCACACAGTTCAATGTAACATCGATAGATTTAGGCTATTATGACACTAGAATTTGCCCTATACCCATCATGAGGTTGCTACAACCTAGCCTTGAATGACAGTATATAACACAGGTCGAGAGACAAATTGTATTAATCAAGGTTACACATTCAATACCGCCTTGCACAGTCTTGCCTCGATCTGGCTGACTAGGGGGTAATCATTAGCCAAAATGAGAGTTTCTATTGGACAAATTCAGGTAGGTAGGTCTTTCTCCATTTTGTTTGCTTCCATTTAAGAAACGTTTTACAACAGAATCAGCTGAATGAATATACTGCTGATCACCCGCACACACAGTTCACTTTCATAGCAGCCACATTCAAACAACAATCACTTTGCTTGTATAATTCCTTCTCGCATCTATGCGCTCTCCTCCTCTCACCTTTTCCCTTCGCTTTTGGACTTCAGTGCACAACACAACAGCTGTCTGTGACCAGGCGAAAAAACCTCTCCAAGCCAAACCTTCACATCATAACCGCTACACATAGCCTACATCGTTGTCACAATATTAGCTAACGTCATAGTCAACATAGTTCTAGTAGCTAACGCGTTAGTAAACCCACTACTGTCACACAGTACAGAGTACAGCAAGCAGTTGAGCAATTACACTGGTGGGCCCCAGTGGCAATAAATTAATAAAACCAAAAGCTTACCTTAACTTGAAAGTGTTGGATAGCCTTAGCCAGTCACAGTAGCTTTAAAACAACCTGTTTCAGTGCTAGCTAGCTGTAGCTTATGCTTTCAGTACTAGATTTATTCTCTTATCCTTTGATTGGGTGGACAACACCCGACAACGTCCGTTCATGCCTCAGGAACTCTGATAGGTTGGAGGACGTCCTCCAGAAGTCATCATAATTACTGTGTAAGTTTATGGAAAGGGGTGAGAACCATGAGCCTCCTAGGTTTTGTATTGAAGTCAATGTACCCAGAGGAGGATGGAAAATAGCTGTCCTCCGGCTACACCATGGTGCTACCCTAGAGAGTGCTGTTGAGGTTACTGTAGATTTTCATTGCAAAACAATGTGTTTTAATCCGATTTTTGGTGACGTGAAGATATTTATTATAGTTTTATCTCAAAAGGGGAACTCCTGAGGTGCTGACCTGTTGCATCCTGTACAACCACTGTGATTATTATTTGACCCTGCTGGTCATCTATAAACAGTTGAACAGCTTGAAGAATGATCTGGCCTTAATGGCCATGTACTCTTATAATCTCCACCTGGCACAACCAGAAGAGGACTGGCCACCACTCAGAGCCTGGTTCCTCTCTAGGTTTCTTCCTAGGTTCCTGCCTTTCTAAGGAGTTTTCCCTATCCACCGCGCTTCTACCTCTGCATTGGTTGCTGTTTAGGGTTTTCAGATGGGTTTCTATATAAGCACTTTGTGACATCTGCTGATGTAAAAAGGGCTTGATACATAAATTAGATTAGATTTTCAATGTTTCACTATTTTTATTTTCATGAAATTCACTGAGCAGGAGACTTCTCCCTTTCCTCCTTTGAGGAGCCTCCTCTGGTACCGGTACCGAGTCAATGTGCGGCGGTACAGGTTAGTCGAGGTAATTTGTAAAGTGACATAGATAATAAAAAGGAGCCTGGACTGCAGGCCTTATTATGTGTTGGATAGCCTCAACTCCAGCCCTTATTAAAGGAGCTGATTGTGGACTATAGGAAAAAGAGGGCCAAACACAACCCCATTAACATCGACAGGACTGAAGGTCGAGAGTTTCTATTTCCTAGGCGTCCACATCACCAACAAACAATCATGGTTCCAACACACCAAGACAGTTGTGAAGAGGGCACGACAACACCTTTTCCCCCTCAGGAGACTGAAAAGATTTGGCATGGGTCCCCAGATCCACAAAAGGTTCTATAGCTGCGCCATGGAGAGCATCCATGGTTGCATCACTGCCTGGTATGGCAATTGCTCGGCATCTGACCGTAAGGTGCTACAGAGGGTAGTGCGTACTGCCCAGTACATCACTGGGGCCAAGCTTCCTGACATCCAGGACCTCTATACCATGCGGTATCAGAGGAAGGCCCTAAAAACTATCAAGACTCTTCTGAAATGCCAAGTCTAGGATCAAAAGGCTACTTAACAGCTTCTACCCCCAAGCCATAAGACTGCTGAACAACTAAACTAATCAAACGGACACCCAGAATATTTACATTGACCCCTCCTCCCCTTTGTTTGTTTACACTGCTGCTACACACTTTTTATTATCTATGTCACTTTACAAATTACCTCGACTAACCTGTACCGCCGCACATTGACTCGGTACCGGTACCCCCTGTATACAACCTCGTTATTGTTATGTCCATTTCTTGTGTTACTTTTTGATTGATTAGATTTTAGTTTTTTTACTTTAGTTTATTTAGTAAATATTTTATTAACTATATTTCTTGAACTGCATTGTTGGTAAAGGGCTTGTAAGTAAGCATTTCACGGTAAGGTCTACTACACCTGTTGTATTTGGCGCATGTGACAAATCAAATTTGACTTGATTTATTGTGTGTTGGATAGCCTCGACCCCAGCCCTTATTATGTGTTGGATGGTCAGTGCCACAGGCTTTGTTTTGACTGTACAATTAATATATTCTCTTGACATCAAACCCCTCAATCAACTGGTCAAAGGTGGCCATTTTATCAAGTCTATCACAAGCCAGTGGGTAAATTGTAATAGTAATGAGCAGTTTTAGCAATTTTGCTAGCGTAGGCAATGGTGAAATACGCATATATGACAAGCAATACTATTGGGATTTAAATGAAGTATTTTTCATTTTTACATCTTCTTGGATGTTTATAATGCAGATCCCCATGTCTGTGTTTTTACTCAGAGTGATCATCTTTATGAAGTGGTTTAATTGATTTATTTTCTTGCAGCACTTCTATTTCTAACAGCTTCTTCCCAGTCGGGATTCACTCAGTTGGAACACAATCATACTCAGTATAACATAATTACACTGAGCTTCTCCACAACTTTACAACTTGTCAGACAATGATTTAATATCACATCTCCCTCACAAGATATTTGCTCAGAACACAATCCATATTAGCTATTGATACTGTAGTAAATATCACTTTAATATAGGTCCCTGTGTACTTTAACAGAACTGTTATTTCCTTTTATCGTCAGGGGGAATCCTTTTTTTCTCTCCAACAAAATCAAATTACTGTTTTCTCTCGGCATTCAAAATGCGTAAAGGCATGAAAACACACAAGCTCAGCTATTAATCTGCCAGGGAGAGGTTGCAGTCATGCTCTCAGCTCTGTGAGGAGACATCCTCTCTTATAACAGCCAGGCAGCAGTGTTCTAGTCTAACTGTAGGTGGCAGTGTGACACTGTGCCTCACTCAGCCAGCCCATCAGCTCACTCAGCCCCTCAGCTCACTCAGCCCCTCTGCTCACTCAGCCCCTCAGCTCTCTCAGCCCCTCAGCTCTCTCTTTTGTGTATGCAGGCTCTGCACCTGTTGATGCACTGCAGTTGCTTGCTAAATGATTCTGTTTATAAATAACATTAGGATCCTGCTTCTCTCTGAAGCCTATTTTAAGATGTGCACCTAGGTGGTGATGGTGCAATTAATTATCTTACATTCAGCAGCAGTTTCCAGCGCAGTCACTGCTCTTTGTCTGCGCAGTCTTCAGGGAGCTTTATTACCCTTTGTGATGTTATTTTTTTATGGTCCTGTTTTCCTGTTCTTTCAGGGGGATGTGAGTCAGAGGTAGTTAATAACCACTGAACAATTCAACAGGTTTTTCCTTGACGATCAGATAGTTGTGCATTTTATTTCTGTCTAACACATTTAGATGTCGAAGGCTGGGTGATGATTCTGTAAAGCTGCTCAGACGACAGCTACAAAGATGACATGAAATGTGAAAAGGAAGATTGCAGATGGATCATATTTTCATGTTGAATTACCAATGTTTAACTGGTTAAACTAGGCTTGAGCTGCATCCACTCTGTGTTGATGCGTTATTTCTGGGCTGCTGTCATGACACCGTTTCTCAATCCATATCTCCATAGGAATACAAAATAAATAATCCTAAAGTATTAAAACAATTAAACTTTCTAGGATTTTCAGATCGATTACATACAAACATATCTGCCCCTGTGGTTATTATTGGATTAATGTGGATTAGTATGCATCACCTGTGTAGTATGCATTACCTACATACCTGCTCCTAACAAATTGATCTCCAGTCCTGTGGGAGAGTGATCAAACCCATTGCAGTCATTCATATTTTAGAAAGCTGTGTTTGTGCTTTGCAGAGGGCTGGAGCTCTAAGAACCCATGGACCTTATGCTGAGATATAGGGGAGAGAGTGTGTGTGGGAGAGAGAGAGAGACAGAGGGCGGGGGAGAGGGGAGCTCTTGCACTAGTGAGATAATCCCAAATCCTTACTCATTTGTTTCTATACTCACTCTACACTCCATCTCCTGTGATCATCTGTCAGACTGGGGAGATACACTTCATCACTTCCCATGCTGCCCCAGTCCAACATACAATGCAGTACACACGTCAGGCTGACCTTCACAACACTACACTTGCTCTGTGCACTACTGCAGTGGCTCTATAGATTCTCTATCAGCAGCAGAGCGTAGCTCTGGCTCTGGCTTGGGTATTGGCCAGGCCCCAGCTTCTTCATTAGATACAACGATGCATTATGTTATAAGATCAGCAAGCTGTGTCAATGGGAGTGTGTACATCGTCCTCCCTTTCACTGCACGGTAATGAGGTTCATGGCCATTGTGGATAGTAGATCTAGCTGGCTTATGTCTATACCCAGCTAACTAAACAAAGCCAGGGCATTTTTATACAGTCCCTTTAAACTCATATTCCTCCTTCAAATATGTAGATGTTGTAGCACTCACTAGAGCTTCGTTATCATACCAGTTGACCTAAAGCGCTTCTTACCGTGTTCTTCTGTATTTTTGTTGATACACACAATTGTTCTGCACAATGGTATCATCACGGAGCCTACATGTGTTATAACGCAAACTGCCATCATCTCATTGAGTTTCTCATCTCATATCCATTGGATCAGTCTTCCTGCATTCCACATCTTCTCCAACATCTTCGTCATTATTATAACCAAATGCCACATGTTTTTAGTTCATTTCATTATAGCATTGTTTATTTGGCCTCTCAGTGCCAAAATGATGCACGCTCTTATTACATTTTTCTAATAAAATGCACAGTGAAGCATAACATGGAGAAAAATAAAACGCCAGCCAGGATCAATTTTAATATGAATAGCTAATACAGCTGTTTGAAGTAAACATTTACCCAGACCCAGAGAGTAAACAGACAAGGAACTAATGCAAATACAACACGCTTTTTTCTTTGACACTAAGGTGGTTGCTAATATTTAAATCGATGCAACGGTCAAATGTGAATAAATACTTTAAACAATTTAGCACTCAAGCCTTAGCTCTCTGCTGGACATATGATGGATACTATGTTTTGGCTTCAGTTAGACCTTGCCAAATTATCATTGATGAGAAATAGAGGGGGTTCAGACTTCAGAGAGGTAGATAAAGTGATGCCAACAGGAGAAAGTCCTTCACATTTCCAAGTTTATTTCATTCTGTTGTCTTTCAGTGAGCTGGAATTGAGGATGTTTGAG
Organism: Oncorhynchus mykiss; assembly: GCF_057628025.1. Taxonomy (NCBI): domain Eukaryota; kingdom Metazoa; phylum Chordata; class Actinopteri; order Salmoniformes; family Salmonidae; genus Oncorhynchus; species Oncorhynchus mykiss. The sequence goes on from NC_143022.1 coordinate 24,330,133, forward strand.
TGTTTCTACTGCTATTAAACCTGATAGAAAAGCTTTTCTGTGTCTAGAGAGCTGTGATAAAAGCTTACCCTGTAGATACGTTAGCACATGTCAACTGAATGTTATAGTGTATATTTTTCCGGCCTTGACATCTCACGCTGTGTACAATGCAATATTTTACATTTTCCAAGAAAAGGTAGCTCTCCTTGTCAAAGTAATAACAGTCATTGATCATTGGCTCAAGATCCTTGACATCACTGCCATGGGCTTGATAAATAGGCCAAGGAAGCATTGCTAAACATAGTGGCTCAATAAATAAATAATATAGCACGGCTATATACTGTAACAACTACTTTGTGGACATTAAAACCTCTACATTTCTCTCTTATTTTCAGAGGCCAATATCAGGACTGCTGTAGCCATGCCCTGCTATATCAGGCATTCCCCAGGGCAGCTGTCTAGGCCCCTTACTTTTTCAATCTTCACTAATGACCTGGCACTGAGTAAAGCCTGTGTGTCTATGTATGATGATGACTCAACACTATACGTCAGCTAACACAGCAATTGAAATCACTGCAACACGAAGAGCTGACGTCAGTTTCAGAATGTGTGGCAAGAAATAAGCTAGATAAATATTTCAAAAATGAAAAGCATTGTATTTGGGACAAATCATTCAATAAACCATAAACTTCAACTAAATCACAGACATTTTCAACCTCTCCCTGACCGAGTCTGTAATACCTACATGTTTCAAGCAGACCACCATAGTCCCTGTGCCCAAGAAAGCGAAGGTAACCTGCCGAAATGACTATCGTCCCGTAGCGTTCACGTCAGTAGCCATGAAGTGCTTTGAAAGGCTGGTCATGGCTCACATCAACACCATCATCCCAGAAACCCTAGACCCACTCGAATTCGCATACCGCCCCAACAGATCCATAGAAGACGCAATCGCAATTACACTCCACACTGCCCTTTCCCACCTGAACAAAAGGAACTCCTATGTGAGAAAACTGTTCATTGACTACAGCTCAGCGTTCAAAACCATATTGCCCACAAAGCTCAACACCAAGCTAAGGACCCTGGGACTAAACACCCCCCTCTGCAACTGGATCCTGGACTTCCTGACGGGCCGCCCCCAGGTGGTAAGGGTAGGCAACAACACATCTGCCACGCTGATCCTCAACACGGGGGCCCCTCAGGGGTGTGTGCTTAGTCCCCTTCTATACTCACTGTTCATCCACGACAGCGTGGCCAAACATGCCCCCATTCACATTGATGAGGTTGTACTGGATCAGGTCGAGAGTTTCAAATTCCTTTTTGTCCACATCACCAAAAAACTATCATGGTCCAAACACAACAAGACAGTCGTGAAGAGGGCACGACAATGCGTTTTCCCCCTCAGAGGACTGAAAAGATGGGGAACAACCGCTCCAAGTCTCAGAGCAAGTGACGTTTGAAACGCTATTAGAGCGCACTCCGCTAAGTAGCTAGCCATTTCACCTCGGTTACACCAGCCTCATCTCGGGAGTTGGGAGTTGATAGGCTTGAAGTCATAAACAGCGCAATGCTTGACGCACAACGAAGAGCTGCTGTCAAAACGCACCAAAGTGCTGTTTGAATGAATGCTTACGAGCCTGCTGCTGCCTACATCCGCTCAGTCAGTTACTTGTATGCTCAGTCAGATTATATGCAACGCAGGACACGCTAGATAAACTAGTAATATCATCAACCATGTGTAGTTAACTAGTGATTATGATTGATTTATTGTTTTATATAAGATAAGTTTAATGCTAGCTAGCTACTTACCTTGGTTTACTGCATTGCGTAACAGGCAGTCTCCTTGTGGAGTGCAACGAGAGGCAGGTGGTTATAGCGTTGGACTAGTTCTTGTGACTCCCCATCCCGGATCCGGGAGCGTAATCATCGCCTGACACTAATTAGTATAACGCAACAGACATAAATATCCCTAGAAAATATTCCTATTCATGAAAATCACAAATGAAATATACTGAGACACAGTATGCCTTAGCCTTTTGTGAATCACCCTATCATCTCAGATTTTCAAAATATGCTTTACAACCAAAGCTAGACAAGCATTTGTGTAAGTTTATCGATAGCCTAGCATAGCATTATGCCTTGCTAGCAGCAGGCAACCTTGTCACAAATCAGAAAAGCAATCAAATTAAATAGTTTACCTTTGATGAACTTCGGATGTTTTCACTCAGGAGACTCCCAGGTAGATAGCCAAAGTTCATTTTTTCCCAAAATATTATTTTTGTAGGCGAAATAGCTCCGTTTGTTCTTCACGTTTGGCTGAGAAATCGCCCGGAAATTGCAGTCACGAAAACCGCGAAAAATATTCCAAATTAGCTCCATAATATCGACAGAAACATGGCAAACGTTGTTAATAATATAACACCTCAAGGTGTTTTTCTAATATCTATTCGATAATATATCTGTCGGGACAATTCGTTATTCAGTAGGACCGATTGGAGTGATGGCTACCTCTGTATTTTACGCGAGAATCTCTCTCGGAGCCACCATGTGACCACTTACGCAATGTGGCCCCCTACGGCTATTCTTCAACAGAAATGCGTAAAACTACATCACAATGCTGTAGACACTTTGGGGAATACGTAGAAAGCGTAAGCTCGTTGATGGCACATTCACAGCTGAATAGGGACTCATTGGAACGCAGCGCTTTCAAAACCTGGGGCACTTCCGAATTGGATTTTTCTCAGGCTTTCACCTGCAACATCAGTTCTGTTATACTCACAGACAATATCTTTACAGTTTTGGAAACGTTAGCGTGTTTTCTATCCAAAGCTGCCAATTATATGAATATTCTAGCATCTTGCCCTGACAAAATATCCCGTTTAAAACGGGAACGTTTTTTTTCCAAAAATTAAAATACTGCCCCTAGAGTCGCAACAGGTTATTAACTGTAAGGTTGCAAGATTGGATCCCCCGAGCTGAGAAGGTGAATATCTGACATTCTGCCCCTGAACGAGGCAGTTAACCCACCGTTCCTAGGCCGTCATTGAAAATAAGAATGTGTTCTTAACTGACTTGCCTAGTTAAATAAAGATTAAATTAAGGTGTAAAAAAATATATTAAAAAAATGGCCAAATCGGTTTCCAAAAATACCGATTTCCGATTGTTATGAAAACGTAAAATCGGCCCATCTTAATCTATTATTTTTATTGGCAAGTATGAGATATGGCTTTATCTTTGCAACTATTCCAAAAAGGCCAGCATCCCAGAGTTGCCTCTTCTCTGTTGACGTTGAGACTGGTGTTTTGTGGGTACTATTTAATGAAGCTGCCAGTTGATGACTTGTGAGGCATCCGTTTCACAAACTAGACTCTAATGTACTTGTTCTCTTGCTCAGTTGTGCACCAGGGCCTCCTACTCCTCTTTATATTCTGGTTAGAGCAAGTTTGCTCTGCTCTGTGAAGGGAGTAGTACACAGCGTTGTACGAGATCTTCAGTTTCTTGGCAATTTCTCACATGGAATAGCCTCATTTCTCAGAACAAGAATGGACTGACAAGTTTCAGAAGAAAGTTCTTTGTTTCTGGCCATTTTGAGCCTGTAATCGAACCCACAAATGCTGATGCTCCAGATACTCAACAAGTCTAAAGGCCAGATGTATTGCTTCTTTAATCAGGACAACAGTTTTCCGCTGTGCTAACATAAATGCAAAAGGTCTTTCTAATGATCAATTTGCCTTTTAAAATGATAAACTTGGATTAGCTAACCCAACATGCCATTGAAACACAGGAGTGATGGTTGCTGATAATGGGCCTCTGTACGCTTATGTGGATATTCCATAATAAATCAGCCGTTTCCAACTACAATAGTCATTTACAACATTAACAATGTCTACACTGCATTTCTGATCAATTTGATGTTATTTTAATGGACAAAATTTTTTTTTTTCTTTCAAAAACAAGGACATTTCTAAGTGACCCCAAACAGAGGAGTGACTTCCTCACTACAGTACTTGTATTTGTGAGAATTATTGACATGTTGAATGCAGCTAGCTGTCCATTTAAACGACTAGCACACAGCTCAGGCACGCATGCATACCCCACAAGACATGCCACCAGAGGTCTTTTCACTTTCCCTAATTGCCTTGGCAGCAGCTAATTTGGATCCATAGTAATATACAAATACAAAATATATAACTACTTCTTTGTTGACATTAAAACTGATTTCTGTCTCAGAGGCCAATGTCAGGACCGCTGTAGCCAAGGGTTTTGACTGTCCTGCTGGAGCTGTATGAGGACTGGCACAACAAGGACCCAGGCCATCCCCATCCACCTGGCCTTGCTCGCTGCCTACACCAGACCACCCACTGCAGCGCCGGCAGAGATTCCCTGGTGGCACAGGGGGGCATCAGTCACCTCTTCCACAAAATACAGGTATACCCTCACATAGTTTCAAAGGCTACCTGTCACTGTTATAAGCCATAACTAATATCCCTCACTCTAATTGGTTTCTCTACTCCTTTTTGCTTTCTCTACTCCTTAGAATTTGAAATTCATTTATCTTATTACTTTAATCATATTGGCATTTTATAATTGGAGTTGGTATTGCCTGGCAATTCTGATTGCCCTCGGCAAGTTATTTGCGTATAATACCGAACTTGATTGTAATGCTGGACAGGGCTCCTAATTTGACAGTTAAAAAATAACAACAAACAGGGTTCAGGTTTTGTGGCGTCACTACAGCCTGGGGTTTGATTCCAGGCTGTGTCACAACCGGCTGTGACCGGGAGGCCCAATGGGGCAGCTCACAATGGGCTCAGCGCCATTTGGGTTAGGGGAGTGTTTCGCTGGGGGGGCTTTATTTGGCTCATTGCGCTCTAGTAACTCCTTGTGGCAGGCCGGGCATCTACAGGCTGAACAGTGTTTCCTCGAACACATTGGTTGAACAGTGTTGAACAGTGTTTCCTCCAACACATTGGTGCAGCTGGCTTCCGGGTTAAGCAAGCGGGTGTTAAGAAGCGTGGCTTGGCAGGTCATGTTTCGGAGGATGCATGACTCGACCTTCGCCTCTCCCGAGCCCGTTGGGGAGTTGCAGCAATGAGACAAGATTGTAATTAGATCGGAATTGGATATCACGGAATTGGGGAGAAAAATAAATAAAAATAACAACAGAAAAAATCTATCCTGATTGCCTAGACACTTTAACCCCTACCGACATGTAAATATTATCTCAACTACCTCGTACTCCTGCACATTGACTCCGTACTGGTACTCCTTGTATATAGCCTCGTTATTGTTATTTATTGTGTTACTATTTTCTATTTTTATTACCAAATAGTTTTACTTTTTAACTCTGCATTGCTGGGAAAGGGCTCATAAGTAAGCATTTTTCACTGTAAAGTCTACCCCTGTTATATTCGGCGCATGTGACAAATAACATTTTATTTTATTTGAACAATCTAGGAGGTGACTGTGTGTGTTTCTGTTGTTGTTTGAAAGACCTGCCTGACCAGTAAAGGTTTGGAGTCTTTGGTGGAGCCTGCTGTTCAGCTGATGAGGAAGTGATATCCTAAATGCCCCCTTCCACTGACCTCCAATCAGTGTTTATACCTTCCCCCTGCATAGGAGGACTACTGACACTGCTCCAAGACCCCAAGGTATTGTTTACCTTTCTATATTTTCATCAGTCTCTCTTCCTCGTACTGTCTCTCTTTCCTCTCTTTCCTGCTCTCTCTCTCTTCCCAGTGCATGCTGGGAGTGTAGTTGAGAGGCCATGTGAATGGATCTGTCCTTACTTATTTTCTTGATTCTTTCCTTGGTAATTTCTTAAAATGTTGATTTTCTATGGTGGAGGGTCATCACACTGTTAGTTTAGTGGTACCCACTGTTTGTTTTCAAAGTTAGGGAGGAAGAGGACAGAGTTTAAGTTTCCTGGGGTTTGGAAAGTGTGCTGTGCGCGATGGATTCACAGCCTAGCGCGGAGGAGACGCTGTTGCTAGGGCATGGATTCAGGTGTGTTCCTGAGAATGGAGTTAAGATGGAGGAGATTCTGCTCATGGTCAACAAACAGGTAGGAACTGAATTTATACATTTCACATCCAGAATGAACAAAGCTGTGGTTGTGTTCATGAAAAGAGTGAATTTGGTGGGTAAGCTGATTGCTAGTGGAGTATTTGTAAGGAATATGTTGGTGCCGATTTCTCATATTTCGACTCCTTCGAAAAGGGTGGTAGTTGAGAATCTACCTCCGTTTATTACGGATCATCAAATCCAGAAAGAGCTGAATCGGTTTGGTAAGTTTGCTAGCGGGTTTCGTGTACTGTCGGCAGGTTTTCAGGCAGATGCCGTTAAGCATATTGTTTCTGAATAACAATGTGCAACCGTTAAATATGCATTTTAAAGTGAGGCATGGGGAGGGGCTCTATGCAGGGTTTTCCAGCAAAGATGGTGTACGGTGCTTGAGTGTGGCAATTTGGGGCATAAGAGCTTTGCGTGCCCACACATCAAGGCTGTACATAAGGTAGCTGAGGGTACAAGCGCCAGTGGGGGAAATCAAGGTCAATGTGCAGGGGGGCATGAGACACAGGCAGCAGAGGCTGGGTTTAGTCATGCTATGGATGGTGGTGTAGCTGAGGTTGGGTCTAGTCATGCTATGGATGGTGGCAGGGATGTCGCTTGGTCTATAAGTTATGTGGCGATGATATCTAATTAACATTGTACTTAATGTAGTTTTGCTATCTGTGCCAGGCTATAAATGAGACAGATGACATAACATCATGCACATATCTTTTAATACTCAATTGCTTTCATTCAGTAGACCATTGCAAAACAATTATCAGTAGGTTATGTGTGCAAAAGGTGACAATGATCACAATGTCATTGTATTTTCCGCAATTTCTCAACTGTAGGCTAGCTAATGACTAACGTTAGATGGATATACAGAAATTCTTCAAGAGAGGCAGTGCCAGCAGCTCTGCCGAAGGCCAATCCGGTGAGAAATTAAGATTTTACCAGTTCAAACAAAAATAAAAACTTAAACTGATTAATCACCTATTAAGCCTTGAGTTATTGTAAATATGAGTTTAATAGCAATACATGTCAAAACACAGCAGACAAGAGTGAGGGAAAAAAGCTGGAGGCTGACAGGGCTGAGGGAGAATGTCTGATGAAGGTTAGTGATATAAAAATCAAGTAGATGTTTAAGCTTTCAGTTAAATTTCTACAGCATATGACAGCATATGTCTTACTTTTGTGAGGCATAAATAAATTATGCTCATGATGTCTTAAAGGGTCATGCAGAAAGAGAGGCTTCTATGTAAGGCAGAGATGAACATGCGAGCTGTACAAGTGAGAGAGAGCAAGCATCCCCAGAGAAAGAGGAACAGCGAACAGATCCAGAGAGAGAAGGACAACAAACCAATACAGAGAGAGAGGGACAACAAACAGATCCAGAGAGAGAAGGACAACAAACAGATCCAGAGAGAGAGGGACAACAAACCAATCCAGAGAGAGAAGGACAACAAACCAATCCAGAGAGAGAGGGACAACAAACAGATCCAGACAGGGAGGGACAACAAACAGATCTAGAGAGGGAGGGAGAACAAACAGATCCGGACAGGGAGGGACAACAACCAGATCTAGAGAGAGAGGGACAACAAACAGATCTAGAGAGATAGGGACAACAAACAGATCTAGAGAGAGAGGGACAACAAACAGATCCAGAGAGAGAGGGACAACAAATAGATCCAGAGAGAGAGGGACTAAAAACAGATCCAGAGAGGGATGGACAACAAACAGATCCAGAGAGGGAGGGACAATAAACAGATCCAGAGAGGGAGGGACAACAAACAGATCTAGAGAGGGAGAGAGAACAAACCGATCCAGAGAGGGAGGGAGAACAAACAGATCCAGACAGGGAGGGAGAACAAACTGATCCAGAGAGGGAGGGAGAACAAACAGATCCAGACAGGGAGGGAGAACAAACAGATCCAGAGAGGGAGGGAAAACAAACAGATCCAGACAGGGAGGGACGACAAACAGATCTAGAGAGGGAGGGACAACAAACAGATCCAGACAGGGAGGGACAACAAACAGATCTAGAGAGGGAGGGAGAACAAACCGATCCAGAGAGGGAGGGACAACAAACAGATCCAGACAGGGAGGAACAATAAACAGATCCAGACCGGGAGGGACAACAAACAGATCTAGAGAGAGAGGGACAACAAACAGTTCTAGAGAGAGAGGGACAACAAACAGATCCAGAGAGAGAGGGACAACAAACAGATCCAGAGAGGGAGGGACAAAAAACATATCTAGAGAGAGAGGGACAACAAGCAGATCCAGAGAGGGAGGGACAACAAACAGATCCAGAGAGGGAGGGACAACAAACAGATCCAGAGAGAGAGGGACAACAAACAGATCCAGAGAGGGAGGGACAACAATCAGATCCAGAGAGGGAGGGACAACAAACAGATCCAGAGAAGGAGGGACAACAAACAGATCCATAGAGGGAGGGACAACAAACAGATCCAGAGAGGGAGGGACAACAAACAGATCTAGAGAGGGAGGGACAACAATCCGATCCAGAGAGGGAGGGACAACAAACAGATCCAGACAGGGAGGGACAACAAACAGATCCAGAGAAAGAAAGTAATTAAGCCACTGCAGCAACACCATCTAGAAATGAGAGCGATTTGGGTGACAAAGACACTGGGCCCAGACAAGTGAAGCTGAATAGCTACCCACAGAAATACAATTGGGTACAGTACTCTGTCCACAAAAACGCGGATTTCTGCTTTCCTATTTGACTTTTTGGCAAAAATTGGAAAAAACTGTTTATCTTCGGTAAACATGAAATGGCACAAACAGACAGAGACAGTGTTGTGGCATGGCAAAGCTACCAGGAAGCTAACAGTCATGGGAACATTGCTCAAATTGTAACTTCTGCCCATGATAGTGATATTGCAGAGAGAAGGGAGTATCCAAGGAGAATTGTTGAGGTCAACGTTAGGAAGATAGGGACTCTTTCCATGCCAATGATGAATCTATTGAAAGCACAAATAGAGGGAACTTTCTTGAATGTATGGAGCTTTTGAAGGAGTTTGACCCTTGTCTGTAAAGGTACAATACTTCATCAAATGCGACGTTTCTCTCTCCATAATCTCAGAATGACATGATCGAATGCTGTGCTCAAGAGATTATGGACACCATGGTCTCTGAGATGTCAAAGTCTAGAATGTATGCCATTATGGCAGATGAGGCCAGGCAGTCTGAACAGTTGGCTCTGTGTGTTAGGTATGTGACAGAGGGGACCGTTAAAACCTGTTAAGGATATGGCAGACATACGCCCCCTTTGGAGAGATTGGGTACCCCTAGTAAACTGGAAAAAAAATCTGTCAAAAATTGCTAATATATGCAAATAAAAATTATTATTGGATAGAAAACACTCTAAAGATTCTAAAACCGTTGGAATTATGTCTGTAAGTATAGCAGAACTCACAGGGCAGGCATTCTTCCAAACTAGTTTTTGTGGCCATGAAAGTTGGAGCAACTTTGACGTCATGGCCCCCACCCTTCCCAACCAGCTATGATTCTGGGGACACTTTCTATCTCTTCCGCTAGATGTCCTCTTTCATTAGAGCTTCAAATCGTTCAAATCCCGCAAGAATTGACCCTATGGGAGTGAAATTAGTGCGTGCCACGAGAGAATAGGCTGTGCGTATGGGCGCGAATTGGTCCCAGCCATTCCTTTGTTTCCAGCACTCAAGAGAAGGGCAGACGATGGCCGATTGAATTGAAGTTTGTTTTGCACGTCTAAAACATCATAAAGCTTGCTTCTGCACTTAGTTTGACCTGTTTAGTCGACATATAATGTGTAATTTTGAAGTTTTGATGCGCAACTTATCCGGACCAGAGGACGTTTTGGGTGCATTTCAGCTGATGTTATTAGCAGTAGCTAATACAAAGACGCAAGACTTGAAACCAAACGATGTATTGGGTAAGTATGAAGCCTTCCAGAACATTCTGAACGAAGACCATCGAAGGTAAGGGAATATTTATGCTTAAATCTGTGTTTCTGTTGACTCCAACATTACGTGGAAATGTAGCTTGGAACTGAGCGCTGTCTCAGCATATGGAATAGTGTGCGATTTCTGTAACGTTAAAAATAAATCTAACACAGCGGTTGCATAAAGAAGCAGTGTATCTTTCTAACTATATGTAGAACATGTATATTTAGTCAAAGTTTATGATGTCTATTTACGTTATCTTGCCGCGCTACATAGATTTCCTGCGGGCATTTTTGAGTAATTTCTGAAGGTGAACTCACTGTAAATGGACATTTATGGATATAAATGGCATATTATTGAAAAAAAAAAATATGTACTGTGTAATATGTCATATTACTGTCATCTGATGAAGATTTTCAAAAGGTTAGTGAGCGATTTATTTTTTAATCCTGCGTTTGTTGATTGCATGTTTTGGCTATTGAAATGAGCTGTGTCTGGTGGTGGTTTTACATATATATGTGCTATGTTTTCGCCGTAAAACATTTTAGAAATCTGACTTGCTGGCTAGATGAACAAGATGTTTATCTTTCATTTGAGCTATTGGACTTGTTAATGTGTGGAGGTTAAATATTTTTAAGAATATTTTTGCGTTCCATGCGCCACCGTTTCAGCTGAACGTGGGAGGGTTGATCCCCAATTGGGAACCAGTATCGTAGACAGGTTTAAGGAGCGTTTACTAGCACTAGCAGAAATCAAGTCACTTGAAGCCCAATCGATAGCAAATGAGTTGCAACAGCAGCTCCAAATGAGAGGGGTATCAGGCCTAAAGTACGTTGCACAGACCTATGATGGTGCAGCTGTCATGAGTGGGTCCAAAGGAGGTGTGCAAGCACATTTCAGAGTGCTGCATCCGGAGGCAATTTATGTACATTGCTATGCTCATGAGCTTAATTTGGTGTTGTGTCATACTTGCAGGGCTATTCCGGAAGCTGCTGAGTTTTTCAGTTTCTTGGGGAACGTGTATTCGTTTTTCAGTACATCCCTAGTTAACCACCACAAGTTCAAAGAATCTCAGTCCAAACTTGGAATAGCATCAGCTGAACTTGTACAGCTCTCAAACACTTCCTGGGCATGCCAGCTGCGTTCCATAAATGCCGTCCTGGACACTTTAACTGCTATTTTTGATTATCTCTCTGCCATTGGATCCCCCATTGTCTGAGAGCAAAGCTTCATAATTTCTCCACCATGTATTTGCTGCTCATGTTTCAGTCCCTTCTTTCTAAAACTGAGGAACTACATAAGTTCCTCCAGAAAGAGACGGCAGACCTGGCAGAAGCTTGTTTCAGCAAACAAGCTGTATGTGACACACTCATAGGCAATCGCACAGATGAATTTGCCACAGAACTTTATGACAGAACCAAAGCACTCGGTGGAATTCACAGTATTCCAGAGGCAGATGTAGTAAGAAAGCACAAACAAGGCATAGCAGTGCCTGGGATGGGCAGGATATGCAGGCACTAGAGACTAAGGTGAACTGGGTCAAGAGCAAAGCTCTGTTATGTGGGGCATGGAGGCATAGGGGGCATGGAATCCTTCTGATTCCAGGGGGTTTGCAGTGGGGGTGGGAAGGGTTTAACATTTTGTGGATGTACCTGGGCTTGGAGAGGTGTATCAGGAAGAACTGGGAGGAGCTGTCACAGGCAGTGGTCAAGGCTGCCCAGGTGGAGGTGGCTCCAGTCCCAAGTGTCATAGAAAGGGGAGGATGCTGATAATCAACAACATGGGGGCTTCCTCCCTGTGGTATAAACTGGCTGCGTTCCGGACTAAAGGCGGTGCACAGACTGCTGTACCATACTGATGTCAGCTGGAGGGAACTAACATGCGGGCTGCTGAGGAGAGCTGGCGGATTAGGGTTGGACCGGCAGCTGTTCCTCATTGAGTACAGCAGGTCTCTCTGATTTTTTACTATGCGGTGCTGAGGGCCTGGCAGCTGCTAAGGCCCACATGTGGAGCCTGGGATGTGGGTGTGGGAGGAGCCAGTTCTTCCACAATCCAGCCATCCTTTTGAGATCGGTTCAGTCGGCCACCCTGCATAAGTGACTGATGGCAGTGGGTTTAATGAGGCTGGATGACCTGCGGCTGCTGGGGGAGAAGGGGTGGAAAACCCTGGAAGTCCTGGCACAACAAACAGGACTAACAACTTTGGAAGTATGCTTGGGGTCATTGTCCATTTGGAAGACCCGTTTGCAACCAAGCTGTAACTTTTTAACTGATGTCTTGAGATGTTGCTTCAGTATATCCATATCATTTTCCTGTCTCATGATGCCATCTATTTTGTGAATTGAACCAGCCCCTCCTGCAACAAAGCACCCCCACAACATGATGCTGCCTCCCCTGTGCTTCACGGTTGGGATGGTGTTCTTCGGATTGCAAGCCTCCCCCTTTTTCTCCAAACATAACGATGGTCATTATGGCCAAACAGTTCTATTTTTGTTTCAATAGAGGACATTTCTCCAAAAAGCACGATCATTGTCCCCAAATGCAGTTGCAAACCGTAGTATGGCCTTTTTATGGCGGTTTTGGAGCAATGGCTTCTTCCTTGCTGAGCGGCCTTTCAGGTTATGTCGATATAGGACTCGTTTTACTGTGGATATAAAAACTTTTGTACCTGTTTCCTCCAGCATCTTCACAATATCCTTTGCTGTTGTTCTGGGATTGATTTGCACTTTTCGCACCAAAGTACATTAATCTCTAGGAGACAGAACGTGTCTCCTTCCTGAGCGGTATGACTGCTGCGTGGTCCCATGGTGTTTATACTTGCGTAATATTGTTTGTACAGATGAACGTGGTACCTTCAGGTGTTTGAAAATTGCTCCCAAGTATGAACCAGACTTGTGGATGTCCACAATTTATTTTCTGAAATCTTGGCAGATTTCTTTTGATTTTCCCATGATGTGAATCAAAGAGACACTGAGTTTGAAGGTAGGCCTTGAAATACTTCCACAGGTACACCTCCAATTGACTCAAATGATGTAAATTAGTCTATCAGGCACAGTCAACTTAGTGTATGTAAACTTCTGACCCACTGGAATTGTGATACAGTGAATTATAAGTGAAATAATCTGTCTGTAAACAATTGTTGGAAAAATGACTTGTGTCCTGCACAAAGTAGATGTCCTAACCGACTTGCCAAAACTATTGTTTGTTAACAAGAAATGTGTGGAGTGGTTGAAAAACTAGTTTTAATGACTCCAACCTAAATGTTTGTAAACTTCAGACTTCAACTGTACTGATTAAGTTCCAGGATGGGGCTGGGGCGGGTGTAATAGTGGGGTTTGTGCCTGTTGCTCTGCTCACGGCCTTGTCATATGCCCTGCTTTCATGTTGAGGTCCTTGCTACATGAGTGGTGGGCATGGGGTGTGCGGAAGGGGCATAGGTCTGATATGGGGGGGGGGCATATATAGGGTGTGGCTAGGGTTTGCTTGGGGTGGTCTTAGCTGGTTGGGTTGTGACTGGTGATGCTGTGGTCTGGATGTACGTCCTCTTGGCATGGGTTCTCTAAGTGCAGGTCCTTCGGGAGGGGGTCTCGCTGGTCTGTGCAGGGTGTCTGTTGATCTGTTGCTCCTGTGTGAGGTGCTGGGGCTACGGATGAGGGTGACGTCCTTCAGGGTCCTGGCAAAAGTTGGGATTGCTGCCTTGTAGAGGTGGACCTGGTCGTGAAGGCTGTTCAAGTCCAGGGTGGAGTGGTGGGCCAGGTATACATTAGGTTTCTCGCAAAATGCTTGCATTCACCCACTGTATGGTTAAAAATTATTTTGTGGTAGCAGGGTGGAGATAACCACTTGTGCGTTGGGGAAATTTTTTATTTTACCTCCTTTTTCTCCCCAATTTCATGGTATCCAATTGTTAGTAGTTACTATCTTGGCTCAGGAGAGACTAAGGTCGAGAGCCATGCATCCTCCGAAACACAACCCAACCGCACTGCTTCTTAACACAGAGCGCATCCGACCCGGAAGCCAGCCCAACCAATGTGTCGGAGGAAACACTGTGCACCTAGCGACCTGGTCAGCGTGCACTGCGCCCGGCCCGCCACAGGAGTCGCTAGTACACGATGAGACAAGGATATCCTTACCGGCCAAACCCTCCCTAACCTGGACGACGCTAGGCCAATTGTGCATTGCCCCATGGACCTCCCAGTCGTAGCTGGGTGTGACAGAGCCTGGGCTCGAAACCAGAGTCTCTGGTGGCACAGCTCAGTGCCTTAGACCACTGTGCCACCTGGGAGGCCCTTGAAGAAGCTTTTTCAATCACTCCCTTGAGTGCTGTTGCCAACCTTTCCTTTGTGCCCATGTGAATTATGATGTGGCTGGGGGAACTTAGTCTGTTCCCTGACAACATCTCCAGGGCATGCCTAGTGTTTGGGCACCAGAGTTTAGCCACTTTGTGTTTCAGAAAAAGTTTATCCTCTCGAATGTATTTGCCATTTGACTCAATGAGGAGCACAATATCTGGCTTTTGTGTGTCCTCAGTGGATGTGGGGGGGGGGGGGGGTTGTCAGGAGGGCTGTTCAGAGGTGGTGTGGTCTGTTGGGTTGTCTGTCCCGGGTCTGGGTCTGAGGTGGGCTGTTCTGCCGGCTTGTCTGGGGGAGTGTCCTGCTCTCTGTCACACCTCAGCTTTCGACCTCGTCCTTTAGTGCCATTTGTGCCTCTTTAAGTTCTCCATCTTCTGCCCTCCATGTCTTGTTGTGGGGGCGTTGTTGTGTTGGTCTGTTTTATGGGTTTGTTCTGTCTAGATTTGTGTGGACTAGCTCTCTGAACTCCAACATGTCTCTCTCTATCTCTGTATCCCTCTCAATGATGGAGGAGTAGAGGTTGACAGAGGTTGTTTCAATTTCCTCATATTCTGAGTTTCCACCCTGGGGCCAATAAACTCTCTATTGAAATAGGGATAGTGTGCTCTTATAGCACTGTGCATGCCAGGGGATGGTCTGTGTGGAACATAAGTTGCCTGGTCTGTTCTGTCCTAGCAGCTTGGTAGCTTAGTATACTTATTTACTTAGCTTTATATAACAAAATTACCTAGAGATTGTCTTTTTCTTTTTGGCTTCCGAAGTAGCTTCAGACTGAATATTAGTCACTCAGTTTTGTGTTGGATATTATTTCCAGGTTCCGCCGTGCTTCTTCTGCAGGTTTTGGTTTGTTAGAAGTTTTTTCTTGATAGTCCTTGGTAGTAATAGTCCATTTAGGCAATTTTGGCCAAGATCAAGGTTCTAGGTATGGAATTTTGATTTGGATTGAACGTTTTAATGTTGAGGATGGCATCCTGTATAAGTCCTTGTGAAACATTTTAAGTTTATCTACATTTGTCCAACTCTAATTCTCTATTTTTTGCAGAATAACTCAGGAGCCCAAGAACTCTCTCTCTCTCTGTCTCTCTCTGTCTCTGTGTGTGTGTGAATCCTATATATGAGAGGAATGTGATATATTTTTTTGTTATTGCAGTAATTGATTGAATATGATGAGCACCATTATCCCATTGTAACACATTGACAGTGACCTGCAGTGAAAAATACTTCCTGGCGTGTTTTGTTATTCAGCAAGCTCAGGTGTGGTTACCCTGTAGCTACACTATGTATACAAAATGTGTGGACACCCTTTCAAATTAGTAGATACGGCTATTTCAGCCACACTCGTTGCTGACAGGTGTATAAAATTGAGTACACAGCCATGCACTCTCCATAGAAGACATTGGAAGTAGAATGGCCTTACTGAAGAGCTCAGTGACTTTCAACGTGGCAACGTCATAGGATGCCACCTTTCCTAAAAGCCAGTTCGTCAAATTTCTGCCCTGCTGGAGCTGCCCCGATCAACTGTAAGCACTACTATTGTGAAGTGGAAACGTCTAGGAGCACAAACGGATCAGCTGCGAAGTTGCAGGCCACACAAGCTCACAGAACTGGACCGGCTAGAACTGAAGCGCGGAACCGAGTAAAAATCGTCTATCCTCGGCAGCCGCACACACGCCTAAGATCACCATGTGCAATGCCAAGCGTTGGCTGGAATGGTTTAAAGCTCGCCACCATTTGGACTTTGGAGCAGTGGAAACGTGTTCTCTGGAGTGATGAATCACGCTTTACCATCTAGCATCAGACCGGACAAATCTGGGTTTTGGCGAATGCTAGGAGAAAGCTGCATGCCCGAACGCATAATGCCAACTGTAAAGTTTGGTGGAGGAGGAATAATGGTCTGTGGCTGTTTTTCATTGTTCGGGCTAGATCCCTCAGTCCCAGGGAAGGGAAATCTTAATTCTTCAGCATACAATGTCGTTCTAGATGATTCTGTGCTTCCAACTTTATAGCAATAGTTTCAGCATGACAATGCCCCCATGCACAAAGCTAGATCCATACAGAAATAGTTTGTCGAAATAGGTGTGGAATGACTTGACTGGCCTGCACATAGCCCTGTCCTCAACCCCATTGAACACCTTTGGGATTAATTGGAATGCTGACTGCGAGCCAGGCCTAATCACCCAAAATCAGTGCCCGACCTCACTAATGCTCTTGTGGCTGAATGGAAGCAAGTTCCCGCAGCAATGTTCCAACATCTAGTGGAACGTCTTCCCAGAAGAGTGGATCACTCTTCATCTAACTTGCTTATAAACAGACAGGAGTGAATGAGCAGGCAGCAGTGAAACTCTGAGAACAGGGTAAAGTACAGGATGATCCATCCAAAGGAAAGAATATAAATACTCCATGCATTGATGTATGATTTACATGTTGCAGAGCTACAGACTGCCATAGGGCTTTCCAATTTGCCAAAAATCTGAAAAGCCATTGAAAATCTATATTTACAGTTCCAACAACAAGGACATATTTCACAACATTCAAAAGATATATTGTCTGCAACACGGGACATCAACAAGGCCAGTCTGCTATGTTGAAATTGACTGTCTCTAGTTACATCAACAGTGGCACACCTCTAGAATCAGTTAGCGGGCGATTTGGTCCTTTAAGAGCCCCTGTAGCTACCAATTCCTCACACCTCTCTCAGTAATGACCCTCCAAATTGAAATACTCTTATGGCTGCTGTTGCTGTGAGGCAGATTTCAGTTTGACATATTCCTAGCTCATCCTGTTGGAATGGGGGCCTTTCTGAGGAGGTTCTGAATTCTTTCTCCGTGAACCATCGTTCGTTCCCCTATCTGTCTGCTGACATGACATGGAGTTGAACTCTTTCATCTGCCAGTCATGTTAGCGGACTAGAACATCAGGGTGAAAGGTCTACAGAAACAAAAGAAGATCAAGTTATTGTTTTAAGGTCAGAGGCATTACTGTAAAATCCATATGCAATAGAAGTGTTTGTCCTTTGTAGAATATAAAAGATACAGGACAAGATAAAAAGCTCTCATATTGTATGTTTAATGATTTGGAGGTATGTCTTTTTTGGAGGTATGCATCTATTTGGTTTGGTCACTGTTACAGGTCCGTACTGTGCATTTTACAATTCACATTTTATGTCATGCACATGTATATTACATGTCAGACAGGGACAGATTTCTCATTTACCAGTTTGTTTCATCCTACACAAATTGTTCAGAAGTCTGACACATCTTGAAATGTACGTATTAGTCGTCTTGTATTTTCTTTTTCGCTAGATGTCAACTTTGAAGATGATAGTGACGACGACATTTGAAATGAAGAGGCTGACTGCAGCAAGGAATACGTGAGAGATTTGTGATTGTAGCACACATGCATTCAGTAGTCATGCACGCACACACGATACACACACACACACACACACAAGCACACATTCACTCACTCAAGCACTCACTGGAATGGGCACAGACATAATCTGACACATGCAATTTTCCTCTGTAATTTCTCCTAAATTAGTAAAATGGGAGCCTATTTGACTGATCCATTACTTGCGAAAAGGCTTGACCGAGGAAGTGTGTGCTGTGAGTTTGATGTGCAGCGATTTCTGACTTCACATTACTTCAATAACAGGGCCTCTGATGCAGGCATAAATCAATGCCACCACCTCGCTGCCTCATTCACACACACACATGGAAGAAGTCGTTCCGGAGCCCCCATTATCCTCCTCTTCCTAATATACTTATTTTATTCTATGTGCCTGACTGATGTGACCAGGACTAGACACCGCGTGGCTGTCTGTGAATAACAGCATTTGGCATGCTGTAACCCCTACTTCTTGTGGGTAGAGAGAAAGGAGGAAGGAAGAGCCATGGTATCAGATCCATACTGACACACCCAAGCAGGCACATCTAACACTCCGGCTGCTCAACCTACAAGTACACTACCATTCAAAAGTTTGGGGTCACTTAGAAATGTCCTTGTTTTCCATGAAAACATACATGAAATGAGTTACAAAATGAATAGGAAATATAGTCATGATGTTGACACAGTTATAAATAATGATTTTTAATTGAAATAATCATTGTGTCCTTCAAACTTTGCTTTTGTCAAAGACTCATTCATTTGCAGCAATTATAGCCTTGCAGACCTTTGGCATTCTAGTTGTCAATTTTTTAAGGTAATCTGAAGAAATTTCACCACATGCTTCCTGAAGCAAGTTGGATTGGCTTGATGGGCACATCGTGTGTACCATACGGTCAAGCTGCTCCTACAACAGCTCAATAGGGTTGAAATCCGGTGACTGTGCTGGCCACTCCATTATAGACAGAATACCAGCTGACTGTTTCTTCTCTAAATAGTTATTGCACAGTTTGGAGTTTGTGGAAATGTTAATTGAATGTAGGAGAATATACCTCAGTAGATCCGTTGGTAGAAAAGAGTAAGAAAGAGCATACGTTTTCTGATTTATATTGTTGTAGCATCATCTTTCTCATGTACTAGAATAGCCACACAGTCAGATAGGATGCTGGAGATCATTTTGATGGAATACACAAGATGGCAACTGTAGGTGTGCAAAGTTTCAGACTGATAACTACAGGAATGGGTGAGCTACATGACATTTAGCATGAAGTCACCCAGGTAACCCAAGTTTCCCAAATGTACCCAAGTGGCCGAATTGGTGAAATAACCTATAACTATATACACAACAGTGCAAATAACTATATACAACATATCAAAAAGCAATTCTAACACAGGCAAAAAAATATGAAAATGTTGTAAAAAATTAGTAAAAAAATATTTAAAAAAAACAGTGGACTCTTTGGAAGTCCCCTACACAACATTTTGCTGCCTGTGCCATGTCCCATAGCAGTCTCTTTCTGATGTAAAGCAGAGGCAAACTGAACAAGGGGTGCAGGTGATGGGCGACTTCATGCGACACAGAACACAACGACGCCTCCATGCTGTGCACTTTTGGCCCTGAGGCACAGTCATGCCTGCAGTAATGAACTGTGGCATATGAACACCACTGGAGGCAGGAGTAGAGGGGGCAGAGGTAGAGCGGGCAGCTTGACACCGGGGGCTCCCAGTCGGAGTCACTATCACTGTGAAAGAAAACATAAAAAAAAACATTTGTATTGTATCCGCCTTTTATCATCACATAAAATAAACACATGTATTGTATAGAGCAGAGGGAACAGTCACTAAGGTGAAGTGCTGTTCCATTCAACTCCTGCTTCAATATATCCAAATAACTTTACTTCCTCATGAAGCCATCTATTTTGTGAAGTGCACCAGTCCCTCCTGCAGCAAAGCACCCTCACAACATGATGCTGCCACCCCCGTGCTTCACGGTTGGGATGGTGTTCTTCGCCTTGCAAGCCTCCCATTTTTTCCTCCAAACATAACGATGGTCATTATGGCCAAACAAGTTATATTTTTTGTTTCATAAGACCAGAGGCCATTTCTCCAAAAAGTACCATCTTTGTCCCCATGTGCAGTTGCAAACCGTAGTCTGTTTTTTTTATGGCAATTTTGGAGCAGTGACTTCTTCCTTGCTAAACGGCCTTTCAGGTTATGTCGATATAGGACTCGTTTTACTGTGGCTATAGATACTTTTGTACCTGTTTCCTCCAGCATCTTCACAAGGTACTTTGCTGTTGTTCTGGGATTGATTTGTAATTTTCGCACCAAAGTACGTTCATCTCTAGGAGACAGAACACATCTCCTTCCTGAGCGGTATGACGTCTGCGTGGTCCCATGGTGTTTATACTTGCATACTATTGTTTGTACAGATGAACGTGGTATCTTCAGGCGTTTGGAAATTGCTCCCAAGGATGAACCAGACTTGTGGAGGTCTAAAACAAAATTTCTGACATCTTGGCTGATTTTTTTTATTTTCCCATGATGTCAAGCAAAGAGGCACTGAATTTGAAGGTAGGCCTTGAAATAATATCACGTTCGTCGTAAGAATTATCAGACCAAGGGGCAGCGTGATATGGTTTCCACATGTTTATTAACTGAAACGCAAAAAAAACAAAACAAAGATTGACCGAAACGTGACGACAATGAAGTGCTCACAGGCCACTACACATAAACAAGATTCCACAAAACACAGTGGGGAAATGGCAGCCTAAATATGATCCCCAATCAGAGACCACGATAAACAGCTGCCTCTGATTGGGAACCATATCAGGCCAACATAGAAATCAGCAACCTAGATTACCCACCCTAGTCACACCCCATCCTAACCAAAATAGAGGATAAAAAGGCTCTCTATGGTCAGGGCGTGACAAATAAATCCACAGGTACACCTCCAATTGACTCAAATTATGTAAATTATCCTATCGGAAGCTTCTAAAGCCATGACATATTTTTCTGGAATGTTCCAAGCTGTTTAAAGGCACAGTCAACTTAGTGTATGTACATTTCTGACCCACCGGAATTGTGATACAGTGAATTCTAAGTGAAATAGTCTGCCTGAAAATTACTTGTGTCCTGCACAAAGTAGATGTCCTAACCGACTTGCCAAAACTATGGTTTGTTAACAAGACATTTGTGGAGTGGTTGAAAAACGAGTTTGTATGTAAACTAAATGTATGTAAATTTATGACTTCAACTGTAACTAGGAATAAAATGACACATAATAAACAATAGCAGCAGCATATGTGATGAGTCAGAGGTTAGTGCAAAAAGGGTCAATGCAGATAATCCTGACAGCTATTTGGTTAACTGTTTAACTAACTAAGCAGTTCAGGGTCCTGTTGGTTCTGAAGTTGGTGCATCAGTACCGCTTTTTGTTCGTTAGCAGAAAGAACAGTATATGACTTAAGTGGCTGGAGTCTTTGACCATTTTTATGGCCTTCTTCTGACACCGACTGGTATAGAGGTCCTGGATGGCAGGGAGTTCCATGCCAGTGATGTGCTGTGTTGTATGCACTACCCTCTGTAGTGCCTTGCGGTCGGATGCCAAGCAGTTGCCATACCAAGTGTTGATGCAGCCAGTCAAGGTGCTCTCAATGGTGCAGCTGTGGAACTTTTTTAGGATCTGAGGGGCCATGCCAAATCTTTTCAGGCTCATGGGGGGGAGGTTGCTTTGTCGTGCCCTCTTCAAGACAGTGTTGGTGTGTGTGGACCATCCACTACCTTCCCTCTTCAGAGGACAAATATATATATATATACATATATTTTTTTAAGCTTTTCATTTTGCATATACATTTTACATTCACATTTTACATATATGGTACTTTTATATAAAGCAGTCACATAACAATACATTACACATAATAATACATGACCAAACATAAGCTTTTTAATCCCAACCCTCGGCCACTCTCAGCCCATCCCACCTATCACCATAGACCACCCTCGTTTGGTTTCAATGTGCCATATATCTTTCAATTGTGCTGTGATGTTTTACATAATTTTTTAACATTTCTAATCGTATAGTATCCACCGATTGTGAGCTAAAGATAAAAACCTTTCCTAAGAGTATTATTAAGTTATATTTTGACTGACTATGGATTTCCAAATCGCCCAACACTGTTATTTGTAAGGTTACTTTTAAGTGCATGTTGTGATTTTTGTTGTTGTTGCCCTTCCTGAACCTGTGGCCAGAAACAAGCTACATGGGAGCAATATTGAATAAATTATCTATTGATTCTGTCTCTTCACAGCAAAATCTACAGAGCTGAGATTGTTATGTGCCCCATATACTGTATATAGCATTCTGTTGGTGGCAAGAATTGTGTATAATAATTTAAATTGAAAACACTAAGTGTTGAATCAACTGTTGTTTTTTGTACCAGTTCATAAACCATGTGCCATGGAATCGATACATCGAAAATCTCTTCCCATTTATTTTGCAACCTGTATGGCGCAGCTGTCAACATTTTAGTCCTCAAATAGTATATTTTTTCTATTTATGCCAATTCCTTTTAGCCAATTTGTATCAAACAAACAAGTTCCCTTCCTTCTCCCTTTTCCACTTGCCTCCTACATTTTGGTGGTAATACTGCAATCAGTTGGTCGTAAATTTGGATTGAGCAGATATTCCCATATATTTTTGATGGCTGCAAATGTGACAACTCCTCCGTTTCTATTCATAACATCATTAATAAATGTGAAACCACCAAAAACATTTCCATCGCCCTCACCTCGATTTGTTCTATATATAGCTATTAAAACATATCACCCCTTTCGAGTTTCTTTGCCCATGACAAAAATATATTTCTCCCTCCGTCCTTTTCCAACCAACCTCAAGACTTTCTTAACAGTAAAGATTAAACACCAGCTGTTGTTAACAAAGAGACACACAACTCCCCTTGAGTTTCCCCGACACTGCCATTCTGTCCTGCCGATGTTTAGAAAAATCTGCTAGATATATATTGTCCATGTCCTTGTTCAGCCTTGACGCCAAGAAACATAGGATATTACAGTTCTTCAGGTCCCATTGATATGATAATCTCTAACAGAGTTTGTCCAGTGATTGTACCTTCGCCGATAGAATGGAAGTTATAGGCGGTTTATGTATTCGCCGACGTAGTCTCGTCAGGTTGCTCACACATCGGCCTCTCTTACAACGCCTTTTTCATTTTCGGGCCTGGTCCGGGGTGAGCGGAATGTCCTGCGCCTCTTACTTGTTCATCCAAATCGAGGTTCGTCATTGCTGTTCTGATATCCAGAAGCTCTTTTCGGTCATAGGAAACGATGGCGGAAAAAGTTCAGATCAGACACACAAAATAGCAGAATTGGTCAGGAGCCCATAAAATGGCTGCTATCCATTGCAGTGTCATTCTTGTGTCATGGCATGATGGAAGGCCTTGTATCAGTGTGGTACTAACCATTACAAGCACCACATCACTTAATTTGCATAAACACCATTGGTACAAGGAATTTAAGGAGAATTTTAGAAAGGAAGATGTAAAATATATGCTTGGTCCTCCTGCTATCCACACTGTCTTGATTATTTTCTCTCTTTGTATCATCTGCTGTTGCTCCTCTCTGTCACAGATGGCACAGCAGAGATAGCATTCATGCTGTCAATTGTCTTGGATTCATTTAATGTTTTGTGAGTGCCATCTTCAAAAAGTAGTTCATGGAAGCAGGTTTCTGGAAGTGATTGCCAGAATTGTTTTTGAGAAGAGACAGACTTGCCGGAGATATTAAGAATTATGGCAACATTTTCCCTGTCTTCTTCGATGGTCATCTCACTGTAGTGGTGTAACCATCTGACACCTTTCATTGACACTAGCACAGCGTTCAACACCGTGGGAATGTTTGAGGGGGGTTGTTACTGTACTGAACAGATTTTCCTGGTTGAATAGTTTAGATCCTTTTACACTCTATTTCTACGACTATATTTATTATGCTACAGTGTAGTCAATGTAGTTACTCATTTTGAGGGGCCATACAAACAGAGGGAGAAGTTTTGGCTAATCAAACAAATTGCTTACTGCAGCTTTCTGAAGAGTGACTAATATAGGCTTTATATATGCACAGAAAGATGGGATTTAGATAGGTCTTGAAATGTTTTTCCACATAATCTGATTCTGGCCTTATTTATATGATAGACTGTGCATGTAATGCAATTGTATTCTATACATATTGTTGTCTTATTGATGACAATGCTTTTATCATTTGTTTCTGAACCTGAAATTATTGGCATTTGTGAGAATCAACAAATGCTTTAGTATCTTTGACGTAAAATCCGTAGTTGATACACTACATGACCAAAATTAAGTGGACACACTTTAAATTAGTGGATTCGACTATTTTAGCCACACCTGTTGCTGACCGGTGTATACAATCGATCACACAACCATGCAATCTCCATAGACAAACATTGGCAGAGCTCAGAGCACAGTGACTTTCAATGTGGCCAGCTGCAACACAGCCTGGGATCGAACCCGGATCTGTAGTGAAGCACCACACGTGAGGCCCCAGTTTGTCAAATTTCTGCCCTGCTAGAGCTGCCCCGGTCAACTTTAAATGCTGTTATTGTGAATTCGAAACGTCTAGGAGTAACAATGACTCAGCCGTGAAGGGGTAGGCCACACAAGCTCACAGAGTGGGACTGCCGAGTGTTGAAGTGTGTAGGGCGTAAAAATCGTCTGTCCTCGGAAGCAACACTCATTAGCTAGTTCCAAACTCCCCATGGAAGCAACGTCAGCACAAGAACTGTTCGTCGGGAGCTTCATGAAATGGGTTTCAACGGCCGAGTAGCCGCACAAAAGCCTAAGATCACAATGCGCAATGCCAAGCGTCGGCTGGAGTGGTGTAAAGCTTGCCGCCTTTGGACTCTGGAGCAGTGGAAGCGTGTTCTCTGGAGTAATGAATCACGCTTTACCATTTGGCAGTCCGATGGACGAAGCTGGGATTGGCGAATACCAGAAGAACGCTACTTGCCCAAATGCATTTTGCCAACTGTGAAGTTTGATGGAGGAGGAATACTGTTTTTCATGGTTCGAGCTAGGCCTCTTAGTTCCCGTGAAGGGAAATCTTAACTCTACAGCATACAATGGCATTCTAGATGATCCTGTGAGTCCAACTTTGTGGCAACAGTTTGGGGAAGGCCCTTTCCTGTTTCAGCATGACAATGCTCCAGTGCACAAAGCGAGGTACATACAGAAATGGCTTGTCGAGATCGGTGTGGAGGAACTTGACTGGCCTGCACAGAGCCCTGGCCTCAATCCCATCGAACACCTTAAAGATTAATTGGAACATGCTGCGTGGACTTGCCATTCAGCCACAAGAGCATTAATGAGGTTGGGCACTGATGTTGGGCGATTAGGCCTGGCTTGCAGTCTGCGTTCCAACATCTAGTGGAAAGCCTTCCTAGAAGAATGGAGGCTGTTATAGCAGCATAGGGGGGACCAGCTCCATATTAATGCCCATGATATTGGAATGAGATATTCGACGAGCAGGTGTCCACATACTTTTGGTCATCTAGTGTAGATATCCACCTCTTGCTTATCATTATCTCAAGCTGTTTAATTTGTCATTAAAAATGATCTTTGTCAGTCTCTCGTTCTGCTTCCCTCAACCCAAATGTATCCCAAAGTGCAAACCTTTTATTAATCACTCAGTAGTCTAATTATGCTGTGTGGCGAGTGCCTGGACCAAAACATATTTTTTTCCTGGATAACTTTTCCAGGTGCAAATAGCAGATTGTGGGAAAGGATGTTTATTTCACTCATTTCACAATTCATTGTGTTCACCCTGGGGAGAGATAAGATATTAGCTCTATTTAGTGTCTTCTTTTGTGCAAAATCTATTTTTGGGGACTTAAAGTGTTTGGCAGTCTGCAACATTTAGGTTGCACAGATGCAATTTTGTCAAGCACTTTCATTTTTGGGAGTCTGAGTTCACATAACATGGTTCTGAATACTTTTAAATTCAGCTTTCACCAGAAGTGTATGTAAATTGTCCCAAGTTAAATTAAGATTTCCCTGATGTAAAACTCCTCTTCATGAAGAAAAACAAGTAGACTCATGTCATTTGGACGGTGCCTGGTCTGCTGGGCCCTGCTTTCTTAGAGAGCGTGAGAAAGGGTTTTCAGCCACCCTCTGACTCTCTCTCACTCAGTGGGATGGTTGCTGGCCGTTCTCTCCCCTCAAGACATGGTGGGCTTGTTGAAGGTCAGTGGTCCTCACAGGCATGGCCTGATCAAATAGCCACACCCTCAGGCTCCATCCAGCATGTGTTCCCCTAGCCTCCTGATGGTGGATCTCCCAGGCTTTATTATTGTCCTCTGGTGGATTTCTTTAGAGTGCACCCTGCACAGGGATGAAGGAGGGGATGAGGAGGGCTGTGTGGTTGCAGTGGAGACATTTCTCCAGCCCATCTTGTAATCCTGTATTCACAGAGAGGAGGAAAGGAATGGCTGTCTGATGCAGTGCTCCTCTGTGGCTGGCGCCTCTCTTCTGAAGTTGGGGAGATGTGAGGGACCTTGGGGAGTTGGCAATGGAATAGTTATAGGAGAGGGGTAGAGCAGTGTCTGCACCACAGTCTCTCTCCTACTACTGAGAGAGAGGAGGAAATATCAGGGCCCGTTGCTGTGCTGACACACCAAACTGCTACACAGAAAAACTAGGTCTGCAGGTGTATCCCGCTGTTTATATTTAGTTAGGGGAAATCTAGAAGTGTCCAGTCGAATTGCCATATAAGTTAACATGCAGGGTTTAGGCTGACTTCCAGGGTTTATGAAGTCCGCCATTCGCTATAATATTACAGAACTCAAATGTACTTGTTTGTAATGAGTCATAACATGCTTTAGATTACATAATGCTGTACTATATGGCCAGTACCGGCAAAACTAAGAATATATTCTATGCACAGTATTTATTAAAATAATTACAGAACCATAATTAATAAACTAGATTAATGCTGAATGCTTTGTTATTGAAGTGTACAGTAGTGTAACTATATTATACTAGATTATCCTCATTGGATAATTACTCACTGGTCACCATAGCAGCAACAACCCGTAGCACGCGCTCCAGCAGGTATATTTCACTGGTCACCCTCAAAGCTAATTCCTCCTTCGGCCGCCTTTCCTTCCAGTTCTCTGCTGCCAATGACTGGAACGAACTGCAAAAATCACTGAAAATGGAGAATCATATCTCCCTCACTAGCGTTAAGCACCAGCTGTCAGAGCAGCTCACAGATCACTGCACCTGTACATAGCTCATCTGTAAATAGCCCATCCAACTACCTCATCCCCATACTGTTATTTATTTTGCTCCTTTGCACCCCAGTATCTCTACTTGCACACTCATCTTCTGCACATCTATCACTCCAGTGTTTAATTGCTATATTGTAATTATTTTGCCACTATGGCCTATACTATGGCGTACCACTGCTGGCTTGCATCTGAAGCTAAGCAGGGTTGGTCCTGGTCAGTCCTTGGATGGGAGACCAGATGCTGCTGGAAGTGGTGTTGGAGGGCCAGTAGGAGACACTCTTCCACTGGTCTAAAAAAAAAATATCCCAATGCCCCAGGGCAGTGATTGGGGACACTGCCCTGTGTAGGGTGCCGTCTCTCGGATGGGACGTTAAACGGGTGTCCTGACTCTCTGAGGTCATTAAAGATCCCATGGCACTTATCGTAAGAGTAGGGGTGTTAACCCCGGTGTCCTGGCAAAATTCCCAATCTGACCCTCAAACCATCACGGTCACCTAATAATCCCCAGTTTACAATTGGCTCATTCATCCCCCTCCTCTCCCCTGTAACTATTCCCCAGGTCGTTGCTGCAAATGAGAACGTGTTCTCAGTCAACTTACCTGGTAAAATAACGGATAAATAAATAAAAAAATAAAATATTATGGCCTATTTATTGCCTTTACCTCCCTTATCTTACCTCATTTGCACACATTGTATATATACTTTTTCTATTGTATTATTGACTGTATGTTTGTTTATTCTATGTGTAACTCTGTGTTATTGTTTGTGTCGCACTGCTTTGCTTTATCTTGGTCAGGACGCAGTTGTAAATGAGAACTTATTCTCAACTAGCCTACCCGGTTAAATAAAGGTGAAATAAATAAAATACAATCCTCATTGGATATGTACTGTACTGTCTCTAACAGGAAATTGTTTGAGGACATCCAGCGTCTCCTCTACCCTGAGGACATTATTAATGAAGTTGTGTTTGATCTGGAGGACCCCAGGTAAGTGCTGACTAGTCAGCCACTCTCTGACTGATTCCACACAAGCAGTTATCATATGGCCGTATCCTCCTGTGGATTATTAATGGGTGTCTACCATAGCTGCTTAAAACATCTGCTACCAGGCAGTGAAATACCCTTCTTGGTACTGACCAAATGTTGAAATAGCAATGCACTTTGGTGGGGGTATGTCTGGAGAAAGCACATTGAAGGAGATATTTCTAGGCTCTGCTGCTCCAGACTCATCTATTGATGTGTTAGTTGAATGCAGTGGAAATAGAGGACGTCAGATGAATAGCATGGATACTGTAAGAGCAGCTACACCAAAGCTTAAATATCAACATGACCATTACTCTCCTAGCCATCATACTTGTTGATGTAGTCAAGGTACTCTATATTAATTAACCTCCCCCACCCCCAGCTCCCTGTGCTCTCTTGTTCACTCCAACTCCCTGAGCTTCTTCTCCAAGTTTGAGTGCGGGAACCAGCGCAAAGCCATTCACGTCCGCAGGTACGGTTTTTCATTTGGTTCCAGATCCTTACTGCTTCCTTGCTGAGATCTGACTACAGGCAGTCCATCCCCCTCGGGGCTCATTGACGCTGCCTGCATTGGAAATAAAACAGCGTCGCACTAACCTCTCCTTTTGGTTCTGTAAGGAAGGTGTCCCATTGACATATTTCAGATCAAATTAAAGGTTTAGTCTATACCGGGACTGGAATGTCATTAAATAATACAGCAATTGTTTGTAAAACGGCTACACTGTAGAGCAGTTAGAATACACCAGAGAGGGAAATACTTATTTCTTCATAATGTAGAGCACTACTTTTGACAGGCTCTGGTCAAAATTATAGTGCACTATACAGGGGATATGGTGCCATTTGGGATTCAACTGTAATCTCTGACTTCAACCGCCTGCCTCCTCCTCAGTCACAAGTATGATATGATCCTGAATGCGGACGCCAACTGCTCCCAGCACCGCAAGTGGTTCTATTAAGAGGTATGGCGGCCAACGTGCCCTATCGCTTCAACATCATCAACTGTGAGAAATCCAACAGCCAGTTCAAC
This sequence comes from Oncorhynchus mykiss, assembly GCF_057628025.1. Taxonomy (NCBI): domain Eukaryota; kingdom Metazoa; phylum Chordata; class Actinopteri; order Salmoniformes; family Salmonidae; genus Oncorhynchus; species Oncorhynchus mykiss. The sequence continues at coordinate 24,359,217 of NC_143022.1, forward strand.
TACGGTAAGCAGGAATAGCCAGGATAAAGACCTCCTCCCTGGATAAGCACTGAGGTAGATGTCAAAGATAGATTGTCAAAATAGATATTTTAGGGTTGGCTGCCCACCCCCTGTGTTGTTGATCTCTCTACGTGTTGGGGGTGGGTTCCCTCAGTAGCTGCCCCTTAAAGCCTCCCTCTCTGTGTGGCTCCCCCCTCAGTCCCCCTCACTGTGCTGCTCTATCCCCCACGCAGGGCTCTCCTTCATTCAGAACCTCACCTTCCCCAGTTCTAAAGCTCAGCGGTGAGCCTGGCCACAATAACACTTGCCGTAAATGTGAAATTGGGTCTATATCCTAGGAAAAAAGTACAATGGCATTTTAAAGTCCCCTATTGAGTATACTTTCTATAGATCTTGACTTATTTTGTACACTCTAGTAAACTGTATGTGCTCTCTGTACTGTGTGCTCCCACCTAACGGTACAACGTTCCTTGTAGTTTATGTTGTGGCATCAATCTGTTCATTAGATTAGTGACATAAAGGGTATAGATAGGTATCTGTAAGCTACAGTACAGTGCACCTATCTGTCTGTCCCCAGGGATGCAGCCGGTGCTGTACACTGCCAGAGAGGCTCTGGAGGTACGACTCAACTGGGTCAGAACTGCGACTGAGATCTGCTACTACAGGTGAGTGCCGGGAGGACATTAATTTACAAACACTCAAATAGACTGCAGATCCTTTTTAATGATGATTAGAAGAGTGAGCTGTGACATGTAATTTGGTGCGTGAACAAACCATTATTTAGTGATATCCATTGCAAGCAGATTATAATTGCTTTATTGTTCAAGTTAACTTTTACTGCTAGGAATAGGAATACAAGCGTCACCAGTGCTAACACAATATTAATATCCTTACATAAGACTCCACAATATGCAGTGCATTCGTAAAGTATTCAGACCCCTTGTCTTTTTTCCATATTTTGTTACATTAGAGCCTTATTCTAAAATGGATGAAATAGTTTTTCCCCCCCTCATCAATCTACACACAATACCCCTTAATGACAAAGCAAAAACAGGTTTTTTGAAAAGTTTGCAAATGTATTTCAAAAAAAAACTGAAATATCACATTTACATAAGTATTGGGAACCTTTACTCAGTACTTTGTTGATGCACCTTTGGCCGCGATTACAGCTTCAAGTCTTTTTGGGTATGACACTACAAACTTGTCACACCTGTTTTTGGGGAGTTTCTCCCATTCCTCTGCATATCTTCTCAAGTGCTGTCAGGTTGGATGGGGAGCGTTACTGCACAGCTATTTTCAGGTCTCTCCGAAGATGTTCGATTGGGTTCAAGTCCGGTCTGGCTGGGCCACTCAATGACATTCAAATCAAATACAATTTTATTGGTCACATACACATGTTTAGCAGATGTTAATGCGAGTGTAGCGAAATGTTTGTGCTCCTAGTTCCGACCATGCAGTAACATCTAACAAGTCATCTAACAATTTCACAACAACAAAGGAATGAATAAGAATATGTACATATAAATATATGGATGAGCGATGGCCGAACGGCATAGGTAAGATGCAGTAGATGGTATAGAATACTGTATATACATATGAGATGAGTAATGTAGGGTATGTAAACATTATATAAAGTGGCATTGTTTAAAGTGACTAGTGATACATTTATTACATCCAATTTTTTATTATTAAAGTGGCTAGAGATTTGACTCAGTATGTTGGCAGCAGCCACTCAATGTTAGTGATGGCTGTTTAACAGTATGATGGCCTTGAGAGAGAAGCTGTTTTTCAGTCTCTTGGTCCCATCTTTGATGCACCTGTAATGACCTCGCTTTCTGGATGATAGCAAGGTGAACAGGCAGTGGCTTGGGTGGTTGTTATCCTTGATGATCTTTTTGGCCTTCCTGTGACATCGGGTGGTGTAGGTGTCCTGGAGGGCAGGTAGTTTGCCCCCGGCGATGCATTGTGCAGACCTCACTACCCTCTGGAGAGCCTTACGGTTGTGGGCGGAGCAGGTTGCCATACCAGGCGGTGATACAGCCCAACAGGATGCTCTCGATTGTGCATCTGTAAAAGTTTGTGAATGTATTTGGTGACAAGCCAAATTTCTTCAGCCTCCTGACGTTGAAGAGGCACTGTTGCGCCTTCTTCACCACACTGTCTGTGTGGGTGGACCAATTCAGTTTGTCCATGATGTGTATCCCGAGGATCTTAAAACTTTCCACTTTCTCCACTACTGTCCCGTCGATTTGGATAGGGGGGTGCTCCCTCTGCTGTTTCCTGAAGTCCATGATCATCTCCTTTTGTTTAGTTGATATTGAGTGTGAGGTTTCAGAGACTTGTCCCAAAGCCACTCCTTCATTGTCTTGGCAGTGTGCTTAGGATCATTGTCCTGTTGGAAGGTGAACCTTCAGCCCAGTCTAAGATCCTGAGTGCTCTGGAGCAGGGTTTCATCAAGGATCTCTCTGTCCTTTGCTCCATTCATCTTTCCCTCAATCCTGACTAGTCTCCCAGTCCCTGCTGCTGAAAAACATCCCCACAGCATGATGCTTTCACCACCATGTTTCACCGTAGGGATGTTGACAGGTTTCCTCTGTACATGACGCTTGGCATTCAGGCCAAAAATGTCAATCTTGGTTTCATCAGACCAGAGGATCTTGTTTCTCATAGTCTGTTGCAGGGTTTTTCATGTCAAACTTTCCTTGCGTGTATCAAGAGTGGTCCACCCGCCAAAGGACATCCAGCCAACTTGACACAACTGTGGGAAGCATTGGCATCAACATGAGCCAGCATCCCTGTGGAATGCTTTCGACACCTTGTAGAGTCCATGTCCTGATGAATTGAGGCTGTTCTGAGGGCGAAAGGGGGTGCAACTCAATATTAGGAAGGATGTTCTTAATGTTTTGTACACTGTGTAGCATAACATTCTGTAAATTGAGTTTTTTTAATTACATGTCATTTGAGTTTTGTCCATGCCGAAACAACTTCTGCCCAAGCCGAGGCCAGAAGAGCTCTTCCTTCTACACCTTGACCTTTACCGTAAACTTCAAACACAACGACGACATTTGCTACCTGGCCTATTACTACCCCAACATCTACTCTGCACTGCAGGTACAGATGTAGGATCTTAATTTCAGCCAGTTTGCTACAGCAGGAATATAATCCTGCAGCAACAGGAAATTAGAATTATTAAGTGGATTATATTTAATGGACATTTTTTGTTAGGGCAGATTAACTCTGACATTTTAAAGTGGAAAATACAAACTTTAAAAAGCCTTTTTTAAACCTCGACTACACTACGAGTGTAGATATGGTGTGTGTGTGTGTGTGTATGTGTGTGTGTGCGTGCGTGCGTGCGTGTGTGTGCGTGCGTGCATACACCCACACCAACCTTGAGATAGTCTTGACATTCTCCAGAGAAGGAGAATGTGTGTGTTATGTGTGTGTATGGGCGTTTGGGTGTATGTTGTATTTGAGTCAGCAATTATGCTCCGTGCATTATGGGAGGTAGTTTACAGGCCAGTGTTTATTGCTGTGTTTCAGAGTCAACTGCAGGTGCTGCAGTGGTCAGTGGACCCTCGCAAGGTGTTCTTCAGGCAGCAGAGTCTGTGTAACACACTGGTTGGTAGCGCTCACTATCACCACCTGCCCCTCCTTCAAAAGCTGTAAGGACCTGCATCAGCTGCGTGAGTCTACGAAGCCATGTCCTGTTGAGCCTTTGTGTGTGTGTGTGCGCGTTACCTGTGTGTGTGTGTGTGTGTGTGTGTGTGTGTGTGAGAGAGAACTCATAAGATATAACACAGACAGCTCCTGTCAGAGCTGGAGTTGTGATGTGGAGAATGCAAGGTGATAGACTCACCGCATGATACGTGCACTGCTGGAGTCAGAGGAGAAATACAATAATACTCATGCATTCCTTTGAACCCAAGTCAAACTAATGGGCCAGATAGAAGGTGAGTGAGAGGACTTTGAGGTTAGACATGTAATCCCTCTGAAGGACAGTGTGTTTATGTCTGGATTTTCCTCATGGCCTTGTGGGCATTATTAATAGGTTGAGGCTAATTCCTTAATGATGATGCTATATAAATGAGACAGAGGCTGGGTGATGGATGTGTGGGGTGACGCTGGGTAGAGAGGGATAAGCTGATCCAAGTGTGGCACACAACCAGGGCCGTGCTATCGGGGAGGGGAGCATTGTCCCCTTCTCAGCCTCCCCTGCCCCCCACCTCCCCTCCCTCCCAAGCCTCTCCACCGTTGCCAGCCCCACCAGCCTCTCCCGAGCCTCTCTCCATCCTCCCCACCCTCCACCTCCATCATGTTTCACCCATCTTTCCTCTGTCCTTCCAGTTCCTGCTGATTAATATTTAGGGAAGAGAGCTGCCGTGCCCTCCCCACAGCCAGCCTGCCACCATTTGGCTGACTGTAGAGGCACAGGAATGCCTTTTCAGATCTGCAGAATTAGTGCTCATAGTAGAAACCTCAAGGGGAGAAAGAATGTAACCCTTGATTGGGTACCTGCTGTTGCAAACCAAATAATAGCATGGGAAAATTGTGTAGACAAAATGCCTGCCTGAGCTGCAGGACAGTGGAATTATGACATTAACACATGTCGTGGAAATTCAGTACTGAGAGAGACTTGGTCATTTCTTCAAACAATATTCTTTATTTAATATTGATGAATTGTTGCAATAATGAGGCTGGTCGACTCCACACCCTTGAGTGTTGGACCGAGTAACCTAACCTTTACACAAATGCAGAGTACTATATATAGCTGACACTAATAATGCTCAGTCATGGTTGGTTCAACCCTCCTCATGCAGACCAAGGAGCATCATAAGCCACTCTGGGTTCATCCTGTCATTATCTGCATGTGGGTTGTTATCTTAACCACACCCTGGCTTAGTTTCCCAGATGCAAGGATGATTTTGAGACAATGAGGGATTGTTCTACTCCTAAGCTATCTCTAGTAAAACACATTCTTGGCTATGTAAGGCAGTCTTTAACTCATTTGTCAGCTCAAGCCATCTCCAGTGACCATACGCCCAGATTAGCTGCAGTGAACTAGAGTGAAGCCCATGAAAACACAGACACTAGCGGGACAGAAATGTCTTACTATTAGTTAAATATTAATTGTTAACCATTAATATCAAATCGATCAGTTAAATACGTAATTTTTCTATCTCACACACATCATGGTATTTTGCTGGAGTTGTTGTTATAATCTAGAAAAATCTCCAATCTGATAGGCTGTTCCAAGCCTTTGACAATTCCCTGTCATCTGCAGTAGCCTGGTCACTCACTGAATGAGTGCCATTTTACAAAATAACAATACGCTAACATAGCAAGTTAGTCGACTGAGGTTAAGGTTAGGAAAACGGTGAAGGTTAGCAAAAATGCTCTCCTAACCTGGTACAAAAATAATTTTGCATCAAATAAAATTTGTGACATGCTTCGTAAACAACAGGTGTAGACTAACAGTGAAATGCTTACTTACAGGCCTTCCCATTAAGGCAAAAAAGAAAAGAAAAAAATTACACAAGGAATAGATATTAATTAAATTAACATTATCAGCAGCATGAGTGATGAGTCAAAAGAGTTCAATGCAGGTAGTTAAATAGTTAACCAAAAGCTACCTGGACTAACTATTTAGCAGTCTTATGGCTTGGGGTTACAAGCTGTTCAGGGACTTGGTGTGTGGTAGCAGAGAGAACAGTCTATGACTCAGGTGGCTGGAGTCTTTTACAATTTTTAGGGCCTTGCTCTGCACGGCCTGGAAGGCAGGGAGCTCAGTCTCACTGATTTGCTGGGCCATACGCACTACCCTCAGAGGCGCCTTGCAGTTGGATGCCAAGCAGTTGCCATTCCAAGCGGTGATGTATCCAGTCAAGATGCTCTCAATGGTGCAGCTGTAGAACGTTTTGAGGATCTGAAGACCAATGCCAAATCTTTTCAGCCTCCTGAGGGGGATGAGGCATTGCAATGCCCTCTTCACGACTGTGTTGGTGTGTGTGGACCATCATAATTCCTTAGAAATGTGGACTTCGAGGAAGATGGAGCTCTCAACCCGCTCCACTACAGCCCCGTCGATGTGGATGGGGACATGATCGACTCTCCATTTCCTGTAGTCCACGACCAGCTCCTTTGTCTTGCTGACGTTGAGGGAGAGGTTGTTTTTCTGGCACCACATTACCAGGTCACTGACTGAGTCCCTTTAGGCTGTCTCATCGTCGTCGGTGATCAGGCCAATCACTGTCGTGTCGTCAGCAAACTTAATGATGGTGTTGGAGTCGTGCGAGGCCACGCAGTCGTTGGTGAACAAGGAGTACAGGAAGGGGCTAAGCACAAACTCCTGAGTGGCACCTGTTTTGAGGGTTAGTGTGGTGGATATGTCGTTGCTTACCTTCACCACCTGGGGGGCAGCTATCAGGACATCCAGGATACAGTTGCAGAGGGAGGTGTTCAGTTACAGGGTCCTGGGCTTAGTGATGAGCTTAGAGGGCACTATGGTGTTAAATGCTGAGCTATAGAATGAACCACATTCTCATGTAGGTGTTCCTTTTGGCAGAGAGCAATGTGGAGTGCAATAGAGGTTGCGTGATCTGTTGGAGCGGTTTACAAATGGTAGTAGGTCCATTGTATCTGGGATAATGTTGTTGATGTGGGCCATGACCAGCCTTTCAAAGCACTTCATGGCAACAGATGTGAGTGCTACGGGACGATAGTCATTTAGGCAGGTTAACTTGCCATTCTTGAGCACACAGACTATGGTGGTCTGCTTGAAACATGTAGGTATTACAGACTGGGTCAGGGAGACGTTGAAAATCTCAGTGAAGACCCTTGCCAGCTGGTCAGTGCTCTGAGTACGTGTCCTGGTAAACTGTCTGGCCCCGCTGCCTTGTGAATGTTAACCTGTTTAAAGGTCTTACTCACATCAATTAAGGAGAGCGAGATCACACAGTCACCAAGAACAGCTGGTGCTGTCATGCATGGTTCAGTGTTGCTTGCTTCAAAGCGAGCATAGATTACATTTAGATCGTCTGGTAGGCTCTCGTCATTGGGCAGCTCACAGCTGAGTTTCCCTTTGTAATCTGTGCTATTTTGCATGCCCTGCCACATCTTATGAGCGTCAGGATTCGTATTAGGATTCCATCTTAGTCCTGCATTGACTGTTTTTGATGGCTCTTTGGAGGTCATAGTGGGATTTCTTAGAGTTCGGAATGGTGTCACTCCTTGAAAGGGGTAGCTCTAGCCTTTAGCTCAGTGTGGATGTTGCCTGTAGTCAAATCAAATCAAATTGTATTTGTCACATGCCTTGAATACAACATTACAGTGAAATGCTTACTTATGTGCCCTTAACCAACAATGCAGTTTTAAGAAAGATAAGTGTTAAGTAAAAAATAGATAAGTAAAAAAAGAAAAATAACTAATAACTAAAGAACAGCAGTAAAATAACCGTAGCGAGGCTATATGCAGGGGGTACCGGCACAGAGTTAATGTGCGAGGGCACAGGTTAGTCAAGGTAATTGAAGTAATATGTAAATGTATTTAGAATTAAAGTGACTATGCATAGATAATAAACAGAGAGTAGCAGCAGCATAAAGGAGGGAGTGTGGGGGCAATGCAAATAGTCTGGGTAGCCATTTGATTAGCTGTATAGAAATCTTATGTTTTTGGGGTAGAAGCTGTTTAGAAGCCTTTTGGACCTAGACTTGGCGCTCTGGTACCACTTGTCATGCGGTAGCAGAGAGAACAGTCTATGATTAGGGTGGCTAGAGTCTTTGACAATTTTTAGGGCCTTCCTCTGATACCGCCTGGTATAGAGGTCCTGGATGGCAGGAAGCTTGGCCCCAGTGATGTACTGGGCTGTACGCTCTACCCTCTGTAGTGCCTTGCGGTCAGAGGCCGAGTAGTTTCCATACCAGGTAGGGATGGAACAGGTCAGGATGCTCTTGATGGTGCAACTGTAGAACTTTTTGAGGACCCATGCCAAATAATTTCAGTCTCCTGAGGGGGAATAGGCTTTTTCGTGCCCTCTTCACGACTGTCTTGGTGTGTTTGGACCATGATAGTTTATTGGTGATGTGGAACTTGAAGCTCTCAACCTTCTCCACTGCAGCCCCTTTGACAAGAATGGGGGCGTTCTCGGTCCTCCTGGCACGACACGACCAGGACTCTGTCCTCCTCCCTATAGGCTGTCTCATCATTGCCAGTTGTGCCTGGCCATGCAGTCATGAGGGAACAGGGAGTATAGGAGGGGACTGAGCACGTACCACTGAAGGGTATTACAGACTCAGTTGAAAACAGGTTGAACATGTCAGTGAAGACACTTGCCAGTTAGTCCGTGCATGCTCTGAGTACACATCCTGGTTATCCGTCAATCCCACAACCTTGTGAATGTTGACCTACAGAGAGTGTGATCACGCAGTCGTCCGTAACAGTTGGTGCTCTCATGCATGCTTCAGTGTTGCTTGCCTCGAAGTGAGCATAAAAGGCATTTAGCCCGTCTGGTAGGCTTGCGTCACTGGTAGGCTCGCGTCACAGTAGTCCGTAATAGTTTACGAGCGTCAAAGCCGGTGTAGTAGGATTCAATCTTTGTCCTGTATTGATGCTTTGCCTGTTTGATGGTTCGTCAGAGGGTCCGGGTGTGTGGAGTAAAGGTGGTCTGGAGTTTTTTCAACTCTAGTTGCACAGCTGAGATGCTGGTAAAAATGAGGTAAGACAGATTTCAGTTTTCCTGCATTAAAATCACTGGCCACTAGGAGCACCGCCTATGGATGTGCATTTTCTTGTTTGCTTATGGCCCTATACAGTTCGTTAAGTACAATCTTAGTGCCAGCATCGGTCAGTTATACATCTTTGCTGTGCCATCTTCCTGGGAAGTGGCATGAAAAGATTGTGTCCAAGTTTGTTACGACGATAGCTAGCTAGATGCAGCTAGACGTTCGGGAGTTCATGGCTACATGAGCCAGCTAGTTAGCTATTATTACACATGAGCAACAACTCGTGACGAGTTCATTTTCAGACACATTTGTTCAAGTCATAGATACTTTATACACTGACCACCAAATTTAGTAGGATAACTGATGGAAATGTGGGAGTATTTGACAGCATTTACATCACTACTGCATGGCTGGCTAGCCATGTAGGTAGAGCAGTCATTACATTACTAGCCAGGCAGATGGAGTTTGTTCTTATTCCAGCTGTCGAGTCTCCAGGTGACTCTGCTGTAATGTTAGGTTGCTAGCTAACGTTAGCGACAAAAGCATTACTAGCCAGCTTGCATAACAACCAACAGAGAGGAAGAGGCAGCTATTTTTACCTGCTAGTACTACAGTGCCTTGCGAATGTATTCGGCCCCCTTGAACTTTGCGACCTTTTGCCACATTTCAGGCTTCAAACATAAAGATATAAAACTGTATTTTTTTGTGAAGAATCAACAACAAGTGGGACACAATCATGAAGTGGAACGACATTTATTGGATATTTCAAACTTTTTTAACAAATCAAAAACTGAAAAATTGGGCGTAGCTAGATGCACTAAATGATCGTCCATGTTTTCAACATACAACATGCATCTTCTATGCATCAGTTTGTAATCCCTCTACCACTCTCCTAACACATCAGCCAGGGACCTGTCCTTTCGCAATTTAGTGCTTTTCTGTTCTCTCTTATAGGACCATGGTATATTAAGCCGTTTTGGTTTCATACACATGTTGTAACATAATAGACAACTAATGTTGGATAATTAAGCCCCATTTAACACTATGCAACTCAATTGCACTGCAGATCACCTCTAGTAGTATAGTAGTTGGCTAACTTAACTCAATATGGTGTTTTTATTCAATTTAGGGCTGATAATAATAGCGACACATGTTAATATAATATGTTAATATAATATAATAATTATGATATATTAATTTTAATATTGTGTGTAGGACATGAATAATTGCTTGCTGCTTAATTGAACGAAGCCTTGTGTTAACTCCTAAGATAAATGACTGTCACCAGTGTCATGGTGAGAAAGGGTCATTTCATTTTATGACATGTCATGGAGTCGTTTGTGTGCTGAGGGAGTCCTGTGATAAGAGCAGCTTGAGTATAAACAACACTGGTATGGCTAAAGTTTTTAAGCTCAGAGTTGAATTTGTTTATTTGCCAAGTCATCTGAAATAGCTGTAAACACAGAGGATGATTCCATAGGAGCAAATAACTTCTTGTGTTAATGTGGGTGGAAAGAAACCGTAGGGGTCACAATAGTTTGTTTTTGTCAACATGATTACTGTAGCCTCATTCCGTATCTGATTGAAACTTCAATTTGATCCAATTTGGTTTGAAATGTGCACAATTATGAAACAAATGAAGGCATGTACTGGTAAATTAATCCACAATATTGTTGTTGAGCTTTGAATGTTAAATTGAATGTTGCCTCTGTTTCCGATACATTCTCTATACACTGTTATAGATCTGTCTTGACCTTGGCATTTTCACCATCTTCTCTCTGATTCTCAGTATGTCTCTCCTCGTAGTCGACGAGTCCATCATAACGCTCACATCTATCACACCCCATTGGTCAGATAGCCTGGTCGAGGTCCATTAGGTGAATATAATGACTGATATCACATGAATGATAGGCTTGACTTCCACATCACTCTCAAAACACAAATGTTACCACTGTCAGCAGTGACATTTGGGGAACTAACTTTGGTGGTGATGTGTTTTAGTAAATTAATAATCCGTATGTATTGAGCTTCTGATGATTTCCAGTCATTTCGTCCACTAGGTGTAGGCTACACAATGGAGTGATACATGACTGATGAATTCAATCAGAATGGTGTTTTCTGGGATGTCTGAAATGGGTTTGGATCTGAGCTTTGGGCAATGTTATTATAGCTCTTTGAATATGTCGATTTCTTCTCCCTTTTTTCATCCTGTAGCTTGACCCAGATATGAATTGTGTGTTTCATACTGTACTGAACTCGTACTCATTACATCAACTACAGCGGCAGGGTAGCCTAGTGTTTAGAGCCTAGTGGTTAGAGCGGTGGACTAGTAACCGGAAGGTTGCAAGTTCAAACCCGCGAGCTGACAAGGTCGTTCTGCCCCTGAACAGGCAGTTAACCCACTGTTCCTAGGCTGTCATTGAAAATAAGAATTTGTTCTTAACTGACTTGCCTAGTTTTAAATAAAGGTAAAATAAATCTCATCTCATCTGGATCTCTGTTTCCCTGATAAGTAGACAATAAAGAGGTTATCAGGTCTCAATGAAGCTATTGGAGAAAAACTAGTCTGGCTAAGGGTCCTAGCAATCATCACAAACAACCCCAAACAACCCAAAACAGGTACCCCAAAGTACCCTAAACGACCCCAAGCCAGTTCACTGACTTCCTCCCAGGTACCCCAAAGTACCCCAAACAGGTACCCAAAAGTACCCCAAACAATCCTTAAGTCCCCAAACAGGTACACTGCCAGGTCACTGACCTCATCTCACAACCCAAACAGGTACCCCAGCGCACCACAAACAATCCCAAAAAGAACCCCAAAGTACCCCAAACAACCCCAAAAAAGTACCCAAGGTACACTGCCAGGTTACTGACCTCCTCCCTGTAGGCTGTCTCATCGCTGTCGGTAGCAAACTTAATGATGGTGTTGGAGTCGTGAATGACCACGCAGTCGTGGGTGACATGGAGTACAGAAAGGGTCTAAACACACAACCAGATTGAGGGTCAACGAGTTGTTGTTGCTTTACCACTTTTATCCTATGATTTGTTTTTAAATAAATAATGCCTGTGCATTCTTTTATTGGATAAGGCACCTGGAGTTAAAAAACAGAAACCTTATTGATCATGCATACTGTAAATAATATACACATTTGCATTTAAGATTATATTCTGCCAATATATTCTTCCACCTATATTTTCACTACTTGGCTGCATTCTCCTGGGTCAGATTTTTAGTGACTCGCTCCTGCAGGTTCATGCTCCACAACATCCGTAAATACGACCCTACCTCACAGGGGAAGCGGAGCAGGTCCTAATCCAGGCACTTGTTGACTCCTGTCTGGACTACTGCAACTCGCTGTTGGCTGGGCACTTGTGCCATCAAACCCCTGTAAATTATCCAGGACACTGCAGCCAACCTGGTGTTCAACCTTCTCAAATTCAATCAAATTTAAATCAATCAAATTTGATTATAAATCCCTTTTTACATCAGCAGTTATCACAAAGTGTTCATACAGAAACCGAGCCTAAACCCCTAGAGAGCAAGCAGTTTGGATGTAGAAGCATGGTGGCTAGAACAAAACTCCCTAGAAAGGCTGGAACCTAGGAAGAAACCAGTCTCCCATGTCACTCTACTCCTATGGACACTCCACTGGCTTCTAGTCGAATCTCACATCAACTACAAGACCATGGCACTTGCCTATGGAACAGCAAGAGGATATTCCCGCCCTACCTAGAGGCTATACTCAAACCCTACACCCCACCCAAGTACTCCATTCTGCCACCTCTGTTCTCTTGGCACTCCCACCCCTACCGCTCATCCCAGTCAAAGCTGTTCTCTGCCCTGGCACCCCTTCCCCCTGAAGCTAGGATAGCAGTGTCTGCTAAATGACAATTTATTTTATTTAAATGGGTACTTTCTGGTAATTTGGGGTACCTGTTTGGGGTATCCGTTTGGGGTTGTTTGGGACACTTTGGGGTTCTTTGGAGTACCTGTTTGGGGTACTTTTTTGGGGCACTTTGGGGTTGTTTGGGGCACTTTGTGGTACCTGTTTGGAGTTGTTTGGGTTACTATATGGCAGTGGTTCCCAAACTGTGGGGGCACAAGGGGTTGGCGGTTCAGCCTCTCGCGCCCCCTACAATTGCAACTTGTAGGATGCACGAGGTGACATTTCGAAATCGGGCAGTGCATCAGCAGTTTTTCTCTTTTTATGTCAGACATTGCAGACACTGGAGAGCTATTTATAACTAGCCCATGTCAGCTAACGTTTTTTAGCTTGGTTTCTTAGCCCATTGATTTTGTTGTAATGGAAATTAGCTTTAAAATTGCAATACAAAATGTCTACATCCCATGGCAACATTTATAGAACTGCAGGAAATAAGCTTTGATCCTACAAAATGTTATTTCCGCCAACACAAGGGGTGTGAATAGTTTGTGTCATCAACAGTGTTTGTGCCTATAGAAATAGACGAGGCCATGGGGGGCGTGGAATGTTCCCCAATGCTGGAAGGGTGAAACCCTACTTTAGGGTAAAAAGTTTGGGTTCCTTTGGATACCTGTTAGGGGTGCTTTGGATACCTGTTTGAGGTACCTGTTTGGGTTTGTTTGGGGCACTTTGTGGTTGTTTGGGGCATTTTGGGGTTGTTCGGAGTACTTTGATGTACTTTGGAGTTGTTTTGTTTACGTTGGGGTACTTTGGGGTATCTGTTTGTGGTTGTTTGGTCTACTTTGGGGTACTTTAGGTTTTCTGTTTAGGGTACTTTGCGGCACCTGTTCTGGGTTGGTTGGTGTTGTTTGGGGTGAGTAGTAAGACCCTTGGCTAATGGTAATGGTACACAAGCCTAACACCCAGGCGCATTACAGTATCACGAGAGAGAGAAAAATGAAAAAGTGACCTCCCTTTAGATAGCTATAGAACACACTGTCATGCTAAATGAGATTATGTTAGATAATGAACAATCTCTGAAATGAGCCTGAGCGCATTTGGACTTGAACATATTTAATTAATAAAATGGAAAATTAAAGCTGCATTGATTATAAATGGACAACCCTGATTTGTACTAATTAGACCTGATTTGCATATATAGGAAAAGATTACAGAGATTGGTTTTGATTGCTCAAGGCTTGCTTTGTACTTCTGGGTGTGCATGCGAGGCAGCCTCTCTCTGCCAATACTGTGTTTGTCTCAGTAGTTGCCATTTGATCAGTTATTTCTTCAATTTAAAGTTTTTGTAACTTTCACTCACAGCTTGTTGCTGCCTCCTCACCTCAGGTGGTGCACAACATACCAGCTGGATGTTTTGAGGGTTTGTTGCTGCACCTGACAGCTATTTTGAGATGGTTTTTAGGGTGTTGAAACTATGAAGAACTGGTCAACAGAGGTTTGGTTATAACTAAACCAAGGCTTTTCCCTGCACAGGAAACCACTGAAGCCACTTTTTGAGCCAGGAACAACCCTGTAAACCAGTGTGAGGAAAAGGACCAGCCTTTGAGTTCTCCCTTTCAACTGCAATCTTCCCTATTAGGGTATGTTTGATCTGTTCTTGTGGACCCAAGTGATGGGGCGGTTTGATCAAAAAATCCTTATGAGAATAGGGACAGACAGAGCTTTGAATCACAACAACATGGAACTAATGGAAAACTCAGACACTTTATCCAGACACGCATTTCACTGTGTTTTATTATAGGAAAGCTTGTCTTCATCTCAGTAACAAAAAGTACACACCAGAACACATGTGGTACATTTCCCTTTTATTTTGGTTTAACCTCTACGGGATTGGGCCTTTCTCTTGCATTTCAAAGATGATGATACACAAAATATTTTACCAGATCTAATGTGTTATATTCTCCTACATTAATTTCACATTTCCACAAACTTCAAAGTGTTTCAAATGGTATCAAGAATATGCATAACCTTGCTTCAGGTCCTGAGCTACAGGCAGTTAGATTTGGTTATGTCATTTTAGGCTAAAATGTAAAAAAAATAAAGTGTCCGATTTCTTTTAAAAAGCAAGTGTTCCATGGCCAGATGTATTACTTGGTTGGACAGTCACCCAAAGGGAATAAAGTGTGGCACTTAATCACCAAGTTGCTCAGTGAGAAAGCCTTTGATGGAGACTCCAGCACCACTTACACCCCATGGGAGATGAAGGATGCCCCTGTCCAAGTGGGTGAGTGGCAGAGTGGGGAGATTGATCAACAACCACCATTAGTCAGTATATAGTGGAAAGGAAAGGAAAGGGGGTTGATGTGGAAGTAGTTTAGCAACCAGACATTTAATGTCAACTTGTTACCTTCACACTTCCACAAACAAGCCATTTCTCTTACATGTTCAGTCTAATGTACAGTCAATTCATAGCAATTCATCTCCAATAAAAGTTGGATAATAGTGCTGCTTGTGGTCCAGTGCATTATAATGTAAGGATAAGTGATCATGGTGAAAGAGAGGCTAATGTTAACCGAAGTGAGGGGCTTGTACAGTGAATGTGTTTATTAAATGTTAAAAGTGGTTATTTTCTGAATGTTTTTGTTGCCTACACTACATGATGAAAACATACTGGCAATATATAATGAAACAAAGCATACTTTAAAGTGGTCCAGGCTTTATATTCAGACTGCCATATGTGGATTTATTCTAAAAGCACAGCCATTGTCTTGAATTATACCATAGAGAAAGTATTCTGCAGATTAACACAGTACAGTACACCCATTGGAAAACATACAAGAACGGGTGCACGTACACACACAAAACACACACATTTCAGGGTATTGTAGATGTTGTCAGCAGGTGGTACGTTTGCTCAGATAGCCAGGAAGCAGAAAGGGATAGAGAGACAAAGAAACACATTTCCAACCCGCTCTCTGTATGACAGTTTGGCTGATGATACCTGTGTGCCAGAGACATGTCCATATCTAAGGGAAAACACACAACACACACAGTCTCTCTACCCACCGCTGAGAATATAGATAACTTGCCTTGGCTTGGCTTGTGGGATTGGCAAGGAGAACTGTTGATGAATCTGATCGCTCGATGCCTTTCAGAACATGCCTACACCTCTCCATGCTTTACACTTTACATGTGCCAAGACCAAGCTTTATTAGGCATTGAATAGAGACGATGAATGGAAATGGGGTCAAGATGACTGTAATTATGGAGAGGAATGTGTGAAAGACTAGCGTGTTAGCCTGTTTGAGTGGCTCTCCAGTTACGAGTTCATTCTAGTGTTGCTGCTTGTTTGATTAATTTGTGCTGTTGCACCATAAGGAGAAATTAGAGCTGAGGAGCATAGTTTTGACTTGTTGAGGAATGTGATAAACTCACAATGGATAGGCTACACACATACTACCTCAAATAAAAGTATGTATGAAAAAGAGAACGCAAACACATTTCTTCTTGAAACAAAATATAAAATATACATTTTTCCAGTTTTAAGCAGGCAGTTCTTGCAGGGAATTGAGCCCATGCTTCTGGCTGTTGTGATATGTATTATTCAAATCTGATCTTCTGGACAGTTCCATAAGATGCCTGCATCCCCACGCATTCACTTTTGCAAGTTTAATCTATTTCATTTTGCAAAAAGACAAATTAATCTTTCGCTTTCTGATTTTTTCCTCTCCATTCCATTTATATAATTGCACTCTCTGCATTGTTATGCATTTGGCTATATTCTCATAACGTATCATTGTTGTCAACACAGGACCGCCTGCAGACAAATTATGTCTCGTTAAATTAAGGCGAAAGTATGAGATTTCTGCTATCGCTCATTTTGTTTCACAAAAACAAATCACTTACTTAAACCTGATTGCTCAGGCTCACAATACTTCAATTAAATATATAAATGAAATGAAGCATAAAGAAGGTGTACACTTTACAGGCCTAGCAGAAACTCATTACTGAATGATCAGTGCAGGAGTCAGAGGAATTTGTCTCTTCCGTGGTTGTCTTTGGCAGCCCTGGTCACAATAGCCAGGCTAGATTAATATTTGATACGCCTTTGAAAGGATATCCATCTTCTCACTTTTTCAAAATAACATTTTTCACAGGACCTGCTGTCTAGATGCTGCCCTATAGACTTGTGTACGGAATGTATTACATGCTTCAGAAATTGTGTTACCTTTTTCAAAACAAGAGGGGCCTGTATAGGACAGACACAGATTTTAAGTAAACCATAGCAATGCATGTTTGTTTAGATGTGGATTTATGATCTGTAGAGAGCCCTGTTCTGATTGGACATTACATTACATAACGTGGAATAAGTGGTGGCTAGAGGATTTACTGATTTAACGTAGATAGTGTAACTAATACCTTCAGAGTGGAAACTATAGTGGCAGACTAACAGTCATTGTGTAACCCTCTCTCTCTCCCTCCCCTTCTACCCTTTCCCTCCACCTCCCCAGATAAATGTCTGTGTGAGGTGCTGACAGCGCGGGTCCACCCTGGGGAAAGTAACGCCAGCTGGGTGATGAAGGGAACCCTGGAGTTCCTATGTAGCAGTGACAAGGTCACCGAGAGCCTGAGGGAGGCCTAAATCTTTAAGATTGTCCCCATGCTCAATCCCAGCAGGGTCACCAATGGCGTTTTGAAGTATAACTCTCATATTTGATCCCATTCAGTAGTACACCAGTACTTAACAACAGTGGTGGAAAAAGTACCCAATTGTGATACTTGAGTAAAAGTACAGATTAATAGAAATTTACTCAAGCGAATGTTAGTCGCCAGTAAAAGTGTACTTGAGTAAAAGTTTTAAAAAAGTATTTGGTTTTAAATATACTTAACTATCAAAAGTAAATGTAATTGCTAAAATATACTTAAGTATCAAAAGTAAAAGCATAAATCATTTCAAATTCCTTATATTAAGCAAAGCAGACAGCATAGTATTATTCATGGACTGGAGGTGACCGATAAGCCTCCATACCCCTCTGTACACATTACTGACCTGACTCCCTATTACTGACTCGACTCCCTACTGACGCCATGTAGGAACTAGAGCCAATCAGAACTGCAGTCTTTGCATTATCACCAGCCTAATGCTCAGGGAGCCTGAGCACAACAATCAATGATCAGATTGTAGCCTATTACACAATGTTTGGGGCTAAAGAGAGATGGACTCAACAATGACAAAAACTGTAGGTCATGTTGTCTAAAAACATTCCCTCTTCTCTACAGTGTCTGTAGCTGCAATGAGAGTAGTGTGATATTTAACACATCAATAAACATTTAAAGGTGTCTTATAAATACTGTATGGAAAAATCTCCAAACTCATATATAAAGCCGTTAACATACATAATATACGTGTTGGAAGTGTCATAACCCTTTGAAATTTAAATTGTGATTTGATATGTTGAAAGGTCACATTTGCTCATACTAGTTTCACCACAGATCTCAGGAAGACGAAAATGCACTTTGCATGAATCACAGCTAATCTGAGATCTGAGCTGTCTATTTTAAACCATTGTTTATATTTCCTTCTTTGTTCATCGAGCCATGCTGTGAAGAAGACAGCATTTACTTTGGCTTGAACATTGGACTTATTGAAATACGTATTCCTCTTGCATTTTCACAATCCATCTCCCTTGGCAACTGATTGTGCTGTCAACTTGTTTGCTGTTTCGGGGAAAACAAATACAAACAAGTGCACTTGTTTCACTGTGCACTCGCTTGACTCTGCTGCTATTTTCAGCTCACACAAAGTATGAAGTATTGGTTCTTCAGATATGGTCTAAGACACTGCATCTCGATGCAAGAGGCGTCACTGCAGTACCTGGTTCGAATCCAGGCTGCATCACATCCAGCCGTGATTGGAAGTCCCATAGGGCGGCGCACAATTGGCCCAGCGTCGTCCGGGTTTGGCCCGGGGTAGGCCGTCATTGTAAATAAGAATGTGTTCTTAAATAAAGGTTAAGTAAATAAATAAATAAATATGTTAATTTCTAATAATGTAGGATCTTAACTGAATCACCCTGTTGCAAGAAAGCTTTCCTTTAAAACATTTAGTGTATTTTAGGTTTAAAACAGCTTCTGAAGTTTGTAATTTTCGCTTGGAAATGTCAGACTTGATTTTGTATCAAATGTATCAATCCCAACAAAAATGGCAATGAATTATATTCCACATACAGTAATAGTTCACATTTCCTGTTGCTGCAGGATTATTTTCGTTATAGCAAACTGGCTCAAATTTAGATCTTACATCTGTACGAGTATGATAGCCCAATCTTCGTCACAAAGCTGGTCTGGCCAGAGGGAGAGGGAGATGTAAACTGAGCTGACTTTTTGACTAACAACCTTTTGCTTTGCTGTTATCTTCCTGATTGCAGAGAGAGAATGTGATGACATTGAGCAAGATGCTTGTATTTAGCATGGGACCACACAGTAAGAGGTGAGAACAGAGTGTGTCGGTAGGGAATCCACTAGTCTAAAACAAGGAGTACCACATGCACAGCCACCAACCTATGTCTGACTGTGACACTAACTGACAGCTTTCATGTGAAATCCCCCGTGCTCTGTGCAGCAGCATTCTTCCCAGCTGTGTATGTCAGCACAATCAACTATTTACTTATATTAGACAATGCTGTGAAATCTAAGACAGGAAAACCAAGTGTATCTTTCATTCCTTCAGTGACAGGTTTTGGAAATGCATTTAGAGCATGCTGAAATTGAGCATTTGAGGGCAATACTGTGAAAGACGAATTATTGATTTTCTCCATCATAGCATATTGGACAAGCCATTTGAGGTTGGGGCATGACACGTTGAGGTCCATTGTTGACAACAGCAGCATGTGTTCAGTTTTAAACAACACTGCTCTGTAGGGCTATCAGCTCAATGTGCCAGATGAGAACTAGTAAAACATAAATACTCCACAAGTGGGCTACTAACACCATGCACATGCCAGTAAATTGCTTGATGTATTCATCCCTTTGTTACATCTAATGTGTTCCGTTAGAGGAATTAAGCATCAAAGAATAAAACTCACTGAGCATTTGAGATATTTGACACAAAATCTCATTATTAGATCTGAGCGGTTAAATGTCCCTTAAATTGAATTCGTTTTCTGTGAAAGATGATAAAAGACGTTGGCATTGCACATCACCATATCACTTCTGATTAGGGTTGCAAAGCTACCGGTAATTTACCAAAGTTACCAGAATCTTCAGTAATTTTGATAATTAACAGAAGATATATGGCAATCTATCATAACTTTGGTGATTTATACTTGAATAACTTTGTGAACACCTACTCATTCAAGGGTTTTTCTTTAGTTATACTAATTTCTACATTGTAGAATCAAAACTATGAAATAACACATATGGAATCATGTAGCAACTAAAAAAAGTGTTAAACAAATCAAAATATGTTATATTTGAGATTCTTCAAATAGCCACCATTTGCCTTGATGACAGCTTTGCACACTCTTAGAATTCTCTCAAACAGCTTCATGAGGTAGTCACTTGGAATGCATTTCAATTAACATGTGCCTTAAAAGTTAATTTGTGGAATTTCTTTCCTTCTTAAAGCGTTTGAGCCAATCAGTCATGTTGTGACAAGGTAGGGGGGGTATACAGAAGATAGCACTATCTGGTAAAAGACCAAGTCAATATTATGGCAAGAACAGCTCAAATAAGCAAAGATAAATGACAGTCCATCATAACTTTAAGATGTGAAGGTCAGTCAATACGGAAAATGTCAAGATCTTTGAAAGTTTCTTCAACTGCGGTTGCAAAAACCATCAAGCGTTATGATGAAACTGGCTCTCATGAGGACTGCCACAGGAATGGAAAACCCAGAGTTACCTCATATCCTGCAGAGGATATGTTCATTAGAGTTACCAGCCTCAGAAATTGCAGCCCAAATAAATGCTTCACAGAGTTCACAAGTAACAGACACTTCACAAGTAACAGACACTTCACAACATCAACTGTTCAGAGGAGACTATGTGAACCAAGCCTTCATGGTTGAATTGCTTTAAATAAACCACTACTAAAGGACACCAATAAGAAGAAGAGACGTCCTTTGGCCAAGAAACACCGGTGGAGATTTGTCCTTTGGTCTGGACTCCAAATTGGAGATTTTTGGTTCCAACCGCCGTGTCTTTGTGAGACGCGGTGTGGGTGAACGGATGATCTCCGCATGTGTATTTCCCACTGTAAAGCATGGAGGAGGAGGTGTTGCTCAAGAAAGACATGTTATTTTTAGTCTGTTTGATTTAGTGGATGAGATTTACCCATGACAGACCTCCTCAGTCAAGTCTCTTTTGACTGCTGGGACTCCTCAGCTCAGCTGATTTGAGAAGTCTGAGGCTGCGTCTCACATCTTCTCTTTGACAACCTCCCTTGCCTCTCCACCATTGATATTTATCACTGGTGTGAACAGATTGTTGTGAACAGATTGTAATTTACAATACTGACCTTGGGAGTGGAGGAACAGAGGATTGCGTTATGTAGCCCCTGGGGAAGAAGGACTTCCTGCAGCCAAATCTGAGAACCTGTTAGTTGATAATCTTGATATCATGTAGAAATACATCATTGACATTTCACAGTCAGGTAAAATTAATTTGTATGTTCACCTTGAGGGATTTGTCTTGTAGTCCCTTTTATTCTGCCGTTCCCAGCGTTGAAGGGTTTCATACAGTATAAACACGACAGAGCAGCAGAGAGCAGGAGGAGTCTACAGTAGAGTTGGCAGTTTAGCTGATCAGCTTTACACCTGTAATGTTTCAACAGAATGTCAGCATCCAGGCAGCCCTATAATTACCATTGTCAATGGTGCTATCACCAGAACACAGAGGCCCTTAGGGCATGCAGATGCACAATGCGACAAAGGACACAAATTAATGACAGAGTTTTAGCATTTTTTTCCCTCTACATGCAGTGGGAGTGAGATTTCTGACCATAACATTGGAGGTCACATTTGAGCATGGTCCAATGCCCCAGAGAAGGGATGATTGTGTCAATGGCATCAGGCTGCCTCAATTATAGTTGAGTGTATCCAGATATTAGGCTCAGCAGGGTGCTCTCGGTCTTTACATCTCTTGAACAAGGAGTATCCTTGCCCCAAGCTTGGAGAGTCAGAAAAAAGCCTGATCCCATTTCATTTGTATTGCTGACACAGAAAGAGCATTTATTTTCAAGGTAGAAGCTGGCCAGATCACATTGGAGAATAGTTTTTCTCCTGGACTGGAGCCAGTACAAGCCATTTTGTCTTATTGTGTTTTTCATGAGGAGAGAGGTTTCTAACTGCCTCTTTAAACTGCTCTCTTTAGTATTTTTGTTTCTAATTTTTATTGAAGTAGAGTGGTACTTTCCAATGTTGTTTAATGACACGTTTTCATCATGGAACCTGTTAAGAATAATTTGGAATGTGTCCTGATGTTTCTCTACCTGCCATATGATGCCATGATGCAGTCTGTTTCCTCACTCCTTCACCCTCCATCAGCTACAAGTCTGTACAGGCATTAGTTTCGACTCAGCTTTTCTTTAGAGGTAACAGCAAATGTTCTTCCCTACACCTCCTGAAATTATGGAGCCAGTTTTTTGTGTGTCGGTAATGTTTTTTAATGAATGTTTGTACAATTTGTATAAAATGCAGCAGAGTTGAAAGATGAATGTTCATGCCAAGTCACGGTTTTCACCGCCTGTCGTTGATAAAACCAGGAAGTAAACAATTCAGCCACCCTCCCTGCCATGAACACAAGGGAGTGCATGGAGCTGAGCAGAGGGAGCATAGAGCTGAGCTGTATTAAAATGTTTTGATGCATGGGGCGGTCCAGCATGCGACATTGACATAATGTGGAGGCCCCAGTAGGCTGGATTGAGACAGGCCCATGATGAATGGAGGATATCCCAGGCTGTTCATCATTCCGCAGCAGATATAACATTGACCACAGCCAAGCCTGTCCACCCGCCCCATACCTCCCTCCATCTCCTCCTCCTCCTCACAACCCTCCTCCCTCCGGCCCAGTGTTCTGGCACAGGTCTTGCTCAAATGGGCCAGAGGATGAGAAATGCCCACGGTTCTCTTCTTCCTCTGAGGCAGGTTTATCAGTGTGCTCCTCTCTGTGGAGGAGAGAGCTAATGAGTCACTATCCCCTGGCCTCCCAGGCTTTGTTATGCCTCTTCAGTCCAGATCAATACTCTGGCATTTGAGTCATGGATAAATACAATAACCAGAATACAAAGCATCACAATTTGTGGTTGTCCATTTGTTGATGTATTCAGTAGTGTTCTTACAAGATGAAATTGTACATCATAAACGTTATTGTTATTAGAGTGCTTGAAATGGCAAGGGCTCTCATGAAACTGCCCATATTCATTACTTCTACTTCTTCTTGTTATTGTATTTCAACCAAACCTTTCATCTACTGCCGAAGCTAGACATACAGTACAGCTCCAAACCTACTATAAATACAAATGACTATACATCTAGTAGGGGACAGCCAGGATGAAAGTAACGCAGGGTGAAAATAACATGCCCATTTTCTTAGATAAGACAGAAGCTACAAAGATGTAGTGAAGTCAGCACATTCCTAATGCAGAGGATGAGCTCCCTATAAAAAACAGTCCAGATCAACCATGTTTCCTAGAGTTATCAACAAAAAGGGGTTTTGTATTTTGGTTGTAGAGTTGTGTTTAGTTGTTTAATGTTCCAAACATGTAATTTTCTTATTAATCCATCTAGTGACTAAATGACAGCATAGGTTTCAAGTATCATGCTAGGTAGTCTTGGTGTTAGTTAAAAGGAGAGATGTTAACTAAATAAATGTTAAATAAATAAAATACAGTTTAATCATAGGCCATTGTGTCCTCCAGTTCATATTGCTTTTAGAATGTTAGCAAAATAACATTATATACTGTACGACATTATTATTATTATGCCTTAATCAATTAAGTTGATGGTTCTCATATATGCTTTTATCGACAGGTTAGTGGTTAAAAATAAATATCTTCATGATTCTGGGGGTCAATTACCTTGTGTCAAGCCATTGAAATGTGATAAGTATGATGAGTTTACTGTTTCTGAAAAAAATGTAAACGTTTATTCTATCAAAAGACAAGGAGTGCGTGCACATGACAAGGACAGCTGAAGCGCAGCTGATTGGTAGGGTTAAGCATGAATAGTCATTGAAAATTGTGAAAAACATCTACTACATTTCCATTTAAGTGAGTTGCGAAAAGTATGCTTAATATAGATATTATGTGATCCATTTGAGTCTGATTAATATTTTAAGGCAAAATATTGTGGTTGCGCAGTATGGCTGACAGTACATTTGTTGAAAGTTATAAACCAGAAACAGGAGATAAGACTGATATCGGTAGGTACAAAAGTAACGTTGCAATAGGTCCATACCCCTTGACTTATTCCACATTTTGTTGTTACAGCCTGAATACAAAATTGATTTCCCCTCTCATCTACAAACAATACCCCATAATGACGAAGTGAAAACATTTCAAGAATTGTTTTGCAAATTTATTGAAAATGAAAAACAGAAGTATCTCATTTACACAAGTATTCACACCCCTGAGCCAATACACGTTAGAATGATCTCTGGCAGTGATTGAGTATTTCTGGGTAAGTCTCTAAGAGCTTTGCACACCTAGCTTGTACAATATGCACACATTATTCTTTTAAAACTTTTTAAAACTCAGTCAATTTAGTTGTTGATCATTGCAAGACAGCCAATTAAGTCTTGCCATATATTTCTTTGCCAATTTAATTCAAAACTGTAACTAGGCCACTCAGGAGCATTCAATTTTATTTTAGGTTATTGTCCTACTGAAAGAGAAATTCATCACCCAGTGTCTGGTGGAAACCAGACTGAACCAGGTTTTCCTGTAGGATTTGCCTGAGCTTAGCTCCATTCCAGTCCTTAACAATTACAAGCATACCCTTAACATGATGCAGCCACCACTATGCTTGAAAATATTTATAATTGGTACTCAGTTTGTGTTGTATTGTATTTGTCCCAAACATAACATACCTTGTATTCAGGACAAAAAGTTAATTGCTTGTCAAATTTGTTACACTATTACATTAGTGCCTTGTTGCAAACAGGATGTATGTTTTGGAATATTTTTAATACAGACTTCTTTCTTTTTACTCTGTCAACTGTGTTAATATTGTGGAGAAACTACAATGTTGTTGATCCACCCTCAGTTTTCACAGCCATTCAACTCTGAAACTGTTTTAAAGTCACCATTGGCCTTATGTTGAAATCCCTGAGCAGTTTCCTTCCTCTCCGGCAACTAAGTTAGAGACTTCGTAGAGACTGGGTGTATTCATATACCATCCAATTAATAACTTCACCATGCTCAAAGGGATATTTAATGTCTGCTTTTTTTTTACCTATCTACCAATAGTTGCCCTTCTTTACGAGGCATTGGAAAACTTCCCTGCTCTTTGTGGTTGAATCTGTGTTTGAACTGTACTGCTTTTTACTCCTGAACTTATTTAGGCTTGACATAACAAAGGGGTTGAATACTTGATGACTCAATACATTTCAGCTTAACTTTAACTTTTAATAAATGTATAATTTAGGCTGTAACACAAGAAGATGTGGAAAAAGTCCAGATGTGTGAATACTTTCTGAAGACAATGTATACAAGTTGTTTGTCATAAATCATGGTATCTCTAGCTCTATCGATCTCTAAGTAATTATGGAAAACTTTTTAACTGTCACTTTCATCCCGAGTCTCCCCTAGGACTTGTGCCTTTTGAGTTGATATTACACAGGATGGTTTTCTGTATTTGCAGACAGCACAGAGAGCCTCTAAATACAGCGTATGTCCACTTTTGAGTAATATGTGAGCAGAGATACACAGCAAGTTGTTTGAATAAATGTTTCACTTAGGGAATCTTGGAAGGTGATCTGTCACCTACAGTAATCTTTCATATCTATCAGCCTTTGGGTGCCCTGAGCAATCAGTTTGCTCAAGCCAGTTGACTAGAAGAGATGGAGAGATTGACCACTGGTCTGTTGGCCTCTATTCCTCTAACAGTTAACAGAGTGAAATTAATTGTTCTCATTGAAAGCCGTCCAACCTGTGTGTTTGCGCCAAGACCCATTGGCTGTACCACTGATTAGAGAGGCAGCTATTAAACGAATGCATGTCAGATTTGTCAGATCAGCTGTAAGGGTTAGAGACAGTGGATGCACCCCAAATGGCACCCCATTACCAATGTAGTGAACTACTTTTGACCAGGGCCCATAGGGCTTTAGGGAATAGGATGCTATTTGGGATGCACACAGATACATTGGCTGTGTCATCGGCTGGGCCGGGGTGTTGAAGTCACGTTAACTTTCCTGATTGTGGAATAGTGGCAGCTCCTCAGAGCACAAAGGGGAAGACCATCCAACTCAGTGAATTTCTGAGAAGAAAAAAAATGGTGAAAGATTTAAAAAGTTATCCTTTTTAGATTAAACTATGCAAAATATATTCACATCACCAAGTAACTGATTAAAACACACTGTTTTGCAATGACAGTCTACTTTAGTTTCGACAGCACCCTCTAGGGTAGCACCATGGTGTAGCCGGAGGTAAGCTATTTTCCGTCCTCCTCTGGGTACATTGACTTCAATAAAAAACCTAGGAGGCTCATGGTTCTCACCCACTTCCATAGACTTACACAATAATTATGACGATTTCCGGAGGACATCCTCCAACCTATCAAACGTATCAGAGCTCTTGCAGTATTAACTAGTATGAACTGCAGTGCATAAAGTGTGGTGAGTAGATTGCAGTTTTTTCTTCTTCTTAGATTGCCTTTCATTTACTTAGCTAATGCAGCTGACTCAGAGGAATGCTATTTGTGTTAGCTATCTGGCTAAGGCTATCCAATATTGCAACTCTTCCAAGTCAAGGTAAGTTTTCAGTTTTGGAAACAGGGAGGGACCTAACTAAATGTTTTCAATAGAAAATGTTTTTTTGTTGCTGAACAGAATGGTCTAATGCACTGTTTGGACTAATGATTACACCCTAGCTAGATACAGGCAAGAGTGTGCGTGGCGCTATTGAATGTGTCACTGTCACCTCATTTACTCCAATTGGTCTCTAAACCTGTGCACCTACTTTGTAAAGTTTAATTTGTAGGCTAGGTTGTAGCAACCTCATGATGGGTATAAAGCAAATTTGAGTATCATGAAGTAGCCTTAAACTATCAATGTTACATTGAACTGGGTGAATGGAATATAAATGACAGTCATCCATATATGCTGTAATAGAAATAAACCCATGCCCATAAAAATGGTCCTCCCTAATCTTGAACAGCACATCACTGGCACTTCCCTGGAAGTAAATTAAATTGACAAACACGTTGGGACTGGGATCCCAGGGGACCACACATAACCTAAAAGACCAATTAAGCCAGTGGCATCATCATTGTTAACCTCTACGGTATCAGTCCCCCCCCCCCCCCCCCCCCCCCCCGTGGGACAGTTGAGCTAACGTAGGCTAACGTGATTAGCATGAGGTTGGAAGTAACAAAAACATTTCCCAGGACATAGACATATCTGATTTGGGCAGAAAGCTTAAATTCTTGTTAATCTAACTGCACTGTCCAATTTACAGTAGCAATTACAGTGGAATAATACCATGCTATTGTTTGGGGAGAGTGCCCAATTATGAACTTGAAAACGTATTAATAAACCAATTAGGCACATTTGGGCAGTCTTGGTACATGTTTTAAATAAATACAATGGTTCATTGGATCAGTCTAAAACTTTGCACATGCACTTCTTCCCTCTAGTGGCCACAATCTAAATTGCATATCCTTGCTTGTCATGGCAGTTAGATTTGGGCATCTCATTGTTGGCGAAAATTGAAAAATGGGTCTGATCCTTAGAGGACATTTTATGCACCCAGCCATTTTACTGTGAATTTCAAGCATTTCTCTCCAGCTTTACTGCATATGGAATTGCTTCAGTGTGCATGGAGATGCATTGTACTATAGAGATCTAATTATTATTGATCTATAGGAAAAATACACACCTACACATATACATCATGACAAAATCCTATTAGTGACAGTCCATTGCTGATACACCTTCCCTACACTAGCTACCTGGCCCATGTTGATTGAATGTGGGTGGGGAGTGCGCTTAGAAGGAACCAACCGACACGGAATACTACCAGATGCATTCTGATAACATTCAAGTGGTGTGGCAGTTAATGGATTCTGTGGACACCATGACTGATTCCCTTCCTGCTCGAGGTTATACGGTCTCAGATATTAGGGATTGCTTTGTGTGCCTGGAATGAAATGACGAGGCCACTTCCAGGCTCGGCCCTGTGGGAGCTGTAGGTAGAGGCTTACTCAAGCCTATCATGCAGTTCAGAAAGCAGAATTCTGCACCATACCCTATTTACAAAGGCTTAACATGACCAGGCAGGAGAGAAGTTAGGCTCAGACAGCTCTTAGAATAAAAAATGCTAGGATGTAGGTGAAAAGGAAGGATTCATTGTAAAGGCAATTAAACTCAGGCTCAAATAGCCGACTATATACCCTTTTTCATGTTTCATTTAACCTTTATTTTGACAGGGAAGGCATATTGAGACCTAGGTCTCTTTTCCAAATGTGTATAAAAGAACATAATTATACACATTATACAAAACATTATTATTATTATTTTATTTACAGTATATATATATATATATATTTATATATATAATTCTCTATGATTATCTCTCTCTCTCTGTGTGTGTGTGTGTGTATGTGTGTATGTGTGTATATGTGTGTATATGTGTGTATATATATATATATATACACACACACACACACACTGGGGCAAAAAAGTATTTAGTCAGCCACCAATTGTGCAAGTTCTCCCACTTAAAAAGATGAGAGAGGCCTGTAATTTTCATCATAGATATACTTCAACTATGACAGACAAAATAAGAAAAATAATCCAGAAAATCACATTGTAGGATTTTTAATGAATTTATTTGCAATTGATGGTGGAAAATAAGTATTTGGTCACCTACAAACAAGCAAGATTTCTGGCTCTCACAGACCTGTAACTTCTTCTTTAAGAGGCTCCTCTGTCCTCCACTCGTTACCTGTATTAATGGCACCTGTTTGAACTTGTTATCAGTATAAAAGACACGTGTCCACAACCTCAAACAGTCACACTCCAAACTCCACTATGGCCAAGACCAAAGAGCTGTCAAAGGACACCAGAAACAAAATTGTAGACCTGCACCAGGCTGGGAAGACTGAATCTGCAATAGGTAAGCAGCTTGGTTTGAAGAAATCAACTGTGGGAGCAATTATTAGGAAATGGAAGACATACAAGACCACTGATAATCTCCCTCGATCTGGGGCTCCACGCGAGATCTCACCCCGTGGGGTCAAAATGATCACAAGAACGGTGAGCAAAAATCCCAGAACCACACGGGGGGACCTAGTGAATGACCTGCAGAGAGCTGGGACAAAAGTAACAAAGCCTACCATCAGTAACACACTACGCCGCCAGGGACTCAAATCCTGCAGTGCCAGACGTGTCCCCCTGCTTAAGTCAGTACATGTCCAGGCCCGTCTGAAGTTTGCTAGAGAGCATTTGGATGATCCAGAAGAAGATTGGGAGAATGTCATATGGCCAGATGAAACCAAAATATAACTTTTTGGTAAAAACTCAACTC
This sequence comes from Oncorhynchus mykiss, assembly GCF_057628025.1. Lineage (NCBI taxonomy): Eukaryota > Metazoa > Chordata > Actinopteri > Salmoniformes > Salmonidae > Oncorhynchus > Oncorhynchus mykiss. The sequence goes on from NC_143022.1 coordinate 24,388,564, forward strand.
GTTGTGTTTGGAGGACAAAGAATGCTGAGTTGCATCCATACCTACTGTGAAGCATGGGGGTGGAAACATCATGCTTTGGGGCTGTTTTTCTGCAAAGGGACCAGGACGACTGATCCGTATAAAGGAAAGAATGAATGGGGGCCATGTATCGTGAGATTTTGAGTGAAAACCTTCTTCCATCAGCATTGAAGATGAAACGTGGCTGGGTCTTCCAGCATGACAATGATCCCAAACACACCGCCCGGGCAACGAAGGAGTGGCTTCGTAAGAAGCATTTCAAGGTCCTGGAGTGGCCTAGCCAGTCTCCAGATCTCAACCCCATAGAAAATCTTTGGAGGGTGTTGAAAGTCCGTGTTGCCCAGCAACAGCCCCAAAACATCACTGCTCTAGAAGAGATCTGCATGGAGGAATGGGCCAAAATACCAGCAACAGTGTGTGAAAACCTCGTGAAGACTTACAGAAAACATTTGACCTCTGTCATTGCCAACAAAGGGTATATTACAAAGTATTGAGAAACTTTTGTTATTGACCAAATATTTATTTTCCACCATAATTTGCAAATGAATTAATAAAAAATCCTACAATGTGATTTTCTGGATTTTTTTTCTCATAGTTTTGTCTGTCATAGTTGAAGTGTACCTATGATGAAAATTACAGGCCTCTCTCATCTTTTTAAGTGGGAGAACTTGCACAATCTATCAGTACCAGTCAAACGTTTGGACACACCTACTCATTCGAGCATTTTTCTTTATTTTTTTTACTATTTTCTACATCTACTTGTTGGCTGCTTTTCCTTCACTCTACGGTCCAACTCATCCCAAACCATCTTAATTGGGTTGAGGTCGGGTGATTGTGGATGCCAGGTCATCTAATGCAACACTCCATCACTCTCTTTGGTCAAATAGCCCTTACACAGCCTGGAAGTGTGTTTTGGGTCATTGTCCTGTTGAAAGAAAATGGTAGTCCCACTAGGCGCAAACTAGATGTGATGGTGTATCGCTGCAGAATGCTGTGGTAGCCATGCTGGTTTAGTGTGACTTGAATTCTTAATAAATGACAGACCGTGTCACCAGCAAAGCACCCCCACACCACCACCTCCATGCATCACGATAGGAACCACACATAGAGAGATCATCCGTTAAGCTACACTGCGTCTCACAAAGACATGGCTGTTGGAACCAAAAATCTCAAATTTGGACTCATCCGACCAAAATACAGATTTCCACCAGTCTAATGTTCATTGCTCATGTTTCTTGGCCCAAGCAAGTCTCTTCTTATTATTGGTGTCCTTTAGTAGTGGTTTCTTTGCAGCAATTCAACCATGAAGGCCTGATTCTCCTCTGAACAGTTGATGTTGAGAGGTGTCTGTTACTTGAATTCTGTGAAGCTTTTATTTGGGCTGCAATTTCTGAGGCTGGTAACTCTAATGAACTTACCCTCTGCTGCAGAGGTAACTTTGGGTCTTCCTTTCCTGTGGCGGTCCTCATGAGAGCCTGTTTCATCATAGCGCTTGATGGTTTTTGCAACTGCAGTTAAAGAAACAAAGTTAATGATATTTTCCGGATTGACTGAAATTCATGTCTTAAAGAAATGTACTCTTGTTTTTTTACTTGAGTTGTTCATGCCATAATATGCTTCAACATACTTGGTATTTTACCAAATAGGGCTATCTTCTGTATACCACACATACCTTGTCACAACACAACTGATTGGCTCAAACACATTAAGAAGGAAAGAAATTCCACAAATGAACTTTTAACAAGGCACACCTGTTAATTGAAATGCATTCCAGGTGAATACCTCATGAATCTAGTTGAGAGAATGCCAAGAGTGTGCAAAGCTTTCATCAACACAAAGGGTGGCTACTTTGAAGAATCTTAAATATAAAATATAGTTTTAGTTTAACACTTTTTTGGTTACTACATGATTCCATATATGTTATTTCATAGTTTGTATGTCCTCACTATTATTCAACAATGAAGTAGAAAGTAGTGAAAGCAAAGAAAAACCCTGGAATGAGTAGGTGTGTCCAAACTTTTGACTGTTACTGTATATAAGCACAGATTAAAATGCAAAAACATAGTCATGGTAAGCACAAATACAACATCACAAATCACCCATAAAAACTGTTACATTCCTCTACAAATAAGTCCTCCAGTCAAGACTTTAAATTGCCTGAACGGCACCAGAACCGGCAACAGCACACGTCAGAAAATAAACACCTGTTTCAAATAATAGCCAGGTCTAAATGAATTGTTTACAGGTTACTATGAATTATCATTAATTGTTTACTAGGTTTAATGTTTGATTTGTTACATTAAATAATTGAGTAATGACTCAAGAAAATTATTGCAATCTGTTTTTATTACCAATAAAAAACTGAGAACAGCTGAGAACTGCTGCTAGCTAACTTGCAAGCACAACAAGTCAACAATTTTGGGAGTAGAGACATCCATACATTGGCCAATAACCCTCTAGTGGGGAAGGTAAGAACTGACAAAATGCACACTCAAAGAGGAGAATAATTATTCTGAAAAGGTAACTTTTTTTATAATGGCATACTAAGACAAAAGAAACGTGACACGGTATGTAAATGTGAACACTGTGCAGGAAATGTATTAAAATGCTGGAATTAAACAAATACCTACGCAAATTAGAAAAAGCTGTGTGCATTTAAGGAAATAGATGCCTGGGTCAAATAGAAGCCTGTCTCTAATACGCGCCTGTTATGTTAAGTGACTGAAGCAAATAAACGCCAAGGCTATTAATTGAAGTTTTACAGTATATCGCAGTGTTTTTTGGACTGTTCAAATCTATACTTCTGCTGACAGGTAGACCCTCATGTTTCCAGTTTATAGAATACATTTGTCAGTGTAAAGTTTAAATAACGATACAGTGTAAATATTCCTATGGCACGTTCAATTGTATTCCATCCCAAATGGGCAGAGCCCACCAGGGAGAACGTTTGTGTTTTAGCATAACATTTCTCCTCTGCAACACATCAGGGCTCCTGAGAGGCACAGCGGTCTAAGGCACTGCATCTCAGTGCTAGAGGCGTCACTACAGACCTTGGTTCGAATCCAGGCTGTGTCACAACCGGTTGTGATTGGGAGTCCCATAGGGCAGCACGCAATTTGTCCTGAGTCTTCCGGGTTAAGGTTTGGCCGGTGTAGGCCGTCATTGTAAATTTGAATTTGTTCTTAACTGACTTGCCTAGTTAAATAAAATAAATCTGTTTTGATCTGAAATAATGGCGCCGGAGAAGAAGGCAGATGTTTTACGTGTCCCCGACCGATTGTGTTTATTTGTTCGTTTATTTGCATTTTTTGTAACTTTTCTAAAACACTTATTTTGTACATAATGTTACCACTTCCGTCTCTTCTGACCAAAAATAACTTCTGGACATCAGGACTGCAGTTACTCACCACGGACTGGCAGAATACTTTTTGTCCTTTAACGAGTCTGACGAGCCCAACATGAACGATATACTGTGTTCTCGGGAACAGGCCCAGATCCCCGTGATTTGCTTGAAGTGGAGGTGGAGAAAAAGAGGCCAGAGGGCGGGCTGCTTTCTGAGAATTTGTAGGCGATCGAATAAACCCCCACTTCCTTCCATTCTGCTAGCAAACGTGCAATCTTTGGAGAATAAAATTGATGACCAACGCGTAAGATTAAACTACCAATGGGACATTCAGAACTGTAATATATTACCAACATACAGCTGGCTGGTTATACGCTGTAGGGGTGGCATCCTATGTATTTTTGTAAACAACAGCTGGTGCACGATATCTTAGGAAGTCTCGAGCTATTGCTCGCCTGAGGTAGAGTATCTCATGATAAGCTGTAGACCACACTATCTACCGAGAGAGTTTTCATCTGTATTTTTCGTAGCTGTTTACATACCAACTCAGTCAGAGGCTGGCACTAAGACAGCATTGAATGAGCTGTATTCCGCCATTAGCAAACAAGAAAATGCTCACCCAGAGGCGGCGCTCCTAGTAGCCGGGGACTTTAATGCAGGGAAACTTAAATCTGTTTTACCAAATTTCTATCAGCGTGTTAAATGTGCAACCAGAGGGAAAAGACTCTGAACCACCTATACTCCACACACAGAGACATGCATACAAAGCTCTCCCTCGCCCTCCATTTGGAAAATCTGACCATAATTCTATCCTCCTGATTACTGCTTACAAGCAAAAATTAAAGCAGGAAGCATCAGTGACTAGATTAATAAAAATGGGGTCAGATGAAGCAGATGCTGCGCTACAGGACTGCTTTACTAGCATGACTGGAATATGTTCTTGGATTCCTCCAATGGTATTGAGGAGTACACCACATCAGTCATTGGCTTCCTCAATAAGTGCATCGATGACATCGTCCCCACAGTGACGGTACTCTTTCAAAGAGTGAGACTCTAACCCGGAGGATTATAAGAAATCCTGCTATGCCCTTTGACGAACCATCAAACAGGCAAAGCATCAATACAGGACTTAGATCAAACCGTACTACACCAGCTCTGATGCTCATTGGATGTGGCAGGGCTTGCAAACCATCACAGACTACAAAGGGAAGCACAGCCGAGAGCTGCCCAGTGACACGAGCCTACCAGACGAGCGAAACTACTTCTATTCTCACTTCGAGGCAAATGGCACTGAACATGCATGAGAGCTCCAGCTGTTCCAGAAGACTGTGTGATCACACTCTCTGCTGGCGATGTGAGTAAGACCTTTAAACAGGTCAACAATCACAAGGCCGCAGGGCCAGACGGATAACCAGGACGTGTACTGTGAGCATCTGACCAACTGGCAAGTGTCTTCATTGACATTTTCAACCTCTCCCTGTCCGAGTCTGTAATTCCAACACGTTTTAAGCAGACCACCATAGTGCCTGTGCCCAAGAACACGAAGGTAACCTGCCTAAATAACCCTTAGCACTCACGTGCGTAGCCATGAAGTGTTTTGAAAGGCTGGTCATGGCTCACATCAATAACATTATCCCAGAAACCCTAGACCCACTCCAATTTGCATACCACCCCAACAGATCCACAGATGATGCCATCTCTATTGCACTCCACACTCCCTTTTCCAACTGGACAAAAGGAACACCTATGTGAGAATGCTATTCATTGACTATAGCTCTGCGTTCAACACCAAAGTGCCCTCACAACTCATCAATAAGATAAGGACCCTGGGATTAAACTCCTCCCTCTGCAACTGGATCCTGGACTTCCTCACAGTCCGCTCCCAGGTGGCTAGTGTAGGTAACAACACATCCGCCACGCTGATCCTCAACACAGGGGCCCCTCAGGGGTGCATGCTCAGCCCCCTCCTGTACTCCCTGTTCACTCATGACTGCATGGCCAGGCACAACTCCAACACCATCATTATGTTTTCCGATGACACAACAGTTGTTGGCCTGATCACCGACAATGACAAGACCGCCTATAGGGAGGAGGTCATAGACCTGGCCGTGTGTTGCCAGGAAAACAACCTCTCCCTCAACATGATCAAGACATAGGTGGACTACAGGAAAAAGAGGACCGAGCGCGCCCTCATTCTCATCGACGGGGCTGCAGTGGAGCAGGTTGAGAGCTTCAAGTTCCTTGGTGTCCACATCACCAACAAACTAACATGATCCAAACACACCAAGACAGTCGTGAAGAGGTCACGACAAAACCTATTCCCCCTCAGGAAAGATTTGGAATGGGTCCTCAGATCCTCAAAAAGTTTTACAGCTGCACCATCGAGAGCATCCTGACAGGTTGCGTCACTGCCTGGTATGGCAACTGCTCGCCCTCCGACCGCAAGGCACTACAGAGGGTAGTGCGAACGGCCCAGTACGTAACTGGGGCCAAGCTCCCTGCCATCCAGGAACTCCATACCAGGCGGTGTCAGAGGAAGGCCCTGAAAATTGTCAAAGACTCCAGCCACACGGCAAGCGGTACCAGAACGCCAAGTCTAGGCCCAAGATGCTTCTAAACAGCTTCTACCCCAAGCCATAAGGCTCCTGAACAACTAGTCAAATGGCTACCCAGACAATTTGCACCCCCCCCCCCCCCTTGTACACCGCTGCAACACTTTGTTGTTATCATCTATGCATAGAGTCAATGTGCCCCCGACTCTGTACCGGTACCCCCCCGTATATAGTCTTGCTATTGTTATTTTACTGCTGATCTTTAATAACTTGTTACTTTTATTTCTTATTCTTGTCTGTATTTTATTTTATATTTTTTAACTGCATTTTTGGTTTGGGGCTCCTAAGTAAGCATTTCACTGTTGTATTCGGCGCATGTGACTAATAACATTTGATTTGATAGGTCAAGAACCTGGGCCCTGGCTCCAGAGTGATACGATCCAGTGGTCTTGTGATGTGATAATTTGCCACATGCTCCCTGATCTTATTCCCCCAAATCCCACCTGTCATCCCCATCACCCTACCTCACTCACAGTCAAGTCTCCACACCTCATCCCCCAAATTCCCCTCACTCACTCCACACCCTCCTCACCTAGCATCAGGAGGAGAAGTTTGATGTCTCAGATGAGCAGGCATAGAGTTGGTGTTGATGCACACCCCTGAATATTGCTTGTTAGACTACAAAGTGTAACATGTTAACTCGGTTGACATGGATAACAACAGTAATCTGCAATAAGAATTCAATTTTCAAATGTATTTATTTATTTTCATTATCTTTTTAGCTTAGTGTATAAAACAGTACCTATTTACAAGTAGCCAACAACACTGCTACAGAGGTCTGTGACTGTCACCACAGCCATTCATTTCTAAATTTACTGGAACATTAACAACGGCCTTGTTTATGTAACCTTGGTCTGTCAAGCTAAAGCACAGCCACTAACAATTCACATTATATATGTCACCCTCCAAAGCTCCAATTTGATGCTCCATAAATTAAATACTCAGATGAGCCCAAGTTATTTCAGAGTGAAACATGCCAATTAGACGTGGAGGTCAGTGCTGGGTCTGTAGAACTATGCTTAGACAGGGCATAAATAAAGGAAATAGACGTTTCCGTCCAACCATTTCATACAGATGAATTACCTGATGCTGATGGAAACATGGAAACACTCAGATGAGTCACAAGTTGGGGAATTTGCAAGGTGATGGGCTTGATGCTCCTTTCCAATAAATATTGAGAGTCTTATTGTGGTGACATGATGATCGATGCTTGGCGGCCATTTGACAAAAATAAAAAGAATATTACTCTTATCCATAATAATCTCACAATGTCGGTAGCCTACCCGCACAGTATCTGCAAGCTGTAGGTAGCCCACCCGCACCGTATCTGCAAGCTGTAGGTAGCCCACCCGCACCGTATCTGCAAGCTGTAGGTAGCCCACCCGCACAGTATCTGCAAGCTGTAGGTAGCCCACCCGCACCGTATTTGCAAGCTGTTGGCTAGAGCGCATGTGCCAAGAATAGAGTGGGCACATTTGCTATATAACAGTTTTTGTGACAAAACCATCAGTGGAGTTCAAAATGCGATGGAAACCCATTTAACTTGTATTTTTCATTTGGTAGATGGGAATTTAACGGCAAAAGTAATTTTATGTGCATTTTTATCCACAAAAAGTCTGAACAATGGAAACATCTCTGGTGGGAAATGTGCACATTGTTTTATGCAGATTTATGCAAATTGTATGGAAACCTGTCTGGTTCATTATATTCTCATAGTATGTATCTCCAGGACAGGACGTAAGCACTCTATCTGCTAGAATGTGCACACAGAATGCTGGAGCTCATACTTTCCATTTCATGTCCTAATTTTTGGTAAAAATCTTGGAGGAGAGGGAAGACAGTGGCCATGTCCGAAATCTGGCTTGCCTGCTACATTTTACTTTGACAGTTTTGTCATTTAGCAGACACTCTTATTCAGAGCGACTTACAGGAGAAATTAGGGATACGGGGGGGGGGGATCAGCTTTAGTATTGTACATAGATTGTGGGTTCTATCAATTTAATTATTTGCATAATTTCTAATTCACTTCATATAAAAAGTGGATTACTCCCTGACTGGAGTAAACTAACTGTACTGTCCTCCTTAAGGTGTATGCAACCATAAATTGACAGTCAGCGAAACTCTAACCTGCTTGAATATTGTTCTGAACAGTATTAGTATCTAAATAACATGGAAGCTAATGTAAGTGTGAAGAGAAATCACATGTACAGAGAAGCGAGCTGCAAAACAGCACTCAACAGGCAGGCTAGGCTAGCAAGGGAAAACATGACCTGCAGAAAATACTTACAATACTAAATTATTAACATCTTAATTATAGTTGATTTGTACTTTCAGGTTTTGCTTTACGAAGGCTTAACAAGGATGGCAGAAGATAAAAAGCAGTATTACATCACCATTTTCCAACAATGAGGCTGAACTGCATAATTCTCTATTTCCTGTTTTTCCACCAACAAAGAGGTAGCGCAGCACAGAACATGCTAGCTGCGGCTACACAAAACAGCCAATGGATGGTGCCAAATCAAAAGGTGCTTTGCTAAAAGAAGAGAAGGCAGAATACTAATGGACAACAATACTTCTACTGCTGCTTGCAGCTATTTTCGCTCACAAGTATGGTACATGTAGTTAAATAATTATGCATATATTCATAATTTCCCCTTTCTACAAGTGCAGGATTTTCTAGCAAATCTGCCAATCCACCATTCATTTGGACCTTAACTCCAACCCTCCGATGTCCACAGATTAACCCATCTTTCCCAATGTAATGCAATTTTACTATCCTTTTGCAAAACATCCCTCTAGGTAACTGTGATGTCTTACAAGGATCCTGAACCTCCCAATTTGTAAAATATCTACCGATATTGCACTAAAAAGAAATACTTTACTCAAGACTATAATGGTTTTTCCCATAGACTGATTGTAGTTTTTCAGATCCCCTAACAATATTGTTGTCACGCCCTGACCACAGAGAGCCCTTGGTTCTCTATGGTGTAGTGGGTCAGGGCGTGACTAGGGGGTGATCTAGTATATCTATTTCTATGTTGGTGCTAATGTGGTTCCCAATTATAGGCAGCTATTCAACGTTGCCTCTGAATGGGGATCATATTTAGGTAGCTATTTCCCCACCTGTGTTTTGTGGGATATTGAGTGTTTGTTAGTGTGTTTGGGCACTACGTCCTGACGGTCTTTGTAAGTTTTGTTATTTTGTTTTGTTAGTTTCACTTAAATAAATATGTGGAACTATACTCACGCTGCGCCTTGGTCCGCTCATTTCCAAGATCGTGACAGAATATCCCACCAATCAAGGACCAAGCAGCATGCAATGATGGGAAAAATAAATTGGACCTGGGAAGAAATCATGAAAGGACAGGAGACCCTTCTTTGGCGGTAGTCGCCAAGGAGCATGGAAGGGACCACGGCCACAGAAGCATGGAAGACCCCACGGCCACAGAAACCCCAAGATTTTGGGGTTTTGGGGGAGGCACATGGAGCTGGCGGTCGAGCAGCGGAGAGTGCCAGAGCCTGTTTGGGAGTCGGAGGAGGAATTTGTTGAAAGATTCCGGAGAGAGGTGGTAGCAATGTGGTAGCAATGAGAATGCTGCAGCACAGGTGTGATGAAGAGCAGGACACCAGTCCGATGCCATCTGCATCGGTTTCACCTATCTGGCCTCCAGTGCGCCCCCCCAATCCGGTACGTCCTGTGTCAGCTCTCCGCACTAGCCCTGAAGTGCACGTCACCAGTCCGGTGCCACCTATGCCAGCGCCACGCACCAGGCCTCCAGTGCACCTCCCCAGTCTGGTACGTCCTGTGCCTGCTCTCCGCACTCGCCCTGAAGTGCGTGTAACCAGTCCGGTGCCCCCTGTGCCGGCTAAACGCACTAGGCCTCCAGTGCGCATTCACAGTCCGGTACGTTCTGTGCCTGCTCCCCGCAGTCGCCCTGAAGTGCGTGTCGCCAGTCTGGTGCCCCCTGTACCAGCTCCACGCACGGAACCTCCTGCTACGGTCCACGGTTCGGAACCTCTGGCGACGGTCCATGGTGCGGAACCTCCAGCGACGGCCCATGGTGCGGAACCTCCAGCGACGGTCCATGGTGCGGAACCTCCAGCGACGGTCAACGGTCCGGAACCTCCATCGAGGGTCAACGGTTCGGAGCTTCCAGGCAAGGCGTCCAGTCCAGCTCCAGGGCAGGAGCCTTCCTCTGCACCGATGGCCAGTCCAGGAATGGTGTCCAGTCCTGCTCCATGGAGGGAGCATTCCTATGCACCGATCCCTAGTCCAGCCACAGTGTCCAGTCCTGCTCCATGGCCAGAGCCCTCCTTTGTGCCAGTGCCCAGTCCAGGCACGGTGCCCATTCCAGGCACGGCGTTCAGCCCGGCGCCATTGCCGGATCCGGGGTCTGGGCAGGGGCTACGACCTGCACCATAGCCGTCACCAACACTAATCACCCCCCCCACCCTCCCCATTTGGTTTCGGATTTTGCGGCCAGAGTCCGCACCTTTGGGGTGGGTTCTGTCACGCCCTGACCATAGAGAGCCCTTGGTTCTCTATGGTGTAGTAGGTCGGGGTGTGACTAGCGGGTTATCTAGTATATCTATTTCTATGTTGGTGCTAATGTGGTTCCCAATTAGAGGCAGCTATTTATCGTTGCCCCTGATTGGGGATCATATTTAGGTAGCTATTTCCCCACCTATGTTTTGTGGGATATTGCTTGTTTGTTTGGGCACTACGTCCTCACGGTCTTTGTAAGTTTTGTTTTGTTAGTTTCACTTAAATAAACATGTAAAACTAAACTCATGCTGTGCCTTGGTCCGCTCATTTCCAAGATCGTGACAATCGTTTGCAGGTCCATTTGAACCCTGATGACATAACAACTATTCATGGACCTGACTCTAAAAGAAAGCCACTGATGGAACGTACCAAAAAATATGTTCTATTGATTCTGTTTCCTTGTGGCAGAGTCTGCACAAGGCTAATTGTTCAGTGCCCCATATATTGAGCATTCTTTTTGTAGGAAGTATTTTATATAATACTGTGGCTTAAATTGAAACGAACAGACTGATGTGTCAATTGTTGTTTTATCCTGTATCTACTTCATAGACCCTGTGCCAAAGTATTGGGACATCGGGGACCTGTCCCAAACTGACTTGAATTTTATATGGCATTGCTGTCAAATCTTTTGACTTTAAGTGAAACTGATCATTTAAGACATTTATGATTTTTACTGGCTGGCAGAGAGAAATTACTTAATTTCTTCTTTAAGTAATTGTGAGTTGGTTATAATTGTGAGGATACTTTTAAAAAATGAATCCACCATAAATGTAAGGTTTTAATCTGCAAAGATCTCACTCTTAAATAGAATGGGCCTCTCTTAGTAGCTTGCTAGAAAACCAGTTTGGATTTAGATAACATTTTAGAATTAAGAGATAAGTTTAATGCCTTAAAATGTTATTTTTAACAGTTCAAACTCATATTTGTTATTAATATGCTTGTTTAACTTGATCAAGTTTGCCATTCCAAATGAAAATAAATTATTTTTTCCTGCATGATTTGAATAAGAACTATCCTGGACTTGGTAGAGCCATGAATAAATGCAGTGCATTCAGAAAGTATTCAGACGTTAGAGCCTTATTCTAAAATGGATTGAAAAAAAAAATCCTCATCAATCTACACACAATACCCCATAATGAAAAAGCAAAAACAGGATTTGATCAATTTTAGCAATTTTTTATTTTTTATTTCACCTGTATTGAACCAGGTAGGCTAGTTGAGAACAATTTCTCATTTACAACTGCGACCTGGCCAAGAATAAAGCAAAGCAGTTCGACACATACAACAACACAGAGTTACACATGGAATAAACAAACATACAGTAGAAAAAATCTATATACAGTGTGTGCAAATGAGGTAAGATAAGGGAGGTAAGGCAATAAATAGGCCATGGTGGCGAAGTAATTACAGTATACCAATTAAACACTGGAGTGATTGATGTGCAGAAGATGAATGTGCAAGTTGAAGCAGAAGTAGTACAGGTGCAGTGATCTGTGAACTGCTCTGACAGCTGGTGCTTAAAGCTAGTGAGGGAGATATGAGTCTCCAGCTTCAGCAATTTTTGCAGGTCGTTCCATTCATTGGCAGCAGAGAACTGGAAGGAAAGGCGGCCAACGGAGGAGTGTGATATTCCTGCTGAAGCGCATGCTACGGGTGGGTGATGCTATGGTGACCAGTGAGCTGAGATAAGGCGGGGCTTTACCTAGCAGAGACTTGTAGATGACCTGGAGCCGGTGGGTTTGGCGACGAGTATGAAGCGAGGGCCAGCCAAGGAGAGCGTACAGGTCGCAATGGTGGATAGTATATGGTGCTTTGGTGACTAAACAGATGGCACTGTGATAAACTGCATCCAATTTGTTGAGTGTTGGAGGCTATTTTGTAAATGACATCGCCGAAGTCAAGGATCGGTAGGATGGTCAGTTTTATGAGGGTATGTTTAGTAGCATGAGTGAAGGATGCTTTGTTGTGAAATAGGAAGCCGAATCTAGATTTAATTTTGGATTGGAGATGCTTAATGTGAGTCTGGAAGGAGAGTTTACAGTCTAACCAGACACCTAGATATTTGTAGCTGTCCACATATTCTAAGTCCGAATTCTAAGTAAGAACCGTCCAGAGTAGTGATGCTGGACAGGCAGGCAGGTGCTGGCAGCGATCGGTTGAAGAGCATGCATTTAGCTTTACTTGCATTTAAGAGCAGTTGGAGGCAATGGAAGGAGAGTTGTATGGCATTGATGCTCGTCTGGAGGTTAGTTACCACAGTGTCCAAAGAAGGGCCAGAAGTATGCAGAAGGGTGCCGTCTGCGTAGAGGTGGATCAGAGAATCACCATCATTAAGCGCGACATCATTGATGTATACAGAGAAGAGTCGGCCCGAGAATTGAACCCTATGGCACCCCCGTAGAGACTGCCAGAGGTCCGGGCCAACAGGGCCTCCGATTTGACACACTGAACTCTATCAGAGAAGTAGTTGGTGAACCAGGTGAGGCAGTCATTTGAGAAACCAAGGCTGTTTAGTCTGCCGATAAGAATGTGGTGATTGACAGAGTCGAAAGCCTTGGCCGGGTTGATGAATACGGCTGCACAATACTGTCTCTTATCGATATCGTTTAGGACCTTGAGCGTGGCTGAGGTGCACCCATGACCAGCTCTGAAACCAGATTGCATAGCAGAGAAGGTACAGTGGGATTCGAAATGGTCGATAATCTGTTTGTTAACTTGGCTTTCGAAGACCTTAGAGAGGCAGGGTAGGATAGATATAGGTCTGTAGCAGTTTGGGACTAGAGTGTTTTTGAAGAGGGGGATTATCGCGGCAGCTTTCCAATCTTTGGGAATCTCAGACGATACGAAAGAGTAGTTGAACAGGCTAGTAATAGGGATTGCAACAATTTCGGCAGATACTTTTAGAAAGAGAGGGTCCAGATTGTCTAGCCTAGGCTGATTTGTAGGGGTCCAGATTTTGCAGCTCTTTCAGAACATCAGCTATCTGGATTTGGGTAAAGAAGAAATGGGGGAGGCTTGGTTGAGTTGCTGTCAGGGGTGTCAGGCAGTTGACCGTGTTAGGGGTAGCCAGGTGGAAAGCATGACCAGCCGTAGAAAAATGCTTATTGAAATTCTCAATTATAGTGGATTTATCGGTTGTGACAGTGTTTCCTAGCCTCAGTGCAGTGGGCAGCTGGGAGGAGGTGCTCTTATTCTCTATGGACTTTACAGTGTCCGAGAACTTTTTTGAGTTTGTGCTACAGGATGCACATTTCAGTTTGAACAACCTAGCCTTTGTTTTCCTAACTGCCTGTGTATATTGGTTCCTAACTTCCCTGAAAAGTTGCATATCATGAGGGCTATTCGATGTTAATGCAGTACGCCACAAGAGCATGCTTATTTAAGATGGTGAGGAAGGCACTTTTAAAGAACAACCAGGCATCCTCTACTGACGGGATGAGGCCAATATCCTTCCAGGATACCCCGGCCAGGTCGATTAGAAAGGCCTGCTCGCTAAACTGTTTTAGGGAGCATTTGACAGTGATGAGGGGTGGTCGTTTGACCGCAGACCCATTATGGATGCAGGCAATGAGGCAGTGATCACAGATCTTGGTTGTAAACAGCAGAGGTGTATTTGGAGGGCAGGTTGGTTAGGATGATATCTATGAGGGTGCCTGTGGTTATGGATTTGGGGTTGTACCTGGTAGATTTATTGATCATTTGTGTGAGATTGAGGGCATCAAGCTTAGATTGTTTGATGGCCGGTGTGTTAAGCATGTCCCAGTTTAGGTCACCTAGCAGCACAAGCTCTGAAGATAGATGGGGGGCAGTCAATTCACATATGGTGTCCAGGATACAGCTGGGGGCAGAGGGTGGTCTTTAGCAAGCGGCAACGTTGAGAGACTTGTTTCTGGAGAGGTGGATTTTTTAAAGTAGAAGCTCGAATTGTTTGTGAATAGACCTGGATAGTAAGACAGAACTCTGCAGGCTATCTCTGCAGTAGATTGCAACTCCGCCCCCTTTGGCAGTTCTATCTTGGCGGAAAATGTTATAGTTAATGATGGAAATTTCAGGGTTTTTGGTGGTCATCCTAAGCCAGGATTCAGGCACGGCTAAGAGATCCGAATTGGCAGAGTGTGCTAAAACAGTGATTATAACAAACTTAGGGAGGCTTCTAATGTTAACTTGCATGAAACCAAGGCATTTACGGTTACAGAAGTCAACAAATGAGAGCACCTATGGAATAGAGGTGGAGCTAGGCACTGCAGGTCCTGGATTAACCTCTACATCATCAGAGGAACAGAGGAGGAGTAGGATAAGGGTACGGCTAAAGGCTATAAGAACTGGCCGTCTAGTACGTTCGGAACAGAGAGTGAAAGAGCAGGTTTCTGGGTGCGCTAAAATAGATTCAAGGCATAATGTACAGACAATGGTATAGTAGGATGTGAGTACATTGGAGGTAAACCTAGGCATTGAGTGATGATGAGAGAGATATTGTCTCTAGAAACATTTTAACCAGGTGATGTCATCGCATATGTGGGAGGTGGAACTAAATGGTTGGTTAAGGCATATTGAGCAGGGCTAGAGGCTCTACAGTGAAATAAAACAATAATCACTAACCAGTACAGTAATGGACAAGGCATATTGACATTAGGGAGAGGCATGCGTAGCCGAGGGATGATAAGGGTCCAGTGAATTGTTGGGCTGGCTGGAGACACGGCGATTCAGACAGCTAGCAGGCCGGGGCTAGCAAGCTAGCAGAAGGGCCTTAGAGGGACGTCGCGACTGAGGAAAGTCTGTTTTAGCCTCCTCGTGCGGTTCCATCAATAGACCAGTCGTGGTGGATTAGTAGGGTTCCGTGTATTAGAGGGGTCCAGTCCAATTTGCAAATGGATCTATTCAGCTAACAGTCCAATATGCTCTAGACAGCTAGCGGGCCGTGGCTAGCAGGCAAGCAGATTGGCATTCAGGAGGTGTCGCAACGTAGGAGCCAGTTGAGTAACCCTATCGAGCAGATTACGTCGGTAGTGCTGTCATGAAGAATCGGCGGGGTTCCGTACCCCGTACCAGCAATAAAAAGGATCCAGCAGTGGCTGATGGACCTCTTCAGCTAGCCGGGAGATGGGCCTAGCATGGGCTAACTCCAAGCTAATTGGTGCTTGCTTCGGGACAGAGACGTTAGTTGTCTCTCGGATTGCAGCTAGCTACCTGCGATGATCCAGGTGAGAAGGTTCAGAGAGAAAATAGGTCCAGTACGCTCTGGTTTGAATCGCGTTGTACAAACTAGCGAGAGCTCTCCGAGCTACAGGTAGCTGTTAACCGCTAGCAGTGGTTAGCTGGCTACTAGATAGAAGCTAGTTAGCTGGCTATCTTCTGTTGGGGGATTCCAATTGAGGTAAAGAAAAATACTTTAGAAAAAATTTAATCCACACCACATTGGGTGAGGCGGGTTGCAGGAGATTATTTTGAAGTTGAGGTTTAGAAAAATATTTAAAAAAGCTAAGCGAGGAAAAACATGCAGTGCCTTGCGAAAGTATTCGGCCCCCTTGAACTTTGCGACCTTTTGCCACATTTCAGGCTTCAAACATAAAGATATAAAACTGTATTTTTTTGTGAAGAATCAACAACAAGTGGGACACAATCATGAAGTGGAACGACATTTATTGGATATTTCAAACTTTTTTAACAAATCAAAAACTGAAAAATTGGGCGTGCAGCTCTAGGAAGAGTCTTAGTGGTTCCAGACTTCTTCCATTTAACCTGTTATGGCTGCAATCCTCCTATTGGGATAAGTGTCATCAACAACCGCTGAATAGCATAGCCCTACATCCAATAAATATTACTCTCAATATTTATATTCATGAAATCACAAGGGCAACATAGGAAAACACAGCGTAGCCTTTTGTTCATCCACCTGCCATGTCAGATTTTGAAATTATGCTTTACAGCGAAAGCAATCCAAGCGTTTGTGTAAGTCTATCGATCGCACGATATAACATTAAGTACACTTAGCATCAGGTAGCTCTGTCACAAAAATCAGAAAAGCAATCAAATTAATAGTTTACCTTTGATGATCTTCAGATGTTTTCACTCACGAGACTCCCAGTTACACAACAAATGTTCCGTTTGTTCCATAAAGATAATTTTTATATCCAGAATACCTCCGTTTGTTTGTCGCGTTAAGTTCAGAAATACACAGGAAAGAGCGGCCACGACAACGCAGATGAAAATTCAAATAATTTCCATTATGTCCACAGAAACATGTCAAACGTTTTTTATAATATATAATCGATAATATATCAACCGCAAATGTCTTTCACAGTAGGAGAGGGGAAAACAATGGCTGTCCAAATTCTGTTGCGCAAGCAAAACTCATGTGACCACTTGATGCAATGTTATCGTTCTGGCTCATTTTTCAAAATAAAAGCCTGAAACTATGTCTGAAGACTGTTGACACCTTGAGGAAGCGATAGGAAAGGGAATCTGGTTCATGTCCCTTTAAATGGAGCGAAGGGAGGCTATGGAACATGGAGTTTTCAAAATAGAAGCCTCTTCCTGCTTTGATTTTCCTCAGGGTTTCGCCTGCAATATCAGTTCTGTTATACTCACAGACAATATTTTGACAGTTTTGGAAACTTTAGAGTGTTTTCTAATAATAATATGCATATATTAGCAACTGAGACTGAGGAGCTGGCCGTTTACAATGGGCACCGTTTCATCCAAGCTACTCAATACTGCCCCTGCAGCCATATGAAGTTAAGAATGATGGAGGCCACAGTGTTCTTAAGGACCTTCAATGCTGCAAAAATGCAATAAAAATGCTTTGTCATTATGGGGTGTTGTGTGTAGATTGAGGAAAACATATGTCTAACCAATTTTCAAATAAGGCTGTAATGTAACAATGTGGAAAAAGTGAAGGGGTCTGAGTACTTTCCGAATGCACTGTAAGTAAACTGCGATATCACTAGAAAATTAACCAGGTTAATCTTCTCATTCAGTGTTTCTCTCTCCACAGTTTCAAGATTCTATATATCTATTTTGCTAAGTTTTCTACCAAAGTTATTGGTTGCAAGGTTGCTAAACTTCTCCGGGATATGTAAACCAAGCACATCAACTTCACCATCTGCCCGTATAATTCGGGAGACCACATGGCAATTTAAAGTCCGTAATGTAGTACACTTATGATAGTTGGGTTTAAGTCTAGAGAAACTGGAAAAATTATACAGGTCCTCAATGAGGCCCTTCATAGTTGAAGATCAAGGACTCGAGAGAACTTGATTTGTTTGCGTACATTGATACTTTTGCCTCTAATCCATACATTTTTTTAATTTCCCAGGTCCCCAATGAAGATCGAGGACTCAAGAGAGAACTTGAAACATCAGCGTACATTGATACATTTGCCTCTAATCCATACATGTTTTTGTCCCTTAATGTTATCATTAGATACATTTTTTTAAAGCTAACAGTTCAATGGCCATAATAAATAGGTATGGTGAAAGAGGGCAACCTTGTTTTACGCCGCTTGACAATTCAAAGTTCTCAGAGAAGTAACAGTTATTTATTATTTTACATAAAGGATTGTTGTAAATTACTTTTACCCATTTTATGAGAGATTCTAAAAACTTGAAAGAATCCATGCACCTATAAACACATTCTAGAGGTATTGTATCAATGGCTTTTCTCAAAATCTGCAATAAAGATTATACCTGGTTTCCCTACATTCTAGACTCATGTCTCCAATATGCCTGCCTTTGAAGAATCCCTTCAGATTGTGATGAATAATGTCCGATAGGACCTTTTAAATTCTATGAGCATTCCATTTTTCCAATATATTTGAATCGTAACTTTGAAGGGTGAGGGGCCTCCAATTTTTAAAGAGACTGGGTCTTTGTACTGGCTCCTGCTTCAGTAGGTGAGAGATCAGCCCCTCTTTTTGTGTGTCCGACACTTTGAAATTAATCAATTGCCAACCATAGTTCAGCATGTGTAATTAGGCCTTCACAATTTTTTTTTTTTCACAATTTAACATTATTTTGGGGGAGAAGGATATCATGAAACTCATCGGGGGAGGTTGGAGGAGGAACTTGACAAGATAATATTTGCTTAAAATATTTATCCATTTTTTTACGGTTTCAACCGCAACCTACTTAAAATGCATACTGTGTATTAATCACACTAAACAGTATTTAAAATGTAATGTTTAGTGAAAATGAATGCAGTAACAAACAAATATCAGCATACTAGGCTCATCCTACAGAGAATGGTTCATCTAATGTGTAATTACATTGATTCAAACCATTTGTTCATTTTGAAATTCTCAAATGACAATTCTCTTCCTCAATAGTGTGCAGCGAATTCTACTAGATGAAAAGTCTAAATGAGCACTTGTGGGAATTAGCCTATATGGATATGGCTAAATTGAAATATTTCTTACAGAAGAAACATGAAAAGCATATGCATAACTATCGTAGCAATTGTAAGAAGATGGGAAATGTATTTGATTTGTTGTGAGCACTCAAAGTTCACCTGACACAAGACTGAAACCAAATATTACACAGTTGATTTGATGTGCATTTTGCATTTACTGTACTTTCCCCACATTTGTTGATAGAGAAAATGTTTTAAGATGACAAGGGTTTGAGTGGGAGGACCAACTGGTGTCTCCAAGTGGCCACACACCTCTTCAAAGTGTGCATAGTTCTGAAGTAATTTCAATACACTTGTATGACTCGTGTGAGAGCAGAAAGTACAAGATTGTTAAAATACTGTAATTGCATCAAATTGTTATTTTATGCAACAGAATATGGGGTTCTTAGAACACTCATCTGTGTGTGTTCTACTGAGAATGGGCCTCTGGGGGCTTAATGCTGAGAGAAGATGTATGCCTTGGGTGATAAACCTAACAAGACCGCATTCCATAGCATGAGTTGATGTTTCTGTTCTATGAGGTACCAGGGTGGAGATTCAGAATGGATAATATTCACAAGGTTAGGATTCGTATAAAAGATACTGTTTGCTGTGAATTATTAGTATCTGCTGTAAAGACTGTTCTCTTCGTGTAGAAATCACGGTCTGGCCCACAATACAAAGTTCCTATTCCATACATCTGTGATTTTTCATGAAAATCCAGGAGGATGGACTTTGCTATAAAATGCTGTGGCTTTGTCCTGCTGGTTGGGCTCTCAACGAATCACTGACGGGTGGGTCGTTGACAAGCTCCATTACTGCAGTAATTCAATTATAAAGTTAAATTGTTTTGAAGAAATCTAAAAGTCTCTCCTTTGATTAGAATAATTCCACCACACTCAAAGAAGAGTCTCCAACTATAAGGTGTTTTTTGAGTATTTACCTGTTGACGGTTGTGTGCCCAGTGATCTGTTATCCGCTGCATATCCTCTCTGTACAATAACAACCAAGTACATTGTTAGGGCATTGACTCAGTTTATTTCTATTTTTGGAATACCCAAAATTATTCAAAGTGATCAAGGTTCCAATTTAACATGTTCGCACAGGTGTTACGCCAACTTTGCATCAGACACAATTTTGGGAGCCATCAGGGAGCCCTGGAGCGGTTCCATCAGACCTTGTAATTGTTGCGTGCTTATTGCACTGACTTGGACTGAGACTGAGAGTAGGGGTTGCCTTGGTTGTTGCTTGCAGCTAAAGAGATTTGAAAGAGATTTTACAAGAAAGCAGAGGATTTAGCCCTAACAACCTAGTTTTTTGGCACACCGTACGTGGTCCACTAGCCATTTTACGAGATGGCCAGGGTGCTGCAGAGCCCCCTAGGAATCTGTCATCTTATGTAAATGACTTCAGGCGACGCCTGTATGCAACTGGGGAGATGGATAAGGAAAAGTTAACATCTTCTCAGTGTAAGATGAAGGGACTGTTTGACTGGCGAGCTGATCACCACCAGTTCAGTCCTGGTGACCAAGTCCTCACTCTGTTACCTATTGTTGGTTCTGTTACCTATTGTTGTAGGCTAAATTTAGTGGACCATATACAGTGGTAAGTCAGGTTTCTGAGTTGAACTATGTGGTTGCAACTCCTCAAAGGAAAAAGGCTACACAGCTCTGTCATATGAACTTGTTGAAACCTTACTATGCATGTCCTTCTATTCCATCCTCTATTGCCTCAGACTTGCCTTTACCTGCAGGGGACACTAAACCTGTTATTTTAACGAGTTCAAGACCTGAGTTGTTATTGGGTCGTTATGTTTCACCCACGGTGGCAGTTTGTTGTGAAGGGAGGCTGCTTAGCCCAGATGATGGTGTCCTGGAAGGACGGTTAAATAATTCAGTCTTTGGGTAGTTTTAATACTCTGCTGGGACACTTGTCTCTTCCTTGTAGTGCCGAGCTGGTTCATTTGATCATGAGTTTTACAGACGCCTTCTCGTACCCATTTGGTAAATCATGATATTGACGTTGGTGATGCCCCACCTATCCAGCAATGATTTACTGTGTGTCATTTGAGAAACATAAACATTTAAACTCTGAGATTCAGTATATGCTTGTTAATGACATTGCTGAACCTTGTCTTTTGGTTCATAAGCAGGATGGAACATTTCGGTTTTGCACAAAAGTTAAGAAAAAAAAAGTGTGACAACCTGATTCCTACCCACTTCCCCGCATGGAAGACTGTGTTGATCAAGTTGGTTCTGCTGCAGTCAGATAGCCAGGAAATTGAGCGTCCTGTGGCATACTTCTCCAAGAAGTTCAACAGTTATCAGCTAAACTAATCTTTGGTGGGGAAGGAGGCTCTTGCCCTGATCTAGGCTCTCCAACACTTCGATGTGTATGTGGGTACGGTATAGTGCCTCTAGTTGTGTATATACTAATCACAACCCACTCACCTTTTTACACTCGATGCAGTGTCCGAACCAGAGGTTGATGTGGTCGTGTCTGTACCTTCAAGCTCTTCCCCTCAAGATTCGTCATATTAAAAGGGCGGACAATGTTTTGGGCGGATGCGTTGTCTGTGCATGAAGCTTGAAGCTTCAGCAACAATACAGACCTGCTCAGGTGTCTCCAGACAGAGCCCCTGACAGCATGGGAATGTCAACTTGGAATGTCAACATGGCAACTTCTTGGAACATGTTTTCTCTGACATTAGAGCCATCCTGAGGAAAAAAATCTGAATTGTTGAAGATTAATCATTTAACATATTTTGAAATATTATGGGGGTGAGAAAAAAGCTATTTGTACAATAACAGTTTGACTTTGCCTTCAGAAGAAAGATGTAAGGATTAATAAGAACAAAAATATTAATAAATAGAGTGAGTTTAAAAGCTACGAATTTTCTGGGGACTGTAATGAGATTTTGAAGGGCAGAGAATAAAACTTAATTCACATGATATAGTGCAAAAATAGGCAATCTGACGAAGACACATACTCCTATTACTTTTAGCTCTGACATTCGCTTAATTTACCTTGTATTGCTTTGGTAGGATAAACAGCCTTTGCTGTCCCTATTATTTCAGAGGGAATGGATGCTACACAGGCACAGGCGGTATATCTGTGGTGTGTGCATGTGTGTAGGATGGAGGTGGCCATGTGTGTTGAAATGAGGATGTATATTCCCAGAGCCTGAGTGAGCTGCTGCTCATGTTGTGTTCAGTTCATTTTCCTCTCTGTCTGGAATAACACACAGATAAGCATGTTATGTGAGAGTACTGTAGCCACATACTGTAGGTATCCCCTTTACAGGCCAGAGAGGACCACTCAACCCTCATCTAATGTGCTTTCAACTTGAAGGTTATTTACAGATTAAGATAATAATGTGATGTTTTAGTTTTCCATTCTTTAAACTGCAATTTATACTCTATGCATACTTGAAAAAGGATAGCATATAACATTTTATTAGTTTATCACATTCATTTACAGTGCATTCGGAAATATTCAGACCCCTTGACTTTTTCCACATTTGGTTACATTACAATTATTACTATAATGTTTTTCCTCATCAATCAACACACAATACCCCATAATGACAAAGCGATAACAGGTTTTTAAATGTATTAAAAATAAAGAACAGATACATTTTTTACATAAGTATTCAGACCCTTTTGCTATGAGACTTGAAATTGATCTTTTTTTCCATTGATCACCCTT
The DNA here is from genome assembly GCF_057628025.1 of Oncorhynchus mykiss. Taxonomy (NCBI): domain Eukaryota; kingdom Metazoa; phylum Chordata; class Actinopteri; order Salmoniformes; family Salmonidae; genus Oncorhynchus; species Oncorhynchus mykiss. The sequence goes on from NC_143022.1 coordinate 24,411,176, forward strand.
GAGAGGTTTCTACAACTTGATTGGAGTCCACCTGTGGTAAATTAAATTGATTTGACATGAGGTGACCAAGAACCCAATGGTCACTCTGAAAGAGCTCCAGAGCTCCTCTGTGGAGATGGGAGAACCTTCCAGAAGGACAACCATCTCTGCCACACTCAATCAATCAGGCCTTGACGATAGAGTGGCCAGACGGAAGCCACTCAGTAAAAGGAACATAACAGACCACTTGGAGTTTGCCAAAAAGGCACATAAAGGACTCAGACCAGGAGAAAGAAGATGCTCTGGACTGATGAAACCAAGATTGAACTCTTTGGCCTGAATACCAAGTGTCACGTATGGAGGAAAACTGGCACCATCCCTACGGTCAGTTGTGTAAAGTACTTAAGTAAAAAATACTTTAAAGTACTACTTAAGTATTTTGGGGGGTATCTGTACTTTACAATTTATTTTTTTGATTACTTTAACTACATTCCTAAAGACACTATTGTACCTAACAACCCAAAGTACTTGATATATTTTGAATTCTTAGCAGGACAGGAAAATTGTGAGATTCACACACAATCCTTACTGCCTCTGGTCTGGCAGACTCACTAAACACAAATACATATTTTGTAAATAATGTCTGAGTGTTGGTGTGCCCTTGGCTATCCTTACATTTTAAAAACAAGAAAGTGGTTCCGTCTGGGTAGCTTAATAAGGAATTTGAAATTATTTATACTTTTACTTCTACTTTTGATACTTAAGTATATTTTAGCAATTACATGTACTTTTGATACAAAAGTATATTTACTCAAGTGCTATTTTTATGGGTGACTTTTACTTGAGTAATTTTCCATTAGGCTATCTATTATTTTACTCAAGTATAACAATTGGGTACTTTTTCCACCACTGCCTATGGTGAAGCATGTTGGTGGCAGCATCATGCTGTGGGGATGTTTTTCACAGGCAGGGACTGGGAGACTAGTCAGGATCGAGGGAAGATGAACGGAGCCAAGTACAGAGAGATCCTTGATGAAAACGTGCTCCAGAGCACTCAGGATGTCAGACTGGGACAAAGGTTCCCCTTCCAACAGGACAAAAACCCAAAGCACACAACAAATACAATGCAGGAGTACCCTCGAGACAAGCCTCTGAATGTCCTTGAGTGGCCCAGCCAGAGCCCGGACTTGAAACCGATCAAACTGGAGAGACCTAAAAATAGCTGTGCAGCGACGCTCCCCATCCAACCTGACAGAGCTTGAGAGGTTTTGCAGAGAAGAATGGGAGAAACTCTCCAAATACAGGCGTGCCAAGATTGTAGCGTCATACCCAAGAAGACTCCAGGCTGATATCGTTGCCAAAGTTGCTATAACAAAGTACTGAGTAAAGGTTCTAAATACATATGTAAATGTTATTTCACTTTATTTTTTTATTATTTTGTAAAAAATTCAAAAACCTAGTTTTGCATTGTCATTATGGGGTATTGTGTGTAGATTGATGAGGGAAAAAACCCTATTTAATCCATTTTAGAATAAGGCTGTAACGTTAAAAAATGTGGAAAAAGTCAAGGGGTCTGAATACTTTTCCCGAATGCACTGTAAATCTTGAAATGTGACCGGTTTTAAGAATCTATGCATATGTCACATATCATCTACTTTACAGAAGAGGAATTTGAATGTTTTTATATGTGACCCGTTTCAGGAAACTAGGCGTGTGACGCAAGTCACGACTTCACAGGAGAGCAATTTTTTGTGCAGAATGCCTTCTGGAACATTTGAACTCTCATGTGCCTTAAAAACAAACTTTTATGCCATCTGTAAATACGATTAAAGTTGTTAAATTACGAGCCTAGTTGGTTTAGCGACAGAAAAAGAGAGGGACCTTCCCACTAGCCATGATTGGCTGAGATAATTAGTGGGCTGGACATTCTGAGAGAGGAATTTCAGATTGGTCTACGGTGTAGCATCTTGTGTTACTAAAATGAGCTGCTCGTTGTGCGTAGATAAACCTTTCTACTGCAGTTTTTTTGAAAGATATGGTAGCTATGGAGAACTGCAACTATATTGCAACTTCTCTCAATAACTTTGCTGCCTTGAATTTATCAGACACTATTGACAAAGGTCAGAGTGAAAAAGTTGTGATGGTCTACTTTCTGGAGGACGACTGTGCAATGCTGACTCTCTCTGACTCTGAAAATGAATCTGAGCATGAGGAAATCCCAGATTTAGGTAACATTTTCATTGAAAAAGACATTGTAGAGTCTTCTGATGAGAGTGTTGGGGAAGAAACGGTGATCAACAGTGTTGTCACGGAAGAAGTTGACCGAGTTTTGAAATCATTGGAATGTCTGGTAGAAGCAGTATGATAAGGAGATTAATACACTTCTGGGGTTTGCTAGCATAGGGAGTCGAAAAGAGAACGCAGTAGGCTGTTCTGAGTCTGCACAACTCTGCCAGGACCTAGGATCAAGAGAGACGCTCAAGTGTTTTAGTACTATATCTCTTGACACAATGATGAAAATAATCATGGCCTCTAAACCTTCAAGCTGCATACTGGACCCTATTCCAACTAAACTACTGAAAGAGTTGCTTCCTGTGCTTGGTCCTCCTATGTTGAACATAGTAAACGGCTCTCTATCCACCGGATGTGTACCAAACTCACTAAAAGTGGCAGTAATAAAGCCTCTCTTGAAAAAGCCAAACCTTGACCCAGAAAAAATAAAAAACTATCGGCCTATATCGAATCTTCCATTCCTCTCAAACATTTTAGAAATGGCTGTTGCGCAGCAACTCACTGCCTTCCTGAAGACAAACAATGTATACGAAATGCTTCAGTCTGGTTTTAGACCCCATCATAGCACTGAGACTGCACTTGTGAAGGTGGTAAATTACCTTTTAATGGCATCAGACCGAGGCTCTGCATCTGTCCTCGTGCTCCAAGACCTTAGTGATGCTTTTGATATCATCGATCACCACATTCTTTTGGAGAGATTGGAAACCCAAATTGGTCTACACGGATAAGTTCTGGCCTGGTTTAGATCTTATCTGTCGGAAAGATATCAGTTTGTCTCTGTGAATGGTTTGTCCTCTGACAAATCAACTGTAAATTTCGATGTTACTCAAAGTTCCGTTTTAGGACCACTATTGTTTTCACAATATATATTACCTCTTGGGGATGTCATTCGAAAACATAATGTTAACTTTCACTGCTATGCAGATGACACACAGCTGTACATTTCAATGAAACATGGTGAAGCCCCAAAATTGCCCTCGCTAGAAGCATGTGTTTCAGACATAAGGAAGTGGATGGCTGCAAACTTTCTACTTTTAAACTCGGACAAAACAGAGATGCTTGTTCTAGGTCCCAAGGAACAAAGAGATCTTCTGTTGAATCTGACAATTAATCTTAATGGTTGTACAGTCGTCTCAAATAAAACTGTGAAGGACCTCTGCGTTACTCTGGACCCTGATCTCTCTTTTGAAGAACATATCAAGACCATTTTAACGACAGCTTTTTTCCATCTACACAACATTGCAAAAATCAGAAACTTTCTGTCCAAAAATGATGCAGAAAAATTAATCCATGCTTTTGTCACTTCTAGGTTAGACTACTGCAATGCTCTACTTTCCGGCTACCCGGATAAAGCACTAAATAAACTTCAGTTAGTGCTAAATACGGCTGCTAAAAATCCTGACGAGAACCAATAAATGTGATCATATTACTCCAGTGCTAGCCTCCCTACACTGGCTTCCTGTCAAAGCAAGGGCTGATTTCAAGGTTTTACTGCTAACCTACAAAGCATTACATGGGCTTGCTCCTACCTATCTTTCCGATTTGGTCCTGCCGTACATACCTACACGTACGCTACGGTCACAAGACGCAGGCCTCCTAATTGTCCCTAGAATTTCTAAGCAAACAGCTGGAGGCAGGGCTTTCTCCTATAGAGCTCCATTTTTATGGAACGGTCTGCCTACCCATGTCAGAGACGCAAACTCGGTCTCAACCTTTAAGTCTTTACTGAAGACTCATCTCTTCAGTGGGTCATATGATTGAGTGTAGTCTGGGGGTGTCCTCGGATGGGGCCACAGTGTCTCCTGACCCCTCATGTCTCAGCCTCCAGTATTTATGCTGCAGTAGTTTATGTGTCGGGGGGCTAGGGTCAGTTTGTTACATCTGGAGTACTTCTCCTGTCCTATTCGGTGTCCTGTGTGAATTAAGTGTGCTCTCTCTAATTCTCTCTTTCTTTCTCTCTCTCAGAGGACCTGAGTCCTAGGACCATGCCTCAGGACTACCTCACATGATGACTCCTTACTGTCCCCAGTCCACCTGGCCGTGCTGCTGCTCCAGTTTCAACTGTTCTGCCTTATTATTATTGGACCATGCTGGTCATTTATGAACATTTCAACATCTTGGCCATGTTCTGTTATAATCTCCACCCGGCACAGCCAGAAGAGGACTGGCCACCCCACATAGCCTGGTTCCTCTCTAGGTTTCTTCCTAGGTTTTGGCCTTTCTAGGGAGTTTTTCCTAGCCACCGTGCTTCTACACCTGCATTGCTTGCTGTTTGGGGTTTTAGGCTGGGTTTCTGTACAGCACTTTGAGATATCAGCTGATGTACGAAGGGCTATATAAATACATTTATACATTTGTTACATAAAACACCTGTCTCCGGATTACATCTTCAAACTAAGGGCAACCACTTGGTGGTGTGGGGTCTCTACAAGGACTCAATGACAACACTTGGTATGTAAAGCATAAACAACACATTTTGATTATTTAAGTGACCTCCAACATGATTGCTCACTACTTTTATTGATCTCACATTATTTCTGTATTTTCCAGAGGTACGTGTAAATTGCTGCCCCACATCTCAAGCACAAAGCCCACACAAGCTCCACCACAGTTTATTTATTTTTATTTTACCTTTATTTAACTAGGCAAGTCAGTTAAGAACAAATTCTTATTTTCAATGATGGCTTAGGAACAGTGGGTTAACTGCCTGTTCAGGGGCAGAACGACAGATTTGTACCTTGTCAGCTCGGGGGTTTGAACTTGTCCGGTTACTAGTCCAACGCTCTAACCACTAGGCTACCCTGCCGCCCCGAGTGTGGACCTTCACTTCCTGACCACTGGCCACACAAAGTTTCCCCCCCAACTAGTGCTTCGGCCTCATCAAGCAGCACTTCAGAAAAACCAGTGAACACTTTTTCTGAGATTGCTGGTGTTGTGAAGGACAGCACTGTGACATAGGTGACATGGTTGGACTAGAGGATGGTACGGTGCTAGTGGAAAGCTATGGCTGGCAACAACATCTGACTCCGTACTTCAGGCCGCTGCCAAAGATTAAGCAGTTCCAGAAATGCAGGTGACTATCATTGTCATTGCATTCTTTGAGGTTATTCTTCTTGTCTAAACTGATGTTGTGCAAGGTTGTAATGTCTCCTAAAATGTTTTTGTTATTTCCTGTTTTACAGCTTTGATGTTCTGGAGCCTGGTGTTGTTGTCACCAAGGAGTGTTCGGACTCAGTCAGGACCAGGTGTCAGCTGCTGCGCAACGCTGACACTCTTCCTCCCGTAGGTGATCTGCCTGTACAAGCACCACCTAGACAGAACACAGCTAGACACATTTAGCTTTTGGGGAAGATCAGGGAGTTTTGTGACAAAGAGGGTTTGGACATCACATGCCCTGCACCAAAGTCAAGGGCAGGACAGGAACAGGCTCTCCGAATATAGATTCCCTTGTCCATGCGTGGTTTGGAAGGAATAATCTTCAGCACTATCTGCAGTGCCTCTTTTCACATGATTTTCTCCTAACACACATGCCATATTTTGCTGCTACTATTTTTTATATATGTTTTATCCTGCAGCTCCGCCATCTTACCCCTGATTCTATGCATATAAATACCTCATCAATCACTGATATTGTTCTTGTACATAGTGTCAATATAAAAAATATATAATTTACAGTATCTATTTCTGATATTGCTACTATGCAAGTAACCATTTTGCTGTACCGTTTACACCTTCTGTAGAGACCTTGTGTGGCTGGGGATTATATCATTTCTTTCACATGACCCATCAATTTAGACAAGTGTGTCTGGCTCTGCATCATTTAAAATGTATTAAATATTTTTATCTGGAATTTTTCCTTATTGTAGGCTACTACTTTTACCACTTTTAGTCTTAATCTTAACTACACTACTCACTATTTAACACGTGTTAAGGTATTCTTCCTCTTCCTCTGAAGAGGAGGTGTAGCAGGGATCGGACCAAAATTCAGCGTGGTTATCTCGATACATCTTTAATAAAAATGATGACGAACAATACAAACCACTAAACGTAACGTGAAAAACCTAAACAGTCCTATCTGGTGCAAACAAACACAGAGACAGGAACAATCACCCACGAAACACTCAAAGAATATGGCTGCCTAAATATGGTTCCCAATCAGAGACAACAATAAACACCTGCCTCTGATTGAGAACCACTCTAGGCAACCATAGACTTACCTAGACAACTTACCTAAAAACCTGAGAAGGAATCCAAACAGGAAGTGAGAAATCTGAGGCTAGTATATTTTCAAACCATTGAATGAATGAAGATTCACTTCCTAGGGCTTCCACTAGATGTCAGCAGTCTTTAAAATTTTGAATGAGGCTTCTGTTGTGTTGTGGGGCTGAATAAGAACAGAATGCATCAGACTACTGGCAGAGTGCCAGTTCCACATCACGCGCAAAGCACATATCTTCCTGTGTTCCGTTCCTCCTCTAGACACAAAGGAATTCTCTGGTTGGAACTTTATTGAAGCTATACGTTAACATCCTAATGATTGATTCTGTAGTTAGTTTGAAATGTTTCTCCGACCTGTAATATAACTTTTTGACGTTTATGTCTGAAGAAACTGTCGACCAGCATCAGCGTTTGGATAGGTGTACCAAACGCGCTTACAAAAGTAGTTAATTGGACATAAATAATAGACATTATCAAACAAATCAAGCATTTATTGTGGACCTGTTATTCCTGGGAGACTTTCTGATGAAGATCATCAAAGGTAAGGGAATATTTAGCATGTAATTTATGGTTATAGTTGACTCCAACATGGCGGCTATGCGACTATTATTCTGAGCTCAGATTATTGCATGGTTTTATTTCTCCGTAAAGTTTTTTTTTAAACTGACACAGCGTTTGCATTATTAAGGAGAGGTATATCTATAATTCCATGTGTAACTTGTATTATCATCTACATTTATGATGAGTATTTCTGTTGAATCAATGTGGGTATGCAAAATCACTGGATGTTTTTGGAACTAGTGAATGTAATGCGCCAATGTAAACTCAGATTATCAAACAAAACATACATGTATTGTGTAACATGAAGTCCTATGAGTGTCATCTGATGAAGATTATCAAAGGTTAGTGATTAATTTTATCTCTATTTGTGCTTTTTTGTCTCTCTCTTTGTTTGATAAAGTACGACTATAATTTCTTTAAAAATTCCTGGATTACTTTAAGTTCAGTGACTCTAACTTTAACCAATTGTATGTACAGCAACCCCAAGTGTAAAATAATAAATAAATGGTTACGTAACTTGTTTGGGATGTTTTCGCTTTTGGATGAATAGCGTGACCAGAGTGATCTGCCTCCTACTCTGTCCCAGATGCTAATATATGCATATTAGTATTTGATAGAAACACTGACGTTTCTAAAACTGTTTGAATGATGTCTGTGAGTATAACAGAACTGATATGGCAGGCAAAAAAATCCATCCAGGAAGTGGGATTTTTTTGTTTTCCATTGAATGCCTATTGACTATGTTATGGGTTAGGGCCCAAATTTCAGTTCCTATGGCTTCCACTAGATGTCAACAGTCTTTAGACATGCTTTCAGGCCTGTATTTTGAAAAACAATGAGTAAAAATACCTTTTGGTCAGAGGACAGGGGGAAGAATGCAGAGCTGCTTTGCACGCATGACCGATAGCTCGCCGGTCGTTGTTTTTCCTTTCTATTGAAAATGCTATCGTCCGGTTGAAATATTATTGATTATTTAGACAATAGACAACCTGATGATTAATTATAAATATTGTTTGACATGTTTCAACAAACTTTACTATTAGGATGTATTCATATGCATGTTTTGACCGCCCTGGAGCCAGTGGAGATCTTATCTGTCGGAAAGATATCAGTTTGTCTCTGTGAATGGTTTGTCCTCTGACAAATCAACTGTAAATTTCGGTGTTCCTCAAGGTTCCGTTTTAGGACCACTATTGTTTTCACTATATATTTTACCTCTTGGGGATGTTATTCGAAAACATAATGTTAACTTTCACTGCTATGCGGATGACACACAGCTGTACATCTCAATTAAACATGGTGAAGCCCCAAAATTGCCCTTGCTAGAAGAATGTGTTTCAGACATAAGGAAGTGGATGGCTGCAAACTTTCTACTTTTAAACTCGGACAAAACAGAGATGCTTGTTCTAGGTCCCAAGAAACAAAGAGATCTTCTGTTGAATCTGACAATTAATCTTAATGGTTGTACAGTCGTCTCAAATAAAACTGTGAAGGACCTCGGCGTTACTCTGGACCCTGATCTCTCTTTTGAAGAACATATCAAGACCATTTCAAGGACAGCTTTTTTCCATCTACGTAACATTGCAAAAATCAGAAACCTTCTGTCCAAAAATTATGCAGAAAAATTAATCCATGCTTTTGTCACTTCTAGGTTAGACTACTGCAATGCTCTACTTTCCGGCTACCCGGATAAAGCACTAAATAAACTTCAGTTAGTGCTAAATACGGCTGCTAGAATCCTGACTAGAACCAAAAAATTTGATCATATTACTCCAGTGCTAGCCTCCCTACACTGGCTTCCTGTCAAAGCAAGGGCTGATTTCAAGGTTTTACTGCTAACCTACAAAGCATTACATGGGCTTGCTCCTACCTATCTCTCTGATTTGGTCCTGCCGTACATACCTACACGTACGCTACGGTCACAAGACGCAGGCCTCCTAATTGTCCCTAGAATTTTTAAGCAAACAGCTGGAGGCAGGGCTTTCTCCTATAGAGCTCCATTTTTATGGAACTGTCTGCCTACCCATGTCAGAGACGCAAACTCGGTCTCAACCTTTAAGTCTCTACCGAAGACTCATCTCTTCAGTGGGTCATATGATTGAGTGTAGTCTGGCCCAGGAGTGGGAGGGTGAACGGAAAGGCTCTGGAGCAACGAACCGCCCTTGCTGTCTTTGCCTGGCCGGTTCCCCTCTTTCCACTGGGATTCTCTGCCTCTAACCCTATTACAGGGGCTGAGTCACTGGCTTTACTGGGGCTCTCTCATGCCGTCCCTGGAGGGGGTGCGTCACCTGAGTGGGTTGAGTCACTGATGTGGTCATCCTGTCTGGGTTGGCACCCCCCCCCCCCCCCCCCCCCCCCCCTTGGGTTGTGCCGTGGCGGAGGTCTTTGTGGGCTATACTCAGCCTTGTCTCAGGATGGTAAGTTGGTGGTTGAAGATATCCCTCTAGTGGTGTGGGGGCTGTGCTTTGGCAAAGTGGGTGGGGTTATATCCTTCCTGTTTGGCCCTGTCCGGGGGTGTCCTCGGAGTGGGCCACAGTGTCTCCTGACCCCTCCTGTCTCAGCCTCCAGTATTTATGCTGCAGTAGTTTATGTGTCGGGGGGCTAGGGTCAGTTTTTTATATCTGGAGTACTTCTCCTGTCCTATTTGGTGTCCTGTGTGAATCTAAGTGTGCGTTCTCTAATTCTCTCCTTCTCTCTTTCTCTCTCTCGGAGGACCTGAGCCCTAGGACAATGCCCCAGGACTACCTGACATGGTGACTCCTTGCTGTCCCCAGTCCACCTGGCTGTGCTGCTGCTCCAGTTTCAACTGTTCTGCCTTATTATTATTCGACCATGCTGGTCATTTATGAACATTTGAACATCTTGGCCATGTTCTGTTATAATCTCCACCCGGCACAGCCAGAAGAGGACTGGCCATCCCACATATGCTCTCTCTAATTCTCTCTTTCTTTCTCTCTCTCGGAGGACCTGAGCCCTAGGACTATGCCCCAGGAATACCTGACATGGTGACTCCTTGCTGTCCCCAGTCCACCTGACTGTGCTGCTGCTCCAGTTTCAACTATTCTGCCTTATTATTATTCGTCCATGCTGGTCATTTATGAACATTTGAACATCTTGACCATGTTTTGTTATAATCTCCACCCGGCAGAGCCAGAAGAGGACTGGCCACCCCACATAGCCTGGTTCCTCTCTAGGTTTCTTCCTAGGTTTTGGCCTTTCTAGGGAGTTTTTCCTAGCCACCGTGCTTCTACACCTGCATTGCTTGCTGTTTGGGGTTTTAGGCTGGGTTTCTGTACAGCACTTTGAGATATCAGCTGATGTACGAAGGGCTATATAAATAAATTTGATTTGATTTGATTTGAGTGGATTACTGAAGAAAACGAGCCAACAATACAGAGTTTTTGGGACATAGAGGGACTTTATCGAACAAAACAAACATTTATTGTGTAACAGGGAGTCTTGTTAGTGCAACCATGTGAATATCATCAAAGGTAAGTGATTGATTTTATTGCTATTTCTTACTTTTGTGACTCCTCTACTTTGCTGGAAAATCTTTGTATGCTTTTGTACGCAAGGCTCTGTCCTCAGATAATCGCATGGTATGCTTCGCCGTAAAGCCTTTTTGAAATCTGACACAGCAGCTGGACTAACAAGAAGTTAATCTTTAAACTGACGTATAACACATATATTTTATGAATGTTTTTTATGAGTATTTCTGTATTTTGAATTTGACGCTCTACAATTTCATCTGATGTTGGCCAGGTGGGACGCTACCGTCCCACCTGCCCATAAGAAGTTTAACCTCTAATTCAATCTGATCGACAGGCTTCGCTAAAAATGACAAATAAATGAAAGACTATATGTTTCATTTTTAAATTCTGCTTTGTTTATGACAGTAATAACTTATGAAGACCTTTGAGTTCCCATTCATGAGGAGCAAGGGTGGCAGAGCATGTTGTTTCAATTTACTGTTTATTTTTACAGTCTGACAGCCTTTCCCTGTTTCACAGCCTGCATGTTGTCACCCAGCCAGCCAACATTATGATTACAAATGCAACAAACTGGATGACTATGAAAAATAAGTCTGTGGGTATGGATCTAATGTGTAAGAGTGATGGACAAGATGAATGTTGCTCGGTCTAGCTTGTCATGACGTACAGTATATCTAATACACTAAAGCCAGAAATATTTATTGAAATATCTGTCACGGTTTTGACCGGTGAACACCTCATCTGAAGTAAATTTTGAAAGCTTGCACTTGCTAGCTAATTTTTCCTGGGATATAAACATTGAGTTGTTATTTTACCTGAAATGCACAAGGTCCTCTACTCCGACAATTAATCCACACATGAAACGGCCAACCAAATTGTTTCTAGTCATCGCTCCTTCTTCCGGGCTTTTTCATCTTTGAACTTATATGGTGATCCATATACACTTCCATTGTATCACCATGACAACCGGCAAAACAGTTAGTCTTTCAATCACCCACGTGGGTATAACCAATGAAGAGATGGCACCTGCTTCTATAAACCAATGAGGAGATGGGAGAGGCAGGACTTTCAGCGCGATCTGCGTCAGAAATAGAAAGGAGTTCTATTTTAGCCCTTGGCATTGCAGACACTCGTTGGCGCGCGCGAGCAATGTGGGTGCAATTTTTGAATAACATGGATTTCTAAATTCATTTTGCGACACTTGCGCACGCGATGTGTTTGGTCTGGTCAGCATGTTAGGAGTCCTGTAATACATCTGTCACTTATGTAAAGCTAAAATGCTGTTATCTACCTCCCTTGATGGTTATGATAGGGAGAAAATCTGAGCTGTAAATTGATTACCCTGTAGTCAAGGTTTTATAGCCTATATGTTTAATTATGTCTGGGATTGGTTACAATCTGCCACAATATCAATGTTGCCAGGAGGGGATAGTAGGCCTAGTTGAACAAGGCTAGCTGAATGTGCACATGATGGAAGTTAACGGTACAGTAGCTTAAATGTTCATTACGTAATAGAAAAAAATGCACTGTCCATTATGTGACTAAAATATCTGTGAAAAGAAATAGCCAAAAATTGTTCAGTTTTAGTCGACTGATAACTAAAACTAACAAAGGTTGAAATATAAAATGTGATGAAGACTAAAAGGTATTTTAAGACTAAAACTAAATGAACACTGCCTAGATATGCAGTACCAGTCAAACATTTGGACACACCTAATTTTCTACATTGTATAATAACAGTGAAGACATCAACACTATGAAATAACCCATATGCGATAATGTAGAAAGCAAAAAAGTGAACTTGTTAAAAGTTAATTTGTGGAATATCTCCCCTCTTAATCTGTTTGAGCCAATCAGTTGTACTGTGACAAAGTAGGGGTGGTATACAGAAGATAGCCCTATTTGGTAAAATACCAAGTCCATATTATGGCAAGAACAGCTCAAATAAACAAAGTGAAACGACAGTCCATTGTTACTTTAAGTTATGGAGGTCAGTCAATACGGAAAATTTCAAGAACTTTGAAAGTTTCTTCAAGTGCAGTTGCAAAAACCACCAAGCGCCATAATGAAACTGGCTCTCATGAGGACCGCCACAGGAAATTAAGACCCAGAGTTACCTCTGCTGCAGAGGATAAGTTCATTAGAGTTACCAGCCTCAGAAATTGCAGCCCAAATAAATGCTTCACATAGTTCAAGTAACAGACACATTTCAACATCAACTGTTCACTGGAGACTGCGTGAATCAGGCCTTCCTGGTCGAAATGCTGCAAAGAAACCGCTACTATAGGATACCAATAATAAGAAGAGACTTGCTTGGGTCAAGAAACACAAGCAAAATACATTAGACCAGTGGATATCTGTCCAAATTTGAGATTTTTGTGTCTTTGTGAGATGCAGAGTAGCTGAACGGATGATCTCTGCATGTGTGGTTCCCACCGTGAAGCTTGGAGAAGGAGGTGTGATGGTGTGGGGATGCTTTACTGGTGACACTGTCAGTGATTTATTTAGAATTCAATGCACACTTAACCAGCATGGCTACCACAGCATTCAGCAGCGATATCCCATCTGGATTGCGTTTATTGGGATTATCATTTGTTTTTCAACAGGACAATGACCAACACACCTCCAGGCTGCGTAAGGGCTATTTGACCAAGAAGGAGAGTGATGGGGTGCTCCATCAGCCTCCACAATCACCCGACCATATCCCAATTGAGATTGTTAAAAAAATGTTTTTTGAAAGAGTAGGTGTGTAAACTTTTGACTGGCACTGTATATAAGTTAATCAGTGCAGGACTGAGCTCCAACAGATTTGTACCCCAGTGGGAGAGATGATCTTATGGGATCTAATTAACAACAGAGTTGATCAAGTGTGAAGGGATTGGAATATAATGGTCATTAATGAATAGTATTAGGCAAAATCACACTAAATAATAATCTATGTAACATCACTAAGTTACCAAGACTGTATGTACTGTACCTCTCTGTGTTCGGTTTGGGTTTCAGTGCTCAACGATGTCCCCTCATCTAGCTGATATTGTTTGGTGCCGAGTGTGATAAAAATTATAATTTATAATCTACTTGGATTTGATTTGGGTCACTATTAGGTTGTACAAAAAAAATTCAGTTAACTGATTTGCTTCCAATTCATGAGGTGGATAACTGGCACTGCTATCTCGCTTGGATTTTATGACTTGTATCGCTTTTACGCTTACCGTCTCTCAAAGTCAGATATTTCTTCAGTATCCATAAAGCACCTTGATCTCTTTTTAGCATTTCATGGAATTAATTTTTTAAATAAACTATTTATACTTGTCTTTTGACACCTGGACAAAAAAGTTCTACCTCCTGTCCTTTACAAACAATGTAATGTTACAACTGGTCAACTTTACAGCAGAGACCAAGACAGTTGAATTTAGTCCTTTGGTTACAGGGGGTTGCCAGTTCAGGGGCTGAAAGGCTTTCTAAGCCTCATCTTATGGAGTTATATCCTACTTTCCCCCTCAAATCTCCATCAGACATGGATGTGCACAATAAGTACCATTTAGTTCAGGTGCAGACAAAGTCACTGCACCCCACCTCGCAAGTGATTTGGATATAAACATTAAGCATTGCCAGGATGGATAATCAGAGTTTATCTTTATCATTTAAAACGAATTGAAAACATTCAGCAGATATTGGAGCACTTATCACTATTTGGAGGGGGAAGAGCTCTGTCTGGCAGCACACGGTTGAGTCCCATTAACTGGGAGAATTGGAAAATGGAAATTCATTTTCCTTTTGTTTGGAGTGCTCTGACGGCTCCACAGATAGAGGTTCAGGTGAGCAGGGGAGGGAGCAGCCTTGACAGCCCCATCCCCCCTCCGACTCGACCTCCATCCATGGCCGTGGCCATTACTATGGAGGATGGGCTGGTTTTAAAGCAGGTTGTACATGAGCTGACATGCCAGACCTCCCACGAGAGTCATGAGCCTTTTTCATTTGAAAAAAAGTCTGTCCTACACCCTCTCTCCTCAGTCCTATGTGACCCAGAAACAGGTAAGTGGTCGAGTGGTCGAGGAGATGTCATTTTGTTAAAAGGTGAACGGAAGTGTTTCCTCCCCTCCTCGATAGCCACGTTTAATCGAGGATAGTCATGTGTATTCTACCTGAGTCCTTCTAAATCTGTCACACCCCCTTTGAATCAACTTCTGTTTTGTCGGAGGCGAAAAGCATGCACATGTTCAAAAACAAATGGCTCCTTATTGTTTAATCTACAAAATGTCTTGCACAACTAACTTCACTTGTTTTGATCACTTTACACAATTATTTCGGGATCCATCCCAGCAAACGTAATTTGCCCGTTGACGAGCGAGTGGAGAGACATTTTATGAAGCACATTTTTGTCCATGTTCCCTCTCCTTGAGAGAGAACGGAGGAGAGAGGACGCAGGAGTGGAGCAAATCCAGTTGAGAAAAGGCCATGGGCTCTTTCAGGGACATCCATCACGGAATGATCTGACACATATATGTCCTGTCTGTGCTATGGAACACACATGACACATGGCTCCTCTTCACAGGGGAAAGCATCACAAAGGTTTCACATGTTCCATCCATCAACAACACAGCTACAGAGTGCAGAGGAGGAGAGAGATGGAAGAGAATAACACGATTGAAGGTTGATGTACTCAGAGAACAAAATACCAATTCATATTCAGGTCAATGAGAGAGGATATCATGTTTTAGGGAAGACCCAGTGTCACGCACTGACCATAGAGAGCCTTTTATTCTCTATTTTGGTTAGGTCGGGGTGTGACTAGGGTGGGTAATCTAGGTAGTTTTTTTATATGTTGGCCTGGTATGGTTCCCAATCAGAGGCAGCTGTTTATCGTTTATCCTGGGCTTGGGAGGAGATTAAGGAGGAGAAGATATCCTGGACATGGGAGGAAATAATGGGAGGACACAAAAGCCTTCCTTGGAAGCAGACGCAAGGAGAGAAGGGAGGACAGCAAGGAGAGAAGTTCGCGGCCACAGAGAAAGCCCAAAAGACAGCCCGAAAATGTTTTTTTTTGGGGGGGAAGGCACATGGGGTGGTCGGCAGAGCCGAGCAGTAAACCAGAGCCAATCTGGGAGAAGATGGAGAAATTGGAGGAGAGTGAACGGAGAGAGTCAGAGACCGTCAGTGAGTAGATGGAGAAATTGGAGGAGAGAGAAATGAGAGAGTTGTTGTGTTGGTGTCTGAGACACGACATCCGCCCTAAGGAGCATGCTATCAGTCTGATGCCACCTGAGTCAGCTTTCCGTACTCGTCCTGAGGAGCGTGCTATCAGTCTGGTAAAATCTGTGCCAGCTCTATGCACCAGGTCTCCAGTGGTCCTCCACAGCCCAGTACGTCCTGTGCCAGCTCCCGCACTCGCCCTGAAGTGCATGTCACCAATCCGGTGCCACCTGTGTCGGCTCCACGCACCAGTCTTCCGGCGACGGTCCCCAGTCCAGAGCTTCCGGCGACGGTCCCCAGTCCAGAGCTTCCGGCGACGGTCCCCAGTCCAGAGTTTCCGGCGACGGTCCCCAGTCCAGATCTTCCGGCAACGGTCCCCAGTCCAGAGCTTCCGGCGACGGTCCACAGTCCGGAACCTCCTGCGACGGTCCACGGTCCGGAACCTCCTGCGACGGTCCACGGTCCGGAACCTCCTGCGACGGTCCACGCTCCGGAACCTCCTGCGACGGTCCACGGTCCGGAACCTCCTGCGACGTTCCACGGTCCAGAACCTCCAGGGCAGGAGCCTTCCTCTGCGCCGATGCCCAGTCCAGGCACAGTGTCCAGTCCCGCTCCAAGGCCGGAGCCTTCCTCTGTGCCGATGTCCAGTCCAGTCACGGCGTCCAGTCCCGCTCCATGGCCGGAGCCTTCTTCTGCGCCGGTGCCCAGTCTAGGCACGGCATCCAGGCACGGCGTCCAGTCCCGCTCCATGACTGGAGCCTTCCTCGGCGCCGGTGCCCAGTGTGGCGTTCAACCCAGCTCCATGGCCGGACCCGTGGGCTGGGCGGGGGCAAAGTCCCGCACCAGAGCCGCCACCAGTGCTGGCAGATCCGCAAGCGGAGTGGGTACTTCGCCCCGTACCGGAGCCGCCACAGACTCTAGATGCCCACCCGGACCCTCCCCTATAGAGTCAGGTTTTGCGGCCAGTGTCTGCACCTTTGGGGGGGTACTGTCATGCTCTGACCATAGAGAGCCTTTTTATTCTCTATTTTGGTTAGGTCGGGGTGTGACTAGGGTGGTTAATCTAGGTTGTTTTTTCTATGTTGGCTTCTGATTGGTTCCCAATCAGAGGCAGCTGTTTATCGTTGTCACTGATTGGGGATCATATTTAGGCAGCATTTTCCCCACTGTTTTGTGGGACCTTGTTTATGTGTAGTTGCCTGTGAGCACTCCAGAATGTCATGTTTCATTTATTCTTTGTTTTGTTGTGCGGTTCACTTATAATAAAAATGTCGAACCGCTTTCACACTGAGCTTTGGTCCGAATGTTCTAACAAAGATCGTGACACCCAGATGCAGACAGTGTTGAAGTAACAAAAGTTTATTACTAGAGTAGGGGCAGGCAAAATGACAGGTCAAGGGCAAGCAGAGATCAATAATCCAGTGTGTTGGGACAAGGTACAGGACGGCAGGCAGGCTCAGGGAAGGCAGAATGGTCAAAACTGGAAAACTAGAAAACTGGAACTAGAAACAGACAGGAGCAAGGGGAAAAATGCTGGTGGCTTGACGAACAAAACAAACTGGCAACAGACAAACAGAGAACACAGGTATAAATACATCGGGGATAATGGGGATGATGGATGACACCTGGAGGGGAGTGGAGACAAGCAGAAAGACAGGTGAAACAGATCAGGGTGTGACAGAGGATGTATAGCTTGACAAATTCAACCACACCATACAAACATATGAACATTTGTGCATCAACACAAGATACCACACATTTGTGCATCAACATAATTATTGCTTTTTTGTCACATCAGTGGCCTAAAAATTATGATAGCTACTACAGTAACTCATTTGAAGTGCATAGGAGGCTTTTTCACAACTTGGTGTTAAAATCTGAACATCAAGAGCATTCAGCGCGTGGCAAGAAATCATCAAAGCTATTTCACTCCAATCACATTTCCCTTGTTGATCCAGTATATAGATAAATTAAGCTATTCATCCAATGTCAATGACTGAGATAAAAAGCTCCTTTTCACCTAATTAATGATATATTTGTGACTCAGTATGATTTGGATAAATAATAATGATCTGTCACCTCTGTGGAAAGACTGGAGCTGATTGGTTCTGACACAGTTGCCTGGTGTTTCAACTCTGTGATGTTGCCAAGGAGGGAAACTTGCATAGCCAAATCATCAAAGACCAGGCTTACTGTCGACAGAAAAAAAAGAAACAAGTTCATTTCTTACCTTGCTGAAAACAGACACCTGAAAAATCCTAAATCCTCTTTTGTAGAATTTACTTCTATTTATCTTGAGAGAGAGAGATGATGATAAAGAGGCTCCTGCTTGTTACATAAAGCGTGTCCTTCCATAATATTGCTTAATAATAGCTATACACAATTTTCTTCTCAGGCATTCATCTACTCAAATGTTGATGCCAATGGAAAGCCCCCATAGAACTCTGGCTCCCGCTACTTTCTGCCTGTCTGATTGACATGTCCCTCCGGATGTCTGAGAGGAGAGACATAAGTGCAAACAACAGATGCTGGGAAGTTAGTTCGTTTTGAAATTTTCTTAAATGCCAAACTCTGTACTCCGTTAAGCTAACAGATCCAGCGTCTCCTCCAAGTCTGAGTTCAAAGCCGTCTCAGAAACCCTCTGAACCTCTAACTGACTCTGTCTTACATTGATGTGCTCTGAGAGCTCAAATAGGTAAATAGCCTGAGAACTAATATCAGTAATGCGCATCTATTTTCCACCATGGAGGATCATAGACACACAGAAAGTGGAGATTTCTGGCACTGGATCTCCATAGAATCTAGAACACCAATGTGACAGCTGTGCCGATCGGCAGTACCAGGGCAACCTCACCCAGTAGCGCTAGGCCTGTAATTGCAGTAACACCCATCCCCTCACATCCTTTCGCTTACTCTATAACCATTCAGTCTACAGCTTTCCTGGCACTCTAGATTCACATTTAGTCTACCATTGTGCCTGTGCTCGTGGGTTATTTACAGTAGTGACTGCCGTCCCACATTCCACCACAACAACAAGCCTGATAAAGAGTGAAGCCAGCAATTGAGTTGTGTTTTAAGTGACTCTCTCCCTCAGATGCTCCCTCTTTCTCTCAAATGCTCTCTCTCTATCACATCTCACAGTAGATTTTAAGCAGGGCCTGTCAGTTGTTTTAATGTAGCAGTTCTCTGTTGTGCATGGCTGGGTCGGACTGACTGTATTATCACCTGTGTGCATAGCATAGCGATGTGGGATGGCTTTGTTTTTAATATTCATATGTTTGCTCATTCATGCCTGCTGGGCACAATCATTCTGCTGAGGGAAAAGTCATGGGAGGTTGTTTAATATCTCCTTTGTTATGGAGCTTGGAGGAAAATATAAACAAAGTGGTGTATAGGAGAAGACAAAATTTACTTGTTTAGTTGCATATTCAAATAAACAAGACTCGTTGTACTCATTAAATTAATACAATGAGTCTTATTTACTTGAATATACAAGTAAACAAGTATTTTGTCTTCTCCAATACAACAATTAGTTTACTATATACCTTGATTCGGTCTTATGTAGAAACATTTGAAATTATGTTTTTTACATTGGATAAATTGGACACACAGCTACAAAATGGTATATTATACAGTGCATTTTTGGGAACATTGGGGAAGTAATTCTGCTTTGAAAGTTGATAAACTTGTAACCTCACTTTTGAGAAAATGGCCTTTAAATCTTGTGGTACCTACTGGAGAGCTCTCGTTTGTCTACACCCATTCAGCATTGTTCACACCCTCTTAAGACAGCCCCACCCATCTCTTTTTTTTTAAATCTTTTTTTAGAATTTTACCCCCTTTTCTCCCCAATTTCGTGGTATCCAATTGTTAGTAGCTACTATCTTGTCTCATCGCTACATCTCCCGTACGGGCTCGGGAGAGACGAAGGTTGAAAGTCATGCGCCCTCCGATACACAACCCAACCAAGCCGCACTGCTTCTTAACACAGCGCGCATCCAACCTGGAAGCCAGCCGCACCAATGTGTTGGAGGAAACATCGTGCACTTGGCAACCTTGGTTAGTGTGCACTGCGCCCGGCCCTTTGATTGGAAAGGTTGCCCTCTATTTTGGCAAGCAGTTACACGTTAAACACCAGCCATTTGCCCCTCTCACAAGTCATAGAAGACAATCAAGTTCCTTAGATATTGTTTTCTTTCTGGTGTAGCTCCTCTCTGCTTGAAGGTTATCTTCATGTAAGCCTGAATAATTTAAAGGAAAATTCCACCCAAAAATATTTTGGTATTTGTTTCATTGTGCATTGTTGACATAGTCCCAAAATGTTTTGCTTGTCAGAAATCAAGTTTTCAAGATATTTTTCTTTCAAAATACAGAAATCATCCCCTTATGATGCATTTTGCATCATATAATGCTGCATTTCTTTCATATACTGTAAGGGGGGATTATTTAACCTTTCTAGGACACACGTTCCTCTAGCAGAACCCCTCGACAACATTCCGCTGAAAAGGCGCGAAATTCAAAAATATTTTTTAGAAATGTGGAACTTTCACACATTAACAAGTCCAATACAGCAAATGAAAGCTAAACATCTGGTTAATCTACCCATGGTGTCCAATTTAACAAAAAAATGACAGCGAAAACACAACATATGATTATGATCACCGCCAAGTCCAAAAAACACACAGCCATTTTCCCAGCCAAAGATAGGAGTCACAAAAAAACAGAAATAGAGATAAAATGAATCACTAACATTTGATGATCTTCATCAGATGACACTCATATGACATTATGTTACACAATACATGTATGTTTTGTTCGATAATGTGCATATTTATATCCAAAAATCTCATTTTACATTGGCGCCATGTTCAGAAATGCCTGAAAAATATCCGGAGAAACTGCAAAGACCCACATCAAATAATAGAAATACTAATCATAAACCTTGATGAAATATATATTTTTTACATAGAATTAACGATACACTTGTTCTTAATGCAACCGCTGTGTCAGATTACAAAAAAACTTTACGGAAAAAGCATACCATGCAATAATCTGAGACGGCGCTCAGATAGAAACAACATTTCTCTGCCATATTGGAGTCAACAGAAATACGAATATTCCCTTACCTTTGATGATCTTCGTCAGAATGCACTCCCAGGAATCCTAGATACACAATAAATTGTTGTTTTGTTCGATAATGTCCATTATTTATGTCCAAGCAGCTACTTTTGTTAGCACGTTTAGTACACATATCCAAAAACTCATGTAGGTCCAGGCGAACGTCGGACGAAAACCTCAAAAAGTTATATTACAGGTCGAATAAACTTGCTAAAATAAGTTTACAATCAATCATTAGGATGTTTTTATCATAAATATTCAATAACGTTCCAACCGGAGAATTCCTTTGTGTCTATAGAAGTAATGGAACGCAAGTCGATATTATGTGGAATGCGCATGACCAGGACCTGGCTCTCTGCCAGACCACTGACTCATTCCCCTCTCATCCGGCCCCACATCAGAGTAGAAGCTTCATTCAAGGTTCTACAGACTGTTACCATCTAGTGGAAGCCGTAGGAAGTGCACACAGATCCATATCCCACGGATTTCAATAGGCGATGAGTTGAAAATCGACCAACCTCATATCCCACTTCCTGGTTGGATTTTTCTCAGGTTTTCACCTGCCATATGAGTTATGTTATACTCACAGACATAATTCAAACAGTTTTAGAAACTTCAGAGTGTTTTCTATCCAATAGTAATAATAATATGCATATATTAGCATCTGGGACAGAGTAGGAAGCAGTTCTCTCTGGGCACGCTATTCATCCAAAGTGAAAATACTGCCCCCTATCCCTAAAAAGTTTTAAGATACTCTTGGAAGAGGAAGAGGTAGGGTTTCAGGTGCTTTCAGAAGATGGGCAGGGACTCTGATGTCCTAGGTTTGGACTGGGCTGATCGGGAGGGCCAAGAGACCAGAGGTGGCAGAACGGAATGGTCGGGATGGGTTATAGGGTTTGAGCATAGCCTGAAGGTAGGTAGGGGCAGTTCCTCTTGCTGCACCGTAGGCAAGCGCCATGGTCTTGTAGTGGATGCAAGCTTTGACTGAAAGCCAGTGGAGTGTGTGGAGGACCAGGGAGACATGGGAGAACTTGGGAAGGTACTACAAAGATACAGGCGTGCTTCGCTTTGGCTCCCCCTCCTGTCCAGGTCAGGCGTTCAGCGTCGCCGGCCTTCTAGCTGCTGTCGAACCTGCTGCTGGTAAACGCCCTTCACTCATCAACCCCAGATTTGTCTCGTCATCATTACACACACCTGGTTCCAATCCCCACTTTATCACTGTATGTATACTCCCTCTGTCATCTGTCTTTGTCGGTCATTGTAAATGTTGCTTGTTTTCCTGAGAGGAATCTCTCCTACTATTTCCTGAGTACTTTATATTTTGCACTTTTGAGAAAATGGCCTTTAAATCTTGTGGTACCTACTGGAGAGCTCTCGTTTGTCTACACCCATTCAGCATTGTTCACACCCTCTTAAGACAGCCCCACCCATCTCTTTTTTTTTTAATCTTTTTTTAGAATTTTACCCCCTTTTCTCCCCAATTTCGTGGTATCCAATTGTTAGTAGCTACTATCTTGTCTCATCGCTACATCTCCCGTACGGGCTCGGGAGAGACGAAGGTTGAAAGTCATGCGCCCTCCGATACACAACCCAACCAAGCCGCACTGCTTCTTAACACAGCGCGCATCCAACCTGGAAGCCAGCCGCACCAATGTGTTGGAGGAAACATCGTGCACTTGGCAACCTTGGTTAGTGTGCACTGCGCCCGGCCCTTTGATTGGAAAGGTTGCCCTCTATTTTGGCAAGCAGTTACACGTTAAACACCAGCCATTTGCCCCTCTCACAAGTCATAGAAGACAATCAAGTTCCTTAGATATTGTTTTCTTTCTGGTGTAGCTCCTCTCTGCTTGAAGGTTATCTTCATGTAAGCCTGAATAATTTAAAGGAAAATTCCACCCAAAAATATTTTGGTATTTGTTTCATTGTGCATTGTTGACATAGTCCCAAAATGTTTTGCTTGTCAGAAATCAAGTTTTCAAGATATTTTTCTTTCAAAATACAGAAATCATCCCCTTATGATGCATTTTGCATCATATAATGCTGCATTTCTTTCATATACTGTAAGGGGGGATTATTTAACCTTTCTAGGACACACGTTCCTCTAGCAGAACCCCTCGACAACATTCCGCTGAAAAGGCGCGAAATTCAAAAATATTTTTTAGAAATGTGGAACTTTCACACATTAACAAGTCCAATACAGCAAATGAAAGCTAAACATCTGGTTAATCTACCCATGGTGTCCAATTTAACAAAAAAATGACAGCGAAAACACAACATATGATTATGATCACCGCCAAGTCCAAAAAACACACAGCCATTTTCCCAGCCAAAGATAGGAGTCACAAAAAAACAGAAATAGAGATAAAATGAATCACTAACATTTGATGATCTTCATCAGATGACACTCATATGACATTATGTTACACAATACATGTATGTTTTGTTCGATAATGTGCATATTTATATCCAAAAATCTCATTTTACATTGGCGCCATGTTCAGAAATGCCTGAAAAATATCCGGAGAAACTGCAAAGACCCACATCAAATAATAGAAATACTAATCATAAACCTTGATGAAATATATATTTTTTACATAGAATTAACGATACACTTGTTCTTAATGCAACCGCTGTGTCAGATTACAAAAAAACTTTACGGAAAAAGCATACCATGCAATAATCTGAGACGGCGCTCAGATAGAAACAACATTTCTCTGCCATATTGGAGTCAACAGAAATACGAATATTCCCTTACCTTTGATGATCTTCGTCAGAATGCACTCCCAGGAATCCTAGATACACAATAAATTGTTGTTTTGTTCGATAATGTCCATTATTTATGTCCAAGCAGCTACTTTTGTTAGCACGTTTAGTACACATATCCAAAAACTCATGTAGGTCCAGGCGAACGTCGGACGAAAACCTCAAAAAGTTATATTACAGGTCGAATAAACTTGCTAAAATAAGTTTACAATCAATCATTAGGATGTTTTTATCATAAATATTCAATAACGTTCCAACCGGAGAATTCCTTTGTGTCTATAGAAGTAATGGAACGCAAGTCGATATTATGTGGAATGCGCATGACCAGGACCTGGCTCTCTGCCAGACCACTGACTCATTCCCCTCTCATCCGGCCCCACATCAGAGTAGAAGCTTCATTCAAGGTTCTACAGACTGTTACCATCTAGTGGAAGCCGTAGGAAGTGCACACAGATCCATATCCCACGGATTTCAATAGGCGATGAGTTGAAAATCGACCAACCTCATATCCCACTTCCTGGTTGGATTTTTCTCAGGTTTTCACCTGCCATATGAGTTATGTTATACTCACAGACATAATTCAAACAGTTTTAGAAACTTCAGAGTGTTTTCTATCCAATAGTAATAATAATATGCATATATTAGCATCTGGGACAGAGTAGGAAGCAGTTCTCTCTGGGCACGCTATTCATCCAAAGTGAAAATACTGCCCCCTATCCCTAAAAAGTTTTAAGATACTCTTGGAAGAGGAAGAGGTAGGGTTTCAGGTGCTTTCAGAAGATGGGCAGGGACTCTGATGTCCTAGGTTTGGACTGGGCTGATCGGGAGGGCCAAGAGACCAGAGGTGGCAGAACGGAATGGTCGGGATGGGTTATAGGGTTTGAGCATAGCCTGAAGGTAGGTAGGGGCAGTTCCTCTTGCTGCACCGTAGGCAAGCGCCATGGTCTTGTAGTGGATGCAAGCTTTGACTGAAAGCCAGTGGAGTGTGTGGAGGACCAGGGAGACATGGGAGAACTTGGGAAGGTACTACAAAGATACAGGCGTGCTTCGCTTTGGCTCCCCCTCCTGTCCAGGTCAGGCGTTCAGCGTCGCCGGCCTTCTAGCTGCTGTCGAACCTGCTGCTGGTAAACGCCCTTCACTCATCAACCCCAGATTTGTCTCGTCATCATTACACACACCTGGTTCCAATCCCCACTTTATCACTGTATGTATACTCCCTCTGTCATCTGTCTTTGTCGGTCATTGTAAATGTTGCTTGTTTTCCTGAGAGGAATCTCTCCTACTATTTCCTGAGTACTTTATATTTTGCACTTTGGGTTTCGTCCCACTTTTATATATGGTGCTTTAATAAATTCAGTAGATCTAAACCTGCTTACTCCGCTCTGCACTTATGACACACTCTCCATATTTTCAAGCATAGTGGTGGCTGCATCATGTTATGGGTATGCTTGAAATCATTAAGGACTGGGGAGTTTTTCAGCATGAAAAAAAACAGAATGAAGCTAAGCACAGGCAAAATCCTAGTGGTAAACCCGGTTCAGTCTGCTTTCCACTAAGTACTGGGAGAGGATTTTATCTTTCAGGAGGACAATAACAATAACCTAAAACACAAGGCCAAATCTACACTGGAGTTTCATACACTGAATGGCCGAGTTACAGTTTTGACTTAAATCTGCTTGAAAATAGACTATATACACAAAAGTGTGTGGACATCCCTTCAAATGAGTGGATTCAGGTATTTCAGCCACACCTGTTGCTGACAGGTGTTTTTCTCCATAGAGAAAAACATCGGCAGTAGAATGACCTTACTGAAGTGCTCAGTGACTTTCAACATAGCACGGTCATAGGATGCCACCTTTCCACCAAGTCAGTTTGTCAAATTTCTGCCCCGGTCAACTGTAAGTGCTGTTATTATGAAGTGGAAACATCTAGGCGTAACAAAGGCTCAGCCGCGAAGTGGTAGCCCACACAAACTCACAGAATGGGACTGCCGAGTGTTGAAGCTTGTATGGTGTAAAAATCATCTGTCCTCGGTTGCAACACTCACTACTGAGTTTCAAACTCTGTCTTGAAGCAACATCAGCAAAAAAACTTTTCATTGGGAGCTTTATGAAATGGTTTTCCATGGCCGAGCAGCCACACACAAGCCTAAGATCATCATGCACAATGCCAAGCGCCGGCTGGAGTGATGTAAAGCTGGAGTGATGTAAGGCCATTGGCCTTTGGAGCAGTGGAAACACGTTCTCTGGAGTGATGAATCACGCTGGGTTTGGCAGATGCCAGGAAAACGCTACCTGCCCGAATGCATAGTGCCAACTGTAAAGTTTGGTGGAGGAGGAATAATGGTCTGGGGCTGTTTTTCATGGTTCGGTCTAGGCCCCTTAGTTGCAGTGAAGGAAAAGCTTAACGCTACAGCATACAATGACATTCTAGACGATTCTGTGCTTCCAACTTTGTGGCAATAGTTTGTGGAAGGCCCTCATGACAATGCTCCCCTGTACAAAGCAAGATCCATACAGAAATGGTTTGTCGAGATCGGTGTGGAAGAACTTGATTGGCCTGCACAGAGACCTGACCTCAACCCCATCGAACACCTTTTGGATGAATTGGAAGCCGACTGCGAGCCATGCCTAATCGCCAAGCATCAGTACCCAACCTCACTAATGCTCTTGTGGCTGAAAGGAAGCAAGTTCCCACAAGTTCCCACAGCGATGTTTCAACATCTAGTGGAAAACCTTCTCAGAAAAGTGGCGGCTGTTATAGCAGCATAGGGTGGACCAACTCCATATGAATGCCCATGATTTTTGAATGAGATGTTCGACGAGCAGGTGTCCACATACTTTCTGTCATGTAGTGTATCTCTGTTGCGTTGTTAACAGTCACCGTTGCTTTCTGAACGGTGATGATCTCAACAGACAGTGGATGAAGCCTTATCCTTTCCTGAGCCATACTATCTACCCTGCCAATGGCTTTCTTCACTACCTCAACAGCATCAGCAGGACGCTTCTGGTGAGAGATGTCACTCAACATACAGCTTCACCGTATCTGTAGAACAAATAGATACCCCTCTCTCTTTGTTTCTCTCTCCCTGTCTTTCTACCTCACCCTCCCACATAAACATTCAGTGATATGCATGTGGTATGCGCACACAATGTTTTGAGCATCATTTTTATGCAAAAAGTACCTCTGTTGTTCATTCAGATTGACAAGGGGCATTGTGTTATCTATCTGATTCACCTCCCTTGAACTTCTTTCTGAATCTGAATAGCTTGTTTATAGCTCTGTGGTTCTTCTTCTGTGATCTCTCTCAACTCCAACAACCATTTGCTTTATTTCCAGAATGTCATGTCAGGGAAACATCTACAGTACAGCTCCAGTTGATCAGCCATTCTAACCATACAGTGGACTTGATATAACTGTTTTGGAACATGTTTAACTAATTTAGCTAACTCGCTTAGACCTGTTATAACAATCTGACAGGTTTATTTCTCTAACTGAAAATGTATTGTGCATCTCTTCAACCTTGGTGTGAAGGAAAACCATGCCATAATGAAACAAAGGCTTTTTACTACTTATCACTGTAAACATAAGAAACTATCCCAGCAATGGGTTTGAATATATATTTTTCCTGCAGTGTGAAATTAAGAAGTAAATTGTGTGGCAGCAATATCATGAAGTAATTACCTTGATTTTCAAATGAATTGAACTGTTATTAACAGTTTATTATTATAATCAAGTGTACCTGCACATAATTATGAGTATGAAACTGTATTAGTGTCAGTAAACAAAACAATTGCTTAATGCATGTAATTGAGTGATACAGATGTAGGATCTTAATTTGATCACTTTTTTGTTGCTGAAAAGTTTCGTCCACCGCAGGAAATGCAAACTTGTATTTGAGTTACAAAACGTTTTCAAAAGAAAGTGGGCATTTCAGACTTGATTTTCCCTAATGAAAAATGTATCAACCCATACAAAAATGTCCAGTATTATTTTATTGCTGTAGCAAACTGGCTCCAATTAAGATCCAACGTCTGTAGTGTTTGACTTCTCTTTGTTGTAATTGCTGCAAACCAAAGTGCCTGTGACGTTAATTGATGCGTTAATACCCATTCTGGCTAGACAGTCGACCGCATTTGTACTAAAGCAACTGTATTATTATCTCACAAAGGCTCTCAAAACATTGTCATTTGTGTGATCACGGTTAGATTAATGAGGGTAAATAAAGCCCAGAACCTTGTGTTCATTTAAGGCCATCATTACAGCTATGGGGCGTTCTCCTGTCTGACATTAGACCTCTCTTGGCTACTCTGTAAAAATGTTCTGTGTATGTAACATCCAGCACTCTGAATCATGTGATTCAACCTCTGGTTCTATCACACCTAGAGTTTTGTCATATGGGCATCTGCTGTTGTTGCAAATCCAACAACTCTCTCAAAGTCAGATTAGCTCTTCATTGCTCTATCTGAATGAATGTCAACCAAAAGCATCAGAATCTCTCATGGCTTCCCGTTGAACACAAATGACTATTACGTATTTTGACTGTCTTTAGAAATTTTACATTTTTCAAGAAACCACAGTATTTCTCAGACCAATTAGTGTATACTAGCAACAAACAACCAACAAACCAGACAGGCAAATTCAGGGCATGATAACCCTAAGGCCAAGGACAAATCTCCTCAAATCTACAGTTTTATACCAAGCCATCACTGAATGTTTTACCAACTCGCATTTCTAAGGAAAAGTACATTCACCTTCAAGAATTCAATAAAAGAGCATCTAATGTGATCAACCCTATGACAGGACTTACACTAGAGATCATCTACTGAATGTTAAATGTTTTACCTGTCAGGTATTTTCATTGTCTGTAAGGTCTACTTGTTAAATGGTTGTAAATTATTAATGTAAATTGTAATGGTTTATAATGTATTTTTTAGTTCTGTGTTGAAAAAAACACTTCCCCTACATCTCTCTACCCCCCTACCTCCCTCTACTTCCCCTAACTCTCCCTCCCTCTCTCTACCTCCCTCCATTTCCCCCTACTTCCTTCTACCTCCCTCTGCTTCCCCTACCTCCCTCTACTTCGCCTATCCCCCACCACCCTCTACCTTCCCCTACGCCCTCTACCTCCCGCTACATCCCTCTATCACCTCTAATTCCTCTACCTCACCCTAACTCCTCCTACCTCCCCCTACCTCCCTCTCTTTCCCCCACTTCCCCTGCCTCCCTCTCCCTCCCCTGTAATAATCACATTGGAGTCGAAGCCTCATTATAGCCTGCAGAAGGTAATAATAATTTATTGCTCTGCTGATTGGATCA
Source organism: Oncorhynchus mykiss (assembly GCF_057628025.1). Lineage (NCBI taxonomy): Eukaryota > Metazoa > Chordata > Actinopteri > Salmoniformes > Salmonidae > Oncorhynchus > Oncorhynchus mykiss. The sequence continues at coordinate 24,440,110 of NC_143022.1, forward strand.
TATGTGGTTTGTAATCATGTTTTAAACGTTACTAGGCAACCTCTCCCTGGTGATTTCACAAATTTTGCCAGCATTTTCGATGAAGCACAATTATTTTATATTGCTATGTACTGTATACATATGCTGTATGCTTCTTTCACATAAACATGTTAGTAAGCGACATATCATCCTCCTTTTATTTTCCGTTTCCGTACCATCTTTAAATAGGATTCAACTATTAGTAAGTAATGAAGATTTGCCTTATGATCCATCAGTGTGGGAAAACAACCTTGGTGAACAAACTAGATATAATGTTTAGACCGTCAGAAATAAGATACATTAAATTGGACTGCAGAGGCAGCCAGTGGATAGGTAGGAACATTGCCAGAATACCTTCCCCTTTTGAGATGAGTGCCATGGGTCCGTTTATGCACCCCAGTTAATCTTGACCTTGATGGTAATGTTTTACTCTACAGGGTATATTTATGATGTAACTTTCTATAGCACAGGTTTATTAAAATGTGGTACAGGCCCTTCCATAGAAAAGTGATTCTGAGAATGAAGAAATAAAGTAGAGTAGAATAAAGGTCACTTTCAAACTAAGTTATATCAGGAGGATTATTTATTTAACCTTTATTTAACTAGGAAAGTCAGTTAAGAACAAATTCTTATTCACAATGAAGGCCTACCCCGGCCAAACCCGGATGATGCTGGGCCAATTGTGCGCCGCCCTATGGGACTCCCAATCACGGCCGGATGTGATGCAGCCTGAGTTACTGCTAGACTGCCTTCATGGCATCATGTAATTCCTGGTTTCAGTGATATTGAAAGTTCCACAAGCGATAGAACTGTCTCTGTAGAATAGAGCAAGCTAATTTTGACAGTAATTTGAGCAAGTCATTTGAAAACATTCATACTTTATACCTAATGTTCTCACTATAGCACAGTCAATGAGTCCAGCTGGCTAGAATAGCGCCCACTGCGTGTTCATGTGTTGGGTATATGATCAGAAGCTGAATGTGGGGTGATATGGACTAATGGATGAGAAAATCAGACTTTTCATTAGGATGGCCCAGTGAGCAGAACAGGTGGTGGGCCAGATGTTTGCTACATGCACTTTAGGGTTGGGCAAAAGCCTGAATGTTTCTTGATTAAAAAGTCTGTACTAATATCGTCAGGCCATGTCAGAAGTCTGGCTGACTGTAAAGTGAATTCAAGTGGGCCCTCTCTCTCTTTCTCTCTCTATTTCTCTCTTTCTCTCTCTATTTCTCTCTGCTGCTCTTTAATGTGCTGCCTGAGCAGTCGGTGAAGAAACTACCTCAGTTTACTGTTAATTCATGCCAATTAGCGGTTTGTGTGAGACTTGGAATTGGCTGTGGGATTCGTCAGAGAGTAGAAGCTTAATTGTCCTCTCAGAAAGTCACTGAATCAGAGAGTTGGTCATTGTTGGGAGCAGCTCACCACTGAGTTAACACTACGCTGGGTTTGGTGTGAAGGATTGGAGAACTAAGGGGTGTTTATTACTAGTAGGATAATATTTTAAACAGCAGTGTCCAAAAATATTCTGCACTTTATTTACACATGGATTTGTATCCTTTTTTGTAATCTGAATTTCCTTTAGCTTGAATTTCTAATCTTTTCCATTCCTATATCCAGAACTGTATGGGCAATTCAAGAGGGTTTCCTTGGACTGAGCTCATTGCATCAGGTAATTCTACTCTATTTGTTTTCTGAATGATAGGCTGTCAAAATATGAATACATTAATGTGTTTTTGGACCAGACACAAGCCAAAAACTGGCTCAAATTGGGACAAACGCATATTGGAAGCCATATTGGCTTTTGCCTTTGTGTCGTGTCATGTGTGTAGGTGGCAGGGAAGTCAGGCGCAGGAGAATCAAACTTGGTATAATGGAGTAGTTTAATAACGTAAAACAAACTCCAAAACCAAAGTACATAACACAATAAACGTGGGTACAAGAAACCATCGCCCATAAATCATGAGCATAACAATTAACAATCTCTGACAAGGACATGAGGGGAAACAGAGGGTTAAATACACAACAATAAATGAATGGGATTGGAACCAGGTGTGTAGACAAAATCAATGGAAAAATGAAACATGGATCAATGATGGCTAGAAGACCGGTGTCGTCGACCGCCGAGCACTGCCCGAACAAGGAGAGGCATCGACTTTGGCAGAAGTCGTGACACTTTGCACTGAAGTTTTCCATTCAACACCATACCTCTGGGTTTCTATTTCTTGATGCAGTAAGCTTGTCAATGCCAAAAGAAGGAATCTAATTTGCATCACACAGATTTTTTTTTACCTCTAATCACCTTAGCTTTGCAATTTCAGCTAGAGAGGGAGAATGTCTGCTGAGTTGTCGTTTTTTTTTACGCTCAAATGAATTAGGTCTTATTTTTCTGAAGGACACACATGATGAATTAAGAAAAATGAGTACCGAAATAAATGATCACCAAATTCTTTGATTAGGTTTCTGGAGTTTCTTGCTTCCTCACAAACTATCGGTTGTATTTATCTTTTATGGTACTTCATTCTAAATATTGTCCTAAACTGAAGAAGAGGACAAATAGTTGTATTAATTGATAGGGCTTTTAAAGGCTTTCATTTTTTATGTAAAGGTTTTTCAGAGAGAGGAGAGGTGCCTAAAAGTTACAGGACACTCCACTAGAGCTGAGTTTAATAACTACAACTTACAATACATACTGTAGGTGGTGACTTTACAATAAGGATATACTGTATATCAAACTTCCTCAGACCTAGCTTTCCTATTGGGACTACTGTACATACATATACAAGAGAAGAGAGACAGCACATCAACTTCAAACATCAGGGCAGTGACCTCAGAATATATTTTCTGAAGGTCAGTCTTTCACTGGGAAAGGCAGAATCCATCCAATATTAATCAGGATCTACAGTAATATCAAATGAAAGAGTCATGACGAGAGACCCTTTTAAAAGATACACCAAATGTCAAATCCCAGACACAGTTACGCCTACGCTACATCAATGTTGGGGTGTGTATGTTTGTGTGACTGTGTGTGTGTGACTGTGTGCATGAGTGTGACTGTGTGGGTGTGTGGGCGTGCATGTGTGTGTGTGTGTGTGTGTGACTGTTTGTGAACTGTTTGTTGTCCTGATAGAAGTGCATGCACCTGTTAACAAGACCATTAGGGAGTTATTGTTTTCAGTAAGTGGCCACCATAGTGTGGAGGCACAATCTGTACAAAGTATAGACAGTGATTTCTACAGGGACATTAGAGCATAAATTAACCAGCATCAGTAGACTAGACACATGGGCTCCACAATCAAGGGTCCAAGAGGCTCCAGACAGTGCTCTTTGCTATGTATCACATTTTTCAGGGAAATATTAATGTTTGTTGTGTTCAGACTGCCTTTTTTAATTTCCTGGGTCTTAAAAGGAGATATGATTTACAAGAGGCTGAAAATGAGAGGAGGCTGGTCATAATCTAAAGAAATAACCTCCTTACCGTAAATCCCCTAAAAGAATGTTTACAGAAATGTAAATTGAGTGGGCGGTACAATACAGGCTAAATAGAGTGTGTTGGGAAATCTGGCGGTGAGATTTGAAACCATGGTGTCTCTATGGGCTGGAGAAGCCATGTTGAGATGATAGAGATCTGTGTGCATGGCTAGGAGTTAATTAAGATCTTCTTCAAAGCCAAGAGATCTGGCACATTCATTGCCTTGATATATTTTTAAGTAATGTGTAATGCCCGGCTTGAAACCCACACAGTTTATTCTAATTATGGACATAACACAAATCAGCCTTCCCAACATGGGACATGGACACTTGGCTCTCTCCTCCAACAGCATATGAGGTCCCTCTGATTCCATGGTTGGAGATCACTCACATGAAAGAGACAGGCACTTTTCTAGTTCCTCAGTTATTATTCTCTCCATTTTGTCTGATCTTTGTGTCAAATGTTTTTTGAAAGGGAAACATAAAAGTTGAGCAATATTTCCAGTTTGTTTAAAGATTTAGAAAGGGGGTCTGTCAGATGGTCTCCAGTCTGGCTGTACAACTGTACAACAGAAAACCACAGGCAATATGAAGGACAGGCATACTGTAGCTACTGTAAGTTATGAGATTGAATACTGAATACCGTGTGGTGGCCCAGGGACTATATTTTAGTATAGTCCCTGGGCCACCATCTCAGCTGCATTATTAGGCATATGTTCACTAATGAATGTATCAAATGGCAAATTACAACAAGGCAACAGTAAGCATGACGTCCCCCATGGATGATGTGCCCTCCCCCCGAGATCTAAATGACAAGACGCATCATTCACCCATGTTTCGTCAAAATCTAGCCAGTGGTGTCTGAGATAATGTGTGGGTTAGCTAGACTCATATCCCTGAGCATGTGTGCCACATTTCATCACTCTTAGTCAAACAGATCAAGAGACATAAAAATGTGCCCGTTATAGAGCCACCATGTGGGTCAATATGAATGTTCTTCCATATGTTGAGTCTTGACAGTGTTTGCAACATGTGTACCAAATGTTGTTACAATATGAATATGAATATATGCAAGGCCACGCCCACTTTAATGTTGTTTTATGTACTAGTCTGGAAAGTGTTGCGTTCAGAGACCTTTGTCCATTGATGTCACATATGAAGTTTCTTGTAGATCAATCATTCGGTGCCAGAGGAGAAGCTTTTTAAGTGTTTTTCACAAAATTCTAAATGGTGGAAAATCCATCATGGCGGACCTTATGTTTTCCTCAGGCAAATTTGTTCCTTATGAGGAGAGGGAGCTATAGTACCAGTCAAAAGTTTGGACACCTACTTGTTCCAGGTTTTTTCTTTATTTTTACTATTTTATACATTGTAGAGTAATAGTGAAGACATCAAAACTATGGAATAACACATATGCAATCATGTACTAACCAATAAAAATTTTTAACAATTCAAATATATTTAAAATGTGAGATTCTTCAAAGTAGCCACCCTTTGGCTTGATGACAGCTTTGCACACTCTTGGTATTCTATCAACCAGCTTCATCACCTGGAATGCATTTCAATTAACAGGTGTGACTTGCTAAAAGTCCATTCTTGGAATTTATGCGTTTCAGCCAATAATTTGTGTTGTGACAATGTAGGGGTGGTATATAGAAGATAGCCCTATTTAGTAAGAGACCAAGTCCATATTATGGCAAGAACAGCTCAAATAAGCAAGTCCATCATTAATTTAAGGCATGAATGTCAGTCAATCTGGAAAATACCAATCACTTTTAATGTTTCTTCAAGTGCAGTCTCAAAAACCATCAAGCGTTATGATGAAACTGACTCTCATGTGGAAGACTCAGAGTTATCTCTGCTGCAGAGGATAAGTTTGTTAGAGTTACCAGCCTCAGAGAACGGACGATCTCTGCATATGTGTTCCCACCGTGAAGCATGGAGGAGGAGGTGTGATGGTATGGGGGTGCTTTGCTGGTGACACTGTCTGTGATTTATTTAGAATTAAAGGCACACTTAACCAGCATGACTACCACAGCATTCTGCAGCAATACGTCATCCCATCGGTTTTGCACTAAGTGGGAGAATATTTTTTTTCAACAGGATAATGACCGAACACACCTCCAGCCTGTGTAAGGGCTATTTGACCAAGAAGGAGAGTGATGGAGTTCTTCATCAGATGACCTGGCCTCCACAATTACCTGATCTCAACCCAATTGAGATGGTTTGGGATGAGTTCGACCTCAGAGTGAAGGAAAAGCAGCCAACAAGTGCTCAGCATATGTGGGAACTCCTTCAAGACTATTTGGAAAAGCTTTCCAGGTGAAGCTGGTTGAGAGAATTCCAAGGCAAAGGGTGGTTCCTTTGAAGAATCTCAAATCTAAAATATATTTTGATTTGTTTAACACTTTTATGGTTACTACATGATTCCATATATGTTATTTCATAGTTTTGATGTATCCACTATTATTCTACAATGTAGAAAATAGTAAAAATAAAGAAAAACCCTTCAATGAGTTGGTGTGTCCAAACTTGTATGTCCGGAAGTTCATTACTTCAGGTCAAATGGGATTAGGGGCTTGACCTTTCAAAGTTAACATTTTCAATCACTTGTTATAACGCCACCATCTGGCCAATCAGTGTAATTTTGTAAATGCCGGATCTCTATGGCAAGACACATCATTCACACAAGTTTTGTCAAAATCGTGCCAGTGCTTTCTGAGATATTCTGTGTGACGTACAAAGATACTAAGGACAGAGACAGATCCACTGTCCCCTCCCCATTTTCATCGTGGGGACAACTTAATGATTTGTGAACCATTAGTGTAATGTCATACGACCATGCAGTTGAACTGGAGGGGAGTAGAGGGAGCCAGTGGTCCAACTGGTGAAGCTGTTTCTTAAGTTTCTCTCTCCATGTAGTTGGCACTTGGTGGCTCATAGGCTATTATTTTGTCGATATTAACCAATCACTCAGTTCATTGTGGGCTTGCTGGGTTGTTCATATTGCTCTGTCTAATGTGGTTTATATGGGATATTGTCTTTGCGTTATACTCAGATAGAGAAGGTGTTGTGTCATTTAGAATGCAGCTTGTGCTCACAGACATATCAGATACTTGCATTTTTTGATTAGCCATTTTACATGTTTGCGACATTTCCATTTCCCATATCTGTGGTCCTTCTCTAAATACCATGTTCAAATGTGCCAAAATTAGAAAAGGAAGATTAATTAGATGACACATCCTGGTGCCAATCAGTTTGATATATTGAGGATCGTCAGAGCAGAGCATGAGGCAAGTCAGCAATTGAAATTGTCAATGTTGTCTCCACAATGCAAACATGGGAAGACTAGATTTTCCTCCCCAGCAAACAGCCAGGGCTCTATGCATTCGGCACATGTAACCCTCATCTGCGGTCTAAATTATTGAACAGCTATCCCTTGCACACTACGTACCACTCATTTTGAAAGTGCTTGGTCTGCCATTCGAATGTTATTGGTGGAATATATGGTGTTTCTCAGGGGCTATGGCAGGTCCACAGACACACTAACACAATACACACAACGTGCATGCACAGACACACACACACACACACACACACACACACACACACACACACACACACACACACACACACACACACACACACACACACACACACTTCCTTGTGTCATGTCTGTAAAAAGAGTCTCCTCCCGTGAGTCATGCAGCTGCTGAGGCCCCAGCACCCATCTCTCCAGCTATCCTCTCTACCCTGCGATCTGTGCATGCTGAGCAGGCGTTCCATTTATTTGCTCTGACATGGAGGAAACAAGGATACTGGATGGAAGGAAAGCATGGCTTCAACACAGGATTAAAGAAGAGGAAATTTGCTACACTATTTGTTCTGCCATGAAGGCGATTCTTGATGAAAACACCACACCTGCTCCAAAGAGACTCTTTAGAGCCGACTGTTTCATCGTAGTCCTATGGAGTCCTATACTAGAGCAGGACTTCATCACCCCATTTAGGCTAAATGGATGCATGGACGTAGCACTGAGAGGCACTAGCAACTAGTGGGGATCTCAAGGCTGCTTGATCTCAAAACATGTTTCATCATCATCATGTGTCAACAGTATTTGCTCTTATATTTGCATAACCATACCCTTTGTAAAGCACGCCGCGTTTAATCAGTCTGGTGACAGCCGCAGAGAGAAACAAACAGCCCTGGTGAATATCACCCTCTGGGGATCTGTTACTGGTGGTCTCCTCTTCATCCTTAGAGGACTAGCTTCTAATGTGCTTTTGCTAATAAGACAGCTGAGTAAGCAGGTGTAGTTGCCTTAAGATAAATGATCTGCAATCATTATGACATTTGCAGGCAAAACATACAAAAGTTATTGTCCTGAAGGTGCAGGTTCTTTGCATACAGAGACCACAGGCGAATGAGCAGATCGCAGATGTAAAAAGGGATCTAGTTCATAGCTTATTTCTCCATGACGGTCACTACTATGATGTGAATACAATTATCAAGGAATCATTTCTATACAGCACAATGGCTATGGATCGTAGGCTAAATACCCCAATGGTCCCAATATTATTAACACTTATCCAGGTCTAATGTATAGCTGCAGCAATCCTACAGGAAAATATTAGATCGATATTTGCTTACATAATATTGTAGGCAGTAATGAGTAGGCTATGTATCTCCTTTCTTGCTATTGAATGACTGAAACCTTTTCGAATTAAATATCATATCCTGATGTTCCTGTGTTTTAAATGGCCTCTGTTATGTGCTATCATGTCTGTTCCAGGGCATGCAGACTTGCATGGGGGATATGGAAGAGATGGGGCCAACCCTGCTCGACAACTTCCTAAACCGCTCTCTCTCTCTCTCTCTCTCTGAAACACAATCAAACAAGCCTCAATTGGATCAGTGAAAATATGTTTTCAGCAGTGCTCTGAAGAGTTTTAAATGTGTGTTCATTGATTACATGTATGACGAAGCACTTAGAAAAGCATTTAATAGTGGAAACACTCACATTTTGCTGGCTTTCTAGTATTTTACCTTTTAGTATAAAGGAACTTTTGTATATTTTAAAGTGATGCGCTGTTTTTCCTTCAATTTGTTTTTTTCCCCAGACATCCACAAGTTTTAGATTCACTTACTGCCTCAAATTATGTCATGGAATACAATGTAGAAAGCTGCGCTATTGATTTTTAAAAACTTAAATAAAATTCCCTTTGGGAACATTTTGCATTGTTACGTCTTGTGCTCGCCGTCCATTTGGTCAGAATTATCCTATTTCTTTCTTTCTCTTGAGGGGTTTTATGAATGTTTAACACTTGTGAAAAGTATGATCTAGTTCAGTTGGCTGTTCCTTCCCTGGAGCATTATGCAAGTGTGGTAGTAGAGAGAGGACACCATGTTCCACTGCGCTTGCCTTTTACTCATCATATCTTATAATTAAATTAGAGCTGAGGAAAGTATGACTTGGCATTAATATGTTTGCCCACATTCTTGAATATATTCTGTTGCTTGCATGCCTACGATTTCCACTTTTGTGAATTCTTTCCTACTGTATACATGCAGCGGGGAGTGCTTCATACACTTGGAAGTCAAATGTATTTGAGTTTCAGTCCCTCCCTTCCTGTCTTTCAAATGAAACGCCTTGAGGTGGGAATGAAAGGTTAAAAGTTTAGATCATGACTTTCATGCTTTATCTACTAGGCCATACTCCCCTTATTTCCCCAAAGCAATCTAAGCCTTTGTCATGGCGTTGGCCTCTTTGGGTATAGCAAGCCCATCCCCCTCTCCCTGCCTCTCCCTTTCCTCCTTCAACTAGGTTGCTGTGATCAGAAGTCGTAAATTCCTGAGAAGACCTCATGGATACACAGTTATAGAGGGTAAACGTTCATAGAGGACAAAGGAAATCCTTTCATCTCACAGAACTTGAGGTACGAACAAATTTCATGTTCCCGGAGAAAGTGTAAAAGATTGGTGAAGAATCCAGCTACGAACTGGTCCGTTTGTCACAACTTGGGAAGCTCATGGGAGACGGTGTGGCCACATTACCATAACGCTGTTTATATAATAGCCTCATATATGAGGTTTACATCTAATTGTTGTATAAGATGAATGAGTGAGTATGATACTGTTTGTATAATTGTGTAATATGATTGTGGACTGTTTAATGAAGAAAAATACAATTCCCTTTTGATTTGAACTAAATCAGAGGACCGCCCCGGAGCCCAGTTAGGGTCAAACATCCTGGGACAGCCCTCTTCGGCCATTCCGAATAAATCCCCACTCGGGTTTTCGATCAGTAGACCAAGCTTACCTCAATTACGAGATGGCTAAAGGTGTAGACCATTGCTGAATCTTTTTAACCATACCATGTGGTTAAACTCTTAGACTATCGATACCGACAGAATAAGAACAAGTCTTTGATATTGATTACTAGTCTGCAGCTAGGAATTCGGCATCATTAAAAGCGAAGAACGACAACCACCGAAACATCCATTCTATAACGAATGTCACTCTGAACAATCCCCTCTAACCACAACCGAGAGAGAGAGGGAGAGAGATGGACAATTCTACAAAATAAATGAACTTTTCACCAGCGATTTAAGACGACGCACTTGTTCCCGACTAAGTGAGCGTTCATGTGTAAGGATTAGCATTTCAATTGTTATAGTTATCACCTTGTAGTAACTTCTTAGTCGACCCCCACTCCCCTTCTTGTCTAACAAGCCGGTTCTGCCCACTTAGGCACATTCTCCTATCATTTCATGTAACCCCATTTACCATGTTTGTTTGTTTGTTTATGCATTTCTGTGAATTACTTAGTTAGTAATAAATACATTATTTAAGACAATTGATGTATGGATGACTCATAGTGAAGACTGGGTTCGTGCAGATAACCAACAATTTACGACGTTTGGAATGAGACTAACGTGAGGTACAGTAAATAATTCATTAATTCGAAGACTAATTGATCAGATAAAATATCTGAAAAGTAATTTTAGGAAATTATAACCTTTTAATCTGAATATTTTTCCTTGGTGCCCTGACTTCCTAGTTAATTAGTTACGTGATTAATCAGTTGATCGCACAGTAACTAATTACAGAGAATCTTTGATAAAACCTATCAGTCTTCAGTTAATGATAGTAAAGACACGACACCTTCATGTTTAAAAAGTTGTATTATGCATTGCTAGTGTGTGTTGGTGTAATATATAGTTTGTATGTGTGTGTCTCTATGTGTGTAGTTGTCTGTGTTTGCACTGTATAAAAAAGGTCTGGTCCCGTTCCATGAGTATATGTCTTTTCCAGTTATTGTTGTGAAGTTTTGACCAGGTTCCTCCTCTGACAGCCAACACAACTGCTGTCTACATATGGGTTTCACCTTGCTGTGAAAGGAACTCTCTCTGCCAGCCTCACTCACAACCAACCATTCACATTATGCAGGCCCACACCAGCCACACACCGGCCACACCACCTCCACAGTATTCTAGACAACTTTGTGAGCTGCCATACATACAGTGCATTCGGAAAGTAGTCAGACCCCTAGACTTGTTCCACATTTTGTTATGTTACAGCCAAAGTGAAAACAGGTTAAAAAAAATGATAATGTCAGAGCACAAACCAAGCTATGAGGATGAAGAAATTGTCCATAGAGCTCCGAGAAAGGATTGAGTCGAGGCACAGATCTGGGGAAGGGTCCCAAAAAATGGCTATATCATTGAAGGTCCCCAAGAACTCAGTGGCCTCCATCACTCTTAAATGGAAGAAGTTTGGAACCACCAAGTCTCCTCCTAGAGCTGGCCACCCGGCCAAACTGAGCAATCAGGGGAGAAGGGCCTTGGTCGGGGAGGTGACCAAGAACCCGATGGTCAATCTGACAGAGCTCCAGAGTTCCTCTGTGAAGATTGGAGAAACTTCCAAAAGGACAACCATCTCTGCTGCACTCCACCTTTATGGTAGAGTGACCAGACGGAAGCCACTCCTCAGAAAAATGCACAACAGCCGGCTTGGAGGCACCTAAAGACACCTAAGGCACCTAAAGACTCTCAGACCATGAGAAAAAAGATTCTCCGGTCTGATGAAGCCAAGACTGAACTTTTTGGCCTGAATGCCAAGTATCACGTCTGGAGGAAACCTGGCAGCATCCCTACAGTGAAGCATGGTGGTGGCAGCATCATGCTGTGGGGATGTTTTTCAGTGGCAGGGACTGGGAGACTAGTCAGGATGGAGTGAAAGATGAACATAGAGATCAAATCAAATTTTATTGGTTACATACTGTCACATCTGCTCCTGCTACGCCCTCTGGTGTTCATCCGGTGTCTTCGTGAACTGCAGTTACTCCCCCTGTACACTCTCTCCCTCTCCCTCTCTGTGTGATCATGTGGTTGGAGACAGGTGTGCTGAAGTCAGAGTAGATCCCTACCAGCTGCAACTAGTTCCATAATCAAGACCTCTACAAATAGTCAGTCCTGCCACTTCCACTCTGCCAGAACGCAATCTCTGCTCATTACCGCTCTGTCTCCTGTCTCCTGTTCCACATCTCACCACCCAACTACCTTGTTCTGGATATTACCTTGGATTTCCCTCGGGACCTGTTTACCCTGTTCTACTCAGCCAACTCCCTCATCTGTTTTTTCTGTAACTCATCTGAGCTTCCCCAGATCTGCACTCCATATCTCTCTGTGTAACAATAAATATTTTGGTTAATTCATCCCTGTTTCCTCATCTGAGTCTACTCTTGGGTTCCCCTGTGTCGCTCTGCTTAACACATACACGTGATTAGCAGACGTTATTATGGGTGTAGCGAGATACTTGTGCTTCTAGCTCCGACAGTGCAGAAATTTCTAACAATAAATATTTAACAAATTACACAACATATACCCAATACACACAAATCCAAGTAGGAATTAATTAAGGCTATATACATATATGGGAGATTGATGTCAGAGCGGAAATGACTAAGATACAGTAGAATAGTAGAGAATACAATATATAGACTTCCGTTCAAAAGTTTGGGGTCACTTAGAAATGTCCTTGTTTTTGAAAGAAAAGAACCTCAAATTGATCAGAAATACAGTGTAGACATTGTTAATGTTGTAAATGACAATTGTAGCTGGAAACGGACAATTTTTGTATGGAATATCTACATAGGCCTACATAGGCCCATTATCAGCAAGCATCACTCCTGTGTTCCAATGCCACGTTGTGTTAGCTAATCCAAGTTAGCACAGCTGAAAACTGTTGCCCTGATTAAGAAGCAATACAACTCACCTTCTTTAGACTAGTTGAGTATCTGGAGCATCAGCTTTTGTGAGTTTGATTACAGGCTCAAAACGGCCAGAATCAAAGAACTTTATTCTGAAACTCGTCAGTCTATTCTTGTTCTGAGAAATGAAGGATATCCCATGCGAGAAATTGCCAAGAAGCTGAAGATCTCGTTCAACGCTGTATACTACTCCCTTCACAGAACAGCACAAACTGGCTCTAACCAGAATAGAAAGAGGAGTGTGAGAAACAGATGCCTTACAAGTCCTCAACTGGTAGCTTTATTAAGTAGTACACGCAAAACACCAGTCTCAAAGTCAACAGTGAAGAGGCGAGTTCCTCTGTCCAAACTTTTGAACGGTAGTGTACATGTGAGATGAGTAATGCCAGATATGTAAACATTATTAAAGTGACTAGTGTTCCATTCCTTAAAGTGGCCAGGGATTTCTAGTCTATGCATATATGCAGCAGCCTCTAATGTGCTAGTGATGGCCGTTAAACAGATGGCCTTGAGATGAAAGCTGATTTTCAGTCTCTCGGTCCCAGCTTTGATGCACCTGTGCTGACCTCGCCTTCTGGATGATAGCGGGGTGAACAGGCAGTGGCTCGGGTGGTTGTTGTCCTTGATGATCTTTATGGCCTTCCTGTGACATCAGGTGGTGTAGGTGTCCTGGAGGGCAGGTAGTTTGCCCCCGGTGATGCGTTGTGCAGACCTCACTACCCTCTGAAGAGCCTTACGGTTGTGGGCGGAGCAGTTGCCATACTAGGCGGTGATACAGCCCGACAGGATGCTGATACAGCCCGACAGTGAGTGCTTTTGGTGACAAGCCGAATTTCTTCAGCCTCCTGAGGTTGAACAGACGCTGCTGCGCCTTCTTCACGATGCTGTCTGTGTGGGTGGACCAATTCAGTTTGTCTGTGATGTGTACGCCGAGGAACTTAAAACTTACTACCCTCTCCACTGTCCCATCGATGTGGATAAGGGGGTGTTCCCTCTGCTGTTTCCTGAAGTCCACAATCATCTCCTTAGTTTTGTTGATGTTGAGTGTGAGGTTATTTTCCTAAGTTGAACCTGCAGGACGCCTCGAGTGCCTCTCCTCTGCTGGCAATGTTTTGGGTTGGCCTCTGTAATAAGTTAAATTGCTCTGGGGAGAGTGAACAAAGGATCTGCTCCAGGGAAGTCGTATTCCTGGTCGTAATGCTGGTAGTTCTGGTGAGTTACCGCCACTCTAATATCCAATAGTTCTTCCCGGCTGTATGTAATGACACAGAACATTTTATGAGCTAATAATGTAAAAAATAGTACATAAAAAAAACAAAATACTGCAAAATTTTCTAAGAGCGAGTTGCGATGCTGCCATCTCCGTCGGCGCCATCATTTGTTCCAGAGCACTCAGGACCTCAGACTGTGACGAAGGTTCACCTTCCAACAAGACAATGACCCTAAGCACATAGCCAAATCATCAAAGGAGTGGCTTCGGGACAACTCTCTGAATGTCCTTGAGTGGCCCAGCCAGAGCCTGGACTTGAACCCAATCAAACATCTCTCGAGAAACCTGAAAATAGCTGTCTAGTGACGCTCCCCATCCAACCTAACAGAGTTTAAGAGGATCTGCAGAGAAGAATGAGAGAAACTCCCAGAATACAGGTGTACCAAGCTTGTAGCGTCACACACAAGAAGAATCGAGGCTGTAATCACTACCAAAGGTTCTTCAATAAAGTACTGAATAAAGGGTCTGATTACTTATGTAAATGTGATTTTTCAATTTGTTATATACAATAAATTGTAAAACATGTATAAAAACCCTGTTTTTGCTTTCTCATTATAGGGTAGATTGATAAAAAAAATCAATTTTAGAATAAGGCTGTAACGTGACAAAATTTAGAAAAAGTCAAGGGGTCAAAATCAAATCAAATCACATTTTATTAGTCACTTGCGCTAAATACAACAGGTGTAGTAGACCTTACAGTGAAATGCTTACTTATGAGCCCCTAACCAACAGTGCAGTTAAAAAAAATGAGGATAAGATTAAGAGATAAAAGTAACAAGTAATTAATGATCAGCTGTAAAAAACAACAATATAAACAGGGGGGTGTCGGAACACCGGTAAGTTGGGGTAGTATGTACATGTAGGTAGAGTTATTAAAGTGACTATGGTAGTGGTGTGGAGAGGGGGGGGGGGCAATGCAAATAGTTTGGGTAGCCATTTGACTAGATGGTGGGGTAGAAGCTGTTTAGAAGCCTCTTGGACCTCGACTTGGTGCTCCGATACCGCTTGACATGCGGTAGCAGAGAGAACAGTCTATGACTCGGGTGGCTGGAGTCTGACAATGTTTAGGGCCTTCCTTTGACACAGCCTGTTATAGAAGTCCTCTGTGGCAGGAAGCTTGGCCCCAGTGATGTACTGGGCCGTTCGTAGTGCCTTGCGGTCGGAGGCCGAGCAGTTGCCATACCAGGCCGTGATGCAACCATGCTCTCGATGGTGCAATTGTAGAAGCATTTGAGGATCTGAGGACCCATGCCAAACCTTTTCAGTCTCCTGAGGAGGAATAGGTTTTGTCGTGCCCGCTTCACGTCTGTCTTGGTGTGCTTGGACCATGTCAGATTGTTGGTGATGTGGACACCAAGGAACTTGAAGCTCTAAACCTGCTCCACCGCAGCCCCGTCGATGAGAATGGGGGCATGCTCAGTCCTCTTTTTTCCTGAGGTCCACAATCATCTCCTTTGTCTTTGTCACATTGAGGGAGAGGTTTTTGTTCTGGCACCACATGGCCAGGTCTCTGTAGGTTGTCCCTATAGGTTGTCTAGTTGTTGTCGATGATCAGGCCTAACACTTGTGTCATTGGAAAATGTAATGATGGTGTTGGAGTTGTGCCTGGCCGTGCAGTCATGATTGAACAGGGAGTACAGGAGGGGGCTGAGCACGCAACCCTGAGGGACTTCTGCGTTGAGGATCAGCGTGGCGGATGTGTTGTTACCTACCCTTACCACCTGGGGGTGGCAAATCAGGAAGTCCAGGATCCAGTTGCAGAGGAAGATGTTTAGTCCCAGGGTCCTTAGCTTATTGATGAGCTTTGAGGACACTATGGTGTTGAAAGCTGAGCTGTTGTCACATGGGTGTTCCTTTTGTCCAGGTGGGAAAGGTCAGTGTGGAGTGCAATAGAGATTGCAGTATCTGTGGATCTGTTGGGGCGGTAAGCAAATTGTGGGTCTAGGGTTTCCAGGAAAATGATGTTGATGTGAGCCATGACCAGCCTTTCAAAGTGCTTCATGGCTACAGACATGAATTAGGCAGGTTACCTTAGTGTTCTTGGTACAGGCACTGTTGTGGTCTGCTTAGACATGTTGTTATTACAGACTCGGACAGGGAGAGGTTGAACATGTCAGTGAAGACATTTGCTAGTTGGTCTGCGCATGCTCTCAGTACACGTCCTGGTAACCCGTCTTGCCCTGCGGCCATGTGAATGTTGACCTGTCTAAAGGTCTTACTCACATCAGCTGCGGAGAGCGTGATCACACAGTCTTCCGTAACAGCTGGTGCCTGTTTCAGTGTTATTTGCCTTCGAAGCTAGCATAGAAGTAGTTTAGCATGTCTGGTAGGCTTGTGTAAGGGCAGCTTCCCTTTGTAGTCTGTAATGGTTTGCAAGCCCTGCCACATCCGACGAGTGTCAGAGCCAGTGTAGTACGATTCGATCCTTGTCCTGTATTGACCCTTTGCCTGTTTGATGGTTCGTCAGAGGGCATAGCGGGATTTCTTATAAGCTTCCGGGTTAGAGTCTTGCTCCTTGAAAGCTGCTGCTCTAGCCTTTAGCTCAGGGAGGATGCTGCCTATAATCCTTGGCTTCTGGTTGGTGTTTGCACGTACGGTCACTGTGGGGACGACGTCATCGATGCGCTTAATGATGAAGCCAATGACGAATGTGGTATACTCCTCAATGCCATTGGAGGAATCTCGGAGCATATTCCAGTCTGTGCTAGTAAAACAGTCCTGTAGCTTAGCATCTGCTTCATCTGACCACTTTTTTATTGATCTAGTCACTGGTGCTTCCTGCTTTAATTTTAGCTTGTAAGCAGGAATCAGGAGGATATAATTATGGTCAGATTTGCCAAATGTAGGTCGAGAGAGAGCTTTGTATGTCTTTGTGTGTGGAGTACAGGTGTTCCAGAGTTCTTTTCCCTCTGGTTGCACATTTAACATGCTGATAGAAATTTGGTAAAACGGATTTAAGTTTCCCTGCATTAAAGTCCCTGGCTACTAGGAGCGCCACCTCTGGGTGAGCGTTTTCTTGTTTGCTTATGGTGGAATACAGCTCATTCAATGCTATCTTGGTGCCAACCTCTGACTGAGGTGGGATGTAAACAGCTATGAAGAATACAGATGAGATCTCTCTCGGTAGGTAGTGTGGTCTACAGCTTATCATGATATACTCAACCTCAGGCAAGCAATAGCTCGAGACTTCCTTAGATATAGTGCACAAGCTGTTATTTACAAAAATACATAGTCCGCCGCTCCTTGTCTTACCAGACGCCGCTGTTCTGTCCTGCGGGTATGTCCCATTGGTAGTTTAATCTTTCCTGTAACTCATCGATTTTATTGTCCAAAGATTGAGGGAAGTGGGTGTTTATTCGATCACCTTCGAATTCTCAGAAGGCAGCCTGCTCTCCTGCCTCTCTTTGTCCGCCTCCTCGTCACGCAGATCACGGGGGTCAGGGCCTGTTCCCGAAGGAGCCGTATATCCTCCGCGAGTCGTGAAAGAAAGATAAAGAATTCTGCTAGTCTGTGGTGAGTAATCGCAGATGTCCTGAAGTTATTGTCGGTCCTAAGAGACGGTAGCGGCAACATTATGTACAAAATGAGTAAAAAAATAAGTTACAAACAACGCAGATAATCAAACAAAAAAACACAATAGGTTGGGGGCACTTAAAACGTCTGTCTTCTGCTCCGGCGCCATCTTACATGTAATACTTTCCGAATGCACTGTAGGTCTATAGACGAATAAGCAAATTCAAAGCAATGTTTGGAGTGGAGAAGTGAATAAGAAAGTGTGTTATAAGTCCATTTCATTAGGGATGTTTCAAGAAGCTTGTCTTTCTAGTTTCTAGGAATCATATAGACAGAGCCGTGGTGGTGGTATTAATTGAAATATAGCCTGTCTCTTGAGATTGTATTGACCTCAACATAATTCAAGCAATATCAGTTTACCATTATCGAGTTACGGCTATCTTGAAGTTTATATTTAATTTCAAGATCAAGCCCTGAGAAATGGATCCTAATTTAATATTTGGTCAATTAAGTTAATTGTTCAGTGCAGTTGTTCATTTCACCCCGCGGGTCAATTATACAGACGCTGAACTATTGAAACTGCTCTTCTTCAGATTACATACGATTTCTGTAATGTTCTGTTTCTTAACCATAATCCTCCCTTTGCTCCATCACAAGTTCTTCAGTCTAATTTTATAACCTTAACATATGTTATCAGTTTTACAAGGCAGTTATAAGCACCATAGACACATCTAGTTATCTGTTATTGTATTAAATCTAGGCAAATTCTCTATTCAGTATCAAAGCGAGTTCAAGAAATCTTGAAAAAGCATCAACAGTACACATGGCAGATTGATTCAATGTCCGATGCAGCCATTTTTCTCTCAACATCAAATCATTTCTGGATAACAATTAAGTACCTTACTGTGATTTGTTTTAAATTAAAAAGGTCAAAAAGAAACAAAAACAGCTTCTTAGCAAAGACCAATTTCTCAAGCAAGAATGTTGCTAGGACTGACTGGGAGTGGTCTGAGTGGTAAGGGGAAAACTATCTGTTATTGGAAGAGAGGTTTGGAACACTTTCTTATTGGTCTATTAACTATTTACCACATGGTCACCATGGAAAGGCCAAAGCTCCATCCCACCAAAACAGGCTGAAACTTCAAGCAGTCTTTTCGAACAGTTTATATAATTTCCACTATTTCACACTATTATTACAACCTCATAGTGTGTAAACATATATAAAACACAGGAATGTCATATTTTTGACTGCACTGGGCCTAAACCTAAACGTTAATGTTAATTGGATGGCCATATAAAACATATCTTTATGAGAGGGCCATGAACATTACCTAGTACTGCCTTATACTGTTAGAAAGATCTGTTTTGGGCTTTTGGGGGGGTATTTCTTATTTATCTATAATTTGTAAACACTTTTTGCACTAATATGCAATGCTATAGTATGAAAAATATTAAGGGAAAGGAGGATAGTTTTACAACTGAGTGCATTCAACTGAAATGTGTCTTCTGCATTTAACCCAGCCCCTCTGAATCAGTGAAGTACGGAGGGCTGCCTTAATCGGCATCCACAGCACCCAGGGAACAGTGGATTAACTGCCTTGCTCAGGGGCATAAAGACAGATTTTTACATGGTCAGCTATGGTTTCGATCCAGCAACCTTTCGGTTACTGGCCCAACGCTCCTACCTGCCAGGCTACCTGCCGCCCCTAATGCATTGTAGTTAGATTTATTTATTTTTCAGATTCTACGAACAACCTATATAATCTCCATACACTGAGTGTACAAAACATTAAGAACACCTTTGTAATATAGAGTGACATCATTAAGGGATCATAGCTTTCACCTGGATTCACCTGGTCAGTCTATCGTGTGGAAAGACCAATTCCTAATGTTTTGTACACTCAGTGTATGTTGACACTGGTATTGTGCTGGAGATAAGGAAAATGAGGCTGAAAAGTTGTGGAGTTGCCCTTTAACATTTTAAGAGCTTTAAATGTGTGTCTCATTTATCATTGAACTGGTCCTTCAAAGATTCTTACAGCTGGGCTGACTCCATCCCATCCTGAACAAAGCAAACAACAAAATCACATTTATTCTTTCACTTTGAAACTCATTCCATTAGAGGTTACCAAAAACTGCATTAATTGGTTAATCCAGTCCGAATTGAGTGTCACACTTCAGGAATAAAATCGAATCAAATTTTATTTCTCACATGCGCCGAGTACAACAGGTGTAGACCTTACCGTGAAATGCTTACTTACAAGCCCTTAAAACCTTATGTCCCATAAATATGACAATATGTCCCATAAATATGACAATATGTCCCATAAACATCACAAATGGTTCGTTTGTTCGATTAATTCCGTCCCCAACTCGCCCAACATGACTAAACATGATCTAATAAGTTACCTGTAATCTTGGTCCAAACATTTCAAACAACTTTCCTAATCCAACTTTAGGTATTTTAAAACGTAAATAATTGATCAAATTTAAGACGGAATAAACTGTATTCAATAGCGGATAAAATGAAACTGACAATACACTAGACTTGACACTCCATCTGAACAGCCATACTCCTTCATTACTCAAAAGAAAACCATCAACCAATTTCTAAAGACTGTTGATATCTAGTGTAAGCCCTAGGAACTGCAACCAGATGCCTCAGAAATCTAGATTCCCATAGAAACCCAATTGTCAACTCAACAAAAAAAATCCTGGATGGTTTGTCCTCTGGGTTTCGCCTGCCGAATAAGTTCTGTTATAATCACAGACATCATTTTAACAGTTTTAGAAACTTTAGAGTGTTTTCTATTCAAATCCTAGCTTATGGGCCTAGGGTAGCAGGCAGTTCACTTTGGGCACGCTTTTCATCTGGATGTGAAAATACCACCCCCTATCCCAAACAGGTTTTAACCAACAGAGCAGTTCAAGAAATAGAGTTAAGAAAATATTTACTAAATAAAATGAATAGTAACACAGTAGAATTAAACAACAAAAACAAAGTGATATACAGGAGGCACCGATACAAAAATTAATGTGTGGGGTTACAGGTTGGTCGAGGTAATTTATACATGTAGGTAGAGGTAAAGTGACTATGCATACATGATAAACAGCGAGTAGCAGCAGTCTAAAAACAAATGGGGGGGCTCAATGTAAATAATCTGGGTGGCCATTTGACTAATTGTTCAGCAGTCTTATAGCTTCGGGATAGAAGTTGTTACGGAGCCTTTTGGACCTAGACATGACACTGAACAGTTGCCATAGCAGGTGGCGATGCAACCATTCAGGATGCTCTCGATGGTGCAGCTGTACCATCGAGAGCTTTTTGAGGATCTGGGGACCCATGCCAAACCGTTTCAGTATCCTGAGGCGGAAAATGTGTTGTTGTGCTCTCTTCATGACTGTCTTGGTATGTTTGGACCATGATATTTTGTTGGTGATGTGGACACGAAGGAACTTGAAACTCTCGACCTGGTCTACTTCAGCCCTGTCGATGTGAATGTGGCCTTGTTCGGCCCTCCTTTTCCTGTATTCCACAATCATCTCATTTGTCTTGCTCACATTGAGGGAGAGGTTGTTGGCCTGCCACCACACTGACAGGTATTTGACCTCCTCCCTATAGGCTGCCTCATCGTTGTCGGTGATCAGGCCTACCACTGTTGTGTCATCAGCAAACTTAATGATGGTGTTGGAGTCATGCTTGGCCATGCAATCGTCGGTGAAAAAGGAGTACAGGGGGGGACTAAACACGCATCCCTGAGGAGAACCGGTGTTGAGGATCAGCGTGGCAGATGTGTTGTTGCCTACCATTACCACCTAGCGGCAGCCAATCAGGAAGTACAGGATCCAGTTTCAGAGGTAGGTGTTTAGTTCCAGGGTCCTTAGCTTAATGATGAGCTTTGTGGGCACTATGGTGTTGAATGCTGAGCTGTAGTCAATGAACAGCATTCTCACATGGGTGTTCCTTTTGTCCAGGTAGGAAAGGGCAGTATGGAGTGCAATTGAGATTGCGTCATCTGTGCATCTCTTTGGGGCGGTATGTGAATTGGAGTGGGTCTAGTGTTTCTGGGATGATGGTGTTGATGTTAGCCATAACCATCCTTTCAAAGCACTTCATGGCTACTGACGTGAGTGCTACGGGCGGTAGTCATTTAGGCAGGTTGCCTTCGCATTCTTGGGCACAGGGACTATGGTGGTCTGCTTGAAACATGTGGGTATTACAGACTCGGTCAGGGAGAGGTTGAAAATGTCAGTGAAGACACTTGCCAGTTGGTCCACGCATGCTCTGAGTACAAGCTCTGGTAATCTGTCTGGCTCCGTGGCCTTGTGAATGTTGACCTGTTTGAAGGTCACGGTCACGGCTACGGAGAGCGTGATCACACAGTCGTCCGGGACATCACAGTAAGGTTAAGCCTTCATCAAGGTCAATTTCTCCTAATCATAGTATTCTTATTTCTACATTCTCAGAAAATATTGTTCCCAAAGTATTCTTCAGCTGTCCCCATATGAGAACCCTTTTTTGTTTCATGTAGAGCCCTTTTGAGTTCCGTATAGAATCCTATGTAGAAGGGTCCTCCTATGGGACAGCAGAATAACCATTTAAGGTTTCTAGATAGCACCCGATGTAGAGGATCCTTGTTAGAGGATGTGTATGGCATGGTGATAATAATGGTGACGATTGGGGTAGTTGGCTAAAGCACATACTAGATTTGGGAGCAGGCTAGTGGGAATACTAATCCTCCCTGAAGATCTAAAGTAGTAATTTCAATAGCATCCTGACCTATGTTCTTCCTATGTTTTTCCCAAGATCTTCTATAGTCAGCCTGCGTTTGAAATGTGAATACGCATGCTTTCTTACTCTGACAGAAAAGGCCAGTCCAGCACAGCCCCCTTATATTCATTACCGTTAATTCATTTGAACAGCAGTCTCATAACTCCTAAGATGTGCATTTCACTACACCCACAATAACATCTGCTAAATATGTGTATGTGACCAATACGATTTGATTTGATTTACAAACTGCTTGTTTTGAAATCAGGTTCATTAGTTCATTAGTATCAGGTTCATTAGTATGGCTTGTTTCAGGAGTTGCACCTTCTCTTTGGAAAGAACAAAGACACGTGCCCAAGCCTAGTTTCAAACAGATGGAACAAGTCAGGTGAATGTACACTCTCCTACATATTTATTTGGACACCGAAGCTCAAACTTTTAATTTTAATTTATACTCCAGCATTTTGGATTGAGATCAAATGTTTTACATGAGGTGGCAGTACAGAATGTCACCTTTTATTTGAGGGTATTTGAATACATGTCTGTTTAGCCGTTTAGAAATTATTGCACTTGATATATCTAGTCCCCCCATTTGAAGGTGTCATAAGTATTTCAACAAATTCACTTATGGTGTATTAAATGTGGTTAAATGTTTAGTACCATATTCCTAGCACGCATTTACTACATCAACCTTACGACTCTACAAACTTGTTGAATTAATTTGCAGTTTGTTTTGGTTGTTTCAGATGATGTTTTATCCATTAGAAATGAATGGTAAATCATGTATTAAGTCCTTTTGAAGTCACTCTGTTTTGTAAATAAGAATAGAATACGTTTCTGAACACTTCTATATTAATGTGGATGCTACCATAATTACGGATATTTCTGAATGTGACATTGCTACATAGCCTACAAGGATAGACCATTACATTAAGATGTTTGATAAAACACTTTAAATCAGAGTGACCAGGAGTGGGCTTGTCCTGAATAATTAATTATTTGTGGGTCTGTGTGAAATATGTCTCTCTAATATGGTCATACATTTGTCAGGAGGTTAGAAAGTGCAGCTCAGTTTCCACCTAATTTTGTGGGCAGTGGGCACATAGCATGTCTTCTCTTGAGAGCCAGATCTCCCAATGGCGGCCTCTCTTGATAGCAAGGCATTGCTTGCTCACTGAGTCTGTACATAGTCAAAGCTTTCTTAAGTTTGGGTCAGTCACAGTGGTCAGGTATTCTGCTACTGTGTATTCTCCGTTTAGGGCCAAATAGCCTTCCAGTTTGCGCTGTTTTTTTGTTGATTATTTCCAATGTGTCAAGTCACTTTTGTTCTCTCATGATTTGGTTGGGCCTAATTGTCAAAGAATCATCAGGTTTCAAGCATCCGACACTCATTTTACAAGTCAAATAATACCAGGGCATATCAAATCATATGGGTCTTTCTATAAACTAAAGGTACTAGTGAGGATTTCCTACACTAGACAACTTGTTGCAGCTGTTGTTAAGTCATTGATAATAGTCTGGGGATTCATGCACAGAGTGTGTCAGATGCTAATTAAGCCTTCGCAGAAGGCAGGAATTGTGGTCACAGGCAGGCAATGGTCAACCACAGGTAGGCAGACAAAAACAAACAATACCTCTCAACCATACACACAGAAAGAACTGAACTAAATAGAGAGCTGATGAGACAAGGTGAGAAATGAACACAGGTGAAATCAATGAAAAAAATATATATTGTTATTTTGACTTCAGGAAAGGGGTACGTGGTTCAATAATTCAATAATTGTGGTATAATACTTGTTGGATGCTCATGTCCAGCTGATTAGTTATGCCTTGATATTTTCAGAATGACAGTCAAGTGATGAACAGCTGTTGTGATAGCGCTTGCAAAGCAACAACAGCCCAAGTGCTTGTAAAAAGGTGTTTGAAAGGAATGTCCAGAATTATTTCGTGTCTCATTGGTTATGCCGGTGAAGATAGTTGCCTAAATCCACTTTGGATCTAATATCCCTAGCGAATTAATCATCTGTTGTTGTCTGCCTGATTTATAGTAGGGTCTAGTTAGATTTAACAGAGAAAGCATCAAGGTAATGAGTTGATGTTTTCATATGTTTTTGTGCCTCGGATTGGACACCGAGTTTACTGTGTGCAATTGTGTAGGATAGACTATTGTCCAACACCCAACGATATTATTCTGGATACAATGACAAAAAATGACATAGCCTAGTGGGCTTATGATCTGGTAATGAAATAACATAACTAAATGCATTTGTCTTCCATGTAACACCTGCAATTTTAAATAATAAAATGGGCTGAAAGTAGCTTAATTGAACTTGAATTTGGAGCTCAGAAATTCATGTAGGGGAGAGCGAGGTAAGTTGTCGCACAGGTAAGTTGTCAAACTGTTCATTCCTCCAACACTAGATGCGCTATTTCAAAAATCAAATAGCTACTTTGTGTGACAACATGTTCTATAGTCAACTTCCTGTTCACATGTGTTCACATCAACGCCACTCTAATCTGAGGTGAGCACAAGTTTCTTATTTTTCCCCTTCAAAAGTAAAAAATTGCCACTTTACATTTTATGCAATAAAACTTTGTTAGGTATGAACGTTCAAAATTATTATTTTTGCACTGAGTAGAGACAATAACGTGTCTTTTGATACTTTAGCTGCAGTCCTATGTTGAGCTAACCTTAAGATTTACCCAACATTAGCACACATGTCAGTTTGGGGCAAGTTGTCTCAATGACCTTGGGGCAAGTCTTCAGCTCTGATAATAGTATTAAATGTTACTGTAAATAGATTATTATATATACATATAGTTTAGAGCAACACCTGGACTACACAAGACAGGCAGGTAGCCTAGCCTAGTGGTTAGAGTGTTGGACTTGTGACCAAAAGGTTGCAAGAACGAATCCCCGAGCTGACAAGGTAGAAATCTGTCATTCTGCCCCTGAACAAGGCAGTTAACCCACTGTTCCTAGGCTGTCATTGAAAATAAGAATTTGTTCTTGACTGACTTGCCTAGTAAAATAAAATGAACAGGCTCTGGTGTGTGTGTCTACTAACACAGTACATGCCTACTATATGAGACAGTATATCTACACACACTACTTCATACAGTGTCATGAATTTAGTGTGGTGTTATGAATTGCATTGTGGCAACAAGGATAGTCCACAGGGAGATGGGAATAATACGCCTGTAATGAATATGTAATTGCAATGAGGAAATGTGTTTTTGAAGGAATGAAGAAGGGAAGGAAAGAAAGAGGGGAAGGAAAGAAAGATGGTTAGCACACCACCTAGCATAATGTTAAAGGCATTAAAGGAAGTGAGGCAGGTGAAATCAATCAGGAGTACAGCGAATGATTGGTTACCAGAGAAGAAGTTGAAAGTCAGAGAGCCATGCCAACAACAGTGGTTCACCTGATCTGGAGATGCAGCTTGTTCAGTATATTACTAGATCAGCTGACATTTATTTTGGTCTGTCACCAAGTGAGGTCAGAAGACTTGCCTACCAGTTTGTTGTGGTACACCAGCTGATGTTCGCGCCAATATGGGCAGAAAAAGAAAAGGCCAGCCCGGAGTGGTTTACAGGCTTCTTAAAGCGCCACGCAACGCTGTCGTTGAAAAAGCCAGAGCCAACTAGCCTTGCCAGGGCAAGTAGCTTCAACAGAGAAAATGTTAATGCTTTCTTCGACAATGTAGCATAAGTGCTACAGAGATATCTGTTTGGACCAGGAGACACATGGAATGTCGATGAAACTGGGGTGACCACTGTAAGGAAACATGACAAAGTGGTGGGCAGACGTGGATTCAAACAAGTACGGTCATTGACCTTCGCTGAAAGGGGAACCACCCTGGCCTGTGCTGTCTCAGCCACAGGGAATAGTATACCTCCATATTTTATATTCCCCCGTGTCAACTTCCGCAATCATTTCCTGATCAACAGGCCACCTGGCAGTATAGGAACGGCAAATCCCTCTGGGTGGATGAAAGATGTGCACTTTGTTGACTTCCTGAAACATTTCGTTGAGCATACGAAGTGCTCAAAGGAGAAGCCCTGTTTACTACTTTTGAACAAAACCACGAGTCTCATCTGTCCATTGATGGACTCAATTATGCCAAAGAAAATGACATAATTGTGCTGTCATTCCCACCCCATTGCTCTCATCGGCTTTAACGCTTAGACAGGTTAGTCTACGGGCCGCTAAAGAGGCATATCAACACCGTGTGTGATGCCTGGATGAGGAACAATCCTGGGAAGACAATATCACTTTATGACATTTCTGGGATTGTGGCAATCACCTATCCTCTGGCTGCCACCCCCTTGAACATTCAGGCTGGCTTTAGGGTGTCTGGGGTACAACCTTACAATAGGGATGTATTTCTGGAAAATGAGTTTGCGCCATCGTACGTTACAGATAGCCCCATTCAGAACTCAACCCTGCCATGCCAGGCCCCAGCAATATTCCAACCCTGCCAGGCCCCAGCACCAACCTGCCAGGCCCCAGCACCATTTCAGCCCCGCCAGGCCACCAGCACCAAACTGCCAGGCCCCAGCAGCATTCCAGCCCTGCCTAGCATGAGCTCAGACACAGACCTGCCCAGTACTTATGCTAGCACCAGCTCACCCTTGCCCAGCAAGGACTACCAACTCCAGAGGACGTCCGGTCATATCCGAAACCCGGCCTCCGAAAACCAGCTTCTGAAGGATTTACACACAAGCAAAGCAGGCACTAGAAATGGAAAAGAAGAAGACACAATCTAGCAAAAGGCTGGCTTTCCGAAGAGAGGGTAGCCATAGGGGGAGTCAATCTGGATCTGCTAAGAACAAGAAGGCAGCTAAAAAAAAGAAAAATCGTAGAGGAGTCATCATCAGATGAAGGAGTGCTTCTACCTCATCTATGTAGAGACATTCCATTCTGATTCCAACAATTGTGCACGGCAGAGAACGTTCGATTTCAAAGTTCAAAATAAAGTGGTCGTGCCACTTAATTAATGTGTGCTCTGCCAGCATAATTGTTTTGATGGAAAGGCATGATTTTCCAGATTCTCTAGGCATGATTGTTTTATTTTGAGTTCGTTAATGGTTTTGAATTTGAAATTAAAATCATTATTCGCGCCTCCCGGGTGGCGCAGTGGTTAAGGGTGCTGTACTGCAGCGCCAGCTGTGCCACCAGAGACTCTGGGTTTGCGCCCAGGCTCAACTGGCTGTGACCGGGAGGTCTGTGGGGCGATGCACTTTTGGCCCAGCGTTGTCCGGGTTAGGGAGGGCTTGGCCGGTAGGGACATCCTTGACTCATCGCGCACCAGCGACTCCTGTGGCAGGTTGGGTGCAGTGCGCGCTAACCAAGGTTGCCAGGTGCATGTATGATTTTGGTTGGTTCCATTAAAACATTAACAATGATCAGTTTGAGTTTCTCTATAATTATATTGTTTGTGCATTGCCAGTAATTTTGGAGCCCACTGTAGCTGCAACCACATCATTATTAGTGTGGTTTAGGCTCGGACCACCGTTATTGTGTGGTTTAAGCTCGGACCACCGTTATTGTGTGGTTTAGGCTCGAACCACCGTTATTGTGTGGTTTAGGCTCGGACCACCGTTATTGTGTGGTTTAGGCTCGGACCACCGTTATTTGTGGTTTAGACTCGGATCACCGTTATTGTGTGGTTTAGGCTCGGACCACCGTTATTGTGTGGTTTAGGCTCGGACCACCGTTATTGTGTGGTTTAGGCTCGGACCACCGTTATTGTGTGGTTTAGGCTTGGACCACCGTTATTGTGTGGTTTAGGCCTGGACTCAGCAAAGCATGCTGAGCATCTGGTAAATGCCTCTTAGGTCGCAGGATGGGGCTTGGGCCGGTGTATTGGGGGGGGGGGGGGGGGGGGGGGCCTATTGCGCTGCTCACGGCTTGGGCATACTGTATGTGTGGCTGTTATGTTGAGGACCTTGCTGCAGTGGTGGCAGGCCTGGGGGGGGAGGTCAACTGGTTTGGGTAAGGGCAGTTGAAGTCCAGGGTGGCGTGGTGGGCCACGTAGACTTTAGGTTTTGAGGCAGAGAAATGCTTGCATTCGCCCTCTGTATGGTGGCAGGGTGAATGTATTTTTGTGGTAGCAGTGGAGATGACTACTTGTAAGTTAGAGAATGAGGAAGAAGCTTTTTCAATTACTCCCTTGAATGCTGTGGCCACTCCCTTGAATGCCAGGCCCTCAGTTTGTTTGGGCCTGTGTCAATTATGATGTGGCTGGGGGACCCCAGTCTTTCCTCTGACAGCAGCTCCAGGACACACCGGGTGTTTAGACACCAGAGTTTAGCAACTGTGTTTTGGAAAAGGTTTATTCTCAATGTATTTCCAATTTGAGTCAATGAGGAACACAATCTCTGGGTTTTGTATGTTTTTGGTGGGTGTGGGATGCTGATCCATGTGTATCCCGATGTGTATACGACCAATAATATTTGATTTGATTTGTTGTCAGAATAGCTATCCCGGGGGCTGACGGGGATCAGCTGAGTTTGTGGATCCTGCCTGTCCATCCTGCTGTGGTGCTAGGGCTGTGGTCGTCTGCATGGCAATTTGAAGGGATGGTGTGATCAGACTCGCTCAGGGTGGGTGAGTCGTCACCAAGAGAGAGCTTCTCCTGCCTTTCTCTCACTTTGAGTCTGTGAAAGTTCTGTTGAATGTGTTTGACGTTTTACGTGCCCTCAACAGATTGTGTTTTTTTGTTTGTTTATCTGCGTTGTTTGTAACTTATTAATTTACTATTTTTCTACATAATGTTGCCGCTGCCGTCTCTTATGACTGAAAATAACTTCTAGACATCAGGACCTCGATTACACACCACGTACTAGCAGAATAATTTTTCTTCTTTCACAACTCTGACGAGCCCGAGGCGAAGGATATACGGCTCCCTCGGGAACAGGCTCCGACCTCCATGATCTGCGTGAAGAGGAAGTGGAGGAAGAGAGGCCGGAGGGCGGTCTGCCTAATGAGGAGTTGGAGGTGATCGAATAAACCCCTACTCCCCTCAATTCTGCTTGCAAACATGCAATCTTTGGACATGTAAATTGGACGAGATATTGGGAAGATTAAACTACCAAAGGGACATTAAAAACTGTAACATCTTATTCTTCACGGAGTAGTGGATGAACGACGATAATATAAAAATACAGCTTGCTGGTTATACGATGTACCGGCAGGATAGAACAGTGGCATCTGGCAAGACAAGGGCGGCGGTCTATGTATTTTTGTAAACAACAGCTGGTGAACGATATCTAAGCAAGTCTCGAGCTATTGCTTGCCTGAGGTAGAGTTTCTCATGATAAGCTGCAGACCATATTACCTATAGAGAGAGTTTTCATCTATATTATTTGTAGCTGTTGACATCCCACAACAGTCAGAGCCTGGCACTAAGATAGCATTGAATGAGCTGTATTCCGCCATAATCAAACAAGAAAACGCTCACCCAGAGGCGGAGCTCCTAGTAGGCAGGGACTTTAATGGAGGGAAACTTAATTCCGTTTTACCAAATTTCTATCAGCATGTTAAATGTGCAACAATGAGGAAAATAACTCTGGACTACCTGTACACCACACACATACATGCATACAAAGCTCTCCTTCGCCCTCCATTTGGCAAATCTGACCATAATTCCATCCTCTTGATTCCTGCTTACAAGAAAAAGTTCAAGCAGGAAGCACCCGTGACTAGATCAATAAAAACGTGGTCAGATGAAGCAGATGCTAAGCTACAGGACTGTTTTGCTAGCACAGACTCAAATATGTTCCGGGATTCCTCCAATGGCATTGAGGAGTACACCACATCTGTCATTGGCTTCATCAATAAGTGCATCGATGACGTTGTTCCCTCAGTGACCGTATGTACATAGAGCACCAGATGTACCGGAAGACTGTGTGATCACGCTCTCCTTTAGCCGATGTTAGTAAAGACCTTTGGACAGGTCAACATTCACAAGGCCGCAGGGCCAGACGGATTACCAGGACGTGTACTGCGAGCATGCGCTGACCAACTAGTAAGTGTCTTCAATGACATGTTCAACCTCTCCCTGACCGAGTCTGTAATACCTACATATTTCAAACAGACCACTATCGTCCCTGTGCCCCAAGAAGCGAATGTAACCTACCTAAATGACTACCGACCCGTAGCCCTCACGTCTGTAGCCATGAAGCAATTTGAAAGGCTGGTCATGGCTCACATCAACATCATTATCCCAGGAACCCTAGACCCACTGCAATGTGCATACCGCCCCAACAGATCCACAGATTATGCAGTCTCTATTGCACTCCACACTGCCCTTCCCACCTGGACAAAAGGAACACCAATGTGAGAATGCTATTCATTGACTATATCTCAGCGTTCAACACAATAGTGCCCTTAAAGTTCATCAATAAACTATGGACCCTGGGACTTAACACATCCGTCTGCAATTGGTTTCCTGGACTTCCTGAAGGGACGCCCCCAGGTGGTAAGGGTAGGTAACAACACAACCGCCACGCTGACCCTCAACATATTGGCACCTCAGGGGTGCATGCTCAGACCCCTCCTATACTCCCTGTTCACTCATGACTGCACGGCCAGGCATGACTCCAACAGCATCATTACATTTGCGGATGACACAAGTGGTAGGCCTGATCACCGACAATAACTAGATAGCCTATAGGGAGGAGGTCAGAGACCTGGTCGTGTGGTGCCAGAACAAAAACCTCTCCCTCAATGTGATCAAGACAAAGGAGATGATTGTGGACTACAGAAAAAAGAGGACCGAGCACACCCCCATTCTCATCAACGGGGCTGCAGTGGAGCAGGTTGAGAGCTTCAAGTTCCTTGGTGTCCACATCACCAACAAACTAACATGGTCCAAGCACACCATGATAGTCGTGAAGCAGGCACGACAAAATATATTCCCCCTCAGGTGACTGAAAAGATTTGGCATGGTCCTCAGATCCTCAAAAGGTTCTACAGCAGCGACATCGAGAGTATCCTGACTGGATGCATCACTGCCTGGTATGGCAACTGCTCGGCCTCTGACCGCAAGGCACTACGAACAGCCCAGTACATCACTGGGGCCAAGCTTCGTTCTATCCAGGACCGTTGTACCAGGTGATCTCAGAGGAAGGCCCTAAAAATTGTCAAAGACTCCTGGAGTGCCAAGTCTAGGTCCAAGAGGCTTCTAAACAGCTTCTACCCCCAAGCCATAAGACTCCTAGTCAAATGGCTCCCCAGACTATTTACATTGCCCCCCCCCCCATCTCCACACCACTGCCACTCTCTGTTGTCATCTAAACATAGTCACTTTAATTAACTCTACCTACATGTACATAGTACCTCAACTAACCAGTGCCCCTGCACACTGACTCTGTACTGGCACCCCCCTGTATATATTGTACATTTTTTACTGCTACTCTTTAATTACTTGCTACTTTTGTCTTTCATTCATTTCCATATTTTTTTAAACTGCACTCTCAGTTAGGGGCTCGTAAGTAAGCATTTCACTCTAAGGTTGTATTCGGCGCATGTGACTAATAAAATTTGATTTGATTTGAAGTTGAACTTGTTGACTGATGCCATGGAGGTTTCTGCAAAGAAGGAAGCAGCTGCTAATCAGAAGACTGGAGCCAAGGCAGCACTGGTCCGTCCTCACCTGCCCTGTGTTGGGTGAGTAGCAGAGGTGGGACCAAGTCATTGTTTTACAATTCACAAGTAAGTCTCAAGTCTTAAAACTCAAGTCCTAAGTCAAATCCCAAGTCAAGACAGGCAAGTCTCAAGTCCTAAACTTTGAGTTTCGAGTCCTAAACAAGTCATAATGTGCTCTTCACCAAATGTAAAACCATTTCATATTTTTAA
Organism: Oncorhynchus mykiss; assembly: GCF_057628025.1. Lineage (NCBI taxonomy): Eukaryota > Metazoa > Chordata > Actinopteri > Salmoniformes > Salmonidae > Oncorhynchus > Oncorhynchus mykiss. Next base: position 24,472,286 of record NC_143022.1, read on the forward strand.
CAAGAGTAATAGTTAGCATATTACATTTACACAAATCATGAATGCTTTTAAATATATATTTATTACTTTCCAAATAAACTTTATATACATGGGTAGCCATGAAAAAGCCCCCTCCCCCACCCACCCATCCACCCACCCCCATAGCTATCTACTGTCCACAATCGCTATTGAGCCCAATCCGGCATTGTAGGCTTGTACACAATCGCCCAACCTTAACACAAACCCTCTGTGGGTGTGGTTCCAGTAGGCTAACAGATGTCAATGGTTTTAGGAACAGCAGTAACAGACAGGATTTAGGCCACCAAGTGCCTAGCCAGTTTTAGCTCAATCTTAGGTGAAATTATCATGTTCCCGCACTGACTGACTGTGTGGAGGCTCATTGATTTAATATTATGTTAGCCTACATGCTACACTAGCAAAGTTATTTAAAGCTGTCGGCTATTTTAGCCACGATTTACTGTTCTTTGTGCAGCTTCAAATGTCAAACAAAGTTGTTGCGCCTCCGTCTGTCATTTTCTTCCCACATGTTTTGCAAGTGGCAATCCGTTTTTTGTTGACTACAGCGTAGTCTTTATATCCGAAAATAATAATTTTGGGTATCATCTTTCGTCTGAATTCACTCACCCACATTCCTCTGCACTGCCACGCGTAACTTTTTCTCAGTTGGCACAATTTGATTGGCTGCTGTCCAATTTCATTTGCTGCTGTTCAAACTGTAATCCGTTAAATGAAGAGTTGAAGAACTGCACACTTTTTTTAATAGAATAATTTTGTATATTTGGGCTTGGGGAGGGTATCAAGTCAGTTTGAGTCAAAAGTCCAAGTTAAGTCACGAGTCATTGGTGTTAAAGTCAAAGTCGAGTTGCAAGTCGTATTTGTGACTGGAGTCTGACTCGAGTCCAAGTCATGTGACTCGAGTCCACACGTCTGGTGAGTAGTATTGGTTAGGTACTGTATGTGCCCTTTGGGTCCTCTCCGTGTGTAGTCTATTGTACTGGCCTGTGTGGTACAGTCTTTCATGTGTGTAGTAGTTTGTTGCATCACATTGCTTAGTTTATAATGTGTGTCAACTTTAAATTAAATGTAACCCACAATATGATCAATTCCTCCATTTTGTACTTGACCTTTATAGATGCAGACTCGAATACATTCAAGGAGCACTTTGAGAGCAAGCATCCTTTGTCTCCAATGGTCCCAGGCTGGTTGATGTGCAGGCTTAAGGGACCACACACACTCAAATGGACCTACAGCTGGGGTAAGGCTCTTCCATCATTCACACACAATAAACAGTACCAGTCAAAAGTTTGGACACACCTACTCATTCAAGGGTTTTTCTATTTTCTAAATTGTAGAACAATAGTGAAGACATCAAAACTATGAAATAGCACTTATGGAATCATGTACTAACCAATAAAAGTGTTCAAAACAATCTACATTTATTTTAGATTTTAGTTTCTTCAAAGTAGCCACCCTTTGCCTTGATGACATACTTAAACAAGCTTGGAATTCTCTCAACCAGCTTCACCTGGAATGCTTTTCCAACAGTCTTGAAGGAGTTCCTGCATATGCTGAGCACCTGTTGGCTGCTTTTCCTTCACTCTGTGGTGCAACTCAATTGGTTTGAGGTTGGGTGATTGTGGATGCCAGGTCATCTGATGCAGCACTCCATCACTCATCTTATTGGTAAAATAGCCCTTACACAGCCTGGAGGTGTGTTTTGGGTCAGTGTCCTGTTGAAAAACAAATGATAGTCCCACTTAGCGTAAACCAGATGGGATGGCATATCGCTGCAGAATGCTGTGGTAACCAGGCTGGTTAAGAGTGCCTTGAATTCTAAATAAATCACAGACAGTATCATCAACAAAGCACCCCCACACCATCGCACCTCCTCCTCTATGCTTCACTGTGGGAACCACACATGCGGAGATCATCCATTCACCTACTCTGCGTCTCACAAGACACGGCGGTTGGAACCAAAAATCTTAAATTTGGTCTCATCAGACCAAAGGACAGATTTCCACTAGTCTATTACTTGTGTTTCTTGACCCAAGCAACTTTCTTATTATTATTATTGCTGTCCTCCTCCTGCTTATTCTGGGGTTCAGACTGAATGCAGTGGTAAATGTGCTGCTCACAATTGACAGCAGCAACATGGACCTGTTAAATTGGCAAGAAGGGTGTTGATATAGCTGTGTTTAGGCATGGCTTCCTTGTTTTGAATCTGCTAAGTGTGTTTCTCATTCTTCTGGCGTTTACCTAGTATTTTATATAAAATCTACCTTACACATCCAGGTTTGCCAATTCTAACTCACCCACCAAAATCTCAATATGCTGTTTTACATTTTGTGTTATTTGTGCTGGTCTAATTCCTAAAATGGAAAAGCAGAAAAATCTGGACACTCTCGGATAGATATAGTAGTTCATATGGTGCTCTTCAATGTCCCATGTTTGTGACACTGATGAATAAATAATTTAATGTTTACTTAAATGCAGATATTTGTCATGTATAAAATGCATATGTATGCATTGTTTTACTATTTAGATTTCTTTAAAACAATGTAATTGTTGGAGTTCAGGTGTTTGACATGATTTATGGGTGACTAGGTTCATTCTTGTCAAATAAATATGCTTATTAATTTCAAGATTATGGACACTGCTGTCACACTGACACAAACACTTCTCCAATAACACCCCACACAACGTGCAAACCTTTTAATCTGCAAATGAAATTATTTGCGGGACTTCAACTCTCCTTTTCTCCCATAGTGTGAGAGCTATTTGTGTTAGAGTAAAGTCATGGAACTACATTTAACCTGAAAAAAAGAAACTTTTCATTTTTTGTATCATGTGTGATTTGAAACAACACATATTTGTATTATCCGTTCACACAAATCAAATCAAATGTTATTTGTCACATACACATGGTTAGCAGATGTTAATGCGAGTGTAGCGAAATGCTCGTGCTTCTAGTTCTGGCCGTGCAGTAATATCTAACAAGTATTATAACAAATTCACAACAACTACCTTATACACACAAGTGTAAAGGAATGAATAAGAATATATGAATGAGTGATGGCCGAACGGCATAGGCAAGATGCAGTAGATGGTATAGAGTACAGTATGAGATGAGTACAGGTGATGAATTAATGCTATCATAGGTGCTGTCTAAGCAATCTCTGATTTGTAGTGTAGAACCAATCACTAGTAAGGTCAATGAAATTGCATGTGAATTTGTATACTGTACAAAAAAGCCATACATTTAATTGAAGTCAATAAACCTAACTATTAATTTGAAGACTAATGGATTCAATTAGGTATGATCACACATAGGTAGATTATAATGGTTCGGTAGTGCTGACAAGACAAATGACCTGTGTGTTGCTGGTGGAGCAATCTCAATGAATATAAATGCAGGTCAACCATATTTACACAATACACATACAGTAGGCCCAGTGGTAGAGGGGTTTCATCAATAGTTTTTAACACATTTCCCTAAAAGCACCAAGCCTCTGTTTTAGTAAAAAGTTGGGGCTGGAGAAATGTAACCACTCACAAATTCATTGACAGAGCTATGAATGCAAGGATTGACCATCCAAGATATCAAAATTATGTTTTTATGCATGTTTTGAGGCAATACTGTGTTTGTTTACATGTAAAACATGTATGTAACAACTGCAGATTGCCCCTTTAAATCCTCTAAATTCCACAATTACAATTTACCACACAACAGATTATAATTGTACATGTTGTGAAGCATGTACAGTATTTTATGCATTTATGGAAAATCTGTCATTCAACTAATTTTTCAAACCGGACTGGTGGAACATATCAGATTGTTGTGATTTGTAATTTAAAACAATTGTGTATTATCATCCCATTTGTATGGAGAACTTGTGACACTGGTTTGTAAAAAGGGATTTGAAAAATAATTATGGATGTTGCTGCATTGTTAATCTCACTCTAACAGTTTTATTTATTTATTTTTATTTAACTAGGCAAGTCAAAATGTTTAACTGAATTAATTTGGCATTCAATATAATGAAGAAATGCACATGCATTTAAATGACCATATTACTGCTCTAGAGTAATCAGAGATAAAGAATAGTTCAGACAAGTGGATACAGACAGATTTTGTAGAATTTGTGCTCTACATGCGTGTTAAATTGAATTGTCATATTTAAACAACATTTGGCACCCCTGGTAAACGATGTTCAGCCACCTACATTTCCGACTGCCTGCTTTCCAAGTCTGTCATTTTGTTAAACCTCTTTGTTTCCATAATCAAATGTTATGAGTTTTGACAGTAGTGTGTTAATTAAAGACTGCGATGACAAAACTGACACACTTCTTCCGTAATACATTATTTCTTTAACTCTGTGCCATTTTGAGTTTGCCTTTCTATTGGCAGCTAATAAGTAATTTAGAATTAATTAAGTTAATGGGTGAGAAGTGCAGCACAAATCAATAAGCTTTCATAATCACCATGTATGACTTGAGTGAGTCTGATTTAATAGGAGAACAGTGAGTACTTACTCTCACACCAGCAGCAGAAATGACATTTTAGACAGTTTGGGAAGAGAAGAGACGGGGCTGAGACACACTTCCTACTCCCCTGCTGTCAGAGCATTATTACTAATGATGATATGGTTGGTGCTTCTCTAGTCATAATCACTTACAGTAAATAGTTACTGTATATGCTGAATCATTGGATTGAGTTAAGGAAGAGTTGAGAGAACCTTGTAGAGATTTTGATTAGGCCTTTTCAGAATAATTGAACATTGTTTATTCTGAATATTTTGAAATGAAAGGCAAACTGACGTGAAGAACTTTTCCAATCAATAGTCAACTCCAAAAGTCAGTTGTACTCAGTTGTATTCTTGCTAATAAAATTCATGATTGCTATGTATTGCATTCTGTGTTTCCTGACCCTCTGCTCTGTGAAGAGCATTCCACTGCAAATGAAATGGATGGCTTCTTTGGTTTCCATTCTGACCCGCAGGCTTTTGATTAAAATACAGCAGGAACAACATATTTTCCTTCCACAGACCATGGTAAGTTTAAATCCTTTTTATAATAGAGAATTGCAGTTGCTAACTGCCTAGACTGCTAACTTTGATTATCAGGGAAACAAAGAGGAGAAACAGAAGGAAAATGGACATAACCTTGGATTAGTTGTTCTTGGGGTCAGGGGAAGGCAATGCTGGAAACGAGATGTTGTCTGTTTCTCTGTCGACACATTGTGTGTACAGTAATAGAGGTTGTGCCATCTCTCCAGATCACTGTGCTTGATTACAATGATGCTGGCTGAATGAGTAACGTGAATAATCCGATTAAGATTGCATTTACAAACAATTATAAAACCGATGAAAGGATTTCATTGTGAGTTCATTGTTTACCTTGGCTCATGTGTGTCCCCCTTGTGCTGAGATAATTACTGCAAAACATGTTGCACCAACTAAATACTTCCCACGGTCAAAGTACCATTCTGATCACTTTATTATGCCACTGGAGTAGGTATATGTTAATCTAATGGTATGAAACAAGACATGTTAGCATGATATACAGTTGAAGTCGGAAGTTTACATACACTTCGGTTGGAGTCATTAAAATTTTTCAACGACTCCACAAATTTCTTGTTAACAAAATATACTTTTGGCAAGTCGGTTAGGACATCTACTTTGTGCATGACACAAGTTTTTATTTATTTATTTATTTTACCAGGCAAGTCAGTTAAGACACAGTCTTATTTTCAATGACGGCCTGGGTTAACTGCCTGTTCAGGGGCAGAACGACAGATTTGTACCTTGTCGGCTCGGGGGTTTGAACTCGCAACCTTCCGGTTACTAGTCCAACGCTCTAACCACTAGCTGCCACCCCAAGTCATTTTCCAACAATTGTTTACAGACAGTAAACATTTTATTTAACTTAGAATTCACTGTGTCACAATTCCAGTGGGCCAGAAGTTTATATACACTAAGTTGACTGTGCCTTTAAATAGCTTGGAAAATTCCAGACAATGATGTCATGGCTTTACAAGCTTCTGATATGCTAATGGACGTCATTTGAGTCAATTGGAGTTGTACCTGCGGATGTCTTTCAAGGCCTACCTTCAAACTCAGTGCCTCTTTGCTTGACATCATGGGAAAATCAAAAGAAATGAGCCAAGACCTCATAAATAAATTGTAGACCTCCACAAATCTGGTTCATCCTTGGGAGCAATTTCCAAACGCCTGAAGGTACCACGTTCATCTGTACAAACAATAGTACGCAAGTATAAACACGATGGGACAACGCAGCCATCATATCTCTCAGGAAGAAGAAGCAGTCTGTCTCCTAGAGATTAACGTACTCTGGTGCGAAAAGTGCAAATCAATCCCAGAACAATAGCAAAGGAAACATGTACAAATGTATCTACTATATCCACAGTAAAAGGAGTCCTATATCGAAATAACCTGAAAGGCCACTCAGCAAGGAAGAAGCCACAGCTCCAAAATCACCATAAAAAAAACAGACTACGGTTTGCAACTGCACATGGGGACAAAGATCTTACTTTTTGGAGAAATGTCCTCTGGTGTGATGAAACAAAAATAGAACTGTTTGGCCATAATGACCATTGTTATGTTTGGAGGAAAAAGGGTGAGGCTTGCAATCAGAAGAACACCATCCCAGCCGTGAAGCACGGGGGTGGCAGCTTCATGTTGTGGGGGTACTTTGCTGCAAGAGGGACAGGTGAACTTCACAAAATAGATGGCATCACAAGGGAGAAAAATATATTGAAGCAACATCTCAAGACATCAGTCAGGGGAGTTGAAGCTTGGTCGCAAATAGGCCTTCCAAATGGACAATGACCCCAAGTATATTTCCAAAGTTGTGGCAAAATGGCTTAAGGACAACAAAGTCAAGGTAATGGAGGGGTCATCACAAAGCCCTGACCTCAATCCCATATAAAATGTGTGGGCAGAACTGAAAAAGCGTGTGTGAGCAAGGAGGCTTACAAACCTGACTCAGTTACACCAGCCATGTCAAGAGGAATGGGCCACAACTCACCCAACTTATTGTGGGAAACTTGTAGAAGGCTACCTGAAATATTTGACCCAAGTTAAACAATTTCAAAGCAATGCTACCAAATACTAATTGACTGTATGAAAACTTCTGACCCACTGGTAATGTGATGGAAAAACAAACGCAGAAAAAAATCACTCTCCACTATTATTCTGACATTTCACATTCGTAAAATGAATTGGTGATCCTAACTGACCTATGACAGGGAATGTTTACTTGGATTAAATGTCAGGAATTGTGAAAACTGAGTTTAAATGTATTTGGCTAAAGTTTTTTATGATGTCAAGCAAAGAGGCACGGAGTTTGAAGGTAGGTCTTGAATTACATCCACAGGTTTTCATTTTTTAAAATTCAGTGATTTTTGCAATTAGTTCCAGTCATTGGCAACAGAGAAGTCAGTTTTACACGGGTATTTTTGCAGCTTGATGGAAGGAGGCTTTGTTGCAAAATGCCCATTGCAGAGCTGTTGACCGGGGTTGGGGTAGCCAGGTGGAAAGCATGGCCAGCCGTAGAGAAATGCTTATTGAAATTCTTGATTATAGTGGATTCATCAGTGGTGACAGTCTTTCCTAGTCTCAGCGCAGTGGGCAGCTTGGAGGAGGTACTCTTATTATCCATGGACTTTACAGTGCCCCAAAACTTTTTGGAATTAGTGTTGCAGGGTGCCAACTTCTGTTTGAAAAAGCTAGCCTTTGCTTTCCTAACTGTCTGTGTATATTGGTTCATGACTTCCCTGAAAAATTGCATTTCGCGGGAACTATTCGATGCTAGCACAGTACGCCACAGGGGGGTTTTGGGCTGGTCAAGTGCAGTCAAGTCTGGAGTGAACCAAGGGCTATATCTGTTCTTAGTTCTATATTTTTTGAAAGGGCATGTTTATTTAAGATGGTGAGGAAAGCATTTTTAAAGAGCAACCAGGCATCCTCTACTGACGCGCTGAGTTCAATATCCTTCCAGTATACCTGGGCCAGGTCGATTAGAAAGGCCTGCTCACAGAAGTGTTTTAGGGAGCGTTTGACAGTGATTAGGGGTGGTCATTTGACTGCAGACCCATAACGGAAACAGGCAATGATCACTGAGATCCTGGTTGATAACAGCAGAGGCATATGTAGAGGGATAGATGCTCAGGATGATATCTATGAGGGTGCCCATATTTACGGATTTGGGGTTGTACCTGGTAGGTTCTTTGATCATTTGTGTGAGATTGAGGGCATCTAGTTTAGATTGTTGGACGGTCGAGGTGTTAAGCATATCCCAATTTAGGTCAACTAGCAGTTATGAACTCTGGCGATAGATGGGATATCAATTCACCTTTGGTGTCCAGGGCACAGCTGGGAGCTGAGGGGGGTCTATAACACGTTGCAACAGTGAGGGACTTATTTCTGGAGAGACGGATCTTTAAAAGTAGAATCTCGGAACTGTTTGGGCATAGACCTGGATAGTATGACAAAACTCTGCAGGCTATCTCTACAGTACATTGCATTTCCGCACCCTTTAGCAGTTCTGTCTTGATGGAAAATGTTGTAACTGGGGATGGAAATTTCAGAATTTCTGGTGGCCTTCCTAAGCCAAGATTCAGACATGGCTAGGGCATCAGGGTTGGCAGAGCAGTGACTAAAGCAAACTTAGGGAGGAGGCTTCTGATGTTAACATGCATGAACCCAAGGCCATTACGGTTACAGAAGTTAGCAAATGAGAGCGTCTGGGGACACACAGGGCCTGGGTTAACCTCTACATCACCAGACGAACAGAGGAGGAGTAGGATGAGGGTATGGCTAAAGGCTATATGAACGGGGTCGTCTAGTGTTTTGGGAACAGAGAATAAAGGAGCAGATTTCTGGGTGTGGAAGGATAGATTCAGGGTATAATGTACAGTCAAGGGCATGGTAGGGTGTGAGTACAGTGGGGGTAAACCTAGACATTGAGTGACAATGAGAGAGGTTGCATCTCTGGAGGCGGCAGTTAATCTAGGTGCGGTCTCTGGCATGTTGAGCAGGACTAGGGGCTCCGTAGTAAAATAAAACAATGAGAGCTGCCCTAAACAACAGTATACAAGGCATATTGACATTAGAGAGAGGCATAAAGCAATCACAGGTGTTGATTGGGAGAGCTAAGTCAACAACGGGTAAACAGCTAGGACAACAGGCAAATGGCGATAAATATGCAGGGAGGGACAGTTAGCTACAAACAGGGCCCGAGTTAGAGGCTGGGGTCGAAAGATTAACAAAATGAAGTACTGTGTTAATAAACATTCCAGCAGGCATCAGTTGTGTATCCGAGTGATCATAGGTTCCAATGAACAGCAATAGATGAAACAGGGAGCCGTTCGGTAGTCGATTACTATGCTAGACGAGCGGGAAGCTAGCGTGCCGGGGCTAGCAGATGGATCTTCACCACATCCACGGCGCAGAGGCCAGTTAAGAACACATCGGCTGGATTACGTGAGCAGATCAGCAGACCAGTCGTGATGGATCGGCAGGGCTCTGTGTCAACAAAGGGTCCAGGCCAAATTGGAAAGAGAGGTATTGTAGTTGGTCTACTTCGTTTGCTAGCCGGGAGATGGGCCTAGCTCGAGGCTAACTGTTGCATGCTTCTGGACAAGGGCGTTAGCCACAATAGCCTCGGTGGCAGCTAGCTAGCTGCGAAGATCCAGTGTAATGGTCCAGAGCTTGCAGCAGGAATCCGGTGATGTAGTGGGAAAAAAAGCAGTCCGATATGCTCAGCGCTGTGCAGGCTGGCAGGTATTTTCCGGGCTAAAGCGGCTGGTATCCGTGCTAAAGGTATAGACCCCAAGCAGCTTGCTAACAATGACTATATAGCCAGTAGCCAATTAGCTGACTAGCTTCTGATGGCTAGAGGTACACCTCCAATTGACTCAAATTATGTCAATTAGCCTATCAGAAGCTTCTAAAGCCATGACATCATTTTTCTGGAATTTTCCAATCTGTTTAAAGGCACAGTCAAATTAGTGTATGTTAATTTCTGACCCACTGGAATTGTGATACAGTGAATTATAAGTGAAATAATCTGTCTGAAAACAATTGTTGGAAAAATTACTTATGTCATGCACAATGTAGATGTCCTAACCAACTTGCTAAAACTGTAGTTTGTTAACAAGACATTTATGGAGTGGTTGAAAAACGACTTCAACTGTATATCTTATCAGTTTTGATAGCTGCTTAACTAATACTTTGAGAGAGGTAATTTGCGACACAGAAGGCATTTGCATAGACAGCTATAGCCCTTTCAGTATACTCATCTGGTCAAGATTGTGTAGCCACTGATCATTTAATGACGTTTCAAAGCTCCTGACATCTTGGCAGACGATAATAAAAGACCAATCTGAAAATATTGTGTTAAGGTGTAAAATTGTAATGTGACTTTTCAAAGCAGGTTTTAAAGCATAGATCCCTTGCCGCTCTTGATGCCCTCCTGGAAAATCTAAATGACCAAGAAATAATCATCCTGCTTTCTTTTAGGAGAATCAGACAGCCCGTCTCATCACAGTGCCAGATGATATTTTCTATTTAATTCTCCTTCAGAACAGAAATTGACAAGCACTCAGACAGACACACACACACACTCGCACACACGCACACACACTAAGGATGTGTGTGGAGAGGATGTAAATCAGTCTGCCTGTCAAATCCTTGTCCCCCATGTATCTCAGTGTGTTCTAATCTGATTAGTGTAGAAGGGCTTTATGTTTGATGTCAATCAAGGTTCAGGCTATCTGTAGGTCATAGCATCCTTCACACATCTGAACTGCAGGTGGAGTCAGTTGGCATCTTTACAACCATCACAGAAATTAGAATTTGCCTGCACACATAATTTTGCCGACACAATATGACTATGCGTTACAGATGTAGGATCTTAATTTGATCCAGATTGCTACAAAGGAAAACAATCATACAGCAACACAAAATGTGAATTTATTATGTGGATTATAATTTATTGACATTTTTATAGTCGTTGACACCTTTTTCGTAAGGGAAAATCTATTCTGAAATTTCTAAGTGTAAATTACAAACTTCAGAATCTTTTAAAAACCTCAAATACACTACACGTTTTAAATTATTCTGCAATGCAGGAAAGTTATCCTTTAACAGGGTGATAAAATGAATCTGTACACCTGTAGCCATTCCTATGGGCTCCTGCATGCATTAATGTGGGTATTTCGAAACCGGACAAACCAGACAGGTGGTGATGTTTACATGCACGGACACCTACCCTTACCAACATCAGCTTGCGTCACAGCTAGTGTCACCTCAAACATCATTACACTAATGCCAGTTTTGGACATAACACTACTGATATTGTGGAGGGAGTGGTGTTTTTCCCAGGCACTACATATTGGTGATATTGTGTCTGATCAGACGTCTCAATGATAACATACAGTATCCAATCCAAACTCAGCACATACTACAGTATGTGCTCACTATGCAGTACTCGAGGTTCAAATCAAATCAAATTATATTTGTCACATGCGCCAAATACAACAGGTGTAGGTAGACCTTACAGTGAAATGCTTACTTACAAGCCCTTAAAAAAATTCAGTTTTAAGAAAAACAAGTGTTTAGTAAAAAATAACAAATAACAAATAACAAGTAGTTAAAGAGCAGCAGTGACATAACAGTATATGCTGGGGGTACCGGTACAGAGTCAATGTGCGAGGGCACAGGTTAGTCGAGGTAATTGAGGTAATATGTACATGCAGGGAGAGTTAAAGTGACTATGCATAGATAATAACCAGAGAGCAGCAGCAGCGTAAAAGAGGGGGTGAGGTGCAAACAGTCTGGGTAGCATCTCATGCAAAGGCATGAGGCAAGTTATACACTGAACAAAAAAATAAATGCAACTTGCAACAATTTCTAAGATTTTACTGAGTGACAGTTCATATAAGGAAATCAGTCAATTGAAATACATTAATTAGGCCCTAATCCATGGATTTCATGAGTGGGAATACAGATATGCACCTGTTGGTCACAGATACAGTGCCTTGCGAAAGTATCCGGCCCCCTTGAACTTTGCATCCTTTTGCCACATTTCAGGCTTCAAACATAAAGATATAAAACTGTATTTTTTGTGAAGAATCAACAACAAGTGGGACACAATCATGAAGTGGAACGACATTTATAGGATATTTCAAACCTTTTTAACAAATCAAAAACTGAACAATTGGGCGTGCAAAATTATTCAGCCCCCTTAAGTTAATACTTTGTAGCGCCACCTTTTGCTGCGATTACAGCTGTAAGTCGCTTCCTCCTTGCAAAACAGCTCGAGCTCAGTGAGGTTGGATGGAGAGCATTTGTGAACAGCAGTTTTCAGTTCTTTCCACAGATTCTCGATTGGATTTAGGTCTGGACTTTGACTTGGCCATTCTAACACCTGGATTTGTTTATTTATGAACCATTCCATTGTAGATTTTGCTTTATGTTTTGGATCATTGTCTTGTTGGAAGACAAATCGCCGTCACAGTCTCAGGTCTTTTGCAGACTCCATCAGGTTTTCTTCCAGAATGGTCCTGTATTTAGCTCCATCCATCTTCCCATCAATTTTAACCATCTTCCCTGTCCCTGCTGAAGAAAAGCAGGCCCAAACCATGATGCTGCCACCACCATGTTTGACAGTGGGGATGGTGTGTTCAGCTGTGTTGCTTTTATGCCAAACATAAGGTTTTGCATTGTTGCCAAAAATTTCAATTTTGGTTTCATCTGACCAGAGCACCTTCTTCCACATGTTTGGTGTGTCTCCCAGGTGGCTTGTGGCAAACTTCAAACAACACTTTTTATGGATATCTTTAAGAAATGGCTTTCTTCTTGCCACTCTTCCATAAAGGCTAGATTTGTGCAATATACGACTGATTGTTGTCCTATGGACAGAGTCTCCCACCTCAGCTGTAGATCTCTGCAATTCTTCCACAGTGATCATGGGCCTCTTGGCTGCATCTCTGATCAGTCTTCTCCTTGTATGAGCTGAAAGTTTAGAGGGACGGCCAGGTCTTGGTAGATTTGCAGTGGTCTGATACTCCATCCATTTCAATATTATCGCTTGCACAGTGCTCCTTGGGATGTTTAAAGCTTGGGAAATCTTTTGTATCCAAATCCGGCTTTAAACTTCTTCACAACAGTATCTCGGACCTGCCTGGTGTGTTCCTTGTTCTTCATGATGCTCTCTGCGCTTTTAACGGACCTCTGAGACTATCACAGTGCAGGTGCATTTATACGGAGACTTGATTACACACAGGTGGATTGTATTTATCATCATTAGTCATTTAGGTCAACATTGGATCATTCAGAGATCCTCACTGAACTTCTGGAGAGAGTTTGCTGCACTGAAAGTAAAGGGGCTGAATAATTTTGCACGCCCAATGTTTCAGTTTTTGATTTGTTAAAAAAGTTTGAAATATCCAATAAATGTCGTTCCACTTCATGATTGTGTCCCACTTGTTGTTGATTCTTCACAAAAAAATACAGTTTTATATCTTTATGTTTGAAGCCTGAAATGTGGCAAAAGGTCGCAAAGTTCAAGGGGGCCGAATACTTTCGCAAGGCACTGTACCTTTAAAAAATGTAGGAGCAGGTAGAGGATCAGAAAACCAGTCAGTATTTGGTGGGACCACCATTTGCCTCATGCAGTGCAACATATCTCCTTCACATAGAGTTGATCAGGCTGTTGATTGTGGCCTGTGGAATGTAATGATGTTTGTGGTGACACTAGCTGCATTTGAAGGATTGTCTGGCATGGCGTGGGCATGTTGAGGCTATATGCTCCACAGAGAGTCAAGAGTAAATGGGTATATGGGTGAAGTAATGTGCTAGTCAGTGTTATATTGTATGAGATTATATCTATATTATTTCTGATGTATCATATACATCAGAAACAAGATGTTGCTGTCACAATGTTAACTTATTATAAACATTCAGCATGATCAAATTACCAAAATAACAGGCACTGTTACTTTTTTAACGTTCCTACCTTGCAATGCATTTGCATAGTGCTAACCTGTAAAATGTAGTTATGTGGAATAATTTAAAAGTATATATATATACATACAGTACCAGTCAAAGTTTGGACACACCTACTCATTTCAGGGTTTTCTTCATTTTTACTATCTTCTACATTGTGGAATTATAGTGAAGACATCAAAACTATGAAATAACACATATGGATTAATTTAGTAACCAAAAATCGAACCAGGGTCTGTTGGGCTCCTGAGTGGCGCTGTGGTCTAAGGCACTGCATCTCAGTGCAAAAAGTGTCACTAAAGTCCCTGGTGGTTCTGAGGACCAAATGGGTTAGGGTCCTGATCAAAGTAGTGTGGGAATAGGGTGTCACTTGGAACAAAGCCAGAGGCTGTCAGTTTCTTTTGCTGATCTGGATGGCACCTTAGCACTTTGGCATGATGAATGTTGATACTTCGCCAGAGTTTCTTGGCTGAACCAGATAGAATCTTCATTACTTCCTGGGTGCTAGTTTTGTTGGATGAACTGAGCCAGCTGACAGTACGTCAGCATAGCTGTGTATTAAACGTTAAATCTGGCCTTTTAGAGACTGGACAAACTGAAAAAGGTACTGATAAAAATACTTATTCGTCGCCTAGCAAGTGGTTTTCTGGTTGTTAGTCTAATAAAAAAAATAATCTTCAGTGGATTGGCCACAGAATGCAACACTATTAGCAGCTTTCTGCTTGATCTTATTTTTTTTCATTGTTGTATTAATAAGCTGTGTCTGGTCTCCCGTGTGGTGCAGCGCTCTAAGGCACTGCATCACAGCGATAGCTGCGTTACTACAGATCCTGGTTCGATACTGGGCTGTGTCTCAGCCGGCCGTGACGGGGAGAACCATGAGGCGACGCACAATTGGCCCAGTGTCGTCTGGGCCAGGGAGGGTTTGGTCGACCAGGATGTGCTTGTCCCATCGCGCTCTGGCAACTCATGTGGTGGGCTGGACTCATGCACGCTGACACGGTCGCCAGGTGTACAGAGTTTCCTCCGACACATCCTCCGACACGTTTAACTTCCGGGTTAAGTGTGTGATCTTATTTTTTTTCATTGTTGTATTAATAAGCTGTGTCTGGTCTCCCGTGTGGTGCAGCGCTCTAAGGCACTGCATCACAGCGATAGCTGCGTTACTACAGATCCTGGTTCGATACTGGGCTGTGTCTCAGCCGGCCGTGACGGGGAGAACCATGAGGCGACGCACAATTGGCCCAGTGTCGCCTGGGCCAGGGAGGGTTTGGTCGACCAGGATGTGCTTGTCCCATCGCGCTCTGGCAACTCATGTGGTGGGCTGGACTCATGCACGCTGACACGGTCGCCAGGTGTACAGAGTTTCCTCCGACACATCCTCCGACACGTTTAACTTCCGGGTTAAGTGTGCATTGTGTCTAGAAGTAGTGCGGCATGGCAAGATCGTGTTTCGGATGCACGGCTCTCGACCTACGCCTCTCCCGAGTGGGTACGGGAGTTGCAGCGATGGGACAAGACTGTAAGTACCAATTGATGATTTGATGAAAAGGGGGGTAATTTTTTAAAATAAAAAATGTAATAAAAGCTGTTTCTAAGTTTGATCAATTTAAATGGACTAATGACTTAGCTGTGACCTACCCGCCTGTCTTTACGCTGCAACACCCAACACTGCAACCCAGCGCTGTCATGTACTGTAATCTCATTCCCTTTACAGATAGATGGTCTAATTAGATCCCGGCATGGTGAGCTACTTGAGCACAGAGAGGTAAGCAGGCCTTCATTGATATGCTGTGAGCAGAGCCAGGGCTAGTGCTGCCTGCACACATGACTGCATTTCTTAATTAGTGTTTCATTCCAGTACTGCCTGCCTCTTTATAGCTGAATCAGTCCACCATTCCCCCCCCTCCTCCTCCTCACCCATGCACCACCTGCACTCCATGTAGGGAAGCCCTGTAGAGAGGCCTTCAAAGCTATGTGATCATGTCAATGACATTATACTAAACAATTGATTTGCTTTGCAGATGCCCTCTTCCACAGCCTCAATCTTCAGTGGTTATGGTTAACATGTTATGTGTTTGTGTAGATGAATGTTGAGTATTCCAGGTCAATGGTTTTCTGAAGGGTACAACAGCAGTACCTGTGGGATCTAGCTTCTGGTTCCCACTTCTAGACTAGAGGATGCCTTCAATACATCTGTTGCTATCTGTTGTACTATCAAGAAATTGCTCATCATAGTTTCATTGTGTGTCTGTCGTTAATGATTTATAGAAAGCATTTGACACCGTGGACCATGCTGTGTTGGTGCAAAGGTTATAATGTTGTGGAATTACTGGTTATGCT
Source organism: Oncorhynchus mykiss (assembly GCF_057628025.1). Taxonomy (NCBI): domain Eukaryota; kingdom Metazoa; phylum Chordata; class Actinopteri; order Salmoniformes; family Salmonidae; genus Oncorhynchus; species Oncorhynchus mykiss. Next base: position 24,488,659 of record NC_143022.1, read on the forward strand.
CTAGATTGGTTTATAAATTACCTATCAAATCGTACACAATGTGTAATGGTTGTAAATCTGAGTCCATAGAGTTGTGCTCAGGTATTCCGCAAGGTTCTATTTTGGGCACACTGTTGTTCATTTTGTATATCAGCAACATTGTAACAGCAGATGCTAATTGTTATGCAGATGACACTGTTCTTTATTCATGACACGACTTCCACTGAAGTTGTTCCCTCTCCTTGTTCGGGCAGTGTTCGGCGGTCTACGTCACCGGCTTTCTAGCTGCCACTGATCCATGTTTCATATTTCCTTTTGTTTTGTCTGTTTTACACACCTGGTTCCCGTCTCATGATTATGTTACTTATTTAACCCTCTGGTTTCCCTTTCTGTTTTGTAGTTCGTATCCTGTTTTGCATTTGTTTTATAACGGGATTTTTGTTCCGTTCTCGGATGGAGTAAATACAGTGGTTTTACTCTTACCTGTGTCCTGCGCCTGACTCCTTCGCTATCCTCTAGATAGACTCTGACAGAATCACGCACCAAAATACATGTAGTCAGCAGGTACAGCCAGCCCTCCGCTTCAAATGGAGGAGCGCGTTCAGCAGCACACGACCATGCTGCAGAGTCTGGGTGCAGCCATGGATCGCGTGCTGCAAACCATGGACCGATGGGAGAGAGGATCATTCCAGAGGGCACACTGCTGGTCGGTGCTGGGGGGATTCCCCAGGAGGTAGCAGGCGGAGTGCTGGTGGGTCATCCCAGGTGAGTAGGTACACCACTCACCCAGAGCTCCCTGTTGCACACATGTGGTTTTTGATCGAATTTCCCAAGTTTTCCCCGCGTTCCCAGCATAAGGTGCTAGTAGATTCAGGCGCAGCTGGGAACTTTATCGACCGTTCCTTTGCAATGATATTAGGGATCCCTATTGTGTCTGTTGATGTTCCCTTCCCTATACATGCCTTAGACAGTCGTTCTTTGGGGTCGGGGCTAATTAGGGAGGTTACAGCTCCGCTCACTATGATAACGCAGGAGAATCATAGGGAGCGAATTAGTCTCTTCCTCATCGACTCGCCTGCGTTCCCTGTTGTGTTGGGGATTCCCTGGTTGGCTTCGCATGATCCCACTATTTCGTGGCAACAGAGGGCTCTCAAGGGATGGTCACGTCAGTGCTCAGGGAGGTGTGTAGGTGTTTCCTTAGGTGCCACTACGGTGGAAAGTCCAAACCAGGTTTCCACCATGCACATTCCCCCCAAATATGCCGATTTGGCACTCGCCTTCTGTAAAAAGAAGGCGACTCAATTACCACCCCATCGACAGGGGGATTAAAATACAGTTACCCGCTACCGCTCATAGCCAGTATGACCGAGTCATTACACGGGGCGCACTTCTTCACAAAATTGGACCTCAGGAGCGCTTACAACCTGGTGCGTATCCGGGCAGGAGATGAGTGGAAGACAGCATTTAGCACCACTTCTGGGCATTATGAGTACCTCGTCATGCCGTACGGGTTAATGAATGCTCCATCAGTCTTCCAATCCTTTGTAGATGACATTTTCAGGGACCTGCACGGGCAGGGTGTAGTGGTGTATATAGATGACATTCTAATATACTCCGCTACACGCGCCGAGCATGTGTCCCTGGTACGCGTGTCCCTGGTGCTTGGTCGACTGTTGGAACATGACCTGTACGTCAAGTCGGAGAAATGTCCTTCCAACAGTCCCGCTTTTCCGTGTCATTTTAGGGTTTGCCAACTACTACCGGAGGTTTATCCGGGGTTTTGGTCAGGTAGCGGCTCCCATTACCTCACTGCTGAAGGGGGGGCTCATAGATAGACTCTGACAATTCAAGTGGTAGTGGTTTATCCTTAGCATTTGAAAATACCCAAAGAGCATCATGCGGTCCTCAGGTTCCTTACCAATGAAAAACATCTAAAACATCACTGTGATCTCTACAATGCCGTTGGCTGGTCGTCATTGAACTTGCTTAGGCTTAAACACGGGTATACACTGATTTATAAGGCCATACTGGGTAAAATACCATTTTATCTCTGTTCTTTTTTAATCAGATCAGTAAATAAATATAAAATGAGTGTCCCATTCTCATTTGCTTTTCACTGTATCAAGAATTAGAACAGGTCATGGTAGAAATAGTTTTAGTTACTCAGCTCCGTGGTCCTAGAATCCTCTCCTGGACATTTTAAAATTTGATGATCTAGTCACATTGGTGGAGTTTAAACACCTGGTTGATGTAAATATCATAGAAGTGTAATTGTCTTTAGGTCAGCTGGTTTTTAGTTATGACATTTGTGTTTCTTAACGTAATACAGTATATTGTATGTGTGTCTATAGTTTTGTTCAATGTGGTGGTGTTAGTGTATGTAAGTTGTTTTTTCTGAAACTTTGTTCCCCCTGCTGCTGTTGGACCAGGTCTCTGTTGAAAAATAGATTTTATCTCAATGAGAAAAGCATGTATAAATAAAGGTAAAAAAATATGTATGAAAAAATCCTCACCAAGTCAGCACATGTTCTTTTGTAGAAAACACATAATTACAGAACATTGGCGGAATATACATGATTTGTTGAAAAGGATCTTGATTGATCCTTTCATCATACAGTATGTATCGTCAATATGAACATTTACACTATTCCAACATCTGAATTAGTTCTCTACTTCATATTAAGGTGCTATAGCAAACTTGGTTTACTTTACAAAGGTTAGAAATTGAGGAACATGCCAGTGAATAAGTTAATAGATGCTGTTAGAATAATCTGAAGCCTGCAGAGAGCCGTGGTTTAAAGTACTACTTGAGTAGTTTTGGGGGGTATCTGTACTTGACATTACTGTATATACAATTCATTTCTGAAATTATTCAGACCACTGCACTTTTTCCACATGTTGTTATGTTGTATTAATTTAAAAAAAAGTGTTTTCAAAAGTATTCAGACTGCTATGAAACTCGAAATTAAGATCAAGTGCATTAATTTTCTATTTACCTGTGGTACATTCAATTGATTGGACATGATTTGGAAAGGCACACACTCTATATAAGGTCTCACAGTTGACAGTGCATGTCAGAGCAAAAACTAAGCCATGATGTCGAAGGAATTGCCCGTAGAGCTCTGAGACAGAATTGTGGGGAAGGTTACCAAAAAATGTCTGCAGCATTAAAGGTCCCGAAGGAGACAGTGTCCTCATAATTCTTAAATGGAAGATATTTAGAACCACCAAGACTCTTCCTAGAGCTGTCCGACCGGCCAAACTGAGCAATCTGGGGAGAAAGGCCTTGGTCAGAGAGGTTACCAAGAACCCAATTGTCACTCTGAAAGAGCTCCAGAGTTCCCCTGTGGAGATGGGAGAACTTTCCAGAAGGACAACCATCTCTGCAGCACTCCACCAATCAGTTCTTTATGGTAGAGTGACCAGACGGAAGCCACTCCTCAGTTAAAGGCACATGACAGCCCACTTGGAGTTTGCCTAAAGGCATCTAAAGGACTATCCGACCGAAACAAGAAACAAGATTTTCTGGTTTGATGAAACCAAGTTTGAACTCTTTGCCCTCAATGCCAAGTGTCACTACTGGAGGAAACCTGACACCATCCCTACGGTGAAGCATAATGGTGGCAGCATCATGCTGTGGGGAGTTTTTTCAGTGGCAGGTACAGGGAGACTAGTCAAGATTGAGTGAAAGATGAATGGAGCAAAGTACAAAGATATCCTTGATGAAAACCTGCTCTAGAGCGTTCAGGACCTCAGACTAGGGTGAAGGTTCACCTTCCAACAGCAAAACGACCCTAAGCACACAGCCAAGACAACGCAGGAATAGTTTGGGGATAAGTCTCTAAATGTCCTTGAGTGGCCCAACCAGAGCCCGGAATTGAACCCGATCGATCATATCTGGAATTGAAAATAGCTAAAAATAGAATAGAATTGTAAATAGCTGTGCAGCGACCCTCCCCATCCAACCCTAGAGATTTAGAGGATGTACAGAGAAGAATGGGAGAAACTCTTAAAATACAGGTGTGCCAAGCTTGTAGCGTCATACCCAAGAAAACTCGAGGCTGTAATCGCTGCCAAAGGTGCTTCAACAGAGTACTAAGTAAAGCGTCTGAATATTTATGTAAATATGATATTTCCATGTTTTCTTTTTAGCAAATAGCTAACATTTCTAAAAACCTGTTTTTGCTTTGTCATTACGGGGTATGTTGTGTAGATTGATGAAGGAAAACATTTCTTTAATACATTTCAGAATAAGGCTGTAAGGTAACAAAATGTGGAAAACGTCAAGGGGTCTGAATAGTTTCCAAAGGCACAGTAAATGATGTCTGAGTGAAGCCGTGTGCCCCTGGCTATCCGTAAATTTAAAAAATCAAAATAAAATGGTGACGTCTGGTTGGCTTAATATAAGGAATTTGAAATGATTTAGACTTTTACTTTTGAAACTTAAGTATATTTTGCCAATTACATTTACTTTTGATACTTAAGTATATTTAAAAACAAATACTTTCAGACTTTTACTAAAGTAGTATTTCACTGGGTGACTTTCACTTTTACATTTTCTATTAAGGTATCTTGACTTTTACTCAAGTATGTCACTTGGGTACTTTTTCCACCACTGGCAGAGAGGGAACTGTGTCTGTCTGCCACTCTTCTCTGCAACTCAATTTGAATATCATGGCTTATTGAGTTGTAGACTTTCCCACTGGCCTGAATACTGGCTGGCCTGCATACCAAATCACCATGTTTAGGGGTTGAGGAAGAAATACATGGACTTATATATAGATTTTATGCCTGAAAATATATCTGATTTTTAAATTAAAAGACTTGCAGAATTACAAGACAACACAGTACTCAGTTTTACCAAAACATCACTGTTGGTTTATTTAGTGTGTCACCAGGGCAACCTGTTAGCTACGTAAGAGCTGTGTATTACTCGCTATTTCACTCGAGACTAAAAACTTTTCCCAACTTCAAATGAAGGCCTTAAAAGTTACCGATTTTAATTAGGAGGGTCCTCATCTTAGGAGGGCCCTCTTGTGTCCTCATCTTATGAGTATATTTAACTTAATAAACCAGAGAGAATCCAAAACATGTCTTGACAGCTGTAGAAGTGTTTCTCCCGACTACATCAGGTGAAAAATTCTACGAAGAAAAGTAGGTTTTGCAAAAGTGGTACTGCAGTAAGTCTGATTAATGTATGTTTCCCAAATAGGCCTAGAGAGGACAAATACCCCTGGGCTATACGAACTCCTGATTGCCCACCCTAGTCCTCATGGCACAGCACATCCAATTGTTTTATGATTATATTGTTACCTGTATGGTCATAGTGTGCCGTACTGTGTGGACTGGTGGTAATACTGCTAAAACTGCCTACATTGTCAGCCATCTCCACACAGAAACTGTAAATAGGAAGAATTAATAGGCTATTTGTGAACAAATTCCTCAAAAAGTGCATTTCTCATCAGACAATAAAATGCATCTTATGAAAGGATAATCAATATTTAGCTTGACCTAAACAATTACAGTAAATCGGGTGAGCATTCAATCAACCATATTGGAAATGTTACGATAAGGATGGCGCATGAATAGCGAATGCAGATTACATTTTCCTTCAAGTGACTCAGCCTTGTTTTAATTTTCCTGATTTATTATTGTAATTGTTGCTCTAATCCAATTTCATTCCATGTCTTTAAGAGCTCTCAGAATTCTCAGATGGTGACCATTCCACATTGATTGCCAAGTTCCCTTCCAGCAAACCAGGAGCATTCACATAACAATAGCTACGATTCCAGTTAAGTTCTAGTTAGGGTTATGTCTAACATTCAAACAATAACATCCCATAAACATTACCAAAACAATTTGATAACAAAATATCTCTGGAATGTTAACATAATCATAACAAAAACATTGTCCAGTCAGGCTGATGATTATTGAATGTTTGTAAAAAATAAAAATAAATATGCATGATGCTACCACCACCATGCTTCACCATAGTGATTGTTTCAGGTTTCCTCCAGACGTGACTCTTGGCAATCAGGCCAAAGAGTTAAATCTTGGTTTCATCAGACCACAGAATCTTGCTTCTCATGGTCTAAGAGTCATTTAGGTGCCTTTTGACAAAATCCAAGTGGGCTGTCATGTGCCTTTTACTGAGGAGTGGCTTCTGTCTGGACACTACCATAAAGGCCTGATTGGTGGAGTGCTGCAGATATGGTTGTCCTTCTGGAAGATTCTCCCATCTACACAGAGGAACTCTAGAGCTCTGTTAGAGCGACCATTGGGTTCTTGTTCACCTCCCTGACCGAAGTGCTTTCCCCCCTATTGTTCAGTTTGGCCAGACAGCCAGCTCTAGGAAGAGTCTTGGTGGTTCCAAACTTCTTCAATTTAAGAACGATGGAGGCCACTGTGTTCTTGGGGACCTTCAATGCTGCAGACATTTTTTGGTACCCTTCCCCAGACCTGTGCCTCGACACAATCCTGACTCAGAGCTCTACGGACAATTCCTTAAAAGTTAAATTGTGCAATTGATTTCCTTCTTAATGCATTTGAGTCAATCAGTTGTATTGCGACAAGGTAGGGGTGATATGTATAGGAGAATATGGACAGTATATGGATACTGTGGATAATATGGATAATGTAGAGTTTCTGAATAATAGTATGTACAGCAATAGTTAAATAGGATAGACCTGGACTAGAATACAGCATATACATATGAAATGGTTAAAACAGTATGCAAACATTATTTAAACATTATTAATGTGACCAGTGTTCCATGACTATGTACATAGGGCAGCAGCCTCTGAGATGCATGGTAGACTAACCGGGTGGTAGACGGCTAGTGACAGTGACTAATAAGGGGAGGGTACTGGGCGGAGGCAGGCTAGTGGTGTCTATTTAATAGTCTGATGGCCTTGGATAGAAGCTGTTCTTCAGTCTCTCGGTCCCAGCTTTGATGCACCTGTACTGACCTCGCCTTCTGGATGGTAGCGGAGGGAACAGGCTGAGGTCTTTGATCTTCTTGGCCTTCCTGTGACACCGGGTGCTGTAGATGTCCTGGACGGCAGGCCGACCGCCCCACCTTGGAGAGCACTGTCGTTGCGGATGGTGCAAATGCCGTACCATGCAGTGATACAACACAACAGGATGCACTCAATGGTGCATCAAAGGTGGGTGGGAAAAGTATGGGTACCTTACAAGAGGTACAGTTGCACAGGACATTCCGTTAATGTTGTAAGTATGTTGACAGAACACCTGGTGTAAGTTCTTTAAAGGTTCCCAGAACATGTCATTATCTGGGACGTTATAATAATATTATAATGATATTCAAAAAGGGAACTCTCCTCGGTTATTTTCACAGCTGTGTATATCCCCCCTCAAGCGGATACCAAGACGGCCATCAAGTAACTTCACTGGACTATGCAAACTGGAAACCATATATCCTGAGGCTGCATTTATTAAAGCTGGGGCTTTTAACACAGCTAATTTGAGAATCAGGCTACCTAAGTTCTATCAGCTTGTTGATTGCCTTACATGAACGAGTAACACGCTCGACCACTGCTACAAGGCGCTTCCCCGCCCTCCTTTTGGCCAATCTGACTATGACTCCATGTTGTTGCTCCCCTCCTATAGGCAGAAACTCAAACAGGAAGCGCCTGTGCTTAGGTATATCTGACGCTGATCTGGCCAATCTGATTCCACGCTTCAAGATTGATTTGTTAATGTGGACTGGAATATGTTCCAGGTAGCCTCAGAGAACAACATTGACATATGTGCTGACTCGGTGAGCGAGTTTATAAGGAAGTGTATAGGAGATGTTGTACTCACTGTGACTACTAAAATCTTTCCTAACCAGAAAATGTGGATTCATGGCAGCATTCGTACAAACTGAAAGCACGTACCACCACATTTAATCATGGCAAGGCAAATGTGAATATTGCAGAATACAAACAGTGTAGTTTTTCCCTCCGTAAGGCAATCAAACAAGCAAAGTGTCAGTGTGGAGACAAAGTGTAGTCGCAATTCAACTTCTCAAACACGAGACGTACTGTATGTGGCAGGGTCTACAGACAATCACGGATTACAAAAAGAAAACCAGCCCCGTCGTGGACATCGACGTCTAGACAAATTAAACAACTTCTTTGCGCGCTTTGAGGACAATACAGTGCCACCAACGCAGTCCTCTACCAAAGACTGTGGGTTCTCCTTCTCCGTGGCCGACGTAAGTAAAACATTTAAACGTGTTAACTCTCGCAAGAATAACAGCCCAGGGGGCATCCCTAGCCACGTCCTCAGAGCATGCGCAATCGGACATATTCAATCAATCCCTATCCCAGTCTGCTGTCCCCACATGCTTCAAGATGGCCACCGTTGTTTCTGTTCCCAAGAAAGCCAAGGTAATTGAACTTAATGACTATCACCCCGTAGCAGTCACTTCTGTCACCATGAAGTGCTTTGAGAGACTAGTCAAGGGTCATATCACCTCCACACTACCTGTCACACTAGAACCACTCCAATTTGCTTACCGCCCCAACAGGTCCACAGACAATGCAATCACCATCACACTGCACACTGCCCTATCCCATCTGGACAAGAGGAATACCTATGTAAGAATGCTGTTCATTGACTACAGCTCAGCATTCAACACTATAGTAGCCTCCAAACTCATGATTAAGCGTGAGTCCCTGTGTCGTTTGCAGACGACACAACATTGGTAGGCTTGATTACCAACAACGATAAGACAGCCTACAGGGAGGAGGTGAGGGCCCTCGAATTGTGGTGTCAGGAAAATAACCTCTCACTCAATGTCAGCAAAACAAAAAAGATGATTGTGGACTTCCGCTAACAGAAAACAGCCAAAATCCAAATCGACGGGAAAGCAGTGGAGGTGGAAAGTTTTAAGTTCCTTAGTGTACATATCACCGACAAACTGAAATGGCTCACGCACACAGACAGTGTGGTGAAGAAGGCCCAACAACCCCTCTTCAACCTCAGAAGGCAAAAAAAATGTGGCTTGTCACAGAAAACCGTCACTAACTTTTACAGGTGCACAAATGAGAGTATCCTGTCGGGCTGTATCACCGCCTGATACGGCAACTGCACCGCCCACAACCGCAGGGCTCTCCAGAGGGTGGTGCGGCACAACGCATCACCGGAGGCAAACTACCAGCTTCTATCTCAAGACCATCAGACTGTTCAACAGCCATCACTAGCACAGAGAGGTGGCTACCTACCTACTGACTTGATATCATTGGCCACTTTAATAAATGGAACACTAGTCACTTTAATAATGGTTACATATCTCTCATTACTTATCTCATATGTATATACTGTACACTGTATCCTACACTATCTACTCTATACTGTCCATTGTATCTTAGCCGCTCTGTCACTGCACATCCATATATTTTATATTCATATGTTCTTATCCCATTCCTTTACTAGATTGTGTGTATTAGGTTTTGTTGTGGAATTTGTCAGATATTAGCTTTTGTGGAATTGTTATATATTATCTTTTATATATTCCTGCACTGTCGGATCTAGAAGCATAAGCATTTCTGCACACTTGCAGTAACATCTGTTAATGTGTGACCAATAAAAAAATTTGCGCAGAACATTCCCACATGTTGCACAATGTTCCACAATTTACAAATAAGTCAGCTTGTATGATGTTCAGAGTATATTTGTTTTAGGTTTAACATAATATTCCATTGATGTTCACACAATATACATTTTACCTGGCGTTGGAGGTTGTCAGAACATTTAGAAAATGTTATATTTTAGTTTAACCATAATTCTCAGCATACAGTTGTAGCTCCTTAAAGCAGATTGGAATATATCCTCATTATGTTTCACTCCAGATATAATGGCAATTTGCATTTGTATTGTAAGTGATTTAATTCATAGGGCATTTGTACATAGGCCATTAATCACACAAACACAACCATATATGTTACACTTTATACGTTGACAATCTGCAGATGTGGGATTTGAACCTGCATTGATTGTTTTCCAAGCCAGGTTAGTTTGTCCTCTGCATCAGCAGAGCAGATTTGTCTTTCTTTTTTCAGTATATACAGTGCCTTCAGAAAGTATTCATACCCCATGACTTATTCCACATTTTGTTGCGTTAAAGCCTGAATTCAAAATGTACTTAATTTCTCACCCATTACAAAGTGAAATCATGTTTTTATATTTTTTTCCAATTTATTCCAAATGAAATACAGAAATATCTAATTTACACTGTCTGTGTCAGTTTTGCACATCTGGATTAGGGAATTCTCTCTCATTATTCCTTGCAGATTTTCTAAAGCTCTGTAAAATTAGATGAGAAGCGGCGGTGAACAGCAATCTTCAAGTCTTTCCATAAATGTTCGATTGGATTCAAGTCTGGGTTTTGGCTGGGTAGCTCAAGGACTTTCACATTCTTGTTCTGAAGCAATTCCAGCATTGCTTCTTCTGCATGTTTGGGGTCATTGTTCTGTTGGAATGTAAATATTTGCCCCAGTCTAAGGTTGTTTGCATTCTGAAGCAGGTTCTCAAGAATTTGCCTGTATTTAACTCCGTTTATTGTCCCCTCTATCCTTACCAGTCTCCCAGTCCATGCCACTGAAAAGCATCCCCATAGCATGATGCTGCCACCACCATGGTTCATGGTAAGGATGGTGTTAGACGGATGATGAGCTGTGCCTGGTTTTCTCCAGTCATAGCACTTTGCATTCAGGTCAAAGAGCACCCGATATAATTCCTACTTTGAGACGCTTGATATGGTCCCCCGTGTCTTATTTTTAATTATTTGAAAAGGCAAAAGTGATCCTATATCAGCACTCATAGTCTTGAATACCTTGCAAATATGGGCCAAGAAGTACACAGTATGAAAGAGGATGGGTGAAGTGATGGTGAATAACCCAGTTGCCATATGTCTAAGATGAGCTAAAAGAAAAGCAGAGAATTCCTGATTGACCATACTGCCATGGCCATTTACTGAAATAATAAGATGTATGAGAGATTCCCTGGTGGCACACGGGGTAACAGACCTAGCATGTGAACCAAACATTTCATGTTCAGACCACACAGATTGTCAACATATGAAGTTTAAAAATATGGTTGTGTTTGCCTGATTAAATGCTGTTCAAAGGTAACATGAAGAAACGGGTCGGATGACAACATATGAAGTTAAAAAATATGGTTGTATTTCTGTGATTAAATGCTGTTCAAATGTCCTATGAATAAAATTCCATGTGTCTCTATATCATCTACAATACAGTCCTCAAATGCCATTAAATCTGGAAAGGAACATAATGGGGATATATTCCAATCTGCTTTAATGAGTTACAAATTTACAGAGAACATTAGGTAAAATGTACATGTAACATTTTCTAAATGTTATAGAAATGTTTTGAGGACCTCCAATACAAGGTAACATGTATATTGTGTGAACATCAATGGAATATTATGTTAAACCTAAAAACAAATATATGAACGTAATAAAAACAGACTTATTTGGAAATTGCAGAACATTGTGCAACATTGTGGGAATGTTTTGTCTCTGTGACTATCACAAAAATATGACAACATCCCATACAACTTAATTAAATGTTCTGGGAACCTTTAAAGAACTTAGATTGGGTTTTCTGTTAACATTCTTAAACATTAAGGGAATGACCTGCGCAATCTAACTTAAACATTGTATGAATCACAACTAAGGATATTTTGTGTTCTGGGGAAGCTCTCTCTTGTTATGTACAAACTCTGTTCCCACAACCTAAAGAAACATTTTGGGAACCTTTAAATAACTCAGGCTGTTTTGTCAACATTCTTGCAACATCAAAGGAATTTGTTGTGCAACCTGGTATAAACATTATCTGAATGTCAGGACAGTTTGTGTTTTGGGAACCAATCTCTTGTCATACCCCACAATGTTCCCATAACCTAAAGAAACATTCTGGGAACATTTAAAGAACATACAAAATGTGTTTTAGGAACATTCTTGCAACATTAGGTGAATGTTTTTTGCACCCTAATAGAAACATTGTAGAATAATCCGCACAACTGGACAGTTTTTGTGTTTTGGAAACACAAATATCGTTTGTTCTGTTCCCACCAGACTGTTCCCACAACCAAATAAAACATTCTAGAAACATTCAAAGAACAGGCAAATGTTTTATTAAAACATTCTATAATCATCAGCACAACAGGACAGTTTTTGTGTTATGATAACCTTTTGCCACGACCTAACGAATGTTCGGGGAACTTTCACAGAACCAATTTTGATTTGATGGGCTGCATCTGAAATTCCATTATCAGCCACCACAAGGATGTAATTGAGTCTGGACTGTCCATTGACTGATACTGTATGACCGCTTGAAGCAACTGTCCATTAATGATGGTTGAATAACAACAGATATTACAAACACGTTGGTCTCAGAGATGTTTTGCCAGTTACATTCGTTTTCAAAATGTGTCACAGTAGGTGGGGGGATTTGTCCATTATTTTATCAGCTGAGTTTAGATGTAATTGGTGCAATCCAATCTAAACAAATTAAAAGTATTTTAATGACAATACAATGCTGGGCTCATCAGCAAAATAGAATGCCTCTTAGCAAAGTAAGTCATTTTTGGGGGATGTTGATGCATGATGCATGTTGACTTATTCAACCCTCTCAAACCCTGTTTTTCTGTTCACAGAAATGTCCTACTGTTCCCTCTATCCAGCCCTTTATGTTGCCAATGATGGTGGTCTTCGGATTCAACGTTTGTTAGTTTTATATGTTGCAGGTATTTTTTGACCATTTCACAACCTGCAATCGCTGCTTGAGAATCAATTCCTCCAATTTCTTTCCTCAGCACGTACTGACTCTTGCATCTGGCCAGATAGTTTAAACGTGTTAACATAAACACACTTCCATACAAGCATGTCTGCAACAGAACATAATGAATTTACAAGTCAAGGTTTAGTTTTATTATTCATGTTTTGCTCATGTTTCTTTCAGTATTTTTCAGCATCCCCGCTTTCTTCTCTGATGAGCACATGCTTTATTCATTACAGAACAAATGCATGTTATTTTCAACGGGAAGATATCACTCAAATTATCATCTTACCCTTTTAGAAGTAAAATATGGATTTGCTAGGGCAATAGCGTACATCTGCTAAGTAAATAGTAGGTAGATAGGTGGCAGTTTTACTTAATAATGCGTTGGTCAGACAGACCACCCCACTTTATTGACTATTCTCTCCTTTGAGCTTCATTAGTCTGTCCTAGCTGTCCTAGTCAGGCATACTCTTTGAAAAACGCGTTGCTAAAGGGTTCCCCATAGGATAACCATGTACCCATAGGAAAACCCTTTTAATAACCCCTTTTGGGTTCCATGTAGAACCCGTTCTATGCCCGCTTCGAGGCAAGCAACAATGAAGCATGCATGGGAGCACCAACAGTTCCGGACGATAGTGGGATCACGCTCTCTCTGAGGCCAATGTGAGCAAGAGATTTAAACAGATCAACATTCACAAGGCTGCGGTGCCTGATGGATTATAGGGACATGGACAAACTGGCAAATGTCTTCACCGACATTTTCAACCTCTCCCTGACCGAACCTATATACATATTTCAAGCATTGAAAGGCTGGTCATATTTTTAATTTACTTTATTTCACCTTATTCACCTTTATTTAGGCCAGTTGAGAACAATTTCTTATTTACAACTGCGACCTGGCCAAGATAAAGCAAAGCGACAAAAACAGAGTTACACATGGAATAAACGAACATACAGTCAATAACCCAATAGAAAAATCTATGTACAGTGTGTGCAAACTTAGTAAGATTAGGGAGGTAAGGCAATAAATAGGTCATAGAGGCGACATTACAATTTAGTATTAACACTGGAGTGAAATGTGCAGATGATGATGTGCAAGTAGAAATACTGGGGTGCAAAAGAGAGCAAAAATAAATAAATAACAATATGGGGACGAGGTAGTTGGGTGTGCTATTTACAGATGGGGTGTGTACTGACATTGATATATATAGAGAAAAGAGCCGGCCCGAGATTTGAACCCTGTGGCACCCCAATAAAGACTGCCAGAGGTCCGGACAACAGGCCCTCCGATTTCACACACTGAACTCTATCAGAGAAGTAGTTGGTGAACCAGGCAAGGCAGTCATTTGAGAAACCGAGGCTATTGAGTCTGCCGATAAGAATGCGGTGATTGACAGAGTCGAAAGCCTTGGCCATATCGATGAAGATGGCTGCACAGTACTGTCTCTTATCAATGGCGGTGGTACGAATCCCTTTTGGCCCGACAATCTAATTGGGATGGTAACGAGACCCGTAACATGACTCATGCAAATTATTATAGTGGAAAAAGTAAGAGAGAACGAAATAACCACAGACAACTAAATTACTGTCAAACACTCATGGTTTATTTGAAAACACACGGTAATTGGGGGGAGCAGGAAAGGGGCTGAGCTGGACCCAAGGAAATAAATAATAAGTATTCAAAAACACCCCTAAGCTAGACAAGCCTACTTCACCAACAGCTAACTAACTAACCAAAAATACAGTGGGTGGTCCGCCCAGTTCTAACTAGTGTTTTTATACAAAGTATTCCTACGGGTAATGTATGCCCATGGGCGACTTATCTTGGTACCCCCTATTCTCACCGTCAAATAAACATCATAACAAAACCAATACTCACAGGAGGGGACAAAGTGACATGTAGTTGCAAAAGCCAAACAAGAGATCTACAGACAGATGGTATTGACAGAGAGATTGAGCTCTCGAGCAAACAACAGACAGGGTTTTTAAACCAAGGGACAGGGAATGTGATAGGGTAATACGGCATAAAAAGGTTCTGAAAATGTATCTCCGAATTATAATTTTGTACAATAAGGGCCCAACGCATTAGGTGCTGGTTCTGGTTGTACATCCGGTGGAGAAACACTAAGGCGTTATGATCAGTATATACAATCACTGGTAGGGCACTGGAACCAATATTGTCACGAATCCCGTTTCCTGAGTCTGTTTTTTGTCTATGTTCTGTCCTGGAGAGTTTTTCCGGCGTCCTGGAACGCACCCTGTCTGGTTGCCGGGCAATGTAGCCAGTTGGGGTTTCTGATTACCCGCACCTGTATCCCATCAGCTATCTGCACACCTGGTCCTGATCATCATCTCTCCTCTTTATAAGCCCGGACCTGACATCCATTCCCTGCCGGATCGTTAGCCATGAACATTACTCACCCGGATCATTTAACCCATTCCCGCCTGGTCGTCAGAAGATTCCGCTTCCCCATTGGATCCACCTATTTACTCCCATCAACTCATCACCGCTACCCGCTACACCACCTGGATATATCTACCCATTCACTTGTAAATAAATACTCACCTTTTTCCTACTCTCCTTGTCCTGGTCTGCTTCTGGGTTCGACTTTGAAGAATCGTGACAAATATATACTTCAAAATATTGCAGGGCTAACAAAGCAAGAGCTTCTTGTTCTATTGTCGCATAGTTTGTTTGACATTTGTTAAATTTACACGAAAAATAACAAACAGGATGTTCCACTCCACTCTTGTCATGCTGCAGTAGAACAGCACCAGCACCTCTGGCACTAGCATCTACCTCCAGTTTAAACGGTTGTTCAAAGTCCGGAGCAGCAAGTACAGGGGTATTAAGAGTGTTTTAGCAGATTCAAAATCTATCTTACAATCATGTGACCACTCATACGCTCTACCGCAGATAAATTGACAGAAACTACATTAGTAGCCAACCATCCCTAAAAGGTGGTGTAGCTCTCGTCTGGTGGTAGGTGCGGGAAATGCAGTTAAAGCCAAGACCTTGGCATCAACAGGGCGCACCTGTCCATGGCCGACCTCCTTGCCGAGATAGGTAATAGTAGCCTTCCCAAACTCGCACTTTGCCAACTTCAGGGTTAGAGAAGCAGCTGCCAACCTTTCACATACAACCCGTAGAGAGTCAACATGATTTGACCACTCAGACGAATAAATCACTAGATCATCAAGAAATGCACTACAATTGGGAACTCCAGCTAATACAGAGTTAACCAGTCATTGGAAAGTGGCAGGTGCATTTTGCATCCCAAAAGCCATGACTGAGTACTGTAGGAAGTTGTCTGGGGTCACAAAGGCAGAAATCTCAGAAGCACATGAAGTTAACGGAACCTGCCGGTAACCTTTTAAGAGGTCCAACTTAGTAACATAATTAGCAGCACCAATAGTGTCGATACAGTCATCCAGTCTGGGTAACGGGTACGAATCTGGCATTGTGACAGAATTTACCTTTACGTAGTCAGGTCATTCTCCAACAAATATCTCACCTCATCCCTCATTATCTTCCTCTTGGAAGTGTTGATACGATATGGGTGTTGCTTGATAGGTGTAGCATTTCCAACATTAATGTCATGTTCCAACACGTTTGTGCGAAGAGGAACGTCAATAAAAAGGCATGGAAAACTGTAGTAGCATCCCAATATCGTTGGCCTGTCCGTCCGTTAAATGAACTAGATCGGACTGGAGAGACAGGAGCATTTCTGAGTTGGGCAATCTAATGCACTGCTGCTGAGTATTGCGCAACTCCAATCCATCTCCATCACCATCATCAATATGACAGTCCACTATCATAGCAGTAGAATCAGCGGAGACAGCAATACCTTCCTGTTGAACTATCTAACTGTGTGATGGGTCGGGTGTGGTATGCTTTCAACATGTTAATGTGGCACACACGAGATTGGCGTTTTCTATCAGGAGTTTGAAGCACATAGTCAGTTTCACAGAGAAACGAACTGACAGTGAAGATCCTGGAACAGGCAATAACACCAGTACTTGGTCACCTGGCTGTAGTGGACGAGAAACAGCCAGGTTATCATAATGTCTTTTCATACTCCTCTGTGAGGAAGACAGAGCTTCCTTTGCAAGAACATAGGCTAGGTGTAGGCGCTCACGAAAGCGACTAACGTAGTCCAACACATTCTCATCTCCTGTACACAACTCTTGGGACAAAAACTGTTCTTTAAGGACTTTCATTGGTCCTCTCACTGTGTGACCAAACACTAGTTCAGCCAGGCTGAAACCTAGGGACTCCTGCACAGTTTCACGAGCAGCAAACAAAACTAGAGGAACTCCCTCATCCCAATCTTTCTCAGATTCCAAACAATTTTTACGTAGCATAGACTTCAATGTCTGATGCCAACGTTCAAGCGCACCCTGAGACTCTGGGTGATAGGCTCTTGACACACGGTGCGTAATTAATAAGGATTTTAACACCTGCTTGAAGAGCTTGGATAGGAAATTGGTACCTTGATCACTTTGTACCACCTTAGGTAACCGGAATATCGTGAAGAATTTAATTCAGGCCTTACTCACTACCGGAGCAGTAATCCTTCGCAGAGGAATGGCCTCGGGGTATCTTGTTGCCATACACATAATTGTTAACAGAAACTGGTTACCCGATTTTGTCTTCGGTAATGGTCCAACACAATCAACCACCACATGTTCGAATGGTTCACCTATGACAGGTATTGGACAAAGAGGAGCGGGAGGAATAACCTGATTTGGTTTTCCTGTTATCTGACATGTGTGGCATGTCTGACAGAACTGAGCCACATCTTGTTTTAAACCCGGCCAAAATAAATGTTGAAGGATCCGATCATAAGTTTTTGTGATTCCTAAATGACTAGATCACTGGTGATAACACATTTTGGGATAACACATTTTGTCAAAAGGCTGAAGGAATCACTTTTTGGTAAACAGCATTCCAATCTCCGCCGTGTCATGGGATGTCCATTTATGCAGGGAGGAGATTACCATCAATGAAGTAAGCCACATTCTTCTTCTTTACCTCTTCCAATGAGACAACACTAAAAAAACGTTTAGCAAGCTTGTTGTCAACCTTTTGGTTAGCAATCAGCTGCTCACGAGTGACTGGTAACTGTATTGCATCAGCAATAAGTTCAACATTCTTTGATTCTTTCCTGGGTTGCTTGTCAGAGGTGATCGACTTCCCAGAGGTAGCACACAACCCATCCTCTTGATCAACTTCTTTGAACAGAACAGTGTTCGACAAATCTATCACGTCACTCTCTTGTCGTGCCTGAGCACGAGTGACAGCACAAGCGGGGAACACATGTGGATAACTCTGTGCCACCTCATTAGAGAGAGAGAGTGGTCACTTTTATCCAATACTTCCAATACGGGTACTATCTTTCCTCCGGCAATATCATTGCCCATTATAAAGGTCACACCTTTTACTGGCAACATAGGACGTAACCCCACTCTGAATATTCCACTGATTAACTCAGAGTGTAATTTCACAAAGTGCAACTGCACTGGGACAAAACCCATTTCAATACCCTGCACTAACACACTGGAACCACAGTATGTATCGTCGGATAAGGGCAACACATCAGACAATATAAACGACTGCGTTCGAAAATGAATGGTTCATAACTGCGGTCGAGGACTGGGACTTCCAAACTACACTTACCCTGAGACACCTGTTTCGTTTCAGACCTCACAACCGTACGAATTAGCCCAACACCTGTTGGCGGTTTGGCACGAAGAGGCATTCCTTGTTTGCATTTTAGCAGGAAGCAATCATTAATCATATGTCCCACTTTATGACAATAGAAACAGGGACGCTCATTCTTCTGGCATGCTTGATGTACTACTGCTGGCCGACTAAGGCATTGACAGAGAGATTGATCTCTCGAGCAAATAACAGACATGGTTTTTAAACCAAGGGAAAGGAAATGTGATAGGGTAATGGAAACAGGAGGAGGTGTGTCTTCTGATTAGCGACTGATTGATGAATGCCACCTGTGAGGAGGAGAGAAAATAAATACACACACAGGATACACACACACAGGATACCTGTATCCGTAATAGACGGTTATCATATTGTTTAGGACCTTGAGCGTGGCTGAGATGAACCCATGACCAGCTCGGTGGGATTCAAAATTATTGGTGATCTGTTTGTTAACTTGGCTTTCGAAGATTTTAGAAAGGCAGGGCAGGATGGATATAGGTCTATAACAGTTTGGGTCTATAGTGTCTCCCCCTTTGAAGAGGGGGATGACCATGGCAGCTTTCCAATCTTTGAGGATCTCAGACAATACGAAAAGTGGTTGAACAGGCTAGTAATAGGGGTTGCAACAATTTCGGCAGATCATTTTAGAAAGAGAGGGTCCAGATTGTCTAGCCCAGCTGATTTGTAGGGATCCAGCTTTTGCAGCTCTTTCAGAACATCAGCTGTGATTTGGATGAAGGAGAAGCGGGGGGGACTTGGGCAAGTTTCTGCGGGGGTTGCAGAGCTGTTGGTAGGGGTAGCCAGGTGGAAGGCATGGCCAGCCGTAGAAAAATGCTTATTGAAATGATCTATTATCGTAGATTTATAGGTGGTGACAGTGTTTCCTAGCCTCAGTGCAGTGGGCAGCTGGGAGGAGGTGCTCTTATTCTCCAGTGTCCCAAAACTGTTTGGAATTAATGCTACAGGATGCAAACTTCTATTTGAAAAATATGGGGCATTCTTTTTTAAGATGGTGAGGAATTCACTTTTAAAGAGCAACCAGGCGTCCTCTACTGTTACGAGAATTATGTTCTCAATGTTCATAAACCCAATTCAATTAACTACTCAGCCTGAAACCCACATTGGGTTTAACTACTCAACACATTAACTACTCAACATTGAGAACATAATTCTCGTGACAATATCCTTCCAGGATACCCGGGCCATGTTGATTAGAAAGGCCTGCTCGCTGAAGTGTTTTAGGGACCCATTACGGACGCAGGCAATGAGGCAGTGATCGCTGAGATCCTGAAAACAGCAGAGGTGTATTTAGAGGGCAAGTTGGTCAGGACGATATCTATGAGTGCCCATGGTTACGGATTTAGGGTTGTACCTGATAGGTTCCTTGATAATTTGTAAGATTGTGGTCATCTAGCTTAGATTGTAGGATGGCCGGGGTGTTAAGCATATCCAAGTTTAGATCACCTAACAATACCAACTCTGAAGAAAGATGGGGGCAATCAGTTCACGTATGGTGTCCAGGGCACAGCTGGGAGCTGAGGGGGGTCTATAACAAGTGGCAACAGTGAGAGATTTATTTCTGTAAAGGTGGATTTTTAGAAGTAGAAGCTTGAATTGTTTGGTCACGGACCTGGATAGTATGACAGAACTCTGCAGGCTATCTCTGCAGTAGATTGAAACTCCACCCCCTTTGGCAGTTCTATCTTGTTGTGTTTGGGGATGGAATATTCCGAATTTTTGGTGGCCTTCATAAGCCAGGATTCAGACACGGCTAGGACATCAGGGTTGGCGGAGTGTGGGAAAGCAGTGAATAAAACAAGGCTTTACGGTTACAGAAGTCAACAAATGAGAGCACCTGGGTTGACCTCTACATCACCAGAGGAACGGAGGAGGAGTAGGATAAGGGTACGGCTAAAGGCTATAAGAACTGGTCATCTAGTGTGTTGGGAACAGAGAATTAAAGGAGCAGATTTCTTAGCGTGGTAGAATGGATTCAGGGCATAATGTACAGACAAGGGTATGGTAGAATGTGATTACAGTGGAGGTAATACTAGGCATTTGTGATGTTGAGAACGGTTGTGTCTCTGGAGGCACCAGTTAAGCCAGGTGAGGTCTCTTGTGAGGTCTCAGGTGGGACAAAAGAGCTCTCTAAGGCATGTTGGGCAGGGCTGGAGGAACTACAGTGAAATAAAACAATGATAACTAACCTAAACAGCAGTAGACAAGGCATATTGACATTAGGGAGAGGCATGTGTAGCCGAGTGATCATAGGGTCCAATGAGCAGCAATAGGTGAGTCAGGGAGCTGTTCAGTAGTCGCTACTATGCTAGATGAGCTGGAGACAAGGCAATTCAGAAAGCTAGCGACCCGGGACTAGCAGATGCGTCTTTGGCAACATCGCAACGGAAAAGCCTGTTGAAACCTCCTCGGACAATTACGTCGGCAGACAAGTCATGATGGATCGGCGGGGCTTCGTGTCGGCAATAGGGTCCAGGACAATTGGCAACAGAGGTATTGTAGCCCAAGAATTAGCTAGTAGACTTCGTTAGCTTGCTGGGAGATGGGCCTAGCTCGAGGCTAGCTCAAGGATAACTGGTGCTTGCTTCAGGCGTTAGCCAGCAGTAGCCACTCAGGTTGCAGCTAGCTAGCTGCGATGAACCGATGTAATTGTCCAGAGTTTGCGGTAGGAATCAGGTGACGTGGTAGAGAAAAAGCAGTACGATATGCTCTGGGTTGATATCACGCTGTGCAGACTGGTGGGTATTGACCGAGCTGAAGCTAGCTGGTGTCCGAGTTAACGATGAAGGCTGCAAGAAGTGGCTGACAACTAGCTAGTAGCAAGTTAGCTGGCTAGCTTCTGATGGGGGTTCCGGTTCTAAAGTATAAAAATAGCAGATCCATACCACATTGGGTGAGGCGGGTTGCAGGAAAGTATATTCAATCCATAGATGGAAAGTGAAATTCAAATATATCTGAAATATATACAAAGAAAAATGAGGAAAACGACTATTTACACGAGACGAGACAGGGCAAGACAAACACACGTCCTACTGCTATGCCATCATGGAAAGTCATTGCGCACATCAACACCATCATCCCGGAAACCCCAGACCCACTCCAATTCGCATACCGCCCCAACAGATCCACAGATGATGCAATCACTATTGCACTCCACACTGACCTTTCCCACCTGAACAAAAGGAACACCTATGTATATGAAATGCTTCAGTCTGGTTTTAGACCCCATCATAGCACTGAGACTGCACTTGTGAAGGTAGTAAATGACCTTTTAATGGCATCAGACTGAGGCTCTGCATCTGTCCTCGTGCTCCTAGACCTTAGTGCTGCTTTTGATACCATCGATCACCACATTCTTTTGGAGAGATTGGAAACCCAAATTGGTCTACACTGAAAGTTCTGGCCTGGTTTAGATCTTATCTGTCGAAAAGATATCAATTTGTCTCTGTGAATGGTTTGTCCTCTGACAAATCAACTGTACATTTCGGTGTTCCTCAAGGTTCCGTTTTAGGACCACTATTGTTTTCACTATATATTTTACCTCTTGGGGATGTCATTCGAAAACATAATGTTAACTTTCACTGCTATGCACACACAGCTGTACATTTCAATGAAACATGGTGAAGCCCCAAAATTGCCCGCTAGAAGCCTGTGTTTCAGACATAAGTGGATGGCTGCAAACTTTTTACTTTTAAACTCGGACAAAACAGAGATGCTTGTTCTAGGTCCCAAGAAACAAAGAGATCTTCTGTTGAATCTGACAATTAATCTTAATGGTTGTACAGTTGTCTCAAATAAAACTGTGAAGGACCTCGGCGTTACTCTGGACCCTGATCTCTCTTTTGAAGAACATATCAAGACGATTTCAAGGACAGCTTTTTTCCATCTACGTAACATTGCATAGATCAGAACATTTCTGTCCAAAAATGATGCAGAAAAATTAATCCATGCTTTTGTCACTTCTAGGTTAGACTACTGCAATGCTCTACTTTCTGGCTACCCGGATAAAGCACTAAATAAACTTCAGTTAGTGCTAAATACGGCTGCTAGAATCCTGACTAGAACCAAAAAATGTGATCATATTACTCCAGTGCTAGCCTCCCTACACTGGCTTCCTGTCAAGGCAAGGGCTGATTTCAAGGTTTTACTGCTAACCTACAAAGCATTACATGGGCTTGCTCCTACCTATCTCTCTGATTTGGTCCTGCCGTACATACCTACACGTACGCTACGGTCACAAGACGCAGGCCTCCTAATTGTCCTTAGAATTTCTAAGCAAACAGCTGGAGGCAGGGCTTTCTCATATAGAGCTCCATTTTTATGGAATGGTCTGCCTACCCATGTGAGAGACGCAAACTCAGTCTCAACCTTTAAGTCTTTACTGAAGACTCATCTCTTCAGTAGGTCATATGATTGAGTGTAGTCTGGCCCAGGAGTGTGAAGGTGAACGGAAAGGCTCTGGAGCATAGAACCGCCCTTGCTGTCTCTGCCTGGCCGGTTACCCTCTTTCGACTGGGATTCTCTGCCTCTAATCCTATTACAGGGGCTGAGTCACTGGCTTACTGGTGCTCTTTCATGCCTTCCCTAGGAGGGGTGTGTCACTTGAGTGGGTTGAGTCACTGATGTGATCTTCCTGTCTGGGTTGGTGCCCCCTCCCTTGGGTTGTGCAGTGTCGGAGATCTTTGTGGTCTATACTCTGCCTTGTCTCAGGATGGTAAGTTGGTGAAGATATCCCTCTAGTGTTGTGGGGGCTGTGCTTTGGCAAAGTGGGTTGGGTTATATCCTTCCTGTTTGTCCCGCTCCGGGGGTATCATCGGATGGGGCCACAGTGTCTCCTGACACCTCCTGTCTCAGCCGCCAGTATTTATGCTGCAGTAGTTTATGTTTTCGGGGGGCTAGGGTCAGTTTGTTATATCTAGAGTACTTCTCCTGTCTTATCCGCTGTCCTGTGTGAATTTAAGTATGCTCTCTCTAATTCTCTCTTTCTTTCTCTCTCTCGGAGGACCTGAGCCCTAGGACCATGCCTCAGGACTACCTGGCATGATGACTCCTTGCTGTCCCCATTCCACCTGGCTGTGCTGCTGCTCCAGTTTCAACTTAATCCTGACCTGTTCACCGGACGTGCTACCTGTCCCAGACCTGCTGTTTTCAACTCTCTAGAGACAGCAGGAGTGGTAGAGATACTTTGATCGGCTATGAAAAGCCAACTGACAATTACTCCTGAGGTGTTGACTTTCTGCACCCTCGACAACTACTGTGATTATTATTATTTGACCATGCTGGTCATTTATGAACATTTAAACATCTTGGCCATGTTCTGTTATAATCTCCACCTGGCCAGAAGAGGACTGGCCACCCCTCATAGCCTGGTTCCTCTCTAGGTTTCTTCCTAGGTTTTGGCCTTTCTAGGGAGTTTTTCCTAGCCAACGTGCTTCAACACCTGCATTGCTTGCTGTTTGGGGTTTTAGGCTGGGTTTCTGTACAGCACTTTGAGATATCAGCTGATGTACGAAGGGCTATATAAATACATTTGATTTGATTATGTGAGAATGCTGTTCATTGACTACAGGTCAGCATTCAATACCATAGTGCCCACAAAGCTC
The DNA here is from genome assembly GCF_057628025.1 of Oncorhynchus mykiss. Lineage (NCBI taxonomy): Eukaryota > Metazoa > Chordata > Actinopteri > Salmoniformes > Salmonidae > Oncorhynchus > Oncorhynchus mykiss. The sequence continues at coordinate 24,512,790 of NC_143022.1, forward strand.
ATCACTACGCTTAAGGATCCTGTGACTAAACACTTCACTCTGCAACTGGATCCTGGACTTCCTGACGGGCTGCCCCCAGGTGGTAAGGGTAGGCAACAACACATTTTCCACGCTGATCCTCAACACAGGAGCCCCTCAGGGTTGCATGATTAGTCCCTTCCTATACTCCCTGTTCACCCACGACTGCATGGCCAAGCACGACTCCAACACCATCATTAAGTTTGCTGACGACACAACACTAGTAGGCCTGATCACCGAAAACGATAAGTCAGCCTATAGGGAGGAGGTCAGAGACCTGGCAATGTGGTGCCACTAGGACAAGAACCTCTCCCTCAATGTGAGCAAGACGAAGGAGCTGACTACAGGAAAAGGAGGGCTGAACACGCCCCCATTGACACCAACATCGTAGTGGATGGGGTCGAGGGTCGAAAGACTCCAGCCACTGTAGTCATAAACTGCTCTCTCTGCTACCGCATGGCAAGTGGTACTAGAGCGCCAAGTCTAGGTACAAAAGTCTTCTTAACAGCTTCTATTCCCAAGTCGTCAGACTCCTGAACGGCTAACCAAATGTCTACCCGGACTATTTGCATTCCCCCCCCCACCCCATATTTACACTGCTGCTAGTCTGTGTTTATTATCTATGCATAGTCACTTTACATATTACCTCGACTAACTCGGTATCACCTCTATTTTCTTCTATTTTATTTATTGTTTACTTCAGTTTAATTAGTAAATACTTTCTGAGCACATTTTTGTTGTTGTTAAAACTGCATTGCTGTTTAAGGGCTTGTAAGTAAGCATTTCACTAAGGTCTAAACCAGTTGTATTCGGCGCATGTGACAAATACATTTAGATTTGAATTGATTTGATGATCTCTATATATCTATATATATATGATGGGATGTGTAGACATTATGGGCAGAACATGGATAGAATATTTTTTATATCTTCAGAATATACAGCAACATTTAATAGGATGGCATTGACTAGAATACAGTATGCACGTACATATGAAATTAGTAAAACAGTATGTAAACCTTATTAAAGTGTCCAGTGCAGGGTTGAGTAACTGGGTGGACGCCGGCTAGTGGTGGATATTTAACAGTCTGATGGCCTTGAGACTGAAAAACAGCTTCTGTCTCTCAATCCCAGCTTTGATGCACCTATGCTGACCTCGCCTTCTGGATGATAGCGGGATCAACAGGCCAGGGCTTTGGGGGGGGGGGGGGGGGGGGGTTGATAGATAATATTTTTCTCCTTCCTGTGACTTCTGGTGCTGTAGCTGTCTTGGAGGGCAGGCAGTGTGCCGCTCTCCAGGCAGTGTGCCCTCTGGAGAGCGCTGCGGTTGCGGGCGCTGCAATTGCAGTACCAGGCGTGGTACAGCCCGACAAGATAATCTCTCAATGGTGTAAAGGTTTGTGAGGGTCTTAGGGTCCAAGCTGAATTTCTTCAGCCTCCTGAGGTTAATCCTTTTTCACTACACTGTCTGTTTGGTCCAGACCACTTCAGATTGTCAGTGACGTGAACGCAGAGGAGCTTGAAGCTTTTCACCTTCTCCAATGCAGCCTCGTCAATGTGGATGGGGGCGTGCTCCCTCTGCTGTCTCCTGAACCCACGATCAGCTCCTTCATTTTCTTGAGGGAGAGGTTATTTTCCTGGCATCACTCTGCCAGGGCCCTCAGAGGGTTGAGCATGTACTCTTGTGGGGCCCCTGTGTTGAGGATCAGCGTAGTGGAAGTGTTTTTTCCTACCTTCACCACCTGAGGGTGGCCTGCCAGGAAGTCTAGGACCCAGTTGCACAGGGCGGGGTTCAGACCTGAGCTGAGCTGTAGTCAATGAACAGCATTCTTACATACAGTAGTTATTCCTCTTGTCCAGATGGGATTGGGCAGTGTGAAGTGTGATGGCGGTATACAAATTGAAGTGGGTCTAGAGTGTCAGGTAAGGTGGAGGTGTTATGATCCTTAACTAGCCCCTCAAAGCACTTCATGATGACAGAAGTGAGTGCTTTGGGGTGATAGTCATTTAGTTCAGTTACGTTTGTTTTCTTGGGAAAAGGAACAATGGTGGGCATCTTGAAGCAAGTGGGGACAGCAGACTGGGATAGAGAGAGATTGAATATGTCCGTAAACACTCCAGCCAGCTGGTTTGCGCGTGCTCTGAGGACGCAGTCATGTCTTGCTCACCTCGGCCATGGAGAACAAGAACCCACAGTCCTCGGGATCAGCCCGTGTCAGTGGCACTGTGTTATCCTCAAAGTGCGGCGAAGAAGGTGTTTAGGTTGTCACGTAAGCAAGACGTCGATGTCAGCGATGTGGCTAGTTTCCCTTTGTAATCTGTGATTGTCTGGAGTCCCTGCCACATATGTCTCTTGTCTGAGCCGTTGAATTGCGACTACACTTTGTCTCTGAACTGGCATTTTGCCTTACTGCACTGTTTGTATTCAACCATATTCCCAGTGGTTCCCTAGATGGTGCCGACAGACATGACAGCTCTGCTTCTAGCTCCTAACTACTCTAACTTGATTCAGAGCCTGAAATGGCTTCTTGGTAGATAGTTATGAGGTTGGGAGATTGGGAACCTATCTGGTCAAGCTAAAGCCAACTTCATAAAATGACTAGGTGGCTAGTAGTATTAGAGAAACAACAACAACTTTAACAAAAATAGAAACAAATCTGAGGTGGGACATGACCCCGTGCCCCCTATGGGAATGTCGCCTCTGGATCTCACCATGGCTTGTAAAGTATCCCATCTACTAGTTTACCTTTCTTATCCTTGTCTCCTCAACTCAGGCTCCAGTTACTAAGTCACTATGTGCAGAACCATAGTGAGAGAGAGAGAGCGAGAGAGAGAGAGAGTGAGAGAGAGACCCGAGCCCAAAAGTTGGATGCCAGTGTACATTCTCCGGTTGGAAGCTCGAAGAGCCAATGAAACATGAAATTGAATTAGAATCCCAGTAAGTTGAAGAGGCAACAGGGCCAAACAAGAATGATAGACTTTCTCTTGCTTATTTCTCTCCCTGAAATCCTAAGGAAACGGAATGTTTGTGTCGAATGCATGAGTCTTCTACACATTTTTTCATTCTTTGTCCTTTCAATATTTAATGGTGAGTGACTGTTGCTCTTTACAAGCATACCTTAAAATCACTATGTTATTGCCATGCAACTATTTGGCTAGAAGATACAGACGTTACTATAGTTTAGATGAAACACTGTGCGTAAATAAATCCTCCAAGATTATGCTTATTTTTCATGGCATAAGTGGGGTTTTAGATACAGAATATTGTGTGTGAAATGGGTCTCAGGTGGTAATTCTGCCTTCAGCTAAATTTTGTCACCAAGACCTGGATATGTAAAAAACAAAAAGCAAAGTCCGGAACCTGGATCTCTGCTAAACCACGTAAATACATTGGTCACCTGACCCCCCTATTTCCTGTTACAGTCTCAAGGGAGGGGTTGGGAGGGGGATAAAGCTTTATGGTGTTGAAAGAAAGTATTTTGTGGGGGTTGAGATGATACTGAGCAGGTAAATCTAAATTAGGATTCAGTGGAGTATGTCCAATGCTTTTAAACACTGTCACTGGTTAAATGAACCAGAAAGACACTCTTAGTAACGTGACATGTGGCACCCTAAGAGGTTACAGGCACAAAAGAGCCATTTTATTTATTTATATATTTATTTATTCATTCCATAAAGACCGTCAGAAGAGGCTCTACAATAGCAGACATAAATAAATCATAATAGCATGCTGGAAAGAGGCAGTATCAATTTTTAACAGGTAATGTCCAGCAGGGGATGCAGTCTGGAAGGGAATGGAGCTTGCCGGTTTCTAGTCCTAAAACCCTGGAATTAGTTACCTCCGGTTTGTACAGCCATCCCTATGGGTTTTGGGGGATGTCCTTTATGTGCTTATTTTAATGACAAATGCTTTCAAATTTACAAAAAGTGATGTTAGCTGATTAAAATTATCTCATTGAACAAAACGTATAAGATCTCCTAAGCCAGTGTTTACCACAGACCTTATTTTCTGTGTTTACCCAAAACCACCATTCATTTCTCCATAGGCTTTGTTCAACGAACCATGGCGGAGTTAGTACCTACAAAATTACACCATTGCTATTTCTCTCAATGGCGTGGAGGAGGAGGAGGAGGAGGAGGAAGAGAAGAGGAACAGAAGGGGAGGAGAATCAGAGAGGAGGTTTAGGGGAGCAGACTTGAATTGTTGTAGTGATTTGCCTCCTTTATTGAAGACAGAAAGGAATATACTTCACTGTTTAATATAGCAGAAATATAACATAACACAATCCTTTCATTAATTGTCTAGTTTTTGTTGTTGTTGAGTAAATTGGAAATGTAGAGAAGTGACCAGCACAATGTCTTCCCAGAAATAATTAAACAGTTGCTGTACCCACAATAGGAATGATTTTACTAGGATTATTATGAAGAAATTGTTGTCCATACAGAGGCGTATGCACTTTATATTCAAAATCAATTACTTGTGACTGGTTCTCTTTGGACTCTGAAAGAACTTAAATGCTTGCATCACTAATTAAACTCTATATCCACCAGTTTCACATTTTGTATTTTCTTTAGAAGTGATTGTGTGTGTGTAAAATGTTACTGTTCTCTGATTTTTTATTAATAGATTTCATTGTAACAATGTTTATGAATTGTTTCTTTTTTTGCAAAATGCTAAATAGTATGTCCATTGTTTAGCTGGAATGGAATGTTCGTATCCTGTATAGGGTTATATAAGGAGGGTATATTACTGGAAACGTTCAAAGTTCAGAATTTTTGTATCTTTCAAGGATTTTATGTAATCTATCACACGACATCTAATGGCCCTTTTGGGTACTACAGATTATGTCAAATATCTGAAATAATAAAATATTATTTAAAAATATAATGAAAAAGCTGTAAAACATTATCTTAAATAAATTAATACCATTGTTGTTTAATATGATGGTTTCAGCAAGAAATATCCTTGATTTGACTTTTTATACAGACTTATTTAGAAGTGTTTGGGGTTTTAGGCTGTGTTTCTGTATAGCACTTTGACATTGGCTGATGTAAAAAGGGATTTGGAAATACATTTGATTGATTGATTGATTGATTGATTGAAAGGCTGGTCAACATCATAATCCCAGACTACATCATAATCCCAGACATCCTGGACCCACTCCACTTCAGATACCGCCCTAACAGATCAACAGATGACGCAATCTCTATTGCACTCCACACTGCCATTTCCGACTTGGACAAAAAGAACACCTATGTGAGAATGGTGTTTCATTGACGACTGCTTAGCGTTTAACACAGTGTAGTGTTTTACCAATGCTCATCACTAAGCTACGGATCCTGGGATTTAACACTTCCCTCTGTAACTGGATCCTGGACTTCCTGATGGGTGCAGCCCCCAAGTGGTGATGGTAGTCAGCAACACATCCGTTACGCTGACCCTCAACATGGGGGCCCCTCAGGGGTGCATGCTTAGTCCCCTCCTGTACTCCATGTTCACCCAGGACTGGGTGGCCCCTTAGGATAATTAAAATATTTGTCATGGGCCTTCAGATCCTCAAAATGTTCTACAGCTGCACCATTGAGAGCATCTTTACTGGCTGCATCACCGCTTGGTATGACAACTGCTTGGCATCTGACCGCAGGGCGCTACAGAGGGGTAGTGCGTACGGCCCAGTACATCACTGGAGCTGAGCTCCCTGCCATACAGGACCTCTATACCAGGTGGTGTCAGAAGAAAACCCTAAAAATTATCCCAAAACTCCAGCCACCCAAGTCATAGACTGTTCACTCTGCTACCGCACGGCAAGCGATATGATGCACCAAGTCTGGAACTAACAGTACCCTAAACAGCATCTACCCCCAAGCCATAATACTTCTAAATAGTTAAATAACACAAACTATACGGATTGACCCTTTTTGCACTAACTCGACTCACCACATATGCTGCTGCTACTGATTAATAAATGTCACTTTATTCCTAGTTATATGTACATGTCTACCTCAATTACCTCCTACCTCTCCACATCGACTCGGTATTGGTACCCCTTGTATATAGCCAAGTTATTATTACTCATTGTGTATCCATTATTACTTATATTATTATGTGTTTTACTCTTCTATAATTTCTCTATTTTATTTCTCTCCGCAATGTTGGAAGGGGCCCATAAGTAAGCATTTCACTGTTAGTCTACACCTGTTGTTTACAAAGCATGTGACTAACAACATTTGATTTGATTTGAAACATTAACAAAGCGCCTCCCCTCCCCGGTTTTGGTAAAAGGCTGAGGGATGGTGTTGGACAAATGTAACCACTCTCAAATTCATAAATAGAGCTATGCAATAAAATGCTAATTAATTACTTAAAAATCATATAATGTGATTTTCTGGATTTTTGTTTTAGATTCCGTCTCTCACAGTTGAAGTGTACCTATGATAAAAAATTACAGATCTCTACATGCTTTGAAAGTAGGAAAACCTGCAAAATCGGCAGTGTATCAAATACTTGTTCTCCCCACTGTAAGTATTCACACCCCTGAGTCAATACTTGATAGAAGCACCTGGCGGTGATTACAGCTTTGAGTGATTTTGGATGGTTTTGGCTATATTTGTATCAGTTTTGCACATCTGGATTTGGGGATTATTTCCCATTCTTCCTTGCAAGCTCTGTTAAATTAGATGGGGAGCGGCGGTGAACAGCAATCTTCAAGTCTTTTCACAGCTTTTCAGTAAGATTCAAGTCTGGGCTTTGGTTGGGTGACTCAAGGACTTTCACATTCTTGTTCTGAAGCCATTCCAGCTTTGCTTTGGCTGCATGCTTGGGGTCATTGTCCTATTGGAAGGTAAATCTTCTCCCCAGTCTTAGGTCGTTTGCACTCTGAAGCAGGTTCTCATTAAGTATTTGACTGTATTTGGCTCCATTCATTGTTCCCTCTATCGTTAACAGTCTCTGAGTCCCTGCCGCTGAAAAGCATCCCCATTGCATGATACTGCCACCACCATGTTTCATGGTGGGGATTTTGTTAGACGGGTGATGAGTTGTAACTGGTTTTCTCCAGACATTGCGCTTTGTATTCAGGCCAAAGAGTTACGTTTTTGTCTCATCAGACCACAGAATATTTTGCCTTTTGCTCTGAGTCTTTCACGTGCCTTTTTGCAAACTCAAGGTGTGCTTTCATGTGCCTTTCTCTCAGGAGTAGCTTCAGTTAGGCCACTCTCCCATAAAGCCGAGATTGGTGAAGTGCTGTAGAGACTGTTGTACTTCTGGCAGGTTCTCCCGTCTCAGCCAAGGAACTCTGTAGTTCTGTCAGAGCGGCCATTGTGTTCTTGGTCACCTCCCTGACTAAGGTCCTTCTTGGCTGGTTAGTCAGTTTGGTCGGACGGACAGCTCTAGGCAGAGTCTGGGTAGTTCCATATTTTTTTCCATTCCCCAATGATGGAGACCACTGTGCTCTTGGAAACTTTCAACACTCTAGAAATAGTTTTATACCCTTCTCCAGATATAGGCCTCATCACTGTTCTATCTGGGGGACCTACAGACAGATCCTTGGACTTCATGGTATAGTTTCTGCTCTGACATGCACTCTCAACTGTGTGACCTTATATAGACAGGTGTTTCTTTTTAAATCTTGTCCAAACAATTGAAATGGCCACAGGTGGACTCCAATCATGTTGTGGTGACATCTCAAGGCCTTAACCAACAATGCAGTTCAAGAAATACAGTTAAGAAAATATTTACTAAATAAACTAAAGTAAAAAATAAAATTAAATACCGAGGCCGAATACAATACCGAATACAATACCGAGGCTATATACAGGGGGTACCAGTACCGAGTCAATGTGCGGGGGTACAGGTTAGTCAACGATGATCAAAGGAAATTGAATGCACCTGACCTCAATTTGGAGTGTCATAGCAAAGAAGTGTGAATACACATGTATAACTGAACAAAAATGTAAAGCAACATGCAACAATTTAAATGATTTGACTGAGTTACAGTCTATATAAAGAAATCAGTCAATTGAAATGGATTAGGACTCAATCTATGGAATTCACATGACTGGCCTGGCCCAGCCAATAAGAATTATTTTTTTCCCCCACTAAAGAGCTTTATTACAGACAGAAATCCTCCTCAGTTTCATCAGCTGTCTGGGTGGGTGGTCTCAGATGATCCTGCTGGTGAAGAAGCTGAATGTGGAGGTCCTGGGCTGGGGTGGTAACATCCGGTCTGTGGTTGTGAGGCCGGTTGGACGTACTGCCAAATTCTCTAAAACAACGTTAGAGGCGGCTTATGGTAGAGAAATTAACATTAAATTATCTGGCAACAGCCCTGGTGGACATTCCTTCAGCATGCCAATTGCATGCTCTCTCAAAACTTGAGATATCTGTGGCATTGTGTTGTGTGACAAAACGTTTTAGAGTGGCCTTTAATTGTCCACAGCAGAAGGTTTACTTTTGTAATGATCATGCTGTTTAATCCGCTTCTTGATAAGCCATACCTGTCAAGTGGATGGATTATCTTGGCAAAGGAAAAATACTAAACAGGGATGTAAACAAATTTGAGCACAATAAGCTTTTGGTGCATATGGAACATTTCTGGGATATTTTATTTATTTAATTAGGTAAGTAAGTTAAGAACAAATTCTTATTTACAATGACGGCCTACCCCTACCCCAGCCAAACACCGATGATGCTGGGCCAACTGTGCACCACCCTATGGGACTCCCCATCACAGCCAAATGTGATGCAGCCTGGATTTGAACCAGGGACTGCAGTGATGCTTCTTGCACTGAGATGCAGTGCCTTGCACCACTCAGGCATGAAACATCAGACCAGCACGTTACATGTTGCCTTTTTATTTTTGTTCAGTTTAAACGAGATGTTTCTGTATTTCATTTTCACAAATTTGCCCAAATTTGTGATTGTGGGGTATTGTATGTAGATGGTGAGAAAGACACATTTTTTATTTTTTATTATTATAATTGTTTTATTTTGGAAGTGTAAATAAGAACACATTTTTGTTGTAATACAGCACATTTAGAATAAGTGAAGGTATGAATACTTTCTGAAGGCACTATATGTATCATAAAAATACGCTTGACATATGCCCTCTTTCCTATCAGAGCCGGCAGCTGCAGTGCCAATATTGTTCAGTCGGCCAACAGTTTCAGAAGTAGCATTCTTTTTTTGTGGGTGTGCTTTAGTTGTGACAACCTCCTTCCTCTCTGTATGACTGTGTGACTCAGCAGAGAAGCATAACATTTTTTACAGCCTCAGCCTCATTGTCAAATAACAGACACTGACTGCCGAGCTCTATTCATTTTGTCATTAATTTAACATAAAATTCATGAGCAATCCATTCAAATTGTATAATTATAAACAAAGAGCAGGATGTTCTGTTCATTATGTATAAATGTGAGGGCATTTTTAATGTGATGATAACCTTTTGGATTCAGTCAGTGTAGTGGACAACTGTCTAGACAACTACCACTATACAGTCAAAGTCCAAACCTTTTAGTGACTGGAACATAATCATTTGCCTTCAATGCTACCCTGGGCTAGCCCAGAGCCATCAGAGAGGGAACACATGCATGCCAAGCCAACCTGTCCAGTTGCAGGCTGCTGTTGGCCCATCTGCTCCTGCCTGGGGGGAGACAGACTGACAAACAGGCTGTGCTTAAAGAGTTGCATTTAAGTGCACAACAGTCTGTGGACAGGAAACTGTCTGAACACAACAGTGGAACAAACTGATTCATAAATCGATAGCACTGTGACACCATTTATGATGACATTCAGGAAGACACTAACTCAGGATACTAACTCCTAACAGTGTATCTTTTTTGTAATATTCATTCCAGAATAGTCTTGTGTGCAAATGAAATGTTGGCCTCGAGTTTTGAATTATGAAGATCTGAAACTTTAAGTATTGATGTGCTGTAAGCTTGAAAACATGCAAGGAAAAAGATGCTCGTCTTCAAAAAATGTCCCTTGTTGAAATATTGAGGAAGATAATGAGATTCTCTCTCGAAATCCCAGAGCACCAAACAGTTATCACCCTCACTTGGCACCTCATGTTACATGGTAAGTACAGCACCTTTTTTTATAAGCACTGGCTCACGCCAGGCTGTGGCTCACACACAAAGGTTCTATGAAAAGTAAAAAGGCATGAAGAGTAATTAATTACAGTATGATGATGTCCTGGAACCTGTCTCCCTCTCGATAAAACTAAACCCTGTTCTAGATGACTGGAATCTTAAAATGGATTGCAGCAAATCCTTATCCAACTCCTGCAGTTTTTTTTCTCTATTGAAAAAATACACGTTATCCATTTCAATGATCTTTTCCCCCCTAAAGAGAACCACCATACTTGATGAACTTCTTCAAAGGTCCCCTTGTGATTTGACACAGAAAAAATTAAGGGAAAATACTAGGCCTAATATATTATTATTATCTGGATCAGATGTTGGAAGGAAGACAACAGACCCGCCTCTCACCAGCAGAGATGAGAAGTGATGGGTGGCATGGCTGTCACAACATAATGTCAATCCATTATCCAGCCCAAGTCCACAAATCAATTGTTATTTTATTTCTACTCATCCCCCATGGCTCTACCTCCCACACGCGTTTCAACATTTGACAGCCCACTCTGAGTTCACCTGCTGGGGTGAACCACGGTCTGCATGCATATTGCCCTACTATATCTCTCTCTGTGCTTATTTCAAAGACAGCGTGAAAATAAATATAAATGGCTGTTGCCTCTGTTTCAGCACCATGACCCACCCTATCACACTGTCTGACTGCCTTGCAGAGCAGTGCTCATGAAGGCACGCCTATGTCCCTGAGACGATTGTGGCCAGGTGATAAACGGTGGAGGTGCACACTCGGCTGCCTGTCGCCATCAGTGAAGCCTTTGTGGCAGGCTTACTGACCCCTATCTTCCTCAACAATAACTTCTCTGAAGCTGTGTGCCAGAGGCGGAAAGAACTTATCCCAGCAATGAAAGCTGCCATTGAGTGTGTGTTGAGTGCTTACACCCGCTATGACAAGCTCATTGACCACCCTCTCTCCCAAAAGCCTGGGTAGAGTGGTTGAGCCAAGCTTCCGGGTCAGTAGCTTGAGCCCAATAAAAAGGAAAGCCAAGTGCCGGAGGTTGGGCTTAAAGTAATTTATAGGAGATGATACAAAACGTTCTCTCAGGACTCTTTTGTTGAAGATGTAAATAATGTATGTTGTTCTGATGTGTATGAGGAAATTAAAACAGATGCAGCACTGGAAGTACTTGTAAAATGATTCATGCCAATTGTTGACAAGCAGCATGCACCTGTTAAGAAATTAACTGTGAGAACTGTTAGAGCTCTGAATTGATGATGAATTGAACAGTTTTATGGTTCAAAGAAATCAAGCAAAAGAGATGGCAAACAAGTCAGGCTGCTCGGCTGATCGGTTGTCATACTGTAAATTGAAACATTTTGTGACAAAACTTAGTGGAACTGACAGTGTTTTAACTTCTTTGCAGATATGAAACAAACAGACAAATCACAGTTTCCGCTACAAAACCACCTCTATAAGGTTTTATTTGACTAAAATTTCCTTACAGTATTTACTTACAGTAAGGCATTGTTGGTGGAATAGATGGATGCAGTACAATGTATGAGTAATATAATTCACTAATACATTTATTGGTAGTCCAAAATATATTGCTATCAGGTTGTAAATCACAGCTGGCCTGGTATGTACATTGTTTGCTGCCTCCATGCATTCGGGATGCACTGTTTCAGTTTCAATGATTGAATATTTTGGACAAAAAAGGACAAATGTAACTAAGGCTGGGAATGTCAATACAACCAAACTAGCAAGGGCAATGATCACAAGTCATTCATAACATGGCTAATAGGCTAGTGTATCTATTTATGTAACAATTGATTTAGCAAGCTAAAAACACAGAGCCTAATGTTAGCTAGCTAGCTGCTAGGAGGATGTCATGCCATTGGAGGAGTGGCTGAGGGACTTTTTCCTCTCATATCATTTTTTGGTGGGTTCAGCTAGATGCATGTGTCATTTGGTTAGCTAGCCAAAAAAATGAATAACTTTGCTAGCTAGCTATGCTGAACTTGAACGACTGTTATCCAGTTAGCATATCTCTTGCTTCGTAAATACACAGGCTATCTAGTCCGATTTCAGAGCACTCTGATATGAGTGTATCAGAGAGCAGAATAACTGATGAATGCAAAACACCCGCTGAATATGACTGGTGTCAGTAAACATACAGTAGGTTAAAAAAAGTTACTATTAGTCACGAACGCTCTAGATAACATGTAAACAGCCTAACAACCAGCTCTGCTAGGGCGAGTAAAATGGTCAGAGTAAGGCGTTCTCTCATTTGTGTCTGGAAGTAGCTAGCAAGCTAGTCAACTTCAGCCTGTTAGCTTGGGTGCTTGACTGCCCTTTTGAGGAACGCTGGGATCAACCCTACTCCAGAGCATACGGTGTCAATCGTGCAGTGTGCACTCTGAACGCTCGGAGAGCAAAACACTTTGAATTTACCAACAGACAATCTGACAGGGCTCTCTGAATTTACGAATGACCCTGAGCGCACTGACACATTGGAGGTAATTTATGAACACACCCTTATATTGAGCGAGACAGCTGCCAAAAGGTTGAACGTACGTATTGTTAGGATCATAAGAAAATCCATATGGAAATTGTTAGAATCTCAAGAAAAGCCAAACGTGAAACATGAAACGTAAAAGTTAAATCAGATCTGTTACACGTCCAAGTCTTACTTTACGTCTCCCTTTTTTGAATGCACACATGGATTTCAATAAACAAATAGATTACTTTTCTTTTCTATTCTCTTTGATTTAGTTCCTATCGCCACTCAAACAAATGACAATGGATGACATACTGACTGACTGAATGAATGAAGAATTATATGTTCAAATAAAGTGCATTTGAAAAGTATTCAGATCCCTTTACCTTTTCCACATTTTGTTAAGTTACAGCCTTATTCCAAAATTGATTCAATATTTTTTTTCTTCATCAATCTACACACAATACCCCATAATGACGAAGCAAAAACAGGTTTAGACATTTTATGCAAATGTATTAAAAATAAAAACTGAAATATCATATTTACATAAGTATTCAGACCCTTTACTCAGTACTTTGTTGAAGCACCTTTGGCAGGGATTATAGCCTTGAGTCTTCTTGGGTATGACACTACAAGATTTGCAAACCTGTATTTGGGGAGTTTCTCCCATGTATCTCTGCAGATGCTCTCAGGCTCTGTCAGGTTGGATGGGGAGCATCGCTGCACAGCTATTTTCAAGTCTCTCCAGAGATGTTTGATCGGGTTCAAGTCTGGGCTCTAGCTGGGCCACTCAAGGATATTCAGAGACTTGTCTCAAAGCACTCCTGCATTGTCTTGGCTGTGTCTTGAGTGTTGTCCTATTGGAATATGAACCTTCACCCCATTCTGAGGTCCTGAACACTCTGGAGCAGGGTTTCATCAAGGATCTCTCTGTACTTTGCTCCGCTCATCTTTCCCACGAACCTGACTAGTCTCCCAGTCCCTGCAGCTGAAAAACATCACAGGAGCATGGTGCTGCCACCAAAATGCTTCACCGTAGGGATGGTGCCAGGTTTCCTCCAGACGTGATGCTTGGCTTTCTGCCCAAAGTATTCAATCTTGGTTTCATCAGACCAGAGAATCTTGTTTCTCATGGTCAGAGAGACCTTTTAACAAACTCCAAGCAGGCTGTCATGTGCCTTTTACTGAGGAGTGGCTTCCGTCTGACCACTCTATCATAAAGGCCTGATTGGTGTAGTGCTGCAGAGATGGTTGTCCTTCTGGAAGGTTCTCCCATCTCCACAGAGGAACTCTGGAGTTCTGTCAGAGTGAGCATCGGGTTCTTGGTCAACTCCCTGACCAAGGTCCTTCTCCACCCGATTGCTCAGTTTGGCCGGATGACCAGGTCTAGGAAGAGTCTTGGTGGTGCCAAACTTCTTCTATTTAAGAATGACGGCGGCCACTGTGTTCTTGGGGAACTTCAATGCTGCAGACATTTGTTGGTACCCTTCCCCAGTTCTGTGCCTTGACACAATCCTTGCTCAGAGCTATATGGACAATTCCTTCAACCTCATGGCTTGGTTTTTGCTTTGACAGTTATGTGCCTTTCCAAATCATGTCCAATCAATTGAATTTACCACAGGTGGACTCCAAGTTGTAGAAACATCTCAAGGATCATCAATGGAAGCAGGATGCACCTGAGCTAAATTTATAGTCTCATAGCAAAGGGCCTGAATACTTATGTAAATAAGATATTTCAGATTTTATTTTTTATACATTTGCAAAAATGTATGAAAACCTGTTTCACTTTGTCATTATGGGTTATTGTGTGTAGATTGAGGGGGGGGGAAAAATGTAATAGATTTTAGAATAAGGCTGTAACGTAACAAAATGTGGAAAACGGGAAGGGATCTGAATCCTTTCCAAATGCACTGTATATGTTGGAATAATGACTTGCATGCATCATGCATGCTATGCACTTTACCTTGTTAGTAAGTAAACAGGCCTACATTAGGGTATAATGCCAATGGCTGCATGCCTCCAGAATGGCATCTTCTCAGGCTGAGGGGTGCTTTTCCGAAGACTCAAATGTTTTTGTGGCGCTGCATGGAGATCACAAGCTCTTCGACTTGGCAGCAGTGTCGTGATGGAGGGAATAGCCTATATGTTGACTACCTACAGTAAGACCACTGCAACAGAGTCAGTATAAAGTGTGTGAATAAGCTTATGCCAGATGTAGCCTACGTTTAACCTCTCCCTTGTTCATTTCAAAGTCCAGATGTTCATGACCCGATTCATTTACATCTTGTCAAATTATTTTAAATTCATATTAACCCATCCTACAGAATAAGCTTTGGCAAGATTTTGAGTGATGAAATAAATATCTAAATATTATATACAAAAATATTTGGAGTGGCAAAGACTCCAGTGGTCATACATAATTCATAGATTCACCAAATATTTATTATAATTCTGTGTTTCATATTTTCTGGTAGATACTACTGGTTATGATTGCAGACAGAGCTCAGAAAATGGGATGGTGCAATTTTAAATTAGTCATATTTCAAAAAGAAGCATGCATGGGGATGTCCACTTCACCCAGAGATATGCCCATCCTGTAGAGATACACATAGCGGACTGGAACGTAACTGTTTTAGGCATAATACAGCTAGTGCTATCTAGACTTGCGCTGGCAATTAAATCCATTACATTAGCTACCTAATGTGAAGTAAACTCAACAAAGGAGTAGGGGAAAGGGGGAATACCTAGTCAGTTGTACAACTGAATGCCTTAAACTGAAATGTGTCTTCCGCATTCAACCCAACCCCTCTGAATAAGAGAGGTGGGGGTGCTGTCTTAATGACATCCACCTCTTCGGTGCCCGGGGAACAGTGGGATAACTGCCCTGCTCAGGGGCAGAACAACATACTTTTACCTTGTCAGCTCAGTGATTCGATCCAACAACCTTTCGGTTACTGGCCCAACGCTCTAACCACTAGGAGAAATAGTAATAGAGAATGGAGACTTTTACTTGAAAACGGGCAGGATACCTGTCATGTACTGTCATGTTGTCTTGTCTCTGTCCTTTCCCTTCACCCTGTCTCCCTCTGCTGGTCGTGTTAGGTTACCTTTTCTCCCCCGCTTTCCCCCAGCTGTCCCTTGTCTCCTCTAACTACCCATTCACCCTGTTCCCCACCTGTTCCCTTTTTCCCTCTGATTAGGTCCCTATATCTCTCTCTGTTTCTGCTCCTGTCCTTGTCGGATTCTTGTTTGTTTGTGTCATTCATGCCTGAACCAGACTGCCGTCATGTTTGCTGTAACCTTGTCCTGTCCTGTCGGAATCTGCCGGTCCATCTGAGCCTACCTATGTTTGGTAATTAAAGAAGCTCTGTTTAAGTTGATTCGCTTTTGGGTCCTCATTCACGCACCGTAACAGAAGAATCCGACCAAGAATGGACCCAGCGACTTCGGATCCTCTCCACTCAGCCGTCGAGATCCAGGGAGCGATGCTAGGCAGACACAAGCAGGAATTGTCTGCTGCTCGACATGCCGTTGAGACCCTGGCCACCCAAGTCTCCAACCTCACAGAACAGGTTCACCATCTCCGCCTCGATCCACCGGCCACTTCCAGGGCTTTCGAATCTCCGGAGCCCAGAATCAATAACCCGCCGTGTTACTCTGGGGAGCCCACTGAATGCCGCTCGTTCCTCACCCAGTGTGATATTGTGTTTTCTCTCCAGCCCAACACTTACTCCAGGAGCACTGCTCGTGTCGCCTACGTCATATCTCTCCTTATTGGACGGGCTCGTGAGTGGGGCACGGCAATCTGGGAGGCAAGGGCTGAGTGTACTAACCAGTATCAAGACTTTAAGGAGGAGATGATACGGGTTTTTGATCGATCTGTTTTTGGGGAGGAGGCTTCCAGGGCCCTGTCTTCCCTATGTCAAGGCAATCGATCCATAACAGACTACTCTATTGAGTTTCGCACTCTTGCTGTCTCCAGTGGCTGGAACGAGCCGGCCTTGCTCGCTCGTCTTCTGGAGGGTTTCCGCGCAGAGGTAAAGGATGAGATTCTCTCCCGGGAGGTTCCTTCCAGCGTGGATTCCTTGATTGAACTCGCTATTCGCATTGAGCGACGGGTTGATCTTCGTCACCGAGCTCGTGGAAAGGAGCTCGCGCTCTCCGTCGCCTCCCTCTCCGCATCACTACCATCTTCCTCTGCCGGCTCGGGTGCTGAGCCCATGCAGCTGGGAGGTATCCGCATCTCGACTAAGGAGAGGGAACGGAGAATCACCAACCGCCTCTGTCTCTATTGCGGTTCCGCTGGTCATTTTGTCACTTCATGTCCAGTAAAAGGCCAGAGCTCGTCAGTAAGCGGAGGGCTACTGGTGAGCGCTACTACTCCTGTCTCTCCTTCAAGATCCTGCACTACCTTGTCGGTCCATCTACGCTGGACCGGTTCGTCAGCTTCCTGCAGTGCCTTAATAGACTCTGGGGCGGAGGGCTGTTTTATGGACGAGACCTGGGCTCGGGAACATGACATTCCTCTCAGACAGTTAAAGGAGCCCACGGCCTTGTTCGCCCTGGATGGTAGTCCTCTCCCCAGGATTCAGCGTGAGACGCTACCTTTAACCCTCACTGTTTCTGGTAATCATAGTGAAACCATTTCTTTTTTAATTTTTCGTTCACCTTTTACACCTGTTGTTTTGGGCCATCCCTGGCTAGTTTGTCATAATCCTTCCATTAATTGGTCTAGTAATTCTATCCTCTCCTGGAACGTCTCTTGTCATGTGAAATGTTTAATGTCTGCTATCCCTCCTGTTTCCTCTGTCTCTTCTTCACAGGAGGAGCCTGGTGATTTGACAGGGGTGCCGGAGGAATATCACGATCTGCGCACGGTGTTCAGTCGGTCCAGGGCCACCTCTCTTCCTCCACACCGGTCGTATGATTGTAGTATTGATCTCCTTCCGGGAACCACCCCCCCCCGGGGTAGACTATACTCTCTGTCGGCTCCCGAACGTAAGGCTCTCGAAGATTATTTGTCTGTAGCTCTTGACGCCGGTACCATAGTCCCCTCCTCCTCTCCCGCCGGAGCGGGGTTTTTTTTTGTCAAGAAGAAGGACGGGTCTCTGCGCCCCTGCATAGATTATCGAGGGCTGAATGACATAACAGTGAAGAATCGTTATCCGCTTCCTCTTATGTCTTCAGCCTTCGAGATCCTGCAGGGAGCCAGGTTTTTCACTAAGTTGGACCTTCGTAACGCTTACCATCTCGTGCGCATCAGGGAGGGGGACGAGTGGAAGACGGCGTTTAACACTCCGTTAGGGCACTTTGAATACCGGGTTCTTCCTTTCGGCCTCGCTAACGCTCCAGCTGTCTTTCAGGCATTAGTCAATGATGTCCTGAGAGACATGCTGAACATCTTTGTTTTCGTTTACCTTGACGATATCCTGATTTTTTCACCGTCACTCCAGATTCATGTTCAGCACGTTCGACGTGTCCTCCAGCGCCTTTTAGAGAATTGTCTTTTTGTGAAGGCTGAGAAGTGCACTTTTCATGCCTCCTCCGTCACATTTCTCGGTTCTGTTATTTCCGCTGAAGGCATTAAGATGGATCCCGCTAAGGTCCAAGCTGTCATTGATTGGCCCGTCCCTAAGTCACGCGTCGAGCTGCAGCGCTTTCTCGGCTTCGCGAACTTCTATCGTCGTTTCATCCGTAATTTCGGTCAGGTGGCAGCTCCTCTCACAGCCCTTACTTCTGTCAAGACGTGCTTTAAGTGGTCCGTTTCCGCCCAGGGAGCTTTTGATCTCCTCAAGAATCGTTTTACATCCGCTCCTATCCTTGTTACACCTGACGTCTCTAGACAGTTCGTTGTCGAGGTTGACGCGTCAGAGGTGGGAGTGGGAGCCATCCTTTCTCAGCGCTCCCTCTCTGACGACAAGGTCCACCCATGCGCGTATTTTTCTCATCGCCTGTCGCCGTCGGAACGTAACTATGATGTGGGTAACCGCGAACTGCTCGCCATCCGGTTAGCCCTAGGCGAATGGCGACAGTGGTTGGAGGGGGCGACCGTTCCTTTTGTCGTTTGGACTGACCATAGGAACCTTGAGTACATCCGTTCTGCCAAACGACTTAATGCGCGTCAGGCGCGTTGGGCGCTGTTTTTCGCTCGTTTCGAGTTCGTGATTTCTTATCGTCCGGGCTCTAAGAACACCAAGCCTGATGCTTTGTCTCGTCTCTTCAGTTCTTCAGTAGCCTCCACTGACCCCGAGGGGATTCTCCCTGAGGGGCGTGTTGTCGGGTTGACTGTCTGGGGAATTGAGAGGCAGGTAAAGCAAGCACTCACTCAAACTCCGTCGCCGCGCGCTTGTCCTAGGAACCTTCTTTTCGTTCCCGTTCCTACTCGTCTGGCCGTTCTTCAGTGGGCTCACTCTGCCAAGTTAGCCGGCCACCCTGGCGTTCGGGGTACGCTTGCTTCCATTCGCCAGCGTTTCTGGTGGCCCACCCGGGAGCATGACACGCGTCGTTTCGTGGCTGCTTGTTCGGTCTGCGCGCAGACTAAGTCCGGTAACTCTCCTCCTGCCGGCCGTCTCAGGCCGCTTCCTATTCCCTCTCGACCGTGGTCTCACATCGCCTTAGATTTTGTCACCGGACTGCCTTCGTCAGCGGGGAAGACTGTTATTCTTACGGTTGTCGATAGGTTCTCTAAGGCGGCTCATTTCATTCCCCTTGCTAAGCTTCCTTCTGCTAAAGAGACGGCACAAATCATCATCGAGAATGTTTTCAGAATTCATGGCCTTCCGTCAGACGTCGTTTCGGACAGAGGTCCGCAATTCACGTCTCAATTTTGGAGGGAGTTTTGCCGTTTGATTGGGGCTTCCGTCAGTCTCTCTTCCGGCTTTCACCCCCAGTCTAACGGTCAAGCAGAACGGGCCAATCAGACTATTGGTCGCATCTTACGCAGTCTTTCTTTTCGCAACCCTGCGTCTTGGTCAGAACAGCTCCCCTGGGCAGAATACGCCCACAACTCGCTTCCTTCGTCTGCGACCGGGCTATCTCCTTTTCAGAGTAGCCTCGGGTACCAGCCTCCGTTGTTCTCATCTCAGTTCGCCGAGTCCAGCGTCCCCTCCGCTCAGGCTTTTGTCCTACGTTGCGAGCGCACCTGGAAGAGGGTCAGGTCTGCACTTTGCCGTTATAGGGCGCAGACTGTGAGAGCTGCTAATAAGCGTAGAACGAAGAGCCCTAGATATTGTCGCGGTCAGAGAGTTTGGCTCTCCACTCAGAACCTTCCCCTTAAGACGGCTTCTCGCAAGTTGACCCCGCGGTTCATTGGTCCATTCCGTATCTCTCAGGTCATTAATCCTGTCGCAGTGCGACTTCTTCTTCCGCGATATCTTCGTCGCGTCCACCCGGTCTTCCATGTCTCCTGTGTTAAGCCCGTTCTTCGCGCCCCCGCTCGTCTTCCCCCCCCCCCCCCATCCTTGTCGAGGGCGCACCTATCTACAGGGTCCGTAAAATCTTGGACATGCGTCCTCGGGGCCGTGGTCATCAGTACCTAGTTGACTGGGAGGGGTACGGTCCTGAGGAGAGGAGTTGGGTTCCCTCTCGGGACGTGCTGGACCGTGCGCTGATTGATGATTTCCTCCGTTGCCGCCAGGTTTCCTCCTCGAGTGCGCCAGGAGGCGCTCGGTGAGTGGGGGGGTACTGTCATGTACTGTCATGTTGTCTTGTCTCTGTCCTTTCCCTTCACCCTGTCTCCCTCTGCTGGTCGTGTTAGGTTACCTTTTCTCCCCCGCTTTCCCCCAGCTGTCCCTTGTCTCCTCTAACTACCCATTCACCCCGTTCCCCACCTGTTCCCTTTTTCCCTCTGATTAGGTCCCTATATCTCTCTCTGTTTCTGCTCCTGTCCTTGTCGGATTCTTGTTTGTTTGTGTCATTCATGCCTGAACCAGACTGCCGTCATGTTTGCTGTAACCTTGTCCTGTCCTGTCGGAATCTGCCGGTCCATCTGAGCCTACCTATGTTTGGTAATTAAAGAAGCTCTGTTTAAGTTGATTCGCTTTTGGGTCCTCATTCACGCACCGTAACAATACCCCTTTCCAGTTTCCTTGACTTACTTACTTTATACTGTGTTATGCATGTTCTCGTAGCACTCCTCACAGGCCGTTTGGTGTACGTTTTTTTTGTTGGTGAGATGAAACTGCCAAAACTCTTTAAGGTATTATTGTACGTCAGAATTGCAACACAAGATTTGTTCAAGCCTAAAATGTTAGTCCGTAATCATAACATGGTGTTTGTATGTTCATAGATGAAATGTCACGTTTACCTATATGTTTTACGCATGGCATTTCATTATGATCCTAACTATACATACCTTCAACATTTATGCAGTCTACTATTCCCCATCATTTATCAGCGCAATTTTGATTGTCAACTAACTTTTTTAAATTCAAGTTTTACAAAAATTGTACATCAATGTAAGTGCAAAGATTTTACAATATCCCAACCACCCTCCCTCTCTCCCTTCACACAACACATCCAGTCCTCCCTACCTCTCCGCCCTACCTCAGTCCACCCACCTCGATTCCCTCCCTCAATTCCCTCGCTCTCTCCCAACCACTCACCCCATATACCCAACCCACACCCTCCCTCAGTTGGGTCCTAGAAAACAACAATTCTACAGATTTATCACAACAAATAAAACAGGAAAAAATGTAATTGTCACACAAACAACTCAATACAGATTAAAGATTAGAAAAAGTGGAGCCACAACAACAGAAAGAAATAGGTAAATAAATTATCAGTAAACCTTAGACAAACTTGCTTGGACTGGATAGTATTATATTGATGACTGTACCTATTATGCAATGACTCCTGGGAATACCTAATGGGAAACCTTAAAGCATCTCAGAGGGAAGCCTCTGCAAGCCATTGAAGCATGATACAGTATACAGTGGGGCAAAAAAGTATTTAGTCAGCCACCAATTGTGCAAGTTGCTTCAACAAAGTAGTAAAGGGTCTGAATACTTAGGTAAATGCGATATTTTAGTGTTTTATTTTGAATACATTTGCAAAACTGGCAAACCTGATTTTGCTTTGTCATTATGGGATATTGTGTTTAGATTGATGAGAGGGGGAAAAAACTATTCAATCAATTTTAGAATAAGGCTGTAACGTAATAAAATGTGGAAAAGTCAAGGTGTCTGAATACTTTCCGAATGCACCCCCAGGTACCATATACAACTTTTTTTAAATGTATTTTCTGACTAGGGAGCACTTAGATATGGTCATTTTCACATTTTTATAAATTCTTATAATGTTTGGGAATGACGTATAGTAAGGCATTTGTGTAAATTCTACAGCAATATAGAGTGCTGTTGTGCGTTTGGACATTTAATATAAAAACATCTGTCTTGTCCAGGACCGGAGTCTACTCCGACTGGTGCGTCATAGCCAATCAGATCTACAGTTGGCCTTTAAGAAAATAAGACATTTGTCACAAGGGCTAGCCATCATTCATTTTGACCTGGACTGTGTGTTTACAGACAGTAGAAACTTTAGATCATTAGAACGCATTCGCCAAAAGCCACAAAATACACCTGAATGGATTTCTGCAAATATGTAAATATCATGGGAGTCCTCTTACATTTGTGAACTTTACAGTCCTATTGATCAAACAACCATTAAAGGGTAGGCTCTCTCTCCCTCAGTTATGCATATCAACAACTAATGCTAGCCAGTGGGAGATGAACTAAAATCTAACAAGGGAACTCTAGATAAACCCTCAAATGTTCAGCTAGGCTTCCGGTTTAGCATGTGAATGGAGAAGAAGCTTGTGGACATTAGTTACTTTTGCCTCATTTCTACTTTGCATTCCACTTTCAGTCTAGGTTTCATTAGACCAGAGAATCTGGTTTCTCATGGTCTGTCTGAGTCCTTTAGGTGCCTTTTGGCAAACTCATGTGCTTTTTACTGACAACTTAGTGTATATAAACTTCTGGCCCACTGGAATTGTGACACAGTGAATTATAAGTTAAATAAAATGTTTACTGTCTGTAAACAATTGTTGGAAAATGACTTGTGTCATGCACAAAGTAGATGTCCTAACCGACTTGCCTAAAGTATATTTTGTTAACAAGAAATTTGTGGAGTCGTTGAAAAAACGAGTTTTAATGACTCCAACCGACGCCCAATTTTTCAGTTTTTGATTTGTTAAAAAAGTTTGAAATATCCAATAAATGTCGGTCTTTATGTTTGAAGCCTGAAATGTGGCAAAATTTGTAAAGTTCAATTGGGCCGAATACTTTCGCAAGGCACTGTATCTGTCATCTCTCCATGTTATTCAGGGCTTGAGTATGAGAGCACACCCACCCCAGCCACATGTAATTATCCAGTTTGTTTGTATATTTGGATCTTAATTAGATTTTGCAGAGGCAGGTGCACTGATAGACAAGAACAGTCACAAAAATGTTAAATACATTTAATATAACTAGGCAAGTCAGTGAAGAACAGATTCTTATTTTACAATGACTACCAAACCCTCCCCTAACCCAGACGACGCTGGGCCAATTGTGCACTGCCCTATGGGACTCCCAATCACGGCCAGCTGTGATACAGCCCGGGATCGAACCAGGGTCTGTAGTGATGCCTCTAGCACTGAGATGCAGTGCCTTAGACCAACCACTGCACCACTGGGGAGCCATAAATGATATACAAACAATACCCCCCAAAATATTATAATAATACAAACAACAATAAAAAGTTTGTGTGTTAGAGTGTGTCTGTTTGTGTCCTCCCAGTCCCCTTCGTTCCATGAGATGAGGTTTCATCTTTTTTTAAAGGTAATTTTGCGGTTTTCTTGAGTAAATGAAGATGGAAGGGAGTTCCATGCGATCATGGGTCTGTATAACACTGTGCTTTGCCATAAATTTGTTTTGGACATGAGGACTGTGAAGAGACCCCTCGTGGAATGTCTTGTGGGGTACGTATTGGTGTCTGAGCTTAATATTATTTGCTTACAAAAACAATCTGGAATTTTCATTACAGTAATATTTCTCATAAAAACTAGGAGAATCAGTTATTCTCTCGTCAACCGTCAACCATCAACCAGGAAAGACTGGCATGCATGCTGTTGATATTAGTTCTGTGTGTGAAGTTAAGGCCAAGGTGTGCTGCTCTGTTTTGAGCTAGCTGCAGCTTTGCTAGGTCTTTCTTTCCTGCACTTGACCATATTACTAGACAGTAATCAAGATGGGATGATACCAGAGCCTGAACAACAAGTAACAGATTTTTTTGTAAAAAATGCAGATCTTTTTATAACAGACATACCCCTCCCCATCTTCACAATAACTTTGTCAATGTGACTTGACTGTGATAACTGACCATCCAATGTTATACCCAGGAGTTTAGCTTCCTCAACTTGCTCAGTGGTCACATCCATTATACACAACTCCAGTTGAGGTTTAGGTCTTAGAGAATGTTTTGAACCAAAGACAATGCTTTTAGTTTTAGATGTATTTAAGGCCAGGTTATTATGAATCACTCATTCTGATACTGACTGTAACTCCTTATTTTAGACTTTTATCTCCCTCACCAACTTCAAACATCTGCTATCTGAGCAGCTAACCGATCGCTGCAGCTGTACATAGTCTAAATAGCCCACCCAATTTTACCTACCTCATCCCCATACTGTTTATATTTATTTACTTTTCTGCTCTTTTGCACACCAATATCTCTTACCTGTACATGACCATCTGATCATTTATCACTCCAGTGTTAATCTGCAAAATTGTAATTATTCGCCTACTTCCTCATGCATTTTGCACACAATGTATATAGACTCTCTTTTTTTTCTACTGTGTTATTGACTTGTTAATTGTTTACTCCATGTGTAACTCTGTGTTGTCTGTTCACACTGCTGTGCTTTATCTTGGCCAGGTCGCAGTTGCAAATGAGAACTTGTTCTCAACTAGCCTACCTGGTTAAATAAAGGTGCATTTTTTTATTTTTTTAAATTATTTTTTTAGAATTTCATATTTAGAATTTCAGTGAGCTCACTGGCTTTGGGTGTTGACATGTAGAGTGTGGAATCATCCACATACTGTACACATGTGTGTGGAGGAGGATCTATTTTACCTTGCACTTATTGGAGATTGAATTATGTTCCAAGCAGTTTGATTTAGTTTTGTAGATAGGAGGGACTGATTTGAGACACTTTTCACTTTTCAGTCTTTAGTAATAATGTTATGTCAACATGACATTTACTTTCATTGTGTATTTGAATTGGCAAGACAGCATGTTAATAGGGGTTACAAACTGTCCCAGCTTTTGTTCATATGTATAATACAAATATGTGAAAAGGATATCCTGTGAAACTCCAATAGTTGCTCAGAATTCAATGGGTGTTCAGAAATAGAATGAGTTCCCTCTCACTGAACCCCTGAATCCCTCTCACTGAGAGGATAGGCAGCCAGCAGACAGAGCTCCTTGTGAGGACAGCGAGTGTGCTCTTCTCTGCCCAGGCTTCTCTCCTGTCTAAGAATGGCTTCAAGCTGCTGCAGACAAACTTTAGAGGACTTTTTTTGTAGATTCTGTATTATTGACTGAGCCTTTCCTCAATGCAATGATAAAATGGCAAGCTAAACCTTGGCTCGAGCACCAAGAGGATGGCATCGAAAAGAAGTGTGATCTTTTAATCCGCACTTCATTTCCATAAAGACTGAGAATCGTGTGTTGGGATTGGGAATAAATGAATACAATAGGTGCTGCCCACTCATCGGGCTTTGTGATGCAATTATTTAGGATGAAAGATATTTTTATTGATTTGAGCAGCTGCATAAAACCAAGCACTCGAGTTGTTTACACGTGGGGTTTTTACTAAAAAATTATGGTAGGCAAAGATATTGTTGTTAAGATCTAAGAGAGGATTCAAGATGTGTAACATAAAAATAGTGCTAACAACACATCTGGAATATGTTATTATTACCATAACAATACATTATTACTACCCAAACATATCACAAGGATCAGTAACCAGAGGTTGAGAGGTAAGTTAGCTGATGGTTAAGGTAACACTGAGGTAACACCGGGAAGGTCCTGGGAGGAAGGACGTGGAGAGGAAACACGATCTTCACTCACTCTTCTAATTAGGGCAGCAGAATCCCAATTGAATTTCCTCATTATCAGCAGGTCCAAGAAAACTCTGGGGTACTGATGATGATGACATTTTGAGTCATTGATATTCCTTAAAAAGATTTCAGTTAGCTTACGGGTATTCTTCAACATAAATGCGTAAAACTACGTCACAATGCTGTAGACACCTTGGGGAATACGGAGAAAAAGTAATCTGGTTGATAGCCCATTCAGTGCTCAATAGGGACGCATTGGAACGCAGAGCTTTCAAAAGATGAGTCACTTCCAGATTGGATTTTTCTCAGGCTTTCGCCTGCAATATCAGTTCTGTTATACTCACAGACAATATCTTTACAGTTTTGGAAACTTTAGAGTGTTTTCTATCGTAAGCTGTCAATTATATGCATATTCTATCATCTTGTCCTGACAAAATATCCCGTTTACTACGGGAACGTTATTTTTCCAAAAATGAAAATACTGCCCCCTAGTCACAAAAGGTTAACTTCTTGACACTACCCATCCCTGTCGCGGGATCAGCAACCGCTGAATAGCATAGCGCAACAGTCAAATAATATTACAAAAAAATATTCATATTCATGAAATCACAAGTGCAATATTGCAAAACACAGCTTAGCCTTTTGTTAATCCACCTGTCGTCTCAGATTTTGAAATTATGCTTTACAGAGAAAGCAATCCAAGCGTTTGTGTAAGTTTATCGATAGCCTAGCATAGCATTGTGAACACTTGGCATCAGGAAGCTTGGTCAGTTCAGGCAACCGTGGAAACCATCCAGAGTTCTGTGGCATCTCACACTTCCACACTGGCTGAAGTTGAGGCCGGGTTCTCGGGCCACAGCGACCAACTCATGACGCTGGAAACCAGGCTTGACGATGTGGCCGCCGTCAACAAGTCTCTGCAGCTACAAGTGGAAGATTTGATTTCACGTTCAAAATGCCAGAATATCCGCGTGATTGGACTGCCAGAGGAATCTGAGACAGGATATCAAACCCAGTACATGGTGGGGCTGTTCAATGAAGTTTTGGGTGATAAGGCTTTTCCCAATCTCCCTAAACTCGATAGAGCCCACAGCAGCCTTTCACCGAAACCTTGCCCAGGCGGCCGACCGTGTCCCATCATAGTGCGGTTCCATCGATACAAAGAAAAGGAGCTCATCCTTCAGTGGGCAAGGGAACATGGTGGCATCACTTTCCAAGGCCACAAGATCAAGATCTACCAGGATTTCAGTTCTAGCCTGGGGAAGAAACGGTGCGCATTCAATGACATCCACTCTGAACAAGAAGGGAATCCGCTTTGGGCTGTTTATCCTGCCCGACTCCACGACTCTTTAACGGCGAGGACCATTTTTTCAAAATTCCTTAAGAAGCTTAGCCCTTCTCCCCACACCTCATACATTGAATGCCTGAATTGGGATGACTTCTCACCTGCCTGTATTATGTGAGTAACGTTAGCTCTAGTGACCGTGTGGACACTAGGCTACATACATCTATGGCCATCTATCGATCTGTTTCTTGTGAAACAATCCTATGCTAAAGCTTGCTAGCTATAGTAGGTATGTTTGAAGAAGCACATAACTCGTTTCTGTTGTTGATACTGCTCTTTCAACTTCCATTGGATCTGGTTTAGTTTCTTAATCAAAGACAATCACTGTCATTTTATTAAGGCTTTGAACTTGCTGCTCCTCAATTGACAATCTATAGCCTACATTGTATTTTGGCAGCCTTTAGGTCATTTTGGATACCAATGTTACTAGCTAGTTAGCTAGTTAGACACCGATCCTGTCTATCAATATTTGTGTATATACATTTTTAATTTGGAGTCTGTTTGATGTACACAATTTTTTTATTGGATTTTTAACTCTTTATTTTTATGGACACTCTGAACTACCGTGGTTTACGTTGTCCATGATTGGTGATGCTGGTCACTGATGATTTTCAGTTACATTCACTTTATCTTGGACTCCACTATGACATTGGAGTCTAATACTATCAATCCTCTCTTCCAATTGTACTCTTGTTTAATTTTTGCATTAGCTGAAGAGTTTAGACCCACAGTTAATTTGTTGATTGTACATATCCAAATTGCTAGTTGTCCATTTATTAACTTTTATTGAATTGTTTCCTCCCAACAACATTTAACAATTTACCAATACAGGGGCTGACCCTTTTCATACCCTACTGGTTAATTTCAAACGTTTGTCATTACTCAGCCCTGTGGCCACACCTAGTGGACTATATTCATTTATTGCCAATGAAATGACGCAGATCGCTGTTAACATTTTTCAATAACTGAAGCTGAAGGTTATGGTCATTCTTTAAAGTGTGAAAGAAACCCAAAATGTACACTTGCCTATTGCCATATACTGTAGGCGTGTGTGAGATTGTGTGTAGATGTGTGTGTGTGTAAGAGAAAAATGTCTGATGGCACTGTACTATGCTCCACCACAACCACAACCACATCCAATATATTTGCTCAACAGAACATGGACAATGCTAAGACCTGAGCTCTTTTGTATTGGTTTGTGGATATTGTTGGTTTCAGAGCAGTGGCGTGGTCTGGTATATTCACTATGGACAGATAATTTTAGATGTCTCCATTAATTGACATTGCGAGAGTTTGGGACTATAAGGTTCTGTCTGAATTTTTGTCAAAATATGTGTGACAACTATTGACACAGCATTGTTCTGTTCAATGTTCTCCACCTATATAATACTCTAAATACCAAAATTCATGTTAATAAGTTAAAAATGATACAATGTAAAAATTCCTGACATCATTCAAACTACATCTTTTAATCATCTTTTTGCAGATACGTACAGTCTCAAGCTCTAAGCTCTCAAATGCCTAATGACATGTGAATTATCATGACATGAGTATGTGATGTGAAAGATCAGTGGATTTGTATGATGATACACCTCAGATTTATATATAGTAATTACAGATTTACTAAGCAAGCAATGAATGAAGGATTCTTCAAAATATTCATTAGGGGTTCATCAGAGCTGTTAAATGCATACTACACCACTTCCTCCTTTAAGTAAATGAATAATGTCTGAATTGATTACCCTATGGCATTGCTCTGTATCAAGATAGGTAGGTATTGGATACAGACATTATGTTTTAGTTTAGCAGAGAAAATATTTATTGTATTCTGTAATGTACAATGCTTATGACATTGCAATTCAGGTAATGTATTAATGTGTCATTCATGATTTGACTGCTAATTGAGGATGATTTGTATGTCCTTTTCTTCCAGAACTGTCACTTTTTTAATACAGTATTATATTAATGCTCCTGCTATCTCTACACTGGATGTGTCTGTCCACCACCTAATGTGCACCAATTTACTCAAATCAAATCAAATCAAATCAAATTTTATTTGTCACATACACATGGTTAGCAGATGTTAATGCGAGTGTAGCGAAATGCTTGTGCTTCTAGTTCCGACAATGCAGTAATAACCAACAAGTAATCTAACTAACAATTCCAAAACTACTGTCTTGTACACAGTGTAAGGGGATAAAGAATATGTACATAAGGATATATGAATGAGTGATGGTACAGAGCAGCATAGGCAAGATACAGTAGATGGTATCGAGTACAGTATGTACAAATGAGATGAGTATGTAAACAAAGTGGCATAGTTTAAAGTGGCTAGTGATACATGTATTACATAAGGATACAGTCGATGATATAGAGTACAGTATATACGTATGCATATGAGATGAATAATGTAGGGTAAGTAACATTATATAAGGTAGCATTGTTTAAAGTGGCTAGTGATATATTTACATCATTTCCCATCAATTCCCATTATTAAAGTGGCTGGAGTTGAGTCAGTGTCAGTGTGTTGGCAGCAGCCACTCAATGTTAGTGGTGGCTGTTTAACAGTCTGATGGCCTTGAGATAGAAGCTGTTTTTCAGTCTCTCGGTCCCAGCTTTGATGCACCTGTACTGACCTCGCCTTCTGGATGATAGCGGGGTGAACAGGCAGTGGCTCGGGTGGTTGATGTCCTTGATGATCTTTATGGCCTTCCTGTGACATCGGGTGGTGTAGGTGTCCTGGAGGGCAGGTAGTTTGACCCCGGTGATGCGTTGTGCAGACCTCACCACCCTCTGGAGAGCCTTACGGTTGAGGGCGGAGCAGTTGCCGTACCAGGCGGTGATACAGCCCGCCAGGATGCTCTCGATTGTGCATCTGTAGAAGTTTGTGAGTGCTTTTGGTGACAAGCCAAATTTCTTCAGCCTCCTGAGGTTGAAGAGGCGCTGCTGCGCCTTCTTCACAATGCTGTCTGTGTGAGTGGACCAATTCAGTTTGTCTGTGATGTGTATGCCGAGGAACTTAAAACTTGCTACCCTCTCCACTACTGTTCCATTGATGTGGATAGGGGGGTGTTCCCTCTGCTGTTTCCTGAAGTCCACAATCATCTCCTTAGTTTTGTTGACGTTGAGTGTGAGGTTATTTTCCTGACACCACACTCCGAGGGCCCTCACCTCCTCCCTGTAGGCCGTCTCGTCGTTGTTGGTAATCAAGCCTACCACTGTTGTGTCGTCCGCAAACTTGATGATTGAGTTGGAGGCGTGCGTGGCCACGCAGTCGTGGGTGAACAGGGAGTACAGGAGAGGGCTCAGAACGCACCCTTGTGGGGCCCCAGTGTTGAGGATCAGCGGGGAGGAGATGTTGTTGCCTACCCTCACCACCTGGGGGCGGCCCGTCAGGAAGTCCAGTACCCAGTTGCACAGGGCGGGGTCGAGACCCAGGGTCTCGAGCTTGATGACGAGCTTGGAGGGTACTATGGTGTTGAATGCCGAGCTGTAGTCAATGAACAGCATTCTCACATAGGTATTCCTCTTGTCCAGATGGGTTAGGGCAGTGTGCAGTGTGGTTGAGATTGCATCGTCTGTGGACCTATTTGGGCGGTAAGCAAATTGGAGTGTAATGTACTGTGGGTGAAATGAACTATACTATTTCTCTCATAGAAAAGCATTAACTTACAGTAATCAAGTGTAAAATGATGCCCTGTGGGGCAGTTCTCTGCTACCCCGAGGGTATGTCCTCACTGCTTTTTACTCACCCAGTCATACAAATCCTTTTGTATGTTGCTTTACATTTTACAGGTACTCCTACTCGGAATGTATGTTATAAGTTTTTGCTCATCGGAAGGAAACAAGAAAGGGAAGACATCTGTATTGTTCAAATGATAAGGGAATAGTTATGCTAAGTAAACATTTAAATAAAACCTTAATGCTTGTATAGCTCTTTGAACGTTTGTGATACAGTGCCACCTCTGTGAGTTAATTTCCATCACAAAAACTTAATAACACGGCAAAACACCTTAAAGAAGAAAGGGTCTAAACAATCTGACCCAGATGGTTTTTTGTGGTCAAGTTTAAGGAGCTACTTTAGCACCTCGGACTCAGTGACCGCCTGCAGGGGGATTTTGAAATTCTGCTTTACAGCGAAAGCAATCCAAGCGTTTGTGTAAGTTTATCGATAGCCTAGCATAGCATTATGTACACTTAGCATCAGGAAGCTTGGTCACGAAAATCAGAAAAGCAATCAAACTAACCGTTTACCTTTGATGATCTTCGGATATTTTCACAGACGAAACTCCCAGTTACACAACAAATGTTCATTTTGTTCCATAAAGATTATTTTTATACCAAAATACCTCTGTTCGTTTGTCGCGATATGTTCAGAAATCCACAGGAAAGAGCGGTCACAACAAAGCAAACGGAAATTCCCAATAGTCTTCATAATGTCCACAGAAACATGTCAAACGTTTTTTATAATCATTCCTCGGGTAGTTTTTAAAATATATATTAGATAATATATCAACCGAGTGTGTAGGTTTTTCAATAACAGAGGGAGGAACAATGGCGGCTTTACTCTGTAGCGCAAAAACTCACTCTGAGAGCACCCACCTATCCACTTACGCAATGTGATCTTTCACGCTCATTTTTCAAAATAACAGCCTAAAGACTGTTGACACCTTAGGGAAGCCAGAGAAAAAGGAATCCGGTTGATATCCCTTTAAATGGAGAATAGGCATGCATAGGAACAGAAGGGTTTCAAAATAAGAGGCACTTCCTGATTAAATTTTCCTCAGGGTTTCGCCTGCAATATCAGTTCTGTTATACTCACAGACAATATTTTGACAGTTTTGGAAACTTTAGAGTGTTTTCTATCCTAATCTGTCAAATATATGCATATTCTAGCATCTGGTCCTGAGAAATAGGCCATTTACTTTGGGAATGTTGTTTTTCCAAACATAAAAATAGTGCCCCCTAGCTTCAAGAGGTTCCTGTCAGTGAAGACCCAAATTCGTCTACACGGACAAGTTATGGCCTGGTTTAGATCATATCTGTCAGAAAGATATCAGTTTGTCTCTGTGAATGGTTTGTCTGACAAATCAACTGTAAATTTCGGTGTTCCTCAAGGTTCCGTTTTAGGACCACTATTGTTTTCACTATATATTTTACCTCTTGGGGATGTTATTCGAAAACATAATGTTAACTTTCACTGCTATGCGGATGACACACAGCTATACATTTCAATGAAACATGGTGAAGCCCCAAAATTGCCCTCGCTAGAAGCCTGTGTTTCAGACATAAGGAAGTGGATGGCTGCAAACGTTCTACTTTTAATCTCGGACAAAACAGAGATGCTTGTTATAGGTCCAAAGAAACAAAGAGATCTTCTGTTGAATCTGACAGTTAATCTTAATGGTTATACAGTCGTCTCAAATAAAACTGTGAAGGACCTTGGCGTTAATCTGGACCCTGATCTCTCTTTTGACGAACATATCAAGACTGTTTCAAGGACAGCTTTTTTCCATCTATGTAACATTGCAAAAATCAGAAACTTTCTATCCAAAAATTATGTAGAAAAATGTATCCATGCTTTTGTTACTTCTGGGTTAGACTACTGCAATGCTCTACTTTCCGGCTACCCGGATAAAGCGCTAAATAAATGTCAGTTAGTGCTAAATACGGCTGCTAGAATCCTGACTAGAACCAAATAATTTGATCATATTACTCCAGTGCTAGCCTCCCTACACTGGCTTCCTGTCAAGGCAAGGGCTGATTTCAAGGTTTTACTGCTAACCTACAAAGCATTACATGGGCTTGCTCCTAACTATCTCTCTGATTTGGTCCTGCCGTACATACGTACACGTACGCTACGGTCACAAGACGCAGGCCTCCTAATTGTCCCTAGAATTTCTAAGCAAACAGCTGGAGGCAGGGCTTTCTCCTGTAGAGCTCCATTTTTATGGAATGGTCTGCCTACCCATGTGAGATACGCAAACTCGGTCTCAACCTTTAAGTCTTTACTGAAGACTCATCTCTTCAGTGGGTCATATGATTGAGTGTAGTCTGGCCCAGGAGTGTGAAGGTGAACGGAAAGGCTCTGGAGCAACAAACCGCCCTTGCTGTCTCTGCCTGGCCGGTTACCCTCTCTCCACTGGGATTCTCTGCCTCTAACCCTATTACAGGGGCCTGAGTCACTGGCTTACTGGCGCTCTTTCATGCCGTCCCTAGGAGGGATGCGTCACTTGAGTGGGTTGAGTCACTGATGTGATCTTCTTGTCTGTGTTGGCACCCCCTCCCCCCCCTTTGGGTTGTGCCGTGGCAGAGATCTTTGTGGGCTATACTCGGCCTTGTCTTGGTGGTTGAAGATATCCCTCTAGTGGTGTGGGGGCTGTGCTTTGGCAAAGTGGGTGGGGTTATATCCTTCCTGTTTTTCCCTGTCCGGGGATATCATCGGATGGGGCCACAGTATCTCCTGACCCCTTCTGTCTCAGCCTCCAGTATTTATGCTGCAGTAGTTTGTGTCGGGGGGCTAGGGTCAGTTTGTTATATCTGGAGTACTTCTCCTGTCTTATCCGGTGTCCTGTGGTAATTTAACTATGCTCTCTCTAATTCTCTCTTTCTCTCTTTCTTTCTCTCTCTTGGAGGACCTGAGTCCTAGGACCATGCCTCAGGACTACCTGACATGATGACTCCTTGCTGTCTCCAGTCCACCTGGCTGTGCTGCTGCTCCAGTTTCAACTGTTCTGCCTGTGATTATTACTATTTGACCATGGATTAATCATCCAACCAAAATTATATAAAATATGTATGATTATGAAGACAGATAAGAATATTAAAGTATTGAGCTAAGCTGTACTCCACAGTGGGGTATTAATACATTTTCAATTTACAAAGAAAAAGTAAATAGTCCTATTTACAAACCCACAATTCTGTCTAAATGACAAAGACCAAACAACATGTTGTTGTTGATAAGCCATGGTCAAATTACTGTAGATGACAAAATATTTGAATAACTTTGAATACTGTAATAGTTGTTACATGTAATGAACGGAAAAAACTCAACTATAACAATGAATGCCATGAAGAATGGTATTTATGTACGGTAGTTGGTTATGGATCTCACAATGAATTAGCATGGCATTAATGACAGCCATAGATATTATCCTCCAGATAGTTATGGCCCTGTCCTCAGTCTGGGTGTTTAATGGAAGCCTAATGATGTGGAAAACCATTAGTCACATCACTTGACCTTGATCCCTGACCCCTGATCTTTTTCTGCACATTTCTGTACAGAACCTCTTCACGCCTTGTCAGATAAAAGCACCGGCAACATGTGTCTGTGTGTGTGTCTCAATGTGTGTTTTACAGTGTGTGTGAGTGTGTGCGTGCGTGTGTGTTTGGGCATCATCAACAGTGTGAGACAAAGTTCTCCTCCACCATGCAGCGATCCTCTCTCTTTTTCTTTCTCATTCAGCTGTAGGACCTGAACTGTAACAGCAGATCTCCTCTTCGTCTGAAGAGGAGTAAGGATCGGACCAAGATGCAACATGGTAAGTGTCCATAATGTTTTTAATAAAGACAAATGAGCACTCAAACAAAAACAATAAACGATAACGATAACGATAACGAAATCTACAAAAACCGAAACAGTACGGTGTGGTGACAAACACTCACACGGAAACAAACACCCACAAGCCAACAGTGAAACCCAGGCTACCTAAGTATGATTCTCAATCAGAGAAAACTAACGACACCTGCCTCTGATTGAGAACCATACTAGGCCGAAACAGAAACCAAACATAGAAAAACAAACAGACTGCCAACCCCAACTCACGCTCTGACCATACTAAATAAAGACAAAACAAAGGAAATAAATGTCAGAACGTGACAGTACCCCCCCCCCCCCCCCCAAAGGTGCGGACTCCGGCCGCAAAACCTGAACCTATAGGGGAGGGTCTGGGTGGGCGTCTGTCCGCGATGGCGGCTCTGGCGCAGGTCGTGGACCCCACTTCACCGCAGTTTTTGTCCGCCTCCTCAACCGCCCCCGTGGCTTCTTATGAGCGGCGACCCTCGCGGCCGACCTTGACTGGGGACCCACGCCACGGGTCCCGAATGGATGGGAGACTCCGGCAGCGCCGGACAGGCGGGAGACTCCAGCAGCGCCGACGTGACAGGCGGCTCTGGCAGCTCCTGGCTGGCTGGCATCTCCTGGCTGGCTGACAGCTCTGGCTGGCTGGCTGCTGGCTCTGACTGGCTGGCTGCTCTGGCGGCTCCTGGCTGGCTGGCGGCTCTGGCGGCTCAGGACAGACTGGCGGCTCTGGCGGCTCAGGACAGACGGGAGACTCTGGCGGCTCAGGACAGACAGGAGACTCTGGCGGCTCAGGACAGATGGGAGACTCTGGCGGCGATGGACAGACGGGAGACTCTGGCGGCGATGGACAGACGGGAGACTATGGCGGCGATGGACAGACGGGAGACTCTGGCGGCGATGGACAGACGGGAGACTCTGGCGGCGATGGACAGGTGGGAACAACTGTAGGCAGAAGACGGAGAGACAGCCTGGTGCGGGGGGCTGCCACCAGAGGGCTGGTGCGTGGAGGTGGCACTGGATAGACAGGACCGTGAAGACACACTGGAGCTCTTAAGCACCGAGCCTGCCCAACCTTACCTGGTTGAATGCTCCCGGTAGCCAGGCCAGTGCGGCGAGGTGGAATAGCCCGCACTGGGCTGTGCTGGCGAACCGGGGACACCATGCGTAAGGCTGGTGCCATGTACGCCGGCCCGAGGAGACGCACTGGAGACCAGATGCGTAAAGCCGGCTTCATGGCACCTGGCTCGATGCCCACTCTAGCCCGGGCGATATGAGGAGCTGGAATGTACCGCACCGGGCTATGCACACGCACTGGGGAGACTGTGCGCTCCACTGCAAAACACGGTGCCCGCCTGGTCCCTCTCTCTCTCCGGTAAGCACGGGAAGTTGGCGCAGGTCACCTACCTGGCTTTACCACACTCTCCGTGTGCTCCCTCCCAATACATTTTTGGGGCTGCCTCTCGGGCTTCCAGCCGCACTGCCGTGCTGCCTCCTCATACCAGCACCCCGCTGCCTCCAGCTCTGCCTTGGGACGGCGATATTCCCCTGGCTGTGCCCAGGGTCCTTTACCGTCCATAATCTCCTCCCAAGTCCAGGAGTTGCTGCTGCTGCTGCCCGTTACCACGGCGCTTGGTCCTTTTGTGGTGGGTGTTTCTGTAACGGAATTCCTCCTCCTCTTCTAAGGAGGAGAAGCGAGCAGGATCAGAGGACCAATGCGCAGCGTGGTAAGTGTCCATAATGTTTTTAATAAAGACAAATGAACACTCGAAAAAACAATAAACAATAACGTGAAATCTACAAAAAACGAAACAGTACAGTGTGGTGACAAACACTCACACGGAAACAAACACCCACAAGCCAACAGTGAAACCCAGGCTACCTAAGTATGATTCTCAATCAGAGACAACTAACGACACCTGCCTCTGATTGAGAACCATGCTAGGCCGAAACAGAAACCAAACATAGAAAAACAAACAGACTGCCCACCCCGACTCACGCCCTGACCATACTAAATAAAGACAAGACAAAGGAAATAAAGGTCAGAACGTGACATGAACTTTCATCCTGGACCATTGAATGGATTCAGTAGCTCATCTAGGAAAATAAAAATATGCACATCCAATTTATCAGTTCGTTTTTTAAAGATAATACATTCAACAAGTAGACGTATAGTACCTTATGTAACAATTGAGGAAGAGGGGAAATGACCTGTCACTTTACGCTGACCACTAATGGTGCTCAAGGCATTATGGAAATTTCCAGCAACGAGACTAGAGAGACGATTGTATGTTGAGACATCAGCTGCAGTCACTGTCTCCCACAGACTTGGCTCATGAGATAATGTTGAAGTCAAAGCTTGGTGATTGTCCCTGTGGGGGTTGTTATGCATAAGACAACATAAGCATGTACTTTCTTTCTCCCAACATTTCTTTATGCATAACTCATAATCAACATGTACTTAACATTTAATTGCAAACAATTCTCAGATACTTGGCTTCAGAATGTTGCCTGGCTACCCAAACTCCTTGCTCCGGCCGAACAGTACGCCACTCCGACGGATGTTAGTTTATCTCCACAATGAGTCTGGATCTGAGTACCTCCTTGATGATTTCTAGAACGCAAACTCATTCTAACCGTTCTGATTGTTCCCAGAAACCGATGAGTTGGGCCAGAGCCAGAACACATGGGTAAAGAGGCCTTTTAGAAAATGTGTCATTGGCTTTTATACTCTGATTGGTTAGAGATGATCCAATTGCCGATTAATATGTTTTGTACAACACCCCTCATTTTGATGTCAACAAAAACAATTTAAAAGATGTCAGTCTCAGACTGAAGTGTGTAGCAAACATAGAGCTGTGGAAGAATTCACTTTGAGCATCAGGCAATTCAGAATGATGTTTCACAATTAACATGATCAATTAGCTGTGTGTCACTTTCATCCTATACAACTCAATCTATTATCTTAAGGAAATAACTCAGCAAGTTAATATCTCACAATTGCCCAGTAAACCATCATACCTCCAACACCTTTCATGTTGGTAGTAATTTGTTTGGACAAAAGGGAATTAAATTGATTTACTCAGTTAATTGTTAATTTAAGTGGCCAATCCCAAAGGTCTATTCAGCATATGGCTTTGGTTACATGCTAACCACAGACAACATTCTGTACGGGAACACATGTTCAGCGCAAACATCAGTGTTTGCATAATGTGATTTCTCTCAAAACAAGGCTACATGACTAAGACATCCATACAGCTCAATTTCAGTTGCAAAATGATTGTCTTGATGATAATGTCTTAGCTTATAAACTATTGTAGGTTATGAAGACGTGATATCTGCTTCAGTTACTAAACTGAAGGCATACAGTATGTGTTGAAAGATCTCACTGTGGATCATGAAAACACTGGCATTATCACTGTGCTACTTTGAATCACACCAGCTGAGACTCTGAAGCATTAGGTATGTTAAGGCAACATCATATTTCTATGTAGACATAACCAATTAATCAGATCATATTATATGTGTCATATTTTTGTAGGCCCAGACAAAAACAGGAGTAAATATTCTATCTGCTTCAAGTGTTGTGTTTCATTAAGGCTAATTCCACAGGGAAAGTCCTGCAGTGTTCCCATATCAACTACAGATGTCAGATCTTAACTTGATCACTCTTATGTCATTTGAATTTTTCTGCTGCATCAGGAAATTCAAATGAGCCTTGGTGATTTTGATAAATTCTCTTACAATGAGAAGTTGCCTTTGTTTCCATGTGTGGCAGTCAAGTCATTGTTGGGATCAAGGCTTGCTATCAAAATCATCCTCTCGCTCACTCAAACGCTAGGCCCTGGGTCCTATTACTGCAACATTTAAATGTACAAAAATTTACCTGAAATGCATCCATAACCATCATGTTACAGTATATAGCTTCCGAAATGCAGCGGTACAGTAGACTACACATAAACTATAGTCTACTGTAGCCTATCAAGACTAATTGCCCAAATAGGCCTATAATATCAGACATAAAGACAAGA
Source organism: Oncorhynchus mykiss (assembly GCF_057628025.1). Classification (NCBI taxonomy): domain Eukaryota; kingdom Metazoa; phylum Chordata; class Actinopteri; order Salmoniformes; family Salmonidae; genus Oncorhynchus; species Oncorhynchus mykiss. Next base: position 24,551,456 of record NC_143022.1, read on the forward strand.
TGAAATTGAGAATGATGAGGTAGCCCACGGAATGGAGCGCACTGGCTCATGGAAGCCAATGATATTTTAGATCTACAGTATATATTATAGAGAAAGAGGACGTCTTAAGGTTTTTAATGAGCCTATGGTTACAAATCAATTGTCAAAATTGAACTCATTTGTGGCCTGTCGTGGTCTAGTGGTTAGCATTCACATCAGGCCTACTGTCTCAGTGTGGGTTCGATTCTGGCCGTTGCCCTTATGGCATAACTAACTCAACCCCACCCGATTGTCTGGATTTAGTTGCACATTTCAAATATGGACAGTCCAGGGATATTTTACCCCCAATCTTGATCAGAATGTTACGGTGAGTGAACGAGGACCCAAAAGCGAATTAACTTAAACAGAGCTTCTTTAATAACCAAACATAGGTAGGCTCAGATAGACCGGCAGATTCCGACAGGACAGGACAAGGTTACAGCAAACATGACGATAGTCTGGTTCAGGCATGAAACACAACAAACAAGAATCCGACAAAGACAGGAGCAGAAACAGAGAGAGATATAGGGACCTAATCAGAGGGAAAAAGGGAACAGGTGGGAAAAGGGGTGAATGGGTAGTTAGGAGGAGACAAGGAACAGCTGGGGGAAAGCGGGGGAGAAAAGGTAACCTAATACGACCAGCAGAGGGAGACAGGGTGAAAGGAAAGGACAGAAAGACACAACATGACAATACATGACAGTACCCCCCCACTCACCGAGCGCCTCCTGGCGCACTCAAGGAGGAAACCTGGCGGCAACGGAGGAAATCCTCGATCAGCGCACGGTCCAGCACGTCCCGAGAGGGAACCCAACTCCTCTCCTCAGGACCGTACCCCTCCCAATCTACGAGGTACTGGTGACCACGGCCCCGAGGACGCATGTCCAAAATCCTGCGGACCCTGTAGATGGGTGCGCCCTCGACAAGGATGGGGGGGGGGGGGGGGGGGGGGAGACGAGCGGGGGCGCGAAGAACGGGCTTGATACAGGAGACATGGAAGACCGGGTGGACGCGACGAAGGTATCGCGGAAGAAGAAGTCGAACTGCGACAGGATTAATGACCCGAGAAATACGGAACGGACCAATGAACCGCGGGGTCAACTTGCGAGAAGCCGTCTTAAGGGGAAGGTTCTGAGTGGAGAGCCAAACTCTCTGACCGCGACAATATCTAGGACTCTTAGTTCTACGCTTATTAGCAGCCCTCACAGTCTGCGTCCTATAACGGCAAAGTGCAGACCTGACCCTCTTCCAGGTGCGCTCGCAACGTTGGACAAAAGCCTGAGCGGAGGGGAATGAAATGAGCCGCCTTAGAGAACCTATCGACAACCGTAAGAATAACAGTCTTCCCCGCTGACGAAGGCAGTCCGGTGACAAAATCTAAGGCGATGTGAGACCACGGTCGAGAGGGAATGGGAAGCGGCCTGAGACGGCCGGCAGGAGGAGAGTTACCGGACTTAGTCTGCGCGCAGACCGAACAAGCAGCCATGAAACGACGCGTGTCATGCTCCCGGGTGGGCCACCAAAAACGCTGGCGAATGGAAGCAAGCGTACCCCGAACGCCAGGGTGGCCGGCTAACTTGGCAGAGTGAGCCCACTGAAGAACGGCCAGACGAGTAGGAACGGGAACGAAAAGAAGGTTCCTAGGACAAGCGCGCGGCGACGGAGTGTGAGTGAGCGCTTGCTTTACCTGCCTCTCAATTCCCCAGACAGTCAACCCGACAACACGCCCCTCAGGGAGAATCCCCTCGGGGTCAGTGGAGGCTACTGAAGAACTGAAGAGACGAGATAAAGCATCAGGCTTGGTGTTCTTAGAGCCCGGACGATAAGAAATCACGAACTCGAAACGAGCGAAAAACAGCGCCCAACGCGCCTGACGCGCATTAAGTCGTTTGGCAGAACGGATGTACTCAAGGTTCCTATGGTCAGTCCAAACGACAAAAGGAACGGTCGCCCCCTCCAACCACTGTCGCCATTCGCCTAGGGCTAACCGGATGGCGAGCAGTTCGCGGTTTCCCACATCATAGTTACGTTCCGACGGCGACAGGCGATGAGAAAAATACGCGCATGGGTGGACCTTGTCGTCAGAGAGGGAGCGCTGAGAAAGAATGGCTCCCACGCCCACCTCTGACGCGTCAACCTCGACAACGAACTGTCTAGAGACGTCAGGTGTAACAAGGATAGGAGCGGATGTAAAATGATTCTTGAGGAGATCAAAAGCTCCCTGGGCGGAAACGGACCACTTAAAGCACGTCTTGACAGAAGTAAGGGCTGTGAGAGGAGCTGCCACCTGACCGAAATTACGGATGAAACGACGATAGAAGTTCGCGAAGCCGAGAAAGCGCTGCAGCTCGATGCGTGACTTAGGGGCGGGCCAATCAATGACAGCTTGGACCTTAGCGGGATCCATCTTAATGCCTTCAGCGGAAATAACAGAACCGAGAAATGTGACGGAGGAGGCATGAAAAGTGCACTTCTCAGCCTTCACAAAAAGACAATTCTCTAAAAGGCGCTGGAGGACACGTCGAACGTGCTGAACATGAATCTGGAGTGACGGTGAAAAAATCAGGATATCGTCAAGGTAAACGAAAACAAAGATGTTCAGCATGTCTCTCAGGACATCATTGACTAATGCCTGAAAGACAGCTGGAGCGTTAGCGAGGCCGAAAGGAAGAACCCGGTATTCAAAGTGCCCTAACGGAGTGTTAAACGCCGTCTTCCACTCGTCCCCCTCCCTGATGCGCACGAGATGGTAAGCGTTACGAAGGTCCAACTTAGTGAAAAACCTGGCTCCCTGCAGGATCTCGAAGGCTGAAGACATAAGAGGAAGCGGATAACGATTCTTCACTGTTAAGTCATTCAGCCCTCGATAATCTATGCAGGGGCGCAGAGACCCGTCCTTCTTCTTGACAAAAAAAAACCCCGCTCCGGCGGGAGAGGAGGAGGGGACTATGGTACCGGCGTCAAGAGCTACAGACAAATAATCCTCGAGAGCCTTACGTTCGGGAGCCGACAGAGAGTATAGTCTACCCCGGGGGGGAGTGGTTCCCGGAAGGAGATCAATACTACAATCATACGACCGGTGTGGAGGAAGAGAGGTGGCCCTGGACCGACTGAACACCGTGCGCAGATCGTGATATTCCTCCGGCACCCCTGTCAAATCACCAGGCTCCTCCTGTGAAGAAGAGACAGAGGAAACAGGAGGGATAGCAGACATTAAACATTTCACATGACAAGAGACGTTCCAGGAGAGGATAGAATTACTAGACCAATTAATGGAAGGATTATGACAAACTAGCCAGGGATGGCCCAAAACAACAGGTGTAAAAGGTGAACGAAAAATTAAAAAAGAAATGGTTTCGCTATGATTACCAGAAACAGTGAGGGTTAAAGGTAGCGTCTCACGCTGAATCCTGGGGAGAGGACTACCATCCAGGGCGAACAAGGCCGTGGACTCCCTTAACTGTCTGAGAGGAATGTCATGTTCCCGAGCCCAGGTCTCGTCCATAAAACAGCCCTCCGCCCCAGAGTCTATTAAGGCACTGCAGGAAGCTGACGAACCGGTCCAGCGTAGATGGACCGACAAGGTAGTGCAGGATCTTGAAGGAGAGACAGGAGTAGTAGCGCTCACCAGTAGCCCTCCGCTTACTGATGAGCTCTGGCTTTTACTGGACATGAAGTGACAAAATGACCAGCAGAACCGCAATAGAGACAGAGGCGGTTGGTGATTCTCCGTTCCCTCTCCTTAGTCGAGATGCGGATACCTCCCAGCTGCATAGGCTCAGCTCCCGAGCCGGCAGAGGAAGATGGTAGTGATGCGGAGAGGGGGGCAACGGAGAGCGCGAGCTCCTTTCCACGAGCTCGGTGACGAAGATCAACCCGTCGCTCAATGCGAATAGCGAGTTCAATCAAGGAATCCACGCTGGAAGGAACCTCCCGGGAGAGAATCTCATCCTTTACCTCTGCGCGGAGACCCTCCAGAAGACGAGCGAGCAAGGCCGGCTCGTTCCAGCCACTGGAGGCAGCAAGAGTGCGAAACTCAATAGAGTAGTCTGTTATGGATCGATTGCCTTGACATAGGGAAGACAGGGCCCTGGAAGCCTCCTCCCCCAAAACAGATCGATCAAAAACCCGCATCATCTCCTCCTTAAAGTCCTGATACTGGTTAGTACACTCAGCCCTTGCCTCCCAGATTGCCGTGCCCCACTCACGAGCCCGTCCAGTAAGGAGAGATATGACGTAGGCGACACGAGCAGTGCTCCTGGCGTAAGTGTTGGGCTGGAGAGAAAACACAATATCACACTGGGTGAGGAACGAGCGGCATTCAGTGGGCTCCCCAGAGTAACACGGCGGGTTATTGATTCTGGGCTCCGGAGATTCGAAAGCCCTGGAAGTGGCCGGTGGATCGAGGCGGAGATGGTGAACCTGTTCTGTGAGGTTGGAGACTTGGGTGGCCAGGGTCTCAACGGCATGTCGAGCAGCAGACAATTCCTGCTCGTGTCTGCCTAGCATCGCTCCCTGGATCCCGACGGCTGAGTGGAGAGGATCCGAAGTCGCTGGGTCCATTCTTGGTCGGATTCTTCTGTTACGGTGAGTGAATGAGGACCCAAAAGCGAATTAACTTAAACAGAGCTTCTTTAATAACCAAACATAGGTAGGCTCAGATAGACCGGCAGATTCCGACAGGACAGGACAAGGTTACAGCAAACATGACGATAGTCTGGTTCAGGCATGAAACACAACAAACAAGAATCCGACAAAGACAGGAGCAGAAACAGAGAGAGATATAGGGACCTAATCAGAGGGAAAAAGGGAACAGGTGGGAAAAGGGGTGAATGGGTAGTTAGGAGGAGACAAGGAACAGCTGGGGGAAAGCGGGGGAGAAAAGGTAACCTAATACGACCAGCAGAGGGAGACAGGGTGAAAGGAAAGGACAGAAAGACACAACATGACAATACATGACACAGAAATGACCATACCAGACACTTTTATCTGAAAGACATTTGTATTTAATGGATACCAAAATTGGAAACAAACAAAATAACAGTAGGCGACACCAACATTAGTTTCCATTCACACAGTAGATTTGCCATGGTAAATTAGAAAAAATATATTTCAATTGTACCGAATGCTTGTCAAGTAGATACATCGCCCTTAGTCTCCCATCTGGACTACAGCAACTCGCTGTTGGCTGGGCTCCCCGCTTGTGCCATCAAACCCCTGCAACATATACAGAACGCTGCAGCCCGCATGGTGATCAATCTTCCCAAGTTCTCCCATGTTACCCCGCTCCTCCGCACACTCCACTGGCTTCCATTCGAAGCTCACATCCAATACAAGACCAAGGTAATTGCCTACAGAGCAGCAAGAAGAACTGCCCCTCTCTAGCTTCAGGCTATGCTCAAACCCTACACCCCAACCTGAGCACTCCATTCTGCCACCTATGGTCTCTTGGCCCTCCCAACCCTATGGGATGGCAGCTCCCGCTCTTCTCTGTCCTGGCACCCCAATAGTGGAACCAGTTTCCACCTGAAGCTAGGACAGCAGAGTCTCTGCCCATGTTACAAAAACATATGAAAGACTACCTCTTCAAGAGTATCTTAAATAAGGCTTAAAAGTCCTCTGAAGTTTTGAATTTCCACCTCAAAAACCTCAGCATGAAGAGTTTATTTTCTATTTCTTTGTTTGTTTTTTCTTTCAATTGTGGAATAAGTTAGCATAGCATCTATCGTTGCTTGCTAGGTCTGTGCATGTTCTGTGAATCCATTCATTCTGCCTAATGCTGTAACAGCGTGAGTGACTGGTTGTCGGGAAGTCAGGCGCAGGAGAGCAGAGATGGGTGATAACAGGAGAACTTTAATGTACACCCTGGCCCAAAGGCACAGGCGAGGCAGCACAAAGCACAACCATGGTAACATAGAGCGGCAATGGCTAGAAGAGTGGTGATGTCGACCGCCTAACGCTGCCCGAACGATCAGAGGGAACGACTTCTGCGGAAGTTGTGACAACTGCTTGCCTTGAACATACTGTATAATAAAACGATTGATAAAAAAACCCGATCTAACCCTTACAAATATGTCAATTTATTATAATCCACATAAGAATTCCCACAAAACGTGCTTTAGCCTGCAAATAGCCTGCAATGTACAATGTATGTACAGTACTATGTTGTATAGGGCTGCCTGCGTGGCGCAGGTGTCTAAGGCACTGCATCTCAGTGCTAGAGGCGTCACAACAGACCCAGGTATTGATTGGGAATCCCCGGTGTCGTCAGGGTTTGGCCGGGGTAGGCCATCATTGTAAATAAGAATCTGTTCTTAACTGACTTGCCTAGTTAAATAAAGGTTCAATAAAATATAAGCAACAAACACTGCTTCCAGGTGCCCCGGCGGCATGTCTAAATAATCAATATTCATTCAAATCCTCCTGCTGCAGAATGATTTTCCTCCTGTGACGAAATGGGTCAGATTAAGTTACGACATCTGTATGAAACTTGATTAGGCTGGATGAGATCTATCTCTTACCCAAGGTAATATTTTGGTGATTTTAAACCGTATGACTTCATATATATTTTTCTCACAGTATAACCACTGAGTTTTTAAACCAAAAAGATTGGGCAGGGGTTTGGGGTATGAGAAGTCAATAAGAGAGGTGAAAAAACTTCCTTTGTTTCCTCGAAATCTAAAGGCACAACCAAGATTCGAGCCAATGTCTTAAATAGTTGTGCATGTTATTATTACAAACTCCTGAAAGTGACAAACTGCCAAATTTTTATTTTAGTCAAAAACAACTTTTTATCGAAGGAGTTCCTTTGATTTGACAGTCTGCACACGTGCAGTTTGGCTCAAGACAACCGTTAGACCCGAATACGTTTTTCTGAGCATGAGCTCAGCTAGCCAACGTCACAATGACATCGCTATTCTCTGTTTATTATCACATAGCCACTTTTAATCTACCTACAGGTACATATTACCTCAATTACGTCGACTAATACATCTGCACATTGACTCTGTACCAGTACCCCCTGTATATAGCCTTGTTAATGCTATTTTATTTTTGCTCTTTAATTATTTGGTATTTTTCTATTTTAATATTTTTTTCATTTTTATTGTTTACCTCAGGTTATTTAGCAAATACTTTCTTAACCCTTATTTTTTCTTAAAACTGCATTATTGGTTAAGGGATTGTAAGTAAGCATTTCCCTGTAAGCATTTCCCACATGCGCCGATTACCTGTTGTAATCGGCGCATTGATAAATAAAATCTTATTTTATTCAGAAACTAAAACATTTCCTGAAAACACATTTGTCTAAGAATAATATACCAATACAAAAAATGTCCTAGACAAATGTAAGTGTACTACCCCTCTATTCCATCCCAAAGCCATGCACATCTTATATCATCTTGAATATAAACATGTCACGCCAGATTGACCCAGAGATTGAAATGGTAGTATACGATGGCTGTAGATGGGAAATCAATGGGTTGATAAATGCACTGCGGCCAAAGCCATCTACTGTAGCAACATTTTCAGTTTACTACTTGGTGTTGGCTCTTTCATCCACCTTAGGCGACAGGCTATAATAATCATATTCCCATCTCTACTCAATCTATCTCGCGGAGTCTAAATCTGCCTGTGCTCATGTTATTTCCTTGGTATTTCACTCATATTGTGATTCTGCTATTTTTCCAGTGGCAGATGGCTTTTTGTTGGGTTGCGATATATATAATTACTTGATAAAACACCATGTCAAAATCCACAGAGGCTGGGACATAAATGGCATGGTTGGACTGTAGGAGGGAATTTATATTCTCAAGTTGAGATCATCATTGCAATGTCCTATTTGTTCATGGAGTGAGATATAGAGGAAGCTTGGCAGGACTCTGGCTACAGTATATTGTTTACCTTTACTGTATTAGTTGGTGCAGAGTCCACAAAATAACATGGACTGTACTGCAAGATTGGACTGCAATTTGACATGCTATTGGAATACTGTAAGCATAGAGTTTTGTTTTAAGTTTGATTAAACAATGGTTAAACAGAAAAGTGAAAGTTTTGACATTGTCTCATCAATAATTGTATGGGTAAGAACAGACATGTTACTTTCTTATTGCAGCACACTGTATTTAGCGACTGTTCATTTTGGCAGTTCAATGCAAAACAGATTTTCAAATAGACCACATCCCCCCCCCCCCCCCCCCCCCCCCCTCCATCACTCTCCATTTAGTGATGTTTACAGCCACTTACCAACTTATCATCTCATCTCCCCCAGCTGTTGGTGCATATCTCTGTCACTCCTCTCCTCCACCCAGACATTCACACTCTCTCTCTTTCTCTGTTTGTCAGACACTCACGGGAGCTCCCCCAATGACACACCATCTACATGACTCTTCTCCCTTCCCTTTGGGCGTCTTATGATTCCCTGGGTGATAGACTACCGTAGCAGGCTACTGTTCAGTTGAAATGAAGCTAAAGTTGATATGCAGTACCCAGCATAATTGTTTGGATAGTGAAGCATTTTTTCTGCTTTTGGCTCTGAAATCAAACAATGACTATGAGGTTGAAGTGAAGACTGTCAGCTTTTTCCATATCAGGTGAACCATTTAGAAATTATAGCCCTTTTTGTGAATAGTCCCCCTGATTTTAGGGGAGCAAAAGTACTGGGACATATTCACTTATGTGCATTAAAGTAGTAAAAAGTTAGTTATTTGGTCCAATATTCATTCCACACAATGAGGACGGTGGTTCTTCCTTTAAAAGTTGCGTCATACTGCAGCACAGCTTTGGGAGTGCCGCAGAATTCTATGGCACGTTATTTAAGTGTCTGCCATTGTTTCCATTGATGCTAGTTAAGGCTAGTTTGACCACCAGAGGACATCTTTGAGAAGTTGAGTTATTGAAATTACATGGAGCTGTAGACCTAAGTGTCCTGTTTACTGTAGCTGTTTTAGCGTAACTTACTTATTAGCATAAAGGCCTACTTCAATATAAAGTATATCAATCAATCATTCATTCATTTGTGCGCGTCATCACACAGCATGCAAGTCTTTAAATACATTAAAGCATTTTAGTTATGAAATTAAATAGCAAAATGAGCCTTGAATATTTAAACACGGAATAGACCTCACCATGTTGCGTAAAGCGATTAAATTCAGGCATGCATTTGACTGTTTTTAATCTCAGGAAAATATGGCGCTGTACAACGTGACCGGTCAGTTGTATATCAAGCTTGTGACTCTACAAATTTGTTGGATGCATTTGCTGTTTGTTTGGGTTGTTTTTCAGATTAGTTTGGGCCCAATAGAAATTAATGGAACATAATACTTTTACATTAATGTGGACGATTTATGTGGATAATCCTGAATGAATCGTGAATAATGATGAGTGTATTGTCCCAATACTTTTGCTCCCTTAAAATGGGGGGACGTTGTACAAAGATAACTGTAATTTCTAAATGGTTCAACATATATGGATGAAAATACCCTCAAATTGCAGCTGACAGTCTGTACTTTAATTTTGATTTCAAATTCAAACTTTTGGAGTATAGAGCCAAAGGAAGGAAAAATGCTTCACTGTCCCAATAACTACAAAGGGCACTGTATGCTTTAACTATGCCAACTTTTTATTATCTAATATTGAATAAATGAAAATAAGACGTGGCAGAGTGGTTCATATTTATGACATGTGTTTGGTTCCAATCCGAAATGTACATTTAGGTGTGTACCTTTCTTTTCAAACCTTCACACAGATTATAGTCTTTTGCCTCCACACTTGTTAAAGGTTACTGGTCAATAGTGGGAGTAATGCAATGTGTAATATGTTACGGACCAACACTTCCAAAGACCAAGACAAACGTACACATTAAAGTATCCACCTATTCAACACAATCAGCTCTGCTGCGCTGATAACGAGACATGAGTCAACTGCTGGTTAGAAAAGAGCAGAGTATATAATTTAGTAACCGTGCTAATCAAACATAGTATTCGATTTTCCCAGCTCAATAGGCCAGGTTTACTTTAATGGTCTGCCTGTTTTTCTCAGGAAGGAACACACTAACACACTCTAAATCTAACTGTTTGCAAGTGTATCTATGGGTATAGTATGTACAACCTTTCTATTGGGCAGTATCTCAATAGGAAAGTTAGTTGCAAGGGTCAAAGCATGTATTTCAAAGCCATATTTTTTTTTGCACATTCCTATTCTGGTTTAATTCTGCATTTTCAAACGTTATTTAACCTCGAGATTCACACGATTGCAAAGTGCAGGTCCCCTGGATGGTTGATGGTTTGCCATTACCAAAATTATTCACAGCAATAATTACTTTGTGCTCAGCCATGAAAGAACATAATTTGGTTGAGAAGTGAAAGAGTGAGAATTATATCTCTGTGAGGACTGTAGGACCACAATAATGAGAATTTGAGGACTTAAAGTTGTTACAGTAAGTAAATAGTCCTTTAACACACAGAAAGAGTGAAGGCACTCACCAGGGACCAGGCTCATCATTCACCCTTTAAGGTGTAGTTCAATAAAACAAATCTCTTAATGTGAAAAATAAATCATACAGTTTCATGTTTCACACAATATTCCAATAAACACGCACTGGATGCAACCCAGGCAGGAGTGGGTTGCTGCGTGATACGGATATGGATATCCTAGACATAGCCTCATCACCCTCTGAGAGCCGGAAAGTAGTGCCATAACAACAAGGACTATCACAACAACTAAAGCTTCACATAACGTGTGACAACAACATATTAATGTATAAATCTATGAACACAATTCCATGGATTTTAACAGGAGGACCAACAGGTTGTCTAGAGTGCATTTGGAAAGTATTCAGACACTTTGACCTTTTCCACATTTTGTTACAGCCTGATTCTAAAATTGATTCAATTAATCAAACACACAATAGCCCATAATGACGAATCGAAACAGGTTTTTAGAAACTTAGAAACAGAAAAACATGATTTACATACATTTGAAGTCTGAGGTTTACATACACCTTAGCCAAATACATTTAAACTCAGTTTTTCACAATAACTGACATTATGAACACACCATCCCCACTGTCAAACATGGTGGTGGCAGCATCATGGTTTGGGCCTGCTTTTCTTCAGCAGGGACAGGGAAGATGGTTAAAATTGATGGGAAGATGGATGGAGCCAAATACAAGACCATTCTGGAAGAAAACCTGATGGAGTCTGCAAAAGACCTGAGACTGGGACGGAGATTTGTCTTCCAACAAGACAATGATCCAAAACATAAAGCAAAATCTACAATGGAATGGTTCAAAAATAAACATATCCAGGTGTTAGAATGGCCAAGTCAAAGTCCAGACCTGAATCCAATCGAGAATCTGTGGAAAGAACTGAAAACTGCTGTTCACAAATGCTCTCCATCCAACCTCACTAAGCTCGAGCTGTTTTGCAAGGAGGAATGGGAAAAAATGTCAGTCTCTCGATGTGCAAAACTGATAGAGACATACCCCAAGCGACTTACAGCTGTAATCGCAGCAAAAGGTGGTACTACAAAGTATTAACTTAAGGGGGCTGAATAATTTTGCACGCCCAATTTTTCAGTTTTTGATTTGTTAAAAAAGTTTGAAATATCCAATAAATGTCGTTCCACTTCATGATTGTGTCCCACTTGTTGTTGATTCTTCACAAAAAAATACAGTTTTATATCTTTATGTTTGAAGCCTGAAATGTGGCAAAAGGTCGCAAAGTTCAAGGGGGCCGAATACTTTCGCAAGGCACTGTAGGATTCGCTTTACTGTGGACATAGATACTTTTGTACCTGTTTCATCCCGCATCTTCAAAAGGTATTTTGCTGTTGTTCTGGTATTGCCAGCAGCATACCACCCTGCATACCACTGCTGGCTTGCTTCTGAAGCAAAGCAGGGTTGGTCCTGGTCAGTCCCTGGATGGGAGATCAGATGCAGGGACACTACCCTGTGTAGGGTGCAGTCTTTCGGATGAGATGTTAAATGGGTGTCCTGACTCTCTGAAGTCATTAAAGATCCCATGGCACTTATCGTAAGAGTAGGGGTGTTAACCCTAGTGTCCTGGCTAAATTCCCAATATGGTCCTCAGCCAGCAAAACCATCACGGTCACCTAATAATCCCCAGTTTACAATTGGCTCATTCATCCCCCTCCTCTCCCTGTAACTATTCCCCAGGTCGTTGCTGTAAATGAGAGCGTGTTCTCAGTCAACTTACCTGGTAAAATAACAAATAAATAAATGTGCACTTTTCGCACCAAAGTATATTTATCTCTAGGAGACAGAATGCATCTCCTTCCTGAGTGGTATGATGGCTGCATGGTCCCATGGTGTTTGTACAGATGGACATGATACCTTCAGGCATTTGGAAATTGCTTCCAAGAATGAACTTGTTATGGCTGCAATCCCGCTAACGGGATCGATATGACAACTACCAGTGTCTGATTACATTTTAGGGTATCTGAGGAGTAAATAGAAACGTATTTTGACTTGATGAAACAAAGTTATGGGCAAGATTTTCAGATTCCTTTCTCTGCATGTTGAACAGGTGGATTACTCAAATCGATGGCACCAACTAAAATGACTTTTTGGGATATAAAGAAGGATTTTATCTAACAAAACAACACTACATGTTATAACTGGGACAATTTGGATGACACAGGAATATTTTCTAAAAGTAAGTGAATATTTTATGTGAATGTGTGATACCTGAAAAATATTTTGATTTGGGGCGCCGTCCTCATGTGTTCTCTGTAATAGCTACTGTAAATCGGACAGTGCAGTTAGATTAACAAGAAAGCTTTAAGCTTTCAGCAGACATAAGACACTTAGTGGGGAGAACAAGTATTTGATACACTGCCGATTTTGCAGGTTTCCCTACTTACAAAGCATGTAGATGTCTGTGATTTTTATCATAGGTACACTTCAACTGTCCACACACACAATCAAACAGACTCCAACCTCTCCACAATGGCCAAGCACAGAGAGCTGTGTAAGGACATCAGGGATAACATTGTAGACCTGCACAAGGCTGGGATGGGCTACAGGACAATAGGCAAGCAGCTTGGTGAGAAGGCAACAACTGTTGGCGCAATTATTAGAAAATGGAAGAAGTTCAAGATGACGGTCAATCATTCTCGGTCTGGGGCATCAATGATCCTGAGGAAGGTGAGGGATCAGCCCAGAACAACACGGCAGGACCTGGTCAATGACCTGAAGAGAGCTGGGACCACAGTCTCAAAGAAAACCATTAGTAACAGACTACGCCATCATGGATTAAAATCCTGCAGCGCACGCAATGTCCCCCTGCTCAAGCCAGCACATGTCCAGGCCTGTCTGAAGTTTGCCAACAACCATCTAGATGATCCGGAGGAGGAATGGGAGAAGGTCATGTGGTCTGATGAGACAAAAATAGAGCTTTTTGATCTAAACTCCACTAGCCATTTTTGGAGGAAGAAGAAGGATGAGTACAACCTCAAGAACACCATCCCAACCGTGAAGCATGGAGGAGGACACATCATTCTTTGGGGAAGCTTTTCTGCAAAGGGGACAGGACGACTGCACCGTATTGAGGGGAGGATGGATGGGGCCATGTATCGCAAGATCTTGGCCAACAACCTCCTTCCCTCAGTAAGAGCATTAATGATGGGTCATGGCTGGGTCTTCCAGCATGACAAGGATACGAAACAATCGCAACCACACTGCACACTGCCCTAACCCATCTGGACAAGAGGAATACCTATGTGAGAATGCTGTTCATCGCCTACAGCTCAGCATTTAACACCATAGTACCCTCCAAACTCGTCATCAATCTCGAGACCCTGGGTCTCGACTCCGCCCTGTGCAACTGGGTACTGGACTTCCTGACGGGCCGCCCCCCAGATGGTGAGACTAGGTAACAACATCTCCACCCCGCTGATCCTCAACACTGGGGCCCCACAAGGGTGCGTTCTGAGCCCTCTCCTGTACTCCCTGTTCACCCACAACTGCGTGGCCATGCACGCCTCCAACTCAATCATCAAGTTTGCGGACAACACTACAGTGGTAGGCTTGATTACCAACAACGACGAGATGGCCTAGAGGGAGGAGGTGAGGGCCCTCGGAGTGTGGTGTCAGGAAAATAACCTCACACGCAACGTCAACAAAACAAAGGAGATGATTGTGGACTTCAGGAAACAGCAGAGGGAGCACCCCCCTATCCACATCGACGGGACAGTAGTGGAGAGGGTAGAAAGTTTTAAGTCCCTCGGCGTACACATCACGGACAAACTGAATTGGTCCACCCACACAGACAGCATCGTGAAGAAGGCGCAGCAACCTCAGGAGGCTGAAGAAATTTGGCTTGTCACCAAAAGCACTCACAAACTTCTAGAGATGTACAATCGAGAGCATCCTGTCGGACTGTATCACCGCCTGGTACGGCAACTGCTCCGCACACAATCGTAAGGCTCTCCAGAGGGTAGTGAGGTCTGCACAACGCATCACCGGGTGCAAACTACCTGCCCTCCCGATGTCACAGGAAGGCCATAAAGATCATCAAGGACAACAACCACCCGAGCCACTGCCTGTTCACCCCGCTATCATCCAAAAGGCGAGGTCAGTACAGGTGCATCAAAGCAGGGACCGAGAGACTGAAAAAAAGCTTCTATCTCAAGGCCATCAGACTGTTAAACAGCCACCACTAACATTGAGTGACTGCTGCCAACATACTGACTCAACTCCAGCCACTTTAATAATGGAAATTGATGTAAAAATGTATCACTAGCCACTTTAAACAATGCCACTTAATATAATGCTTACATACCCTACATTACGAATCTCATATGTATATACTGTACTCGATACCATCTACTGCATCTTGCCTATGTCGTTCTGTACCATCACTCATTCATATCTTTATGTACATATTCTTTATCCCTTTACACTAAGGTAGTAGTTGTGGAATTGTTAGGTTAGATTACTCGTTGGTTATTACTGCATTGTCGGAACTAGAAGCACAAGCATTTCGCTACACTCTCATTAACATCTGCTAACCATGTGTATGTGACAAATAAAATGTGATTTGATTTGATTTTGATTTGAGACTTTTTTTATTTAACAAATACTGAGTGTACCAGACATTAGGTACATCTTTCTAATATTGAGTTGCATCCCTCCCTCCTTTTACCCTCAGAGCAGCTTCAATTCATCGCGGCATGGACTCTACAAGGTGTCGAAAGCGTTCCACAGGGATGCTGGCCCATGTTGACTCCAATGCTTCCCACAGTTGTGTCAAGTTGGCTGGATGTCCTTGGGTGGTAGACAATTCTTGATATACACAGGAAACTGTTGAGTGTGAAAAACCCAGAAATGTTGCAGTTCTTCACACAAACCAGTGCGTGCACCTGGCACCTACTACCATTTTTCCACATACACAATTCATGTCTCAATTGTCTCAAGGCTTAGAAATTCTTCTTTAAGCTGTCTCCTCCCCTTCATCTACACTGACAGAAGTGGATTTTACAAATTACATCAATAAGGGATCATAGCTTTTACCTGGATTTGTCTGGCTCGATTCACCTGGTCAATCTATGTCATGGACAGAGCAGGTATCCTTAATGTTTTGTATACTCAGTGTATGTTCTCTACAACAACACACAATTATACCGTAATGCAGAAGAAGGAAAATAGCAAGGAAGGAGGAAAGACAAACACAGAAGACTAACACTGGGCCTATAAAACACCATTACAATTAGAAGACATAAGAACCCCCATCTCATTAAAAGCTGCCAGATTCTCTGCAATCCTAGAATTATCCATTAAAATGATTAAAGTGGGAATAAGGCAGCAGGCAGTTATAGCCCTCAGATTGCTAACAGCCTTAGAGTAGAGTAGTGTACAGTAGCCTACACACATTCCCCTTAGCCGGGGAACAATCTGTGAATCCATATTGACACCTCGTATGATCTTTGTCCTCACTTACCTTGTTGTGAAAGTCAGCAGTTGAGGAGTGTTGGTAAGGCTGTTTATTTTTGTAAGATTTGACCATAATAGAACACAATGTATCTTTTGTTATTTGCTGCCTATATTATATAATAAAATGTTCTTCCACGTAGTTAATTAAAAAATGTATTCGGGATCGGTGTCCCTTCCCCGGGACAGTTGAGCTAATGTAGGCTAATGCCATTAGCATGAGGTTGTAAGTAACAAGAACATTTCCCAGGACATAGACATATCTGATATTGGCAGAAGGCTTAATTTCTTGTTAATCTAACTGCACTGTCCAATTTCCAGTAGCTATTACAGTGAAAGAATGCCATGCTATTGTTTGAGGAGAGTGCACCATTTTGAACATGAAAAGTTATTAATAAACAAATTAGGCACATTGGGGCAGTCTTTGATACAACATTTTGAACAGAAATACAATGGTTCATTGGATCAGTCTAACACTGAGAGTGCACATATACTGATGCCATCTAGTGGCCAAAATATAAATTGCAACTGGGCTGGAATAATACCTTATGGCCTTTCGCTTGCATTTCAAAGATGATGGTACACAAAAAAAATACAAAAGAACTGTAGTTTTTTTCTTTGTATTATCTTTTACCAGATCTATTTAGGCAAAAATTGAAAAAAAAGGGGTAATCCTTAAGAGGTTTTTAACTCTCAGGATTCTGGAAAGACCAGACCTTGTATAATGGCAGACTGTTACCTTGTGTAATGGGAAGCAGTTCAATACCAAGTTGAAAATGTGTATTCACAGATAACTTTTTTCACATCTTCCTTTAATCATGGTTTCAGATTTGCTATGCACCATGGCCTCGATCCGTGCCAACAAACATGTTAATTAATTAATAGCATCAACTTGGTTACACCTCCTACTGAGTGAGATGCGGTATGAAATTGGATTCCGAGAATCATAGGAACATAATTCATTGCCAATATGGAATGCCATACACACAATGTTGTTGTCTCTCCCACCTTTAGAAAACGAAACTGCTTGATAGCAAGTGGTCAAAAAAAAACTACTATGTAAATGGAACCACACCAGATTTTCCAATTGATCATTTTAGAATACTAATTGCATAAATCTGTGGGTCCAAATCAACATGTGCCAACTGTAAACTTTGTGATAATGATGGTTATCCATACATGTAAATCTGTGGACATAGGATAAAATGAAAAATCATTGTAAAAGTGATTAGACCTGGCCATTTACTCTGGTAATCGTGAAATGCCTGTTAACCCTGTTTTCACTTTGATGACTAAAGAGCACAGAGCCGTGCACAGACCTGTCAGGCAGCTGGTGAAATTGACTTTCATAATATACTAACTTGAAAACATTTATCACAAATTGTAAGCAAGCTGGTTACTGTGTCTCCTAAAGACATGATTGACATCGGAATAAAGGGTAGGCTATCAGCTGATCATTGATGTTGACAAAAATGTTTTACTGATTGTGATTTATTTAATTTTAAATGCTCTTAAATAATAACTTCATAATATAGCCTAATATTCATAGTCTTCTAACTCAGGGTTTCCCAACCTTGGTCTTTGGGACACCAAAGGGTGCACGTTTTGGTTTTTGCCCTAGCACTACACAGCTGTTTCAAATAATCAACTCATCATCAAGCTTTGATCATTTGAATCAGCTGTGTAATGTTAGGGCAAAAACCAAAACGTTCACCCCTTCCCAAAGACCGAGTTTGGCAAAATGCTGTAATCGAACTCATGATATATGGCTGGCTTGTGGCTTGTGAGGATATTTTAGTTTATGGTGGTTAGCTAGAGTCTAGACCAGTGGTTCCCAAACTGTGGGGCGTTTGAGGGGTCAGCAGCCCTCAAAAATATATATATATGTGTTATAAAAAAAAAAAATAGTAACTCAGTCCTGCTTTCAACTTACTCTTGAAAGTTGGAACAGTAGAACGCACAAGGTTCAATTTAAAAATTGGGTAGTGCATTATCAGTTTTCCTCTTGTCATGTCAGTCATTGCATTTTTTATTTTTTTTATTTAACCTTTATTCCTTAGAGAGCTATTTATAACTTGTCAGAAATGCCCAGATCAACTAGCCCATGTCAGCAAATGGTTTTTAGATTTTGTTGTGACGTTTGAGTCACTCAAATATCACATGAATAGACATTAGACATTAAAAAATGTATAGAATTGCAAGAAAATGGCTTTAAAAGTGCAACATTTTCTCTGCAACCCATGACAAAATGTGTAGAATTGCAGGAAATAAGCTTAGAACTTGCTAAATGTTCTATCCGCCAACAAGAGGTGTGAACAGTTTGCATCATGAACAGTGCTTGTGCCCATAGCTATAGATGTGGCGGGGGGGGGGGATGTTCCCAAATGCTGGAAAGGAGGCCTGAGTGTAAAAGTAGAAAAGAGGCGCTTAAAAGAGGCTCTTACCGAAGTTGCACACATGGAAACATTTTTAAGCCTTGACTTTAATAGGTGTGTGGAGACACACATTGTACAATATGAGGAGGAAATGGATGCACAGTTCACTTGCCAGCAATGGCCAATGCGCTTGTGCCAAAAGCCTAACGCTCTTTGTTTACTTTGTAAAACAATGTTCGCTCAATGGGTCTTTTTTTTAAAATATATATATATATATTTTCGTAGTCTACAGCAGATTAGTCTTCTCTTTTCAGCAGGAGCCATTTGCTTCCCAACCTGTGTTTTGCTGTGATTGTACTGTACTTAAACATCTTGAGCTGCAGTTAGTAGTCAGCCCCCCAGAGTGTTGTATAAGTTAATTGCTATTTTCAGTTTAGATTAGGTGTTTATGACACAAAACAAAAACGTTCCTACTCCCAATACAGTTGACAAACAATTCCACATGGTCTCTGCGTGTGGCAGTTATGCTACACAAGAAAATTAGGATTTCAGTAGAACTCAATCCCAACATGGCATGATGGCGGACATCCTGAGGTGCTGTGCAATTGAAATGCTGCCTATGGATTTCTAATCATGTGCCTGAGTACCTTTTGGGACGCAGGTTTAAGTATTGTGTTCTCTGTCATCATGTCTTGTATTTTTATCAATTTTCTGCTCCACTTTCCAGTCCCCACAGGAGGCCATATTGGGAAATGGAGAAGAAGTGGAGAAGCCAGATGAGGGGGGGGTATCAAATCTTTAGATCATTTTATTTAAACTCTTCAGAGAGGGAGCTAGCTTCAGCTGTATGAGCCTAATGGTGGGCTAATGTTTACAGAATGCAGTAGTGGAATGCATGATTGTGTTCCAGTTAAAATAGAATTACGCCCCCAAATTTTATTGCTTGTCAGCACTCAAGTTTTCAAGATATGTAACTTTCAATATACAAAAATCCTCTCTGTATGCTGTATCATACGGGGATGATTTATTTATTTTGAAAGTGACATATCTTGAAAACTTTAGTGCTGACAAGTAAAACATTTTGGGACTATAACAATTGACTAATGAAACAAATACCAAAATATAGTTTTGGGGTGGAGTTTTCCTTTAATGTTGCAGGAAGATGTTTTCTCTAGCCTTCTCTCCTCCTCATCCCTCTTTACTACGCATATAGGATCATGTGATGTTGTGATACCAGGGAGGGAGGGAGGGCTATTCAGTGGAAAAATAAGTAGTATGCATTTGATATCTAATGATGAGTGGGGTCTTCTTCTCTCCTCATCCCCCCCAAATCCCCAGCTCCCACAACACACAATGAGTATGTCCCAAATGGTACCCTGTTCTGTATAGGGTGCCATTTGGGATGCATACAACGTATCAATTGAGAGGTATCAGGTATTCATCTGAGAGCAGTGGCTCATGCAGCCCCCCAATGACATCATAACATGAGCTCTTAGACTGGATGGAAATCTGATTTGACCTCATAAAATTTTCAAAGCCTTATCTGTGACTTGTGGAAGAATTCTGAACATGATGATGGTGATCATGAGAAAAATGTTGTAAATTTTCGGGAAAGAGGCCTCAGAGGAGGCAAGGGGGGTGGTGGGGGGTAGGAGTTGGGGAGGGGAGTGATGGGCTGGCTACATATGCAGCAGCAGTTGGCTGAGGAGTGCTCTAGATTGAAATGGTAGAAAAGAGATGTCAAGTGTGAGAGGGATGTGGAGCACCTATTCTCATGTATAATTGATGCCTTATCTGTGTCCCGTTCCCCAATGAGCTGCTCTAACTGATAAGACTGACAGCTCTGATGTGCCCAGCAGTAGCCACCCGACAGCTGCACAGGTCTCAAATTGGATGACATTACACTCTGATTACCACATTGGGACACAGGGGACAAATGTGACACCCTGCCTCCTCAACAATGTTGGCTACCACCATTGAATGTGAAGATTTGAAAAATAGACACAGATTGAAATATACTTGAATTAATTTTTTCAGACTTCCATATCCCATTGGACAGGACAGTGTGGAGACTGGAGAGCCATGGTCTTACTACTTCCAGAAAGCACACAGTTGTTTGGTGCTGAATAAATGCATGCTGCTCTGCTATGGTAATTGAGCAGCCTCTGCGCTCTTCTTTGAAGTTCAAACTCCTCTGTACTCTACCCAGTTAACATTTACAGGCTTTGCTAATTATCACTCTGGTGACTGGTGATGACTCGGATGACTGGTGTGTAATGTACATAACCTGTGTGCCGCGGGCAAATCCTAAGTTTTACACGTTTACTTGACCAACTTTCCCAGTTACCTGTGCACTCACCCAACTGCCTGAGGCTAACTTAACATAATTAAACATGAAGAGCAGTGTGTTCACTCCACTTAAGTACTGCATCATGTAATGTAATCTCAATATGCAATGCAATGTGTTGTCATTTAGTCTGGTCATTTCATAAGGTAAATGTATCTCCTTATAATTAGACTGAACAAAAATATAAACACAACATATAAGGTGTTGGTCCCATGTTTCATGAGCTGAAATAAAATATCCCAAAATGTTCCATAAGCACAAAAAACGTATCTATCAAATTTTGTGCATACATTTGTTTACATCCCTGTTAGTGAGCATATTTCATCCACCTGACAGGTGTGACATATCAAGAAGCTGATTAAACAGCATGATCATTACACAGATGCCCCTTGTGCTGGAGACAATAAAAGGCCATTCTAAAATGTTGAAACGGCATTCAGAGGAAGAAGGTGAGGACCTAAGCTCAGCGTTGTACGTGTTCGTCATGTTTATTCGAAACTGAACACTAAAATGCAAAAACAACAAAGAGACAACCAAAACAGCTCCGTCAGGTGCAACACACACTAAACAGAAATGAACTACCCACAAAACCCATGTGGGCAAGAGCTACCTAAGTATGGTTCTCAATCAGAGACAACGATAGACAGCTGCATCTGATTGGGAACCATACCAGGCCAAACACAGAAATACAAAACATAGAACAAAACATAGAATGCCCACCCCAACTCACACCCTGACCAAACCAAAATAGAGACATAAAAAAGGAACTAAGGTCAGGACATGACAAATGTGCAGTAACTTCAAATTTTCACCCTCAGTATGACAAATATAGTAAGTGATTACATAATTATTCATATTTATAGAGGAAACACAGCTAAAATAATATTATTTTGTAGATATAGTATAGTACCAACATACCATTTGTTATTGCCCTTTCCTTAATCGCCCAAGAACCACCTTCTTTGACATCAAGTCACTGCATGGCATGGAATATAATCCAAGAAAATCTATTGACTCGTTTTTTTAAACACTGAAACCTTGGAATAAACTTTCAAATCTAGGACAGTATATAAACTTCATGACACACTAAAATAGCTCTATCTTTTCAGAGTTTTGTTTATCATGTCACTTATTGCATTTAAACATGTTTATCTTGAGAAAACGTGTATGTTATATCATGTATGAAAGTACATCAATATACATTTTAAGGTAATGCTTTAATGTAATGCAACACTGATTAACTATGAATCGCTGTTCCTCATTCTGTTCTCGATATGAAATCTTGATGAAATCCCTGGTATTTAATAGAATCTGCAGTCCTGGTGCCAGAGGCCCCCAGTAAACCTCCAACAGAGGCTCCAGGTTGTCCATTACAGGAGTGGTTAAGGTAATGGAATAATCACTGTCACATACGTTTGAATAGCCTTGTGCAAAAGTTAAGCCCAGGGCCCCTGCTAATGTAAATATTTCGGCTGCCAAAAATGCTGATGGTGTAAATAAAAGTGCCAGTCCCTTCAGTGCCGCATCACGAGGCTGTAATATTTCACCTCAGAGAGGCAGCAGACAGGAGCAGCAATGAAAGGTATTGGCTGGAATGAGAATACAGTCTTATACATGATGGAAAGGGGCTTTACTGCACGTTTTTACCTGTAAGGACATAAAAACGTCTACCTCGGAAATCTATTTACTTCAATTGAAATAGGATATCGATAACAAATAGATCTTCCTATTGAAAGGCTGTCCCAATAAGAAATGATTTTGTCATGCCTGTATAAAGACGGATTTGTTAGGGTGAGAAATGTCCTACATTTTACCAAATCTCACAGGTAAAATCTCACAAATCTCTTCCTCCTTCAACACTGTACAGTATAATCTGTCAACATATGAGCTGACAGTTCAGTACAGTTCAGTACAGTGCCTTCAGAAAATATTCACACCCCTTGAATTTTCCACATTTTGTTGTGCTACAGCCTGAATTTCAAATGGATAAAATTGAAATGTATTTTGTCACTGGCCTACACACAATACCCCATAATATCAAAGTGTAATTAAGTTTTTCTTAATTTTACAAATTAATAAAAATGTAAAGCTAAAAGGTATTGAGTCAATATGTATTCAACCCCTTTGTTATGATGTAAAACATTAATAAATCCTGCAGTCAAATTACCTAGTGGGCTCATGGGTGGAATGTTATAATTTCATAATTCATAAACTGTTGTTTTTTTTATGCAGAAAATCTGATGTTTCTATGTCAAACGGCTTTGTTTATATTTCAGTCTTCTGTGATGTATATAAAGTGTAATATTAGTATACAAACTCAAAATTGAATACATTTCAACTCAATATCTGACATGGTACATATGTCTTCTTTTTTTAAATCCCATAACCATGTGTGTGAGGTGTATACTTTTGTTTCAAAGTAGATTTGTTTAGAACTACCAAGAAACACTCTGTGTGACCCTGATTTATCCCACTGCAGTAAAAGGTTAACAAGTCACATAATAAGTCGCATAACAATGCTTAACAATCTTTTTTTAATGACTTTCTCATCTCTGTAGTCGAGCAGTGAATTTCAAACACAGATTCAACCACAAAGATCATGTAGGTTTTTTAATGCCTTGCGAAGAAGGGCACCTATTGGCAGATTGGTTAAAAGAAGCAGACACTGAATATAAAAAAATATATATATTGAACCTTTATTTAACTAGGAGAGTCAATTAAGAACAAATTATTATTTCCAATGGCAGCCCACCCCAGCCAAACTGTGGCAGGCCAATTAGGCACCACCCTATGGGACTCCCAATCACGGCTGGCTGTGATGCAGCCTGGAATCGAACCAGGGTCTGTAGTGACACCTCTAGCACTGAGATGCAGTGCCTTAGACTGCTGCGCCACTCGTGAGACTTCTGAGCATGGTGAAGTTATTAATTACACGTTGGATGGTGTATCAATTCACAAAGTCACTGCAAAGATACAGGTGTCCTTCCTAACTCAGTTGCCGGAGAGGAAGGAAACCACTCAGGGATTTTACCATGAGGCCAATGGTGATTTAAACAGTTACAGAGTTTAATGGCTGTGATAGAAGAAAACTGAGGATGGATCAACAACACTGTAGTTACTCCACAACACTAACCTAATTGACAGAGTGAAAAGAAGGAAACCTGTATATAATAAAATTATTCCAAAACATACATCCTGTTTGCAACAAGACACTAAAAGAATACTGCAAAAAATGTGGCAAAGCAATTCACTTTTGTCCTGAAAACAAAGTGTTATGTTTGGGGTAAAACCAATACAACACATTACTGAGTACCACTCTCCATATTTTCAGGCATAATGTGGTGGGTGCATCATGTTATGTGTATACTTGTAATCGTTAACGACAGGGGAGTTTTTCAGGATAAATAATGTAGTAACCAAAAAAAGTGTTATTAAACAAAGCAAAATATATTTTATATTTGAGAATCTTCAAATAGCCACCCTTGGCCTTGATGACAGCTTTGCACACTCTTGGCAGCTTCACCTGGAATGTTTTTCCAACCGTCTTGAAGGAGTTCCCACATATGCTGAGCACATGTTGACTGCTTTTCATCCCAAACCATCTCAATTTGGTTGAGGTCGGGGGATTGTGGAGGCCAGGCCATCTGATGCAGCACTCAATCACTCTCCTTCTTGGTAAAATAGCCCTTACACAGCCTGGAGGTGTGTTGGGTCATTGTCTTGTTGAAAAACAAATGAGTCCTACTAAATCCAAACCAGATGGGATGGCATATCGCTGCAGAACGCTGTGGTAGCCATGCTGGTTAAGTGTGCCTTGAAATCTTAATCAATCACAGAGTATCACCAGCAAAGCACCCCCACACCATAACACCTCCCCCTCCATGCTTTATGGTGGGAAATACACGTGCAGAGATCATCCGTTCACCCTCACCAAGGCACACAAAGACAGAGATTGGAACCAAAAATCTCCAATTTGGACACCACACCAAAGGACAAATTTCCACCTGTCTAATGTCCATTGCTCATGTTTCTTGGCCCAAGCAAGTCTCTTCTTCTTATTGGTGTCCTTTAGTGGTTTCTTTGCAGCATTTTGACCATGAAGACCTGATTCACAGAGTCTCCTCTGAACAGTTGATTTTGAGATGTGTCTGTTACTTGAACTCTGCAATTTCTGAGGCTGGTACTGTAACTGTGATGAACTTATCCTTATGCAGAGGTAACACTGGGTCTTCCATTCCTGTGGCGGTTCCTATGAGAGCCAGTTTCATCATAGCGCTTGATGTTTTTTGTGACTGTGCTTGACATTTTCCGTATTGACTGACCTTCATGACTGTAAGTAATGGACTGTCGTTTCTCTTTGCTTATTTGAGCTGTTCTTGCCATAATATGGACTTGGTCTTTTACGAAATAGGGCTATCTTCTGTATTCTCCCCTACCTCCCCTACCTCCCCTACACAACTAATTGGCTCAAACGCATTAAGAAGGAAAGAAATTCCATAAATTAACATTTAAGAATGCACACCTGTTAATTGAAATGCACTACCTCAGGAAGATGGTTGAAGGAATGCCAAGAGTGTGCAAAGCTGTCAAGGTAAAGGGTGCCTATTTGATGAATCTCAAATATATTATGATTTGTTTACCACTTTTTTGGTTACTACATGATTCCTTGTGTTATTTCATAGTTTTATTTTTTCTTTATTTTTACTATTGTATACATTTTTTAATAATAGTGAAAAACCCTTGAATGAGTAGGTGTTCTAAAACTTAGTGTAACGATTGTCTTTGGGTGAAAGAGAGGAGGACCAAGATGCAGCGTGATGATAATCCATATTTAATGGGATACTTAAACACCGAACAAAAACAATAAACCGTCAGAAAGGAAAGAAGACGAAACAGTCCCGTAACGTGAACACTACCACATAGGAACCCTGGAAACAGGAACAATCACCCACAAAATACCCACAGAACATGGCTGCCTAAATATGGTTCCCAATCAGAGACAACGATAGACAGCTGCCTCTAATTGAGAACCAATCTAGGCAACCATAGACGTACAAAAACACCTAGATAGGAAAACACCCCCATAAACATACAAAACCCCTAGACAAGGCAAAAACACATAGATCACCCATGTCACACCCTGACCTAACTAAAATAACAAAGAAAACAAAGAATACTAAGGTCAGGGTGTGACACTTAGGTAGGTGTTCACGTCCTGATCTGTTTCACCTGTCCCTGTGACTGTCTCCACCCCCTCCATATGTCGCTTATTTTCCCCAGTGTATTTATCCCTGTGTTGCCTGTCTCTCTGTGCCAGTTCATCTTGTATGTTTAATCAAGTCAACCAGCGTGGTTTTCCCCGTACTCCTTTTCTATTCTCTTTTGCTAGTCTTCCCGGTTTTTACCACTGCCTGACTCTAGACTACTTTCCCACCTGCCTGATCATCCTGCATGCCCTGACCTTGAATCTGCCTGCCCTTCAGTACCTATTGGACTCTGAACTGGTTTTGACCTTTTGCCTGTACATGACCATTCTCTTGCCTACTCCTTTTTGGATTAATAAACATTGTAAGACTCCAACCATCTGGATCTGGGTCTCGCCTTGTGCCTTGATATAGTGTATGTAAATGAGATATTTCTGTATTTCATTTTCAAATAATTTACAAAAATTCCTAAAAAGATGTGTTCACTTTGTCATTATGGAGTATTGTGTGTATGATCAATTTAATCAAATTTTAATTCAGGTTATAACACAACAAAATGTGGAACAAGTCAATGGGTATGAAATATTTCTGAAGACACTCTATGTACTTTCTTTTTTTAAAGCACACACAACATGAAT
This sequence comes from Oncorhynchus mykiss, assembly GCF_057628025.1. Classification (NCBI taxonomy): domain Eukaryota; kingdom Metazoa; phylum Chordata; class Actinopteri; order Salmoniformes; family Salmonidae; genus Oncorhynchus; species Oncorhynchus mykiss. Next base: position 24,577,987 of record NC_143022.1, read on the forward strand.
TAGAATAAGAGCAATTTGGAATAATTTGTTTGGAATTTGAGCTTGCAGGGTATAAAATAATATATCTGACCTGCTCAAACAGCCATTACAATCTCATCACCAGACACTCTGGCTGGGGTGAGGTTAGACATTTTCCATTTTTTCATTTTTGCTCACTAAGCCTGCAGGTTCAGGCTGAGATGTGGCATGAAAGATGTTTAATACATTTCTAGTTTTCAACCAAACTGCAAGCTTAAAATCTCTCTTCCCTGAAGTCTGGCTGAATGCTGCTTAGATCTGGCTAGAATACTCTGAAACTCCTGACGAAATCTCTATGTAGAAACGTATTTTGTGGTTTGATGAGGAGATTAGGCTTTTGGCTTCATTTTATTTTTCAATTAAGCGTCATTTTTGATTTCGCTCTAAAACATGGCCTTCTGACTTTCACTACTGTTTATGATTTTTCTAAATTGAACTGTGAAAGCCTATGAAATATTGCTTCAGCTGCCATCAGCTTTCATGAAATGCCAGACAACAAGCAGAAGGGTTACAGGGAGCAATGGATGAATCTGACCCAACACCTCAGTGAGAGTCAGTGTTTATCAAACTTGGCAGACTGGGTAATATCGGCAGGTGTGTGGAGGCTAGCTGAGCGCATTCTCTTCAAACAAAGAAAAAAATAACTAATAAAGACAGGATTGAGAAGATCAATTCACAGACAGACACATGTCAGAACAGAAGCTGTAGTTTTTACACCTTGTGTCCACTCAGTGAACCAGTGCACGTCAAATAAAATTAAAGTTTATTGATCGTGTACATAGATTTGCAGATGTAATCGCAGGTGCAGCGAAAACCTTGTATTTCTAACTCCAACAGTGTAGTTATACATAGCCATAAAAAATAAACAAACACATAATCCAGAAAAATTCAAAATAAGTATTTATATAGGATTAGCCATGACTAGAATACACTATATACATATACCGAGTGTACAAAACATCAGGAACACCTGCTCTTTCCATGACATAGAATAACCAGTTGAATCCAGGTGAAAGCTATAATCCCTTATAAATGTAAAATTCACTTCAATCAATCAGTTTTTAAGCCTTGAGAGAATTGACACATGGATTGTGTATGTGTCCCATTCAGAGGGGGAATGGACAAGACAAAAGATATCAATGCCTTTGAACCATTTCAATGCCTTTTCTCATTTTAAGAGTTTGTCAAAATCTCTCTCTCAGTTTTTAGAGTTTGTCGGGGTTTTTCCCGCTCAACACTGTGTATCAAGAATGATCCACCATACAAAGGACATCCAGGCACCTTGACACAACGTTGGGAAGCATTGTAGTCAACATGGGCCAGCATCCCTTTGGAACGCTTTTGACACCTTGAATTGAGGCTGTTCTGAGGGCAAAAGGGGGTGTAACTCATTATTAGGAAGGTGTTGGCTGACATAGTCACAAAAACAATGTGGCCATTACCCATGCTTTGTTATGTTTCTGAACAGTCAGATAGCTAGAGTAGCAACAATGACCGGAAGCTGCCACATGGGGAATTGTAGGTGGCTCGTTTCAGCTAGTTTTATATTTTTCTTGATACCATGTCTTGTTTTGAGGTGTTTTGACTGACATCATGTCAATGCTAATGTGACTAAAATTCACCAGCTACCTAACCAACTGTAACAATGCACATTCAGTGTACAAAACATTAGGACACATTCCTAATATTTTGTACATAAAGTGGGTGAAACAGTATGTAAACAATTTTACTCTGGCTCCTGAGTGGCGCAGCGGTCTAAGGCAATGCATCTCAGTGCTAGAGCCATCACTACAGACACCCTGGTGCAAATTCAGGCTGTATCACAACTGGCTGTGATTGGGAGTCCTATAGGGTGGTGCACAATTGGCCTGGTGTTGTCCGGGTTTGGCCAATCTAGGACATCATTGTAAATAATAATTTCTTCTGAACTGACTTGCCTAGTTAAATAAAGGTAAAATAGAAAAATTGTGACAAGTGTTCAATTACTCTATGTACATAGGGCAGCTGTCTCTAGGGTGCAGGGTAGAGTATGGTTGGTAGCTGGTACAAAAAGTGACTACGGTTCAGGGCAGAGTACTGTGCAGAGGCCAGCTAGTGGTGACTGTTTGATGGCCTGAAGATAGAAGCTGTTTCTCAGTCCCAGCTTTGATGCACCTGTACTGTCTCCACCTGCTAGATGGTAGCGGAGTTAACAGGCCGTGGCTGAGGTCCTTGATGATCTTCCTGTCCTTCCTGTGAGACTGGTTGCTGTAGATATCCCGGAGGGCAGGCAGAAATCCTCCGGTGATGCCTTGGGCTGACCGCACCACCCTCTGGAAAGCCCTGTGATTGTGAACTGTGCAATTGCTGTACTAGGTGGTGATACAACCCAGCAGGATGCTCTTAATAGGGAATCTGTAGAAGTTTGTGAGGGTCTTAGGGGTCTAGCTAAATTTCTTCAGCCTCCTGAGGTCCTCTTAGGAGTCTCAGCGTTGTCATTCTGGTATATAAAAACAACACATTTTCAACCCTCATGTGACTTTACAAGTTTAGTTTGTTTTGTTTCCTTAACTCTGTGAGAACCACCATAACACAAGAAAAAATGGCCATGGGGTTCGATCCCACTGCTTCTGTTTAGGCAATTATATACAGTGTATGAATCATTATGCATGAAATCCATTCTTGATCCTTTCAGGCTGCTGTCCCTAGCGCTTTATGAAGAGCAGAAAAAACTGCATGTTTACTTTTGTGCAGCAGATGTCAGAAGGCTGGATCAATGTGGCCCAGTATGAGACCGTGCTGCTCCTTGCTCAGATGTCCCACCCTGCGATCGATGGAGATTAGCTACCAGTGCAGTGGGTGAAGCAACAGATATCTCCCTGGAGAATAAAACAGGAGTGTGCCCCCTGTGACACGAGACATGGGTTTTAACAAGCAGGAGCCATCCTTTCATTTAGATGTCGATATGGATGGAAGGGCTACATGTGCCCTCTTATCCCACCCTCCATCCCTCCCTCCCTGACTGCAGCTATGGTGCTGACCTCCATGGCTCCCCCTCTCTATTATCTCCATGACCAGAGGGCCTGGCTAGTGTTCATCATCCTCCCTGCCCCTAAACAACATACAGAGAGCAAACCGTATCTGGGATCCGCTGTAAAGAAGACATCAGGAAGAAGCTGCAGTACCAGGATCAGAGAGAGAGATCTTTACTGGGGAGAAGGGAGCACCTCTGAGGAATGGGAGATGTAGAGGGTCGGACAGCAACTAGGGAAATCTGCAATTGGGACACTTCAAGAGAAATCATGATCAAAGTCCCAAAACTCAGAAGATATTCTGTAAGAATAAACCAACAGGAACATTTCCACACTGGATATCTTGGTGCAGCTAATACATTTGTCACACAAATGAATACATCACTGCATTGTATTGATGCTCTGGACAGAGTAAAACATTGACATCATAAGGTCAATGATTTGTACAATAAAACAACGTTGATGTGCTTTGGTTGACCATATTATTTACCTTTCACATTGCAGTTGCAAAAACATAATTTGGAAAGGTACTGAACCTTGAAGCCTATAGGTGAAATCACTGTAATAAATGACCCCACTGTAATGTTCACCATACAACTTATCCATCATCTTGTCCATCTGATAAATTGTCATAGGGAATGAGGGAAGCGATTGAAGACTTTGGACACTGCCCATGACCTTTGGAGGAAGGGAAATGCCTGCTGTAGCAGAGCATGTCCCTGTGTTTCTCTAAGATAACAAACTCATAATAACCTTTCTTCCCCCGAGGCTTTCAGGTCTGCCTGCTCCCTGGGGTTTGTGTTTGATAAATGTGACGTTTGGGTTTAGAGGATATTATACTCCCACTGAGCAAAATATGTGCATTGACTTGGATATATGGAAACATATTAAAGGTCTTGTCATGTACTGTCATGTTGTCTTGTCTCTGTCCTTTCCCTTCACCCTGTCTCCCTCTGCTGGTCGTGTTAGGTTACCTTTTCTCCCCCGCTTTCCCCCAGCTGTCCCTTGTCTCCTCTAACTACCCATTCACCCCGTTCCCCACCTGTTCCCTTTTTCCCTCTGATTAGGTCCCTATATCTCTCTCTGTTTCTGCTCCTGTCCTTGTCGGATTCTTGTTTGTTTGTGTCATTCATGCCTGAACCAGACTGTCGTCATGTTTGCTGTAACCTTGTCCTGTCCTGTCGGAATCTGCCGGTCCATCTGAGCCTACCTATGTTTGGTAATTAAAGAAGCTCTGTTTAAGTTGATTCGCTTTTGGGTCCTCATTCACGCACCGTAACAGAAGAATCCGACCAAGAATGGACCCAGCGACTTCGGATCCTCTCCACTCAGCCGTCGAGATCCAGGGAGCGATGCTAGGCAGACACAAGCAGGAATTGTCTGCTGCTCGACATGCCGTTGAGACCCTGGCCACCCAAGTCTCCAACCTCACAGAACAGGTTCACCATCTCCGCCTCGATCCACCGGCCACTTCCAGGGCTTTCGAATCTCCGGAGCCCAGAATCAATAACCCGCCGTGTTACTCTGGGGAGCCCACTGAATGCCGCTCGTTCCTCACCCAGTGTGATATTGTGTTTTCTCTCCAGCCCAACACTTACTCCAGGAGCACTGCTCGTGTCGCCTACGTCATATCTCTCCTTATTGGACGGGCTCGTGAGTGGGGCACGGCAATCTGGGAGGCAAGGGCTGAGTGTACTAACCAGTATCAAGACTTTAAGGAGGAGATGATACGGGTTTTTGATCGATCTGTTTTTGGGGAGGAGGCTTCCAGGGCCCTGTCTTCCCTATGTCAAGGCAATCGATCCATAACAGACTACTCTATTGAGTTTCGCACTCTTGCTGTCTCCAGTGGCTGGAACGAGCCGGCCTTGCTCGCTCGTCTTCTGGAGGGTTTCCGCGCAGAGGTAAAGGATGAGATTCTCTCCCGGGAGGTTCCTTCCAGCGTGGATTCCTTGATTGAACTCGCTATTCGCATTGAGCGACGGGTTGATCTTCGTCACCGAGCTCGTGGAAAGGAGCTCGCGCTCTCCGTTGCCTCCCTCTCCGCATCACTACCATCTTCCTCTGCCGGCTCGGGTGCTGAGTCCATGCAGCTGGGAGGTATCCGCATCTCGACTGAGGAGAGGGAACGGAGAATCACCAACCGCCTCTGTCTCTATTGCGGTTCTGCTGGTCATTTTGTCACTTCATGTCCAGTAAAAGGCCAGAGCTCGTCAGTAAGCGGAGGGCTACTGGTGAGCGCTACTACTCCTGTCTCTCCTTCAAGATCCTGCACTACCTTGTCGGTCCATCTACGCTGGACCGGTTCGTCAGCTTCCTGCAGTGCCTTAATAGACTCTGGGGCGGAGGGCTGTTTTATGGACGAGACCTGGGCTCGGGAACATGACATTCCTCTCAGACAGTTAAAGGAGCCCACGGCCTTGTTCGCCCTGGATGGTAGTCCTCTCCCCAGGATTCAGCGTGAGACGCTACCTTTAACCCTCACTGTTTCTGGTAATCATAGTGAAACCATTTCTTTTTTAATTTTTCGTTCACCTTTTACACCTGTTGTTTTGGGCCATCCCTGGCTAGTTTGTCATAATCCTTCCATTAATTGGTCTAGTAATTCTATCCTCTCCTGGAACGTCTCTTGTCATGTGAAATGTTTAATGTCTGCTATCCCTCCTGTTTCCTCTGTCTCTTCTTCACAGGAGGAGCCTGGTGATTTGACAGGGGTGCCGGAGGAATATCACGATCTGCGCACGGTGTTCAGTCGGTCCAGGGCCACCTCTCTTCCTCCACACCGGTCGTATGATTGTAGTATTGATCTCCTTCCGGGAACCACCCCCCCCCGGGGTAGACTATACTCTCTGTCGGCTCCCGAACGTAAGGCTCTCGAAGATTATTTGTCTGTAGCTCTTGACGCCGGTACCATAGTCCCCTCCTCTTCTCCCGCCGGAGCGGGGTTTTTTTTTGTCAAGAAGAAGGACGGGTCTCTGCGCCCCTGCATAGATTATCGAGGGCTGAATGACATAACAGTGAAGAATCGTTATCCGCTTCCTCTTATGTCTTCAGCCTTCGAGATCCTGCAGGGAGCCAGGTTTTTCACTAAGTTGGACCTTCGTAACGCTTACCATCTCGTGCGCATCAGGGAGGGGGACGAGTGGAAGACGGCGTTTAACACTCCGTTAGGGCACTTTGAATACCGGGTTCTTCCTTTCGGCCTCGCTAACGCTCCAGCTGTCTTTCAGGCATTAGTCAATGATGTCCTGAGAGACATGCTGAACATCTTTGTTTTCGTTTACCTTGACGATATCCTGATTTTTTCACCGTCACTCCAGATTCATGTTCAGCACGTTCGACGTGTCCTCCAGCGCCTTTTAGAGAATTGTCTTTTTGTGAAGGCTGAGAAGTGCACTTTTCATGCCTCCTCCGTCACATTTCTCGGTTCTGTTATTTCCGCTGAAGGCATTAAGATGGATCCCGCTAAGGTCCAAGCTGTCATTGATTGGCCCGTCCCTAAGTCACGCGTCGAGCTGCAGCGCTTTCTCGGCTTCGCGAACTTCTATCGTCGTTTCATCCGTAATTTCGGTCAGGTGGCAGCTCCTCTCACAGCCCTTACTTCTGTCAAGACGTGCTTTAAGTGGTCCGTTTCCGCCCAGGGAGCTTTTGATCTCCTCAAGAATCGTTTTACATCCGCTCCTATCCTTGTTACACCTGACGTCTCTAGACAGTTCGTTGTCGAGGTTGACGCGTCAGAGGTGGGCGTGGGAGCCATCCTTTCTCAGCGCTCCCTCTCTGACGACAAGGTCCACCCATGCGCGTATTTTTCTCATCGCCTGTCGCCGTCGGAACGTAACTATGATGTGGGTAACCGCGAACTGCTCGCCATCCGGTTAGCCCTAGGCGAATGGCGACAGTGGTTGGAGGGGGCGACCGTTCCTTTTGTCGTTTGGACTGACCATAGGAACCTTGAGTACATCCGTTCTGCCAAACGACTTAATGCGCGTCAGGCGCGTTGGGCGCTGTTTTTCGCTCGTTTCGAGTTCGTGATTTCTTATCGTCCGGGCTCTAAGAACACCAAGCCTGATGCTTTGTCTCGTCTCTTCAGTTCTTCAGTAGCCTCCACTGACCCCGAGGGGATTCTCCCTGAGGGGCGTGTTGTCGGGTTGACTGTCTGGGGAATTGAGAGGCAGGTAAAGCAAGCACTCACTCAAACTCCGTCGCCGCGCGCTTGTCCTAGGAACCTTCTGTTCGTTCCCGTTCCTACTCGTCTGGCCGTTCTTCAGTGGGCTCACTCTGCCAAGTTAGCCGGCCACCCTGGCGTTCGGGGTACGCTTGCTTCCATTCGCCAGCGTTTCTGGTGGCCCACCCGGGAGCATGACACGCGTCGTTTCGTGGCTGCTTGTTCGGTCTGCGCGCAGACTAAGTCCGGTAACTCTCCTCCTGCCGGCCGTCTCAGGCCGCTTCCTATTCCCTCTCGACCGTGGTCTCACATCGCCTTAGATTTTGTCACCGGACTGCCTTCGTCAGCGGGGAAGACTGTTATTCTTACGGTTGTCGATAGGTTCTCTAAGGCGGCTCATTTCATTCCCCTTGCTAAGCTTCCTTATGCTAAAGAGACGGCACAAATCATCATCGAGAATGTTTTCAGAATTCATGGCCTTCCGTCAGACGTCGTTTCGGACAGAGGTCCGCAATTCACGTCTCAATTTTGGAGGGAGTTTTGCCGTTTGATTGGGGCTTCCGTCAGTCTCTCTTCCGGCTTTCACCCCCAGTCTAACGGTCAAGCAGAACGGGCCAATCAGACTATTGGTCGCATCTTACGCAGTCTTTCTTTTCGCAACCCTGCGTCTTGGTCAGAACAGCTCCCCTGGGCAGAATACGCCCACAACTCGCTTCCTTCGTCTGCGACCGGGCTATCTCCTTTTCAGAGTAGCCTCGGGTACCAGCCTCCGTTGTTCTCATCTCAGTTCGCCGAGTCCAGCGTCCCCTCCGCTCAGGCTTTTGTCCAACGTTGCGAGCGCACCTGGAAGAGGGTCAGGTCTGCACTTTGCCGTTATAGGGCGCAGACGGTGAGAGCTGCTAATAAGCGTAGAACTAAGAGCCCTAGATATTGTCGCGGTCAGAGAGTTTGGCTCTCCACTCAGAACCTTCCCCTTAAGACGGCTTCTCGCAAGTTGACCCCGCGGTTCATTGGTCCATTCCGTATCTCTCAGGTCATTAATCCTGTCGCAGTGCGACTTCTTCTTCCGCGATATCTTCGTCGCGTCCACCCGGTCTTCCATGTCTCCTGTGTTAAGCCCGTTCTTCGCGCCCCCGCTCGTCTTCCCCCCCCCCCCCCCATCCTTGTCGAGGGCGCACCTATCTACAGGGTCCGTAAAATCTTGGACATGCGTCCTCGGGGCCGTGGTCATCAGTACCTAGTTGACTGGGAGGGGTACGGTCCTGAGGAGAGGAGTTGGGTCCCCTCTCGGGACGTGCTGGACCGTGCGCTGATTGATGATTTCCTCCGTTGCCGCCAGGTTTCCTCCTCGAGTGCGCCAGGAGGCGCTCGGTGAGTGGGGGGGTACTGTCATGTACTGTCATGTTGTCTTGTCTCTGTCCTTTCCCTTCACCCTGTCTCCCTCTGCTGGTCGTGTTAGGTTACCTTTTCTCCCCCGCTTTCCCCCAGCTGTCCCTTGTCTCCTCTAACTACCCATTCACCCCGTTCCCCACCTGTTCCCTTTTTCCCTCTGATTAGGTCCCTATATCTCTCTCTGTTTCTGCTCCTGTCCTTGTCGGATTCTTGTTTGTTTGTGTCATTCATGCCTGAACCAGACTGTCGTCATGTTTGCTGTAACCTTGTCCTGTCCTGTCGGAATCTGCCGGTCCATCTGAGCCTACCTATGTTTGGTAATTAAAGAAGCTCTGTTTAAGTTGATTCGCTTTTGGGTCCTCATTCACGCACCGTAACAGGTCTGATATGTCAATAGTGTTTTGAATAATGTTTGCAAGTGGTGCCGGACGATACTATCGCGTGTTATGTGTGTATGTACATTGTAACTGTAACAACAGAGTGCACTCTGGAAAACGTTATGTTCCTGAATTCTATGAACAATATAGTAGAAACCTCTTAGTTTTGTTCTGTGAAGAGGGACGCCAGCTAGCCTCCTTGGAGATCCTCAGGACCCAGAACAAATGCATGATGGTTTTACTGTATTGTCTTCCTGGCAGTTTCAGCCAGTATCGATCAGACAAGCCCAGATACCTCAGGCTCCTCACTGAGTACCCAGAAAACCCCTCTCTGGAGTCTCTCTCTCTATCTTTTTCTGTATCTCTCTCTTTCACTGTCGCTCTCGATCTCCCATCTCTCTCTTTCTTTGTGTAAGGCAAGAAGACCTGACCCATGTAACATAAGGAACCCAGGGAAAACAAGGTTTATGTAGGTGGCCTCACTAACAGTATTGGATGTTGTGCATGACTGTCTGGAGGTACTAAAAGAAGCTGTTAGCATACCATATGCCTTCTTGTTTTCATACAATATTGATCTCAGGCACCATGACACATTAGGAGGCAATAATTGCAAATGATTAAGTACAAAGTGACCATTTAATGGGAAGAAATTGTTTACATCTCCCTTTGGAGTCTCTGGCCTCTTCCTTAATGTGGATATTCATGCAAGAATTACTGCAGAGGTCTAACGAGATACACAGTGATTTTTTAAAAAGATTATAGGGCTGATTTACTGATCTCTTGAATTAAACATACCTTGAGTTACCCCTGTGGTGAAAAATCTATTGAAGCCATAACTAGACACTCTGCGGTCAGAGATGTTACACAGACCGTACATTTAGAAAATTAGGTCAATGTATCAAACCATAACAACAAGTCCATTACTTTCAGAGAAAAAATAATAGGCACCAGAGACGAGTTGGCTGACAACGTCACGAAAACGATGTGGCCGGAAGCTGTGCATTGTTATGATTCTGAACAGTCAAAAAGCTTGCAACAATGACAAGAGGAATCATAGTTGGCTCGTTTCAGCTAGTTTTATCTCTTTCTTTATACCATGTCTTGTTTTAAGGTGTTTTGACAGATTTCATATTAGTGCTAATATGGCTAGAAATTCACTAGCTACCGAACCAACAACTGTAACAAAGTACACAGTGCACAAAACATTAGGAATACCTTCTCTTTCCATGACATACTGTAGACTGACCAGGTGAAAGCTATGATCCCTTATTGATGTTACCCGTTAAATACACTTCAATCAGTGTAGATGAAGGGGAGGAGACAGGTTAAAGAAGGTTTTTTATGCCTTGAGACAATTGAGACATGGATTGTGTATGTGACATTGTGCCTTTCAGAGGGTCAATGAGCAAGACAAAAGACTTAAGTGCCTTTGAATTGGGTATGTTAGTAGGTACCAGGCACATCGGTTTGAGTGTGTCAAGAACTTCAACAAGAATGGTCCACCACACAAAGAACATCCAGCCAACTTGACACAACTACGGGAAGCATTGGAGTCAACATGAGCCAGCATCCCTGTGAAACGCTTTTGACACCTTGTAGTCCATGCCCCGTCGAATTGAAGATGCAAAATGGGGTGCAGCTTAACATTAGGAATGTTCCTAATGTTTTGTGCACTCAGTGTATTTGAAAGACAATAAGTGCTCATTGTGCAAATGTATTTATGTTTTCAATGAATATAGACTACATATTGTCAACAATCTCAGACAATCACGATGGTTTGCCCCATGGTTGTGCACACATCGGTTTTGTTGCTAAACAACCAACCCATCTATGGTTTTCAGTGATTAGGAATAGGAGAATAACACATGCATGTGCTGTGGGCTGGCCTCTCTCAGGTGGCAGATGGGTAATCCCTGGGAGTGTCTGGCAGCATCTGCTCTGTGGCAGAGCCATGAATGTTCAGCATTAAAAGGAGCATTAAAGCCAGGTGTAAAAAGTAAACTTTTCTGAAATGTTAATGGGTCCTCAGTTTATGCATCTTTACTAAATTATACAAAGTTGGTGGCTCCGCATAGTACTAGGAACATTCCGGCCACCTCAATAAATAATTTAATTCCAGAACAATAGCCTCTTTACCTCTGAAACATCTGTCACTGATCTATTAATTAGATGCTTTGATGTTGGCTGTGCCGCATGCAACTTGGGGGGAGGTGGAGGAAAGAGACGCTAGCTTCTTCATACCTCTTGACACAGTGGAGATAAATAATGTACGATGTCTTGAACTGTGTCATCGAAAATTATGATAGCACTGTATATTACAGATTTCACTGGATTTATGTTGTATTTACACTGAAATGGCTATTTTAACAAACGTGCATTAAAATGTAGGCAACCTATGCAAATCAAGGAGCACCTGCATTGTGTTAAGAAATGTGCATTTGGAAAGCATTCAGACCCCCCTTTTCCACATTTTGTTACATTACAGACTTATTCTAAAAAGTATAAAATCATTGTTTCCCCTCATCAGTCTACACACAATGCCCCATAATGACAAAGCAAACACATGTTTTCATACATTTTTGCACATTTATAAAGAAGAAAAAAAAGAAATACCTTATTTACATAAGTAACAGAGCCTTTGTTATGAGACATGAAATTGAGCTCAGGTGCATCCTGTTTCTAATGATCATCCTTGAGATGTTTCTACAACCTGATTGGAGTCCACCTGTGGTAAATTCAATTGATTGTACATGATTTGGAAAGGTACACACCTGTCTATATAAGGTTCCACAGTTGACAGTGCATGTCAGAACTCAAACCAAGCCATGAGGTCGAAATTGTCCGTAGAGCTCCGAGACAGCATTGTGTCGATACACAGATCTGGGGAAAAACATTTCTGCAGCATTAAAAGTCCCCAAGAACACAGTGGCCTTCATCAATCTTAAATGGAAAAAGTTTGGAACCACCAAGACTCTTCCTAGAGCTGGCTGCCCTGGCCAAACTGAGCAATCGGGGGGAGAAGGGCCTTGGTCAGGGAGGTGACCAAGACCATGATGGTCACTATGACAGAGCTCTAGAGTTCCTCTGAGGAGATGGGAGAACCTTCCAGAAGGACAACCATCTCTGCAGCACTCCACCAATCAGGCCTTTATGGTAGACAGAAGCCACTGCTCAGTAAAAGGCACATGACAGCCCGCTTGGAGTTTGCCAAAAGGCAGCTTAAGACTCTTAGACCATGAGAAACAAGATTCTCTGGGCTGATGAAACCAAGATTGAAGTCTTTGGCCTGACTGCCAAGCGTCACGTCTGGATGCTTGGCATTCAGGCCAAAAGCCTGGCACCATCCCTACAGTAAAGCATGGTGGTGGCAGCATCATGTTGTGGGGATGTTTTTCAGCGGCAGGGACTAGGAGACTAGTCAGGATCGAGGGAACGATGAACAGAGCAAAGTACAGAGAGATCCTTGATGAAAACCTTCTCCAGAGCACTCAGGACATCAGACTGGGGTGAATATTCACCTTTCAACAAGAAAACGACCCTAAGCACACAGTCAAGGCAATGCAGGAGAGGCTTCGAGACAAGTCTCGGAATGTCCTTGAGTGGCCCAGCCAGAGCCCGGACATGAACTGGATCGAACATCTCTGGAGAGACCTGAAAATAGCTGTGCAGCTACGCTCCCCATCCAACCTGACAGAGTTTGAGAGGATCTGCAGAGAAGAATGGGAGAAACTTCACAAATACAGATGTGCCAAGCTTGTGGCGTCACACACAAAAACACTCAAGGCTGTATATCGCTGCCAAACGTGCTTCAACAAAGCACTGAGTAAATGGTCTGAATACTTATGTAAATGTGATTTTTTCATTTTTTTATTTGTAATAAATTTGCAGAAATTTCTACATTTCTTTGGACACTGTGTTAACTAACCTCCAGACGAGCTTCAATGCCATACAACTCTCCTTCCGTGGCCTCCAACTGCTTTTAAACGCAAATAAAACTAAATGCATGCTATTCAACTGATCATTGCCCGCACCTGCCCGCCTATCCAGCATCACTACTCTGGACGGCTCTGACTTAGAATACTTGGATAACTACAAATACCTAGTTGTCTGGCTAGACTGTAAACTCTCCTTCCAGACTCGCATTAAGCATCTCCAATCAAAAATTAAATCTAGAATTGGCTTCCTATTTCACAACAAAGCTTCCTTCACTCACGCTGCCAAACATACCCTCGTAAAACTGACCATCCTACTGATCCTTGGCTTCGGCGATGTCATCTATAAAATAGCCTCCAACACTCTACTCAGCAAACTGGATGTAGTCTATCACAGTGCCATCCGTTTTGTCACCAAAGCCCCATATACTACCCACCACTGCGACCTGTACGCTCTCGTTGGCTGGCCCTCGCTTCATACTCGTCGACAAACCCACTGGTTACAGGTTATCTACAAGTCTCTGCTAGGTAAAGCCCCGCCCTATCTCAGCTCGCTGGTCACCATAGCAGCACCCACTCGTAACACACGCTCCAGCAGGTATATCTCACTGGTCACCCCCAAAGCCAATTCCTCCTTTGGTCACCTTTCCTTCCAGATCTCTGTTGCCACTGACTGGAATGAACTGCAAAAATCACTGAAGCTGGAGATTCCCATCTCCCTCACTAGCTTTAAGAACCATCTGTCAGAGCAGCTCACAGATCACTGCACCTGTTCATAGCCCATCTGTATACAGCCCATCTATCTACCTCATTCCCATACTGTATTTATTTATTTAGCTCCTTTTGCACCACAGTCTCTCTACTTGCACATCCATCTTTTGCACATCTACCATTCCAGTGTTTAATTGCCATATTGTAATTACTTCGCCACCATGGCCTATTTATTGCCTTAACTCCCTTATTTGACCTTATTTATTTGCACTCACTGTATATATAGACTTTTTTTTTCTTTTTCTACTGTATTATTGACTGTATGTTTTGTTCATTCCATGTGTAACTCTGTGTTGTTGTATGTATCGAACTGCTACGCTTTATCTTGGCCAGGTCGCAGTTTCAAATGAGAACTTGTTCTCAACTAGCTTACCTGGTTAAATAAAGGTGAAATAAATAAATAAATAAAAAATAAAAGCATGTTTTTGCCTTTTTCATTATGAGGGGAAAAAACAATTTCATCCATTTTAGAATGAGGCTGAAACGTAACAAAATGTGGAAAAATTCAAGGGATCTGAATAATGCACAGTATGCTGCTGTTCTACTGCACGTGCAATGATGTCAGAGGGGAAAAACTGTGCCTTGTTTTAATATTGCAAATAAACGTGGCAGATCAACATTAAGGATTCAAGCTTTAAAGGTTGAGTAAGATGTTTTAGAAGCTTGCAGGATGCATTACAGCTGCAAATCCCAATAAAACCACATCACGTTTTGAAGTTTACTTTCCTTCTCTTGTCTAACTAGCCTACAATATCTTGAATGTAGCTAAATAAAGCTTAAATTGAAAAAAAAAATACAATTTTCTTTTGTGGTTCAGAGTACAGTAGTATTTAGAAAGAGCTAGCCAGCTGTGCCACCAGAGACTCTGAGTTCGCGCCCAGTCTCTGTCGTAACTGGCCGCGACCGGGAGGTCAGTGGGGCGACGCACAAATGGCCTAGCGTCGTCCGGGTTAGAGAGGGCTTGGCCGGTAGGGATATTCTTGTCTCATCGTGACAAGTGACTCCTGTGGCGGGCCAGGCGGAGTGCACGCTAACCAAGGTTGCCAGGTGCACGGTGTTTCCTCCGACACATTGGTGCGGCTGGCTTCCGGGTTGGATGCGCGCTGTGTTAAGAAGCAGTGCGGCTTGGTTGGGTTGTGTATCGGAGGACGCATAACTTTCAACCTTCGTCTCTCCCGAGCCTGTATGGGAGTTGTAGCGATGAGACAAGATAGTAGCTACTAACAATTGGATACCACGAAATTGGGGAGAAAAAGGGGTAATATTCAACAACAAAAAAACACAACAAAAAAAGAAATAGCTGTTCTATTTTTCAGCCTAAAGTAGCAGTCAATGTGTGGTGTTAAATGTAGGCCTAAATTCCATGCAGGCCTCGACATTAACCTGTTTATACACTTGTTTATATACTTGTCACTACTTCCGGCGCCGACAGAGATGGCCGCCTCGCTTTGCGTTCCTAGGAAACTATGCAGTATTTTGTTTTTTTACGTGTTATTTATTACATTACTACCCCAGGTAATCTTAGGTTTTATTACATACAGTCGGGAGCAACGTCAACTCACCATCATTACGACCAGGAATACGACTTTCCCGAAGCGGATCCTGAGTTTTGCCCACCACCCAGGACAATGGATCGGATCCCAGCCGGCGAACCAATACAACGACACCGTAAAAGGGGCAGACGAATCGGTCTTCTGGTCAGGCTCCGAGCATACTACTCGCCATTGTTATTCTAACTTCCGCGATGCATGTAAGGCCTTCCCCCGCACTCCTTTCGGAAAAGCTGACCACGACTCCATTTTGTTGCTCCAGCCTATAGACAGAAACTAAAACAGGAAGCTCCCGCTCTCAGGTCTGTTCAACGCTGGTCCGACCAATCTGATTCCACGCATCAAGATTGCTTCGATCACGTGGATTGGGACATGTTCCGCATTGCGTCAAACAACAACATTGAATACGCTGATTCGGTGAGCAAGTTCATTAGCAAGTGCATTGGCGATGTCGTACCCACAGCTCCTATTAAAACATTCCCCAACCAGAAACCATGGATTGATGGCTGCATTCGCGAGAAACTGAAAGCCCGAACCACTGCTTTTAACCAGGGCAAGGTGATCGGAAACATGACTGAATACAAACAATGTAGCTATTCCCTCCGCAAGGCAATCAAACAAGCTACGCGTCAGTATAGAGACAAAGTAGAGTCGCAATTCAACGGCTCAGACACAAGAGGTATGTGGCAGGGTCTACAGTCAATCACGTATTACAAAAAGAAAACCAGCCCCGTCGCGGACCAGGATGTCTTGCTCCCAGACACACTAAACAACTTCTTTGCTAACTTTGAGGACAATACAGTGCCACTGACACGGCCCGCTACCAAAACCTGCGGACTCTCCTTCACTGCAGCCGACGTGAGTAAAACATTTAAACGTGTTAACCCTCGCAAGGCTGCAGGCCCAGACGGCATCCCCAGCCGCGTCCTCAGAGCATGCGCAGACCAGCTGGCTGGTGTGTTTACGAACATATTCAATTAATCCTTATCCCAGTCTGCTGTTCCCACATGCTTCAAGAGGGCCACCATTGTTCCTGTTCCCAAGAAAGCCCCGTAGCACTCACTTCCGTCATCATGAAGTGCTTTGAGAGACTAGTCAAGGACCATATCACCTCCACCCTACCTGAGAACCTAGACCCTCTCCAATTTGCTTATCACCCCAATAGGTCCACAGACGACGCAATCGCAACCACAATTCACACTGCCCTAACCCATATGGACAAGAGGAATACTGCCCACACATTCAGTTTAGAGGTAACATTGCAGAGAAGTTTCAAACTCTCCGGGGAGAGTTTCTTTTTCATTTTATCGATGACCCCTTGGCATAGCGGGATAAATTCCCATGATTCTATGCTAGAATCGGGTCGAACAATTAGCGTGACAGCTAAAATGGCTTTGAAAAAATAATGTCAGCTAATAGGGAGA
Source organism: Oncorhynchus mykiss (assembly GCF_057628025.1). Classification (NCBI taxonomy): domain Eukaryota; kingdom Metazoa; phylum Chordata; class Actinopteri; order Salmoniformes; family Salmonidae; genus Oncorhynchus; species Oncorhynchus mykiss. The sequence continues at coordinate 24,594,627 of NC_143022.1, forward strand.
AGTATCTAACAAATTAACCACATTATGTCATTCACTAATTCTAAACTATTTCTATTTAATTGTAATTTGGGTACATTTGTGGATGAAAATCTAACTTACTCAACCTTTAACTGGAAGGAAAGGTAGAATGGTTTTCTTCTATACTTCAGTTATATTCAGGTTGTCTAACATTGGAAAATCACAAATAAAACTCTATAAATATTGATGTATTTTCAGGATAATGATGTTCAGCTTGATATAACTGTGATGCAGTGCCTTAGACCTCTGCGCCACTCGGGGACCGCATACTGTAGGGAGGTCAGTCACTTACCATTGCGAATCCTCTCAAAGACTTGCCATTTCAATCAATGATATTATTCATTAGTCATCCAGTTCAATCTATGCATTTCTTAGTAAACCATTTTTGCAACATTTTGACTCATAACATTTTTATTTCAAAGCAAATATACACCATTTAGAGCCAGAAAAGGCATTTGAATATGAAAATGACGGGGACATTTCAGAGTGGAAGGCTATTTTGATGGCCTGGTGAGAAGGTATAATAACAGAGGTGGGTAGGATGAAGTCAGTCTGAATCCAAGGCACTATTTTTGTCCTCATCTGCAAAAAAGTTTTTGTAATTTCCCAGCCTCATTTATGTGGTGCCTCAAGTGGTGTCTGACCTCTTTGCAGTCAAAGTAAAAACCAGTCAAAAGAGGAACAGTCTGCTGACATGTATTGAGGCATGGTGATCCCTGGCATCATCTGTTCATTTCAATAGATCATATGTGACTTTTAAATTTAACAAACCAACACCAAGCACTTTAAATAATACAGCATGTCAAAACCTTGCTGTCATAAACCTGTATATCATGCCAAGGCACATGCCCTGGTGCCTTTGTATTAAAATGAGAAAGGAATTCTTCTAATAGAGGAGAGGAGTTGAAAAGGCTAGGTCATCAGAAAGGAATGACAGACATCTCATTTGGAATCTGTTGGCAGAGAGCATGAGAGCACGTCAAGCTAGCTCTTCCCTCAAGACCATCTCACACTGTTTTAATTACAGACATGGGTACAACTATCTGCATGCAAATTAAATCTCCATTAAGGCCCTGTCTTCTGCTTTACCCCTGGGTCAGTGGCACGCATTGGCAGTGGAGGGACCTCTTCAGAAATAAAAAGTTATTTTCCAAAAAGCTACATCCACCAATTTTTCACATTTGTGTTTTTTCATCAGAAATGATTGCTTATGGGTACCTTTATGTGTGGGTAAAATGTGACTATTCTCAGATATTTATTCATAGGATTTTAGATGTGTATGAAAATGTATATATTTTTACAAAACACTATATATGATGCCTTTAATGCTTGCTTCGAGGCAAGCAACACTGAAGCATGCACGAGAGCACCAGCTGTTCTGGATGAATGTTTGATAATGCTCTCGGTAGCCGATGTGAGCAAGACCTTTAAACAGGTCCACATTCCCAAAGCCGCGGGGCCAGATGGATTACCAGGATGTGTACTCAAAACATGCAAGGACCAACTGGCAAGTGTCTCTACTGACATGTTCAACCTCTCCCTGACTGAGTCTGTACTGCCTACATGTTTCAAGCAGACCACCATAGTCCCTGTGCCCAAGAAAGCGAAGGTAACCTGCCCAAATGACTACTGCCCTGTAGCACTCACGTCGGTAGCCATGAAGTGCTTTGAAAGGCTGGTCATGGCTCACATCAATAGCATCCTCCTGGACACCCACTCCAATTTGCATACTGCAACAACAGATCCACAGATGACACAATCTCAATCGCACTCCACACTGCCCTTTCCCACCTGGACAAAAGGAACACCTATGGAGGAATGCTGTTCATTGACTACAGCTCAGCGTTCAACACCATAGTGCCCACGAAGCTCATCACTAAGCTAAGGACCTGGGACTAAACACCTCCCTCTGCAACTGGATCCTGGACTTCCTGACGGGCCGCCCCCAGGTGGTAAGGGTAGGCAACAACACATCTGCCACGCTGATCCTCAACACTGGGGCCCCTCAGGGGTGGGTACTTAGTCCCCTCCTGTACTCCCTGTTCACCCACGACTGCATGGTCAAACACGACTCCAACACCATCATTAAGTTTGCTGACCGGAGCACCAAGTCTAGGACCAAAAGGCTCCTTAATAGCTTCTACCCCCAAGCCATAAGACTGGTGAACAATTAATCAAATGGCTACCGGGCTATTACATTGACCCCCCTCCATTTGTTTTGTACGCAGCTGCTACTTGCTGTTATTTATCTAAAAACATGCAGAACTAAGAATAGATATAGCCCTTGGATCACTCCAGACCTGACTGCCCTTGACCAGCACAAAAATATCCTGTGGCGTATTGCAATAGCATCGAATAGTCCTCGCGATATGCAACTGTTCAGGGAAGTCAGGAACCAATACACGCAGTCAGTCAGGAAAGCAAAGGCTGCTTTTTCAAGCAGAAATTTGCATCCTGTAGCTCTAACTCCAAAAAGTTTTGCGACACTGTAAAGTCCATGGAGAACAAGAGCACCTCCTCCCAGCTGCCCACTGCACTGAGGCTAGGTAACACAATCACCACCGATAAATCCATGATAATCGAAAATTTCAATAAGCATTTCTCAACGGTTGACCATGCCTTTCTCCTGGCTACTCAGACTTTTTTTTTACTGTGTCATTGACTTGTTTATTGTGTTATTGGCTTGTTTATTGTTTATTCCATGTGTGACTCTGTGTTGTTGTCTGTGTCACACTGCTTTGCTTTATGTTGGCCAGGTCACAGTTGTAAATGAGAACTTGTTCTCAACTAGCCTACCTGGTTAAATAAAGGTGAAATAAAAAATATCAAAATAAAAATCTATGTACAAATGACCTCTAACCTGTACCCCTGGCACACTGACTAGGTAACAGTACCCCCTGTATATAGCCTCTTTGTTGTTATGTTATTGTGTTACTTAAAAAAAAAAATACTTTAGTTTATTTGGTATATATTTTCTTAACCCTTCTTGAACTGCACTTTTGGTTAAGGGCTTGTAAGTAAGCATTTCACTACACTTGTTGTGTTCGGCGCATGTGACAAAGTTTTATTTGATTGATTTTGATGTCCATTGTTTAGCTGCAATGGAGTGTTTGTATCCTGTATATTTGACTATTACATGTTGTTGGCACACCTACATATTTTAAGATGAATGCACTTACTGTAAGTCACTAGGAATAAGAGCATCTGCTAAATGACTAAAATGTCAAATGTAAATGTTTCACATGCAAAACTCACATTACTGTATTTAGTTATTATTATTAATCATGTTTTAAATAGTGATGTCACAAATGTATAATTTGTATATTTCTTTATTAAAAGTGTAGTTATTTGTTACATTTAAAACCTACTGTTCTACATATTTCTCTGAGAGTGAGGCAGATATATACAGTAACATTTTGGAAGAACACTGGATTATTTGTCTCTCTGAAATGAAACCATCAAGTGCTATAATTTAAAGAAGTACATGTCTGTCATTGAACATACCAATCTCTTTCAAAAAGTATTTAAACAATAAAACCAAATTGACCAACACTTCTGAAAATGGACATACAGTGGAGCAAAAAAGTAATTAGTCAGCCACCAATTGTGCAAGTTCTCCCACTTAAAAAGATGAGAGAGGCCTGTAATTTTCATCATAGGCAGACAACTATGACAGACAAAATGAGAAAACAAATCCAGAAAATCACATTGTAGGATTTTTAATGACTTTATTTGCAAATTATGGTGGAAAATAAGTATTTGGTCAATAACAAAAGTTTATCTCAATACTTTGTTATATACCCTTTGTTGGCAATGACAGAGGTCAAACGTTTTCTGTAAGTCTTCACAAGGTTTTCACACACTGTTGCTGGTATTTTGGCCCATTCCTCCATGCAGATCTCCTCTAGAGCAGTGATGGTTTGGGGCTGTTGCTGGGCAACACAGACTTTCAACTTCCTCCAAAGATTTTCTATGTGGTTGAGATCTGGAGACTGGCTAAGCCACACCAGGACCTTGAAATGCTTCTTAAGAAGCCACTCCTTCGTTGCCCAGGCGGTGTATTTGGGATCATTGTCATGCTGAAAGACCCAGCCACATTTCATCTTCAATGCCCTTGCTGATGGAAGAGGTTTTCACTCAAAATCACACGATACATGGCCCCATTCAATATTTCCTTTACGGATCAGTCGTCCTGGTCCCTTTGCAGAAAAACAGCCCCAAAGCATGATGTTTCCACCCCCATGCTTCACAGTAGGTATGCTGTTCTTTGGATGCAACTCAGCATTCTTTGTCCTCCAAACACGACGAGTTGAGTTTTTACCAAAAAGTGATATTTTTGTTTTATCTGACCATATGACATTCTCCCAATCTTCTTCTGGATCATCCAAATGGTCTCTAGCAAACTTCAGACGGGCCTGGACATGTACTGGCTTAAGCAGGGGGACACGTCTGGCACTGCAGGATTTGAGTCCCTGGCGGCGTAGTGTGTTACTGATGGTAGACTTTGTTACTTTGGTCCCAGCTCTCTGCAGGTCATTCACTAGGTCATGTGGTTCTGGGATTTTTGCTCACTGTTCTTGTGATCATTTTGACCCCACGGGGTGAGATCTTGCGTGGAGCCCCAGATCGAGGGAGATTATCAGTGGTCTTGTATGTTTTCCATTTCCTAATAATTTCTCCCACAGTTGATTTCTTCAAACCAAGCTGCTTACCTATTGCAGATTCAGTCTTCCCAGCCTGGTGCAGGTCTACAATTTTGTTTCTGGTGTCCTTTGACAGCTCTTTGGTCTTGGCCATAGTGGAGTTTGGAGTGTGACTGTTTGAGGTTGTGGACAGGTGTCTTTTATACTGATAACAACTTCAAACAGGTGCCATTAATACAGGTAACGAGTGGAGGACAGAGGAGCCTCATAAAGAAGAAGTTACAGGTCTGTAAGAGCCAGAAATCTTGCTTGTTTGTAGGTGACCAAATACTTATTTTCCACCATAATTTGCAAATAAATTAATTAAAAATCCTCCAATGTGATTTTCTGGATTGTTTTTCTCATTTTGTCTGTCATAGTTGAAGTGTACCTATGATGAAAATTACAGGCCTCTCATCTTTTTAAGTGGGAGAGCTTGCACAATTGGTGTCTGACTAAATACTTTTTTCAGAAACTCTACCAGAGTCAACATGCTGCCTGAATGACTCAACCCATAGAGTCAAATTATTTGACTCCACACTACTCATTATACAGTGCATTTATAGCACTGGATTTGACTTAATAAGTTGTCAAATCCATTGCCCTAATTACACTGTATAATGAGTAGTGTACAGACCTCCCATAGAGACATAGGAACAGCAGCCCACTATGATGTCAGACAGAGTTGTGAGACTGCAGAGTATGAAGAGGGGCTGAGGCTGGCTGGCAGACTAGCAGGCTGGCGGGGTGGTAAGCAGGCTGGAGTACACTTGCCCTCTCTGCTGGGGTTGTGGCTGAGGAGGTTATCAAGGTCCTGCAGGTGGAGAAGAAGGGAGAATAGACAGTGTGGGAGCCAGCCTAAGAGACACCCAGCCAGAACTAGCAGTGGAGGCAAAGTGATTTCCTGGCCTGGGATATATGAGTGTGATGACAGCTGAGGCTATATCATGCTCCAGCCTGCTGGGACGAATACGACTGAATTATTCCCTTCAAGGTCAGACTAATGGTGGTCAGTTGGGCGGAGAGGGGTCGACTGAGAACTGGACTAAACTACACATGGGTAATCAACAGATGAGGATGGCGATGATGATTTATGCATTTCCCACTTCAATAAGTGATACAGCATGAATGTACCATCATCAATATACCTACACAACTCAAAAGTTGTGAACATAGAATATCATCTTTAACATGTAACACTATCATGAATGCTGCTTTCATAACACATTTATCACATAATAAAAAATACAAAATCACAAGATTGGAGTTTTGTGGTTTTGATTTATTTATAGAATAGGTCTACATAAATCATTGTTGGATACATACTTAATTACAGCTGTTTTTAGTTTATAGATGATAAGTAAACAGAACACAATGGATTAAAGATGACTTACAAACAGAGGAACCATGAGTTAACTTCACACCTTATCCCCCTAATCACTCTAACAGGGGTTGGACACACCGAGAGATAGAGAGAGAAATACTAAAGAGAAATAGCAGAATCAGCGCTTAGCTAAGACTTCTCATGTGAAAAATACATTACCAATGATGCCAGAGGGCGTCACAAAGTTATTATTTCAACCGTACATAGCTTGATGGAAATGAAAACACAAAGTACTCGTCACACAGAGATAGAGAGACATTTCCATAAACCCTTGACTCAATTCCTCCAGTCACAACTCCTCAGTTAATCCCAGGTGGAGAAATAGCCGCACAGGGAACAACACTCTTATACAGTAGTTATGGCAACATACAACTGCTTCAAACATTTAAATATTGCACCATATTTCTAAGGAAATATTTACTGGAAGATAAATATATTATTAAGATCAAGAAGCTATGGAAAAGTGTTGGTGTGTACAGTATAGTAGCGTATGAAGCCTACTACATGGATAGTATAACGTATAGTTTTTTTATTTCTTTTTATTGTATTTTTGCTCTTTTATACAATGTATCTGATATAGTTTGTTTCATCAGATGGAGAGTTGTATCTCCAACTCTAATCAATACTATAATCGTATCCCTATGGTTGGGTGACCTCAGTTATGCATTGCCAGTGATGTAAAAACATTGTACATAACACTGTAATATATTTCTCTCCCACCAACATTTATCGGAAGTGGGATTCATCATATTGTTCATGGGAAACTGAGTCCTGTCACGTCTCTCTTAGTTTGATCTACCTTTCCTCTTTTGCCCTCCAGCTACTGCCTCCTTTCTAGAGGTTGGCAGGAACCCTGATGGGTTGGCACTGAGACTGCCACAGCATGTCACCCAGCAGACACACATGTATCTAGACAGGCTGGACAGACTGATTGAGGTGGTCTGCTCTGCTTTGCTTTGCTTTGTTAGAGAGTAAAGTGATGATGGAATCAGTGAGGCTGTGCCATGGTGTTCAGATGAGATGATATACTGTGCTGTCTGTGTCTGGACTTGTCCTGATGCTCACAACCTCTCAGACAGGTTTAGCTGGCTTCAAAGCAGAAAGCATTGTGCCGTGCACGCTGACGGCTTTGTAGGGTTTCCTGGATAGGCTCCTTTGTGGATGAAAGCCCTGCTACCGCTAGGGGGGAGAGGCATTTTGTTCTGAGTGAAATGTAAAATGTGGAGCTTTGCTATGTTCTCTCTGCCTAATAAAATCAATCAAACGCTTGGCAGCCTTAGTCTGATCAGTACAAAAGGTGGGACTAGAAATGACAGAGTGGATGACACACTGTGTCCGCTCAGCAGAGGCAGTAGACCCATGTACAAACTAATAACACACACACACACACACACACACACACACACACACACACACACACACACACACACACACACACACACACACACACACACACACACACACACACACACACACACACACACAGACACACACTGAGATCTTGATTACAGAGTACCATTTCAAATGGAATATGAAATCACTCACACTATATACCAGGGATGATCAACTAGATTCTCCTTGAGCGGATGGTCAAGGGGCCAGAACATAATTACAAATCATTTGTAAACTGCAAATTGACCACAAGAAGCCCAAACGGATATAGTATTGAACTAAAACAGAATAATTTCAAACCTCTCTATTGTGCTTGGGAATACTTTGGAACAGATATCCAAAATTAATATAACTTGGGGGGGGGGGGGGGGGGGCAAATAACATCACCTGCCGCCAGTTGGGAAACCCTGCTATATCCCCTAAACTTGAACATTCTATAGCCTTGTATATCATAGCCACTGCCTTTCCCAACAGAACCAACCTAAATACCATATTGTGATGAAAATGCACGGACGTGTATCAGAAGGAAGTATAGTTATGGTGTATAAAAGAAAGAGAGTTAGGTTTTCAAAATGTCATGCAATGAGGCTAATAGTGCCTGATCTGAATGTGTCAGAGCCTCCATCTCTCTCTCTCTCTGCCTGTCTGGTCCTTCTGTCCCTGCTGGGAGCTTCTAACCAGGCTTGTCTGCATGGTGTCAGTGCAGGTGCCTGCCTCTGAGGACGGCCACCCTCTATCTCCTCAGCACAGATGCTAATGGAGAATCAGGAAGCATGCTGTGTACTTCATCCTTATTCTGAAACATTACAGCAGTGTCTGCCACTCCCTTAATCCAACACACTTTAATAAAATGCTCTCATCATCAACAAACAGTGAGTGTGCTACGAAATGTGGACTTTCTTTTATGGCTTTGGCCTACTTGTGTAATTTTGCAGCAATGTAAACTCAGCAAAAAAGAAACGTCCTCCCACTGTCAACTGCATTTATTTTCAGCAAACTTAACACGTATAAATATTTGTATGAACATAAGATTCAACAACTGAGACTTAAACTGAACAAGTTCCACAGACATGTGACTAACAGAAATTGAATAATGTGTCCCTCAACAAAGGGGAGGGGGGGGTCAAAAGTAACAGTCAGTATCTGGTGTGTCCACCAGCTACATTAAGTACTGCAGTGCATCTCCTCCTCATGGACTGCATCAGATTTGCCAGTTCTTGCTGTGAGATTTTACCCCACTCTTCCACCAAGGCACCTGCAAGTTCCCAGACATTTCTGGGGGGAATGGCCCTAACCCTCCAATCCAAAAGGTCCCAGACGTGCTCAATGGGATTGAGATCCGGGCTCTTCGCTGGTCATGGCAGAACACTGACATTCCTGTCTTGCAGGAAATCACACACAGAACAAGCAGTATGGCTGGTGGGTCATGTCAGGATGAGCCTGCAGGAAGGGTACCACATGAGGGAGGAGGATGTCTTCCCTGTAACGCACTGCGTTGAGATTGTCTGCAATGACAACAAGCTCCAGAGTGTAACGCTCATTCCTTTGACAATAAACGCAAATCCGACCATCACCCATGGTGAGACAAAACAGCGACTCATCAGTAAAGAGCACTTTTTGCCAGTCCTGTCTGGTCCAGCGATGGTGGGTTTTTGCCCATAGGCAACGTTGTTGCCGGTGATGTCTGGTGAGGACCTGCCTTACAACAGGCCTACAAGCCCTCAGTCCAGCCTCTCTTAGCCTATTGCGAACAGTCTGAGCACTGATGGAGGGATTGTGCGTTCCTGGTGTAACACGGGCAGTTGTTGTTGCCATCCTGTACCTGTCCCTCAGGTGTGATGTTCGGATGTACCGATCCTGTGCAGGTGTGGTTACATGTGGTCTGCCACTGCGAGGATGATCAGCTGTCCGTCCTGTCTCCCTGTAGCGCTGTCTTAGGCGTCTTACAGTACGGACATTGCAATTTATTACCCTGGCCACATCTGCAGTCCTCATGCCTCCTTGCAGCATGCCTAAGGCACATTCACACAGATGAGCAGGGACCCTGGGCATCTTTCTTTTGGTGTTTTTCAGAGTCAGTAGAAAGGCCTCTTTAGTGTCCTAAGTTTTCAAAACTGTGACCTTAATTGCTTACTGTTTTTTTCTTAATGACCGTTCCACAGGTGCATGTTCATTAATTGTTTATGGTTCATTGAACATGCATGGGAAACAGTGTTTAAACCCTTTACAATGAAGATCTGTGAGTTTATTTCGATTTTTACGAATTATCTTTGAAAGACAGGGTCCTGAAAAAGGGCAGTTTCTTTTTTTGCTGAGTTTATATTCAACAGACCTCCCACTGTTCCTGTGAATTGAGGGTTTTGTGGACGGGTAGAGAGAAATGGTATCTATCTGGGATTTAGTTACATCTAGTGGCCTCACTAGGACTGAGATGAGGAAGTTTAATGAAACCCCCATTGCTATCAGCTCCAAGCAGGAAGCAGCTCAGTGCAGCTTGAGTGGAAAAGGTCAAACACTATGTGCCCTGCCTAAGATCCCTAGCCATATCCTCTCCCAATAGTCTACAATAGCACATCTAGTCTACAACAACAAGAGACTACAGGCAGCGTAAGATAATGAAAAAAAAACAGTGACTTACTTCTCAAAACAAACTAGAATATTTAGCGATGGCAACACTGTGAGCTGAACTGAGGGTTAGTTTTATCTTTGATCCTGCTGTTACAGCCCATGAACTGACACAATAATCAGAGATTGTTCTATTCTTGAAACAGCCAGACGCTCCTCTCATAGTAGGTATTGCATTTAGAAGTTAAACTTCAAAGCTGCGCTTAGTGCGGGGCCGACTGTTAAGCAAATAAATTAAAGGTGAAGACCATTTAAATAAAGACACTCCTGGTTGTAATCATACTGAAAACATGAAGGTCCTCTGCAAGCTGACTAACAGAGAAAGAGGACTGAATAATAGATTGAAGACAGTAAAGCAGGTTTTAAAATCTCTCTCTCCCCTTCTCTCTCTGCTCTGACTGGCACTCATTGTTCTGTGGTGTAATGCTTTACATCCTCTCTCTGTGGTGGAAAAAACAGAGAAACTATTGGCCCTGTAGTCAACAGAGAGAGAGGCAGAGCCCTAAACACAGCTATCGGCACTGGCCCTCTGGCCCAACCCTTCCCACTGGAGCAGCCAGCCAGGAAGAGGCAGGGGCGGAGAGGTGGGCTGGATCAGTGTTTGTTCAGTGCTTCCATTCCAGTACTCCAACATCACCTCCCACTCAGTGAGCACAAACAACATCTCCCAGAGAGAGGTACATACACGCACGCACACAGAGAGAGGGAGAGGGCAGAGCACAGGATAGCCATAAGATTTTGCAAATGTAGTTCTTGTAATTTCTTATATCTCTTCGGAACAGTGCTATGCCAGAATGTGGAGCCCAGCGCGGTATATGGCTGGAAGAATTTACCTGTCGCTGTACTCCTAATTATCCCGAAATGATGAACGTTGAATCGAGAAGTTTGAATACTGCATTTTTTGTTAAACTGATGTTGTCGTCAGAATGATAGGCTAGCTAATGCTATAGCAGCCCATTGGATTCCATGAAAATGTGACGCCTAGCGTTTGGGTGAGTAACTACCAGAAGTGTTGTGGAATCCAATGGGTTGCTTTAGTATTAGCTAGCATGCTGACAAAAACAGATGTTTCATTAAAAACTAGCAGTATTTAAATATTCTCAATGTCTCATTTTGGATAATGGGATAATTAGGTGTACAGCACCATCTCCCATCCTGGGATTGATGTATGTTTTCTGAGCGATATATCATGCCGGCCTAATTGTGTCCTGATCAGCCTGCCGTTCCGACCTTACAGGGAAGATGTACTTACAGCGACCGTAAGGTCGTAATCTTTAGACCTTACGGTCGCTGTAAGTACATCTTCCCTAAGCACAGGGGGGATGCGAGGCAAGGAGGTAGGTGGATGGGAGGGTGGCCAGTGCATTCAGAGCCGTGGATTGGAGGGCTGGAGATGCTTTTTGCATTCCAATGAGACTCCATCAGAAAATGTTCAGCATCAAGGTTAATCTAGATGTCAAAGTCTGCTGACAGTGGAGGAGATTGCTCCTGGGTGACATCCTGTCTGAAGTCTTAACGCTGCAGTCAATTTCATCCCTGCCTCCAGGAAATGGAGTCGGGCTTGCCATTTTTGTGGACGTATGCATCACTGTATATGGCAGGATTTTCTCGTGTTTTGTCATTGTATGATGCATGTGGTATCAATGCTGTGTCTGAATGCATCTAGGACAACAGTCGGATCAACTGTGATTGGCTAATTCTTTCAAACAAGCTCGGCCCAAAAAAACACAACATGCAAAGTCAAGGTAAATCAGTGCAAAACTGCTTATGAGACAACTGTCATAGTTATATATCATAGGACTAACATCTGACAGAAAATGGCATCACAAAATCTTATTTGAACTTTTCTTCAAAATACCTATCTTCTGAACCTGTACGGTTTTACTGAAGTCTCCAAGATAAGAGGTAACTGCTGGTTTCTAGTCTCATTAAGGAAGAGGTGTTTCTAAAATCAGACACATAATGATTTATTAAATGCTTTGAAGGTAAGTCAAAACATATGAATTATGTAGGGAAGCATTGTTGGTTGGATGTTCTGCAACACCAGCACTTATGCTGACTCCATAGCGCATAAGATATTCATCCTGTCCACAATTCAGTAACATTACCTTATTGAAAATTATGAACGTAGCAGCAAAACTTGATAAGCTGGCAACAAGAAAGTATCTTAGACTATGTTTCTGGTGTAAGCTTGCAGTTCCAGCTGAGTGTATGGGGACTATTGGAGACATGCAGGCAGGCAGGCCGTGTGTGTGTCTGTGGTGTAGCAGCCTAGCTCCACAAGCCCCTGGGTTATGAAGTGCTCAAAGAGAGCTCATTTCAACTGCAATGTTCCGCTTTTCTGCTTCCCTCCTCACTCCTCCCTCCTCCCCATCATGATTAAGGTCTTAAACCCCTCATCAATCGTCAGCCTCTTCACTGCAGAAGCTCTAACAGGACACCGGCAGCCTGCTCTGTTCTGCTCTCCTATCTGCTCTGTTCTGCTCTCCTATCTGCTCTGGCCAATAGACAGCACTATGCATTGCCACGGGAAGATGTTTGGAGGTGGGGATGTTGCGATTTTTACCTTGTTCGCTCTACAAACAGCTGTCTCGGTCCGCTAATACAGGACTAATAAAGGCCCAGTGTACAACTTTTGTGAGAATTTATTTGATAAAAATTTGAATTAATATATTTTTGGATTGCGATTTTTCAGGGGGTGCTACAGCAACCTCAGCACCCCTAATTCCCACGGCTATGGTGCTATGTCCCTGTGCTAAAACATGCAAGCATATGACCTTGCACCATCAAAGCTCTGCTCTGCCCTCCTCTCTATAGCTTCTGACCTGCAGGGATTACCCCCAGCATGGCCATCAAATGTAAGGGATATCTTAAAGCTGGGGCCAAAAACTAATTTAATTGGTCAGAGTGAGCTGCAACCTTTGGAGCTGCCCCACTGTCCACCTCTTCCCTGTCACTGTCACTCTCCATGGATGATCTCTCCACTCAGTCACACACCATCTCAGGCCATCTCTGGTATTCTTAGAAACAACTAATTCATCTATTTCCTCTCTGATGGCTCTGGGGGATAAATAATAAATATACTTCACATAAAGACACGTTGCCCTCCAACGCTCTCTCTCTCCCCTCAATAGCCCTCTGAAAGTCCCCCATCCACCGTCTTCCCCCCCGCTTCCTCTACCATCAGTACTAAGGGGACTATGAAGGGGCTATTAGGGGACTATGAGGGGGCTGTAAGGGGACTTTGAGGGGGCTATAAGGGGGCTATGAGGGGGCTACAAGGGGACTATGAGGGGGCTATGAGGGGACTATGAGGGGTCTATAAGGGGACTATGAGGGGACTATGAGGGGACTATGAGGGGACTATGAGGAGGCTATAAGGGGACTATGAGGTGGCTATAATGGGACTATGAGGGGACTATGGGGGGTTATGAGGGGACTATGAGGGGCAGTAAGAGGGCTATGAGGGGGCTATAAGAGGGCTATGAGGGGGATATGAGGGGGCTATTAGGGGACTATGAGGGGCAGTAAGAGGGGACTATGAGGGGGCAGTAAAAGGGGACTATGAGGGGGCAGTAAGAAGGGACTATGAGGGGGCTATAAGGGGACTATGAGGGGGCTCAGGGGGACTATGAGGGGGCTACGACGGGACTATGAGAGGGCTATGAGGGGACTATGAGGGGGCTATAAGGGGGCTATGAGGGGGATACAAGGGGACTATAAGGGGGTATGAGGGGACTTTGAGGGGGCTATAAGGGGGCTATGAGGGGCAGTATAAGGGCTATGAGGGGGTTATGAGGGGACTATGAGGGGGCTACAAGGGGACTATAAGGGGGTATGAGGGGACTTTGAGGGGGCTATGAGGGGACTATGAGAGGGCTATGAGGGGGATATGATGGGGCTATGAGGGGGATATGAGGGGGATATGAGGTGGCTATGAGGGGCAATAAGAGGGCTATGAGGGGCTATAAGAAGGCTATGATGGGGCTATAAGAGGGCTATGAGGGGGCTATATAAGGGGACTATCAGGGGACTATCAGGGTGCTACGAGGGGACTATCAGGGGGCTATCAGGGAACTATCAGGGGATATGAGGAGACTATCAGGGGATCAGGGGGCTATGAGTGGACTATCAGGGGACTATCAAGGGGCTATGAGTGGACTATCAGGGGGCTATCAGGGGACTATCAGGGGGCTATCAGGAGGCTATGAGGGGGCTATCAGGGGACTATCAGGGGGATATGAGGAGACTATCAGGGGATCAGGGGGCTATGAGTGGACTATCAGGGGACTATCAGGGGACTATCAGGGGGCTATCAGGGGGCTATGAGGTGACTATGAGGGGACTATCAGGGGGCTATGAGGAGACTATCAGGGGGCTATGAGTGGACTATCAAGGGACTATCAGGGGACTATCAGGGGGCTAGGAGTGGACTATCAGGGTATCAGGGGGCTATGAGTGGACTATCAGGGGGCTAGGAGTGGACTATCAGGGGGCTAGGAGTGGACTATCAGGGGATTATCAGGGTGCTATGAGTGGACTATGAGGGGGCTATCAGGGGGCTATGAGTGGACTATCAGCGGCCTGTCGGTGGACTATCAGGGTGATGTCAGGGGGCTATGAGGGGACTATCAGGGGACTATCAGGGGGCTATGAGTGGACTATCAGGGGGCTGTCAGGGGATTATCAGGGGGCTAAAGTAAATGTCAACATGTTTTTTATTTCAGTGATTCATTATTAAATATTGTAATGAAACTATCTAATGTGAATGACTGAAAATACTATATCAGACAATCAATGTGTAGTGTTCTTTATGTTATTAGAAATGTCGTCGCCTTGTAACACCAATGCCTAAATGTTCCTTTCCTCAAAGTCTACTATACTTGTAAACATTTTCAATCTAGTGTTGTGCAGACTGTTGATAAACATGTCTCTGAGTCTGTTGGTTCCTATAGGATCTTTTTGCAACATCCTCAGAAGTGACCTTTGTCTGTTTCCTTCCAATTAGGACCTAATCCGGCATGAATGGGCTCTGTGCACTCCATTTGATGAGTGAAAGTCACCCTATGTTATTTTATTTAAATTATAACGAGTTTGTAAAGTGTGCCTCTATTTGAGCCTGTGCTGGATTTGTGTACTCATCCATGGAGGAGGTGTTAGGAAAGGAAGAGGGCAGAGTTGTTAACTAGCGGAGATTCAATCATAGGAAGGAGCAGGATAGGGTTGTGTGGTGTACTACCAGGGGAAATCTCCTCGTTTACTTTGCCTGGGAGATCAGGATGCATGCAGGTGCATTGTGAAGTCATTGAATGCAGACAGTCAGTCAATGTAGACAGTCAGTCAATGCAGACAGTAGGCAAATGTTCCAGTCACTTTCCATTCCTATAGTCGGATGCACCTCGGAAACTTTGCAGATGTGAACTCAGAGAGTAAGGCGAAGGAGAGTTTTTGCGATGTTGTGATGAGTAGGCAGAAAATGGAAACGCTTCTTTTGAAGTACTTGCAAAAAAAGATGAGAAAGCGTTGAGTATGTCGCCATTCTAACATGAAGGAACTTTTCATTGAAATAAAAGTACATTATTTGTACGTTTTGACCAGAGAATTCATATTGAAACTTTTAAAATACATTTTTGTTGAAGTAGACAAATGATTGTGTACATAAATGTTAATATGAAAATGATCACAAAATAATATCTCTCCTTGTTAAAGAAAATGCAGATAGGCAAAACATGGTGCCAGTATGGCTCAGCATTGAATAATTATGGATGTATCATTGGGGTGTTATTGAGACCAAACACAACCTTGAATGATTCACATTACTCGGCAAAAGCAGGAGCAGCGAGAGAGAGGAGAGAGGGAGAGAGAGCACTTTCTCCCGAAGCCCCAGTGTTTGTCATCACAGTGCAATGTTTCAAACAGCCCCCATAGCTACAGAGTGCTCTATCACTACTACTTAATGAATAAATCACGTCACTGTGTTTTGCCAAGTTTGCTATTGTTTAACATTGGGAGAGCTGTGGAACATAAAGGATCGTTTGCTTAATGGAACTTTGTGCACGTTGAGAGAAGAAAACATTCTCAAGCCTGCATTTGATGAATGCTTTAACTTGAATCTAAGTGTTTAGAGTATGGAAAATGAGAGGAAGGTACTGCACTAATGTACAGTGTTACAATGTGTATAATGTCCAGTAGTGCATTGCCTATTGTATAAACTGACAGAATTGAAACATCAGGGTCATGACTATTTGAAGGCAGTTGAATAACATTATTCACAACCTGGAAAACAAGATGAAGTATACTACAATGTCATAAAAATGTACTTTTTAGGAGGCAGCAACTGACAGCTAATAATGCAATATCATAGCTATAGCTCTTTTCACTGGCTAGATGTACTGTACATGAGATACATGACTATTACTAGAATACACTGAAAGAACAAAACAATGAGCTGGGATGGGAGGGAGTGGGGGCCTATGTAAGATCTTCATAATCACTTTCTACTTTACTGTATGCTTCTTGCTTAAAGTCTGTCCTGATTACTCTACTGAGTCTAAATCCTCTTTATGTCACATCCTAACATCCTGACTCACAATGTCACATTATAATCACATGTTCAAAATGATAAGCCTAAATAAAAGTAGATGAAATTCATTAAAACCAACAGAAATAACATAGTAACAAAAAATGAAAGATTATCAAAATATCTATAGAATTCACTCACCATAACAACACATCAAGAAACTAAAATAGTCTAAATAGGAAATGAAATAAGTTAACATATTTTTTGTGACATAGAAATGTACAGTATATACATTCAATTTTAAATTAAGATGTCTGTGTTGATTGGTGGCTCTGTCTTTTCTATGAGTTCCACGTCTCATTGAAAAGCTGTTTCCCATCAGTAACTAATCACCTCGTTGGATCCAGAGTCAGAAGATAGATCCAGCCAATCAGAGTGCAGTAAGGCCTACTTTAATAAGTCCCTGCCAATTGTCTGACTTGCCAATATCAAGCAGTCATCTCCAACATGTGACATACTGTACCTTTAGCGAGAAACATGGCAGATATCCACACTTTGAAAATAAAAATAAATTAAAAATATATATAATATATATTTATAAAAGGAAAAAGAAAATCACCTGGGGAGTTTGATCTTCTGTCAAGATGGCAGGATCCCAAAAGCAAAACAAATTTCCAGGGTTTTCAGCTTTTTTAAATTTAATTTGTTTGGTGTTTTTTTTGGTCGTTTTCTTCCTGTTTTTTGTTTTTGTTTTTTTGTGATACTTTAAGTTGGCTGTTTTTATGAAAAACTTGAAGTATGTCCTCTTCATATAGTATACAGCAACTGTACATTTTTGAATGCAGGTAAACAAAATGTAAAAGTGCTTTTTTTTAAGACTGTTATCCAGTGTATCGAAAGGAGTAGCAGGCACTTAAGTCCATCCCCATTTTGTAGGTGTTTGCCAGTGGAGCAATAAGGTACTCGTTGCTTGAGTTATTCCTGGGTTTTTATTCATCTGTTGGGTAGAGACAGACAACAAAACAGACAGACCGACAAAACTCAACATACACTAGCCCAGGATGTCCAGGTAGACAGGTGTGGCTTTTCCCAAGGCATAAAGGATTTTCTGGATGTCCTTGATGTTCAGCCTCTGCTGGGGCTCCCTCTGCCAGCAACCCAACATGATGTCATACACCTCCTTGGGACAAGCTCGTGGCCTCTCCAGAACCCGTCCTTGCGTAATACACTCGATGACCTGGGGTAGGAGAATGAGAGCGATAGAGAGAGAGAGTGGGGTCACTCATTACAACCCAAATTTGAGCATTATTCTGTTTGTCAAAAGCATAACAAGCCATTTACAGGCAGAATTAGGTTTTGCTTAATCAGCGTTGTTGGCACCACCGAGGCTATGGCACCACACTATTTGTACAGCAGTAATTATATGAGTGCAATGTCAAGGTCATAAAGCAGGTTTCAAAGTATGAGGTTTTGTAGTACACATAAACAAACAAACTTGCAGTGTAGTCAGCGTAGTGTAGTTCATGCAATATCCCTGCGTCAGACATGCCTGTTAGGGACATGCAGAGTAGGGTTGAATATTTTCTTGGTGTTTTACAAATGTTCCCTCGCAAGAATAAATCCCTTTTTTTTCTGGGTAACCCAATATTTCCCAACAAAACTGGAAGTGTCATTATAAAGCATAAAAAGCATTTAAATATGTCTGGATTTGATTAGAGCATTTATTGTTTCGAAACTTCAAGCCTGATGCTACCTGAGCTTGATGAGTCATACATTAAAGACATTTTATGAACCCAAGCCCAAAAAAGTCAAACTGATGGTGTCATTATCCAGTAGGCCTACATACCCTATACTATATAGGCTACAGCACATTACGAAAACAGATAAGCCCATTAATGTAGCTATGCTCTCTTGGGTAAATAAACAATACAAGCTCCAGTAGGCTAATCTTTGAGGGTGGACTGTATTACTGTACTGTATTGTATTATGCCATATTATATGTCTGAAATGATGCTCCTCGTTCAAACTATCAAGCTGAGAGAGAACATGCAACGATGGTGCAGGACATGCTGCCTTCAAAGTTACAATTATAGGATAGCAAATCTGGTTGAATTTGGAAATATCATAGGGCCTATTTGACCTTTTTACAATTAGTAGGCTGACGCATATCTTTCATAATATTTCCCCTAATGTTGTGTGGCATGCGTATTAGCCTACTTCCTATTTCTCTTTGCTTCATTCCTTCCTCACTTTCAACAATTAAATGAAATACATTTTGATGTCCTTATCTTCATCATTGTAATGACATGCTTGAATCATTTCGGACTAGACTAAGATGCAGACTGCCTTCACTTCTCTTCACGAAGAATGGTTATGGGTGACAGGTGTAAATAAATAACGGATTCAGCCTACCACCATCAAGCATTCTCTCCTCCCCTCTTGAGTTCTATTGGCTGCTGTACTTAACATTCAGCCAACAAGAGCTTGCATCCCTCTTCGAATAATCTATTAGTAGTTTTTCCAGCAAGCTATTCTAGGTTAGCTTTTTGCGGGACTCTACGAGCTAAGGAGTGTTTTTTAAGGCCAGCGGTGCACAGGTGCATATTGCAAAAGAGATAGAGGCACTTAAATAACCCATCATTCATTAGATATATGGCTAATACTGCATCAAATGTATTACGTGAAAGGGTATGATAAGACATCTATATGAAAATAATGATCTATTTTGGATGCAATTTGAATGGAATTGATGGAGAGAGAGAAAGACCGCGAGAGCGTCGGCTGATATAAAGCAACTAAACTCAGCAAAAAAGAAATGTCCGCTCACTGTCATCTGCGTTTATTTTCAGTAAACTTAACATGTGTAAATATTTGGATGAACATAACAAGAGTCAACAACTGAGACATAAACTGAACAAGTTCCACAGACATGTGACCAACAGAAATGAAATAATGTGTCCCTGAACAAAGGTGGGAGGTCATAATTAAAAGTAACATTTCTGGGGGGAATGGCCCTAGCCCTCACCCTCCGATCCAACAGGTCCCAGACGTGCTCAATGGGATTGAGATCCGGGCTCTTTGCTGGCCATGGCAGAACACATGACATTCCTGTCTTGCAGGAAATTACGCACAGGAGCCTGCAGGAGGATGTCTTCCCTGTAATGCACAGCGTTGAGATTGCTTGCAATGACTACAAGCGATGTCCGATGATGCTGTGACACATCGCGCCAGACCATGACGGACCCTCCACCTCCAAATCCCGATCCCGCTCCAGAGTACAGGCCTCGGTGTAATGCTCATTCCTTTGACGATAAACGCGAATCCGACCATCACCCCTGGTGAGACAAAACCGCGACTCGTCAGTAAGGGGCACTTTTTGCCAGTCCTGTCTGGTCCAGCGACGGTGGGTTTGTGCCCATAGGCGACGTTGTTGCTGGTGATGTCTGGTGAAGACCTGCCTTACAACATGCCTACAAGCCCTCAGTAAAGCATCTCTTAGCCTATTGCGAACAGTCTGAGCACTGATGGAGGGATTGTGCTTTCCTGGTGTAACTCGGGCAGTTGTTGTTGCCATCCTGTACCAGTCCCGCAGGTGTGATGTTCCGATGTACCAATTCTGTGCGGGTGTTGTTACACGTGGTCTGCCACTGCGAGGACGATCAGCTGTCCGTCCTGTAGCGCTGTCTTAGGCATCTCACAGTACGGACATTGCAATTTATTGCCCTGGCCACATCTGCAGTCCTCATGCCTCCTTGCAGCATGCCTAAGGCACGTTTACGCAGATGAGCAGAGACCCTGGGCATCTTTCTTTTGGTGTTTTTCAGAGTCAGAAGAAGAGGCCTCTTTTGTTTCCTAAGTTTTCATAACTGTGACCTTAATTGCCTAAGCTGTAAGTGTCTTAACGATCGTTCCACAGGTGCATGTTCATTAATTGTTTATGGTTCATTGAACAAGCATGGAAAACAGTGTTTAAACCCTTTACAATGAACATCTGTGAAGTTATTTGGATTTTAAGGAATTATCTTTGAAAGACAGTGTCCTGAAAAAGGGACGTTTTGTTTTTGTTGCTGAGTTTATATTCAAGTGATATGCTGCAATAAAAATGTGCAATTAAAATATGGTGGCCCCCGAAATCCAGATCGAGATGTGTAAATTCGAAATGCGTTCAGTCCTTATATTACTGTAGCATAGGCTATGTTGCAGAAAATGTAGGCCTACCTGTCACAAGACAAAAAGTTACCATGATGAGATGATACATGCATTGTGAACTGTGCTCCTACTGAGATGCGCTGTCTGTCCCCACCCCGAGCAGACAGTAGAGAGTAGGCCATAGAGAAGCCAGATTTAATGTATATATTTTAACAGTTCCATTTCGTCATGCTGTTCATATAAATAATTTATTATAATATATCGGTTTCTCACAGTTATTTATTCCGGGAAATGTGAGTGGGTTTGGGCAGGAAATCTCGGTATATCTCGGTAACCTCGTTTCCCGGTATTTAACCCTAATGCAGAGAGTTTGGCCACTGCAGTTTCTGAATTATAATGAATTTACATGACACTTCAACATTATCTGGCAGACATGTTAGCTCCCCTTTAACATTATATGGGGAATATTAAAACTTTGTATAAATTGTATAGAATGCGCATTATGATGCATTTACATGACACTACAACATTATATGGCAGCCATGTTAGCTCCATAGAGGTCTTATGAAATTAATGAGTATTCTAATTCCTAATTCTATGGTTCATTCCCCATTAACATTACACAGGGAATATTTAAACATTGTAACTGAACGTTCTAGAATAAGAACATTCAACATTCTTAAAGTTGGCCTAACTCTCTAAATATATGGCTCTGGGGACATGTTTCATTTCACAGGTGATCCCTTTGGGATAGGGGGGAAATTGGGTCTCTGAGTTGTATTGATCTGTGTTTGTTCGGTGTGTTCTGTTGAATGGCTATGAGAATAACTGCCTCACGTTCCCATCCACAGACACACACACAAAGGAACCCGACATGAACAATCATTACCAATTAATCCACTCTGTGCAGTTCAAACAGGTCAAGGATGATAATGTGATTGCAATGCTAGTGAAGCACACCTGTGAGTTTTATGTTATGTTATTGATGTTGTCATGTTATTTAGCTTTGCTGCTCATTTTGATTGGATAGTAGGTGTGTTTATTGGTACATATCATAAGACCTGTGTAGCTAAAAATAGAACCACTTCAAGGTAGGGTTAAACATATCAACTCCAGCAAGTATGGTAACTTTGTTCTGCTGTCTGTGTTTATTTTAGGAGCATTTTGAGAGGCTGTGTTGTCGTCAGCGTGATGCTCTGTCTGCACAACTGCAGCCAAAAGGCTCTTTCCACAGGCGTTCGTTGAGTCAGTGAGTCATCACAGCCCCCCGTCTGCAGCCGAGACCGGGCACATTTACATTCACAGCACATTCACATAATTCACATTTATAAAATACTTCTGTCTGGGCCTCTGGTTATGGCTTCTATACCTATGGCTGGCTTCAGGATTGATTCATAATGCTGCTTTTCAGGTCTCAACGTAATGGAACAAGCAAATATATAAACAATGGCTCTGTCAGACTGTACATGCTGACGTTTGGCTGGAACTAGGGGCATTGTTGTTCTGAGATTTTAATTATCATGCCTTTTAAAAAAATGGTGGAATTGGTTTGGTGGACTATTGAACTCACAAATGAGTATAGTCCTTCATAGCTTCTGTCAATGTCAACAGTGTGATGTCTTTATGGTGGTTGGTTGAGAGGAATTTCAGTGGCACAGTGACTGTCTGCACATCATCACTACTTCTATGTTCTGTAGATAGAAAGCCTGGTGTAAAATGGCTGTTGCTCACCTCACATGCCATCCCTTGTCTTTTATATCTATGGTGGCTATAAGACTTATGCGTGTGTTTGTGTGTAAATGGGAGTAATTTAATTTCAACACTCTCAGCTCACACTAACACACTAACAGTTGCTGCTCTCTTGTCATCTTTGTTTAAGTCTTAATTGATTTCTCTTCTGGTCCAATATTGAGCCCAAAGGCCACTCTAAGAATAGGCCAATTAGCCTCTCCCACACTGCACCATTCTAGGGATTAGTAAGAGCGTTATGAATCACTGGCCCTGATTATCCACTGATGTGGTTTTAGTATGAGTGTGACTGTTGAATGGTAGTCTTTGCCGAGGAAGCAACAACTGTCGAATGCACATTATTGCACTGTGTGGTTATGTTGCTTATTTTCATTTCTGTTTTTCAGAAAAAGAGCAGAATACAAAAGATGGGTGTGCTACAGTACCTCGTTGTTGGCCAGTTGAAACCATGGCTGCTTCCCGTAGGTGAAGATCTCCCAGAGGATGACACCGAAGCTCCACACGTCGCTCTCTGTGGTGAACTTCCTATACATTATGCTCTCAGGGGGCATCCAGCGGATGGGCAGCATGGTGTGGCCTCCCACCTGTCAGAGAGAGAGAGATAGAGAGAGACATGGAGGGAGAGAGAGAGATAGAAAGACAGAGGGAGAGATATGGAGGGAGAGAGCAAGAGGGAGAGATATGGAGGGAGAGAAAGAGAGCAAGAGAGAGACAGAGATATGGAGGGAGAGAGAGAGAGAGAGAGAGAGAGAAAGAGAGAGAGAAAGAGAGAGAGAGAGAGAGAGAGAGAGAGAGAGAGAACAACAGATGTCAGCACAGTGTTATGGACCTGGGCTAACTGGATTTAAAACAACTGAAAAAGAAAACAATTGTACATGTCAAAGAAAATGACATATTCACCAAAAGGCATGCAGAAGACACATTTTGAATACTTCTAGATGGTCTTTTCTAGTTTATTTTATTTATTCATTTATTTATTTTAAACGTGTATTTTTCTTATAAAATATTTGAGAAGAAGGGAAACCTACACAGCCCTGTAACACAGAAGATGAAGAAGAGTCAAATGAGGCTCAGCTGGGAGGAGGAAAAGAAGATGGAGCCAAGAGAGGGAAGGAAAAAGGATCCATTAAAGAAGTTTGACAGCTTCAAGCCATGCAGCAACATAAATGAAGTCTTCCCTTCAGCCTTCCCTTCCCACTGCCAGATATTAATCGATTAAAACAATGAGTCATTAATTATCTGTGCCCTCGTCTTTAACTCAACTGGATTGTTTCTAAATCTTTTTCCTAATCATGTCAATTACACTGTGTATAATCACATCCGTGGAAGGGTTGAACAAGAGTGCCATTTCAATAGGGGATGTCTGATTATTGTTACTTTCAACTCTTAAGTGGTAGCTGCATATTAATTACAGAGCTCATTGGCACTGAACTCACTATGGGTCAATGTATTGACTGAGCATGTGAATACAAAGAAGTTAACATTACATTACATTCCCACATTGCTGATACTGTAGCTATAAAGGACCAGTCTACCATGTCTGCCATCGATAATAACAGTATATTATAGCATCAGTTTCCTTCAGGTAAATTATGTATTGTTGGTTTATCTTTGTTAAATTTGGCCCACTGAACATTATAATAAGTTGTTCCGTTTTACATCTCCAATATACTCACCCCTTCCTTCTCCCCCTCCTCCTCCTCCTCCTCCTTGTCCGCCTGCTCTGCTTTTTTAAGATTTATGACGGTTTATTAATGAGATTATGGTAAAATGTCTGCTGGACCACGTCCCATAAAGCCTGTGTGAATATGGAACCCTAACGCCACTACCACACTCTACTGATCTTCTTCCAAGCTGAAAAGAGAAAAAGGCTGTTTCAAAAATCAAATGTATTCATGTTCAATCATATAAATGAACCACATCTAATTATAAATAAGGGGGATGCAGATTTCAAATGTGTGTCTGTACTGTGCAGAAAAGGGTATCCGATAGTAAAATGTGAAGCCAAAGCAGTTCTAAGAGTTTTAATACGTTCCAGGACTATTAGAGAAAGGGGTATTTGTCTATCATACAATACACACACTACAACCCCAATGTTCACTGTAACATCAACTTAAATTGTCTTACCTTGAAACTCCACCACTGCCATAGCTCTACCCTACTATCCCATCTCCTGATACATCCCCAGCTCTACCTCATTATCAATACTTGACAGGGAACATGTCGGAATGCCCGGGGAAGTACCTTCTCCTACATACTACATTTGTAAGGGACTCTGAAGTGAATTGTTTTCCCTGCTGCAATGACCTGACACCCTTTCCATTCATTGACTTCTTTATGTGGACAGATTGTTCCTCACCAGACTAATGTTGTTGGCACTACATGAGTAGGTACACCGCTCCATAATGCAGGCTGGTGTCCAAAACATAGAGAGAGTAGAACAGGAGGATGATCCAAATTCACATATCGTTTTTGAAAACTTACCACGGTTCTATGATATTTGCATAATTCATAGAATGACAGATCTGTGTTTGTTATGCTAGCTCGGTCTGTCTTAGGGGACTGGGTCTGCTTCTTGGAGGCAGAGTATTTGTGAACTTGTTCATGTGTTTGTGTGTGTGTGCTGGGAGATTAAATGAATTGATTGAATTTCAATTAATCTTAATGGCTTCTCCCTGGCAAGCACCACCCTCAATTCAGTCTGGGGTTGAACGGAGGACCGTGGAAGCATATAAATCAGAGTGTGGGCTTCCCTTGGAGCAGAATTCAAACTGGCATGGTGACAACTAAAACTCCACCACAATCTCAAAGCATAGCACAATTAGCATATAGTGAGACATTTAAATATTGCTAATAGACTGACGATAACATATGCATTGATTGAAGCAACTGTCAATACATTTTCCATACTGTCCATCAATGTTGTTGGAGTCTAAAGGCAAATTAAGCATAATAACGAATCTGCTATATACCTTTCCTAACTTGGAACATTGTCATTGGATTGTTGGATTAACATTACAGCTTGCTAACAGCGGCTGTTGAGGGGGTGTAATGTAATTACAGACCCAGTATAGTTAGTTATCCAGCGACCAGGTATTCAGTATTGATTATGTATAATAATACCACATCTAGCCTGCAGAATGCATTCCTCTGTGATGTGATATCAAGTTGTCATTGTCCACTCCTTAGTTCACAAACACAGTGCCATACCTGCAAACTGAGAACCAACAGCTAATTTGGCATTGGGGAGCCCAGGCATCACTTTCATATACAGATGGGGGCTGTCAGATATGCTGCCTGTGAGAACCCAGCTCAGACCGTGCTTTTGCTTACTGTGTCATATCCCTGGAGGGCAGTTTTCTTGGTTGGTTCTCCTTGAGGAGAGGAGAGGAGCGGATGTCAATATGTGACCAGTGTCAGGGAGATGTGTTCCTGGCTGCCACCCCGATTTATAAATCACTCAACAAAAGGGAATGTGTCCAATGCAGTTACGACCTCCTAATCTCTCTGTCAGTGGACCATACACCAGGCCTGTTCTGGCAGAGATGCCCAGGCCTAAAATGGCCAAGGCCCACAGTCCATTGCCAGACCAGCATACCAATAGGGGGCAGTCCAGCAGTCCTGTTAGTAGTCTGATGGTGAATCAGACATCTCTCTCTCACAGGCTACTCCACTGATGACCATCTGTACCTGTATGCCTATGATGTTGAGATTTTCTTACTTTAACTTACTCGTGTTAGTATCTAAAAGGAGAAAAGCAACATGAAAGCTGTTGCAGTAAAGAACAGAAGTGGTTGGAACAGTAATTACACAATGAAAGTCAAGCATATTGCCTTAATTTACATCACTTCCTGGTCTCTTTGACACCTTATTGAGACATGTATTTTACTGAGCTGTGTGTTGCAAAGAGAAATCAGCTATTAGAGGTACCACTTAGGAAAAGTAGCCTGCAGAATACATTAAGTGGGAGGAGACTCAATGGACTATTTGACATTTACTGCAAATGTAACATATTTTCCACAATGGCAATTATAGTCTGTATCTAGTGAAAATCCGATGTACCACAGTAATAATCCCTTTGTGATGTCTGCACAGCTTCAGCAAGTCCATTATAGACTGGGACAAGAGCTCTATATTCAGTCTGGTCATCGTGTCTCAGAGACAACAAACAACAGAATACAGCAAGAATGGTTCTGCCCTACACCTGACACATGTTTACTAATAGGGTCGTTCCACCATTTGAGTACCTTTTGGGTAGTGTAACTTGGTGAAGTTCACCTAATTTTAACATTCTGTCATAAAGAGCACACGTTCAACTTAATAAACATGTTTTACCTTCTCAAGAGGTTAAGTAAAAAAAGGACCATTAAGAGCCACTATTAAGTGCTAAATAAAGTAACACGGTTAAACTTAACAGGGTTGACGATTTTACCTTAAATCAGCCATAAATCCACTTGTGACAGGAGGAATAAAGCTTGTTGTGTACAGTGTCAATTGAATACAAGCTTCACAAAACATTTCTAGACTGTCTATGTGTAACACCAGAAAATGGCCAAAAAGAGTAGGATCAGCTCACCCGCCTTTACATTATGAATTGACTACTATGATTTGACTACTATGATTTGACTATTTTTAATATGACTTTAGCAAGTCATACTAAAATTCAGATTTATAGCATTTTCCATGTGGTCCACATTAAAGGACACTTCACTTAATATAACAGGCTTTTAAATTAAATATTGGTGCACAAATTCTACTAAAATATCAAAGGGACACAAAAGGCCCTCTATTCTTGGAACGACCCAATAGACATCATTATATTGAGCATGCATCACTTTCCTTGTACATTTCCTAGCATTAGTAAAGGTAAAGAGTTCAGGCATCTATAAAGGAAAAGATAACACACAATCATGAGGAATGGAGGTGAATGCAGAGTGAACACCACACCTTCCAGCCCACTGTGTCAAAACACCACCTGTTCACTAAAGCAAAAACACTGAGGTTGACGCCGAAAGACATCTTTAGGTTAGCTTGATTATGAAGGTACTTACAAATACATGAATAATATGGAACAAATATTTTATTATGCAAAATACATACTGTAGGTGCTTACCCGGTAGTAATCCGTGCTGTAGATGTCCCTGGACATTCCAAAGTCACCAATCTTAACCAGCAGGCCGTTGCCCACCAGGCAGTTCCGAGTGGCTAAGTCACGGTGCACAAAGTGCTGGGAGGCCAGGTACATCATCCCTGCGGCAATCTGAGTGGCAATGTGCAGCATCTGAGACAAGCCCAGCTCCCCATTGGTCTGCAGCGACTGTCCGTCAACCAGGATCAACGCATCAGGCCCATGAGCTCTGTGGATGGAGAAATAAGGGAGGGAGGGAGGGAGAATCTTATCTCAATCACCATATTCTTACTCCACATTACATTTTATAATGGATTTTAGCTCAGCATAGTATATGACAGTGGTATGTTCTTCAGTTGTAATAGATTGGACATGAGATTCATGGTGTTTTACATTCAAACTTTAATTGAGACAGGAACATGGGCCACGTCATTACCGTACCAGGGCCACTAGGTGCAAAACCAACAAGAGCTCTTCTGTATTAATGAATGCAGAACAATTGAATGGAAATGCTATAACTGTCATGACATTTGCATGTATAAAGCCATCAGCAAGCAGCAGACGTCTATCTACTCTGCCTCTGCTATTGAGCACCAATGTTCCCTGCCACTGCCAAGCATCCAGGGGCTCAATAACATCCAATCATAAAGGAGATCAGCTGTCTCATTTGAATTCTGAGTCCCAGCTTCCCTAGTCCGTGGAGGCTCAGTCAACAGACAGCCGTTACACACAGCATTTTGTGGTTTTACCCTAACAGGTTATCTCTACTTAATCTACAGTGTAGTGAATAGGAAGTCGCTGCTGCTGGTACTGGGTGACAGGTCTAGTGGAAAACAACAAAAACATTGTATTACCCCTCCTGTTTCTTGTACGCTACAACATTTCTCTGAGGGGAAGCCATCCATCAATCACAGCCTGATGCTTGCGGTGAAACCTGCAGGGTTGTGGCTGTTCTACTACACTACATGTAGAAATGATGAGGAAATAGACAGGAACTGGTTTCATCTTTGGAAATGATCACATATATTATATTGCTGGCCAAAGTATTTATTGTATGACGTTAACTCTAACACTGAGGATAGTTATTCCGGTTAGCGTAATGTGGACCAGCACAGTACATCACTAGTGGGGTGCAGTCAGCCTGCCATTAATTGTTGAGTCTATAGACACTTGTGGTTGGTAAACAGGGGGAGATGCTTCCACACACGTTTCAATTAAGCTGAGTAAACTTCCACAGTTCCAAAAACACATATAAAGTATGTTTCTCAGTTGACAGTTTTTATAACTCATAGGCTACACCAAAGACACATTTATAGACATAAGAGTTGAGCACGTCTTGTTTATCCCACACGTCACTGCTTTATTCAACTGAGTAAACTTAGCAATTCCAACAGCACACATCAGAAAAGTCTGGGCTACAGCACCCAAAGACAGAACTGAGTAAGAGTTGAGCACGTCAAATTTATTCTACACGTCACTGCTTTATTCAACGGAAAAATCTTTAACATCCAACAACACTCACCAGAAAAGTATTTCTCAGTTGGCAGCTTGTATTACTCCAAATACTAATTTACCCAAAATTAGGAAGAGTTGAGCATATCTTACTGTGCATTTAGTTGACACAACTTACCTGAGGAACTTATTGAGGTCTCCGTGCTTCATGTACTCAAAGACCATGATGAGGGGGTCTCCATCCACACACACACCGTAGAACTTGACAATGTGCTCGTGCTGCAGGTTGGTCAATAGTTCCGCCTCCCTCTGGAAATCTTTTCTCGCTGCAAGGGTGGGGTCCTTCAGCGTCTGAGAAAATACAAGGGTGGAGTCCTTCAGGGTCTGAGGAGCACAAGGGTTTCTTTTAACTGCTTACCAAAGTATGATACTGTTGCAACAACTTTATTAGACTGAGGAAATAGAGAGGAAAAGTGAAATAGACCTTAGAAAATTGACCTTAGACATTTTCACTAGCCGACTACCCTATGGTATTCTACCCTGCACCTTAGACACCACTGCTGCCCTGTGTACAGAGTCATTGAACACAGGTCAAAATTATGTTTACATACTGTTTACCCACTTTATCTGTATATGCTGTATTCTAGTCATGATTCATCCTATATAACTACTGCTGTACACATGTTCTATTCATATAGTGCCCATACATTCTATACAGTTGAAGTCGGAAGTTAACATACACCCTACATAAATACATTGAAACTCAGTTTTTCACAATAACTGACATTTAATCCGAGTAAAAATTACCTGTCTTAGGTAAGGTAGGATCACCACTTTATTTTAACAATGTGAAATGTCAGAATAATAGTAGAAAGAATGATTTATTTCAGCTTTTATTTCTTTCATCACATTCCCAGTGGGTCAGAAGCTTACATACTCTCAATTAGTATTTGGTAGAATTGCCTTTAAATTGTTTAACTTGGGTCAAACATTTTGGGTAGCCTTCCACAAGCTTCCCAAAAAAGGTTTGGTGAATTTTGGCCCATTCCTCCAGACAGAGCTGGTGTAACTGAGTCTAGTTTGTAAGCCTCCTTGCTCACACATGCTTTTTCAATTCTGCCCACACATTTTCTATAGGATTGAGGTCAGGGCTTTGTGATGGCCACTCCAATACCTTGACTTTGTTGTCCTTAAGCCATTTTGCCACCACTTTGGAAGGATAGTTGGGGTCATTGTCCATTTGAAAGACCCATTTGCGACCAAGCTTCAACTTCCTGACTGATGTCTTGAGATGTTGCTTCAATATATCCACATAATTTTACATCCTCATGATGCAATCTTTTTTCTGAAGGGCACCAGCCCCTCCTGCAGCAAAGCATCCCACAACATGATGCTGCAACCCCCGTGCTTCATGTTTGGGATGTGCTCTTCGGCTTGCAAGCATCCCCCTTTTTCCTCCAAACATAACGATGGTCATTATAGCCAAACAGTTCTATTTTTGTTTCATCAGACCAGAGGACATTTCTCCAAAAAGTAAGCATTTTTGTCCCCATATGCAGTTGCAAACCGTAGTTTGGCTTTTTTATGGCGGTTTTGGAGCAGTGGCTTCTTCCTTGCTTAGCGGCCATTCAGGTTATGTCGATATAGGCCTCGTTTTACTGGGGACATTGATACTATTTTACCTGCTTCCTCCAGCATCTTCACAAGGTCCTTTGCTGTTGTTCTGGGATTTATTTGCACTTTTCGCACCAAAGTACGTTGATCTCTAGTGAGCGGTATGACGGCTACGTGACCCCATAGTGTTTTCCAGAAAATGACATAATTAACTTTAAAAGCTGTTTAAAGGCACAGTCAACTTAGTGTATGTAAACTTCTGAACCACTGGAATTGTGATACAGTGAATTATAAGTGAAATAATCTGTCTGTAAACAATTGCTGGAAAAATTACTTGTGTCATGCACAAAGTAGATGCCCTAACCGATTTGCCAAAACCACAGTTAGTGAACAAGAAATGTGTGGAGTGGTTGGAAAACAAGTTTAAATGACTCCAACCTAAGTGTATGTAAACTCCCGACGTCAAGTGTATATACAGTATATATAGAGTATATAAACACATACATGTTTATTTATATATATTTTTTCCACCTTTATTTAACCAGGTAGACTAGTTGAGAACAAGTTCTCATTTACAACTGCGACCTGGCCAAGAATAAAGCAAACAGTTTGACACATACAACAACACAGAGTTACACATGGAATAAACAAACATACAGTCAATAATACAGTAGAAAAAGTCTAGATATAGTGTGTGCAAATGAGGTAAGATAAGGGAGGGAGGTTTGGGTGTGACTAGTGAGATATACTGTACCTGCTGGAGCGCATGCTATGGGTGGGTGCTGCTATGGTGACCAGTGAGCTGAGATAAGGTGGGGCTTTACCTAGCAGAGACTTGTAGATGACCTGGAGCCAGTGGGTTTGGCGACGAGTATGAAGCGAGGGCCAGCCAACGAGAGCGTACAGGTGCAATGGTGGGTAGTATATGGGGCTTTGGTGACAAAATGGATGGCACTGTGATAGACTGCATCCAATTTGTTGAGTAGAGTGTTGGAGGCTATTTTGTAAATTACATCGCCGATGTCGGGGATCGGTAGGATGGTCAGTTTTACGAGGGTATGTTTAGCAGCATGAGTGAAGGATGCTTTGTTGCGAAATAGGAAGCCAATTCTAGATTTAATTATGGATTGGAGATGCTTAATGTGAGTCTGGAAGGAGAGTTTACAGTCTAACCAGAAACCTAGGTATTTGTGGTTGTCCACATATTCTAAGTCAGAACCATCTGGAGTAGTGATGCTGGACGGGCGGGCAGGTGCGGGCAGCAATTGGTTGAAGAGCATGCATTTAGTTTTACTTGCATTTAAGAGCAGTTGGAGGCAACAGAAGGAGAGTTGTATGGTATTGATGCTGGTCTGGAGGTTAGTTAACACAGTGTCCAAAGCAGGGCCAGAAGTATACAGAATGGTGTCGTCTGCGTAGAGGTGGATCAGACAATCACCAGCAGCAAGAGCGACATCATTGATGTATACAGAGAAGAGAGTCGGCCTGAGAATTGAACCCTGTGGCACCCCCATAGAGACTGCCAGAGGTCCAGACAACCGGCCCTCCGATTTGACACACTGAACTCTATCAGAGAAGTAGTTGGTGAACCAGGTGAGGCAGTCATTTGAGAAACCAAGGCTGATGAGTCTACCGATAAGAATGTGGTGATTGACAGAGTCGAAAGCCTTGGCCAGGTCAATGAATATGGCTGCACAGTAATGTCTCTTATCGATGGCCGTTATGTTGTTGTTTAGGGCCTTGAGAGTGGCTGAGGTGCACCCATGACCAGCTCTGAAACCAGATTGCATAGCGGAGAAGGTACAGTGGGATTTTAAATGGTCGGTAACAAACTAGAATGGTTCAAACACACCAAGACAGTCGTGAAGAGGGCACGACACAGCCTATTCCCCTCAGGAAACTAAAAAGAATTGGCATTTGTCCTGAGATCCTCAAAAGGTTCTACAACTGCAACATCGAGAGCATCCTGACCGGTTGCATCACTTCCTGGTACGGCAATTGCTCGGCCTCCGACCGCAAGACACTTCAGAGGGTAGTGCGTACGGCCCAGTACATCACTGGGGCAAAGCTGCCTGCCATCCAGGACCTCTACACCAGGCGGTGTCAGAGGAAGGCCCTAAAAATTGTCAAAGATCCCAGCCACCCCAGTCATAGACTGTTCTCTCTACTACCACATGGCAAGCGTAACCAGAGTTCCAAGTCTAGGACAAAAAGGTTTTTACCCCCAAGCCATAAGACTCCTGAACAGGTAACCAAATGGTTACCCGGACTATATGCATTGTGTGCCCCCCCCTGCCCTCTATTACGCTGCTGCTACTCTCTGTTAATCTCATATGCATAGTCACTTTAACTATACATTCATGTACATACTACCTCAATTGGCCCGACCAACCAGTGCTCCCGCACATTGGCTAACCAGGCTATTTGCATTGTGTCCCACCACCCACAAACCCCTCTTTTTACACTACTGCTACTCTCTGTTCATCATATATGCATAGTCACTTTAACCATACCTACATGTACATACTACCTCAATATATATATGTATTTAGACTTTCTTTTTTCTCTATTGTGTTGACTGTACGCTTGTTTATTCCGTGTGTAACTCTGTGTTGTTGTTTCTGTCGCACTACTTTGCTTTATCTTGGCCAGGTCGTAGTTGTAAATGATAACTTGTTCTCAACTAGCTTACCTGGTTAAATAAAGGTGATGTAATGCTCAATGAGTGAATGGGTGTGGAGTCAGGCGCAGAGAGCAAAGGATGCGGGGAAAAACACGCTTTAATGTCCAAAATCAAAAAGAACAAAATAGTTATACCCAACACAGGCTACAATATTACTACAATAAGTACCCTTAGGTAAAAATACCAGGACAGCGAGAAAACCCAACAAAACACTAACACCTCTCACAAATACAGAAGAACAAGCAGAAGCGGGCTAAACAAACTTAAATAACACCACCCTAACAACCAAACAATGAACAGGTGAAAACAATCAGACAAAACCAAACGAACACGGAACAAAGGATCGGTGGCAGCTAGTAGACCGGCGAGCGCCACCCGAACAAGAAGGGGAGCCACCTTCGGTAATATTCGTGACAGGTGAAATAAATTTAATAAAAATAAATAAATAAAAATAAGCCTGACTTATTGCTACTCTTATTTTCAAATGTATTTTTAGTTGTTTTTTTTCGCACTATTGGTTAGAGCCTGCAAGTAAGCATTTCACTGTAAGGTCTACCTGTTGTCTACCTGTTGTATTCAGAGCACGTGACAAATAAACTTTGATTTGATGAATCTGTTTGTTATCTTGGCTTTCGAAGACCTTAGAAAGGCAGGGTAGTATAGATATAGGTCTGTAGCAGTTTGGGTCTAGAGTGTCTCCCCCTTTGAAGAGGGGGATGATCGTGGCAGCTTTCCAATCTTTGTGAATCTCAGACGATATGAAAGAGATGTTGAACAGGCTAGTAATATGAGTTGCAACAATTTCGGCAGATCATTTTAGAAAGAGAGGGTCCAGATTGTCTAGCCCAGCTGATTTGTAGGGGTCCAGATTTTGCAGCTCTTTCAGAACATGGCCTATCTGGGTGAAGGAGAAATGGGGGAGGCTTGGGCAAGTTGCTGTGGGGGATGCCGGGCAGTTGACTGGGGTAGGGGTAGCCATGTGGAAAGCATGGCCAGCCGTAGAAAAATGCTTATTGAAATTCTCAATTATAGTGGATTTATCAGTGGTGACAGTGTTTCCTAGCCTCAAGACAGTGGGCAGGTGGGAGGAGGTGCTCTTATTCTCCATGGACTTTACAGTGTCCCAGAACTTTTTTGAGTTTGTGCTACAGGATGCACATTTCTGTTTGAAAAAGCTAGCCTTAGCTTTCCTAACTGCCTGTGTATTTTGGTAACTAACTTCCCTGAAAAGTTGCATATCATGGGGGCTATTTGGTGCTAATGTAGTACGCCACAGGATGTTTTTGTGCTGGTCAAGGGCAGTCAGGTCTGGAGTGAACCAAGGGCTATATCTGTTCCTGGTTCTACATTTTTTGAATGGAGCATGCTTATTTTAGATGGTGAGGAAGGCACTTTTAAAGAATAACCAGGCATCCTCTACTGATGGGATGAGGTCAATATCATTCCAGGATACCCCGGCCAGGTCGATTAGAAAGGCCTGCTCGCTGAAGTGTTTTAGGGAGCTTTTGACAGTGATGTAGGGTGGTCGTTTGACCGCAGACCCATTACGGATGCAGGCAATGAGGCAGTGATATAGACACATTGTCACGTTCTGACCTCTATTTCTGTTGTTTTGTATTTATTTAGTATGGTCAGGGCGTGAGTTGGGTGGGCAGTCTATGTTTGTTTTTCTATGTTTTGGGGCATTTCTATGTTTTCGGCCTAGTATGGTTCTCAATCAGAGGCAGGTGTCGTTAGTTGTCTCTGATTGAGAATCATACTTAGGTAGCCTGGGTTTCACTGTGTGTTTGTGGGTGATTGTTCCTGTCACTGTGTTTGTTGTCACAGGATAGGCTGTATAGGTTTTCACGTTCCGTTTGTTGTTTTGTAGATTTGAGTTATTTCATGTATCGTTCAGTTTTCCATTAAAGAACATGAATAACCACCACGCTGCTTTTTGGTCCGCTTCTCCGCCTACAGACGAACGTCGTTACACACATAACATGACCAAAAGTATGTGGACATCTGCTTGTCAAACATCTCATTCAAAAATCATGGGCATTAATACGTAAGTGGTCCCCCCTTTGCTGCTATAACAGCCTCCACTCTTCTGGGAAGGCATTCCATTAGATGTTGCTTCAGACCTTTTGCTATAAGACCTGAAATTGAGCTCAGGAGCATCCTGTTTCCATTGATCATCATTGATATGTTTGTACAACTTGATTGGAGTCCACCTGTGGTAAATTCAATTGATTGGACACGGTTTGGAAAGGCACACACCTGTCTATAGGTCCCACAGTTGACAGTGCATGTCAGAGCAAAAACCATGCCATTAGTATGAAGGAATTGTCCATAGAGCTCCGAGACAGGATTGTGTCGAGGCACAGATCTGGGGAAGGGTACCAAAAATGTCTGCAGCATTGAAGGTCCCAAAAAACATAGTGGCCTCCATTATTCTTAAATGGAAGGCACCTAAAGACTCTCAGACCATGAGAAACCAGATTATCTGGTCTGATGAAACCAAGATTGAACTCTTTGGCCTGAATGCCAAGTGTCACGTCTGGAGGAAATCTGGCACCATCACTACAGTGAAGCATGGTTTTTCAGCGGCAGTGACTGGGAGACCAGTCAGGATCGAGGGGAAGATGAACTGAGGAAAGTACAGAGAGATCCTTGATGAGAACCTGCTCTAGAGCGCTCAGGACCTCAGACTGGGGCAAAGGTTCACCTTCCAACAGGACAACAACCCTAAGCACACAGCCAACACAACGCAGGAGTGGCTTCGGGACAAGTTTCTGAATGTCCTTGAGTGGCCCAGCCAGAGCCCGGACTTGAACCCGATCGAACATCTCTGGAGAGAACTGAAAATAGCTGTGCAGTGACGCTCCCCATCCAACCTGAGAGCTTGAGAGGATCTGCAGAGAAGAATGGGAGAAACTCTGCAAATACAGGTGTGCCAATCTTGTAGCGTCATATCCAAGAAGACTCGACGCTGTAATCGCTGCCAGAGGTGCTTCAACAAAGTACTGAGTAAAGGGTCTGAATACTTATGCAAATTGGATATTTTAATTTCTTTTTTGCTTTGTGATTATGGGCTATTGTGCACAGATTGATGAGAAAAAAATACCAATTTAATTTATTTTTAAAATGTGGAAAAATTCAAGGGGTACGTTCCGAAAGCACTGTAAGCATTTCACTGCACGTCTGATAACACCTGAAAATCTGTGTACACTACCAATAAACTTTGATTTAATTTTATTTATCTGCTAAATGAGTGGAAAATATTTGATAACTGAGTTATATTTATGAAAAAAATCTGAAAATATAATTTTTTTGGGGGGACTTCCTAACAATGATCCATAGATAAACACTAAAACCCAAGCACACACACAATAACTTGGTTGGTGCGAAGAGAACAGAGACAGGGTAACGAACAGAGCAGGGGAGGTAAAGCACTGTAATCTTCTAATTTAAGGAACAGAACATGAAATAAACTTTTCTCTGACAGGTTGTCACAATGACCCAGCAAACCTCATAGCTTTACAGAAGCAGATCATTTAGTCATTTACTTCATTATGTTTCCCATATACATAGTCTGACATTTCATTATAGAGCTGTGATAAGAGACGTGCGTGCCTTCCCAGATCTAGACGTTGTGGTTGCCTACCATATTGGCTCAGAGTTGTGGTATCATTATTGACAAGCTTAACACCCTTCCTGATTTCCCACCTATGAAATATTTGGCATTTACACTCAATGTCTTGTCTCTTTCTGATCCACCATACGTTAACAGGTAGGATTAGTTCCTTATTTTGTCTAGGACGACTGCCAAGCAGTAATTTCTGAGTACTTTTCCATTAAAACACGATATATTTTGTAGCTGTACTGTAAACTAAAGTTCGAAAACAAAATTCATGTTTTCCAGAAATTTGACAATACAATCCTCCACCTACGTAAAAGTCCACAACAACACCACAGCTAAAACATAATCATTAAAAGCATTTAATAATTGCATATAACTAACATTGCCTTACTGTATTCAATTATTTGACATTTAGTTATATGTTAGTTATATGTAGGCAATATACTGTATATAGGCGATATATGACTCATCAATGATAGATATCTGAATGATGATCATGTTTTGCTAATGTTATATTAAATTTGAATTCCCTTATATCACAAATGCAGAGGGGAATTAGAATGGACGGCAGTGCCATTGGACAGATGGCAAGGCATCCATCCCTATCACCCTGGATGCTTTATGACCCCTGTGCTGCAGTGGAGTGCTGTGTCCTCAGAGTCCACCTGCATATACAGGACATACTGGAGAGCCGACACATAGACTAAACAGTTTTACTGGTAGTCTCCGAGACTTGTTGACCTACACATATATAGTCTGACATTCCATTATAACCTAGATATAACTTCAAATTACATATAAGTAGCTATGTAGCTGTGGTGCTTACGTTGCAATCTTACCTAACATGAAATACAAACTACATTGTTAAAAAACAATAGCATACAAGCCTATATATTTGTGCGGCATCTATTTCAATAGGATCCACTCTGGTGACTGGGGATGTGAAGAAAAGAATGAAAGAAAAAGCAAGACAAAAGAAAGCCAGCGCAGTGTTGCCTCCATTACTCTTAATCAAAGCATATGTGGAGTAGAACAGTTTGGGAGATGATCCCTCACAGACAGCCTTATTTCTCCAGCTGCAGTCTGTCTATGTAAGGTCGGCCTCTTTCCCCTGCCTCTGCACTGCGGCTCCCTCCCTCTCGCTCCACACTATCATGGCTAACATCATTCCATGGATGAGCGCATTGATGAAGAGCGGTGGTGACAAGAGGGAAACAGTGATGAATGTGCCCCTTGTCTCCAACCACCATAGCGTGACCCCTCCCCCAGCAGCTGATCTAGGTACCTTTGTATGACCTTTGAACTTTAATATCCTCAACCGTGTCATGTTAGAGGTGAAATTTGCATTTTAACCCTGAGGTTACCATCGTAATCTTTACGTGAAATGTAATAAATCAAGCGCAACAATTACTGACAGCCACTTCTCATTTCAAGGAGATTGTGACAGTACGACCCACTGTGTTAAAGGATGGGATATGACACAGTGATATTATGTGACCAGCTACCAAAATCTTGTGTTTTTAACAGGAAAAAATATATTGTTTGAGAATACTGTATCTCTTTTTGCACTAACAATTAAGTACATTTCCATGAATGTTTGATCCAGTTCCTCCTCTGACAGCCAACACAACTGCTGTCTACATATGGGTTTCACCTTGCTGTGAAAGGAACTCTCTCTGCCAGCCTCACTCACAACCAACCATTCACATTATGCAGGCCCACACCAGCCACACCACCTCCACAGTATTCACCTTGCTTTCTCCTATTGTCCACAATACTGAGTCGATTCTAGACAACTTTGTGAGATTCACAGGTTTATAGACGAATAAGCAAACTCAAAGCAATGTTTGGAGGGGATAAGTGAATAGAAAAGTGCCTGTAATCCTAGATTCAGATCATTTAGGCGAGAAACCCAGACAGGTCAGTTGTGTGAGAAACTCGTCATCATGCAAGACGTCAGACAAGTGAAAATTATGTTCAGTAAAGAAAATATTAAGCTTGTCTCTCAATAAAACATTTTTTGTCAATACTTTGCCCCTTGATAGCCAGCGCACTTCTGTATGTTGTAAAAGCGTTACATGGTCGCTGCCCATATCATTGCATAGTGCAGAAAATACACGAGAGATCAGGGGCCTTGCTTTAAGTTAACCATTTTCACTGTAGTGTCCAAAACGTCTTTCAAGCTGTCAGGAATTCCCTTGGCAGCAAGAGCCTCTCGGTGGTTGCTGCAGTGTCCCCAAGTGGCGTCGGGAGCAACTGCTTGCACACATGTTACCACTCCACTGTGTCTCCCTGTCATGGCTTTTGCGCCATCAGTACAGATACCAACAGCAGCTACGTTTGGCTACATAGTGGAATTCCCACGAGAGAGTAACGGTTAATATGATTGGATGTTAATTGTTTGACTAGACTATGGTTTAATTAGATTTTTGGCAGTGACATGAGGCTACTCGGGCGAGAGGAAAAACTCACCCAAATGTAAAGCCCCGTTGGAAAATATAAATGGACTGTTTGAAAATGTGAAGATTTTTATTTTATTTTTTAAATGTGAATCACAATTTTATTTGGTGTACCCCCTACGACATTGTGCATACCCATACCCCAGTATGGGAGTACCTGATATAGACAGAGCAGTGGTGGTGGTTTTAGTTTAAATGTAGCTTATGTCTCTCGAGATTGTACTGAGCTCAACATAATTTAAGCAATATTAGTTTACCATTATTTAGTTACGGCTATCTTGAAGTTGAAATTTAATTTCAAAATCAATCCCTGAGAAAATTATCCTAATTTAATATTTGGTCGATTAAGTTAATTGTTCAGTGCTGGTTAATGATACAAATTCTCAAGAATTTTGCTAGTTCTGTCTGGGAGTGGTCTGAGTGGGGAGGGGAAAACTGAAAACTATTTGTTATTGGCAGAGAGGTTTGGAACTCTCTTTCTTATTGGTCTATTACCTAATTTACCGCCTGGTGATGTTACTTCATCCCACCAAAACTGGCTGAAATTTCTGCCGATCTTTTCAAACAGCTCTTACACTAAAAGGGCGTTATCATCATTTTCACAATGTCACAGTATTATTCCAACCTCATAGGGTGGAAATATAATACCCAGGAAAATCCAGTTTTTGACTCCACTGGCCTTTAAAATGGATGTCATTGTAAACAGGTGTCTGCATCAACTAGGGCTGCTATAACACAATCCCAACAGACCTGATTAACCTTGAAGCTGTGGAAATCTA
Organism: Oncorhynchus mykiss; assembly: GCF_057628025.1. Lineage (NCBI taxonomy): Eukaryota > Metazoa > Chordata > Actinopteri > Salmoniformes > Salmonidae > Oncorhynchus > Oncorhynchus mykiss. The sequence goes on from NC_143022.1 coordinate 24,634,883, forward strand.
TACCCTTGTAATAATGGGTTGAAAATGTGCGAACAAACCTAATAGCTACACAAGCTGTTTGGTGGCCACCACCTCAATTATGCCCCAACTGCAATCCAGGAGGACTCCTCTAAAGTCACATAAATATTGATCGCTGAACATTTAACGCCTCCCTTCTCCCTGTGTACCATTGTAACAAGGTACACCATATGGCCCTGGTTGAATGACAGATCTTACTGCTGCCATCAAACCAACTGAGACCTATTTAGGATCAGGAAATCTATGATCACCCTTTAGCCTCACTAACAAACAGCTATATTTTAACATGCCTCCTATGACAGCCACATTTATGTTCTTAAAAAGCTAAGGGAATCACTGAATAAGTCAGAGGTCATATTTGTAAAAGACCCTGACAAAATGTCATTCAATTGATAAATATGCTTGGCTCAGAGGATTAAAAAAACAACTAAATAACAGACATTTTGGTTAATTGCTCAGCGCTAGTGTGTGTGTGTGTTAGTGAAGGGGTGAACCCAGATGGTTAATGCCCACCAGTTGTACATAATGCTCAAAGTTGTTTGTCTGTTCTACAGTTAATGCTACGGTTCATTAGCCGTTTATTTAATATTGAGCAACAATGAGCTCAATTCCAACAGTGAAGCTATTGCTAAAAGTGGCACAAAATATCTTGACCCAAAAGTTTATATTGAAGTCAGCCATTAGGACCTGTACAGCATGTAAAACATGTTTAATATTGTGTTAAGTGAACCTGCTAATGAGATATATTGCTATGGACGTGACTTCCAGGGGGAAATGTTCTCACCTATTAGTCAGCTGCTGCAGTCACCCTGCCCCAGTATCCAAAAAAGGTTTAATACAGGTTTTGGACAAGCAACCGAAGAAGAAAAATGCCTCTTCGGCACCTCAAATGTATTGAGCTGGTGTAGACTTCCGACCTGAGCGTGGCAGTAATGAGTGATTTACATTGGAGGTGCCGAATAGGATCTTTGTTCAGTTGCTTGTACATTTTTATTTAGACCTTTTTTGGAAGTACAGTACATACTGACTGTAACAGGAGTAAATTATGATAGTTGCTCAGCGAAACTCCATATTTGGCGAGTAACAAACACATTTTGACATCAAAACACTTACAGAGCTGTCTAATGGGAGTTTGAATCTGAGCTGCCTGTGCATTACAGAGGAGACACGCCATACTCATCGTCTCTAATGCATAGATGCTGGGGCACCGTCACCTCATATTGGACTGGGGCACTGTCACCTCATATTGAACTGGGGCACTGTCATCTCATATTGGACTGGGGCACTGTCACCTCATATTGAACTGGGGCACTGTCATCTCATATTGAACTGGGGCACTGTCACCTCATATTGGACTGGGGCACTGTCATCTCATATTGAACTGGGGCACTGTCACCTCATATTGAACTGGGGCACTGTCACCTCATATTGGACTGGGGCACTGTCACCTCATATTGGACTGGGGCACTGTCACCTCATATTGGACTGGGGCACTGTTGCCTCATATTGAACTGGGGCACTGTCGCCTCATATTGAACTGGGGCACTGTCATCTCATATTGAACTGGGGCACTGTCACCTCATATTGAACTGGGGCACTGTCACCTCATATTGAACTGGGGCACTGTCACCTCATATTGGACCGTGGCACTGTCACCTCATATTGGACCGGGGCACTGTCACCTCATATTGGACTGGGGCACTGTCACCTCATATTGGAGCCTCATACATTCAGTCTGATATGAAACAACCAACATCGTACTCATAGTGACCTCAATGATTATTAGTATGATTATTGATCTACACTACAGCAAAAAAATCTAATTTTTACTGATCCACGTTGTTGAGGTGGCTGGCCATGGCAGGTGTGGTGGCCCCAAGAGTTGTTCAAGGATCAGGTTAATACAGTTCAAACGCTGAGCGCTGAGGGGCCCTGACCTCTGTGAGGGGTCTGCTGTAACTGGAAAGAGAGGTGGCCCTGTGTAACTGAGAGATCAACTCTTACCTTGACAGCCACAAGCATCTTGTCCTTGGTAGGGCTGAGGTTATAGCACTCTGCCAGGAACACCTTCCCAAAGGCCCCCTCTCCCAGCTCCCGCTTCAGAATGATGTCCCGACGCTTTATGTGTTGCACGTCTGAGAGAGAGAGAGAGAGAGAGAGAGAGAGGAGAGGAGAGAGAGAGAGAATTGCTATGGTAACTATATTCCCAATCAAATACCAACAATTTGCAAACATTTGACAGAGAGACGTGGTTTAAGTGGTCAGCAGGTCCAGGAGCAACAAACCATCAGTGTTTCTGACAGAATCAAGGGCAAGTGTTAAGTGATGGTTTACTGATGGGACTGGTATGTCTTAAATCCTGCTATCAAGCCTCAGTGTATCTAATGATGAGGTTGGATTAATTGGCTACAGGCATACAGAACACAGCCATAAGACCTGCTGTGGCACTACAGTGTTAGAAGAGATGTGAGGTTAAAAACAATTGTGTTTGTTACTTACTTGCAGCATACATAAATTTACCACATTTATAAAATGTCCATTGCCCAGTAATAAAATAACATCTTAGAACCTGCACACCATAGCATCTGCAGTGAGGAAATGTTCATTCAACCAGTAGGATGCAATGCTTAAAAGTCTAAATGTCTCTTCCCCTTCCCTCCTCAAAAATAAAGTGATCATAATAATCCAAGCAAACCTGTGAAATGTCTGCAACCTGCCTGCAACCTGTACACTGTGCTAAAATGGTAAAATTGTGAAATCACAGTGTACAGCCAGAATTAGTCCTTAATCTCTATGCGTTCCACCTGTTCTGAGTGGCTGAAAGCTGCATTCTGGGGGAAGTGTGGCTTCCATATGGCAAGTCACAGCAGCAGCTGGTATTTACTCAAAACAGGGGTTCGGATGAGCTGCTGTCCAACACATATACCCACTAATGTCCAAGGACCAGCCCAGTACGGTACCACAGTTCCCCCCTGGAGGACTAGGGCAGAGAACAGAGATAGATACATACTGAGGGATGGGATGGACAGAGCTCGTATTACTATTGGTTGGCACAAACTAGGCATTTCCCTTATGAAGCACCTGGAAAATAGTAGCTACAATGCAATGAGCACCATTAAGGCAATAACAAATTAATAACACCATGATATCACTTCAAATATTTCTGCTTGAACTGCGACCATCTTAAAAATATGTTTGATAATGGTTTGCACTGGACTGAGACAAATAAAAAAATCTGCAAAACCCACACAAATATCAGTAATCACATTAGATAACATTTATTTAATCAGGATCCAGAAATAAGTCATTGTTTTGTTCTCTGCAATTGCTTTTTTTTATCCCCTCCCTTCTCAATTTCCCAGAGAGAGTGATAGGTTTACAATTAGCAGGTGGGCATTAATCAGCATCCTACGTGTATGCTGGAAGGTGTGCTGTCTATCCACACAAAGCAATTAAGGAAGTTACAAATAGCTTGGGCTAATTTTCTCATTACCACAGCGGTTGTGGTGCATTCACCTCTCTGTTTATGTGGGCGAGGGCATCCATTCAGGGAGTTTACCCTCACTGGGCCATATCCCTCTCAGTGTGGCCCAGTAGCACAGAGCACACAGCTGGGATAGAACAGGACAACGTCTTCATCCTAATTAGGCTGCTTTGCATTGGAAGAGCAGATGTTGACTTCACAGTGCTGAAAATGACAGAAGAGCAAACTAGAGCTGGTTTGGTTTAAAATCTTTGCAAATTATTGGTATTTGATTGGGAATATAGTTACCATAGCAATTATATCTTTCTTGCTCTCTCTCTCCAGTAGACCACAAATGACAAACAGAAGTGCAGCATTTCATTCAGTCCAATCACTGGCACTTGACTTCTGAATGATGACTTTATGCAAATGAAGCTGTTTTCAGCGGTGACTTTTCATCAAAAGTGACTTCTCATTACACAAACTCTGTTTAACATATTTGAGTTCAAACACAATTGTACAGTAGAGTAAACACAGGTGTGAAATACATACCAAATCTTCAATCTATCAGTAAAAGTCTACATTTGAGTCCTTTGTAATAGATTCTGCTGTGAACATCACATAAACCCACAATTTTCCTTTGGGTTGGGAACTAAAATAGGAAGATGCCACAGCAAACTGAAGAAATATCTGCATGTTCCCTGACCCAGTCCTCAAATGTAAAGTCCCCTTACTTCCTGGATTATTTAGTGTTTAGGTTAGTAGCAATGTAATCAGATAGGGATTTACTTCCCTCTAAAGCCTTGTTCACACTGCAGGCTTTAATGCTCAAATCAGTTTTGTTTTTCAAATCTGTTTTGGAATTCTGACTGTCCAAACAGCAATCATTTGCTGACATGGCTACGCTAGTTGTCATAGTAATGATGGGTATGTGTGCTGTGGTGTAGGCTGATTTGTGGTGGAAATTGTGCTTCCTATCAGGCAGAAGTGATGTAGCAATCAAGCGAAGGTGACAACAATGCCTACCATGGATGTTTCCCAGTAGCTTTGAATGATCAAAATCATAGGGTAAGAACACCTTTAAAGCCTCAAAGGAGAAGATGATCCAACTTTCAAAACAAGTCCTTTTTGGTTTGCCACAGAAGTCAACTAGTTAGCTGTTTAGCTTTCTAGCACATTTCCTAGTGTTTATAAACAATTAACAAGCTAGTTAGCTACCACATGTTCTTGTCAAACTGTCAACAGAGTAGCTAGCAAGCAACAAGCTATGACAAATAAGTCTAAAAACCACTGACTGCAAAGTCGCATGACCAGGAATCAGAATTGTATCTTATTTCAAACCCCATACAAAGGTGGTTTGAAATGTGGCTTGAAATATCCGGTTCCATGTGCTTTTTTGGCTGTTCAGACTGCAGGAAAAATAACAGATTCGAATCGGATATGCAAAGAAATATTGATTTGAGTCATTTGAAACTGCCAATGTGAACAAGGCTTAAAAGTTTCTATAATGCCCTGCTCAACATACTTCGATTACATGTACAAACAGAAGTACAGCATTTCATTCAGTCCAATGGCACTTGACAATCTGAAACAGCACCTCTTCAACCTCAGGAGGCTGAAGAAGGCTGAAGAAATTTGGTTTGGTCCCTTTACAGATGCACAATTGAGAGCATCCTGTCGGGCTGTATCGCCGGCTCATACTGCAACTGCACCGCCCTCAACCGTCCAGAGGGTGGTGCGGTCTGCCCAACGCATCACCGGGGGCACACTGCCCGCCCTCCATGACACATACAGCACCCGATGTCACAGCAAGGCCAAAAAGATCATCAAGGACATCAACCACCGAACCACGGCCTGTTCACCCCACTACCATCCAGAAAGAGAGGTTAGTAAAGGTGCATCAAAGCTGGGACCGAGAGACTGAAAAACAGCTTATATCTCAAGGCCATCAGACTGTTAAATAACCTTCACTAGCCGGCCTCCACCCGGTTACCCAACTCTGCACCTTAGAGGCTGCTGCCCTGTATACATAGACATAGAATCACTGGCCACTTTAATAATGGAACACTAGTCACTTTAACAATTTTTACATACTGCTTTACTCATCTCATGTATATACTGTATTCCATTCTACTGTATTTTAGTCGATGCTACTCCGATATTGCTCGTCCTAATACAGTATTTATATATTTCTTAATTTCATCATTTTACTTAAAGATTTGTGTGTAATGTTGAAACTTATTAGATGCCACTGCACTATTGGAGCTAGAAACACAAGCATTTCACTACACCCACAATAACATCTGCTAAGTATGTGACCAATAAACTGTGATTTGATTTGTACTACTCCTAGCAAGACCTTTCCTACTCTCTCTAAAACCCTGTGGGTGTCTCACACACAGTACCTTGTCTTCTATTCTTCACAATGTTGTTTCTATGATACCTGTCCTAACAGTTCTCTCACACAACTTAGTTTTTGCCTCCTCATAATATTTCTTGAAACAAAGACATACACAACAACATTCCATGAGAAAACCAGATGCATTTGAGGATTCATTAATGTATCTATGCCGTTAGGCATACTTAAAAAATTAAGAGATGTTGATCTATTTAGATGATTCACAGGAAGAGAAAATGTTTTAAATAAACCACAGCCTGCTGAGCTGACTCCTGTTGAATAAGTGTTAGAAGTGTCTGTCTCCCCTCAGTGGCTAGACCATATCAAGTTCATATACAGTACACAACATGTGGAAAACAAGTGTCCTGAAGACATTAGTAATATGGGGTGGGGGAGTGTGTGCTGCTTGCCAGCTAGGTGAATGGCTAATGGCTCTGTGTACTGGTGTAATGAAAACAGTGTGGGAATGCGGAGAGAGGGCACAGCCTGCATGTGTTCAGTGTTGGGGGCAGTTGGCAGATGGTGCCCCAAAATGACTGTTCGAGGGGATCCCGGAAAGTACCGGCCTGTCTGTTAGTCTGTAAACACCCTTGCAGCATTCTCAGACTTTTGTACCTCACAGACAGAAGACACTGTTCTACAGAGCAGAGCACCTTCTCCTCTCACGACTCCTCCTCTTATACCTCCCCCTCACGCATAGCGCTCTCCTCTCATGCCTCCCACACGCATCATTCCCCGCTCCTCTCACAAACAAATAAACAAAATGCAAATGAGGGCCGTGGCCATAAAAGGCTCCAATCTCTGAATCTCTCCATGCGAGTCATCCACAGGGCTCTCACCTGAATCCCAGTGTCACCTTACGTGGTTGCCTTGCCTCATCTTTATTTGATTATTTTTCTCTTATGCAGATGAGCAGAATGAATCTCTATCAGCACATTTCCTCCACAGGCTCTGCCAGACACTGGCTGATACATAATGTAGAGCGCGCTCTCTCGCTCTTCAGAGCAGCACAGTTCTCCAGGTGCTTTGGCTGAGGGGATGTTGAAGAACACTACAGCAAACAGAGGGATGCAGAGCATGAAGTAGGAAAACCATCAAAACACTACAAAAATAAGGCACTCAACAACAGGTCAGAGGAGTGCACTGCGGTTGCCATAGATTTTGTAACCGTACATCTATGGATTGCAAACATACAGTACAATTACACTAGGATTTGTTCCTGTTGCTTTGTTCCAAACACAATAGGCATATGTACAATATCGTCAAACATAGCACAAATTAATTCGACCTTCCAACGCTTCTACACCCAACCTTATGGTGAGCGAAGGGCCTTGCCACCATAAAGTGAAACTAGATGCAGAGAAGAAATAGACAGGTTATTCACGTATGGAAACATCTATCATATTCTTATGTTGGTGTTGACAGAAGGAGAGATCAAGGAGAGACAGACACACAGAGAGAGGATATCATACTCGGGTGATTCTGGGAAAGTGTGTTGTGTCAGAAAGTCCTGAAGGGAAACAAAAGGCAGGGCAATTCATGACTGCCGTTGAAACCTGGATGCTGCACAGCACTGTCAGTAAACATGACAATCACATGAATAAGGAATGAGCTTTAAAGTGCGAGCAGTGGTGTGTGAAAAAGAAGTCTCATTGTGTCTGGAGAGGCTTGCGAGGAAGGAAGCAGCAGGCTTCACTTCAGGGCTTTAAAACCATCCAAGGTTGATTGGAGGATTGTACTGTAGCGCGGTGTACGTATAAAGAGGGCCGAACATAAGGAGCAGCTGGAGTCAGTGCCAACCCTCTCAGCAAGGCTCCTCCCAAAACAAAACAGGACATAAGGAAGCCAAAAGAGCACAGTGAGAGATACAGACTGGGTTCAAATGTGTTCTGTGGAGCAGGAGGAATGACTAATACAGGTACTCAAACTCTTTCATACTCTGACTTGAATTTACTTTGGAGTGAACCAGCAGCACTCAGGGTCAGAGGTTGGAACCGGTTCAGGGAACAGAACCGAAAACCAGAAATATCAAAGTTTTTAGAGGAACAGAAACATAACTGAGAACGAAAGTGATATATACTGTTCAGGAACAGAACAGTTATTTTAAAAACATGGGAACCGGTTAATAGTCCCCACAAACAAACGCAACAAAGCTCCTACGCAAAGCCAACTTTCTGAAGTTCATAGACATTCACAGTTCCTTCAGAGAATCCACCCCTCTGTAGATATAATTCTATGGGCCTTATTGGCAATAATGCATGTGATAACAACAAGATGCCCAGCGCTTCATGTCCAACATTGTCCTCACCTGCAAAATTTCAGTCGCATGTCGCACCCTACACTTCACTTGTCTGTCCAATGCACGTAAATAGCTTGCCCGCTCTTGAGCAAGCTGCTCTATCCATTGGTGAAATAATTTAATGTCGAGCTAAATGTAAAAAAATATATAGATTTCAGAGTTTTAAAAAGGAACAGAAAGGAACAACATAAACCTTAACCTTTTTGGTTCAAACCAGTTCAGAACTTTATTTTGCTGGTCAGAACAGTGGAATGGAACGAAAAAATAATGGTTCTGTTCAGTACAAAATGATTGGAAAATAATTTTGGTTCCAACCCCTGCTTAGGTGAAATTGGATGACCTCAAGTGCAGATGTTGGGGAGATAAATCGGAGTTAAATTGTGCGAGTCAAAATGTTTTGGGGCTGAAAAGCCATCATCAATTTTTTATGCTAGAGACTCTGCACACAGTCTGTGTCGCAGAGACGTTAAACACAGTCTGTGTGAGGGTACAAACCACACATATCATCTTCTTGTACAAAAGCTATGATTTGACTTCAACAAATCCTTCTTTGGGATGAAAGAATGGCCAACTACCCATCACATATCGGAACTACTTTAAGTATAGGAAAGCATAGATTTCTTCAATGGAAAACTAGTTTGGTTAATGTGACATATACTGAATATATTTCACTCCAAAACATGCTTCTTTCATCTGTTATGTGTCAATATAGAGCCTGTACTCTCTGTAAGTATGTGAAGCATTTATTTTTTCATTTCGATTTTATTGGCAAATTAAAATGTTGAAACACTCCCCCGACTCTAACCAGTATTCCACTGTTATTGAGACACTGTCAAGGTCATTATAACTTTCTGACTCCAGTACTGCAGCAGAAGTTGCATCCATGGATGGATACAGTAGCATAGCAGGAGGTGGAGCGCAGAGCAAGGATAGAGTCTGCAGTGTGATGACCGTTCCGCCACTGAGTTGCAATTAGAATGCTTTTAATGAGTTGGGAGACTCAAATTTGCATACATATAGCTACGTTAAGTATTTACTTCAAGGAAGAAATTAGAGGAAGAAAAAATTAAGCAATGGATTTAGCAAGTAATACATACCCAACAAGTGATGAGATTTTTAGCCTGTTGATCATATTACTGTATGTTCAGTAATGTATGAAAGTGGCATCAACTGTAAAGTATACTACATATGACTACTCTCCTTTTATAATAATAAGTGTCCTACAAAAATGTTCCTTTTCTTAAGAGGCCAGCTGTTAACTGGTAGATAACCCTCAACTCATATGTTCATCCTTAAATGGAGCTATAAAAATAGCCATGATTTCTCGGACGATGGGGCTCATTGGATGTTGTTTTGCACCTAAATCCAACTGATGAATACATTGATGGATGAGGGGAGTGGCCACGAAACCTGGCTATGGGTCATGGAGCAGGGTTACAGCCAATCTCTGATATTGATTGCATCTGGACAAAACTCATATTTTGCTCATGATCTCTGTGTAGGGGACAGCCATCAGTCAACTGTTGCCATGAAAAGAGAAGATGGGGGGAGGTATCTGTTCTGTAGTGGTGGAGCAGGGGCTAACATTTAGTATCTGGTTCTGAATACTGTTCTTTTCACCTTGCAACAGAAAATTACCTGTCTAAAGAAAAGGAGATGGAGTGATTGAGTGATTGATTAAGTGATTGGGTGAGAGAGTGGGTGAGTAAGTGAGTGAGTGAGTGAGTGAGTGAGTGAGTGAGTGAGTGAGTGAGTGAGTGAGTGAATGTTGCTCTATCTTTCTCACATAGTAATGGTATTTTGTTTTACCTCTTGGTAACATTTGCTATTGCTACCATTCCCGGTAGACAGCCAAGTCTTTGACTTTGAGGTGATTTGAAATACTTCTGGCCTGAAGCTCTTCAAGTGATTACCTGAATAAATACATTTAGACAACAGCTCTGCACTAGCCATATCTGCATTTCATCACTGAACATATTACATCTGCTCATTATGAAAGGCTATAAAAATAAAACCAAGCTGGCAGATGATATAACCTGTTTCATTAAAACACCAGGCAGAGTGCAACAAAGAGGTTGTCTGAAGAGGTAGAAGTCGAAGCCAGGTTTGGATGGGCCTTGCCAGGGGACATGTCCTCCGTCTTTTTGTTACTAAAAAGGATTCATTTCCCACAGATTCTCTACCTGCAGGTAATGGGAAGGAATCCAGCTGGCCACAAGTTGTGCTGCTCCTATCAGCCCTCTCTCTCTCTGCAGTTAGGCTGACTGTCCTGCAGCTCAGTAACTAGCTGGTAGCAGAGAGGGGGAGCATTCTGACAGAGGGTACAGGCTCTGACCACAGAGACACTCATGATGAATATTTCAAGTAAATGTACATTTAATCAAATTAGTTCCTTGATGAATTAAGTGAATGTGTCATGTCCTGACCATAGAAAGCCTTTATTTTCTATGGTGGAGTAGGTCAGGGCATGACTGGGGGGTGTTCTAGTTTATTATTTCTATGTGTAGTCTAGTTTTTGTATTTCTATGTTGGCCTGGTATGGTTCCCAATCAGAGCCAGATGTCTATCGTTGTCTCTGATTGGGGATCATATTTAGGTAGCCTTTCCCCACCTGTTTGTGGATTCTTGTTTTGTATTGTTGCTTTTGAGCCCTACAAGGCTGTATGTTCGTTTGTTTGTTTCTCATTATTGTTTCTGTTGCTGGTTCACATTCAAATAAATTATGATGAACCCAAATCACGCTGCACCTTGGTCTACCCATTTCGACGAGTGTTACAGAATGCCAATCTAACTGCAGTTTCTGAGTTTGTGTAACGGTCGTCGTAGGTGGAAGAAGAGGAGGACCAATGCGTAGCGTGGTAAGTGTCCATGTTAGATTTATTCGATAACTGAACACTGAACAAAAACAATAAAACGACAACACGAACAGTCCTGAACGGTGAAGCAAAACACAGAACATAAAATAATCACCCACAACTCAAGGGTGAAAACAGGTTACCTAAGTATGGTTCTCAATCAGGGACAATGATTGACAGCTGCCTCTGATTGAGAACCATACCAATCCAAACACAGAAATCCCAAATCATAGAAAAAAGAACGTAGACTGCCCACCCCAACTCACGCCCTGACCATACTAAAACAAAGACAAAACAAAGGAACTAAGGTCAGAACGTAACAGCTTGTTGATGCATCATTTATCATGTATCTCTTCAAGTAAAATATTTGTGCATTTCAGTGAAAATATTTCCTATTCTTACTGTATGTAGGTAAATGTACACTGAACAAAAATATAAATGCAACAATTTAGAAGATTTTACTGAGTTACAGTTCATATAAGGAAACCAGTTAATTTAAATAAATAAATTCATACAATAATAATTAATTATTATTTTATGTATTTATATATCAGAAAACCAGTCAATATCTGGTGTGACCACCATTTGCCTCATCCAGTCCTCTTCAATGGGTGTGCAAAGTTGCTAGATATTGGCGGGAAACTGGAACATGCTGTCGTACAGCTCGATCCAGAGCATCCCAAACGCTCAATGGGTGACATGTCTAGTGAGTATGCAGGCCATGGAAGAACTGGGATATTTTCAGCTTCCAGGAGTTGTGCAAAGGTCCTTGCGACATGGGCACTACATTATCATACTGAAACATGCAGTGATGGTGGCGGATGAATGGCACAACAGCTGGCCTCAGGATCTCTTCACGGAATCTCTGTGCATTAAAATTGGCATCGATAAAATGCTATTGTGTTCATTGTCGGTCAGTTATGCCTGCCCATACCCTAACCCCACCATCACCATGGGGCACTCTGTTCACAACGTTGTTGTCCACACAACACTCACCCACACGACGCCATACTCGCTGTCTGCAATCTGCCTAGTACAGTTGAAACCGGGATTCATCCGTGAAGAGCAAGCTTTTCTAGTGTGCCAGTGGCCATTGAAGGTGAGCATTTGCCCACTGAAGTTGGTTATAATTCCAAACTGCGGTCAGGTCAAGACCCTGGTGAGGATGATGAGCACGCAGATGAGCTTCCCTTAGACAGTTTCTGACAGTTTATGCAGACATTCTCTGGTTGTGTAAACCCACAGTTTCATCAGATGTCCGGGTGGCTGGTCTCAGACGAACCCGCAAGTGAAGAAGCCGACTGTGGAGGGCTGGTCGTGGTTACACGTCGTCTGCTGTAGTGAGGCCGGTTGGACTTACTACCAAATTCTCTAAAACAACGTTGGAGACGTCTTATGGGAGAGAATTGAACATTACATTCTCTGGTGGACATTCCTGCCGTCAACATGCCAATTGCAGTATCTCTAAAAATATCTGTGACATCTGTGGCATTGTGTTGTGTGACAAAACTGCACATTTTAGAGTTGCATTTTATTGTCCCTTGCACAAGGTGCAACTGTATAATGACCATGCTATTTAATTAGCTTCTTAATATGCCACACATGTCAGGAGGATATGTTGGCAAAGGAGAAATGCTCACTAACAGGGTTGTACTATGAACACATTTTGCACAACATTTGAGAGAAATAAGCTTTTTGTGTGTATTGAACATTTCAGGGATCTTATATTTCAGCTCATGAAACATGGGACCAACACTTTACATGTTGCGTTTATATTTTTATTCAGTATATATTTCCATTCAAACCCATCTGCCTCTAGTATTAAAGTAGTATTAAATATAAACCACAGAAATATCTGGTAAATATCTGGTAAAGCTGACCGATGAATTATCAACGAAAGCCACAGGTACGTGCGTGACACTAGATGAAGCCATTGGATTTACTGTTGCAGTAATTTAAATATCAGTGATTATAACCACACAAGGTGATTTCCATGATGGACCTGATTCTTCATCAGCTGCGGCATTAGACTGGCTGAGGGGAACAACACTGTGATTTATGCTCAGACAGAGAAAATAACGACAGCACCCTCGGGCCATGAATTTCTACTGGATCTCGCTCTTGCTGTAAATACGTATTAAAATGCCCTGGAGTGAGCTTGGTAAGGTTTGCTGTCGTCTCTGCTAAGAGAAAAGTTAGCATCTTGTTGGTGACATCTTTTGTCTACAGAGAGCTCAAGTGAGTCTTACCTTAATTATATTATAATAAATCCATTATCACAAACAGACAAAGGGTTATGACTTATCAGAAACCGAAAGGACACATCTTTCCAATATGATAGTCCTGTACTAAACCTGTATGAAGAACATTTATACCCACTTGCACTAAAAGAGGATGATATTTGACGATTGCTTAAAAAAATTATTAAGACATCAAGCATTAAAAAAATGTAATTTCACAGTGAATTTCACTACGCTGTGTAAATTCTTATTGCTTCTACTCTTCTGATCTCTTGGAGGAAAGAAACCCACATTGTTCAGTGTTGTTTGAAGGAAAGTCAACGAGGATGAAGTAGGTCTCGGTTTTTCCTCTCTGCTCATTGATTGGTTGAATATATCTCATTGCCTACTTAAAGTCCATGAGGTCAGCTTTATCCGAGCAGTGTTTCTCTGAGTGTCTGTCTGTTTTGGGTATTTCATTTTGAACAGTCAATGCCTCGTTTAGTATATAGCACATAGTGTCATAAAGGGCATTTTTTTACTTCATTTTCATCCCCATTTGATTTGGATCCTAGAGTACTATATAATGAATGATCAATATACTAACTGTTTCTGATATTTTGTTGTACAAAGCCATCACATGCAGAGACACACAGTAGACACACAGATGAACAGTCGCACACAGATGAACAGTCACACACACACACACACACACACACACACACACACACACACACACACACACACACACACACACACACACACACACACACACACAAGAACCTGATGGATTGGCTTAAAAGATTCATGCAATGTATAATGTATAAATCCTGCAATGTATTTTTCAGGACTAAATGTGATTTCCTTTTCTCTCATTGGGTCTCCCTTTCGAACCCAGCGAGCCCTGGGAGTCTGGACTATATTGAAGGTGTGTGTGCGTGCAGGGTCAGGTGTGTGAGCTGTGGGACCACTCATTTAGTTAAACATAGCCCTGCTGGTTTTGATGAGAACCGTGGCTGCAGGAGAGTGCCAGTAACTCATCTTAAATTCACATCACGTACTGTAGCATGTCCTCCATCTGACATGACAAATCCTGCTGCTTTACACGCCATTCATGATGAGTTTCTCTCTCCACAGCTACCAGGCACTTCTTGATTGTGTATCAGATGGAACAGCGGATATTGGCTTTGCTTGCCTCTTGTGTGCCTCTATCATTTTTCATCCATATATCTTTTTTTCTCAAAGATTCACGGAAATGTGAACAATTAGTGTCTCGAGAGGATGCAGACCTTTCCAACATTTAGTATTGATCCAATTACAGTTATGATCTCCACTGAGTGTACAAAACATTAGGAACACCTGGTCTTTCCATGACATTGACTGACCAACTGAATCCAGGTGAAAGCTATTATCTCTTATTGATGTCACCTGTTAAATCCACTTCAATCAGTGTAGATGAATGGGGGAGAAAGGTTAAAGAAAGTTTTTTAAGCCTTAAGACAATTGAGACATCGATTGTGAATGTGTACCATTCAGAGGGGAAAGGGCAAAACAAAAGATTGAATTGCCTTTGAAAGGGGTGTCAAGAACTGCAACGCTGCTGGGTTTTTCATGTTCAACAGTTTCCCGTGTGTATCAAGAATGGTCCACCACCCAAAGGACATCCAGCCAACTTGACACAACTGTGGGAGCATTGGAGTCAACATGGGCCAGCATCCCTGTGGAATGCTTTCGACACCTTGTAGAGTCCATGCCTCGACGAATTGAGGCTGTTCTGAGGGCAAAAGGGGGTGCAACTCAATATTAGGAAGGTACTACAGAATGTTTGTACACTTAGAGTACATTTTCCATGCCAGGTCAGATAAACGTAGCCTGCTGCTACAGAGTAATATCACATTCTGTAGCCTAACAGCAAAGGAATGTGTGGTAATAGTAAGATACAGTGTAAGATACATAATTATTGGGACAGTGAAGCGTAAATAATGTATTGTGTCATTTTGGAGTCCCTTTTTATTGTAAATAAGAGTATAATATTTTTCTAAACACTTCTACATTAATGTGGATGCTACCATGATTAAGAAAAAATGTTTCACTGTCCCAATAATTATGGAGGGTAATGTATATAAAATGCTGTACATGGCCAAAGAGACCTGTTAAATGGCTCATGCATAACATAGGACTGAAAGCACCTGCAGAAAAATTAAGCCCTCAGCTACAAATTCCCTACAAAACTCACTCTTTTTCAGATAGACACATACAGTAATTCCAATCAGTCTATATGGGGAGACACTCAACCAAATCTGTGTGTAAAAAAAAAAAAAAAGCTGTAGCAGAGATCAAAGCCTTTAATCAATACACAACTTTTGGAACGATAAAAAGAAAACCAATTCATTAGGAAAAAAGAGAACTGCGAATAGAATTGCAAGAGGGGGGAAAGTCAATGTGAGAGACTGCACAGCATTAGTTAACGTAATCAGCTGCTCTTCAGTCTTTTTCAAGGGATGTGAAAATGGGGACATTACTGGGGGTTCAACTTCAAAAGAAATCCAATAGGAGCAACATTTGTGAGCAAACAAAACGTATTTAGAGTTAAATGGCGATAAGGAGTTGCTTGGATACACACAACATGGACAATGAGTGAATATAGCAGCCGTTATAGTCTGCGTTCAGATGTAGGTTTCTGGAACCTATGAGAGGATGATTCATGAGACACCATCTTCAGAGGCAGATATAAATCAAGACAATTTTGCAAAGAATAATTCCTATACAAGAGAGCCAGTGGAAATGGTTACACTGCCAATGCAGTGTGTAGAGGTAGAAAATAAAGGACATAAATACTGTACATCTTTGGAAAGACAGTAAATCAAAATCAAAACAAATTTTATTGGTCACAAATACATATTTAGCAGTTGTTAATGCGGGTGTAGCGAAATGCTTGTGAGTTACCGCTGCTCTGGTATCCAAAAGCTCTTTTCAGCTGTATGTAATAACACACAAAAAAGTCTGCGCTAATAATGTAAGAAATAACACACAAAAAAATGAAATAATGCAAAGTTGCTTAGGAGCTAAAGGCAGAGCTGCCATATCTGTCCGCACCATCTTCATAACCAATTCTGAATCATGGTTCTGAAGTGGATCATATATAGAGCAACATGGCACTACCTGCAGAGAGTAAACAATACCTTTAAATCCCAAAGAATGAAACATTCCCACAGTCCCAGATTAGGAGGGATCAAGGCAACATGGAAAATTATATGAAACTCACAGGGCCTCATACATGATTTAAGTATGATTTTATCTATATCGTATTAATAAATGTATGTGAAAGATTTAATAAACAATGGTCACACCTACAGTGAAACATTGTGCTGCTTCTCTATGATATAAAAAATAATAATTTAAAGACTTTTAAGGTAGGACTAAATAATTAATTTCTGTTTGAAGGGGTACAGAGGGCATCTTGGGCATTTTGGGCCTTGGGCTAACACTAGCCCATGTTGATAGGAACATACAGAGGGATGATAAGAATGACTGTGAATGTCAACAGAGCTGATGTGTACTCACAGGTAGCAGGCTTATTACAGTTGTGTCCGTGTCTGAAGTATTGCGGGTTCTCAATGACAGGGATACGGGTCATCCCGATGACCACAGCATCTGGCCCAGCGTCAAGGGTACAGGGGGTGATGATGCCATGGTTGACATGGTGAAGAGGGCTAGCCGAGTCTTCCTCACCACTGATCACTGCTACTGGTCCTGAGAGATGGAGGGAGGGAGAAAAGAGAAGATTCCTTTACCTTATTATCCAATGTATATGAATGTCCAAAGTATTTTGTATTCTGAGAGAGAGAGAGAGAGAGAGAGAGAGAGAGAGAGAGAGGAAGAAGAAATAGAGAAGGAGAGGGAATCTGTCAGACAGCCATCAGGCAGAGGTCTGCCACCATACAAAGGATGGTGCATTTTAATCAAAATAGAATGCAGGAGGATAAATCCATGAGCTGGGCCATTCATAATTTATTAATATGTCTGAAAGCAATAAGCATGCAGACTAATTTGTCAGTATAAGAATTATCTCTGTACGGCTCAGCTCGGTTGCCCTCAGAACGCTTTAAGCAATCTAAACGAGCATTAACTGGCTTAGCCTAATTATGAACCCAACAGTCTTTGCTACAATGGCCCTGGGCAACCATTATTCGTAAAATTCAAATCCTCACCCAGCCCTCACATAAATCAATGTCCCATTCATCTCACAACTCTACCTCTCCCATCCCATCTCATGCTCGCTCTAACCGCTCTGTGCTCCTACTCTGACAGAGCCGTGAGAAAACGGAAACAGGCAATAAATGGTAGAGTACATTCTAAAGAATTGTTTGGGGAATGTCAAATATTTAACAGTGTGTTCCTACTAGGCTATGTACAGAGTGTGTCTGATCAGGGCAGAAAACAAGCTCTATTAAATGGCTCCAATATAATAGCAGCTCAGTGTACACTGCCATGCACAACATCCTGGCTTGACAAGTGATCAGGGAAGACAGATAGGATTCATGGATTGGGCTGTTACAGTACTACCGCAACATAGGCGGTCACGAGTCATGATGGCAGTAAAATACCACATGACCTTTTAGTCACAGTAATTAATATTCCCCAAGCTCTGATGCTGCTGATGGTCATTAGCAGCCTACCCAAACTTGCTAACTGCCTGGTACTCAGCACTCTATTGTCCCTCTAATCACTCTGACATCAATGCAAACGTCATGTCACAACATTTCTATAGGCTATGCAATTGCATGAGAAAACAGAGTAATGGCCTCTATAAAAAACCTCTTATGGCTTAGATCCCGCTAACGGGATCGATATGACAACAGCCAGTGAAAGTGCAGGGCGCCAAATTCAAAACAACAGAAATCTCAGATTTAAAATTCCTCAAACATACAAGTATTTTGCACCATTTTAAAGTTAACTTGTTGTTAATCCCACCACAGTGTCCGATTTCAAAAAGGCTTTATGACGAAAGCACACCAAACGATTATGTTATGTCTGCATCTAGTCACAGAAAAACACAGCCATTTTCAGTTTACTCTGGGCACTTTATTCATCCAAGCTACTCAATACTGCCCCAAGACCCACTCCAGGTCATTTATAAGTCTATGCTAGGTAAAGGTAGGCCTTATCGCAGTTCACTGGTCACGATAACAACACCCACCCGTAGCACACATTCCAGCAGGCACAGTATATCTCACTTATCATCCTCAAAGCCAACACCTCATTTGGCCGCCTTTCCTTCCAGTTCTCTGCTGCCAGTGACTGGAACAAATTGCAAAAATCGCTGGAGACTTTTATTTCCCTCACCAACTTTAAACATCAACTATCTGAGCAGCTAACCGACCGCTGCAGCTGTACATAGTCCATCTGTAAATAGCCCACCCAATCTACCTACCTCATCCCCATACTGTTTTTATTTTGTTTACTTTTCAGCTCTTTTGCATACCAGTATCTCTACTTGCACATCATCATCTGCTCATTTATCACTCCAGTGTTAATCTGCTAAATTGTAATTGTTCGCTCCTATGGCCTATTTATTGCCTACCTTCTCATGCCTTTTGAACACACTGTATATAGACTTTCTTTTTTTCTACTGTGTCATTGACTTGTTTATTGTGTTATTGGCTTGTTTATTGTTTACTCCATGTGTAACTCTGTGTTGTTGTCTGTGTCACACTGCTTTGCTTTATCTTGGCCAGGTCGACAGTTGCAAATGAGAACTTGTTCTCAACTAGCCTACCTGGTTAAATAAAGGTGAAATATAAAAATAAAAAAATAACAGAACTCATATGGCAGGCAAAAACCTGAGAAAAAATCCAACCAGGAAGTGGGAAATCTGAGGTTTGTAGTTTTTCAAGTCATTGCCTATCAAATATGCAGTGTCTATGGGGTCCTAAGGCTTCCACTAGATGTCAACAGTCTTTAGAACCTTGTTTGATGCTTCTACTGTGAAGGAGGGGGGAATGGGAGCTGAATGAGCCAGAGGTCTGCCAGAGTGGCATGAGCTAGTCACGCACGTTCACGTGAGAGTTAGCTTGCGTTCCATTGCATTTCTACAGACAAAGGAATTCTCCAGTTGGGGGGGGGGGGCTAATATACTTGTTCAAACAGGCACACACACACACACACACACACACACACACACACACACACACACACACACACACACACACACACACACACACACACACACACACACACACACACACACACACACACACACAGTATCCCCAAAGCAAAGCCATTCTAACGGCCATGGTGCGCTGTCTGACTGCGAAGATACATGGCATTGTCCCTGGCATGGTTCCCTTCGAATTCGCACAATGTTATCCTTAATATCCTGCATATGCCTACGCGTGCAAAGTGTATTTTAGAAAGTAACAGCTAGGCCAGCAACATATACGTTGAAACAAAAGGTTAACTTACAAATGTGTGTGTGTGTATAGGCATGGTGTTTTATTTGGCTACACTTCCAATGAAGTAGCCTCATAGGCCTATGCATATTATCTTATTAATGTACGTCACAAATTGCGTGGAGTAGGATTGCGTGTCCCTGTTGGGCTCAAAGGCTGCCTCCTCCTTGTTTACAGACAGATTATTTCACTTATAAATCCATGTATCACAATTCCAGTGGATCAGAAGTTTACATACACTAAGTTGACTGTGCCTTTACACAGCTTGGAAAATTCCAGAAAATTATGTCATGGCTTTAGCAGCTTCTGCTAATTAACATAATTTGAGTCAATTGAAGGTGCACCTGTGGATGTATTTCAAGGCCTAACTTAAAACTCAGTGCCTCTTTGCTTGACATCATGGGAAAATCAAAAGAAATCAGCCAAAAAATGTGTAGACATCCACAAGTCTGGTTCATCCTTGGGAAATTCCAAATGCCTGAAGGCACCACGTTCATCTGTACAAACATTAGTACCCAAGTATAAACACGATGGGACCACTCAGCCATCATTCTGCTCAGGAATTAGACGTGTTCTGTCTCCTAGAGATGAACATACTTTGGTGCGAAAACAGCAAATCAATCCCAGAACAACAGCAAAGGACCTTGTGAAGATGCTGGAGGAAACAGGTACAAAAGTATCTATATCCACAGTAAAACGAGTCCAATATCGACATAACCTGAAAGGACGCTCAGCAAGGAAGAAGCCACTGCTCCAAAACCGCCATAAAAAAGCCAGACCACGGTTTGCAACTGCACATGGGTACAAAGATAGTACTTTTTGGAGAAATGTCCTCTGGTCTGATGAAACAAAAATAGAACTGTTTGGCCATAATGATGTTAATGGCCATGTTTGGAGGAAAAAGGGGGACACTTGCAAGATGAAGAACACCATCCCAACCGTGAAGCACGGGGGTGGCAATATGATGTTGTGGGGGGGCTTTGCTGCATGAGGGACTGGTGCACTTCACAAAATAGATGGTATCATGATCACAACATAGATGGCATCATGAGGATGTAAAATGATGTGGATATATTGAAGCAACATCTCAAGACATCGTTCAGGAAGTTAAAGCTTGGCCGCAAATGGGTCTTCCAAATGGACAATGACCACAAGCATACTTCCAAAGTTGTGGCAAAATGGCTTAAGGACAACAAAGTCAATGTATTGGAGAGGCCATCATAAAGCCATGATCTCAATTCCATAGAAAATTTGTGGGCAGAACTGAAAAAGCGTGTGCGAGCAAGGAGGCCTACAACCCTGACTCAGTTACACCAGCTCACCCAACTTATTGTGGGAAGCTTGTGGAAGGCTACCCAAAACTTTTGACCCAAGTTAAACAATTTAAAAGGCGATGCTACCAAATACTAATTGAGTGTATGTAAACTTTTGACCCACTGGGAATGTGATAAAAGAAATAAAAGCTGAAAAAAATCATTCTCTCAGTAATTATTCTGACATTTCACATTCTTAAAATAAAGTGGTGATCCTAACTGACCTAAGACAGGGAATTTTTACTCAGATTAAATGTCAGGAATTGTGAAAAACTGAGTTTAAATGGAGTTGGCTAATGTGTATGTAAACTTCCGACTTCAACCGTAGCCTTTAACAGAGATGATGCCCCTTTTTTGGGGATAACCTTCCTTCCCCCTCTTCCTTAGTGAAAAGAGTTATTATGCTAGGCTACCAACCTAGTCATGTCAGATCAGTGATTATTTCTTTATAGCCTATATAACCTATCATCATTTATCTAATTGGCCTATATTTAGATCAATGATTATTTCAAGAAAAGGATAGTCCATCTATGAATATATCCAAACAGCATCCAGGTGTGGTCATTGAGTTGCCTCTCCTCCTATAGACCCATGCGTAAAACCCCGTCTTCACTGTAAAGTCCTCCCGAAGCCTAGGACTATGATATACGTTCACTTGCCAACTGTAATGTCCAATCAGCTTACTGGTTAGGGTTCTCAATCTAGTGGGCCACTATAGGTTTATAATGGGCTGCAAAATAGTTGTTTGTAGTGAATTTAGAGAAGCAGCTTGACATGGGACACATGCACACACATAGCCCCCAGTCTCAAGGATCCCAAGGTCATTTGTTAAATTGGGTGTGCTCACATAGCTTACTAGCCTATAGTTGTTAGAAGGATAGTTACCATAAGGGGGAAATACTACTGTTAGTAAAGCACCATGGATAAGGTCATTACTAGTTTCCATTAGGCACAGATTTGTTTGCAACGTGTTCGCCTAGGCTACGTTGTAAATAATCCAGAGGGCAGATTGACGGGGACTCAACCCAGTTCTCTTCACATTCAATGACAGTGCCATTCAAGTATTTTGTCTGCGCTCATAATGCACCATGACCGTTAGAAGAGTGTATGCCTATAGTCTAAAATGTATAAGTGTGAGTGATCAGTGACGCCTGTTTGAACGAGTGTATTAGATCATTAGATTGATGGCCATTTGTTTGTTTTGCCTCTACTTTTCCCCACCCAAACACACACACACACACACACACACAGCTGCATACACACACTAGCATACACACACAACCTGCCCGTCTCTACCTATGTATGTAACCACGGTTCCTCCTTCTGAAAATAATCTGTGGCTCAACCTTTTCCAGGTTCTAATACTTATAATAATATTGTCATTATGTGCTTAAATAGAAAGTATTTCCTTCTTACTAATGCCATTTCTAAAGTATAGTTTCACCGGGTTATCTAACTGCAGGAATTTTAACAGTGTTTATATTGAAATATAACTGAGACTTTATTTTCAAAATTTAAATTCTAGTTTATTCTCAATTTTATTTGGAGTTTATTATAAAAACATTGGCACTTTATTTAAAATATATTACCACTTTATTCACAAAATACTGTGACTTCATTCACTCAAATTTTATTTGGACTTTATTCTCGAAATATTGCCACTTTATTATCAAAATATTGCCACTTTTTTAAAGCACTATCGTGCAAAAAAATATAATCCAAATATCATCAATCGTTGCTGTTTATTACATGTTTCTCTTCACTTGACCCTAATACTCTTCCGTATACAGAATAGAGTGAAAACAACAACAAACTCTATTATACAGCTGTGAAAAGTTCTACAGGAAAATAATAATATTGTCAGGAACAATTTTGGTTATCAACATGCACTGTAAGTGATATCCATAATCTTTCACAATGCAACATCCATCATGATTTGCTCTCAATTCAAGACACGGACACACAGACTATTTAATGAAGTCAATTTTCTCAGTAACTTCCACCATAACTTGCAACTGATCTAATCACTGACACACAATCAAGAGACTGGGTGCCATCTATCTCAGATAACTGAATATCTTCCACAACAAGCCCTAATCCTGACAATACCCAGAAAGTCCCACAATAAAATCAGCATCATTAACGAATGAACCTGGAATCTGCTGTATTAAATCAAACAGTGCTGAGGGTTTGAGAAGGATGTCATGCTATAAAAGTGTAAATCAGCTCAGGGGAGGCCTGTGGAGAAGGGTGTATCTCATCTCTCTGAGTTGTTTACTGAAGCAAAGCCCCTCTCTGCAGCTCAAACAAATGTGATTACTGTAGGAGCTGCCCATGGCGTCTGCGATGCAAAGCCTGTGGTAACACAGAGGCAACTCAGCTGAACTGCCACTGGATTGGTTCCTGTTTAATTGTTTTCAAGTAGTGACTCAGGAAACGGAAGGAAACTAAAAATACAATATTTATTGGATGCCAAAGTTGAAACCTTGTATTTGCTTTTTATGACTCATTAAACAATCACACAATCAAACAAAGAGCTGTCAAATGAATCAACATTCAAAGTAAATGATTCTACTGTAACCACCCTCACTTCCATTAACTCTTTCTATAGTGATAATGGTTCACACTGAGTGTACAAAACATTAAGAACACCTCCTATTCTTGAGAATCAGACCATTGTTGGCATCTGAAGCACTTTAAGGTCTAATGGGCGGGGCTACATTCTGCTGTACCAAAAATGAAGGAAAATGTCGTCGCACATTGTGTGAATCTCTTTTAGAACATGAAAACTCCAAAATGAACACACACTTATTATGGATTATGAATGTATTCTTATAGTGCACTGTAGCAAATCAGTTCAGTTCAGGACAGCTGTAAGCTGTGATGAACAATGGTTAAAACACATAATATGCACATTTCAAAACAGAATTGATCCATACATGTTCCATACACGATTAATACATGATCCATTTTCAAGATATGTAATGGACATCTTTCATAAATACTTTTTACCTTTAGGATCTGTGGCTATATATCAGGCGTCTCCAACCCTATTCCTGGAGAGTTACCCTCCAGTAGGTTTAAACTCCAACCTTTTTCCTGGAGAGCCACCCTCCTCTGAATCAGAGAGGTGTGGGGGGCTGCCTTAACTTCTCATGGCTGGGGGCAGAATTGAGTAGCTTGGATGAATACGGTGCCCAGAGGTTCCCACAGTAAACTGCCTGCTACTCAGTCCCAGTTGCTAATATATGCATATTATTAGTATATTTGGATGGAAAACACTCTGAAGTTTCTAAAACTGTTTGAATGATGTCTGGGAGTATAACAGAACTCATATGACAGGCAAAAACCTCCGAAGAAATCCAACCAGGAAGTGGGAAATCTGAGGTTGGTTGTTTTTCAACTCATTCCTTATTGAAGATGCAGTGGGATATTGGTCATGTTGCACTTCCTAAGGCTTCAACTAGATGTCAACAGTCTTTAGAAACTTGTTTGAGGCTTCTACTGTAAAGAAAAAGCTCATAAGGGCTCTTTGAGTCAGTGTTCTGGCAGAGTGCCACAGGCTCGTGACGCTAGTTCACGTGAGAGGTAGCTCTTGTTCCATTGCTATTCTACAGAAAAAGGAATTCTCCGGTTGGAACATTATTGAAGATTTATGTTAAAAACATCCTAAAGATTGATTATAGATATCGTTTGACATGTTTCTACGGACGGTAACGGAACTTTTTGACATTTCGTCTGCTCCTAGTGAACACGCTTCGTGACTTTGGATTTGTTTACAAAACACGCTAACAAAAGTAGCTATTTGGACGTAAATGATGGACATTATCGAACAAAACAAACATTTATTGTGGAACTGGGATTCCTGGGAGTGCCTTCTGATGAAGATTATCAAACGTAAGGCAATATTTATAATGCTATTTCTGACTAATGTTGACTACACAACATGGCAGGTATCTGTATGCCTGGTTTGGGCTCTGAGCGCCATCCTCAGATTATTGCATGGTGTGCTTTTCCCGTAAAGTTTTCTGTTGTTTTGAATTTGGCGCCCTGCACTTTCACTGGCTGTTGTCATATCGATCCCTTTAGTGGGATCTCAGCCCTAAGAAGTTTTAACCGACATCCACGAACAGTGGGTTAACAGAGTCACCCTCCTGTGGGTTGTTTCCTCCAACCCTGTTCCTGGAGAGCTACCCTCCTGTAGGTTTTAACTCAAACCCTGTTCCTGGAGGGCCACCCTCCTGTAGGTTTTAACTCCAAACCTGTTCCTGGAAAGATACCCTGCCATAGGTTTTCGCTGCAACCCCAGTAACTAACATGGTTCAGTTAATCAACCAGCTAATAATTAGAATAAGGTGTGCTAGATTACTGTCACATGGAATGACGCTGGAGAGACAAAGCAGGTACGTGGAGTAAAACATTCAATAAATAACGGACATGGAACGAGACAGGAACAACGTCAGCAAACAGGCTGAGGCCCGACGTGGGATGGGCGCCATCTGAGCCAACTGGGGCAAGGAAACCTCTCGAGCCAGCTAGGGCGTGGAAGCCTGACGAGCTGGCTAGGCAACCCCGGTTTCATTGGTGGCAACCCAGAGCCGATGCCACCATACCAACCGGAATGCCAGTACTCCCCGATGCTTCGTGTGATGGCTTCTGCATTCTGTCACATGAATGACGCTGGAGAGACGATGCAGGTACGGGGAGTAAAACATTTAATAAATAACGGACATGGAACGAGACAGGAACAGCATCAGCAAACAGGTAACACAAAAAAAGATAATCAATGTAGAAGCGGGGAACAGAGCAGGGAACAGACAAATATAGGGGAGGTAATAATAGGTGATGAGTGAGTCCAGATGAGTCCAATATCGCTGATGCGCGTGACGAGGGAAGGCAGGTGTGCGTAATGGATGATAGGAGTGAGTGATGCAGGGCAGCCTGGCGCCCTCAAGCGCCAGGGAGAGGGAAGCGCGGGAGCAGACGTGACAATTACAGTTGGAGTGGAAACCTACAGGATGGTAGCTCTCCAGGAACAGGGTTGGAGAACCCTGCTATATGCAGTACTGTATGAGCTTTTGGCTGCTAGATGACCACTTCTGCTAATTAGGTCATTTAAAATGCCTTTTTCTTTCTTCCCTTAATTGGAAAGGTCATACCATAACTCCTGACAGAAGTATCAAAAGAATACAGGTCAACGCTGTGAGGACTCTTACCAAGGTCAAGACTTCAATTCTATATTCCTTTCAACATCATATTTTCAAAATCTTAGCTAGCAAACTAGCAGTCGTCATCATCAATCAAGTCGACAATCTACTGGAAAATCCTTTTCGATCCTTGTCATATGAAGAGAAATAATGAAGAGAAATTATAGATAAAACGTATCAGTGTTCATCGGCCATTGGAATATAAACATTACAAAAAAATCGCAAATTCCACAATGAGTGGTTTGGAAGGAATCAGTGGCTAACTGCAAGCATTGCAAAGCAATCACTAGCCTGCTATTCAGTGGAGTGGGTGTGTGGACCCAAGTCTGGGTTCAAGCTTAAAAGGATAAACATTCAACATCGACCATGCTGTCAATCCAGCATGACTCCTGCCATGCTCAAAACAACTGGAAACTCGGAACGGGGAACTATGAAAAAATGAGCACCAGCGTGAAAAAACGCTTTGAACGGTCATCCAACTCGGAATTTCAAGTTGGGAACTCGGGCCTCTTTCTAGTGGTCCGACCTGAAGATCACTGACGTCATCATGATTCAACCTTGTTTTTATGACAATTTGTTTGATGACAAAATTTGACCATGAAGGACCTCCACGTCACCTTCCTCTTCAAGTGAGCACAGCACAACAAGGTGAGTCCAAAAATGTATTGTATGCCGCTGCATAAATTATGTAATATGCCAGGGAGATATGTATACTGTAGCTAAGAAAGTAATACTAAGTGCATGTTGTGTAGTAAGCTGTTAGTAGTCCATGTGCCTCACCCCTCATCATTTTGCAGACTGTTCTGACTTGGTGGTGCAAATGTAGCCTATAGCCTATTTAAGAGAACGTTTCTTTCTGAATTCTGTCGCTGAACACTTCAAAAGTGCTAAACAAATAGTTATATTGACTGTGTCCGTCCTAGCTCGCTCATTAATGTCTTAATCAAAATTACGGATTGACTCTTATCCGCTCGTTGTCCCTTTATGCCATAATTTGTACATATCAGTTGTCAGTAGAAACCACATTTGTTTAAGCAAGTCAGCCATATCAGCTATGTTTTTTTTAAAGGCAATAACTGAGGCTGAATTAACTGTTTGGCTGTCAGACAAGGCTTACCTCAGGTATAGCTGTGGTAAGGTGTTGGGACTGCTAGTAGCACTCTGCTGTTGGTACAGCTTTATGTAGGCCCTAACAGTTTGCCTTTATAGTGCGATTAATGTATTGTTTTGTGTTGTGTTGTGGCTTTGCTGTCATGCATCCCCCAAAAATTGGGGGAGTTTGTCCCACCAAGATTTACATGCTAAAATCGCCACTGTATACATTGAATGATAAAAAAGAATTAGTCAGTCCCTTCATTTATCTATTTTTTAGAGGCCCACATCAATAAAAGTGCTTGTATTTAATTTAACTAAGTGGCTGAACGGTGAATGAATTGTGAGCCTTCATGATGAATTCATACTAAGGCAATACATTTTCTCTTTCTTTCTGTCATCCCTCTATCCTGTCTCCTCCTTAGATGCTATGGGTATGTGTAGATTGTAGTGAATATGAGATGCTACTTCTATACTGCTTTTAGGAAAACTATCTTATGGAAATGGTGGTATCAACTCAACTCCACTGCTTTTTACTTCACTGTGAATAGCATCTTCCAGATGATCTAAACTTCAAATAACCCAATACTATGCCTTTTCAACGGAAAAGGTTCCTTCATCAGCCCCAAGCATTACATAAAGCACTTCGAAAACATATTTCAAAGATGAATACTTTCTTCTAACATGTATAGCTTCAAGGCCAATCCTAGTTATTGCCAAAAAGGAAACATAATTTTTAAACTCTTTCTTCTTATTCAACTGAAGAACAAAGCCAATTTAATGCAGTACTGTATGAGCTTTTGGCTGCTAGATGACCACTTCTGCTAATTAGGTCATTTAAAATGCCTTTTTCTTTCTTCCCTTAAAACCTCTTAAGGCTAGGCAGAATACTGCCCCCTTTGGAGGAATTGCGTGCCCATAGTAAACTGAAAGAAAATCTGTCAAAAATTGCTAATATATGCATATAATAATTATTATTGGATAGAAAACACTCTAAAGATTCTAAAACCATTGGAATTATGTCTGTAAGTATAGCAGAACTCACAGGGCAGGCATTCTTCCAAACTAGTTTTGTGGTCATGAAAGTTGGGGCAACTTTGACGTGATCGCCCCCACCCTTCCCAACCAGCTATGGATCTGGGGACACTTTCTATGTCTTCCACTAGATGTCCTCATTCAGTAGAGCGTTTAATCGTTCAAATCCCGCGAGTTTTGGCCTTATGGGAGTGAATTGAGTGAGTGCCGCGAGAAAATACCTGTGCGTTAGGGCGCGAATTGGTCCCAGCCATTCCTTTGTTCCAGCACTCCGGAGGAGAACTAACAATGACCGGTTGAATTGAAAATTGTTTTGTACGTTTAGAACATCCTAAAGCTTGATTCTGCACTTAGTTTGACCTGTTTAGTCGACATATAATATGTCATTTTGAAGTTTTGATGCGCAACTTTTCCGGACCAGAGGACATTTTGGGTGCATTTCAGCTGATATTGTTAGCAGATGCTAATACAAAGACACAAGACTTGAAACCAAACGATGTTTTGGGTAAGTATGAACCCTTCCAGTACATTCTGAACGAAGACCATCAAAGGTAAGGGAATATTTATGCTGAAATTGTGTGTTTCTGTTGACTCCAACATAGCAGAGAAATATTGCTTATATCTGAGCGCCGTCTCAGAATATTGAATAGTGAGCGATTTCTGTAACGTTAAAAATAAATGTAACAAAGCGATTGCATTAAGAAGCAGTGTATCTTTCTAAATATATGTAGAACATGTATATTTAGTCAAAGTTTATGATGTCTATTTACGTTATCTTGCGGCGCTACCTATATTTTCTGCTGACATTTTTGAGTATTTTCTGAACATGAATTCAATGTAAATGGACATTTATGGATATAAATGGCATATTATTGAAAAAAAAAATGTACTGTGTAACATGTCCTATTACTGTCATCTGATGAAGATTTTCAAAAGGTTAGTGAATGATTTATTTTTTAATCCTGCTTTTATAATTTTATATTTTCTGGGACAAAATGGCTGCTTCATGTCTTCGTTTCGGTGGTGGTCTAATATAAATATGTGGTGTGTTTTCGCCGTAAAACATTTAAAAAATCTGACATGCTGGGTAGATGAACAAGGTGTTTATCTTTCATTTGAGGTATTGGACTTGTTAATGTGTGGAGGTTAAATATTTCTAAGAATATTTTTGCGTTCCATGCGCCACGTTCCAGCTGAGCGTGGGAGGGGTCGTTCCCAAAAGGGAACCCTAACCCATCATCAGGTTAATTGGAAAGGTCATACCATAACTCCTGACAGAAGTATCAAAAGAATACAGGTCAACGCTGTGAGGACTCTTACCAAGGTCAAGACTTCAATTCTATATTCCTTTCAACATCATATTTTCAAAATCTTAGCTAGCAAACTAGCAGTCGTCATCATCAATCAAGTCGACAATCTACTGGAAAATCCTTTTCGATCCTTGTCATATGAAGAGAAATAATGAAGAGAAATTATAGATAAAACGTATCAGTGTTCATCGGCCATTGGAATATAAACATTACAAAAAAATCGCAAATTCCACAATGAGTGGTTTGGAAGGAATCAGTGGCTAACTGCAAGCATTGCAAAGCAATCACTAGCCTGCTATTCAGTGGAGTGGGTGTGTGGACCCAAGTCTGGGTTCAAGCTTAAAAGGATAAACATTCAACATCGACCATGCTGTCAATCCAGCATGACTCCTGCCATGCTCAAAACAACTGGAAACTCGGAACGGGGAACTATGAAAAAATGAGCACCAGCGTGAAAAAACGCTTTGAACGGTCATCCAACTCGGAATTTCAAGTTGGGAACTCGGGCCTCTTTCTAGTGGTCCGACCTGAAGATCACTGACGTCATCATGATTCAACCTTGTTTTTATGACAATTTGTTTGATGACAAAATTTGACCATGAAGGACCTCCACGTCACCTTCCTCTTCAAGTGAGCACAGCACAACAAGGTGAGTCCAAAAATGTATTGTATGCCGCTGCATAAATTATGTAATATGCCAGGGAGATATGTATACTGTAGCTAAGAAAGTAATACTAAGTGCATGTTGTGTAGTAAGCTGTTAGTAGTCCATGTGCCTCACCCCTCATCATTTTGCAGACTGTTCTGACTTGGTGGTGCAAATGTAGCCTATAGCCTATTTAAGAGAACGTTTCTTTCTGAATTCTGTCGCTGAACACTTCAAAAGTGCTAAACAAATAGTTATATTGACTGTGTCCGTCCTAGCTCGCTCATTAATGTCTTAATCAAAATTACGGATTGACTCTTATCCGCTCGTTGTCCCTTTATGCCATAATTTGTACATATCAGTTGTCAGTAGAAACCACATTTGTTTAAGCAAGTCAGCC
This sequence comes from Oncorhynchus mykiss, assembly GCF_057628025.1. NCBI lineage: Eukaryota > Metazoa > Chordata > Actinopteri > Salmoniformes > Salmonidae > Oncorhynchus > Oncorhynchus mykiss. The sequence continues at coordinate 24,665,590 of NC_143022.1, forward strand.
ATATCAGCTATGTTTTTTTTAAAGGCAATAACTGAGGCTGAATTAACTGTTTGGCTGTCAGACAAGGCTTACCTCAGGTATAGCTGTGGTAAGGTGTTGGGACTGCTAGTAGCACTCTGCTGTTGGTACAGCTTTATGTAGGCCCTAACAGTTTGCCTTTATAGTGCGATTAATGTATTGTTTTGTGTTGTGTTGTGGCTTTGCTGTCATGCATCCCCCAAAAATTGGGGGAGTTTGTCCCACCAAGATTTACATGCTAAAATCGCCACTGTATACATTGAATGATAAAAAAGAATTAGTCAGTCCCTTCATTTATCTATTTTTTAGAGGCCCACATCAATAAAAGTGCTTGTATTTAATTTAACTAAGTGGCTGAACGGTGAATGAATTGTGAGCCTTCATGATGAATTCATACTAAGGCAATACATATTCTCTTTCTTTCTGTCATCCCTCTATCCTGTCTCCTCCTTAGATGCTATGGGTATGTGTAGATTGTAGTGAATATGAGATGCTACTTCTATACTGCTTTTAGGAAAACTATCTTATGGAAATGGTGGTATCAACTCAACTCCACTGCTTTTTACTTCACTGTGAATAGCATCTTCCAGATGATCTAAACTTCAAATAACCCAATACTATGCCTTTTCAACGGAAAAGGTTCCTTCATCAGCCCCAAGCATTACATAAAGCACTTCGAAAACATATTTCAAAGATGAATACTTTCTTCTAACATGTATAGCTTCAAGGCCAATCCTAGTTATTGCCAAAAAGGAAACATAATTTTTAAACTCTTTCTTCTTATTCAACTGAAGAACAAAGCCAATTTAACAAGATACTGAGATGGCCGGCAGAGAGCCAAGTGTTTCCTGGCAAGAGATGGACTGGAGGAGGGAGAGGAGGAGGAGAAAGATGGAGGGGTGGAGGAGAGGGATGGGGTAGGGGGAAGGGCCGTAGGGCCCAGGGCAGGAAGTGTCAGATAAACGATGGACCGCTGGGACTGTCAACTCAGGGACATTTCCCCAGACCACACACAGCATGTCCCCAGCAGGCACAGAGAGAAGAGAGAGAGAAAGATGGATTCACAACAAGCACCCAACCACCACATTGCATTCGCACAACACACCAGTGAACCGCAACTTTAAATCGGTTTCTATTTTCAGTCCTAAATCTTAAAATAACATCCTTTGCTTCTAGCTATGTTTTTTTTAGTTTGACTCCTGAAAGCAGATTTGTATGTAGTATAAATTGATTCACATGTCTGTGTTTGGTTTTCCTGACAGTAACTGTCAAACAGAGATGGTGTTAAGCTTGAATGCATCTTCAATCCATGTAAATGAGCACGTAGAAATCTTTTTTCAGACACTTTCTCTCCCTCACCCCAGTTAATTATAAACCTAAAATAACACAGAGCACACAGAAAAATATAAATAAACACATCGTTAATACATACATATAGTATCAGCACTGACTCCCTCACAGCACTGCTGATGGAAACCTAACTGTCAGGTAGAGGTTAGAGTAGAGAAGAGTCGTAAAGGTTAAATCAAAGTGAAAAAGAATGATGCGGCTCAGGTGACTTGGAGTAAACACCGTCAAAAAGAGAGAGGGCGAGGCATCGTCAGGCCCGGTCTCACAGTAAATGAGGTGACTATGGTAAGTCATGACTCTGAGGTTTGGTATTGGACCTGAGCGCTCCACTGCGTCTCTCTACTGCCTCATGAATCAATTAACAGTGGGGATTTGGCGCCCGTCGCCATGGAGCCAAGCTGTTCATCACAGTGTACATGTGACACAAGAAGGAGATGGAGCACAGTGACAGGGGGGAACAACTTAAACACTCCACATGAACTTTCCAAAATACCCTGCTAAACCTCATTAACATGTCTTCTCTCATCAAAACCTTGGCATGAAGCCCCCACACATACTCATCCAAAACGCAGGGACAATGAGATAATGACGATTCATTTTAATCAACAGCATTGCAACAAAAGAACAAGGGGATATTACAGCCAACAATGATCTGTCCTCTGGTAGTTATATAGCATTAACTGTAGGACATTGTGACGTCCTCTGTCTATTGTTCCCCTCCCACAAGTTGTGACAAACTGTGACAAAATGCCCTAGGCATAAAGGTAGTCAATTTTAAGGCCCCAAGTAAAGTAGGCTGTGGGATATTTATGGCCCAGTCACAACAGACAATGTGTATTTTGTATAGCTGAATAAAAGTGCTTGGAGAGAGGCGGGGAGATTGAAAGACAGTGCAGCAGCAGCCCAGCCTGGGGGGACAGGCGAAGGGCCAAAGGCAACAGACAGAGGCCATCCTCTACAGAAATAAATCAATCACCTCCTATTGTCCAACACACCTGACCCAACACCCCCACGCACCAGCCATGAGCCACCAAGCAGCAGCCACCAGCCACCAGCCATCAGCCATCAGCCAACTGATCTTCAAGGTTTATTTGTTTTGGTTGGTGTTTGTCTGTGTGTGTGAGAGTGTGTGTGAATGAAAGTGGTCTTGCATGAGTGTGTTTGAGTGTGAGAGAATATTTACTGTGTGACTGTGCAGGTTTTCAATTTCGACAAAGCTTCACTTATTGCTGTTCATTATAACACACGTGCCAACTCCAAGTTCAAAAGGTAAGAAAGGCATCATTGTATGGTAAACTGTTAAGGCCAACAACACCATTTGAATCAGAATCTAATTTCTAAAAAAGTATATTGTGTATTGTATTGTCTATAAATTGAGATTAATGAATTGATAGAGTGTATCTGTGGTTCTCACAGAGTCACATTCCTCCATTAATAGGCTGTTTAACCTCACAGCAGAAGACTTGTTGTGTGAGAGCCTTTCTTAGGGACCACACAGCATTGTAGCAAAGGGACTCTATTCATGAAAGATGCACTGCATCACAAACCAAGGTTAACATGCCATCGAGGCTAGGGCACTATTCTACTATGAAAAACATTGTGCCATGAAGTGCTTAGCAACCAAGACTAGAATGGGTGAGGACAGCATTTCCAATGAGAGAACCTTAATAAGTCAATGCATTGAAAGTGGGGGTGTTTGAGTTGTCCAGCGGCATTGGAGACAGTGAGCTGAGAGCCAAAACCATGACTCAGAGGAGGGGTCTTAGCTGGAGCCGGGCCAGGGCGACTAGTCACACACAGCATCGTGCTCAAAAAAGCCATACTGTAAACTTAAGATAAACTTAGTGCATTATTGTAAATGCGAGATTTACAAAAAAGTATATTTATGTGAAAGTTCAAGTTACGAGCTAATATCTCATGTTCCTAGCATCCTAACAAAACCTGAGTCTGACAACCCAAAAGACAGAAATAAACTTAAGTTCTGAGACAGACAGTATCTGCATTTGTTTCAAATATAAATATAAAGGAATGTATGCCTACTGTGTAATAATAAACACATGACCACAATACACACACAAACATACAACAAGATTTGTCTCCACCCGGCAAAGGAATAATCTAGACAAAATCTGCATTCCCATTCTCCATCCCTTACCAATTCCTCTTACAGCCCAACAAATAACCCAATCAAGTCGACAACATCGTCCACAATCGTTGATAAAAGCGTCAGTCATGAAAGAGGGAGTGGGATTAAAACAGGAACAGTTTTGACCATGGTGACTAATGCTACCTGCTAAATAGTACAAATCATGTGACCAGGCTGAGTCAAACATCTATAATCACACAGGAATTGAGCCAGCAGCACATTTCATTGCATTCTACTTGAGGGGATTCATCCATTCCACTCTGCTCATTAAGTTCTCTGACCCCAGCCCAGCAGACCAGCCTGCTTGGCCCTCACCAGAGGGGGCGGCCGGGTTTTACACCCCCTCAGAGAGTTACCCTGGGTACTTTGAAACACTGCTGTTTACATTCAACATGTTTAGCCAGACTAAGCTGTTAAAACCATAAGAAAATATAAATCGTATGTCTGCCAATATTATAACAACCTTTACCAGTGATTATCGTGTTGAATCCCAACAGCCTTCTTCATTTTCTCTTTCCTTTCTTTTCTCCAGCCATGCAAGCTGTGTCTGAAAATCACGTCACTGTAAGAGGACAGTGTCTCTGTGGAGTAGCGACACCCGTTGGCCATGCCTCATGTCACAGCACCGCGCCCGGTCCAACAGACCTCATCCCTCCCTCCTCTCCTATCCCCTCATGCAATGCTATCCCGAGCTGGAGGAGAGGGCTGTAAATCAAAAAGAGGAGTGACAGCCACACACATCCATCATCCATCATCCATCTTCCATCATCCACCATCCATCATCCACCATCCATCATCATCATCCATCATCCATCATCCACCATCCATCGCACAAGAAAAACATTTCCCTGATTGTGTGCTGCGGCAAGGCGGCGGTGGGCGTTGCCAGTGGCAGGTGTTAAACAACTCCTGAATGCTAATGACCTGGCTTCCCCAGGCTACAGTATAGAGCACAGATAGAGCCAGGGGAGGGGTAGGGGAGGGGTTCTGGGGGCCCATTCATTATTAAAAGACCCAGCTGGGGGACAGGAGAGAGGAGTGGAGCGTGGAGGCGGTATCCATGCACTGTTATTGAATGCTGGCCATTATTAATTTACCTTTATTACCAGCATGGGGGCGAGAGGCCATGGGTTGAGAATGGAGGAGGATGGGGTAAGGGGGATTACAATACCTGAACGAAGGCCAGTGTTCAATCAGATGTCCGTGGTGTACACTTTCCTCCTTAAAATCTCCCCTATCCATCTCTTTTATCATATGTTCTCCCTCACTCTCTGACTTCCTCTCTTCCCAGTCTTCTTCTCTTTCTGTTTCTGCACTCCCTTCCGTACTTGCCCTTTTCTTTCCACATGTCATAGCCTCTCTCCTGTGGCAGCTGCATGGCCAAATGAATACAGATTCTGTGTCTGGTCTCAACAGGACTGTGGTGTGGGCAGTGGGAGAGTGGCTGATTGGACAGCACGCTCACTGGGGTAACAAACATATATGCACCCTGCCTCAGCGCACAGCTCCTCAGAGTCACCCCTCATATCTCTCCCTGTACTGCATATGTTCCACTGTGGAGCCTCATCTCAGCCTGTGTGGAAGGCAGACAGCAGAACACATTAACAGGGGGAAGCACGCCTGTCAGAGTGCTCTGCCACACCAATGCTCTGCTACATAAGGAAGAAAGAGTGAGGCATCGTGTCATTTTACACACCACCCAGTCATGTGTGCCTATTAGTATGACCTACACTGTCTGTCTGCAACGGTAAAGGCTTGTGTCTACAATGAACATCCTGGTTTGCCTATATGAACTGTAATACTTTCATAGCTCATTCTGCAGTTTGTCTCTTTGGTGAGTTTGCATGTCAATTAAAATGTCATGCAATGATAAAGGTTATTCATCATGCAAGGTTAGATTAGAGAAACAATCCATGAACAATGTGATAACATGCCCTCATGTGCTTTCAAAGAGCGAAATATCACAATGAGTGTGTTGTCTGTGTGCGCACATGTGTGTGCGCGCATGTGTGCACGCGCATACATGCCTGTGTATGTGAAGGTGTTGTGAGTGTCCTCTCTGTGCTCGGACAGTTCCAGTGTTGTGTGATGTATCAGAAACAGTACTGGCCAGACAGAGCAATCAAAGCAGACAGTAAACTGTTGAGACAGGTCAAGGTTTTTCATTTCAAAGCCATCAGCGTATTAAGACTGACGTGCCCTTTGCTTTCCCTCGCCATCGCCTGACTCCTCCCTGTAACTGGTTTACTGGAAAAAACAGGAAAAGTGATGCCAGCGCAGTGACAGAAGAGGCATGCAGTAAGACATTAGACAACAAACAACTCCCCTCCCTCCCCTCCCTCTGTCTGTTGACGTGGCGTTGCCAAGTGAGGGCATGATGACTGTTGTTGTTTTCCATTTACAATTAATTAATTTGTCACCATAACATGGAACAAGGCTTGGGAATGGAGAACGTTCCCATCCAGAGACTACCAGTGGTCCTTTAATCTGTAAATCAGTCACTGTCAGTGGGGTTCTCTAACTCTCACACTGGGCCTATGCAGTACGCCCCTTCAATCACGACAGTCAGAAACAGACATATAGTCTGACACAGGGAACACACAATGTTGACAAAACCTTGTTAGCACCCAGAGCCACAGCAGCAGACAGGAATGCTCCAACGCTGTATTGCAGAATGGCAGGCACAGCGTATGTCACATAGGGCCTCTGTGTGATGGGTGGACATGGCTGGATTAGGCCTGGCTTGCAGAGGGCATTCCAATTGATCCCAAAAGTGTTCGATGGGGTTGAGGTCAGGGCTCTGTGCAGGCCAGTCGAGTTCTTCCACACCGATCTCGACAAATCATTTCTGTATTAACCTTGCTTTGTGCACGGGGTCAATGTCATGTTGAAACAGGAAAGGGCCTTCCCCAAACTGTTGCCACAAAGTTGGAAGTACAGAATGTAATTTTATGCTGTAGCATTAAGAATTCCCTTCACATTGTCATGCTGGAACAGGAAAGGGCCTTCCCCAAACTGTTGCCACAAAGTAATTTTATGCTGTAGTATTAAGTTTACCATTTCGTGAAGCACCCGACAAACAGTTATTGTGCTGACGTTGCTTCCAGTGGCAGTTTGGAACCCGCGCTACGCGTTTTAGCACTTGGCGGTCCCGTTCTGTGAGCTTGTGTGGCCTACCATTTCGCAGCTGAACCGTTGTTCCTGCCACTTCACAACAACAACATTTACAGTTGACCGGGGCAGCTCTAACAGGGCAGAAATTTGACAAACTGACTTGTTGGAAAGGTGGTATCCTATGACGGTGCCACGTTGAAAGTCAATGAGCTCGTCAGTATGGGCCATTCTATTGCCAATGTTTGTCTATGGAGATTGCATGGTGGCATGCTCGATTTGATACACATGTCAGCAACGGGTGTGGGTGAAATAGCCAAATCCACTTATCATTTTGGCCATGTAGTGTATGTCTGTGGAGGAATAAAGATGTTTAGACAATTAGGGCTCTATTTTAGGCTGCCCGTTAAACCAACGCAATTGTCAAACACGCACCCGTTTGCAATTTTGTCATGTTAAAGCCGGCACTCTTATATTTTCAAACCCTAGCGTCGGGATCGGTAATTTACTTGTCTTATATGAGCTCGCTTGTGCTGAGGTGCGAGGGGTGGCAGTATATGAGGAGTGTCCTTAAAAATGTGTGCCAAAGTGCTAATTTCAGTATGCACTGATGGGGATATTTAAGACATGGATATTTTTAGCAGTAACACACAGATGTTTTTTGCGTTAATTTGGTTGTTTATGGCATGGATTTTGACAACGGAAGCGTTCAGTGACATTATGCACATAGAACAAGAGAGATGTGGTTTTTGTGCCGTAAATCTTGTATTGGTCACAATTTATTTGGGTAGTCCGGATTTTCCATCTGTGGATGCTCTACAGATGGTCATGCTATCAACACAATATCTGTTGATAAGCAACTGCTTGCTAAGGTTGTGGTTAAGGTTTAGAATAAGGGTAAGGGTTAAGGTTAGGGTTAGAGCTAGGATTAGGGTTAGTAGATAATTAGTTGAAATTTTACTGATAGTCTGTAGAGTATTTATATATGGACTAATAAAGTGTTACCCTCATATTTGGAAAAAAAAAAGCCCCATTTTGTTTCATTTGATTAAAAACCAAGCATAACCTCCCTTCCTCTCATTGAAAGCTGTTTTTTGTGTCCTGACCAATGCATTCGCTAAGTATTCAACACTATCATAAAGGGTTTGAAACGTGAGACCGCTTTGAAATAAATCTTAATTACCAAAGCTTTATTAAAAGATCAAGCTTGGCAGCAGCAAAACAGTGTGTGGACATCCACTTTGTATCTATGTAGGCTATTACATTCTTTTAGACAGCTCCTGTTATTATTTTTGGATGTGTGTAAAACCCCCTCCATATAGACTATACTGTATGCCATCATGGAACTAGAGATGAGATAATCTGGTGACACTCATATTTAGAAAATGTTTAGTTATTTTCCTGTAACAATTGCTTGTTTTCAGTTTCCTTTGATAAAAAGCAGGTATTTTGTAGGCTACCCTTAACCTACTATAACGAAAGCTGGTTCAACAGCAATCCGTCTGGTGTCTTTCTTACCCTGGCCATGCATTCACCAAGTACTCGATTCATTAAAGTTTTCTTAATTAAATGGTTTACTCGTGACCTCAGTGCATACGTCATTCAGTTTGAATCCATCCCGATATCCAAAGAACCCATCTTGTCCGGTTACCATAGACGTGCTCCTCCAAACGTATTTAAAATGTTCAGTCCTACAACGCAGTATTAACGGCATATCTACAGTAGGCTATATCTTGCTTAATGAGAACGTGGCTCGCACATACAATACAATCTATGGTAGGGCTGGGCGATGTGGCCTAAAACTCATATCTCAAGATTTTCTTTACTTATGGGTGATTCGTGATATACAGTACATGTACAGTCAAAAGTTTGGATATACCTACTCATTCAAGAGTTTTTCTTTATTTGTACTATTTTCTACATTATAGAATAATAGTGAAGACATCAAAACTGTTTCAGCTGTCTCTGTACCTTGCCCCACCTCACTGGATTATTGACCCCAGCCTGCAATGACCCTGAGACTGCCTACAGTTCTGGACCCTTTGCACCCTCTCCAGATTATTGACCCCTGCCTGTCTTTGACCTGTCGTTTGCCTGCCCCTGTATTAGAAATACACTTTTGTTTCTTCGACACTGTCTGCATCTGGCTTATACCTGAAACGTGATATGTCTTACAGCTCCTTGCCTCCTGATTCTCCTGTTTTTCATAAAATCTATGAAAAAACACATATGGTATCATGTAGTAACCAAAAAAGGGTAAATTAAACAAACCAAAAAATATTTTCTATTTTAGATTCCTCAAAGTAGCTACCCTTTGCCTTGATGACAGCTTTGCAGACTCTTGGCATTCTCTCAACCAGTTTCACCTGGAATGCTTTTCCAACAGTCGTGAAGGAGTTCCCACATATGCTGAGCTTGTGTTGGCTTCTTTTCCTTCACTCCGCGGTCCAACTCATCCCAAAACATCTCAATTGGGTTGAGGTCGGGTGATTGTGGAGGCCAGGTCATCTGATACAGCACTCTATCACTCTCCTTCTTGGTCAAGTAGCCCTTACACAGCCTGGAGGTGTGATTTGGGTCATTGTCCTGTTGAAAAACAAATGATAGTCCCACTAAGACCAAACCAGATGGCGTATCGCTGCAGAATGCTGTGGTACTGTAGCCATGCTGGTTAAGTGTGCCTTAAATTCTAAATAAATCACAGACAGTGTCACCAGCAAAGCACCCCCAAACCATCACACCTCCTCCTCCATTCTTTACGGTGGGAACCACATGCGGAGATCATCCGTTCACCTACTTTGCATCACAAAGACACGGCGGTTGGAAGCAAAAATCACAAATTTGACCGACCTCAGAAATTGTAGCCCAAATAAATGCTTCACAGAGTTCAAGTAACAGACACATCTCAACATCAACTGTTCAGAGGAGACTGTGTGAATCAAGCCTTCATGGTCGAGTTGCTGCAAAGAAACCACTACTAAAGGACACCAACAAGAAGAAGAGACTTGCTTGGACCAAGAAGCACGAGCAATGGACATTAGACCGGTGGAAATTTGGTCTGGAGTCCAAATAGGTCTGGAGTCCAAATAGGAGATTTTTGGTTCCAACCGCCGTGTCTTTGTGAGACGCGGTGTGGACGAGCGGATGATCTCTGCATGTGTATTTCCAACAATAAAGCAAGGAGGAGGTGTATTGGTGTGGGGGTGCATTGCTGGTGACACTGTCTGTGATTGATTTAGAATTCAAGTCACACATAACCAGCATGGCTACCACAGCATTCTGCAGCGATTCGCCATCCCATCTGGTTTGGGCTTAGTGGGACTATAATTTATTTTTCAACAGAACAAGAAGGATAGTAGGATAGTGATGGAGTGCTGTATCAGATGACCTGGCCTCCACAATCACCCAACCTCAAACAAATTGGGATGGTTTGGGATGAAGCGGTCCAAAGAGTGAAGGAATGCCAAGAGCGTGCAAAGCTGTCATCAAGGCAAAGGGTGGCTATTTGAAGAATCTCAAATATAAAATATTTTGATTTGCGTAACACTTTTTTGGTTACTACATGATTCAATATGTGTTATTTCATAGTTTTGATGTCTTCACTATTATTCTACAATGTAGAAAACAGTAAAATAAAGAAAAACCCTTGAATGAGTAGGTGTTCTAAAACTTTTGACCGGTAGTGTACATTCCACAACTATTTGAACATTAACCCACACTGTCTAGACACGCCTCATGGTATCCTCCCATTTCTTTGTACAAAACACCAGGGCACCTGGGTAAGCGGGGGTGCCTATCATGTTCGATTCTGCAAAGTTCTATTCTTCAGCCACATCTTACCGATTTTCATCTACAATACTACTCCCCCAAATGGAGGAAGGAACACAACTAACAGACAAAAGAAATGCAATTATATAAAATTATAAAAACAGCAAGATCAATAGCTAATTACAAGGACTTTATCTCTACTGAGTTCAGTTCAGTGGATGGTAGGTGTGAATATGGCTAACAGGCACTATTTCCTCCTCTGTGAGGTGGGAGAAAGAAGGGGGTGAGAGGAGGAAGGAGGGGCATAGAAGGGGGAAAGGATGCCTGTGAAGGGAGTAGAAAGTTCAGGGTAAAGGGAGTAATTGATTTCTACTTGTTAAAGGTGACGGTTCCAGTGATTAAACACAGGGCCGTTTCACACTCAACAAAAACACACTATGTTCCTCTTAGAGGAGTTCAGGCCATCGCCACTGCAACACTACTGAGCCCACACTGAGACTGATGACATACATGCTACTGTCCTCTAAGCTTACCACACAGTGTGGGTTGATGGAAAAAACAGGTGCTTATTAAGGATGATAATAACACACAGGGCCAGCATGAAATGGCTTTCTAATAAAGAAATACTTTATTACAAATACTGTATACCATTTCACATGGTCACTGTGGGAGTATACTTGAAAGAGATCAGACAGGAAGGCAACATCTCACTCAGCCGTTCCATTCTGGGCCACTTCTGTCGTGCATTTCAAAGTGTTCCATTTGGATAGGGTGATGCGTCATAAGGCCTGAACAAGACAATGTACTCAGGGCTGCAGAAACTAAGAGCTTTCAAGAGGATGAATAAAATATTCACACAATGATTTGAGAAACACTTTCTGTCAACATTATTATCTCACCTTCAGTTAACTCCTAAATGTAATGGCAAAATGTAGATTTACACCTAAATAGACATACCCCAAAACAGTGTTAATTTTAGCACTAGATTAGATTGCCTAGTTGTATTCATATTGACTAAAATATAATTGTCTTAGTCACATTTTTGAAATTTGCATAATGATTTAGTCTAGTTAACATAAACATGACGAAAACAGCGGGCCATTTTAGTCAACTAAATGCCCTTTCATTTTAGTCACATCACATTTGTATTGCCTCATTACCCTAAATTAAACATACATGACTGACTTCCATGTGCACAAACATTGTCCTTGTCCTACTAACATATTTTTCTGCATAACCTCCTATTATATTCCCAAAAGCAAAAAATATTGTAAGGGTTGTCGTCGGTGGAAGAAGAATCGGACCAAAGCGCAGCGTGATAAGTGTTCATGATGATTTATTCAAAACTAACTGAACACTGAAATACAAAACAATAAACATTGTGACCAAAACGAAAACCGAAACAGTACCGTGTGGCCCAAACACTCACACGGAAACAAACACCCAAAACTGAAACCCAGGCTACCTAAGTATGATTCTCAATTAGGGACAACAATTGACAGCTGCCTCTGATTGAGAACCATGCTAGGCCGAACTCAAAACCCAACATAGAAAAACAAACAGACTGCCCACCCAACTCACGCCCTGACCATACTAAAACAAAGACAAAACAAAGGAACTAAGGTCAGAACGTGACAAATATGTCAAACATATATAGTACCAGTCAAATATTTGGACACACCTACTCATTTTTCTTTATGTTTTACAATTTTCTACATTGTAGAATAATAGAGAAGACATCATAACTATGAAATAACACATATCGAATCACGCAGTAATCAAAAATCAACATGTATTTTATATTTGAGATTCTTCAAAGTAGCCACCCTTTGCCTTGTTGACAGTTTTGTACACTCTTGGTATTCTCAATCTGCTTGGGAACATGGGAGGGTTAAGTGAGACTACAAATTCAAAGACAGCCTACTTTTCTATACTCAAGGGAGAAACATAGCTAGACTGTTGTTCTACTATTCAAATCAATGCTGCTATTGTTTTTCATTTCGTAAAGCATTTTGTGTTTCTTAAGCAGGCAAAGGGTAGTTAACTAGAAGGCTAGTTTGAGCGAAGCCTATTTGCCCACACTCATTTCTTGCTCCCCGGCAGCTCACCAGCTGATGTAGACTGTGTGTGCCGGGTGTGGCGCTTCCTTCCCACTGCTGAACAGAACTGCGGTGCTAATACCCCCCTATCCACATCGACGGGACAGTAGTGGAGAGGGTAGTAAGTTTTAAGTTCCTCGGCGTACACATCACGGACAAACTTAATTGGTCCACCCACACAGACAGCATCGTGAAGAAAGCGCAGCAGCGCCTCTTCAACCTCAGGAGGCTGAAGAAATTCGTCTTGTCACCAAAAGCACTCACAAACTTCTACAGATGCAAAATCGAGAGCATCCTGTTGGGCTGTATCACCGCCTGGTACGGCAACTGCTCTGCCCACAACCACAAGGCTCTCCAGAGGGTAGTGAGGTCTGCACAACATATCACTGGGAGCAAACTACCTGCCCTCCAGGACACCTACACCACCCAATGTCACAGGAAGGCCATAAAGATCATCAAGGACAACAACCACCCGAGCCACTGCCTGTTCACCCCGCTATCATCCAGAAGGTGAGGTCAGTACAGGTGCATCAAAGCAGGGACCGAGAGACTGAAAAACAGCTTCTATCTCAAGGCCATCAGACTGTTAAACAGCCACCACTAACATTGAGTGGCTGCTGCCAACACACTGACTCAACTCCAGCCACTTTAATAATGGGAATTGATGGAAATATATATCACTAGCCACTTTAAACAATGCCACTTAATATAATGTTTACATACCCTACATTACTCATCTGATATGTATATATCATCTACTGCATCTTGCCATCTTTATGTAATACATGTATCACTAGCCACTTTAAACTATGCCACTTTATGTTTATATACCCTACATGACTCATCTCATATGTACAGTGCCTTGCGAAAGTATTCGGCCCCTTTGAACTTTGCGACCTTTCAATTTTAACCATCTTCCCTGTCCCTGCTGAAGAAAAGCAGGCCCAAACCATGATGCTGCCACCACCATGTTTGACAGTGGGGATGGTGTGTTCAGCTGTGTTGCTTTTACGCCAAACATAACGTTTTGCATTGTTGCCAAAAAGTTCAATTTTGGTTTCATCTGACCAGAGCACCTTCTTCCACATGTTTGGTGTGTCTCCCAGGTGGCTTGTGGCAAACTTTAAACGACACTTTTTATGGATATCTTTAAGAAATGGCTTTCTTCTTGCCACTCTTCCATAAAGGCCAGATTTGTGCAATATACGACTGATTGTTGTCCTATGGACAGAGTCTCCCACCTCAGCTGTAGATCTCTGCAGTTCATCCAGAGTGATCATGGGCCTCTTGGCTGCATCTCTGATCAGTCTTCTCCTTGTATGAGCTGAAAGTTTAGAGGGACGGCCAGGTCTTGGTAGATTTGCAGTGGTCTGATACTCCTTCCATTTCAATATTATCGCTTGCACAGTGCTCCTTGGGATGTTTAAAGCTTGGGACATCTTTTTGTATCCAAATCCGGCTTTAAACTTCTTCACAACAGTATCTCAGACCTGCCTGGTGTGTTCCTTGTTCTTCATGATGCTCTCTGCGCTTTTAACGGACCTCTGAGACTATCACAGTGCAGGTGCATTTATACGGAGACTTGATTACACACAGGTGGATTGTATTTATCATCATTAGTCATTTAGGTCAACATTGGACCATTCTGAACTTCTGGAGAGAGTTTGCTGCACTGAAAGTAAAGGGGCTGAATAATTTTGCACGCCCAATTTTTCAGTTTTTGATTTGTTAAAAAAGTTTGAAATATCCAATAAATGTCGTTCCACTTCATGATTGTGTCCCACTTGTCGTTGATTCTTCACAAAAAAATACAGTTTTATATCTTTATGTTTGAAGCCTGAAATGTGGAAAAAGGTCGCAAAGTTCAAGGGGGCCGAATACTTTCGCAAGGCACTGTACTTGTTTCTATAATTGAGGAGGTTCTTAGCTTTCCAGTGCTATGTTGCATGTGAGGGTGTGATGTGTCTTTCCGCCACAAAATGACGGACAGACTGACCAGTGAATGAATGTGTACTGTAGGTGGGACTTCCCAGCCTCCAATGACTGTGAATATGTAAACCAATACCGCAGTGTCTTCCGGGACTAACTCAATGCAAGCTGGCAAGCAGGGCTCTCAGCCAAAACTATCACGAAGCAAATTGGCTAAACAAAATCTGAAACCGTATTCTAAGTGAATTACCTTGATAAAACAATTCAATTATAACCTACATTTTGGATTTTACATCAGCGAGATTAATGGAAATTGTCATCAACAATGTAAATATAAAACCTCTAAGGAGGGTGAGTAACAATCGTACACAAAGATGTTTCCATCTCTGCTAGACTACATCTCAAGGTAACACACCTTCGTGTTCAATAATCACATTGCAATATGTAAATCCATGTATTGCTTGATATTCCAAGCTCATTTACTAACCATTAGCACAAAGTCTCTTCTCAGTTGTGAGTAACTAACAGCTGCTGGTTTTGCTGTTTGTTGTTGTTTTGAATAACTGCTAACAATTATTTGAAACCACCCCAGATCAAAGGAGAGCAAAATGGAAACTTTTCATGTGTTTGATGATACTGTGTACTATATTCCCTTCTATGTGTTCTGTTCTGACAAAAGGCTGGGGGGCACAGTCTGACTCTGAGATTGACAGGGGCTGCACATGTACTTAGTTTGATTCCATGAGGAAGCTATTTTTATTTTATTTTATTCTGAATATCAAAGCACAAACATCTTATATTAAGGAAAAACAGCCAGTAGGTAAATGCCATTACACTTGTGGTATGTGTGCTTGTATATTTTTTTGTCAGGTTGTTAACTCCATAATAAATAACTCTTATACTCAATAGATAAAAAGATATGAGCTTGGAAATCTTGGAAAATGTAGGTTAGAAAACTCCCAGACATACAATAATCGATAGAGCCCTCCTTATGGAGCCGCTCTAATTCAGAGCAG
This sequence comes from Oncorhynchus mykiss, assembly GCF_057628025.1. Lineage (NCBI taxonomy): Eukaryota > Metazoa > Chordata > Actinopteri > Salmoniformes > Salmonidae > Oncorhynchus > Oncorhynchus mykiss. Next base: position 24,681,027 of record NC_143022.1, read on the forward strand.
CAGCCGTAGTGATACAGAAAGCAAATACATCTCTCAACATGAGGTAAGGCCGGAGTGAGACAGTGTCTGCTTGCTAGATGTTCTCTCTAGCTCAGCTACAGCTTTGCTGCTGTGGCCTTTGCAGGGCCTTGTTGAAAGGCTGTAGTAGTGTGGCGTTGCGGAGGCCTGTTTGTGCTTCATTACACAGACAGACCCTCAACTGCTTGGGGGGAAACAAAAGGCACAGGCCACCTCACCGCTCCCGAAGGCTCCAGCCTTGCTAATTACAACCCCCCCCCCCCCCCCCGGCTCCCCCTCTCTTTCCTAACTCGCCCTCTCCACAAGTCTGTCTACCAGTGTCTTTGTTGTTTATCCAGACAAGCACTGCTGGGCCGCAACAACACGTGTTGGTGTCACCTCCGGGACCTTTCCCCACTGAGCACTAGATACGCTGGGTTGTGTCTGTCTGTCAGTGGCTGTGAGGCTCATTTCAATGAGCCACCATTCATTCTCTGCTTCTCTGCTCTGCTCTGCTCTCCTCTACCCTGCTCAAAGCAACACTGATCAGAGAAGCCAATTCCAGGCACATACTGTAGCCAAACAGCTAATGGTGATCCCGAAAATCATATTTTCGTTCTAGTTTAAAAAATAATCCTAGCCTTTAAGTGAATGACATAAAGGAAGTACTATAACAACATAAAATATATGTTCTGATGTCACAGAGACGGACCAATAATGCGTTTTGCTCACTAAATCACCTTACCTTGACTGTACCTTCGTTTCACTGACAATGGGACAGCGGTGTTACAGTTGTGGATGTCCCTTGGGTGGGAAACTGTTGAGCGTGAAAAACCCAGCAGCGTTGTAGTTCTTGACACAAAACTTTTGTCTTGCCCATTCACTCTCTGAATGGCACACACAATCCATGTCTCAATTGTCTCAAAGCTTAAAAATCCTTCTTTAACCGGTCTTCTCCCCTTCATCTACACTGATTGAAGTGGATTTATCAAGTGACATCAATAAGGGATCATTGCTTTCACCTGGATTTACCTGGTCAGTCTATGTCATGGAAAGAGCAGCTGTTCTTAGTGTTTCGTACACTCAGTTTATATTTCCCCACTCAAAAATACAGCCACAAGTTAGCTGAATTTCCAAAGTGTTATGACAATGCTTTCAAACATCAAAAAGCACAACTAAATTGCAATGGAAAAACAATGTCTGATTTTTGGATTAGTTGTCACTCAAATGTCTATCACTGAGCTTTGAAACATTTAAAAGCACAACAAAGTTCAAGTGGGAACACAATGATCAGATATATGGTTTATTTATACAACAGATTAACGTGTTATCACTGCGCTTCATCTAATAGCAAATTACCTGGATTGTAGTTGAGATTACATTAGAAAGTACATGGTGCAAGCTATCAATGCCTTTGGAAATTCTGTGAAGATTATTACAGCAATTGTGAAGACCTCCACAGACCTGTGACAACCTATGCATGCTCTTGAACATTATATGATCTATTTTATAGGATTACATAACAATAAATGTATAGTTACAATAACCTCAAAATGTGGCCATGGATGTGTTACTCATTTTAGGGTGGAATGTTACATTCATTTGTAAAATAGCTTTAACTTTAGGCTATTTACAGTACTACAAAAGTAATATTGAATTGTGTTTGGTTGACAATGCAACCAAATATCAACATTTAAAGGAGATATATCTACAGTACTACTTGGATTGTTCTATCTGAGCCACTGGTTTAATCCCATTACGTATGATTTATTTTTGGTTGAGTTGGAGACATATATCCAACATGTCATTTTATAATTTGTCAATAGAACCAGGAACAGATATAGCCCTTGGTTCTCCCCAGACCTGACTGCCCTTAATCAACACAAAAACGTCCTATGGCGTTCTGCATTAGCATCGAACAGCCCCCGTGATATGCAGCTGTTCAGGGAAGCTAGAAACCATTATACACAGGCAGTTAGAAAAGCCAAGGCTAGCTTTTTCAAGCAGAAATTTGCTTCTTGCAACACTAACTCAAAAAAGTTCTGGGACACTGTAAAGTCCATGGAGAATAAGAACACCTCCTCCCAGCTGCCCACTGCACTGAAGATAGGAAACACTGTCACCACTGATAAATCCACCATAATTGAAAATTTCAATAAGCATTTTTCTACTGCTGGCCATGCTTTCCACCTGGCTACTCCTACCCCTGTCAACAGCACTGCACACCCAACAGCAACTCGCCCAAGCCTTCCCCATTTCTCCTTCTCCCAAATCCATTCAGCTGATGTTCTGAAAGAGCTGCAAAATCTGGACCCCTACAAATCAGCCGGGCTAGACAATCTGGACCCTTTCTTTCTAAAATTATCTGCCGAAATTGTTGCCACCCCTATTACTAGCCTGTTCAACCTCTCTTTCGTGTCGTCTGAGATTCCCAAAGATTGGAAAGTAGCTGCGGTCATCCCCCTCTTCAAAGGGGGGGACACTCTTGACCCAAACTGCTACAGACCTATATCTATCCTACCATGCCTTTCTAAGGTCTTCGAAAGCCAAGTCAACAAACAGATTACCGACCATTTTGAATCTCACCATACCTTCTCTGCTATGCAATCTGGTTTCAGAGCTGGTCATGGGTGCACCTCAGCCACGCTCAAGGTCCTAAACGATATCTTAACCGCCATCGATAAGAAACATTACTGTGCAGCCGTATTCATTGATCTGGCCAAGGCTTTCGACTCTGTCAATCACCACATCCTCATCGGCAGACTCAACAGCCTTGGTTTCTCAAATGATTGCCTCGCCTGGTTCACCAACTACTTCTCTGATAGAGTTCAGTGTGTCAAATCTGAGGGTCTGTTGTCCGGACCTCTGGCAGTCTCTATGGGGGTGCCACAGGGTTCAATTCTTGGACCGACTCTCTTCTCTGTATACATCAATGAGGTCGCTCTTGCTGCTGGTGAGTCTCTGATCCACCTCTACGCAGACGACACCATTCTGTATACTTCCGGCCCTTCTTTGGACACTGTGTTAACAACCCTCCAGGCAAGCTTCAATGCCATACAACTCTCCTTCCGTGGCCTCCAACTGCTCTTAAATACAAGTAAAACTAAATGCATGCTCTTCAACCGATCACTACCTGCACCTACCCGCCTGTCCAACATCACTACTCTGGACGGCTCTGACTTAGAATACGTGGACAACTACAAATACTTAGGTGTCTGGTTAGACTGTAAACTCTCCTTCCAGACCCATATCAAACATCTCCAATCCAAAGTTAAATCTAGAATTGGCTTCCTATTTCGCAACAAAGCATCCTTCACTCATGCTGCCAAACATACCCTTGTAAAACTGACCATCCTACCAATCCTCGACTTTGGCGATGTAATTTACAAAATAGCCTCCAATACCCTACTCAACAAACTGGATGCAGTCTATCACAGTGCAATCCGTTTTGTCACCAAAGCCCCATACACTACCCACCATTGCGACCTGTACGCTCTCGTTGGCTGGCCCTCGCTTCATACTCGTCGCCAAACCCACTGGCTCCATGTCATCTACAAGACCCTGCTAGGTAAAGTCCCCCCTTATCTCAGCTCGCTGGTCACCATAGCATCTCCCACCTGTAGCACACGCTCCAGCAGGTATATCTCTCTAGTCACCCCCAAAACCAATTCTTTCTTTGGCCGCCTCTCTTTCCAGTTCTCTGCTGCCAATGACTGGAACGAACTACAAAAATCTCTGAAACTGGAAACACTTATCTCCCTCACTAGCTTTAAGCACCAACTGTCAGAGCAGCTCACAGATTACTGCACCTGTACATAGCCCACATATAATTTAGCCCTATCAACTACCTCTTTCCCAACTGTATTTAATTTATTTATTTATTTTGCTCCTTTGCACCCCATTATTTTTATTTCTACTTTGCACATTCTTCCATTGCAAAACTACCATTCCAGTGTTTTACTTGCTATATTGTATTTACCTTGCCACCAAGGCCTTTTTTTGCCTTTACCTCCCTTCTCACCTCATTTGCTCACATTGTATATAGACTTGTTTATACTTTATTATTGACTGTATGTTTGTTTTACTCCATGTGTAACTCTGTGTTGTTGTATCTGTCGAACTGCTTTGCTTTATCTTGGCCAGGTCGCAATTGTAAATGAGAACTTGTTCTCAACTTGCCTACCTTTCCCCACTGAGCACTAGATACGCTGGGTTGTGTCTGTCTGTCAGTGGCTGTGAGGCTCATTTCAATGAGCCACCATTCATTCTCTGCTTCTCTGCTCTGCTCTGCTCTGCTCTCCTCTACCCTGCTCAAAGCAACACTGATCAGAGAAGCCAATTCCAGGCACATACTGTAGCCAAACAGCTAATGGTGATCCCGAAAATCATACTTTCGTTCTAGTTTAAAAAATAATCCTAGCCTTTAAGTGAATGACATAAAGGAAGTACTATAACAACATAAAATATATGTTCTGATGTCACAGAGACGGACCAATAATGCGTTTTGCTCACTAAATCACCTTACCTTGACTGTACCTTCGTTTCACTGACAATGGGACAGCGGTGTTACAGTTGTGGATGTCCCTTGGGTGGGAAACTGTTGAGCGTGAAAAACCCAGCAGCGTTGTAGTTCTTGACACAAAACTTTTGTCTTGCCCATTCACTCTCTGAATGGCACACACAATCCATGTCTCAATTGTCTCAAAGCTTAAAAATCCTTCTTTAACCGGTCTTCTCCCCTTCATCTACACTGATTGAAGTGGATTTATCAAGTGACATCAATAAGGGATCATTGCTTTCACCTGGATTTACCTGGTCAGTCTATGTCATGGAAAGAGCAGCTGTTCTTAGTGTTTCGTACACTCAGTTTATATTTCCCCACTCAAAAATACAGCCAAAAGTTAGCTGAATTTCCAAAGTGTTATGACAATGCTTTCAAACATCAAAAAGCACAACTAAATTGCAATGGAAAAACAATGTCTGATTTTTGGATTAGTTGTCACTCAAATGTCTATCACTGAGCTTTGAAACATTTAAAAGCACAACAAAGTTCAAGTGGGAACACAATGATCAGATATATGGTTTATTTATACAACAGATTAACGTGTTATCACTGCGCTTCATCTAATAGCAAATTACCTGGATTGTAGTTGAGATTACATTAGAAAGTACATGGTGCAAGCTATCAATGCCTTTGGAAATTCTGTGAAGATTATTACAGCAATTGTGAAGACCTCCACAGACCTGTGACAACCTATGCATGCTCTTGAACATTATATGATCTATTTTATAGGATTACATAACAATAAATGTATAGTTACAATAACCTCAAAATGTGGCCATGGATGTGTTACTCATTTTAGGGTGGAATGTTACATTCATTTGTAAAATAGCTTTAACTTTAGGCTATTTACAGTACTACAAAAGTAATATTGAATTGTGTTTGGTTGACAATGCAACCAAATATCAACATTTAAAGGAGATATATCTACAGTACTACTTGGATTGTTCTATCTGAGCCACTGGTTTAATCCCATTACGTATGATTTATTTTTGGTTGAGTTGGAGACATATATCCAACATGTCATTTTATAATTTGTCAATAGAACCAGGAACAGATATAGCCCTTGGTTCTCCCCAGACCTGACTGCCCTTAATCAACACAAAAACGTCCTATGGCGTTCTGCATTAGCATCGAACAGCCCCCGTGATATGCAGCTGTTCAGGGAAGCTAGAAACCATTATACACAGGCAGTTAGAAAAGCCAAGGCTAGCTTTTTCAAGCAGAAATTTGCTTCTTGCAACACTAACTCAAAAAAGTTCTGGGACACTGTAAAGTCCATGGAGAATAAGAACACCTCCTCCCAGCTGCCCACTGCACTGAAGATAGGAAACACTGTCACCACTGATAAATCCACCATAATTGAAAATTTCAATAAGCATTTTTCTACTGCTGGCCATGCTTTCCACCTGGCTACTCCTACCCCTGTCAACAGCACTGCACACCCAACAGCAACTCGCCCAAGCCTTCCCCATTTCTCCTTCTCCCAAATCCATTCAGCTGATGTTCTGAAAGAGCTGCAAAATCTGGACCCCTACAAATCAGCCGGGCTAGACAATCTGGACCCTTTCTTTCTAAAATTATCTGCCGAAATTGTTGCCACCCCTATTACTAGCCTGTTCAACCTCTCTTTCGTGTCGTCTGAGATTCCCAAAGATTGGAAAGTAGCTGCGGTCATCCCCCTCTTCAAAGGGGGGGACACTCTTGACCCAAACTGCTACAGACCTATATCTATCCTACCATGCCTTTCTAAGGTCTTCGAAAGCCAAGTCAACAAACAGATTACCGACCATTTTGAATCTCACCATACCTTCTCTGCTATGCAATCTGGTTTCAGAGCTGGTCATGGGTGCACCTCAGCCACGCTCAAGGTCCTAAACGATATCTTAACCGCCATCGATAAGAAACATTACTGTGCAGCCGTATTCATTGATCTGGCCAAGGCTTTCGACTCTGTCAATCACCACATCCTCATCGGCAGACTCAACAGCCTTGGTTTCTCAAATGATTGCCTCGCCTGGTTCACCAACTACTTCTCTGATAGAGTTCAGTGTGTCAAATCTGAGGGTCTGTTGTCCGGACCTCTGGCAGTCTCTATGGGGGTGCCACAGGGTTCAATTCTTGGACCGACTCTCTTCTCTGTATACATCAATGAGGTCGCTCTTGCTGCTGGTGAGTCTCTGATCCACCTCTACGCAGACGACACCATTCTGTATACTTCCGGCCCTTCTTTGGACACTGTGTTAACAACCCTCCAGGCAAGCTTCAATGCCATACAACTCTCCTTCCGTGGCCTCCAACTGCTCTTAAATACAAGTAAAACTAAATGCATGCTCTTCAACCGATCACTACCTGCACCTACCCGCCTGTCCAACATCACTACTCTGGACGGCTCTGACTTAGAATACGTGGACAACTACAAATACTTAGGTGTCTGGTTAGACTGTAAACTCTCCTTCCAGACCCATATCAAACATCTCCAATCCAAAGTTAAATCTAGAATTGGCTTCCTATTTCGCAACAAAGCATCCTTCACTCATGCTGCCAAACATACCCTTGTAAAACTGACCATCCTACCAATCCTCGACTTTGGCGATGTAATTTACAAAATAGCCTCCAATACCCTACTCAACAAACTGGATGCAGTCTATCACAGTGCAATCCGTTTTGTCACCAAAGCCCCATACACTACCCACCATTGCGACCTGTACGCTCTCGTTGGCTGGCCCTCGCTTCATACTCGTCGCCAAACCCACTGGCTCCATGTCATCTACAAGACCCTGCTAGGTAAAGTCCCCCCTTATCTCAGCTCGCTGGTCACCATAGCATCTCCCACCTGTAGCACACGCTCCAGCAGGTATATCTCTCTAGTCACCCCCAAAACCAATTCTTTCTTTGGCCGCCTCTCTTTCCAGTTCTCTGCTGCCAATGACTGGAACGAACTACAAAAATCTCTGAAACTGGAAACACTTATCTCCCTCACTAGCTTTAAGCACCAACTGTCAGAGCAGCTCACAGATTACTGCACCTGTACATAGCCCACATATAATTTAGCCCTATCAACTACCTCTTTCCCAACTGTATTTAATTTATTTATTTATTTTGCTCCTTTGCACCCCATTATTTTTATTTCTACTTTGCACATTCTTCCATTGCAAAACTACCATTCCAGTGTTTTACTTGCTATATTGTATTTACCTTGCCACCAAGGCCTTTTTTTGCCTTTACCTCCCTTCTCACCTCATTTGCTCACATTGTATATAGACTTGTTTATACTTTATTATTGACTGTATGTTTGTTTTACTCCATGTGTAACTCTGTGTTGTTGTATCTGTCGAACTGCTTTGCTTTATCTTGGCCAGGTCGCAATTGTAAATGAGAACTTGTTCTCAACTTGCCTACCTTTCCCCACTGAGCACTAGATACGCTGGGTTGTGTCTGTCTGTCAGTGGCTGTGAGGCTCATTTCAATGAGCCACCATTCATTCTCTGCTTCTCTGCTCTGCTCTGCTCTGCTCTCCTCTACCCTGCTCAAAGCAACACTGATCAGAGAAGCCAATTCCAGGCACATACTGTAGCCAAACAGCTAATGGTGATCCCGAAAATCATACTTTCGTTCTAGTTTAAAAAATAATCCTAGCCTTTAAGTGAATGACATAAAGGAAGTACTATAACAACATAAAATATATGTTCTGATGTCACAGAGACGGACCAATAATGCGTTTTGCTCACTAAATCACCTTACCTTGACTGTACCTTCGTTTCACTGACAATGGGACAGCGGTGTTACAGTTGTGGATGTCCCTTGGGTGGGAAACTGTTGAGCGTGAAAAACCCAGCAGCGTTGTAGTTCTTGACACAAAACTTTTGTCTTGCCCATTCACTCTCTGAATGGCACACACAATCCATGTCTCAATTGTCTCAAAGCTTAAAAATCCTTCTTTAACCGGTCTTCTCCCCTTCATCTACACTGATTGAAGTGGATTTATCAAGTGACATCAATAAGGGATCATTGCTTTCACCTGGATTTACCTGGTCAGTCTATGTCATGGAAAGAGCAGCTGTTCTTAGTGTTTCGTACACTCAGTTTATATTTCCCCACTCAAAAATACAGCCAAAAGTTAGCTGAATTTCCAAAGTGTTATGACAATGCTTTCAAACATCAAAAAGCACAACTAAATTGCAATGGAAAAACAATGTCTGATTTTTGGATTAGTTGTCACTCAAATGTCTATCACTGAGCTTTGAAACATTTAAAAGCACAACAAAGTTCAAGTGGGAACACAATGATCAGATATATGGTTTATTTATACAACAGATTAACGTGTTATCACTGCGCTTCATCTAATAGCAAATTACCTGGATTGTAGTTGAGATTACATTAGAAAGTACATGGTGCAAGCTATCAATGCCTTTGGAAATTCTGTGAAGATTATTACAGCAATTGTGAAGACCTCCACAGACCTGTGACAACCTATGCATGCTCTTGAACATTATATGATCTATTTTATAGGATTACATAACAATAAATGTATAGTTACAATAACCTCAAAATGTGGCCATGGATGTGTTACTCATTTTAGGGTGGAATGTTACATTCATTTGTAAAATAGCTTTAACTTTAGGCTATTTACAGTACTACAAAAGTAATATTGAATTGTGTTTGGTTGACAATGCAACCAAATATCAACATTTAAAGGAGATATATCTACAGTACTACTTGGATTGTTCTATCTGAGCCACTGGTTTAATCCCATTACGTATGATTTATTTTTGGTTGAGTTGGAGACATATATCCAACATGTCATTTTATAATTTGTCAATAGGTCAACAGGCTATTTATTGTATTTCAAAAGTTATATTGATTTATGTTTGGTTGTCAACTGACCCAAATACCTTTTGATGACTTTAATTCCAGTTGGTCTACAAATTAATAATTTATATATTGGATTCACGTCTCCATCTCATGCAAAAATCAGTTAAAAAATAACAAATAAATGCACTTTAAATAAACTTTGATTTGAATTAATCCTATACTTTAACTAATATTTTTGGTTGAGATGGAGATGTGAATCGAACATATTAATTAGTAGACTAACTGGAATTAAAGACAAAGTCAGTGGCACAGATGGAACTATCCAAGCAGAAGATACATCTCCTTCAAATGTTGATATTTGGTTGCGTTGACAACCAAACACAATTCAATATCACTAAATATCATTACATTCTAAATCAATCAGAGCTTGAAACACTTGGGCAAATGGATTGTCTATTTTTAGTTGAATTCTGGGTTCAATTGAAACACTAGGTGTTGATGACTTTGGAAATACTACATAGGCCTAAATAGTATAATTGATGATATATGAGTGACAATGTATGGTCACATTTCATTTGCTCCTTTTTGGGATAGGGGGCAGAATTTTCACTTTTGGATGAATAGCGAGCCCAGAGTGAACTGCATCCTACTCTGTCCCAGATGCTAATATATGCATATTATTAGTAGTATTGAATAGAAAACACTCTGAAGTTTCTAAAACTGTTTGAATGATGTCTGTGAGTATAACAGAACTCATATGGCAGGCAAAAACCTGAGAAAAATCCCTGATTCCATACATCGTTTGACATGTTTCTAAAAGATTGTAACGGAACTTTGAGTTTTTGTCTGGATGAAATGCTCGCGCCTCATGAAGATGGATTACTGGGCTGAACACGCTAATAACAAGTGGCTATTTGAACATAAATGATGGAACTTTATGGAACAAATCAGTCATTTATTGTTGAACTGGGATTCCTGGGAGTGCCTTCTGATGAAAATCAAAAAAGGCAAGTAAATATTTATGGTGTTGACTTTGTTGATTCCGGCTATTCCGGGTTCCGGCTGTCTTGGGTTCTGAGCTCGTTTCTCAGATTATGCTTTTTTCGTAAAGTTTTTTTGAAATCTGGTTGCATTAAGGAGAAGTCTATCTTTAATTCTGTGAATAACACTAATATCTTTTATCAATGTTTATTATTAGTATTTCTGCAAAATCACCCAATGTTTTGGAATCAAAACATTACTGCACGTAAGGTGCCAATGTAAACTGAGATTTTTTGATATAAATATGCACATTATCGACATACATGTATTATGTAACATGATGTCCTATGAGTGTCATCTGATGAAGATCATCAAAGTTAAGTGATTCATTTGATCTATATTTCTGCTTTTTGTGACTCCTATCTTTGGCTGGAAAAATGGCTGTGTGTTTTTTCAACTTGGCAGTGATCTAACATAATCATATGTTGTGCTTTAGCTGTAAAGCATTTTTGAAATCGGACACGATGGGTAGATTAACAACATGTTTATCTTTCATTTGCTGTATTGGACTTGTTAATGTGTGAAAGTTACATATTTAAAAAAATATATTTTTGAATTTCGCGTGCTGCCCTTTCAGCGGAATGTTGTCGAGGTGTTCCGCTAGCGGAACCTCTGCGCTAGAAAGGTTAAACCTATCCTTTGGATTGACCGATAGCAATGGTGAACCTATTTAGTTATAAAGTGGAGATCTCTCAACAATCATTCTCACAATAGCATATTGGTAATAATCAAAGACAAACATCATAGCTGGGCTGGGCTTGGATGGGAGATCAAAGGGTAACTGAAGATAGATCATTTCTCCAGTAGGAGGTGCTGCCCAGCCTAAAATGTTTTATTCTGTTAGTGGATATAATAGATATAACATGGAAGATCTGATGTTGTTTTAAAGATAGAAATTCAACATATTTTATACAATGTTTGTCTATGTTGAAATTTGACAAATAATATTGAAACAACTTAGGTTGAATCAATCTTCTGCATGAATATGACACTGTTTTCCAATAAAATATCAATGAAGTGTTCATTTACCCATGAATGCCCTCGTAGGCCTGGCTCCAATCACCAACTGGCACATGAAAGGATGGATTAAGGAAATAATACACGTGAGAAAATAACTGGAGAAAGGAGAGGAATATTTCCCTTAGCTTTTCCCCTAAGAAGGTAGGGTAAAAGGAAAGGACATGTCCTCATATTTCCTTCCTCATCAAATCAATAGGGACCAGATGCAACTCCTCTTCTTGCCCCAGCAACTTATTTGCATTTCAGACTAATTGCCACTATTCGCTCATCAAAGTTCCTAGACTTTGTTAATTACAGGCACAATTGGAAGCAAATTGTCAAGCTCAATTATATAAACTGGTCAGGATCAGTCCTCAGTGGAGCAGGAAAGTAACGAGGAAATTGTGAGAAGGACCTGAAAAAAAGACGACGATGTCATAACATTTTGTGTGCTGTCACATGTTCCTACAACTGTCTAGATTACTATATTTCCTGAAGATTTCCTATAATGAGGTTGCTAGTAATGTATAGTCTGATTGTTTGATCACATGATTAACTGATTGATATGCACATCTGTATGACTGATTGAGGTTTATATCTTGTTCCAAAATGGGCTTTTGCTTTTGCTTGCCAAGATGAGCAAGAGACAGACATCTATCACGATGATGATAAGAATGGACGCATCCTCTCTGCTGCAAGGGCAATAGTAACAGGGGCCACTGCACACATCACACCACTGACACCACTCACATAGACCACACAGCTTACACACCATACAGTACACCACAAATGTAGTGCACCACTCCAACCTCCATTCTCAACACTAGGCTCCCTCCAAAACACATGAAGACAACCGGACTGTCAGAAAGCCAGCAAGAATCCAGCCCAAGAGGACACATGCCACAAACCCTTTCAGTTAAATCTAGGCCCTACATGAGCCCCAGTGAGCTGCTACTGCTGTGAACAGTATGTATCATGGTGCTACATGGTGCTGTTAGAAACTCAGCAGCCTCTCTGTGACAGGCATCTCCAAGGAGCCTGAGGAATGCTTCTCTCTCTGACAAGCATTTTTCACACTAATGGCTGTACATTTATTTATAGAATGTGATTGCCTGAATGACTGATGTGATTGTTTAGTCTGTCTGCTACCCTGGTGCATGAGAGAATTAAGACAGGAATTAGACAATAAATATTTCCTCGGTAAGTAGGTAAACAAATGGAAGTTAAAGAGGGGAATCATTTCTCTAAAGGTTTTTTTGTGACAGTTGGAGGTATCGAGGTAAGTCACCTTCAATGGTGGACTACTGGCATCCAGGCCATGAAATGTTTTATTTTGAGAGATTTGTTTCGGTTTTCTGTGTGTTCTAGTTTTCTCCATGCTCTGATTAAAAGGTGTGTGTTTGTATGTGTGTCTGATAAAAGGGTGTGTGTGAAACGGACATGCCTCATTGCTCCAGATGAACACTGACCTTCAGCTCAAACCTCTTACAAATCCATCTCTTTGTCTTCTTCAATTACAATTGTACCTGCCACTACTGACAATGACAAATGTCATGTTTGACTTCATAGAAGAGGAGCTCAATACATACGTCACTGGAATAAGTGCTGTGACTCATCAAAACAACACAGGGGGGAAATTATGGTAATTCAATGTGAGTGAGGGGAAACAGCCAATGGGATCTACTGATAACCACAGGGCTCTGCCATTGCCATTCAAGAGAAAAAAGGGTGCGGCTCTATAGACCTACAGATTCACTAAAGAAGTGGTCATCTGAGTAATGAGGTCATGTAGAAAAGCATCTGATGAGTTACAGCCTTTAGTATCAGGGTTCCCATTGGCAAACAGGCTGCATTTCACAGATGACTGCCAGAGTCCCAGACTATTAAATGTTTAATTGTATAACTGGTCCTACAATGTAGCAACATGTGCACATGTGTGTGACTGTGTGCATGTGTGTGTGAGTACTTGGTTTGAGTGTGTGTTCTGTGTGTTAATGCCTGACTGTGCAGGTGTCTGATTGCTGACAAGAGGCTCTGGGCCTGTGGGTAGATGCCAGCCAGCCCATTAGAGAAATTGCAGGTGCTACCTCCATCCTTCATCCCAGCTCCAGCTCCAGTTTAGATCAGCCCCTCCAGCCTTCCTCTCTGTGTAGTCTGGGCCTAGGCCTGGCTAGGTCTGATTGGAAGTGGGGAAGTGGATCCCACCAGCCAGAGGGAGCCTACAGACTGGCTGCCTGCGTCGGGCGCCTGACAGAAGGCTGGCTTATTTGTTTTGCTCTAGATGCTCCCCTGGGCGAGGTGTAAGTCGAGAGGAACGCTTTACTTCCCCGGTGACTTAATAGGAACAAATGCAAACAAACAAATAAAGTGGTGCCGTTGTGGAGCGCTGCTACTGACAGCGGAAAACGAGCGCCCAAGTTATTGACAGGAGACTTCCTGTGTGTCCTGTACGAGAGAGGAGGATGACAGTGATGCTGTCTCTGTCTGTTCTATCACTCTAAATCACTCTGTGTACACACACACACAATATATATATATATTTACTTGGAACTTTCTTGGGAACATTATGCATTTATTAATTTAGTGGTTTTCTCTGTCTCTTGATCTCTTTATGTGAAAGATAGTTTATTGTTCATCATGTTCATCTAAAGCAGCGTTCCATCACATCCCTTATGCAAGCTGTCATTGGCGTCATACAGAATATGTTAAAAAAAAACAGCTTCCATTAGATTTCTCATTACCACTGCATATGTCTACATTCCATTTAGGAAAAGGTGGCTCTGACAATGACAAGGAGATGCTTTTGGAATGACTCAAGAGATATTTTCTTGAAAGTTAGACAACCTTTGTCTACAAGTGTAATGATTCCACAGATTCACAAAAAAAGGTCTTATTTGTATACCAATGGGAGGCATGGGGGTAGATTGATGATTAGATATTATGTAAATAAATCATGTCTACATCCACAATGGTTTTGTCACCATAATGTCAGATAACAGACAATCCATAGACCATCCATTCAGGGTTTATAGGAAATCCATTGATAGCCCAGTCAAATACTTGTTTGGTTGGAACAACATTTTTCAATATCTTAATGCCTAGTAGTGCCTAGCAGTATCCAGTGATAAGGATGGTCCCGCCATGTTAACTATGGATGTGAAGAAGTAGCTATTTAAACACTGGCAGGTACTTCAGATCCAGGGAGTGTTGCAGCCCACTCCATCCATACCCCTCTCTTCTCCATCTATACCCCTCTCTTCTCCATCCATACCCCTCTCTTCTCCATCCATACCCCTCTCTTCTCCATCCTGCTCTGTCTGCACTGCATCCATCCTCCAATACCACCCAAATAATTAAGACAAGTGGGTTGTGGTTACACAACAATTACTCTCGACTCCTTAAAAATTAAAAGGCCCTTCATTAAACATTGAGAGGCTTTTCCTCTCATTAATGCTCAGCTCTAGAGAGAGAGAGAGGGAGGGCGCTCTTCTAGCTCTCCAGTGGCTTTGTCCAGAGAACATAGCCACATCCAACCAGTCAGAATGTCCATCTTCCTCAAGAACCTCATAACAGGAATGACTGCAGATGCAGAGACTCCGTCACCATTACTCCAATTCAGCCATGTCTCAATGACCAATTAGATCTGTTCCTGAATCAGTCAATAGCAGAGTCAACGCACACCGTCATGATGAGTATTCCTTTTGACATGCAAGCATTAATGGCACCTCTAGTTAATGGCACAGAGAAAAGAGAAACTGTTTGTCCACAAGAATAGCTGAGAAAATCATTGGAACTGCAAAACAATGTTTTAAATCAAAGGGGAATGAATGTTTGATGAGCTTGTGTTCCGTACAAACTTGTGTCCCATACCAATCCTGACTCACTGACCTGTTTAGGTCATCCAAAATAAACCATCAAGCTACATTACTTCATAGAGGTATCACAGTAAATTGGTTTTGGCTGTATTGTTGAACAGTAAACTGAAAGTCATCCAGTTAAACATAACAACCATCTGGTTTCAGTAGCTTTCTCTCTCTCTCTCTCTCTCTCTCTCTGTGTGTGTGTGTGGATATTATCTGCATCAATTACAGTCATTATGAAAGAGGTTGGATCAACAATGAAGGCTGTTCCATTAAAACTTTGCAAGACATTTCACTGTGCACTTGGCAACAATACTTCCACTCATACAAGGTTTGGATGTTAAGTAATTAGGTTACCAGTCAGGCTTTAATACTAGTCATACTAGTCTCAAACCCCCATTGAGTGCAAGTGGCTGCAGAAAGGCAAGACCCTGGGAAAAGCCAAGGGTCTACTTTAAAGCATACAAAAGAAATACAACTCTGATCCAGTATAACATTTGTTTTTATTCTTATGAATTTTCTCTCTCCATTAGCAGTCCATGTCCTCTTTGGACAGACACTCATGGGACACTCCCATGTCCCATGTTGGACTTGGAGATGGTTGTGGACAGTCTTCAGATCTCTCTATAAAAGTGCCAGAGGGGTGTGGGACAAGGTCATTCATCTGTTTGTTCCCTTCTCTGTTTGAAGAGCATCTAAAGTGCTCAGCTTCTCACTCCGTCTGAACATGTTTCCAATAGAGAGGGAGCCTTTTACTTTGTCACCTTGGTTCTGAGAACAAGGGGGATCCCTCTATAATTGATATTCCATAGTTTTGTTCCATTTTCAGTTTCAAAGTGACGTGGTTTTGGGTTTAGCATGCCATTGATAATGCTTTTGCCAACTTTCACCTCACGGCAACAAAAATCTTTAGCTTTTGCTCTCAAAAAAACACCACACTTAATCAAATGGAGTTGGACTGTTAGCCATTCTTAATTCATAGACTTCAGTATGTGCTTTCCTCATTTGTAGCTTCAGCAATATGCTTTCATTATACATAGTCAGTTAAAGAAATTAAGCATGTAGCCATAACCAGATATTGTGGGTTAGAAATTCAAGGCAACAGTAAACATACAGAAGATTCAGTTTAGTGGGACTATCATTTGTTTTTCAACAGAACAGTGACCCAAAACACACCTCCAGGCAGTGTAAGAGCTATTTGACCAATGAGGGTGATGGAGTGCTGCATCAGAGTACCTGGCCTCCACAATCACACAACCTCAACCCAATGGAGATGGTTTGGGATGAGTTGGACTGCAGAGTGAAGGAAAAGGAGCCAACAAGTGCTCAGCATATGTGGGAACTCCTTCAAGACTGTTAGAAAAGCATTCCTCATGAAGATGGTTGAGAGAATGAAAAGAGTGTGCAAAGCTGTCATCAAGGTAAAGAGTGGATACCTTGAAGAATCTAAAATATATTTGGATTTGTTTAACACTTTTTTTGGTTACTACATGATTCCATGCGTTATTTCATCATTTTGATGTCTTCACTATTATTCTACAATGTAAAAAAAAAATGTACAAAATAAAGAAAAGCCCTTGAATGAATAGGTGTGTCCAAACTTTTGACTGGTACTGCACATAGAATCACTGATCACTTTAATAATGGAACACTAGTCACTTTAATAATGTTTACATGCTGCTTTACTCATTTCATATGTATATACTGTATTTTATTCTACTATATTTTAGTCAATGCCACTCCGACATCGCTCATCCTAATATTTATATATTTCTTAATTCCATTCTTTTACTTTTAGATTTGTGTGCATTGTTGTGAATTGTTAGATACTACTGCACAATTGGAGCTATGAACACAAGCATTTCACTACACCTGCAAAAACATCTGCTAAATATGTGTATGTAAAATACTATTTTATTTTAATGTTCTCTCTCCAGATCAAACTGCCTTTCAAAACAGAGCAGGAGAACCAGACTGAAGAGCACCGGGTATAGTGCACTATATGGCTGTTTTGCAGAACAAGAAAGTGTTTAAACATTTATTTAAGATGTCTATAATTGTTTATATCTTTAAATAACCAATTAAAATGGTAATGAACATCCAGCCAGGCTGTTTTCCTACAGGGAACTGGCATGACTGTTTTCCATGTTATTCTGCTTTATACTTGCACTACTATATATTCTATATCTCTTTAGGACAAGGTCGTTGGGGAAACAGCCATGATTCTGTGCACAGCAAACCAACCTCCTGAGGCCCGTTGAGGCCCTTTCCTGTTGTATGTGAGGCATATCATTATTTTTCTTTGATGGAAACTCAATTAGTTTGGAATTAGATGCAATGTGGAGCTTTAGGGAGTTAAATTGGCTAATATACTACTAATAATAGATGAAGAATTAATGCTAAATCCTCTTACTTGGCCATTACATTGTCACTTATACCAGAGTGTAAAGACTTAAGTGAATGGAGAGCACAGCATCATGTCATATTAACATTTCTTACTGCTTACATATTATTCCTGTGGTGCTCTCTGTATACAGTATTTCATCAGAAAGTAATACACATTCTCCAGTCCACATAATGTTTTATTTTTTGCCGAGGTCATATTTCCAGAATTTGCATCCGGGCAGGACTATATTAAGCAGGATGAAATGAGTGAGATATAGTGAGTTAGTGTGTGTGTGGATGGAGTAGAGGTACCACTGCCAACACATTCCCAGCCAGTCTGCTAGGGACTGGCATGGGGGCTGGCAGTGGCTTCCCACTCAGCTAACAGAGCAGGACCCTAAAGCTTCCATGCTGGCCTCTGCTGTAGTGATTATGGAGAGCTGCATTGGTTGGTCGGTGCCTCAGCCTTACTCTCGACTAATTCTAGGACAGGGACAGTAGAGGAGGGCCAGCCCCTCTAGGGCATCTCTCATAAATCTTTAACTGAGATTAATAAGTAAAGAGGGTCTTGAGGACTTATTTCTTGTTTTTAACCGTGGCACAGAAAAGGGATGGCAGTTGGGAGGGAATGATTTGGGGCAATGGAAAAGAGAGAGCAGGCTGCACTGTTCAATCCCCTCTAAACCATTACAAGGAAGCTTAAACTGCCAGGGCATGTTGTTGAGAAGATGGGGATGCCACCTTTAACTCTGATAAGCTGCCTTAAACCAGGTGTATAAACAGGTATGCCAAAGAAAATGCCTGGCACAAATCCTCCTCCCTCCTACAGTCTGAGAGGGCTGGCAAATGCTGTGGATGTAAAAAGGATGTAATAAATTACTTGGCGTAGTGCCTAACTTGAGTACTGAGTCAACTGAACTCTAATTAACTGAACATTGAGGGTGTTTTCACATAATATCCAGTTTAAAAATAACAGATCTCAGTCTTCTTTACAGTGAACTCTGGGGTAAGAAAAAGCAAAATAACTCAGTTCACTTGACCTATTTTGTGGTCTGAGTCCTCTTTGCCTTCACATTGCTATGTTTAGAAAGGAACAAAGATATTTTTCCAACATTCACTCAAAGCACTCTTGAGTTTTTACAAAGTACAGGACAAGCCATTCCATCAGATCGTGTTATGGGACAGCTAAATTATCCTACTTACATTTTGGAAGCTTATAGATTGCATTTAGCTAGACATAATAATTATAATCAGAAGATAAAATGAATATGTAAATATTGTTGGAACAGAATAAGTAGCAGAAAAGTACTGCAGATTAAATAATGCTGCTATTGAAAATTGTACACCCAATGTACTGTAGGCTACTGGATCGGGATCCTTGGGACATCCCCACACTAAATCCTAACCCTAACCTTAACGCTAACCTTAACCCGTATCTTAACCATTTTAAATGTCAACTTCAATGGGGTAACGTCAGAGTTGGGTCATCCCATGGATCCGGAGAACTAGGACCTTGATTTTGTACCCATTTTTGTGATTCTTACCAAATATGTTGTGTCTTTTCACACTATTCAAACCCAACAATCTAATAAACCGTTTACGAAGCTCTCTTACCGTATAGATCACATACTGCAAACAAATAATCTGACCATTGTGTAGGTATAAAAGTCCATACATTTTTGGGTAATTTCTGTTCATCCTTGACAAACAAAAACAGCACACATCATCTTCTCTCTTTTATGGCACTAATGTGAGGGGTTATGGAGTGGGAAACAGTGTTGCAGTAGCCTGTGAGGGGTTATCAATACAACAAGTGTAGACTTTACCATGAAATGCTTACTTTACAAGCCCTTAACCAACAACGCAGTTCAGCGAGAAGAAAATAGTTACCAAGTAGGCTAAAATAAAAAGTAATAATAAAAAGTAAAACAATAAGAATAACAATAACGAGGTTATATACAGGGGGCACTGGTACTGAGTCAGTGTGCAGGGGTACAGGCTAGATGAAGTATTCTGTACATGTAGGTGAGGGCAAAGTGACTATGCATAGGTAACAAACAAACAGCGATGTCAATTTTAGGTAACAAACAAACAGCAATGTCAATTTTCCGGTGACGATTTTTATGAATTGTTTAGCAGTCTAATGGCTTGGGGGTAGAAGCTGTTAACTTCACTAGGGCAGGGGGCACTATTTTCACCTCCGGATGAAAAGTGTGCCCAAAGTAAACTGCCTGCTACTCAGGCCCAGAACCTAGGACATGCATTTAATTGGTAGATCTGGATAGAAAACACTCTTAAAGTTTCCAAAACTGTTAAAATAATGTCTGTGAGTATAACATAACTGATTTGGCAGGCGAAAACCTGAGAAAAATCAATCCAGGAATTGGGATTTTTTACGTTTGTAGTTTTCTATTGAATGCCATTACAGTATCCATTTACTTAGGATCAAATTGCACTTCCTATGGCTTCGACTAGATGTCAACAGTCTTTAGAAATAGACCTCTCTGAATGAGTGGACACTGCAGTGTCCCAGAGCTTTTTCATGCGCACGATCGAGAACGCGCCTTTCTTGTTTACCTTTTAAATTGACAACGTTATTGTCCGGTTGAAATATTGTAGATTATTTAGGCTAAAAACAACCAGAGGATTGATTATAAACATTGTTTGACATGTTTCTATGAACTTTTCGGATACTATTGGGATTTTTCGTCTGCCTGTTGTGACTACGTTTGAGCCTGTGGACAACTGAACAAAACGCGCGAACAAAATGGAGGTGTTTGGATATAAAGAGGGACTTTATCGAACAAAACAAACATTTATTAAGTAAATGGGAGTCTTGTGAGTGCAACCATATCAATATTGTAGTAACCTGGTATATTTATGTTTACCAATAGATGGCAGTATTGACTCAAGACGGAGGTTTGCTTTCCGCTATCTGTAGCTATTTCCTATGTCTGCCTATATAACTACGATTAAGAAAGCATCAGGTAGTTTAAGTCAGGTGCATCAAAGAATGTAATTCTAAGTTACAATTAAATACTAAACTGTACTTAAGTCTCATGAGTTGTAACTCTAAGAAGCCTTTAACTTCTTGACGCTACCCATCCCGTTAGCGGGATCATTTTCGTCAGCAACCGCTGAATAGCATAGCGCCACAGTCCAATAATATTACTAAAAAATATTCATATTCATGAAATCACAAGTGCAATATTGCAAAACACAGCTTAGCCTTTTGTTAATCCATCAGTCATCTCAGATTTTGAAATTATGCTTTACAGCGAAAGCAATCCAAGCGTTTAAGTTTATCGATAGCATAGCAAAACATTATGTACACTAAGCATTAAGTAGCTAGGTCACGAAAATCAGAAAAGCAATCAAATTAACCGTTTACCTTTGATCTTCGGATGTTTTCACTCATGAGACTCCCAGTTACACAACAAGTGTTCCTTTTGTTCCATAAAGATTATTTTTATACCCAAAGAGCGGAAAGAGCGTTCACCACAACGCAGATGAAAATTCCAAATAATATCCATAATGTCCACAGAAACATGTCAAACGTTTTTTATAATCAATCCTCACGCTAATTTTTCAAAATAAAAGCCTGAAACTATGTCTAAAGACTGTTTACACCTTAGGGAAGCCATAGAAAAAGGAATCTGGTTGATATCCCTTTAAATGGAGGATAGGCATGCATAGGTCTGGTTGGATTTTCTTGCAATATCGCCTGCAATATCAGTTCTGTTATACTCAGACAATATTTTTACAGTTTTGGAAACTTTAAAGTGTTTTCCATCCTAATCTGACAATTATATGCATATTCTAGTTTCTGGGGCTGAGAAATAGGCAGTTTCAAATGGGTACGTTTTTTTAGCCAAAAACTAAAATACTGCCCCTACACACAAAAGGTTAAGGATACTACAAAGATCATCAAAGGTAAGTGATTAATTGTATTGCTATTTCTGACTTGTGTAACTCCTCTACTTGGCTGGTAACTGAATTGTCTGCTGGGCGCTGTTCTCAGATAATTGCATTTTATGCTTTCACCGTAAAGCCTTTTTGAAATCTGATACCGTGGTTGGAGTAACAAGAAGTTCATCTTTAAACCGATGTATAACACTTGTATGTTTTATTAATTATTATAATGAGTATTTCTGATTTTGAATTTGGCGCTCTGCAATTTCACTGGATGTTGGCCAGGTGGGACGCTACCATCCCATGTCCCCTAGTGAGGTTAAGGAGCCTTTTGGATGCAAGACTTGGCGCTCCGGTACAGCTTGCGGTGCAGTAGCAGAGAAAACAGTCTAACTTGAGCAACTGGAGTTTGACAATTTTACGGGCTTTCCTCTGACACCGCCTTCCTGGATGGCAGGAAGCTTGGTCCCAGTGATGTACTAGTTCATTCGCACTACCCTTTTTAGCACCTTACGGTCAGATGCAGAGCAGTTGCCATACCAGGTGGTGATGCAACCGGTCAGGATGCTCTCAATGGTGCAGCTGTAGAACCTTTTGAGGATCTGGGGGCCCATGCCAAATCTTTTGAGTCTCCTGAGGGGGAAAAGGTATTGTTGTGCCCTCTTCACGACTGTCTTGGTATGTTTGGACCATGATAGTTCGTTGGTGATGTGGACACCAAGGAACTTGGAACTCTCGACCCGCTCCACAACATCGACGGGGCTGTAAACGGGGGCCTGTTCAGCCCACCTTTTCCTGTAGTCCACGATCCGCTCCTTTGTCTTGCTCACATTGAGGTTGTTGTCCTGGCTCCCCACTGCCAGTTCTCTGACCTCCTCCCTGTAGGCCATCGTTGTCAGTGATCAGGCCTACCACTGTTGTGTCGTCAGCATTCTTAATGATGGTGTTGGAGTCGTGTTCGACCACACAGTCGTGGGTGAACAGGGAATACAGGAGAGGACTAAGTACACACACGAGGGGCCCCAGTGTTAAGGATCAGCGTGGCAGACGTGTTGTTGCCTACTCTTACAACCTGAGGGCGGCCAATCAGGAAGTCCAGGATCCAGTTGCAGAGGAAGGTGTTTAGTCCCTGAGTCCTTAGCTTAGCGATGAGCTTTGTGGGCACTATGGTGTTGAACGCTGAGCTGTAGTCGATGAACGGCATTCTCACATAGGTGTTCCTTTTGTCCAGGTGAGAAAGGGTGGTGTGGAGTGCGATTGAGATTGCGTCACCTGTGGATCTCTTTGGGACGGTATGCGAATTGGAGTGGGTCTAGGGTGTTCGGGAGGATGCCGCTGATGTGAGCCATTACCACCCTTTCAAAGCACTTAATGGCTACTGACATGAGTGTCACAGGGCAGTAATAATTTAAGCAGGTTACCTTCACTTCCTTAGGCACAGGGACGATGGTGGTCAGGGAGAGGGAGAGACTCGGTCAGGGAGAGGTTGAAAATGTCAGTGAAGACACTTGGCAATTGGTTCACGCACGCATGGTCACCGTTTGGCCCAGCGGCTTTGTGAATGTTGACCTGTTTAAAGGTTTTGTTCCCATTGTGTGATAATGCTCCCGGTAGCCAGTCATCCAGAACAGCTGGTGCTCTTGTGCATGCTTCAGTGTTGCTTGCCTCGAAGCGAGCATAAAAGGCATTTAGCTTGTCTAGTTGGCTCGCATCAATGGGTAGCTCGCATCTGGGTTTCCCTTTGTAGTCTGTAATAGTTTTCAAGCCCTGCCACATCTGACGAGCGTCAGAGCCGGTGAAGTAGGATTCAATCTTAATCCTGTATTGACGCTTTGCTTGTTTGATGGACCTTCTGAGGGCATAGCGGGATTTCTTATAAGCATCCGGATTAGTCTCCCACTCCTTGAAAGCGGCAACTCTAGCCTTTAGCTCAATGCGAATGTTGCCTGTAATCCATGGCTTCTGGTTGGGATATCGAGACTTCTTTAATATTAGACATCACGCACCAGCTGGTATTGACAAAAAGGCACACACCCCCACCTCTCGTCTTACCAGAGGTAGCGTCTCTGTTCTGCCGGTGCATGGAAAATCCTGCCAGCTCTATTTTGTCTGTTTCTTCGTTCAGCCATGTCTCGGTGAAACATAAGATGTTACAGTTTTTAATGTCCCGTTGGTAGGATAATCTTAATAGAAGGTAATCAATTTTATTTTCTAACGATTGTACGTTAGCAAGGACACTGGAAGGCGTTGGGAGTTTGCTCGCTCGTCTCAGGCTTCTCAGAAGGATCCCCGATCTGCATCCCCTTTTCCGGCGTCTTTTCTTCACGCAAAAGACATGGATCTGGGCCTGTTCCAGTGACAGCAGGATATCCTTCTCGTCGGACTCATTAACTTCTTATGGTATAGGGGACGCTTGCGTCCCACCTGGCCAAAAACCAGGGAAAATGCAGCGTGGCAAATTCAAATATATGTATATAAAAATCAAACTTTCATTAAATCACACATGTAAGATGCTCAATTAAAGCTACACTCGTTGTGAATCCGGCCAACATGTCAGATTTTTAAAAGGCTTTTCGGCGAAAGCATAAGAAGCTATTATCTGATGATAGCACAACAGTAAACAAAGAGGGTAGCATATTTCAACCCTGCAGGCGATACACAAAACACAGAAATAAAATATAAAACATGCCTTACCTTTGACGAGATTATTTTGTTGGCACTCCAATATGTCCCATAAACATCACAATTGGTCCTTTTGTTCGATTAATTCCGTCCATATATATCCAAAATGTAAATTTATTTGAAGCATTTGATCCAGAAAAAAACAGCTTCCAAAATGCGCAACGTCACTAAAAAATATTTCAAAAGTTGCCTATAAACTTTGCCAAAATATTTCAAACGACTTTTGTAATACAACTTTAGGTATTTTTAAACGTTAATAAATCGATCAAATTGAAGATGGGTCTATCTGTTTTCAATAGAGGACGAGAAGAATCTAATGCTACTTTTCAAGTCTTGGCCAACTCTCAACAGCGTTACCCTTTTCCAGAATGGCCCTAATTCTTCATTGCATAAATGAATAACCTCAACCAAATTCCAAAGACTGGTGACATCCAGTGGAAGCGGTAGGAACTGAAAACAAGTTCCTAAGAAATATCATTTGCCAATGAGAACCCAGTGAACAGACAGAGACCTCCCCAAAAAAATTCTGAACGGTTAGTCCTCTGGGTTTTGCCTGCTACATAAGTTCTGTTATACTCACAGACATGATTCAAACAGTTTTAGAAACTTCAGAGGGTTTTCTATCCAAATCTACTAATAATATGCATATCTTATATTCTTGGCATGAGTAGCAGGAAGTTGAAATTGGGCACGCTATTTATCCAAAAGTGAAAATGCTGCCCCCTATACCTAAAGGAAAAAGTTTCTCCCAGTCCGTGGTGAGTAATCGCTTTTCTGATGTCCAGAAGTTATTTTCGGTCAGAAGAGAGACGGTAGCAGCAACATTATGTACACAATAAGTAAAAAATTAAGTTACACAAACCGCAATGTTTTTAAGACAAAATTGCACAATTGGTTGGGCGATTGTAAAACGTTAGCCATGTTCTTCGGCGTCATCTTTATATATTATGGCACGGAAACAGTGTTGCAGTAGTCTAATATGAGGGGTTATGGAGGGGGAAACAGTGTTGCAGTAGTCTAATGTGAGAGGTTATAGCAGGGGAAACAGTGTTGCAGTCATGTATTCCACCAATGTAGGACGATAGCATTCTAAGCAGTTCCCCTCAGACTCTCCAGTGCCGTGGCCAAAACCCAGCCAGTCATGAATGATGTACTTTGCTTCACTGCTGTGTGCTAATCGCCCTTCGGCGGTACACAGGTAATGTTGCACAGAGAAAGGGAAACCCTTGTGACAGACGTGGGATGGCGGATGTCAGGGGGCAGGACACGGGTGGGTAGGGAGGGGGGTTTAGGTGAGAGTGAAGCCAACCAGAGCAGACAGGAGCAAAGAAGAGCTAAGCTGCACTGTGGAGGGATGGAGGTAGGGTTGCTGCAGGGCAGCAAAAAAGCTCAGTTAGTTACAGAGGGAGAAGACACAGCACAAGTTTGAGTGTCAAGACTTAATCGGGTGTCTCTCAGTCACTTCCCCTCTCCAGCAGCCCCTCTTTGTGTCTGCAGGTTGACACACAGACAGACCAGCTCTCTCTGCAGACACGTGGTACTCGAGCCCAGCAGTGGGTCCAGTGAAGAGGGCTCGGGGAGCTCTCAAAATAGACAGAGACAAAAGACAACAATGTTAAAGCCATTGTGACATCTTCCAATCAAATGGTGTGAAACCAGCCTTGAACCACTGTGACACTGAGTGACAAGCCCACACAGGCCACTAGTCATAGGATGTGGTGTGTTTCATGGATGGAAATACGAAAAGGGATTTCAAGAAGGTGTGCAGCTAGAGAGACTCATTGTGTTGCTAAGAGCCCATCTGTTTAGAAAGGATACACTACTTAACAACAAGCTGGACCTCTAATAACCTCCATTATTCTAAACAAATTGGACATATATCATAAATAATCCCATAAGGTAAATGACATTACGCCTTGTGTTTTTTAAGTCAGACATCCCTTAAAGCTTTCTGGACATCAAATGAGATTGTATTTAGATAGAGGGCCAAAGAACCAAAAATTCAATTTTCCCTTTTAGCAGGGAATTTGTTGTGGTAAGAAGTGGACTTGCAGATACCTAATTAAATAATTTGTCCCCTGTCCGAGTCCATTTTCTTTTGAAAATCAGTATCACCAGATGAATCTGTGCATGTCCTACAGGCAGCAGTTCTGACTCCATAAGAGCACCAGCTCCAGGAAACATTACATTGGCACAGCCATAGGGGCATGTAGTTCTGGAATGGTTGGGAGGCACAATGGAAAGGTACAGTAAGTACATGGACTGGTCTGGTGAGGTGCGGCCTGTCAGTGAGAATTACGAATCATCCATTAAGAGCCTTTTAGAGAAAATGATGGAGGAGGACAGGACTCAGAAGAGTTGAACCCCTTGGGTCTGTACTGCCTTCTATAACATGGACTGCTCAGGAAATGCATTTTTGCATGATCAATGCATTTATTAATCATACCACAACACCTAGCTCATGAATTGTGATTCCACAGCTATGCACAAATATCCAGTTGTGAATGAAATGCCAACAGGTCATAGCGAAGCCAGCAGCCACTAAAGTGTGAATCATTACAGCAAGAAAAATGTCACAAACACAGTCTGTTCTGAAAAGAGACTATCCAATGAGAGAGGGAGACAGAGAGAAAGAGTAAGAGAGAGAGAAATGAAGATTGAGTGGGTGAGTGAGTGAGTGAGTGAGTGAGTGAGTGAGTGAGTGAGTGAGTGGTGGTTGCTGCAGCCCAGGCATCTACAATCGATCACCGGTTACCACTCTGTCAATAGAAAGAAATGAGGCCACTCAAGGTCTCCCTCTCCCCATCTCCTCTTCATTGTGCCTTTCACAAAACCTGTACTTATAACCAGATACCTGAGCAAATAAATAAATCAACCACTATGTGAGGGGGAAAGAAAAAACAAAATCTCGGGCCCGAGATGTGACTAAATCAATCCGATGGCGTACAACACATTACAGTGTCAACCTGGAGTTTAATCTGGGTCCTACAGCACTACTCTCCAGAGCCGAAGCCCTGCTGCAGGTTGAACCACAGGACAAAAGAAATGCGGACCAGAAGCAATTTAGAGAGGTCAGATGAGAGTGACTTATCAGTCAATAGGCCTTTGTATGTGCTTTGATCTCAAAAGAGAGTGTTGGAATTCTCGAAACCAACAGTGAATACTGATAAAGTATTTTATCTGGACTATTAAATCAATGTCATTTCAAGGTTGGTGTGGCGATTGTGCCATGTATGATCTACCCTCTAATATGTATGCAGGAGCGGGTAACACTAGTTGTTTGTATTCAGAATTGTTTTGAAGCTCTTGCCCAGAGGTATATCCTACGAATAAGGTTTGGGTTAGCAAAGTAACTTTTAGTCAACTCGGGATAGCCAGTCATATGAATGTGGTTCACCTTTTAGTCAGGTAAATTTATATGGCAACGAATCCTTCAGGACTAACCTGCTCCAGGGCAGGCTAACTCAGGGCTAACTATTTATCCTGAATGAAGTACCTGAGCCACGAGTTGAGGCCTAATGAAAGAGCTACTCAGGGTTTTCTAAAGCTAACCAGCTTCAGTTAGTATGGATGAAGCCTGAGCTGGAATGTGAAGCTAACTGAAGCTGGTTAGCTTTACAAAACCCTGAGTAGATCTAGCTTGCACCGAAGTATACCCCTCAGGAATTAGAGCAATGTAAAAACACAGTGAATAAACAGGGGTCTAAGTAAAAACAGCATAAAAAAGGCATACTTTATGTAATAATAATAATTTCCTTATAACCATAATTTCCTTATAACCACAAGTATTGAATTCATAAATTACATGTTTTACTGGAGAAGGATATTCAAGCAAGAGTTTTTAACATTTCTAGTGAGGTCAAACTTTCCATAGTGTATAAAATTGTTCTGTCTGGCATATTTTGGGCAAAACAGTAATTTCCATTGTTGATAATTACAGGCTTTGTTACTGAAGCAGCACATTGGTCTTAATGTGTCAGTAAATGGAGAAAATTACAGTACATTATACCTAAGCAGCCAAAAGGACTGTGAAAAAACTGCAAAACTAATAGCAGTATTTTAGAGCATCAAATTTGCTCTAAATTGGTAGAATTTTTACACAATGTAACATGCTTTCAATGATGGTAAATGTCATTCATCATTATGTGGTAATGTGATAATCATGTCTGTATGTAGGAATATCCAATGTACACTGCTCAAAACAATTAAGGGAACACTTAAACAACACAATGTAACTCCAAGTCAATCACACTTCTGTGAAATCAAACTGTCCACTTAGGAAGCAACACTGATTGACAATACATTTCACATGCTGTTGTGCAAATGGAATAGACAACAGGTGGAAATTATAGGCATTTAGCAAGACACCCCCAATAAAGGAGTTGTTCTGCAAGTGGTGACCAGTCCACTTCTCAGTTCCTATGCTTTCTGGCTGATGTTTTGGTCACTTTTGAATGCTGGCGATGCTTTCACTCTAGTGGTAGCATGAGACGGAGTCTACAACCCACACAAGTGGATCAGGTAGTGCAGCTCATCCAGGATGGCACATCAATGCGAGCTGTGGCAAGAAGGTTTGCTGTTTCTGTCAGCGTAGTGTTCAGAGCATGGAGGCGCTACCAGTACATCAGGAGACGTGGAGGAGGCCGTAGGAGGGTAACAACCCAGCAGCAGGACCGCTACCTCCGCCTTTGTGCAAGGAGGAGCAGGAGGAGCACTACCAGAGCCCTGCAAAATGAACTCCAGCAGGCCACAAATGAAATGTGCATGTGTCTGCTCAAACGGTCAGAAACAGACTCCATGAGGGTGGTATGAGGGCCCGACGTCCACAGGTGGGGGTTGTGCTAACAGCCCAACACCGTGCAGGACGTTTGGCATTTGCCAGAGAACACCAAGATTGGCAAATTCGCCACTGGCGCCCTGTGCTCTTCACAGATGAAAGCAGGTTCACACTAAGCACATGTGACAGACGTGACAGAGTCTGGAGACGCCGTGGAGAACATTCTGCTGCCTGCAACATACTCCATGACCGGTTTAGCGGTGGGTCAGTCATGGTGTGGGGTGGCATTTCTTTGGGGGACCGCACAGCCCTCCATGTGCTCGCCAGAGGTAGCCTGACTGCCATTAGGTACCGAGATGAGCTCCTCAGACCCCTTGTGAGACCATATGCTGGTGCGGTTGGCCCTGGGTTCCTCCTAATGCAAGACAATGCTAGACCTCATGTGGCTGGAGTGTGTCAGCAGTTCCTGCAAGAGGAAGGCATTGATGTTATGGACTGGCCCGCCCGTTCCCCAGACCTGAATCCAATTGAGCACATCTGGGACATCATGTCTCGCTCTATCCTCCATCCGCTTGCACCACAGACTGTCCAGGAGTTGGCGGATGCTTTAGTCCAGGTCTGGGAGGAGATCCTTCAGGAGACCATCTGCCACCTCATCAGGAGCATGCCCAGGCGTTGTAGGGAGGTCATACAGGCATGTTGAGGCCACACACACTACTGAGCCTCATTTTGACTTGTTTTAAGGACATTACATCAAAGTTGGATCAGCCTGTAGTGTGGTTTTCCACTTTAATTTTGAGTGTGACTCCAAATCCAGACCACCATGGGTTGATAAATTTGATTTCCATTGATAATTTTTGCGTGATTTTGTTGTCAGCACATTCAATTATGTAAAGAAATAAGTATTTAATAATAATATTTCATTCATTCAGATCTAGGATGTGTTATTTTAGTGTTCCCTTTATTTTTTTGAGCAGTGTATATTGTAGTAGCCGTGAAGTCAGTTACAGGACGGCTGTCTGATTGATGAACGATGCTCTTGGTTAAGTCATGAGTGGGACAGTAAAACAAACGTCCCTAGGAAAATGGCCTTGTCATATTTATCCCATAAAGGTGAGATGGGATAGAGGACTAAGCTGTTTGTGGGTTTGCTCCAGCGTCTAGCACATCGGTGCAGCAAGCACACAACTTTCTTCTCTGAAGTAAGAGGGAGAAAAAGTCCTGTCCTATCTGAGTGAAAGTCCTGCAGTCAGATTTAAGATATAAATAATGGGATCTCACAGTGAGCCCTCAGAGAAAGTTTAACACTAGAGCGAGAACCACTGCTGCTGTGGAATAAGAATCACTACAGAGGAGAGGGTGGTTTAAATACTGTAAGCCCTGGTCTAACATTGCCATGCACAGGGTGTCCTGATAACACTGAGATGGCATGGACACGCAGCTCACACCAAACCTGCCTTTTAGCTAATGCCAGCCACCCAGCTAGACACAGAGAACATGTGGAGACCAAATAGAGATTGCTGCTGTACCTCTTTATAAATTCTGGGCATAGAAACACGGCCATCAACAGATGCTACAGAACCTGCAACAAAGGCCTCATTTATAAAACAGTGTTGTTTAGGGGCTGTATTAGCTGAGCTTTCAGCTGCTCCTCCGGGATGACCTTTCAGTCGCCACAGGACTAGATTACGGTTATTTCCACTTCAATTCATACAAACAACTATTATTTATTCAGCTGGACTGCTACCAAAATAATAAAATAAAGTCTCAATACTTTGTCCACAAACAGGATTCCTCAACACACTTGGCAGGATCCCGGAACAGAAAAGACTGATGTTTGGAGGGAAAAAGGATGAATGAAAAAAATACTCTTCTCAAGGGAGACACAATGGAGGCTTTTTATGGCTAGACTATTCTCATCCTGAAGTCAATCGGCATTCCAAAGGCCCTTATTCAGGCAGA
This sequence comes from Oncorhynchus mykiss, assembly GCF_057628025.1. Lineage (NCBI taxonomy): Eukaryota > Metazoa > Chordata > Actinopteri > Salmoniformes > Salmonidae > Oncorhynchus > Oncorhynchus mykiss. Next base: position 24,712,018 of record NC_143022.1, read on the forward strand.
GTATAAAAAAACATGCCAAAGCATTTGTGAGCTTCGTGGCTCTCCTTGAAGTCTTACTGTCACATGCCAATCAGCCAGAATTACATGCCAGACATGCTCAGAGACTCAGGGAGAATGGCTGATTCTGTTCCTGCCTTCCTTTCTCTAATACCCTGCATTCACACGGGGGAGTGGCGTGGTGCTGGATGGTGGCAGTCACGTCTCACAGCTAACCGAGGACATATGAGGACTCCCAATCAGATAAACCATTAAACGTAAATAACACCCAAGCCAGGATGTATCTGTGTGAGAGAGAACGAGGCCTGGGGATGCATGCAGAGCAGCGGAACTAGGAGACATTGTGTGTCTGCATGTAAACAGCTGGGAGAGTAAAGCAATCGAAACCGGCTGCTCCCTCCCTCCTGCAGTACCGTTACCGTCAGCCCGCCAGCACTCTGCCTGCAACTATCTCACTCTCTTCCTCCCCCATTTCTTCTTTCTTTTTTTTTATTCCACATCCGATGATGTTATCAACTTAATCTGCTTTTAATTAACTTGGTTAAAAAGGATTGAGAGCACTTTCTGTTGTTTGTCAAACAGAGGGAGAAGAAGCACAGAAGGGAAAGGGGGTGGAGGAAGAGAAGAGATGTGGGGATAGAGCCAGGAGGAGGAGAAAAGAGCCCCCTGTGGGACAGGAGTGAAATGGAGAAAGTCGATGTGGAGATGGCAAAGTGCCAAGGCAAGCAGTCAGCCAGCGGTATATGCATTCATTAGAGGACTACAGGCTTCATAGGGAGGCCTGGGGGCATTCTAATGTTGTTAACATCAGATACAGGGACTGATTACTTTCCAAATCAAATCAAAGATTATTGTTCGCGTACACAGATTTGGAGGTGTTATGGAAGGTGCAGTGAAATGCTTATGTCTCTAGCTCCAACAGTGTAGTAGAATGTCTCACAAATACAATACACAAATAATCTAAACTAGAAATTGAGAACTGAGTGTACTAAACATTAAGAAAACCTGCTCTTTCCATGACATAGACTGACCAGGTGAATGATCCCTTATTGATGTCACTTGTTAAATCCACTTCAATCAGTGTAGATGAAGGGTAGGAGACAGGTTAAAGAAGTGACAAGACAAAATATTTAAGTGCCTTTGAACGGGGTATGGTAGTAGGTTCCAGGTACACCGGTTTGTGTCAAGAACCGCAACGCTGCTGGGTTTTTCACGCTCAACAGATTCCCATATGTATCAAGACTGGTCCAAAACTCAAAGGACATTAAGCTAACTTGATACAACTGTGGGAAGCACTGGAGTCAACATGGGTCAGCATCCCTGCTGAACACACTCGACACCTTGTAGGATCCATGCCTGGACAAATTGAGGTTGTTCTGAGCTCAATATTAGGAAGGTGTTCCTAATGTTTGGTATACTCATTGTAAATTAGAGTTCCACTTGACGATGAAAAACAAATGACAATGCTACAGGCCTCCAGACAGTAAGAAGCAATGCCTTGAACATCCTTTTGATGTGTGTGTGTTTGTGGCAGCAATTCCATAATTGGTACATTCTTGCACACAAATGTCATCTGTAGTAAGTGTTTTTAAAGCGCCCTTGTGAAACCTATCCTCCATCTAACAATAAAGCAGAAAAAGAGAGACAGAGAGATTGTCTAAATCAGGGGTGTCAAACATACTGCCCCTGGGCCGGGGGTACAATCTGGCTCGTGGGTGGTTTCATTTTTTTTTAAAGAAATACATTAAAAAACAACACACACACAAATATATAAACCGGTAGTTTGGATCCTGGATACTGATTGGCTAAAACAGCATTTAGCCGTGTTTATGTGAGACCGTATACCATGACTATGACTTTTCACCTCGATAAAATGGCTACATCAACAGTAGTTTGACATGCCCATGTACAAAATAAACGTTTAGATTAACTTGAGAGAAACCGAAACGAAAAGAACATTGTGAAACAAACAAAGTGGGCACTTACCCGATTCACTGACTGGTGTGCAGAAAAAGGGATGCATTGTGAGTTTGGGAATAGAACAAAAATGGAGTTGAACATCATTCTACGGGATTGTATGGTTCAGTGAGAAACATGAATGCCAAAGAATATGGGATTAGCAGCTACGCTGGACTCTGGTCTGAGCTGGTTTGAACCGACAAATCAACGACCTTCCCTGTCAGTTTGGCATGGAGTATACAGAAGGACAACGAATTCACAACGACCAACAAGGCGTAATTAAAAAGTTGAGGGAAGAGGGGCAGTGATAAAGCTGAACGGCTAGGTATGGTATGTAACTGTTAGCTAGCTAAATCATTTTAATGTACCCTGACAATATACAGTGCCTTGCGAAAGTATTCGGCCCCCTTGAACTTTGCGACCTTTTGCCACATTTCAGGCTTCAAACATAAAGATATAAAACTGTATTTTTTTTGTGAAGAATCAACAACAAGTGGGACACAATCATGAAGTGGAACGACATTTATTGGATATTTCAAACTTTTTTAACAAATCAAAAACTGAAAAATTGGGCGTGCAAAATTATTCAGCCCCCTTAAGTTAATACTTTGTAGCGCCACCTTTTGCTGCGATTACAGCTGTAAGTCGCTTGGGGTATGTCTCTATCAGTTTTGCACATCGAGAGACTACATTTTTTTTCCCATTCCTCCTTGCAAAACAGCTTGAGCTCAATGAGGTTGGATGGAGAGCATTTGTGAACAGCAGTTTTCAGTTCTTTCCACAGATTCTCAATTGGATTCAGGTCTGGACTTTGACTTGGCCATTCTAACACCTGGATATGTTTATTTTTGAACCATTCCATTGTAGATTTTGCTTTATGTTTTGGATCATTGTCTTGTTGGAAGACAAATCTCCGTCCCAGTCTCAGGTCTTTTGCAGACTCCATCAGGTTTTCTTCCAGAATGGTCCTGTATTTGGCTCCATCCATCTTCCCATCAATTTTAACCATCTTCCCTGTCCCTGCTGAAGAAAAGCAGGCCCAAACCATGATGCTGCCACCACCATGTTTGACAGTGGGGATGGTGTGTTCAGCTGTGTTGCTTTTACGCCAAACATAACGTTTTGCATTGTTGCCAAAAAGTTCAATTTTGGTTTCATCTGACCAGAGCACCTTCTTCCACATGTTTGGTGTGTCTCCCAGGTGGCTTGTGGCAAACTTTAAACTACACTTTTTATGGATATCTTTAAGAAATGGCTTTCTTCTTGCCACTCTTCCATAAAGGCCAGATTTGTGCAATATACGACTGATTGTTGTCCTATGGACAGAGTCTCCCACCTCAGCTGCAGATCTCTGCAGTTCATCCATAGTGATCATGGGCCTCTTGGCTGCATCTCTGATCAGTCTTCTCCTTGTATGAGTTGAAAGTTTAGAGGGACGGCCAGGTCTTGGTAGATTTGCAGTGGTCTGATACTCCTTCCATTTCAATATTATCGCTTGCACAGTGCTCCTTGGGATGTTTAAAGCTTGGGAAATCTTTTTGTATCCAAATCCGGCTTTAAACTTCTTCACAACAGTATCTCGGACCTGCCTGGTGTGTTCCTTGTTCTTCATGATGCTCTCTGCGCTTTTGACGGACCTCTGAGACTATCACAGTGCAGGTGCATTTATACGGAGACTTGATTACACACAGGTGGATTGTATTTATCATCATTAGTCATTTAGGTCAACATTGGATCATTCAGAGATCCTCACTGAACTTCTGGAGAGAGTTTGCTGCACTGAAAGTAAAGGGGCTGAATAATTTTGCACGCCCAATTTTTCAGTTTTTGATTTGTTAAAAAAGTTTGAAATATCCAATAAATGTCGTTCCACTTCATGATTGTGTCCCACTTGTTATTGATTCTTCACAAAAAAATACAGTTTTATATCTTTATGTTTGAAGCCTGAAATGTGGCAAAAGGTTGCAAAGTTCAAGGGGGCCGAATACTTTCGCAAGGCACTGTAACTGGTATCTACAGTCTGAAGTTTACATACACCTTAGCCAAACGTATTTTTAAAATAATTTTCACAATTCCTGACATTTAATCCTTGAAAAAATTCCCTGTCTTAGGTCAGTTAGGATCATCACTTTATTTTAAGAATGTGAAATGGCAGCATAATAGTAGAGAGAATGATTTATTTCAGATTGTATTTCTTTCATCACATTCCCAGTGGGTCAGAAGTTTACATACACTCAAGGTAAATTGTTTACCTTGGGACATTCGTTTTGGCTAGCCTTCCACAAGCTTCCCACAATAAGTTGGGTGAATTTTGGCCCATTCCTCCTGACAGAGCTGGTGTAACTGAGTCAGGATTGTAGGCCTCGTTGCGCACACATGCTTTTTCAGTTCTGCCCACACATTTTCTATAGGATGAGGTCAGGGCTTTGTGATGGCCACTCCAATAACTTGACTTTGTGGTCCTTAACCTTTTGCGTGTAGGGGGCAGTATTTTCGTTTGGCTAAAAAACGTACCCATTTGAAACTGCCTATTTCTCAGCCCCAGAAACTAGAATATGCATATAATTGTCAGATTAGGATAGAAAACACTCTAAAGTTTCCAAAACTGTAAAAATATTGTCTGTGAGTATAACAGGACTGATATTGCAGGCGAAAACCTGAGGAAAATTTAATCAGGAAGTGCCTCTTATTTTTAAACCCTTCTGTTCCTATGCATGCCTATCCTCCATTTAAAGGGATATCAACCATATTCATTTTTCTATGGCTTCCCTAAGGTGTAAACAGACTTTAGACATAGTTTCAGGCTTTTATTTTGAAGAATGAGCGTGAAAGATCACATTGCTTAAGTGGATCGGTGGGGGCTCTCAGAGTGAGTTTTGCGCTACAGAGTAAAGCGGCCATTGTTCCACCCGGTGTTATTGAAAAAGCTACACACTCGGTTGATATTATCGAATATATATTTTAAAAACAACCTGAGGAATGATTACAAAAAACGTTTGACATGTTTCTGTGGACATTATGGAGACTATTTGGAAATTCCGTCTGCGTTGTCGTGAACTCTCTTTCCTGTGGATTTCTGAACATAACGCGACAAACAAACGGAGGCATTTTGGGTTTAAAAATAATCTTTATGGAACAAAAGGAGCATTTGTTGTGTAACTGGGAGTCTCGTGAGTGAAAACATCCGAAGATCAAAGGTAAATGGTTAACCTGATTGCTTTTCTGATTTTCGTGACCAAGCTTCCTGATACTAAGTGTACATAATGCTATGCTATCAATAAACTTACACAAACGCTTGGATTGCTTTCGTTGTAAAGCATCATTTCAAAACGACAGGTGGATTAACAAATGGCTAAACTGTGTTTTGCAATATTGCACTTGTGAGTTCATGAATATGAATATTTTTTTGTAATATTATTGGAATGTGGCGCTATGCTATTCAGCGGTTGCTGACGAAAATGATCCCGCAACAGGGATGGGTAGCGCCACAACTTTGGAAGTATGCTAGGGGTCATTGTCCATTTGGAAGACCCATTTGCGACCAAGCTTTAACTTCCCGACTGATGTCTTGAGATGTTGCTTCAATTTATCCACATCGTTTTCCCTCCTCATGATGCCACCTATTTTGTGAAGTGCACCAGTTCCTCCTGCAGCAAAGCACCCCCACAACATGATGCTGCCACCCCCGTGTTTCACAGTTGGGATGGTGTTCTTTGGCTTGCAAGCCTCCCCCTTTTTCCTCCAAACAGTTCCATTTTTGCTTCATCAGACAAGAGGACATTTCTCCAAAAAGTACGATCTTTGTCCCCATGTGTAGTTACAAACCGTAGTCTGGCTTTTTATGGCGGTTTTGAAGCAGTGGCTTCTTCCTTGCTGAGTGGCCTTTCAGGTTATGTCGATATATGTCAATATTTGTTTTACTGTGGATATAGATACTTTTGTACATGTTGCCTACAGCATCTTCACAAGGTCCTTTGCTGTTGTTCTGGGATCGATTTGCACTTTTTGCACTAAAATACATTCATCTCTAGGAGACAGAATGCGTCTCCTTCCTGAGTGGTATGGCGGCTGCGTGGTCCCATGGTGTTTATACTTGCATACTATTCTTTGTACAGATGAATGTGGTACCTTCAGGCATTTGGAAATTGCTCCCAAGGATGAACCAGACTTGTGGAGGTCTAAAATTTGTTTTCTGAGGCCTTGGATGATTTCTTTTGATTTTCCCATGATGTCAAGCAAAGAGGCACTAAGTTTGAAGTTATGCCTTGAAATACTTCCACAGGTACAACTCCAATTGACTCAAATTATGTCAATTAGCCTATCAGAAGGTTCTAAAGCCATGACATCATTTTCTGGAAGTTTCCAAGCTGTTTAAAGGCACAGTCAACTTAGTGCATGTAAACTTCTGACCCACTGGAATTGTGATACAGTGAATTATAAGTGAAATAATCTGTCTGTAAACAATTTGTGGAAAAAAATACTTGTGTCATGCACAAAGTAGATGACCTAACCGATTTTCCAAAACTATAGTTTGTTTACAAGACATTTGTGGAGTGGTTGAAAAACAAGTTTTAATGACTCCAACCAAAGTGTATGTAAACTTTCGACTACAACTGTATGTAGGTCTAACTATTAGCTAACGTTATTGTATGATGTTTCAGGTACACAAGAGCGCCACACAAAAACGCTGCCAAAGATCTGCAAAATAGCCAGCCCGTTGCAGATTTACACAAACCACTGCCTTCGAACCACCATGATCCAGAAACTGTCAGATGACAGAGGCACGAGAAATAGAGGTTCGATAAATACTGTCTGTCAGAGGACACAGATTCGAAACCTCTCTTCAAAGTTACTGGAGGACAAATCTGGAAGCGGTGGAGCACTATTCTCTCTGACAATGCAGCAGCAGCTCCCCCAGTTAAATGAACGGCATCCATTTCCAGCAGCGTGTAGCCAACAAACGACAACATGGGCAAGCCAACAACAAACGACAACATGGGCAAGCCAACCACAAACGACAACATGGGCAAGCCAACCACAAACGACAACATGGGCAAGCCAACAACAAACGATAACATGGGCAAGCCAACAACAAACGACAACATGGGCAAGCTAACAACAAACGATAACATGGGCAAGCCAACAACAAACGACAACATGGGCAAGCCAACAACAAACGATAACATGGGCAAGCCAACAACAAACGATAACATGGGCAAGCCAACAACAAACGATAACATGGGCAAGCCAACAACAAACGATAACATGGAGAGAAAAAAAATTGCTTGTGCACAATAAATGGCAACATTCAGATAAACATGAATAAATAATCGTTATGTGTTAGTCACTCTAGAAGTGGTGCTAATGCTTGTTTTTTTTCATACATTTAATGTAAGCTTGCTATCTAGCCTGTGGTTGTTGCATACTGTAGCAACCAGTCTAACAACGAGACTTTTTTCCTGACTACTTTTTCTGGTGGAATGTATTTATTATTTATTTATTAAAGCATACTGAAACATTTTCAATTTAGATGTGTAGATGTTATTCCAGCCATGTCAAATTGGTTGTTGATCATTTTTAGACAACCATTTTCAGGTCTTGCCATAGATTTTAAAGTAGATTTAAGTCAAAACTGTAACTCAGCCACTCAGGAACATTCACTGTCTTCTTGGTAAGCAACTCCAGTGTAGATTTGGCCTTGTGTTTTAGGCTATTGTCATGCTGAAAGGTGAATTCATTCCCGTTTTGAGTGAAAAGTAGACTCAGCCAGGTTTTCCTCTAGAATTTTGCCTGTGTTTAGCTCCTATTCATTAATTTTTTATCCTGAAAAACTCCACAATCCTTAACGATTACAAGGATACCCATTACATTATGCCAGAACATAAGGAGAGTGGTACTCAGTAATGTGTTGAATTGGATTTGCTCTAAACAAAACAGTTTGTATTCAGGACAAAAAGTGAATTGCTTTGCCACATCTTTTTGTATTACCTTAGTGCCTTGTTGCAAACAGGATGTTTTGGAATATTTGTAAACTCTACAAGCTTTCTTCTTTTCACTCTGTCAATTAGGTTAGTACTGTGGAGTAACTACAATGTTCTTGATCCATCATCAGTTCTCTCTTATCACAGCCATTCAACTCTGTAACTGGTTTAAAGTCAATATTGGCCTCATGGTTAAATCCCTGAGCAGTTTGCTTCCTCACCAGCAACTGAATTAGGAAAGACGCCTATATCTTTTTAGTCACATCCAAATAATTAATAACTTCATCATGATCAAACGGACATTCATTGTCTGCTTTTTATTTATTTTTTACCCATCTACCAATAGATGTCCTTCTTTGAGAGGCAGTGGAAAACCTCGCTGGTCTTTGTGGTTGAAATTGTGTTTGAAATTAACTGCTCGACTGAGGGACCTTACAGATAATTGTATGTGTGGGGTACAGAGATGAGGTAGTCATTCAAACCCAGGCTGTAACAGAACACCATGTGGAAGGGGTGTGAATACTTTCTGAAGTGCATTAAGACATTTTTCAGACCCCTTGCCTTTTCCCACATTTTGTTACAATACAGCCTTATTCTAAAATGCATAATACCAAATAAAGACAAAGCGAAAACAGGTTTTTAGAGATAAGAAAAAACTGAAATACCTTATTTACATAAGTATTCAGACCCTTTGCTATGAGACTCGAAATTGAGCTCAGGTGCATGCTGTTTCCATTGCTAATCCTTGAGATGATTCTACAACTTTATTGAAGTCCACCTGTGGTAAATTCAATTGATTGGACATGATTTGAAAAGGCACACACCTATCTATATAAGGTCCCACAGTTGACAATGCATTTCAGAGCAAAAACCAAGCCATGAGGTCGAAGGAATTGTGTCAAGGCATAGATCTAGGGAAGGGTACCAAAACATTTCTGCAACATTGAAGGTCCCCAAGAACACAGTGGCCTCAATCAATCAGACGAAAGCCACTCCTCAGTAAGAGCCAATGGACAGCCAGCTTGGAAAAAGGCACCTAAACGACTCCAGGACCATGAGATACAAGATTCCCTGGTCTGATGAAATCAAGATTGAGCTCTTTGGCTTGAATGCTAAGCATGACATCTGGAGGAAACCCTGCACCATCCCTACGGTGAAGCGTGGAGGTGTTTTCCAGAGACAGGGACTGGGAAACCAGTCAGAATTGAAGGAAAGATGAATGGAGCAAAGTACAGAGAGATCCTTGAAGAAAACCTGCTCTAGAGCGCTCAGGACCTCAGACGAAGGTTCACATTCCAACAGGACAACGACCCTAAGAACACAGCCAAGACAATGCAGGAGAGGCTTCAGGACAGGTCTCTGAATGTCCTTGAACCCGATCTCTTGAAAGACCTGAAAATAGCTGTGCATCGATGCTCCCCATCCAACCTGACAGAGCTTGAGAGGATCTGCAGGGAAGAATGGGAGAAATTCCCCAAATACAGGTGTGCAAAACTGTCGGAAACCATCTCAGGGAAGTTCATCTCAGGGAAGCTCATCTGCATGGTCGTTGTCCTCACCAGGGTCTAGACCTGTCTGCAGTTTGGTGTCGTAACCGACTTCAGTGGGCAAATGCTCACATTTGATGGCCATGGGCACGCTGGAGAAGTGTGCTCTTCACCGATGAATCCCGGTTTCAACTGTGGTGGTGGGGTTATGGTATGGGCAGGCATATGCTACGGACAACGTACACAATTGCTTTTTATCGATGGCAATTTGAATGCACAGAGATATGAGATCCTGAGGCCCATTGTCATGCCATTCATCTGCCGCCATCACCTCATGTTTCAGCATGATAAATCACGGCCCCATGTCACAAGGATCTGTACATAATTCCTGGAAGCTGATAATGTCCCAGTTCTTTCATGGCCTGCATACTCACCAGACATGACCAATTGACCCACCAGACCCATTGAGCATGTTTGGGATGCTCTGAAAAGACGTGTACAACAAAGTGTTCCAGTTCCCACCAATATCCAGCAACTTTGCACACCCACTGAAGAAGAGTGGGATAACATGCCACAGGACACAATCAACAGTCTGATCAACTCTATGCAAATGAGATGTGTCACGCTTCATGAGGCAAATTATGGTTACAACAGATAGACTGGTTCTGATCCACCCCCTACCTTTTTTTGAAGGCATCTGTGGCCAACAGATGCATATCTGTATTCCCAGTCATGTGAAATCCATAGATTAAGTCTTACTGAATTTACGGATTTCCTTGTAACTCAGTAAGATCTTTGAAATTGTCTCATGTTGCGTTTATGTTTTAGTTCAATGTATATAATACACTAAAATAAATATTGGGGACGACAGGGGGACGACCTCAATAGAGTGACTGAAATAAAAATGGAAACTGTATAGAAACGATATTGGACCTACATTTATACAAATTCTTGACTGTGTCCAGCTCGCTAAGAATCCCCCAAATGAAAACAAGACCGCCAGGGAGCATCAGAAATTCCCAAAATTATGAATAGAGGACAATTTTTTGCAAATTTCTGATGCAGAGGAAAAATAACACATTTCCGTGCGGCGCTCCGGACCTCTTTGAAGACCGAATGCGGCCCCCGGGGAAAAATGTGTTTGACACCACTGGCCCACATCCTCCTAAGCTATGTCTACACAGGCAATGCACAGTCATCAGCCAAAGCCGGCATGTGTTAGCTGAAACACTGTAAACACAGTCATACAGTTTCTAACAGCAGCACAGCCATCCCTGAGACAGTGCTGTTCCAGGAGAAGGGACAGGGCATGAAGCTGAGAGAGAGGTGTTTACTACTACTGCATCCGTCACAGAGAGCACCAAGTCTAACATGACATGCAGCGGAACCAGCTGCATCAGCCACAAGAAGACAGTGATAAGTAGTGCTTGGACATGACTCAAAAATATACGCTTAGGCTGCACTGTGCCATATTTGGAATTGGTTGGCATAACTGACACTCCTGAAAACTCATCTTCACAGTGATCAAATCTGCAGTATGGTGAGTGTCACCTCCACCTCCGCCTGCCTGTCCACATACAACACAAGCAGTAGATAAAGTATAGGTACATTCTAGAAAAAAGGGTTCCAAAAGGGTTCTGCAGCTGTCCCCATGGATAACCCTTTTTTGGTCCCATGTGTAACCCTTTTTTGGTCCCATGTATAACCCTTTTTGGCTCCAGGTAGAACTATTTTGGATTCCATGTAGAACCCTCTGTGGAAAAGGTTCTACATGGAACCAAAATGGTTTATCAAAGGGTTATCCTATGGGGACAGCCGAATAACCTTTTTGGTTCTAGATAGCACCTTTTGAGTGTAATGTTACTGCTGTGTGCTGCATACATACATACTGCATGTGAAAGTGGACTAGGTATGGCATAGAAATATAACACAACAAGGTATTTGGCATGAAAGGGATACAGAAGCACAAAGCCAGTATAATTTCTATTTTTACAGGTGAGGTGATATCTAAAAAAACAAGGTCTAAATTATTCTAACTTCCTTTCAGAAGAGCACTTAGTGTTTCTTACCTTTCATTCCAAACTTTGACCGCCGTCCATATTTGTTGATGAGAACAAACAGGACAACAAGAAGGACACAGGCAAATCCAGCCAGGCCGACAGCAATAGACACCTGGAGCAGGACAAGACAGGGTTTAGTGAGAGTAGATCTCACAATGAAGATGTCTACCTTAAGTACAGAATAGCCAACAGGCATAAAGCCTGAATGCAGGGTTTGTGAAAATTTGATTAGTAGTGCAATGTACTACTGAAAATTAAAGGGAATGCATTTTACCATATGGTAAGGTGCAGTAGACTATTGAGGTTTACATAAGTTACTTCAACAACAAAAAACTGTTAGGGCACTCTCTGCACATTAACAATGCCTCTATGTGCCATTCTCCACTGGCAAAAAAACAATACAAAGATAAATCAAAGAGGAGATGCACGAAATGAAGTGGAAGTCTTCTCTCTTCCCATGTCAATGCTCTCTTCCCCATTAAAACCTTAAAATGAGCAAATCATCTCCATCCAGTCAATTATGCAGGCTGATGTTTATTGTCATGAGTCTTCTTGTCCTGGAGGCAGAACTGAGCGATTTCCCCTTAAATAGGCCAGCTCAAAAGTCAAAATTGGCTATATTGTCAAATTTGATAAAAACAAAAATGTGCTTTTAGGTCTTCATTTAAGGTCAGGGATAGACATTATGGTTAACAGTGTGGTTAAGGTTAAAATCAGATTGTATTACTTCTGGCTGTGCCAGCTAGTGACCACTCTGCAGAGCTTCTTCCAGATCAAGATTCCTGATGAAAAAAACACTAACCTGTACCAATTACAGCACAAAGATGAGTCGAAATTACATTCTTAAGAAGTTGTTAAACACAGTGGCCACAAGGGAAAAGGCAGATAGGAGGGAGCTACAAGGCAAGGGAGTGAAAAATAAAGGAAAATAAACCGATTAAAATAGCTCAAACTAAAGCCTCCTTTTTGTTGTTGTTCCCAGGAAAAAGAAGATGTTCATGTGCTGTATGCAGGCTGTAGCTACACTAGGTTTTAAACAGCCACTTAGTACAGCACCACCATGTTCTCAAACTCACCCCGAACTTGTCCTCCTCAGGCCTGTGTGTTACTGTGATGGTTGGCGTAGGAGTCCCTGTGAAGAAGAACAAAGAACACATTGGTCCTATTTATGAAAGTACTGACTGACAACCTTGAGTTGGTATGTTCTGTATAGTACATCCTGAAACATAACATGCAGTCTACACTAAAATTCTGAACAAGCCATAGGCATGGTGATTAACATTCAGAGTTGTAATCCGTGATGGCAGGGGAGAAGGGTGGGTATGGCCTACAGCAGAGATCATCAACTATATTCAGCCATGGGCCATTCAGCCCATTTCAAATTTTGCTTACATGTGTATACAATCAAATACACTGAGTGTACAAAACATTAAAAACACCTGCTTTTTCTATGACAGACTGACCAGGTGAATCCAGGTGAAAGCTATGATCCTTATGATGTCACAATCAGTGTAGATAAAGTGGAGGAGACAGGATAAATAATTGTTTTTTAGCCTTGAGACATGGATTGTGCATATGTGCCATTTAGAGGGTGAATGGGCAAGACAGAAGATGTAAGTGCCATTGAACAGGGTATGATAGTATGTGTCAGGCGCACCGGTTTGTGTCAAGAACTGCAACACTGCTGGGTTTTGCACACTCAACAGTTTCCTGTGTGTATCAAGAATGGTCCACCAACCAAAGGACATCCAGCCAACTTGATACAACTGTGGGAAGCATTGGAGTCAACATGGGCCAGCATCCCTGTGGAACGCTTTCGACACCTTGTAGAGTCCATCCCAACTTATTAAGGCTGTTCTTAGGGCAAAAGGTTGGGGTACAACTCAATATTAGGAAGGTGTTTTTAATGTTTTGTACACTCAGTGTATTATGCGTGCAAACAGATCCCCCCCCCCAAAAAAAAAATTGATTTGCTGGTGTTTTCACAGTCTTTTATGTCCAACAATAAACATTTTCACATACTTTTATGTCCAACCCTGAGTTACAGTATGTATCAGATGAAAGAATTACAGCACAGACCCACAATCCATGCAGCTAACTAATGTTATGGTTAATGCTTTACAAACTGTGTAGTGTTAGTTGGGTTGTTGCCCTTCACAGCTCTGCTTCCATTTCTAATAAACTGAGACCTTTTCTAGTCTCTCCTCATCTGTATCCACTTCTATGGAGACACTAATTCCCTTGGGTTTCCCTCCCATCATGCTCTCTGCTAACAGGCCTCGGTGTGGTGGAGTGTAGGGGAGCGGAAAAGAATAGAACAGAACTGTGCTGAGTGTATCTGACAAACCCATCTGTCCTGTTCTGCCTGCCCTCTTCCTCTCCCTGCCTTCCTACCACCAAGTACACTCATCCAACATCATTTCCAGCCCTGACAGTAACAATCTGTCACTCTCTCACGACCGCATTCAGGATTTATTATGCATGGAATATCCCAATGAAGCTCTGGCATGATGTCAATTTGAGGGCCTGGGGATGAAGATCAGTGGTTGTGCGTGCCTCTACATTTAACTCCTAAATTAGAACAGATTAAAGACTAAATGAAAATGCCCTCCTAGAGCCTGTTGGTCCTTCAACGAGAGAGGCGTCTAGCTATAACTTGAGTCCTACTCAGCAAATGTAGGCAGTGTATGGTAGGAACAACTGTTTGGAATTAGGGTAGTAAATATCAGAAGATTTAAATTAAATCAAATGTGAGCTCCCATTACCATTTTGTCACTATGTTTATTAAATAGATGTCATGGTACTATTTATGTCATTGTACTTCAGGTAACAGCCAAAATATAGGATTCATTTGAGTAAATTAGGGATACAAAGATTATTGAAAGCAGGTGCTTCCACACAGGTGTGGTTCTGAGTTAATTAAGCAATTAACATCCCATCATGTTCATGGTCATGTATAAAAATGCCCTCAGTGACTTTGAAAGAGGGGTCTCAAAGGAGGGTTAAAGTGTACAGTTGTGGCCAACATTTTTGAGAATGACACAAATATGAATTTGCAAGTCTGCTGCCTCGGTTTGTATGATGGCAAGTGGCATATGTTATGAAGGGTGATCAGATTAATTGCAAAGTCCCTCTTTTCCATGCAAATAAACTGAATCCACAAAAAAACATTTCCACTGCATTTCAGCCCTGCCACAAAAGGACCAGCTGACATGTTGACGAGGACAAGGCTGGAAATCACTCTGTCATGCTGATTGAGTTCGAATAACAGACTGGAAGCTTCAAAAGGAGGATGGTGCTTGGAATCATTGTTCTTCCTCTGTCAACCTTTGTTACCTGCAAGGAAACACGTGCCGTCGTCATTGCTTTGCACAAAAAGGGCTTCACAGGCAAGGATATTGCTGCCAGTAAGATTGCACCTAAATCAACCATTTATCGGATCATTAAGTACTTCAAGGAGAGCGGTTCAATTGTTGTGAAGAAGGCTTCAGGGCGCCCAAGAAAGTCCAGCAAGTGCCAGGACCGTCTCCTAAAGTTGATTCAGCTGCGGGATCAGGGCACCACCAGTACAGAGCTTGCTCAGGAATGGCAGCAGGCAGGTGTGAGTGCATCTGCACGCACATTGAGGCGAAGACTTTTGGAGGATGGCCTGGTGTCAAGAAGGATAGCAAAGAAGCCACTTCTTTCCAGGAAAAACATCAGTGACAGACTGATATTCTGCAAAAGGTACAGGGATTGGACTGCTGAGGACTGAGGTAAAGTCATTTTCTCTAATGAATCCCCTTTCCGGTTGTTTGGGGCATCCAGAAAAAAGCTTGTCCGAAGAAGACAAGGTGAGCGCTACCATCAGTCCTGTGTCATGCCAACAGTAAGGCATCCTGAGACCATTCATGTGTGGGGTTGCTTCTCAGTCAAGGGAGTGGGCTCACTCACAATTTTGCCTAAGAACACAGCCATGAATAAAGAATGGTACCAACACATCCTCTGAGAGCAACTACTCCCAACCATCCAGGAACAGTTTGGTGATGAGCAATGCCTTTTCCCGCATGATGTCCCGCCTTTCCATAAGGCAAAGGTATAACTAAGTGGCTCGTGGAACGAAACATCAATATTTTGGTCCATAGCCAGGAAACTCCCCAGACCTTTAATCTAATTGAGAACTTGTGGTCAATCCTCAAGAGGCGAATGGACAAACAAAAACCCACAAATTCTGACAAACTCCAAGCATTGATTATGCAAGAATGGGATGCCATCAGTCAGGATGTGGCTCAGAAGTTAATTGACAGCATGCCAGGGTGGATTGCAGAGGTCTTGAAAAAGAAGAGTCAACACTGCAAATGTTGACTCTTGGCCTGAACTTCATGTAATTGTCAATAAAAGCCTTTGACACTTATGAAATGCTTGTAATTACATCAGTATTCCATACTAACATCTGACAAAAATATCTAATATCTAAGGACACTGAAGCAGCAAACCTTGTGAAAATTAATATTTGTGTCATTCTCAAAACTTTTGGCCACGAATGTATATATGTGTGCGTCTCAGTCACCAGATCTCAACCCAATTAAACACTTATGGAAGATTCTGGAACGTTGCCTGAGACATCGTTTTCCACCACCATCAACAAAGCACCAAAATGATGGACTATCTCATGGAAGAATGGTATTGCATCCCTCCAATAGAGTTCCAGACAGTTGTAGAATATGCCAAGGTGTTCTGGTAGCTCGTGATGGCCCAATGCCATATTAAGATACTTTATCTTGGTGTATCCTTTATTTTGGCAGTTACCTACATTTATTGTTGATGGTCTTAAAATATAAATAATTTAACATAACCCCCTAGAATCGTTTAAATCACGTTTTATTCAGCTAGAGACTTCCGGGTTCTTGCATATCATGGTACTATTTGCCTTATGGTACTACTTCTTGTTGACTGTTTTATAAAATCACTTACCATAGTCACCATAATCTGTAGGAAAAGAAGACAGAAAATGATTCGTCAGTGATGTATTCAACCAATGTGTACTGTATATTGGTTGAACAGGGCATATTTAAAGAAGAAAATGTTTTACTTTACGACTGGTCAGCAAATACACTATATATACACAACAGTATGTGGACACCCCTTCAAATTTGTGGATTTGGCTATTTCAGCCACTGCCATTGCTGACAGGTGTATAAAAATTGAGCACACAGCCATGCAATCTCCATAGACAAACATTGGCAGTAGAATGACCTTACTGAAGAGCTCAGTGACTTTCAACGTGGCACCGTCATGGGATGCCACCTATCCAACAAGTCATTTAGTCAAATTTCTTCCCTGTTAGAGCTGCCATGGTTAACTGTAAATGCTGTTATTGTAAAGTAGAAACGTCTAGGAGCAACAACGACTCAGCTGCAGAGTGGTAGGCCACACAAGCTCACAGAAGGGGACCGGTGAGGGCTTGAAGCGCGTAGTGCGTAAAAATCACCTGTCCTCAGTTGCAACACTCACTATCGAGTTCCAAACTGCCTCTGTAACAAAACTGAGCACAAGAACTGTTCGTCAGGAGCTTCATGAAATGGCAGAGCAGCCGCACATAAGCCTAAGATCACCATGCGCAATGCCAAGCATTGGCTGGAGTGGTGTAAAGCTCGCCACAATTGTACTCTGGAGCAGTGGAAATGCGTTCCCTGGAATGATGAATCATGCTTCACCATCTGGCAGTCCGACTGACGCATCTGGGTTTGGCGGATGCCAGGAGAATGCTACTTGCCCGAATGCATAGCGCCAACTGTAAAGTTTGGTGGATAAAGAATAATGGTCTGGGGCTGATTTTCATGGTTTGGGCTAGACCCCTTAGTTCCAGGTAAAGGACATCTTAAAACTACAGCATATAATGACATTCTAAAGATTCTGTGCTTCCAACTTTGTGGCAACAGTTTGGGGATGGCCCTTCCTGTTACAGCATGACAATGCCCCCGTGCACAAAGTGAGGTCCATACAGAAATGGTTTGTTGAGATCGGTGTGGAAGAACTTGACTGGCCAGCACAGAGCCCCTTTGGAATTAATTGGAATGCCGATGGTGAGCCAGGCCTAATCACCCAACATCAGTGCCTGACCTCACTAACGCTCTTGTGGCTGAATGGAAGCAAGTCCCCGCAGCAATGTTACAACATCTAGTGGAAAGCATTCCTAGAATAGTGGAGGCTGTTACAGCAGCAAAGGGGGGACCAACTCCATATTAATGCCCATGATTTTGGAATGAGATGTTTGAGCAGGTGTCCACATACTTTTGGTCATGTAGTGTATATCTAAATGTGTTTACTAGGTTTCTACACTTGAGCTGACCAACTTGGGCTGTCATGGCGTTACAGTCAAGCCTTTCAACATCTCCCGTCTCGTTACTGTGCTCTCCACTCCCTCTGAACCTCGGCATCCATGTGTTGAATCCCATTATCGTGAGATCCCTTAAAATCGGGTCCCAATCCCGAAATCACTTTAGCCTTTACCAAGAAATCTGCTTCTTCCCGTTAACATCCAATCATCTTTCACAGCATTGCAAATCTGCATTCGAATTCTGGCATAAGATCTGTATTTTTTTGTTGATAACACATTTTCCTCAGCCCTTGATTGGGGTCGGGTGTGTTGGATACTGGGGCGGGGATGTGCCACTTTGGGTCACCGGACCAGGATTCAGGGGCACTGTTATAAGCCAAATCATCAAATCAAATACATTTATAAAGCCCTTCTTACATCAGCTGATGTCACAAAGTGCTGTACAGAATCCCAGCCTAAACCCCCAAACAGCAAGAAATGCAGGTGTAGAAGCACGGTGGCTAGGAAAAACTCCCTAGAAAGGCCAGAACCTAGGAAGAAACCTAGAGACTAACCAAGCTATGAGGGGTGGCCAGTCCTCTTCTGGCTGTGCCGGGTGGAGATTATAACAGAACATGGCCAAGATGTTCAAATGTTGGAGCTGCTAATAGAGATCAGTTTTAATGTCAGCAGTGCTGTTGTAATTACCATTGTATTACTATTATTGTTATTATTTATTGCTATTGTTTTTTTGTACCCTCTTGGTATGATGCCTTAACAGGGTGGGTGGGCGCGATGGCAGGGTGGGTCGGGAGGTGGGCAGGGGGGAGAAGGAAATTTGAATTTGAAAATCTACAAATAAAGCATTTAAAATAAAAAAGAACACAAAGTCACCAAAAATATCGTATCTTCACCTCCACACTACCGGTCAAACGTTTTAGAACACCTACTCATTCAAGGGTTTTTTTTTATTTTTACTATTTTCTACATTGTAGAATAATAGTGAAGACATCAAAATTATGAAATAACTCACATAGAATCATGTAGTACCCAAAAAAGTGGTAAACAAATCAAAAAATATTTTATATTTGACATTCTTCAAAAAGCCACCCTTTGCGTTGATGACAGCTTTGCACACTCAATGGCATTCTCTCAACCAGCATCACCTGAAACGCTTTTCCAACAGTCTTCAAGGAGTTCTCACATATGCTGAGCACTTGTTTGCGGCTTTTCCTTCACTCTGCGGTCCAACTCATCCCAAACCATCTCAATTGGGTTGAGGTTGGGAGACTGTGGAGGCCAGGTCATCTGATGCAGCACTCCATCACTTACTTCTTGGTAAAATAGCCCTTTCACATCCTGGAGGTGTGTTGGGTCATTGTTATAAATTATACTCCCACTAAGCTCAAACCAGATGGGATGGAGTATCGCTGTGGAATGCTGTGGTAGCCATGCTGGTTAAGTGTGCCTTGAATTCTAAATATATCACTGACAGTGTCATCAGCAAAGCACCCCCACACCATCACACCTCCTCCTCCATGCTTTGCGGTGGGAAATACACATGCAGAGATCATCCGTTCCCCCAAACTGCATCTCACGATGACACGGTGGTTGGATCCAAAAATCTCAAATTTGGACTCCAGACCAAAGGACAAATATCCACCGGTCTAATGTCCATTGCTCGTGTTTCTTGGCTCAAGCAAGTCTCTTCTTCTTATTGGTGTCCTTTAGTAGTGGTTTCTTTGCAGCAATTCGACCATGAAGGCCCGTTTACCACAGTATCCTATGAACAGTGGATGTTGAGATGTGTCTGTAACTTGAACTCTGTGAAGCATTTATTTGGGCTGCAATTTCTGAGGCTGGTAACTCTAATGAACATATCCTCGACAGGAGAGGTAACTCTGGGTCTTCTATTCCTGTGGCAGTCATCATAAGAGCCAGTTTTATTATAGCGCTTGATGGTTTTTGCGACTTCTTGAAATTTTACGGATTGACTGACAGTAATGATTGTCTGTCATTTCTCTTTGCTTATTTGAGCTGTAATTGCCATAATATGGACTTGGTCTTTTACCAAATAGGGCTATCTTCTGTATACCCCCTACTTTGTCACAACACAACTAATTGTCTCAAAAACATTAAGGAAAGAAATTCCACAAATTAATTTAAGAAGTCACACCTGTTAATTAAAATGCATTCAGGTGACTACCTCGTGAAGCTGGTTGAGAGAATGCCAAGATCAAGGCAAAGTGTGGCCATTTGAAGAATCTCAAATATAAATATATTTTGATTCCTTTATCACTTTTTTGGTTACTACATGATTTCATATGTGTTTTTTCATAGTTTTGATGTCTTAACTATTATTCTACAATGTAGAAAATAGTCTAAAGAAAGAAAAACCCTTGAATGAGTAGGTGTTCTAAAACTTTTGACAAGCAGTGTACATAAATCCCATTTATGAATAGAGGTCTAACAGAGAGAGCGAATGTCCTATATTCATCAATGACCCTGTTAATAAGTCAGTAAAACTTGGTTCTCAGTGACTCTCAACAGTGTTCAGCTCTGCTTCATCAATTCCACTGATCCATGCAATATCATGTTGGACTAATGAAAGGTCACAGATACGAAGCTACTATGCAGTGTATATCTGTACTATTATATACAGCATAGCTACTTTAGCTAGTATAATCTACCTACCGTCTGGAAACGGGGCGTTGAGGAAGTGTCCATACACTGTCTTGGTGGTGACTCCTAGGAAGTTGCTAGCCTCCAGAGTGTAGTTGCCATTGTTGTGGTGCGTGGGGTCCTTGAAGTTGAGGCATCCCTCTAGGTAGTCCTGGTAGGTATCCATCTCAGTGCGGATGTAGTCACTGGGGGAGATCTCGTTGTCCCGGTGGAACCAGCGCAGGGTGGGCAGGGGGTTGCCACGCACCGTGAACTCTATGCAGGTTTCATGGCGACGCTCGGGCTCATCCAGCTTCAGGATGGTGGGGGGGACTGTTGGGAGGACAGACAGGAGGAGAGGAGCATCAGGAATGACAGAGATGCTTTCTTTAATGTGTCAGCGTCCGGACATGTGCCACACATTAAAATACAATGTTTTAGTTACACCATGTAGCCTTGTTCAGGAGCCTGCACTTGTTTTACTATGTCTGACGCAGGACAGTCACACAATGTTCTATAGTTACACCCTGTACCCATGTATTTTCAAGTTTGTCTGTAGAGACTGAGTGGTTTGAAGGCCAATCATATGAATGGTGTTTTGTTGACTTTTGAATATGCTGCTAGGATGTGGCTACTGACCACAGGAACATTGGTTTGTCTCCAGGCTTTTGGTTGAGTGGACACATCCACTCTGAACGATGGCGGCCAGACGCAGTAATAATATCACACCTCATAAAAGTGCCCACCACTTAACTCCACATCTATGGTCAATCTGTTAGAAGCTAACCATCTGCAAATCCAGGGCTGTGAATGTGGCATACAGAGCTCATGTAAAGAATCAATCATATTCTGATTCACTGTTAATTCAGCTAAAATACACTAGGGATGTCACAATACAAGTATCGCGATGCTCAGAGGTATTGTGGCAAGGAAACAACACATGAAGCGGACTACATTTCCTGCGGAAAAATGTTGGAAACAAGCAGCCCTATGCTGTCAACCAGAATCATGTTTATTTTCCAAGCTATAGCACACAATATTTTACATGCAGTAGGTTCTTTTGAAAGACCGAAGAGTTTAGTCTGCTTTGTGTTTTCTTTACTGCCATGGACAATCAGATATCGTAGTATCGTGACAACCCTAAAATACACACTATATACACTGAGTACATGCCAATTTCCTCATTGTTAGCAATTCAAGGTCAAACACAGGGGGTCTCTGTGAAAATATTCAGAAAAACACCCTGAAAATGAGTGTTTGAGATAGAGGGGCTGTAGAAAGAGAGAGAGAGAGACAGAGAGAGCGTAAGAGTGAGAGAGAGAGAGAGAGAGACATTAGTTTCCACCTGAGTTTGCAGATCTCATCATAATCTCTGGGAATCAATATGCATTGGATATGGAGGGAATAGTGTTGCACCCTGTTGGCCAACACCACTCAGTATGAATGTAAATGCAGGAGCAACAAACGCTCATCATATTACCCTGTTCTGGTATCCAGCTGAAGGAAACAATGTGGTCTAATAAGGGAACTTGACGATCAGTTAGTCTAACTAATCACCACAGCTGTTGACATTCTCTGTTTTAAGGCGTTTCCAACAGACAAGCCAAGCGGCTGTTGAGATGATTGGTAATTACCAGGAAGGTTAGGAAACCAAAGAGCATGTGGCTTCATAAAGAACAACACAAACAAAAACAAATGGCTTTGCTGTGTTGCACCAGTGCACTGCCACTGAATAACTAGGGTCAGAGCCCCTCTCTCCTCGCTCGGCTGGAAAGCAATCATGCACATTATGTGATGAAACATTCTATGAATCTCTGCAATCTTTCCCGTGGAGGACCACTTCCTTGTCATGGATGAAATATATCCACATCCAAGGAAACCAACTCCAAGTAGAGAGACTTTCAGTAGTTTGAAGGCCAACCATACAAATTGTGTTTTGTTGACATTTGAATCTGCTGCTAGGATGTGGCTACTGACCACAGGAACATTGGTTTGTCTCCAGGCTTTTGGTTGAGTGGACACATCCACTCTGAACGATGGCGGCCAGACGCAGTAATAATATCACACCTCATAAAAGTGCTCACCACTTAACTCCACATCTATGGTCAATCTGTTAGAAGCTAACCATCTGCAAATCCAGGGCTGTGAATGTGGCATACAGAGCTCATGTAAAGAATCAATCATATTCTGATTCACTGTTAATTCAGCTAAAATACACTAGGGATGTCACAATACCAGTATTGCGATTCTCAGAGGTATTGTGGCAAGGAAACAACACATGAAGCGGACTATATTTCCTGAGGAAAACAGTCCTAATGTTGGAAACAAGCAGCCTTATGTTGTCAACCAGAATCATGTTTATTTTCCAAGCTATAGCACACAATATTTTACATGCAGTAGGTTTCTTTAAAGACCAAAGAGTTTTGTCTGCTTTCTGTTTTCTTTGTTGTCATGGACAATCATATATTGTAGTATTGTGACAACCCTAAATTACACCCTGAAAATTAGTGCTTGAGATAGGGGGGGTGTAGAAAGAGAGCATGAGAGAGCGAGAGTGAGAGAGACTGAGATGAAGAGAGGGGGGGAGAGAGAGAGCAAGAGCAAGAGTACATAGCCAATAATAAAACATTTGAAATATCTACAGTTGAAGTCGGAAGTTTACATACGCTTAGGTTGGAGTCATTAAAACTTGTTTTTAAACCCCTCCACAAATTTCTTGTTAACAAACTATAGTTTTGGCAAGTCGCGTTGGACATCTACTTTGTGCATGACACAAGTAATTTTTCCAACAATTGATTACAGACCGATTATTTCACTTATAATTCACTGTATCACAATTCCAGTGGGTCAGAAGTTTACATACACTAAGTTGATTGTGCCTTTAAACAGCTTGGAAAATTCCAGAAAATTATGTAATGGGTTTAAAAGATTCTGATAGGCTAATTGACATCATTTGAGTCAATTGGAGGTGTACCTGTGGATGTATTTCAAGGCCTACCTTCAAACTCAGTGCCTCTTTGCTTGACATCATGGGAAAATAAAAATAAATAATCCAAGACCTCATAAAAAAAAATGTA
Source organism: Oncorhynchus mykiss (assembly GCF_057628025.1). Taxonomy (NCBI): domain Eukaryota; kingdom Metazoa; phylum Chordata; class Actinopteri; order Salmoniformes; family Salmonidae; genus Oncorhynchus; species Oncorhynchus mykiss. The sequence goes on from NC_143022.1 coordinate 24,735,538, forward strand.
GACTTCCACAAGTCTAGTTCATCCCTGGGAGCAATTTCCAAATGCCTGAAGGTACCAAGTTCAGCAGTACAAACAAGAGTACACAAGTATAAACACCATGGGACCATGCAGCCGTCATACCACTCAGGAAGGAGACACGTTCTGTCTCCTAGAGATGAACGTATTTTGGTGCGAAAAGTGCAAATCAATCCCAGAACAACAGCAAAGGACGTTGTAAAGATGCTGGAGGAAACAGGTACAGAACTATTTATATCCACAGTAAAACATGTCCAATATTGACATAACCTGAAAGGACGCTCAGCAAGGAAGAAGCCCCTGCTCAAAAACCGCCATAAAAAAAGCCAGACTAAAGGTTTGCAACTGCACATGGAGACAAAGATCTTACTTTTTGGAGAAATGTCCCCTGGTCTGATGACACAAAAATAGAACTGTTTGGCCATAATGACCATCGTTATGTTTGGAGGAAAAAGGGGGAGGCTTGCAAGCCAAAGAACACCATCCCAACCATGAAGCACGGGGGTGGCAGCATCATGTTGTGGGGGTGCTTTGCTGCAGGAGGGACTGGTGCACTTCACAAAATAGATAGCTTCATAAGGAAGGAAAATTATATTGAAGCAACATCTCAAGACATCAGTCAGGAAGTTAAAGCTTGGTCGCAAATGGGTCTTCCAAATGGACAATGACCCCAAGCATATTTCCAAAGTTGTGGAAAATTGCTTAAGGACAACAAAGTCAAGGTATTGGAGTGGCCATCACAAAGTGCTGACCTCAAGCCTATAGAAAATTTGTAGGCAAAACTGAAAAAGAGTGTGCGAGCAAGTAGGCCTACAAACCTGACTCAGTTACATGAACTCTGTCAGGAGGAATGGGCCAAAATTCACCCAACTTATTGTGGGAAGCTTGTGGAAGGCTACCCGAAACATTTGACCCAAGTTAAACAATTTAAAGTTAATGCTACCAACTACTAATTGAGTGTATGTAAACTTCTGACCCACTAGGAATGTGATGAAAGAAATAATAGCTGAAATAAATCATTCTCTCTACTATTTTTCTGACATTTCACATTCTTAAAATAAAGTGGTGATCCTAAATGACCTAAAACAAGGGACATTTTTCCTAGGATTAAATGTCAGGAATTGTGTAAAACTGAGGTTAAATGTATTTGGCTAAGGTTATATAAACTTCCGACTTCAACTGTATACTCTTTGACATTTTTGGGAAGTGTAACATTCACTAATATTTCCCTTGTTTATTTCCCTTTTGTTTGTTGTATATTTCATTTGCTTTTCCATTGTAAACATGTTTCCCATGCCAATAAAGCCCATTGAATTGAATTGAGAGAGAGTGTAAGAGAGCGTAAGACAGAGTACGCGAGCATAAGAGAGAGAGAGACTTGTTTCCACCTGAGTTTGCAGATCTCATCATAATCTCTGGGAATCAATATGTATTGAGTATGGAGAGAATAATGTTACACCTCTATTGGCCAACTGCCTTGTCATGGATAAAATATTCACATCCAAGAGAACCACCTCGCAGCTTGCAGGCATCAATATTCAATACACTGGCCTCTGGGCATTGATAGAATGGAACTGCTAGATTGGATAAAAGCAGGCCTAGTTATAGAATGGAGAGGATAGAATGGACATGCGTATTGATAGAATGGAGAGGATAAAATAGATAGGAGTACTGATAGAATGGAACTGCTAGATTGGATAAAAGCAGGCCTAGTTATAGAATGGAGAGGATAGAATGGACATGCATATTGATAGAATGGAGAGGATAAAATGGATAGGAGTACTGATAGAATGGAAAGGATTAGTAATATAATGGCAAAAATATAATGGATAGGAGTACTGATAGAATGTATTGGAGTACTGATAGAATGGATAGAAGCAGTAATAGAATGGTGAAAATAGAATGGATAGGATTACTGACAGAATGGAGAGGATAGAATGGATAACATTGAATGGATAGGAGTACTGATAGAATGGAGAGGATAGAATGGATATGAGTACTGATAGAATGGAGAAGATAGAATGGATAGGAGTACTGATAGAATGGAGAGGATAGAATGGATAGGAGTACTGACAGAATGGAGAGGATAGAATGGATAACATTGAATGGATAGGAGTACTGATAGAATGGAGAAGATAGAATGGATAACATTGAATGGATAGGAGTACTGATAGAATGGAGAGGGTAGAATGGATATGAGTACTGATAGAATGGAGAGGATAGAATGGATAGGAGTACTGACAGAATGGAGAGGATAGAATGGATAACATTGAATGGATAGGAGTACTGATAGAACGGAGAGGATAGGAGTACTGATAGAATGGATAGGAGTAGTAATATAATGGTGAAAATAGAATTAATAGGATTACTGATATAATGGATAGGAGTAGTAATAGAATGGTGAAAATAGAATGGATAGGATTACTGATATAATGGACAGGAGTAGTAATATAATGGTGAAAATAGAATGGATAGGAGTACTGATAAAATTTAGAGGAGTAGTAATATAATGGTGAAAATAGAATGGATAGGAGTACTGATATAATGGAGAGGAGTAGTAATAGAATGGTGAAAATAGAATGAATAGGATTACTGATATAATGGATAGGAGTAGTAATAGAATGGTGAACAAATAAAGGATAGGATTACTGATAGAATGGATAGGTTAGAGTGGATAGCATTTAATGGATAGGAGTACTGAAGGAATGGATAGGAGTAGTTAACAAAGGATTACAACAGGGGTGTCAAAGATATGGCCCATTCAATCTGGCCCACGGGTCGTATGAGTAAAAAAGTATAATAAAGAATATAATTGAGAAGAAATTCAGCCATTCAGCCACAAGAACATTAGTGAGGTTGGGCACTGATGTTTGGAGATAAAGCCTGGCTCGCAGTCTGCATTCCAATTCATCCCAAAGGTGTTCGATGAGGTTGAGGCCAGGACTCAAAGTGCAGGCCAGTCAAGTTTTTCCACATCGATCTCGACAAACCATTTCTATGTGGACCTTGCTTAGAGCACAGGGGCATTGTCATGCTGAAACAGGAAAGGGCCATCCCCAAACTTTTGCCACAAAGTTGGAAGCACAGAATAATCTAGAATGTCATTGTATGCTGTATCGTTAAGATTTCCCTTCACTGGAACTAAGGGGCCCGAACCATGAAAAACATCCCCAGACCATTACACCAAGCTCCACCTGTTGGCACTAAGCATAAGGGAAGTTAGAATTTTCCTGATATCCTCCAAACCCAGATTCGTCCGTCAGACTAACAGATGGTGAAGTGTGATTCATCACTCCAGAGAGAGCATTTCCACTGCTCCAGAGTCCAATGGCGGCGAGCTTTACACCACTCCAGCCGACCCTTGGCATTGTGCATGGTGATCTTAGGCTTGTGAGCGGCTGCTCATCCATGGAAACCCATTTCATGAAGCTCCTGATGAACAGTTAGACATTTGAAGCGCGGCCCTCCATACCTCGGTGAAGACCGCAAATTAGTTTGACACCTCTGGGTTACTATCTATAAGATGGAGTTTATGATCAGTAGTCAGACATCAGAATGCAAGGGAGATTGCTTATTCCTTATAGCTGGAATCCTTAGTTGCTACATCCATTTTTGGACTTATAAATTAAGAATATATACCCATTGATTCTCGAAGAATATAACTTATAAATGCCTCATAAGCTTAGTTCGACTGTCATACCCCATCAGAACCCAAAATACATGTTTATTATAACAATGTTTGTAAACAATGCACATGTAAAAAAAAAACACTGAATAGCCACAAAACATGGTTAAATCTATAATGTTGATATCATAGATGGTCAGTCCTTGCAACCATAGCTCTGCCAATGAATTTGAGAGTGGTTACACTTCTCCAGGCCCATCCCTCATCTTTTTAACAAAACACAAGCGAGGTGACTGCTTTTTTTATTGTTTCAATTAAGAATTCTAGCTTGAATTCTAGCTTTTTAATAATTTTACACATATACTGTAAAATACCACTAGTCTACTTTACAGGAGAATGTGACAAAGCAAAACCTCATTTTTAGAAATGTTTGAAAATGTATTAAAAATAAAAACAGAAATATATTATTTACATAAGTATTCAGACCCTTTGCTATGAGACTTGAAATTGAGCTCAGGTGCCTCCTGTTTCCATTGATAATCCTTGAGATGGTTCTACAACTTAATTGGAGTCCAGCTGTGGTAAATTCAATTGATTGGACATGATTTGGAAAGGCACCTACCTGTCTATATAAGGTCCCACAGTTGACAGCGTATGTCAGAGCAAAAACCAAGTCATGAGGTCGAAGAAATTGTCCTTAGAGCTCCGAGACAGGATTGTGTCGAGGCACCTATCTGGAGAAGTGTACCAAAAAATGTCTGCAACATTGAAGGTTCCCAAGAACACAGTGGCCTCCATCAATCTTAAATGGAAGAAGTTTGGAACCACCAATACTCTTCCTAGAGCTGGCTGCCCGACCAAACTGACCAATCTGCGGAGAAGGGCCTTGGTCAGGGAGGTGACCAAGAACCCGATGGTCACACAGACAGAGCTCCAGAGTTCCTCTGTGGAGATGGGAGAACCTTCCAGAAGAACAACCATCTCTGCAGCCATCCACCAATCAGGCCTTTATGGTAGACTGGCCAGACGGAAGTGACTCCTCAGTAAAAGGCACATGACAGCCCACTTGGAGTTTGCCAAAAAACACCCAAAGGACCCTCAGGCCATGAGAAACAAGATTCTCTGGTCTGATGAAACCAAAATTGAACTCTTGGCCTGAATGCTAAGCGTCACGTCTGGAGGAAACCTGGCACCATCCCTACGGTGAAGCATGGTGGTGGCAGCATCATGCTGTGAGGATGTGTTTCAGCGACAGGGACTGGGAGACTAGTCACGATTGAGGGGAAGATGAACGGAGCCAAGTACAGAGAGATCCTTAATGAAAACCTGCTCCAGAGCACTCTGGACCACAGACTGGGGCAAAGGTTCACCTTCCAACAGGACAATGACCTTAACCTGTTAGAGCTCTAGGGGCGCTATTTCATTTTTGGATAAAAAACGTTCCCGTTTTAAGCGCGATATTTTGTCACGAAAAGATGCTTGACTATGCATATTCTTGGAAGTTTTGGAAAGAAAACACTCTGAAGTTTCAGAATCTGCAAAGATTTTGTCTGTAAGTGCCCCAGAACTCATTCTACAGGCGAAACCAAGATGATGCATCACCCAGGAATTAGCAGAATTTCTGAAGCTCTGTTTTCCATTCTCTCCTTATATGGCTGTGATTGCGCAACAAATGAGCCTACACTTTCTGTCGTTCGCCCAAGGTCTTAGCAGCATTGTGACGTATTTGTAGGCATATCATTGGAAGATTGACCATAAGAGACTACATTTTCCAAGTGTCCGCCTGGTGTCCTGCGTCGAATTCGGTGCGCAATTGCCAGCTGCTTCTACTTTACCATTTGATTCAGGGGAGAAAGCATGTGTCCAAGAACGATGTATCAATGAAGAGATATGTGAAAAACACCTTGATGATTGATTCTAAACAACGTTTGCCATGTTTTCAGTCGATATTATGGAGTTCATTTGGAAAAAAGTTCGCGTTTTGAGGACTGAATTTTCGGATTTTTTTTGGTAGCCAAATGTGATGTATAAAACGGAGCTATTTCTAATACACAAGGAATCTTTTTGGAAAAACTGAGCATCTGCTATCTAACTGAGAGTATCCTCATTGAAAACATCAGAAGTTCTTCAAAGGTAAATGATTTTATTTGAAGGCTTTTATGTTTTTGTTAATGTTGCGTGCTGGATGCTAACGCTAATGCTAACGCTAAATGCTAACGCGAAATGCTAACGCTAGCTAGCTACTTTTACACAAATGATTGTTTTCCTATGGTTGAGAAGCATATTTTGAAAATCTGAGATGACAGTGTTGTTTACAAAAGGCTAAGCTTGAGAGATGGCATATTTATTTCATTTCATTTGCGATTTTCATAAATAGTTAACGTTGTGTTATGCTAATGAGCTTGCTGATAGATTTACACAATCCTGGATACAGGGTTTTTTTTGTCCTAAACAAATAATCTTTCAGGAAAAACTGAACATTTGCTATCTGAGAGTCTCCTCATTGAAAACATCTGAAGTTCTTCAAAGGTAAATGATTTTATTTGAATGCTTTTCTGTTTTTTTGTGTAAATGTTGCCAGCTGAATGCTAATGCTAAATGCTACGTTAGCCATCAATACTGTTACACAAATGCTTGTTTTGCAATGGTTGAGAAGCATATTTTGAAAATCTGAGATGACAGTGTTGTTAACAAAAGGCTAAGCTTGAGAGCTAGCATATTTATTTCATTTCATTTGCGATTTTCATGAATAGTTAACGTTGCGTTATGGTAATGAGCTTGAGTCTGTATTCACGATCCCGGATCCGGGATGGGGAGATCAGAAAGGTTTTAAGCACACAGCCAAGACAATGCAGGAGTGACTTTGGGACAAGCCTCTTAATGTCCTTGAGTGGCCCAGCCAGAGCCCAGACTTGAACCTGATCGAACATCTCTGGAGAGACCTGAAAATCGCTGTGCATAGACGCTCCCCATCCAACCTGACAGAGCTTGAGAGGATCTGCAGAGAAGAATGGGAGAAACTCCCCAAATACAGGTGTGCCACGCTTGTAGTGTCATACCCAAGAAGACTCAATGCTGTAATCGGTGCTTCAAAAAGGTGCTTCAACAATGTACTGAGTAAAAGTGTTTGAATACTTATGTAAATGTGATATCTGTTGTTGTTTTTTAAGACATTTGCAAAAAAATTGTAAAAAGCTGGTTTTGCTTTGTCATTATGGGGTATTGTGTGTAAATTGATTATATTATTATTATTATTTGTATCTTTATCAATCTTAGAATAAGGCTGTAACGTAACAAAATGTGGAAAAATTCAAGGGGTCTGAATACTTTCCGAATCCACTGTACATGTAACTTAGATGCACAGAAAGAATTCATAGCACAATTTGAGGAATAAAATGTAATTAAACGTTGTCTGCATATAAAAGCTAAATAGTGGTGTAACAAGGTGCTTGACAACATCTGCAGCATTCATGGGCTGACTGTGATCTGAATATTTGCATTCTGTACATGCATTGGAGAGTGAGCTGAATATTAGCTCCATCAAACAGCAAACACAGTGTTTGCGATGTGCAATTTGATTAATACAAACTTTGAAGTGGAATTGGTTATCACTACGTACAATGGACAGTGAGCTGAATTGAGGTGTTCGCCATCCCCACTTTGTTCTCTGCTATACAGGTCAGCATGTAGAAGTTGTCATCACGACTCACGTTGAACAGGGTCAGATTGATGGAGTGGACATTGGGCCAGTACACAGTGGACTGGAACAGAGCAGGAGAGAAAGAGAGAGGAGTGAGTGATACAGTAGGATAAAGATAAAGGTGCTTGACAACCTCATAGCATAGCGGCAGACAAACTCCATTAAAGATTTTAGATGTAATATTCTGCATGTTAAACATTTCCAGGGTTTCAGAAAGCTGTGAAATCAGAAACACACAATTGGACATGGACATTCTCTATTGCACAACAACTGAATTTCATAACTAACTGGAATCTAAATGGCACTGACCCTGAAGTTGTACTGTAGCTAACACAAACTCCAAGGTCACAAGCCAGGTAGTTTCATGCAGCTAGATATACACAAATCACAATGGTACATTACATGACCAAAAGTATGTGGAGACCTGCTTGTCGAACATCTTATTCCAAAATCATTGGTATTAATATGGCTTGGTCCCCCCTTTGCTGTTATAACAGCCTCCACTCTTCTGGGAAGGCTTTCCACTAGATGTTGGAACATTACTACTGGGACTTGCTTCCATTCAGCCACAAGAGCATTAGTGAGGTGGTGCACTGATGCTGGGAGATTAAGCCTGGCTTGCAGTCTCCGTTCCAATTTATCCCAAAGGTGTTTAATGAGGTTGATGCCAGGGCTTTGTGTAGGCCAGTCAAGTTCTTCCACACTAATTTCGACAAACCATTTCTGTATGGACCTCGCTTTGTGCACTGTCATGTATGGACCTCGATTTGGGCATTGTCATGCTGAAACAGGAAAGGGCCTTCCCAAAACTGTTGCCACAAAGTTGGAAGCACATAATCGTCTAGAATGTATGCTATAGCATTAAGATTTCCATTCACTGGGAGCCAGAACCATGAAAAACAGCTCATTATTCCTCCACCAAACTTTACATTTGGCACTATGCATTGGGTCAGGTAACATTGTCCTTTTTTATTTTTTAAAATTTATTTGACCTTTATTTAACTAGGCAAGTCAGTTAAGAACAAATTCTTATTTTCAATGACGGCCTAGGAACAGTGGGTTAACTGCCTGTTCAGGGGAACAGAACGACAGATTTGTACCTTGTGAGCTCGGGGATTTGAACTTGCATCCTTCCGGTTACTCGTCCAACGCTCTAACCACTAGGCTACCCTGCCGTCCTGGTATCTGCCAAAAAACAAATTTGTCTGTCGGACTGCCAAATGGTGAAGTGTGATTCATCACTACAGATAACGCGTTTCCACTGCTCCAGAGTCCTTTGGCGGAGTGCTTCACACCACTCCAGCCAATGCTTGGCATTGCAGGTGATCTTAGGCTTTTGTGCGTCTGCTCGGCCATGAAAATCCATTTCATAAAGCTCACGCCGAAAAGTTATTGTGCTGACGTTGCTTACAGAGGCAGTTTGGAACGCGGTAGTGAGTGTTGCAACCGAGTGCAGGAAATGTTTACGCGCTACGCGCTTCAACATTCAGTGGTCCCATTCTGCTTGTGTGGCCTACCACTTCGCGGCTGAGCCGTTGTCACTCTTAAACGTTTCCACTTCACAATAACAGCGCTTACAGTTGACAGCAGCTCTAGCAGGGCGGAAATTTGACGAACTGACTTGTTGGAAAGGTGGCCTCCTATGACGGTGCCACGTTGAAAGTCACCGAGCTCTTTAGTAAAGGCCAGTAAGTAAGTAAGGCCATTCTACTGCCAATGGAGACTGCATTGCTGTGTGCTCGATTTTTATGACACCTGTCAGCAATGGGTGTGGCTGAAATAGCCAAATCCACTGATAAGGGGTGTCCACATACTTTAGTAGACATAGTGTACAACCCAGTGATCAATAGAATCACAAAGCGCATTGTGTGTCCCCTGGTTTGTCCCCTAGCCCACCTGGTGAGTGTTGATGGAGTGGAGGTCAATGACGGTCCAGTCCACCTCAGGTAGGGGGGATCCAGATCCATTACAGGTGATGGTGACTCTGTCCCCCTCAACAACCGTGAGGTTAAAGTGCGTCACACTGATGTCCGGCAGGTCTGAGAGACAGAGAGAGAAAGGTGGAGAGAGGGAGGGAAAGAGAGAGAGAGAGAGACAGAGAGGGAATACAATAGAACCTAGACACAGCACGCTTGAAATTCTCACTGAGACACTTTGAGCTATTGTGAATTCTATTTGGGAAAGGGAAAGGAAGGAACAAGCAGAGTTTCAGAACAGTGAGTTGTCATGACTCTTTTTGGCCAGGCTGTCATGAGATGAGTTATGACAGGCGTTTAGGTCATTCTTAAGAATTCGATGTGAATAGTCTAGGCTCTATGACAGCCATTCCAAGTAAAGTGCTCCCTATTATTCTACCATGGGATGATTGAGGAGTGTGAAGCAGGGAACGTGGCGCCAGTGGTTCGTACCACAGAGTGAGATATTCATAGCCTGCAGAGGGATCTTGGAGGCTCCGTTGTTGCAGAAGAGTTGCTGGGTGTTCAGGCCAGCCTCCCCTCGCTGCTGCCACAGCTGGATCCAGCGGATATCACAGCCACACTCAAACACCACTTCTTCCAGCCTCCTGTGGAGAGGGAGGGAGGGAGGGAGGGAGGGAGGGAGGGAGGGAGGGAGGGAGGGAGGGAGGGAGGGAGGGAAAGAGAGAGGGGGACAGAGAGAGAGAGAGAGAGAGAGAGAGAGAGAGAGAGAGAGAATAAAAAATAAATGTTGAGAAACAACACTATGCATCTGTGGTCATTTACCGTCAGGACAGGCAGAAGTAGTGAAGGACAGTCTTATCCTCCAGACCAGCCCCAAACAGTCATCACACCGTGCCTGGGAAGGAACTGGAGACCCTCCATCTCATCTCCAGGCCACGATGTCTTGCTCCCAGACAGACTAAATAACTTTTTTGCTTGCTTGCTTTGAGTACAATACAGTGCCACTGACACGGCCCGCTACCAAAACCTGCGGGCTCTCCTTCACTGCAGCCGACGTGAGTAAAACATTTAAACGTGTTAACCCTCGCAAGGCTGCAGGCCCAGACGGCATCCCCAGCAGCGTCCTCAGAGCATGCGCAGACCAGCTGGCTGGTGTGTTTGCGGACATATTCAATCAATCCTTATCCCAGTCTGCTGTTCCCACATGCTTCAAGAGGGCCACCATTGTTCCTGTTCCCAAGAAAGCTAAGGTAACTGAGCTAAACGACTACCGCCCCGTAGCACTCACTTCCATCATCATGAAGTGCTTTGAGAGACTAGTCAAGGAGCATATCACCTCCACCCTACCCCCCAATAGGTCCACAGACGACGCAATCGCAACCACACTGCACACTGCCCTAACCCATCTGGACAAGAGGAATACCTATGTGAGAATGCTGTTCATCGACTACAGCTCAGCATTTAACAACATAGTACCCTCCAAACTCGTCATCAAGCTCAAGACCCTGGGTCTTGATCCCGCCCTGTGCAACTGGGTACTGGACTTCCTGACCGGCCGCACCCAGGTGGTGAGGGTAGGTAACAACATCTCCACCCCGCTGATCCTCAATACTGGGGCCCCACAAGGTGCGTTCTGAGCCCTCTCCTGTACACCCTGTTCACCCACGACTGTGTGGCCATGCACGCCTCCAACTCAATCATCAAGTTTGAGGACAACACTACAGTGGTAGGCTTGATGACCAACAACGACGAGACGGCCTACAGGGAGGAGGTGAGGGCCCCGGAGTGTGGTGTCAGGAAAATAATCTCACACTCAACGTCAACAAAACTAAGGAGATGATTGTGGACTTCAGGAAACAGCAGAGGGAGCACCACCCTATCCAAATCGATGGGACAGTAGTGGAGAGGGTAAGTTCCTCGGCATACACATCATGGACAAACTGAATTGGTCCACCCACACAGACAGCGTTGTGAAGAAGGCGCAGCAGCGCCTCTTCAACCTCAGGAGGCTGAAGAAATTTGGCTTGTCACCAAAAGCACTCACAAACTTCTACAGATGCACAATCGAGAGCATCCTCTCGGGCTGTATCACCGCCTGGTACGGCAACTCCGCCCACAACCGTAAGGCTCTCCAGAGGATAGTGAGGTTTGCACAACGCATCACCGGGGCAAACTACCTACCCTCCAGGACACCTACACCACCCGATGTCACAGGAAGGCCATAAAGATCATCAAGAACCACCCGAGCCACTGCCTGTTCACCCCGCTATCATCCAGAAGGTGAGGTCAGTACAGGTGCATCAAAGCAGGGACTGAGAGACTGAAAAACAGCTTCTATCTCAAGGCCATCAGACTGTTAAACAGCCACCACTAACATTGAGTGGCTGCTGCCAACATACTGACTCAACTCCAGCCACTTTAATAATGGAAATTGATGGAAATTGATGTAAAAATGTATCACTAGCCACTTTAAACAATGCCACTTAATATAATGTTTACATTCCCTACATTTCTCATCTGATATGTATATGTATATACTGTACTCTATATCATCTACTGCATCTTGCCACCTTTATGTAATACATAATGTAATATGTAATCCTAGCCACTTTAAACTCTGCCACTTTATGTTTATATACCCTACATGACTCATCTCATATGTATATACTGTACTCTATACCATCTACTGCATCTTGCCTATGCCGTTCTGTACCATCACTCATTCATATATCTTTATGTACATATTCTTATCCCTTTACACATGTTTGTATAAGGTAGTAGTTTTGGAATTGTTAGGTTAGATTACTCTTTGGTTATTACTGCATTGTCGGAACTAGAAGCACAAGCATTTCGCTACACTCCCATTAACATCTGCTAACCATGTGTATGTGACAAATAATTTGATTTGATTTGGCTAACCGTAGGCTGAGTCTGGAAGCGGGTGGATATGATTTGGACTTAGCCCTTCCCTCAACAAACACAGGCCCTGCACCATCCCTGGCTAAATCAATATTGTCACATTAATGTGAACGACACGGATGACAAATTTGAAAATGATAGCAGGGAAGAGCTAAAGGTCTTCTTTGTAGAACCACCCAGAGCAAATACACTTTTAAATTCATGTGCTTTGGTGGGTGACCGTGAATTTCAATATTGAAAATAGAATATCACAGTGCGTGAGCATGAGCACATACTGTACAGTAAGACTCACATTATTTTAACAAAGGATTAATGAGGGTTGGAGAACAGGAGGGGTGTGATGTTCATACCCTGTGATGCTCAAAACATTAATAATGATTTGAATTATTAATCATAATTATCCCCTTAAACAACACGCCTAACACACTCCCACCCACGACCCCCTCACACCCCGGCTTTCCAGATCCTCACACCCAGGCAGCTCCTGTGATGAGGTGTGGGGTTCTGATGAGACAGACTGGGTATCACTGTTAGCTCTGCTGCTTCAAACAAGCCTTTATACGACATCATGTCGTTTCCTCTATTTTACCCCTTAAGATACATTTGTCCAGACATTTCTTATTCATTAAGATAAGGAGAATGGGTCAAATGAATAGTCCTCACAATGCTCATATCTGAATAAAATATTGAACGTGCCCATTGTATTCTTTCTGTCTTTCATCCACATGGGAAAACTACTTTCCGCTTTTGACATCTTTCTTGACATTATTATCACATTTGTTACATTTGTCCATGGACCAGAGAAGACTATGAAGTGGCAGTTAGCATGTCTAATCCCTTTAGTTCCACATGATGTGCACCCTGCTTCCTGCTGCCTGCTGCCCGCTTTTTGCTGCCCGCTTCCTGCTGCCTGCTTCCTCCTGCCTGGGTCTCTGAGGGCCTAGTGGGTAGTACAGCGCAGCACACTAGATCCAACATATGGAAAGAGAGATAAAACACCTGGACCTGGAGGACATTTCATTAACATGATCTTAGCTAGCTGTGTGCTTGTATACTTATTGATTCACCAGTTGACAAAAGAGAGATAACCTTTCTGATTTACAAGATGGGGTCAGAGATCGTGAAAAGCGGAGTGTGCATGCCAAATGGACATCGCAGCCATCGCTATACACTACGTAACACGCAGGTCTGGATGGGGGGGAGAGTCACTCACAGAGACTTTTTCTGTTTCTTTAAATGATGAGATATTTGCCTGCAGTACATGGACTAACTTGGCTTTGTGCAGTATTGTGTGTTCTGTTCTGTCCAAGGACAGAGTACCCTGGGTTCATTTTTCCACGTGTGCATTAAGTCGCTTTGAAGAATGGTGATCAAAGGCTTCCTACAGTACCTACAACATGAATAAAACACCTTTATGACGTGTGTGTGTATATGTGTGTGTGTGTGTGTGTGTGTGTGTGTGTGTGTGTGTGTGTGTGTGTGTGTGTGTGGGTGGGTGGGGGGGCAGCACAGGAGGTTGGTGGCACCTTAATTGGGGAGGACAGGCTCATGGTAATGGCTGGAGTGGAATAAGTGGAATGGTATCAAACACATTGCTTCTATGTGTTTGAAGTCATTCCACTTGCTCTGTTCCAGACATTATTATGAGCCTCCTCTGGTTGGCAGATGGCCTTTTTTATTACTCAGTACCATCACAACATACCTTTGAAAAGATGTACTTAATTAACAACATAGAGACAATAAACCGAGGTTAGCATGATATAAAGATAGCCCAAGGGGGGTTTGGCCACAGCACTGACTGATTATGGCCTGTGAGAATAGCCATTTGCATATCTTCTACTAACCTGAATAAAACATCAAATTAACCTTTGGAAAGGTCAAGGTGGCATGCAGCTAGGAACACACATGGGAGTCCAGTAGCCTATATGCTGAATGGCAAGTCACATATAACTTAATCATGGTTATGTATTATACATTAGTATCTGCTTTAAAATGGCTAACTTAGCATGCGACAGGTACGGAGGGACATTGGATACAATATGTGACAACAGAGAAATGCATACATAAATAATTTTTTACCTCTTTTGTACAGTATTGCACATGGAATTATGCGTAGGGAGGTGTGGCCTGAATACAAATAGCTCCCATTTTCTAGGTGGACTGGGAATTGATCAGCCTGCCACATACACTTACCAGGATAAATGAGACACAAGGGTTTTTCATCAGTTAAAGGTAAAGTTGGTGATGCCCAATTTAACAAGGTCCCTATAGTATGTGAGTGTTCAGTAAGTGGCAATAGCTATGCCAGATATAAAAGATTGCCCATTAAATACACTGTACGGTATTCTCTAGGCAAGCTGGCTAAATGTTAATGTTATCTGTATACATTTGATAACGAGTTAGGCCATATTTGGTGAAATCCCAGTACAGGATTTATACAGTCTCCCTGGCTAGATTTTCATCAAACACCAACAGAGAAAGACCATGGAGGAGCTGCACACTGCAACAAAGGAATATTGCAAAGTCAAATGACGATGACATCAAATATTTCCTGACCTGCAATCACTTAGCTTTCTAATCTATATATGCAGTTGGAGGAATCAATATCAGTTTACAGATGTGGACCATATTGGAGAATTCAATCTCAGTTTACAGATGTGGACCATATTGGAGAAATCAATCTCAGTTTACAGATGTGGACCATATTGGAGTAATCAATCTCAGTTTACAGATGTGGACCATATTGGAGAATTCAATCTCAGTTTACAGATGTGGACCATATTGGAGTAATCAATCTCAATTTACAGATGTGGACCATATTGGAGAATTCAATCTCAGTTTACAAATGTGGACCATATTGGAGAATTCAATCTCAGTTTACAGATGTGGACCATATTGGAGAAATCCAATAACATTTCTCTAACATATCCAATTATGTTTTTTTTTGGGGGGGGGGGGCGGGGGGTAATTATTTGAAAGGCTGAGATTATTCTATCCACATGCATACAACTAAATTGAATTTAGGTGATCTCCCCACACGGTGCAGTGAATATATCAATGATCTGGCATAGCCAAGGGGGAGGATTAAGCCCAAATGAAGAGCAGTGGCTAATTAAAGGCAGTGAATATGAATAGAGTAGGGGCCAGGGATGTAAACCCCTACCGTCCTCCTCCTAGATTACAGAACCATGAGGTAGACAGCAGGCTTCTTTCTCTCTGCTTGGTCTCATTACCTTTCCGGTGACATCTCAAACATTCTTGGAGCCAGGGATTGAATTGGCTTCCCTGCACTGTTAATCTGATCCACATATGAGAGGCCATTGCTTAATAATATGGTAATTACAGATTTAAGACCACCTGTCCCCATAATCTATTTATTAATCAAACTGAGTTTCACGTAGAATTCATGCTCAGCCCATCAGATAAGCAACTGGGACATTTACAGTTATCTTCTTCACTTTTGAGAAGTTATGCAGTTTAACAAAAAAAAGACAAGAATAAAGACTTCTTCAGAAAATACTATACATGAATGATGTACAAAAATGTAACTATCTATGACAATGAACAAAGGCAGAACAGCTCTGACATCTCCCTGTGCGTCAAGCTCAAATTGCACATCATTATTTTCAAATGTGGACAAAATTGCCAACTCCAAAGCATGGTAAAATACTTATCTCTTTCGATCCATATGGATGATGTGGCAATAGGCCAAACAAAGAACAAGATGTCTGAAGACACGCTATGTTCTGGTTATACATCCTTATATGAATTGTTTTGTTGATTCTGATACAGTGACAACATGCTGTCAATCTGTCACTTGCTCTGAAAGCAAACTGGGGGTGGAAAGAGTTGTCAATGATCCCCATTCTAAATGACATGCGTGGATGCCGGTCTGCAGTACTGCTGGGGGAAAGTGATGCTCAGTCAGGCATGAGAGCTGTTTCAACAACTACAACCAGTCACAGAAGTGGTAGAAGGAGAAAGGAAGGAAGGAAGGAAGGAAGGAAGGAAGGAAGGAAGGAAGGAAGGAAGGAAGGAAGGAAGGAAGGAAGGAAGGAAGGAAGGAAGGAAGGAAGGAAGGAAGGAAGGAAGGAAGGAAGGAAGGAAGGAAGGAAGGAAGGAAGGAAGGAAGGGGGGTGAAGGTGTGGGAGACGAGGTGAGATGTACGTCTCAATGTGTGGGTGAGTAAAACAGTGTTGTGGCCTGGGCTGATGCCCTGGTATATGTATCAAATGGCCAAGCAGGCAGACACTGGTAGGCAGCACTGGTCATATTGAGCTCCTTGACCAAGCCTTGGTGTCAATGTCTCCACTGTGACAGAGAGCTGTAAGGGTGTTCTGAATGCCTAACACAGAGCAGACACACAGCCAGCCACGCCGTGTTGTCGGTCCACACTTGGTTACTCCCAAGCTTACTGCAAGCTCGGTTTTCCATCTAAAATCCAGATTTCATAGAGATGGATATTCCCTCCAGTCAATTCCTGGCTAACAACTACTGTATAGAAAATGCATGAGTCGCATCTTCAATGACCAAGAGATGCATTTATCCCTGAAACACATGCTAACGTACGATGACAAAATGATAACAAATTAGTAAAGAATCAGAAGGGATGGCAGGGAGCACCAATCAATAAAAGCGACATCATTATGAGTGCATGAACATTTCTACATACAGTACATTAACCTTGTTCCCTCCAGTCCTCTTTGCTGAGCAGCTTATTATCTCTATCCGCTGAGCGACCACCTCAGGCTAACAATCAATATTACAGCAGGATTGGTATTATTCAGTGAATGCAGGTCTACATCTCCAGCTATGTGCGGAGCGGCATATGTTTGCCTCTGCATTCGCTTTGATCTTGGTAGTATGAATAATATCAGCCTCATGTCACAGTTGTGTCCAAACAATACCCTGTTATTTCTTCTTTTACTTAAAACTTTTCTTCTGACGAAGCTACAGTGTAGGCTTTAGAGAGTTGTTAGTTACATTTTAGTCCTGGCTTGGTGTTTGGTGTTGGGGTTTGTCTGGGTTAATTGTAGTAACCCCAAAGAGAAAGCATGGGTCATGTGTAATCATGCCAGCAGATGGACATGCCAGCTCTGAGCTTTGGGGCATGCACATGGGTGAATGACTGGCACCTAACACATTAACACAAAACTGTCATGTTGTCTTGTCTCTGTCCTTTCCCTTCACCCTGTCTCCCTCTGCTGGTCGTTGTTATGTTACCTTTTCTCCCCCTCTTTTCCCCAGCTGTGCCTTGTCTCCTCCTAATTACCCATTCACCCCGTTCCCCACCTGTTCCCTTTTTCCCTCTGATTAGGTCCCTATATCTCTCTCTGTTTCTGCTCCTGTCCTTGTCGGATTCTTGTTTGTTTGTTTGTGTGTCTCATGCCTGAACCAGACTATCATCGTGTGTGCTGCAACCTTGTCCTGTCCTGTCGGAATCTACCTGTCCATCTGAGCCCACGTATGTTCGTCATTAAAGTACTCTGTTTGTTAATTCGCTTTTGGGTCCTCATTCACGCACCATAACAGAAGAATCCGACCAAGAATGGACCCAGCGACTTCGGATCCTCTCCACTCAGCCGTCGAGATCCAGGGAGCGATGCTAGGCAGACACAAGCAGGAATTGTCTGCTGCTCGACATGCCGTTGAGACCCTGGCCACCCAAGTCTCCAACCTCACAGAACAGGTTCACCATCTCCGCCTCGATCCACCGGCCACTTCCAGGGCTTTCGAATCTCCGGAGCCCAGAATCAATAACCCGCCGTGTTACTCTGGGGAGCCCACTGAATGCCGCTCGTTCCTCACCCAGTGTGATATTGTGTTTTCTCTCCAGCCCAACACTTACTCCAGGAGCACTGCTCGTGTCGCCTACGTCATATCTCTCCTTATTGGACGGGCTCGTGAGTGGGGCACGGCAATCTGGGAGGCAAGGGCTGAGTGTATTAACCAGTATCAAGACTTTAAGGAGGAGATGATACGGGTTTTTGATCGATCTGTTTTTGGGGAGGAGGCTTCCAGGGCCCTGTCTTCCCTATGTCAAGGCAATCGATCCATAACAGACTACTCTATTGAGTTTCGCACTCTTGCTGTCTCCAGTGGCTGGAACGAGCCGGCCTTGCTCGCTCGTCTTCTGGAGGGTTTCCGCGCAGAGGTAAAGGATGAGATTCTCTCCCGGGAGGTTCCTTCCAGCGTGGATTCCTTGATTGAACTCGCTATTCGCATTGAGCGACGGGTTGATCTTCGTCACCGAGCTCGTGGAAAGGAGCTCGCGCTCTCCGTCGCCTCCCTCTCCGCATCACTACCATCTTCCTCTGCCGGCTCGGGTGCTGAGCCCATGCAGCTGGGAGGTATCCGCATCTCGACTAAGGAGAGGGAACGGAGAATCACCAACCGCCTCTGTCTCTATTGCGGTTCCGCTGGTCATTTTGCCACTTCATGTCCAGTAAAAGGCCAGAGCTCGTCAGTAAGCGGAGGGCTACTGGTGAGCGCTACTACTCCTGTCTCTCCTTCAAGATCCTGCACTACCTTGTCGGTCCATCTACGCTGGACCGGTTCGTCAGCTTCCTGCAGTGCCTTAATAGACTCTGGGGCGGAGGGCTGTTTTATGGACGAGACCTGGGCTCGGGAACATGACATTCCTCTCAGACAGTTAAAGGAGCCCACGGCCTTGTTCGCCCTGGATGGTAGTCCTCTCCCCAGGATTCAGCGTGAGACGCTACCTTTAACCCTCACTGTTTCTGGTAATCATAGTGAAACCATTTCTTTTTTAATTTTTCGTTCACCTTTTACACCTGTTGTTTTGGGCCATCCCTGGCTAGTTTGTCATAATCCTTCCATTAATTGGTCTAGTAATTCTATCCTCTCCTGGAACGTCTCTTGTCATGTGAAATGTTTAATGTCTGCTATCCCTCCTGTTTCCTCTGTCTCTTCTTCACAGGAGGAGCCTGGTGATTTGACAGGGGTGCCGGAGGAATATCACGATCTGCGCACGGTGTTCAGTCGGTCCAGGGCCACCTCTCTTCCTCCACACCGGTCGTATGATTGTAGTATTGATCTCCTTCCGGGAACCACCCCCCCCCGGGGTAGACTATACTCTCTGTCGGCTCCCGAACGTAAGGCTCTCGAAGATTATTTGTCTGTAGCTCTTGACGCCGGTACCATAGTCCCCTCCTCCTCTCCCGCCGGAGCGGGGGTTTTTTTTGTCAAGAAGAAGGACGGGTCTCTGCGCCCCTGCATAGATTATCGAGGGCTGAATGACATAACAGTGAAGAATCGTTATCCGCTTCCTCTTATGTCTTCAGCCTTCGAGATCCTGCAGGGAGCCAGGTTTTTCACTAAGTTGGACCTTCGTAACGCTTACCATCTCGTGCGCATCAGGGAGGGGGACGAGTGGAAGACGGCGTTTAACACTCCGTTAGGGCACTTTGAATACCGGGTTCTTCCTTTCGGCCTCGCTAACGCTCCAGCTGTCTTTCAGGCATTAGTCAATGATGTCCTGAGAGACATGCTGAACATCTTTGTTTTCGTTTACCTTGACGATATCCTGATTTTTTCACCGTCACTCCAGATTCATGTTCAGCACGTTCGACGTGTCCTCCAGCGCCTTTTAGAGAATTGTCTTTTCGTGAAGGCTGAGAAGTGCACTTTTCATGCCTCCTCCGTCACATTTCTCGGTTCTGTTATTTCCGCTGAAGGCATTAAGATGGATCCCGCTAAGGTCCAAGCTGTCATTGATTGGCCCGTCCCTAAGTCACGCGTCGAGCTGCAGCGCTTTCTCGGCTTCGCGAACTTCTATCGTCGTTTCATCCGTAATTTCGGTCAGGTGGCAGCTCCTCTCACAGCCCTTACTTCTGTCAAGACGTGCTTTAAGTGGTCCGTTTCCGCCCAGGGAGCTTTTGATCTCCTCAAGAATCGTTTTACATCCGCTCCTATCCTTGTTACACCTGACGTCTCTAGACAGTTCGTTGTCGAGGTTGACGCGTCAGAGGTGGGAGTGGGAGCCATCCTTTCTCAGCGCTCCCTCTCTGACGACAAGGTCCACCCATGCGCGTATTTTTCTCATCGCCTGTCGCCGTCGGAACGTAACTATGATGTGGGTAACCGCGAACTGCTCGCCATCCGGTTAGCCCTAGGCGAATGGCGACAGTGGTTGGAGGGGGCGACCGTTCCTTTTGTCGTTTGGACTGACCATAGGAACCTTGAGTACATCCGTTCTGCCAAACGACTTAATGCGCGTCAGGCGCGTTGGGCGCTGTTTTTCGCTCGTTTCGAGTTCGTGATTTCTTATCGTCCGGGCTCTAAGAACACCAAGCCTGATGCTTTGTCTCGTCTCTTCAGTTCTTCAGTAGCCTCCACTGACCCCGAGGGGATTCTCCCTGAGGGGCGTGTTGTCGGGTTGACTGTCTGGGGAATTGAGAGGCAGGTAAAGCAAGCACTCACTCAAACTCCGTCGCCGCGCGCTTGTCCTAGGAACCTTCTTTTCGTTCCCGTTCCTACTCGTCTGGCCGTTCTTCAGTGGGCTCACTCTGCCAAGTTAGCCGGCCACCCTGGCGTTCGGGGTACGCTTGCTTCCATTCGCCAGCGTTTCTGGTGGCCCACCAGGGAGCATGACACGCGTCGTTTCGTGGCTGCTTGTTCGGTCTGCGCGCAGACTAAGTCCGGTAACTCTCCTCCTGCCGGCCGTCTCAGGCCGCTTCCTATTCCCTCTCGACCGTGGTCTCACATCGCCTTAGATTTTGTCACCGGACTGCCTTCGTCAGCGGGGAAGACTGTTATTCTTACGGTTGTCGATAGGTTCTCTAAGGCGGCTCATTTCATTCCCCTTGCTAAGCTTCCTTCTGCTAAAGAGACGGCACAAATCATCATCGAGAATGTTTTCAGAATTCATGGCCTTCCGTCAGACGTCGTTTCGGACAGAGGTCCGCAATTCACGTCTCAATTTTGGAGGGAGTTTTGCCGTTTGATTGGGGCTTCCGTCAGTCTCTCTTCCGGCTTTCACCCCCAGTCTAACGGTCAAGCAGAACGGGCCAATCAGACTATTGGTCGCATCTTACGCAGTCTTTCTTTTCGCAACCCTGCGTCTTGGTCAGAACAGCTCCCCTGGGCAGAATACGCCCACAACTCGCTTCCTTCGTCTGCGACAGGGCTATCTCCTTTTCAGAGTAGCCTCGGGTACCAGCCTCCGCTGTTCTCATCTCAGTTCGCCGAGTCCAGCGTCCCCTCCGCTCAGGCTTTTGTCCAACGTTGCGAGCGCACCTGGAAGAGGGTCAGGTCTGCACTTTGCCGTTATAGGGCGCAGACTGTGAGAGCGGCTAATAAGCGTAGAACTAAGAGTCCTAGATATTGTCGCGGTCAGAGAGTTTGGCTCTCCACTCAGAACCTTCCCCTTAAGACCGCTTCTCGCAAGTTGACCCCGCGGTTCATTGGTCCGTTCCGTATTTCTCAAATCATTAACCCTGTCGCAGTGCGACTTCTTCTGCCGCGATATCTTCGTCGCGTCCACCCGGTCTTCCATGTCTCCTGTGTCAAGCCCGTTCTTCGCGCCCCCGCTCGTCTTCCCCCCCCCCCCCCCATCCTTGTCGAGGGCGCACCCATCTACAGGGTCCGTAGGATTTTGGACATGCGTCCTCGGGGCCGTGGTCATCAGTACCTAGTAGATTGGGAGGGGTACGGTCCTGAGGAGAGGAGTTGGGTTCCCTCTCGGGACGTGCTGGACCGTGCGCTGATCGATGATTTCCTCCGGTGCCGCCAGGCTTCCTCCTCGAGTGCGCCAGGAGGCGCTCGGTGAGTGGGGGGGTACTGTCATGTTGTCTTGTCTCTGTCCTTTCCCTTCACCCTGTCTCCCTCTGCTGGTCGTTGTTATGTTACCTTTTCTCCCCCTCTTTTCCCCAGCTGTGCCTTGTCTCCTCCTAATTACCCATTCACCCCGTTCCCCACCTGTTCCCTTTTTCCCTCTGATTAGGTCCCTATATCTCTCTCTGTTTCTGCTCCTGTCCTTGTCGGATTCTTGTTTGTTTGTTTGTGTGTCTCATGCCTGAACCAGACTATCATCGTGTGTGCTGCAACCTTGTCCTGTCCTGTCGGAATCTACCTGTCCATCTGAGCCCACGTATGTTCGTCATTAAAGTACTCTGTTTGTTAATTCGCTTTTGGGTCCTCATTCACGCACCATAACAAAAACACCCTGCTCTTCTTATTCCATCTCAGCTGAAAATGTGTTCCTTTCATGTTGTTAGAGCCAGAGACGCAAGAATGTGTTTTCATCAAGAATATATATATAGTTCAGAAATGCACAATTTGAAGTTATTGCACTAGAGATAATGACAAAAGTATTTTATAATACTCTGTGAGTTGTCTGCCTTTTACAGATTAAGGATGAGTAGCCTGCGTGCAGCCATTTCCATGACTGATCAAACTAATCAGAACAGTCCTATGAAAGGAATTGCAGGATTTAGCTATCACAGTTTAGGCTGTTATAAAGTAACACCTCATCACAGAGACACCATTGACTCCAGTGATGAATACATGGCAATTCAGACATGAAGCGATGCACACCTAATTATTTCAGGATTTTAATTAAGAAGCCGATCATTAGAGATTCTACTCCCACGACTAATCACAGTGGACATTTTGCCTTTGTTGTCCCATCCAGGCATCCAGTCAGCAGCTGCACATTAAAATGGACATTAAATAAATGGGGATTGTGCTACTGCCCTTTCCATTCTTAATGCTGTTTCCCTTTTTCTAACCCTGTGTTGTACCCAGTTTTAGCCAGAATGAAGTGAAGTCCCAACAGAAAGGAGTGGAGCAGAGTTTCTCTCTAATTGGCTGTGCCAACATTTGGATGTATAGGCAGAGTTTGGCTAATGGACACCACCTGCACAGTAGTCAATGTAGGGCAAAGTATGCCAGCATGTTCCAAGAATACTTTCCCTTAATTTGGTGAGAAATGTATGTTCTTTAAAGAGACACTAAGTCATGAAGGCACGAAAACTGACATGATTGTGTTGTTTTGTGTCTTGCCTGATCTGACCGGTTCTTCATAATACCATTGGAAAGGAAACAGCGGTCAGAAAGCATTCTGCGGTGAGCGAGTGTTGTGCCTTTTCCTTTCCAATGATGTTAGGTTACACCACGACTCACGTTGGTTGAGCACCATCTACTTCTTTCCATTCTTAATGATACCAATAATGTGTCTGTTTAGAAAATAGATGATCTCTTGACACTGACTAACACAGACATGTCCTGGCTGTTCATAAAGGTCTTTCTATAGAGCCCATGCAGGATTAAAGAAAGGTCATCAGTAGAAAGGGGATCGATGACCCTCCCAGCCCCTGGCAAAGCAGCTTTGTGGCCACATAGAAAATGTTTGTTGACACTGGTGAATGTGCCTTTGTGCTTGTGCTGTAAATAATCTTTTATCGTATCATCATCCTTGGAGCAGCTACAACAGATTTGCCATTTAGCAATCCCCCTGCTCTGATACCATTTACAGGCCTTGTAAGTGGTTGGGCTGTGTGAGCAGTGTCTTTAGCCCGGCTCCCTTGGCTAAAAGACACAGACTGAAATAATGTAATATTATATTTTCTTGAAGCGCTATAAAGCCCCAGAAAAGAGTGTCAGGCCATTGTGAGCCATCCATCTCATCAGGCCTGTCTTCAACCCCCAGCAGCAAGACAGATAGACACTCAATGGAAAGCCATCAGAAGAAGAGATATAAAACTGATCTTGTCTTTTATGAATGCAATATATAAGACCGAGTTAGAGTGTTGCCATCAAACATCCACATAGAGAGAATCTCCTATGGGAAACTATTTATTGCACAGTACAAGGCCATAACTAGAAAATGTATGATTCAAATAAAACATTTCTCATGCAAGAATCTATCAAATAGGCATTATGTGAGATATAAATATAATACTGACGGGTAAAATATTTGTTATTGCAGGTTATAGAGGTTATGCAAAAGCATTATCCACAATAGGATAAAACATACAGTGTTTAAGTATATATACAGTACCAGTCAAAGTTTGAACACACCTACTCATTCAAGGGTTTTTCTTTATTTTTACCATGTTCTACATTGTAGAATAATAGTGAAGACATCAAAACTATGAAATAACACATGGAATCATGTAGTAACCCAAAAAGTGTTAAACAAATCAAAATATATTTTAGATTTGAAACTCTTCAAATTAGCCACCCTTTGCCTTGATGAAAACTTTGCACACTCTTGGCATTCTCTCAACTAACTTCATGAGGAATGCTTTTCAAACAGTCATGAAGGAGTTCCCACATATGCTGAGCGCCTGTTGGCTGCTTTTCCTTCACTTTGCGGTCTAACTCATCCCAATCCAATTCCATTGGGTTGAGGTCGGGTGATTGTGGAGGCCAGGTCATCTGAAGCAGCACTCCATCACTCTCATTGGTCAAATAGCCCTTACACAGCCTGGATGTGTGTTTTGGGTCATTGTCCTGTTGAAAAACAAATGATAGTCCCACTAAGTGCAAACCAGATGGGATGGCATATCGCTGCAGAATGCTCTGGTAACCATGCTAGTTAAGTGTGCCTTGAATTCGAAATAAATAAGCAAACACCCACACCATCACACCTCCTCCATGCTTTATGGTGGGAACCACACATGTGGAGATCATCCGTTCACCTACTCTGCGTCTCACCAAGACACGGCACTTAGAACCAAAAATCTCAAATTTGAACTCATCAGACCAAATGACATATTTTCACTGGTCAAATGTCCATTCCTCATGTTTTTTTGGCCCAAGCAAGTATCTTCTTCTTATTGGTGTCCTTTTGTAGTGGTTTATTTGGAGCAATTCGACCATTAAGGATTGATTCACTTGCCTAGTTAAATAAAGGTTAAATAAATCAAATAAAAAAGTACAATTTACGCAGTCTCCTCTGAATAGTTGATGTTGAGATGTGTCTGTTACTTGAACGCTGAAGCATTTATTTGGGCTGCAATCTGAGGTGCAGTTAACTCTAATGAACATATCCTCTGCAGCAGGGGTAACTATGGGTCTTCCTTTCCTGTGGCGGTCCTCATGAGAGCCAGTTTCATCATAGCGCTTGATGTTTGTTGTGACTGCACTTGAAGAAACTTTAAATGTTCTTGACATTTTCTGGATTGACTGACCTTCATGTCTTAAAGTAATGTGGACTGTCATTTCTCTTTGCTTATTTCAGCTGTTCTTGCCATAATATGGACTTGGTCTTCTGTATACCACCCCTGCTGTACCTTGTCACAACACAACTGATTGGCTCAAACATATTAAGAAGGAAAGAAGTTGCAAAAATTACCTTTCAACAATACACACCTGTTAATTGAAATGCATTCCACGTGACTACCTCATGAAGCTGGTTGACAGAATGCCAGGAGTGTGCAAAGCTGTCATCAAAGCAAAGGGTGGCAACTTTTAACAATCTCAAATCTAAAATATATTTAGATTTGTAACCTTTTAGAGATACTGGTTCCCAGTTGGGAACCAACCCTCCCACGTTCAGCTGGAACGGTGGCGCATGGAATGCAAAAATATTCGTAGAAATATTTAACCTCCACACATTAACAAGTCCAATAGCTCAAATGAAAGATAAACACCTTGTTCATCTAGCCAGCAAGTCAGATTTCTAAAATGTTTTACGGCGAAAACATAGCACATATATATGTCAAACCACCACCAGACACAGCTCATTTGAATAGCCAAAACATGCAATCAACAAACGCAGGAGTTTTTTAATTACTCCATGATTCCATATGTGTTATTTCATAGCTTTGATGTCTTCACTATTATTCTACAATGTAGAAAATAGTAAAAATAAAGAAAAATCCTTGAATGAGTAGGTGTGTCCAAATGTTTGACTGGTACTGTATATTTAAGAAGTGTATCTGAAGGTTTGATGGTGAAAAAAGGCTGGGGAAAAGATTGCAGTGTTTTTGGCTTATTAAAGTGTGACCAACTGGGGATGGTTTTGGTTGCCAATAAGGTCCATTAGAAATCTCTCTGCACTCCAAAAATCATGACTGAAATGAGCAAAGCTAATAGGGAATAACATTTTGGACTTTGGAGTTCTACTTTTCTTTTTTAACTTTGATCCAGCACTCAATATTCTGTAATTATTTACGTAGTTAAATAAAGGTAAAAAAAAAAAAATAATAATAATAATAATAATTACAGTTTTTTTCGATTGCTAAACGACAGTGGGCACAACTGGAGTCACATGTGCAAAACTCTAACTACAGTCTGCACTACCAACAGTCACCTGAGCTAAACAGTTCACATCACCTGCAAAACTCATTCCAAGCAACACAACTCTTAACACATTGCTCAAAACACGCTCAGTGCAGCCAAACACTATGCACAACCCTCACTGAGATAACACACACTGTCACTCAGAACACACTGAGAGTAAAAACACTAGCATCAAACACCAATACAGAAAATACAAACTTTTCATCTTTACAGTTTGAACAATTTCAGTGACTTCATACAAAGTAATATTTTCTTCAAAGAAAAGAGTGACATTCTTTCACATGATTTATTACAATTTTTAGAACATAACAATTCTTTAAGGTAAATGAAAATTAGCAGTTTGCTTCAATAGTCTGTAGTAATTTACGGAATAACAGTAATGAGAAAA
The DNA here is from genome assembly GCF_057628025.1 of Oncorhynchus mykiss. Lineage (NCBI taxonomy): Eukaryota > Metazoa > Chordata > Actinopteri > Salmoniformes > Salmonidae > Oncorhynchus > Oncorhynchus mykiss. The sequence continues at coordinate 24,762,375 of NC_143022.1, forward strand.
AAAAGGTAGAAACTAAAAGTACATACTGTAATTTGAACAAGGGGGGCTAATCATTGAGGGGCTAATCCTGCCTCTCTCTAGCATCCGGCCACAGGTTTTCTTCAACATCACATCTAATGTTTTCTCTTGCCATGCACCTGGGGAAGAACCTTCTGGAGTGCCTTATCCATCCCTGGCAGTCCTCTGGACTCGTGTCCTCACATCCAGCACGCATGGCTTCCAAAAGAGACATTTGGTCATGTGGGTGGTGACCAAACACTTTCCACCTCCAGGCAGAGAAAAACTCCTCTATTGGGTTGAGGAAGGGTGAATGTGCAGGCAGGTACAAAACCATAAATCTGTGATGTGCTGCAAACCAATCTGTGACAGCTGCAGAGTGGTGAAAAGCAACATTATCGCAAACTATGACAAAAACTTGGGGGTTTCTTACTGGCTCCCCCTGTTCTGCTGGCACTAGCTGAGCATAGAGCTGTTCTAGGAACGCTATAAGCCTTTCTGTGTTGTATGGGCCAATGAGTGGTGTGTTGAGAAGCAAACCATCATTGGCCATTGCAGCACACATGGTGATATTTCCCCCCCTTTGGCCTGGAACCTCCACAGTGGCCCTTTGACCTATAACATTCCTTCCTCTGCGCCGTGTTTTGGCAAGGTTAAATCCAGCTTCATCGATAAATACAAATGAATGTGGTCTTTCCAGTGCTTCCACCTCTATTACTCTCTGAAAAACAGTAAGTGCACAGTTTTACTGTGGAAATGCTAGTGTTTTTTTTTACTGTAAATATTTTGTATAGCTGTGTACGTAACCTCAGACGTCTTACCTGGACATATTGGTATCTTTGCTTTTTTACCCGTTCACTGTTTCTCTCGAACGGTACAGTGTATAACTATTTCATTGTAACTTGGTGTTTCTTTAGGACTCGAGCAATAGTTGTTGTGCTGACAGAATTAACATTTTCCAATATATCATTATCAGCCAGCACTCTATCTTGAATCTCCCGCAGTTTTATTGCATTGTTGACAACAACCATGTCAACAATAGCATTTTCCTGCACATCTGAAAATATTTTTCCTCTTCCCCCTGTTGGGGGCAGCCTTTGGGTCCTGTTGTAAAAATATATTTTACAGTCAAACTTACTGTAATATATATCTGTGTAAATATTCTATAATTGCAATACAAAATAGATTCCTGTAATGTTTTCATTTACTGTAAGGATGTAACTCTCACCTGTTTGCATGATGGAAAATTCGCATTACAGATGCCACTGTGAATCTTTGCAGATTGGGTTGCACCCTCAACCCTGCCTCTCTCAATGAGAGACCATGGTTCACGACATGGTCTATAAGTGTAGCCCTTATTTCATCTGAAATAACAGCTCTTTGTCTTCTTTGTCTTCCTCCACGCATCCGCCCTCTCCCTGCCACCCTTCTCCCTCCACGAACCCATCTTCCTTGTTCCATTTCCAAAATGAGTCTTTCTGAGCTCTACCTATACATACTGTAATATGTGTGTGTGTTCACTAACAAGTCTAAAACAAGACACCTGCTTAGCCTTTCAGCTGAAATTGCAATCAGCAGTGTTTGAAAGGCACAAGGCTGAAATCTATTCCGTTTTGAATGTGTGGTTCACAGTTTTGACAGCAGTGTGTTAGCATTTGAACAAAGTGCTGTAAATCCACAATGTTGTGCAGGTTGTGGTTAAAGTCATGGGATAAGTGTGTAGAGTTTTGAAAACTGTGTTCAAGCAATGAAAAACGAACTAGAGTTTAGTCCACATGAACTGCTGCTGTGCAGGCTGTAGTTAGAGTTTTGCACATGTGACTCCAGTTGTGTCCACTGTCGTTTAGAAATCGAAAAAAAACTGATAAGCTTTCATCCAACCCACAAGGATCCAAGATAAAATGAGTTTGCAGAAATTTGATGTAAAATATTTTCCCTATCAATCACATGGCCAGCAATGAAGATGAACACCAAACCTGCTTGTGCCTTAGAAATAATACATACAATATAATGCATAATACCATATTCAACATTATCTACTCTATAAGCCTACTGTTTTTTATTCATAAGATAAAGAAAGTCATCCCAAAATGTTTAGGACCTTATATCCTTCCCCTGACTCTAAATTGTTACTGCTACTCCTTATTACACCTGGTCTCAGGGATGGCTAACTCTGGAAATTCCTTTAGTCTCTAATGAGTTAGGTAAATCAGCTTTTAGATTTCTTGCACCTTATTTGTGGAATCTTCCAAATGTTCTTACATTTGATGTTTTGCTGCCTTTTCTGTAATTTCTGTAATTCAAGGCTCGTCTTCGAAAGAGACCTTGGTCTCAGTTTGACTTCCTGATAAAATAAAGGTTAAATATGTACATAAATAAAACATTACCTGCAGTCTCCATATCGGTGTGCATGTGTGTGTGTGTGTCTGTTAATATGTGTGTGTGTGTGCCTGTTAATATGTGTGTGTGTGTGTGTGTGTGTGTGTGCCTGTTAATATGTGTGTGTGTTTGTGTGTGTGTGTGTTTGTGTGTGTGAGTGTGTGTGTGTGTGTGTGTGTGTGTGTGTGTGTGTGTGTGTGTGTGTGTGTGTGTGTGTGTGTGTGTGTGCCTGTTAATGTGTGTGTGTGTGTGTGTGTGTGTGTGTGTCTCAGCTTAGGAAAGCAGCTAATTTGCTAGGCCCGGCTTGGTAAGGGGAGGACAGTGAGATTGGCAGGTCTCCTCTGGTCTCCTCTGCACCCAAGCCAGCACCAAGGCTCCTGATGAGGCTGCCTGCCTGTTTCCTCAGAGCTGCCTTATCCGCACAGGTAATTTGCCCCTCTGTGATTACACTTACAGGACTGGGGAACAGGGATGCACACACACACACACATGCGCAAGTATGCACGCACATGCACGGGTTATGCACGCACACACACACTTTCCCTTTTCACCCTAGTCATCCTGTGTTGAGCACCAAAAAAGGCTGACAGCAATTACCACAGAACACAAACAGCAGCACACAGTGGTATGGCTCATGGTGGTTAAGATACACAAGGAGCTGCTGTTGCTGTTGTGCTTTCAGTATCACTCTTACTGTTGCTGTGTTTAGTTCAAGCTGTTAGAGAGGAAACCATGCACACAGAAGCAGTCAGTGAAACAACAAGGTTCAGCAGCACTAGACCGGAGGCTTCATGCTGTAACGCAATGGGTCCATACTTGCGAATATTAGAAAAAGTTTGTTTAACCTGGACCTCCGTCTCAAAATGCACATCAGCAAATTACAATTGTAGACATAGTTGCATGTGACAGAACGCTACATTGTAATTGTCCACTGGGCACAAACGTCAATTCAGCGTCTAATCCATGTTGGTTCAATGAAATTTCCTTAAAATTATGTGGAAACATCGTTGATTCAACCAGTGTGTGCTCCATCAGATAACCTAGCACACGTTAGCCCTATGCTAACCTCACCAGCTGACAGTGATTTCACAGATTTCCGCATCAGCATTTCAAAGATCTCTATATCCACCAACCAATGACATTTCTTAAAATAGGACAGCTTGACCCCCAGAGGAATATTTTAAACCATATTCATGGTTTACTTTTGTTCCTCTTGGTCTGCCTCAAGTGTAGAGTGGCAAAATGGCATGATCATGCGTATTTGTGTAAATGTCTATAAATATTTTTAATCATGCATCTTCGACTAGGCTACTAGCTAATAACGTTAGACACAATTCAAAAGGCAATTTTTAGCATAAGAATAAATCCCAGGTCTTTTGCTCATCTGTTTCACACACATCCATACAATTCTTGCAAGATGGCATTGCAGTAGGACATGTGTATTTGTCTTTGTTTTTTCCCATGTAAATAGCCGGCCTTTTTCGTATATATCTTATTCTCACTTTCTATCTACTAACTAAAAATACTTCCCTGCAACCCGCCTCACCCAATGTGGTACAGATCTGCTATTTTTATTCCTTATAACTGGAACTTCCATCAGCAGCTAGCCAGCTAACTAGCTACTAGTCTCTGTTAGCCACGGCTTAGCTCGGACAACATCTGCCAGCCTGCACAGCGCGATATCAACCCAGAGCACATCAGACTGCTTCTCGCTACCATATCACCGGAATCCTGCCACTCTGGATCATTACACCGGATCATTACACCGGATCATCGCAGCTAGCTAGCTGCAAACGAGTGGCTACTGTTAGCTAACGCCTCTGTCCCGAAGCAAGCACAGGTTAGCCTTGAGCTAGCCTCGAGCTAGGCCCATATACCAGCTAATTCTAGGGTTACAATACCTCCTTTGCCAATTGGCCTGGACCTTTTATAGTCGACACGGAGCCCCTCCGATCGATCACAACTGGACTGATGTCGCCGAAGAACTATCTACTATCCCTGGCCCGCTAGCTTTTCTGAACGCTGTGTACCCTGCTCGCCTAGCGTAGTAGTGACTACCGAACGGCACCCTGACTCACCTATTGCTGCTCTTTTGACCCTATGATCACTCGGCTACACAGCTGATGCCCCCTTGACTGTTTCAATAACACTGTACCTCATTTTGTTTACCTGTCGGCCCCAGCCTCAAACTGAGGTCCTGTATGTACCTAACTGACCTGCTCTGCCCATTCATTGCCATTTACCATTGTTGTCTTTGCACTCCTGATTAACACCTGTGATCGCTTTATGCCTCTCTCTAATGTCAATATGCATTGTCTACTGCAGCCTCGGCTAGTTCTTATTATTTTATTTCACTGTTGAACCCTCAGTCCCGCTCAAAATGCCTTAGATAGCTCTTTTGGCCCAACCCACACACATGCGGAGACCTCACCTGGCTTAACTGGTGCCTCCAGAGACAAAACCTCTCACATCGTCACTCAACGCCTAGGTTTACCTACACAGTACTCAGATGCTACCATACCCTTGGCTGTACATTATGCCTCGAATCCTTTCTACAACGCCCAGAAATCTGCTTATTTTATTCTCTGTCCCCAACGCACTAGACGACCAGTTCTTATAGCCTTTAGCCGTACCCTTATCCTACTCCTCCTCTGCTCCTCTGGTGATGTAGAGGTTAACCCAGGCCCTGTAGCACCAAGTTCCACTCCTATTCCCCAGGTGCTATCATTTGACTTCTGTAACCATAAAAGCCTTGGTTTCATGCATGTTAACATCAGAAGTCTCCTCCCTAAATGTATTTTATTCACTGCTTTAGCACACTCCGCCAACCCTGATGTCCTAGCTGTGTCTGAAACCTGGCTTAGGAAGGCCACCAAAAAATTAAGAAATTTCCATCCCCAACTACAACATTTTCCGCCAAGATAGAACTGCCAAAAGGGGTGGAAGTGCCATCTACTGCAGAGATAGCCTGCAGAGTTCTGTCATGCTATCCAGGTCTGTGCACAAACAGTTCCAGCTTCTACTTTTAAAAATCCACCTTTCCAGAAATAAGTCTCTCACTGTTTCCGCTTGTTATAGACCACCCTCAGCCCACAACGGTGCCCTGGACACCATATGTTAATTAATTGCCCCCCATTTATCTTCCGAGTTTGTACTGTTAGGTGACCTAAACTGGGATATGCTTAACACCCCGGCTGTCCTACAATCTAAGATAGATGCCCTCAATCACACACAAATGATCATGGAACCTACCAGGTACAACCCTAAATCCGTAAACACGGGCACCCTCATAGATATCATGCTGACCAACCTGCCCTCTATATACACCTCTGCTGTCTTCAACCAGGATCTCAGTGATCACTGCCTGCGTCATTTCCTGCGTCCGTAATGGGTCCACGGTCAAACGACCACCCCTCATTACTGTCAAATGCTCCCTAAAACACTTCAGCGAGCAGGTTTTTCTGATCGACCTGGCTCGGGTATCCTGGAAGGATATTGACATCATCCCGTCAGTAGAGGATGCCTGGTTGTTCTTTAAACCTGTTGAGTGTAGGGGGCAGTATTTTGATTTTGGGATGAAAAACATACCCATATTTAACTGCCTATTTCTCAGGCCCAGAATCTAGAATATGCATATAATTGTCAGATTAGGATAGAAAACACTCTAAAGTTTCCAAAACTGTCAAAATATTGTCTGTGAGTATAACAGAACTGATATTGCAGGCAAAAACCTGAGGAAACTTCAACCAGGAAGTGGCCTCTATTTTGAAAGCTCCATGTTCCATTGAATGCCTTCCCTCCATTTAAAGGGATATCAACCAGATTCCTTTTCCTATGTCTTCCCCATGTTGTGAACAGTCTTCAGTCTTCAGGCTTTTATTTTGAAAAATGAGCGAGAAAGATCACATCGCGTCAGTGTATAGCTGGGTGTCCCCAGAGTTTTGCTTGTGCAACAGTTTGGAGCAGCCATTGTGTCTCTCTCTCCCATTGACGAAGCTATAGTCCCGGTTGATATATTATCGATTATATATTGAAAAAACAACCTGAGGATTGATTATAAAAAACATTTTACATGTTTCTGTGAACATTACGGATACTATTTGGAATTTCCGTCTGCGATGTCGTGACCGCCCGAGCCTGTGGATTTCTGTACATAAAGCGCCAAACAAATGGAGGTATTTTGGATATAAAAATAATCTTTATGGAACAAAAGGAACATTTATTGTGTAACTGGGAGTCTCGTGAGGGCAAACATCCGAAGATCATCAAAGGTAAGCGATTTCATTTATTGCTTTTCTGACTTTCGTGACCAATCTACTTGAGAATTTCACGAATTTCAATAAGCATTTTTCTACGGCTGGCCATGCTTTCCACCTGGCTACTCCTCCCCCTGGTCAACAGCTCTGCACCCCCCACAGAAACTTGCCCAAGAATCCCCCATTTCTCTATCACCCAAATCCAGATAGGTGATGTTCTAAAAGAGCAGAAAAATCTGGACCCTTACAAATCAGCTGAGCTAGAAATCTGGACCTTCTCTTTCTAAAAGTATCCGCTGCAATTGTTGCAACCCCTATTACAAGCCTGTTCAACTACTCTTTTGTATCATCTGAGATTCCTAAATATTGGAAAGCTGCCGCGGTCATCCCCCTCTTCAAAAGGGGAGACACTCACTGACCCAAACTGATACAGACCTATATCCATCCTGCCCTGCCTTTCTAAAGTCTTCAAAAGCCAAGTTAACAAACAGATCACCGACCATTTCGAATCCCACCGTACCTTCTCCGCTATACAACCTGGTTTCCGAGTCGGTCATGTGTGCACCTCAGCCACGCTCAAGATCCTAAACGATATCATAACTGCCATCGAAAAAAAGACAATACCGTGCAGCCATCTTCATCGACCTGGCCAAGGCTTTCGACTCTGTCAGTCACCGCATTCTTATTGGCAGACTCAATAGCCTTGGTTTCTCAAATGACTTCTTCGCCTTGTTCACCAACTACTTCTCAGATAGAGTTCAGTGTGTCAAATTGGAGGGCCTGTTGTCCGGACCTCTGGCAGTCTCTATGGGGGTGCCACAGGGTTGAATTCTCCGGCTGACTCTTTTCTCTGTATACATCAATGATGTCGCTCTTGCTGCTGGTGATTCTTTGATCCACCTCTACGCAAACGACACCATTCTGTATACTTCTGGCCCTTCTTCGGACACTGTGTTAAAACCTGTTGCGACTCTAGGGGCAGTATTTTCATTTTTGGGGAAAAACCGTTCCCGTTTTAAACGGGATATTTTGTCAGGACAAGATGCTAGAATATGCATATAATTGACAGCTTTGGATAGAAAACACTCTCATGTTTCCAAAACTGTAAAGATATTGTCTGTGAGTATAACAGAACTGATGTTGCAGACGAAAGCCTGAGAAACATCCAATCCGGAAGAGCCCCATATTTTGAAAGCGCTGCGTGCCAATGGGTCCCCATTGAGCTGTGAATGTGCTATGAACCAGCTTAGGCTTTCTACGTATTCCCCAAGGTGTCTACAGCATTGTGACGTAGTTTTACGCATTTATGTTGAAGAATACCCGTAGGGGACTACATTGCGTAAGTGGTTACATGATGCTCCCGGAGAAAATCTGGCGTAAAGTACAGAGGTAGCCATTAATCCAATCGCTTGAGAAATCAATTGACCCGGTGGATAAATTATCTAATAGATATTTTAAAAACACCTTGAGGATTGATTCTAAACAACGTTTGCCATGTTTCTGTCAATATTATGGAGATAATTTGGAATATTTTTCGGCATTGTCGTGACCGCAATTTCCGGTCGATTTCTTAGCCAAACGTCAAGAACAAATGGAGCTATTTCGCCTACAAAAATAATATTTTGGGAAAAAATTTACTTTGGCTCTCTACCTGGGAGTCTCGTGAGTGAAAACATCTGAAGTTCATCAAAGGTAAACGATTTAATTTGATTGCTTTTCTGATCTTCGTGACAAGATTGATGTAGTCTATCACAGTGCCATCCGTTTTGTCACCAAAGCCCCATATACCACCCATCACTGCGACTTGTATGCTCTCGTTGGCTGGCCCTCACTTCATATTTGTCGCCAAACCCACTGGCTCCAGGTCATCTATAAGTCTTTGCTAGGTAAAGTCCCGCCTTATCTCATCTCACTGGTCACCATGGCAGCACCCACCCATAGCATGCGCTCCAGCAGGTATATTTTACTGGTCATCCCCAAAGCCAACTCTTCCTTTGGCCGCCTTTTCTTACAGTTCTCTGCTGCCAATGACTGGAACGAATTGCAAAAATCACTGAAGCTGGAGTCTTATATCTCCCTCGCTAACTTTAAGCATCAGCTGTCAGGGCAGCATACAGATCATTGCACCTGTACACAGCCCATCTGTAAATAGCCCACCCAACTACCTCATCCCCGTATTGTTATTTATTTTTTGCTCCTTTACACCCCAGTATCTCTACTTGCACATTAATCTTCTGCACATCTATCACCAGTGTTTAATTGCTAAATTGTAATTATTTCACTACTATGGCCTTTTTATTGCCTTACCTCCCTAATCTTACTACATTTGCAGAAACTGTATATATATTTTTCTATTGTGTTATTGGCTGTACGTTTGTTTATCCCATGTGTAACTCTGTGTTGTTTGTGTCACACTGCTTTGCTTTATCTTGGCCAGGTCGCAGTTGTAAATGAGAACTTGTTCTCAACTGGCCAACTGGTTAAATAAAGGTGAAAAAAAGATGTTGGTCTTGTCAAATAGCTGTCATGTACCTCCATTACAATCACTACCAGGTGGCATACACCACTAAACTGGTTATCTGTGAATCTTCGGGGCACAGTAACAGTGGGTTCAAGGCCCTATTCACTACTGGACCTCAAAGCTCAATTTAAATAATGCAAATTTGTTGAAGTGGATGAAGGAGATCAGCTACAATGTAGCGTTCTATCACACACAAGCAAATCTATGATTGTAATTGGTTGTGGCACATTTTGTGCAAGTATGGCATCAATGTGTCTGAGGTCTGTAACAACAACTATTTTACAATGGCAAAACAATTAGGCAATTTTTGCCTTCGAGAAGATTAAGCAACTGTATGCCTTCTGCAGCATTGATTACAACAAATTACTGCATCTTATGTGAATATCTCCCAGCACATGTATGTGCCAAATGTATCATGGGACACATGCCCTATCCTGAAACCCCTTACTTCCATTTAAATAATAAAAGCAATCACTTGTTATCTTATAACCAGTGAATAGGGGTCTGACTGCTCAGTGCCTAAAAGCTTCAGTTGTAACACATCCACAAAAGCAGCAACCTCCATTTCAAACTGACAGGCAAGACTCTGATGCACTCTGATCTGGAACGAAAAGCCATCACTCTGCCTGTCTAGTTTTAATCAACAGATGTGGTCCCAGGAGAGAGCATGGCACTATGAGGACCAACAGACCAACACTCACCATTCAAGACAGACACAGGCTATGTCCAAAATGGCAACCTATACCCTATATAGTGCACACTACTTCTGACCAGGGCCCATAGGGTGCAATTTCAGACACAGGACCAGAAGCACATCTGCATGCCACAGCCCGTCTGTGTTTGGTGTGTTTGTCATTGTGCTGACATTCCACAGGGGATGGGAGAGTAAATCATTTAAGAAAAAGGGAGATAAACTCTGTTTCTCTTATCCATTGAATTATGTTTTGTTAGTCTTTTGTTAGGCTCTACGCCACATAAAAAAAAAATGAATCAATGTCTTTGTTCCCAATTGGTCGCACGGAAATGGCACTCATTTATAACCGGTTTCATCTTCTTTTCATGAGATTATTCTCTTTGTTCAAGGTGTGCTGTCGAGTGCTTATCACTGAGCCTTTGTTGAACAGTTTTAGTAATTACAGATTAAATACTTTAAGCAGACTCTGAAAGAGTCTGAAATATTTGTGCTTTATCCTTCTAAAAGTCCATACTCTTCAGACAACACATACAGCTAAAATGGCTATGAATAACAATGATAATGGTACCAAAAGGAATATCCATATCAATAAGTGCACATGAAAATTAACATCTCTAGAGTCTATAATTAATCTGTGTTTTAAAAACAGCCACTTGTTTGTATCTTCTTCACTTAACACTTTCCATACACGTTTATCTTACATCTACTTTAGAACTCTTTTCATCAACTGCTGCTCTGCTCCCCATGCTATTCTTACTCTGGTATAACATTTCCAAGTATGTCTTTTTTTAACTATTAGACAAGCAACCCTGAAAAGATGATGGGCCTCCTCAGAAGAGCTGTCCTGCTTCCATAACATAAAATACCACATTTAAACCACAACCATACAGCTGCTGTCCCATTGTTTCCCATGCTGAGCTGGGTTGAGCCATGATAAAGCCTGCTCTCTGCTCTGTGTCAGGGCCTGGCTGAGGCTCTCTTATTTAGGGGAAGCACTCTGATTCCTGGGCTGGAGAGGATGGAGGGGATGCCCATGTGTTATAACTCTATGACGGCCATCTCAACCCTAGATTACATTTTATGTCTTCTACTGGGAGGGAGGAAAGTAGCTCAAACAACTATAAGATTCAGGTCATAAACACACTGATTGCTGGTATGTTTTTGGACAAACAAGACACTCTGGGCTAGAGGATCACCCGGCCTGGACCTCTCCAAGTTGCACACTTTTATGTCACATCCATTAAATCAACATCAATGATGCAGAGACTATAGTGTTGTTTGTCTCTTCCAATGTTTTTCTTCAGGTTAATTGTTGTTTAGCTTCTAATGGAGGTAGATGGGAATCCATTTGGAAACATTGAAGGTAGGTTGCACACTTATATATATCAGGTTTTTATGAAAGTTTTTATAGGTGCATAAGTCCATAAAACAAGATGATAATTGTATACAAACTTACAGCTCGAAGAGTTGCAGATTCTGGAAGAGTTGCCATGATAATGTGGTCAGAGGGTTCTTCGATAAGTTTCTGTAGAAGAGAGGGAGAGAGAAAACACATGATAAATGTGTTAGTGCTGGACTGTGTGGTCGAGGCTGATGAAGAAAACAGTATCTGAGAAAAGACAAAGCACAAATAAAACAAACTGAAAAATCATCAGGGAATAAGTGGTGCTGGAGGGAATGGAGTAGCCCTGACAATCCAATAAAGACAGACTTGGTCATTTTCAAGACAACAAATTAAATAGAGACAGCGAGGACCTGAGGCCTTCAAATCCAATACAAAGAAGGTGGCTGAAAAGCAGATAAGGCATGTAATCACCAGAGCACCGCTCCAAGATGGTAAACCCTGAAATGGAAGTATTCTGCAAAGGGATCTGTTTGTATTCTGCAGAGGGAGAGGGAGTGTCCCACAAAGGGATCTGTTTGTATTCTGCAGAGGGAGAGGGAGAGGGAGTGTCCCACAAAGGGATCTGTTTGTATTCTGCAGAGGGAGAGTGAGTGGCCCACTAAGGTATCTGTTTGTATTCTGCAGAGGGAGAGTGAGTGGCCCACCAGGTGATCTGTTTGTATTCTGCAGAGGGAAAGGACGAGGGAGTGGCCCACCAAATGATCTGTTTGTATTCTGCAAGGGAGATTGAGTGGCCCACCAAAGGATCTGTTTGTATTCTGCAGAGGGAGAGTGAGTGGCCCACCAAATGATCTGTTTGTATTCTGCAGAGGGAGAGTGAGTGGCCCACCAAAGGATCTGTTTGTATTCTGCAGAGGGAGAGGGAGTGGCCCACCAAAGGATCTGTTTGTATTCTGCAGAGGGAGAGTGAGTGGCCCACCAAAGGATCTGTTTGTATTCTGCAGAGGGAGAGTGAGTGGCCCACCAAAGGATCTGTTTGTATTCTGCAGAGGGAGAGTGAGTGGCCCACCAAAGGATCTGTTTGTATTCTGCAGAGGGAGCTTCAGCTGATAACCATGTATTTAGATTTTTAGATTTTTGTCATTTAACAGATGCTCTTATCCACAGCGACTTACAATTCGAAAAGGTGTGAACTTACAGAAGTGAAAAATGATATGCTACAGCCTGACATACGAGGCTGTGCTCAAGCACAATTCAATGATGTGAAAATATTGCACCATCAAACTAACACAGTGGGAAGCCCACTAGGGATCATTCACCCAAGCCCACTCCAACCCTTCTCTGTGAAGAGACAGTGAGCACCAGGGGCTGAATCACTAACAGTGGAGCATAACGAACAGCCCCTCATTATCAATATTCATTGAATACTTCAGATACTTAATACCCTAACACTGCCCTGGTTAGATCCTAGCAGACCTGGCTGACAGATAATCAATGCATTCCACTGCATTCTTACCACTTGTCTGGCCCTGGGGACCGGGGGACTGCTGCCTAGCTGCCTGTCTGTCACTGACCTGTCCCCTCTGCTGCTCTGCTCTGCAGCACCATGGACAGTGAGGGACTACAACACATACACCTCTCAGTAGTCTCTCTTTATAGGACCATTGACAGTGCAAGACCTCTGAGACAACGCTGACCTTCCCTCAGTATACAGAACTATGGGCACAGGAGTATCTATCAGTGCTGTCCATAGTCCATATTGCTGTATAATATACAGTGCATACTCCTTACCTGCTCCTCTCTACTACAGGACCATGGACAGCTGCCATTTTCATATACAGCCCTTAATCTGCTCTTACTTCAGCACCATGGACAGTGAGATATACAGCAGCATAGGCAGTTCAGGCTAGTTTCACAAATAGAGATGAAATCATCCCACTTCACACTAAATCCAACCCTATCTGGGACCTGGCGGTAGGTAGAATAAGCTCAGTATCCGTCATTACGGGTAAGAAGCCGGCCTCAATTGGTCAGGCACAGGAGGCTCTTCAGCAGCCACTGTGACTAATTCAGCTAGAGGATACGGAGAGTCAAATTACCCAGCTGAGGGCTGGCTGCCTGTGCCCCACACTACAGCCCAATCCCCATCACACACACACACACCTTCTCCCTGCAGTGGGCACTCATTCACTCCATTTCAAGGATTTAATATCACTGGGTTGCGGTAGACGGAGTCTGTACCATTTTCTATTTACCTCAATCATTGAGGGATACTGAATGAGAGCACCCTTTTAGGAGAAGGGGGTACATTTCAGGTTAAGATATGGGAAATCTTCCCGTTAAGACCATTCTATACCATTATTAGATATGTTATGGAATACTTGATCCATGGGTAGCCTATGTTTTTTATGTGCTTTATGGTTTGGTCTAACAGGAAAAAGGTCTGTCCAGGTTAATTGCATCAAAATACTACAATCAGAATAGCACACAATCTTTCCTTACATTTCAGAGAGACATGCCCATGCTGCTTAATGTGCCTCCTTGGCTAGTCCTTCAGCTGGTGGTTGGGTGAATAGGGATCACGATACGCTAACACTACTAAACACTGCTATGCTGCTGCACATGCCTGTTTCCATGGCAAAGCAAAAGCTTTGTGGCACGGTCTGATTTGATTTATATATGTATTTGTTATTGCCTTCTCTCCCCAAATCAACAGCGCTGTGTGGTGCACTGTCTTCTTTAGTAGAGGGAGGACCTGGGACCACCAGGGCATCAGACCCGGTATTACAGGAGCCGCGTCGAGCCAAGTCTCCAGAGACAACTGTAACTAATCCCCAAGCTGCAGGAGTCAGGAGGACTGCAGCACCAAGACGCCAGGAGGACTCAGGATGTTGTTAGCTTCCTCCATAACACATTCCTGTGCACCCCTGGCCCCTGGCATTCTAATCACCTCATTAAATTGAAAATGAGATTATTAAAGCTGCATCCACAGGGACAAGTAGGGGCCGAGTGTTTTTTTCCTACATGTTATTATTCTTGGCACACAAAGGAGGAGTTCATCTGGACACTGTGTATTAGGATAGGGTTTCCCAAACTCGGTCCTGGGACCTGCCCTGGGCGCCTGTTTCGTTTTTTTCCCCTAGCACTACACAGCTGATTTAAATAATCAAAGCTTGATGATGAGTTGGTTGTTTGAATAAGCTGTGCAGGGCTAGGGCAAAAACCAAAACATGTACCCAGGGCAGGCCCCAGGACCGAGTTTGGGAAACCCTGTATTAAGAGACCAGTGGTAAGAAAAGAACATGCAGCCAGAGCCAGCCCAGCCGGCAAAAATATTATGTCTGTCTGTCCCTCTGTCTGTCTGTCAAACCTCACTGTCCCCCTGAGGATGGTGAAACACTAATGAGAAATGGGAATTCTACAGACTGCACTGAGAAGGACAATTATAGACACTGGAATTAGATCCAAATCAACAGATCCATTCCAAAACGCTACGTTGTCAGATATTTTTACAAATTTGCTTTTATTGTTTAAAGAAATTACATGCAGCTTATAAAGGCTTCATAAAGCCGTTATAAACACTACATACATGTGTTACAAACCATCTAGAAACAGATCAAATCCAATTTTATTTGTCACATACACATGGTTAGCACATGTTAATGTGAGTGTAGCGAAATGCTTGTGCTTCTTGTTCTGACCATGCAGTAATATCTAACAAGTAATTTAACAATTTCACAACAACTACCTTATACACACAAGTGTAAAGGAATGAATAAGAATATGTACGTAAAAATATATGGGTGAGCGATGGCCGAACGGCACAGGCAAGATGCAGTAGATGGTATAGAGTACAGTATATAGATATGAGATGAGTAATGTAGGGTATGTAAACAGTATATAAAGTGGCATTGTTTAAAGTGGCAAGTGATACATTTATTACATCCAAATTGTAATTATTAAAGTGGCTATAGATGAGTCAGTATGTTGGCAACAGCCACTCAATGTTAGTGATGGCTGTTTAACAGTCTGATGGCCTTGAGATAGAAGCTGTTTTTCAGTCTCTCGGTCCCAGCTTTGATGCACCTGTACTGACCTCACCTTCTGGATGATAGCGGGGTGAACAGGCAGTGACTCGGGTGGTTGTTGTCCTTGATGATCTTTATGGCCTTCCTGTGACATCGGGTGGTGTAGGTGTCCTGGAGGGCAGGTAGTTTGCCCCCGGTGATGCGTTGTGCAGATCTCACTACCCTCTGGAGAGCCTTACGGTTGTGGGCGGAGCAGTTGCCGTACCAGCCGGTGATACAGCCCAACAGGATGCTCTCGATTGTGCATCTGTAGAAGTGTGTGTTTTTGGTGACAAGCCACATTTATTCAGCCTCCTGAGGTTGAAGAGGCGCTGCTGCAAGCTTTCTTGGGAACAGGAACAATGGTGGCCCTCTTGAAGCATGTGGGAACAGCAGACGGGGATAGGATTGATTGAATATGTCTGTAAACACACCAGCCAGCTGGTCTGTGCATGCTCTGAGGACGCAGCTAGGGATGCCAGCCTTGTGAGGGTTAACATGTCAAAATGTTTTACTCACATTGCCTGCAGTGAAGGAAAGTCCGCAGGTTTTGGTAGTGGGCCGTGTCGGTGGCACTGTATTGTCCTCAAAGCGAGCAAAGAAGTTTAGTTTGTCTGGGAGCTGCTGTGCCTTCTTTACCATGCTGTCTGTGTGGGTGGACCATTTCAGTTTCTCCTTGATGTGTACGCCGAGGAACATAAAACTTTCCACCTTCTCCACTACTGTCCCGTCGATGTGGATAGGGGGTTGCTCCCTCTGCGGTTTCCTGAAGTCCATGATAATCTCCTTTGTTTTGTTGATATTGAGTGTGAGGTTATTTACCTGACACCACATTCCGAGGGCCCTCACCTCCTCCCTCTAGGCTGTCTTGTCATTGTTGGTAATCAAGCCTACCACTGTAGTGTCGTCTGCAAACTTGATGATTGAGTTGGGGGCGTGCATGGCCACACAGTCATGGGTGAACAGGGTGTACAGGAGAGGGCTGAGAACGCATCCTTGTGGGGCCCCAGTGATGAGGATCAGCGGGGTGGAGATATTGTTTCCTACCCTCACCACCTGGTTGCGGCCCATCAGGAAGTCCAGTAACCAGTTGCACAGGGCGGGGTCGAGACCCAGGGTCTCGAGCTTAATGACGAGTTTGGAGGGTACTATGGTGTTAAATACTGAGCGTTAGTCGATGAACAGCATTCTTACATAGGTATTCCTCTTGTCCAGATGGGTTAGGGCAGTGTGCAGTGTGATTGCGATTGCATTGTCTGTGGACCTATTGGGGCGGTAAGCAAGTTGGAGTGGGTCTAGGGTGTCAGGTAGGGTGGAGGCGATATGGTTCTTGACTAGTCTCTCAAAGCACTTCATGATGACGGAAGTGAGTGCTATGGGGAGATAGTCATTTAGCTCAGTTACCTTAGCTTTCTTGGGAACAGGAACAATGGTGGCCCTCTTGAAGCATGAGGGAACAGCAGACTGGGATAGGATTGATTGAATATGTCCATAAACACACCAGCCAGCTGGTCTGCGCATGCTCTGAGGACCCGGCTAGGGATGCAGTCTGGGCCAGCAGCCTTGCGAGGGTTAACACGTTTAAATGTTTTACTCACATTGGCTGCAGTGAAGGAGAGCACGCAGGTTTTGGTAGCAGGCCGTGTCGGTGGCACTGTATTGTCCTAAAAGCGAGCAAAGAAGTTGTTTAGTTTGTCTGGGAGCAAGACATTGTGGTCCGCGACGGGGCTGGTTTTCTTTTTGTAGTCCGTGATTGACTGTAGACCCTGCCACATACCTCTCGTGTCTGAGCCGTTGAATTGCAACTCTACTTTGTCTCTATACTGACGCTAGCTTGTTTGATAGCCTTACGGAGGCAACAAACGTCATGCTTTAGAAAGGGTTCATAAATGTGGCATAACTGTGACATAACCACCAATGTCAAATGTGAAATAACCCACTATGTCAAATATGACATAAACCTGTGCCATATAAACGGTGGCATAAGCACAGCTTAATAAATTAATAATAAACTTATTAAATTGAGGCTTCACAAAGCATGTATAACCCTGTCATGCATCTTGGTAGAGCATTGCAATGCCAGTGTGTTCATTTGTCTGCCAGCTCAGGGACAAGCTACACTATTCACAACACTGTGTCATGTTCAATGTAATTGCATTGCTGGACTTTTTGAAACGTCATGTATTTCTATTGTTAAAAAAAATGACAAATAAAAGGAAATGAATGGTTTAAACATGTCTTTAAGGTTTATTTGTTTTAGCTGTTAGTGATAATTCCCTAAGTGTTAATACATTTAAAACATCATCACTTCAAACTAATTATTACAGGATGCTACATAAATGGTCAATAATTAGGTTATTAACATTCTGCTAATTTATGAAGGTTCTCTCATGGTCCACAGGGTGTGTATTTAAATGGGTTGATGGACCTGCAATGCTTGCGTTTGCGTGTGTGTGTCACCCAGCCAAGATGATTTGGAGTACAGGTATTTATTTTTGGTGCCCATGCTGGAGACCAGTGCTTGATTACCAGCTGTTACAATGGTGCCAACATTTTGTGGCTGATATTTCAGCACGGCAGTGGGGGAA
This sequence comes from Oncorhynchus mykiss, assembly GCF_057628025.1. NCBI lineage: Eukaryota > Metazoa > Chordata > Actinopteri > Salmoniformes > Salmonidae > Oncorhynchus > Oncorhynchus mykiss. The sequence continues at coordinate 24,780,222 of NC_143022.1, forward strand.
TGTGTCAAAGACCTGACTGGGCACTGCTCCGCATGGAATAGCTCATTTTTGTTGTGTGTTTGTTGTCTACTGAGGAACAATTTCCATTTCCTGATGTTTGGGGGCTTTCATCAAGGTAAGTGTTTAGTGGTGTAACGTTGTCCCCAGGCTATTGTATACACAGCACATATAAGCCTAGAATATCAACCATTCAAAGTTGGCCTTAGTGGGAGTGACCATAGAATTTTATAGGAGTGACCTCATTGAGTAAAGTACAGTATTTGTCACCAGTCTATGTCCTCTGCTAACATACATTCCCTCTGGTCATTACTTGTTGACACAGTCACAAAGTAATTATGGCTAAACCCTGCCCATTTCCGCAATTTCTCTTCTTAAAATGTGATTTTAAACCTAATCCTAACTAACGAAGGCCAAGTTTGATGCATTGGTCCACCAGTCCTTCTGCACATTTTGGTGGAAGTGTGACTAACATGACTTCACTTTAGAGACTATGCCAACTTTCTGTCACGCCTGCTCCCTGGCGCTCAAAGGCGCCAGGCTCCCCAGCATTACGCACCCCTGCCACCATCATTACACACACCTGCCTTCCCCCGTCACACACATCAGCGATTATTGTACTCACCTGGACTCAATCACCCGTGTCATTACCTCCCCTATATCTGTCTGTTCCCAAGCTCTGTTCCCGGCTCTAGGATTAATGTTTGTTTGTCTTTGCATACCCGGTTCTGAAGTTGTCTCTGTCCTGTTTGATGTCTTTTCTCAAGATCTGTTCCCGGCTCTAGGATTAATGTTTGTTTGTCTTTGCATACCCGGTTCTGACGCTGTCTCTGTCCTGTTTGATGTCTGTTCCATATTAAATGTTCTACTCCCCGTACCTGCTTCTCTTCTCCAGCGTCGATCCTTACAGAATCCTGAAGCCATCGGGGAGTGCTGGCTTTCAGGTTGATGGTGACGCCGGGTCCATGGATTGTGCATGTGTGCCATTCAGAGGGTGAATGGGCAAGACCAAAAAATGGAAGTGTCTTTTTTATTTTTAACTAGGCAAGTCAGTTAAGAACAAATTCTTATTTACAATGATGGCCTACCCCGGCCAAACCCGGACAAACCTGTGCCACCCTATGGGACTCCCAATCACGGCCAGATGTGATGCAGCCTGAATTTGAACCAGGTAATGCAGTGACACCTCTTGCACTGAGATGCAGTGTCTTAGCCCACTGCGTCACTCAGGAGCCCAGTATATGGCAGTAGGTGCCAGGCACACAGGTTTTTGTCAAGAACTGCTACACTGCTTTAAACCTCAACAACTTCCAGTGTGTATCAACAATGGTCCACCACCCAAGGCCATCCAGCCAACATTGTGTGGGAAGGATTGGAGCCAACATGGCCAGTATCCCTCTGGAATGCTTTTGACACCTTGTAGAGTCCATGCCCCAACAACTTGAGGCTATTCTGAAGGCAAAAAGGGGGATGCAACTCAATATCAGGAAGGTGTTTTGAATACTCACTATATATCCGCACCACTCGCAGAGAAATAAGTAATACTGCTAGGTTTTACACAGTCAAATGTAACAAATAACTTTTTTAAAGAACTGTACAAATGATGCATAATTTAAATCAGTACTTAATATATATATATATATATTAAAGTATATGAATGAAAAATCTGAGAACAAATATATTTCACACACACATGAAGGTACCCATAAACAATAATTTCTGATGAAAAAATACAAATGTGAAAAATGTGTGGATATAGCATTTGGAAATAAACTCTTCAAATATTCTGTTGTTTCTGTATGAAAGTGTGCTCATGAAAATGGCCTGTTGACAGAGGCTTTTATCTGGCTGCTAGACAACAGAGTGTTAGTAGTGATTAGTAAACGTTTTTGCAGTTGTTGACCTGCCCTTTGCAGCATCAAAAGATGATGCTCCCCAGTCTAACAGCCACCTTCCATCTGGGTAACAGTAATATACTGTAGCGATAATGGTATCACATGGGAATTGAACTATGATGTGAGCAGCCTTTCAGAGGGGAAAATAATAGATTCACATCATTAGTCTAAAAATGGAATACAATAACATAATATTTGTAGGAATCCTTATCTCTTGGGGAAGTTTAGCTCACAAATAATCCCTTTCAGATTGTCACACAGACAGAATCAATTACTGGGATGAGGAAGAGGAAAAGCAGAAGCCCCTAGTAAAATACATGTTGTTTAGACACAGTCTACCTTCTGCATGTGTATAGTAGGCATGCATGAGTATGTATAAGCATGTGAGCATGCATAGATGTGTGTATTGACCATAGGAGCATGTAGGTATATTAAATGCAAGGCATCCAGACTGTCACTCTACAGTACGTGTGTCCTTGCGTGCAAGTGCCTGTATCTGTAGTGTATATGTAATATTATAAACTGGGTGGTTCGAGCACTGAAGGCTGATTGGTTGACAGCCATGGTATATCAGACCGTATATACCGCGGGTATGAAAACACATTTATTTTTACTGCTCTAATTAAATTAGTAACCACTATATAATAGCAATAAGGCACCTCAGGGTTTTGTGATATATGGCCAGTATACCACGGCTATTGGCTGTGTCGTTGCCAAGAACTGCCTTTTGCCGTAATATGTAGTCGATATCCCACACCTCCTCGGGCCTTACTGCTTAATTATGTAGCAATGAGCCTGAGTGTGTTCTGTTACAATACATGGAGAGTGGTGAGTGAGTTGTGTGTGACGGGGGAGGGGGGGGGGGGGGGGTGGAAGAGTGAAGGTGCCCGTTGAGGTGGGTGGATTATGAACCCTATTAACATAAAGAGGGAAGAATTATTCAATATTTTTGAAGCCTTCATTACCTCTTAACCAGGCATTGCACCCATAGTACATGGGAACTCTTTTTCTCCCCCTCTGTTCTGGTGCTCCTCAGCCAGTGTATTTTGTTAGGCTCATTGAATCAGAGCATTGATCATGAGAGAGATTAAGGAGAGAGCAGTCAAAGCCCCAGTGCAATTCATTCTCTGAACAAAATGAAGGTCAGGGGCGGACACTTCCTCTGTAAAGCCTTCCCAAGGTGCCTTGCAGGCCTGGGCATGGGATGCCCCTCGGTAGGCGAGGGAGGGAGATGGAAGACGGATGAATGCAACAATACCTCCCCCATTACTAAGACCTGCCTCCCCCTCACCAGGTCTGCCTCCCAACACCAACACACCACCACCTGTCCGCATGCAGGAATGGAAGTGTCCTTTTCAAAGGTCATTCTTCGTTCCAGTCATGAGAAATGTCAGCTAAAATTGGATTTGGGGAGAGAAGGCAATAACAAATAAATATATAAATCAAATCAGACATCAAATGGGACGTGCAGCCTCACACACATAGGAACAGGCATGTCGTTACTTAAAGTGAGAAAGACAAACGTAGAAATTAATTATAGGAGAAGGTCAGAGGCTAAGCGGACAAAGCCTTGTGGTTCAGAGTCAATACGTTCCTTATGACATTTGATCATGTTCTTCACATGCCTTATAGAGCTCAGCAGGGTTTTTTATAGCAGGCGAGTAAATTTGCACTTGGCTCTGGAATTTATAACTTGTCAATTAACACAGTTCAGAGGTGATTAAAATTGCCACTGTAGAGCTGCTTTATACTATGCATATCTTAAGGCGAGTAAATGTACATTGAATGAGGGTGGAAAAGGTAAAAAGCTGAAACTAATGATGCGTTTTTAATAAGGTATTATATTCATGATATTCATTTACATTTGCATATGTGTGTCATGATACTCCGCATAAAAAATAACCACATAATGTTGATAGCAGTGAGTCCTTCTGATTGGCTCGAGCAGGAGTTTATGGGACACTGGGGCTACAGCCCCTCATCTATAATGCAGATGAAGAAGTCAACGGGAGGACCAGGGCCCATTGTTAATAACATGGCAATTAAACATAGCCTGCAGTCAGATACTCCACACAGTAGGACTCATTTTTATGCTTTTTTCTCTCAGTAGTCTGAAGCCAAAGGCAGTTCCTTAGATCTGCCGAGAGGGAAAGGACTGCTGATGTCAAAATTAGACCAGATAGAGCATCTCAGATGGCACATATTAATATTTGTCACACAACAGGTGTGAGACCTTAGCAGGTTAGCATGGGGTGATGTGGCCATAACTGACATGGACACACTGGGGCCGGTTGGCACCTTTAATGAGAAGCATCTTATTAATATTATGGTACCTGTGGATGACAAACAGCTAAAAAACACTAACACAGAACATGATTAGGCAGCTCTAAAATGCGTAGATACTACCAAAAACAGACACATTACTAAAATTACAGGGTCATAATTATTTTTGCATTATAACATATTAGGGGGTTTAAAAAGTGTTGTTGATGTATGAGACCAGTTTATTCCTACCTGTGAAAAGACCTCACAGATGGAAGATTACACCCCAGAGCCTCGTGTTATGATGGTTATATCTTTTAACAATATTCCCAGATGCCAGAAACTGCTGCAAATCAACTGAAAAAGTTGCTCAATACTTATTGAAATTATGAAAATCTGCAGAAGGGAAAGTATCTGACAGAAGTGAAAAAGAGATTGATTCTATGCACTGAAACACTCTGACTCAATTCAAACCCGCCTCGACAGAATATATAACTATATAACTTTTGTATAAGAAGAACACCAATCTCTTGAATCCCTGGACACATCCATTTATAATATCTCACAAGCATAATCAGAAAAACCACAGGGGGCTGCCTGTGACTATCGTTTCCTGCATCCGGCTATCAATTTCTATCTGGCACACTTCCCATCGAAATGAAAAATGAAAAGTTTTCTTCAAAACCTTAGGAGTCCCCTTGACACACATTTAACCAAAAATGTGAATGAAGTACGCTCGTTATGTCTCAAAGAAAAACAGTTTTCATCAAACACACAGATACTATACACCTGGGTATATAATTCTAACTCAAATAGAATGAAACCATACATAAAGCCATGAAAGATTGAAAGCATATGGGCAATTTAATATAAAAGGACTCATGAGCAATAGGGTTGAATATATTCCCGGTATTGTTCTTTGTCAAGAATAAATCACTTTTATCCCGGGTAACCCGGTATTTCCCTCCAAAGCCGGAAGTGTCATTAAAGAGCATATAAAGCATATAAATAGGCCTATGTCTGCATTTGAAAATTCAAGCCTGATGCTACCTGAGCCTGATGAGCCATACATTAAAGACATTTTATAAGCACAAGCCTAACAAGCCAAAAAAATCACAAATTATTGTGCCATTATCCAATACATACAGTGAGGGAAAAAAGTATTTGATCCCCTGCTGATTTTGTACGTTTGCCCACTGACCATGGAACGATCCGTCTATAATTGTAATGGTAGGTTTATTTGAACAGTGAGAAACAGAATAACAATAAAATAATCCAGAACAACGCATGTCAAAAATGTTATAAATTGATTTGCATTTTAATGAGGGAAATAAGTATTTGACCCCCTCTCAATCAGAAAGATTTCTGGCTCCCAGGTGTCTTTTATACAGGTAACGAGCTGAGATTAGGAGCACACTCTTAAAGGGATTGCTCCTAATCTCAGTTTGTTACCTGTATAAAAGACACCTGTCCACAGAAGCAATCAATCAATCATATTCCAAACTCTCCACCATGGCCAAGACCAAAGAGCTCTCCAAGGATGTCAGGGACAAGGTTGTAGACCTACACAAGACTGGAATGGGCTACAAGACCATCGCCAAGCAGCTTGGTGAGAAGGTGACAGTTGGTGCGATTATTCGCAAATGGAAGAAACACAAAAGAACTGTCAATCTCCCTCGGCCTGGGGCTCCATGCACGATCTCACCTCGTGGAGTTGCAATGATCATGAGAACGGTGAGGAATCAGCCCAGAACTACACGGGAGGATCTTGTCAATGATTTCATGGCAGCTGGCACCATAGTCACCAAGAAAACAATTGGTAACACACTACGCCGTGAAGGACTGAAGTCCTGCAGCGCAAGGTCCCCCTGTTCAAGAAAGCACATGTACATGCCTGCCTGAAGTTTGCCAATGAACATCTGAATGATTCAGAGGACAACTGGGTGAAAGTGTTGTGGTCAGATGAGACAAAATGGAGCATCATTGGCATCAACTCAACTCGCCGTGTTTGGAGGAGGAGGAAGGCTGCCTATGATCCCAAGAACACCATCCCCACCGTCAAACATGGAGGTGGAAACATTATGCTTTGGGGGTGTTTTTCTGCTAAGGGGACAGGACAACTTCACCTCATCAAAGGGACGATGGACGGGGCCATGTACCGTTAAATCTTGAGTGAGAACCTCCTTCCCTCATCCAGGGCATTGAAAATGGGTCGTGGATGGGTATTCCAGCATGACAATGACACAAAACACACGGCCAAGGCAACAAAGGAGTGGCTCAAGACGAAGCACCTGGCCTAGCCAGTCTCCAGACCTTAATCTCGTTAGAAAATATGTGGAGGGAGCTGAAGGTTCGAGTTGCCAAACGTCAGCCTCGAAACCTTAATGACTTGGAAAAGATCTGCAAAGAGGAGTGAGACAAAATCCCTCCTGAGATGTATGCAAACCTGGTGGCCAACTACAATAAACGTCTGACCTCTGTGATTGCCAACAAGGGTTTTGCCACCAAGTACTAAGTTATGTTTTGCAGAGGGGTGAAATACTTATTTCCCTCATTAAAATGCAAATAAATTTATAACATTTTTGACAAGCGTTTTTCTGGATTTTTTTGTTGTTATTCTGTCTTTCACTGTTCAAATAAACCTACCATTAAAATTATAGACGGATCATTTCTTTGTCAGTGGGCAAACGTTGTCATGCCCTGACCTGTCCTTTTTATGTCTATTTTGGTTTGGTCAGGGCGTGAGATAGGGTGGGCATTCTATGTTTTGTGTTCTATGTTTTCTACTTCTGTGTGTTTGGACATGTGTGGTTCTCAATCAGAGGCAGCTGTCTATTGTTGTCTCTGATTGAGAACCATACTTAGGTAGCCTTTTCCCACCTGTGTTTTATGGGTAGTTATTTTCTGTTTTGTGTGTCTGCACCAGAAAGAACTGTTTTGTTTGTGCCACTTTGTAATTTTTTGTTCTAGTGTTCAGTTTTATTAAAAATCATGAACACTTACCACGCTGCGCTTTGGTCCACTTCTTCAAACAGCTGTTACAGAACTACCCACCACCAAAGGACCGAGCAGCGTGGTGAAAGGGACTCCTGAACAGGTGAGCAGCGCTATCTGGAGTATGAGACAACCTGGGAGGAGATAGAGGTGGTCGGTCGACCCAGGGAGAGTGCCGGAGCCCGCCGGGGATTCTCTGGAACAGTGCGAGGAGGGATACCGGAGAATGGAGTTGGCGACACAAAAACTTTTTTTTTGGGGGGGGGGGGGGGGTGGCACACGGGGAGTGTGGCAGAGTCAGGTAGTAGACCTGAGCCAACTCCCCGTGCTTACCGTGGTGAGCATGGGACTGGTCAGGCCCTGTGCTATGAGGTGATGCTCACGGTGTCGAGGCGACGCATTCACAGGCTGGTGTGCTCGGTGCCAGCGTCCGGGTGGAAGCTGGCATCCAGCCAGAACAGGTGGGGCCAGCTCTGCGCTCGAGACCACCAGTGTGCCTCCACGGCCCAGTGTATCCGGTGCCTCGGCCAAGGAAGAGGCCTCCTGGTTGTCTCCCCAGCCTGGTAAGTCCTGTGCCTGCTCCCAGAGCCAGGTCTCCTGTGTGTCTCCCCAGCCTGGTGAGTCCTGTGCCTCCTGTCCGGAGCTGCCAGAGTCGGCCTCCTGTCCGGAGCTGCCAGAGTCGGCCTCCTGTCCGGAGCTGCCAGAATCATGAACACTTACCACTCTGCGCTTTGGTCCCCTTCTTCAAACAGCAGTTACAAACGTACAAAATCAGCAGGGGATCAAATACTTTTTTCCCTCACTGTATTCAGTTGAAGTTGGAAGTTTAAATACACGTTAGCCAAATACATTTAAACTCAGTTTTTCACAATTCCTGACATTTAATCCTAGTAAAAAAAATCCCTGTCTTAGGTCAGTTAGGATCACCACTTTATTTTAAGAATGTGAAATGTCAGAATAATAGTAGAGATAAGTTGGGTGAATTTTGGCCCATTCCTCCTGACAGAGCTGGTGTAACTGAGTCAGGTTTGTTGGCCTCCTTGCTCGCACACACTTTTTCAGTTCTGCCCACACATTTTCTATGGGATTGAGGTCAGGGCTTTGTGATGGCCACTCCAATACCTTGACTTTGTTGTCCCTAAGCCATTTTCCCACAACTTTAGAAGTATGCTTGGGGTCAATATCTATTTGGAAGACCCATTTGCGACCAAGCTTTAACTTCCTGACTGATGTCTTGAGATGTTGCTTCAATATATCCACATCATTTTCCAGCCTCATGATGCCATCTATTTTGTGAAGTGCGCCAGCACCAGTTCCTCCTGCAGCAAAGCACCCCCACAACATGATGCTGCCACCACCGTGCTATTAGCCTATCATAAGCTTCTCGGTGAAACACAAGATGTTACAGTTTTTAATGTCCTGTTGGTAGGGTAATCTTATTAGTTGGTCATCAATTTCATTTTTCCAAATATTGCACGTTAGCAATGAGAATGGAATGCATTGGGAGTTTGCTCACTCGCCTCCGGATTCTGGGAAGAATCCCCGATCTGCGTCCTCTTTTCCGGTGTCTTTTCTTCATGCAAAAGGCATGGATCTGGCCCTGTTCCAGTGAAATGTCAGCCATGTTCTTCAGCGCCATCTTCATTCTAGAGGCCAGCGGCGCACAGGTGCATGCGTATTGTGCTAGAGACAAAGGATAGTTATAAGCTTATTATGCATAACCCATCCTTCATTAGCTAATTACACCATATATTGTATACCAAAGTATGTGGACACCCCTTCAAATGAGTGGATTCGGCTGACAAGTGTATAACATGGAGCACACAGCCATGCAATCTCTATAGACAAACATTGTCAGTAGAATGGCCTTACTGAAGAACTAGGTGACTTTCAAAGTGGCACCATCACCTTTTCAACAAGTCATTTCATCAAAATTCTGCCCTGCTGGAGCTGCCCCGGTCAACTGTATGTGCTGTTATTGTAAGTGGAAACATCTGTAACGAGTGCGCTGAGAGTCGGGAAGCAAGTTCAGGGAGTGTTTTAATAAATAAATAAAACAATAAACACGTAACACAAACAACGCACCAACATGAAAACAGAGTCAATAACGCCAGAGGAAAGAACCAAGGGGAGTGACAGATATAGGGAAAATAATCAAGGAGGGGATGGAGTGTTGTGTGTCATGAGGCGCAGGTACGTGAGACGATGGTGACAGGTGTGCGGGATAATCAACAGCCTGATGACCTAGAGGCCGGAGAGGGAGTATACGTGACTGTACCCCATCCCCAACGCGTGGCCCCAGCCACAGGACGCCATCAAAGGGGACGAACCCGGGGATCAGGAGCGTACCCCTCACCCCTGCTGATGCGCGAGAACAGATGTCACGCCAGCTGAGGCATGGGAACCTATTGAGTCAGCTGGGGTGCAAGAACCTGACAGATCGGTTGAGGCAGGGGAACCTGGCGATCTGGCTGAGGCATGAGAATCTGACGAGCTGGTGGAAGCAAAGGAGCCTGGCGAACCGGCGGAGGCATGAAAGCCTGACTAGCCAGCCGAGGCAGGGGAGCCTGGCGATCCGGCTAAGGCATGAAAGCCCAACGAGTCGGCTGAGGCAGGGGAGCCTGGTGATCTGGCTGAGGCATGAGAGCCTGACGAGCCGGCTGAGGCAGGGGAGCCTGGCGATCTGGTTGAGGTATGTCGCAGTTCCCGGAGTCAACGTTATTACTCTGACACAAAAATAACATAAAAAAACACTCCCTGATGCTTCCCTTAGGTGAGGTGTGATTCTGTAACATGTGCGCTGAGAGTCAGGAAGCAAGGTCAGGGAGTGAGTGTTTTAATAAATAAATAAAACAATAAACACACAACACAAACAACGCACCAACATGAGTCAATAACACCTGAGGAAAGAACCAAGGGGAGTGACAGATATTGTGGAAATAATCAAGGAGGTGATGGAGTCCAGGTGAGTGTCATGAAGCGCAGGTGCGCGAGACAGCAGCCTGATGACTTAGAGGGAGTATACATGACAACTTCTAAGAGCAACAACAGCTCAGCAGAAAAGTGGTAGGCCACACAAGTTCACAGAACGGGACCGCCGAGTGCTGTAGCGCTTAAAAATAATCTGTCCTCGGTTGCAACACTCACTACCGAGTTCCTGAGGCAGGGGAGTTCCAAACTGCCTCTGGAAGCAACATCAGCACAAGAACTGTTCGTCGGGAGCTTCATGAAAAGCCTAAGATCCACATGCCCAATGCGAAGCGTTGGCCTGCCATTGGACTCTGGAGCAGTGGAAACACGTTATCTGGGGGGATAAATCACGCTTCACCATCTGGCTTCACCATCTTCACTGATAGACAAATATGGGTTTGGCAGATACCAGGAAAACGCTACCTGCCCCAATGCATAGTGCCAACTGTAAAGTTTGGTGGAGGAGGAATAATGGTCTGGGGCTGTTGTTCATGGTTTGGGCTAGGCCCCTTTGTTCCAGGGAAGGGAAATCTTAACGCTACAGCATACAATGACATTCTACACGATTCTATGCTTCCAACTTCGTGGCAACAGTTTGGGGAAGGCCCTATCCAGTTTCAGCATGATAATGCACCTGTTTACAAAGCGATGTCCATTAAAAAATGGTTTGTCGAGATCGATGTGGAAAAACTTGACTGCCCTGCACAGAGCCCTGATCTCAACTCCATCGAACACCTTTGGGATGAATTGTAACGACGACTGCAATCCTCGCCCAACATCAGTGCCCGATCTCACTAATGCTCTTGTGGCTAAATTGAAGCAAGTCGCAGAGTGAAGAGTGGAAACTGTTATAGCAGCAACTCCATATTAAGGCTCTAGAGAAGCCAGATTTAGACATCACATATAATTTAACAGTTCCATTTCACGCCATGCTGTTGATATAAATAATTTAATATAATTTACCGGTTTCTCGCAGTTATTTATCCCGGGAAAGGGGACTGGTTTTGGGCAGTGAATCTTAATAACCGTGTTCCCGCCATTTAACCTTAATGAGCACCAATGTGAATTTCATTTTACCTTTATTTAGCTAGGCAAGTCAGTTAAGAACAAATTCTTACTTACAATGACAGCATAGAAACAGCAGGTTAACTGCCTTGTTCAGGGGTAGAACGACAGATTTTTTACCTTGTCAGCTCGGGATTTAATCTAGCAACCTTTCGGTTATTTGCCCAACGCACTAACCACTAGGCTACATGCAACCCAATAAGTGCATGTCAAATTGGGTGTCAAAAGCTAAGAGTCTATATTTTTTTTTATAAAATAAATTACATTTTGCATCCTAAAAAATAGGAATAAGCAAAGGCTTTGATTTCTGGTAAAACAAATAGAAAATTAGTTTAAGAAACATTGCTTTGTGCCTTTTAATTCCGTTTCCAAAAACCCACATAGCTTTAACCCTGAAAATAGTAGATTTGGGCACTGATAAATGGCTAATTTGGACATTGAAAAGTAGTTGAAATCTGACCCAATCATAGACTTCAATGTTTCACCAGTTTGGACAGCACTGTACTACACAGTACAATACTGTACAGAAGAATATAGTTCAGCACAATACAGTAGAGCACACTAGAATAGAGTACAGTATAATGTAATGAATTGTTCTGTACTCTGTTGTACATTTTATTTTTACTGTACTGACAGATGTAAATCCACTTCACCTACTGTAGTTCAATAACCAACATAGATTTTTTCAAACTGAAGGTGTCATATCATAGCTGACACTCCAATCTTTCTGCAGACATCACTGAATCTTAATTCGGATATTTTTGGAAAACTTGCCTCGAAGCAAGACATTTAGCCCGTCTGGTAGGCTCGCGTCACTGGGCAGCTCGCAGCTGAGTTTCCCTTTGTAGTCCACAATAGTTTGCAAGCCCTGTCACATCAGACAAGCGTGATCGCATAAAAAACAGAGGGAGATATTACCGTAATTCTGTTTCCAAACTTTGCATCTATACATTTCTTCCAGTAAATGTGTCTTTCTGTCTAAATTGTTCATAGTAAACCTTGTGCACAGAGTTGTATGGTTTGTTAAACTTTGAAATTTGTGGTTTTTGTTTGGCAAAGATTTTAAAGAGAAAAATCAGAATCAAAGTGTAATTCCATTGCCATGGAATTGGCCATACATAAAGCCATGAGACTAGATGCCAATGATTATTTGAAAACCATAACAGAAACAAACACTCATCAATTACCACCTCAAGGTCACATTTCCCAGGCATACCTCTAGCCTCTACCCAGTTACTCTGGTTAGCTATTCAAATGCCTGATCTCTGCAATGTGTCGCTCCATTTACTGTGTTAATATTGCTTTATGCGTATGGATATACCTGTCTACCTCATACATCTATCAGTATGTCTTGGATTCTCAACTGTCCTATACTGAGGTTACGCTTTAAATATAAACTCAGCTATTGCCTCTTAAACTGCTGCCCTGCTCACCCCAGAAAATATACAATTAATGAGAAAGTGTAACATTGGGGACAGTTCATAGGATCTAAAACCTGAATTTAAAGATACTGTTAGTGCTGAACTATTAACCGAAAGTTATTTTCCGGTTTTAAACAACTAATTGACCGACATTGGTACTATAACTTGAATTGCATTTAGTTCTTTTTTTCTTCTTCTGTGAGCTTCCCAGGAGTGGGAAGGTGAACGGAAAGGCTCTGGAGCAACGGACCGCCCTTGCTGTCTCTGCCTGGCCGGTTCCCCTCTTTCCACTGGGATTCTCTGCCTCTAACCATATTACAGGGGCTGAGTCACTGGCTTACTGGGGCTCTCTCATACCGTCCCTTGAAGGGGTGCGTCACCTGAGTGGGTTGATTCACTGATGTGGTCATCCTGTCTGGGTTGGCGCCCCCCCTTGGGTTATGCCGTGGCAGAGATCTTTGTGGGCTATACTCAGCCTTGCCTCTGGATGGTAAGTTGGTAGTTGAAGATATCCCTCTAGTGGTGTGGGGGCTGTGCTTTGGCAAAGTGGGTGGGGTTATATCCTTCCTGTTTGGCCCTGTCCGTGGGTGTCCTCGGATGGGGCCACAGTGTCTCCTGACCCCTCCTGTCTCAGCCTCTAGTATTTATGCTGCAGTAGTTTGTGTCGGGGGGCTAGGGTCAGTTTGTTATATCTGGAGTACTTCTCCTGTCCTATTCGGTGTCCTGTGTGAATTTAAGTGTGCCCTCTCTAATTCTCTCTTTCTCTCTTTCTTTCTCTCTCTCGGAGGACCTGAGCCCTAGGACCATGCCCCAGGACTACCTGTCATGATGACTCCTTGCTGTCCCCAGTCCACCTGGCCGTGCTGCTGCTCCAGTTTCAACTGTTCTGCCTTATTATTATTCGACCATGCTGGTCATTTATGAACATTTGAACATCTTGGCCATGTTCTGTTATAATCTCCACCCGGCACAGCCAGAAGAGGACTGGCCACCCCACATAGTCTGGTTCCTCTCTAGGTTTCTTCCTAGGTTTTGGCCTTTCTAGGGAGTTTTTCCTAGCCACCGTGCTTCTACACCTGCATTGCTTGCTGTTTGGGGTTTTAGGCTGGGTTTCTGTACAGCACTTTGAGATATCAGCTGATGTACGAAGGGCTATATAAATCAATTTGATTTGATTTGAGCTCAATGCCCAGTTTCTGTAGCGATACAGTGGTTAGCTGAGGTTCATAGATTGCTGCAAATATTAGTTCAGAACCTAACATTTTAGGGTCCATACACAGATCGGCTACATACTGTAGCTAGCTACACATCCATAGGCATACAGTTATTTTTATCCTCCACTACACAATAAACAAGTAAATAGTTAGCTAGCTACGTTACTTCAGCTGCATTGCAAGGCAAGCTTACACAATTGTACATTCAATTTGCAGTAAATGCTTTAGCTAGCTAGATTCTTTACATCCACTGTTTCACAAGACAACAGCCTGGTTTGCTAGTTCTCAATTGTCCCTAAAACATTAAACATGAATTACAAATGAATTCTCCTGTCATAACACTAGCTAGCTAGCTGGCTAATGTTAGCTAGTCAGATAACTTGCTAAATAGCGATTTTTGTAAAGTAACTTTATGACAAAAAATATGCACAAATGTTCGTCTCTACATTAACTAACATAGTCCTCTCAATTGTACATTTTTTGCTTGATTCCTTATGATGTTATAACTGCTTACATTTGGTCCCACCGTAATGTTTTGTCAGCCATCTTCACCCAGGGACGGGTGGCTCTCGTCAAATTCGTCATTGGAACCACTCAATATGATTTGTCATATAAAAACCGTGGGACCCAAATGCATGATGAGTGGTCTAACTCCACCTTGTGGTGGTCTGGAGCAATGAAGCAGTGACGCTGGGTACCTCTAAGTCCCGCGGTGCAAGCTCGCAACTTTTAAAGGAGGAATCACTGTAAATCAGATCAAGCCTGAACTGTGCGATGTAGTAGGGAGTTGTAGTTTCCAACAAGCCAATATTCTACATAGTTTAGTACAGAAAACATGCTAATTAACTACAATGACCATAATCCATTGCACACCTGCCTACTTGTCCTGTCTGTGTGGAGCACTGAGCTGTAATGAGAACAGTGTGGAATGAAGACTGAGAGAAGAGAGAAAGCAGTTGCTTCATGAGGTATCTCTACCTGAAAATACATGATCTAAGTGATTGATAGTTGGTATTCAGCAGTCATTATTGTATGCCTTATTTACTTATTTACTAAAATAATGATTTTGTCAGACAGCATAAGCAGCAGCCCTATAGAGATGAGATGATGACTTGGATGACTTGGAATGAATTCATAAAGTTATCAAATAAAACAAATATTGTATTAAAGTAAAGAAATGTGAATACATGATTGTTAATAAGTAAAGGAGTCACTACAATTATAATGTGTTTATTCATTGTTTTATTCTGTGTTGTTACATCACTCAACCCACATAATGCAGTGCATTTAATGTAAAATAAATAATAATAATTGAAAACCGTGATTATTTTTTTCATAATTGAACTGAAACTGAACTGACCTTCAAAAGTACTAATCACTCAACACTAGATATTGTTTCTCAGTATCTTTGCTTTCCTAATGTATTTATTGGCTGCATACAAGCAATGGGGAGATTTTTGTTTTGTTGTTTTCAAAGATGATTTTGTTGCGTTATGTAATCAAGAACGCAAGGCACAAAATCATTTCCCAAAACATTATCATCGCAACAACTGAACCATCCAACTGTGATAAGAATGGAGATAGCAAGATAGTGTTTTTGTCCCGAGGTATCATCAAATGCATTAGGTGCTTTTTCAATTGCAGTTCTTATTCCTTCACGTTACTCTTAGATCACCACTTCAGCTCTTAGCAGAATGCTTATTGTTCCTTTCCTTTAGATTCTAATAGTTAAGGTTTTCTGCATCCTTACAGATGGTCATAAAGGGTCTTGTCGTGACCTAGGACAAACCAATAATTTCATTAATGTTATTTATTAAGCCATGGTTGTCACGCCCTGACCTGAGTATTCTTTGTTTTCTTTATATATTTTGGTTAGGTCAGGGTGTGACGAGGGTGGTATGTGTGTTTTTGTCTCAATTAGGGTTTTTGTACTGTCTAGGGGTTTTGTAGGTTTATGGGGTTGTTTACCATCTATGTGTTTATGTAGGTCTATGGTTGCCTAGACTTGTTCTCAATTAGAGGCAGGTGTTTATCCTTGTCTCTGATTGGGAACCATATTTAGGCAGCCATCTTCTTTGGGTATTTCGTGAGTTATTGTCTATGTTATGTTGCACGTTAGCGCAGTGTTTTGTTAGCGGTCACGATCGTTTTGTTTAAGTGTTCTTCGTGTTCTTCCTTCAATAAAGAAGAATGTATTCTAACCAAGCTGCGCTTAGGTCTACTCCATACGGCGATCGTGACAATGGTAGTCCACTCAATAACAATTTGCGATGTTTTCCAGGAAGTCCTGAAATTAAGCTTTAAGATTGAGACCCACTATACAGTATGTGTTGATCACAGCTTCTCTGTCCATGTTGAATTTGAAGGCTTTAATATGAAGCCCATTGAAGGCTGCTTTGACAATGGAGCTGTAATAAATGAGCATAGGAGATTGGTGGCACCTTAACTGGGGAGGGTGGCTCGTGGCAATGGTTGGAACAGAATCAGTGGAATGGTATGAAATACATCAAACACATGGTTTCCATGTGTTTAATACCATTCCATTGGCTCCGTTCCAGCCATTATTATGGTCAAGAAGGCTGTCGTTCCCTCGGGAGCTTCCACTGTAAATGAACCATTATGGCAGGGCTCTCACACACAAACAAACATATATGTAGTTGGTGTAGGTATGTATATACATGTAGTGGGTGTAGGTAGGTGTATACATGTAGTGGGTGTAGGTAGGTATATACATGTACAGTGCCTTGCGGAAGTATTCGGCCCCCTTGAACTTTGCGACCTTTTGCCACATTTCAGGCTTCAAACATAAAGATATAAAACTGTATTTTTTTGTGAAGAATCAACAACAAGTGGGACACAATCATGAAGTGGAACGACATTTATTGGATATTTCAAACTTTTTTAACAAATCAAAAACTGAAAAATTGGGCGTGCAAAATTATTCAGCCCCTTTACTTTCAGTGCAGCAAACTCTCTCTAGAAGTTCAGTGAGGATCTCTGAATGATCCGATTTTGACCTAAATGACTAATGATGATAAATACAATCCACCTGTGTGTAATCAAGTCTCCGTATAAATGCACCTGCACTGTGATAGTCTCAGAGGTCCGTTAAAAGCGCAGAGAGCATCATGAAGAACAAGGAACACACCAGGCAGGTCCGAGATACTGTTGTGAAGAAGTTTAAAGCCGGATTTGGATACAAAAAGATTTCCCAAGCTTTAAACATCCCAAGGAGCACTGTGCAAGCGATAATATTGAAATGGAAGGAGTATGAGACAACTGCAAATCTACCAAGACCTGGCCGTCCCTCTAAACTTTCAGCTCATACAAGGAGAAGACTGATCAGATATGCAGCCAAGAGGCCCATGATCACTCTGGATGAACTGCAGAGATCTACAGCTGAGGTGGGAGACTCTGTCCATAGGACAACAATCAGTCGTATATTGCACAAATCTGGCCTTTATGGAAGAGTGGCAAGAAGAAAGCCATTTCTTAAAGATATCCATAAAAAGTGTCGTTTAAAGTTTGCCACAAGCCACCTGGGAGACACACCAAACATGTGGAAGAAGGTGCTCTGGTCAGATGAAACCAAAATTGAACATTTTGGCAACAATGCAAAACGTTACGTTTGGTGTAAAAGCAACACAGCTCATCACCCTGAACACACCATGCCCACTGTCAAACATGGTGGTGGCAGCATCATGGTTTGGGCCTGCTTTTCTTCAGCAGGGACAGGGAAGATGGTTAAAATTGATGGGAAGATGGATGGAGCCAAATACAGGACCATTCTGGAAGAAAACCTGATGGAGTCTGCAAAAGACCTGAGACTGGGACAGAGATTTGTCTTCCAACAAGACAATGATCCAAAACATAAAGCAAAATCTACAATGGAATGGTTCAAAAATAAACATATCCAGGTGTTAGAATGGCCAAGTCAAAGTCCAGACCTGAATCCAATCGAGAATCTGTGGAAAGAACTGAAAACTGCTGTTCACAAATGCTCTCCATCCAACCTCACTGAGCTTGAGCTGTTTTGCAAGGAGGAATGGGAAAAAATGTCAGTCTCTCGATGTGCAAAACTGATAGAGACATACCCCAAGCGACTTACAGCTGTAATCGCAGCAAAAGGTGGCGCTACAAAGTATTAACTTAAGGGGGCTGAATAATTTTGCACGCCTAATTTTTCAGTTTTTGATTTGTTAAAAAAGTTTGAAATATCCAATAAATGTCGTTCCACTTCATGATTATGTCCCACTTGTTGTTAATTCTTCACAAAAAAATACAGTTTTATATCTTTATGTTTGAAGCCTGAAATGTGGCAAAAGGTCGCAAAGTTCAAGAGGGCCGAATACTTTCGCAAGGCACTGTAGGTGTTTACGTCTGAGAGAGAATGATATTCAACAGTCCTCTTGCACTTCACACTGAATAATGCCATTGGAATGAAAACATGTGTATTCCTCTTACTGACTGATTGTCCCCTTAACATCCTTTGTAAACAGCATAATCTAGCATTGGGTCTAGTTTAAATGTGTAGGGCTGTCAGCACTGTCTGATGAGCAGCTGTCAACATCCTTTACTAGCGCCTTTGAGCCAAAGAAACGATGGCAGGCGGTTTCCATCATCCTGACTGTTTAATTATTTACTGCCCAGTGCCCTGATAGTGAAGTTCCCAGAGGGCCAAGGCTGTGCTTTTATATGGAGCAGCCCTGTTCTGTCCCAACCCTCCCCAGAGAGACCAAAAGCACTGTGCTCTCAGGTCACAGGGCATCACACAGATTAATACCCCACTGTCTTTGAAGAAGAAACACCAAAAATAAAACAATGTATCCTTCGCCTCCTCCCTCATTCGCTCGCTTCCTCGCCCATGTTTCCCAGCATACAGTGTGATTCTGTGAAGGTGACTGTCACCCATCACCAGTGTCCTTCCTGTCTTCTTGGAAGACCATGAACCATGGGACATGTGAAAAGAAAAAAGCCGCCTTGACTTTGCTCAGAGGGGAGGTATTAATCAGACCAAATATGTATTACTTCGCCTGCATTCTCTTTTGATTACTCATTTAGTCGTTGTGACGTGGCTCCCAGGCAAAACAATGGAGCTGGAGACATAGCTGTTTGTACCGGCACCGGGTTCAGGCAGTGCTCCTGGTCTGCACACTAATTGTCTCATTAATGATCGCGGTGCTGCTATTGCCTAACTTCATGGACCTACATATTTTACTATATTCTACCAGGAGAAGGGACACAAAATGAAAACCCATTTTAGCTTTCGCAGCACTATGGTCATGTAAATGTTAACTTCTTATGGCTGGGGGGGCAGTATTGAGTAGCTTGGATGAATAAGTAAATGGCCTGCTCCTCAGTCTCAGTTTCTAATATGTGCATATTATTATTAATATTGGATATAAAACACTCTAAAGTTTCTAAAACTGTTTGAATGATGTCTGTGAGTATAACAGAACTCATATGGCAGGCAAAATCCTGAGGAGAAATCAAAACAGGAAGTGAGAAATCTGAGCTTTGTATGTATTCACCAGAGTCCCCAATGAAATCCCCTTGAGATATTAATGATGTTACACTGCCTAGGGGTTTCACTAGATGTCAACCATCCATTCATAGAACTTTGAATGAGACTTCTACGGTGTTGTGGGAGTGAATGAGAGCAGAATCTATCAGGTGTCTGGCAGTCAACCATTTTCTGATCATGCTGTATTCCTCATGGTATCCACTTGCGTTCCATTGCTCATGAAGACATGAAGGAATACTCCGGTTAGAACTATTGAAGCTATATGTTAAAAACATCCTAATGATTGATTCTGTACTTAGTTTGAAATGTTTCTTCGACCTGTAATATAACATTTTAAAGTTTTTGTCCGATGTAACGCTGACCAGAATGAGCGTTTGGAAATGTATACAAAAGAAGGTATTTGAACATAAATAACGGACATTATCGAACAAAACAAACATTTATTGTGGACCTGGGATTCCTGGAGTGCTTTCTGATGTAGATCATTAAAGGTAACGGAATATTTATCATGTCATTTCTTGTTTATGTTGACGCCATCATTGCGGCTATTGTGACTTTTTACGTGACTTTTTACGTCTCAGATTATTGCATGCGTTTTTTTTCCCATAAAGTTTTTTTTAAATCTGACACAGCGGTTGCAATCCCGGATCCGGGAGAATTGTCATCAACTGACACTAATTAGCATAACGCAACGGACAAAAAATATTGCTATTCATATTCATGGTTCACAAGTGAAATATATTGAAACACAGCTTAGCCTTTTGTTAATCACCCTGTCATCTCAGATTTTGAAATTATACTTTACAGCCAAAGCAAGACAAGCATTTGTGTAAGTTTATCGATAGCCTAGCATAGCATTACGCCTAGCTAGCAGCAGGCAACCTGGTCACAAAAATCAGAAAAGCAATCAAATTAAATCGTTTACCTTTGATGAGCTTCGAATGTTTTCACTTACGAGACTCCCAGTTAGATAGCAAATATTATTTTTGTAGCCGAAATAACTCCGTTAGTACTTCACGTTTGGCTGAGAATTCGACCGGAAATTGCGGTCACGACAACGCCGAAAAATATTCCAAATTAGCTCCATAATATCAACAGAAACATGGCAAACGTTGTTTATAATAAATCCTCAAGGTGTTTTTCAAATATCTATTCGATAATATATCAACCGGGACAGGTGGCTCCTTAGTAGGAAAGAGAGAAACAATGGCCGCATTTGTCTTTTACGCACAACACTCTGAGAGCCTCCAGCTGACCACTGACGCAATGTTGACGATCAGGCTCATTTTTCTAAATAAAAGCCTGAAACTATGTATTGTGACACTAGACACATTAGGGAAGCCATAGAAAAAGGAATCTGGTTGATATCTCATTCAATGCTCAATATGGCCGCATAGGAACGCAGAGCTTTCTAAATAAGAGTCCCTTCCTGATTGGAATTGTCTCAGGCTTTCGCCTGCAATATCAGTTCTGTTATACTCACAGACAATATTTTTTACAGTTTTGGAAACTTTAGAGTGTTTTCTATCCTACGCTGTCAATTATATGCATATTCTAGCATCTTGTCCTGACAAAATAGCCCGTTTACTTTGGGAACGTTATTTTTCCAAAAATGAAAATAGTGCTGTCATGTATTGTCATGTTGTGTCTTGTTTCTGTCCTTTCCCTTCACCCTGTCTCCCTCTGCTGGTCGTTATTAGGTTACCTTTTCTCCCCCTCTTTCCCCCAGCTGTTCCTTGTCTCCTCCTAACTACCTCGTCACCCCTTTTCCCACCTGTTCCCTTTTTCCCTCTGATTAGTCCTCTATATCTCTCTCTGTTTTTGTTTCTGTCTTTGTCGGATTCTTGTTTGTGTTATTCATGCCTGAACCAGACTATCGTCATGTTTGCTGCAACCTTGTCCTGTCCTGTCGGAATCTGCCGGTCCATCTGAGCCTACGTATGTTTTGTTATTAAAGAAGCTCTGTTTACGTTAATTCGCTTTTGGGTCCTCATTCACGCACCGTAACAGAAGAATCCGACCAAGAATGGACCCAGCGACTTCGGATCCTCTCCACTCAGCCGTCGAGATCCAGGGAGCGATGCTAGGCAGACACGAGCAGGAATTGTCTGCTGCTCGACATGCCGTTGAGACCCTGGCCACCCAAGTCTCCAACCTCACAGAACAGGTTCACCATCTCCGCCTCGATCCACCGGCCACTTCCAGGGCTTTCGAATCTCCGGAGCCCAGAATCAATAACCCGCCGTGTTACTCTGGGGAGCCCACTGAATGCCGCTCGTTCCTCACCCAGTGTGATATTGTGTTTTCTCTCCAGCCCAACACTTACTCCAGGAGCACTGCTCGTATCGCCTACGTCATATCTCTCCTTACTGGACGGGCTCGTGAGTGGGGCACGGCAATCTGGGAGGCAAGGGCTGAGTGTACTAACCAGTATCAGGACTTTAAGGAGGAGATGATACGGGTTTTTGATCGATCTGTTTTTGGGGAGGAGGCTTCCAGGGCCCTGTCTTCCCTATGTCAAGGTAATCGATCCATAACAGACTACTCTATTGAGTTTCGCACTCTTGCTGCCTCCAGTGGCTGGAACGAGCCGGCTTTGCTCGCTCGTTTTCTGGAGGGTCTCCGCGCAGAGGTAAAGGATGAGATTCTCTCCCGGGAGGTTCCTTCCAGCGTGGATTCCTTGATTGAACTCGCTATTCGCATTGAGCGACGGGTTGATCTTCGTCACCGAGCTCGTGGAAAGGAGCTCGCGTTCTCCGTTGCCCTCCTCTCCGCATCACTACCATCTTCCTCTGCCGGCTCGGGTGCTGAGCCTATGCAGTTGGGAGGTATCCGCATCTCGACTAAAGAGAGGGAACGGAGAATCACCAACCGCCTCTGTCTCTATTGCGGTTCCGCTGGTCATTTTGTCACTTCATGTCCAGTAAAAGCCAGAGCTCATCAGTAAGCGGAGGGCTACTGGTGAGCGCTACTACTCCTGTCTCTCCTTCAAGATCCTGCACTACCTTGTCGGTCCATCTACGCTGGACCGGTTCGTCAGCTTCCTGCAGTGCCTTAATAGACTCTGGGGCGGAGGGCTGTTTTATGGACGAGACCTGGGCTCGGGAACATGACATTCCTCTCAGACAGTTAAGGGAGCCCACAGCCTTGTTCGCCTTGGATGGTAGTCCTCTCCCCAGGATTCAGCGTGAGACGCTACCTTTAACCCTCACTGTCTCTGGTAATCATAGCGAAACCATTTCTTTTTAAATTTTTCGTTCACCTTTTACACCTGTTGTTTTGGGCCATCCCTGGCTAGTTTGTCATAATCCTTCTATTAATTGGTCTAGTAATTCTATCCTCTCCTGGAACGTCTCTTGTCATGTGAAATGTTTAATGTCTGCTATCCCTCCTGTTTCCTCTGTCTCTTCTTCACAGGAGGAGCCTGGTGATTTGACAGGGGTGCCGGAGGAATATCACGATCTGCGCACGGTGTTCAGTCGGTCCAGGGCCACCTCTCTTCCTCCACACCGGTCGTATGATTGTAGTATTGATCTCCTTCCGGGAACCACTCCCCCCCGGGGTAGACTATACTCTCTGTCGGCTCCCGAACGTAAGGCTCTCGAAGATTATTTGTCTGTAGCTCTTGCCGCCGGTACCATAGTCCCCTCCTCCTCTCCCGCCGGAGCGGGGTTTTTTTTTGTTAAGAAGAAGGACGGGTCCCTGCGCCCCTGCATAGATTATCGAGGGCTGAATGACATAACAGTGAAGAATCGTTATCCGCTTCCTCTTATGTCTTCAGCCTTCGAGATCCTGCAGGGAGCCAGGTTTTTCACTAAGTTGGACCTTCGTAATGCTTACCATCTCGTGCGCATCAGGGAGGGGGACGAGTGGAAGACGGCGTTTAACACTCCGTTAGGGCACTTTGAATACCGGGTTCTTCCTTTCGGCCTCGCTAACGCTCCAGCTGTCTTTCAGGCATTAGTCAATGATGTCCTGAGAGACATGCTGAACATCTTTGTTTTCGTTTACCTTGACGATATCCTGATTTTTTCACCGTCACTCCAGATTCATGTTCAGCACGTTCGACGTGTCCTCCAGCGCCTTTTAGAGAATTGTCTTTTTGTGAAGGCTGAGAAGTGCACTTTTCATGCCTCCTCCGTCACATTTCTCGGTTCTGTTATTTCCGCTGAAGGCATTAAGATGGATCCCGCTAAGGTCCAGGCTGTCATTGATTGGCCCGTCCCTAAGTCACGCGTCGAGCTGCAGCGCTTTCTCGGCTTCGCGAACTTCTATCGTCGTTTCATCCGTAATTTCGGTCAGGTGGCAGCTCCTCTCACAGCCCTTACTTCTGTCAAGACGTGCTTTAAGTGGTCCGTTTCCGCCCAGGGAGCTTTTGATCTCCTCAAGAATCGTTTTACATCCGCTCCTATCCTTGTTACACCTGACGTCTCTAGACAGTTCGTGGTCGAGGTTGACGCGTCAGAGGTGGGCGTGTGAGCCATTCTTTCTCAGCGCTCCCTCTCTGACGACAAGGTCCACCCTTGCGCGTATTTTTCTCATCGCCTGTCGCCGTCGGAACGTAACTATGATGTGGGAAACCGCGAACTGCTCGCCATCCGCTTAGCCCTAGGCGAATGGCGACAGTGGTTGGAGGGGGCGACCGTTCCTTTTGTCGTTTGGACTGACCATAGGAACCTTGAGTACATCCGTTCTGCCAAACGACTTAATGCGCGTCAGGCGCGCTGGGCGCTGTTTTTCGCTCGTTTCGAGTTCGTGATTTCTTATCGTCCGGGCTCTAAGAACACCAAGCCTGATGCTTTATCTCGTCTCTTCAGTTCTTCAGTAGCCTCCACTGACCCCGAGGGGATTCTCCCTGAGGGGCGTGTTGTCGGGTTGACTGTCTGGGGAATTGAGAGGCAGGTAAAGCAAGCACTCACTCAAACTCCGTCGCCGCGCGCTTGTCCCAGGAACCTTCTTTTCGTTCCCGTTCCTACTCGTCTGGCCGTTCTTCAGTGGGCTCACTCTGCCAAGTTAGCCGGCCACCCTGGCGTTCGGGGTACGCTTGCTTCCATTCGCCAGCGTTTTTGGTGGCCCACCCGGGAGCATGACACGCGTCGCTTCGTGGCTGCTTGTTCGGTCTGCGCGCAGACTAAGTCCGGTAACTCCAGTCCTGCCGGCCGTCTCAGGCCGCTTCCCATTCCCTCTCGACCGTGGTCTCACATCGCCTTAGATTTTGTCACCGGACTGCCTTCGTCAGCGGGGAAGACTGTTATTCTTACGGTTGTCGACAGGTTCTCTAAGGCGGCTCATTTTATTCCCCTTGCTAAGCTTCCTTCTGCTAAAGAGACGGCACAAATCATCATCGAGAATGTTTTCAGAATTCATGGCCTTCCGTCAGACGTCGTTTCGGACAGAGGTCCGCAATTCACGTCTCAATTTTGGAGGGAGTTTTGCCGTTTGATTGGGGCTTCCGTCAGTCTCTCTTCCGGCTTTCACCCCCAGTCTAACGGTCAAGCAGAACGGGCCAATCAGACTATTGGTCGCATCTTACGCAGTCTTTCTTTTCGCAACCCTGCGTCTTGGTCAGAACAGCTCCCCTGGGCAGAATACGCCCACAACTCGCTTCCTTCGTCTGCGACCGGGCTATCTCCTTTTCAGAGTAGCCTCGGGTACCAGCCTCCGCTGTTCTCATCTCAGTTCGCCGAGTCCAGCGTCCCCTCCGCTCAGGCTTTTGTCCAACGTTGCGAGCGCACCTGGAAGAGGGTCAGGTCTGCACTTTGCCGTTATAGGGCGCAGACTGTGAGGGCTGCTAATAAGCGTAGAACTAAGAGTCCTAGATATTGTCGCGGTCAGAGAGTTTGGCTCTCCACTCAGAACCTTCCCCTTAAGACCGCTTCTCGCAAGTTGACCCCGCGGTTCATTGGTCCGTTCCGTATTTCCCAGATCATTAATCCTGTCGCAGTTCGACTTCTTCTTCCGCGATATCTTCGTCGCGTCCACCCGGTCTTCCATGTCTCCTGTGTCAAGCCCGTTCTTCGCGCCCCCGCTCGTCTTCCCCCCCCCCCCATCCTTGTCGAGGGCGCACCCATCTACAGGGTCCGTAGGATTTTGGACATGCGTCCTCGGGGCCGTGGTCATCAGTACCTAGTAGATTGGGAGGGGTACGGTCCTGAGGAGAGGAGTTGGGTTCCCTCTCGGGACGTGCTGGACCGTGCGCTGATCGATGATTTCCTCCGTTGCCGCCAGGTTTCCTCCTCGAGTGCGCCAGGAGGCGCTCGGTGAGTGGGGGGGTACTGTCATGTATTGTCATGTTGTGTCTTGTTTCTGTCCTTTCCCTTCACCCTGTCTCCCTCTGCTGGTCGTTATTAGGTTACCTTTTCTCCCCCTCTTTCCCCCAGCTGTTCCTTGTCTCCTCCTAACTACCTCGTCACCCCTTTTCCCACCTGTTCCCTTTTTCCCTCTGATTAGTCCTCTATATCTCTCTCTGTTTTTGTTTCTGTCTTTGTCGGATTCTTGTTTGTGTTATTCATGCCTGAACCAGACTATCGTCATGTTTGCTGCAACCTTGTCCTGTCCTGTCGGAATCTGCCGGTCCATCTGAGCCTACGTATGTTTTGTTATTAAAGAAGCTCTGTTTACGTTAATTCGCTTTTGGGTCCTCATTCACGCACCGTAACAAGTGCCCTGTAGATTCAACAGGTTAAGGAGAGGTATATCTATAATTACATGTGTATAACTTGTATTATCATCTACATTTATGATGAGTATTTCTGTTGAATGATGTGGCTATGCAAAATCACTGGATGTTTTTGGAACTAGTGAATGTAATGCGCCAATGTAAACTCCTATTGTGATAAATTTGAACTTTATCAAACAAAACATACATGTGATGTGTAACATGAAGTCCTATGAGTGTCATCCGATGAAGATGATCAAAGGTTAGGTTTTATCTCTATTTGTGGTTTTTGTGACTCTGGCTGGAAAATCTTTTGCTGGAAAAGGGCGTTTGGTGTTTTTGGTGTTTTTCTGTGGCTATGTGGTGACCTAACATAAGCGTTTGTGGTGCTTTTGCTGTAAAGCATATTTGAAATCGGACACTGTGGTGGGATTAACAACACGATTAGCTTTAAAATGGTATGAGATACATGTATGTTTGAGGAATTTTAATTATGAGATTATTGATGTTTTGAAATTGGCGCCCTGCACTTTCACTGGCTGTTGTCATATCGCTCCCGTTAACGGGATTGCAGCCATAAGAAGTTTTAAAGGGCTGTAATGTTAGCCCCGGAGTCTCGTGACACTTGAATAAAGAGGTTTTCTACATTGTGACTCAATTAATAGGTGGGCTAATTCAATTATATTCATACATAGCTGCTTTCATGTTGCCTTTTTTGTCACTTTGAACTCCTGGCGGTGACATGGTGTTTCAAAAAACTGACACAGGCGAGTCAAAAAGAGAAATGACATGGCAAAAGAATGACAATAATTCAATCATCAACATGCACACATAGAGGCTGCATGCCCATAGCCCCCTCAGATTTGTCCCCATTTTGGGGGGAGGATTTTAAATGAATTACTAACATTAATTGTTAAGTCAAGTTTTATCATAATTTATTAAAAGCTCTGTCAGAGGTATTATGCGGAGGGGGCACACTGACTGGAACAGGCAAAGAGAACCATACCTTATTCTCCCTAGTAAGTGGTTCCTTTCAAGGTGCACCACAGCGCAAAGATATGCTCGGCAGGACGCTAGATACTCACTCTAGTGCATGCAGACAGTATCATCAGTGGAGAAGGAGAGAGAGTGTCGACATATGCAGCGTTTTTTATTTTATTTTAGCTGCCGGTGATGGGCAGGACTCGCAGGAGTTAGGTTTGTAAATTAATTTGATCAAGCCATGTAGCATAATGATTCCTTCTTGATTAATAAAATAAAAGTAGAATGTTTTAGTAGCCACCTAGCAATTTTATGAAGTTGGCTCTAGCTGGCCAGCTAGATAGATTCCCAATCTCCTAACCGCATAACTAGCTACCAAACCAACCCAGGCAAGAACTACATTTTGAGTTAGCCTGAGGACTCATACTAAATTGTTCCACTCCTCTGTTGTTCGCTACATACTTTAGTCTGAGACTGCCATCATTGAAGTAATTTGTGGTGACGAGGGGCATGAAGGTCGTTGTACAAAAAGTAATCATTGATTGGATAATCTCTAACCAATCAGAGCATCAAAGCCAATGATGAATTTTCAAACTGCCGCTTTACCTACGTGTGCTCTGGCCCAACCCATCAGTTTCTGGACCAATCAGACGGCCCGAATGTGTTCACATTCGGTGACGATTCGGGGAGGTACTCAGATCCAGACTCATTGCAGTGAAGAAACTGACGTCCATGGGCATGGTGTAGCGTTTGGTTGAAGCAAGGAGTCTGGATCGCCAGGTAAAGTTAGAGTAGCTTGTCTAACTACTGTCTTAGCTGGCATGACTACTAGCAAGATTGCTAGACTTTAGAAAATACAAAAATGTAATTAATTCTTGGGTTATGGTACAATATACCAGTGTGGCAGTACTAAACTCCTAAGGCATTAAAGTTATAAATAATCAATGTGCATCATTCATTAAAATGACAATTGAACAGGTAAAGAGGTGTGCTTAGATAACCTACGCAGAAAAATAGACATATTTTTATCATAGAATTAGGCATAATGATTATATCTCTAGATTGCAGGAAAAAGCTGATTCAAGTGTTCAAAAAATGAAAAATTCTCTGATAAGCCCCCCTATGGAACAACCCCCTCCTCCCTCCATCCTCACATACCTCTAAAATAATGGGTGCATGACGCCCCTGCACGCACACACTGTTCTGAACCAAATTGAAAATACAGAGTGAGAATGAATAAGTAAGCAGGTCATCTGAGGGGTTTGTGTGAGAAAGCCAGGCGTTAGCAGAATGGAAAGGAGAAGATGAAATTGACAATAAGCACTTGGCATTCTGCCACCTCCGCAACACTGTCACACCACACCTCTCTGCACCCCCCAACCACCCGCCCTGCAAGAGCTAGCCAGCCAGTCAGTCACTGTTTCTGATAACAAGAAACGCAAGGTAAAACCCACTCCCCCAGCCCAGGCCTACTCCACAATACTATCTATAAAAATGGCATGTACTGTTCATGTTTGCAATATATGAACACATCGGCTTAGATAGGCCTGTCCTAGTCTTCTCCTTCCCCTTTCCTTGTAAGGCTGCTGTATAATGGGGCTTCTGAGATTAATTAGTCACAGTTTGGTTTCTATTGTCTAATATTTCTCAAAACAATGAGTTTCCTGCTCTTCCAACTGAGGAGACAATGACGATTTGACTGCAGGAAGATTGTCTTTCGCTCCTGCCGCCTCCGCGATAAACCGTGGCACCTCAGCTCAGCTGTCACAGCCTTGAAAAACACACAGAAGTATACCATCATTTCTCTGTCATTTCTTCTCCACAGCTCACCTACCTCCGCAATCAAGGCTTGAAAGCCACTGCATAGAGCTCCAAAAAATATATAGTGCATCTCTGCAGCCATGAACAACATACTCCTCTTTACAGGCCAACTATCTGATTCTGGACTCATGGAAACAA
The DNA here is from genome assembly GCF_057628025.1 of Oncorhynchus mykiss. Taxonomy (NCBI): domain Eukaryota; kingdom Metazoa; phylum Chordata; class Actinopteri; order Salmoniformes; family Salmonidae; genus Oncorhynchus; species Oncorhynchus mykiss. The sequence continues at coordinate 24,809,162 of NC_143022.1, forward strand.
CAAAATGGTGACCCTTTCCATGACACAGTCAACACACAGACAGAGTTGTGCAGGAAGAGGTTAAAGAGACCTACGCCCCCTGAGTATTACTGTTTAATGTGGCCTCAGTTGTATTCCCGTTTCGCACGTCTCCGTGTTTCCAAGTCTGCGACGGGCAATGAGACGTATTTAATTATGCAGTAATGAAATGACTGAGGAAGGCGATGAATCAGTGCCATGCATGCAGAACAACACACGCGCACACACCGACTACACACTCATCAGAGCTACGCAGAATAACACACTCACTCATTCAGACTCTCTCACACACAGACACACATACTCTCTCAAACACACTCTCTCTCTCTCTCTCTCACACTCACTCACTCACTCAAAGACACACAAACACACCCATCAGGTGGCTGACAGCAGAGGCATCACCATGCTGCAGGAGAACAATAACAACAGGATTTATCAGACCTTCTCCATGCCTGTCTGTCTGTCACTGCAAGCAACACTACATAATGAAATATTTACCTGCTCCTCACTCTTTTACTCTACAACAATACTGGTACAGGAAATTGTGTAGGCAAATCATTAGAGCTGGTAAAACGACAGTGAGTTTATTGAAGTTGTAGAATCCAAAGCTCGAAGGATATTTTTAATAAGCATCAAGACACAATAATAAAGGATGACAAGGATGTTATGTTCTGTTTCTGTATGTACTTCAACACAAGGTTCACGTAACAGAAAGGCAGAGCAGCCCAGCAGTTTAGTCTAGATCTGCACTGTACCAAAATAAACGTAATACAACTGTCACACGCACAATGTCAGAGACAACAGTACTCCAGAATCACAAGCAGTGACTCAAGGACAGGCTGGGCTCAGGCTGGCATCTCCACAACACACACTAATGAGGAGACAAAGACACAGGCCATATTTCACACTAGAGAGATGTGAGGGGGGTTCACTTGACACATTTATAAAGAAAAAGCTATAAAATGAAAAGAGGAACAAATAGGGAGAGGGGACAGAGAGTGAGAGAGGGGAGGAGGGTGAGAGAAAGGGAGAGAGCAAAAGACAAACAAAGTAAAAGGGGGAGAGAAAGCAAGAGAGAGGGATGAAGGAGAGGCCGAGAGAGAAAGTGATGGCATGAGAGAGAGAAAGAAGGAAACACAAAAATAGAGAATGTGTGAGAGAGATACGTAGTTAAGACAGAACATGAGAGAGGGGAAGAGCTATCAGTAAGATATGGCCCATTAGCCAGATTCCTGGCAGCCTTATTAAGTTGCTATGGCAGTTTGACATTAGACAAGAGGGGGGGCTATACTAAAGAACCACTGATTATGATTGCCTGAAGCTTCCGGTTGATGAAAGGACAGATCTGTGTGCCCTCTGTGTTTTTATATTTCCCCCTAATTCTTCAAACTATACTGAACAAAAATAGAAATGCAACATGCAACAATTTCATTGATTTTACTGAGTTAAAGTTCATATAAGGAAATCAGTCCGATTAAATTAATTCATTAGTCCCTAATCTATGGATTTCACATGACTGGGAATACAGATATGCTTCTGTTGGTCACAGATACCTTAAAACAAATGGGCCCCACAGGACCTCGTTACCATATTTTTTTGCAGTCAAAATTCCGTCAATAAAATGCAATTGTGTTTGTTGTCCGTAGTTTATGCCTTCCCATACCATAAACCACCGTGGGGCCCTCTGTTCACAAATTTGACATCAGCTAACCGCTCGCCCACACGTCGCCATACACGTGGTCTGCGGTTGTGAGGCCAGTTGGACATACTGCCAAATTCTTTAAAATGCCATTGTTAGAGAAATTAATATTAAATTATCTGGCAACAGCTCTGGTGGACATTCCTGCAGTCAGCATGCCAATTGCATGCTCCCTCAAAACTTGAGACATATGTGGCATTGTGTTGTGACAAAACTGCACATTTTAGAGTGGCCTTTAATTTGGCCCTAGCACAAGGTGCACCTGTGTAATGATCATGCTGTTTAACTTCTTATGGCTGCAGGGGCAGTATTGAGCAGCTTGGATGAAAGGTGCCCCGAGGTTCCCAGAGTAAACAGCCTGCTCCTCAGGCTCAGTTACTAATATATGCATGCTATTATTAGTATTGGATGGAAAACACTTTCTAAAACTGTTTGAATGATGTCTGTGAGTATAACAGAACTCATATGGCAGGCAAAAACCTGAGAAGAAATCCAAACAGGAAGTGAGAAATCTGAGGTTGGTCGATTTTCAACCCAGGCTCTATTGAATTCACAGTGGGATATGGATGATGTTGTACTTCCTATGGCTTCCACTAGATGTCAACCGTCTTTAGAAACTTGAATGAGGCTTCTACTGTGCTGTGGGCCTGAATAAGAGCTGAATGAGTCATGTTACTGGCAGAGAGCCATTTCCTGGTTACGCGCATTCCACATGATATCGACCTGCGTTCCATTGCTTCTCTAGACACAAAGGAATTCTCCGGTTGGAACTTTATTGAAGATTTATGATAACAACACCCTAAAGATTCTATACTTAGTTTGAAATGTTTCTTCGACCTGTAATATAACTTTTTGAAGTTTTTGTCCGAAGTTATGCAGGACCTGCACGAGCGTTTGGATATGTGTCCCTAACGCACTAACAAAAGTTGCTACTTGGACATAAATAATGGACATTATCGAACATAATCAAGCATTTATTGTGGAAATAGGATTACTGGGAGTGCATTCTGATGAAGATCATCAAAGGTAAGGGAGTATTTATAATGTGATTTCTGGTTTCTGTTGACCCCAACATGGCAGATAATTGTATTTATTTTCTGAGAGCCGTCTCAGATTATTGCATGGTTTGCTTTTTCCGTAAAGTTTTTTTTAAAAATCTGACACAGTGGTTGCATTAAGGTGAGGTATATCTATAATTCCATGTGTATAACTTGTATTATCATCTACATTAATGATGAGTATTTCTGTTGAATCGATGTGGCTATGCAAAACCACTGGATGTTTTTGGAACTAGTGAACGTAACGCACCAACGTAAACTCAGATGTTTTTATATAAATATGAACTTTATCAAACAAAACATACATGTTTTGTGTAACATGAAGTCCTATGAGTGTCATCTGATGAAGATCATCAAAGGTTAGTGATTCATTTTATCTCTTTGTGCTTTTTGTGACCCCTCTCTTTGGTTGGAAAAATGGCTGAGTTTTTCTTTGGCTTGGTGGTGACCTAACATAATCGTTTGTGGTGCTTTCACTGTAAAGCCTATTTGACATCGGACACTGTGGTGGGATTAATGGTATAAAATATACATTTAAAACGGTACAAGATACATGTATGTTTGAGGAATTTTAAGTATGAGATTTCTGTTGTTTTGAATTTGGCACCCTGCACTTTCACTGGCTGTTGTCATATCATCCCGTTAACGGGATTGCAGCCCTAATTAATCAGAATTTTGATATGCCACACCTGTCAAGTGGATGGATTGTCTTGGCAAAGGAGAAATGCTCACTAACAGGGATATAAAACCATTTCTGGGATCTTTTATTTCAGCTAATGAAACATGGGACCAACAAACTTTAAAGTTTGCTCACTGTAGCTTCCTTTCCATGACAGAAGTAGCCAATTGTGTATGCTGTCTAGACCACTGACAAGATATTGTTCGATATAGTAACATGTTATTGTTATTGGATTGTGAGAATTGAATTGATGTATCTCATATATTCAGCCTGTGTTTCTCTGCTCACTCTCGTCCATTTTGTCCCATTCACCTTTCCTCTCTGGCTGTCCAATAAATGTCCTGAGCTGCTGTCCCGATGACAGAGGTCGGTAGTGACAGCTGTGGCCATGTGGAGCCAATCGATTCCCCTCCTCATCGCCCTGCCGCCTGTGACAGTCAGGAGAGGAGGAAGGACAGAGGGAGGACGTGATTGAGATGGGGACGGAGGGATGACAGAGAGGAAAAGAGATTCCTAAATGTGTTAGTGAGGTGAACAACCCTTTCTGAACTCTGCCGCCTGTCTGCCTCTCTGAGTGGCACCATCTGCCCCCTATCTTAAATACATATCTGATGTTACACCTTGGCAGGGGTGTCAATTGGGTATGGCAGAGTATGGCAGTCTCCATACCCAAGCTCAACACCAACTATTTAAAATCGGCTACTAAAATCATTCCAAAAAGCGATATTAGGGGCTGGCTTTAGGACCATAAGAACGGTTTAGAGCTGACGAGCAGGCTGTTTAGCGGTAGTAGAGAGCAGGCGGGAAGGCTGTGTGCCTGGCTAGCTGGCTGGCTAGGTTTAGGACTATGGCTGTAGTGTACAGATGGCTAGGTAACTGCTATTTGACTTGACATTAGATCTGGTACGATAAAACAAAAATGATCGACACCAACCATACCGATCACTTATCTCAGGCATTTTTATGTCACATGCGCCGAATACAACATGTAAGAATTTCACCTTACCGTGAAATGCTTACTTACAAGCCCTAATCAACAATACAGTTTTCATTTTATTCCTTAAAAAAAATAAGAATTAGAAATAAAAGTAACAAATAATTAAAGAGCAGCAGTAAAATAACAATAGCGAGGCTATATACAGAGAGTACCGGTACAGAATCAATGTGCGGGGGCACCGGTTAGTCGAGGTAATTGAGGTAATATGTACATGTTGTCATGACGTTGGCCTGGGGGTAGGTTTATGACAGTCATAAATACCTCTTTCCCCCTTTTTCCTCTCTCTACCCCACTGATGTTACATTTGCATACCCCTTGGTTAACATAGAGATTCTGGGAACATCAGAAGGTGGGGGGAAATTAACTATATTCTGGTGATCCGACCAACTGAACATATGCGGTGGTACTTAAATGAATATGATGTCAGTTCGGTTGTCATCTGAGACATTCTCATCAATGATAAGATGACATGAACTCTACAGTGGAAAGTCAACACATCAGAGTTATCGGATTCACATGGAATTGTTGTTCAATTTAAATGTTTGAATATGAAATTATTTGTGATGGGATGAAATGTGATTTTAGCTTCTAAAATGTGAGATTTGGGTTTTTATAAGGTCTGCTCAATCACTGGCACGCCCCTGTGAAGGGACATGGGCTATAAAACTTTTCAAACACGCCCTCCTCTCCCGTCCTATATAAAGCCTTGACGACAATATAACCTCCTGTTCCGAGGATGTGAGGACGACGGTCCGATGTCAGAATGGTTCAGATAATAACTACAGAACGAAGCCAACATCAGCGTGAGCTTTGGTTGCGAATGGTATGAACTTTGAACTCTTATTCACTACAGAAGTGATTCCCCCTAGCCATTGAGTTAGCAACAGCAGCTGCAAACGCAGGTTAGGAAGGAACAGACAGAGTATCCCGTCTACCACACAACGACGTTACTACAACGTATCCAATTGACCACCAGAGACATTCTTCAAAGGACAAAGGACTCGGTTTGGCAACAAGGCCTTCCATCTACCACCAACCTACCGAAGCGCAGCTCAGAGTAAATATTTATTGCATTTTCCTTTGCCAAATGGGCGGTAATTTAGAATGCATAAGATACTGTATTTACGATAGCACAGCTTCTCCCTGTGTCCCTCATTCTTCCCGCTCTTTCACTCAAACCCAGCCCCTTTTCTTCTGTGTAACCAGCTGTCATATCTGTTCTGCCTGTTCTGCCGTTTTCCTTTATGACGTAATTTGTAATCAAGTTATGACTAATTATGTGTAATTCTGTGTGATTAGTTAGGTATTTAGTAAATCAATAATTAAACCCAATTTTGTATTGCTGATTCAACTTGTTAGCCAGGGTTCGTGAAGATAACCAAGAATTTACAACTTTCGAATGAGACTGAATTAAGGTGACGATTAATATTGACTGCTATTGATGTAAAATATTACTAGGTCTTTAAGAGTTTATTCGGAAGATAACAACTCTATAAATAGTATTTTGTGGAGCCCCGACTCTCTAGTTAATTTCATTTACATGATTAGCTCAATCAGGTAATATTAATTACAGAGAAATTAATTTATAGAATACCATGTCATATCACTTAATCCGGCATAGCCAAAGACGCGACAATGTCAATTACCTCGACTAACCAGTGCCCCCGCACATTGACTCGCCCATTACGATAAGTAGCCTATACTAGTGGGACAATAAGTTTTCTAATAAGGGTGATTGCTAACGGGACAATTGATGAGAACAACCATCAAACTAGTAGTAGTAATTTAAAGGACAAAAAAAAAAAAGTGGTGCACATGAATGTTATAAACGTATCATTATTTTTATCGATATAGCATCGATTAGGGCAATTTATCACCCAGCTCTACTCGACATGAAACTGATCTAGTGTTTTTAATCCCGGTGCTGTGCTAGTGTGTAGCTGCTAATGTAGTCTAAGAATGAGAGAAGGTGATATGCGCAACTAGCGACTGACTAATGTGGGAGCACAGCGTGATGACTCAATCATGATTCATGGCATTGCTTGAATGACAGACAATCTGTGGGCTATCACAGGGATCAAACACCCCTGATCTGTGACAATCTTGAAGAAGAGACATTCTGTCACGACTTCCGCCGAAGTTGGCTCCCCTGCCTGTTCGGGCGGTGCTCAGCGGTCGTCGTCACCGTCCTACTAGCCGCTACCGATCCCTTTTTGGTTTGTCTGTTGGTTTTGTCTTATTAGTTTCACCTGTGTGTATTAATTAGCTTCCCTATATGTAGTAGTTTGACCCACCCTTGTTTTGTGCGGGATTGTCTTTTGTTACGTGTGTACAGGTCGTAGTGTATTTTATTTTCTATACTGGACACCCTGTGGTTTTGGGTTGTCTGGTATGGTGTCCTGCGCCCTGTATTGTATTGGGCTTATCAGTTTGGTGTGCAATGGTAAAGCACTTTACTCCGTTACTCTCTCTCTCTGCGTCTGATTCCTGCACACACACCTAGTCCCGCGTGACACATTCTCACAGATGTCCTGGGGTCACTGCCACCAGGAGAGGAAACTTTAATCAAACTAAATACATTTTTCTGTCTGAATTAAATGGTCATGTTTGGATTGTTGTGAACTATTATATTATTATATTCAAAATAATGTTTGGATAATTTCCATCCACCTACATGATAGTGACTTATCCAGTTGATGGGGAAGTTCTATATTACACTACACTCATTGCTGTAGGCCTATGACATGTGCTTTTAGAATGCTAATTCCCCTATCGACAGAGGTGAATTAAGCTACAGAGGACAAGGTGATAATGGCTAAAGTAAATGTATCTTGTTTTTGATAAAATACAGTAAATTAGCTATAGCTTTACAAATAATCTTTGGGGTGGGGGAATCCCCTTTGCCATACTTTTCAAGTAAGACCTTGGTTAGTAAGACCTTGGTTAGTAAGACCTTGGTTAGTAAGGACTACAGGAATTGGGGGGATGAGCACAAACCCATCCACATCGATGGGGCTGCAGTAGAGCGGTTCAAGAGTTTCAAGTTCCTCCGTGTCCAAAAAACTTAAAATGGTCCAAACAAAATTTGACTTCCGCTTTTAACCCAACCCCTCCAAAAGACACATATACAGTGGGGTGCTAAATTATTGACACCCTTGATAAAGATGATCAATTATGACAGTATTAAATAAATAACTCAAATACTGAGCTATATTGTATGCAAAAAATGTGGGAAATTATATTATTTTACACTAATACAGAGAAAGAGAAATTGATATGGTTTAACACCTACCATTTACCAATTGGCCCACATGGATAGGGATACATTTAAATATAGGCTAAAGATAAATCTAGACTTGGTTTCCTCTATCGTAATCGCTCCTCTTTCACCTCAGCTGCCAAACTAACCCTGATTCAGATGACCCTCCTACCCATGCTAGATTACGGAGATGTAATTTATAGATCAGCAGGTAAGGGTGCTCTCGAGCAGCTAGATGTTCTTTACCATTCGGCCATCAGATTGCCACCAATGCTCCTTACAGGACACATCACTGCACTCTATACTCTTCTGTAAACTGGTCATCTCTGTACACCCGTCGCAAGACCCACTGGTTGATGCTTATTTATAAAACCCTCTTAGGCCTCACTCCCCCCTATCTGAGATATCTACTGCAGCCCTCATCCTTCACATACAACACCCGTTCTGCAAGTCACATTCTGTTAAAGGTCCCCAAAGCACACACATCCCTGGGTCGCTCCTCTTTTCAGTTCACTGCAGCTAGTGACTGGAACGAGCTGCAACAAACACTCAAACTGGACAGTTTTATCTCAATCTCTTCATTCAAAAACTCAATCATGGACACTGTTACTGACAGTTGTGGCTGCTTTGCGTGATGTATTGTTGTCTCTACCTTCTTGCCCTTTGTGCTGTTCTCTGTGCCCAATAATGTCTGTACCATGTTTTGTTCTGCTACCATGTTATGCTGCTGCCATGATGTTGCTACCATGTTGTTGTCATGTTGTGTTGCTACCATTTTGTGTTGTAATGTATTGTTGTAATGCTACCATTTTGTGTTGCTGTATTGCTATGTTGTTGTCTTATGTCTCTCTTTATGTAGTGTTGTGTTGTTTCTCTTGTTGTGGTGTGTGTTTTGTCCTATATTTTTATTTTATTTATTTTTATTTTTAATCCCAGCCCGTCCCAGCAGGAGGCCTTCTGCCTTTTGGTAGGCCGTCATTGTAAATAAGAATGTGTTCTTAACTGACTTGCCAAGTTAAATAAAAATAAATAAAATAAAAATGTTCCTTACAGAAGAAATATCAAAAGCATATGCATAACCATTGTAGCATTTGAAAGGGAACAGTTTGGAGATCCTGGGGAAAAATATTAGACCAAAGGTAAGAGAACAACAGTTTACCTGACACAAGACTGAATCCAATCATTACACTTAAGATTTTATGTGCATTTTATATTTACTTTACTTCTCGCCACATTTGTTGATAACAAAATCTGAAAAAACATTCAGTAACATGATACATGATACAAATATTAATGGAAAATGTGGGGTAGGTGCAACATAACACAAAACAATTACAAGGGTTTGAGTGAGAGGACTAACTGGTGTCTCCAAGTGGCCACACACCTCTTCAAAGTGTGCACAGTTCCTAAGTAATTTCAATACACTTTTATGAATCAAAGAAGAGTCTTCAACTATAAGTCACTTTTTTGAGCTCTCCTAGCTTTGCTGTTGAGGAACTAGAGCAAGCACACTTGTATTTGTTTTTTTTGGAACACAACCCTGCATCGCCGCCATCACACAATTACTGTTGTTGTTTACACAATCCAAAAAAGCCCATTATAAATTGCAATCTGGGTCAGGTGGTCATCATTTTAAAGCTTGTTCTATTGCTAACATGACTAACGAAGTTGGAAATACGATCTTACAGTTTTAGGCTTTCACAGAAAAACAGATCAGACATTTTATGTGTATAGAAAGGAGTGATGAGTGTACTCTTGTGCTTGTTCCGTGGTACATTTTATTCACAATAGACAAACATGGGCTTATTCTGTTCAGAACAACTCAGGGTATGACACCATGTCATCTTGTAAATGTATATCAAACATAGTGATCATAAATGTTGACACTGTACATGACATGAGTTTTATGATATGGATAATATAAAGTGCACATTTGGACTGTTTGGCTTGCTTGTATGACATCAAAGCTGTATTTATTAAATCCTCAACGTCTCATCTTTCAAATTACATGGAGCATTCCCAGCTCTCAGACAACAAAACATGTCCAATTAGTGGTAGGGATGGGGCACAACTTCTTGCTGCGTGTTGTGCTCAAGTTCAGAAGGCGGTCAGTCAAAACTCATACAGTTCTGTGAAGCGCAGAGCCTGACCTCTGACATCTGTTGTTACTGTACAGCCACCATGTTCCAATTTAGGCACTTATTAGTGTCCAAATCTGTCATTTTCAACCTTTTTACGGGTATGAGTGTAAAGGGCTACCAAGTAATACTTTTTTTTCTCAAAAAGCAGAGGTCAAAATGATTGACATCCCTAAACATTCTTATCAATAGAATAGAATAAAATACAACTTTATTGTCCATCCAGGATGGATACACTAAAAACATAGAGGACATTGATACATTCACTCACAACTGACCTCTGTCCCAACTGCACTGGATAGATAAGTACATATTCTGATACAATTTACTTTGCATTTAGTAGTCCAACAGCACAAGGAACAAATGAATGTTTCAATACCTTCATGGCCAAGTAGTTAAACGTTTATTATTTGGTCCCATATTCCTAGCACGCAATGATTATATCAAGCTGGTGTGACTCTACAAGTTTGTTGGATGTATTTTCAGTTTGTTTTGGTTGTGTTTCAGATTATTTTGAGCGATTGTATTAGTATACCAAAAAAATGTGAGCACACAAAATACATCAGAATTGGTATTATTAATTTTATACATACAGTCATTATTGTGCATCTTTGTCAAAGGTGTCAGTCATTTTAGACCACACTGTACACAGTGAAGGAGTTCCCACATATGCTGAGCACTTGTTGGCTGCTTATCCTTCACTCTGCGGTACAACTCATCCCAAACCATCTCAATTGGGTTGAGGTTGGGTTATTATGGAGGCCAGGTCATCTGATGTTGTGCACACAGTGGGTATCATAGTTTGTGCAAAAGGTATAATCGTGATTGAACAGGCAAATCTCTAAACTTCACAACAGGGAACCCCCTCAATGACTGTGTGCAAGTCTAGTGCCTGCCAATCGGCAGTAATTATTCTGAGCAGTACAGGAATAGCCTATAGAGTGCTGCTAATACACAATAGCTCGAACTCAGAACTCTGGGTGTTCATACTCCTGTTCCAATCCACCACCGGCCATCTTAAAAAGTCTTGAAAAGCCTTAAAATTAAAAGTTAATAGAAATCTCTCTGAACTTGTTTTTTCAGATAAGCATGCTCTTTTATTTCGCAGGGCTCTCAAGGAGCAGTGATCACTAAGAGGCATCAGACCCACTGCAGCTCCTCCTCATTATATTCTGCCTTGATTCACATAGCACTACGCTGCAGAGGTCACTAGTAGAGCCCAACCGATATAGCTGTTCACCGATGTTATCAGCTGATATTGGCCTTGTAACGCCATATCTGTATTAGCCGATAATTTCACCGATAACTGATATCAATAAACAGGATGAAAAAAGGGAATCTCATGCTTATCTGAACACTTGTGGCCATCCCCATGATGTGTCATTCATTTCACATGTAACAAATCAACATTTGAAGCATATTTCTTGGACAATTTCTGCTTTGGATGGCAATTTATGAGAATTCAATGTGTTTTGTCAAAAACATTGGTCGGGCGATAGTCACTAGATCAAGGCTCACTCCACGGATCCATGTGAACAAGTGGAAGAGATCTCATTATACAGCAGGGACCCAGGAAGGAACCCAAGTGGGGTAAACCCCACAGACAGAACAATCATTACTACCCTCTCATCTGTGCATTTTCTTGAAAGTAATGCAATCAGAATTTAAAGAGCAAGGCAACATGGAGTAAGTCAACATGGCTTGGATTCACAGTTGTCAGTTCTGAGAACTGACTCCATACTGATCAGAAACCTTGGAACATATTGAAATACAGTAAAGGGGTTAAACAGTAGGTCTACACCATGGCATTCCTTTTGTCAGGGTTGCTATTCTAAATACTCGGACAAATCAGAATTATTTTGAGTGAATACTCATAAAGAACATAATATTATGTTGCAGCAGGTAATGGCAGATATATAAGGGCAGTTTGAAGGGATACTAGCCTGGCCTCCTCTCCACATTGTCATGAATCTCGCCGAAGATGGTGCCTCTTCCTGTTCGGGCAGCGCTCGGCGGTCGTCGTCGCCGGCCTACATTTAGTTGTGTCTGATTAGTTGTACCTGTTTTGTGTTTAGGTTTGGTTGTGGGCTATTTAAACCCAGTAGGCCCGCCGGCTTTTGTGTGGGCTTGTTTTTCTGTTGATGTTGTGTGATTATTTTGTGGTATTTATTTTTTCGGACAGTTTCGTGCTGTTGTTTGGACTGGGTCTCTACGCGCCCTTGTGTGTGTGGCGTGACCGTCTCTCTGGGTTTTTGTAAAATAAAAATCCACATATTGTGAACTACCCTGCTCTCTGCGCCTGACTTCTCCACCCATTACTCATAGAAGCCGTGACACACATGATCTATCCATTGATAGCAAGCATGACATGACAGAATCTGGACACCCTCCTTCGAAGTTGTCTTCTCGATCAGTCAATAGTGAAGGGGTGGGGCTTTATGCTGATTGGACTGTTCCATGTGGGCATGCGCCTACCAGCTAGGATTGGGAGAGGGGCTATATCATTGGCTGTAAAACACCTAAGAGTGACAGGTGAGATCAAAACAACTTGTCTTGGTCCAGAGAGAGTATAGAAAGGAGGAGAAACCACTCAGGACATTAAAAGGTGGCTTTGTCCAGGAATGGAGGAAATAGAATGATGGAATGACAGCCAACCTTAATAGCTGTTTGTTTCTGAAGAGGCCTCAGAGTACCATACCCCCCCCCCCCCCCATATCTCACCATTAAAGTAACGGATCAATCTATCTACCCTTTCATTACTTAGTGCCACTCCATTACAGGAGAAAATCATCTACCACTCTCATCCCTCCCTTTTTCCTCACCTTCTTCCTCACACACACGGCCATTTATATCATGTATTATTGTTTGGATTAATCGCCCAATAAAAGCTAATGTATTGTCAGATATGTAGACCAACTTTAAAATGTGACATAAAAGCCATTTACACAAGATTACATGCATTGTGGGGGTTGAGAGTACATGCTTTCAATGTGAGAAAAAGCATTGCTGAGTTCTACACTGAATATCTAATCACAACAATCCTACCTCCTAAAAGTACTATATTTACCCAGGATGGACAATCCATTTCCTTGGTGTTCCTTCCCAATTATTGTGATGGACCACAGAGGCAGTCAGTAGAGAGGTCTTGTGTAAAGAATACCATCGCACTGCCAGAAGAGACGCCCCCTCCCTTGGCTGCATGAAAGCTGCTCGCTGCCGTGGCAACAGGCTCCCAGGAAGAATGTGTGGCGCCATCATGGCATCGCCACCCACCCGGGGGGGGGGGGGGGGGGGGGTGATCTTGAGTTGTTTTTTAGCTGAGATTTCTTTAACAGCAGGACGTGGACAGATGGTATGTGACAGTGAATGTGGCATGTGTGACAGGGGGCTGGCGCTGGACTGGGAAGGCCACAGAGCAGGGCAGAGTGACCCTGGGAAGCACCATCATCAATGTGCACCCACCTCTTACCCATAACAGGTTAGTGCCAGCTAGCCCCAACGCCACCTACCCCAAACAGAAACACAGCTTGCCAGAACAGAAAATATACATATTTTGATACGGATGAACAAATCTAAAATCAGCAAAAGTGAGATCCATACAGAAATGGTTTGTCGATATTGGTGTGGAAGAACTTGACTGGCCTGCAGAGCCCTGACCTCAATTCCATCAAACACCTTTGGAATGAATTGGAACGCCAACTGCGAGCCAGGCCTAATGGCCAACCATTAGTGCCTGACCTCACTGATGCCCGTGGCTGAATGGAAGCAAGTCCACGCAGCAATGTTCCAACATCTAGTGGAAAGCCTTCCCAGAAGAATGGAGGGTGTAATAGCTGCAAAAGGGGGACCAACTCCATATTAATGCCCATGATTTTGGAATGAGATGTTCGACGAGCAGGTGTGCACATACATTTGGTCATGTTGTGTAGATAATGACAATTGTAAAATTTTAACGTGACAGGTCTAGACACTTCACACACATTTACACCAAACAGAACTTGTTCTGACACACATTTTGATATTGTACTAAATATAGTACAAGGATGTGAATGGGTTAATTAGATCATTAGCTGAACATATTTATAGTATGAGCCAAGCGTTTGCACCTGGCAAACTGGATAGAGTTATCCAAGGACAGTCCTTGGAGGGATCTGGGATCAGTTATCCAAGGACAGTCCTTATAGGGAACCCACTGTCGTCCTGGGAACATGTTTTAATGTGCTTGCATAACATACTGTTAAATATCAGCAACAATAGCCAACAAGAGACCCAGTGGCCCATTAACTTTTTTATCATAAAATGCAGTATCACCACCAGAATTTTAGGGCTTTCTGAAAACAAATTCATAGCAAAGACTGGATTGTATTCCCTCTCACTCTCTGATATTAGGTGAGGACTTTCTGAAAATGAGCCCACACATAGGCTACAGTGTATATATAATATACAGTGCCTTGCGAAAGTATTCGGCCCCCTTGAACTTTGCAAACTTTTGCCACATTTCAGGCTTCAAACATAAAGATATAAAACTGTATTTTTTTGTGAAGAATCAACAACAAGTGGGACACAATCATGAAGTGGAACGACATTTATTGGATATTTCAAACTTTTTTAACAAATCAAAAACTGAAAAATTGGGCGTGCAAAATTATTCAGCCCCTTTACTTTCAGTGCAGCAAACTCTCCCCAGAAGTTCAGTGAGGATCTCTGAATGATCCAATGTTGACCTAAATGACTAATGATGATAAATACAATCCACCTGTGTGTAATCAAGTCTCCGTATAAATGCACCTGCACTGTGATAGTCTCAGAGGTCCGTTAAAAGCGCAGAGAGCATCATGAAGAACAAGGAATACACCAGGCAGGTCCGAAATACTGTTGTGAAGAAGTTTAAAGCCGGATTTGGATACAAAAAGATTTCCCAAGCTTTAAACATCCCAAGGAGCACTGTGCAAGCGATAATATTGAAATGGAAGGAGTATCAGACCATTGCAAATCTACCAAGACCTGGCCGTCTCTCTAAACTTTCAGCTCATACAAGGAGAAGACTGATCAGAGATGCAGCCAAGAGGCCCATGATCACTCTGGATGAACTGCAGAGATCTACAGCTGAGGTGGGAGACTCTGTCCATAGGACAACAATCAGTCGTATATTGCACAAATCTGGCCTTTATGGAAGAGTGGCAAGAAGAAAGACATTTCTTAAAGATATCCATAAAAAGTGTTGTTTAAAGTTTGCCACAAGCCACCTGGGAGACACACCAAACATGTGGAAGAAGGTGCTCTGGTCAGATGAAACCAAAATTGAACTTTTTGGCAACAATGCAAAACGTTATGTTTGGCGTAAAAGCAACACAGCTGAACACACCATCCCCACTGTCAAACACGGTGGTGGCAGCATCATGGTTTGGGCCTGCTTTTCTTCAGCAGGGACAGGGAAGATGGTTAAAATTGATGGGAAGATGGATGGACCCAAATACAGGACCATTCTGGAAGAAAACCTGATGGAGTCTGCAAAAGACCTGAGACTGGGACGGAGATTTGTCTTCCAACAAGACAATGATCCAAAACATAAAGCAAAATCTACAATGGAATGGTTCAAAAATAAACATATCCAGGTGTTAGAATGGCCAAGTCAAAGTCCAGACCTGAATCCAATCGAGAATCTGTGGAAAGAACTGAAAACTGCTGTTCACAAATGCTCTCCATCCAACCTCACTGAGCTCGAGCTGTTTTGCAAGGAGGAATGGGAAACAATGTCAGTCTCTCGATGTGCAAAACTGATAGAGACATACCCCAAGAGACTTACAGCTGTAATCGCAGCAAAAGGTGGTGCTCCAAAGTATTAACTTAAGGGGGCTGCATAATTTTGCACGCCCAATTTTTCAGTTTTTGATTTGTTAAAAAAGTTTTAAATATCCAATAAATGTCATTCCACTTCATGATTGTGTCCCACTTGTTGTTGATTCTTCACAAAAAATACAGTTTTATATCTTTATGTTTGAAGCCTGAAATGTGGCAAAAGGTCGCATAGTTCAAGGGGGCCGAATACTTTCGCAAGGCACTGTATATATAGTGGTGTGTGTGATTGCAATATTATGCAATCACACACACCACTTTGAGAAGGCTTTCAGTCAATCAGTCATTCGTTCTGTATTGCCCTGATGAGGTGTGTGAAGGAGGCGGATGAAGAAATTTGGCATGACTCCCCGGGTCTTCTCCAAATACTATCGCCGTACCGTCGAGCATCCTGACCAGTTGCATCACGGCCTGGTATAGTTGGTGGGCTGACGCCGAAAACAGTTTAGTTGATAGATCTACAGTGCCTTCAGAAAGTATTCACAGCCCTTGACCGTGTCACATTTAGTTGTGTTACAGCCTGAATTTAAAATTGATTTAATAGAGATTGCGTGTAACTGATCTACACAAAATACCCTATAATGTCAAAGTGGAATTATGTTTTTAGAAATGTTTACAAATTCATAAAAAATGAAAAGCTGAAATGTCTTGAGTCAGTAAATATTCAACCCCTTTGTTATGGCAAGCATAAATACGTTCAGGAGTAAAAATGTGCTTAACAAGTCACATAATAAGTAGCATAGACTCACTCTGTGTGCAATAATAGTGTTTAACATATTTTTTTAATGAATACACCATCTCTGTACCCCACACACATATGTAAGGTTCATAAGTCGAGCAGTGAATTTCAAGCACAGATTCAACCACAAACCCAGGGAGGTTTTCCTATGGTTTGCAAAGAAGGGTGCCTATTGGTAGATGGGTAAAAATGTAAACGCAGACATTGAATATCCCTTTGAGCATGGTGAAGTTATTAATTGCACTTTGGATGATGTATCAATACCCACAGTCACGACAAAGATACAAGCGCCTTTCCTAAATCAGTTGCCTGAAAGGAAGGAAACCGCTCAGGGATTTCACCATGAGCCCAATTAAAATAGTTAGAGTTTAATGGCTGTGATAGGAGTTAACTGATGGATCAACAACATTGTACAGTAGTTACTCCACAATATTAACAGAAAATAAGAAATCCTGTGCAGAATAAAAATATTCCAAAACATCCTGTTTGTAATAAGGCACTAAAGTAAAAAATGTGGCAAAGAAATTAACCTTCTATCCTGAATACAAAGTGTAATGTTTGGGGCCACTGGAATTTCTTACCAAGACGACATTGAATGTTCTTGAGTGGCCTGGTTACAGTTTTGACTTAAATCTGCTTGAAAATTATTGCAAGGCTTGAAAATGGCTGTCTAGCAATGATCAACAACCAACTTGACAGAGCTTGAATAATTTTTTAAGAAAAATTGGCAAATATTGTACAATCCAGGTGTTCAAAGCTCTTAGAGACTTACCCAGAAAGACTCACAGCTGTTATCGATGCCAAGGGTGATTCTAACATGTATTGACTCAGGGGGTTGAATACTTATCTAATCAAGATATATGTGTGTTTTACTTTCCATTAATAAAAACATTATAAAACATGTCTTCCACTTTGACATTAGAGTATTTTCTGTAGATAGTTGACAAAAAATGACAATTAAATCCATTTGAATCCCACTGTGTAACACAACAACAAAAAGTAAAGGGGTGTGAATACTTTCTGAAGGCACTGTACATCAAGGGAGGAGCTGGTTCTTTGTATATGACAATGAAATATTCTTATGATTACTGTAAAATTTGTTGGCACAAATAATTCTTGCACATTTTCTCAGAAAATGTTTATTTCAACACAGTCTACTCAGGCAAATTTGTGAACTGCTAAACAGAACCAATCAGACATACCCATCATGAAGAAGGCAGCCAATGGAATGCTTCTATCTAAGATGAAAGACAGCCTACCATCAAATCGTGATCTGATGTCAGTGTGTTAAGAGGAACTATGTTAGCTCCCAAAGACTGAAATAAGATAAATATCTGTTTTCGAGTGCACTAGAAATATGCAGCATTGGCATATGTGATCAGCAGAGATAGTACACGCGTTTTGATTGGTTTACAGTTTAGTACTCGGCGGAGTTTGCTTGTCCAGCTAGCAAACAGAAAAGTAAGTATTTAGAAAGAAATTCCAAGAATTGACATTGCCAACATGCAGAAATGTGTTCAGAAGACATAAATGTACACACAATATGTAAAACCCAGCTCCTCCCTCGACAGAGATCTATCATCTTGAAAACTAAGGCAGATACCCCACCGCCAAGTTCGGGACCATGCTCCCACCCATTCAGGACATCTACTCCAAACAGTGCCTAAGGGAGGCCCGCAGCATTACCAAGGAGCCAACGCAACTCAGACATGAGCTTTTCACTCCCTTACCGTTGGGCAGACGATATCGGAGCATGAGGTCTGATACCAACAGGCTCAGAGACAGTTTCTATCTAAAAGCCATCAGACACTTAAACTGGACTGACCACCTGCACAGACTCCACGCACCTCAGCACAGATGCACTCACGCACGCACACTTTTGCCCCCAGAACAGCCTCAATTCGTTGGGGTATTGACTTTTCAAGGTGTCGAAAGCGTTCCACAGGGACGCTGGCCAAAGTTGATTCCAATGTTTCTCACGGTTGGCTGGATGTCCTTTGGGTGGTGGACAATTCTTGATACACACAGGAAACTGTTGAGCGTGAAAAACCCAACAGCATTGCAGTTCTTGCAATAAACCAGTGTGCCTGGCACCTACTACCATACCCTGTTCAAAGGCACTTACATGTTTTGTCTTGCCCAGACACACATACACAATCCATGTCTCAATTGTCTCAAGGCTTAAAAATTATTCCTTAACCTGTTTCCTCACCGTCATCTACATTGATTGAAGTGGATATAACAAGTGGCATCAATAAGGGATCATAGTTTTCACCTGGATTCACCAGGTCAGTCTATGACATGGAAAGGGCATAATGTTTTGTGTACACGGTGTGTATATGCTACACACACAAACACTCATCACAACTGCTACCAGACTTGTATTATGATTGCTAAATACCACACAATTTAACCTCTTGAACCTATGGGGGCGCTATTTCATTATTGGATAAAAAAAGCGTGCCCGTTTTAAGCGCAATATTTTGTCACGAAAGGATGCTCGACTATGCATATAATTGACAGCTTTGGAAAGAAAACAGTCTGACGTTTCCAAAACTGCAAAGATATTGTCTGTGAGTGCCCCAGAACTCATGCTACAGGCGAAACCAAGATGAAACTTCAAACAGGAAATTAGCAGAATTTTTGAGGCTCTGTTTTCCATTGTCTCCTTATATGGCTGTGAATGCACCAGGAATGAGCCTGCCCTTTCTCTCGTTTCTTCAAGGTGTCTGCAGCATTGTGACGCATTTGTAGGCATATCATTGGAAGATTGGCCATAAGAGACTACATTTTCCAGGGGTCTGCCCGGTGTCCTTTGTCTAAATTGGTGTGTAATCTTCAGCTGCGGGCATTTTCTCCTGGGATTCAGAACAGAAAGCACACTTCCACGAACGATATATCATCGAAGAGATATGTGAAAAACACCTTGAGGATTGGTTCTAAACAACGTTTGCCATGTTTCAGTCGATATTATGGAGTTCATTTGGAAAAAAGTTCTGCGTTTTGATGACTGCACCAAACGGAGCGATTTCTCCTAAACAAATAATCTTTCAGGAAAAACTGAACATTTGCTATCTAACAGAGTCTCCTCATTGAAAACATCTGAAGTTCTTCAAAGGTAAATTATTTTATTTGAATGTTTTTCTGTTTTTTGTGAAAATGTTGCCTGCTGAATGCTAACGCTAAATGCTACGCTAGCTATGAATACTGTTACACAAATGATTGTTTTCCTATGGTTGAGAAGCATATTTTGAAAATCTGAGATGACAGTGTTGTTAACAAAAGGCTAAGCTTGAGAGCTAGCATATTTATTTCATTTCATTTGCGATTTTCATGAATAGTTAACGTTGCGTTATGGTAATGAGCTTGAGGCTGTATTCACAATCCCGGATCCGGGATAGCTAAGTGCAAGAGGTTTTAAACACCTGCCCCCAATCCTACCTTCCCTAAAACATGTAAATATGTTACTATAAATTGTGCCTTCCTGTATTATACTTGCAGTGTATGCTAAAATGTTTATTCTATTCTACTGAGCCATTTACTATGTGTTCGTATTCTTATCTTTTATTATTTATTGTTGCATTGGAACCTGCAAGAAAGCATTTCACTGGATGGTGTATACCATGTGTATCCCATACATACTGTACGACTAATACAACTTGAAACTTGGCGTTGCCTCCAGTGACCTATCAACTGTACGCCCCCACCACCGGAGATATATTCTCAGCTAAAACCAAAGGGGAAAACCCCAGGGTGGTGGGAGTTGTAGACAGTAGAGACGAATTGTCGCCTAGCCTTGTGCACTGCGCTGCGGGTGAGTCTGATTCAGATATGAGATCTCTAACCCACTGAGGGACTCAGACTCCAGACAGAGCAGAGCAGGAGACAACAGGAGAAAAGGCAATTGTCTGAGTTCCCCCAGGGTTCACTTTGAGGGTAGAGCTACTCAGCAGAGGGTATTGATCCATACACAGTGTCACAGTGCCTGGCAAGGCCTCCCCAGAGAGGACAGACACTGTATCCCAGTCAGCAGGACAGCTCAAACCATTAGCCCAGCCACCCCCAACCCCACACTGACTGGCTGGCATACAGTATGGAAGAACCTCCATGTGGGAAAAGCAAGCAAATCCAAGAAGAACTCCCATGTGACATCTTCCCTGAGGTTTATGTGTGAACAGGTAGATTAAGAGCCATATATACTGAACAAAAGTATAAACACAACATGTAAAGTGTTGGTCCCATGTTTCAAAAGATGAAATAAAAGACCCCAGAATTGTTCAATCCGCACAAAAAGCTTATTTCTCTCAAATGTTGTGGGCAAATTTGTTTGCATCGCTGTTAGAGAACATTTCTCCTTTGCCAAGATAATCCATCTACCTAACAGTTGTAGCATATCAAGAAGCTGATTAAACAGCATGATCATTACACAGGTGCACGTCGTGCTGGGGACAACAAAAGGCCACTCTAAAATGTGCAGTTTTGTCACACAACAAAATTCCACAGATGTCTCAAGTTTTGAGGGAGTGTGCCATTCGCATGCTGACTGCAGGAATGTCCATCAGAGCCGTTTTAGAGAATTTGGCAGTATGTCCAACCTGCCTCACAAACACAGACCACGTGTAACCACGCCAGCCCAGGACCTCCACATCTCGCTTCTTGCGGGATGGATCATCAGACCAGCCACTCAGACAGCTGATGAATCTGAGGAGTATTTCTGTCTGTAATAAAGCCCTTTTGTGGGTATAAACTCATTCTGATTGGATGGGCCTGGATCCCCAGTGGGTGGGACTATGCCCTCCCAGGCTCACCCATGATTGCTCTCCTGCCCAGTCATGTGAAATCCATAGATTAGGACCTAATTTATTTATTTAAATTGACTATTTTCCTTATATGAACTGTGACATTGGGGGGCTCCCAAGTGGCACAACAGTCTAAGGCACTGCATCTCAGTGCAAGAGGCAGTTCCTGGTTTGAATCCAGGCTGCATCATATCCGGCCGTGATAGGAATTCCGATAGGACAGTGCACAATTGGCCCAGCATTGTCTGGGGTAGGCCATCATTGTAAATAAGAATGTGTTCTTTAATTAACTGACTTGCCTAGTTAAATAAAGGTTAAATGTAAAGAAAACTCAAATTGTTGCGTTTATATTTTTGTTCAGTATATATAGCGCTGGGTAGAATAAGTAGAATCGAATAGGTAGGTAGGTAATTGGATATTCGTTGTAGCATTACCTCGATACACATGCACATGTGGACACGCACACTTATAAACTGTGATGAATACAGTTAGGTTCATATCAGGCCAATATTATACAGTACCCCTAACCAATTATCTAAGACAGTGGTTCCCAAACTTTTTATAGCCCCCCGTACCCCTTCAAACATTCAACCTCCAGCTGCGCACCCCTTGTAGCACCAAGGTCAGCGCACTCTCAAATGTTGTTTTTTGCCATCATTGTAAGCCTGCCACACACACACTATACAATACATTTATGAAACATAAGAATGAGTGTGAGTTTTTGTCACAGCCCGGTTTGTGGGAAGTGACAAAGAGCTCTTATAGGACCAGGGCACAAATAATAACATAATAATAATCAATCATTTTTCTCTTTATTTAACCATCTTACATTTTACATATAAAATATGTTGATCGAAAATTGTGAATAACTCACCACAGGTTATTCAGTAGAGTGTGCTTGAAAGAATGCACATAACTCTGCAATGTTGGTTTGCATTTTCATTTTCCACACAGTCTTTGCCTGTATTTAGTTGTCATGTTTGTGAGTGCAGAGAATCCAATCTCACATAGGTACGTAGTTGCAAAGGGCATCAGTGTCTTAACAGCGCGATTTGCCAAGGCAGGATACTCTGAGCGCAGCCCAATCTAGAAATCTGGCATTGGCTTCTGATTAAATTAAATTTTCACAGAACCGCTTGCTGCAATTTTGATGAGGCTCTCTTATTCAGATTTCATTAAGTGGACTAGAGGCAGGGCATGAAAGGGATAACGAATCCAGTTGTTTGTGTCATCCGTTTCGGGAAAGTACCTAAGTAATTGCGCACCCAACTCCCTCACGCGCTTCGCTATATCACATTTGACATTATCCGTAAGCTTGAGTTAATTTGCACACAAAAAATCATACAATGATGGAAAGACCTGTGTGTTGTCCTTGATAATGCAGACAAAGAGCTCCAACTTCTTAATCATAGCCTCTCAATTGTGTCCCACACAATGAATATAGAGTCCCTGTCATACTAGATTCAGATCATTCAGGTGAGAAAAAACATAATCCAGAAAAGCCAGTCGTGTGAGAAACTCGTCATCATGCAAACGGTCAGACAAGTGCAAATTATGGTCAGTAAAGAAAACTTTTAGCTCGTCTCTCAATTTAAAAAAATGTGTCAATACTTTGCCCCTTGATAACCAGCACACGTGTTGTAAAAGCGTTACATGGTCACTGCCCATATCATTGCATAGTGCAGAAAATACACGAAAGTTCAGGGGCCTTGCTTTAACAAAGTTAACCATTTTCACTGTAGTGTCTAAAAGGCATTCCCTTGGCAGCAAGAGCCTCTCGGTGGATGCTGCAGTGTACCCAAGTGGCATCGGGAGCAACTGCTTGCACGTGCGTTTCCACTCCACTATGTCTACCTGTCATGGCTTTTGCGCCATTAGTACAGATACCAACACATCTTGACCACCAAAGTCCATTTGATGTCACAAAGCTGTCCAGTACTTAAAAAATATCCTCTCCTGTTGTCCTGGTTTCCAGTGGTTTGCAGAAGTGGATGTCTTCCTTAATTGACCACCCATAAACGTAACGGACATATACCAGGAGCTGTGCCAGGCACGCCATGTCTGTTGACTCATCCAGCTGTAATACATAGAACTCACTTGCTTGTATGCAAAGCTGTAATAGTTTCAAAACATCTCCTGCCATGTCACTGATGCGTCACGAAACAGTGTTGTTTGATGAAGGCATTGTCTGTATCATTTATTTTGCCTTTTCCCCCAGCATTGTCCCGGCCATATCTGCAACAGCAGGAAGAATTAAGTCCTCCACGATAGTATGGGGCTTGCATGTCCAAGCCACTCGCAACTAGCTCAACATATAAGACGCTTCTAGCCCTTTCTTATTAATGGTATCTGTTGCTTTTATACATGTCTTACTACTCGAAAGTCGTCTTAATTCTCGCTCAAAAACTCCCGTGGCGTATATTTCTGGCATGTTTTGTTTGTGCAAGAGTGAAAGTTTCATCAAGTTATGAGATAGCACTTTTGCACATATAACACACTGTGGCTGAGGAAAGGCACTACTCCCAATATAAGTGAACCCCAAATCAATGTAGTTCTCATCATATTTGCGCATCTTCGATGGTTCCACGTCCCTGTCTGTTGTTCGGTGCTTTCCCAGGTAAGGGGGCAGTAGCTCTTCGGCTGCATCAGATTCACAACTCTCAGTGTCCATGCTAGCTGGGCTAACAACAAATGTAGAATTACTGATGCTGGCAAAGGATGTGCTCGTAGAAGCAGAACAACTTGTGTCGTCGACAGGTGCAGGTGTAGTACTGCTGTTAGTAGCAGTACTACCAGTAGAGCTGGTATGTATCTCTATGGACGCGGGCCTTACTTTTTTTAACCATTTATCAATTTTTTAGCAAATGGAATGAGCAGCAGCTACGTTTGACTACATACGGACCCTTAATGGAATTCCCGTGAGAGAGTAATGTGATTGGATGTTAATTTCACATTATGTTGTTATGGTTTAATTTTTGGCAGTGAAACGAGGCTACTCAGGCGAGAAAAAACTTGTATAGCCCAGTTGGAAAATATCAATGGACTGTTTGAAAATTGAAAGATTTTTTTTTTTAAATGTATAAAATGTAAATCCTTTATTTAGGCAGTTACCTGTATGTTAATCAATGGCAAGTCAATGAGCTGAAATAAAATAAGAAAAGAGGGTGAATAAGTTGTCATCCACTGGACTTGGAATATTTGACAGATGGACTTGCCCTCCACTCCTGATGTTTTGAGAGGTTCTCAATGCAAATCACCTGCTGCACCTCTCTAATAATTCACAGTCAAATAAACTGAAGGAGCAACAGTCTCAAGCCTGGCCCTTAGGAGCCCCTCCCTTCACCCCAGGCCCCTCTCCTATCTCCCCCAGTGTCACTGGGACCCTATCAGAGGCCTTGGCTGTCAGAGGAACAATGAGAAACACTGCCTCCTCTGACACGCATCTGACAAAGACGCCAATTAGGCCCCATTCCCAAGGCTGTTTTTCAGGGTGACTGTGAGTGCTTTTATCTTTTATTACAAGGACATCTCTTCACAGAGTGATGTCACCAAGGAGAGAGGTGTACAGGGAAGCAGGGGATCTTTAATTGAGTTTTTTTGTCTTCTTTTTCAGCACATTCAAATGTCAGAAATAAATATCCATGTGAGAAGAACCCACATATTTCCCTGCACTGCAGCTCAGCTGCTCACTGCAAACCTGTCCAACCGATCACAGTCTAACAAGATGAGAATCCAGGCATGAGAAAACTGCCTGAACCCTTTTAACTGATCCTTCCACCTGACTGCTTGACGACACTAGCAGTAGCAATCAATAAAAAAATACACAGGTGTGTGTTACATTTCCACACATGTCCACTATTTATTTAACACTTACACTATTAAATGACACAGTACCTGAACTACACTGTACTTCTACTTAATAAACACATCCAAAGAGATGTTGTTGGGGCTGTTCTCGCTGCAGTAGAAATCTCTCTGATGTGATGTGAACATAAACTTGTGGGTGTTTTCAGAGGGGACTAGTTAACTGATCCCACAATCCAGTGATGGAACTTAAATGGATACTTTGGGATTTTAGCAATGACGCCCTTTATCTACTTCCCCAGAATCAGATGAACGTGTGGATAGTATTTTTATGTCTCTGCTTCCAAGGAAGTAAGAGGTAGTTTCGTGAGCCAACGCTAACTAGCATTAGCCCAATGACTGGAAGTCTATGGTATCTACTACCATGGTAGTCATTAATTAGCAATTGCACTAACACTTCATACTGCATGCAGAGACATACAAATGGTATCCACAAGTTTATCTGACTGTGGGGAAGTAGATAAAGGGCTTCATTGCCAAGATCCTGAAGTATCCCATTAAGTATTTTCGGCACTGGCCACCCGGCTAGTAGACCACAATTTTTACTAGCCCAGTCCAAAATCTGCCATGCAATAAAGGAAAAGGAAAAATGTCACCTGTATCTCGAGCTAGTTTGGCACATTTTCTACTAGTCCGGTCTGAAAAGTACTGGCCTCGGGCTAGCAGGCTAACAATTCCTGATTGGTCCTCTCATTCCCACATGCCGAACAGGCATGCTCCATTACAGCTATGGCTAGAACAGCTTGGGCTGTGGGAGGGAGGAGAGAGATGACCATAGGGAACCCAGCAACCTTATCTACACACACCGCCAACGTGCTAGCCCAACCACCCACACAGGCATCAGGATCCACTGGTCCAACGGAAAGATAATGGAGTGACACATCACTCCAGAGATACAATACTCACTCCCACACACACTTACATATAACAAACACACATTCACCAACACACCCGATCTAATTAACTATAGTAGCGGAAGAAGCTACTTTCGTTATGATGCATCTCTTTCTCCACCCCCCTCTGCATTCTCTTTCTCCACCCCTCTCCATTCTCCTTCTCATCCCCCTTCTCCATCCCCCTCTCCATTCTCCATCCCCCGTCGCCATCTCCCTTCTCCATCACTCTCTTCATTCCCGTTCTCCATCCCCCGTCGCCATCTCCATTCTCCATCCCCCTCTCCATTCTCCTTCTCCATCCCCCTCTACATTCTCCATCCTCCTCTCAATTCTCCTTCTCCATCCCACTTCTCCATCCCCCTCTTCATTCTCCTTCTCCATCCCCCTCTCCATTCTCCATCCCCCTTCTCCATCCCGCTTCTCCATCCCCCTCTTCATTCTCCTTCTCCACCCCCCTCTCCATTCTCCATCCCCCTTCTTCATCCCGCTTCTCCATCCCCCTCTCCATTCTCCATCCCCCTTCTCCATCCCGCTTCTCCATCCCCCTCTCCATTCTCCATCCCCCTTCTCCATCCCGCTTCTCCATCCCCCTCTCCATTCTCCATCCCCCTTCTCCATCCCCCTTCTCCATCCCACTTCTCCATCCCCCTCTCCATTCTCCATCCCCCTTCTCCATCCCCCTTCTCTATCCCCCTCTCCATTCTCCATCCCCCTTCTCCATCCCCCTTCTCCATCCCGCTTCTCCATCCCCCTCTCCATTCTCCATCCCCCTTCTCCATCCCCCTTCTCCATCCCGCTTCTCCATCCCCCTCTCCATTCTCCATCCCCCTTCTCCATCCCGCTTCTCCATCCCCCTCTCCATTCTCCATCCCCTTCTCCATCCCGCTTCTCCATCCCCCTCTCCATTCTCCATCCCCCTCTCCATCCCCCTTCTCCATCCCCCTCTCCATTCTCCATCCCCCTTCTCCATCCCGCTTCTCCATCCCCCTCTCCATTCTCCATCCCCCTTCTCCATCTCGCTTCTCCATCCCCCTCTCCATTCTCCATCCCCCTCTCCATCCCCCTTCTCCATCCCCCTCTCCATTCTCCATCCCCCTTCTCCATCCCGCTTCTCCATCCCCCTCTCCATTCTCCATCCCCCTCTCCATCCCCCTTCTCCATCCCCCTCTCCATTCTCCATCCCCCTTCTCCATCCCGCTTCTCCATCCCCCGTCGCCATCTCCCTTCTCCATCCCCCTTCTCCATCCCCCTCTCCATTCTCCATCCCCGTCGCCATCTCCCTTCTCCATCACTCTCTTCATTCTCCTTCTCCACCCCCCTCTCCATTCTCCAACCCCTCTCCATTCTCCTTCTCCATCCCCCTCTCCATTCTCCATCCTCCTCTCAATTCTCCTTCTCCATCCCACTTCTCCATCCCCCTCTTCATTCTCCTTCTCCATCCCCCTCTCCATTCTCCATCCCCCTTCTCCATCCCACTTCTCCATCCCCTCTTCATTCTCCTTCTCCATGCCCCTCTCCATTCTCCATCCCCCTTCTCCCATCCCGCTTTTCCATCCCCCTCTCCATTCTCCATCCCCCGTCGCCATCTCCCTTCTCCATCCCACTTCTCCATCCCCTCTTCATTCTCCTTCTCCATGCCCCTCTCCATTCTCCATCCCCCTTCTCACCCCCTTTTCCATCCCCCTCTCCATTCTCCTTCTCATCCCCCTTCTCCATCCCCCTCTCCATTCTCCATCCCCCATCGCCATCTCCCTTCTCCATCACTCTCTTCATTCCCGTTCTCCATCCCCGTCTCCATTCTCCATCCCCCTCTCCATTCTCCTTCTCCATCCCCCTCTCCATTCTCCATCCTCCTCTCAATTCTCCTTCTCCATCCCACTTCTCCATCCCCCTCTTCATTCTCCTTCTCCATCCCCCTCTCCATTCTCCATCCCCCTCTCCATTCTCCTTCTCCATCCCCCTCTCCATTCTCCATCCTCCTCTCAATTCTCCTTCTCCATCCCACTTCTCCATCCCCCTCTTCATTCTCCTTCTCCATCCCCCTCTCCATTCTCCATCCCCCTTCTCCATCCCACTTCTCCATCCCCTCTTCATTCTCCTTCTCCATGCCCCTCTCCATTCTCCATCCCCCTTCTCCATCCCGCTTTTCCATCCCCCTCTCCATTCTCCATCCCCCGTCGCCATCTCCCTTCTCCATCCCCCTCTTCATTCTCCTTCTCCATCCCCCTCTCCATTCTCCATCCCCCTTCTCCATCCCCCTTCTCCATCCCGCTTCTCCATCCCCCTCTTCTTTCTCATTCTCCTTGCCCCTCTTTATTCACCGCTCCCTCTCCCTCTAATAGTGTGGCCTTGTATGAGAACAAGCTGTGGATAGAGTTCAAAGACACTGATTACCGTGGAACAAAAACACCAGGCCTCACATTCAAAGCCAATTACAGCCTTAAACGTTCTATCACCCCTCCTTAAATAAAGATCATAGCGTTTGAGTTATATATGGCGCAATGAGGCACAATGGGGAGAGTGTGATAAAGTCAAATTCATTTTCAGCTGAACTACTGTGCCCTGCCAAGTCATCCCACGTTAGAGATTCCTGCGGTGATCACCCCTGTGGTAAAAGAGCTGATCACTGACAGCAGATGCAAGGTGATTTGTTCAGAGAGGGAGAGAGTGGGACATGCAGAGCTAACAGGGAGTGGAAGAGACAGAAAAAGTGCAAGGAAAAAGAAAGGGGCCTGCTCATGCACATAGATCTGTTTACTCAAGAGATATGTAAGTCAAACATATACACACTCTACAGATGCTGTGAGAAGATGTGAGTTGCCATTATTCCATTCCACAGTTCCACTACTCCATATCAGTGCTTGACATTCATTGCTAGTGGTTGGTCCCCAGGGCTTCTACAGCCATTAATAACCATGAATCATGAGGTTGTGATCTTTGACTGTGGTACGGTAGGGTGCCGTAGGAGCCCAGGGTGCCTTATGACTCTTTAACCTTGTGCAACAGTGACTCTAGAGTGCATGCATGTGTACACACACACACACACACAATGCCTGATCCACCCCCAACAGCCATGGCCCTATATGCCTGATCAAAACCTACAAATCATAAACGCCATGCATTTATCACCCATGAAAGAACATGTTAAAATGTTTATTCCTGTGGTGCCAAATTAGAAACACAGCCACTGGATACTGTGACAGAATTATGAAAGCAATTTACTATCTCCATCTCATGATTTAGATTGCGGCCTCAATGCATTTCAAAGTGGGCATATCCATCTCGGATGTGCTTCCTCTAGACAGTGGCAATAAAAAGCAATCTTTGGAGAATTGCAAGGTGATTGTTGAGTAATAAGCCTGCTTGCAACAATATTTCAAGCAAATCACTGGGAGAGAAATGTCAATGAGGGAACCAAGCAATTTCCACTGAACATTGGCTGGAGACCGAAGTAGGGCACCTACAGAATTTGTGCCTGTGTCTGTATATTTGTGTATGCTTCCTCTATATATAATTTGTGTACATGTAGAATGATAAAAAGCTGTTCTTATGTTAATAAATAACTGCTGTATGTATTCAGTACCATTGATATCATACACCACATTTCACATTTACATGGTATTTGCTCTATAAGCAGAGACCCATAGTAGATTACACAGTATTATCATTAGGCACACACACACACTAAATTAAAAACTGTTAAAGACTCCACTATACAGTGGAGCAAAAAATAATTTAGTCAGCCACCAATTGTGCAAGTTCTCCCACTTAAAAAGATGAGAGAGGCCTGTAATTTTCATCATAGGTACACTTCAACTATGACAGCCAAAATGAGAGAAAAAAAAATCCAGAAAATCACATTGTAGGATTTTTAATGAATTTATTTGCAAATTATGGTGGAAAATAAGTATTTGGTCACCTACAAACAAGCAAGATTTCTGGCTCTCACAGACCTGTAACTTCTTCTTTAAGAGGCTCCTCTGTCCTCCACTCATTACCTGTATTAATGGCACCTGTTTGAACTTGTTATCAGTATAAAAGACACCTGTCCACAACCTCAAACAGTCACACTCCAAACTCCACTATGGCCAAGACCAAAGAGCTGTCAAAGGACACCAGAAACAAAATTGTAGACCTGCACCAGGCTGGGAAGACTGAATCTGCAATATGTAAGCAGCTTGGTTTGAAGAAATCAACTGTGGGAGCAATTATTAGGAAATGGAAGACATACAAGACCACTGATAATCTCCCTCGATCTGGGGCTCCACGCAAGATCTCACCCCGTGGGGTCAAAATGATCACAAGAACGGTGAGCAAAAATCCCAGAACCACACGGGGGGACCTAGTGAATGACCTGCAGAGAGCTGGGAACAAAGTAACAAAGCCTACCATCAGTAACACACTACGCCGCCAGGGACTCAAATCCTGCAGTGCCAGACGTGTCCCCCTGCTTAAGCCAGTACATGTCCAGGCCCGTCTGAAGTTTGCTAGAGACCATTTGGATGATCCAGAAGAAGATTGGGACAATGTCATATGGTCAGATGAAACCAAAATATAACCTTTTTGTAAAAATTCAACTCGTCTTGTTTGGAGGACAAAGAATGCTGAGTTGCATCCAAAGAACACCATACCTACTGTGAAGCATGGGGGTGGAAACATCATGCTTTGGGGCTGTTTTTCAGCAAAGGGACCAGGACGACTGATCCGTGTAAAGGAAAGAATGAATGGGGCCATGTATCGTGAGATTTTGAGTGAAAACCTCCTTCCATCAGCAAGGGCATTGAAGATGAAACGTGGCTGGGTCTTTCAGCATGACAATGATCCCAAACACACTGCCCGGGCAACGAAGGAGTGGCTTCGTAAGAAGCATTTCAAGGTCCTGGAGTGGCCTAGCCAGTCTCCAGATCTCAACCCCATAGAAAATCTTTGGAGGGAGTTGAAAGTCCGTGTTGCCCGGCAACAGCCCCAAAACATCACTGCTCTAGAGGAGATCTGCATGGAGGAATGGGCCAAAATACCAGCAACAGTGTGTGAAAACCTTGTGAAGACTTACAGAAAACGTTTGACCTCTGTCATTGCCAAAAAGGGTATATAACAAAGTATTGAGATAAACTTTTGTTATTGACCAAATACTTATTTTCCACCATAATTTGCAAATAAATTCATAAAAAAATCCTACAATGTGATTTTCTGGATTTTTTTCTTCTCATTTTGTCTGTCATAGTTGAAGTGTACCCATGATGAAAATTACAGGCCTCTCTCATCTTTTTAAGTGGGAGAACTTTTTAAGTGGCTGACTAAATACTTTTTTGCCCCACTGTAGATATACAGTATATATATTGATTTTGACATTACGTCAGTTAAGATTAAGATAAGCAGAGTAAGGTGTTTACATGACTTCTGCGTACTGCCATAATCAGTTTAATATCAAATTATTACTGTGCATGTAAAGGTACTCCGTGTTTATTATTCATGCCGGCATTGATGTAGATGATGCTTATGATCAATATGCTTCTGAAGAGTGAGGGAGAGGGCCAGGAGAAGAGGGCTACTTTCTCTGTGTTGCTGTACCCTTGCTGAATTTCTCTCTCTCTGCAGAATCTCTTTGACAACCTTGTGAGTCAGTCATCCTGCTGTCCTTTCAATGACTGTCCTAGTACTGTTCCTGAACACATATGACCCATAATGTTGTGATAGTATTAGCTGCCTGTTTTGTCCTTGATGTGCAGCACTGTGACATTATGAACTGTGACTGTTAGCTGAGAATCCCATTAATTCAAATCGGTTCCTAGCGACCGGAATAATGCTGGGATAAAAGAATGTATCAAACTTGACAAAGCGAGGTCCTTCATGTACACATTCGACCATATAAAATATATAATAATCAGAACCGGTAACATTTTTTAAAGGTTTTGGTTTATAATGTAAATGGTAATATGTAGTGTGAACATAAAATCGTTTTTTATTAATGTTCTACTTTATAAAGGAGTGTATGCAAGGCAATAGTCTTCTAAAAGTCCAATTAAACTTTTTTTTATCTCAATATAAAATCATTTCTGGGTAACAATTAAGTACTAACTGTGACTGTTTTCAATTAAAATGGTCAAAAAGAAACAATGGCTTCTTAGCAAAGAGCACTTTTTCAAGCAATAATTTTGCTAGAACTGTCTGGGAGTGGAGAGGGGGAGGAGAAACTGTAAACTAGCTGTTATTGGCAGGTTTGGAACTCTCTTTCTTACTGGGTTATTAACTAATTTACCCTCTGGTGATGTCATCAGACAGCCCAAAAATTCCATTCCAAACAATGTCAAAATTTCCAAGGAAGTCTTTTCAAACAACTCTAAAAGGGCTATGTCACCATTTTCACAATTTGGAACAACTGAATGTATGCGTCTTAGAAGTAGTTTTCACATACAAACTCCATATATCTGAACTTAATTAAATAGGCTTCCCAAAAATAACATGGAACATTTATTTTGATTGGTGATTTCCTGCATTTATCAGACTGCAACCAGGTAGCCTGATTTCAGATGTGTCCATGTACACGTATACAGGATTATTAAGGAAATTGTTCTTTGTCAAAGCATGTTAACTTTTTAACCAAACTATTATATTAATCTACAGTACTCAATGTCATTTCAGCTGCTGAGGAGGGCCCTGAAACGGGGGGCACGAAATTGAAAAAATATGGAAAAAGCAGAGCAATTGCAGCAAGGACCATGGCAAAAGCAGGAAGAGGAGAGAGATTGAGTAAGAGGGGGGTGGGGCGGGGGATCATTCCTGGAAGTCACTGTGAAAGTGACATTTCAGTATGAAGAGACACGGCATAGGGTTGAGAAGATTTAATGAGAGTGACTTTTTGGTCTCCCTCCTCCACTACTGGAGGGAATAACCTTTACAACTTCCCCGTGACAACCATCCCACAAGATATATGGGTGTCCTCTCATCAAGGGATAAAAAAGATGGACCCCAGGAAATCCAGACAGCAACCTTTCATTCTGCCACACATGGCAGGACACACATGAAAGCAACCGTATTCTTCAGAAATAGGTTGGGCAAAGCAAGTTGAAAGCATGGGTATTGATTTCCTTGTCTTTTATCTACAGCAGTTGAAAGTCCATTTACGTCCATGTTGGGAATAAAGACCTTGAATAAAGAATTGATAGCGAGACCTTCTGTAAATATTGCTGTGAATGAAATCTGGTTCATAGATCAAATACAAATTACCAAATATCTAGTACTGTAGAATTGCATGGCAAAATACAAATGGTGGAATTGGCACAACACAATTTATAAATAACGTATAGCGCAAATGAAAAGATGGATGACATACTGTACATTATAAACTGGGTGGTTCGAGACCTGAATGCTGATTGGCTGACAGCTGTGGTATATCAGACCGTTGTCACATTCTGACCTTAGGTCTTTTGTTATGTCTTTGTTTTAGGTTGGTCAGGGCGTGAGTTGGGGTGGGTTGTCTATGTTCGTTTTTCTATGTTGTGTTTTGCGTTTGGCCTGGTATGGTTCTCAATCAGAGGCAGGTGTCGTTAATTGTCTCTGATTGAGAATCATACTTAGGTAGTCTTTTCCCACCTGTGATTCGTGGGTGAATGTTTTCTGTCTTTGGGTATGTCAACAGACAGGCCTGTTTTGTTTCGTGTCATTCTCTTTGTTATTTTTGTTTTAGTGTTCTGTGTTTAATAAATTCATCATGAACAGGTACCACGCTGCGCATTGGTCCTCCGATCCTTCCTACTACTCCTCTTCAGAAGAGGAGGAAGACGAGCGTTACAGAATCACCCACCAACAAAGGACCAAGCAGCGTGGTAACGGGCAGCGGCAGAAATCTCAAGACTCCTGGACATGTGAGGAGATTCTGGATGGCAAGGGACACTGGGCACAGGCTGGGGAAAATCGCCGCCCCAAAGCAGAGCGGCGGTGGTATGAGGAGGCAGCACGGCTGGGAAGAGAGGCAGCCCCAAAAAGTTATTGGGGGAGGTACACGGGGAGTGTGGCTAAGTCAGGTAGGAGACCTGAGCCAACTCCCCGTGCTTACCGTGGAGAGAGGTGGACCGGGCAGGCACCGTGTCATGCCGTGAGGTGCACTGTGTCCCCGGTGCGCAAGCATAGCCTGGTGCGTTACATCGCAGCGCTTCGTATCGGCCAGGCTAGAGTGGGCATCAAGCCAGGTGCCATGAAGTCGGCTCAGCGCATCTGGTCAGACGGGAGACTCTGGCAGCTCCCGTCTGTCCTGAGCTGCCAGAGTCTCCCGTCTGTCCTGAGTTGCCAGAGTCTCCCGTCTGTCAGGAGCTGCCAGAGTCTCCTGTCTGTCCTGAGCTGCCAGAGTCACCCGTCTGTCCTGAGCTGCCAGAGTCGCCCGTCTGTCCTGAGCTGCCAGAGTCGCCCGTCTGTCCTGAGCTGCCAGAGTCGCCCGTCTGTCCTGAGCTGCCAGAGTCGCCTGTCTGTCCTGAGCTGCCAGAGTCGCCCGTCTGTCCTGAGCTGCCAGAGTCGCCCGTCTGTCCTGAGCTGCCAGAGTCGCCCGTCTGTCCTGAGCTGCCAGAGTCGCCCGTCTGTCCTGAGCTGCCAGAGTCGCCCGCCAGTCAGGAGCTGCCAGAGCCGCCGGTCAGTCAGGAGCTGCCAGAGCAGTCCATTACTACGGAGCTGCCAGAGCCGTTCATTGCTCCGGAGCTGCCGGAATCGCCCTTCACCCCGGAGCTGCCGGAATCGCCCTTCACCCCGGAGCTGCCGGAATCGCCCTTCACCCCGGAGCTGCAGGAATCGCCCGTCACTCCGGAGCTGCCGGAGTCTCCCGCTTGTCCGGTGCTGCAGGAATCTCCCATCCATTCGGGACCCGTTGCTAGGGTCCCCAGTCCGAGTTTGGCGGCGAGGAGGCAGGTTAAGAGGGGGAGAAAGACTATGGTGGAGTGGGGTCCACGTCCCGCGCCAGAGTCGCCACCGCGGACAGACACCCACCCAGACCTTCCCCTATAGGTTCAGGTTTTGCGGCCAGAGTCCGTTTTTGCGTTTGGCCTGGTATGGTTCTCAATCCGAGGCAGGTGTCGTTAGTTGTTTCAGATTGAGAATCATACTTAGGTAGCCTTTTCCCACCTGTTTTTCGTGGGTGATTGTTTTCTGTCTTTGTGTATGTCACCAGACAGGACTTTTTAATTTCGTGTCATTCTCTTTGTTATTTTAGTTTTAGTGTTCTGTGTTTAATAAATTCATCATGAACACGTACCATGCTGCGCATTTGTCCTCCGATCCTTCCAACTACTCATCAGAAGAGGAGGAAGACGAGCAATACAACCATATTTATTTATTTAACCTTTATTTAACTAGGCAAGTTAAGGACGAATTCTTATTTACAATGACGGCCTAACCTGGCAAAACCTTTACCCGGACGAGGCTGGGCCTATTGGGCGCCGCCCTATTGGACTCCCAATCACGGCCGGTTGTGATACAGCCTGGAATCGAGCCAAGGTCTGTAGTGACGCCTCTAGCACTGAGATGCAGCGCCTTAGACCGCTGCGCAACTCAGGAGCCCATGGGTATGACAAAGCACTTATTTCTACTGCTCTAATTACGTTGGTAACCAGTTTATAATAGCAATAAGGCACCTCTGGGATTTGTGGTATATGGCCACATGTCTAAGGGCTGTTCTTAGGCACAATGCAACGCCTCCTCTGGCTTTATTGCTTAATTGATCAAACCTCGAAGACAAGATATCTGTGTCATTCTTATCCAGCCATTCTCAGTCTGCCAGGAGTTGGCTATTTCACTTCCTCTTGCTGCACTGAGCCGATGTACGGGCTGATTTCGATGGAACGCTAGTGACATAAATAGGGCCCTGTGTATTGGGCTATCATGTCACATGACTTAGATTTGAACCTTTATTTTAAGCCTTTCCAGAAACTAGAATTATACCAAAAATTCAAGCAATTGCCTGAGGATGATGCTGGACCAATTGACATAAAACAAAAGAGGACAGTTTGATGAAAAAGCTTTAAATGAAAGGTTAAAATTCCATGATGGTAGAAAACACAGGGCCCTAGCACATAAAGTATAGGAAGCCTGCTCCCAAACTGACTGTGATGTGAATGACTGCTCTGGAAATCTGGGGGATTTCTCTACATAAAACCCAGCGCAGGGTGAACAACATTGTTCACTCAGCACAAGGAGAGCTGTAATAAAACACTAAAGCAATGCTCAATTCTGCTTTTCACTTGTTGTTCCTGTATGCCTCTCTATAACAGGGTGCATAGATCTAAGATGCCAACATGACTCTCTTTAGAACCTATGCTCCAACTGTAACCCAGGCTTTTCACCTCTTCCTCACCTATCACCAGCCTTTATAATGATCCCCATTAGCATGTCCATCTGCTCTGTTTGAAACAGCAGACAGTGGAAGCTGGGGCTTAGAATGACTCCCCTTTAACCCATTCCAGAGTGCTAGACTAGATCACATCCCATTATTACATGAAGAGGTTATGTAGTATAGTGCAGCACTCCGTCTCTCACAGTTACACTGCACAGGAAACTGTTACGCATTCATGTAACAGAAAAGAAAAGATACGCACATACACTTTCAAGGCCAGCTTCTCTGAATCATGTAACAGAAAAGAAAAGATACGCACATACACTTTTATTCATGCTTTTTGCCACACATTAACTTTCATGTGTACCCACTCACATGAAAATGTACACTACCGGTCAAACATTTTAGAACACCTACTCATTCAAGGGTTTTTCTTTATTTTTACTATTTTCTACATTGTAGAATAATAGTGAAGGCATCAAAACTATGAAATAACACATGGAATAATGTAGTAACCAAAAAAGTGTTAAACAAATCAAAACATATTTTATATTTGAGATTCTTCAAATAGCCAACCTTTGACTTGATGACAGTTTTGCACACTCTTGGCATTCTCTCAACCAGCTTCACCTGGAATGCTTTTCCAACAGTGTTGAAGGAGTTCCCACATATGTTGAGCACTTGTTGGCCGCTTTTCCTTCACTCTGTGGTCCGACTCATCCCAAACCATCTCAATTTGGTTGAGGTCGGGGGATTGTGGAGGCCAGGTCATCTGTTGCAGCACTCCATCACTCACCTTCTTGGTAAAATAACCCTGGAGGCTGTGTAAGATGGGATGGAGTCCAAACCAGATGGGATGGACTCCAGACCAGAGGACAAATTTCCACCAGTCTAATGTCCGTTTCTCGTGTTTCTTGGCCCTAGCAAGTCTCTTCTTCTTATTGGTGTCCTTTAGTAGTGGTTTCTTTGCAGCAATTCGACCATGAAGGCCTGATTCACACAGTCTCCTCTGATCAGTTGAGGTTGAGATGTGTCTGTTACTTGAACTCTGTGAAGCATTTATTTGGGCTGCAACTTCTGAGGCTGGTAACTCTAATGAACTTATCCTCTGCAGCAGAGGTAACTCTGGGTCTTCCATTCCTGTGGAGGTCCTCACGAGAGCCAGATTCATCATAGCGCTTGATGATTTTTGAGACTGCACTTATAGAAACTTTCTTGAAATTTCCATATTGACTGACCTTCATGTCTTAAAGTAATGATGGACTGTCATTTTTCTTTGCTTATTTGAGCTGTTCTTGCCATAATATGGACTTCGTCTTTTACCAAATAAGACTATCTTCTGTATACCCCCCCCCCTACCTTTGTCACAACACAACTGATTGGAAATAAATTAAGAAGGTAAGAAATTCCACAAATTAACTTTTAAGAAGGCACACCGGTTAATTGAAATGCATTCCATGTGACTACTTCATGAAACTGAGAGAATGCCAAGAGTGTGCAAAGCTGTCAGCAAGGTAAATTGTGGCTATTTAAAGAATCTCAAATTTAAAAAATATTTAGATTTGTTTAACACTTTTTTGGTTACTACATGATTCCATATGTGTTATTTCATAGTTTTGATGTCTTCACTATTATTCTACAATGTAGAAAATAGAAATAATAAAGAAAAACCCTTGAATGAGTAGGTGTTCTAAAACGTTTGATTGGTAGTGTACATACGTATACACAAACATACACGAGCAGTGATGAATACGACAAAAGATCTGGGACTGCTATACTGTAGTGTGTGATTGACAGCTGAGATTACATACTGGTGAGTCGAGGTAGTAGACTGCTATTAAATTTCTTCCTCACTGTTTACTCTGGGAAAACATTTTAATAACAGAGCTGTCACACAGAAAAAGTGTCACCTTTCTTATGGAAATCACCAACACTCTGCTGCCAGTCTGCCAATGCATACAGTCCACTAACTACCATTAATTCCCTCACTCTTGACAGAAACCACTGCACTTATCAACAACCTGAAATTGGGTTCATTCAGAATATGTACACAGCCAGTGAAGAGTGTGCTCATATTAAAGAATACAATGGAATAACTGCATCTGCTTGAAGGCCCAGCCTTGCTTTCGAACCACATACAGTACATACATTAGGTCAACGGGGTCAATAGTATGGTTAAACAGTACAAATACAAACTACATAGATCAATCAAGATGGCGAAACACATGTATAGGGACAAAGTGGAGGAGCAATTCAGCGGGTCGGACACAAGGCGTATAAGGCAGTGGCTCCTAACGATCACAGATTACAAAAAAGAAAGCCAGCCATGTCGCTAACAGCTAAGTACTTACGGTCTCCATGGAGGACGTGTGTAAGTCATTCAAACATATTAACCCTCGTAAGTCTGCTGGCCCAGACGGCATCCAAAGCCGTGCCCTCAGAGCATGTGCAAAGCAGCTGGCTGTTGTGTTTTCAGACATTTTCAATCTCTCTTGCTCAGGCCGCTATCCCCACCTAATTCAAGATGTCCACTACCATCCCTGTGCCCAAGAACGGGAAAGTGACACATTCGTCATCATGAAGTGCTTCGAGAGGCTAGTTAAAGACCACATTACCTCCACCCTCCCCGACACACTCGGCCTTCTCCATTTTGCTTACTGCCCCTGACAGATCCACGATGCAATCGCCATTGCACTGCCCACTGCTCTCACTCACCTGGACCAAAATGAATGCATATGTGAGGTTGCTGTTCATCGACTACAGCTCGGGCTTCAATACCATATTACCCTCTAAGCTCACCACAAAGCTCATGGCCCTGGGTCTGAACACCTTCCTATGCTACTGGGTCCTAGACTTCTTGACGGGCCGGTCCATGTGGTGAAGGTAGGCAACATCACCTACTCCACACTGACCCTCAACACAGGAGCCCCACAAGGGTGCATCCTCAGTCCCCTCCTGTACAGGACCAAGCCTGGTCTGTTGAGGAGTGACGGACTCCATCCTCGCTGGAGGGGTGCTCTCATCTTATCTACGAACATAGACAGGGCTCTAACTCCCCTAGCTCCACAATGAGATAGGGCGCAGGCCAGGCAGCAGGCTGTTAGCTAGCACAGTCAGTGTAGTCAGCTCAGCTATCCACATTGAGACTTTCTGTGCCTCGACCTAGGTTGGGCAAAACTAAACATGGCGGTGTTCGCCTTAGAAATCTCACTGGAATAAAGACCTTCTCCATTCCTGCCATGATTGAAAGATATTGTCATACCTCACATCTCAAAATAGGGCTACTTAATGTTTGATCCCTCACTTCAAAGGCAGTTATTGTCAATGAACTAATCACTGATCATAATCTTGATGTGATTGGCCTGACTGAAATATGGCTTAAGCCTGATGAATTTACTGTGTAAAATGAGGCCTCACCTCCTGGTTACACTAGTGACCATATACCCCACGCGTCCCGCAGAGGTGTTGCTAACATTTATGATAGCAAATTTCAATTTACAAAAAAAAAACGTTGTTTTTGTCTTTTGAGCTTCTAATCATGAAATCTATGCAGCCTACTCAATCACTTTTTATAGCTACGGTTATATTATATATTATATTATAGCCACTGAGTTCACTGAATTCCTATCGGACTTTGTAGTCATGGCAGATAATACTCACATTTTTGGTGACTTTAATATTCACCTGGAAAAGTCCACAGACCCACTCCAAACGGCTTCCGGAGCCATCATCGACATTGGGTTTTGTCCAACATGTCTCCGAACCTACTCACTGCCACAGTCATACTCTGGACCTAGTTTTGTCCTGTGGAATAAATGTTGTGGATCTTAACTTTGTGAGGCTAGGGGCAGTATTTGGACGTTTGGATGACTGAGGTGCCCAAAGTAAACTGCCTGTTACCCAGGCCCAGAAGCTAGGATATGCATATGCATGGTACTGTTGGATAGAAAACACTCTCTAAAACTGTTAAAATAATGTCTGTGAGTATAACCAAACTAATTTGGCAGGCGAAATCCTGAGCACATCCATCCAGGATTTTTTATTTTTTAGGTCATTGGACTTTTCAATGCTTTTCTATGGGAAAGTCTAATCATTAGGACCTGGATTGCAGTTCCTATGGCATCCACTAGATGCCAACAGTCTTTAGAAATGGTTTCATGCTTGATTTTTGAAAAATGAAGAAGTATTCATATTCTTTCGAAGTATCCCTCAGAAGGATTCTATTATTTTTGCACGCTCCTCGTTCTTTTTCTCCGTCTTCAATTTTATTGATTATTTACATATTAGGGTACCTGAGGTTGGGTTAGAAACGTTGTTTGAATTGTTTGGACGAAGTGTACAGTTAACTTTTTAGATTCCATTGTAGGCATGTTGGGCGAGTTGGAACAGGTGTATTTCTGAATCAAACACGTCAAATAAACTGACATTTTTGGGATATAAAGAAGGACTTTATCAAACCAAACAACCATTCATTGTGTAACTGGGACACTCTGGATTGCAAAATGATGAAGATCTTCAAAGGTAAGTGATTTATTTTATATCGCTATTTCTGACTTCCGTTATGCCTCTGC
This sequence comes from Oncorhynchus mykiss, assembly GCF_057628025.1. NCBI lineage: Eukaryota > Metazoa > Chordata > Actinopteri > Salmoniformes > Salmonidae > Oncorhynchus > Oncorhynchus mykiss. The sequence goes on from NC_143022.1 coordinate 24,850,050, forward strand.
TTTTTTGGAAAATGTTTGTGGCGCGCTCCGGTGAGGGTGCGCACTTGGTTATTTATCTCCGGGAAAGAACATACTATTTTCTGTCTTAAATTTTATCGTTTATTTACATATTAGGGTACCTGAGGATTGATTAGGAACGTTATTTGACTTGTTTGGATGAAGTATATTGGTAACGTTTGGGATTCATTTCGTATATGCATTTTGAACGAGGGGAAACCGGTGGATAATTGAATGAAGCGCGCCAACTAAACTGACTTTTTGGGGATATAAAGAAGGACTTTATCGAACAAAATTACCATTCATTGTGTAACTGGGACCTTTTGGATTGCAAAAAGATGAAGATCTTCAAAGGTAAGTGATTTATTTTATTGCTATCTTTGAGTTTTGTGACACTTGTGCAGGTTGTGAATTCATGTTAATGCAGGAAGTGGGTGATGCGCTGTCCTCAGATGATCAAATGCTATTCTTTCGCCCGAAAAGCCTATTATAAATCGGACAAAGCGGTTCGATTACCAAGATTCTAAGCTAAAGAATGGTGTATAACACTAGTATTTTTATGAATGTTTAATATGACTACTTTTGTTTTTGAATTTCGCGCTCTGCAATTTCACCGGATGTTGACGAGATGGGACGCTAGCGTCCCAATGATCGGAAAGAAATGAATGTTTTTCCACATAATCATAGACTATCGGACAACCATTTTATTACGTTTGCAATCGCAACTAATAATCTGCTCAGACCCCAACCAAGGATCATAAAAAGTCAGGCTATAAATTCTCGGACAACCCAAAGACTCCTAGATGCCTTTCCAGACTCCCACCGCCTACCCAAGGATGTCAGAGTATAAAAATCAGTTAACTACCTAACTGAGGAACTCAATTTAACTTTGCGTAATACCCTAGATGCAGTCGCACCCCTAAAATCCAAAAACATTTGTCATAAGAAACTAGCTCCCTGTCATACAGAAAATACCCATGCTCTGAAGCAAGCTTCCAGAAAATTGGAAGGGAAATGGCGCCACACCAAACTGGAATTCTTCCGACTAGCTTATCCCTGATGTGGAAACTGCTTGGAAATTCTTTCATGATGGTTTTTCCCAAATAGTAAACAAACATGCCCCATTCCGCAGGTTCAGGGTTAAAGGGCAGGATAATCCATGGTTTTCTTCTGAGTTGTCTTGTATTATTCATGACCGTAATCTAGCTAAAGCAAGGAAATCATGTTCTGATGCTGATTGGCTTATTTTTAGGCGTGTTATTTTCTTCTCAGGAAGGCCAAGTCTGAATATTTTATGTCTGTTACCACTGATAACCTGAATGACCCTAGAAAGTTTTGGAAGGCTATTAAGTCTATGTCTGGTAACAGTAATGTTAATGAATTACCGTCATGTGTTTTGAAGGACTCTGTTGCTATATATGACAATACTGAAATGCTGAATTGTTTCAATAAGCACTTTGTATCATCTGGTAGGCTGTTTGATTCAGTGTCCTCTGTCTCTGTACAACCCTGTGTGGATGAACCAGTGAGAGCTGGTCAAACTTTTAGCTTTTTGCCATTCTCAGTGCAGGTGGTACATAAAGCCCTTGAAATCCTTAGATCAGAGAAAGCCTGCAGGTCCTGATCTTTTTAAATCTGGAAGCTGATTTCATAGCTGAACCACTTAAATCTCTGTTCAATCTAACCCTGGAATGTAATGAAATTCCAAAGATCTGAAAATCAGCATTTGTCCTACCACTTTTAAAAGGGGACATCCAACTATTCTAAATACCTATAGGCCAATCTCAAAGCTGTCACCCTTGGTGAAAATACTTGAAACCCTTGTAAGTGAACAGCTGAAAGAGTTTTTATTTACTAACTATATTTGATCAATGTACCAATCGGGCTTCAGGAAGAAGCATAGCACAATTACAGCAGCCATGAAAGTTTTAAATGATATCACTGAAGCCATTGACAAACAACAGCACTGTGTCTCACTTTTTATTGATCTCTCTAAGGCTTTTGATACAGCTGATCATGCTATACTAAGGCAGAGATTGTCGAGTGTAGGTCTTTCGGAGCATGCAGTTGCATGGTTTGTTAACTATCTGTCTGATAAAACTCAGTGCACTCAATTCGATGGGCCTATGTTTGTCAAATTGTCTGTCTTGAATGGTGTGCCCCAAGACTCTGTACTTGGTGCTCTCTTATTAACTATTTATATAAATGATTTAGAAAAAACATCCAAAATGCACAACTTAATTTTTATGCTGATGATACTGTTATTTACTGTTATGCCTTGTCTCTTACAAAAGCTTTCCAGAACATGCAAACAGCTTTTATACTGTTCAACATACCTTGTGTCAATTGAAGCTTATCCTCAATACTAACAAAACTAAACTAATGGTGTTTTCTAATGCAAGAAATAGACCTCTGAACCTTTCACCTATTACTACCTGTCAGGGCAAGGAGATTGAGGTTGTAACCTCATATAAAAATCTTGGAATTTTAAATTGCATATTCAACACTTACAAAAAAAATGAAGCTGAAATTGGGATATTATTTTAGGAATAATGCCTGTTTTTCTTTTGAAGCCAGAAGGAGGCTAGTATCAGCTACATGCATGTCTTTACTAGACTATGGGGATATTTTATATATGAATGCTTCTGCTCAGTGTTTGAGATCAATTGACACTTTTTACCATGGCACTTTGAGATTTATTTTAAACTGCAAAACCCTTTCGCACCACTGCACTTTGTATACCAGGGTTGGCTGGCCTTCTCTAGTCACTCGTAGGCTCAGTCACTGGTATACTTTTATTTACAAAACCATTTTGGGTTTACTACCTTTTTATTTGTGCATTTTTATTGTTCAGAAATATGGTGCGTACTCTCTTCGTTCGCTGGACTTTATCCTGCTAACTGTTCCAAATGTTTGAACTGAATTTGGTAAAAGGGCTTTTATGTACTCTGCGCCATCGTCTTGGAACACCTTACAAAATACTTTTAAACTGGAAGAACTTGTCCCAATTGGTGTTTTTAAATCACTGATGAAGGATTTTGAGGCTGATTCCCTGACCTGTCAATGTCTTTCATTTGCTGTTTTATACTCTTGTGAATTCAATGGTTTTTACTAGATTACTTGTAGTTTTTCATGTTGTCTGTCTGTAATTTTTTTGTAATGACTTGGTGCTGCCTATTTTGGCCAGGGCGCTCTTGAAAAATAGATTTTAATCTCAATGAGCACTTCCTGGTTAAATAAAGGTTAAATAAAATAAATAAATAAAGCTTGGAAAAACAGTACCGTGCAGTATCGAAGAGCCCTCACTCCTGCTCAATCATCCTATTTTTCCAACTTAATTGAGGAAAATAAGAACAATCCCAAATGTCTTTTTGATACTGTCGCAAAGCTAACTAAAAAGCAGCATTCCCCAAGAGAGGATGGCTTTCACTTCAGCTGTGATAAATTCAAGAACTTCTTTGAGGAAAAGATCATGATCATTAGAAAACAAATTACGGACTCCTCTTTAAATCTGCGTATTCCTCCAAAGATCAGTTGTCCTGAGTCTGCACAACTCTGCCAGGACCTAGGAACAAGGGAGACACTCAAGTGTTTGAGTACTATATCTCTTGACACAATGATGAAAATAATCATGTCCGCTAAACCTTCAAGCTGCATACTGGACCCTATTCCAACTAAACTACTGAAAGAGCTGCTTCCTGTGCTTGGCCCTCCTATGTTGAACATAAAATACAGCTCTCTATCCATCGGATGTGTACCAAACTCACTAAAAGTGGCAGTAATAAAGTCTCTCTTGAAAAAGCCAAACCTTGACCCAGAAAATATAAAAAGCTATCGGCCTATATAGAATCTCCCATTCCTCTCAAACGTTTTTGAAAAAACTGTTGCACAGCAACTCACTGCCTTCCTGAAGACAAACAATGTATATGAAACACTTCAGTCTGGTTTTAGACCCCACCATAGCATCATAGCACTGAGACTGCACTTGTGAAGGTGGTAAATTACCTTTTAATGGTGTCAGACTGAGGCTCTGCATCTGTCCTCATGCTCCTAGACCTTAGTGCTGCTTTTAATACCATCGATCACAACATTCTTTTGGAGAGACTGGAAACCCAAATTGGTCTACACGGACAAGTTCTGGCCTGGTTTAGATCGTATCTGTCGGAAATATATCAGTTTGTCTCTGTGGATGGTTTGTCCTCTGACAAATCAAGTGTACATTTTGGTGTTCCTCAAGGTTCCGTTTTAGGACCACTATTGTTTTCACTATATATTTTACATCTTGGTGATGTCATTTGGAAACATAATGTTAACTTTCACTACTATGCAGATGACACACAGCTGTACATGTCAATGAAACATGGTGAAGTCCCAAAAGTGCCCTAGCTGGAAGCCTGTGTTTCAGACATAAGGAAGTGGATGGCTACAAATGTTCTACCTTTAAACTCGGACAAAACAGAGATGCTTGTTCTAGGTGCCAATAAACTAAATTATCTTCTGTTGATTCTGACAATTAATCTTGAAGGTTGTACAGTCGTCTCAAATAAAACTGTGAAGGACCTCGGCGTTACTCTGGACCCTGATCTCTCTTTTGACGAACATATCAAGACTGTTTCAAGGACGGTTTTTTCCATCTACGTAACATTGCAAAAATCCAAAACGTTCTGTCCAAAAATGATGCAGAAAAATGAATCCATGCTTTTGTCACTTCTAGGTTAGATTACTGCAATGCTCTACTTTCCGGCTACCCAGACAAAGCACAAAATAAACTTCTGTTAGTGCTAAACACGGCTGCACAAAAAATGTGATCACATTACTCCAGTGCTAGCCTCTCTACACTGGCTTCCTGTAAAGGCAAGGGCTGATTTCAAGGTTTTACTGCTAACCTACAAAGCATTACATGGGCTTGCTCCTACCTATCTCTCTGATTTGGTCCTGCCGTACATACCTACACGTACGCTACGGTCACAAGGCGCAGGCCTCCTAACTGTCCCTAGAATTTCTAAGCAAACAGCTGGAGGCAGGGCTTTCTCCTATAGAGCTCCATTTTTATGGAATGGTCTCCCTACCCATGTAAGAGACACAGACTCGGTCTCAACTTTTAAGTCTTTATTGAAGACTCATCACTTCAGTAGGTCCTATGATTGAGTGTAGTCGGGCCTAGGAGTGTGAAGGTGAACGTAAAGGCACTGGAGCAACGAACCGCCCTTGCTGTCTCTGCTTGGCAAGTTCCCCTCTCTCCATCGGGATTCTATTACAGGGGCTGAGTCACTGGCTTACTGGTGCTCTTTCATGCCGTCCCTAGGAGGGGTGCGTCACTTGAGTGGGTTGAGTCACTGATGTGATATTCCTGTCTGGGTTGGCCCCCCCCCCCCCCCTGTGGGCTATACTCGACCTTGTCTCAGGATGGTAAGTTGGTGGTTGAAGTTCTAGTGGTGTGGGGGCTGTGCTTTGGCAAAGTGGGTGGGGTTATATCCTGCCTGTTTGGCCCTGTCCGTGGGTATCGTCGGACGGGGCCACAGTGTGTCGGGGGGCTAGGGTCAATCTTTTATATCTGGAGTATTTCTCCTGTCTTATCCGGTGTCCTGTGTGAATTTAAGTATGCTCTCTCTAATTCTTTCTTTCTCTCTCTCGGAGGACCTGAGCCCTAGGACCATGCCTCAGGACTACCTGGCCTGATGACTCCTTGCCAGTCCCCAGTCCACCTGGCCGGACTGCTGCTCCAGCTTCAACTGTTCTGCCTGCGGCTAAGGAACCCTGACCTGTTCACCGGACATGCTACCTGTCCCAGACCTGCTGTTTTCATCTCTCTAGAGACAGCAGGAGTGGTAGAGATACTCTGAATGATCGGCGATGTGATTATTATTATTTGACCCTGCTGGTCATCTCTGAACATTTGAACATCTTGGCCATGTTCTGTTATAATCTCCACTCGGCACAGCCAGAAGAGGACTGGCCACCCCCATAGCCTGTTTCCTCTACGGGTTTCTTCCTAGGTTCTGGCCTTTCTAGGGAGTTTATCCTATCCACCGTGCTTCTACACCTGCGTTGCTTGCTGTTTGGGGTTTTAGGCTGGGTTTCTGTACAACACTTTGAGATATCAGCAGATGTAAGAAGGGCTTTATGAATACATTTGATTTGATTTGATTTACTCCATGCATACATGCATTGGGCCAGCAATTAAACAATTGCTGGATCGAATCCCCGAGCTGAGAAGGTAAAAATCTGTCATTCTGCCCCAGAGCAAGGCAGTTAACCCACTGTTCCCCAGGGCCGAAGACGTGGATGTCGATTATGACAGCCCCCCGCACCTCTCTGATTCAGAGGTTAAATGCAAAAGGCACAGTTCAGTTGAATACATTCAGTTGGACAACTAACTAGGTATCCCCCTTTCCCTTTCCCACAACTGCGTGGCCTCACACAGTTCCAACGCCATAATCAAGTTAGCTGATGACACGACAATAGTAGGGCTGATTACCAACAACGACGAGACGGCCTGCAAGGAGGAGGTAGGCACCCTGACGGTTTGGTTCCAGGTAAACAGCTTCTCCCTCAACATCAGAAAAACAAAGGAGCTGATTGTAGACTTCAGAGGAGGAACCAGGCTGGGCATCCTCATAAATGGACGTTGAGGCTAGAGGTTGACCGATTATGAGTTTTCAACGCCGATACCGATACCGACGCCGATATTGGAGGGCCAAAAAAAGACGATACCAATTAATCGCCCGATTTTTGAAATGTATTTGTAATAATGACAATTACAACAATACTGAATGAACACTTATTTTTAACTTAATATAATACATCAATAAACATCTATGTAGCCTCAAATAAATAATGAAACATGTTCAATTTGGTTTAAATAATGCAAAAACATAGTGTTGGGGAAGAAAGTAAGTGCAATATGTGCCATGTAAAAAAGTTAACGTTTAAGTTCCTTGCTCAGAACATGAGAACATATGAAAGTTGGTGGTTCGTTTTAACGTGAGACTTCAATATTCCAAGGTAAGAGGTTTTAGGTTGTAGTTAATATAGTATTTATAGGACTATTTCTCTCTATACCATTTTGTATTTCATATACCTTTGACTATTGGATGTTCTTATAGGCACTTTAGTATTGCCAGTGTAACAGTATAGCTTCCGCCCCTCTCCTCGCTCCTACCTGGGCTCCTACCTGGGCTCGAACCAGGAACACTTCGACAAAGGGCACCCTCGAAGCTGCGTTACCCATGCAGAGCAAGGAGAACAACCACTCCAAGTATCAGAGCGAGTGACGTTTGAAACGCTATTAGCGCACACCCCACTAACTAGCTAGCCATTTCACATCGGTTACACCAGCCTAATCTCGGGAGTTGATAGGCTTGAAGTCATAAACAGCACTGTGCTTGTGAAGAGCTGCTGGCAAAACGCACGAAAGTGCTGTTTGAATGAATGATTACGAGCCTGCTGCTGCCTACCATCGCTCAGTCAGACTGCTCTATCAAATATCAATGCGAATGCAGTAGAAGCCAAGGTAAGTTGCTAGATAGCATTAAACTTATCTTATTGAAAAACAATCAATCAATCAAAATCACTAGTTAACTACAGATGGTTGATGGTATCCCCCCACGCCTCTCCCCCGATGAACATTTCCCCTCTCCCACCTCCGGGGGGGGGGGGGGGGGGGGTTTACCCTGCCCCGCTCCAGTGGACATTATCACGCTGAATAGTCACCACTAGTAAGCCACCTGCGCCCCCACCCCAATGTACATTTACCATTGTACAGTTGTCAATATGTATATACTCACATTTGTATTATTATCTATTTGTATTATATTTTTGTATTTTTATTTCACTTTGTGCTGAATTGTTGGAGCTTGAAGCTTAAGAATTTCACTGTACCATATAATTACATCTGCAACCCTGTACATGTGCCTATTAAACTCTCTAATCTAATCATTATGAACAGACACAGCAAACATAACATGGTGGAACTGTGTGTGTTCAGCCGTATGTGAAGCACCAGGAAGAAGACCCAGGCACTGTAGCTGAACTGGCATATCACTGCAGAAGGAACATGCCTATTTCCTTCAAGACGAGGTTGATCTGGGTGAATTATGTATGTTAGGATAATGTATGCCTGGGATGGGACAGGGTCACAGGGAGAGCTAGAATGGTTTGTGGGTCTCTTGTGGAACAGGATGCCGGCATATAAACAATCAGGATTACAGTGGAAATGGCTGCTCTGTCATGATGCTCCCAAGCTTGTGCTAAACTAAACTCTGCTTGCTTTGGTAAATATGTGACATAGTCAATCTGAATATGTCACTGTTGAATGAAGATCAGTCAGTCAGTGTGCACAGTCAGACGGCGGTGAACTGTGAACAATGCAGTCTGCCAAAAATTATTGTAAAAAAGATGAGGGGATGAATGGCAGATGTGATGTATGTTCTCATTTGTGTTTACCAGTCAGCCTAGAGAGAGAGAGAATGAGGTAACAGTAACACCACTCACATGTAGCGCAGGTGGGGGTTCTGGGAGAAGGCTCTGGCCTGGATACCTCGCAGGTTGCCGTTCATGATTGTTCTGGAAGAGACACACAGTGACACTCACACGTAAGGCATGTAAACAGTTTACTGAAAATTACACATATGGAAATAATTATACACAGGCATGAGATCGTGTCAATTTACATTGGTGAGATGTTTAGCATAAAGGGGAAAAACGATTCACTCAAGGTTACTATTGTTGATACTAACAGATGTTTCCTCCTACGTTTACGGATAAAGTAAGCATGAAGAAAAATAAAATGCTATTCCACAATTATAACCACCGACATATTCCTGCCAGTGTGTCCATGGAAACCAGGGTTTTTGAGTGTAGCGTGGCTACACCCACACTAAGAAGTAGGCACTCAGGTCGCACAAGCTTCACAGAAACAGCAACTGTCTGCTGATTGGTCGAAGACAGGTCTTCATAAATGCATCATTTACAGTTAATCATGGGCTGTGAAAGCAGTGCACTGGGAGTGTGTGAGGGAATATTTTGGGCTCTTAACTGAATTTTACACCGGACAAGCTAACCAGTTAGATCATTGCTAGGCCCGCTACCGGCCAAGCTAACCAGTCAGATCATTGCCAGATCCACTACCGGACAAGCTAACCAGTCCGATCATTGCCAGGTCCGCTACCGGTCAAGCTAACCAGTCCGATCATTGCCAGGTCCGCTACCGGCCAAGCTAACCAGTCAGATCATTGCCAGGCCCGCAATTGGCGACATTTGGGTCGCCAGATTGAAGAAGATTGAAGAATTCTAAAAGCCATCTAATCTTATCTACCAGCCTGTCTCCCCTGCTCTTCTCCCTCCACACGGGGCATCATTATAGTCAGAATAGCATCAAGAGCCTGCATCTTCTCTCTCTCTCCTTAGCTGAGATCAATTATGTATATTGAATGCATTTTTTATTTTAGGCATCTGCAAGCTGTTTATTTGCATTGAACAGTCTGCTCTTTTCAGTAGAATCCATCTGAGAGAGAATGATTACATCAGAACAGTCCTGATGGCATCATACAGTATGGCTAACAGTGATGTGAAACTGTAACACTGGGTGTTTGGTAAGCATAAATAGGCATGTTAAGACATTTATTCCCCCATATTGAATTTGGCTTAAACAAGGGCAGCCCAGTGGGTAATACAGTGTGGTCAATGTCAGACACATCAGGACCTGGGAGTGAAGGATTTAACAAGGCCAACACAGGCGTATGTGTCACATGTCCCCCTGTGGCTTGTACTTAAATATTAATCAGTGAGGTGGGCTGGCTGAGGCTCTGAGGCCCGTATTGCTGACCCAGCGTGTGCCCAGAGTAGCTCCTGCTCCGGTCTGCCTGTGCAGCACACTACCTGGTGAGTCATCCCTATCATCTAGCCCTGGCTGCTGCTGGAGGAGAGCGAGGGAGGGAGGGAGGGAGGGAGCAGAGGAGCCAGAGCCCACTCCAGGTGAGCCTGATGTTAATGAGAGGAGCTGTTAATCAGCCTTGTTCAACTGCTTTGGGTGTCCCCTAATAGGACCAGTGTTTAGACTGGGGGAGGCTGAAGGAGTTTGAGGGAGGCTGAGGGACACTGGTGGAAGCTCAGGCAGACTGGGGGAAACTGGGTGAGCCTGGATGAGACTGGGGGAAACTGGGGGAGACTTCCCAGAGGGAAGTGTTCCCCACAGGTTCAGAGGGACCAGGATGTCTGACCAGGATGTCTGACCAGGATGTCTGACCAGGATGTCTGACCAGGATGACCAGGAGGGTGGGTAGTAGGCATGGCGGGAAGGAATCAGCAAAGCAGGGAGGAAGAAAAGAGACTTATTGTAGTGTTTAGCTTAGGCCAGGGTGTTTAGGGACTTAATTACATTTCCTGGCTGCTATTCCAGCGTTATTTGATCAGTGTAAACGGGCCGTAGGGAGGCCCTGTTGTTTTAGGCTGGCTGCAGTGCATTCAAATAAACATGCCTGCAACATAAGCAACTGCTAGTGGTCAATAGTGCTGATAGAGTATGTGTGCCAACCAGACCTGGTGCCATGTTCCTGGGTGGTGAGATAAGGATCATTGCATACCATTAAATATGTCTTGCATATAGCATGTTTCAGGCCAAGAAACAGCCCATGGTCTCACATCCATATGGTATGCTATCATAACTAGATCAACACTGGGCTCACTCTGGGCTCTGCAGCAACCACAGATCACCATCAGTATGTAAATGGTTTATGTTCCTGCTCTCTTCCCAGGTTTATACTCACAGTCTCTGAAGTCCAGTGTACAGCTCCATGTCCACATCTTTCAGCGTCTGCAGGCCAGTCCAGTTCTCAATGTGTCTGGAACACAGGGAAAGAACAGAAGACAGTCAGTTTAAAAATCTACTTTTAACCTATATGTTTATTCTGTGGATTTATGTACTGCATCTCTCGTATTTGTCGCATGTACAGTTCATCTCAGTTGTAAAGTTCATCCTTCCAGTCCCATCTGAGGAAGCTTCAAGGCAATACTGTAAATAAAGTATACTAATATAGTCTAGTAAAGATACTATATTTACAAAAGTATGTGGACACCCCTTCAAACTAGTGAATTCGGCTATTTAAAAAATTATATATCTTTTTTTTTTTTTTCACCTTTATTTAACCAGGTAGGCAAGTTGAGAACAAGTTCTCATTTACAATTGCGACCTGGCCAAGATAAAGCAAAGCAGTTCGACACATACAACAACACAGAGTTACACATGGAGTAAAACAAACATTCAGCCAATAATACAGTAGAAAAATAAGTCTATATACAATGTGAGCAAATGAGGTGAGATAAGGTAAAGTAAGGTAAGGTAAAGGCAACAAAAAAAGGCCATGGTGGCGAAGTAAATACAATATATCAAGTGAAATACTGGAATGGTAGATTTGCAGTGGAAGAATGTGCAAGGTAGAGATAGAAATAATGGGGTGCAAAGGAGCAAAATAAATAAATAAATACAGTAGGGGGAGAGGTAGTTGCCTGGGCTAAATTATAGATGGGCTATGTACAGGTGCAGTAATCTGTGAGCTGCTCTGACAGCTGGTGCTTAAATCTAGTGAGGGAGATAAGTGTTTCCAGAGATTTTTGTAGTTCGTTCCAGTGATTGGCAGCAGAGAACTGGAAGTTGATGCGGCCAAAGGAAGAATTGGTTTTGGGGTGACCAGAGAGATATACCTGCTGGAGCGCGTGCAACAGGTGGGTGCTGCTATGGTGACCAGCAAACTGAGATTCCGGGGGACTTTACCTAGCAGTGTCTTGTAGATCACCTGGAGCCAGTGGGTTTGGCGACAAGTATAAAGCAAGGACCAGCCAACGAGAGCGTACAGGTCGCAGTGGTGGGTAGTATATGGGGCTTTGGTGACAAAACGGATGGCACTGTGATAGACTGCATCCAATTTATTGAGTAGGGTATTGGAGGCTATTTTTTTTGTAAATTACATCGCCGAAGTCGAGGATCGGTAGGATGGTCAGTTTTACAAGGGTATGTTTGGCAGCATGAGTGAAGGATGCTTTGTTGTAAAATTCTAGATTTAACCTTGGATTGGAGATGTTTGATGTGAGTCTGGAAGAAGAGTTTACAGTCTAACCAGACACCTAGGTATTTGTAGTTGTCCACATATTCTAAGTCAGAACTGTCCAGAGTAGTGATGTTGGATGGGCGGGCAGGTGCCACACCCGTTGCAGACAGGTGTATGAAATTGAGCACACTGCCATGCAATATCCTTAGACAAACATTGGCAGTAGTATGGCCTTACTGAAGAGCTCAGTGACTTTCAACGTGGCACCGTCATAGGATGCCACCTTTCCAACAAGTCAGTGTGTCAAATTTCTGCCATGCTAATGCTTTCCCGGTCAACTGTAAGTGCTGTTAATGTGAAGTGGAAATGTCTCGGAGCAACAACGGCTCAGCCACGAAATGGTAGGCCACACAAGCTCACAGAACGGGACCTCCAAATAGGCTGAAGCGAGGAGCCCGTAAAAATCACCTGTCCTCATTTGCAACACTCACTCCCGAGTTCCAAACTGCCTCTGGAAGTAACGTCAGCTCAAGAACTGTGTTTCCATGGCCGTGCAGCTTCACACAAACCTAAGATCACCATGTGCTATGCCAAGCGTCAGCTGGAGTGGTGTAAAGCTTGCCGCCATTGGACTCTGGAGCAGTGGAAACGCGTTCTCTCGAGTGATGAATCACGCTTCACACAGTCTGACAGACAAATCTGAGTTTGGTGGATGCCAGGAGAACGCTACCTGCCCGAATGCATAGTGCCAACTGTAAAGTTTGGTGGAGGAGGAATAATGGTCTGGGGCTGTTCTTCATGGTTCAGGCTAGTTCCAGTAAGGGAAATCTTAATGCTACAGCATACAATTACATTCTACACGATTCTGTGCTTGCAACTTGTGGCAACAGTTTGGGGAATGTCCTTTCCTGTTTCAGCATGACAATGCCCCCGTGCACAAAGCGAAGTCCATACAGAAATGGTTTGTCGAGATCGGTGTGGAAGAACTTGACTGGCCTACACAGAGCCCTAACCCCAACACCACCGAACACCTTTGGGATGAATCGGAACGCCAACTGCAAGCCAGGCCTAATTGCCCAAAATCAATGGCCGACCTCACTAATGCTCTTGTGGCTGAATGGAATCAAGTTCCCGCAGCAATGTTGGAAGCAAGTCCCCGCACATACATCTAGTGGAAAGCCTTCCCAGAAGAGTGGAGGCTGTTATAGCAGCATAGGGGGGACCAACTCCATATTAATGCCTGTGATTTTGGAATGAAATGTTCAACGAGCAAGTGTTCATATACTTTTGGTCATGTAGTGTATGTGGGATACACTGTCTGGTAGAATAATTGTCCTGTGTATGTCCCCCAGTGCAAGCACATTCACATGATTTAATGCTGGCTTAAATGAGCTACAATGCAATTGCGTCCTGCGTAATGACGGGACGTTTAATGAAAGCGAATGGCTGGAGGTCCCCAGAGCATCTCCACAACACTGAGCTAAAATCACTCTGGGTGCTCCATGCTGACTATTGATGCTCTTGAACTGTACTAAAACTGAAACTCAGCATTATTCAGTTTCCACTAGTTACCCAAGCCACAAAGTCAAATTGGATAAATCATACAAATATTATTATTTAGGTTAGGGTTAGGCATAAGATTAGCAGTGTGTTTAAGGTTAGGTTTACAGTTAGGGTTAGGTTTAAAACCACATTTTAAGAAGATAAATTGTAGAAAAAGGCGAATTTATGACTTTGTGATTGTGGTAACTAGTGACGACCACATTCTGGTAAGAGCAAGACACTTCCTTAAAAGGTAGTTGTTACCTTTGGGCCTGGTGAAATTGCAATGCCTTATTGCTTATGTATTGTGGGCAATTAACTTGGTGAGTAACTTAATGAGTTAACGTTAAAAGACTCACCACAGTGTCCTACTTTTACTTCTCTCACTTCAAACTCTCACGTCCATTATCTCATTCCCATCTATCTGTTCAATTACTCTGACTTTCATCCTTTCTTCTCATATACACTCTTTTTTATTTGTTTCTACCCTCAGAAAAAAAGGGATTCCAAAAGGGTTCTGCGGCTGTCCCCATAGGAGAACCCTTTTTTGTTCCAGGTAGAACTCTTTAGGGTTTCATGTGGAACCCTCTGTGTACACACACATAAAAACATTTTTCACAAAACCGCTCAACACACCAGCACACACATCCATCAGCAACACACAAGCACACACATCCATCAGTACTCAAGCTGCTGTACAACATATATTGCTGATCTCTGAGCTCGGGAAATTACATCCAGCCTCTTTTGGCATCAAGTTTTGAAATTGGCTTCAAATATTTACATCATCCATACAAATTTAAAATGTAACCCATCTCCCTCTCTGGTCTGTTTCGAATCAGTGCAATGTTCCCTTGGTTCAGACCAGGAAGACCATCTTGATCTCTCTGCTTCTCTTTCCATGTGATGTGTACATGTGAAACAACATCCCGAGGAGCTGCTAAGAAATGCCTCAGAACCCCAATTGTTTAGCATGCATGAACAGGTCCAGAAATATGAGATAAATCAGATGGCAGGTGAGATGTGAGATTTTGTCCAGGTGGCAGGTAGTTTATGTGCAAGGTTGGGGCCACATGAAGCTAAAATGGGACCAGTGAATACTGGACAGTATAGCTGACCTGAGACTGGAATCTGCTGTGGGTGTTATGCACTGAAATTGTGCATGTGTACAACATGTAGCCTACACTACAGTATGTATTATGTAAACAACAGTGTATAAGCATAAAGTCACACATTACTGTATACACACACATACAGCACATACTATGTATGTACTGATGGACAGGAAAGCAGATACAGTCTTATTCAAGGAGAATATAAAAGGACATGTAGATGGCAGTAAGTGGAGAGTTAACATTGCAAAGAGCAAAACTATGGCAATCCATTTGACATTCCTACTTGCTTAAAATGCAAATGTATGAGACAACGTGATGAACAACAGCTATGGTGCATAACGTATCACTCAGATTTGGAGAAAAAAATCTTCTAGAGTTATATTCACGGGCATTTTTTCTGGCAATTCATCTTAAAGACAAAATACTAAGACTATCCCGCTCACATCTTGATAAAACAGCGTTATGTAACCTAGCAACTCTGCTTTCCAAAGCAGTAAAGTGGGTCGTCATTTGGGGAGGCAATGTAGAACAACAAATCCCCTCGACAGATGAACTCGACATGTAAAACAAAACCAAAAGCTATTTTTCTTATTATTTGGTGGGTGCTTATATTTCTCCATTTCACACATGTACAAGTGTGTATTAATATGCGTGTGAATTGGAAATGTGTTTTTTGCATATCCCAACTGCCCCTGAGAGGAGAGGAGAGGGAAACCGCCTCACACAAACCGGAATCATTCAATACCCACGGAGATTAAATTCTTAAGGTAAACATGAGTTGTGGAAATTCTGATTGATTGGCTGAGTTTATTTTAAACTCTGCATGAGGCCTATCCTCAGTGGTAACTCAGTGGTAACTAAGTAAAAATAATTGAAAGTACTACTTAAGTTGTTTTTTTGGGGTATCTATACTATACTTTACTTTGCTATTTATATTTTTGGCAACTTTTACACCACTACATTCCTAAAGAAAATACATTATGAACATTTTATATTTCCCTGACATCCAAAAGTACTCATTCCATTTTGAATGCTTGGCAGGAAGCGAAATGATCCAATTCACACACTTATCTAGAGAACAACCATGGTCATCCCTACTGCATCTGATCTGGCAGACTCACTAAACACATATCTTTAATTTGTAAATTATGTTGTTTGTTGAAGTGCGCCCCTGGCTATCCGTAAATAAAAAAAACATGACAATTGTGCTGATTGTGTAATATAAGGCATTTTAAATGATTTACAGCGTTTGTTTTACTTTTGATACTTAAGTATATTTTACCAATTAGATTTACTTTTGAAACTTAAATATATTTAAAACCAAATACTTTTAGACTTTTACTCATGTAGTATATTACTGGGTGATTTTCACTTTTACTTGAGTCATTTTCTATTAAGGTATCTTTACTTTTACTCAAGTATGAAAATTGGATACTTTTTATCCCACTGCCTGCCCTCCAGGGCCTAATTGAATGATTTACTAATTGACTGATTGAGTGATTCACCAATTAGCTGTCTAAAGCGGCTGTAATGAGACTGCAAGGGGCTACAGAGAGGGAGTGGTCGGAGAACTGCAGAGGAAGAGAGGGACATTAACACACACCTACTGTACAGAAAGTATAGAGTACCACCTATCTATAGAGTGGGGTGGATCATACAACAAAGTATATGTTTATCAAACGTCAAACCAACATCACATGGTTTGGTATTTCGGAGCAGTACAGTGTAGGAGCTGCAGTGAGGGGGGGGATTGGGTTGACAACTACAGAGCACCCCCTCTTTCCTCCTCTGTGGTATACGAGTGGGAGCTAGTGTTCACCAGGAGTGCTAGGATAATGTAGGCTAACAGCTTTTCATTTTTTTTGTAGTTAACAGGTGCTTTGCATATCTCCATACCAAAAATCACCCCGTGAGCAGATTGAAGACTGCTACTTATAACTTTGTATAGTAAAGCGTCCTCACTTTAAAAATATTCAGACTGAAATCCGTCTTTGACCCATAAATATAAAATATTGCAGATTTATTTTAGTGTAGGCCTACCTCTAGTGCCGAGAGCCCACTGAGCCACAGCAGGAGTGATCCACTGAACCAAGACCCGCCAATGACAAAGTGAGAATTCATCAGTTGAATACATTCTGGTTCTCATGCCTTATAGAGTATTCCTGGAATAAATTGTTTCCTTAAGTCTCTTCATTGGAACAACAATATAATGATTTTCTTTATTTCTTATGCTTTTGCAAATGCCTTTAAAATACGCTGATGGATTAGCACTGAAACATGGATTATAGTTTATAGAAAAATATGCTAGATTAGTTGCTCAAAAAGTTGTCAGGTACTGTAGATATAGGAAGAGAATTCAATGCCACTGTCAATCAGTTTGGCACAACGAGTGAAGTGATCCGAACCAAATGGTTGAACCGGAAAGCCTATTTCAGCAAAAACTTTCTCCCCTGACAACAGTATGCTTATACACTGCGACCCCATCTTCTGATGGTGAGGAATACAGTATGGCACTCAGGCAGCACTGAATGTCTGCAGGTCTGATGGTGAGGAATACAGTATGGCACTCAGGCAGCACTGAATGTCTGCAGGTCTGATGGTGAGGAATACAGTATGGCACTCAGGCAGCACTGAATGTCTGCAGGTCTGATGGTGAGGAATACAGTATGGCACTCAGGCAGCACTGATTGTCTGCAGGTTTGATGGTGAGGAACACAGTTTAACAGTCAGGCAGCACTTAACACTCAGGCAGCACTGAATGTCTGCAGGTCTGATGGTGAGGAATACAGCATAACACTCAGGCAGCACTGAATGTCTACAAGTTTGATGGTGCCACCCACGGTGACAGACTCATTTAAAGCATGGAGAAGCACAGTGCCTATTCTCTGAAGCCTGCGGCTATCTGTGTGACTGGGGCGACAACCCAGCTGGAGGATGGGATTTTTACCCTTTGTCTGCGTCTCAAATGGCACCTTATTCACCATCTAGCGCACTACCCATTGCGCTCTGGTCAAATATAGCACACTAAATAGGGAGCCATTTTGGATGCACATTCTCTCTCCTGATCTTGGCAGTGGGTTAGACTTTCACCCACTAACGCTGTTGTGCTGCAGAGAGAGACAAAAGCAGAAATCAGCATGAGACCCACCTACATAAACATACCAGAAGGAGGTTGAAAAAAAATATTTCCTACCTTCTCAGCAGTTTACCTCTGTGAACATTGGAACAAACCCCTTCAGTTGTATTGAGACTGTCAGCTGACTCCATCACAGTCATTACTCCGTTCTATCACCACCATGTGCGAGGAGGGCAACCTCACAACTACCTCATCGCTTGAAATGGAGTAGAAACAAATGTGTACAGTAATAACAAAAAGGATATTTGCATCTCGCTTTTATCGCTGCACTGCAATGTCAATTTCTTCTACACGGTTGTATAGTACCATACCTACTACCTATTTATTTATTTATTGATTCCATTCTTTTGCTTATTGATTTGTGTGTATTGTTGTAACTTGTTAGATTACACAAGCCTTTCGCTACACCCACAAAGACATCTGCTAAATATGTGTATGTGACCAATAAAATTGGTTTTGATTTGATTCCACAAGTCATTTAAGCCTACCTACTTGTATAAGTAGCGAAATACAGGATGTACTGTGTAATTAATGATACAACAATATATCCTTAGCTAACATGGATTTTGTGTCATGTCACATTAAAATGAGAATCCAAAACCAATAATTTACATATCATGACCACCATGTGTGCTTGGTACTGATTTAACCCTATCAGTGTGAAGACACATGGGAGAGGGGGCTTATTGAACTACTGATCAACCACCACCACACCATTGTTAACAATGAGCTAAATCAAATAGGACACCGTCTTTAACATGTAGTGGATGAGCAGATGAACAGTGTCACACCCTGATCTGTTTCACCTGTCCTTGTGATTGTCTCCACACCCTCCAGGTGTCGCTTATTTTCCCCAGTGTATTTATCCCTGTGTTTCCTGTCTCTCTGTGCAAGTTCGTCCTGTCTGTTTCAAGTCAACCAGTGTGTTTTTCCCATGCGCCTGCTTTTGCTATTCTCCCTTTTGCTAGTCCTCCCGGTTTTGACCCATGCCTGTTTTCTGGACTCTGTACCCGCCTGCCTGAAGAGTCTGCCTGCCCTGACCTCGAGCCTGCCTGCCACTCTGTACCTTCTGGACTCTGATCTGGTTTTCACCTTTTGCCTGTCCATTACTATTCTGACAGCGCATGTTTAAGTTGATTGACTGCCATTTAGCTTAGGCTATTTGATTGGATAAACCTGCATGATGTAAAAATGTCTATTACATTGTCATACATTTTATCTCCAGCCAGTAGCCTACAGCAAAGTCTACATACACTTTCTACCATATCCTATATCTGCAACATGATTTATGTTCGATTATTTTCTTGACAGAATGTTGGGGGAGCACTGCAGAAATGCGTCTCTCCAACAGGACCCTGGAGAGGTGCGCTGGGACTGGACAAGTCAAATATTTTGAGCCCCTGCCTTTGACAAAGGGGGCACTGCTTATCGAAGGGTGTCATCAGTGTTCACCTAAAAAGCCCATATGCCACTGGTTGAGAGAAATTGTCATGGACAGGGCAGAATTATGTGAGGCTTTATGTGTTGTTGTTGTAGGTGCGTCTTGGGTAGTTTATCCGGAAAATGCCGCACCGGTCAATCTGCCTAATGAACAGGCCGCATGAACGAAAGCATCCGCTTTCTTTTATTCCCCATAGAAGTAACAGCATTCTCCATGCACCGTAATTTACAACTTGATAAGAACTATTGATAAGGGAATTGTAAATATAACTGACACTTGTTTTAGATCTATTTTACCTTATAAACGTTGGAGACAAATGTGAAACCAGTCATATGGCAGCAAAATGAAGAATATCAACATATCAACCTTCTCATAGTACAATTTATGAACTGCTGTGCCATTATGCAAAATTAAAATTGTAGCCTTTTAACTTGCAGGGGTGGGTACTCTCAAATGTTTAATCATAGGCTACTCCGACATTCACTGTTTCCTATGTCTATCATGTTAAATATTAGCCATTATCAGCATCGACCGTCAGAAGGCCTAATAACAAACACATATTCAACTGCCAATTTACTGTTAGTTCCCTTCAGTTGGTATAGCCTACATTATCATGCCATTTAATTACATTGTTTTGTTTACCTTCATTTGCTTCCTCTGTAAACGCCATCACGGCCATGTGGTTGTTGCTGAGATTCATTAGTAACGGTTGATAATATATATAAAATAATACATGTAAGCTAATTAAATCGCTATGGAGCAGAGCACAGAACAAGGCGTAACAGTTTGAAACCGACGCATGGCGCAATACTTGGCTGTGTCATCACAGTTCCATGGTTAGTGCAGGCTATGTACAATAGTAGAGGTTATAGTCTACTATTGTACAGTCATGGCCAAAAGTTTGAGAATGACACAAATATTAATTTTCACAAAGTCTGCTACCTCAGTTTGTATGATGGCAATTTGCATATACTCCAGAATGTTATGAAGGGTGATCAGATGAATTGCAATTAATTGCAAAGTCCCTCTTTGCCATGCAAATTAACTGAATCCCCCAAAAACATTTCCACTGCATTTCAGCCCTGCCACAAAACGACCTGCTGACATCATGTCAGTGATTATCTCATTAACACAGGTGTGAGTGTTGACGAGGACAAGGCTGGAGATCACACTGTCATGCTGAATAACAGACTGGAAGCTTCAAACGGAGGGTGGTGCTTGGAATCATTGTTCTTCCTCTGTCAGCCATGGTTACCTGCAAGGAAACACGTAACGTCATCATTGCTTTGCACAAAAAGGGCTTCACAGGCAAGGATATTGCTGCCAGTAAGATTGCACCTAAATCAACCATTTATCGGATCATTAAGTACTTCAAGGAGAGCGGTTCAATTGTTGTGAAGAAGGCTTCAGTGTGTCCAAGAAAGTCCAGCAAGTTCCAGGACCGTCTCCTAAAGTTGATTCAAGTGCGGGATTGGGGCACCACCAGTACAGAGCTTGCTCAGGAATGGCAGCAGGCAGGTGTGAGTGCATCTGCACGCACAGTCAGGCGAAGACTTTTGGAGGATGGCCTGGTGTCAAGAAAGGCAGCAAAGAAGCCACTTCTCTCCAGGAAAAACATCAGGGACAGACTGATATTCTGCAAAAGGTACAGGGATTGGACTAATGAGGACTGGGGTAAAGTCATTTTCTCTGATGAATCCCCTTTCCGATTGTTTGGGGCATCCGGAAGAAAGCTTGTCCGGAGAAGACAAGTTGAGCGCTACATTCAGTCCTGTGTCATGCCAACAGTAAAGCATCCTGAGACCATTCATGTGTGGGGTTGCTTCTCAGCCAAGGGAGTGGGCTCACTCACAATTTTGCCTCAGAACACAGCCATGAATAAAGAATGGTACCAACACACCCTCCGAGAGCAACTTCTCCCAACCATCCAGGAACAGTTTGGTGATGAACAATGCCTTTTCCAGCATGATGGAGCACCTTGCCATAAGGCAAACGTGATAACTAAGTGGCTCGGGGAACAAAACATCGATATTTTGGGTCCATGGCCAGGAAACTCCCCAGACCTTAATCCCATTGAGAACTTGTGGTCAATCCTCAAGAGGCGGGTGGACAAACAAAAACCCACAAACTCCAAGCATTGATTATGCAAGAATGGGCTGCCATCAGTCAGGATGTGGCCCAGAAGTTAATTGACAGCATGCCAGGGCGGATTGCAGAGGTCTTGAAAAAGAAGGGTCAACACTGCAAATATTGACTCTTTGCATCAACTTCATGTAATTGTCAATAAAAGCCTTTTACACTTATGAAATGCTTGTAATTATGCTTCAGTATTCCATAGTAACATCTGAGAAAAATATCTAAAGACACTGAGGCAGCAGACTTTGTGAAAATTAATATTTGTGTCATTCTCAAAACTTTTGGCCACGACTGTACACTATTCTCTATATTATAATTAATTATATGTACACTAATCTTCTAACTTTACCATGGGTTAAAGAACTGAATGTGACAATTTTCAGAATTAATCAAACCACTGTATTTTTTATTCATCAATACACTGAGTGTACCAAACATTGAACACCTGCTCTTTCCATGTCATAGACTGACCAGGTGAATGAATTATATGATGACTTATTGATGGAACTCAATATTAGGAAGGTGTCTTTAATGTTTTGTGCACTCAGTATATATTTCGTGCATAAAGGCTCTCCAAAACAGATATATACAAAAGTATGTGGACACCCCTTCAAAATAGTGGATTCGGCTATTTCAGCCACACCTGTTGCTGACAAGTGTATAAAAACGAGCACACAGCCATGCAATCTCCATTGTCAAACATTGGCAGTAGAATGGCCTTACTGAAGATCTTAGTGACTTTCAACGTGGCACCATCATAGGATGCCACCTTTCCAACAAGTCAGTTTGTCAAATTTCTGCCATGCTAGAGCTGCCCTGGTCAACCGTAAGTGCTGTTATTGTGAAGTGGAAATATCTAGGAGCAACAATGGCTCAGCAGCGAAGTGGTAGGCCACACAAACTCACAGAACTGGACTGCCAAGTGCATAGCGTGTAAAAATCGTCTGTCCTCAGCAGGGTTGGAGAATAATGATTATATGTATATGTAAGGCATTATAAAAAAACGGTATCTGTAATCCGTTACGTTACCAGCAAAAAATATAGTAATCAGATTACAGAAGCTTATAAAAATGATTACTTAGAGGATTACTTTTAACTTCAGAAAAGATGTTCCACCTGAGCGAGTCTGACCACAAGTTAGAGACCACTATGATGACACACCAAATGTGTCTGATGGATCATGGGAAAAGAGCAGGAGTAGGCTTTTTTGTAGGCTCCAGTCCAAGCTATGTCTTCCAATGGTTGGCATCCAAAGATTATCCAACTTGATTAAACGCTTGGAGGTAAGGATGACAGCAGTGGTGAAGTCAACGGCGATATGGATATCACTTATTATTGATCTACATAGCGCGTTGATGTGAATCACACTGCTGCTCTCTCATTTTGCTATTTGTGGTTGTTGTGGATGGCTGTTCACACATCTAAATGTGTATTGGAACCCAATAATTCAAGAGGTTTAAGCTGCCTATCAATCACTGTTTTTGAAATGAGGGGATAGTCTCATCTTTCCATAGAAGGGTCATAATAGTGGGTGTGACATAGGCGGATGCGTTGGATTGAAATTTATCCAATGCAAAAAACATATCTCTAGTTTAAACTTAAAGATTTTTCTGGGGATATTTTAATTATGGTAATTAGATTTCCACACAGACATCAACCTTAGGGGGTACACCGTATTTAAAGGGATGGCTTAAGATAAATGTACTGAAACCCCTGTTTAATTAAAACTCCATTAGACAATTTGTTGGCCAGCAAGTGGGAGGATTTCAGTGGTTGAATTACATGTATTCAGCACATGCAAGGGAACCATGACTGCATAGTCCATTACGCACCATCATAAGGTAAGTCTGAATACCAACCACTGAGAAATTTAGCACACTCTGCCAACCCGGATGTTCTAGCTGTGTCTGAATCCTGGCTTAGGAAGACCACCAAAAATTCAGACATTTTAATTCCAAACTACAACATTTTCAGACAAGATAGAACTGCCAAAGGGGGCGGTGTTGCAATCTACTGCAAAGATAGCCTGCAGAGTTCTGTCCTACTATCCAGGTCTGTACCCAAACAATTTGAACTTCTACTTTTAAAAATCCACCTCTCTAAAAACAAGTCTCTCACCGTTGCCGCCTGCTATAGACCACCCTCTGCCCCCAGCTGTGCTCTGGACACCATATGTGAACTGATTGCCCCCCATCTATCTTCAGAGCTCGTGCTGCTAGGCGACCTAAACTGGAACATGCTTAACACCCCAGCCATCCTACAATCTAAACTTGATGCCCTCAATCTCACACAAATTATCAATGAACCTACCAGGTACCTCCCCAAAGCCTTAAACATGGGCACCCTCATAGATATCATCCTAACCAACTTCCCCTCTAAATACACCTCTGCTGTCTTCAACCAAGATCTCAGCGATCACTGCCTCATTGCCTGCATCCGTAATGGGTCAGCGGTCAAACGACCTCCTCTCATCACTGTAAAACGCTCCCTGAAACACTTCAGCGAGCAGGCCTTTCTAATCGACCTGGCCGGGGTATCCTGGAAGGATATTGACCTCATCCCGTCAGTAGAGGATGCCTGGATATTTTTTTAAAATGCCTTCCTGACCATCTTAAATAAACATGCCCCATTCAAGAAATGTAGAACCAGGAACAGATATAGCCCTTGGTTCTCCCCAGACCTGACTGCCCTTAACCAACACAAAAACATCCTATGGCGTTCTGCATTAGCATCGAACAGCCCCCGTGATATGCAGCTGTTCAGGGAAGCTAGAAACCATTATACACAGGCAGTTAGAAAAGCCAAGGCTAGCTTTTTCAAGCAGAAATTTGCTTCTTGCAACACTAACTCAAAAAAGTTCTGGGACACTGTAAAGTCCATGGAGAATAAGAACACCTCCTCCCAGCTGCCCACTGCACTGAAGATAGGAAACACTGTCACCACTGATAAATCCACCATAATTGAAAATTTCAATAAGCATTTTTCTACTGCTGGCCATGCTTTCCACCTGGCTACTCCTACCCCTGTCAACAGCACTGCACCCCCAACAGCAACTCGCCCAAGCCTTCCCCATTTCTCCTTCTCCCAAATCCATTCAGCTGATGTTCTGAGAGAGCTGCAAAATCTGGACCCCTACAAATCAGCCGGGCTAGACAATCTGGACCCTTTCTTTCTAAAATTATCTGCCGAAATTGTTGCCACCCCTATTACTAGCCTGTTCAACCTCTCTTTCGTGTCGTCTGAGATTCCCAAAGATTGGAAAGCAGCTGCGGTCATCCCCCTCTTCAAAGGGGGGGACACTCTTGACCCAAACTGCTACAGACCTATATCTATCCTACCATGCCTTTCTAAGGTCTTCGAAAGCCAAGTCAACAAACAGATTACCGACCATTTTGAATCTCACCATACCTTCTCTGCTATGCAATCTGGTTTCAGAGCTGGTCATGGGTGCACCTCAGCCACGCTCAAGGTCCTAAACGATATCTTAACCGCCATCGATAAGACACATTACTGTGCAGCCGTATTCATTGATCTGGCCAAGGCTTTCGACTCTGTCAATCACCACATCCTCATCGGCAGACTCAACAGCCTTGGTTTCTCAAATGATTGCCTCGCCTGGTTCACCAACTACTTCTCTGATAGAGTTCAGTGTGTCAAATCGGAGGGTCTGTTGTCCGGACCTCTGGCAGTCTCTATGGGGGTGCCACAGGGTTCAATTCTTGGACCGACTCTCTTTTCTGTATACATCAATGAGGTCGCTCTTGCTGCTGGTGAGTCTCTGATCCACCTCTACGCAGACGACACCATTCTGTATACTTCCGGCCCTTCTTTGGACACTGTGTTAACAACCCTCCAGGCAAGCTTCAATGCCATACAACTCTCCTTCCGTGGCCTCCAATTGCTCTTAAATACAAGTAAAACTAAATGCATGCTCTTCAACCGATCGCTACCTGCACCTACCCGCCTGTCCAACATCACTACTCTGGACGGCTCTGACTTAGAATACGTGGACAACTACAAATACTTAGGTGTCTGGTTAGACTGTAAACTCTCCTTCCAGACCCATATCAAACATCTCCAATCCAAAGTTAAATCTAGAAATTGGATTCCTATTTCGCAACAAAGCATCCTTCACTCATGCTGCCAAACATACCCTTGTAAAACTGACCATCCTACCAATCCTCGACTTTGGCGATGTAATTTACAAAATAGCCTCCAATACCCTACTCAACAAATTGGATGCAGTCTATCACAGTGCAATCCGTTTTGTCACCAAAGCCCCATATACTACCCACCATTGCGACCTGTACGCTCTCGTTGGCTGGCCCTCGCTTCATACTCGTCGCCAAACCCACTGGCTCCATGTCATCTACAAGACCCTGCTAGGTAAAGTCCCCCCTTATCTCAGCTCGCTGGTCACCATAGCATCTCCCACCTGTAGCACACGCTCCAGCAGGTATATCTCTCTAGTCACCCCCAAAACCAATTCTTTCTTTGGCCGCCTCTCTTTCCAGTTCTCTGCTGCCAATGACTGGAACGAACTACAAAAATCTCTGAAACTGGAAACACTTATCTCCCTCACTAGCTTTAAGCACCAACTGTCAGTGCAGCTCACAGATTACTGCACCTGTACATAGCCCACCTATAATTTAGCCCTATCAACTACCTCTTTCCCAACTGTATTTAATTTATTTATTTATTTTGCTCCTTTGCACCCCATTATTTTTATTTCTACTTTGCACATTCTTCCATTGCAAAACTACCATTCCAGTGTTTTACTTGCTATATTGTATTTACCTTGCCACCAAGGCCTTTTTTGCCTTTACCTCCCTTCTCACCTCATTTGCTCACATTGTATATAGACTTGTTTATACTTTATTATTGACTGTATGTTTGTTTTACTCCATGTGTTACTCTGTGTTGTTGTATCTGTCGAACTGCTTTGCTTTATCTTGGCCAGGTCGCAATTGTAAATGAGAACTTGTTCTCAACTTGCCTACCTGGTTAAATAAAGGTAAAATAAAATAAATAAATAAATAAATAAAATGTATAGTAAAGACGTGCATAAGGAAGGCTTAGTTTCCCAAGTTGGAATTGGGCCCTTAGTGCCTGGTTGAAAACAGTCAATTAGGTTAGTATTGTGGAGTAACTACAGTGTCGTTGATCCATACTCAGTTTTCTCTTATCACAGCCATTAAATTCTAACTATTTTAAAGTCCCTTTTGTTCTCATGGTGAAATCCCTGACCGATTTCCTTCCTCTCCGGCAACTGAGTTGGGAAGGACCCCTGTATCTTTGTAGTGACTGGGTGTATTGACACACCATCCAAAGTGCAATTAATAATTTCACATTGGAAAACCTCCCTGGTCTTTGTGGTTGAATCTGTGTTTGAAATTCACTGCTCGACTGAGGGACCTTACAGATAATTGTATGTATGGGTACAGAGATGAGGTAGTCATCAAAAAAATAATGTTAAACACTATTATTGCACACAGTGTGACTTGTTAAGCATATTTGTACTCCTGAACTTATTTAGGCTTGCCATAATAAAGGGGTTGAATGCTTATTGACTCAAGACATTTCAGCTTTGTATTTTAAATACATTTGTAAAAACTAAAAAATAATAAAAACATAATTCCACTTTGACATTATGGGGTATTGTGTGTAGGCCTGTGACCAAAAAAAATCTACATTTAAAATCAGGCTGTAACACAACAAAATGAGGAAAAAGTAAAGGGGTGTGAATACTCTCAGAAGGCACTGTGCAGTCATTATTTCAGGCTCTGTAACCAAACATCCTCCCCAGTCCAGTCCCATTGATTTATCGATGTCTCTGTGTGGTTGAGAAAGAGAGCACCCTCTCTGTGTGCTGTCCCATTAGGCCCTAGTCATTGCTGATGAGTCTCACACAGCCATGTCTTTAAGACATACTCCTGTCTCCTTTTCACCTCATTTATCACCTGATTTACTTAACAAACTTAGCCACATCTCAATAGGTGGTCCAGGTATGATATGACATGGCACAAGTCCGGGGGGGGGGGGGGGGGGTTCCTCTTTTGTCCTTTTTGCTCCTATTGTTCAGCGGGCGTTGATGACGTGGATGTCGATTAAGGCAGCCCCCCGCACCTCTCTGTTTCAGAGGGGTTGGGTTAAATGCAGAAGACACATTTCAGTTGAAGGCATTCAATTGTACAACTGACTAGGTATCCCCTTTTCCCTTTCTGTTGTTCCCACAAGCAAGGGGGAGGCCAATGACATCAGAGTAAACCCATAAGACAAATTCCTTAAGGCCAACGATTGATGTTTGCAAACATCAAAACATTTTCTCTTCCCTTAAATGTGTGTACATTACGGTATTTATACTTGGGATATTTTTCTTCAACAGGATTTTTTTTTTCAATAACTTGAGTGCTAATTTAAATGGAGCTCTCTTGGGTTGTTTTGTCTCTTTAACAATGAAATACAATTTGTATGTGGGTGACGGACTACTTTTAACTGTTGTCTATTAGGATGAAAAACAACAGGTTCAAGAATAGGGATGGAGGGGTTCCAATGAAAAACGTTGAAAACATACAGCTGCTGTGCAATATCTTTTTTATAACTAGTATAAGTGAATAATAGATTTTGTCATCTGCAGACTCGTTAACTATACAGCATGTGCACACTGTGAGATGCTACAATGCGTCGAGGCCCTGTTTTTTTTAGAATATGCATACGGTAATTTATATTTTAAAATGTACCAGACACGTACACATTGAGTGGTCTGTTGAATATAAAAAGCTATTTGGATTAGTTTATGCATTGTGGAAAAATTAAGTGGGGAATAAAGCTCCACAGACCCATTATAAATGTGTAATACCTTAGAAAACACACTGAAAAATATTTGTGACTCCACTCATAACTGCATCTTAATTAATTATACAAAATCACTGTTACTGTTCCGAAACCTATTTTGCAGTGGCATTTAATGTAAATCAACTAAATATGGGAACATTACATGTTTTCTCTTTTTAGGGATTATTATTTATCCTCAAAGCTAGCTTCTAAGTAAAGTAGAACATTTTAGAACAGGGATGGGCAACTGGCAGCCCACCTTTTCTAGAACCGCAGACCTGTAAAAAATGTCATAAATTGATCATCAGTTGTCATATTAAAAACTGCAAACATTTGTCTCCACCCTATGGCAAAATGTGTAGAAATGCAGGAAATGTGTTGCAAAACCCAAAAAAAAATGAATAGAATAGCATGAAATTAGTTATCAAATAGCAAAATCTTCTCTCCACCCCATGGCAAAATGTTGTATAATCGCAGAAAACTTGCTTTAAAATGTTAACATTTTCTCTATGCCCCATTGCAAAATGTGCAGAATTGCAAGAAATTTAAAACATTCAAATGTAAATATGTGATCTTTGCGGATCGAGAGGGGGGCCGTTAAAAATGGATGTGGGTACGCAGACCCACGAGTCACTGCAGCCCCTCATGATGAGTTCTGTTTTTTTGTGGCCCCCACCCCTATCAAAGTTGCCCATTCCTGGTTTAGAAGAACCGAAAACTAAAACATTATAATAAGGGCGAGTGTTTTCAATTCTTGAATCTTACTCACTTAAGCACTAAACCCAATGTACTGTGTAGTTTGATAACTCCACATAATTCTGGTGCAATAAAACAACATATTAGCCCACTTTAATTTTCAAATCTCTTTGAAATAATCCTGTCAGAATGTAAAGTGAGTGTGTGTAGTGTGGTGTAGTGTGGTGTGTGTGTGTGTGTGTGTGTGCGTGTGTGTGTGTGTGTGTGCGTGTGTGTGTGTGTGTGTGTGTGTGTGTGTGTGTGCGTGCATGTCTGTGGTTGTCAGACAGCAGTAATTACCTAGCTGCATGGTTCAGGGGCCAGGACAACAGGTCTGGCATGGATGAAGGTGTGTATAACACCCTGCTAGAATCGGATTAAACCATCGCTCATTCCTCATTCCCCCATCTTCTAGTCAGCAGTTCTGCAAATATTTTAACTGCAGCTCTCAAAGCGTCAGTCAGATTGGCTTATAGCATGCTGCATGGAGCTGCTGGATTTTTCAATGAACTGGGGATCATAATACTGTATTCTCCTGGCACTGGTCCAGAAGAGCTGCACTGCCTGCATACTGATGGCTGAACTGCCAATATTCTCTGCCACTCCTCTTAACTGGCGCAATGATAACCGGCATCAAAGGCCTCTCATCTGGAAGCCATGATAAACAGTTTGGTGGGAGAGACGCAAGCCAAGCTGAGCCAAGCCCCCTTTCCAACATGGCTGATGAGACATACACATAGTTTTTAGCAGTAAGACTTGCATCAAACAGTACTCTCCAGAGGGTGGTGTGGTCTGCACATTGCATCACCGGGGGCAAACTACCTGCCCTCCTGTACACCTACACTACCCGATGTCACAGCAAGGCCAAAAAGATCATCAAGGACAACAACCACCCGAGCCACTGCCTGTTAACTCCGCTACCATCCAGAAGGCGCCGTCAGTACAGGTGCATCAAACCTGGGACCGAGAGACTGCAAAACAGCTTCTATCTCAAGGCCATCAGACTGTTAAACAACGATCACTAACACAGAGAGGCCATATTCAATGCATGTTGAGCGTTCATAAATTCGTCAGTTATTCTGCGCTCTGGCACACTGAGACGAGAGCGCTCTGATATCGGAGTAGATGGCCAGAGCGAATTTACGGATGCACCATTGGACTAAGAAAATAAACTTTATGACACCGTCAAGAAGCATTATGACCATCATAATCATATAAGTCACGTACATGCCCTTATGATAGTCATCCGTCAAGAAGAGAGTGTGTTGTCCTGCTACTAAAATATGATCCTACATTCATACCAGTCATCAGCTACAGAGCATTGGGGTAGGTGCATGTCTGACATCAATGTGAGCACAAATTCAATGATAATTTAATATGGTAAACATAACATTTTGAGGACAACACAGTGCCATCGACACGGCCCGCTACCAAAGACTGTGGGCTCTCCTTCTCCGGGGCCGACGTGAGCAAAACATTTACACATGTTAGCCGGCATCCCTAGCCGCGTCCTCAGAGCATGCGCGGACCAGCTGAGTGGTGTGTTTACAGACATATTCAATCAATCCCTATCCCAGTCTGCTGTCTCCACAAGCTTCAAGATGGCCACCATTGTTCCTGTACCCAAGAAAGCTAACTGAACTAAATGACTATTGCCCCGTAGCACTCACTTCTCATCATGAAGTGCTTTGAAAGACTAGTCAAGGATCATATTACCTTCACCCTACCTGAGACCCTAGACCCACTCTAATTTGCTTACCGCCCCAATAGGTCCACAGACGACGCAATCGCCATCACACTGCACTATCCCATCTTAACAAGAGGAATACCTATGTAAGAATGCTGTTCATTGACTATCGCTCAGCATTCAACACCATAGTACCCTCCAAACTCATCATTAAGCTTGAGACCCTGGTTCTCGACCCCGCCCTGTGCAACTGGGTCCTGGACTTTCTGACGGGCCGCCTCCAGGTGGTGAAGGTAAGAAACAACATTTCAACTCTGCTGATCCTCAACACTGGGGCCCCACAAGGGTGCGTTCTCAGCCCTCTCCTGTACTCCCTGTTCACCCATGACTGTAACTCAATCATCATGTTTGCAGAAGACACTACAGTGGTAGGCTTGATTACCAAAAATGACGAGACGGCCTACAGGGAGGAGTTGAGGGCACTCAGAGTGTGGTGTCAGGAAAATAACCTCTCACTCAACGTCAACAAAACTAAGGAGATGATCGTGGACTTCAGGAAACAGCAGAGGGAGCACCCCCCTATCCACATCGATGGGACAGTAGTGGAGAAAGTGGAAAGTTTTATGTTCCTCGGCATACACATCACGGACAAACTGAAATGGTCCACCCACACAGACAGCGTGGTGAAGAAGACGCAACAGTGCCTCGTCAACCTCGGGAGGCTGAAGAAATTTGGCTTGTCACCTAGAACCTTCACAAACTTTTACAGATGCAGATGCACAATTGAGAGGTTTGTAGGTTTTGTGGGTGAATACACTGTTATGTACGTGTCATAATCAGCCATAAATTACTGTTGTAGTATTGCAAGTGTGTTATTTCTCCTCTTAACCTGTCATATTCAGTGGTTTAGTGGAGGCTATAAGCAGGTATATGGCGTATGCCCACTTATTTTTCAGTGGACATTGTGTATACTCACTTCTTAATCCCCACTGAAGTGTATCAAAGTAGTGTAGTGGAGGTATACAATACACAGCATCAATTATGTAGTACAATTGAGAAATCATGCAGAAAATAGCGTACTCAAACGCAAAGCATGTGAAATATCACGTGTGCCGCACAAATATCCTAGTTTCGATGGAATATCATCTTTCAGGTAGGAAGAGCGTTGTTTTAACTTATGATATCTACCAGTAAATGCTAACTAAGGCAACAGATATGCAAACCAGGTATTGAAACGGTCTTGGTTGAACCTTTGCGATGAGCAATTCATTCATAATTTCTTTCATAAAAATAAAAATCCCAATTAAATATTGACTGCAAAGTAGGTTTGCCAAATTCATATCATGATGATTTGAGTTTATCAAACTCTCCCATGACATGTAGACCATTGTACAGTACAGAAACACCACTAGCCAAATGGTCTCTTGCTAGGTGCACAAATGAGTTAAAAGGCAACTACATCCTCCAAACAATATTTTATTGGCACAGCGGTATCTCTGTGCTAGAAGTGTCACTACAGACCCTGATTCAATTCCAGGCTGTATCTCAACCAGCCATGATTGGGAGTCCAATAGGGCGGCACACAATTGGCCCAGCGTTGTCAGGGTTAGGGTTCATAAATAAGAATTTGTTCTTAACTGACTTACCATGTTAAATAAAGGTTCGATACATTTTAAAAAAGGTCAACGGCATCATGAACTTTACCCAGTATCAGGACATTTTAGCCAAAAACCTTGTTGCCTCTGCCAGGAGGCTGAAACTTCTGGATCTTAACCCCAAGCACACATTCAAATCCACAAAGACAATGTTATTCGGCCTAAATAAATCAACATTTTACAATGGTCATCTCAGTCTCCGGACTTGAAACCCAATGAAAACCTGTGGTTTGAATGAAAGAGGGCAGTCACAGACAGGATAGCGAGCTTCTGGAAGGATTCTGTATAGAGGAATGGTCTAAGATCCCCCCCAATGTGTTCTCCAACTCATTAAACATTTTAGTAAAAGTCTGAGTACACTTATCCTTGCAAGATGAGGCATTGACAGGTGTTTGAAAAAACAGGAGTGTCAATCATTTTGACTCCTACCTGTTTGAGAAAAAAAGTATTATTATAAACAAAATCTCTTTCTCTGAGCAATTGTATTTGAATAAAATAATATAATTTCTCCAGTTATTTTCATACAATATAGCTCAGTATTTTAATTATTTATTTCATGCAGTGTCAATATTTTATGCAGTGTCTTTATCAAGGCTGTCAATAATTTCAGATGGCACTGTACCGTCTAATATAGTAGTTTTGTTAATTTTATTGTTAGTAAGAGTGTTCATCTTAACTTGGAGATGGGCATGCTATGCATCGTAAGTTTCAGCTTTATTCAGAACTTACTCCTGTTTATCTAGAAGTTCTGTCCTCTAAATTTACAAGGTGTGAAATTGCCTCAGAATGCATAGAAAGAGCTCCTAACTGTCCCTAATCCTCCACAACTCCACAGCACACAGACAGGGCTGTTATTCAGTCAGCCAAAGGTTTATTTACTCTTTATTTACACCATATCAACAAATTTACAATCCACTTTTATTATATCATGCCGTTTAGCATGAATGCTTTGGGAATAGTTACTCTCCCGAAACAATAAAACAGGCAATCACTTGCAGGTCCATGTAATCGACATACAGTACAAGGATTTTATTGAAATTTTATTTCACCTTTATTTAACCAGGTAGGCCAGTTGAGAACAAGTTCTCATTTACAACTGCGACCTGGCCAAGATAAAGCAAAGCAGTGCAAAAAAAACAACAACACAGAGTTACACATGGAATAAACAAACGTACAGTCAATAACACAATAGAAAAATCTAAATACAGTGTGTGCAAATGTAGTAAGATTAGGGAGGTAAGGAAATAAATAGGCCATAGTGGCGAATAATTAATTATAATAATTCAAATGTAGCATTAACACTGGAGTGATAGATGTGCAGATGATGATGTGCAAGTAGAAATACTGGGCTGCAAAATAGCAAAAATTAATAACAATATGGGGATGAGGCAATTGGTTTGGCTATTTACAGATGGGATGTGTACAGGTGCAGTGATCAGTAAGCTGCTCTGACAGCTGATGCTTAAAGTTGGTGAGGGAGATATAAGTCTCCAGCTTTAGTGATTTTTACAAATCATTCCAGTCATTGGGCAGCAGAGAACTGGAAAGAAAGGCGGCCAAAGTAGGAGTTGGCTTTGGGGATGACCAGTGAAATTATACCTGCTGGAGCGCATGCTACGGGTGGGTGTTGCCTTGGTGCCCCGTGAGCTGAGATAAGGCGGAGCTTTACCTAGCAAAGACTTATAGATGACCTGGAGCCAGTGGGTTTGAGAGCATACAGGTCGCAGTGTGGGTAGTATATGGGGCTCTGGTGACAAAACGGATGGCACTGTTATAGACTGCATCCAATTTGCTGAGTAGAGTGTTGGAGGCTATTTTGTAAATGACATTGCCGAAGTCAAGGATTGGTAGGATAGTCAGTTTTGGTATGTTTAGCAGCATGAGTGAAAGAGGCTTTGTTGCGAAATAGGAATCCAATTTCTAGATTTAATTTTGGACTGGAGATTCTTAATGTGAGTCTGGAAGGAGAATTTACAGTCTAACCAGACACCCAGGTATTTGTAGCTGTCCAAATATTCTAAGTCAGAACCGTCCAAAGTAGTGATGCTAGTCGGGCGGGAGGGTGCGGGCAATGATCAGTTGAAAAACGTGCATTTAGTTTTACTAGCATTTAAGAGCAGTTGGAGGCCATGGAAGGAGTGTTGTATGGCATTGAAGCTCGTCTGCAGGTTAGTTAACACAGTGTCCAAAGAAGGGTCAGAAGTATACAGAATGGTGTCGTCTGTGTAGAGTTCGATCAGAGAATCACCAGCAGCAAGAGCGACATCATTGATATATACAGAGAAAAGTGTCAGCCCGAGAATTGAACTCTGTGGCACCCGCATAGACAGGCCAGAGGTCCGGACAACAGGCCCTCCGATTTGACACACTGAACTCTATCTGAGAAGTAGTTGGTGTACCAGGCGAGGCAGTCATTTGAGAAACCAAGGCTGTTGAGTCTGCCGATAGGAATGCGGTGATTGACAGAGTCGAAAGCCTTCGCCAGGTCGATGAAGACGGCTGCACAGTACTGTCTTTGATCGATGGTGGATATGATATCGTTCAGGACCTTGAGTGTGGCTGAGGTGCACACATGACCAGATCGGAAACCAGATTGCATAGCAGAGAATGGGATGGGATTCAAAATGGTCGGTGATCTGTTTGTTAACTTGGCTTTTGAAGACTTTAGAAAAGCAGAGCAGGATGGATATTGGTCTATAACAGTTTGGGTCTAGAGTGTCTCCCCCTTTGAAGAGGGGGATGACCGCGGCAGCTTTCCAATCTTTAGGGATCTCAGACAATACGAAAGAGAGGTTGAACAGGCTAGTAATAGGGGTTGCAACATTTGCGATGGATAATTTTAGAAAGAGAGGGGCAAGATTGTCTAGCCCAGCTGATTTATAGAGGTCCATATTTTGCAGGGGAGGGGGGTGTCTTGGGCAAGTTGCTGCGGGGTGTGCAGGGGTAGGGGTAGCCAGGTGGAAAGCATGGCCAGCCGTAGAAAAATGCTCATTGAAATCCTCGATTATCGTGGATTTATCGTTAGTGACAGTGTTTCCTAGCCTCAGTGCAGTGGGCAGCTGGGAGGAGGTGCTCTTATTCTCCATGGACTTTACAGTGTCCAAAAACCTTTTGGAATTTGTGCTACAGGATGCAAATTTCTGTTTGAAAAAGCTAGCCTTTACTTTCCTAGCTGATTGTGTATATTGGTTCCCAACTTCCCTGAAAAGTTGCAAAATGTAGGGGCTATTTGATGCTAATGCAATACACCACAGGATGTTTTTGTGCTGGTCAAGGGCAGTCAAGTCTGGAGTGAAGCAAGGGCTATATCTGTTCTTAGTTGTACATTTTTTGAATGGGGCATTTTTATTTAAGATGGTGAGGAAAGCACTTTTAAAGAACAACCAGGCATCCTCTACTAAAGGGATGAGGTCAATATCCTTCCAGGATGCCCGGGCCAGTTCAATTAGAAAGGCCTGCTCGCTGAAGTGTTTTAGCGAGCGTTTGACAGTGATAAGGGGTGGTCGTTTGACCGCGGACCCATTATGGACGCAGGCAATGAGGCAGTGATCACTGACATCCTGACTGAAGACAGCAGAGGTGTATTTAGAGGGCAGGTTGGTCAGGATGATATCTATGAGGGTGCCCGTGTTGCAGATTTGGGGTTCAACTCTGAAGATAAGTGGGGCCAACTGGGGGCTCTATAGCAAGCAGCAACAGTGAGAGATGTATTTCTGGAAAGGTGGATTTTTAGAAGTAGAAGCTGTTTGGGCACAGACCTGGATAGCATGACAGAATTCTGCAGACTTTCTCTGCAGTAGATTGCGCCCCTGCCCCCTTTGGCTGTTCTATCTTGGAGGAAAATGTTGTAGTTTGGGATGGCAATTTCAGAAGCCAGGATTCAGCCACGGCTAGGACATCAGGGTTGGCGTAGTGTGCTAAAGCAGTGAATAAAACAAACTTAGGGAGGAGGCTTCTGATGTTAACATGCATGAAACCAAGGCTTTTACGGTTACAGAAGTCAACAAATAATAGCGCCTGGGGAATAGGT
The DNA here is from genome assembly GCF_057628025.1 of Oncorhynchus mykiss. Classification (NCBI taxonomy): domain Eukaryota; kingdom Metazoa; phylum Chordata; class Actinopteri; order Salmoniformes; family Salmonidae; genus Oncorhynchus; species Oncorhynchus mykiss. Next base: position 24,886,402 of record NC_143022.1, read on the forward strand.
GTGATGCTGGGGGCTAAAGGGCCTGGGTTAACCTTTATATCACCAGAGGAACAGAGGAGGAGTAGGATAAGGGTACGGCTAAAGGCTATAAGAACTGGTTGTCTAATGCGCTGGGAACAGAGGGGCACAATAAAAGGGGCACATTTCTGGGCGTGGTAGAATAGATTCAGGGCATAATGTACAGATAAGGGTATGGTAGGATGTGAGTACAATGGAGGTAAACCCAGGCATTGAGTGACGATGAGAGATGTTTCGTCTCTGGTGGGACCAGTTAAGCCAGGTGAGGTCTCCGGATGTGTGGGGTGGGGGGGGTGGGACAAAAGAGCTATCTAAGGCAAGGTGAGCAGGACTGAGAGCTCTACAGTGAAATAAAACAATAAGGACTAGCCGAGACAGCAGTAGACAAGGCATATTGAGATTAAAGAGAGGCATAAAGCAGTTACATGTGTTGATCGGGGGAGCTCAGACAACAATGGGTAAATGGCGATGAATGTGCAGAGCGGGTCAGTTAGGTACATACAGGACCTGAGTTCGAGGCTGGGGCCGACAGATAAACATAATGAGGTACCGTGTTATTGAAACAGACCAGGGGGCATCAGCTGTGTAGCCGAGTGATCATAGGGTCCAAAGAACAGCAATAGGTGAGTCAGGTCAGTAGGTCAGTACTATGTTAGGCGAGTGGGAGACACGGCGCTTAGAAAGCTAGCGGGCCGGGGAAAGAAGATGGATCTTCGGCGACGTCGCAACAGAAAAGCCCGTTGAGACCACATCGGATGACCATGTCGGCAGACCAGTCGTGATGGATCGGCGGGGCTCCGCGTCAACAACAAAGGGTCCAGGCCAATTGGCAAAAGAGGTATTGTAGCCCTAGAATTAGTTGGTATATGGGCCTAGCTCGTGGCTAGCTCAAGGCTAACTGGTGCTTGCTTCGGGACAGAGGCGTTTGCTAACAGTAGCCACTCGATAGCAGCTAGCTAGCTGCAATGATCCGGTGTAATGATCCAGAGCGGCATGAATCAGTGATGTATGATCTGGGTTGATATCGCGCTGTGCAGGCTGGCATGTATTGTGAGAGCTAAAGCTGGCAGTGTCTGAGCTAAAAGGTGAAGACTGCTTGTCGTGGCTAACAAAGACTAGTAGCCAGTTAGCTGGATAGCTCCTGACGGAGGTTCCAGTTGTAAGGAATAAAAATAACAGATCTGTGCCACATTGGGTGAGGCGGGTTGCATTAAAGCATATTTTGTTTATAGATAGAAAGTTAGATTAAAATGTAGACGAGAAAAAAAAAGGTCTATTTACACGGGATAAGACAAAGATAAAAACAACACACAACTGACTGCTACGCCATCCTGGAATGAAGTGGTTGGCTGAAGATAGTTGACTCTGAAAATAGGGTCACGCTTTGGCTGGCACAATTATCATAGAACCGTAGAACCGACCATTATCGATAAAGACCGTGGTGAAAAAGATAACCGTTATAACCGTAGATGTGGCTGAATCCGTTTCTGCTGTAACATGGACTCTTAACGTGATGAAACTGATACTCCTTGCCTTAAACAAGCACATGCAGTCAGGGGAGGAGAACATTTTATTTTATTTTTTTTGCTATTTGAACGGTTATAACAGTGACCGCGGTCATTTGGCTGACAAATAACCATCATCCAAAATTCCATTACCTTCACAGCACTAGTCACGCTCATGAATTCCATGACCAGGTTACAGCATATCAATGTGCCAGAGTTGATTAATTCTGTCTGCCCTCACAGTTGTGCTGGTTGAATATATTCATACAGCTGACCCAACAGTACAAATGCACTCATTGAAGTACAACTTCAAACACATCCATAGCTACTGTCTCCTCTGGCAGGGATAAAATATGTAATGTCCAAAATAATTTCATCTCAGCAGATACAAAAGGAGTCCTGTCACTGGTCAGTAAAATCCATGTTCCAGAAAATGTTTTATATTAACACTAAACCCAATTATCATTTGGGTCTAGGAAATCAAAGTATGTGTAAAAGCAGCCCTCATTAGTCTTAGCATATGACATTGTTTAATCCTCATTAGAAGAACAAGGCCTCCTAAAGCAGTTCAACTAATTGTAATAATGTCAGAGCATTTACTCATTCAGCTTTCTCCTCACGGCACAGAATGATGTAGTCATACAGTCGATGCTGCTGTATGGTTACGTAATGTGTTTTAATGTGGGACCACATACGCTACTAACTGATGGCTCAAGCCTGCAATCTTTCCCATACAGTTTGTTTCAATAGTCTATAATACTATTTATAATGTTTAATGTGTGTGTGCCATAAAGGTAGTTGGCTTGCCTAAATACATCCATGCAACAGACTTAATTTCTCAAAACTATGACAAAAACATCAGCAGAGACTAAAACTATTCAACCGTAACATTAAAAAAAATCACAAATATTACTGAATTGATTTTGATGAACAACTGTGTTAAAACTGACGAGACAGAACAAACCTCCACAGGCCCACAGTAATCTGAACACACTCTGCCAGGTGGCAGCTCTCATCTCGTCCAATCCACACATTCACAGTCTGATCCAACTGGACCACTACCCCTGGTAACTAGCCACTTATTTTCGTATCATCCAAATGCAGAAAAAAAACTGGCAGAGGAAAGCCAGTTTAATGCAAATATCTTTGTTTTCCAACCTCTAAATTGTGCCTGGTGGGAAAAACTGCACTGATGCAATGAGTACCCCATCATCAGTTGAAATGTGTGGGGTTCTTGGGAGATGGGAAGAGCTATGACACATTATATACATTATATAATTAATGTGTAGCTACTAGCTTGCATCCTCTACCTCTGAGCTACTCTACAGAGTATGTAATGTAGCCTAAAGTATGCGTGTGGATTCATGGAAATGATAAACCGCCATGTTGGCCCTCAGAATGTTCTGAGGCAGGCAAACTCAAGTCCACTTCAGCCCACCTTTTACCAATCACATCACATCAGGCAATCTGCTGCTGTTACCCGCTCTCCTCTCCACTCCAAAAACACCTCGACCCCCCCTCATTCCTCACTCATCCCTCACTAACATTCCCTAACAAGTGATCCATGACTTCGATAACAACCTAAAAAAGAGCAAGGTGACATACAGAAAGTGACTATACACTACCAGAACAGATGATACATAACCACATCCATTTGGGAGGTGAAACCATGAGAACGGATGTGTCATGAAAGCACATTGACATCAGTGAGAGACAGGAAAACTCCCACACATCACTACTGCCGATTCAGGCACCATGTGATACCTGCACACAAGGAGAGGGCATGTTGAAATACAGTATGTCTGGTTGACTGGCTGACTGACTGGCTGGCTGGCAGGCTGGTCTGGTGTATGCGACTGAGAATCACCCTGGGCTGAGGCTGCATCATAAGTCACTCCAGTGATTGAAGGTGCCGTCCCAGAGTGAGAACGCTTTTAAATGATTGATTGCACTCTGGACTAACAAGAGGATCTCGTCAGCACTGTAGACTCTTAGGCATGATTGACGGCTCCCCTCCCTGCACCCTCCCCCTCCCTACACACCAACGTGACCCCCATCCCATTAGCTAACACAGTGAATATGCCAGCAGCGTTTTCTCTTGACAGTGCAGGCACTGTAGTCTGCCTCTGTGAAGGTGAGCATAGAGAATCAGCAGATTTCTCATTATCAGGACTCATGCATCACTATTCAAAGGCTACCTGAGCCCTATAAGCTCACTAGGTACAGTAACACAGACATCCACACACGGATTACATACACAAACACACACATCTATAGTTGGTAACAGCTACAATACAAACAATGGGGATGTAGAATGCTCAAGAACGGCCTGGGTTTAATAAGCAGTGTTATGGGGGCTTCATTATTGAGGAACTCTTCTTCCAGAGGGCATAAGGCATCAGCCTCTGACCAAGGCTCTTTGTTTTTTAACATGTTTTTAAGCATGCATCACCTTTGTTCATCTGCCTCACAGCCGTCTCAATGTTACCTCTAAAGGGGCACATTGAAGGAGGGGGTATTTCTCCCCTCAAAGGGATTAAACAACTTTGAAAAGGTTCTCTCGAGGTTTGAAAGGAAGGGAGCAGTCTGAGGAAAATAAGACGTACGTGTCTGAGCTATGATGAAAGAATGTTGGAGGATAAAACAACTGGGAGGGATTTCCATTATTAGTGGAAGAAGAGCCAATTAGAGACTAATAATGGACAATCTGGCACTGGAAAAGGCCAGTCGACCCTCTCCACCCTCTCCAGGGCATCAGCATAGCATTGTGAGGGAAAAGCCACTTCAGAACACAACAGGAAATTAGGGCTGGGAGTTGCCAGGGACCTCAAGATACTATATTATCACGATACTTACTTGCCGATACGATATGTATTGCAATTTTCATGATTCTATATGTATTTCGATTTGATACTGTTATTTTATTGCGATTCGATGTTCCAAACATATTGCTCACCATATGTCTGCTGCAGAGGGACAAGCGAGAGTAATGAGAAAGCACGTTTTGATCAGTCGTGGAAATAAGTGCTGAAAACAAATTGTCTCCCTATTTAAAAAGAAGATGGATGTCACGCCCTGACCTTAGAGAGCCGTTTTATTTCTCTATTTGGTTAGGTCAGGGTGTGATGTGGGGCGGGCATTCTCTGTTTTGTTTTTCTATGATTTTGTATTTCTATGTTTTGGCCGGGTATGGTTCTCAATCAGGGACAGCTGTCTATCGTTGTCTCTGATTGGCAACCATAATTAGGTAGCCCTTTCCCTCTTTGCTTTGTGGGTAGTTAACTTTGTTTGTGGCACATAGCCCTCAAGCTGCACGGTTGTTTTGTATTGTTTTTGTCGGCGTCATCCTAAATAAAAAGGAATATGTACACTCACAACGCTGCGCTTGGAAAAATACTGGCGTTTTGGTGCAGGTACGGTAAACTAGAGCAAAAATAATATTGGGACATTGTCAAAACTATAAGATATGTCGTCAAAAATATTACCTCGATATGTAACTGTGTACATTTCTTTCCACATCACTACAGGAAATATGGTAATATTTCATAGAGCGCACACACTATTGAGAAGTTTCCATAGCGCCACTGTTCTTTTTGTGCAGTGCATTTAAAACACCAGCAGCATTTCATACAAACTGATGGAAATTCAAGATATGACAGCTCTATATTTTTAGCGGTGGATAAGTAAGTTGGTGTTCTGATGTACTGACCCCTCCACCTCACTCGGAGCACAGGGGCTGACGATAACACACAATAGGACAAGGCAAAAACATAATCTACCCTACTCCACCTCTCCACTTCCATCTCGTATGAGACGAGCATGACATGTATGTCAATACATCATCCAGAAATAACCCTGGCCTCATGAATAGATGAATAATGCAACAGGGGTCTGCACTCTCTGTACAAAGGCCCACCTGGGAGGGGAGGGGCAGCCACCTGGGAGGGGCTAGAAGGAGAGTGGCAGCTGCCTGGGAGGAGCTGTGAGGGGAAGGGCAGCTGCCTGGGAGGGGCTGGGAGGGGCAGTGGCCTGAGAGGGGTGGCAAGGATCTGGGCTCTCTCCTCCCTTCAGTCTCTCTGTGCAGATGTGGGACATGTTTCTATCTCCTCCATTAGAGGACTAGGGTTCAGTGCCTATGCTCAACAAAGTAGAACCTCAGAAGTTCAGGTTAGTCAAGCCCTATGAAAAGGCAATCGCCCACACAGAACAGCAGAACTCTCAAATGCATTTTGTGCTTAGATCATAAAAATCATTATGATGCCTTATTTATAGATCTTTCCAAGGCCTTCGACACTGTTACCACCACATTTTAATTCAAAGGTTTATCGAAATAGGCCTGGATCAGGCTTCTTTTAAGTGTTGTGAGAATGATCTGTCAGACAGGACACAATGTGTGATTTATGATGGTGTTAAGTCTAGTTTCCTGGATATTACGAAAGATGTATCGGTATTGGGACCTGTTCTCTTTTCTATTTACATAAATAATAGAGATATTATTAAGTTAGAGATCGGTTGGTTTAAAACTTGTACTTAATGTGGGCAAGACAAAATAGATGTTCTCTAGTTTTCACAACAACAACAAAAATCAGATTGGCTACATATGTATTCATTGAACAGTTCTCTCATTGATCGGGTTCCCGCCTATAAATATCTGAGTAAATGCCAAATGGATTGACAAGGATTTAACATAGCTTTTTAACTAGCTCATTCACTATGATTTAAAATGGGCTTATTTTTAAGAAATGGATCTTTCCTCTCCCTTAACAGCAGGAAGCAGATTGTACAGTCAACTTTCCTTCCAGTTCTTGACTATGGTGACACCATTTACCAGATTGCAGCAGCCACTACTCTTAAACCTTTGGATGCCGTCTACCATAGTGCCCTTTACTTTATCACAGGGGACAGTTTTAATACTCACTGCATCCTGTATGAAAAGGTTGGCTGGTCCTCATTAAAGTTATGTAGATCACTTACCTAACTTCCTTGTTGAAGTACAAAAACCTGAGTTACCATACCCGTTCACAGGGTTGGTTAACTCGTGAGGTTCCTCGGGTCTCCACCGGATTAGGTACATGTATATCCACTTTTAGATTGAATGCAGCTCACTGCTGGAACAATTTACAAAACACATTACAATTGGGTCACACACTTGATATGCCACTCAGGCAATTTAAAGTATTGATTGAGGACATAGTAGCTGAGGAATGTAACAGCTTTCTGTACATTTTTGTATTGTGCTGTATTTTTATTTGACATTGTTTTGATTGCTGTTTTGTTTCATATTGTATTTGATTGCTGTGCTACTGTGATCAGGGCACTCGTGAGTTTTTCCCTGAATAAATAAAGAATATTAAAACATTATTATGAATCAATTCAAATTGTATTTATCAGATGTGCCGAATACAACAGCTGTAGTAGACCTTACCATGAAATGCTTACTTACAAGCCCTTAACCAACAATGCAGTTTTAAGAAAATAAGAGTTAAGAAAATATTTACTAAATAAACTAACACAATAAAATAACAATAACGAGGCTATATACAGGGGGTACCGGTACCGAGTCAATGTGCAGGGGGTACAGGTTAGTCGAAGTAATTGAGTAATATGTACCTGTACATGTAGGTAGGGGTAAAGTGACTATGCATAGATAATAAACAGTGAGTAGCAGCAGCAAAACAAAGGGAGGGGGGGTCAATGCAAATGGTCCGGGTGGCCATTTGATTCATTGTTCAGAAGTCTTATGGCTTGCGGGTTGAAGCTTTTAAGGAGCCTTTTGGACTTAGATGGTACCGCTTGCCGTGCAGTAGCAGAGAGAACAGTCTATGACTTGAGATTTACCATTGCAGCATTGCATTTTCCTAGACGTATAGGGTAGCACCATAATCACTACAAAACGATTTGTACGTAGATGCCCTGAAACCGGACCAGTTTATTAGAAATCCCATAATTGAACAGAATACTAATCTTCCATTTCAACTTTAAACATGGCAGCGAGTGTGTATGAATGAATGACATTTTATTTTTGTGTCAAATCGACAATTGGCAATCCCTTATGGGATTAAATGACACAAACAAACATTACAATAATTCACTGTGGTAATTCAATGAACATTCTTCTTCTGGTGTGTATGTGTGTTGCTGCAGGAGTGACTTTGAAGAATTGAACAAGGTAGAGGGTTGGATAGATCTGCTGGGGTGTTAGAGCACTGAGTAGGGAGCTCCTCTAAAGGGTGCTGGTACATTGCATGCACTGCTGGAAGTGGAGGGAGGAGGGGGCTGTGTAAATTGTTCTGTGCTGCCTGAGATTGAGGGCAGGAGCAGTGTTGAATCCTCCATCCTCTCTCTCAATGGACCTGCTATCAGCATACCTTCCCTCTGGAGTCTGTAAAATAGCATTTTCCACCAGGCAGGTGCAGGCATGAGCTTGGCTTTAATTCTGTCTGTACAGTACCACAGCCATACTGTATGACGCTGCAGCTTCTGCTGCCCACACATTTCACATTGCAACATGCTTGAAAGATGGTAGGATCTTCATTTGAGCCAGTTTGCTACAGTAGGGAAATAACACTGCAGCGACAGGAAATGTGAATTATTATGTGGATTATAATTAATGGACATTTTTGTAGGGGTTGCTACATTTGCATCGTTTCCTATGACCTTCCACTTCTTGTCTATTTGTGTGTCTTTGTGTGACTGTAAAGTCCAATTCTTGACCCACATCTGTCGTACACGCACGCGCACACACACTGATATACCACATCACTTCAGCATGTCCTGATACTTTAGTGTTTTCAATTAAATTATTCTACCAAATGTGAACAGCTTTCCTGGTGATCTTTAATTCATTGGATACTTTTCTTTGTTGCAATTTGGTGAAGCCGTAAATGGGTCTGGGACTTTTGGGTACTCTCCCTCCCCAATCAACAGAAAGGCGTGCTAAATCATAACATACATTTCTTCATGTATTGATGTATCGGTCGGTCATACATCCAGACTCTCACCCAAATTGATTTTAATGCACTCTAAACCGATCACATATGCCATTTCAGATGGTGCCTCTACCACTTGGTGAAACCTGTTAAAGGGAATAGAGGGAAAGCTAACAGATCTCATAGCAAATCCTTGCATTTGCACACATTAACAGTCATATTGAATAATGAGAACCTTGTGTAATGTTACTGGTGCTGAGACTGTTATTGCATTATAATGACTCACAGGCTGAAATATAATCACTGCTCTTAAATGTAATAGCATTTTATTCCTTGGGTTTGAAACATTTAAAAAGTAATTTACATTGGAATCCAATTACCAGTCTCAAACATCCCATTGGGTGACACAGTTGTAATTATTTGAGAAACAGTAACAGTGCAGAGCTCTGAGTTGCCAAAGCAATTATGAATGAATTAAAACAAGATATCCCAACTTGAGATAAATATTCATTGTTGATGTGCTGCACCCATATCAATAGTAAAACCTTAATTAGGGTAAATGACTCTTAAATCATACTAAATTGTCACTTAGTGAATGCTACAATGGGAAGAAGTAAAGACACCATGGGAATTTCTTTGAAAAAACAGCTTCACAAACAGACAACAGAGTTAAGAATATTGCATAGAGAACTGACTCACAAATGAAAGCAAATGAACAAAGACCTTTTGAATTTATCAAAACAGGGAAACAAGTACAAAACAGCTTGCTGATTGTGACACCAGCTGTGGTCACACACACAGCACATTAAGATCCTTTTGAAAGTGAGGTAAAGTAGCAAAATGAAATGAGACAAATCCACACAAAATAATCTACATTTAGATGTTAGCAAACAACACAGGGATTGCTGTGGTCTGGCTAACAGTAACAAATAGGTTGTTATGTAGGGTGAGTTGTGGCTGTAAGAGCCATCACCACTCAGGCTCAGACAAAAATAACTGCACTGAACAGAAAATGCTTCGTGAGACTAATTGACAGGGACAAATAGTGAAGCAATGCAGAGAAAACGAAAACAGTTAGTGGACTTAAACAACAGTATTCCTGCTCTCATCACTGGAATATTACAATGATCGTGCTAATGAGAACAAATAAGATATACCTGCTTGGTAAAGATTTCTGTTTGTGTGCCTCACTCTCCTTCCTGTTTAGATGAGGGGGTTGGAGAGCATGGGGGCGGGGAAGGGGCTGGTAAAGGAGCTCTTTATTCATGTAGAGGACATGAAGCTTCTCCAGACTCATTAAAGCCCATGCCACGTTGTCTGGGAACACTCTCTACTCACTCCACACCCTCTGTGTGGCCTTTACTTTTCTGTTCCCAGTCTCGCCTGAGAGAGAGAAGCTCTGCTCGCCAACGCCACTTAATGCATGGTTGTTCTAGCTGTACACAGGTTGGGTAGGCTGCCCTGCTGATTCGTCAAGGCACTGGTTACCTTTTAATACGCCCAAGGGATTTTGGGGGTAGGATCAATATAAAACTAACTTGCCAGAATGACTTCTTGGTCTCATTCTGTCACTCTGAAATATGTTTTAAGCTCTCCTAACATCATCTGGGCAATGAGACATTCCATCCTTGGACCTTAGCCATTCTCTTGACCACCAGCCCAAAATGGTTTCCATAAAAGTATTGGGGGTCAAGATGCCAATCTGGCCGCTCGAAACCTTTCATTAACAAGAACAGCTTAGCACCTCCATTAGGATTAATGGGGGTAAAAACACTGAACAATAATTTCTTCACAAAACCAACAATAGTAGGGGAAAACAATGCACCCATAAATACCTTTTATTAAGGTGTTCATGGCTATTAAACTGCAGGGGGACTTGTTATACTACTACAGTATATTTCCTTTCCTAAATATTGAAAGAAAAAGGAAACCGCACACTGCTCTTGATAGTATCACTGATCTTTAATAAACTTACGTATCGGCCTCACGGCCTTCGTCAGAGCTTTTGTGATTTTTTAAAAATTTGCACCCTTATGTAGACCTAGCCCCTGCCACATCTGTTCTGCACAGCGAATGGTGGGGGAAAACAATGCACCCATAAATACCTTTGAATCATGTTGTTTATGGCTATCAAACTGCAGGGGGACTTGTTGTACTACTACAGTATATTTCCTTTCCCAAATATTGAAATAAAATGCCATAGACTCTCGATTAGACTTCTGCCTACAGTAATATGACCTACTATATGTCTCAAAGTAACAATTTTATCTCAATCTATATCAGCAGCCCACCATTTCTAAGAGAGAGACAAGCCCTTGGAAGCCCCCCCCCCCCCCCCCCCCCCCCAGAATGTGAAGTAGAAAGTCAAAGTGAGGAACAAGTAGAGTGCAGCTGAACCAGAGCGTGAGCTGAACAGGTGCCTCCTGAGATATTCCACTGGCTGTGTGACGCCTTCTCCCTTGTTTACCCCATTCAGAGGCTCTTGCTGCATATCAATGAGTGTCACGGAGCCTGGGGGCTGTCTGCACAGATACCCACCAAGCTCACTGCCGCCTTACTGCTTCAGGTTAAAACAGACGCTATTAGACAGCAGTTGCCATTGATCTTTGCGCACCCTACAGAGGTAGATTCAATCATAAAGTGCCTTAATACTTTTCTAAGAAAAGTACATTTGGGAGGTCAATACAAAAGGATCGTTTTTACAGAGATAAAACATACACCATTGGAACTTCTCTAACTACTGCAGTGTCCTGGAAACTGGCCTATTTTTCCACTTCTGAAAGTGTTGAGGTTTACAGGTCAATGAGGAGGTTCTTTCAGGGATTTGTTGAAAGATGTATAGAACCATAGAACTGGGGCTAGCAGAATGAAGGCTGTAAACGCCAATCGTCACATGCCCTTCATCTGCCAGCTGCCAACTAAACCAAGAAATTAACTGCTCAGGATCATCCACAGTGCTCTACAGTCTATCAGGCACTTCATTAGCCATGCAATGAATAAAATATCAGCAAGAACCAAGAGAGAGAAGGGGCATAAGGGAGATACTACAACTGCGGACAGAAATGAAAAAAAAACAATTATTTTTATGTAATTTATATACTTAAAAAAAATATTGTTTCAATCACCACAACACTTTTACTTAGAATTAGATAATATAATAGAGTGTCATTGTTATTGAATTAGATTCACAGAATTTTTTTTCTATTAGAAACCAGAGAGATGTAAGTACATTCAGACCCCCCCCCCCCCCCCCCCCCCCCCCCAGACACAAGACATGAATATGTCACACCCTGATCTGTTTCACCTGTCTTTGTGATTGTCTCCACCCCACTCCAGGTGTCACCCATCTTCCCCATTATCCCCTGTGTATTTATACCTGTGTTCCCTGTTCGTCTGTTGCCAGTTTGTCTTGTTTGTCAAGTCAACCAGCGTTTTTGCCTCAGCTCCTGTTTTTTTCCCCCAGTCTTTCTTTTTCTCTCCCTCCTGGTTGACCCTTGCCTGTCCTGACTCTGAGCCCACCTGCCTGAACACTCTGCTTGCCCCTGAGCTTGCCTGCTGACCTGTGCCTTTGCCCCACCTCTGGATAATTGACCTCTGCCTACCCTGAGCCTGCCTGCCGTCTGGTACAGTTGCCCCCACCTCTGTTTTACTGACCCCTGCCGGCCTTAACCTGTCTATTGCCTGCTCCTGTTGGATTATTAAACCATTGTTAATTTGACATTGTCTGCATCTGGGTCTTACCTTCATACCTGATAGAATAACATACCATAGCGTTCACATGATGTCCAGTGACACGCTCAAGATGGAAGTGGTCCAATGAAGCGGATGCTAAACCACAGGACTGTTTCTCTAGCACAGATTGGAATATGCTCTGGGATTTATCCGACAACACTGATGAGTTTACCACATCATTCATCGGCTCCATTAATAAGTGCATTAACCACGTCGTCCCCACAGTGACCGTACGTACATAAGAAATCATGCTCCGACCTCCAACGAGCCAACAAAGGGGAAAAGTGTCAATACCGGTCGAAGATCGAATCCTACTAATCCGTCTCTGACACTCAACAGATGTGGCAGGGCTTGCAAACTATCAGGGATTAAAAAGGGAAACCCAGTGGCCCAGCGACGCGACCCTTCCAAACGAGCTTCGAGGCAAGCAACACTGAACCATGCATGAGAGCAAAGGCTGTTTGGACGACTGTGTGATCTCTCTCTCCGTAGAGATGTAAGCAAGACCTTATAAACAGGTTAACATTTGCAAAGCCGCGGGGCCAGACAGAAAACCACAATGCTTACTCGGAGCATGCACTGACCAGCTGGGAAGTGGCTTCACTGACATTTTCTACCCATCCTAACTTCTTTCAAATGGACCACCATAGTCCCTGTGCTCAATAACGTGAAGGTAACCTGCCTAAGCTCCCCACCATCCAGAACTTCTATACCAAAAAGTGTCTGAAGAAGGCAAGCAGTACCAGTGCACCAAGTCTGGAACCAGCAGGACCCTGAACAGCTTCTACCTCCAAGCCATAAGACTGCTAAACAAGGCTGCTACATAGCCAATCAAATGGCTAACCTGACTAACTGCGTTTACCCTTTTTTTTACTTTCTTGCAATAACTCTATGCACACACACTGGTCTCTACCCACACACTCACACGTTCCTACACGGACACCCCAGCACACACACACACATACACAGTACACACCCAGTACATACACCCACAATCAAATAACATGCACACATATACACTACATTTACCAAAACTGTGTGCCCATCGAACAACTCATTCCAAAATCATGGGCATAAATATGGAGTTTGTCCCCCTTTTGCGGCACCAGGTAGCCTACTGGATAGAGCATTGGACTAGTAACCGAAAGGTTGCAAGATCGAATCCCCGAGCTGACAAGATAAAAATCTGTTGTTCTGCCTCTGAACAAGGCAGTTAAACCACTGTTCCTAGTCCTTCATTGAAAATAAGAATTTGTTCTTAACTGACTTGCTAAGTTAAATAAAGGTTAAAAATATTACAATTTTAAAAAGTAATCTATGATTCTCCAAATTATATTTGAAAAGAGGAAGCTAATTATTTTAGGCAGATTTTCTCTTTTCTGTCTCATCCTTTCACACTGAATAAAGATTACGGTAAGGAATTATTTCCAAATAATATAAAAAATGGAAAATTAACAAATGTACAGAAAGATCAGTGCTAAGGCCACATTACAGAAGAATAACTTTTGAGGCTATGAAATTCTTTCAGCCTGGAAAAATCCCAGGGCTTGATGGCATACCGGTAGAGGTACATCACATATTTTATTGATATACTAAAAGCTCCATTGTTAGATTGTTTTACCTACTCCTATAGAAATGGTAGTCTGTCAGGTACTCAGCAAGAAGGTCTGATATCTCTATTATTAAAACAAGACCCAGATGGCAAATATAAAAACCCAGTCTATCTAAAAAACTGGAAGCCCCTAACACTTCAATGTTGTTATGCAAAAATACTAGCAAAATGCATAGCACTCAGAATTAAAAGGTTTTTACCAGGTATTGTTCATCCTGATCAGACAGGTTTTTTACATGGACGATACATTGGACATAATATATGACAACTACTAGAAATAATAGAACATCATGAAACATATAAGAAGCCAGGAATGGTATTTATAGCGGATTTTGAAAAGGCATTTGATAAAGTAAGACCGGATTTTATTTATAAATGCCTGGATTTTTTTCAATTTCTGTATTTCTCTTATACAATGGGTAAAATAATGTATAGCAACTCCAGGTGTAAATAACGGCTACTTCTCAGGAGACTTTTGAATTGTCAAGAGGAGTTAAGCAAGGGTGTCCGCTGTCACCAAATCTATTCGTTATGGCCATCGAAATGCTAGCAATTAAAATCAGATCCAATAACAACAGAGGATTAGAAATCCAAGGCTTAAAAACAAAGGTGTCCCGATGACTCAAGTTTTATGTTAAGTCCGCAAGCTAGATCTCTGCAATGTCTCATTAAAGATCTAGATAACTTTTCTGTGATCTCTGGACTAAAACCTAATTATGATAAGTGTATTGCATATCGGATCCTTAAAAAATACAACTTTTACATTACCCTGCAGCTTACCTATAAAATGGGCTGATGGTGAAGTAGACATACTCGGCATTCATATCACAAAATATATAACTAAGCTCTCCACAATGACTTTCAATAGAAAACTTAAGAAATTACCCTAATTAATTCCTTAGTCATATCTCAATTTACTCATTTATGGCGCTGCCTACTCCAGATTTGTTTTTCAAATCATATGAGCAAAAAAATATTTATTTGAACCCTATATGGTTCTCAAGTAGATTACTAAGAAAAGCTCATCCATTGTTTAAAAATGGCATTTTGCCTTTATGCAGATTGCCATGTCTCATTTTTGATTATTTGAAAATGATACTTTGAAAAAAGTATCTGTCTTTTTCAAACAAGTATTGCAGAGCTGGCTACAATTTCAATTTCATCCCCCTGAAAAGATATAACAAAATATTATGGCTGAACTCAAATGTGCTGGTTGATAAAATACCTGTATTTATAGGAAATAAGTTTGAAAATACTATTTTGTTCTTAAATTATATTGTAATGGTAGAGTTATGTCCTTCATGGAGTTATCAGAATTGTACGGGAAGGTCTGCTCAATCCAAGAGTACAACCAATTGATTACAGCATTGCCCTAAAAATGGAGGAGGCGGTGGCAGTGGGAGGAGGTAGGGAACTCGTCTGTCTGCCCAATATAAAGGATCAAAACTGTCAAAGGAATAAAAATAGCATACATAGGAAAGTACACCAGTTTCATTTGAGGACCAGGATGTTCACAACTGTGCCATACAGATTGCAAAATAGTTGGGAAGAGATTTGATGTACCGGTTCCATGGTACAGGGTGTATGAGTTGATATATAAAACAACGCAAGATTCAAGACTTCGTGCTTTTCAGCTAAAATTATCATATAGAATTCTTGCCACCAACAAAATGTTGAGTATTTGGGGCATAAAATCATCAAAGCTCTGCAGATTTTGTTGTAAGGATACAGAATCAATCGACCATTTATTTTGGTATTGCCCTCAGGTAGCCTGTTTCTGATCTCAGGTTCATGAATGGCTGAAAATGCATAGCATTGATCTAAAATTGACCCTAGAAATAGTACTGTTAGGAGATCTGGAGAGACCGGGTCAGTCAATTACTAATACTCTTAGTAAAAGTATATCTTCAACATGCAATCTGTAGATTCTATTCTGTTAGATTGAAATTGTACGTTAAACATCATAGCAAAGTTGAAAGATCTGTGTTGCGTAGAGACATGAAGTGGGTGGCCAGCAGAGATAGATGGGAAGCTGATGGTTGGTATGTGGAATTGGAGACAAGTGGGAGTGGAGTTGCTGTGTGAGAGAGCGAATGATGGTCAAAAGATATAATAAAAGTACATTTGAATGGCACTAAGTGGCAGTGTTTGTACAACTAATGCCGGTTTGCCTGAGGCTGATGCCGTGTATGTTACACATGCATATACACACACACTCTCATTCAAATAAACATATACAAGAACACACACATACATGTAATAGTGCCAGACATGCACACAAACATATGGCATTGCTGTTATGATTTCAGTTGTCCTTGATGTCCTTTGTTTTAAATTTATAATTTTGTTTGATTTTTTTTGCATTGTTTGCCGTTTTCTTCTGTCTTTTCCTTTATTCTCTTTAGTTCATTCTCTTGGTTGTTGGTGCATTGGGAGGTTCTTGGGGGTGGAGAATGGAATTAATTGTATTTTTTATTTATTTTTCTTCCAGGGTGGGACTGTGGGAGGGGTCTCGAAAGGTTGAGGGACAGCTATTGAGGAACTATGGGGGGGATCTTGGAGGGTTCGGGTTTCACAAGATTGTGATAATGAAAAAGGAAACTATTACATATATTTTATATCACTATCATGCACACGCACCCTCGCACATAAGGATGGCTCTGTTGCAGAAAGACTGATACATGTTTGATAGTGTCTTGAGGCTGTATTCTTTGTCCTTCATGGTCTAATACTTAATGTTACCACTTCCTTGTGTTTTTTGTAATAAACAATAATTAAAAAATAATAATTTCAAAAATAAAATGACAGCCTCCACTCTTCAGCTTTCCACTGTAGACCTACACAAGTCTGGTTCATCCTTGGGAGCAATTTCCAAAGCCTGAAGGTACCACGTTCATCTGTACAAACAATAGTACGCAAATATAAACACTGTGACCACCCAGCCGTCATACTGCTCAGGAAGGAGACGCGTTCTGACTCCTAGAGATTAACGTACGTTGGTGCAAAAAGAGCAAATCAATACCAGAACAACAGCAAAGGACCTTGTGAAGATGCTGGAGGAAACAGGTACAAAAGTATCTATGTCAACAGTAAAATTAGTTCTATATCAACATAACCTGAAAGGCCGCTCAGCAAGGAAGAAGCCATTGCTCAAAAACAGCCATAAAAAAGACAGACTACAGTTTGCAACTGCACATGGGGACCAAGATCGTACTTTCTGGAGAAATGTCCTCTGGTCTGATGAAACAAAAATAGAACTGTTTGGCCATAATGACCATCGTTATGTTTGGAGGAAAAAAGGGAGGGCTTGGAAGCCGAAGAACACCATCCCAACCGTGAGAGGTGGCGGCATCATGTTGTGGGGGTGCTTTGCTGCAGGAGGGACTGGTGCACTTCACAAAATAGATGGCACCATGAGGATGGAAAATTATGTGGATATATTGAAGCAGCATCTCAAGACATTGGTCAGGAAGTTAAAGCTTGTTCGCAAATGGGTCTTCCAAATGGACAATGACCCCAAGCATACTTCCAAAGTTGTGGCAAAATGGCTTAAGGACAACAAAGTCAAGGTATTGGAGTGGCTATCACACAGCCCTGACCTCAATCCTATAGAAAATGTTTGAAAATGTTTGGGCCAACGTTAAACAATTTAAAGGCAATGCTACAAAATACTAATGTATGTAAACTTCTGACCCACTGGGAATGTGATGAAAGAAATACAAGCTGAAATAAATAATTATCTCTACTATTATTCTGACATTTCACATTCTTAAAATAAAGTGGTGATCCTAACTGACCTACAACGGGGAATTTTTACTAGGATTAAATGTCAGGAATTGTGAAAAACTGAGTTTAAATGTATTTGGCTAAGGTGTATGTAAACTTCTGACTTCAACTGTATAGTGTACATACTGGTGCCACACACACTTTCACACTCACCACATATGCTGCTTCTACTAATCCACTGCTGCTGCAGCGCAGTCTTTCATCTATCCTGTTGCTTAGTCACTTTGCTCCTACCTATATGTACATAGCTACCTCAATTACCCCGGAACACTGCACATCGACTCGGTACTGGTACTCCCTGTATATTGCTATGTTATTTTTTACTTGTTATTGTTATTCATTATTTATTCCTCGCGTCACTATTTCTGTTTTATATTTTTTATCTTTAACTCTGCATTGTTGGAAAAGGACCCGTAAGTAAGTAAGCATTTCACTATTAGTCTACACATGTTGTTCACAAAGCAAATCAAATTTGATTAAATTGTGGAAATACACTATATATCTATATGTCCCTAAAAACAATCAGTGAGTTGCAGTAAAATATGGTGTTTTAGGGGAGAGAAAGGGGTGGATTGATCAATATTTCAAAGCAGTCTGGAAGCAGTGTTCAAAAGGCAGGCTAAGGCTCCTCTGAGAGAGGGAGAGAGAGCAAGAGAGAGCGAGGGAGAGAGCAAGAGAAAGAGCAGACTGTGTTTGTAGATGGCACGGTGGCAAAGAGGATTGTTACCCACTCATCTATAGTGAAATAAGAATTGGGTAAGGCCAGATTCCATCAACCAACCACAGAGTGTTTACAATCTTTACAGTTTAACAAACAACATGAAAATCCATTTAGGACTAGGTGATATGGCCTATAAATCATATCTCAATGATTTTTTTTACTTATGGGCAATTCACAATATACACTACCGTTCAAACGTTTGGGGTCACTTATAAATGTCCTTGTTTTTGAAAGAGAATCACATTTTTTGTTCATTAAAATAACATCAAATTGATCAGAAATACAGTGTAGACATTGTTAATGTTGTAAATGACTATTGTAGCTGGAAATGGCAGATTTCTTTTTAACGGAATATCTACATAGGCGTACAGAAGCCCATTGTCAGAAACCATCACTCCTGTGTTCCAATGGCAGGTTGTGTTAGCTAATCCAAGTGTATCATTTTAAAAGGCTAATTGATCATTAGAAAACCCTTTTGCAATTATGTTAGCACAGCTGAAAACTGTTGTGCTGATTAAAGAAGCAATAAAACTAGCCTTCTTTAGACTTGTTGAGTATCTGGAGCATCAGCATTTGTGTGTTCGATTACAGGCTCAAAATGGGCAGAAACAAATAACTTTCTTCTGAAACTCATCAGTCTATTCTTGTTCTGAGAAATTGAGGCTATTCCATGTGAGAAATTGCCAAGAAACTGAAGATCTCATACAACGCTGTGTACTACTCTCTTCACAGAACAGCGCAAACTGGCTCTAACTGGAATAGAAAGAGGCGTGGGAGGCCCCGGTGCACAACTGAGCTAGAGGACAAGTACATTAGAGTGTGTAGTTTGAGAAACAGACGCCTCACAAGTCCTCAACTGGCAGCTTCATTAAACAGTACCCGCAAAACACCAGTCTCAACTTCAACAGTGAAGAGGTGACTCCGGGATGCTGGCCTTCTAGGCAGAGTTGCAAAGAAAATGCCATATCTCAGACTGGCCAATAAAAATAAAAGATTAAGATGGGCAAAATAACACAGACACTGTACAGAGGAACTCTGCCTAGAAGGGCAGCATCCAGGAGTCGCCTCTTCACTGTTGACGTTGATAAATCTTCAGCCTTCGCCAAACCCCTTTAAAAATAAAAACATTAATTCAAGTGAGAAGTTGTAGGTGAGGGAAATTGCTGATAAATATTTATTTTGGGGGTGCATAAATGTAGTTGTACCTGATCCCAACATTTTTTCACTAAAGCATACACACCAGAAGACCACTGGAATGTATTCATGTCACTGAGGGAGAGAGGGTAATGTATAATGTTTACATTATGTTAGCCATCAGGGATCCTATGGGAGGGATCCTTTGGGAGGAGAAGAGACACAGTCTGGTACCAGTCACCATGACAGCTGTGAGTTGGGGAGGAGTAAGCACTTTGGGGCAGAAGTCAGATCAGATGAAGTGAGGAAGAACAGATCTCACTAAGGTTCTGTCTAGCAACAGAGATGCATTGACTGTTCAGATATGTAGGAAGAGACTCAGCATAGGAGAAAGGGTTAAATATCAGTGCTTGTGTGAATATGTCGTCGTCTGTACAGCTGTTTGATCCTTTGGGATAAATAAACTTGGTTTAAGCTTTTATAGTGTCCGTAGAGTTCTTACTCTAATAATTAGAACCTAACAAGGTGTAAAGATTATTATTTCACCTTTATTTAACCAGGTAGGCCAGTTGAGAACAAGTTCTCATTTACAACTGCGACCTGGCCAAGATAAAGCAAAGCAATGCGACACAAACAACAGAGCTACACAAGAAATAAACAGTCAATAACACAATAGAAAGTTTATATTCAGTGTGTGCAAATGAAGTAAGATTAGGGAGGTAACGCAATAAATAGGTCATAGTGGCGATATAATTACAATTTAGTAATTAAACACTGGAGTGATAGATGAGCAGAAGATGAATGTGCAAGTAGAGACATGGGAGCAAAGGAGCAAAAAATAAATAACAATATGGGGATGAGGTAGTTGGGTGAGCTACTTTGTTGCGAAATAGGAAGCCGATTCTAGAATTAATTTTGGATTGGAGATGCTTCATGTGAGTCTGGAAGGAGAGTTTACAGTCTAAACAGACACCTAGGTATTTGTAGTTGTCTACATATTCTAAGTCAGAACTGTCCAGAGTTGTGATGCTAGACGGGCGGGCAGGTACGGGCAGCGATCGGTTGAAGAGCGTGCATTTAGTTTTGCTTGCATTTAAGAGCAGTTGGAGGCCACGGAAGGAGCGTTGTATGGCATTGTATTAGGGTTGAGATTTCCCCTTTAAGTCAGGGGTGTCAAACTTATTCCATGGAGGCCTGAGTGTCTGCAGGATTTTAGTTTTTCCTTTCAATTAAGACCTAAACAACCAGGTGAGGGGAGGTTCCTACTAATTAGTGATCTTAATTCATCAATCAAGTACAACGGAGGAGTGAACCCTCAGACTCTCGGCCATCCATGGAATGAGTTTGGCACATGCTTTAAGTCATCAGATGCAATTTCACAGAACATATGTGCATTAATTCTTTACAATAGATAAATGAAGGGGCCAGTCTTTGCTCATGTTCTCCACAGAAGAGGGTGGCAGCAGACATATGATGCACATACCACTGAGGTTTACGAGTTGAATGAGAATGACATGTTAATAAACAACAGCAACAACGATTAAACAGAGACTCAATGCATGTATTCTGCACATTGAGAGATTAATAGTTGTATGAATTCATTAAGAGCTAGTTCTGTAACATGACACAATATGACCTATCCATTATCTACAGTGAACATTGTGTTCTGTACAATTACATAAGGGAATATTGCGAACTGGAAAACGAACACACATACAGTTTATGGGTCTTTAATAATTAGGTCATCACTGACCATCTGCAATTTATCTGTGCTAATACCTATTTCATAAACAGTGCTGCCCTCGGCATAATGCATATTAGGGGTCACACACATGGGTGGTACCACAAAGGGGACAATAGCATAAAGGCTCTGTCACAGATCCCTCCGGAACTTTCATTACGCACACCTGTCCCCTATTCCCACTGAATAGTACTTCTATAAGTGTGTCCTTCGGTTTTCATTGGGCTGTCGATTATTGTTACAATGTCCGTTGGTGCGTGTGTGTACCTGTGCTGTGTGTTTTGGGCTTTCGTGCCCTTGTGGATTGCGCAGATGATTACAGGTCTCGTCCCGTGTGTTATTCATTGTGCGCGTGTGTTATTTATTCAAGATACACCTCACTCTTTTGTTTGGGTTTCAACACTGTGATTTTGTTTTACTTGTTTGTTTGGACTTCGTCCCCGTGCCTTTGCGCGGCATGCCGTAATTTGGTCTTAATAAAACAAACTATTACGCAACCCTGCGTTGGTCTCCTGAATCTCTTCATACCAACGTGAGAGGCTCTCTCTACCCGGGGCCGTCAAATCCATAATATCTTTTGACTAGGGGTGGACAACAGGATAAAGGAGTATGCTTTTTGTTGTCAATTTAAAAAGGGGACATAATGGTAGCTAATGTTATTGGAAATTATAATGAGTAATATAAAGGGTCGGTCATGCATGCAGACATTTCCATCCCAGTAGTAATGGTGAACAAAAAGCTCTTTAATCCCTCAAGGTCATCAGGGATGTTATTGGACTGGCCACTCACTGTCCTAGTTGGACAAAGTAGTTGTCTTAGCAAATCAAATGTGATGCGTTTAAAGGCTATGCAACAGTATATAACCAACCTACTGTACTTGACTGTGATGTTTTCATGTTTACCCAATGTTCACAAAAGGGAGCATACCACATTCATCATAACATTGCATCTGTGTTTTTTTTACATATGATTCTGAAACACAAAACCTATTGGACTATATACTGCATCTTTCCCAGTCATCCATGAAGTGGCTTCCTCACCTCGGTGCACGTTATGCTATTCACACAGTATGCTGCTGCTATGCCATGGAGAAGCTAAAAGCCTCCAGATTCAAAACATTTGATGTACGCAGTGATTTCTGACTTCATCTTTTCAAATGATAGAGTGACATTTAATGGAGTACCAGGTTGGTTTTCTGCATGACTGACAAGGTGGCCGTGCAATCAGTGAGTTAACTCCAACACGGATCACTGTGAAGCCAATCCTCAGAGAACAGCACATGATCATAGATAGCCTAGCAGTAAATATAGATCTGGAAGCAAAGCAGAAGCTGTAGATGTTTATATGCCATTTGATGACAGTTTAGTTCCTAGATCCAGCTCTCCGATCTCGTAAAGCGGACCTCAGCAGAGAGACACCCGGTTGGGTTTAAAGATTTGTCCAAAGAGATATGGAGAAATCAGGGTCCAGTAATATACTTCAGCTGAACAAACCCACCTGGATCGATCACTAAACATTCAACCAGGCAAAGCACAGCCATGTTCACTCAAAGATAAACCATCTTTCATCCAGGTAAGGGGCAGGCATGGATACTTTGGTACACTCTGCCTTTAAAGGGGCCTCACACAGATGGCAATTCCACGTGCAACGGGAATCATAAACAATGCACTCCACACTGGGCAGTCACCTCCCCCTCTTACTCACATACTGTATAGCATGCCTCAATCTTTTTGAATTATGTTGAATAAAGATGTGAAAACACTGACAGTCCTTCCATCTGTCTGTCTGTACACAACTCCATGTACTGTACTCTATACTCCACTATGGCTGGGAATTGTCAGTACCCTCACGATACAATATTATAACAATACTTTAGGTGCCGATACAATGTGTATTATGTTTGTCACAATTCTATATGTATTGCAATTCGATACTGCGATTTGATGTTTCAAACATATTGCTCACTGTACTGTATGTCTGCTGCAGAGAGACGCGAGAGCATGAGAAAAGGAGTTTTAATTGTTTAGGGAAATAAAAGTGCTGAAAACATGCTGGCTCACTATTTAAAAAGATGGAGAACAAGCCATATAATTAAAAATACCTGAGTTGTGGCGTAGGTACAGCTGACTAGACCTAGCCAACGCTCCCTACAGTAACAAAAAAGTATATATCGATATAATATCGCAATATGAAACTGTATTGATTTCCCCCCCCCCCCCATCTCCATTCTCCACTGTGCTTTTAATTAGGTCGGATTTAAACGAGGCCCTCCATCTTCCTCTGAAGCAGAGCAGGGATGTGTGGGAGGAGTGACATCACTCATAGAGGTAGCCTCCTTTTCATAGCTTGCCCACGTTTTTGTGAACATGTGCTGGCTCACTCCCACTCTCTTAAGTGTACGATTTCTGAGAGACCATGGAGGGACAGCAAATGGATTTGGCATGGCATATTTCAACATGTCTAATGCTCAAATAACCTTCAAAGACTTCAAAGTACTGGGCTAGTGGTTTTAGGTACAAAATGCAGCCTGACTGCTGACCATGGCCTCTGCATTCTATTATGGAAGATAAAGAATTGCACAGAAAAGTGCCTTGTACAGAGAACAGCCTTACTAAGTACAGAGAAAAGACAATTAGCCTAATGGATGAAAACAAATAGTCTCTTCTTAGGGTACTAAAATAGGCAAGTTATATAGAGGACAAATATGAGGTGAGGCAGACTGACAGATAATCCTACACTTCTCCTCCCACACACACAAATGTGCACAACTACCATGTTGGCAAACCTTGAGCAGGAGTAGGGTTGGGTCCTGATTATCATATCGTCATACCGTCCTCCTCTCATCCCGGTAATTATGCTATTAGTACACAAGGGGTTGCTTAAAATGCAAAAGAAACTCCATTGGACATCTATTACCAGAATGATAACAAAATTAACACAAACGAATAGCGAATTTCAACAGAGGCTGCTAACTAAATATGCTAACGAGCGCAAACAGAAATAAACTAATTGCAAAGACAAGCAATCCAGGTCATAAAGATATACAAGTAATGTAAACTCACGTAAACTCGTACATCGCCTTGGTCCGTACAATTGCCCTTTTTTTAGTGCCCCAAAAACTATAAAAAAATACTTCCAGATCAACTGTAATGTCAATACCATTGTAAAGCACAATTTCTCCCCTTTCCAACAGAATCAATTACATGACCTAAACGCTGCCCGTTTCTGCATAATTCAAGCAGGCAATGAGCCCTGTCGGGTCTTTTCAAAAATGGTGAGTGGGGAAGCAAAACTAATGCGTGATAGTGAGAAGGAGAGATGTCCTGTGGGAAAATTGCTTTTTTTCACTCGATCTGTCCAACTTATCACCTTATCGCCTCTAAAATGTAAATAAAACACTATAAAGAGTTTATATAATGTGTCATTACATACCTATTTGAAGGTTTGTGTCGAATTTGAATCGGGTTTTAGAAGTAAACAGCGGCTTTGAGAATGATGATCGCATGCAATGATGACACAAAAAAATGACTAGGTATCCCCCCTTACCCCCGTCACTGTCCATTTCTTGTTTTTAAGGGATGAGTGTAGTGCTTACACCTGGAGATTGTAAGACAGAAATAGTTGCTTTATGCGTGCTGTACGTTACGACATGACACGTCTAGATGTAACGGAGGGTCCATTTTTTCAACTTTTCTCCAATACTATAGAGCCATTACCATGTCGAACAACGCTTGAATAGAAACCTAGTTCACACCCCCAATTTTGAAATCAACACAGTCGCTACAGTCCCATTAGTTTTCTTTGTAGCCTCGTTTGAATGTTGCGGTTGCGCACATTTGTACGGAATGGGGTGAGTTTACGTTATAGGTAGTAGCTACTGATTTTTTTTGTTTGTTGAGTTTGGATGTTTACAAGTGAATGTGAAAGGGAGACATTGTGCAAATAAATAAAGTTTTGACCATGCTTGTCTGAAGGAACAACAGTACTAGTTTTGGAGCAGTGTGTACACGCTGTGTCTGTGTGGAGTCGCTAGGGTAACGGGACTTCCTGCTCTGCTCGGAGAATAGGGGGAGGAGTAGACGGTCGGAGTACCGAAGAAATTACGGGGAAAATGTACGTAAATAAATCTAGATAGCAGGAGTAGCAGCTGTACAGAACTCATCCAACGCAGTTTGAATTCTCAAACACAGCAGAAAGCTAACACTATATGATAACCAGTCTCCTTATTAATTCAGCCACTTACTTCGCTAACTAGCAAGTTAAACCAAATTCACAGCTGGACTCACCAGCTCCAGCTTTCTCCCGTTGTGCTATATATAAACAAACACATGACTGGCTCAACTATTCTGGGGAACTACTGTGAGCTTCATAATGTAAAATAATGTGACCGGTGAAGTGAAGAAGGCATCTGCTTTGTTCCCTAACGTATTGCACAAGTTGACTGCAGGTATTATCTTAATAAGCTACAAATATTCAAATGTATTGAAAAACTTCCAATCAATAGTTTTGATGGTATTGAAAAACCACCCCGTGGACATTTCCAAATATCCTGGTATATATGGCACACAGCCCAAGCAGGAGAAATGAAAGGAAATATAAAATATACAATTTCTGAGACTGCGTGAAAAGGGTGTTACTGATAGCACTGTGATAGGAAGGTCTTTATCTTAAAAGAGAAGCACAAATTGAACACCAACAGCATTCCTATGACAGCAAAAGTACAAAACCGTGTCTTTGCCACTTCCTCTATAGAGAACTTGATGAATTCAATGGATACATACTAATATATGGATATATCATGCATCCACCTGTTGTATGGTGAATGTGAACATTTAAGACTGGTCAAAGAACAAGAATGCTTTAGTCTTGTGTGAGATAATACAAATGTGCCTCTCAAAGAGAATAATTTCATCCTTATTGTCCATGCAGCAAAACAACACAGCCTAATCCATTTCAAACACACTTTGCTTCTAGAGAAATGAAAATGTTCATAAGGATTAGCTCTTTCAAACATGCTCCAGATGCCAGAGCATTCATACCTCATTAACAGTAAAGCCTAAGAAGAAGAAACCTTGGTCACACAGAACACTCCAAACAGAGTATGGCATTACCATGCCACTGGATGATACCCCTCATGCTACATACTAGCCTGCCATTTTCAGGGGGAAATGATGTACTGCCAACCAAGTAAACCTAGGCCTACTGCCTGTCAATTATCTATGTAGGCCATTATTTCTCAAACATAATAACATGTCATCCATGGGGATTTAGTGCAATATTAGAAGTAATATATAGATAGATATATATATATATATATATATATATATATATACAGTGCCTTGCGAAAGTATTCGGCCCCCTTGAACTTTGCGACCTTTTGCCACATTTCCGGCTTCAAACATAAAGATATAAAACTGTATTTTTTTGTGAAGAATCAACAACAAGTGGGACACAATCATGAAGTGGAACGACATTTATTGGATATTTCAAACTTTTTTAACAAATTAAAAACTGAAAAATTGGGCATGCAAAATTATTCAGCCCCCTTAAGTTAATACTTTGTAGCGCCACCTTTTGCTGCGATTACAGCTGTAAGTCGCTTGGGGTATGTCTCTATCAGTTTTGCACATCGAGAGACTGAAATTTTTTCCCATTCCTCCTTGCAAAACAGCTCGTGCTCAGTGAGGTTGGATGGAGAGCATTTGTGAACAGCAGTTTTCAGTTCTTTCCACAGATTCTCGATTGGATTCAGGTCTGGACTTTGACTTGGCCATTCTAACACCTGGATATGTTTATTTTTGAACCATTCCATTGTAGATTTTGCTTTATGTTTTGGATCATTGTCTTGTTGGAAGACAAATCTCCGTCCCAGTCTCAGGTCTTTTGCAGACTCCATCAGCTTTTCTTCCAGAATGGTCCTGTATTTGGCTCCATCCATCTTCCCATCAATTTTAACCATCTTCCCTGTCCCTGCTGAAGAAAAGCAGGCCCAAACCATGATGCTGCCACCACCATGTTTGACAGTGGGGATGGTGTGTTCAGCTGTGTTGCTTTTACGCCAAACATAACGTTTTGCATTGTTGCCAAAAAGTTCAATTTTGGTTTCATCTGACCAGAGCACCTTCTTCCACATGTTTGGTGTGTCCCAGGTGGCTTGTGGCAAACTTTAAACGACACTTTTTATGGATATCTTTAAGAAATGGCTTTCTTCTTGCCACTCTTCCATAAAGGCTAGATTTGTGCAATATACGACTGATTGTTGTCCTATGGACAGTCTCCCACCTTAGCTGTAGATCTCTGCAGTTCATTCAGAGTGATCATGGGCCTCTTGGCTGCATCTCTGATCAGTCTTCTCCTTGTATGAGCTGAAAGTTTAGAGGGACGGCCAGGTCTTGGTAGATTTGCAGTGGTCTGATACTCCTTCCATTTCAATATTATCGCTTGCACAGTGCTCCTTGGGATGTTTAAAGCTTGGGAAATCTTTTTGTATCCAAATCCGGCTTTAAACTTCTTCACAACAGTATCTCGGACCTGCCTGGTGTGTTCCTTGTTCTTCATGATGCTCTCTGCGCTTTTAACGGACCTCTGAGACTATCACAGTGCAGGTGCATTTATACGGAGACTTGATTACACACAGGTGGATTGTATTTATCATCATTAGTCATTTAGGTCAACATTGGATCATTCAGAGATCCTCACTGAACTTCTGGAGAGAGTTTGCTGCACTGAAAGTAAAGGGGCTGAATTATTTTGCACGCCCAATTTTTCAGTTTTTGATTTGTTAAAAAAGTTTGAAATATCCAATAAATGTCGTTCCACTTCATGATTGTGTCCCACTTGTTGTTGATTCTTCACAAAAAAATACAGTTTTATATCTTTATGTTTGAAGCCTGAAATGTGGCAAAAGGTCGCAAAGTTCAAGGGGGCCGAATACTTTCGCAAGGCACTGTATATATATATATATATATATATATATATATATATATATATATATATATATATATATATATATATATTAGCAATATTAGATTACAAACAGTTGAAGTCAGAAGTTTACATTCACCTTATCCAAATACATTTAAACTCAGCTTTTCACAATTCCCGACATTTAATCCTTGTAACAATTATCTGTCTTAGGTCAGTTAGGATCCCCACTTTATTTTAAGAATGTGAAATGTCAGAATAATAGGAGAGAATGATTTATTTCAGCTTTTATTTATTTCATCACATTTCCAGTGGGTCAGAAGTTTACATACACTCAATTAGTATTTAGTAGCATTGCCTTTAAATTGTTTAACTTGGGTCAAACATTTTGGGTAGCCTTCCACAAGCTTCCCACAATAAATTGGGTGAATTTTGGGCCATTCCTCATGACAGAGCTGGTGTAATTGAGTCAGGTTTGTAGGCCTCCTTGCTCGCCCATGATTTTTCAGTTCTGCCTGCAAATTTTCTATAGGATTGAGGTCAGGGCTTTGTGATGGCCACTCCAATACCTTGACTCCGTTGACCTTAAGCCATTTTGCCACAACTTTGGAAGTATGCTTGGGGTCATTGTCCATTCGGAAGACCCATTTGCGACCAAGCTTTAACTTACTGACTGATTTCTTGAGATGTTGCTTCAATATATCCACATAATTTTCCAGCCTCATGATGCCATCTATTTTGTGAAGAGCACCAGTTCCTCCTGCAGCAAAGAACCCCCACAACATGATGCCGCCACCCCCGTGCTTCACGGTTGGGATGGTATTCTTCGGCTTGCAAGCATCCCCCTTTTTTCTCCAAACATAACGATGGTCATTTCTCCAAAAAGTATGATGGACATTTGTCCAAAAAGTACGATCTTTGTCCCCATGTGCAGTTGCAAACCGTAGTCTGGCTCTTTTATGGCGGATTTGGAGCAGTGGCTTCTTCCTTGCTGAGCAGCCTTTCAGGTCAAGTCGATATAGGGTTTTACTGTGGATATAGATACTTTTGTACCTGTTTCCTCCAGCATCTTCACAAGGTAATTTGCTGTTGTTCTGAGATTGATTTGCACTTTTCGCACAAAAGTACGTTAATCTCCAGGAGACAGAACGCGTCTCCTTCCTGAGAGGTATGACGGCTGCATGGTACCAGGGTGTTTATACTTGCGTACTATTGTTTGTACAGATGAACGTGGTACCTTCAAGCATTTGGAAATTGCTCCTAAGGATGAACCAGAGGTGTGGAGGTCCACATTTTTTTCTGAGGTCTTGGCTGATTTCTTTAGATTTTCCCACGATGTCAAGCAAAGAGGCACTGAGTTTGAAGGTAGGCCTTGAAATACATCCACAGGTACTCCTCCAATTGACTCAAATGATGTCAATTAGCCTACCAGAAGCTTCTAAAGCCATGACATCATTTTCTGGAATTTTCCAAGCTGTTTAAAGGCACAGTCAACTTAGTGTATGTAAACTTCTGACCCATTGGAATTGTGAAATTTGTCTGTAAACAATTGTTGTAAAAATGACTTGTGTCATGCACAAAGTAAATGTCCTAACCGCCTTGCCAAAACTATAGTTTATTAACAAGAAATTTGTGGAGTGGTTGAAAAACAAGTTTTAATGACTCCAACCTAGGTGTATGTAAACTTCCAACTTCAACTGTATACACTTGGATTCAAATGATGTGGAAAAGTAGCCTATATTTGAGGTAGGCTACATAATTTGACAATCACAATACACATACCCGTCAAAATGCATGATCATTATGTTACACAATACATGACAGAATTGTTGGCTTTTAGAAGTCTGAACTTGTGTGCAGCGAGACAAATGTAGCTATAGTTGAGGCAGACAGCTGTCAAATGTACAATTGATTCAAGGTATTATCAAGGAAATCCAGTAGTAGCCTAAAACAAATATGCCAAAGGGAGAACAAAAAAAATGCTTCTCACAATTTCTTAAGTCTACTCTGAAATTGTATTGGTGCATGTGCTGTAACAACTTCTGCATTTCAAGACTGCCGATTCTCTTCAACTAGCCTACACGGCCCACTCCCAAGCGAAGTGAGTTTGTTGGAGCTGTCCAGTAATAGGGGGTGCTGAATGATTCCTACACACATAACAGCAGCAGCCATGAGATGCGGTTCTCTGCGACAGCGCTCAACAAAAATCATGCTATGAAAATAAAATAATGGATTCCAACATTCTGATAAAGCTGGCACATAAAATAACTTTTGTAATTCTTTCAATCTATCGAATGACAGAGTTCTCGTCTCTGTAAAAGAACAACCAGCAGCCCCTCTAGTGGCCTTCTGGAGAGAGTGGAGGCAGCAAGCACAAGAATGAGTTGACCTACAAAGTCAAGACAAACTGACTGGTGTTTTTTGTGCTTGTTTTAAAGTGTGCTTATTTATAACCAGGCGGCATAGTTAGGATAATATCGTTGGAATTATGCATGTGTTTGGAACAGTTTTTTTCTGGCCCTTATGCCCACACATGGGGTCTACATCCTACACACTAGGCAAATCATCACTTCTCAGGTTATGGAAATTGTGTGGATTCAGTTCAAAGCAGAGAGGTTGTCATGGCACCCTCATCCTTGGCAAATCTCAACAAAGAATCAATAATGAATTGGGGTTTTGTTCTACCAAAATAGTCTCTTCAGCTTGAGATGTAACAGCTGGGATCCAAAATCTTTCGGTGTATTGGGTATTGATGATCTTGTTTCTACTACTACTATTGTTCATTTTTCTTTTCAAATCATTTAGAGGTGAATAGAAATAGATGCAATACAAATTTACTGTGCTATAAGAGCCCTACATGACTTAACATTTCACCTGAGAGAGCTAGGAGCAGTGGGGGAGATTGTTTTTTAACAGAACTAATGGCATTTCTAAATGAAAAGCCTTCTAGAGGAAAAAGTATGTCATCAGTGTCAATGCTCTATTTTTACGAACACATTACTTTTAGAGTCCAAAAATACTTTCCATTGGGAATATAAGAGGGGAAACCTTCTGCCAAGAACATTTCACTTTACTGGGTGAAATATCCTTTTAATGTTTTCAATATGAGATACATTCATCAGAATAGGCTCTCTACTGAGTTAGTGACATGTCTAAAAATAGGACCATCAAATCAGAACAAAATCTAACGGGCTGATAGCATAAACTTGCCAGGGTGGCAACCAAATCTAACTAACAATGATTATTTAGGATTAGCCTAGTTTAAAGTGTTCGGACTAAAATGGTCAATTGTGTCATGATCAAGAAGCCTTATAATAAAAACTGACATGGCCACACTTGGAGAGTGGATCTAAAAATATAATCTCTGTCTCTTGGTTGATTCATTTCAGTAAACAAAGCACCTTTTCAGACATTTGCAAATGCTATAAATTATTTTGAGTCCGTGACAGAATGCAAACCAGTTAAAAAGAGTAAAACTGCCTATTCTAAGTTGTGGTTAGCTTACATTTTGTATGTATGGTCGTTCCATTTGATTTCAATTGTTTTTTGACCACACCCCTTTTGAGTTGAACAAAACTTTCTGTACATGTATGCCCATGGTAGAAGTGGTCAGAAAGTAACTTTTTGGGCCTGAATGCCAAAACATTCAGGAGATAAAGGTGCTCAAAGTTTACCCATTTTGCATACTCACCATACCATGAGACATCCATGTCTTCATCCCTGGAAAATATTAATGGGCGAGTTTGCTAGATTAAAAGCTTATAATCAGGGTTGTGAAAATATTTTCTAATTTAATTTTTGAAAGTATTTTTTTAACCTTTAACACCAATCATCATAAAATGGTTAAACTTCCATTTTTTTCTGCATATGTTGTAGTTTAGATGCTAATTTACATCATCTGAAGTGTTTGTGTTGTGCCCACAATCGTTGAGACACAGCATAATCTTGAATACTGAGTACAGTAGGTGTCATTTCAATCAGAGAAATATAATTCATACAATGGATATATCCCTTCAGACCACTGCAATCTAGCTGGTACACCATTAACATTTACATTTTTACTTCCAATTGCTCCCACAAAAATAGCTGCCGGTCCACCCACCATGAAATGTCACCATAGAATGTCTGTTCTGTTATCCATATTTCTATTATTTCAATAGGTTTCCTATAGTAGATTGACAGTATAATTTAAAACAACTGATATTCCCCATTTAAGTCAACAATCTGTGATGACAAAAAATTACATTGTTATTCAAAAACATTTTTTTTTCAAGAAATTGTAAAGTTTTGTTTTATAATTTATAGTATTGTGAGCTTTTCAATTATATTAAAATCAACAGTTTATATTTTCCACTGATGAAGACCTGGATGTCACTTTCTGACCACTTCTACCATGGGCAGATATGTATGAAAAGTTTAATTCAAATCAAATGGGGTGAGGTTAGAAAGTGTTTGAAATCAAATGGAATGACCGAGCATATCAAATGATATTGCTTCTTGTGGTAGGTTTTATTCCAAACCTTTGATTTCTTTAAGCTGAATCAGGTCCTGCATACAGGCTCTGATAAAGGAATAGCAATATTGCTGTTTGGGGGTTATTTGCGGGCCAACGCACCAACAGGTCTATTTTTTAAATGACATTGAATTCAGTTCGTATTGATACCGCATTCTACTTGTGGCTGAAGGGCTTTGCAGGGTTAATGTATTCCACGGAGATAACGGTAACGACATAACGTGAAAGGGATGTATAGGTAGCCTATTCAATGTTACAGACTCAGCAGAATCACAGTTTTGCATTGCTAAATATATCACGTAAGGAGGTGCGGCAGAAGTAAAACAAATAAATTACAGGGAGAGTAGGCCTACGCTAAGTTGTGACTCACATGGATTCAACATGTGATGGCCACTACAGTGGGCACAAAGACTTACATTGAGGTGATGTTCTTGAACACATCTTCGATACTGTTATTTCCATTGTTCCCAGTATCTTGCAGTGCAAGCAGGGGAAAGAATTTCCCATTGTCAGACTTATTGCAATAGATCTCAGTTGGAGAACAGCTGCAGGTTGGCGGGCAGTCCAGCATATTGCTCAAGTAGTCCTGAAAGATGGTCAAAAGAAACAATACCCTCCACCAGCAAATTCGTGGTGGAATAAAAAATGAATCCATGACTCAACGTTTATTAGGACAATATCCTTGATGTTTTTGAACCTCCAAATCGGAGACCGTCTGAATATGCAATTATGTGGTGTGTGCGCGCGGGCGAGTGAATGTATGGAGGTATGTCAAATTGATGCGAATTAGCTAATGTCCATCTATTTCACAGATGAGGAAAAAGGGGGAAAAAAATACTCCGTCAAAGTGGGAATGGTTCAAAAAGCAGTACTCCAAGCTTGTCCTCCTCTCTAGAATGCATAGTATATGTTACCCTGTATTCATGCTGCCGTTAGCCGCTTAGTTCCAGGTTGTACTAGCACCGCTCCAAGACTCCGAGGGATAGCGCGTTGAAGAAAGTGACGAGAGAGAAAGCGAGGTCCATGCTCAAAGCATTAAGTCCCACCTACAGGGCAGAATGGAAACTGACACACCTGCAACTCAGGATGCAGCTCAAATCAGATCATAACAGCAATTGCACACAGAGCGTGGGCTATACTATAGCACAATAACAATAGGCTACACATTTATGGTGATTTATCATTAGGCCTATGGTTGGATGTTCATTTGCACATCGGGCGTCCAGGCCACAATGTATCATTTTTAGAGGGCTACGCCTAGACAATCAAGAATGGCAACAAAACAGCTAAAAGGCAGCCAGTATGATGAAGATTAACTTGAGTTAAATATTCACAAAAATATTTCTCATTCATGAATATCTCATTTACGACTGCATATACAGTGCATTTTGAAAGCTTTCAGACCCTTTGACTTTTCCACATTTTGTTACTTTACAGCCTTATTCTAAAATGGTTTAAATATTTTCCCCTCAGTAATCTAAACACACAATACCCCATAATGAAAAAGCAAAAGCAGGTTCAGAAATGTTAGCAAATTTATTTAAAAATTTTTTAAAAAAACGGAATTGTGATATTTACATAGTATTCAGACACTTTACTCAGTACTTTGTTGAAACACCTTTGGCAGCGATTACAGCCTCGAGACTTCTTGGGTATGATGCTACAAGCTTGGCACACCTGTATTTGGTGCGTTTCTCCCATTCTTCACTGCAGATCCTCTCAAACTCTGTCAGGTTGTATGGGAAGAGTCTCCTCATAGATATTTTCAGGTCTGTTCAGAGATGTTCGATCGGGGTTCAGGTCCAGGCTCTGGCTGGGCCACTCAAGGACATTGAGAACTTGTTCTCAGCTGGCCTACCTGGTTAAAGAAAGGTGAAAAATAAAATAAATAAAAATTAGTGGAGTGCTGCAGAGATTGTTGTCCTTCTGGAAGTTTCTACCATCTCCACAGAGGAACTCAGTTTTGCCGGGTGGCCAGCTCTAGAAAGGGTCTTGGTGGTTCCAAACTTCTTCCATTTATGAATGATGGAGGCCACTGAGTTTTTGGGGACCTTTTTTTATTTCACCTTTATTTAACCAGGTAGGCCAGTTGAGAACAAGTTCTCACTTACAACTGCGACCTGGCCAAGATAAAGCAAAGCAGTGTGACAAAAACAACTACACAGAGTTACACATGAGAAACAAAAGTACAGTCAATAACACAATAGAAAAATCTGTATACCAATGTGTGCAAACCTTCAATGCTGCAGACATTTTTTGGTACCCTTCCCTAGATCTGTGCCTCAACACATTTGTTACGGTGCGTGAATGAGGACCCAAAAGCGAATTAACGTAAACAGAGCTTCTTTAATAACAAAACATACGTAGGCTCAGATGGACCGGCAGATTCCGACAGGACAGGACAAGGTTGCAGCAAACATGACGATAGTCTGGTTCAGGCATGAATAACACAAACAAGAATCCGACAAAGACAGAAACAAAAACAGAGAGAGATATAGAGGACTAATCAGAGGGAAAAAGGGAACAGGTGGGAAAAGGGGTGACGAGGTAGTTAGGAGGAGACAAGGAACAGCTGGGGGAAAGAGGGGGAGAAAAGGTAACCTAATAACGACCAGCAGAGGGAGACAGGGTGAAGGGAAAGGACAGAAACAAGACACAACATGACAATACATGACAGTACCCCCCCACTCACCGAGCGCCTCCTGGCGCACTCGAGGAGGAAACCTGGCGGCAACGGAGGAAATCATCGATCAGCGCACTGTCCAGCACGTCCCGAGAGGGAACCCAACTCCTCTCCTCAGGACCGTACCCCTCCCAATCTACTAGGTACTGATGACCACGGCCCCGAGGACGCATGTCCAAAATCCTACGGACCCTGTAGATGGGTGCGCCCTCGACAAGGATGGGGGGGGGGGGGGGAGACGAGCGGGGGCGCGAAGAACGGGCTTGACACAGGAGACATGGAAGACCGGGTGGACGCGACGAAGATATCGCGGAAGAAGAAGTCGAACTGCGACAGGATTAATGATCTGGGAAATACGGAACGGACCAATGAACCGCGGGGTCAACTTGCGAGAAGCGGTCTTAAGGGGAAGGTTCTGAGTGGAGAGCCAAACTCTCTGACCGCGACAATATCTAGGACTCTTAGTTCTACGCTTATTAGCAGCCCTCACAGTCTGCGCCCTATAACGGCAAAGTGCAGACCTGACCCTCTTCCAGGTGCGCTCGCAACGTTGGACAAAAGCCTGAGCGGAGGGGACGCTGGACTCGGCGAACTGAGATGAGAACAGCGGAGGCTGGTACCCGAGGCTACTCTGAAAAGGAGATAGCCCGGTCGCAGACGAAGGAAGCGAGTTGTGGGCGTATTCTGCCCAGGGGAGCTGTTCTGACCAAGACGCAGGGTTGCGAAAAGAAAGACTGCGTAAGATGCGACCAATAGTCTGATTGGCCCGTTCTGCTTGACCGTTAGACTGGGGGTGAAAGCCGGAAGAGAGACTGACGGAAGCCCCAATCAAACGGCAAAACTCCCTCCAAAATTGAGACGTGAATTGCGGACCTCTGTCCGAAACGACGTCTGACAGAAGGCCATGAATTCTGAAAACATTCTCGATGATGATTTGTGCCGTCTCTTTAGCAGAAGGAAGCTTAGCAAGGGGAATAAAATGAGCCGCCTTAGAGAACCTGTCGACAACCGTAAGAATAACAGTCTTCCCCGCTGACGAAGGCAGTCCGGTGACAAAATCTAAGGCGATGTGAGACCACGGTCGAGAGGGAATGGGAAGCGGCCTGAGACGGCCGGCAGGAGGGGAGTTACCGGACTTAGTCTGCGCGCAGACCGAACAAGCAGCCACGAAGCGACGCGTGTCATGCTCCCGGGTGGGCCACCAAAAACGCTGGCGAATGGAAGCAAGCGTACCCCGAACGCCAGGGTGGCCGGCTAACTTGGCAGAGTGAGCCCACTGAAGAACGGCCAGACGAGTAGGAACGGGAACGAAAAGAAGGTTCCTGGGACAAGCGCGCGACGACGGAGTTTGAGTGAGTGCTTGCTTTACCTGCCTCTCAATTCCCCAGACAGTCAACCCGACAACACGCCCCTCAGGGAGAATCCCCTCGGGGTCAGTGGAGGCTACTGAAGAACTGAAGAGACGAGATAAAGCATCAGGCTTGGTGTTCTTAGAGCCCGGACGATAAGAAATCACGAACTCGAAACGAGCGAAAAACAGCGCCCAGCGCGCCTGACGCGCATTAAGTTGTTTGGCAGAACGGATGTACTCAAGGTTCCTATGGTCAGTCCAAACGACAAAAGGAACGGTCGCCCCCTCCAACCACTGTCGCCATTCGCCTAGGGCTAAGCGGATGGCGAGCAGTTCGCGGTTTCCCACATCATAGTTACGTTCCGACGGCGACAGGCGATGAGAAAAATACGCGCAAGGGTGGACCTTGTCGTCAGAGAGGGAGCGCTGAGAAAGAATGGCTCCCACGCCCACCTCTGACGCGTCAACCTCGACCACGAACTGTCTAGAGACGTCAGGTGTAACAAGGATAGGAGCGGATGTAAAACGATTCTTGAGGAGATCAAAAGCTCCCTGGGCGGAAACGGACCACTTAAAGCACGTCTTGACAGAAGTAAGGGCTGTGAGAGGAGCTGCCACCTGACCGAAATTACGGATGAAACGACGATAGAAGTTCGCGAAGCCGAGAAAGCGCTGCAGCTCGACGCGTGACTTAGGGACGGGCCAATCAATGACAGCCTGGACCTTAGCGGGATCCATCTTAATGCCTTCAGCGGAAATAACAGAACCGAGAAATGTGACGGAGGAGGCATGAAAAGTGCACTTCTCAGCCTTCACAAAAAGACAATTCTCTAAAAGGCGCTGGAGGACACGTCGAACGTGCTGAACATGAATCTGGAGTGACGGTGAAAAAATCAGGATATCGTCAAGGTAAACGAAAACAAAGATGTTCAGCATGTCTCTCAGGACATCATTGACTAATGCCTGAAAGACAGCTGGAGCGTTAGCGAGGCCGAAAGGAAGAACCCGGTATTCAAAGTGCCCTAACGGAGTGTTAAACGCCGTCTTCCACTCGTCCCCCTCCCTGATGCGCACGAGATGGTAAGCGTTACGAAGGTCCAACTTTGTGAAAAACCTGGCTCCCTGCAGGATCTCGAAGGCTGAAGACATAAGAGGAAGCGGATAACGATTCTTCACTGTTATGTCATTCAGCCCTCGATAATCTATGCAGGGGCGCAGGGACCCGTCCTTCTTCTTAACAAAAAAAAACCCCGCTCCGGCGGGAGAGGAGGAGGGGACTATGGTACCGGCGGCAAGAGCTACAGACAAATAATCTTCGAGAGCCTTACGTTCGGGAGCCGACAGAGAGTATAGTCTACCCCGGGGGGGAGTGGTTCCCGGAAGGAGATCAATACTACAATCATACGACCGGTGTGGAGGAAGAGAGGTGGCCCTGGACCGACTGAACACCGTGCGCAGATCGTGATATTCCTCCGGCACCCCTGTCAAATCACCAGGCTCCTCCTGTGAAGAAGAGACAGAGGAAACAGGAGGGATAGCAGACATTAAACATTTCACATGACAAGAGACGTTCCAGGAGAGGATAGAATTACTAGACCAATTAATAGAAGGATTATGACAAACTAGCCAGGGATGGCCCAAAACAACAGGTGTAAAAGGTGAACGAAAAATTAAAAAAGAAATTGTTTCGCTATGATTACCAGAGACAGTGAGGGTTAAAGGTAGCGTCTCACGCTGAATCCTGGGGAGAGGACTACCATCCAAGGCGAACAAGGCCGTGGGCTCCCTTAACTGTCTGAGAGGAATGTCATGTTCCCGAGCCCAGGTCTCGTCCATAAAACAGCCCTCCGCCCCAGAGTCTATTAAGGCACTGCAGGAAGCTGACGAACCGGTCCAGCGTAGATGGACCGACAAGGTAGTGCAGGATCTTGAAGGAGAGACATGAGTAGTAGCGCTCACCAGTAGCCCTCCGCTTACTGATGAGCTCTGGCTTTTACTGGACATGAAGTGACAAAATGACCAGCGGAACCGCAATAGAGACAGAGGCGGTTGGTGATTCTCCGTTCCCTCTCTTTAGTCGAGATGCGGATACCTCCCAGCTGCATAGGCTCAGCACCCGAGCCGGCAGAGGAAGATGGTAGTGATGCGGAGAGGGGGGCAACGGAGAACGCGAGCTCCTTTCCACGAGCTCGGTGACGAAGATCAACCCGTCGCTCAATGCGAATAGCGAGTTCAATCAAGGAATCCACGCTGGAAGGAACCTCCCGGGAGAGAATCTCATCCTTTACCTCTGCGCGGAGACCCTCCAGAAAACGAGCGAGCAAAGCCGGCTCGTTCCAGCCACTGGAGGCAGCAAGAGTGCGAAACTCAATAGAGTAGTCTGTTATGGATCGATTACCTTGACATAGGGAAGACAGGGCCCTGGAAGCCTCCTCCCCAAAAACAGATCGATCAAAAACCCGTATCATCTCCTCCTTAAAGTCCTGATACTGGTTAGTACACTCAGCCCTTGCCTCCCAGATTGCCGTGCCCCACTCACGAGCCCGTCCAGTAAGGAGAGATATGACGTAGGCGATACGAGCAGTGCTTCTGGAGTAAGTGTTGGGCTGGAGAGAAAACACAATATCACACTGGGTGAGGAACGAGCGGCATTCAGTGGGCTCCCCAGAGTAACACGGCGGGTTATTGATTCTGGGCTCCGGAGATTCGAAAGCCCTGGAAGTGGCCGGTGGATCGAGGCGGAGATGGTGAACCTGTTCTGTGAGGTGGGAGACTTGGGTGGCCAGGGTCTCAACGGCATGTCGAGCAGCAGACAATTCCTGCTCGTGTCTGCCTAGCATCGCTCCCTGGATCTCGACGGCTGAGTGGAGAGGATCCGAAGTCGCTGGGTCCATTCTTGGTCGGATTCTTCTGTTACGGTGCGTGAATGAGGACCCAAAAGCGAATTAACGTAAACAGAGCTTCTTTAATAACAAAACATACGTAGGCTCAGATGGACCGGCAGATTCCGACAGGACAGGACAAGGTTGCAGCAAACATGACGATAGTCTGGTTCAGGCATGAATAACACAAACAAGAATCCGACAAAGACAGAAACAAAAACAGAGAGAGATATAGAGGACTAATCAGAGGGAAAAAGGGAACAGGTGGGAAAAGGGGTGACGAGGTAGTTAGGAGGAGACAAGGAACAGCTGGGGGAAAGAGGGGGAGAAAAGGTAACCTAATAACGACCAGCAGAGGGAGACAGGGTGAAGGGAAAGGACAGAAACAAGACACAACATGACAATACATGACAACATTCCTGTCTTGGAGCTCTACGGACAATTAATTCGAACTCATGGCTTCGTTTTTGCTCTGACATGCACTGTCAACTGTGGGACCTTATATAAACAGGTGTGTCTTTCCAAATAATATCCAATCCTTTGAATTTACCACAGATGGAAACATCTCAAGGATGATCCATGGAAACAGGATGCACCTGAGCTCAATTTCAAGTGAGTTTCATAGCAAAGGGTCTGAATAATTATGTAAGTAAGGTCATTCATTTTTTGTTTTGTAAAAAATGTACAAAAAATTCTAAAAACCTGTTTTCACTTTGCCATTATTGGGTATTGTGTGTAGATTGATGAGGGGGGCAAAGTATTTAATCCATTTTAGAATAAGGCTGTAATCTAACAAAATGTGGAAAAAGTCAAGGGGTCTTTCTGAATGCACTGTATTAATTAGATACTGACTGTTAGCACTTAGTGGCCAACAGCAACACCTCAAAAGAAAGGCTTCAGATGTGCCAGGTGAACCTGCAACCACAACACTTCAATTACATTTGACATACAATCATCTCTAAGCATTATAGGGATATGGCTCTGAATATATACAGCAACACATCCCCCATAAGCATTCATGTTTCTTCTATGAATTTATATTCTTGTATTGCTACTGCTGTATCATCAAATTAATTATCTAAGTGAGTATCAGAAATGGCTAATATATGAGTGTTATGTGATGTTAGCAAGTTATTGATT
This sequence comes from Oncorhynchus mykiss, assembly GCF_057628025.1. Classification (NCBI taxonomy): domain Eukaryota; kingdom Metazoa; phylum Chordata; class Actinopteri; order Salmoniformes; family Salmonidae; genus Oncorhynchus; species Oncorhynchus mykiss. The sequence continues at coordinate 24,927,073 of NC_143022.1, forward strand.
TCATTAACCTTATTTCTAAGACTACATATATTAATATGGGCTATTTTCAGCCCTTTCCTTATCAGAGATAGACATAATGTGGAAAAGAGCTAACAAAGCAAGATAAAAAAAAATATACACCACCGTTCAAATGTTTGGGGTCACTTAGAAATGACCTTGTTTTTGAAAGAAAAGCACATTTTTTGTCCATTAAAATAACATCAAATTGATCCGAAATACAGTGTAGACATTGTTAATGTTGTAAATGACTATTGCAGCTGGAAACGGCTGATTTTTAATGGAATATCTACATAGGTGTACAGAGGCCCATTATGAGCAACCATCACTCCTGTGTTCCAATGGCACGCCTTTTAAAAGGCTAATTGATCATTAGAAACCCCTTTTGCAATTAATCTGTTGTTCTGATTAAACAAGCAATAAAACTGGCTTTCTTTAGACTAGTTGAGGATCTGGAGCATCAGCATTTGTGGGTTCGATTACAGGCTCAAAATGGGCAGAAACAAATGACTTTCTTCTGATACTCATCAGTCTATTCTTGTTCTGAGAAATTGAGGCTATTCCATGCTAGAAATTGGCAAGAAACTGAAGATCTCGTACAACGCTGTGTACTACTTCCTTCACAGAACAACGCAAACTGTCTCTAACCTGTCACGGTCGTCCTCCTCTTCATCTGAAGAGGAGAGGCGAGAAGGATCAGAGGACCAAAACGCGCCGTGGTATGTGTTCATAGTGAATATTTAATAAAGTACTGAACACTGCATACAAAACAATAAACAAATAACGACCGTGAAGCTACAAATTAGACCTGTGCTGACACAAGCCACTAACATAGACAATCACCCACAAACAAACAGTGCAACCCAGGCTACCTAAGTATGATTCTCAATCAGAGACAACTAATGACACCTGCCTCTGATTGAGAACCATACTAGGCCGAAACATAGAAATCCCAAATCATAGAAAATCAAACAGACTGCCCACCCAAATCACGCCCTGACCATACTAAATAAATACAAAACCAAGGAAATAAAAGGTCAGAACGTGACATAACCAGAGTAGAAAGAGGAGTGGGAGGCCCCTGTGCACAACTGAGCAGGAGGACAAGTACATTAGAGTGTCTAGTTTGAGAAACAGATGCCTCACAAGTCCTTAACTGACAGCTTCATTGCATACCAGAGCTTTCATGCCTGGGATAAGCTATTTTCTGTTCTGGCGCACAGTTTCAGAATAGTCCTTGTTGGGGAAGATGTACATTCCTCTCAAGTTCTTGGCTCTTTCCAGAACAGCTACCTTGTCCTTAAACCTCATTAATTCTGCAATTCCGTCCCGCGAGATAATCTGATTTCTCTGTCATTCTTATCATGGATTCACAGACAGAACTGATGTCCTCTCTCAATGACATACAGATTGCTGTCATCTTGCCGTTGTCCTGTTTAAACTCATCGAGCTGACCTGGGAGTACTGAAAACTGTTCTTCAGGTCCTGGACCGCTCTGGTTAGGTCCATTCTTTTATTAGTTGACTCCACCAGTATTTGGACACAACTCTTGAATCTATTTTCTTGTTGTAACAACTGCTGGTAGAATTATTTTTGTTTTCATTAAAAGATCCTTCACATGTGATAGAGAGACACCACTGTCCTCAATGGTACTCCCGCCGGCTTTGGTCTTTATCATGGTAGCAACGTAGGTTACGCTGTTACTCCTTGCAGTTCCAGACAGGGCAGGTCGCAGGGAAGATTGGAAACAACAAACAGAAGGGATCTAGACAGCCACAAGCTCGAGACAATTCGCTGACTCAGCCACAATTGCTAACCGCATCGTGGGCTGCGTTAAAGTCCTCAAGAAAACCCTGCTAGCTTGATAGGGAGCTAGCTAGCAGCTAGGCTAGCTGCTACGCCAAGCAGCTCCTCAGACCCAACCTTAGTCGGCAGGATCACTGGACAGATAGCAGTGGTCCCAGCATAAGACAACTGAGATAGATACACGGGAATGGTGGTTAGTGTGTCTGTCACCAGGGTGGTATACTACAAGGAAAGCTATATCTACTCAGGTTTTTATAAACCTAGCCAGCTTTTAGAAGTGCCGTCTTTATTATATTACTTATTGTTAATGCCGTCTTTCGTGCCTGAGGTCATAATGACAGATGGCGACATGCTCACCTCTATTGTGCCTTGCTGTGCCTCTACTTCTTTCTTCTGTTTGTTTTTTTCTGGTGCCTACTCCTGGAAGAGAGATTTCATTAGACTCCATTGAACAACAAGGCAGACCCAGTCCAGTATATTACACTCCAGCAGTCTATAATGATGGTCACATTGTTGGACCATACACTACTATTTTACAGTCTGACACATTAACTTGTAACAATGGTCACTACATTAGACTAACTCTGACAGTAACAAAGGGGTTGAAGACTGCATCATCCCATATTACGGTATACTCCATTAAGCCTCATTAACTTCCATTAGCCCACTGTGTGTGTGTCAGTGTGTGTGGGTTTTGCACCTGGAACTGAGGCCATTCAGTGTTGTTTTTTTTCCACCAGCGCAGTTTTTCCTGCTCATTGATGGCCATGAGAGTGTTGTGGAGCTCATTATACACACACTAGGAGAGAGAAGGATAGAGGGAGAAAAGGGAGAGAGAGAAAGATAGAAAGGGGAGGTAGAGAGAGGAGGGAGAAATGATGAGAAATCATGGCATGAAAGAAATTATCAGTGAGAGATAAAGAAAGACCAACCACATCCATACACTCCCTCAAACCTGGTATTTTTTTATACAACTTTTCACATAACACACATTACCGTGGTTGATGAAGCCGTCTATATCATCAGGTCAGTAACTCGGGTCAAGCAAATTCTAGGTCATCACTTGTTACCACGGCCACAAAGTCATCAACCCTGCCTATTTCTAAAATGTATCTTATTAAAAATGTTGTGATATTAAACCTGACCCTAACCTTAACCCTAACCAGACTGTTAACCTTAACCCTAACCCTAACCCTAACCATAACCCTAACCTTAAATTAAGACCAAAAAGCTAATTGTTATTATCATGAATTTTTACAATATAGCCTATTTTTTACCTTGTAGCTGTGGTAACTAGTGGAAACCCAAATTCTATGCTTCACAGATGTAGACTGGCTGTAGCTCCAGATTGGATTGTTGCTCCTAGTTCACTGTGTTAGTCAGACTGAGTTGGCTACCACCATAGCTGTATCCATTATTTAGTCTACAGAATACCCTTGTATGAGCTACAAACTAACTTGCAAATCTGAATTGTAGGCTAACATTAGCTAGATAGCTAGCCAGCTAATGTTAGTTAGCCTGTAGCTAGCTGACCTGCCTTGCTAGCATTATCACAAACATGTTTACATTACCAAGTAAACCTACTCTAAGAGTGTGATTTAGGGTGTTTGAGAGACGGTTTGTATCCTAATCAACTCATCCAATATGAGTACATCTGTTGTTGAAGTCCAGTAGATCAATAAAGTTACAGTACTCTAGTAGTAGCTACTGTACTGCACAAGCAGTACTCTAGCTGCTTATGCTGAAAAGCCTTGTTAGTGCATAGGTCAAATTCGCTTCAGAATTTCCTGTCTCCTTCAGCTTCAGACAAAAGCTAATATTTCACTTAAAACATTATTGTTGTATTAATAAATATGGCTCCATTTATTTGAATGTCGAGAAAGGAATGCATCCAAAACGGAAGATTGAATGCAAAATAAAGATGTTTATTAAGTATAAATCGTCAGCCATTTATTTTTATGAATAGGCTACATTCAAATGCAATGCATACAACTACAAAGTTCAGTACTATTACAAAATATCATGATTTAGTATATTTTGAAATGTTTGAATGAATGACTCATGGCTGACAACTAAAGGACTGCTTTTAATCATCTTTATGTTCTGTTCAAATCACTTTTTCATTGTTGACTTGTGGCATAGGAGTCACTGGAAGGATGCATCTGAAAACAAAATATGTACAAATTACCTCTGTGCATTTATCATCTGTTTTTGAAAATGAGGTCTTTTAACATCACATTAATACTTACAATGCAGATTTGTTCACTTTGTCCATTTTCAGAGTAAGTGGAAAGTTACCATCTGGATAATGCAGAGACAGAGTCAATGAATACAAAATTCACACAAGATGAAGAATTAGGTGTTAATGTTCAGGAACATCGAAATTATACCTAACATGCAGATTCCTTAACCTCCAGTGTCCATTTAAGACTCACATGTTGACAGTTATCCTGTGGATAATGCAGAGATAGAGTCAGTGAAACAATTCCAAACAATGTGAAGAAATAGGGATTAATCTTCATGAACACATTTTCATTTAATTGGGAACTTGCTTGCTAAATGATACTTAGATTTGCTGGGGTCTGTCCATAGGCAGTTGAGTCTACAAACCAGAAGGATCCACTGCAGTGGAAAATATTATTTTCAGCTAGAAATAATCTCGGTAGCTAGCTAGCTAGACAGTTCTAGCTAGCTATATTTCTGACAGAGAAACCACAAAAAGAACAAAGAGCTAGGGTTAGTTATATAAATATTTGGTGAAACCCAGCCCCCACTATAAAGATAGCTAGCTAATAACAAGCACCGCATTGCTTGGCAAGCATAATTTAACATTGTCTAGCTTTGGCAATGAAGTTATATCTAACACATGCATTAACTCAGAACTTTAATATCCCAAAACAATTCTTACCTTGGTCAGTCACAGTGCACGTTGTGTAACTAGATGAGTTAGACAGCTCGGTGAAAACTCTTGCTTGCAGGCTGTTGATGAAAACATACAGTATTTTTCCTCTGTGTCTTGCCAGATGAAAATATATATATTTAAATCAATATTATGAATATAAAATCAAATGAAATGACATTATAGTTTTGGTGGTGACAGCTGCTCTTCTTCATCTGAAGAAAATTGTGACGGCTGCACTGTCAGTTGAAGGTGGGACGGGGCACAGGAACTCTTTTAGAAATAAACATAGCTAGCTAATCTTACTAAACTTCATAAGTGGCAGGTAGGCTATAACCAGTGCTTAATTTGTAAATTGGGAGGTGCAAGAGGGGGGTGACCTGGGGATCTCAGAGGTACCAGAATGCATGAGAAAATAAATCACCTTAATAACAAAGCAGTGTATGCATATCATCGCATTTCAAATCAAATCAAACTTTATTTGTCACATGCGCTGAATACAGGTGTAGACCTTACCGTGAAATGCTTACTACAAGCCCTTAACCAACAGTGCAGTTCAAGAAAAATAGTTAAGAAAATATTTACCAAATAAACGAAAGTAAAACTTTTTTTTTTAAGTAACACAATAAAATTACCATAACGAGGCTATATACAGGGGGTACCGGAACTATTTGCATAGTGGCATAGAGCAGTAGAGTAGAGGCACGTATAGAAGTTGCACAATTGGAGATTTTTTGATGTTGTGCCAAAGCCCCGGGAAAAACGTTGCATTTTCTAAACGTATTTCATGCAATTCTGCGTCATTTTACATGATTGGAGACTTTGGTAGATTCTTTTTAATACCACACAAATGAATGCAATGACAGGCTACTTTGACACTGACACACTGAGAATCTGAGATCAATAAAAACAAAGTTTGTTTTGAATCCATCAATAGCCTATGCCTAGGTGTGTGGAGACACATACTGTATTGTAGGCTACAATATGAGAATTAAATTACAGTCCTAAAAATGCTTTACAGCTTCACTGACTCACCCAATGATGTGCAGCTCACTCGCTGGTGATGGTCGCTGTGTTTGGGCCAAAAACCTATCTCTCTCTCATGTTTTACTTTGTAAAACTTTGTAAAACAATTTGTAAAAAATCCTTTGTAAAACTATTTGTTTTACTTTGTACAACAGGATTTGGAAGTTGATCATATTTTGGTAGCCTGGTAGTCTTCTTTTTTCAGCAGGAGCCATTTGCTTTCCAAGCTGTGTTTTCCTGCGATTGTATTTAAAACATTGAGAAAGGCCTGTTTTGTCTGCATGATGTAGGCTATGCCTTGTTATTGGGCTTCACACAATCCACAGCAAGGCATTTTTTTCTTAAAGAAGCTATTGATCCTCTGTGGCTAAATTATAGGCCTTCTCATGGTGTAGTAGGCTATTCTAAATTATTTAATTTCTGAACAGTCAGCAGTAATTCTATAACTATGGCAAATTTATTTACATTTATCAAAGGTGCCAGCTCCTCCAGAACACTTTGCGCAGCTATGATTCAATAAGGAAAGTGAATCTTATTCTAGTTCTGTGAGAGATACAGGCCCAGTTAGCACAGTGGATTTGGGCCAATTCAGGCTGAGAGTCGGGGCACTCGGCTGAGATTCAGACTCGGCCGACGTCATAATAATACATTTATTACATTTGCATCGGGCCGCTTCTGGGGGGATTCTGGTAAGATGCCGGCAAAGTCGGCAAAGTCGACTGAATTTCGGTAGATGGCAACGGGCCCAATGTACTTGGGTCGATTCTGGGCAGTCATTCATTTTGATTCCAGGCCGAGTCCGACACCCAATTCCAGCACGATTCAATCAGTTCCGGGACCCTGGAAGTGGGCCGCTTCTGGGCCGAATCCTCATTGCTAGCTGGGACGCTTCTCACACAGACAAGGCCACGTGTTGGTTGCTTAACAAGACACATAATAACTAATGTAGTTTAATATAGTTTTTAACATTATTTTTTTATGACTACCTCATCTCTGTACCAATTATCTGTAAGTTCACTCAGTTGAGAAATTAATTTCAAACACAGATTTAAACACAAATACCAGAGAAGTTTTCCAATACTTCACAAAGAAGGCTATCTATTGGTAGAAGAGAAAAATGTAAAAGCAGACATTGAATATCCCTCTGAATATCCCTTTGGATGGTGTATCCATACACTTAGTCACTACAAAGACACAGGTGTCCTTCCTAACTCATTTGCCATAGTTAAAGGAAACCGCTCAGAGATTTCACCATGAGGCCAATGGTGACTTTTAAACAGTTACAGAGTTTAATGGCTGTTGTAGTTAAGCCTACACATAATACAAATATTCAAAAACATATATCCTGTTTGCAACAAGGCACTAAAGTAATACTAAAAACAAAGACAGTAAATGTTCCTGAGAGGCCCAGTTGTAGTTTTGACTTAAATCTGCTTGAAAATATATGGCAAGACACGAAAATGGTTGTCTAGTAATGATCAACAACCAATTTGAAAGAACTTAAAGAATTTTTTAAAGAATAATAGTAAAATGTTGCACAATCCAGGTGTGGAAAGCTCTTAGAAAGACTCACAGCTGTAATCGCTGCCAAAGGTGATTCTAACATATATTGAGTCAGGGAGTTTAATACTTATCTAATCAAGATAGAGTACCAGTCAAAAGTGTGGACACACCTACTCACTCAAAGGTTTTTCTTTATTTTGACTATTTTCTACATTGTAGAATGATAGTGACGACATCAAAACTATGAAATAACACAAATGGAATCATATATAGTAACCAAAAAAGTGTTAAACAAATCAACATTTTATATTTTAGATTCTTCAACGTAGCCATCCTTTGCCTTGATGAAAGCTTTGCACACTCTTTTGTGTAGATTGTTGACAAAAATTACAATTAAATCAATTTTAACCCCACTTTGTAACACAACAAAATGTAGAAAAAGTCGAGGGGTGTGAATATTTTCTAAAGCCACTGTATATGTAAATATATTTTGAATTCCCAGACCCCTTAACTTTTTCCACATTATGTTATGTTACATTCTTATTCTAAAATGGATTAAAACAAATAAAACACCCAATACCACATAATGACAAAGCAAAAACATTTATTTTTTTTGCTAATTTGAGCAAATGTATACAAAAAAATGAAATACCTTATTTACATAAGTATTCAGACCCTTTGAAATGAGACACAAAATTGAGCTCAGATGCATCCTGTTTCAATTGATCATCCTTGAGATGTTTCTACACCTTGATTGGAGTATGCCTGTGTTAAATTCAATTGATTGGACATGATTTGGAAAGGCACATACCCACAGTTGACAGTGCATGTCAGAGCAAAAACCAAGCCGCGAAGTCGAAGGAATTGTCCATAGAGCTCCACGACGGGATTGTGTCGAGGCACATATCTGAGGAAGGGTACCAAAAACATTCTGCAGCATTGAGGGTCCCCAAGAACACAGTGGCCTCTATCATTCTTAAATGGAAAAGGTTTGGAACCAACAAGACTCTTCCTAGAGCTGGCCGCCCGGACCAACTGAGCAATCGGGGGAGAAGGGGTTTGGTCATTGAGATGACCAAGAACCCGATGGTCACTCTGTCAGAGCTCTAGAGTTCCTCTGTTGAGATGGGAGAACCTGCAAGAAGGACAGCCATTTCTGCAGTGCTTCACCAATCAGGTCATGATGTAGAGTGGCCAGACGGAAGCCACTCCTCAGTAAAAGGCACATGACTGACCTCTTGGAGTTTGACAAAAGACACCTAAAGACTCTCAGACCATGAGAAACAAGATTATCTGGTCTGATAAAACCAAGATTGAACTCTTTGGCCTGAATGCCAAGCATCACGTCTGGAGGAAACCTAGCGGCAGCATCATGCTGTGGGGATGTTTTTCAGCGGCAGGGACTGGGAGACTAGTCAGGACTGAGGCAAAGATGAACAGAGCAAAGTACACAGAGATCCTTGATGAAAACCTGCTCCAGTTCTCTCAGGAACTCCGACTGGGGCGAATGTTATCCTTCCAACAGGACAACAACCCTAAGCACACAGCCAAGACAATGCAGGAGTGGCTTTGGGACAAGTCTCTGAATATTCTTGAGTGGTCCAGCCAGAGCCAGAACTTGAACCCAATCGAACATCCCTGGAGAGACCTGAAAATATCTGACAGAGCTTGAATTGATCTGCGGAGATGAACAAGATAAACTCTCCAAATACAGGAGTGTCAAGCTTGTAGTGACATACTCAAGAAGACTCAAGGCTGTAATCACTGCCAAAGGTGCTTCAACAAAGTACTGACTAAAGGGTATGAATACTTATTTAAATGTGATATATCCTGTTTTTTTTGTTACATTTACAAAAATGTATAAAACCCTGTTTTGGCTTTGTCATTATGGGGTATTGTGTTTAGATTGATAAGGGAAAAAAGCTATTTAATCAATTTTAGAATGAGGTTGTAACGTAACAAAATGTGGAAATGCACTGTACACTGAGTATACCAAACATTAGGAACACCTTCATAATATTGAGTTGCCCCCTCCCACACAATCCATGTCTCAATTATCTCAAGGCATAAAAAACCTTCTGTAATCTCCTCTCCATCTACACAGATTGAAGTGGATTTAACAAGTGACATCAATAAGGGATCATAATTTTCACCTAGATTCGCCTGGTCAGTCTATGTCATGGAAAGCGTGTTCTTTTGTTATTTTGTTTTGTATACTCAGTATTTGTAGATATATTATAATGCATCAGTTTTTCAAATGGGAGTCTACTATACACCTGTCTGTTCCCATCCTTCCAACGAGAAGGCCTAAAACTGATTGAAATACCCTCTGTGCCAAGAAGTGTGCCCTAGTGGAATATACTATCAACACGTGGGTTCAGGTAAATATCCCCACCTTTCTCTTTCTTACATTACCATCTTTCCATAAAATGACTAAACACATGAATCTGTGCCTGAGCCTGATAAACTGAAACAGGTAGCCAGGCTACCAGGAGAGGAAAACCTGACATTAAACACTATTACGAGAATTACAACCTTTTCTCAAAAAGAAACTCCTCTGTCGTGATGGTGGATAGGCCTAAAATAATTCCCAAACCACTACCCAAACTCCCCTGGGTGCACGCATCTGAATCCTTTGACCTGTAGAACCAGCAAGAGTTAGCCTACCGTTAAGAAACTATTTTCATGAATACTGGAATGATAACAAAAATTATTAAATTATTAAAGTACAGGGAAAATATTGACAACAGCATAACTGTAATGAGAAGGGATGTAGCTAAGACATGAATGTTGCCAAATCATGGTCTGCATGGAGATGGAGTAGGCTAGCCTACCTGTCCGACCCACTGGTCTGACCATTCGTCAATGGCATTTGCAAAACCAATATGACGTGTTTGAAAAACCAATGTGACATGTAGGGACTAGGTCTAAATCAACTAGACATCAAGAACGCTGCAAAACACTCAACAAATTGGTTTCAGTTGGGGGGGTAAAGTCCACATTTTAACTGGATGTCTGAGTGCCTATAACAATATTAACGTGTAGGCTATGTAGTATGTAGAGAAAATGGCGGGAAAATTCACTCATGCTTCCATCCATATTGTAGCCTGGGAGGCTACTGAAGAAGGCATTATCGGTCCATGTGGTAGAGCCCACTGAAATCCCATGACTGAAACAGAGTGTAGTCTATTAGAAGGAAACCATTGTCTCCTTTAGAGGTTGAGTGTTAACACTCGCACTTGACCCCCCCCCCCCCCCCCCCCCCTTACTAGCTCTGACTTTGCTGATAGCTACTATATTGAGGAAAAATGTATTTACTATGACTGTGATATGTCGTTGTCCCACCTAGCTATCTTAAGATGAATGCACTAATTGTAAGTCGCTCTGGATGAGATCATCTGCTAAATTACTAAAATGTTATGCCATCGAAAGGTCCCTGGTTCGAATCCCCAAGCTAATTAGGTGAAAAATATGTTGATGTACCCTTGAGCAAGGCATGTATCCTGAATTGCTCCTAGCATTATTTAACTGGGCAAGTCAGTTAATTAAGAACAAATTCTTATTTACAATGACGGCCTACCCCGGCCAAACCGTAACGAAGTTTGGCAAATTGTGCGCCGCCCTATGGGGCTTCCAAAAACAGCCGGTTGTGATACAGCCTGGAATGGAACCAGGGTCTGCAGTGACACCTCTAGCACTGAGATGCAGTGCCTTAGACTGCTGTGCCACTCAGGAGTTATGCCTAAGAGTGTCTGCTAAAATGTCAAATCTGCACTGATCTGAGACCAGACATTGATGAAAGCAATATGGTTGACCCTCTCCTGGCATTTAAAAAAAACAACTATTTGTTGAGATGAATCGGGAAAAATAGTCTACTGTAGGTCCAAGTTGTTGTCTAACAACTACACCGAACATTCAGAAGTAAAATTGGGATTTTGTAGGCAATGGAATTGTCCACATAACTTGTTGCCAATTTAAACTGCATGGTCTCTGTCTGGTGTTTGGTGAAACTTATGTTTATTTTGTTAATTTAGTGCTTTGAAACTGGTTTAAAGCTGGATTAGCCAGGGGATGACAATCAATGAAATGTGCAATTGAAATACGTGCTGGCGATAGCAATTTTCTTGATTTATGATTATCTGTTAAGTGAGAAAATATGTATTTATTTTGTTAAGGTGAGATATATTTCAATGCATGTTCCTTGTGCTGACATGGCATGTATGAGCCTTACTTAGCACTTTGATTTCCGTGACAGAATAAGTTAAAAGAGTGGCAGAAATAGCATGACCTAAGCTCTCTGCAGAAAATACCTGTTTATTAGACGTGGGAATTCAACAGAGATGGCAATTGGCAATTGTAGTAATTCCAGTCATAAAATACACGAGTTCATCTGTATTTTATTTTTTGTTTATAATGTCTTTCCCTCTACTTTTTTTGGAGTCCTAAAACAGATAGTTGGTCTATACGTCCTTACATTGGCAAAGATCTGGCTGCTACAATGGGAAAATCTGAACAGGTACATGTCAAACATGTATCTATTTAACCTTATTTTATCAGCGAGTCATACTGAGACCAAGGTCTCTTTTACAGGTGAGCCCTGAATGACATAAATTGCAGAAAATACACACAACAATATAAATACAAAATGCAGGTAGAAAGAAAAACATGGTAATAAAAAAAAACAATACATTCATCAGTAATAAGGTCCTCAATCAGCCATCTGAATTGCCCTAGAAGCATAAATGTAAGAATATTTTGAAGATTGTTCCACAAACAAGGTGCAAGAAAACTAAAAGCTGATTTACTCTGTAGAGACCAAAGGAATTTCCAGAGTTAACCATCCCTGAGACCATCAAAGCGTAGTGCGCTATGATAAACGGCATCTAAAGGCTTTAATGAAGTGGCCGTTGCATTCATATTTAATTTTTAATTGTACCTTTATTTTACTAGGCAAGTCAGTTAAGAACAAATACTTATCTTCAATGACGGCCTAGTGGGTTAACTGCCTGTTCAGGGGCAGAACGACAGATTTGTACCTTGTCGGCTCAGGGATTTGAACTTGCAACCTTTTGGTTACTAGCCCAACGCTCTAACCACTAGGTTACGCTGATGCCCCGATTTAGATAATGTCGTCAAAGTATAGGACCAATAGAAACATTGATTGAATAATCTGCCTTCTACTATTTAGCGAGAGGCAGGACCTATTTCTATAGAAGAAGCTCATTTTTATTCTCAGCTTCTTAACTAACTCATCAACATGCTTTTTAAAAGGCAGCTTTTTATCTATGCAGATACCCAGATATTTGTAAGCAGGGACACGATCAATATGGACACCATCCAAAGTACATATGCATAATTAATCATCAGTTCTTTTCATAAGCTTTAGAGAACAACATCTACTTAGTTTTACCTGCATTCAATACTAATTTCAGGTCAATAAAGTTTTTCTGTAATAGAATGAAGGCAGACTGTAGTTCAGATAGAGCCTGTTCAACCGTGTGGGCAATAGCATACTTAACTCAACAATATCATCGGCATACAAGTGTGCAAACAGATTTTTACAGACAAGTTGATATTGTTAATGTAAACAGTAAAAAGTACAGGACGCAGAATCGACCCCTGCGGGACACCTTTTGTAATATCCAGGAAACTTGATTTAGCACCATCAGTACATGCAGCCTAGTCAATGAAGAGAGCAGCACAATGTTGCCTTTTATCCATACAGGTAACCACCTCCTTTATAACTATGGATGCAGCAGAGATAGTGCTATGACCTGGTATAAAACCCAACGGATGTACATTTAGAATACATTTCAACGATTAGAAAGATCTTAGCAGAGACTTAATAAAGGATTCTAATATTTTAGCTAGGCAAAAAAAGTTTGCAATTCAGGTGATAATTATTTAGGTCACAAGTGTCACCACCTTTGTACCAGATATAATTGTCAGGGTAAATGTATGGGTTAATGATTCAGCAATTAGGGGGGCAGAGAGCTGCAGCAAAAATGGATCAAGCATATCAGCCCGATTTGATTTATTTTACATCAATCTTAAGCAAGGCATCTAGCACATCACAGATAGTACATTGTTGAAATGAAAACAAAGATTCACTATAAGTTGATGGGTTAACTGTCGGGTCAACTAGCGGCTGGCAGAGGGAAGAGCAGTCGATTTACTGACCAGGGTCAATTAAACCACCGTTTCTTTCAAATAAAAAGCCAGCTGAGATAAAATTATGATTAAAAGCATCCCTTATTCCATTCTTCTCAGTTATGACGCCAGAGTCAGCATTTACTGTTTTCCAAAATGTATAAGGATCCCCAACTGGCTCAGTGATAAACCTTAAAAAATAACTTGATTTAGCTTTCTTAATCAAGATAAACTATCTTGATTAAGTTTATCTGTTTCTCAATTGTCTAAAAGATTGTCAGTCCACTACAGAGTCAGTTTTCCTTGCTTTGGCCCGGGCCTGATTCCTCATCTGAATGAGCTCAGATAGCTCAGAAGAAAACCAAGGGTTAGCACTATCGTTGACACTGAATTGTTTAAAAGAGGCGTGTTTATCTGCCAGAGAAATAAATATGGAGGAGAAATGTTCTGGAAACAACTCATGGTCAGGAAAACAGGAGAGAGTGGCCAAATCAGAGTGAAACATGATGTCATGTAAATCCCTTGAGGAGGAAGGGTATATCCCTGCAACAAATACATGTATTCTGGTTTATGGACACATCTACAACCAGGAGCTAAAACTTCTTGGGAACAGAAATATTTAAAGATTGGAATGTCATGAAATTTGATTTGACGTATATGGCCACTCCTCCGCCTTTCTGTAATCTGTCACATCTGTCACATTGCCTACAGTGCCTTGCGAAAGTATTCGGCCCCCTTGAACTTTGCGACCTTTTGACACATTTCAGGCTTCAAACATAAAGATATAAAACTGTATTTTTTTGTGAAGAATCAACAACAAGTGGGACACAATCATGAAGTGGAACGACATTTATTGGATATTTCAAACTTTTTTAACAAATCAAAAACTGAAAAATTGGGCGTGCAAAATTATTCAGCCCCCTTAAGTTAATACTTTGTAGCGCCACCTTTTGCTACGATTACAGCTGTAAGTCGCTTGGGGTATGTCTCTATCAGTTTTGCACATCGAGAGTTATACAGTTTCAAGATATACAGTTTTATATCTTTATGTTTGAAGCCTGAAATGTGGCAAAAGGTCGCAAAGTTCAAGGGGGCCGAATACTTTCGCAAGGCACTGTAAATACATTATAATAATTTATTTCAATGTCTTTATCAGATACAGAACCATTTAACCATGTTTCCGAGAGAACCAGAATGTACCCAAATATCAATTGCGTTCATTTTGTTATGATACGTTATGTACATTAGTCTAAGCCTCCTATGAGATTGAATGTCTGAGGGGGAATTCCGCTCATTCCCATAAGAGCTAAAAGGGATAGGGTCATCTGTAGCTATTTGTTGAGTGAGCTGAGACTTTGCCAAATTCCTGGCCAACCACGTGAGAGGTGAGCAGACTGAGCATTTGACAGACCTCCCTCAAGTCGCTGCATGCAGGGGCTGGGGCAGGAGAGCAGTGTTGGCAGAACTCAGTCCACCTTGATGAAGCTCCCGCCAAAGGAGTGGAGCTGCTGCAGGGGATCGGAGTGGCTGCCAATGCTCCATTCTGGGTGTGCACAGGAGGCCTCATCCAACATATCCATACTATTTATTTCCCATACTAGATTTAGTCATAATGCCATGCATATATCCAAAAACAATAATAATGAATCTAATACATTTTGCATGTCCACATTTTCACAGCCTAGGTTGACTGTGTGAACTCATACTTGTGTAATGGTCTTGTGTAGTGTGATATGACAAACAAAGAAAAACATGTCTGGTAATGGCAAAGTTACCTCTTCGCTTACATGTATCATCTGCTTGACAGCAGTAATCATGAAAGTCAGTGGACAGAACATAGTCCAAAACACACCAACACATGAACGCATATACACACACACAGCTTCCTCTCCACAGAGACTCTGCCCTGCCCTCTTGATGCTTATCGTATGAGATATGCAGAGCTCTCTCTCTCCAGACCCGTAGGGCTGAGGCCTGTTTGACAATGTGGGGAATCAGGACCATCTGTCACCATCCAATTGTATGTGTTACACAACAGAGTAATCAGAGACTGCCTACAAACATATAGAATGCATTTGGAAAGTATTCAGACCCCCTTTTCAACATTTTGTTACGTTACAGCCTTATTCCAAAATGTATTAAATAATTGTTTTCCCTCATCAATTTACACACAATACCCAATAATGACAAAGTGAACAGGTTTTTAGAAATGTTGCTACTTTACTACACATAAAAACAGAAATACCTTATTTACATAAGTATTCAGACGCTTTGCTGTGAAACTCGAAATTGAGATCGGGAGCATCCTGCACCTGGGGGTATCATCGGATGGGGCCACAGTGTCTCCTGACCCCTCCTGTCTCAAACTACTGCAGCATAAATACTGGAGGCTATGTGTCGGGGGGCTAGGGTCAGTTTGTTATATCTGGAGAACTTCTCCTGTCTTATCTGGTGTCCTGTGTGAATTTAAGTATGCTCTCTCTAATTCTCTCTTTCTCTCTCTATCTAGGAGGAACTGAGCCCTAGGACCATGCCCCAGGACTACCTGGCATGATGACTCCTTGCTGTCCCCAGTACACCTGGACGAGCTGCTGCTCCAGTTTCACCTGTTCTGCCTGCGGCTATGGAACCCTGACCTATTCACCGGACATGCTACCTGTCCCAGGCCTGCTGTTTTCAACTCTCTAGAGACAGCAGGAGCGGTAGAGATACTCTTAATGATCGGCCAACTGACATTTACTCCTGAGGTGCTGACTTGCTGCACCCTCGACAACTACTGTGATTATTATTATTTGACCATGCTGGTCATTTATGAACATCTTGGCCATGTTCTGTTATAATCTGCACCCGGCACAGACAGAAGAGGACTGGCCACCCCTCATAGCCTGGTTCCTCTCTAGGTTTCTTCCTAGGTTTTGGTCTTTCTAGGGAGTTTTTCCTAGCCACCGTGCTTCTACACCTGCATTGCTTGCTGTTTGGGGCTTTAAGCTGGGTTTCTGTACAGCACTTTGAGATATCAGCTGAAGTACGAAGGGCTGTATAAATAAATTTGATTTTGATTTGATCCTGTTTCCATTGATCATCCTTGAGATGTTTCTATAATTTGATTGGAGTCCACCTGTGGTAAATTCAATTGATTGGACATGATTTAGAGAGAAACACACCTGTCTAAAGTTGAAGTCGGAAGTTTACATACACTTAGGTTGGAGATATTAAAACAAGTTTTTCAGCCACTCCACAAATTTCTTGTTAACAAAATATAGTTTCGGCAGGTCAGTTAGGACATCTACTTTGTGCATTTTCCAACAACTGTTTAGAGACAAATTATTTCACTTAAATTTCACTGTATCACAAATCCAGTGGGTCAGAAGTTTACATACACTAAGTTGACTGTGCCTTTAAACAGCTTGGAAGATTCCAGAAAATTATGTCATGGATTTAGAAGCTTCTGATAGGCTAATTGACATAATTTGAGTCAATTAGACGTGTACCTGTGGATGTATTTCAAGGCCTACCTTCAAACTCAGTGACTCTTTGCTAGACATCAATCTAAAGAAATCAGCCAAGACCACAGAAAAAATATTGTAGACCTCCACAAGTCTGGTTCATCCTTGGGAGCAATTTCCAAACGCCTGAAGGTACCACGTTCATCTGTACAAACAATAGTACACAAGCATAAACACCACTGGACCACACATCCGTCATACCGCTCAAGAAGGAGACGCATTCTGTCTCCTAGAGATGAACGTATGTTGCTGCGAAAAGAGCAAATCAATCCCAGAACAACAGCAAAGGACCTTGTGAAGATAGTGAAGGAAACGGGTACAAAAGGTTCTATATCCACAGTAAAACAAGTCTTATACTGACATAACCTGAAAGGCCGCTCAGCAAAGCAGAAGCCACTGCTCCAAAACCGCCATAAAAAATCCAGGCTACGGTTTGCAACTGCACATGGGGACAAAGATCGTACTTTCTGGAGAAATATCCTCTGGTCTGATGAAACAAAAATAGAACTGTTTGGTCATAATGACCATCGTTATTCTTGGAGGAAAAAGGGGAATGCTTGCAAGCCGAAGAACACCATCCCAACCGTGAATCACGGGGGTGGCAGCATCATGTTGTGGGGGTGCTTTGCTGCAGGAGGGACTGGTGCACGTCACAAAATATATCATCATGAGGAGGAAAATTATGCGGATATAATGAAGCAACAGCTCAAGAAATCAGTCAGGAAGTTAAAGCTGGGTCGCAAATGGGTCTTCCAAATGGACAATGACCCCAAGCATACTTCCAAAGTTGTGTCAAAATGGCGTAAGGACAACAAAGTCAAGGTGTTGGAGTGGACATCACAAAGCCCTGACCTTAATCTTATAGAAAATTTGTGGACAGAACTAAAAAAGCATGTGTGAGCAAGGCCTACAAACAAGCTCTGTCAGGAGGACACCAGCTCTGTCAGGAGGAATGGGCCAAAATTCACCCAACTGTCACGATCGTCGTATGAGTGAGACCAAGGCGCAGAGTGGTATGGGTACATTCTCTTTTAATGAATGAACCACATAACAAAAACAACAAAACCAACGAATTAAACGTGACGCTATACGAATAGTGCAGACAGGCAACTAAACAGACAAGATCCCACGAAAGACAAAGGGGAAATTGCTGCCTAAATATGATCCCCAATCAGAGACAACGATAAACAGCTCTCTCTGATTGGGAACCATATCAGGCCAACATAGTAATACAAATTCACCTAGATGACCCACCCAAGTCACCATCATGCCCCAACCAACACAGAGAAAAACCAGCTTACAATGGTCAGGGCGTGACACCAACTTATTGTGGGAAGCATGTGGAAGGCTACCCAAAATGTTAAACATTTTAAAGGCAATGCTATCAAATACTAATTGAGTGTATGTAAGCGTCTGACCCACTGGGAATGTGATGAAAGAAATAAAAGCTGAAATAAATCATTCTCTCTACTATTATTCTGACATTTCACATTTCACAAAAAGTGGTGATCCTAACTGACCTGAAACAGTGATTTTTTACTAGGATTAAATGTCAGGAAATGTGAAAAACTGAGTTTAAATGTATTTGGCTAAGGTGTATGTAAACTTCCGACTTCACCTGTATGGTCCCACAGTTGAAAGTGCATGTCAAAGCAAAAACCAAGCCATGATGTGGAAGGAATTGTCTGTAGAACTCCAAGACAGGATTGCGTTGAGGTACAGATCTGGGGAAGGGTACCAAAAAATGTCTGCAGCACACAGCCAAGACAATTATTTATTTGTAATCTATTTTAGAATAAGACTGTAACGTAACAAAATGTGGAAAAGGTCAAAGGGTTTGAATACTTTCCGAATGCACTGTACATACATTGCAAGAGTCACTGTCATTTAAAACCAAAAGAGTGAAGCCCATCTGAATATCAGTCTTCTGTCTTCGATATCTAGATTCCCCCTTATTCCTAAATCAATACTTTTGCATATTGACTGCTACAACCTGCCCTTAAGGACCCCAATGACTGACAAAGTGCTGCAATAATCAAGTGTTTTTCTCCAGATCATTTATTTTTTCTGTTCTCACAGTAACATTAATCGAAATTCAGCTCCAGAAAGGAGCAACCCCTTTGAAGCTAGTTTAAAGCTATTAGCCTGAAGCACTGATGGGAATGTGGCATCATCAAGGAGAGTCATTGTGATGTCAGGTGTAATGAGTATTCCAACCCTTTTCCTGTTAAACAAGGAGCTCCTGACTGATGCAACTTATGCCAATAGATTACAATTGTTAATTTCCCAAATGCAGACTCAATGCAGAACCATCTTTGACAAAGTACCTCACAAACTGATTACATCCTCTGGTAATGTAACATATCATGCTATTCATAGTCCAGATGTACTGATGAAAACATTATGTCACAGTAATGATATGACATGCATAACCGTAGTAATTGTAGATAAGGGCTCACTATCATTAGAAACAGTAGGTGTGCAGTATATAGTATGCTATTAGTATACATACACAGTTATAATGTATATATAGCTGCAAGACATTTAGCATTGTCCTCTGAACTCGTTTTCTCTTTGCCATTGGAATTTGGTAGGGTTTTTAAGACACTTTTGTTGCCTTGATTCCTTGATTACCAATTGACCTCATCTACTGCCTTCATTCCCAATTGACCTCAGCTACTGCCTGCCTAATTCATGCAGTAACTCATACCAAATTTGATCAGCCTTCTGCCTACTTGGTGGTCTAGGCTTGGGTGTGTGTCTGAATGATGGAGGGAATGAGCTTGCCAATCTCTCTGCTTTTTTAACTTGTCACATCTATTGATGGCTTGCACAAAAAGCTATAGTCTCTCTTTCTGTCTGTATTCACAAAAACACCCTGTCACCTACATGCCAGTCAATAGCACAATCACGTCTCTTCATGGAAGGAGAAATAATAGCCAGTCTTTGTCACTGTTCCTTTTTGTCCTTAATTACTTCATTTCTTGGAGTCTCATTCTGCCTGTCGAGTAACTCCACATCACTCATGCCTGTGTTTGAAGCTCGCCATGCTGTGTGTCAGCGGCTTTCTAGTATACATCCCATCTCCTCTACAGGTACTACAGTAGCTTGGCACAATGTTAACCACACAGTCAATCAATGGACATAAAAAATAATTTGACAACTACACATACTGTTAAAAAAAATGGTGGCTTATTACAAATCATAGGATGGATTATTTTGCTTCTGTTCAAAACAGTACTGAACCTCATTCAACAGTACTGTGCTTGTCTTTTGTAGCTTCCAAGCCTGTTATGGAACTAGCCTGTGAGTGTATTACTTTGCCCACATTTTGTCATTTGTGTGGAAAATGGCTGCAATGGAATTTCAGAAAATTTGAATTTCTGACTCAAGGGGAAGGGTTCATTGTTGGACTAGACAATGATTTAGGATAGTGTTTGATCAGTCTAAACTGCATCACTACAGATGCGGCCCTGAAAACCAAAACACATTGTTGAGAGAATAAACAGTCTCCCCTCTTGCAGAGTGTGGTCTTGCTTTACCCACTGTCTAATCTCTGTCGAAGTTTACCTGAGCCTCTCGTGCTGCCATGGTGATGACACAATCAGAAAACAACACAGAAAGGCTGCTGCTTGGAGGGTCTCTTTGGGAAAGGAGAGGAAGCACGATTGCCTGCATGTCACATGAATTAATTTGCAATCACTGAATAAGATATTAAATTAATAAGTTGGCGCTGTATTGTGCATGTTCTCTTGTCGTGCTGCCAGGTCTTAAAAGTACATCACTGACGGTGGATTACTGCAGCGCAACGCTACAGTGTGGGTGTTGCAGCAGATACATAGTACTGCATAACAGAAGCACCTTTGGCACAAAATCACTGGCATGTTAGACATGTTTTCACTGGTGTGTTTTAGACTAGCACAGGAAATTACAGTTTCGATGTCATCTGTTTAATCAACTCAAACCTTATCCACATACATCAATCAATGTTCTAAAGGGATTGTGGACAGACATTCATGTAGACATAGCTAGATGTCCTCAAGCCATTCAAAACAGGCCAAAACAAAACTCGGATCAGTCAGAAGCATAGGCTACTGTAGCCCACTAACGTTACAAGCGTGATTCAGAAATGAGAGAGAGATTTTTAATTGTAGAAGGGATTAACTTGTTCAATTCTAATCAAGGATACTATAGTTATCGCGTTTCACATAGAATTTATTAACTACGAAAAGGTAAAATGTGTTTTTATTTTAATTCTGGTGCAGCTCTGCACACACAAGCTTGTTAGCTAGCTATCTAGCTAGCTCTGGTCCAACGTTAAGACAACTCTCGGAAGTTCAAAGACATTCAAATGTCCTTCATAGAAGCCACTCCTCCATAGATATAATTCTATGGGCCTAATTCATAAAAATGCATGTCATAACAAGATGCTCTTCAATTCAAGCCTCCTCCTCCACCCTTTTTCGCTGTATAGTGCACAAACAACTTCTAGAGGAATATTTTAAATCACACCCTTTGAAGTCATTTAAAATGTAATACCTTCACCGATTCAACATCACACTATGTTGGGGTGTGTAGTGCAGAATTGGTGAGAAGCGTGACAGTGGTAGAGACACAAGACAAGATCACACTTTGTCAGTGAGAGAGGTCACAGGAGAATGAGAAGAATTGTGCAAGCTAACAGGCTGGCCAGAAACAGACAAATAACGGCACGGTATAGAATGGCATCTCGTAACGTACAACTCGTGCATTCTTGTCACGGATCGGCTATTGCATCAGACAACCCCATTGGGTTCCACTCCTATCAGCTAAAAACAAGAAAAAATGTCTCAAGTCACTAACACTGGACAATTGAGTAGTGGAATAACATTGCCAGTTTGTTTTGTTCATCAAGCTTACAAGCTTTTTTCTCCTTCCTCTTGTCTTTTCTATAGTTCCTGTTTTGTAGTTTTCACAGTTTTGATCATTCTGCCTGCCCTGACCCTGAGCATGCCTGCCGTCCTGTACCTTTCCTCACCACACTTGATTATTGACCTCTGCCTGCCCTGACCCTGAGACTGCATGGCGTTCTGTACCTTTTGGACTCTGATCTGGATTACCGACCTCTGTCTGCCCCTGACCTGTCGTTTTGCCTGCCCCCTTTTCTAGTAATAAACTTTTGTTACTTCGACACTGTCTACATCTGGGTCTTCCCTAAAACGTGATAGTACAAACTGGCCATGACCGACCCAGCAGACACAGACAAGCTCCACAATGCTGTCTCCCTGCAAGGAGCCACCATTGGATGACACGAGGAGTTACTGCAATGTCTAATGGAGGGACTCCATAACCTGTCAGTACGCCATGATCAGGAATTCGAGACTTTGCTGGAGCAATACTGCACATTCCCCACTGGGCAGCGAGTCACACCCGTAATCTCCAAGCCTACCCCAGTGTCCCGAGAACCCCGCTTACCTCCTCCGGATGCTACGCTGGAGATTCTGGAACCTGCCGGGCTTTTCTCTCCCAGTGCTCCCTCATTTTCGAGCTGCAGCATTCATCGTTCCCCTCGGACCAATCGAGGATAGCATACATCATAACACTGATGTCCAGGAGGGCACTCGCCTGGGCTACGGTGGTGTGGGAGCAACAGTCTGCCATCTGCTTCAGTCTAGAGGAGTTGGTAGTGGAAGTTCGGAAGGTGTTTGATTCGGGACAGAGGCTGCTCGTAAGCTGCTCGTAAGCTGCTCGTAAGCTGCTACGTCAATACTCTCGTATTGTGGCAGACTACATGATGGATTTTCGCATGTTGGCAACTGAGAGTGCCTGAAATCCGGAAGCATTGTTCGGCATGTTCCTTCACGGATTATCACAGGTGGTCAAATATGAGCTTGCAACCCGGGAGCTGCCCATGGACCTTGACTCCCTCATAGCCTTGACCATCCAGATCGATTGGCGGCATCGAGAACTTAGGAGGGAAAGGGAATCTCTGCCCTGTCGCCCTTGTTCGCCCTTGATTCCCACCTTGCCTCTGAAGAATCCCGGAGACCCCAGAAGTCTACATGTCCGAGTGAGCCCGGCATCACCCGAGATTGACTTCGGCTGAGCACTTACGCCAACTCCACTCCGGCTGAACACTTACGCCAACTCCACACCCAGAGCTATATCTATCTATATTGTCTATATTGTGGAGTTACGGGACACTTCGTAGCTACCTGCCCATTAAAAAAAACAGGCTTATCAGGAAGCGGCGAGTACTCTGGTGGGCCTTATGGAGAACTATTCCTCTTTCCTTCCTCGCATCCCTCCGCCATTCTCGTGGAGTACCAGGACCTCCGACCTCTGGGAGGTGTTCAGTATGTCCCGGGCCACTTAGCTTCCAACCCTATGATTGCGGGATTGACCTTCTCTCGGGCATCACTTCAGCCCTGGGCATGACTGTACTCTCTGTCAGGTCCGGAGACCAAGTCTATGGAGACCTACATTGAGGATTCTCTATCTGCAGGGTTAATCCGTCCTTCTTCCTCCCCTGCCGGCGCAGGGTTTTTCTTTGTGGAGAAGAAGGTCAAAACTCTGCGCCCGTGCATCGACTACTGGGGCCTCAATGACATCACAGTGAAGAACCGCTACCCGCTACCACTCATCTCCTCGGCCTTCGAGCTGCTCCAGGTGACCACTGTGTTCTCCAAGCTGGACCTACGAAACGCCTACCACCTGTTGCGGATACAGGAAGGGGACGAGTGGAAGACTGCCTTCAACACAGCCAATGGTCACTACGAGTATCTGGTCATGCCATTTGGCCTCATCAACACCCCAGCTGTGTTCCAGGCTCTGGTTATTGATGTTCTCCGCTACATGTTGAACCTAGTCTTCTCCCTCTCTGCCCAAGAACACATGCTCCACGTCCGACAGGTTCTCCAACGCCTCTGAAGTACCACATTTTTGTGAAAGCAGAGACTGCCTGCCGTTCTGTACCTTTTGGACTCTGATCTGGATTACCGACCTCTAACTGCCCCTGACCTATCGTTTTTCCTGCCCCCTGTTCTAGTACTAAACTTTTGTTAATTCAACACTTTCTGCATCTGGGTCTTCCATAAAACATGATAGTTTCAGTGTTTGTCTACACCTGTTGTTTACGAAGCATGTGACAAATACAATTTGATATGTTTTCATTTTTAAGTTGCAAAGGAAATAGAGAGGGATAGAGGTTATGCTTGGCCACTGTGCCCAGGCTAATGAAACCACATTGACAAAAAAGTTATCCAAAAAGTAAATTAATCCATACAGAATAATAATAATTAATAAATATCAATAATTTACTTCCAGACATAGCGTACCTGTCTAAAGTTTGGACACACATACTCATTCAAGGGTTTTTCTTTATTTGTACTATTTTCTACATTGTATAATAATAATAAAGACATCAAAACTATTAAATAACACATATGGAGTCATGTAGTAACCAAAAAAAGTGTTAAACAAATCAAAATATATTTTATACTTTAGATTCTTCAAAGTAGCCACCCTTTGCCTTGATGACAGCTTTGCACACTCTCTGCATTTTCTCAACTAGCTTCAGGAGGTAGTCACCTGGAATGCATTTCAGGTGTGCCTTGTTAAAAGTTATTTTGTGGAATTTCAGCTCAAATGTGGAAAAAAAGCTCAAATAAGCAAAGAGAAATGACAGTCCATCATTACTTTAAGACATGAAAGTCAGTCAATCCAGAAAATGTCAAGAACTTTGAAAATTTCTTCAAGTGCAGTCGCAAAAACCAACAAGCGCTATAATGAAACTGGCTCTCATGAGGACAGCCACAGGAAAGGAAGACCCAGAGTTACCTCTGCTGCAGAGGATAAGCTCATTAGCGTTTCCAGCCTCAGAAATTGCAGCCCAAATAAATGCTTCACAGAGTTCAAGTAACAGACATATCTCAACATCAATTGTTCAGTGGAGACTGCATAAATCAGGCCTTCGTGGTCGAATTGCTGCAAAGACACCACTACTAAAAGGACACCAATAAGAAAAAGAGACGTGATTGGGCCAAGAAACATGAGCAATGGACATTAGACCGGTTGAAATCTTTCAAAATTTGAGATTATTTGTGACATTGTGAGACGCAAAGTAGGTGAATGGATGATCTCCGCATGTGAGGTTCCCACCTTGAAACATGGAGGAGGAGGTATAATGGTGTGGTGTTGCTTTGCTGGTGACACTGTCTGTGATTTATTTAGAATTCAAGGCACACTTAACCACCATGGCTACCACAGCATTCTGCAGCAATACGCCATTCCATCTGGTTAGTGCTTAGTGGGCACAAATCATTTGTTTTCAACAGGACAATGACCCAACACAACTCCAGGCTGTGTAAGAGCTATTTGAACAAGAACGAAAGTGATGGAGTGCTTCACCAGATGACCTGTCATCCACAATCACCCGATCTCAACCCAATTGAGATGGTTTGGGATGAGTTGGACCGCAGAGTGAAGGAAAAGCAGCCAATACGTGCCCAGCATATGTGGAACTCCTTCAAGACTGTCGGAAAAGCATTTCACATGAAGCTGGTTGAGAGAAGGCCAAGAGTGTGCAAAGCTGTCATCAAGGCAAAGGGTGGCTACTTTGAAGAATCTAAAATCTAAAATATATTTTGATTTGTTTAACACTTTTTTGGTTACTACATGACTCCATATGTGTTATTTCATAGTTTTGATGTCTTCACTATTATTCTACAATGTAGAATATTACACAATTAAAGAAAATCCCTTGAATGATTAGGTTTGTCCAAACTCTTGACTTGTACTGAACATATCAATATTAATATAATCCACAATTTTCTCATAGTAGTAGAAACAAGTGTCATTAATCACCCGCAGATGGGTTGATAATAATGGGCTAGTCCACCCTGACAGATTTCCCATTAATTATTTCACATGATATGATAACGAACGTAAAAAAAAAAATATGTGTGGGATTGGGGACTTAATAGATGTTAAAGCATTAAAGGAAAGTTCTTTAAATTGGGCCCCATTTAATGAATTATCAACAACAAAAAATTGGGTCAACTATAATTTCATAAGATGCTCCATCAGTGCTTGCACTGGTTGGAGAGAGCGACGATAAAGTAGGAGTATGCACAAGAGTTGGCACGAGAAAGACAATGTCCTGCAAAAAAAGATCCCTCTCATCAATAAGTCATGGAGTCAGATGTGTGAGAGTTACATCACCATTGTGTACCCTGCCACAGTGAGTGGAAGTCAGCCAGGTGCTTGGATATTCCATTGGTGTGTAGTGCACTGTGTGTTTTATAGGAGACAAACAACAGTCCCTCATCAAGCATTTCCCACCATGCCTTCCACCTCACCACTCATCTGTGCCCTTGGAGGTTGGATGCAAGGTACAAGTGCAAACATCCAGGTTATTTTTTATTAAATCTTTATTTAACCAGTTGGCCAGTTGAGAACAAGTTCTCGTTTACAACTGTGACCTGGCCAAGATAAAGCAAAGCAGTGCGACAAAAACAACAACACAGAGTTACACATGGGATAAACAAACGTACAGCCAATAACAATTGAAAAATCTATATACAGTGTGTGCAAATGGAGTAATGAGGTAAGGCAATAAAAGGCCATAGTAGCGAAGTAATTACAATTTAGCAAATTAATACTGGAGTGATAGATGTGCAGATGAGGATGTGCAAGTAGAAATACTGGTGTGCAAAAGAGCAAAAACAGTAAATATAAACAATATGGGGATGAGGTAGATAGTTGAATGGGCTATTTACAGATTGGCTGTGTACAGCTGCAGCGATTGGTGAACTGCTCTGACAGCTGATGATTAAAGTTAGTGAGGGAGATATAAGTCTCCAACTTCAGCGATTTTTGCAAATCGTTTCAGTCACTGGCAGCAGTAGAGAACTGGAAGGAAAGGCGACCAAATAAGTGTTGGCTTTGGGGAAGACCAGTGAGATATACCTGCTGGAGCGCATGCTACGGGTAGGTGTTATGGTGACCCATGAGCTGAGATAAGGCGGAGCTTTCCCTAGCAAAGACTTATAGATGACCTGTAGCCAGAGGGGCCGGCGATGAATATGTAGAGAGGGCCAGCCGACGAGAGCATACAGGTCACAGTGGTGGGTGGTATATGGGGCTTTGGTGACAAAACAGATGGCACTGTGATAGACTGCATCCAGTTTGCTGAGTAGAGTGTAGGAGGCTATTTTGTAAATTACATTGCCGAAGTCGAGGATTGGTAGGATAGTCAGTTTTATGAGGGTATGTTTGGCAGCGTGAGTGAATTAGGCTATGTTGCGAAATAGGAAGCCATTTCTAGATTACATTTTGGATTGGAGATTCTTAATATGAGTCTGGAAGAAGAGTTTACAGTCTAGCCAGACATCTAGGTATTTGTAATTGTCCACATATTTTAAGTAAGAACTGTCCAGAGTAGTGATGCTAGTCGGACAGGAGGGTGCGGGCAGCGATCAGTTGAAGACGGAAGGAGTGGAAGGACTGTTGTATGGCATTGAATCCCGTTTGGAGGTTTGTTAACACAGTGTCCAAAGAAGGGCCAGATGTATACAGAATGGTGTTGTCTGCGTAGAGGTGGATCAAGGAATCACCAGCAGCAAGAGTGACATCATTGAAATATACAGAGAAAAGGCTCGGCAAGAGAATTGAACCCTGTGGTACACCCATAGAGACCGCCAGAGGTCCGTACAACAGGCCCTCCGATTTGACACACTGAACTCTATCTGAGAAGTAGTTGGTGAACTAGACGAGGCAGTCATTTGAGAAACCATGGCTGTTGAGTCTGCCGATAAGAATACGGTTATTGACCCAGTCGAAAACCTTGGCCAGGTCAATGAAGACAGCTGCACAGTACTGTCTTTTATCGATGGCGGTTATGATATCATTTAGTTCCGTGAGCGTGGCTGAGGTGCACCCGTGACCAGCTGGGAAACCGGATTGCACAGCGGAGAAGGTACGGTGGGATTCGAAAAAGTCAGTGATCTTTTTGTTAACTTGGCATTCGAAGACTTTGGAAAGGTAGGGCAGGATGGATATAAGTATAAAAGGAGTGACACTCTAGACAGTTTGGGACTAGTGTCACCCCCTTTGAAGAGGGGGATGACCGCGGCAGCTTTCCAATCTTTAGGAATCTTGGACGATACGAAAGAGAAGTTGAACAGACTAGTAATAGGGGTTGCAACAATGGCGGCGGATAATTTTAGAAAGAGAGGGTCCAGATTGTCTAGCCCAGCTGATTTGTACGGGTCCAGGTTATGCAGCTCTTTCAGAACATCTGCTATCTGGATTTGGATGAAGAAGAAGGTGGGGAGGCTTGGGAAAGTTGCTGCTGTGGTGCGGCACTTTTGGCCGAGATTGGGGTGGCCAGAAGGAAAGCATGGCCAGCCGTAGAGAAAAGCTTATTGAAATTCTCGATTATTGTGGATTTTTCAGTGGTGACATTGTTTCTTAGCCTCAGTGCAGTGTGCAGCTGCAGGAGGTGCTCTTATTCTCCATGAACTTTACAGTGTCCCTGAACTTTTTGGAGTTCGAGCTGCAGGATGCAAATTTCTATGTCACAAAGCTAGCATTTGCTTTCCTAACTGACTGTATATATTGGTTCCTGACTTCCCTGAAAAGTTGCATATCTAGGGCTATATATGTTCTTAGTTCTACATTTTATGAAAGGGGCATGCTTATTTAAGATGGTGATGAAATTACTTTTAAAGAACAACCAGGCATCTTCTACTGACGCGATGAGGTCAATATCCTTCCAAGATACCCGGGCCAGGTCGATTAGAAAGGCTTGTTCGCAGAAGTGTTTTAGGGAGTGTTTTAGGGAGCGTTTGACAGTGACGAGGGGTGGTCGTTTGACCGCAGACCCATAACGGATGTAGGCAATAAGGCAGTGATCGCTGAGATCCTGGTTGAAGACAGCAGAGGTGTATTTAGAGGGCAGGTTGGTCAGGATGATATCTATGAGGGTGGCCGTGTTTACAGATTTGGGGTTGTACCTGGTGGGTTCCTTGATAATTTGTGTGAGGCATCTAGCTTAGATTGTAGGACGGCCAGGATGTTAAGCATATCCCAGTTTAGGTCACCTAGCAGAACGAACTCTGAAGATAGACGGGGGCAATCAATTCACATATAGTGTCCAGGGCACAGCTGGGTGCTGAGGGGGGTCTATGACAGGCGGCAACAGAGACTTTTCTCTGGTGAGATAAATGTTTTTAATTTGAAGCTCGAACTGTTTGGGCACAGACCTGGAAAGTATGACAGAACTTTGCAGGCTATCTCTGCAGTAGATGCAACTCCTCCCCCTTTGGCAGTTCTATCTTGATGGAAAATGTTGTAGTTGGGGATGGAAATCTCATAATTTTCGGTGGCCTTCCTATGCCAGGTTTCAGACACGGCAAGGACATCTGGGTTGGCAGAGTGTGCTAACGCAGTGAGTAAAACTAACTTCGGGAGGAGGCTTCTGATTTTAACATGCACAAAACCAAGGCTTTCATGGTTACAGAAGTCAACACACGAGAGCGCCCGGACACACACAGGGCCTGTGTTAACCTCCACATCACCCGAGGAACAGAGGAGGAGTAGGATAAGGGTACAGTTAAAGGCTATCAAAACTGGTCGTCTAGTGCGTTGGGGACAGAGAATAAAAGGAGCAGATTTCTGGGCGTGGTAGAATAGATTCATGGTACAATGTACGGACAGGGATATGGTAGGGTGCGGGTACAGTGGAGGTAAACCCAGGCATTGAGTGACGATTAGAGAGGTTGCATCTCTGGAGGCACTATTTATGCTGGGTAAGGTCACCGCATGTGTGAAAGGTGGGACAAAAGAGGTATCTGAGGCATGTTGAGTGGGGCTAGGGGCTCAGCAGTAAAATAAAACAATGATAACTACCCTAAACAACAGTATACAAGACATATTGACATTAGAGAGAGACATAAAGCGAGGCATAAAGCAATCACAGGTGTTTATTGGGAGAGCTAGCTAAAACAACAATGGGTAATCAGCTAAGACAACAACAACAGGTAAAATGGCGATGAATGGGCAGAGAGGGTCAGTTAACTACATACAGGGTCTGAGTTCGAGGCTGGGGCCGTCAGATAAACAAAATAAACAAAATGGAGTACCGGAGTAATGAACAGTCTAGCAGGCATCAGCTATGAAGCCAGGTGATCATAGGGTCCAGTGAACAGTAATGGATGAAACAGGGAAGCTGTTAGGTAATCGTTACTACGCTAGCAAGCGAGAGACACGGCGTACATGAAGATAGCAGGCTGGGGATAGCAGAAGTGTCTTCACTGACGTCCGGCAAAGGCCGGTTGAGGGCACAGCGGACGGAATTACATCAGCAGACCAGTCGTGATGGATCGGCAGGGCTCCGTGTCGATAAGGGGTCCAGGCCAATTGGCAAAAGAGGTGTTGTAGCTGGAGTAATTTAATTTGCTAGCCAGGATATGCTCCTGGCTCGAGGCTAACTGATGCTAGCTTCGGGACAAGGGCGTTAGCCACTATAGCCACTCGGTAGCAGCTAGCTAGCCAAGATGATCAGATGCAAAGGTCCAGAGCTTATAGCAGGAATCTGGTGATGTAGTGGCTTCTAGTCGTGAAGAGTCCGGGAGGCATCAGCTGTGTAGGCGAGTGATCATAGGGTCCACTGAGCAGGCCGGGAGATGGGCATGGCTCAAGGCTAGCTTCGGGACTGGGCCACTCAGTAGCAGCTAGCTAGCTCCGATGATATGGAGTAATGGTCCAGAGCTTATGGCAGGAATCTGGTAATGTAGTGGAGAAGAGCAGTCCTGTATGCTCAGGGTTGATATCGCGCTGTGCAGACTGGTGGGTATTATCCAGGCTAAAAAGCGTCTGATGTCTGAGCTAAAGGTAAAGGCCGCTAGCAGTGGCTAACAATGACCAAATAGCTAGTAACTAATTAACTGGTTAGCATCTGATGGCTAGCTTCTGATGGATGTTCTAGCTATAAGGTCTAATATTAGCAGATCCGTATCACATTGGGTTAGGCGGGTTGCCGGAAGGTATATTTAATTTAGAAAAAGAGATTGAAATATATACAAAAATAGACGAAAAAAAAAACATTTACACGGGACAATAACAAACACGTCTGCACTGCTACGCTATCTTGCATTTGACAATAATTATCAACCTCATTATGGTGTCTCTCATGTTTATATATCAGGTAACACTTTATATACAGTAATTACTTTAAAACCACTTTGGAAGCCAGTGTGTAACAAACTTGTTTTACACATGTAATGAAATAAAATGTTTCATACTGTGTCATGTTAAGAGAACTTTCTAAGAATGTTATTTAAAAACATGTACATTCCGTTCTCAGCATCAACAAAACTCTCTCTATCCTTTACCTTCTTAAGTGTGTTCAGATCTGTTGGCAGCACCCACTTATTTTCCACACCTGATCTTAATGAGCGGTTAAATGGGGTCTGTTTGAATAGACTGAAATGAATAGCTTGGTATGCATAAAAAACATGGCATAGCTCCATCCTGGTTTGAATCTCCCTGTGTCACAATAAATAAATAAAATGTATTTGCATGATTAATGTCTAAAGAAATGCATGTCCATGTGTCATATCTGTGCTTTGAGTTCAAAAACCTAAATATATAGTTTTCAAATGCATTTCCTATCCAAGGAAACCTTACTCCAAATAACAGAGTGCAATAGAGCAGAATGTTCTGTTTAATTGTTTTCTTCTCAAAACTGGTTAAATGGCTACTTTTACCCTGTAGGCACCTGCAACTTACGACAGGTGAAATCAATTACACAATTAACGAGAATCTTTGCTTCCAACCAAATTAATTTGAATTTTGAATAATTTAGTCCCATGCCATTTTTGACTTGAAGTGTAAAATCTCCACTACAGTTAAGCAAATTGTAAATCAAACAAATACACGCATAAACACCAACGTTTATCTTTATTTTTAAATTCAATGTATTTTAGAATAAATAGTGAATCATGCAAGGGTGCCAATATATTTGACCTCATCTAAACCTACTTTATCTGCATGGTTAGCCTGAAATCCACATGGCAGTACAGAGCCTTAAGAGTGAAGCCCAGTGTGTATCTTTAAAAGACTATAGGTCATCCACCTCCATTTTTAAAGCACAAATCGATCACTCAGACTGTAATTGAAACTCATTTGAAACCGTACAGTTATGAATACCTTGTTCCTTTCTTCAGGGAAGAGTAGTTATATTATTTGTAAGATATTGTAAACTGTAAGATCCTTTTCAGTTGGTCACTCGGTATACCATACTATGCAGACATACAATCCCGCCCCAAGCCAGCTAAGAGGGTACCAAACAAGGAGGACCACGACAGCCCAAACACACACAGATTTCACCGGCTCCAAAAAGTGGTTACAGAAGCCACTTTTGTCCCTAATACTTACGCGAGAAGCCTGAAGTGTTCGAGTCGCATTAGGCCTGAACTGTCAGAGCCCCATATAGGGAACCAGAACCTGCTGCTTGGCTACGCAGACTGACACCCTGCCACTGCAGCCCAAGTCCATAGACTCCACAGTTCCAAGAACAATACTTACCTTGTGAGCCTGAAATGTCAGAACACAGGTCCCAAACCGCAGGTCCCAAAACAACACCTGTCGTGACTTGGTAAAGTGCACATAGCATCGAACAGAGTCTATGAACCATGGCAGCCCAAGGCTTAAACCCACAAAAAACCTGTAGTAAAAAAAGATTACCTGGAAACTGTGCACACTCGCTGCATAGCATCAACCAGAGTCGATGAACCAAGACAGCCCACGGCTCAAACCCACAGGGAACTATGGTAACCCTAATAAATGTGTCTTCTGTCTGCTGTCGTCCATCAAGGCAGCCCACAGCTCAAACCCACAGAGAAACTGTGGTAACCCGGAGAAAACGCTGAGTAACATCGACCACAGTGGCCCAAGTCCATAGACACTACCGGTTCCAAAAAGTCTCTTACAGAGACCCAAGGAGTCCTGAATTCCAGGACTCACACAAGAACCTCACACAAGGAACTGCAACTGCTGTGACTTGATAATGCATGTTTGCACGCCACCCCATAGACAAACCACAGCAGCCCAAGGCTGAAACACACAGGGAAACTGTGTTAACCCAGATAAATGCGCAATCTGCACGCTGCCTGACACCAAGGCAGCCCAAGGCTCAATCAAATCAAACTGTATTTGTCACATGCGCCGAATACAACAAGTGAAGACCTTACGTGATATGCTTACTTACAAGTCCTTAACCAACAGTGCAGTCCAAGAAGAGTAACAAGTAACACAATAAAATAACAATAAGGAGGCTATATACAGGGGGTACCGGTACCAAGTCAGTGTGTTGAGGTAATTTGTACATAGGTAGGGGTGAAGTTTCTATGAATAGATAATAAACAGCGAGTAGCAGCAGTGTACAAAGTAGTCCGGTGGCCATTTGATTAATTGTTCCGCTTGCGTTAGCAGAGAAAACAGTCTATGACTTGGGTGACTGGAGTCTCTGACAATTTTATGGGCTTTCCTCTGACACCACCTATTATATAGGTTATGGATGGCAGGAAGCTTGGCCCCAGTGATGTACTGGGCGTATGCGCTACCCTCTGAGGCACCTTACTGTCAGATGCCAAGCAGTTGCCATACCAGGCGGGGATGCAACCGGTCAGGATGCTCTCGATGGTGCAGCTGTTGAACTTTTTGAGGATCTGGGGATAAATGCTCAACCCGAGTTGGGGTTCCTCACATTTACGAGGTTTTATCACTTGGACATACAGTGGTGAGAAAATCTTTCTGAAGGCAATCTACAGACAATATTGTCCTTTTTGAGGATCCTGATGGGGAATAGGTTTTGTCGTCTTCACAACTGTCTTGGTGTGTTTGGACCATGATATTTTGTTGGTGATGTGGATACCAAGAAACTTGAAACTCTCGACCCGCTCAACTACAGCCTCATCGATGTTAATGGGGACCTGTTCGGCACTCCTTTTCCTGTAGTCCACAATCACCTCCTTTATCTTGCTCACATTGAGGGAGAGGTTGTTGTCCTGGCACCACACTGCCAGTTCTCTGACCTCCTCCCTATAGGCTGTCTCATTGTTATCGTTGATTAGGCCTACCACCGTTGTGTCGTCAGCAAACGTAATGATGGAGTTAGAGTCGTGTTTGGCCACGCAGTCGTGGCCACGCACTCCTGAGTACAGGAGGGGACTAAGTACACACCCCTGAGGGGCCCCAGTGTTGAGGATCAGCGTGGCAGATGTGTTGTTGCCTACCCTTACCACCTGGGGGCGGCCCGTCAGGAAGTCCAGGATCCAGTTGCAGAGGGAGGTGTTTAGTCCCAAGGTCCTTAGCTTAGTGATCCATCAGGGGAACTGTGGTAACTAGGATAAATGCTCAACCCGAGTTGGGGGTCCTCGCATGCCTTTACAAGGTTTTATCACTTGGGCATACAGTGCCTTCAGAAAGATTTTCTCACCCATCTACAGACAATACCCAATTTTGACAAAGTGAAAACATGTATATAAAACTTTTTGCAAATGTATTGAAAATTAAATACAGAGATCTCATTCACAACCCTGAATCAATACGTTAGAATCACTTTTGACATAGATTACAGCTGTCAGTTTTTCTGGGTAAGTTTCTAAGAGCTTTGCATACCTGGATTCTACAATATAAAACAAATATTCAAGCTCTATCAAGTTGGCTGTTGATCATTGCTAGACAGTCATTTTCAAGTCTTGCCATATATTTTCAATTCGATTAAGTCAAAACTGTAACTAGGCAACTCAGGAACATTCAAAGTCGTCTTGGTAAGCAACTCCAGTGTATTTGGCCTTGTGTTTTAGGTTATTGTCCTGCTGAAAGGTGAATTTATCTCCCAGTGTCTGTTGGAAAGCAGACTGAACCATGTTTTCCTCTATGATTTTACCTGTGTTCTATTCAGTTTATTTTAATCCTAAAATACTCCTTAGTCCTTG
Organism: Oncorhynchus mykiss; assembly: GCF_057628025.1. NCBI lineage: Eukaryota > Metazoa > Chordata > Actinopteri > Salmoniformes > Salmonidae > Oncorhynchus > Oncorhynchus mykiss. The sequence goes on from NC_143022.1 coordinate 24,961,944, forward strand.
CCGATGACAAGCATACTCATAACATGATGCAGCCTCCACCATGCTTGAAAATATGAAGAGTGTTACTCATTAATGTGTTTTGTTGGATTTTCCCCAAACATTATACTTTGTATTCAGGACCTACTGTTCATTTCTTTGCCACATTTTTGGCCATTTTATTTTAGTGCCTTATTGCAAACAGGATTCATGTTTTGGAATATTTTGTATTCTGTACAGGCTTCCTTCTTTTCACTCTGTTATTTTGGTTAGTATTATGGATATGGATATTATGGATTATGGATATTATGGAAATATATATATTTTGGGAACAGATATTCCATCCCTAATTTTTGCACAAACCTACCTTCATACTTACATTCATTCGTATGGGTTACGTGCATCAATAGACTTTTCAATAAACTCACTAACTGTTTTAAAGTCACCAACGGCCTCATGTTGAAATCCCTGACAGGTTTCCTTTCTCTCCGGCAACTGAGTTAGGAAGAACACCTGTATCTTTGTAGTATCTACTCCCGGCGCCGACAGAGATGGCCGCCTCGCTTCGCGTTCCTAGGAAACTATGCAGTATTTTTTATTTTTTTATGTGATATTTCTTCCAATGTTACCCCAGAAAATCTTAGGTTTTATTACATACAGTCGGGAGGAACTATTGGATATAAGAGCAGTGTCAACTCACCAACATTACGACCAGGAGTACGACTTTCCCGAAGCGGAACCTCTGTTTTGCCTTACCACCCAGGACAATGGACCGGATCCTAGCCGGCGACCCAAAACAATGGCGCCGTAGAAGGGGCAGATGGAGCGTTCTTCTGGTCAGGCTCTGTAGACGGGCACATTGCGCACCGCTCCCAAGCATACTACTCGCCAATGTCCAGTCTCTTGACAACAAGGTAGATGAAATCCGAGGGTAGCATTCCCGAGAGACATCAGAGACTGTAACGTTCTTTGCTTCACGGAAACATGGCTCACTCGAGAAACGCTATCTGAGTCGGTACAGCCACCTGGTTTCTTCACGCATCGACAGAAACAAGCATTATGATTAATGAGACGTTACAGGAACTCAAGTCCTTTTGTTCACCTGACTAAGAATTCCTCACAATCAAATGCAGACCGCATTATCTACCAAGAGAGCTCTCTTCGATCATAATCACAGTTGTGTATATCCCCCCCAACCCCCAAGCAGACAGAATTGTAATCAATTATCTGTATATGTTGGATACAGAGATGACAGTCATGTCATTCAAAAAGCCCACACACAGTGGTGCCCAATTTTTTATTTTACCTTTATTTAACTAGAGAAGTCAGTTACTGAACAAATTCTTATTTTCAATGATGGCCTAGGAACAGTGGGTTAACTGCCTTGTTCAGGGGCAGAAAGACATATTTGTTTTACCTTGTCAGCTCAGGATTTGATCTTGCAACCTTTCGGTTACTAGTCCAATGCTCTAACCACTAGGCTACCTGCCGCCCAATGGGTATACCTTGAGCAACGGATGCCGATGGCGAGATGTGTCTAGAAGCCTAGCTACGTAAACCAATCACTGGGACTGTATTAGCCGCTGAAGATAATTTTGAACTTTTGTATTTAAGGATCCAAGGCAGCAGCTACTCTTCCAGGGGTCCAGCAACATTAACACAGTTATATACAATTTAAAATATTGCATGACATTACATTTCATAAGACTTTGCACAACACATCAAGTGTGTTCTCTCAGGCCACTACTCTACTATCACATACAGTATCTACAATGCAAAGTCCATGTGTACGTGTGTGAGTGCGTGTCTTATCATTTGTATGTGTGTCTGTGCAGGTGTGTGTATCTCTTCACAGTCCCCGCTGTTCCATAAGATTTATTTTTTATTTGTTTAAAAAAAATCTGAATTGACTGTTTGCATCAGTTACCTGTAGCCATGGCTCTATGTAGTAATGTACACCTCCCATAGTCTGTTCTTGACTTGGGGATTGTGAAGAGACCTTTGGTGACATGTTTTGTGGGGTATGCATTGATGTCCAAGCTGTGTGCTAGTAATTTAAACAGACACCTTGGTGCCATTGAACTCTATTCCACTCCTCCACTTTGAGCCATGAGAGATTTACATGCATAATATTAATGGTAGCTGTCCGTGTACATTTAAGTGACAGCATTGCTGCCCTCTTCTGAGCCAATTGTATGTTTCCGAGGTCCCTCTTTGTGTCACCTGACCACACGACTGAACTGTAGTCCAGGTGCGACAAAACTAGAGCCTGTAGGACCTGCCTTATTGATATAGTTATTAAAAAATACAGAGCAATGCTTTATTATGGACAGACTTCTCCCTATCTTAGCTACTGTTGTATCAACATGTTTTGACCTTGGCAGTTTACAATCCAGGGTTACTCCAAGCAGAACTTGCACAACTTGAGGTGCTTGTCAAAACCACGCAAGTCCAGGATGGGACGCAGCATTCCATTGCTCTAGGAAATACTGGCTGTACCAACCGCTCCGTACTTCCAGCACCGGAACCACCCAAATAGTCTGTTTCCAAAAAAGAGAGGAAATCTTTGCTCTCAAAACAGCCACTAGGACACACCCACGGTGACACGTCACATACCCGCCACTGGGCGGAGCACACAACCAACCTCCCATACATTGTCATCTGCAGGGGTGGAACACCAATTTGAGGACTGGGATAATGTGGTTATTTTCTTATGTCCTCTCACACCTACCACACCCAACAACCTTGTGTCCGACTGCGGGGAAGAGACTGATTTATGCTCATATGGGGTGATACCATACTTTCAACACCCTTGGACACTATAGGCCCTATGGTAGAAGCACAACACTCACTACTGCAATTCGCTCTGGAAAAGAGTGTCCACCAAATCACCAAAATGCAAATGCACAATGTCACCATTGACAGTCAACAAACATGGCCCTGTATGTCATTATCAATGGTGCATGACAATATAGCCCTGCATATAAAAAATATCAGGGTCCAGATATTATACTCGAGTCTCCTAGTCATAAACCAGAGTTGGACGGGCGTTCACGTGCATTTTCCCAGCAGGAAGGTCATATTGCTTCCTGCTGAGAAAATGCATTTCTTCACAGCATTACTTGAATGCAGCAAGAAAGCAATGCTAATTCCTGCTTTCCCTTCTCCTCTGAATGCGACTGCATGGACTCCATTCCTGAACCAAACATTCCTTTTGGTAAAATTGGCTCACCCAAAACACATTCCCCCGCTTCGGTAGGCTATTTGTGACAAAGTCAACCAGAGATGATACTGGTCCACCGGAACCAGCCGTGCTGTTATTCTGGAGCGAATGACTAAGATTAGCCTCTCTGTTAGCCTCTGAGACCAGGAGGCTAACTAGCTTACCATAACGGCATACAAGTTTGACATGTCCCCTCTAAAACAGTTCCGCATTCATGCAACTTGGCTGAATGTGAGTTATTCCAGGTCAAAAACTGGAAAGAGAGTCAAGCGACGCTTTACAGCAGTCATCGCAGGTGGTAAACATTTCCCCAACCTGGGATACCTCCATTGCGAAGGAGAAAAGAGCCATATTGCTGAGCCACTGCTCTGCAGCCCAGTGTGATATCCATGGCAGAGACATGAAACTACCGGAGATAGATCATCCATTTCCTTCTCAGAAAAAACCCCAGAACCAGTCAGACACAACATCCTTTCCAAAATCTGGTTCCCGAAGCAAAGAATCCAACCAACCCACTAAACAGCCCCTCTCCCCCTGTCTCCGGCAGCCCTGAGGCCATTGTAACACCGTTTTTCTTTCAGAGAGAGCCTTCTCCAATAACCCACATATTTTGAAGAAATCAGCGTACAAGAGAGTATGAACTCAGTAGGTGACACTGGTCACATGAACTGAACAGAGCCAAGGCATCCTGAGTGTGTTTCTACTCCAGGTACATAGGACAGCACTTATGAGTATCTATCTTAAAACCATATACCCTAGGGCATGGTCAGAGGTCGGCATGGTTTGAGGTTCATGGTCGGCTGGTTAGCCTTTTTGAACTTACCACTATCCCAAGCAAGGAAGCATTAGCTACAGGTACATAGGACAGCAATTATGAGTATCTATCTTAAAACCATATACCCTAGGGCATGGTCAGAGGTCGGCATGGTTTGAGGTTCATGGTCAGCTGGTTAGCCTTTTTGAACTTACCACTATCCCAAGCAAGGAAGCATTAGCTACAAAAGCAGAGCAGAAAGTAGTTCGCTTTTAGAAAACACATGAACCAATACCAAGACCCAAAACTCGCAACATCTAGGGGGACAAGTTTTCAATCCCCACTAAAAGACACCTACAGCACCAGTCAAATGTTTGAACACACCTACTCATTCAAGGGGTTTTCTTTATTTGTACTATTTTCTACATTGTAGAATTATAGTGAAGACATCAAAACTATAAAATAACACATATGAAATCATGTAGTAACATGAAAAAAGTGTTAAACAAATCAAAGTACATTTTATATTTGAAATTCTTCAAAGTAGCCACCCTTTGCCTTGATGGCAACTTTGCACACTCTTGGCATTTTCTCAACCAACTTCACCAGCTTGGGCTATCCTCTTCTCTCTTCACTGCCTCAACATAGGAAACTTTATGCCCCATTTAAACTCTGGCAATCTCAACATGTTTCTCTCTCACTGGGCACTTCAGTTCCCAGGCTGCATGGGCACCCCCATAGTTGACACACAGTGCTATCCCAACTGTACACTCCCTCTGACTGTGCACTCCTGCACATTTCTCACATGGTGGGATCTCCCTTCTTCACAGTGCTGCATGTCCGAATCCTTGGCACAGAAGCTTGAGGGCACCAGGCTGCCCTGCATCACTCACTCCTATCATCTATTACGCACACCTGCCTTCCCTCGTCACGCGCATTAGCGATATTGGACTCACCTGGACTCACTCATCATCTGTTTATTTCCTCCCCTATATTTGTCAGTTCCCAGCTCTGTTCCCCACTGCTGCATTGATTGTATTTTGTTTGCTGACGCTGTTCCTGTCTCGTTCCATGTCCGTTCTACATTAAATGTTTGACCCGTACCTGCTTCGTCGCTCCAGCGTCATTCCATGTGACAACAGGACCGCTCTCCCATCATATTTGATTAGAAATTGATTCATTAGAACTTCAATCAAAGCAAAAGGATCAATTAATCAAGTGAGTCAATTTAAAATGTAATTATTTAGAAATAGACTCAGTAGATTTTGAACAAGACAAAAATTGTTTCAAAATAACACGACCAAAAAATATACATTACCTTTTTTACTTGTTGATCATCTCCTTCACCTCCCTTTCTCTCTCCCCCTCATGCTCTGACCATCACACCCTTTATGATTAAGTTATGTTGAGATCTCAAACAATGGAAGCATTATATTGGATTTTTATGTCATAAAATCCTTGAATAATTGTTCAACTGCCACAATGCATTGGAACAGACTTTTATGTAGTCTGTACCGCATTTTCTACTCACACATATTTTTTGATTCTCTGCAATAACATTACCCCCATGTGCTTACTATGCAATACTGTTTTTTTACACTAAATGTAAATAGTGAGGCAATAAAAATATATATTTTCAGCCAACATTAATCTCTGCTTATGTTATCTCTGCTCTCAAAGATGCAAGAATACACAGAGATCAGGTTTTTCCGGGTTCTGGGTATAAAAACATACTCTACTAAGTATTCTCCTGCTTTCTCTATGTAGTTAGAGCATGGAGGACAAACAGTTTTTCCAGTGTGTCTGTGAAATAACCTTGGCAACCCCATAGAACACTATTAGCCAAGCCTCTACCATGCCGCAAATGAGTTCACTGTATCATAGTCTACACTGAACCCTGCTAGGGGGGCATTCTAGTATCATCTGCTTCCAGATAATCTGTTTATATCCCCAAAACCCCCTACACACCAAAACCACCCCAGCTCTCATGACTGCTTCCCTGGGCTATATTGGTAGAGTGGCGATTAGTCTTTGTTTGACCAGTTAAAATTGTGCATTGGCTGAACCCTCATAGCCTCTTTGGATAAAGTCCCGCAGGATTTAAAGCAGTTTGCCTGTAACTCAATCAATGTGTTTGTAGTGAAAATCACTTTGCTTTACTAATTCTGCGAAGTTATGGGCATCACTTGTGTATCTTTTTTGGAGGGCAGAAAAGACAAGTCACGTTAGATGGAAAAGTAAAAAAAGTCCTTCATAGACAAATTAAAGCTGGGACAGATTGTGTCTTGCTGTAATGGCCATTTAATTGGAATCAGCAGTTTGGTTGAATGGCTTTTGTTCAGGGGTAAAATGGGTGTTTAAATTACTCCCTTTGTCTTCTGTCTGTACATCTAAACTTTTTACCATCTTTCTGCTGGTCCACGTGCATGCTACAGCTAGCGATCCATTAATCCCATCAGTGTGATTGCGGAGGAAAAATAAGCACTCAGTCAGTAGATCAATTAGGTGAGGTGGAGGGTTTGATGCTGCTGAACAATCTATGAGAGACACAATGTTAGCACCTAAACTCTGTAGAAGCCACAGAAAAAATATATAAAAGAGACAAGTTCCTTCTGGAGATCGTTCTCCATACTGAAAGAAAGCAGAAAAAGTACAGATCCCTATATCTCAGGGCATCTTGATTGAGTTAAATGCAGTTAGTATTTTTATACATCACCTTCCTTCCTCCTGCTGCTATTCCTCCCTCTCTCTTCTCCCACTTTCTCTCTCTCTCTCTTGCTTTCTATCTCTCCCTGTCACGGCTGGCTGAAGGACTGGACCAAGGTGCAGCATGGTAAGCATACAGTTTCTCTTTATTCAAAAATGACGCCGATAAAATGAAGAACAAAAACCAAACCATGAAGCTTTGGGCTATGTGCCCTGAACAAAGACAAAGTTAACTTCTCACAAAACAGGTTGGGGAAAAGGGTACCTAAGTATGGTTCTCAATCAGACAACGATAGACAGCTGTCCCTGATTGAGAACCATACCAGGCCAAGACATAGAAATATAACATAGAAAAAAGAACATAGACTACTAGAAAATAACAGACTACCCACCCCAACTCACTCCCTGACCAACCAAACACAAAGACATAAAAAGAAACTAAGGTCAGAACGTGACAGTACCCCCCAAAGGTGCAGACTCCGGCCGCAAAACCTGAACCTATAGGGGAGGGTCTGGGTGGGCGTCTGTCCACTGTGGAGGCTCTGGCGCGGGACGTGGACCCCACTCCACCATAGTCTTGGCCCACATAAGTGCCGCCCTTGGCGCGGCGACCCTCGCCGCCGACCACTGACTGGGGACCCCTGCAGCAGGCCCGGAATGGACGGGAGATTCCGGCAGCACCGGAGCGAAGGGCGATTCCGACAGCGCCGGAGCGAAGGGCGAATCCGGCGGCTCCTGACTGACGGGTGGCTCTGGCGGCTCCTGACCGTCTGTCCTGACGGGCGGCTCTGGCAGCTCAGGACAGACGGGCGGCTCTGGCAGCTCAGGACAGACGGGCGGCTCGGCTCTGGCAGCTCAGGACAGACGGGCGGCTCTGGCAGCTCAGGACAGACGGACGGGCGGCTCTGGCCTGCCGAGGTGCACTGTAGGCCTGGTGCGTGGTGGCACTCGGCTGGGGACACGCACCTCAGGGCGAGTGCGGGGAGGAGGCACAGGATACACTGGGCCGTGGGGGAGCACCGGCGGTCTCAAGCGCAGAGCTGGCCCCACCCATTCTGGCTGGATGCCAGCTTCGCCCCGGCAAATGCGGGACGCTGGCACCGAGCATACCGGCCTGTGAATACTCAGCCTCGGTACCGTGCGCATCACCCCATAGCACGGGGCCTGACCAGTCCCATGCTCGCCATGGTAAGCACGGGGAGTTGGCTCAGGTCTGCTTCCTGACTCTGCCACACCCCCCGTGGGGCTGCCTCTCGGGCTTCCTTGCCAGCCATGTTCCCACATACCGTTGGTTCCTCTCTCCGGCTGCCTCTGCTCTCCTAGCTGCCTCCACCTGTTCCCATGGAAGGCGATCCCTTCCCGCCAGGATCTCCTCCCATGTGTAGACTCCTTTGCCATCCAGAACGTCCTCCCATGTCCAGGAGTCCACCTTACCATGCTGCTTGGTCCGTTGGTGGTGGGAAGTTCTGTCAGTGCTGGCTGAAGGACTGGACCAAGGTGCAGCATGGTAAGCGTACATTTTCTCTTTATTCAAAAATGACGCCGACAAAAGGAAGAACAAAGAACAAAGACCAAGTTAAATTCCCACAAAACAGGTGGGGGAAAAGGGTACCTAAGTATGGTTCTCTATCAGAGACAACGATAGACAGCTGTCCCGGATTGGGAACCATACCAGGCCAAGACATAGAAATATACCATAGAAAAGAACATAGACTACTAGAAAAGAACATAGACTACCCACCCCAACTCACGCCCTGACCAACCTAACACAAAGATATAAAAATAAACTAAGGTCAGAACGTGACACTCCCTTTCTTTTTTACACGTCACAGAAAGCGACGAGAAAAGTAAGGGATACCAGCGGCAACCAGCAGATAGAGATATACTGTGGCGCTCCCTGTCCCACTGGAGAATGGAACAGAGAGGGGTGTTAATTATCAGTGTGCAGGCAGAGGAAGAACTTTATCTATTAGAACGGCACACTGATGACAGGGTCATTACCAGAAGTTGCGCTTGAGAGCTGAAAAATGTGCCTTTTAATGTACAGTGCCTTGCAAAAGTATTCATCCCCTTTGTGTTTTTCCTATTTTGTTGCATTACGACCTGTAATTGAAATATATTTTTATTTGGATTTCATGTAATGGACATACACAAAATAGTCCAAATTGGTGAAGTGAAAAAAAATTAAAACGGAAAAGTGGTGCGTGCATATGTATTCACCCCCTTTGCTATGAAGCCCCTAAATAAGATCTGGTGCAACCAATTACCTTCAGAAGTCTCATAATTCGTTAAATATAGTCCACCTGTGTGCAATCTAAGTGTCACATGATCTCAGTGTATATATATACATATACTATACCTGTTCTGAAAGGCCCCAGAGTCTGCAACACCACTAATCAAGGGGCACCACCAAGCAAGTGGCACCATGAAGACCAAGGAGCTCTCCAAACAGGTCAGGTACAAAGTTGTGGAGAAGTACAGATCAGGGTTGAGTTATAACAACAAACCTACCAAGAGAGTGCCGCCCACCAAAACTCACGGAGGGCATTAATCAGAGGCAACAAAGAGACCAAAGATAACCCTTAAGGAGCTGCAAAGCTCCACAGCTGAGATTGGAGTATCTGTCCATAGGACCTATATAAGACGTACACTCAACACTCAGCTGGGCATTATGGAAGAGTGGTCAGAAAAAAAGCCATTGCTTAATTGGTGTTCGCCAAAAGCCATTTATGGGAGACTCTCCAAACATATGAAAGAAGATACTCTGGTCAGATGAGACTAAAAGTTTGCTTTTTGGCAATCAAGGAAAACACTATGTCTGGCGGCAACCAAACACCTCTCATCACCCCGAGAACACCATCTCCACAGTGAAGCGTGGTGGTGGCAGCATCATGCTGTGGGGATGTTTTTCATCAGCAGGGACTGGGAAACTGGTCAGAATAAAAGGAATGATGGATGGCGCTAAATACATGGAAATTCTTAATGGGAAACCTGTTTCAGTTTTCCAGAGATTTGAGACTGGGACGGAGGTTCACCTTCCAGCAGGACAATGACCCTAAGCATACTGTTAAAGCAACACTTGAGTGGTTTAAGAGGAAACATTTATATGTCTAGGAATGGCCTAGCCAAAGCCCAGACCTCAATCCAATTGAGAATCTGTGCTATGACATAAAGATTGCCGTACACCAGCAGAACCCATCCGACTTGAAGGAGCTGGAGCAGTTTTGCCTTGAAGAATGGACAAAAATCCCAGTAGCTATATGTGCCAAGCTTACCCCAAGAGACTTGCAGCTGTAATTGCTGCAAAATGTGACTCTACAAAGTATTTACTTGGGGGGGAGGGGGTGAATAGTTATGCACGCTCAAGTTCTCTGTTTTTTTTGGTCTAATTTCTTGTTTGTTACACAATAAAAAATATTTTGCATCTTCAAAGTGGTAGGCATGTTGTGTAAATCAAATGATACAAACCCCCCAAAAAATCTATTTTTATTCCAGGTTGTAAGACAACAAAACAGGAAAAATGCCATGGGGGGTAAATACTTTCGTAAGCCACTATATATTCTTACTGGACAGCTTTTGTTAAGGGGTCTGGACTAAAGACCACCAAAATAACTCCCACCGGGTACAGACTTCAGTTCAACATCTAGTTTTCATTTAGATTAGGTTGAGCTGTCAACTAATGTAAATTAAGCGTGAAATCCAAAAATAAATCACCATGTCATTGGATTTAAATTAAAAGATGGGTGAAAAAAGGACAAAATTCCCTTACGTAGATGACTTTTTTAAAATCCAATCAGTTTTCCACATTCTTTTCACGTCAGTTCAACAAACAAAAACATGACGTTGAAACAATGTTGATTCAACCAGTTTTGCCCCGTGAGCTGTCTATGTGTGTATCATTAGGCCAGATCGTGAGACAGTCTCCTAGTCTTCAAATAAAAATACATTATTAGGCTAGAAGAAAGAGGGATGTGAGAGCAACTATAGGCATTCTTTCCACCCACAGCACTGGCAAGAATGGTGGCAGGGTGCAAATAGCCTTTCTCTCGCCCTCTTGACAGATGCACTTGAAAACATGTGAATGTGATAGCAAAAGGTGAGTGAGCCTTTCTACGAGCCTCAGACCTCAGGCAAGGTTTTTTGTATCCGTGAATATACAGCATTCATCTTGGGGTTGAGATGTCTGGGTAGCAGGTAGCACGCTTAATCCCATCCCCTGTCCTAGCAGGAGGCCTTTTTCCTCTTGGTAGGCCATCATTGTAAATAATAAATTGTTCTTAATTGACATGCCTAGTTAAATAAAGGTTAAATAAAAATAAATGTTAAAAATGTATCAAAACCTTATGGTTGAGAGAGGTCCATAACCAGAAACAGACTCCAAATCTTGATGAGGAAATACCTTTTTGACACTTATCACAGTAGCTGTTATGAACATGGAATACAGTTGGGCAGTTTTCACAAGGTGAGACATACAGTACATGCAGCCTATTAGCCAATCACTAACAGAATAGATACTCTGCATCACTTTCTTGTGTCACTGCCTCATTGTCCCACACACTGATATGTCGCTGTACTTTTGCCTCTTAATTAACAATAGTTTGTGTTCTCTGTTGTGTACTTACATCTAGTCCTTATAAATCATGTCTCAGATGGGCATTGTCATCATATAGATAATGGTGTTAGCAGCAACTGCCACCAGGAGGTTTCTCCACAATATGTTCATCTTGTTCTTCTCTCATGGCTCTTCTCTCTGCCTGGTGCAAAGACTGAGTGCAAAGACTATGAGTGTCAGCTAGTATCATTAGTGGGACCTGAATACCCCACCTTATCCATCAGGTGGTGATCCCGATCCCACCACCACTACAGGCAGGATAGAGCATAGAAATTGAACATATAAAACACTCTGAGTCACTCTCAAGGCTGTATGAGGTGATTATGCTTTGAATGGAGGCCTTTGAAACACAGGTTCTATCGGAGTGGCCTTGGGTTTAGCCAGGGAATGAAGAGGAGAGACATTGTTCATGTTGGCATGATTTTGACTGACGAAGGGGCTGCAATCAAATCAAAGTTTATTGGTTGCATACACAGATTCACAGGTGTTATTGCAGGTGCAGCGAAATGCTTGTGTTTCTAGCTCCAACAGTGCGGTAATACCTACTGTAGCAGTGAAAAAAACAATACAACATTAATATAGAAAATGTGACAACACTGTCAGATAACCTGATATCACCACAAAGCCTCAGTAGATCAACATAACATATTTGTTCAATTAAGTGGCTACAAAAAGAGACATTTAATGTCTAATTTGTGATTGGAGTGAAATTGGCTTATAACCACAAATTGTTTATATTCAAAACTCTATTATACATTGAATCTTGTTAAATAGAGTTGTACATGTTGAAGGATGAGATTCCAGCTAACAGTAAATAGAGGAGGAAAACATGACAGAATGGATTTTTGATTAATTTGCTAAGCTGCAAGTCACAGCATAAGGTAGAAATCGGGCTATTGGCTGGGCAGAAGCTGCAGTCCTGGTCCAGGAGCAGTGCTTAGGTCAGCATAATGAAGAGGACAACTCACATCAGAGGTGCTAGATGGTAAAACCTGAAATAAACAGACAGTATGTACTGTATCTAGTTTAACATGACACTGTATGTAGGAAATAGTTTGTTATTTACTGCCAAATTACCAAGTTGTAAATTCAGGGTTCCATGCTCTGATGTATACAATATATGCTCTTCTTCCCGATTGGTAGGAGAATGAGCCAATATTACCTCCTAGCCCTGAGGAGAATCAGAAACCATCTGATATGACTTTCATAGTGGCTTTATTTAATCTGAGCAAGGTTTCAGCAAACACTGAAAAACAATTTAATGTGTAATTTAATGGCACCAAACTTGTTTATTTATGTTTATTTCATTTGTGCTGATTGTTATGTACTGAACAAAAATAAAAACGCGACAAGTTTAACTGAATTACCGTTCATATAAGGAAATCAGCCAATTGAAATAAATAAATTAGGTCCAAATCTATGGATTTCACACAACTGAGAAGGGGCACTGCAATTCAGAATTCGTTTTTCTCCACAAAAGGTCTTTATTACAGACAGAAATACTCCTCTGTTTCATTAGCTGTCTGGGTGGCTGGTCTCAGACAGGTGAAAAAGCAGGATGTGGAAGTCCTGGGCTTGTCACGTTCTGACCTTAGTTCCTTTATGTCTTTGTGTTAGTTTGGTTAGGGCGTGAGTTGGGGTAGGTAGTCTATGTTCTTTTTTCTATGTTGTATTTCTGTGTTTGGCCTGGTATGGTTCTCAATCAGAGACAGCTGTCGATCGTTGTCTCTCATTGAGAATCATACTTAGGTAACCTGTTTTCCCCATTTTGGTTGTGGGTGTTTAATTTCTGTTCAGTGTCTGTTCACCTGGCAGAACTGTTTCGTTTTCTCTTCGTTATTATTTTGTGTAGTGTTCAGTTTGTTCAATTAAAAACCTGACGAACACTTACCACGCAGCATTTGGTGGATGGATTATCTTGGCAAAGGAGAAATGTTCACTAACAGGAATGCAAACAAATTTGTGCACAATATTTGAGGTAAATAAGCTTTTTGTGCGTATGGAAAATGTCTGGGATCTTTTATTTCAGCTCATGAAACATGGGACAGAGATATTACATGTTGTGTTCATATTTTTTGTTCAGTATACTACTCCTCATATAGGCGGACTGTATAACAGTATAACGCTATATAACACCTGTGATGACTTGCAGTCTGAGACAGTCTAGTGTAAAGAAGCATTAGCTTTGGCTGTCATCTGACATCAGAACAAACCCAGTGTAAGTGAGACCGTTGTTTAATGTCTCTAATACTAGATGTCACTTTCACTTTCAGCTCTTGTTCTCTAATTTGAATCCAGCAAGAAATTAACTGAGTGCGGATTAATGAATAGATGTGTTTCCAGAGGGTAGGCCAGGAGTGGAGCAGGAAGACTAATTGACCTCTGGTACAGCTTACAGACAGATACGTTCATAGACGTTTTGAACACATTGGATTTTCATATTCCAGATATAAAACTGTTCTCCAATTATTATCACATTCTGCAATCATTCCCCACCAAAATAAAAGTCCTAACAGTAAGATTCAATTATGTATTATCAGGTCCATACTTCTGTATTAAAGACCCTCATATTGCTATCGTGTCATCAGTCCAACCCGTGCTTTATCAGAGAAAGAAAGACAGTTCAGTTTCCATACTGTCCAGGTCTCCATACTCCAATGAACATGTTTCATCCTTAGCTGGGAGACAAGATGATCACAGTCAAGCATGGCTGATTGCTTTCATAATCAATCCAAATCACTTTGATATCTACAGTAATATTATTGGATTTCCTAGCTCTTCCGTCATTAATGAAGTGTGATCTAGAACCAGGGTTCTGAAGGGGCCATGCTCCTGGCTAATAAGGTGTTCCACAAGTAGTTACATGCCCAAGGGCTCCAAGGGGTCACTCAGGCTGAACACTCACAAGGTTCAATTGGCTCCATCTTAAAGGAAGTCGAGATGACATAGGACCAGCTGTTTGAAAAAGCTTATTATCTGCAAAAACAGTCTCCCTGTTATTCTTTTTTTCTTTCTTTCTTTCATCTACCTCACATCTGAGACTCTACACAGAACATAGAATCATGATCAAGTAAAAATTATCAAATGTGTCTGGTTGTAGATACATTTTTTTATTTTTTTTATTTAACTTTTATTTAACTAGGCAAATTATTATTTACAATGACGGCCTAAGCAAATACATTAGTATTCTCTAGATGTATGTAGTGATATGAAAAACAGCACCACAAAATCCCCCTAATGTTCATACACGTTAGTTTATCAAAAACAAATCCGTAAGGCCAACACTACTCCTCTCCTATTCTCCAGTGTGTTGTTTTTAACATTAGGGAATCTTATGCTGAGAGTGAATGTCAGTTAGATGTGAACAATTAGTTTAACTGACATGGCAATGTATAATGATGATGTTTCTCTGTCTGCTTTTGTATATTTTGTAAATTTTGTGAATAGTCTTGTCATGACGTTGGCCTGGGGGGAGGTTTATGACAGTCATAAATACCTCTCCCCCCTTTTTCCTCTCTCTACCCTACTGATGTTACATTTGCAAAACCCTTGGTTAACAGAGATTCTGAGAACATCAGAAGGTGGGAAATTAACTATATTCTGATAATCCGACCAATTGAACATATGCGGATGTACTTAATGAATATGATGTCAGTTCGGTTGTCATCTGAGACATTCTCATCAATGATAAGATGACATAAACTCTACAGTGGAAAGTCTACACATCAGAGTTATCGGATTCACATGGAATTGTTGTTCAATTTAAAATGTTTGAATATGAAATTATTCGTGATGGGATGAAATAGGATTTTAGCTTCTAAGATGTGAGATTTGGATTTTCATAAGGTAGGGAGGGCTCTGCTCAATCAGTGGCCCGCCCCTGTGAAGAGACATGGGCTATAAAACCTTTCAAACACACCCTCCTCTCCCTTCCTATATAAAGCCTTGACGACAATATAACCTGCTGTTCCGAGGATGTGAGGACGACGGTCCGATGTCAGAATGGTTCAGAAAATAACTACAGAACGAAGCCGACATCAGTGTGAGCTTTGGTTGCGAATGGTATGAACTTTGAACTCTTTTTCACTACAGAAGTGATACCTCCTAGCCGTTGAGTTAGCAACAGCAGGCTGCAAATGCAGGTTAGGAAGGAACAGACAGAGTACCCCGTCTACCACACAACGACGTTACTACAACGTATTCAATTTACCAGCAGAGACATTCTTCAAAGGACAAAGGACTCGGTTGGGCAACACGACCTTCCATCTACCAAAAACCTACCGAAGCGCAGCTCAGAGTAAATATTTATTGCATTTTCCTTTTCAAAATGGGCGGTAATTTAGAATGTATAAGATATTGTATTCACGATAGCACAGCTTCACCCTTTGTTCCTCAGTCTTCCCGCTCTTTCACTCAAACCCAGCCTTTTTCTTTTGTGTAACAAGCTGTCATATCTGTTCCGCCCGCTAGGGACGTTTTCCTTTATGATGTAATTTGTAATCAAGTTCTGATTTAATAACGTGTATGTGTCATTCTGTGTGATTAGTTAGGTATTTAGTAAATAAATAATTAAACCCAATTTTATATTGCTGATTCAACTTGTTAGCCAGGGTTCGCGCAGATAACCAAGAATTTACAACTTTCAGATGAGACTGAATTAAGATGACGATTAATATTGACTGCTATTAACCTCTTGCGACGAGCAAACCCCTATCCGGGAGCGTAATCATAGCCTCAAATGCATTAGCATAACGCAACGGACATAAATACCCCTAGAAACTTTTCCTATTCATGAAAATCGCAAATGAAATGAAATAAATATATTCAAACACAAGCTTAGCCTTTTGTTAACAACACTGTCATCTCAGATTTTCAAAATATGCGTTACAGCCAACGCTAGACAAGCATTTGTGTAAGTTTATCATGGCATAATGCTATGCTAGGCTCTGCTGGCAGCAGGCAACATTTTCACGTTTTCACGTTTTCACGTTCAACATTTTCACCTTTGAAGAACTTCAGATGCTTTCACTCAGGAGACTCCCAGTTAGATAGCAAATGTTCCTTTTTTCCAAAAATATTATTTTTGTAGGCGAAATAGCTCCCGTTTCTTCATCATGCATGGCTGAGAAATCGACCGGAAAATGCTACAACTGTAAAGCCAAACTTTTTTCAAAATTTGCTCCATAATATCGACAGAAACACGGCAAACGTTGTTTAGGATCCATCCTCAAGGTGTTTTTAACATACAGTATATATTCGATAATATATCCGTCGAGGCAATTGGTTTCTCATAAGAAGCGATTGGAAAAATGGCTACCTCAGCATTTTACGCAAGGTTTTCTTGCGGGAGACACCATGTGACCACAGCCATTCTTCAATGGAAATGCCTAAAAAGACGTCACAATGCTGTAGACACCTTGGGGAATACGTGGAAAACGTAAGCTCATTCCTAGCTCATTCACAGCCATATAAGGAGTCATTGGCATGAGGCGGTTTCAAAAAATGCGGCACTTCCTGGTTGGATTTTTATCTGGGTTTCGCCTGTAACATCAGTTCTGTGGCACTCACAGACAATATCTTTCAGAGTTTCTTCTTTCCAAAGCTGTCAATTGTATGCATAGTCGAGCATCTTTTCGTGACAAAATATCTTGTTTAAAACGGGAACGTTTTTCATCCAAAAATTAAAATAGCGCCCCCTAAATCCAAGAGGTTAATGTAAAATATTACAAGGTCTTTAAGAGTTTATTCGGAAGATAACAGCTCTATAAATATTCTTTCATGGTGCCCCGACTCTCTACTGAATTACATTTACATGATTAGCCCAATCAGGTAATATTAATTACGGAGAAATTATTTTATGGAATGGCTTGTCATATCACTTAATCCGGCATAGCCAAAGATGCGATTATCTAGAGTCTACTCTAGATAATCTATTCTATTGTACTAGGTACTGATTTATAGATTTTCTGATGTATTTTCTTGCCTTTTTTCATGTGACATACGCAATTATCATTGAAAGGTGAGTGTGCCGACAATTTACACTGATGATGGCCTGACGATGGCCTGTTTGTGTTTAATTTTCACCTTCTATTTATCCACTTTCCTGAACTATGAAATATTATTTTGGCACCATGATGTTTCAATAGGCATCTTTATTTTGCATTTATGTCACAGTTTTGCATTCAAGCCTCAGTTTTGGATTTATTCCTTTTTTCGACAGTGTGCGGGTCTCTATTTCTTCCAGAAATCATTATACAGACATGTACGTATAAAGAAACATTATAAAGACATGTTACATTACTCGTGAAGCGATGGAACTTAGAATTCACTAACTGAACACAAGACATGCTCATCTGTTTCAGTAAATTGTGGATGTCTATTTGGAAGTTAATATTTCTGCATAAATTAGGAATTTTGTTACGAGAAAAAAAAATCTAACTCTCTCTCACAACATTTCAAGTTTGAACATTTGCTCAGCTTAGCAAATGTAGCCTCTGGCAATTGCACCCGTCTCATTCAAACAGTGTGTCAGAAGAGCAAACAACAAACTGTGGAGAGATCAGAGCAGATGGCTGGAGTGGTAGAAACAGTGGGCTGTCTCCCTGACAGGAAATGATGAAGTCTATGGAGGTAGTCTTTGAGCCATTTAGAGGCGGATTTTGTCTCACTGTCTTACTGCAGGGTCTCACAAAGAGTGGGAAACTGCAGTTCAAGAGATTGCCTGATAAGGATCCCACCTGTTTTCATGTTCTCCAAACAACAAGCCAATCCAAAATGTCAAGCTACAGGTCCACTTTGTGAGCTGTAAACACTTAGAATCGTTATTTCTCCAAATTGGCCTCTCGATGATGTAGGCACTTCAATGCTTGGGTGACTCCTCTCATACTCAATTAAACAAATTTGTTTGTCCAGGAACAGATTCCAGCACACAGCTGGCACAGAATTGAGCCGCTAAAAAATACCATGAGTTCAAACAAGTTGTTAGAACGTTTTGCTTCCTGTTACAACTTAACCAAATATACATAACCATTGAAGCAGTATAGAGTTAGAGAGTTAGAGAATTAGAGTTAAATAATAAATTCATAAATAATTCATTCAAAAAAGCATCAGCTACTACACCACAAATCATTTTAGGACAGATTCTGTAGGACTACTAAACAAGGTTCAACAATGATAAGCTGGTCCTGTAAGAGTTTTTAGACTTCAACAACTGAAGATCCATGATGACATTAAAGCATAATATACATTGAGTGTACAAAACATTAGGAACACCTGCTCTTTCCATGACATAGACCGATTAGGTCAATCCAGGTGAAAGCTATGATTCCTTATTGATATCACCTGTTAAATCCACTTCAATCAGTGTAGATGAAGGGGAGGAGAGGTTAAAGAAGGATTTTTAAGCCTTGAGACAATTTAGACATGGAATGTGCATGTGTGCCATTTAGAAGGTGTGTGGGTTAGACAAAATATTTAAGTGCCTTTGAACGGGATATGGTACTATGTGCCTTGCACACCGTTTTTAGTGTGTATCAAACAGTTTCCTGTGTGTATCAAGAATGGTCCACAACCCAAAGGACATTGTGCCAACTTGACAGCTGTGGGAAGCATTGGAGTCAACATGGGCACCATCCCTGTAGAACGCTTTCGACACCTTGTAGTCTATGCCCTGACGAATTGAGACTGTTCTGAGGCCAAAAGGGAGTGCAACTCAATATCAGGAAGCATACGGCATGTCCAGATATCTGCCGACCCCCCGGGGTTAAACATTGATATCTCTAATCAGCGCCTGGTGCCCCCCACCCCGGTTGTAGACAGAATTCACCGCCTTTGTTCTCTAAACCAAATATACAGGGTGTTGCATACATGATATCTCCCGAAAAAATGCCACCACTGCCCTGTAAACTCATTCCTTACTTTCGCTAGTTGGGGACAGAACGCGGAGCGAGTCTAGTGGAGCATATACTTTAATTAACACTATGTTAGCACAGCTTTAGCGCAAACCCACAGCCCCGAATATTTAGCTGCCAGGACAGATTAAAAAAGATGTGAATCCCTCCTAATGGATATTTCTGAAGGATACTGGACATAAGTGTTTGGGAAGCGATCAATTTTCGGCGTAAGTCCAAATAATTACATACCCAAGAATATTTATATATTAAAAAATGAAAAGTGGGCACTCTGAACGACTTCGTAAGACACCAGGCAGCAGTCCCAGGACATAACATTAGGAAGCCCTCCTAATGGATATTTCTGGAGGTGAGTAAGTGAAAAATATATTTTAAGTTTTGTTTGAATATTATCGTGATATTATTGTAATATTAAACACGGGTTATTTGTGTATTTCAGGCCAAATGCACATATGATAAAGTGTATATATTTCGTATAACTGTTAGAGAATATTAATGTTTGTTAGGGACCCCATCATTTATGCAGCTTTTAAGAGGTTTAACGGATCTGGAACACAATGAGTTAGACGATGATTCTCAGTCTCAAAACCCCGGCAGCCAATCGCCATCAGCATATTTTCGACGTAAGTCCAAATAATCACTTACCCAAGAATATTTAGAAATTAAAAAACAAATAGTGTGTACTATTTTAAAAGCATTTTTTTGTATTTACAGCCGACATACAGCCAAGAAGGATAAAGGCATCGTTATGGACAACTGACACAACGGGTGACTTGGATGCAATTCTCCCGTTCTGCACAAACTTTTTTTCCAGCACACCGCAAACAGAGAATTTAAACGTCCCCCCCCCGACAACTCCCCCGGGAACCGCAACCCACTCGCTACACATTCCATGTCCCAACAACCAACTGGCCCAAGTGCATTGCTCTGAATCAACACCTCCAGAAAATTACTGTGCAGGGAACTTGAGGCTTCACAATTCGGCGCTCTATGGATACGGTACGATACCATTATACATTTGTTATTAGTTATACGTCTTTTATTAGTTATACCTCTTTTGATAGACTGTTAAAACAAGGTCAAATAATGTTTTATTTCAGACTCCAACGATACAGGCAGAATTGGGAACGCTTGATGAAAAAAGTCACGCCCACCCGGTTTCCCCCCGGTTTCAAAAAAGCTGAGGTATTTTAACTATGTATTGTTAATATATAGTATTATACCTGAAATGTATTTGACATTTTATGTATCTAACATATTTTTATATTTAATAACCTATTTTGTACGTATTATTTTCTTTCAGACTCCTCCCCGGTGAAAAACGGCACAGAAGGCCACATACATCTCGAGCTTCCGGCTCACCGAACATTCCCAATGAAACAACCAAAGCGGAGGATATCCCTGTTTTTAATGACATTTCAGAGGTTGACGACCAGTTATTCTGTGATGCGGCCAACCTTCTTGACCCCGACAATTCTATGGCGTCAACATCAGGATCTGAAATAGAACAAGCAAGGTTTTTCACAGTCTTTTCCAGGGCTTTGAAATCGAGGAACGTTTTGCTATACAAACGACTGGGGGTTTTACTTGAGAGACAGTACCAAGACGATATGTTATTCTGGCATAGAACAATTCCACGCATGTTAAACAGCAAACCGATTAAAAAACGCAAATACAAGCGCTAAAATCATATATGTAACACGGATCATTCCAGAAATACCCCAAAACGCACATCCTTAATTATCCAAATGGCAGAACCACAGGAACAAGTTGAGACAGTTGAAAGCCTCTTAGCACAGATACCGCCAGAACTCCTAGAAATTATTAAACGTATGAATGAGGCGGGGGTAACAGACAAAATACCGATAGATGAAAGCATATTATCACAGATTCCAGCCAAACTCCTAGAAAGGATTAATCGTATGAACGAGTCAGGGACGCCCGATCACAGATTCCCGAAGCCCTCATAACACTAATTAATCGGATGAACGAGATCCGGACATTTTCGGCACCCGCTACACCAACAGCGACATCCCAACCGTTAACGCCCATGTCCGTACAGTCTGAAAAGCAACACAATGTTTTTTGCGGAATTGGAAAATTGTCTAATAAATCAGATGAACGAGAGACAGACATCTTCGACATCCCAACCGTTAACGCCCATGTCCGCAGAGTCTGAAACACAACATGATGTTTTTGGGGAATTGGAAAATTGTCTAATAAATCAGGAGGGAGATGGTATTGATAGACGTGTCCGGGTTGTGTACCGAAATAAATTCAACAATACAGAGATTCGACAGGTTTTCAATTTCCTATGGGTGAATCAGAATCTTGACTATGCTGTGTTTTACGTAATGATATTGGACACTCTGAACGATCTGTTAGACAGGGCAAGAGATTATGGCGAACCACATGATGTCTTACAGTTGGAAATTTGTGCAGATAGCCTGCATAACACAGTATCTCTTATTTTACCCAATGGCGATGCAGATCTTGAACAATTTATCGCACTGCTAGAACGCCTTGTTCAGTCAAATTTAGCCGTCATAGCAGATCGGACCCTCAAGCTTGTAGTGCAAATAATACGTCAACCCCAGGGTGGTGGTGGTCAGAGAAGGAAGCTTGATAGCCTAATGCAGTCAGAAATCATAAGCAATAAAAGGGCCTACCTCATAAACGTTCACAATCCAGGTAATAAGCTATGCTTTGCAATAGGCCTAGCGCATTTACTTAACCCTGGATGTACTGATCTGACGGCATTGCAAAAGGCTAGAGAGCTCCAAACGGCCGTGGGTCTCGGTATACAGGATGCTGTGGCTTTCTCTGCCATAGTCAAATTTGAAAACTTTCTGAATATCAAGATTGTGGTTTTGTACCACAGTAGAGCTAATGCAGCTCTCTTGAAGTTCCAAAACAACCCCCAACCGCATCCTCAGATTCTGTACTTTTATGTGCAAAACGAACATTACGCCGTTACCAACATCACGGCGTTTATAGGGGCACCATATGTGTGTCCATCCTGCCATACCGGCTACACCCGAAAGGGGGGGAACTCGTGCCGTTATAACTGTTCAGTATGTCATAGGGTTGTACATCAGGAATATTTCCATATTGTTCAGTGATAGGCGTTCATTCAACGGAGACGATCCTGTCGACGGTTCTATAGAACCCTTTTTTAACCTTAATAAGTTTTGCAGGTTCCGATTAACTTTTTGCAATAAAAAACACCGTCCTTATCTTTGATATTATACCAGCTATGGGGGTATGTAATCTCGCTGAGACCTACTTCCCAGGCCTCTGATAACTCTATAGGCTTTGGAAAATTGGTTGTATAATTCGAACTCTGATTATTACGATATACATGTGCGGACGCATTACTGGGGAGAGTCAGGTAGAAGCCGCTGTGTTCCATGATGCACTCCTGTGTACACGCAAATGATGATGTATTTTATCATGCATGTGGGTTTAAATTAACCCCCGATGCCTCCACCACATCCTGCTCTAATACCCAACTGTTGAACTTTTGGGGACAGTTTTTCCAGCGGACCAGCACCCATTTTTGACCCTTTTCTCTCTTTTGATCTAGAATCTCCTCCATGTGAAAGACTTTGTCTTTACCCAACTGTACCTTCTGTAATTCCTTCTCATAAAAAGATCCCTCTATAAGTTCCCCGTCATAATCTTTTAATTTGTAGACCTGGGGTATGCGCGGCAGACATTCGGTAACCGTGAACAACTCATCGCTGTAGCCTTGCTCATATTTTTGGACGAAAACACCCCATATTTTTTGACGAAAACACCCCTCAACTTGGATATACGCACCAAGTCCCCCACAATGAATTTAACATTTATTTTTTTCTTACGGCAAAGGGGGAACAAACCATACAGATTTTTAAAGACTTGAAAAGAGTTTTCAGAAGAGACCTCGGAGGGTTTCATCCGTATACTCTTATGGTAACTATTGTTGTACCCCATTACTAAATCTTGAACTATATCGATATATCTATGCGTGTTGTGAGCTGTAAAATAGCGCCACATCCGCTCCTTCAGAGTTCTGTTAAAGCATTCAAAAACTGAAGCTTTCAAATCCGAGCCTGTAGCAAAATGTAGTATATTGTGCTTCTTCGTGAGTTTCTGAAAAGTATTATTAAAAAATTATTTTCCGCCATCAGTCTGCACTTTCTTGGGGGCTCCTGCCTCCTTCAAGATAGAGTCAAAGGCCCGGGTCACCTCTGCCCCGCTCTTATTTTTTAAGACCCTGACAAAAGCTATTTTAGAGAAAATATCTATAACCGTTAGCATGTAGCGATTTCCATCATTTTTATCTGCAAGGGCCTGCATGTCACATAGATCCGCCTGAAATTGGGACAATGGTTGGGTAGAAAAAACTATATTTCTTTAAAATGGTTTTCTTACGGGTTTATGTAGAGTGTGCGCATCCTGCTCTGATAACCACTTATTCACTTTAGCATCGTTTAACCGGCTACCTGTTTCTTCGGCTATAGCTCTCTGTAAACATTCCTTGCCACCCTAAGACCCAGGATTAGAGGGATTATAATAAATGTTTTTCAACATCTGCTCCGCCATCCTTATTGCCTCTCTGAGGTGCAATAACGTTAATGAGCCTCTTTCAAATAACAACATTTCATTTTAATTTTTTTGATTTTTATTTTCAAGAAAACATTATGTATTATGTATACAGACAATTCAGAATTCGTTGCAGGATACATGTCCCCGTTTTCTCAATGATCATCATCATGCAACACCCTGTATATTTGGTTTAGATTAACAGGCTTGTGTCGCTGAATTTTTAAAACACACTCATCCGCTATATAAGTATATAAACAACAGATATGATACATGTTACAATTAAATGGTGTTTCAAACAAATAAAGTAAAATCTTAGACAAAGTTGTTTCTAGTTCTTCAGAATCACCCCCAAGACAGGATACCAATTGTGTCCATTGTAGACTCTCGCCCGCATGTCGTACATGATTCATGATTTGTTCCATTTTCAGCACACGCTCTACATTAGTCCCGGAATTGTGGGTTGTGTAGAACGTTACATTGTTCACTTGATTTTCAATAATTTGATGCATAATATTTGTAAGTTCTCTCAAAAGAAAAAACGTATTTATTCTCTCTAACATCGTGTACACATAGTTACCCATTGCTTTACATCTAAATAACACAAATGTCACTCGGTCTCTTGGGGTTTATTGAGCCAGAAAGTCATCACATCAGCCACCACAGCTTCCCTGTATTTGCTATCGTCCACCAGGGTGTCGGATTTTTTTGAGTTTCTCGTGGATGTAGATCGCCTCCTTCAATTCATGTAGGAAAGCCTCGGTTACCCCGTAAACTCTGGGAATAGACGGCACAAGACCCACAGACTCCAGGGCTCTGACCAGCGATGGTATAAACCTGCAGGACCAAAGTCTTTTCACCAGCGCCTCAAAATGGTTGAAGAAGTAGTATCTTGGGGGTTCGTATAGGCATGGATGCCTGCGCTGGCTGGGGTGATTGATCTCACAACCGATGCATTTTTCTCATATATACTCTCCAATCACCACGTCTAAAAGCGTGGTTACAGAGGCCTTGATGGTGTCCACAAAAATAGTACTGACCACCCCATCAAACACGTCCTCAGGCTGTGTACATGTAGGGGGTGTCGTGGGTCTTGCCAGGGGGGAGTAGAATGTTGGGCTGCAAGGCATACAATCCTTAGGGTCGGGCCCCCATGACATTTCGGAGTCCTGGTATGTGGTAGGAATATCCATGATTAATGCGTAAGTGAAGAACTGTAGGTTTTAAGGACCCTCCTTTTATTGTTGAACCAGCCCTCTGGGTATCAGGGCGTGGTTAACGCAGCCACGTACTTAGTTTTCTTCGGGGGTTGACCCTTCTGACGATGTACCTTCTTGGGTCTCCTTTGAATCATAATCCTCGGGATTCGTATATATTATGCACTTCTTTAGCCGAACAATGCTCTGTCGCTGTTGGCTCTGTACTGCTCTAGCGTCCAACAAGTCCAACATTTTCAATTCCATTAAATCCCAACTTTTAAAAGGAATAAGCATGCGCAACCTAAAATCCCCAGTCAGGCCTCCATCACGAATGTTTTGGTTGCGGATTTCCTCGTTGATGATATAGAACTCCACGCAGCCCCATGGAAGTCCATTCTTTCTTTGTATTTTCACCCTGTGAAATACTCTTCCTGAGGAGTCAGGGGTACCTTCCCAACGGGTCTCGTAGCCTGGGAACAAGCTATACCCCTTGGTGATAAGTCTCAGTTCGGGACACAAAACCTGGCGAAAAACCGTCCAGTCTTCAACCCTATAGTCCACTCCTAATGTCTGGTTGGTATATTCTTCTCCTTCGGCTACCGTATAGAGGTTCACTCTACAGGCCAAGTAATCAAACAGATACCCCCATTGCTGTCCATTAGACATCAGCACTTGATCTTTCAGCGCAGTTGCGGGCGGTATCTGGGTTCTATACACACTTAGAAACCACTTTTTTGGCGCATCGTATATTGCGGCATTATACTTGGCCCTTTCTCTATGTTTTAGCCGCGGTCCTGCTTCCGTTGTTACAGTCAACACAGCTTTGCCACTGATCACAGAATCCATGTTTAAAAATCTTATTTACTGTTCTGGGGTCGCATGCCTTGTTCTGGACTTTTATTTATAATGCGTCTGCCACAGCCAATACCCCGGACATTCCTGCTTCATTAGATAACAACCATAAGGGCAATAAAACTGGGGGTGTGGGTCCATACTCTTTCAAAAGTTCAAACACAGAACCCCCCTAGTTCAACCAGGTCCCTAGACATCAATCAGCATGACAACTTCAAAGGATGCAATATAGATATAAAATAACACACCCTCTAACACGTGACCACAGGAACAGGATTCCTGGCCGGAGGCCCATATTTGGACATGTATACGTCATCATGGACACAGGGTCATAAATCAAAATTTTGACCCGTGCCGTCTACTTTATTCTCTCTAACACCGTGTCCAAAGCAGGGCCAGAAGTATACAGAATGGTGTCCACAATGCCCACAATGTGTTGGCTCTCATCATTTCCACTTGTTTCTCGCAGTGTATGAGACACCAGCCATAACTGTATTTCTCGAACACTGAGAAATCCTCATAATGGGGTGAAATTAGTCCAATGTCTGCAGATCTTCAGATTAAGTGCAGGAGTATAATTGTCCAAGTAGAGTTCTTAGCGGATGCATACAGTATGATGGAGCCAATCAACAGTTAAAGTGAGAAGACTGTAGGAGTCTAGGCAAGGTTGCATATCTGTAACTCTGAGGTGAGTCAGAAGAGCTGTAGAGAGCTAATGAATCATGCTCTATATACAGTGCATTGCGAAAGTATTCGGCCCCCTTGAACTTTGCGACCTTTTGCCACATTTCAGGCTTCAAACATAAAGATATAAAACTGTATTTTTTTGTGAAGAATCAACAACAAGTGGGACACAATCATGAAGTGGAACGACATTTATTGGATATTTCAAACTTTTTTAACAAATCAAAAACTGAAAAATTGGGCCCCTTTACTTTCAGTGCAGCAAACTCTCTCCAGAAGTTCAGTGAGGATCTCTGAATGATCCAATGTTGACCTAAATGACTAATGTTGATAAATACAATCCACCTGTGTGTAATCAAGTCTCCGTATAAATGCACCTGCACTGTGATAGTCTCAGAGGTCCGTTAAAAGCGCAGAGAGCATCATGAAGAACAAGGAACACACCAGGCAGGTCCGAGATACTGTTGTGAAGAAGTTTAAAGCCGGATTTGGATACAAAAAGATTTCCCAAGCTTTAAACATCCCAAGGAGCACTGTGCAAGCGATAATATTGAAATGGAAGGAGTATCAGACCACTGCAAATCTACCAAGACCTGGCCGTCCCTCTAAACTTTCAGCTCTTACAAGGAGAAGACTGATCAGAGATAAAGCCAAGAGGCCCATGATCACTCTGGATGAACTGCAGAGATCTACAGCTGAGGTGGGAGACTCTGTCCATAGGACAACAATCAGTCGTATATTGCACAAATCTGGCCTTTATGGAAGAGTGGCAAGAAGAAAGCCATTTCTTAAAGATATCCATAAAAAGTGTTGTTTAAAGTTTGCCACAAGCCACCTGGGAGACACACCAAACATGTGGAAGAAGGTGCTCTGGTCAGATGAAACCAAAATTGAACTTTTTGGCAACAATGCAAAACGTTATGTTTGGCGTAAAGGCAACACAGCTCATCACCCTGAACATACCATCCCCACTGTCAAACATGGTGGTGGCAGCATCATGGTTTGGGCCTGCTTTTCTTCAGCAGGGACAGGGAAGATGGTTAAAATTGATGGGAAGATGGATGGAGCCAAATACAGGACCATTCTGGAAGAAAACCTGATGGAGTCTGCAAAAGACCTGAGACTGGGACGGAGATTTGTCTTCCAACAAGACAATGATCCAAAACATAAAGCAAAATCTACAATGGAATGGTTCAAAAATAAACATATCCAGGTGTTAGAATGGCCAAGTCAAAGTCCAGACCTGAATCCAATCGAGAATCTGTGGAAAGAACTGAAAACTGCTGTTCACAAATGCTCTCCATCCAACCTCACTGAGCTCAAGCTGTTTTGCAAGGAGGAATGGGAAAAAATGTCAGTCTCTCGATGTGCAAAACTGATAGAGACATACCCCAAGCGACTTACAGCTGTAATCACAGCAAAAGGTGGCGCTACAAAGTATTAACTTAGGGGGGCTGAATATTTGTTAAAAAAGTTTGAAATATCCAATAAATGTCGTTCCACTTCATGATTGTGTCCCACTTGTTGTTGATTCTTCACAAAAAAATACAGTTTTATATCTTTATGTTTGAAGCCTGAAATGTGGCAAAAGGTCGCAAAGTTCAAGGGGGCCGAATACTTTCGCAATGCACTGTATGTGACTTGTTTCAGGAAACTAGGCGTATGTCACACATCACAACTTCACAGGAGTGTCATTCGAACGTAAACATTTATTTTTATTTTTGGCGGCAGAAATGCCTTCTGGAACATGTGAACTTTCATGTGCCTTAAAACAAACTTGTATTCCAGTCGTAAATACAAATAAAATTACGCGCCTAGTAGTTTTAGACACAGAAAAAGACAGGAACCTTCGGTCTAGCCATGATTGGCTAAGATAATGGATGGGCTGGACATGCCGGGAGATGAGTTTGGATTGATAAGCTGCTCAGTATGTGTTTATAGCCCTTTCTACCTTGCCGTTTTTGAAAGATATAACGTTATCCATCGAACTACAAAAGCTTTGCTACTTTTCTCAACAACATTGATGCCCTGAATTTAGCAGGGGCTACCACTGATCAGTTGGAAAAAGTGTTGGACTCTGTTCTGCACACGCCAAGGTCAGTGTGAACCAGAATGACTTGACACGAGTAAAACGGTTCCTGTCTGTCGTGATGCGTTCATCCATGTATAAGGGTAAGACTCTATCTACATTTTCAGATATTACACATTTTTAAATTTGTCAGAAAGTAATTAATGCATACAGTACTGGTAACTAGCTAGCGAACAGTAGCTTGCTGGATCGCTAGCTAACATAGCGTGTATGAACTGTGCAGTAATATTATTTGAATCAGAGACCTAGTTGGTTAGCTTTAACTACCTGCAGATTCATACAACAGCTATGATAATGTTTTTATTGTTAGTAGTATGAGTTGGGATTATGCCGGTTCATTGTTTAGCTAATGTAAACTCACTCACTTTTGTACATCGGGCTGGTCCATACAATTGACCTTATTTTAGCACCCAAAAAACGTAATACTTCCAGATCAACTTTAATATCAATACCAACGTAAAGCACAATTTCCTTTCCAACAAAATCAATGACGAGACCTTCATGATGCCCATCTCTGCATGATTCAAGAAGGCAATGAGCTCCTTTGGGTATTTAAAAAAATGGCGAGTGGGGAAGCGAAACCTATTGCGTGATAGTGAGAAGGAGAGATGTTGTGTGGGGAAACTGCTTTTTTCACTCGATCTGTACAATTTATCACCTTATCGCCTTTAAATTTAAATAAAACACTATAAAGAGTTTATATAATGTGTCATTACATACCTATTTGAAGGTTTGTGTCAAATTTGAATCAGGTTTTTAGAGCGGTGCTAAAGTGATCTTCATAAGTAAACAAGCGGCTTTTGAAAGTCCTGATATCCCCCCTTACCCTGTCCTTGTCCCTTTCTTGTTTTTAAACGGTGAGAGAAGTGCTACACCTGGTGGAGAGAGGCTGTAAGACAAAATTAGTTGCTTTATGTGTGCTGTAGTTAGCAACATGTCTAAACAAAATAATCATGACCCATCAAGTTAGCCAGGTGTGTCTGTGATTGTGGTCATCTATTGTATTTCTTAAACATGTGTACATGTCTAGACAATAGTGACCCATCCACTTAGCTAGATGTGGCTGGGGGGCGGGGGGGTTATAAACATTTCCTTCATATGATCCATCAATTTAGGCAAGTGTGTTGGGTAAGCATAATCTAAAAATTATAAAATAAATATTTTTCTATTTTTTATATTGTTACTATACAAGTAGCCGTTTCACTGTATCTTTTACACATTCTGTATCCTGTGCACGTGACAAATAAACATTGATTTTTATTTGATATAGTGTGTGTTTACCAGAGACGGTAATGTGAAGATCAACATGACCTGCACCAAAGTCAGATTAGGATATAGGCAAAGGACTAGATAAAATGTATTTTTACCTGGAGTTATTCCTTATTGTAGGCTATTACTTTTACCACTTCTAGTCTTGAAATATTTAGCTGTTTACTAAACTACTCACTCTGCTTAGCACATGGCCTCACATGTGAATCATTAAAAGAGATGGGTGGGGCTAAGGCTTAAGAGGGTATGAACGATGTTGAATCGGTGTAGACAAAGAAGAGCTCTCCAGTAGGTGAACCAAAACATTCACAAACAATTTAATGTTGTGCGAGGTTAAGATGTGTTAATGTTGAAAGGACTGTTTGTGTGAGGAAGAGGATATGGCCGGGAGGATCTTAATGTCTTAAATTTCTAAACACTTAATTTATTAGGCTAATAACATAATGTCCTTCCTGTCAGCCAATTCATAAATATATTTCAGGGCACCTGTATGGATCGTTATGTTTCAGGTCATTGACGACCTGAAATGGTCCCTTCACACACCTCAGGAAGCTGAAAAAAATTTGTCTTTGCCCCTAGGACCGTCACAAACTTCTACAGATGCACCATTTTCAAGCAGCCTGTTGGGCTGTATCACCACCTGGTACGGCAACTGCACCATCCGCAACCGCAGGGCTCTCCAGATGGTGGTGCGTTCAGCCCACACATCTCCAGGGGCACACTGTTTGCCCTTCAGGACATCTACAGCAACTGATGTCAAAGGAAGGCCAAGAAGATCATCAAGGACCTGATCCACCTGAGCCACAGCCTGTTCACCCATCTTCCATTTAGAAGGCAGAGACAGTACAGGTGCATCAAAGCTGGGACAGAGAGACCGCTTCTATCTTCAGACTGTTAAACAGTCACCACTAGCAAGCCTCCACCCAGTACCCTGCCCTGAATCTTAGTCACTGTTACTAGTGTCGTAGTGTGACTATAATTAAATGTGAAGACTGTTATATTATCAAATCAATTCTCTATGTGTAATTGTTCCTTATGTGATTAAACTAATCATGTAAACTTGAATTAACTAGGAAGTTGGGGAACCACGAGAAAATGTTTAGAGTCTCCAAATTAACTCTTCATATCTTATCAATTACAGTCACTTATTAAGGTATTATTACCTCATTGGTCTCATTGCTGAATGTCGCAAACCCTTGGATAGCTGCACGAGTCCTAACATAAATCATAAATCAGCGATATACAAACTTGCTTAATTATTTATTTACTAACTAACTATTCAATCACAGAATTACATAAACACACAGTAGGTGTACATTGATTACTTAAAAAAATAAAGGAGAGCCGCACACTCTAGGAGCTCAGATGCAAAATGAGTTATGTCCAATGTTTCGACAGTCAAGCTGTCTTCATCAGGGTATACACACCTTGGTTACTAACATGACACAAAGAAAATTCCCTAGTGGACGAAACCAATATGATGGCTTGGTAGACAAAGTAAATGGGTGGGGACAGCTCAAGAGCGGTGGGAAACTTAGAGTGGACCCACGTCATAACTACACTCATGGAAATGCCAAAACTTTGAACATGCACAGTCGCTAATTAGAAAATAAATAGCAATTCACATATTTACGAGTGTATGCCTTTGTTGTCCCTCTTCAATCGCCGGTCCGTCTGCTGGATAGTCAGTCGACAGAAAGTCTCTGGTTTATCCACCAGAGATCAAAGTCTTTCGTAGTTTGTAGCTTGTTATAATGGATACGTCGGAGTACCATTCGGTCATTCGACCGGTTGCGTTTACCAGACTAAAGTACTTAAACAGCTGAATAATTGGTCTTTTGTTTGTAGATTTCTTAGCCATTTCAACGTGGGAACTCCCATCCCTGATTTTTGACTAAATGTACATTTTGTCAAGATACCTATTATTAGCTCTGTGGAAAGGGGCGTTCTATGATGTTTGGGTATAATGTCTGTCCTCACGAGGGCGTGGCCACTGACTGATCATATGTAACTATGAAAAACAATTTTAATTTAGATCACATTGATATCTTTCCAAAAGTATTCTTATGCTTAACCATTTATTTGATACAACATTCAGATGCAAACCCCATAATTGAGAAGTGTATACAAACAAAGAAACAGTAATGTGTGTCTCCTGTCCTTCATGAGGTCACCGAATGAAACAAACTCGACATGATCGTTCCTTAAGTGTCCACAGACCACTCCAACTGTTTGGAATACAGAAATACTGTTCAATTATTCAACCTTTTGATGTCAAGGTTTGGCCAAGTGTCTCTCTGTGTTCCACAGTCACATTCTAATCTCTATACTACAGAGCCCAGAAGCAGAGTATTTTACGACCGCCATAAAGCGGCCTACTCCACCTCTGCGGGAGAGAAAGGGTGCTGTAGAGCGGACCCACTGTAACTTGATCCTTCAGATCTTACAGGAGAGTCATGACACTAGCCAGATACTAACCAGTACTCTACCCTGCAATTTAGAGGTTGCTGCCCTATGTACATGTATTTATTTAACCCTTGTTTTACCAGGTAAGTTGACTGATAACACATTCTCATTTACAGCAACAACCTGGGAGTAGTTACAGTGGAGAGGACAAATGAGCCAAATGGAAGCTGGGGATGATTAGGAGGCCATGATGGTATGAGGGCCAGATTAGGAATGTAGCCAGGACACCGGGGTTAACACCCCTACTCTTACAATAAGTTCCATGGGATCTTTAGTGACCATAGAGAGCCAGGACACCCATTTAATGTCCCATCCGAAAGACAGCAACCTACACAGGGCAATGTCCCTAATCACTGCCCTGGGGTACTGGGATCTTTTAATTTTTTGCCCAGAGGAAAGAGTGCCTCCTACAGCCACTTCAACTCCCACTTCCAACAGCATCTGATCTCCCATCCAGGACCAACCCTGTGTCATGCGTAGATGTAATAGGTGGCAGGGAAGTCAGGCGCAGGAGAGTCAAATGGAGTGTAAAATGGAGTCTTTTAATAAAGTCCACGGAGTATGCTCCATAACACTAAATGTACATAAACATGGGTACAAGGACCCGACGCACACCTATACAACAATCACACTACACTGACAATAAAACAATCTCTGACAAAGACATGAGGGGAAACAGAGGGTTAAATACACAACAGGTAATGAATGGGATAACAAGACAAAACCAATGGAAAATGAAAAAAGGATCAATGATGGCTAGAAGACCGGTGACGTCGAACGCCGAGCACCGCCCGAACAAGGAGAGGCAACGACTTCGGCAGCAGTCGTGACAGTACCCCCCCCCTGACGCGCGGCTCCAGCTGCGCGTCGACACCGGCCTCGGGGACGACCCGGAAGGCGAGGTGCAGGGCGATCCGGATGGAGACGGTGGAATTCTGATAACATGGAAGGATCTAACACGTCCTCCACCGGAACCCAGCATCTCTCCTCCGGCCCGTACCCCTCCCAGTCCACGAGGTACTGAAGGCCCCTCGCCCGACGTCTCGAATCCAAAATGGATCGAACAGAGTACGCCGGAACCCCCTCGATGTCTAGAGGAGGCGGAGGAACATTACGCACTTCAGCCTCCTGGAGCGGGCCAGCCACCATCGGCCTGAGGAGAGACACATGGAACGAGGGGTTAATACGGTAATGAGTGGGTAGTTGTAACCTATAACATACCTCGTTCACTCTCCTCAGGACTTTAAACGGCCCCACAAACCGCGGACCCAGCTTCCGGCAGAGAAGGCGAAGGGGCAGGTTTCGGGTCGAGAGCCAGACCCTGTCCCCTGGTGCGAACACTGGGGCCTCACTGCGGCGACGGTCTGCGCCAATTTTCTGGCGCCTTATGGCACGCTGAAGGTGGACGTGGGCTGCCTCCCAGGTCTCCTCAGCGTGCCGAAACCAATTGTCCACCGCAGGGGCCTCGGTCTGGCTCTGATGCCAAGGAGCCAGAACCGGCTGATACCCTAATACACATTGAAAGGGAGTAAGGTTAGTGGAGGAGTGACGTAGCGAGTTCTGAGCCATCTCTGCCCAGGGCACGAACTTCGCCCACTCCCCCGGCCGATCCTGGCAATAAGACCGCAGAAACCTACCCACATCCTGGTTAACTCTCTCCACCTGCCCATTACTCTCGGGGTGAAAACCTGAGGTAAGACTAACCGAGATCCCCAGACGCTCCATGAACGCCTTCCAGACCCTTGACGTGAACTGGGGACCCCGATCAGACACTATATCCTCAGGCACCCCATAGTGCCGGAAAACGTGTGTAAACAGGGCCTCTGCAGTTTGTAAGGCCGTAGGGAGACCGGGCAAAGGGAGGAGACGACAGGACTTAGAAAACCGATCCACAACGACCAGGATCGTGGTGTAACCCTGTGAAGGTGGAAGATCGGTCAAAAAATCCACCGACAGGTGTGACCACGGCCGTTGAGGAACGGGTAGAGGTTGTAGCTTACCTCTGGGCAGGTGTCTAGGAGCCTTGCACTGGGCGCACACCGAGCAGGAAGAAACATAAATCCTCACGTCCTTAGCTAAAGTGGGCCACCAGTATCTCCCGTCAAGACAGCGCATCGTCCGACCTATCCCAGGATGACCAGAGGAGGGTGACGTGTGAGCCCAATATATCAATCGGTCGCGTACAGCAGACGGAACGTACAGACGACCAGCTGGACACTCAGGGGGAGAAGGCTCTGCACGTGACGCCCGCTCAATGTCCGCGTCCAGCTCCCACACTACTGGCGCCACCAAACACGAAGCTGGGAGTATGGGAGTGGGATCCATGGACCGCTCCTCTGTGTCATACAGCCGAGACAATGCGTCTGCCTTAACGTTCTGGGAGCCTGGTCTGTAAGAAAGAGTAAACACAAAACGAGTGAAAAACATGGCCCACCTTGCCTGGCGAGGATTCAATCTCTTTGCCTGCCGGATATACTCCAGATTGCGGTGGTCAGTCCAGATGAGAAAAGGGTGTTTAGCCCCCTCAAGCCAATGCCTCCACACCTTCAAAGCTTCTACGACAGCTAACAGCTCCCGGTTCCCCACATCATAGTTTCGCTCCGCCGGGCTGAGCTTCTTAGAAAAGAAAGCACAGGGGCGAAGCTTCAGTGGCGTACCCGAACGCTGAGAGAGCACTGCTCCTATCCCAGCTTCGGATGCGTCCACCTCCACTATGAATGGCAAAGAGGGATCCGGATGAGCCAGCACAGGCGCAGAAGTAAACAGAGTCTTCAGGTGCTCAAAAGCCCTGTTCGCCTCAGCCGACCACTGCAAGCGCACCGGGCCCCCCTTTAGCAGTGAGGTAATGGGAGCTGCCACCTGACCAAAACCCCGGATAAACCTCCGGTAGTAATTGGAAAACCCCAAAAAACGCTGCAACTCCTTTACCGTGGTTGGAGTCGGCCAATTACGCACGGCTGTAATGCGGTCGCTCTCCATCTCCACTCCTGAAGTGGAAATCCGATGCCCTAGGAAGGAGATGGATTGTTGGAAAAACAAGCATTTCTCAGACTTGACATATAGATCATGCTCCAACAGGCGACCAAGCACCCTGCGCACCAGGGACACATGCTCGGCGCGTGTAGCAGAGTATATCAGAATATCATCGATATACACCACTACACCCTGCCCGTGCAGGTCCCTGAAGATCTCATCTACAAATGATTGGAAAACTGATGGAGCATTCATCAACCCATATGGCATGACCAGGTACTCATAATGACCTGAGGTGGTGCTAAATGGCGTCTTCCACTCATCACCCTTCTTAATACGCACCAGATTGTACGCACTCCTGAGATCCAATTTTGTGAAAAAACGTGCCCCGTGCATTAACTCAATAATCGTATTGATCAGAGGTAGCGGGTAACTATATTTCACTGTGATTTTATTAAGACCTCGATAATCAACGCACGGGCGTAAACCGCCATCCTTTTTTTTCACAAAAAAGAAACTCGAAGAGACGGGTGAAATGGATGGCTGAATGAACCCCTGATGCAGGGATTCAGAGATATATGTCTCCATAGCCTCCGTCTCCGCTTGCGACAGGGGATACACGTGACTCTTGGGATATGCAGCGTCTACCAGGAGATCTATCGCACAATCCCCCAGTCGATGGGGTGGTAATTGAGTCGCCTTCTTTTTACAGAAGGCGAGAGCCAAATCGGCATATTCGGGGGGAATGCGCACGGTGGAGACCTGGTCTGGACTTTCCACCGTAGTAGCACCAACGGAAACCCCTAAACACCTACCTGAGCATTCTCGCGACCACCCTGTGAGAGCCCTCTGTGGCCAAGAAACAGTGGGGTTATGACAAACTAACCAGGGTAGGCCTAGCACCACAGAATACGCAGGAGAATCAATAAGGAAGAGACTAATCTTCTCCTTGTGACCCTCCTGCGTTATCATACACAAAGGTGCGGTTACCTCCCTGATAAACCCTGACCCTAATGGTCGACTATCTAAGGCATGAATAGGGAAAGGCATATCCACAGGAACAATAGGGATCCCTAAACTATGAGCTAGACTTTTATTAATGAAATTTCCAGCCGCACCCGAATCTACTAGCGCCTTATACTGGGAATGCAGTGAAAAGTCAGGAAAAGAGACAGAGACAAACATTAGTGCAGCAGAGGGCTCTGGATGAGAATGGTGCCTACTCACCTGGGGTGACGCCAGAATGCCCTGTCTGCCCTCTCTATTCCCAGAGGAACCAACCCGGCACCGACCAGCAGTGTGCTCTCTGCGACCTTGAATGGTGCTCGAGCGGGAACCCCCTCCGGTCTCCCTGCGCACCATCCCTCCCAATTCCATAGGTTCGGGAGAGAGGGTGCGGGAGGATGGAACAACCAGACCCCGATCTAGACGTCCACGAGTAGCCAGCATGTTGTCCAGCCTGATGGACATGTCCACCAGCTGGTCGAAGGTGAGGGTGGTGTCTCTACAGGCCAGCTCCCGACGGACGTCCTCGCGTAGACTACAACGGTAATGGTCGATCAGGGCCCTGTCGCTCCATCCAGCGCCGGCAGCCAAGGTCCTAAACTCCAAGGCAAAATCCTGTGCACTCCTCGTCTCCTGCCTCAGATGATAGAGAAGCTCACCCGCTGCTTTGCCTTCAGGTGGGTGATCGAATACTATCCGGAATTGGCGGGTGAACTCCTCAAAATGGTCCAGCGCCGCAACCTCCCTACTACACACAGCGCTGGCCCATTCCAGGGCTTTCCCGGTGAGGCATGAGACGAGGGCGTAACTCTTCTCACGGTCAGATGGTACTGGGGAGGCCGTGGCTAGATACAAGTTCAGTTTAAGGAGGAAACCCTGGCAGCCGGCAGTATCTCCGTTGTATCCCGTAGGTAGGGATAAATGGATCCTCGATTCCGGAGAGGAAAAATCGTTCACGGGAGATTCCGGTTGTGGTGGTGGTGGCGCTGGAGAAACTCCCTGTCTCTCCCAGCGATCCATTTTCATGGCAATGTGATCCATGACGGAGCTGATAACGTCAATCTCCCTAGCTTGTTCCTGAACGCGTTCCTCCAGCTCCATGGGCATAGTGTCCTCTCCTGCTGACTTCATATATTTGGTCAGAGATTTCTGTCATGCGTAGATGTAATAGGTGGCAGGGAAGTCAGGCGCAGGAGAGTCAAATGGAGTGTAAAATGGAGTCTTTTAATAAAGTCCACGGAGTATGCTCCATAACACTAAATGTACATAAACATGGGTACAAGGACCCGACGCACACCTATACAACAATCACACTACACTGACAATAAAACAATCTCTGACAAAGACATGAGGGGAAACAGAGGGTTAAATACACAACAGGTAATGAATGGGATAACAAGACAAAACCAATGGAAAATGAAAAAAGGATCAATGATGGCTAGAAGACCGGTGACGTCGAACGCCGAGCACCGCCCGAACAAGGAGAGGCAACGACTTCGGCAGCAGTCGTGACACCCTGCTTAGCTTCAGAGGCAAGCCAGCAGTGGGATGCAAGGTGGTATGCTGCTGGCACATAGTCATTAAACACAGGTTACTGTAATAATGTTTACA
The DNA here is from genome assembly GCF_057628025.1 of Oncorhynchus mykiss. Classification (NCBI taxonomy): domain Eukaryota; kingdom Metazoa; phylum Chordata; class Actinopteri; order Salmoniformes; family Salmonidae; genus Oncorhynchus; species Oncorhynchus mykiss. The sequence goes on from NC_143022.1 coordinate 24,999,860, forward strand.
TACTATTTTACCCACATATATATATATATATATATATATATATATATATATATATATATATATATATATATATATATATATATATATATGAAATGTCAATATATACTGTATTGTAGTCACTACTCATCCTATATAACTACTGCTGTACATACCTTTTCTATTCAATTAGACCGCAATGCTTCCCACAGTTGGCTGGATGAAGAAGCCACTGCTCCAAAACCGCCAAAACCGCCATAAAAAAAGCCAGACTACGGTTTGCAACTGCACATGGGGACAAATATCGTACTTTTTGGAGAAATGTCCTCTGGTCTGATGAAACAAAAATAGAACTGTTTGGTCCTAATGACCATCGTTATGTTTGGAGGAAAAAGTGGGATGCTTGCAAGCCGAAGAACACCATCCCAACCGTGAAGCACGGGGGTGACGGCATCATGTTGTGGGGGTGCTTTGCTGCAGCAGAGTCTGGTGCACTTCACAAAATAGATGGCATCATGAGGATGGAAAATTATGTGGTTATATTGAAGCAACATCTCAAGACATCAGTCAGGAAGTTAATGCTTGGTCGCAAATGGGTCTTCCAAATGGACAATGACCCCAAGCATACTTCTAAAGTTGTGGAAAAATGGCTTAAGTACAACAAAGTCAAGGTATTGGAGTGGCTATCACATAGCCCTGACCTCAATCCTATAGAAAATGTTTGGGCAGAACTGAAAAAGTGTGTGTGAGCAAGGAGGCCTACAAACCTGACTCAGTTGCACCAGCTCTGTCAGGTGGAATGGGCCAAAATTCACCCAACTTATTGTGTAAAGCTTGTGGAAGGCTACCCAAAACGTTTGACACAAGTTAAACAATTTAAAGGCAATGCTACCAAATACTAATTGAGTGTATGTAAACTTCTGACACACTGGGAATGTGATGAAAGAATTAAAAGCTGAAATAAATCATTCTCTCTACTATCTTGTGACATTTCACATTCTTAACATAAAGTGGGGATCCTAACTGACCTAAAACAGGGAATTTTTACTAGGATTAAATGTCAGGAATCGTTCAAAACTGAGTTTAAATGTATTTGTCTAAGGTGTATGCAAACTTCCGACTTCAACTGTATAGTAAACCATATAAATATAAGTGTGTGAATTGTAGTAAATATTTAATTGCATCTTCATTCTTAAAGTTGTGGAAACTCAAATATTTTTTAAGCTAAACCTTGATTTAATTCAAACCCAAAATATTATCATTCTGTCTGAAAAGACAGACATTCGGACTCTTCATTCCCTGAGGAGAAATCTATAAACAGAATGAAAAAGAATGTGTTATTAATGTGTTTTTAATCTTTCGTCTCCAAGCATCAGTGAATAAAAAATAAAAATAAACTCTTTCACAAAATAAATAATGAAATAAAAATCTAAGAAGGGATTGTCTTGAGAAAAAGTTGAGGACATGTTTAATTTACAGCACATAACATCGTCCAATTGGAATGGAAAAGACTCTACAGAGACTGGTTCTGTCTTGAGAAGTTGCCATCTGAAGAGTGGGGTTCAGCGTACTGTCACTGGCAATAGAATGATGCAGAAGAACAATGGACAAAGAGGAATCCTTATATCGTATACAGTATGTCTCTTTCTATGGTGTCAATGTAAAACACTTTGGACTGATAAGATATGCTTAAATATTTCACTCTAATGTGAATCAATGTAATGAAAACACTGTCTCTAGCTTTTATCTCAGTTACAGTGCAATTATTGTACCACTTTGGCTGTTTTTGAGATGTAGGTTTCTGCAGTGCAGTAAATCAAAGACCAAAAGTCCACCCGTTGCTTTATCTCTTCACACCCACCACACGTGGAGTTTAGAAGTTAAGCACAGGTTCATTCAAATACATTATTCCAACAAAGTTTCCCACCTCAACATAGCACATTTGTCAGGAAAGTAACACAGCGGGAACTAAGAGATCCTTTGACATTTTGTATGACTTGCCTGCAGCTCCCAGCGACCCAAACAGATGGTGATATAGTGATAAACTAGAGTCCTGCTCTGATGTCGGTCAGCCTCTTATCTTGTTAACATTCTCAATATCAGGGCTTTGACCAAATCCAAATGTATTTGTACACACCCTATTCAATTATTTATTCTATCTGAAATCAGAGTGGAGCCAAAAAGGAAAGATATGTCCATTAATTGACTAAGAAGGTTCTGTCTGTACTGTCCACGTCGCTCCATTTCATCTTCAGTGAAAAGCCATGAAGCAAAAAACCTCAGCAATTATGTTTTTAATGGCTCTGCCAGAACCAAGAAATCCCATCCCACAACAGAGACCACATCCTCCTCCATCCTCCCCAAACATCCTCCCTTCCTTTAATGGCAGGGAAGAGAGACAAGAGCCTTGTTAGTGCACAAGTTGATCTAATAACTATCTTACCCTGCACTAATGTATTCTGCCTGCTTGCCCTCCCCTGTCTGTCTTCAGCTTGGTACTGTAGAGACAGCTTCTTTGAGGTCATTATGCCCCAACGCTGGCTGGCACTGCCCACGCTCGGCTCAGTAACATGGGACCCAAGTAGAATAATTGTAGGGGAAGTGTGCAGCCAGGTGAAATTGAGGTCACCCTCCTGGAGGTATTTACTGCCATCCAGAACTAGTCCACTCAGGACAGGGAGCCATGAAAGATGGACCTGGGCTACTGGGGGTGCTGAGTTGGCCGACATTATTCCCTCACCACGCACGCACGCACGCACGCACGCACGCACGCACGCACGCACGCACACACACACACACACACACACACACACACACACACAGAGGTACACATACCAACACCGTCACACAGGTGTCACCAAGCAACACAGTCCAGATTCATCACCTAGACACCTCAGGAGGCCCCAAAAGGCCAATTTATAATTATGATATATTTTCACAACAGGATCTTCATTATCATCCAAACCTGTGCATGATCCACCATCTCATATGAGGTTTAGAGTGTTGTGGGGAGAAGAGGAGGCTGGCATGGGTCTTTAAGCAACATAGAGTCTCATATCTACTGTAGTACAGCTCTTTGGTTTTATGTCCAAAGATGTGTCAATATCAGTCCTCAGTGGACCCCAAAACAGAGTTGCTATGTCCTTAGACAACCGGGTGTTCTTGGAGCTTACAGTCAGTCCACCCAAGTGTTTCTAATGTTTCCACTGAAAGTCAAAAACAAATCCCCTACAGGCCGTTGGAGACGAACAAAAAGAGAGAAACTAGCAGCACATAATAATGTGAGGCTGCAGACTTCTGATACCAGCCTCCCAACGTGCTAAAACAATATTGACCAGAGCTGTAGACGACAGATTTCCCTCTTGCTACATTTTGCTTTCAATTGCAGCCCTGTCAATTACTGCAGTGGGCATGTTCACCAATAATCCAGAGTGCTGGACTTCCCAGAGTTCATTAACTGGCAGTTCCCCCGTAGGAACCCTGGTGTATGTGAGGCTGGCCAGCATGATTAAGTGGGACTCCAGGGTTAAAGATGTGTCAGCATGCCTCGTGCCTATACCTGACTTGGCCTCAGTGTGTGTCTGATGGGCCAGACCAGGTGCTCCGGGAGACAGCAGGATGGTGGACTGAGTCTTCCACGCATGACTGAGTGACAGGTCAAGACAGAGAGGGAGGGAGGTGACTGGTGAAATGACAGGGGAGACCGTCAATAAATAGCTTACTCTTCAACTATTATCCTCTGTTGAGTCATCATGGGGTATATCAGAACACTGTGAAATAATCACTTCTAGAACAAAGCAACATAGCTTGTGAAATCATACAGTAGCTGTCCACTTTCCTCTTTGAAGTTATGCCGAAGTTATTAATAAATTAATTAAGACTTACAATCCTCTGTTTTATTTAACTTTCTTTCTGAAGGCACGGGACTCAAAGGAGCTCATTACTATAGCACAGTGGTTTAATTACAGCTAATTACAGATACTACTGTATCTAAGAACTGCAGAAATATGGTTGTTTGGACAGTTTTGTGGTCTGCGTAGGCTTTTAGCACTTGGTTGGGATGGTTATTTTTATTGGAGATCATTTGTATAGCTGAAGAAGAGAGAGAGAGAGGTCTTTTGAGTGTTTTCCCCTGAGAACATCCTTGGGGAAGTATTATGCTAACAGTGGCATTGAAGAGCCTTGATGGGACACCGCAGTCTTTGAACTTCAAGTCGGCACCATGATGAAGTTATTTTTTATTTTTTATTTCACCTTTATTTAACCAGGTAGGCTAGTTGAGAACAAGTTCTCATTTACAACTGTGACCTGGCCAAGATAAAGCAAAGCAGTGTGACACAAACAACAACACAGAGTTACACATGGAATAAACAAGCGTACAGTCAATAACACAATAAAAAAAATTAAAAAGTCCATGTACAGTGTGAAATGGATGTGTCTCAGAACAAATGAAATCATTTTTCTTGCTTAGGTCACTATGTCAGCCATGTCACGTTGTGAAACCTTAGAGAGTCTGATTCTTTAAAAAAAAAAAACTTTTCACTTCCTTTGCTGCCAAGACACCTGTTATTTTACCATACACATAAAAGTGAATGCTCTTAGGAGATGCTTTATTTTGTTGGGGGGCACTCTTAGAAAATAGCCTTTTAATATCCCAAAAGTAATGGCTAGCCATGTTGTAAATAAGACTACATCAAGGAGTACGAAGATGGATTTATAATCTACCTGTACTGTTGAAAAACCACATCACCACCTTATTAAGTCAAAATGGGTTTCATTATGGGTTTTAAAATATTTATTTCAATTTCAAGTCTGCTGAGATAAGGTATTTTTCAGAATAAGGTTATGTTATTCAATCAAACATCTGGGATAAAGTGATGGTCCCCTTTAAATTCACTATTCATGGTATACAAATCAACTGCAGTTTCCCTATCAACTCTAAGTGTCAATTTCCCATAAGATTCGTCAGCAAGTTCCTCATTACCCTAAGGCTCACATCAGAGTGCCCTTACAGAGACTTTTTTCTTGCCGTTAGTGCAAACCTGAGAGACCTCAGAGGAGACTTGATACATGGCAAATTGAGCAACCAAGCAACCAAAACCTTTACATCTAAGTGGAAAACCCCATTAGTAGAATATGCTTCTTGTTTGTGTCAGAATTTAATGCTGTTTTGATTTGCATCACCATTATAATGCTGAACTGAGAGCCACTTTTGAAGTGCCTTTGCTGGAAGTTGCAGATCTGACTGGCTATGTTTGTGTGATTTGTCATGGGTGATTAATATGGCTGGGAGGTGAAAGGGAGCTTGTCTTCACACTGAGAATAAATCAGGAGGAGTCAGCAGGCAGGCAGGCACAATGAGAGGAGTAAAGATCTAATAACTTACCATCGCAGTGCTGCTTTGCAACTTCTCAAAGGAGGCTGTAGGTGACACCTTGCCAATCACCTCCCCTACAACCTCCATCCATTTGCTGTTCAATGGACAGATCCAGACTATAAGGCAAATGGTGTCTTTTCAGCTAGTTTAGGAAACAGATTACATTTTTTTTTAAATGCATAGAAAAATGGCTGAATTTAGATTTTGTACAGGTGCTGTATTTTTAAGTGTGCATCACGGCACAACACAGACTGTAATCTAAACAACTAAACCATAAGGATGTATCCATTAGTAAATGTTCTGGGCACCATCTTCTTGTAGGTTGACTGAGTCTCCCCAAGCAGGAAGACAACACAGCTATTAGACCTCCTCTTTCAGAGTAAAAGCCTTGTTCATTAGTCATATGCAATATGAGAGCAGAGGGTGTGGAAGGGACTGCTTCCATTGTTGGGCCACTCTGTGTACTTATTTAATAGCTACAGCTAAGAGCCATTAACGTGGCCTGTGATAGGCATTATGAGTTTCTCTCTGCCTGCTCAGATAGGTCACTAAACAGACGGCTTCCATTAAGGAGTTTACACTGAGCTTGTTATGATCCGATAGCGTTCACGCTCGATAAATGGCACTGTGATTGGACCCATGGGTAGGATAAAATCTACTCTACTAGTGGAGATGTTATAACAGTCACAAAAACTGGAGTACAATGAGGCTTTTCCTCCTGTGTGTGGTGTCCTATTGTTGACTGGCAATGGAATCATATTTTACTAAAGAGAAAGAGTTCTAATACATCAATTCAAAAACTAAAACAACAACTGTGTAAATATTGACTGCTAATAACCTTCTAGCCATAGAAAAACATTTCCAGAAATATAGAACACCAGAACGATGTTCTCTATTTCTGGATGATTGTGTATGGTCAAGGGAAATCAACCAGCAGTGTTCTTTACATTGTTTGATGTATTAAACCTGTAATAGTGCTCTGCCCTCCTGCCTCACCTACTCCAACCAACTTGACTAGGATCGAATATAAATATGCTGTGAGAAGGAGGATCTAGTAACATAATGAAAGGTCATTTTTGTAGGGGTTGATACATTTTTCAAAAGGGATAATCAAGTCTGAAATTTTAATTACAAACTTCAGAAGCCTTTTTAAACCTAACATACACTACAAGTGTTCTGCATTGAAGAAAAGTTATCCTGCAACAGGGTGATCAAATTAAGATCTTACATCTGTACAGCAAAATAAAATCAGTTATAATGACATTTTTTGTCAACAACAGGTATAGACTAACAGTGAAATGCTCACTTACGGGCCCTTCCTAAAAATACAGAAAGAAAGAAAATAGAGAAATAATAGAAAACTAATAACATGTAATAATAAAATTAATAATAAATACACAATGAGTAACAATAACTTGGCCATATACACTGTGTACCAGTACCGATATGCACATATAACTATGAATAAAATGACTTGGCAACAGGGTAGATAATTAACAGTAGCAGCAGCATTTAGCATTTACAGCTAGATTCTGCCGCGGGCCGATTTTTATTCCTGACCGGATGGTCAGAGGGACAGAAAATAAATACAAATAATTTGTAGTCTGCAACTTGACCGCAAGAAGCCCAAACAGATATAATATTTGACTAAAACATGATTATTTCAAACCTTGCCTAAATGTGTATACGATTGCATATACCTCTCTATTATGTATGGGAATACTTTGGAACAGATTTCACAAATTAAACAAGTTGGAACTGATTTGCTGGTGTTTTTACAGTCGTTCATGTCCAACAACCAATCTCTCTTGCTCTCTCTCTCTCTCTATCTCTATTCTCTCTCTCTCTCTTTCTCTCTCTCTCTCAGCAGCCTTATCTTCCTAGAAGTGCCCCTGTTAACTAAAGGAGAGCAGAGGTAAGTTGCCAACCACAGGATGTAGGTAATATCCCATCACACCCCCTCACACCCGCCGACAGGGTGCCTTTCTCTGATAGGGGTCAAGTGCAGTCAAACAGGCAGTTGGAGGGCCTCTAAATAAGGGGTCAAAGAGCAGTGGAGCTCTGATGTGGGCCTGACGGAGAGAGAAATTGCATAGCTGTGAACACAACACCTCCCCACCAGTTCAGTGTGCAGCCCTCAGCCAGGTAAAGTCTGTAGCATTCTGAACCATTACAATGGCTTTCTTATAGGCAGTGTGCTGAGGGATCCCCGCTGGTCACCGTTGCCTGCAGGCCTGCCTGGACTTTGTCCTGAGTAGTTTATATTTCTATATACTGTACCTTTCTCGCTTTCCATCCCTCTCTCTCTCGTCATCCCTCGATCTCTCTCCCTCCCTAATGTTGCTCAGAGCTTTCTCCCAGAGGGCCAAGCAGAAAGGCACAAACAAGCAGCCTCCGTAAATCAATAAAATACTGTAGTTCCAACTCCAGCCAAAATCAATGGCATCGTCTCCTGCAGCAAATATGTCTGTGAACAATCTGTCTTCCATATGTTTTTGCTTGAATGGCTTATTTCGCTCCTTATTTCCTCTCATCCTGCAGTTTTCAGAAACTATTTGTTATGGATTTATTTAGTCAAATTGACTTTGAGTAAACGTCTTAGTGCTTCCTCCAAAACAGCTTAAGGACCTCCATTTAGATTTTCAAGCCCCCTAGTGGGACAATACACACTGGTAATCAAATTTGCTGGTCCAAATTCTGTGTTACAAACACGGTCTGTCTGGAACACACATTTCTAGGTGATGATGATACACCAAGAAAGTAGTCAGAGGTGTTGTAATGGACTTTTTACCCAATTTGAGAAAAATGCAGAGGGAGACATAACTTTACCCAGGAGGGCATTAAGGAAATCCGTTATTTTATACCTCTGGCCTATCAGTAAAATATGTTCTTGATGGAACTACTACCCATCTTGTCATATCAATTTGTCTTCCAGCAAAGTTATACCAAACCGCTAATGCTTTTTACCACCACAACTGAAACGTCAGCACATTTGGCCTAATCAAGCCATTAGAGCAGGGACCTATTGTTTTCATGATGACTTCATGAGCAATTTCAAAGCCATGAGGTACATTTTCAGGGTGCCAGTGGTTTCAAATGTTCATCAAGTTAGCATTTTGCGATGCATTATGTGGTTGTTTTATGGCCCTCGTCCGACTCTGAGGTGAACAGGAGAGTCTTACGAGGTTGCCTTGGAATGCACTGAAGACTGTTGTTGTCTGGCTGGTAATGTGTTGTGTGGGTTCTCTCAAGACATCCATATTTCCGTGCCACAGAAACAATTAGGGGGTATTTATGGTGGACGGATAGGGTGGTTTGTAATGCCCCCACCTCCCTTCCGACCAATCTAAGGGATCCCTTATGGACCACTGGGGTGGTTTGTGCTAGTCAATGCATTGAGTTCATGGTCCACACACAATGGAATTGAACAGCTACATGAGAAGCAGAATGAGCAGCAACATGAGCAGCAGCATGAGCAGCAGCAAGAGTAGCAACATGAAGCAGCATGAGCAGCAACATAAACAGCAGTTGAGCAGCAGCATGAGCAGCAACATGAGCAGCAACATGAGCAGCAGCATGAACAGCAACGTGAGCAGCAACATGAGCAGTAACATGAACAGTAGCATGACAGCAACATGAGCAGCAACATGAGCAGCAGTATGAGAACAAACATGAGCAGCAGTATGAGAACAAACATGAGCAGCAGCATGAGCAGCAGCATGAGCAGCAACGTGATCAGCAGCATGAGCAGCAGTATGAGCAGCAACATTAGCAGCATCATGAGCAGCAACATGAGCAGCAACATGAGCAGATATATTAGCAGCAACACGAGCAGCATCATGAGCAGCAGCATTACAGCAACATGAGCAGCAGCATTGGCAGCAGTATGAGCAGCAACATTTGCATCTTCATGAGCAGCGACATGAATAGCAACATGAGCAGCAACATGAGCAGCAGCATGAGCAGCAACATGAGCAGCAGCATGAGCTACAGCATGAGCAGCAGCACGAGCAGCAGCATGAGCAGCAACATGAGCAAAAACATGAGCAGCAGTGAGAGAACAAACTTGAGCAGCAGCATGAGCAGCAGCATGAGCAGCAGCATGACAGGAGCATAAGCAGCAGCATGGGCAGCAGCATGAGCAGCAGCATGAGCAGCAGTATGAGCAGCACCATAGCAGCAACATGAGCAGCAGCATGAGCAGCATCATGAGCAGCATCATGAGCAGCAACATGAGCAGCAACATTAGCAGCAGCATGAGCAGCAACATTTGCATCTTCATAAGCAGCGACATGAACAGCAACATGAGCAGCAGCATGAGCTACAGTATGAGAAGCAACATGAACAGCAACATGAGCAGCAACATGAACATGAGCATGACAGCAAGATGAGCAGCAACATGAACAGCAGCACGAGCAGCAGCATGAGCAGCAGTGTGAGAACAAACATGAGCAGCAGCATGAGCAGCAGCATGAGCAGCAACATGACAGGAGCATGAGCAGCAGCATGGGCAGCAGCATGAGCAGCAGTATGAGCAGCAACATTACAGCAACATGAGCAGCAGCATTGGCAGCAGTATGAGCAGCAACATTTGCATCTTCATGAGCAGCGACATGAATAGCAACATGAGCAGCAACATGAGCAGCAGCATGAGCAGCAACATGAGCAGCAGCATGAGCTACAGCATGAGCAGCAGCACAAGCAGCAGCATGAGCAGCAACATGAGCAAAAACATGAGCAGCAGTGTGAGAACAAACTTGAGCAGCAGCATGAGCAGCAGCATGAGCAGCAACATGACAGGAGCATGAGCAGCAGCATGGGCAGCATGAGCAGCAGCATGAGCAGCAGTATGAGCAGCACCATAGCAGCAGCATGAGCAGCATCATGAGCAGCAACATGAGCAGCAACATGAGCAGCAACATTAGCAGCAGCATGAGCAGCAACATTTGCATCTTCATGAGTAGCGACATGAACAGCAACATGAGCAGCAGCATGAGCTACAGCATGAGAAGCAACATGAACAGCAACATGAGCAGCAACATGAACAGCAGCACGAGCAGCAGCATGAGCAGCAGTGTGAGAACAAACATGAGCAGCAGCATGAGCAGCAGCATGAGCAGCAACATGACAGGAGCATGAGCAGCAGCATGGGCAGCAGCATGAGCAGCAGCATGAGCAGCAGTATGAGCAGCACCATGAGCAGCAGCATGAGCAGCGTCATGAGCAGCAACATGAGCAGCAACATGAGCAGAAGCATGAGCAGCAACATGAACAGCAACATGAGCAAAAACATGAGCAGCAACATGAGCTGCAGTTTGAGAATAAACATGAGCAGCATCATCAGCAGCATGAGCAGCACCATGAGCAGCAACATGAGCAGCAGTATGAGCAGCAACATGAGCAGCAGCATGAGCAGCAGCAGTATGAGCAGCAACATGAGCAGCTTCATGAGCAGCAACATCACAGCAGTATAAACAGCAACATGAGCAGCAGCATTACGGCAACGTGAGCAGCAGCATTGGCAGCAGTATGAGCAGCAACATTTGCAGCTTCATGAGCAGCAACATAAGCAGCAGCATGAGCTACAGCATGAGAAGCAACATGAACAGCAACATGAGCAGCAACATGAACATGAGCATTACAGCAAGATGAGCAGCAACATGAGCAAAAACATGAGCAGCAGTATGAGAACAAACATGAGCAGCATCTTGAGCAGCATCATGAGCAGCAGCACGAGCAGCAGCATGAGCAGCAGTATGAGATGCAACATGAGCAGCAGCATGACAGCAACATGACAGCAGCAGCACACATGTCACCCGCTGTATTTACTATTCTGAACAGAATCAACAGTGGATAGGTGAGGCAGTGTTTTAGCTTTGAACAGTTTGTTAAATTAAGGCCATTCAAAACAGCTGGAAATAAATAGTTACTGGGATACGTTTTTCTCAGTTCCTATTCAAAAGAAAATATACAGGGTATATACCAATACCAGGACAAAAATGTAGGAAACAGGCTCATAGATACATCTCTATTTGTTTATTTGGATTTGAAATAGAAATCAAATATAATTGACAGAATATTTTAATCAGAAGCATGATGAATTTGTTTAATTGTTTGTGTGTAACTCTTCAAACGTGGAGATGAGTAGTCAAGTGCAAATTAGTTTCCTCTTTATCTTTCCTCCTCCTCCTCCTCCTCTTCAGCATGGCTGTTTCATAATGGTGTCCTGCCAGCAAGAGGTTAACAGGCCGGCCTTGCGGCCTTTAGCACACCCTCACACAGCCAATGAATCATATTCACCTATTCTCAGGAAGATTGATATGAAAGCAGGAGCGTCACACTACGGAACAGAGATTGATTAGTGGCCCTGCTCCCTGTGTGGAGCCCTCATTAACCACACAGTATGTGCTTCCCAAATGGCACCCTATTCCCTATATAGTATGCACTATATAGGGAATAGGATGCCATTTGGGATTCAGCCGATGTAATGCTACCAGGGTGGAGGGTGGTCAGGGGCTCTCAGTCTCTAAATCTTCTCCTCAGACCTCCATCCTTCCCTTTCTGTTATGTGTCATAGTGGGATGTTTATGTATAACACCGTGATGGAGATGTGCCCCATCTGCTTTCTGTGAGGAGGGATACACACTGTGTCCCAAATGGCACCCTATTCCCTACACTGAGTGTGCAAACATTAGGAACACCTTCCTCTTTTGCCCTCAGAGCACCCTCAATTTGTATGGGAATGGACTCTACAAGGTGTCGAAAGGGTTCCACAGGGATGCTGCCCATGTTGACTCCAATGCTTCCCACAGTTGTGTCAAGTTGCCTGGATGTCTTTTGGGTGGTGGACCATTCTTGATACACACGGGAAACTGTTAAGGGTGAAAATCGAGAAGCGTTGCAGTTTTTGACACACTCAAACCGGTGTTTCTGGCACCCACTACCATGCCCTCTTCAAAGGCACTTAAATATGCTGTCTTGCCCATTCACCCTCTGAATGGCACATTCACAATCCATGTCTCGATTGCCTGAAGGCTTCCAAATCCTTCTGTCTCCTTCCCTTCATCTACACTGATTGAACTGGATTTAACAAGTAACATCAATAAGGGATCATATCTTTCACCAGAACGTAGCAGGTTAGGATAATTAGGTTACGTTTAGAAAAAGGGTTAGGGTTACGGTGAGCTAAAATGCATAAAACATCTACTTTTGACAAAAGCTGTATCCCTTCTAGCCATGACCCTGTTTACAGTGGACACAACACCACTCCACAAGAAAGCTGTGACTTTACCCTACAGGTTGCCTAGTAACAAAGCCTTGTGTCACGTCTTCCATGGGCTTAAATTCACTTAAAGTTGGAGGGACTCGTAAATTCACACTAAAACAGGGGACCTGTTTTTCTTTTCTGCTGTTGTTTGTGCTTTTAGGTGGCACATCTTTTTACTTAGTATCAAGTGATTAACTTGCTGTTTACAGTTTGGCTGTGAATCATCTACTGTAGGTTATGTTGCTGTTATATCTTTTAACTTTAAGCTTACATATTCTAGATTGTGGGGTTAATTACAATTCTAGTTTAGGAGGAAAAGGTTTTGCAAAGGAAAAGTAATTGGTATTGTGATGATATGCTCAGTTTGTAAGCTTATCAAGGCAGAGGACTGTTGTTAAGCCCTGTAATGTAGTAACGTCCCCATGCCCAGTAAATGGTGGTAGTCATATACAGTATATACTCGATCCACATCTGTTGTGATATGCGTTGGTATTACAAAGCTTTGTAAATGTTTTGAATTTCAAAATGTGCTCTAGGCCAATGTCACTTGTTGTCCCCACTGTATTCGCTTACTATTACAGTAGTCCTATATCCTCCTGATCTGAAGATCTCAAGGTGGAATTCACTAACTCAGGATCATATACTTTTTTGGTATGTGAAAAAAGGTTTTCTTATTGCTCTAGAATAAATTCCACTTAAATAATTTGCTTTCAACCACATAAAAATGGCTTTCATCACAGAACAACCCCTTTAAATACTGAAGACATTGAACTGCAGTACTCATCTCAAGGGGATCAAATTTAGTGCGTCTTTAGTAATATACGTCCATATAAGTGCAGAAGAAATACACCATGAGAAGAGAGTAGGTGGAAGATAAATTATTTATGGTGAGATTTATATGGAGAGGTGAGAAGATATCCCTGTAATGGGTTTAATAACGCAGGCCCTGTGCTCCATCCATCACAGCAGCAGACAGTCACCCTGCTAAGATGCTGCCTCCCGCTGCAGCCCTTGTCTTACCTCCATAATGGCCGCAGTTTAACCCCGGCCCCAGCAGGGCAGCTATCGGCGCACAGCTTTAATTACTGCCCTGTATCCCCTCCCCACGGCGCCGCGCTGCTAACACCAGACCATCACCGTCCCAGCTACTGCAGCCCCTCTTTATCTTACTGTAGCAATTTTCTCTCCTCTCTTCCATCAATCGTGTTGGGCCTTAAAGCTTTGTTTTGGGCCTTTTCTTCTCTTCCTCTACATTTGTTTTCTCCTCCCAGCAGCCTTTGTTTCTGGGTTTGATTCATCTGCCCCATCCTCTGACCATGATTAACCTGACCGGGTCTGTCTGTGTCGGCAATATCAGAGGCCTCAGCTCACTCACACATCTTCTTTCTGTTCTGCTCTGGCCGGAAGGAAGGAGGAATACAAAATTAAGTCTAACTCTGTCCTTAGCTGCTCTATTGTGGCACTTCATTTTCTTGGAGTGAGATTGTTATTTTGTGTGTCTGTTATTGCTGTTATTATTTTGTAAATGTGTTATGTGAATTATACATCTGTGACAAGATAGGAAAAGAATCTGCAGTCAAGTCACGACTGACTGAGTGATAGAAATGATTATACACTGTCTGCCACACACTCTGACAAACACATTACAGAGCTACATACCTCTTTTCTTTAGAATTGGTTTGGACGATGAGCCTCTTGAAATGAATAACCTGAGATTGAATTCCATCGTTTCATTCTGTTTTCATTTTATTTCCAACAGATCATCATGGAAGAGACAACAATTTAGTTAGTTAAAGCTAGGAAGGCTGAAACAGACTCAAACCTATTTGTCATTGTATGTTAAAATCTTACCTTGCAATGAAATCAGTGGCGAGACAGAGACAGTATGAGAATTCACAGAATAGAATCATCGTGTGTCTCAGTCGAATATTGAATATCACCATATGGAGTGTCTACACTGTATGGCCATCTGGCCCACCTCTCTGCCTGCGTATGTCCTAGCTTTGACCTTGGTTGCTGTTGTCTGACACGTGGTGGGGTGTACTTCGTCACTGACACTGATCAGCCCTAACAGAGGGACCAGCACATACGGTTAGTGTCAGGGTGGTCTTCTCTCAGAATGAGGGTAAGGAATTAGAGAATGAGTGATATGTAGCAGTACAGATTGGAAGGATCTATTAGAAAATAACATATTTTACTGGAGGGAGACTGAGTGTTCCTTGTGTAAGGGAGGCCTGAGAGAGATGGCGTGAGAGATTTTCCGATGAGGTGTTTGAGCGATTCCTTTTAGGTCCAGCCAGGATTCTAATGATGCCAGCATGTCTGTATTAATCATGCTCTGATTTATAATTAACATTTCCTTTATTAAAGGGAAGCTGGGATCATGCACACTTCCAGCCCACTGAGCCCCTGATTGGCAAGTTCCTCTTCTGGTGCTCAAGCAGCATTCCAAGAGATCACTGGAATTCCAAATCAGTGAAGAGCCAGGCTCCCTCAGTTAGTGACACAGTTGAGAACCATGAAATATTGAGACATCAAAACTTTTGGTCCATTTCACATTAGTCTAAACTATTTACACAGTCCTTAAAGTGATTGATACAGAACACACAAGTATTATTGCTACAGTACTACTACATGAGCAACCAGGAATCTAATATGCCTAGCATTTAATTTTTTTAAGGATCTAACCTTTTTTTAAATTTCCACCTAAAATGACATACCCAAATCTAACCGCCTGTAGCTCAGGACATGAAGCAAGGAAATGCATATTCTTGATACCATTTGAAAGGAAACACTTTGAAGTTTGTGGAAATGTGAAATTAATGTAGGATAATATGACATATTAGATCTGGTAAAAGATAATACAAACAAAAAAAACATGCATTTTCATATTTTTTTTAATCATCTTTGAAATGCAAGAGAAAGGCCATATATTGAGACAGAATTCTAGGTGTAATCCAGTAAAGAATTACATCACTACAGAATATTTTTCATCAAGTCTGCCAGGATTCTGCCCAAATGTGCCAAATTGGTCAATTTATACATTTTCAAGTACATAACTATAGAGAACATACAAAACTGCTATGGTAATAATGTTCTTGGTTTGAACACTCCCAGGAATGTCATACATGATTGATCATTAGCTTCCCTACAGAAAATACACTAATCTTCAAACATCTAGATGGCCGGGCGGGGTGGGTGTGGAGCCAGAGACAGCAGTGGGGTAAAACTGTAGACCCCAGTTCCTACATTTGAATATAAAAATGGATTGTATCAAACAAAAATATGCTACATTTTATCTCTGGGACCCTCAGGATGACAAATCAGAGCAAGATTACTGAATGTAAGTACATGATTTACCTTCAGAGGTGAATGTATCAAACCAGTTGCCATGATAAAAGTGTTTTGTTGTTGTCACGACTTCCGCAGAAGTCGGCTACTCTCCTTGTTCGAGCAGCGTTTGGCAGTTGACGTCACCGGTTTTCTAGCCATCGCCGCTCCATTTGTTTTGTCTTGTTCCCTGCACACCTGGTTTTTATTCCCCAATCAATCTACATGTATTTATTCCTCTGTTCCCCATCATGTCTTTGTGTAAGATTGTTTGTGTTACATGTGTATTGCTGATGCGCCAGACTGGCTTGTTTTTTCCGTGTTATTTTTCATGAAGATGTTTATTGTTAAACATAATTCTTGTGACTGTTTTGCGTGTTTTGCACTTTTGCCTAAATAAAGTGTGAGCCTGTTCACAAATCTCTGCTCTCCTGCACCTGACTTCGCTATCAGTACGCACATAACTGACAGTTGTTGTGCACTATCCCCGAACAATAGCATGGTATTTTTTTGCTGTAATATCTACTGTAAATTGGACACTGCAGTGAGATTAAGAACACTTTAAGCGTTCTGCCCAAATTTCTGTCCCAGAAAGTTGTCTGTTGATGATGTCTACAACATCATAGTCACATTATCTCATATTGAGCAAAAACTTTCCCGGTTTAAGGACATACATATACAAATGTACAGTAGGATCATCATTTGAGTCAGTGTGCTACAGCATAAAAATAATCCTGCAGCAACAGGAAATGTGAATTATTATGTAGATTATAATTAATAGACATTTCTGTAATGGTTGATAGAGTACATTTTCACATGGTAAAATCAAATCTGAAATTTCAAAATGGAAATTACAAACTTCAGAAGCCTTTAGAAACCTCAAATACACTACAAGTTTTAAATGTCATGCATTACAGGAGTTCTCCTGCAACAGGGTGATCAAATGAAGATCCTGCATCTATATCGTATTGTCATGTTGCCTATCTGAAATGTTGCCTTCTTAAATAAGTGCGTATTGTATTTGAAAAGTAGAAAATTAGAATCCATGTGTAGGGGATTTAGTTCCTGTGGACGAGGACAAAATCATTATTTTCCCAATGCAACAAGATTAGTCAAATAAAAAAGAAAGGTGTTGTGCTCTTCAGGTCTCTTGCTAGTGTAGGTGAATGGCACTATGGCTATAATGTCCCATTATAGTGGAATGACTGGCCGTGTCCTACCAGCACAACTACTACTAAACAGCACCATTAAATTGGACTTATCTCTGGCTGGGCATCTGGACATCTTGGCCAATAAAAATGACTGCTCTTCCATTTTGAACAGGCCTGTCAGAATTAATACTATCATCATGAGTATTTCAAGGCAGTGTGTAGAAGGTATCCTTTACCAGCACTGTGACCGTTAACCTGTGTGCTCATTGTGGTCCACATGACACTAATGAGAGAAATGACAAAATCAATATTTGGTTTTAAAATGCATAAGAGGAGACTGTGCAAGAAACCAAAAACCGCTGTAACTGAGCTACTGGACCAGAGCAGTGTTTTGGAGTGGGGTGGGGTCCATTTTGGGCATAGCGCAGGGAGTATAAACTGGTCATCAACAACATTCAATTTAGCTTTAGATATGTAGATGCTGAGAATATAGACAATGAATCTTTGTTTTAGTGGGAATTTAAGCCATGCAAACAAGTCCTTCTCTGATAATGCATTAGTCCAGCTATAAGTTTACAAGAGGATCAAAATAGCATAAGCCTGTTTATTATTTTGTTGGTCTCATTCTAAAGAAGAACCCATAGATGTATGAGTGCTTGAATAGAGGAGTGCTGAGCTCCAGCGGAGTGGGCACTCATTAGTGCAACGGTTGTGCATTCAAGGGTGGCCAATCACTTCTCAAATGAAGTAACACCCCCATCGTTTTTGCAATCAGACCCCCCATCGTTTTTGCAATCATCACACAATCAAGTTATCACATTTTGTAAGTAAAGGAGTTAATCACGTTTGGAGAAAATGTATTTTAAATGTAATGCCGCATACGAATGTAAAGGTATATATTTATTTTTTTAACCTTTATTTAACCAGGCCTGTTAGTTCAGAAAACAATCTTATTTACAGTGAGAACCTGGCAAAGGCTCTCCAGAGAGTGTTCTGTTTATGTTTAGTCTGTCTTGTAAAAAACAGGTGGTTCATTTACTGCAACAGTCAATTTCAGAAATAACCGGCATTAATTATAGTTATTAAAATTTGTACTGCGCAGTGGCCACATGAGTGATTGTGGCATTTCTGTTAAACATTGTATTTATCTAGCCATCTAAAGAGACTGAGACCGGAGTATCTTTCACACTGACAGCCAATAGGAGTAATTACCTTTTTCGTCACGTAGTATATTTTACAGGGAAAGTCAGTATTACTTTATGCTTTGCACAGATAACAAAAAATGAGAAGGATGCAGAGAGAGCTGTCATGAAGTAGGACTAAGAAGCAATGTGCCATGAAATGGAGAAGCTCACACCACATCAGTCAACACAGCACAGCATATGTGCTTATGGCTGGAAACATTATATTTACTTTTTAAGTGTAACGACTCATAGGCCTCACATGACTCCCATACCCTGAAATAAAATTGTGTTTCAATGAATTACCAGTTCAGTGATATCATGAGCACATACATTGCATCTCATTTATGCTCTGCTGGCTGTTAGTTCACGTTATTATGTTAGTTTTAATCATTCAATGGCTTAAAACGAGAGGCTTTCTGCAATTGCCTATAGGTAAGAATTGCAACCCACAGCTGGAATAAAAAATGGCTTTACATATTGCTTTTATTATCTTTCTTTGTGAAGGTGGAAAGGAATGAAATATGTACTCGGCATGCCCCATTGCAGGGAAAGAGCATGGTCCACTGTTGCCACGCAGCATTACAGTACTAAGACATTTCACTCCATCTAAATTACACTGCTGCCACTTGCTAATAGAGCTGTAACAAACTGAGGTTGTTTATAAAGTAGCTAATGTTCACAAAGGAAAGCCACTTACTGTAAGGGCTCTGGGAGTCATTTGTACACTTTTTTCACAATCCCATCCCATTATTCAATGTATGCTTTGAGCTGACGATTTCTGTTACAGGCCATTTCTATTGGTCTTTTCACTATCCAATGAAAAATAAATGAGTTCAAATCCATGAAGGGCAAACTGCTTTTAGTTTAAACCCATACTGAACAGCTGGACAAAATGCAGAAAAGGATACATTTTGCTGAGTGTTGGAGAGGATTGTGATTAGCATTCAGCTTTACTGCATGAAAGAGGAGGTGTGAGAGAGGGAGAGCGGAAGGTGCTGAAAGCACCATAAAGGTATTGTCATCCCCACTACTGTAGCTCTCTGTGTATGTCATAACACCATGCACTTGATCAGCGCAGGGTCAGGTAGGCACACTATGACCCACTACTGATAGAGAGAGAGGGTGTCCCTCTTCTCTCTGCAGGCAGTGCATTATAGTAATTGACTCTGTGTCAGTCTCTGGACATACAGGGTCACTGGGCACTCTGAACCCATTCACTCTTCCGAAAGGCTCTGACTGAAACTCTGATGACAAGTTTCACCTTTTCTGTGACTAGCCCAATTCAGAGTCCATAGTTACGATAGTCTCGTTGTGGCTTGTTGTGACATACTGTACCTCCGCAGCTCCACAGCTGTTGTCCGTGAGGGCTGGGCAGCTCAAACACACTAAACCTGTTCCGCGCTGTGGACAGAAAGTCCTGACAAATCACTACTGCAGTTCCACACTCAGTCTCTTCAGAACCATGAACAGCTCCTAATCATCCTACCTTAAACCACTCTGCAATCAAGCAGATGCAGGTAGTTGAGCTATCATCCTGGCAGGGATATAAGGTTGTCTTGACATATCATACTAGTAGCAGAAGTAAAAGGCTCGGCATGGTTAATCGGATGTCTGAAGTGGACGTATAGCATTTACTACGATTGTCACACCCTGATCTGTTTCACCTGTCCTTGTGCTTGTCTCCACCCCCCTCCAGGTGTCGCCCATCTTCCCCATTATCCCCTGTGTATTTATACCTGTGTTTTCTGTCTGTCTGTGCCAGTTTGTCTTCTTTGCCAAGTCAACCAGCGTTTTTCTCTTAGCTCCTGTTTTTGTCCAGTCTCTCTTTTTCTCGTCTTTCTGGTTCTGACCCTTGCCTGTCCTGACTCTGAGCCCGCCTGCCTGACCGCTCTGCCTGTCCTTGACCTCAAACTTGCCTGCTGCCCTGTACCGTTTTGGACTCTGCCCTGGCTATGAACTCTTGCCTATCCCCGAGAACCCCGCTTACCTCCTCTGGAGTGATATGCTGGCGATCCTGGAACCTGCCTGGCATTTCTTTCCCAGTGCTCCCATTTTTGAGCTACAGCCATCTTAGTTCCCTTCGGATCAATCGAAGATAGCGTATCTAATTACGCTAATGTCCGGAAGGGCACTCTCCTGGGCGACAGCCATTTGGGAGCAACAATCCGCTGCTTGCCATAACCTGGAAGATTTCATGGCGGAAGGTATTTGATTCTCCGGTGCCCGGGAGAGAGGCGGCCTGAAAACTACTGAAGGTACATCAGAACTCCCATAGTGTGGCAGACTACCCAGTAGAGTTTCGCACATTGGCCGCAAAGAGTGCCTGTAATCCAGAGGCTCTGTTCGATACCTTCACGAACTGTCTGAGGAAATAAAAGACGAGCTACCATTGGACCTCGATTTCCTCGTCGCTCTTACGATTAGGATTGATGGGCATCTACGAGAACGTAGGAATGAGAGGAGGTCAGTTCACGGGAACAGTCGTTCATCCGTTGCAGCTTGCTCACCTCAGAAGGAATCCGGAGGTCCCCAAAGCCACCCTAGTACCCTCGAGAATCGTCGGCGATAAGTGAGTCAGCTACTTCTGAGCCTATGCAACTGGGAAGAGTTGGATTATTGCCTAGGGAACGATACCGTAGGCTGAGCTCCAACTGTTGTCTATACTGTGGGCTGTGGGACATTATATAGCCACCTGCCCTGTTAAGAGACCGATTTATTTACTAGGTACAAGTACTCTGGTGAGGCAGGCTGTGAATGCTCTAATTCCCATCACCCACACTGTTTTTTGTGTGATACTGCTGTGGGGAGAACAGTCCAAGTCTCTCCGGGTGCTCATTGACACTTAGGCGGATGGGAGTTTTATGGACGCTACCCTAGTTTCTGAATTAGGTATCCCCACTCAACTCCTCTCTGTGCCCATGGACGCTAGGGCACTGGACAGCCACTCCAATGGAATAGTTACCCACAGCACTATTCCTGTTAATTCAGGAAATCAAAGTGAGACTATACAGCTTTTTGTCATTGATTCCCCCCATGTTCAAATCAAATCAAATGAATTTATATAGCCCTTCATACATCAGCTGATATCTCAAAGTGCTGAACAGAAACCCAGCCTAAAACCCCAAACATCAAGCAATACAGGTGTAGAAGCACGGTGGCTAGTAAAAACTCGAAAGGCCAAAACCTAGGAAGAAACCTAGAGAGGAACCAGGCTATGAGGGGTGGCCAGTCCTCTTCTGGCTGTGCCGGGTGGAGATTATAACAGAACATGGCCAAGATGTTCACAGGTTCATAAATGACCAGCATGGTCAAATAATAATAATCACAGGCAGAACAGTTGAAACTGGAGCAGCACGGCCAGGTGGACTGGGGACAGCAAGGAGTCATCATGCCAGGAAGTCCTGAGGCATGGTCCTAGGGCTCAGGTCCTCAGAGAGAGAGAAAGAAAGAGAGAATTAGAGAGAGCATACTTAAATTCACACAGGACACCGGATAAGACAGGAGAAGTACTCCAGATATAACAAACTGACCCTAGCCCCCGACACATAGTTCCTATGTTCCTGTTGTTATGACATGGCCCTTTCTGGGTGTAGCGCGTGGATCCCCCCCACCCTCTCTCACTCTCTCTCCTAATCCCAGTTTTTGTTATCTCAGGTCATAAATTCCTGGCAGAGACTCTCTCCCCTGGTCATGCAGAATGAGAGAGAGAGCACAGAGAGAGAACAAAGGACTTCACTTCGCCAAACTCCTAAATCCCCAAAATGGGAGAATTAAACATTCTTTCTACTTTTGAGAATGTGGGAATGATCCGTGGACACTTAAGGGACAGTTATGTTGTGTGTGTTTCATTTGGTGATCTCATGAAGGACAGGAAACACACATAAGGGTTTCTCTTAACCCTGCTAGGGGGCACTATTTTTATGTTTGGAAAAATAACGTCCCCAAAGTAAATGGCCTATTTCTCAGGACCAGATGCCAGAATATGCATATAATTGACAGATTAGGATAGAAAACACTCTAAAGTTTCCAAAGCTGTCAAAATATTGTCTGTGAGTATAACAGGACTGATATTATAGGCGAAACCGTGAGGAAAATCCAATCAGGAAGTGCCTCTTATTTTGAAACGCTTCTGTTCCTATGCATGCCTATCCTCCGTTTAAAGGGATATCAGCCAGATTCCTTTTTCTATGGCTTCCCTAAACTGTCAACAGTCTTTAGACATAGTTTCAGGCTTTTATTTTTTTAAATGAGCATGAAAGATCACATTGCGTAAGTGGATAGGTGGGGGCTCTCAGAGTGAGTTTTGCGCTACAGAGTAAAGCGGCGATTGTTCCACCCGGTGTTATTGAAAAACCTACACACTCGGTTGATATATTATCAAATATATATTTAAAAATCAACCTGAGGAATGATTATCCTGTGGATTTCTGAACATAACGCGACAAACAAACGGAGGTATTTTGGGTATAAAAATGTTCTTTATGGAACAAAAGGAACATTTGTTGTGTAACTGGGAGTCTCGTGAGTGAAAACATCCGAAGATCATCAAAGGTAAACGGTTAATTTGATTACTTTTCTGATTTTCGTGACCAAGCTTCCTGATGCTAAGTGTACATAATGCTATGCTAGGCTATCGATAAACTTACACAAACGCTTGGATTGCTTTCGCTGTAAAGCATAATTTCAAAATCTGAGACGACAGGTGGATTAACAAAAGGCTAATCTGTGTTTTACGATATTGCACTTGTGATTTCATGAATATGAATATTTTCTAGTAATATTATTTGACTGTGGCGCTATGTTATTCACTGTTGCTGATGACAATTATCCCGGATCCGGGATGGGTGGTTCAGAGAGGTTAAGTACCACCGCACATGTTCAATTGGTCGGATTACCAGAATATAGTTCATTTCCCATCACCTTCTGATGTTCCCAGAATCTCTATGTTAACCAAAGGATTTTCAAATGTCACATCAGTAGGGTAGAGAGAAGAAAAAGGGAGGAGAGGTATTTATGACTGTCATAAATCTACACCCAGGCCAACGTCATGAAACTAGCAAAACTAAAGGGATTGCAAACAAGTTAGCATAACTCTAGCCAAACCAAATATTATTGTTCTTTTTTTTTCAATTTAAAGTTTTATTAAGTTTTCTTGTTTTTCAATCAACCAACAAAACACATTCCACATTCACAGATGTGACAGGCTTAAAAAATATAATAATACATTTGAAAAAATAAAAAATTCAAATAAAATTAAAATGAAAGATAAAGTCAAATAAAAACTTATTTGTCTTAATCTATTTATTTTCCTTGGTGCATATATACATACATATATATACAGTGCCTTGCGAAAGTATTCGGCCCCCTTGAACTTTGCGACCTTTTGCCACATTTCAGGCTTCAAACATAAAGATATAAAACTGTATTTGTTTGTGAAGAATCAACAACAAGTGGGAAACAATCATGAAGTGGAACGACATTTATTGGATATTTCAAACTTTTTTAACAAATCAAAAACGGAAAAATTGGGCGTGCAAAATTAGGCACTGTACATGCATACACACATACATACATACATACATACATACATACATACATACACACACACATACAGACATACACACATACATACATACATACACACACACACATACATACACACATATACATCCATACATACATACGCACACATACTAAAAAAAAACATATAACACTTGCAGCAGCACTATCAAGGTTCTTATCAGCTATTTCTAGCATTCGCTGAGACGATGGGCCAATAATTTGTTTTTAGGTTTTACAGCACCTTACACAACATGTATCTGCGCATTTCCCTAGTCACCCCGTTCACTCTGTCCAGTTTGAAATATAGTTGAATAGTGGAGACCAGAGTCTATCAAACTTGGGCTGTCTCTTGTGGAGGTCATAAGTGAGCTTTTCAAGAGGAAGAAAGTCAACAATTTGGTCAATCCACATTTTAAATGTAGGAGGGGTATTAGAGGCCCACAATAGAAGAATACATTTCTTAGCAAAGTATGTCATAGTCATAAGCAAATGTTCTCTGTCGGGATCAAGAACAAAGTCCTGCTGGGCATTAAGAAGATAGATACACGGGGTCATATCAAACTGTACCTCTAGTATTTTCTGTGCAGCAGTATGTATATATATATATGGAATCTGGCAGTCTCTCTACAGCTCCAAAATACATGCATATAGGTTCCACTTTCAGAGGTACATCTTTTACAGTTAGGAGACATATCTGTTTTCATTCTATGGAGTCTCAAAGGAGCTAGCTTTCTAAATAAGCTAGCAAACACAAAGCTAGGAACTTATTTCCTCCAACATTAATGAAAAAAGGTGCCTCTCGCTCTCAAAACACATGTTTTCTGGAGACTTGTGGGCGGTGTGCTGATGACATTGCCTACTGTATGCGCTTTCGGTACCTGATTGCATCCAGACTGAGGAGAAATCCGCACACAATGCGTCCCTGATCACTTCCTGAAGTGGTCAGCCAGATCTAAATACACTCAGCACTGAAAAGACGGGTCTAGACCCACAAAACATGCATTGTGGTTGATCTTCGTATTCTGATAGCAGAACTCGCATGTACAGTGCCTTGCAAAAGTATTCATCCCCTTTTTTCCTATTTTGTTGCATTACAACCTGTAATTTAAATAGATTTTTATTAGCATTTCATGTAATGGATATACACAAAATAGTCAAAATTGGTGAAGTGAAATTCAAAAAATTCAAAAAATGTCACGGTTGGCTAGGTGTGTAGAGAGGAATCAGGCGCAGAGAGCAGAGAGGTCCAGGGGAAAGATGCACTTTAAAAGTAAAAAAAGTAAATGCACCAAAAGTAAATGCCCAAACACGCAGGGCGCAAACACTGACCAACCCAAAACAACAGGTAACATGGTCCAGAGCACAAACAACACCAACGACACAACGTGAACATCAAAATAATCCCGCACAACAAAGGGACGGGTTCCACACGCTAAATAGGGAAGCAAGTCAAGCACACACAAAATAGGAACAGGTGTAACAAATGAGACAAAACTAACCGAAAAGAAAAAGGGATCGGTGGCGGCTAGTAGGCCGGTGACGACGACCGCCGAGCACCAGGCGGGGGAGACAACTTCAGTGGGAGTCGTGACAAAAAAATTAACAACGAAAAGTGGTCTGTGCAAATGTATTCACCCCCTTTGCTATGAAGCCCCTAAATAAGATCTGGTGCAACCAATTACCTTCAAAAGTCACATAATTAGTTAAATAAAGTCCACCTGTATGCAATCTAAGTGTCACATGATCTCAGTATTTACACCTGTTCTGAAAGTCCCCAGAGTCGGAAACACCACTAAGCAAGGGGCAACACCAAGCAAGCGGCACTGTCAAGACCAAGGAGCTCTCCAAACAGGTTTCTTAACAAATGGAACCACAACAAACCTACCAGGAGAGGGCCGCCCACCAAAACTCACGGACCAGGCAAGGAGGGCATTAACTAGAGAGGCAACAAAGAGTCCAAAGATAACCCTGAAGGAGCTAAAAAGCTCCACAACTGAGATGATCCTGTACATATCCCATCTGTAAACAGCCCATCTATCTACATACCTCATCCCCATACAGTATTTATTTATTTATCTTTCTCCTTTGCACCCCGGAATCTCTACTTGCATGTTCATCTTCTGCACATCTACCATTCCAGTGTTTCAATTGTATATTGTAATTACTTCGCCACCATGGCCTATTTATTGCCTTAACTCCCTTATTTGCACTCACTGTATATAGACTTTGTTTTCTTTTCTTCCGCTGTATTATTGACTGTTTTGTTTATTCCATGTGTAACTCTGTGTTGTTGTATGTGTCGAATTGCTATGCTTTATCTTGGCCAGGTCGCAGTTGCAAATGAGAACTTGTTCTCAACTAGCCTACCTGGTTAAATAAAGGTCAAATAAAAATAAATAAAACGATTGGAGAATCTGTCCAGAGCACCACTTTAAGCCATACACTCCACAGAGCTGGGCTTTACGGAAGAGTAGTCAGAAAAAAGCCATTGCTATTCCAGAGATTTGAGACTGGGACAAAGGTTCACCTTCCAGCAGGACAATGACCCTAAGCATACTGCTGAAGCAACACTTGAGTGGTTTAAGGGGAAATATTTAAATGTCTTGGAATGGCCTAGTCAAAGCCCAGACCTCAATCCAATTGAGAATCTGTGGTATGACTTAAAGATTGCTGTACACCAGCGGAACTCATCCAACTTGAAGGATCTGGAGCAGTTTTGCCTTGAATAATGGACAAAAATCCCAGTGGCTAGATGTACCAAGCTTATTGAGACATACCCCAAGACACTTACATCAGCAATCGCTGCAAAAGGTGGCTCTAACAAAGTATTGACACAGTTTGTTTCACAAGAAATATTATGCATCTTCAAAGTGGTAGGCATGTTATGTAAATCAAATTAAACAAACCCCTCAAAAATCTATTTTTATTCCAGGATGTAAGGCAACAAAATAGGAAAAATGCCAAGCGGGTGAATACTTTCGCAAGCCACTGTAAGTGTCAAGTGTAGACGCAGCCTTTGACATGTTGCCAGGGAGCATTTTCATGTTGTTTTCCATGGAGGGAAAATGTCTTCTTATCTGTATAATGAATGTGATTAGATCACCAATATTTAAATATTCATACAAAGAGTCAAACAATAACACCATCCCCAGGAGCATTATGTCTCTGACATGTCTGATAACCCATCAACGTCTGAAGAAGGAAAAGGGGGAATTCCCCTTATGACAGCAGTTAGTACTGCCTCAGCCAAGAAAGATCCTGCTGATCATGTCTGATGTTGTTTCATAATATGTATATTTCTAAGTTAAGTTCTGAAGACTAAAAAGGTAGGAGTCTGTGACAGATGGTTGTCATGGTTGCTTTTTCTCAATCATAATTTTATTTCTCTAACGTTTATCCTTTTATCATCCTTCCTGTGATCTAATGTCTTCATGTCTCTTCTATCTCACTCTTCCCCACCTGGGGCAGTCTCTCTCTTTAGCTCCACCCTCTCCATCAACAGTATGATGTCTGTCTAGCAATATGTGAGGATGATTCTACTCCTTGCTCCACATGACATTACCTTAGATGGTATTATGATGAATGGATGTACTGTAACTTTCATTTATCTTTTTTTTCATCATTTTACAGTACATGTTTGTAAAGTAGAAAGAATTACGTTTTAATAAAGCAGATCCCTCTTGGTAGTATTCTTTACATTAGCACATCTCAGTTATTAATGATGTAGGCCTGGTTTGATGTGGTTGTAATTTCCATCCCATATCACTAGGTTGCAGACATAGGCATGTATGCAGCACAGGTGCATGTGTGAGCACACACACACGTGCACACATAAACACATGCAAACACAGTCCTCTCACGTCCCTCCTTTTGCTTTGTGTGCAGACTTCCAGGCAGTCCCAGCTGCTGACATCACTATATGTGGTGTGCTCAGCCTCCTCCTCCGAGCTCCCTGTATTAATGCTGTCCTTCAACACAACCTAAACTAAGAAATCCTGGGGGCTTATTCAAATATCTCCCAATTGTGCTGTCTGTGTAGGTAAGACAACATGGAACAAAGACTCAATATCTGCACACACAATCCTGTTCTACTACGTACTGCTGCTTGTCACTCATAAAATCTACTCCAATGTCCCCATATCAACTACACACTTTCCAGAGAGAAAGACAGAATAAGTGAGTGCGAAAATAGAGCCCTGCTTTTAATAAACAATCCTGTTCAGCACTTTAGCCTTGAAGCTGTCTTTTAGTGTTGTGACTCCCGTCTCAGTGCATCTCCTCCCGACGCTGCGCTTCCCTTTTCATTCCCAATTAAATAGCCAGCATCAGCTGCGTAAAGGTGGTGACAGTCGCACGAGTGAGGAAGTTGGCTGGTGTTTGAGTGTTTGTGAAGAAGTGAAACAGAATCAATCGTTCTATATTGTGGTAGGCGGTTTAGCAACAGCTGTGCTGGACTGTGCTCGACATGGATGATAGTTCTGATGGAATGGGTAGGGATGATGAAAGTCAAGGACCTGGATGGTATGTGGTGAAAGGTAAAAGGAAAAATAATGGCCCTGCTATAAGCAGTGGCGCTTCTAGTGTTGAGGGGGAGTGAAGAGGGTGAATGTAGTAAATAACGTGTCGGAGAGGAAAGTTGCAATGGTGTTTGATGCGACGATGGGGTCTCATCTACACCATATTTGATTAAGCAATGCCGTTAAGAAAGAGAGAGATGTAGTCACATTAGCCCGTTTGGTAATTGGTAATGGTAGAGTCAGTGTAAAAGAAAGAAAAGATGTGCCAAGTGTGGAGGGGTACATGATTATGGTGAGTGTGGGAACAATGTCATGGCTAATTGTTGTAATGGGAGGGGGGGCGGGTGGCCAGGTGCAGAAAGAGGCTAGAGAGGCCCAAAGATATAAAAATCCCTCATAATATATTTTATCAAAGGCTGCAAGGCAGATTGGTGGAACTATTAGGCAGAACGATGGAGATTTTTTGATTATTTATTTTTATTTTATTTAACCTTTATTTAAGTAGGCAAGTCAGTTAAGAACAAATTCTTATTTACAATGACGTCCTACCAAAAGGCAAAAGGCCTCCTGTGGGGACGGGGGCTGGGATTAAAAATAAATATAAGACAAAACACACACCACAACACTACATAAAGAGAGACCTAAGACAACACAGCATGGCAGCAACACATGAAAATCAGCGCGGTTGCAACACAACATGGCAATAGCACAACATTGTATCAGCACAAGACATGGTACAAACACTATTGTGCACAGACAACAGCACAAAGGGCAAGAAGGTAGAGAAAACGATACATCACGCGAAGCAGCCACAACTGTCAGTGCGTGTCCGTGATTGAGTCTTTGAATGAAGAGATAGAGATAAAACAGTCCAGATAATAGGGTCAGTCCTGGAGTTAGTGGAACTACTGCAGGAAATGTTGCTTATGTTGGTCCAGACACCGTTATGAGACCTGTTCAGAAATGTTGCTTTCACTAATGTGTTATGTCAAAGGACACCTTGATAGTTAATCAGATTGACATCACAGCTTTCAATTGGAAATGATATAAACGTGACTCTGTGTGTGGAAATGATGGCCAAGTTGAAGATCATTGTAGAAGCAGTGTCGTGACGTTGTATTAGTTAATGTGACGACTGTTGTTCATCGAAAGATTAAAGTTTCTAATTGCGTGATTAACTGAATCAAGCAATTATTAACTCATTAACCTGGGGCACCATGGGAAAACTAGTTGTTATTGAGTTTCAATTTCCCAAATTAACTCAAAGAATATCAGAATATCGATTTTACAACAGCCGCTAATTAACCAGTTACCTCTACCAATCTCATTCTGAACGTCGTATAACCCGTGAATCTGCACGGACCCGGGTCTCACCAATGAGTTCGTACCACACCAATCTTAGTTTAATATTTATTTACTAAAAAGCTAAAATGATGATAAAAGATACACATAGACAAAACACATTTTAGGCTATTGAATAGAACTTAGTATAACGGGCCAACACACTATGGCGCGTGTTACCCACAATGTGTATTTCAAAAGAGAGAGAGAAAAAAGAAAGTACACGAGAAATCTACATTTGGGTGAATTTGTCAGCTATGCTAATCTAACCCTAGCCTTGCCCCAAACTACCGCTCTTATGGGTCAGAATATAATGATGTAATTACGTGGGGATGATCTCCGAGGATTTTCTGCGTAGGCCTTCAGGCTGCTCGATGACGTACTACTCCGGCGCACCTCTCTGGTCGTCCTCCCGATGTCAGTGTCCTTTTGGCTTAGGAGTCTGTTCCCTCACCCTTTGCTCTGGAAGGGGTCTTCTGAGGACAGACAGCTCTGTAGCTAAGAGCTCACAGCATAGGAATGAAACCCTTTAGATACCACGATTCGATGGAAGATGGAGGCTAGGTGGTTCGACTTGAATTCACCCGCTTAGACACAGCTACTCATCCGTAGCTTGGGTAGAAAAGGATTTCTTTGTCTTCAAACTTGCGTTGCGTTCTGGGTTCGTTGACTTTTTAGACCTTGCTGCACTTTGGGTCACGTAATCTGAAGTGGGCGTAACCGCCTTTAGGGCAATTCTCTGGGCGTACCAAATTAATGAGGCAAGGTCTAGAATTTATTCAAATCCAATTTAGACACCTAACTTAACATTTCATCTTCCCCAAAACATTCTCTTTGATTTGGATATTTTCCATACCGACGTACAATGTATAAACATCAAACATATACTAGGAAAACTCTTCACATTACAATGTTTTCGTTATAACGTCATCTATTAACCTTTAATAACAAAACAAAAATGACATACATTTTCATATTCCATCTATCGTCATGACCACCATTGTGACTGACGGAAACCATTGTTCCAAAGTCCCTTTATTTCATGTTTAATGTTCTGAGGCTGGTTCTCCATAGTAACAGGACAAAGGAATTTGTCTGTGGCCTGAGATTTACCAGGGGCGTGAGGGGTCATAAAACCCCCACATCTTCAGACCCCTAGACCTCTACTCCTCTGTTGGGGTTGAGAGATAATCTGTAGGGTTGTGGTCATGACAACAGCAACTGAGTTTTTAGGAGTAACTTTCAGAAGTTTAAGAAATGTGAAATTGATTTAGAGATCAGACCTGATGTGATATGTGTTCAAGAAACGTGTCTTAGACCATATCTTGATTTTATTATTACTGGTTATTGTTCAATCAGGTGTGATAGATCAACTGGACAGGGTGATGGTTGTGTGTGATGGTGGAAATCTACAGCGCAGTTCGTAATTTTTACAAGCCTTGTGGTCAACTATCTGTAGTGATATTTGATGAAGTATCAGGAGAATCGGGTTCTAGAGAGATCGGCATTAAAGTCGCCTCACCATATAATAGTTTATGGGGAAGCACACATACAGATACTAATGGTACTATTGTTGAAGATATGATGGAAACAAGAGCATTAGTAAGTCTTAACGATGGATGTGGTACAATAGTTGATGTTGTTAGAGGGGTTATATCCTGCCTGGACCTCACACTGGCTTCTAACTTTATTGCATCTAAAGTGCCTTCAGACCCCTTGAGTTTTTCCACATATTGTTACATTATGGCCTTATTCTAAAATGTATATCTTTTTTTAAATCATCAATATACACACAATACCCCATAATGACAAAGTGAAAACAGTTTTTTGGGGGTGCAATTTTATGAAAAATGAAAAACTGAAAAAAATGTATTTACATAAGTATTCAGACCCTTTACTATAAGACTTTAAATTGAGCTCAGGTGTATCCTGTTTCCATTTGAGCATCCTTGAGATGTTTCTGCAACTTGATTGGAGTCCACCTGTGATAAATTCAATTGATTATATATGATTAGGAAAGGCACACACCGGTCTATATAAGGACCCACAGTTGACAGCACATGTCAAGCAAAAACCAAGCCATGAGGTCGAAGCAATTGTCCTTAGAGCTCCGAGACATGATTGTGTAAAGGCACGATCTGGGGAAGTGTACCAAAACATTTCTGCAGCATTTAAGGTCCCCAAGAACACAGTGGCCTCTATCATTCTTAAATGGAAGAAGTTTGGAACCACCAAGACTCTTCCTAGAGCTGGCCGCCCAGCCAAACTGAGCAATTGGGGGAGAAGGGCCTTGGTCAGGGAGGTGACCATGAACCCGATGGTCACTCTGACAGAGCTCTAGAGTTCCTCTGTGGAGATGGGAGAACCTTCCAGAAATGACAACCATCTCTGCAGCACTCCAACAATTAGGCCTTTATGGTAGAGGCGCCAGACAGAAGCAATCCTCAGTAAAAGGCACATGACAGCCCATTTGGAGTTTGCCAAAAAGGCACCTGAAGACACTCAGACCATGAGAAACAAGATTATCTGGTCTGATGAAACCAAGATTGTACTCTTTGGCCTGAATGCCAAGCTTCACATCTGGAGGAAACCTGGCACCATCCCTACGGTGAAGCATGGTGGTGGCAGCATCATGCTGTGGGGATGTTTTTCAGTGGCAGGGACTGGGAGACAGGATCGAGGCAAAGATTAACAAGGGACATAGAGGTCTTTGATGAAAACTTGCCCCAGAGCACTCAGGACTTTAGACTGGGGGTGAAGGTTCACCTTCCATCATAACAACGACCCTAAGCACACAGCCAAGAAAACACAGGAGTGGCTTCGGGACAAATCTCTGAATGTCCTTGAGTGGCCCAGCCAGAGCCTGGACTTGTACCCGATCTAACATCTCTGGAGAGACCTGAAAATAGCTGTTTAGCAACACTCTCCAAGCAACCTGACAGAGCTTGAGAGGATCTGCAGTGAAGAATGGGAGAAACTCCCCAAATATCACTGACCTCTAACTTGTGTAAACTGATGGAAAAGATGATAGTCAACAGACTGTCCTATTTCCTGGAACATAGAGGTGTATTGAGTAAATTTCAAGGTGGCTTCCATAAAGTTATATCTAGCTTGCATGTAAAGGTGAGTAATGAAGTTGAACAACGGTGGTCATAGTGGAAGAAGTAATGGCTACTGTCTTTTTTGACATTGAAAAGGCATACGATTCTATGTGGAGAGAATCAAATCAAATCAAATGAATTTATATAGCCCTTCGTACATCAGCTGATATCTCAAAGTGCTGTACAGAAACCCAGCCTTAAACCCCAAACAGCAAGCAATGCAGGTGTAGAAGCACGGTGGCTAGGAAAAGCTCCCTAGAAAGGCCAAAACCTAGGAAGAAACCTAGAGAGGAACCAGGCTATGTGGGGTGGCCAGTCCTCTTCTGGCTGTGCCGGGTGGAGATTATAACAGAACATGGCCAAGATGTTCAAATGTTCATAAATGACCAACATGGTCAAATAATAATAATCACAGGCAGAACAGTTGAAACTGGAGCAGCAGCACGGCCAGGTGGACTGGGGACAGCAAGGAGGCATCATGCCAGGTAGTCCTGAGGCATGGTCCTAGGGCTCAGGTCCTCCGACAGAGAGAAAGTAAGAGAGAAAGAGAGAATTAGAGAGAGCATACTTAAATTCACACAGGACACCGGATAGAACAGGAGAAGTACTCCAGATATAACAAACTGAGCCTAGCCCCCCGACACATAAACTACTGCAGCATAAATACTGGAGGCTGAGACAGGAGGGGTCAGGAGACACTGTGGCCCCATCCGAGGACACCCCCGGACAGGGCCAAACAGGCAGGATATAACCCCACCCATTTTTGCCAAAGCACAGCCCCCACACCACTAGAGGGATATCTTCAACCATCAATTTACCATCCTGAGATAAGGCCGAGTATAGCCCACAAAGATCTCCACCACAGCACAATCCAAGGGGGGGCGCCAACCCAGACAGGAAGATCACATCAGTGACTCAACCCACTCAAGTGACGCACCCCTCCTAGGGACGGTATGAAAGAGCCCTAGTAAGCCAGTGACTCAGCCCCTGTAATAGGGTTAGGCAGAGAATCCCAGTATAAAGAGGGGAACCGGCCAGGCAGAAACAGCAAGGGTGGTCTGACAGAATGCCTCCTGATTAAGATGGCAAGACTTAGTATGGTGGGAGGTTATATAACTGGGTTTTGGCCTTCTTATCTAATCGCTCTTATTGAGTTAAAATAGGATACATTTTATCTGATGCCTATGGACAACAGTATTCCTCATTTTGTTCAACATAATGATTAACGATGTGTTTTTGAATGTGGGTAGGGTCATTGGGGGCTTCCTATATGCCGATGATGGCGCTATTTGGAAGAGGGGAAGGAATGCCTCTCATGGGACCAAATCTATTCAACAAGCTATAGCTGGTGTTGAAAGATGGTTAATTGACTTGGGTTTTATCCCTTTGACACGCATGAACACACGGGTGTGATTAGAATACCTATTTAGAATGCCCAGTTACAATTGACAAAACATCCAGTTTTCAGCTGGCCACATTTTGGCACAAACTCAGTTTTTACAAAGTCATGTCCTCAATGTGAGCAGTTTATTTTTGGAAGCAAATTTCAGACATTCACAGAAGTAGCAACATCATAACACAATTCTCATTCAAACCAGAACATGTAGGCTGCATTAGTCATAGCGCTAACTGAGTAAAGAGTGACAAGCGGTCATATTTAGCTAACTCTCGGCTGACAGAAACCATAATATGAATTAGCTAATTGCATTTACTATTTACAATTCAACACATCACGGGTGACCTCACCAGTGATCAAAATAATTGAGTAAAACACTTTTTAAAAATCGGAAGTAATCAGACGAAGGGGAGTTGTTTGTTTTTTGCGTCAACCAAAGATAAGAGGTTACAAGATGAGTTGGGTCAGTTTGCAGTATGCATGTCTTCTACCACCATTCGCTTCAATCATTCCATTCCGGAAGTTTACACGAAAGACGAGTAAACCATCCCTTCACCATGTTTGTTTTAACATCTTTGGTCTGACACACATTTACGTGACAACCAGAATGCATTTTATGATGTCAACAAACATGGCGTCACAAATAGCTGGCAATTAGCTTAGCATTAGCTCATCATAATCAGTACAAACTTCAAAAAAGTATTTGTGTCCAAGAATCGCAATGCATGATTTGTCACCAGTACTTGAATATATGTGAATAGAACATACATACATACATACTGTGTGCTACAGTAGAAACAACAACACGATTTACAAAAACCATAATGATAGCACTTACTTTGATGGGAAAGCACACATGCCCAAAGTTATTATTAGCAGTGAAGGCAATACTGGCGCCAGCCAGAAAGTGTGTCAGGGAGGAAAAAGTTTGTGCTCGGGCTCTCGTTGAAGAGAGAAGTTTGTCCTGCTCAGTAATGCCTCAAACGTAAATTGTCAGTGAAATGGGCTACTTATTTGTGAATTCATGAGAAGGCAGAACACATCTCAATTCAAACTGTTGTTAGAAAATTACATTTGTTAGAAACTGATTCATAATTGACAAGTTAAAACATAGCCTATAGATAATTATCAGGCAGCATACCTTGGTTTGAGGGCAGTGTGGGTTAACTGTCCTGTTGCGTAACCATCACATTTTAGAACAGTGAAAGCATTCTGACATCAAGCTCATAAAAAAACTCATGCTTGGACAACCGTTATTTGGAACTCACACGTGAAAAAGGTTCAATTGTCAGTGGCAAAGTCTTAATGTATGTTCTTCTCGAAGAAGAACGTTGCTGATAATACAGTTGTTTCTGTATGGAAAGCCTATGGGGAGGGTTTCTAGTTCAAATATTTGGATCTATGGTTCAATGAGAGATGTACGTGGAAAGATCAGGTCATAAATGTTGAAAGTGTGAGAAGGTGGTGAATCTTATGCACTCAGTCTCTGGTAATGAATGGGGTGCTGACAGACAATCGTTGAGGGATTTGGAGGAAGGCCCTTCTGTGGTGATAGGGGATGTTCCTCTGTGGTTAATACCAGATCCTGTTGTTTATCTAACCTTGGTAGTGAAAACAAAAGATTGGTCAGAAGTCCTTTATATAGGGAAACTGGTTGACAATTACATTGGTAGAAGTTTTAATGTTTTTTTACTGCTTTTCACAGATCCAAGGATCCAGATAGTGGGCATACAGGAGCAGGCATTTACATTCCTGAATTGGATGTGCAGATATTTAGAAAACTAACAGATGAACTGTCAGTATATTAATTTGAACTGTTAGCGATAGTGGGTGGAGGACTCTCATCTTGTCAGAATTATAGTATGCTCAGATATATAGTTTATCATCTGGCAAATCTAATAGCAGTGACCTACTATTGGAGGCATTCATATTATTATGGAGAATCTAGAGACTGGGTGTAGTATTGAGATTATTCTGGGTCCCAGCCCATTCGGGTGTGGAAGGGAATTAAATTGTAGACCAGATAGCAAAAAGGGCTTTAAAACAAGATATCATTTATATTCATGTTCCACTGGATAGAGGTGAGGTCAAACGTAAGATCAGAGCTATTTTGATAGATGTGTGGCAGAAGAGATGGGACAAATTTATATTTATATTCCCTGGAAAAAAAGGTAGGTGGACCAAGATTCAAAGGTCAGATTAGGAATGAAGAGGTGGTGTTTGCTCAATTGTGCTTTGAAATTATTGACCATAACCTGTTGTTGAGAAAACTTAAGTGTTATGGCTTTTCAACCTCTGCCATGTTGTGGATTCAGAGCTATCTATCTAAAAGATCTCAGGGGGTTTTCTTTAATGGAAGCTTCTCTAATGTGAAACACGTAAAGTGTGGTGTACCGCATGGCAGCTCTCTAGGCCCTATTCTCTTTTCTATTGTTACCACTGGCATTAAATAAAGCATGTGTGTCCATGTATGCTGATATACACAGCAGCAACCACAGCTAATGAAATCCCAGAAACACTTAACAAAGAGTTAGTTGCAGTCTGTTTTGGAATGGGTGGCCAGTAATAAACTGGTCCCAAACATCTCTAAAACTAAGAGCATTGTATTTTGTACAAATCATTTCCTAAGTTCTAGACCTCAGCTGAAAATTGTAATGAATGGTGTGGCTGTTGTGTCACTCCTGCTCTCCCTCTCTGGCGCTCGAGGGCACCAGTCTGCCTTTCATTACGCACACCTGTCACCATCATTTCGCCCATCAGCTCTCATTAGCCTCACCTGGACTCCTTCACCTTTTGATTGCCTTCCCTATATCTGTCTGTCCTCTGTTTCATCCCCGTGTCAGCATTATTGATTAATTTCCATTTCCCCTGTCCAGACGCTGTCCGTATTATGTTCCTGTCCGTGGTCATTAAATGTTCACTCCCTGTACCTGCTTCTTGTCCACCAGCGTAGATCCTTACATGTTGAACAAGTTGAGGAGACAAAATTACTTGGTGTTACTTTAGATTGTAAACTGTCATGGTCAAAGCATATAGAGTCAATGGTTGTAAAGATTGGGAGAGGTCTGTGCGTAATAATGATATGCTCTGCTTTTTTAACACTCCACAATGCAAGTCCTGCAGGCTCTAGTTTGATCTTATCTTGATAATTGTTCAGTCATATGGTCAAGTGCTGCAAAGAAAGACCTAGTTAAGCTGCAGCTGGTCCAGAACAGAGTGTCACGTCTTGCACTTCATTGTAATCAGTGGGCTAATATTAATACTGTGGCAGACCAGGGGGTTGGGTCAAATGGACAGAGTATGATTAGCCCGGTTTCAAGGGTGTTTATTAAATAATACATCTAAATAAAAGCATAGGTCTCCCCCATGAGTTCCTTTCCAGTATATCGTCTTCTGGGCTCCGGGTCTTGCTATATCCTGTCGGGCACACAAACTCAAACGTCTTGGGCACTGTCTCCAACTACACGGAAGTCACCTTACTTCCCCCAGTCCTCTACTGTGTGCTGCCCTTCTGGCAGCTTTATGGGGCTTGTACAGCTGGTGAGCAATCAGCCCTTGATTACTCCCCAATAAGCCCCAATTAGTCCTGGGTGGAGAGCCCGTCGAGACCTGGCACGACCAGCTGATGGAGCCATTGCCTCGTGATGTATACTCCGTCGGTCACCAGGCCTCGACGAGACTGTGGCTGACCTGCTGTACGCCACAATACTATAAATGCCAGTCTCTCTTGGCTAAGATTTGAGGAAATCCTGACACTTCTTGTTTTAATAAGAAACATGAATGTGTTGGAAATTCCAAATTGTTTGTATCTGTATCTGTATCTGTATTTGTAACTTACACACAGCACTGACACACACACTTACCCCACCATACATGCCATCAGGGGTCTTTCCACAGTCCCCAGGTCCAGAACAAATTCAAGGAAACATACAGGATTATACAGAGCCATGAGTGCATGGAACTCCCTTCCATCTTATATATTTCAAGTGAACAGTAAACCTGGTTTCAAAATACAAATAAAGCAACACCTCACGGCACAACGCCTCTCCCCCATGTGACCTACTTGTTGTGTGGATGTTTTGACATGTATGTGTAACTGATAGCTGCACACACACACTACATGTTAATGGAGATCCTAATAAATCAAATCAAGAACATTGAACTTGTCATTACATCTGGTTGGCAAGCATGTGAATTGCTTGCGTCTGTAGTGTATTGTCATTGAAACGGTGAAGCATGTGTTGTTATATCGTTGTAAGTATGTTGAAGAGAGGGACAGAATTAAGTGTACGGTCATTGAGGTTGGACGGGGTTGGGGGTGCTTGGGGAGGGTTGGACGGGGTTGGGGGGGCTTTGGAAGGGATTTGGGGGATGGGGGAGGGTCTTTTAGAAGCTAGTAGGGGTCTTTTTTATTTTCTCAGAAGTACTGAGTTAGGTAGGATTTAGAAATGTAGAGCTAATGCTGTAAACCTTGATTGACCACACACTCCAGCACAGTAAGTATGTTTGCGGACCGCCATTATATCATAGAAAAAGAAGAAGAGAGAGAGGAAGTTCTTTCAAACCCTCAGCTCTGATGCTTGATCATACCTGTATGTTTTGTGCACTGTAGCTAAAACGCCACCAACAATCCTTAAAGGTTTACAATGACAGGCAAATCTCTGTTGATTTCCGCTAGAGTTCTACTGTCGGATCGGATTGACTCACGGACTCAACTTGACTGATTCATTTTTAACATACGGTATTTCATTTGATTTTATTGTCTACTCTGTATTTGTTTGGATAAGAGTTGTTGGGGAATAATATATTGTGGTTCCTAATCATTTATATTGTTGTCTGGAATGTGCGTTTAGGGTTTTCTGAGTTTGTGAATGGGACTTCCGCCTGTTGAACGAACATAGTGTGTGCCTGCTGTCAAATAGGTTCACTTGAATCATTTACCTGGTGACAATTTTCATGCCAAAGGTACGGGACGCTTCCAGAGCAACCTAAGTTATTATTTTGTGTCTGACTGACTCAAATAAAAAGGAGAAATCAAACATTTTTCTGGTAAGCACAGCCTACCTGGCACCCCCTAACTAAAGCTAAACCTGAGTTAAGTCTGTAGTATGATCTAAAATAAGGACGTGCGACAATGAGGTTCTAGCTCCAGCCTGTTTATTATTAACCTAACCCTCCCATGTCCTACATAGGTACGGATACCCCCAAGGGACATCCTACTACATCTTCCCCTCTCCCATGAACAAGAACTCAAAATGCATAACCACTGGAGCATAACTGAAATGCAATTTGGAAACCAGTATTATTCTCTAACATGCTACTCCCATCCTGAAACAGTATGAAAGCATTAAATCACACAGTATGAACATTAACTTAGGTACAGTCTCTTTTTGCTGGGTATGGTCCCCAACAGTATGTTTTCTCTTCACGTAACATAGTCTTTCAGCCAGTGGTGGCTTCACATCCTTTGTTGGGCACGCTTGTGGCTCTGTGAGCATTCTCTCTCCTTTACCCTCTTTTTGTGCATGTTCTGTGGCCTCAGTCTGTGTGGCTGGTAGATCTAGAAGAGCTCTGAGGTGTGTTTTGTTCCTTCGTACCTCTTCTGAGCCTGTGTCCACCACATAGGAGCATGGGGCATCCACTTTCCTCAGCACTATTGCTGGTGTCTTTGAGTTTGTACTCCACACACTTTGACCTTCGGTAAGCTCTGGCCTCTCGTTAGCACGGTGTCTCCGATTAAAGTCTCCAGTTTGCGTTTGTTTCAGCCGTTTGTCCCTCTCAGCGAAGGCCTTCCTGTTAGGCCATCGGGGTTTAAGCTGAGCCGGCAAGACAGGCAATGGGGAAAGCAGCCTTCTGCCCATCAGGAGCTCGGCAGGCGACGGCCCATGATGCAGTGGTGTAACTCTGTAAGCTAACAGAGCCCTGTATGGATCCTTGTTCTTTTTCAGCAGTCCCTTGACTGTTTTCACAGCTCTCTCTGCCTCACCATTGCTGTGTGCATGGTAGGGGCTACTGGTCACATGCATGAAGTCATATTCTGCGGCAAAAGCAGAAAAGGAGCTCGCAGAGAACTGGGGAGCGTTATCTGTAACCAGGACCTCAGCGACCCCTTGCCTGGAAAAAATTGACTTGAATCCATTGATAACACCATGGGTGTCTTTGCTATTTCAATGCATCTTGAGTAGTAATCGACCACTAGCAGATAAGTGTCATTTTTCCAATAGAACATATCCGCCCCTACCTTTTGCCATGGCCGTTTTGGCAGCTCTGTTGCCATCATTGGCTCCGGATGACAAGGTTGACATTTTGTACAGACCTCACACTGGGCCACTAGCTTGGCAATCTGAGTACTCAGACCAAGCCACCACACTGACTGTTGAGCCCTCAGTCTGCATTTGGTTATCCCCATGTGTCCATCATGCACTCTGTCTAGCATTTCTGGTTGTAGAGTCTCTGGGATCCTTTGTCCTTTCATGAGAAGGTCTCCATTACAGTGGAAGTCACTGTGGTGCACCAAATAGGGCTTCAGCAGTTGAGGCAGTTCCTCCTGCCTGGGCCATCCCTTTTTACACTGCTGCACTATCTGTTGGCAGATGTGGTCTTGTTGTTGCTCCTCTGCAATCTGCTGCAGTTTGGTCTGAGATGCAGGTAGACTGTCCCTTATTGCATTAATGGACACCTGTACTTCACCCTCTAGACATTGCTCCTCCTCTGATAATGGACATTTAATTGGGGCCCTGGAGAGTGCATCTGCTGTGATCAGTGCCTTCCCTGGCACATATACCATCTTGTAGGTGAACCTCAGTAATCTGAGACGGAAGCGCAGAACTCTGGGAGGCAAGTCGTCCAGTGCTTTTGTCCCTAACAGAGCCAACAGTGGTTTGTGGTCAGTCTCTGCTGTAAACTGCAGGCCAATAAGGTATTGGCTGAGCCTTTCACATGCCCATGTGATAGCCAACGTCTCCTTCTCCACTTGAGCATATCTTTGCTCTGTCGGATAAGCTTCGGGAGATGTATGCTATTGGACGCCACTCCATGTTGTCGTGCATCTGTGTGAGGACTGCCCCTAGCCCAAAGGATGATGCATCTGCTGATACTTTTGTCTTAGCGTGGGCACGGTACTAGGCCAGCACTCTCTGTGAGGCCAGATCTCCTTTGATTTTGACAAAGGCTACCTGTTGCATGTGACCCCATGACCAGTCATTCTCTTTGGCTAGTAAGTCTCTCAGAGGTTTGGTTGTATCTGAGAGCTGTGGGAGGAACTTACCCACATATGTGGCCATGGCTAAGAAGGTCCTGACTTCAGCCACATTCTGGGGTCTGGGCATATCTGTGATGGCGCTGATCTTCTCTGGGTCCAGCTCTATTCCAGCTGCACTGATTTTGTGTCCCAAGAACAAGACAGACCTCTGATTGTGCAAAAGTGCATTTTTCATTGAGTGTCAGGCCAGTCTCCTGGAGTCAGAACTGCTGTGAGCCTTACATCATGTTCTGCTCTCTCCCTTCTGCACACGAGCACATCGTCTGCGTGGACTATGACGCCACTCAGCCCATCCAACAGCTGGGACATGCGTCTTTGGAAATGCTCCAGACCGGAAGGCGATTCCAAATGGCAAAACATTAAAACTTTGTGAGTGCCCTACTCTCTGATGACAGCGGTATCTGCCAGAATCCTGAGCGGGCATCCAGCTTTGTGAAGACTTGTGAGCCATCCAACTGAGCCAGTGACTGCTCCACTGATGGTAAGATGTGTCTCTCTCTGCAGAGTGCCTCATTCAATTTAGTCATGTCCACACAGATCCTTATTTCCACATTGGCTTTTGGGACCACCACCATCCCTGCACACCAGTCTGTGGGACTCTCTATTTTAAACACCACCCCAATTTCTTCCATCCTCCCCAACTCTTCCTTTACTCTGGCCAATAAAGGGATAGGCACCCGGCGGGGGGTGGTAAGGGCATAGGGGACAGCATCCTCTTTCAGGCGTATTTTGTAGTCACCTTCTATCCTTCCTAGACCAGAAAACACTTTGGGGAATTTCTTTTTGAAAACCTCACCTGGGTCCTCCAGTTCGCTCACTCTCTCAATGAGTTGCAATGCTTCAATTGCTGGCAGCCCCAGCAACGGATGGCACTTTTGTCTTTACTCTCCAGTTTAATCACCAAGTGCCCTACCACTGGTAAAATCTTACTACTGGGCCCGTACAGTTTTTTGTTTCTAGCGAGCAAAGGGCCATCTCTGCTATAGCTATACAGCCTAGTTGGGATAGCTGTCACTGCTGCCCCGGTGTCTAGTTTAAATGACACAACCTCCCCATTGAGTTTAATGTCTGAATGCCAGCCAGCGTTGTTTTCCTTTACTTCTCCCAGAAAGATGCTGTCCTGCTGTACCTCATCTGAAACCTCATGCATTTGCTTTAATCAACAGACAGCTGAAAAGTGTCCTCTCCTGTGACATTTCCTGCATTCCGCATCCTTTGCTGGGCAATCTTTCCATCTGTGGAAAGGGGATTTCCCACATTTGCGACTAACACTTGAACTAGCTACTGGTGCTGTCTGTGATTGTTTTCTCCACGTCTGTCTCTGTTCTGTGTTCCCCTCCGTTTTTTTTTAGCTCTGTATGAAAATGCATGTATTTCTTCACTCTCTTCGTTCTGCAATGAGCTGCTGTCACGCAGTTTCGTCTGCTGTCTTTTCACTGTCTCACTCTGCCTAACCTGGTTTACAGCTTTGGACAAGGTAAGCTGGGAATCCAACTGTAACTTTTCAGAAAGTGATATATTTCTTATTCCGACTACAATCCGATCTCGGATCAGCTCTTCCCTGAGCGCGCCAAACTGACAATGTTCTGCTAGTTTGTGAACAGCTGTGGTAAAACTGTCGGTGGTTTCACCCTGCTCCTGTTTGCGCATATTAAACCTAGCTCTCTCAAAAATATTGTTGTGTCTCCTTACAAAATGCATTTCAAAACAGTCTTTAACGGCACTGTAGTTAAATTTCTCTTCCTCGGTCAACATTGAAGCATTTAATATATCCTCAGCTTCATCACCCATAGAGTAGATCAGTGTATTAACTTGAAATGCCTAATTTTTCACGTTTAAGCCTGATGCTACCCTGTACCTTTCAAAGCGCCTGATCCAGTTCGGCCAGTTTTGAATGTCCATACAAACAACATTTTCTGGGAGACTAATGTGAAATCCGTCAGCACCTAGCCACTGGCCTGTCCGTGTTTGCGCCAGAGCCAGTTGAACTTGGAGTCGCAAACCCTGAAATCCCGCCAGCTTCTTCCTCTTGCAACATGTTGCTTAGCAGCAACTTAGTCCCTGCTCGTTAGCTAGCAAAATAATGATATGCGCTGTTTTATCTCCAACACTGTACCCTCCCTGCTTTGAAACAGCCTGAATGTATGATTTACTTGGTACGTCCTTCACGTTTATGTGAATTTTAAAACCACTTTTGACACCATGTAGTATGATCTAAAATAAGGACGCACGTCAACGAGGTTCTAGCTCCAGCCTGTTTATTAACCTAACCCTCGCATGTCCTATATAGGCACGGATACCCCCAAGGGACATCCTACTACAAAGTCAAAACCATTACAGTGTGGACACTATGGGGGGAATGTATAAAGAATAGACCCTTTCACAAGCAAACAAGGATTGTTTTAAATGTCCTACATTCAATAAACAACATCTCTAAAGGGATAATTCAGCCATCTCGGTAGAGACAGCAGTACTCAAGAATAGAGTTCTCAAGAGTTGTATTTCTTCAAAGGTATGAGAAACAAATATCTGAGGTGTCTTGATCATGCTTACAGACAAACAAAAACATGACAGTGGTCTCAGGGAAAGTTACTGATACGCAGGTTTTTTTGTCCCTTATGCCCCAAGCCAGGTCTTCAAAACTGGATATCTATTGTTATGCGGTCATTGTAACTTAAGGAAAGGGGGGTTCAAGTGAATAGTGCCATTTACTCCCCCTCTCCTCCCCAGTTACTCTCTGATGGCACTGGAGCTCTTGATCCTGCACTGAATTATAAATTAAGCTGTCAGGACTGTTTATGAGCTTGGGGGGGGGGGATCATTCAAATTTAATTTGAAATGGGATTTCTCTTTGGGGTCTGTCTGCTCAGCAAAACAAAAGCATGGTATCTCTATCAAGGGGGAGAAATAATACATTCACTTGAAATAGCTCAAACCTTGAGCATCACTGTTGCTGGTTATGGTAGCTAG
This sequence comes from Oncorhynchus mykiss, assembly GCF_057628025.1. Classification (NCBI taxonomy): domain Eukaryota; kingdom Metazoa; phylum Chordata; class Actinopteri; order Salmoniformes; family Salmonidae; genus Oncorhynchus; species Oncorhynchus mykiss. The sequence goes on from NC_143022.1 coordinate 25,044,293, forward strand.
CTACATAACAGAGGTGATGGTTGTGCGAAAATGATAATGTCTTCTTGCCTTCCTCTAATGGAGACATGGCGTGATATGTAGAAGATGAGAAAAGCGAGATGCTTTTGGTCCTAGAGAATATATTCCGCCTGCACTTAAGAAGCACTCCATAGCTTCAGGCTGGTGCATTAGGGTTCATAATAATGCAAAGAAAATATGGATTCCTATAGATGGATTAGCTAACAACGTCATGAAAACGATGTGTGCGCTTCCATGGGGCAGAAATCAGTGTTGTTATGATTCTGCATGGCCAGATTGCTAGCAAGAATGACAGGACAGTACTATGTGGGGAATCGAAAGTGGCTCGTTTCAGCTCATTTAATCTTGTTCTTGATACCATGTCTTGTTTTGAGGTGTTTTGACTGATTTCATGTCAATGCTAATATGGCTCAAATTCACCAGCTAGCTTGATACAGGTTTACAATTTCAAGGAGAAAGAGACCATGCCATTGTAAGAATATTGAGAATATATTAAATCCATACAGAAGATTAAAAATAAAATGTGGTCAGAATGTTCTGGATTCAAAACTAGAGTTACATATAAGTCATGACATGTCTTATATAGTCATTTAGAATAAAATATGCCATGTATACAACATATCAACTGTACATGCAAAACAACATATTGCATGAAGACTCTTAAAGAGATTATCTGGCATTCCTTTTATAATTTTCAGCCATTAGTTCTGAAAGTAGTGCTCACCAAAAGCGGTCCCCAAAAATGTTGTACTACATCACATATGTGCAGATATGTGCACCATGTCATTGCTCTCTCTCTCTCTTTCGCTCTGCTGTGTGTGCATCTTTCTAGCTGTCATTCAAATGGAAAGGGGCTGAAGCTCATTGGCTGAAACTCTAATTGCTAGGGGGCTGGCCCACATTGGGAAAATGGCAGCAAACAGCTTCCAGAAAATGGTTTCTTTCAAATGTCGTGGCTAATTGAGTTGACGGCAATTCTGCTAATAGATTATGCATGTATGAACTAAAGTATCAAACAAAAGTTTGGACACATCTACTCATTCAAGGGTTTTCTTTATTTTTACTATTTTCTACATTGTAGAATAATTATTTAGACATCAACACATTGAAATAACACATATGTAATCATGTAGTAACCAAAAAAGTGTTAAACAAAATATATTCTATATTTGAGATTCTTCAAAGTAGCCACCCTTTCACGTGATGACAGCTTTGCACACTGTTGGCATTTTCAGAAAATAGCCCTATTTGGTAAAAGACCAAATCCATAATACGGCAAGAACAGCTCAATTATGCAAAGAGTAATGACAGTCCATCATTACTTTAAGACATGAAGGTCAGTCAATACGGAACATTTCAAGAACCTTGAAAGTTTCTTCAAGTGCAGTCGCAAAAAACATCAAGCGCTATGATGAAACTGGCTCTCATGAGGACCGGCAAAGGAAAGGAAGTCCCAGAGTTACCTCTGCAGCAGAGGATAAGTTCATTAGAGTTACCAGCCTCAGAAATTGCAGTCCAAATAAATGCTTCACAGAGTTCAAGTAACAGACACATCTCAACATCAACTGTTCAAAGGAGACTGTGTGAATCAGGCCTTCATGGTTGAATGCTGCGAAGAAACCACTACTAAAGGTTATCAATAAGAAGAAGAGACATACTTGGGCCAAGAAACACAAGCAATGGACATTAGACCGGTGGAAATCTGTCCTTTGGTCTGATGAGTCAAAATGTGTAATTTTTGTTTCTAACCGCCGTGTCTTTGTGAGACACAGAGTGGGTGAACGGATGATCTCTGCATGTGTGGTTCCTACCGTGAAGCTTGGAGGACGAGGTGTGATGGTGTGGGGTGCTTTGCTGTTGACACTGTCTGTGATTTATTTAGAATTCGAGGCACACTTAACCAGCATGGCTACCACAGCATTCTGCATCAATACGCCATCCCATCTGGTTTGCTCTTAGTGGGACTATCATTTGTTTTCCAACAGGACAATGACCCAACATACCTCCAGGCTGTGTAAGGGCTATTTGACCAAGAAGGAGAGTGTAGTGCTACATCAGATGACCTGGCCTCCACAATCACCCAATCTCAACCCAGTTGAGATGGTTTGGAATGAGTTGGACCACAGAGTGAAGGAAAAACAGCCAACAAGTGCTCAGCATATGTGGGAACTCCTTCAAGACTGTTGGGAAATCATTCCAGGTGAATCTGGTTGAGAGAATGCCAAGAGTGTTCAAGGCTGTCATCAAGGCAAAGGGTGGCAAAAAAAATATTTTTTGATTTGATTAACACTTTTTTTGGCTACTACATGATTCCGTATGTGTTATTTCATAGTTTTGATATTTTCACTAATATTCTACAATATAGAAAATAGTAAAAAAATCAAAAATAAATAATAAATAATAAAATAATAAAATAAATTTTAAAAAAACTTGAATGAGTAGGTGTGTCCAAACCTTTGACTGGTACTGTACACATTGACACATCCAGCCCAAAGTGGGAGGTTTACTTTGAGTGGCACGGTTTGCTGGCCCTCGACTTCATCTCGAGCATAAAAACACCCGTGCCAATATATCCTCAAAACACCTGCTTCTCGGGCATTATCACGTTTATACAACGGGTTAACAACATATTCAAATAACGATTGACATATTTTCGTTAAAAACGTTTTTTGGATTAATTTATTCATACTTTTTCATCCTTCCAGAAGATATAGTCCCGACACAAATCTACAAATCTAGAGTTGCTACCAAAGCCGGCTGTTCATTTGTTCTAACAGTTCGATTGCTAGAGACGCGACCCAGTCATTCAGTCTTTTTGTTCTGTATCTATGGACCCAAACCAGTCGTTCGTTCTAAATGTTCCATTGCCATACTGTCTGGAAACGTTCTTATCCCTTGCTTGCTAGCTTGCCAACTACAGCTAACTTACAGTCATGTCAAAAAGTGCAACCAGAATAACAGAAAAGTAGCCGTATTTGCATTTGTTTAAGCTGTTTTCTAGTGACATTTATTTGGATACATCCATAACAATGAGCTAATGAGGCACGATTTTGCCTGGCATAGAAAATGCGCTCACCTGTCAGGACACTGTCGTTCAGAGGAGCTAGCAAACAGCACTGCTAACACAATCACTTCAAACTGAAGCTGGAAAGACTGCAAACTAGCTGCACTTAATTTCGTTTGACCTTTTTTCAATTGACATTTCTTTGTATGTATCTATAAAAATGATGTCAGCTAATTCATGACTTTGACTGGTTCAGAAACGCTCAAAAACGCCTGAAAACGCAGGCGCCTGTCTGTTTCGTCCCGATTCCTAACACGTTTATTACTGTGGGACAACTGGAGATCAAATCTGAATATTGAAGCAATGTTGCAAATGACGTAGAGACAGACAGCAACGTTTATACAAGTCTCCGCTGTTGAAACTAAATATTAGTCTAAAAGAAATGTGAGAGAATATCTAGATACTTTTTATAGTGGAGATCAAGTTTAGAAAGTGCCTGGCCTCATGGTGAAATCCTTGAGAAGTTACCTCCCTCTGGCAACTGAGTTAGGAAGGATGCCTGTGTATCTTTGTAGTGACTGGGTGTATTGATAAACCATCCAAAGTGTAATTAATAACTTCACAATACTCAAAGGGATATTCAGTATTTATATTTGTTTACCCATCTAAGAATAGGTGCCCTTCTTTGCGAGGCATTGGAAAATCTCCCTGGTCTTTGTGGTTGAAATCTGTGTTTGAAATTCACTGCTCGACTAGTTCATACAGATAATTGTATGTGTGTGGTACAGAGAGGCAGGCCTTAAAAAATCATGTTAAACAGTATTATTGTACACAGAGTCCATGCAACTTATTATGAGACTTGTTAAACAAATGTTTTACTCCTGAACCTGTTTGGGCTTGCCATAACAAAGAGTTTGAATACTTATTGACTCAAGACATTTCAGGTTTTCTATTTTAGTTCATTTGGAAAAAATTGAAAAACACAACAAAATGCAGAAAAAGTCAAGGGGTGTGAATACTTTCTGAAGACACTGTTTTTAAGCCATTATTTTTGTTGGCACAAAACTTCCATACTTCCATTAATTTGTATGGTTACCTTCAGACAAGTCCCATGGTACTTGTGGGGGTCTAAGAGCAAAACACTTGTGAGAGTCTCATCTTTCCATTGAGTGGTCATATTATTCGGACACTACAGATGATTTTGTGAGAAGACCACTTTTCGGGATGTCTCATCATCTGCAAACATCTCTATAGCTCAGCCACCTTCTGATATCCTGATATCTCTTTCTTAAACTGACCTATTTTGTTTGGGATTTTTTTACATTTTACTTAGATTGACGCACTCTTATTAAACACCTTTTAATAGAGTAATAGCATTATTATATGGCAAAATCCTCTAATGAGTGAGTTAGTTCTGTGCCATTAATATCAAGCAAAGCTACCAAAGTCGAGAATAAAATGCTTAGTATGGCAAACAAAAATAATGTTGTTTGAAGTTAAACATCAACCCAAAAAACAAAATATCGCAAGGAAATCATTTTTAATTGCTAGAGTAAATTAATTGAATGTTTACGGTAAAAAGATGTATAATGCATTTAAATAAAACACAACCCTCTTTCTTGCAAATTCCCCAGGCCTTGCTTTTGCTGCCTTTATTTCAGTTACAAGTTTTGGCACATTCATTGGAAAGCAGATGTAGCTGGATGTGGTGACAAATAAACGTGTGGAGAGAAAAATCACATATGAAAAAATATAATAATCACATAAAAATGTTGTGTTCACATGTTTTTTTGTTGTTGTAAGGGTTGGCCTTGCCCAGCTGCCTTCTTCCCTCTAACCCCTGTCCTGCTCATGTGACATGTCCCAGGGAGTGTGCCACTGTGTGAGAGCACACTGACACCTCTGCTGCAGAGTTTGAAGATGTCACCCAGACAGCAAGACATCTGTCAACACAGTGGCTGTACAACAGGGGACATTCTGCCCTGAGATCTATCCTGACAATGGCAGTATACTGTAGGTTTGTCAGTCACAAGAGTGACCTAGTTGACTAGTTGCTATGGTTATTAGTAGTTGCTATGGGTATTAGTAGTGGCCTAGTTGCTATGGTTATTAGCAGTTTGTTTGAATTACATTGTATGTTTATCATACTATACCTATCCTTATGTGATTAGTATGACATAAGCCTGTGCTCTCAAACTGTTGTGATCTACATATCCTGTTGGCTACTTTCACATTCAGGAGACACCCTTAAATTAATACGTTTATGATCCATGAAAAACCTCAGGTATAAATATCATATAAAATATCATACCCATATAAAAGCAAAATAAAATCTAAACTTGCACAGTAATCCCATTTGCTTAAAACCACTTCTCACAGACAAGGTTATGGACAGTCTCAGATTTAAAACGATTTACAGGCACTTGAGGGAAAGATACGTTCAACAGCTTTGAATTATAGCTACATTAAGTAAATTATAGATTTGAACTGCTCCTACTATTGTGATGACATACTGTAACAGACTGTGTCAGGGCTCTAATCACACATTCTTACAATCAAAGACATCAATTGTTATAGTTCAGGAATAATAAACAATGCGTATGGGTATTGTTTAATGGACATGTGGAAAAGGTCAAGGGGTCTGAATACTTTCCGAAGGCACTGTATAACATATTTCACTAGTCTCTGGTGCACCTGAAAACCGATCACAGGAACAATGACCTATGTACTGATCATATTAATAAAACATGTTGCAAGTGTCTCTTCATTAGTTTTATTTCAGGGTGTTTAGAAGTGTGTAAACCTCGGTTGGTTGACTGCAAACCAGACTTTCTAATCGAACCTGAATATTCAGCTAAATAACCAAAAATCTGATATTACAGTATACTGATATAATATAAGTGAACATTTCAAAGGACAGTCTTATGTCAGACAATGGAGATGTGTAATTAATGGCATTCCAAATGGACTGATCCTCAACAGAAAGTGATAGCAAAAATGTCATAGCACAAACACAGCCTCCATTTATAACAGCTATTTACACAGATATGATATATGATATATGCACAATTGCTGAGACCTCTCACAGAAACAGAGACATCAATGCTGGGGATATCTAATTCCACACCAATCATAAGGATAAACTGCATCTCAAAACTAATACCACCAAGCGTCAGAAATATTGTCGAACCTCTGCAGCAGCATTTTCATTTTCCTGTAATCAAAAACCACAACTATCACTCTGATGTATCCCAAGTTTTTCCACAAGGCTCAGTGTTAGGTCCATTACTGATTAGTATTAACATGCTAGACATGCTACCCCTCAAGACATACTACCCCTTGATCAGATCCTCCATCAATATGGACTCCGATTTAACTGTTATGCAGATGACACACAAAACCCAACTCCCCCTGCCACCCCCCTTTGTCGACTGTCTCTGTGAAGTGGAAACTTGGATGAGCAATAACTTTTTAAACCTAAATGATGACAAAACAGAGATCATGCTCATGGGCCCCAACTCTCTCATAAAAAAACTGGGTCATCTCAACATGACAATTGACAGCTGCACCATCCACTCCAACTCCACAGTCAGGAAACTTGGTGTTACATTAGACCCCACTCTCTCATTTGAACGCAACATCCAGAACATCACCAAGTCAGCCTTCTTCCACTTCAAAAACATCTCATGACTTAAACCTGCTGAAACCCTAATTCACACCTTTGTTTTATCACGACTACTGCAACGGCATTCTTTACCTTACCTCCCGCCAAAACACTGGACAGGCTTCAAAATATTCAAAGTTCAGCTGCACAAGTCCTCACACACACCAGACCTTGGGACCACATCACCCCCAACTCTCATCAAACTTCACTGGCTCCCAGTTCATTACAGGATCATCTTCAAGTTGCCCATGCTCAACTACAAAGCACTCAATGGACTGGAGCCCACACAACTTACAAACCTTCTGCCCCCCTAAACTCCCACCTGTTCACTGCACTCCTCTGACACTGGCCTCCTCACCATCCCTCGCACCAGGCTACACTCCATGGTAGACCGGGCTTTTAGCAGTGAAGCCCTCCCAGCTTTGGAACTCCCTTTCCATGTCAGAATCGCACAATCCATAAACATATTCAAGTCCAAACTAAAGGCACACCTCTTCACACAGGGTTACCCAGATTCTCTGTTGTCTTAACTTTTATCCTCTGTTTAGTTCACTTCCCTGGTTCGTCTGTCATCATGTTTAGTGTTCTCCGTGATTAGTCTGTCCTTATGTTTAGTGTTCTCCATGGTTAGTCTGTCATCATGTTTAGTGTTCTCCATGGATAGTCTGTCATCATGTTTAGTGTTCTCCATTTTTAGTCTGTCATCATGTTTTCCGTGGCTAGTCTGTCCTTATGTTTAGCGTTCTCCATGGTTAGTCTGTCATCATGTTTAGTGTTCTCCATGGTTAGTCTGTCATCATGTTTAGTGTTCTCCATGGTTAGTCTGTCATCATGTTTAGTGTTCTCCATGGTTAGTCTGTCATCATGTTTAGTGTTCTTCATGGCTAGTCTGTCATCATGTTTAGTGTTCTCCATGGCTAGTCTGTCATCATGTTTAGTGTTCTCCATGGTTAGTCTGTCATCATGTTTAGTGTTCTCCATGGCTAGTCTGTCATCATGTTTAGTGTTCTCCATGGTTAGTCTGTCATCTTGTTTAGTGTTCTCCATGGCTAGTCTGTCATCATGTTTAGTGTTCTCCATGGTTAGTCTGTCATCATGTTTAGTCTTCTCCATGGTTAGTCTGTCATCATGTTTAGTGTTCTCCATGGTTAGTCTGTCATCATGTTTAGTGTTCTCCATGGTTAGTCTGTCCTTATGTTTAGCGTTCTCCATGGTTAGTCTGTCATCATGTTTAGTGTTCTCCATGGTTAGTCTGTCATCATGTTCTCCATGGTTAGTCTGTCATCATGTTTAGTCTGTCATCATGTTTAGTGTTCTCCATGGTTAGTCTGTCATCATGTTCTCCATGGATAGTCTGTCATCATGTTTAGTGTTCTCCATGGCTAGTCTGTCATGTTTAGTGTTCTCCATGGTTAGTCTGTCATCATGTTTAGCGTTCTCCATGGTTAGTCTGTCATCATGTTTGGCATTCTCCATGGTTAGTCTGTCATCATGTTTAGTGTTCTCCATGGCTAGTCTGTCATATTGTTTAGTGTTCTCCATGGGTAGTCTGTCATCATGTTTAGTGTTCTCCATGGTTAGTCTGTCATCATGTTTAGTGTTCTCCATGGTTAGTCTGTCATCATGTTTAGTGTTCTCCATGGCTAGTCTGTCATCATGTTTAGTGTTCTCCATGGCTAGTCTGTCATCATGTTTAGTGTTCTCCATGGTTAGTCTGTCATCATGTTTAGTGTTCTCCATGGCTAGTCTGTCATCATGTTTAGTGTTCTCCATGGCTAGTCTGTCATCATGTTTAGTGTTCTCCATGGCTAGTCTGTCATCATGTTTAGTGTTCTCCATGGTTAGTCTGTCATCATGTTTAGTGTTCTGCATGGCTAGTCCGTCATCATGTTCTCCATGGTTAGTCTTTCATCATGTTTAGTCTTCTCTTTGGTTAGTCTGTCATTATGTTTAGTGTTCTCCATGGTTAGTCTGTCATCATGTTTAGTGTTCTCCATGATTAGTCTGTCCTTATGTTTAGTGTTCTCCATGGTTAGTCTGTCATCATGTTTAGTGTTCTCCATGGTTAGTCTGTCCTTATGTTTAGCGTTCTCCATGGTTAGTCTGCCATCATGTTTAGTGTTCTCCATGGTTAGTCTGTCATCATGTTCTCCATGGTTAGTCTGTCATCATGTTTAGTGTTCTCCATGGTTAGTCTGTCATCATGTTCTCCATGGTTAGTCTGTCATCATGTTTAGTGTTCTCCATGGTTAGTCTGTCATCATGTTTAGCGTTCTCCATGGTTAGTCTGTCATCATGTTTAGCGTTCTCCATGGTTAGTCTGTCATCATGTTTAGTGTACTTTTGTATACTTATTTTAATGTGATTTTATTGCTGTTTATCCTGCTGATTTTGTTGTGTATATAAAGTCACTTTGGGTGTCTTTAAAAGTGCTTAAAAATATATTATTATTATTAAATGTATTTGTTCTGATATCACATATCTGATATAGCCTACTCTCATTCTGACGTGCTCTCATATTCCACTTTCTTTTATAGCAGGAAATCCCAGGAAACACTTAACAGCAGTTACAGTGTGCTATATTCTTCTTTATCAAATCTACTGTTGACCCCTATCATATATAGGTCCCAGGCTATCAAATAAACACATTGCAATTGTCTGTTACAGTATCACGTTGGCAGTGGGAGTAGCAACAAAGAAAAAAAGGGTTGGTTCATGATTGTTGCCGAGTTATCCTGATGGTTCAGTAAACCAAAAAAGTGTGCTTCAGTAAATGTTTGGTTATTATTTTTTACAGTAACATTCACCATTATATTCCCTCTGAGGTAAAAAAAAAAAAAAAAAAACGCAACAAAGCAACACTTACTGTATATTATACAGACAAATGTTTCCAATGGGATTGCAGATTGCTTTGACCAAAATGCAACACTAAAGTGGAAGATTCCACCAACCCTTCTGCATTAGAGAAGACCAGCATGTAATCTCCCATGGGCAGATTCTGTGTGTAGACCGAGATAATCTGTCAGGACGGAATGGGATGCGTGAGATCCGAGCAGCATTACTTCTGGTTTAGGGCTTTTCGTCACTGGTTATTTGGACGTATCAGGATTGGGCCAAGACGGTACTTAAACTGAGTCGCTTCAAATGCTTTTTGCGTGTGCCCACATGGATCGGAAGGGGGGCATTGGCTGAGAGTTTTGTTTTGTGAAGGTGGAGACTTAGTTTTTGCATAAATTAATCACGCAGCTGACCAAATGATGAAATATTTTACTTAACAGAGATTAACCTGCATGTAATAACACCTCAGTCAAGAGAGGGAGATACAATGGTCAACCTGTGACGCAGCTATTTTGGGCAGCGCACGCTCAAGGTCAATGAGGCGGAGAAAAATTGTGTGGGAGGTGAAGCTAACAAAGAGCATTGGTGTTCCTCCGTGAAGAGAGGAGGAGGGGTGTGATCTGACAGGTGGATGAGAGTAAGGGCTGCTGCTGATGGGAGAGGACACTAAAAGCCAGAGAAGAAGGGAGTGTGGAGGTTTTCCCTGGTAAAAGCTTGTCTGCCATCCTCACAAAGAGAAAGGAGTTATACAACCAGAGCTTGTACAGGGGGAAAGCAGGGTAAATCTGAGAATTGTCATTTCCTAATGGGGCAATTATTGTAATAGATATGTCATGAACATCATAAATTCATCTTGGTGGTAGAATTATGGTATAATATATGAGTTGAGATCATCATGCTGCCGTACTTGTCTTATAATAGTGTATTGACACAGTTTAACGGCTAATGTCAATAGGTGCCACAATGGCGTACCATAAAATGTAATTATGACAAACGTCATAAGCACCACTTTGTACATGACTACATTGTTTTCAGATTATCCAATCGTATTTTATAAGTAATTTGGTGTTGTCAAACCTCTAACTGCCAAGCCTCCTCTCTTCCAATGTCAAGATAGAGCGTTTGCCATGGGAGGACCATGACATTGACTGTTTAAATAGAACATCAGAGGGAGAAGACAATTACCTTGACACTTCTCAGTCAATTCAGCTGATCCGTTCATCTCCAGGCCCATGCCTGACTGTGCAGTCCTCCGTCCTAACCTCCGCAGCTGGGAGAGTGTGTGGTGGTCCATCACTCTTAAAGAGAGCTGACTGCCAAACCAAGAAAAGAAGCTAAAAATAACCATGGCAATGAGACGGAGTGGGCCGAGACCTCTGACAGGAATAGTAGTCAACAGCAGTCTGTCAAAGGCAATGGAATTGTCAGCTCACAAAGAGCATCCAACAGGGAGGCGGATAAGGAGGAGAAAAGGTGCTCAATATTGTCATACAGTGCAGCGCTAGACTGAACAAACACAAACAGTGGGCGGCAGTCAAGGATGATCATCTTCTTCAGGCAGACCCTGACACTCTCACCTGTCTGTCTGACTCTAATCTTAAAAGACCTTAGGATTCACCCATGGCCCAATCTCACCAGAAGCAAGTGGATGGAGTGAGTGGACCATTAATTATGTAACAGGTTGTATAACTTTTTCCAGGGTGTACATTTAGCCTGTTTTTCCTAGTAGCGTATAGTAATCATGTTACTATTAGAGAGAAAATGCTGTTTGTTATTGTGGCAGTCCATACTCAAAAGCCTGGAACAATTGTTCATCCATGCCAAATATAATCTAAGAGGCTTATTTAAGAATGTAAATACCTCCCACACATACTATACAACTAACACAAACAAAGCTTAGAATATATTAGCCTAAGACAAATGCTGGTATCAGCATGGAGCACTGTACATAGATTCTAGGAGGGGGGTGTTAAACATAACAGTTATTCTAATCGTATCCACATGCATTTCTTTTGACTATAGTTGCTTACTTGATTCTTAATGTTGCTTATTCTCAGCCTCTGGTCTTCGTGCTGGCAAATATAGAGGGCAGGTACATACAGTTTGTCTTCAGATCAGCGTCTACCTTCTGCCATCCAGTGGCACAGCTTATCATTATCGCTTCTCTGCATTGCAGACTGCAGACTGCATGGAGAATTGTGAAATGGCACTGGAAAACAGGAAAACTAGTGATGTGTTATAAATTATCTGACTCATGCATTTTCCTCGATCTGTGTACTCGGACTAGGCTTTACAAATAGTATACAGACTCCGAAATTATTTCTACACAATGTTCTCAACTTAGAAAAGCATGATGAAGACAATTTCAGGCAGGTCACAAGTAATGATTTTCGAGGTCCATCCATGTCTGAGGACATTGAGAGATGACGTGGAAACCGGTCACAAGGGGCAACAGTGACAACAGTGAGCGCCGTTACCTTCAAGCAGGATTTGGTTTTGCTAATGCAATGGCATAGTAGATGGAGATGGATGGAAGCATCTGCTTCTGGTTCCAAAGGTTGCATGTTTGAATCCAGTGATAGAAAGTTGTTTTTTATATTTTTTGTTGTAAGCATATAACAAACCTTAACCCTTACCTTAACCATTGGGAGTTCATGCCTAACCTTAACCATTGGGAGTTAATGCCTAACCTTAAGAATTCAGAGTTAATGCCTAATATACATGGAATGGAGTTAAACATGTGGTTTCCATATGTTTGATGTGTTTGATACCTTTCCAGTGATTCCATTCCAGCCATTACAATGAGCCTATCTTCCTATAGATCCTCCCACCAGCCTCCACTGGGATGTATATATCCCATTCCAGCTCCCTCAGACACCAAAACAAATGCATGTTTTTAGACAAATAATACATTTTCACAAATATAGTGTAGCATTCACAACTGTATATTATATATCAGGTTTTCAGATTAATATTATCTGTGGGAGCTGGTATCACACAGCCTAGTTTCAGAAAGAGAAAATTGCATGTTTTTATGACGATAGCACATGTGAGCACATTGGAATTAATTTGTTGGACAGATTATCATACAGTAAACACAATACACACATGGTGAACAGTGTCTGTACTGTAAACCATGTTAGACAAGACTGTGTGCCAGGACGATATTAGGATTAGTGGAAAACGTCATGGGACACACTTACCATATGCTTACTTGTTGTTTGTTTATGTATGGCGCTGCTGTCTGGGTTTCAGGATTATGAAGGATTTCAGGTGGCTATCCATGAGCAGCTACTGTGTGTGTCATGTTTTGATGAAGTATGGAACGTGTGATTATGTGAACAATTACAAGGTGTCATCTAATAATGACAATCACTAAAGACAAGTTGAGGGACACAGTTGTTGCCCTGTATCAAATATATTCATACATCATGTAGGAGGAATGTGAACAACTAGGCTGTGCTCTAGCATGCTCACCTTTTCACTGTCATGTTCACAGTTATGTTCACTGCTGTCTTGATTGACTTGTTGGGTCTGGAATCTGCAGAAATAACTTTAATGAAACCTATCTTTATAAATAAAGGTTAAATAAAAAAAATTTTTTTTTTTTAAATAAGGCGACATTCTTGCAGAGAAACAGGAAATGGACTAATGTCATTGGCACCAAAAACATAATTTACAACTTCACTCTGTTGGTATCAAGGAATACAGAGTTGAGATACCAGACCACAGGATAAAGCATCTGCTCTGGCTGTAGTAGGATTTTACCATGTCTGCTTGTTTGGAAGCTGCCTTCAAACTGGTGTGAATGCTTTTTATGTATGATTGGCTGGATTCTGTAATGAAAAAAATGTATATTGATAATTCCTTGTAAGAACCTACAGTATGTGAAAAGAATACATGCATGATAGAAAACTTGATGCTCAACAGTTAAAATATTAGAATGCCAAGAGGGATGTCTTGAGCATATAGAAAAATATATAAAATTGTCAATATATTCTGTCACTGAATTCCTTCAACAGTTGTGCTTTAGGCTAGGTTTAGAAAATCTCTCATCTGGCTGTAGATGTGTTTGTCATTCATTGCCATGCTGCCATGCTGCCATGCTGCCATGCTGCCATGCTGCGATACATATTTGACATGATAGCAAACACTCCAGAGGAGTCAGCTAAAGCACAAACAGATCTGCAACCATAGAATATGTATGTTGAAAACAAAACCTTAGACCTTGATATTTCTGGCTCATTGAGGGGCTGTTATATGTAATTCATTATTTATTCATATTGAACTTTGAATTTAGTATGCATGACTTCAACCACATTACTGCACATTTTCAGTTCCTTTCTTTCTCCATTTACAATCAGTGTTTTTTTGTTATATTTCCACAAGGTGGCAACATCGCCACAGCACTGACAGTCTTTATACAATTCAATGTCTGTGTGAACACCAAGGCTAGTTCTGAACTTCTGGTAGAGAGGGTTTATTGGGTAATACCCACCCTCATGGCCTAAATGCTTATTGATACAGACAACGAAACATGTTCGTTCACCCATAATATCTTGACCACATCCTGTGGAGCAAAGTGATACCCCCCCGTCCAGAGCTGTCAATATCAATCTCTCTGTGCTGATTATTCTGCTGTGTGCTCCCTTATGAACTGTATGTTTTGCTCCCAGTTTGAAGAGCTTTACTGAAGACCTCTCATCTTGACTCTCTCCATACTGGTGTTATTCTTTGCATCCCAAATGGCACCCTATTCCCTTTATGGTGCACTACTTTTGACCAGTGCCATAGGGTTCTGTTCAAAAGTAGTGTTCTATGAAATGAATAGGATGCCATTTGGGAAGCATCCATTGAGATCCATTCATTAGAGAGGACTCATGGCTGACGAGAGGATGCTGAATTCTTCTCACTGGTTGTATTAAAAAAACATTTTGCTTTACTCATTTCTACGTCTTATATCACAACCATTTTCCCTCCATCCCTATGCCCATCTCTTACTCTGTAACTAAAATATGCATCATTTAGACAAAGATCACTGTAAATTGATTTGTTGTGCAAATTGTTTCTTTGGATTTCATAAACACGTCACCTACTATCTAGAAATCACAATGACTGTTGCCATATTTTCTGTAACAAAGCGATTTTCATTTTAGCCGATATTCATTTCCTGGTATGGAAAATGCTTTACATCTTTGAGTTTGTTAAACCCCTACCGTGATCCTTAATGCGCCTTTTCTCATTGTTCCTCTGTACAGCAGAGATGGGGCCAGTGGAGGGGGAACAGGGGGCGTGTGTGTGTCTGTAAAAGGTCTGAACCCAGGTCGCCCAGCAAGCCCTCTCTAACAACTCTACAGCCATGTCAGGCCTGCATCCGCTCCCTCGCCTGGTAACTCATTAGCTGACACTGGCGTCTGTGGAGCAGTGCCCATGTCTGAGTGGTGACTCACATCATAGCACACAGGCCACGGTGTCCCAACCAGGCAGGGCATAACACATAACGCTCCCCCTCTCACTCTCACACTCTCTCCCTCTCTCTCGATCTCTAACACTCTCTCTCGCTCTCTCACTATCTCGCTCTCTCACTATCTCGCTCTCTCACTATCTCTCGCTCTCTCTCTCTCTCTCTCTCTCTCTCTCTCTCTCTCTCTCTCTCTATCTCTCTCTCTCTCTCTCTCCCTCTCTCTCTCTCAGCCAGCCATGTCCTATACACCCAATTGTCCCTTTAATATCAATCTAATAGCCTCAATTTAATGTGGGAATGGTGATGATGGCTGGTTATATCCCTCCCCATCTCCCCAGTTCACTAACCTAGAGAAACAGGCCAGAATATGAATACATCTGGGCAACCAGACAAGAACAGTAATATGAGCATTTGGTTTGATTTATTTATGAGTAGGCTGAGGTAAATGTGTCTGTTGACAGAACAGACAATTGAATTAGTCAATACAAATCATTTGTTTCAGTTCAATCATTCTCTTTTCCATTGGGGATCATATTCAGTGTATGGTATACGTATCACAAATTTTAGTATTGCCTACATGTGAATGTTTCAACTCACATGTTTTAGTACATGAACATGTTGCCATGTAGACGATGTCATTTAGGTAGCTTATGCATTTCCTTCTTGTTATATATAAAGTCTCGCAGTGCTACTAAGTTTTGCTCCACCAGAAGCCCCCCGCTGATGCCAAATCAGGTGTGTGCCTGAGACGGAACTGAAGTCAGTGCTGGATGCACAATGAGCCGTGTAAGTCTGCCTCACTGTGGGGGGGCTCTGAAGACCTGTGGGGGGGCGGGGGGTTGGCCTCACATGTACAGTGCAGGTGAACCAACAACAGTTATAAAGAACATATCAACCCACCATGTTATAATCTATTCCTCTGGTATGGATGATGTAAAATGAGTAAGGTCTCTTGTCCATGGGGATGTGTGAAACATACTCCTTAGCCTGAAATGTCCCCACTTGTGCCACCGACTGGCTAGCTTTTCGCTTGGTGCCGACTGGTAGGCTGCTTCAGGAGAGCAGTCATGTGTGCTAGCAAGGCAGAGGTTCTGGGTTTGAGCCACAGTGTGAGCTGAATCAGGAGGAAGTGGTACTCGCTATGCAAGCAGCGTGAAGTCCTTTACATATGTCTGGCATGGGTCAGGTTGTCTTAATCATCATAGTACTCCTCATGCATGTCTTCCTAATGAGCTCACAGATGGATGCTATTCCTTTGGCTGAGAGGCCCAGCTACTCTGACTAACTGACACACGCACAGACTGACACAGTGACTTATTGGAGTAGTTAACTCTCTGGTTACTGGTCTACACATGTAAATAACTGGCTGGTTATCAGAGCTTCTGCATTCTGTCATGGGGCATAGAGAAGTTTTGAAGTTTTAAAGCAAGTTTTCTGCAATTCTACATATTTTGCCATGGGGCAGAGAGAATATTTAGCAATTTTATAACTTTATTCATTCAATTCTACTAATTTTGACATGGGGTGGAGAGAAAAATGTGCAATTTTAAAGCAAATTTCCTGCAATTTTACACATTTTGCCATGACTTATTCTAGGGATGGCAGGTAGCCTAGTGGTTAGAGCGTTAAGCCCGTAACTGAAAGGTTGCTAGATCGAATCCCTGAGCTGACAAAGTAAAAATCTGTTGTCCTGAACAAGGCTGTTAACCCACTGTTCCTAGCCAATGTAAATAATAACTTGATCTTAACTGACTTGCCAGGTAAAATGAATGATATCTGAGTGACTAACAAAATCAATGGGGGCCTCTGGCTATGTGCCCTTCATACCCGGCTGGTAATTCAGCCAGATTACTACAAGTTTAGATAGCTGGCTAGACTAATTTAGCTATCTAAAAATGTTTAATGAGTGTCATAACAATTTTATTTATTTATTTAGCCAGGCAAGTCAGTTAAGAACAAATTATTATTTACAATGATGGCCTACCCCAGCCAAACCCTAACCCGGATGACACTGGGCCAATTGTGCACTTCCCAAACACAGCCAGTTGTGATACAGCCTGGAATTGAACCAGGGTCTATAGTGACACCTCTTGCGCTGAGATGCAGTGCTTTAGACCGCTGCGCCACTCAGGAGCCAAAAAGGAAAAGGAAAACTGCTGATACACAATTTTCGAAATTGCACCTTGTGTGTTTCACTACTATGTCTCAACAGTAAGTTGAGACCCCGACTGAGTTCCTAAAAATCTCAGCGGCATAAGGGACCGCCGCGTATGTCACTTGTGCCTGGAGCCAGCCCTGGCTGATTGTGATATGCTGAAATCCAGAAATCAAGATTTCTGCACTCTCTATACTGTACAAGACTCTGAGACAGTCTATATTGCCATTGATTGACATAAAGCCAATGACTGAATAAAGCCTGTGTGTCTATGTATGCTGATGACTCAACATTACACACGTCAGCTATCACAGCAAATTATAAAAATAGTTGCAGTCAGTTTTAGATTGGGTGGCAAGTAATAAGCTATTACTAAGCTATTACTATTACTAAATATTTCACCAACTAAAAGCATTGTATTTTGGACAAACCATTCACTAAACCTCAGCTAAATCTTGTTATGAATGACGTGGAAATTGAGCAAGTTGAGGAGACTAAACTGCTTGGTGTAACCCTTGAGTGTAAACTGTCATGATCAAAATATATTGATGCAACGGTAGCTAAGATGTGGAGAGGTCTGTCCGTAATAAAGCGCTACTCCGCTTTCTTGACATTGCTATCAACAAAACAAGTCCTACAGGTCCTAGTTTTGTCGCAGCTGGACTACGATCATATGGTCAAGTGAATCTCTCCCGGCTCAAAGTAGTAGTAGTACTAGTACACAGCTCAGACACCCATACATACACCACAAGACATGCTTCCAGGGGTCTGTTCACAATCTCCAAGTCCAGAACAGACTCCGGAAAACACACAGTACTACACAGAGCCATGACTACATGGAACTCTATTCCACGTCAAGTAACTGATGCAAGCAGTAAAATCCTTCTTTTTTTTAACTGATAAAACTTATGGAACAACTCAGACTGTGAAGAGACACAAACACACACAGGCGCACACACACATGCGTACTCATACACACTAACACGCACGCTATACACACATACATTTTAATCATGTTCTATGGTGATAGTGTACATTTTATGTTGTAGATATGTAGTGGTGTAGTAATGTTATATGATGTACTGTTTTTTTTGTGTGTGTGTGATGTGCCTTGGTGTGTTTGGACCCCAGGAAGAGTAGCTGCTGCCTTGGCAGGAACTAATGGGGATCCATAATAAATACAACTACAAATAGCCTAGTTATAACAAACCAAACATTTAGACAATTATGTGACATTCTGTACTAGTACATTGACTGTATCAGTGCAGTTCATTTAGGTAAGTAATGACATGACTTTCTCCTCCCTCAGTCACTCCATCCAGCCTCTGTGTCTGCACCTGTGTCTTGCCAGACCTTATGGCTGTAATGAGGTATTGTCTTTGTAATGACAGAGCAGCAGGCAGTCTCAACACATTCCATCCTTCGCCTACTCAGGTCTCACCTCAGACAGACAGTATCTAAATCAAATCAAAGTTTATTTGTCTCGTACACAGATTAGCAGACTTTAAAGCAGGTGTAGTGAAATGCTTGTGTTTCTCGCTCCAGCAGTGCAGTAAACGTCTAACAGTACAGTACTAATATGCAAATAATGAAGTGATAATGGGTGTTGTTAGGCTCAAGACGAAGTTGAGGGCCAATATATCCTCCAAACACTGTCTTCAAGGGCATTATCACTTTTATACAACAGGTTACCAACATATTCAAATAATGATGGCCATATTTTCATTAAAAATGTTACTTTTTATTAATTTATTAGTTTCATCCTTCCACAAGATATAGTCCCAACACAAATCTAGGGTTGCTACCCAAGCCAGCTGGTTGTTCGTTCCTTCAGTTCGGTTGCCAGAGACGAGACCCAGTCTTTATTTTCTGTATCTATGTTACATTGCAATACTGGCTGGTAACGTTCTTATCCCTTGCTTGCTAACTAGCCAACCACGTCTAATTTACAGTCATGTCAAACATTGCAGCCAGAATAACAACAGTAGCTGTATTTGCATTAGTTTAAGCTGTTTTCTAGTGACATTTATTTGGACGCAACCATAACAATGAGCTAATGAAGCGCGATTTCGCATGGCATTGAAAATGTGCTCTTTCGTCAGGACACTGTTGTTCAGAAGTGCTAGCTACTTCAAGCTGAAGCTGGAAAGACTGCAAACTAGCTGCACTTCATTTTGTTTTACCTTTGTATACATCCCAAAGAATTGTGCCACTTGATTCATGATTTTGACTGGCTGAGAAAAGCTGCCTGCCTGTCTGTCTCGTCCTGACTCCCGACACGTTCATTACAATGGGACAACTGGAGATCGAATTTGAATATTGAAACAATGTTGCAAATGCCGGAGGGACAGATGGCAAGGTTTATATACTGTTGAAATCTGCTCTGCTGAAAATTATCTGTTAGTCTAAAAGAGATAATGAGATAATGTCTAGATGCTTTCTATATTGGAGATCAAGTTTATAAATTGCCTGGCTGGGCTGATAAAACAGTGGATTGTGCAGTCAGATGGAACAGAGTAAATAGGCATCTTAACATCATACATTTTTCCAGTGGTAATTTGTGGAATAACACCGTCTGGAATGTGATTTTAACCAATCAACATTCAGGATTAGACCCACCCGTTGTATAATCCCCAAATAATCCCAATAATAATAAAATCAAAAATAAGAAGAAACAGGAAATTAAGAAGTATCAGAACAAGCAATACCAAATCGAACAATGTCCGGAATATAAAAATG
The DNA here is from genome assembly GCF_057628025.1 of Oncorhynchus mykiss. NCBI lineage: Eukaryota > Metazoa > Chordata > Actinopteri > Salmoniformes > Salmonidae > Oncorhynchus > Oncorhynchus mykiss. Next base: position 25,064,175 of record NC_143022.1, read on the forward strand.
TTGTGTGAATAGACAGTATGTACAATATACAATGCCTTCGGAAAGTATTCAGACCCCTTCACTTTTTTCACATTTTGTTAGGTAACAGCCTTATTCTAAAATTGATTCAATTGTTTTTTTCCCTCATAGATATACACAATACCCCATAATGACAAAGCAAAAACAGGTTTTTAGAAATTTTTGCAAAAATGATAATCAAATGAAATATAACATTTACATAAGTATTCAGACCCATTACTCAGTGCTTGTTCAAGCACCTTTGGCAGCGATTATAGCCTCAAGTCTTCTTGGTTATGATGCTACAAGCTTGCACACCTGTATTTGTGGAGTTCCTCCCATTCTTATCTGCAGATCCTCTCGAGCTCTGTCAGGTTGGTTGAGGAGCGTTGCTGCACAGCTATTTTCAGGTCTCTCCAGAAATGTTCAATCAGGTTCAAGTCTAGGCTCTGGCTGTGCCACTCAAGGACATTCAGAGACTTGTCCCGAAGCCACTCCTGTGTTGTCTTGGCTGTGTGCTATGGGTGGTTGTCCTGTTGGAAGGTGAACCTTCAACCCATTCTGAGGTCCTGAGCGCTCTGGAGCAGGTTTTCATTAAGGATCTCTCTGTACTTTGCTCCGTTCATCTTTCCCTCGATCCTAACTAGTCTCCCAGTCCCTGCTGCTGAAAAACATCGCCACAGCATGATGCTGCCACCACCATGCTTCACCGTAGGGATGGTAACAGATTTCTTCCAGACGTGACGCTTGGAATTCAGGCCAAAGAGTTCAATCTTGGTTTCATCAGACCAGAGAATCTTGTTTGGGACTGGAGAAATGTAACCACTCTCAAATTCATAAGCAGAACTATGGATGCAAGGACTGACCATCCATGAAATCCAAATCATAGTTTTAACCATGTTTGAGGCTACATGGTGTTTGCGTACATTTTCTTTGTTTACAAACATGGGAGTAAAACAAGCTTATATTTGGGGATCTGATGGGGTGTGACAGTTGAACTAAGCTCATGAGGCATTTATAAATTATATTATTCAAGAATCAATGGGTACAATGTATGTAGCAACTGCTAATTTAAATGACAATTCAACAGAATAATGTTGCAGCAATGGTAATCTTATTTGTTTCTAACTACAGAATCGATTTCAGAACAATAGACATTATGCAACCATTTTGACCAGTGTTCAATGACTCAGGCTCCCGAGTGGAGCAGCGGTCTAAGGCACTGCATCTCAGTGTTGGACGCGTAACTACAGACACCCTGGTTAGAATCCAGGCTGTATCACAACCGGCCATGATTGGGAGTCCCATAGGTCGGCACACAATTGGCCCAGTGTCATCCGGGTTTGGCTGGCTGTAGGCCGTCATTGTAAATAAGAATTTGTTCTTAACTGACTTGTCTAGTTAAATGAAGGTTACACATATGTGCATTGGTCAGCAGTCTCTAAGGTGCAGGGCAGGGTACTGGGTGGAGGCCAGCTAGCAATGACTGCTTAACAGTCTGATGGCCTTGAGATGGAAGCTGTTTTTCAGTCTCTCGGTCCCAACTTTGATGCACCTGTACTGTCTCCTCCTGCTAGATGGTAGTGGGGTTAACAGGCCGTGGCTCGGGTGGCTGAGGTCTTGGCCTTCCTGTGACACCGGATGCTTTAGATGTCCTGAGTGGCAGGCGGTGTATGTGTTGGCCTGACCACACCACCCTCTGGAGAGCCCTGCGGTTGCGGGTGGCAGTGTATGTACGGCAGTGCAGTTGTCGTACCAGGCGGTGATGCAGCCCAACAGAATGCTCTCTATGGTGCATCTGTATACATTTGTGAGGGTCTTAGGACTGACCATCCGTGAACCTCTTGAGGTTGAAGAGGCGTTGTTGCACCTTGTTCACCACAGTGTTGATGTGGAGGGACCATTTCAGGTCCTCAGTGATGTGCATGTGGAGGAACTTGAAGCTCCCCACTGTGGCCATATTGATGTGGATGGGGGTGTGTTCTCTCTGCTGTCTCCTATAGTCCAAGATTAGCTCCTTTGTTTTATTGGCGTTGAGAAAGAGGTTACTTTCCTGACACCACTCTGCCAGGGCTCTCACCTCCACCCTGTAGTCGGTCTCGTCGTTGTTGGTAATCAGGCCTCAAGTATAATTCCATATCCACCCAATAAATAATGGCCTTGCATTTTAGAAAACACTTTCTTGAAGGGTTGTACATTTGAGAAGATAATAATGAAGAAATTGAACCAAGGTTGTTGATTAGAAACAGACAATCTCAAGTCACTTTCTCTACAGCTCTTCTTTAACTGATGCTTAACTGAGCTATGTGTCACTGGAGAAAATCAGGGCAGCATGCTTCCACTGTATTAAATTACAGTACGAAAATGACCCTGCTAAAACAGGCCCTTTCCGGTTCATATTTGAAGTCTATTGAACAAGTGGCAGTGGCAGGCACAGATAGCTTATGTAGTACTGGGTCTAAACTGGGAGGATCTAATATCAATGGTCTGATGCTCTAGTCATAAACCTAAGAATGGCATCATCCTGCATGTCTCGTAGACATGACAAGCAAGCAGCAGATACATTTATACATTTATGATTGTTGCCCTTTCCTAGGATTACATTGGTTGCTGCGTTGCCAAGACAACAGCAATTAGCAGGGACTGGGTTACCAGGCAGACAGTGGCTATAACACTCTATGCACCTCGTAGCCATAGCAACCAAGGTCAGGCCAACAGCGGAGCGCTCATCTGCTGGCTCCTTAGCTGTGCTACAGAAGACACATATTCCACATGAGGCCTTTGCCCGATCATACATTGTGACTAAACATACATCAAATTAACATGAGGCGTCTGACATTGACCAAGAAAACATATTTTATGGACATTAATGTTCATGCATTTGTACAAGACCACCTTTATTTCATGTGTGCCAGTAACACCAAAAATACCTACAATACATTAGAAGTAGAACATAATACATGTGTTTGTCACTGAGATCATCTCCTCCTATTGTTCATACATTACTGTGATCCTTTCGTGCAAATGAGTAAATCCATTTCCAATAAGGTGAACAAACTTCATTTATGAGGATCATGAACCAAATTTTCATTGAAAGATACAGTACATCAGCATCAGTGAAGTGAACTACAAGTCAAAAAGGGTGGGTATACTTTCAATAATGCAAAGAAGTGTAAAGACAAGCTACCGTATGCTCTGTCACTCACTCACATGCTAGATTTCACATTTCTCTGAGACATAATGAGATCTACAAGAGATTTAATTCATCCTACATCAGAAAATATTACAAATTAATCAACTAACTGCTGGAACCCCTACCTAACCTCTCATCACCACCACCACCTCCTCCTATTCCCCATTCCCATCACAGCAGCAGAATCCTCCCATAGCTGTCAAGCAGGTGTTTGAATGTGTTCAATTAGCCTGTAACCAGAGGCAGGGTGAACACTTAATCCCACAGCACCTGCTGTCTGTTCACAAGTTAACCCCAGAGAGCTGGGCCTCTGATGGGGGCCGGCAGGATATCACTACGCTTGGCCCTTTGTCCAGCTGCCCTGGACTTACTCCCACTATCTGATTGGAGATTACTGCAGAGCAGGGTGACAGGCAACTAGCTGGGTAGCAGTTATTACTCATACATTTATTCTAACATTTGGTTAATACAGTAAGATACGTTTCAGGATTGATTTCTTACTGAGGAATGGACACAGATACGAAGAAAAAATGCATATCAGCACCATGCTATACATTTCCCAACTTTAGTTTCCCAAGTGTTCAAAGCCTACTGTAGAACTCACCTAACTGTTATCTGTTATTCAGATGGGACACATATGCCTAAGTATTTCAGCCCTGAATCAAGCTGAAATGGATTTTCAAATCTTTGCAGTAATAGATTGTTTAGCTGGTATGACACGCCTTTGTCTTTTGTGATAAAGCCTGTTACCACACTTTGCTTTATTCCATTGAGTCTACAGATGGGCACAGAACACAGAGGCATTTAACCTTGAGAGGCGCTTAAAAGAGGATAGTACGTTAAACATCTTATGAATGTTGGTTGACATGAACGTCATCTATTTCCCTTCACTTATAAATCTGTTGTAGAAGAGTAACCTTCTGATTTACAGTTGGTCCATAATTATTGGCACCTTTGATAAAAAAAACGAAATAATACAAATACTGAGCTAAACTGAACAAAAATATAAATGCAACATGCAACAATTTCAACGATTTTACTGAATTACAGTTCATGTCAGGTGGATGGATTATCTTGGCTAAGGAGAAATTCTCACTAACAGGCATCTAAACAAATATGTGCAAAGCATTTGAGAGAAATAAGCTTTTTCTGTGTATGGAACATTTCTGGGATCATTTATTTCAGCTTATGAAATATGGGACCAACACTTTACATGTTGAGTTTATATTTTTGTTCAGTATATATTGCATGCTAAAAATGTTTTGACAATTAGATATTTTCTACTAAGAAAATTGAGAAATAGATTTAGTTTAACAAGTAATAAATATAAAATCCACTAAGAAATGCTTAATTGGCCACAAGCTCAACATTTTGCAATGCTCATCTCAGTCTCTGGAATTGAACCCCATTGAAAAGCTGGGGTTTGAATTGAAAAGGGTAGTCTATGAGAGCAGGCGAAAGATATCAAGGTTCTGTGTGGAGGAATGGTCTAAGATCCCTCCCAACGTGTTCTCCAATCTTATAAAACATGTTAGAAAAAGTCTCAACGGGAGGGTGCTTGAAAACAGGGGTCAAAATGATTAACACACCTATCTTTTAGAGATTACTTGTTACACCTATCGTTCTCTGGGCAATTGTAATAGTATAAAATATAATTTCCTAATTGTTTAGAGCATACCATATAGTTCAGTATTTGTAATTATTTTATAGTATTTTTTGCTCATCTTTATCAAGGGTGCTAATAATTATGAACCTGAATGTAGATAAATGAGCTAGATAAAATCATCATAAAATGAGGGAAATGCCCTGCAAATTTGACTTCCTATTTTTTCAAAACTGAGCTGATTGCACTGTGAAAACATGATCGCCATAGCATTTTTTTCTTCATTCCTTTGTCTTTTTGGTCCCGTTTTGCTGCAGTATCATTATGTCTGAGTTAAATGAGAAAGGTGATGTACACATACATCTTCCCACTCACACACCCACAGAAAGCTCCAGTTGGACCACACTTCTCGTTCCACTCCTCAGCTGAGACTTTTCACTCCACATTTCCTGCAGGCAGAGGCTCATGCAGTGGATAATCCCAAAAATGCATCCACCTCAGATTATTATTATTTTTTTATCAGTAATGCAAGCAAGATATATTAGGTCAAATTCATAAGTTGGAGTAATTACTAGCATGGATGTACACTCCAAATGGTGCTGACAGCAACCTGAAATAAAGCAGCACAAAAACTGTACCTACAATTTGAATTTGTTCTTGATAATAACAACATCTGCTCAACTGTAAATAACATTAAACAATCATGTATTCCAAAATATGGCTACAGCTATGAGTACATTACAGTAGTAACGTCCTTGTGAAATTCTTCATACTTGACTTGTCAAAACAAAGTATTGATAATTAAGATAATCCCACAGACAGCAGTGCTCAGATATTCTTTAGTGTTTTCGGTGATCGGGTCAACAAGGAATCGGTATTTTCAAATAACATTAATGGTAATTTCCTTTATAACTTACCCACATAATGTATTTCATTTCTAACACAGTATGAGCTAGGTTAGCAACATATAGTAGATAATTTGTTAAATTGGAAAAGAGGAAAATAAATTACATTGTCCCCTTTTTGCTCATGTTAAAGACGCTTTAGACCAATCAGGTTTTAATAACTAAGTCCACTAAGCAAAGCATATTACAGATAGTCATTATTCTAGTAAAATATTCATAATAAAGAATCACAATCAATATTTAAATCATTTTATTGAAATATAAAACAAATGTAAAAAGGTTAAATAAAAATACATAGAATAAAATGTGACCAAAAAAGTACATTTTGAGAGCCAGCCAAAAACATCTTTGGTCCCTGCAAGGAATCCATCCCCCATCCCCAAGCTCCCAATTTCAACTTCAAGTGGTTCTGCCCACAGTCCAGTCTTATTTTGTTCCTCACACTAGGGGGAGAAAAAAGGCAGAGTGACTGCTTTTTGCTCTACACAGTACAATGCCAAGTTCTCCAGGTCTAGTCCACTGCTTTCCTCTCATACACAGACATGACGCATGTGGAAATTCACCACATACTCAGCGTTGGTCCTCTGTACTGAGATGGCGAACGGCTCAAAGGGGTGGAATGTGAAGGCCACCAGCCGCCGGACGGCATGGTTAATGGGCCGGCCCAGGAGGCCTGCCTGGATCTTGAACTTCAGCAAGCCAGAGTCCCGAGCGTAAAACCTGCAGTTAACAAGAAAAACAGTCAGTCTTTTCAAATGCAAGTTTGAAATGAAAGAGGGTATCTAGGAACACACAGTAACATCCAAATGGTTGTCCTATAACGTTATTAGTTATTGTAGTTTCATTTCCTAACAATAAATGTAATCGTTTCAAAAACAAGAGAGCTTACAGTTACCATAAAATGTTGATTAAACAGTCTCCAACAAGTCCCTGCCTTTTATAATGGCCAGGCATCATTTACACATTTTAGCTAATAAATGGAGGTCTCTATAATAAACACCTGGTCAAGAAAATTTGAATGATGCATTCATGCTCCGGTGGAATCTAACAGAATCTCTATCTCACTCTGAATGATTGATGTCTCTAACAGACTTCAGGGCAGCTCCACAGTTGAAGCAAATAGCACCCCTTTATTAATTGAAGTTTTATGGTATGAATGATTGATTATTAATTACATGTAATTTTTACTTAAAGCAAAAATGTTTGTTGTGACCTACAGAAAAACATTAGAAATCAGCATTATCTAGTCAATGTTACCTGATGGGGTGGTCTCCACATGTTTTGGGCCGTTCCATCACAGACACCCACTTGTCGTCGTAGCTGAAGAGAGAAAGATCGAGGTAGGGGCTGCTGCTGTAGGACTGAGCACTAATGGGCAGCTGTCCCAGCAGCCTCCTCACAGCCTCAGTGTGACCGCCATACTTTGCATTCACTATGGTGTCTTTGAACCTGACGAGGAAGGAGCATAAGCAGAAAGATTTCTGAATCACTTAACTGGAAAATTCTAAGGAATACTGTGAAATTCTCAGAACTCTACTAAACACTGTTTTAAGAGTCTAATTTCTGTAAATTGGTTCAATTTATTGGCCTTTGGACTGGGCCACACTGTATGGATTTATTTTCATGGTAGCCCTGCGGTGGGCCTTCCCCCCAGTCACCAATACCTTCTCTGGACCTGCCGTGCAAAGTTGTTGCTGGAGGCAGAGCAGGGGAACTGAACAGCTTCACTGTGGAGCGTGGCGTTCCGGAACAGGTCACAGAAGTTCTCAAACAGCTCCAGGAGTTTGTCAGAGGTGTTCTCAAAGACTGCCATTACCTCTGTGCTCACCATGTTGTACACTACAAAGAACGAGGGCTGAGAGAAGAGCAGACAGATATGAAGTTAGAAATAAAGACGATATGCACTAATGCCACAGCAGCAAACAATCATATGAAATAGGCCTATAGTTAATGTTTGAGACAAAATCAATTTCAATTTTTCATAACAGAAGTTTTCTGAGCAATAAGCTGAAATGAGCCTGAATCTACAGTATTAATTCCCCAGTCCCTTTATGTAGAGTACAGAAAAACAAAATCAAATAACAGGATCTAATCAACTGCAGATTGGATTTACAGATAGCACTTTCAGAAGTGCACACTTGTATGATTTCCACACCAACCAGGCCTTATTACAGAAACTTAATTAGGGAAGAGGGGGTAAGTGTACCTGAGAGGGGTCAGTGACTCGCAGGGTGACCACGTCCTCACTGGTATATTTGATGAAGAGGTGGTGCTCATCTAGTAGCTGCATCTTCCACATCCTCAGCTGTCTCAGCTGGTCAAAGAACTGGAAGAAGCGTCGCTTGGCGGTGGCGCTGCCGTCCTGCTCAGCCCGTCTCCACAGGTAGACCAGTAGTCTGTGCTTCAGGGAGTTGATGGTCTTCTCCTTGTAGAGGCGGGAGAAGCCTGGCTGGCCCTCGGCCCGGGCCTCAGTATACACCGCAGACAGAGTGAGGAGGTCGTCTTCGTAGCAGAACCGACCAATGGTTCGCACGTCCAGGAACGTCCCCTCTGATGTCACCTACCGGATGAATGCAAAATGTTTGTAAAAACGTTAATTACATTCGATAATCTTACTTCCAGGTAGGCATAGGGTTCAGAGGGTGATGCAGGATGAGATATATACCTGAAAGACATGGATTGTCTGCTGCTGAACAGAAAGAACAGCCAGTATGTTACGGTAGAGGTAGAGTCCCTGGTTATGCGAAAGGATGATCTTGTCACACTTGAAGGACCTGGTGTCACAGAGCCTGCCAGTGTGCAGGTCAATGATGTGCAGTGAGTAGTCCTCCAGCGGAGAGCGGGGGTTGGGAGTCACAGACTCATTGTTGCGGTACACCTCAAAGAAGTGTGGAGAGGGCTCCTCGGGCACATAGACCGCTGAGCCCACGATCACATAGCGACAGTCATCAGTGAATAGGCTGCACTCTCGGTTCAGGTGCTCTCCATTGGAGGCCACATTAGTGACGTGCAGTAATGAAAAAAAGCGTTCAAAGAGGCGGCCGCGGATGTTGAGGGAGCGTTGGTCATTGCCATTGGCCAGGGTCTCCCCATCCTGCCCCAGCAGCAGATCCTCAGCCGCCTGGCAGCCCTGGTACTCATAGATCTCCAGGGAGGTCTGGTCAGAGGAGAAGGCTATGAAGCAGCGTCCATCTGGGGAGAACTTGCGGAGGAAGCAGGGAGGCTTCTCTACGTTGACCACAGTGAAGTTGGGGAAAAGGTTCTGGTGGAAGCAGCGCACGCGGTACCAGTGGGCTCCAGCCCGTCCAGAGAAGATCCGCCGCCGCTCCAGTCGATGGACTACATTCTGGTTCTGGATGCGCCTGGGTTTCAGGGTTGGGGAATCATCTTCCATGGTTCGATTGTTGCCAGCTCCCACTTACTGGTTGCTACATCACAAATCTCTCTGTATAGCAACTGGTAAAAGAGGTAATACAAACAACGATTATATCAGTTTACAATTAAGTTGAAAATGCAACAAGCTTATCAGAAGATTCATATATCATACAGGTAATTTCTAACTAAAATGAGTTTAGCCTAGATCAGGGGTGTATTCACTGAGACCAAGCAATGTGAAAAGTACACAAATAGAAGCAAATGGAACTAAAAAGGGGAGGGACCTACATGAATTTGTCCAATACTCTACGTGGAGTAAACCGTTTCTGCCGCAAAAAGTTTTGCAATGGTGTGAAACGTTTTGCAACAGTGTCCGACTAATGAATACACTCCAGGGCTGTGTTCAGTTCATTTCAACATTTGCTACATTACATGATGGGGTAGGTACTGGACAACACATTCAAAACAGTGCAGAATGTTCAATAGCCAGTCCATCCAGGAAAAAAATTAAGAAAAGAGGGCTTGAAATTTCAACCAATTACTGCACATTTCCTGCATAATATGGTTCAATCAAGCCACACATCAACAAACACCTCTCGAGAGGTGCATCACAACTGGCCATGATTGGGAGTCCCATAGAGCGGCGTACAATTGGCTGAGCGTCGCCCGAGTCTGGCCGGGTTAGGCCATCAATGTAAATAAGATTTTGTTCTTAACTGACTTGCCTAGTTAAATAAAGGTTCAAATATATATATATATATATATATATATATATATAAATTCTTCAACATTCACAAAAAGTGACAAACTGAAGATTATCTCAAAGAACAAAAGGTCTAAGATCTCCTAAGACTTTAAAAAAAATTAACAACATATCAATACAGGAAGTACATGTGGGAACACAAGTATATATATAAATAATATATACAATGGACAATTGGTCTAGGGGGTACAATATCGCATTACACAAGGACCTTAAGGGACATACATAGAATTATAATTCTAACAGCTTTTGTTAGTAGAGTATTTAATTGTCTTAAAATGCAGTTTATTTTTGTAAGGTAAGAAAATGTGTTTTGTTTGTAAATTTACATTTGTGAATATGAAATTTGGCCAAAAGAATAATAAAAGTAATTACATAAAAATGTTTCAGCTTATTTCTATCGTAGGTAAAGAATCCAAGCAGTACATCTCTTCACAATAGTGTAAGATCTTCATAAATGTGTTCAATTATAAATCTACTGATGTCTTGCCAGTTTCCTTACATGAATGCAATGCCAAAAAAGATGCAACACTGTTTCTGGGTGGTCATTACAAAAGGAACAATTTGAGTTGATGTTTGCCTTAAACTTGTTCATATAGTGGTTAGCAGGATAATATTTATGAATACTTTTAAAAGAAACTTCCTTAATTTTGTTAACAAGTAGGTATGTGTGTGGCAACATCCAAACTTTTGTCCAACAGATCTTATTGGAATGGATTTATTGATAATATCTCCTAAACCTGTGTTTACAACATGCCTTATTACCGACGTTTATCCCCCAAAAACATGGCGGAGTTAGTGCCTACAAAAAAAATCCATTACTATTGTTCTCTATGGGCTATGCGCAATTAGCCTGTGTAGTGAGTCGATTGAGTACAGCTAAGAGCGGAAGTAACTTTTCGTAGCAGGTTAAGAGAGCAATTTAGCTAACCCTAACTCTTTTCTTAGCCTCAGTCTGCTGTTAATTTACCTAACCTGCTAAGTAAATTATCATAGCCTGATACGTTCGTAGCTGTATTCCACCTAGTCAGAACCATTAACTTGGCGACGGGTTAGTAGGTCATTACTTCATTTTACAGATTAACCACAGGAAAAAAAGTGTGGCTCCCATTTTCCATTCATACTAACATGCTAACTACCAAGCTAGCCCTGAAAAATAGCAGCTAGCTAGCGTTCCATCTGAAGTCACGAGCTTCCCGAAACGAAGCTGAATATTATTTCGTTTTGGGCCAGACAGTAACAGATGCAGCAAAATACACCACCAACAGAAATACATTGTCAAGCCGGTATGCTAACGTTAGCTTGCTACTAGTACTAGCCCAGACAGAAAGCTTATAAATATCTTTGGTACTAGTCCTGACTGACTAGTGCTGACTGTGCAGTCACAAAAATAAACAAATGCGGAATAACGTTTAACTTACAGGCTTGAGGCTAGCGTCTTGAGGGCAGGCAATAAAAAAACGAATGTATGACAAGCTTGGAACATTTGTTCTGCACATACGACATAAGTGAGTCGTGATTTCTCAACACTGTTCAATGTTGTTGGTATTAGTTAGCTAGCTAATAGAGCCGTCAGCAAAGACGCATCCTCTTCCGTGGAACCATTCCCCACAGCGCCACCGTAAACTCAGGTTGAAAAGAGTATTGCATCACGTTGACACCACATTTGACCAAATACAGACTGGTAGTAAGCCTACACTGCAATGACACTGCAATTGCCTGGGGCAAAGACCCTGTGATTTCCTGGGGCCCTAATAGTGTTTTTTCTACTTGAAATTAATTTGAATATAATTACTTTAAATATGTGGTCAGGATGAAACCCTAAGAGAGAAACATGAAGTGATTAAATGAGAACCTCCACGCGCATATAGCTGACAAATATGGTTCAGAAGTTTTCCTGGCCATGTGACCTGATCAGAGTTTTTCTTGGTCATAGTACACTACTGGCCCTGCTAATAGGTCTAATCAACTGAAACCATCACAAAGTAGGGGATGGAGAGATATGGGTCTTAATGATTAAATGTTCTATACAATCCCAAAATGGATCTTGTTCTTAAGACTCAAAAATTGCACAGAAAAAGCAGAAGGAAGACCAACAGAAGAAAGCCTTCATGCTTGGCCTTGAGAGCATGATAATGGCTCTATGTGCAATTATCCCTGACGTACCTGTCTCGCAGATTACAAGTCATAATTTCCAGTAATAGCATGCTGTGAACAAGGAAAGGTAGTGCTAAAAACATTGGCAAGAACATAAAATGGTCTACTTTTCAATGTACTGTAGATTTTACCATGTAATGCAATGCAAGCCTTCTGTGGTATTTTTTAAAATACCCAATAATAATACCTGGTGCTCTGTTACTCAGAGGGGATGTGTGTAGCACATAAATAACTTATTCAGGAAGATTATCCTCTCCACACTTTTTCTTTTGGGTTTTGTATATCAGCTCATTAATTTCTTGTACTGTATGTCTCATACTCTTTTCACCTCAGCTTTTAGCAGCTGTTTGCAAAGTATGATTTGGATTGAGAAAAGGCTATGGCAGAAGGGGTATTCAAACACTTTTGGGCTATTCTTTCTGGAGGAATAGAGGGATAGAGCCTAGATCAATTGACTTCCTCCATATGCTCCACAGACACGGAGGCTGTAATTATGAGCGGACTGGGATAAGGACGAGAGACCTCAAGGGACCATTTCAAAGACGTATGTTTAACAGCTAATGGAAAATAAACACACAGTGCCTTCAGAAAGTATTCATACCCCTTGACTTATTCCACTTTTTTTTTACAGACTGAATTCAAAATGGATTAAATAGATTTTTTGTTTCATCTACACACAATACCCCATAATGATAAAGTGAAAAAAATGTTTTTAGAATTGTACATTTATTGAAATTGAAATACATAAATATCTAATTTACATAAGTATTTAGACCCCTGAGTCAATGTATGTTAGAATCACCTTTGGCAGCGATTACATCTGTGAGTCTTTCTGGGAAAGTCTTTAAGAGCTTTGCATACCTGGACAGTGGTGGACCCCCCCCCCCCCCCCCCAATTGTAATACTTGAGTAAAAGTAAAGATACATTAATAGTAAAGGTAAAAGTTAAAGTTAAAGTCACCCAGTAAAATACCACTTGAGTAAAAGTCTAAAAGTATTTGGTTTTAAATATACTTTATTATCAAAAGGAAATGTAATTGCTAAGATGTCAAAAGAAACAGAATAAATCATTTAAAATTCCTTATATTAAGCAAACCAGACGGCACCATTTAAAAACTTTTTTTTTTAATGGATAGCCAGGGGCACACTCCAGCAATCAGACAAAATGTACATGTGTGTTTAGTAGAGTCCGCCAGATCAGAGGCAGTCAGGATGACCAGGGATAAGTGCTTGAATTGGACGATTTTTCTGTCCTGCTAAAAGCATTCAAAATGTAACCACTACTTTTGGGTGTCACAGAAAATGTATGGAGTAAAAGTACATTATTTTCTTAAGGAATGAGGTGTAAAAGTAATCAAAAATATAAATAGTACAGTAAAATACAGATAAAGTCAAGTACTTACACAACTGCACCTGGATTGTACAATATTTGCACATTCTTAAAACAAATCTTCAAGTTCTGTCAAGTTGGTTGTTGATCATTGCTAGGAAGCAGTTTTCAGGTCTTGCCATATATTTTCAATCAAAACTGTAACTAGACCACTCAGGACCATTCAATGCCATCTTGGTAAGAAACTCCAGTGTATATTTGGCCTTGTGTTTTAAGTTATTGTCTGAAATGCAAATTTATCTCCCAGTGTCTGTTGGAAAACAGACTGAACCAGGTTTTCCTCTAGGATTTTGCCTGTGCTTAGCTCTATTCTATTTATTTTTATCCTGAAAAACTCCCTAGTCCTCACCAATGACAAGCATACCCATAACATGATGCAGCCACCACTATGCTTGAAAATATGAATAGTGGTACTCAGTGATGTGTTATGTTTGATTTGTCCTAAACATAACACTTTCAGGACATGATGTTAATTTCTTTAGCACATTTTTTTGCAGTTTTACATTAGTATCTTATTGCAAACATGATGTTTTGGACTATTTTAATTCCCTACAGGCTTCCTGTCTTTTCACTCTGACATTTAGGTTAGTATTGTGGAGTAACTACGATGTTGTTGATCAATCCTCAGTTCTCCCCTTTCACAGTCATTCAACTCTGTAACTGTTTTAAAGTCCCCATTGGCCTCAAGGTGAAATCCCTGAGCAGTTTTCTTCCCCTCCTGCAACTGAGTTAGGAAAGACACATGTATCTTTGTGGTGATTTGGTGTATTAATACAACATCCAAAGTGTAATTAATAACTTCATCATGCTCAAAGGAATATACAATGACCACCCATCTACCAATAAGTGCCCTTCTTTGTGGTTGAATCTGTGTTTGAAATTCACTGCTCGACTGAGGGACAGTGGTCTAAGTCAGAAGTTTACATACACTTCAGCCAAATAAAATACATTTACTCTGTTTTTCACAATTCCTGACATTTAATCCTAGTAAAAATTCCCTGTCTTAGGTTAGTTAGGATCACCATTTTATTTTAAGAATGTGAAATGTGGAACGATCGTCGTAGGTGGAAGAAGAGGAGGACCAATGCGCAGCTTGGTAAGCGTCCATTTTTAAAAATAAAAAAAACTGAACACTGAACAAAAATACGACAAACGAACAGTCCTGTACGGTGAATGGAAAAACACTGAACAGAAAATAAACACCCACAAAACCCAGGTGGGAAAAGGCTATCTAAGTATGATTCTCAATCAGAGACAACGAACGACACCTGCCTCTGATTGAGAACCATACCAGGCCAAACACATAAACGCAACATAGAAAAACGAACATAGACTACCCACCCCAAATCACACCCTGACCAAACTAAAACAAAGACAGAACAAAATAACTAAGAACAAAGGAACCCCCCCCCCCCCCCCCCCCCCCCCCCCCCCCCCAAAGGTGCGGACTCCGGCTGCAAAACCTGAACCTATAGGGGAGGGTCTGGGTGGGCGTCTGTCCGCGGTGGCGGCTCTGGCGTGGGACGTGGAGTCTCGGCCCACTTGAGTGGCTCACCTGGCGCGGCGGGGGCCTCGAACTGGGGACCCCTGCAGAGGGTCCCGAATGGACGGGAGATTCCGGCAGCACCGGACAGACGGGAGACTCCGGCAGCGCCGGAGAGAAGGGCGATTCCGGCAGCGCCGTAGTGACGGGCGGCTCTGGCAGCTCCTGACTGACGGGCGGCTCTGGCAGCTCCTGACAGACGGGCGGCTCTGGCAGCTCCTGACAGACGGGCAAACCTGGAGGGAGGAGACGGAGAGACAGCCTGGTGCGTGGGGCTGCCACAGGACCCACCAGGCTGGGGAGACCTACAGGAGGCCTGGTGCTTGGAGGAGGCACCGGATGGACCGGGCTGTGGAGGAGCACTGGAGCCCTGGTGTGCAGCCTTGGCACCACTCCTCCAGGCTCGATGACCACTTTAACCCGGACCATCCAGAGTGCAGGCACAGGTTGAACCGGGCTGTCGGTGAGCACTGGAGCCCTGGTGCATACCACTTGCACCTCTGCCTTCGGCTCAATACCCACATTCGCCCGGCACGGGCGGAGCGCAGGCATAGAACGAAATGCCCCCTCCCAGCGCCTCGGAGACACAGCACGCAGAGCCGGCACAGGTTACCCTGGGCCGAAACGGCGAACCAGAGACCAAACACGCTGCGCTGGCACAACATGCCCTGGCTGGATGCCCACTCTCGCTTGACACTTGCGGGGGGCTGGCCTATAGCCCACCGGGCTGTGAGCGCGTACTGGCAACACCGTGCGCTTGACCACATAACACGGTGCCTGACCAGTACTGCGCTTCTTTCGGTAAGCACGAGGAGTGGGCTCAGGTCTCCAACCTGACTCTGCCACACTCCCCGTGTGCCTCCCCCCCAAAAAAATGTGGGGGCTGCCTCTCATGCCTGTCGCACTGCCGTGCTGCTTCCTCATATCGCCGCCGCTCAGCTTCCGCTGCCTCCAGCTCTGCCTTGGGGCGGTGATATTCCCCAGCCTATGCCCAGGATCCTTTACCATCCAAAATCTCCTCCCATGTCCAAGAGTCCAGAGATCGCTGCTGCCCGATACCACGCTGCTTGGTCCTTGGTTGGAGCGTGATTCTGTAACGATCGTCATAGGTGGAAGAAGAAGAGGACCAATGCGCAGAGTGGTAAGTGTCCATAAAATAACTGAACACTGAACAAAAATACAACAAACGAACAGTCCTGTACGGTGAATGGAAAAACACTGAACAGAAAATAATCACCCACAAAACACAGGTGGGAAAAGGCTACCTAAGTATGATTCTCAATCAGAGACAACGAACGACACCTGCCTCTGATTGAGACCATACCATGCCAAATACATAAACTCAACATAGAAAAACGAACAGAGACTACCCACCCCAACTCAAGCCCTGACCAAACTAAATCAAAGACATAACAAAGGAACTATGGTCAGAACGTGACAAAATGTCAGAATAATAGTAGAGAGAATTATTTATTTCAGCTTTTATTTCTTTCATCACATTCCCAGTGGGTCAGAAGTTTACATACACATAGTTTACATACATAGTGTTAGGTAGCATTGCCTTCAAATTGCTTAAATTGGGTCAAACGTTTCGGGTAGCCTTCCACAAGCTTCCCAAAATAAGTTGGGAGAATGTTGGCCCATTCTTCCTGACAGAGCTGGTGTAACTGAGTCAGGTTTGAAGGCCTCCTTGCTCGTACACACTTTTTCAGTTCTGCCCACAAATTTTCTACAGGATTGAGGTCAGGGCTTTGTGATGGCCACTCCAATACCTTGACTTTGTTGTCCTTAAGCCATTTTGCCACAACTTTGGAAGTATGCTTGAGGTCATTGTCCATTTGGAAGACCCATTTGACACCAAGTTTTACTGAGGTCTTGAGATGTTCAAGGTTCCGTTTTAGGGCCACTATTGTTTTCACTATATATTTTACCTCTTGTGGATGTCATTCGAAAACATAATGTTAACTTTCACTGCTATGCGGATGACACACAGCTGTACATTTCAATGGAACATGGTGAAGCCCCAAAATTGCCCTCTCTAGAAGCCTGTGTTTCAGACATATGAAAGTGGATGGCTGCAAACGTTCTACTTTTAAACTCGGACAAAACAGAGATGCTTGTGCTAGGTCCCAAGAAACAAAGAGATCTTCTGTTGAATCTGACAATTAATCTTGACGGTTGTACAGTCGTCTCAAATAAAACTGTGAAGGAATCTCGGCGTTACTCTGGACCCTGATCTCTCTTTTGACCAACATATCAAGACTGTTTCAAGGACAGCTTTTTTCCAACTACGTAACATTGCAAAAATCTGAAACTTTCTGTCCAAAAATGATGCAGAAAAATTAGTCCATGTTTTTCTTACTTCTAGGTTAGACTACTGCAATGCTCTACTTTCCGGCTACCCGGATAAAGCACTAAATAAACTTCAGTTAGTGCTAAATACGGCTGCCAGAATCCTGACTAGAACCAAAAAATGTGATCATATTACTCCAGTGCTAGCCTCCCTAGACTGACTTCCTGTTAAGGCAAGGGCTGATTTCAAGGTTTTACTGCTAACCTACAAAGCATTACATGGGCTTTCTCCTACCTATCTTTCCGATTTGGTCCAGCCGTACATACCTACACATACGCTACGGTCACAAGACGCAGGCCTCCTAATTGTCCCTAGAATTTCTAAGCAAACAGCTGGAGGCAGGGCTTTCTCCTATAGAGCTCAATTTTTATGGAATGGTCTGCCTACCTATGTGAGAGATGCAGACTCAGTCTCAACCTCGGTCTCAACCTTTAAGTCTTCAGTAAAGACTTAAAGGTGGCTCAGTGGCTCTAACCCTATTACAGGGGTTGATTCACTGTGTTATTGGTGCTCTTCCATGCCGTCCCTAGGAGGTGTGCGTCACTTGAGTGGGTTGAGTCACTGACGTGATCTTCCTGTCTGGGTTGGCGCCCCCCCTTGGGTCGTGCCGTGGTGGAGATCTTTGTGGGCTATACTCGGCCTTGTCTCAGGATGGTAAGTTGGTGGTTGAAGATATCCCTCTAGTGGTGTGGAGGCTGTGCTTTGGCAAAGTGGGTGGGGATATATCCTGCCTGTTTGGCCCTGTCTGGGAGTATCATCGGATGGGGCCACAGCGTCTCCTGACCCCTCCTGTCTCAGCCTCCAGTATCTATGCCGCAGTAGTTTATGTGTCGGGGGGCTAGGGTCAGTCTGTCATATCTGGAGTACTTCTCCTGTCTTATCCGGCGTCCTGTGTGAATTTAAGTATGCTCTCTCTAATTCTCTCTTTCTCTCTTTCTTTCTCTCTGTCGGAGGACCTGAGCCCTAGGACCATGCCTCAGGACTACCTGGCATGATGCCTCCTTGCTGTCCCCAGTCCACCTGGCCGTGCTGCTGCTCCAGTTTCAACTGTTCTGCCTGTGGCTATGGAACTCTGACCTGTTCACCGGACGTGCTACCTGTCCCAGACCTGCTGTTTTGAACTCTCTAGAGACAGCAGGAGGGGTAGAGATACTCTTAAAGATCGGCTATGAAAAGCCAACTGACATTTACTCCTGAGGTGCTGACTTGCTGCACCCTCGACAACCACTGTGATTATTATTATTTGACCATGCTGGTCATTTATGAACATTTGAACATCTTGGCCATGTTCTGTTATAATCTCCACCCGGCACAGCCAGAAGAGGGCTGGCCACCCCTCATAGCCTGGTTCCTCTCTAGGTTTCTTCCTAGTTTTTGGCCTTTCTAGGGAGTTTTTCCTAGCCACCGTGCTTCTACACCTGCATTGCTTGCTGTTTGGGTTTTAGGCTGGGTTTCTTTACAGCACTTTGAGATATCAGCTGATGTAAGAAGGCTATATAAATACATTTGATTTGATGTTTCTTCATTATATCCACATATTTTTCCTCCCTTATGAAGCCATCTATTTTGTGAAGTGCACCAGTCCCTTCTGCAGCAAAGCACCCCACAACATGATGCTGCAACCCCCGTGCTTCACGGTTGGGATGGTGTTTTTTGGCTTGCAAGCCTCCCCCTTTTTCCTTCAAACATAACAATGGTCATTATGGCCAAACAGTTATATTTTTGTTTCATCAGACCAGAGGACATTTCTCCAAAAAGTATGATATTTGTCCCCATGTGTAGTTGCAACCCGTAGTCTGGCTTTTTTATGGCGTTTTTGGAGCAGTGGCTTCTTCCTTGCTGAGTGGCCTTTCAGGTTATGTCGATATAGGACTCGTTTTACTGTTGATATAGATACTTTTGTACCTGTTTCCTCCAGCATCTCCACAAGGTCCTTTGCTGTTGTTCTGGGATTGATTTGCACTTTTCACACCAATGTACGTTAATCTGTAGAAGACAGAACGCGTCTCCCTCTTCAGCGGTATGACGGCTGCGTGGTCCAATGGTGGTTATCTGTTTGTACAGATGAACACAGTACCTTCAGGCATTTGGAAATTGCTCCCAAGGATGAACCAGACTTGTGGAGGTGTCACGCCCTGGTCACGCCCTGACCGTGTTTCTAATTTTTGTTTGGTCAGGGTGTGATGTGGGTGGGCATTCTATGTTTGTATGTCTAGGTTTTGTATTTCTATGTTTTGGCCAGGTATGGTTCTCAATCAGGGACAGCTGTCTTTCATTGTCTCTGATTGAGAACCATACTTAGGTAGCCTGTTTTCCCACTGTTAGTTGTGGGTGGTTATTTTCTGTTTAGTGTTGGTTGCACCTTGCAGAACTGTTTTGGCTATTCTTTTGTTATTTTGTATTCAGTGTTCAGTCAGTTAAGCTAATAAAGATGAACACGTACCCCGCTGCATTTTGGTCCAATGACTCCTCTTCTTCTGACGAAAGCCGTGACAGGAGGTCCACCATTTTTTTATTTTGATATTCCCATGATGTCAAGCAAAGTTTGAGTTTGAAGGTAGGCATTGAAATACATCCAGTCTGTAAACAATTGTTGGAAAAATTACTTGTGTCATCCACAAAGTAGATGTCCTAACCGACTTGCCAAAATTAGTTTGTTAACAAGAAATTTGTGGAGTGGTTGAAAAACAAGTTTTAATGACTCCAACCTCATTGTATTTAAACTTCTGACGTCAACTGTATCTGTATGTGTGGGGTACAGAGATGAGGTACACATTCTAAAATCATGTTGAACACTATTATTGCACACAGAATGAGTCCATGCAACTTATTATGTGACTTGATAAGCACATTTTTACTCCTGAACTTATTTGGGCTTGCCATAACAAAGGGGTTGAATACTCAAGAGATTTCAGCTTTGCATTTTTTATGAATTTGTAAACATTTCAAAAAACATTATGGGGTATTTTGTGTAGGCCAGTGACACAAAATCTCAATTTAATCTAATTTAAAATCAGGCTGTAACACAACAAAATGTGGAAAAAGTCAAGGGTATGAATACTTTCTGAAGGCACGGTATTTAAAATAAGTGTAGACCTGTAGAAAGATAGTAGGCTAGTTGGAAAATGACATGGATAGTTAATAATTATATATTTATTGTGTACATTTTTCCCTCATGATATTTTTGTAAATTTCCTCTTGATGCTGATATAGCAGTTTGAAAAGGTTGCTCTTAGTACAAAGAGTAGGCAGAAATACATTGTTTCACCATTTTTGTATGTCTATTTTACTAAAGGGTTGTATTTGACATTTTGGAAAAGCTTTTAACTTTGCAAGACACACTAAATACGCATACATTTTAGAACGCTATCCGGCTATCTCTACCTATCTGAACCTTTCAAGTCTTTATGAGTGAAGTAAATTCACAGTTTTCTGAGAAGTAACGTCATCCTCACAAGTCCATTTCAATGCATCAACTTTTAAGAGTTTCACATTCAAAGAACTGAAGTCAAAAGAATGTTACAAACTAGGGTACATCAGTTACTTGGCATGAACACAGCCAATCAGTTCGAATAGTGCAACTCTCATCTAAATCAATCAACAAAAACAAGCTATCTTTCTCTTCATTTCCTAAGAGATCACTACTTGATTTTCAGAGGAAGACAATTGGATGTTTATCACTATTAAAAGATCATCAATCATTTAGAATGTAATAGAAAGCCTGCATAATTTGCTTAATGTAACAGTTTGGTGTCTGGATAGTTGATAGTATTATTCATTGTTTCATGATATAATGTACAGTATTTTATTATTTTGGATACAGTTATAAAATACTTATAACGAAATGGAATTCCAAATGTAATTTGAATGTGATCACATTTCCAGGACATTTTAATATTCCTGAATGTAATTTCCTTCTTACAATAACCTACTTACAAAAATACTTTCAGAACCTGTGGCTTCTATTTTATATGTTGTGTTTGATTCTTGCATGAAACTGCATCACAGGACATATTTCTATATCTGAATGTTTTTCAGAACTCCATTTCCAGGTGGAAAATAGTGTTTAGCCCACCAAGATTTGTCCCTTTTCTTGTATAATGGGGAACCTTACTGCTCAACATTCCACATTTTAAATTTTCTTCAAGTATGGGATGATTTTAAGTGCAGTTTAACACAGAAATCTCTCAATGCTGAATTAATGACAAAGTAAAGATGGTGAGAAGGAACACAGCAGTCACGGATGTAGTCATGCCACTTACTTGTTGGCCCATTTACATGTGTGTTCATGAGTAGTGCCATGTGTTTGCTCGTATGATTCATGCTATTATATCAAACATGAAACTCTTCAGAGTGCTATTATATACAGTTAGAAGACTTTCCTGTTTTTCCTTATAGTACTGATTACTTCTTCCTATTTTTACGCTTTTACGAAGCACATAAGGACTGTGCAGTGAAGATAACAACAGAACAATGACAATGCTTTTCCAGGGGCACCTTCTTCTAGCAAGGTCAGTGGAGATGGATGAGAAGTTGGGGAAAGAAATTATTAGCCATTTCTCAAAACCCCTTAAAAGGAGGCAGTGAGGTCAAACACTAGCGCCTGGACTCTGGCTGAATTACCCTTTTTACCTCTCCAGGAGAAAGCTAAGGGGGCCTCAGTGGGGGACATAACCGTTGCGCATGTCTGTGCCGCAACTTCTCTGTCGATGTAGAGGGTGGCAATTTCTGCCATTCTGAATACGGTTGAGAGAAGAGTGATGGGCACTTTTCTATTATTACTGCTCTGCTGAGTGTATAAGACGCATTAGTGCAAAAGAAACTTGTCCATCTATTGCAGAACACTCTAACTCTGACCCCAGCAATGGTTTGATGTGACTATCCTGTTTGTTTGCACTCTTTCCCTTTTCTGATGTTTATGTCATGCTTTAAAATTCCCCCTGTCTAAAAGTGTAGAACTAGGCCCTGGGTAGAAACCCTGCTTTGTCAGAAAAAGGATCCCTTGTTTGTAAGTATTAACCCAGGGAGAGGTCATTATCTGATGAGCACAGTTACCTAGAAAAGAGATGCCTTGTGCCAGGTGTTCAGGGATTCTTGGTGGGTCAGGGGTATGGATAAACATATGTTCCATCTCAATGAACACAATTAATTACTTATAGGCTGCTTAGGCAAACAAGGAATTGTTCTGTGCATGTTTGCATAACACTGATATGGGCATGTGTTAGTGCAACTTTTGAACTTGGCTGCTCTTTGGCGACATGTAACCAAACTCTTATCAGTTGTGCTGTAGCCCTGTACAGCTGATAAAAACCATTAGCTGAGGCTAACCCTCTCTGAATAAAGACAACACCCCAACAACACTTACTTGATGCCTAGGGCTTTCTAAGTCTCCAAATGTGATGGGAGACTGGTTATCCATGCTGTGTGAAGACATTTCAATGTATATTAAAACCATACTGTGGTTGTTAAATTGTGTTGTATCCTCATTTCATTGTGTTCATACCAGTCATCCTGCAACCACACAGTGATATACACTGAGTATACCAAACATTCGGAACACTTTCCTAATATTGAGTGGCACCAGCTCTTGAGGCAAACCGGTGCACCTGGCACCGACTACCATACCCTGTTCAAAGGCACTTAAATCTTTTGACTTGTCCATTCGTCCTCTAAATGGCACACATATTCATGTCTCAATTGTCTCAAGGCTTAGAAATCCTTCTTAAACCTGTCTCCTCCCCTTCATTTACACTGATTGACGTGGATTTAACAAGTATGATCAATAAGGGATCATAGCTTTCACCTGGATTCACCTGGTCTGTCTGTCATGGAAAGTGTTCTTAATGTTCTGTATATTCACTGTATATCTAGAATATTGGTTGTTATATTACATTATGTAAGAGGCATACACATTCCACTCAGAATGATATGACATTGTAGCTACAGTATAAGAGAACCACAAACACTAGTGTCTAACGGTCTATTGAATAAAGGGAAAACACTACAGATAGTCACAGATGAAGAGGTATTTCTCCACTATCCCTATATAACTGCTCAGAGACTTGAAGATGTCATTGTTCGGTAGCCCTGTAAAATGACCCAGGCTTCTGACTCAGACAGTACAGAGCCATTGTGAGCTTTCAGTGGTGCCTCAAACACACATCAGAGTAAAAAACTATCTTTACTTTCATCTCTAAAGAAACATTTGTCAAGATGCAGAAGAACACACATATAGGCAAAACACACCTCCATGGATAAATACAGCGCACACAGACACACTTGCGCACACACAGACACACACATGGAGATACAAATATAATGAATCAAACATTTTAAAGAATCATATTTAGTTTGGGAGGAGAACACTAAAGTTCTCAGCACAATGGGGTAGCACATTTGTGTCTGAAAATACACTCTTGTGCAGCTTTTTCTTCAAAATCATGGAAATGTACAATTGCAGACTGTGCTTTTTGCAGCTGTCATCTGCTAAGTGCGTAAAATCCATTTTAAAGTAAAATCTAACATCATTTTCCAATTTATTTGTTGAGCATTGACAGCAATTTAGTCCCTCTTATTATTGCAGTGAAGGAAGTGGTGCTGACTGGGAGAGGCTCTTTTTATGAAGGATTCAGACTCAAAAAGAGACATTGATTGGGGGAATGGGGGATCATGCTTGGTGGTCTAAACAAAATGCATTCAAAGAAGCAAATTGCATGCTAAATAACTAGATGAGCATTGTTCAAAAATGTTTAGTTATTTTTCTCTTGCAGCTTTTGTTTTTAAAGTACAGACAGTATGTATCAATGTTGTATTTTCTGGTAATTTAATCACTGTCGCTGGAGACATGAAAATTAGAATAGTCACGAGTATTGAGATGCATGGAGGAAATTAAATACAATAGATAATGCATACAAACGGTCGGTTTATCCTATTTCCCTCTGTTGCTAAAATAATAGGAGCTAGATTTACTCTGTTCTTTCCGTGTGTTTATATAAGGCTACATGTATAAACAATTTCCTAACTGAATGTGACATTTTCCCATATGCTTGCACATATAGTTGACATGAATTAATAACACCACTGTGGTTGTAAACGTTAGGTCTATGGGTCATTGTGATCATGGCGTCATTAAAATTAGACCATTCTCTCCAATAAGAATCTCATGCAAATGAACAGAACAATGTTATAGAAAAAACTATTCTAAGAGACATGTATAGCCTAGTGTAGGTCTAGCCTGCTGATAAGGTCCGCATTTTTACAACTAAAGCTACTGGCTACCATTTATCTCATTCTAAAATACATCCTCTATAGGACTTTTGTTGTGAAAGATGGGTTTTTATGTCTCTCCTTCGTAAGGTGACGTCACGCTCATGAAATTGACAGGCCACCTGTGGGGACGAATCGGGATTTAAATGGATATGCCCATCATAAAAACTGTAGGTTGTGATACGGCACATGGCAGAAAGATGCACAGTCAATACTTTCGATTCCAGTTCCAGAGGCGGCGCAGACAGCATCTGCAAGGTAGGCTATCTCTGATTTCTGATCGACTCTTGTTGTTTTATGTTTGCTGAATGATAGAATGATAAAATAATGAATGAGGTATGGATGTAAAGAAACACAGGTATATGAGGAGGGTAGTCTGTTTTCTCTTGACTATAAATCGTGTTTTGCAAAACCGCCTGAAACAAGCCACATCTGATTGACAAAGAACTAAGCATTGCTACAATTATACGCCTGATTCTCGAGAAGGCAAGTTGGAAAAATGAGACTTGAGAGGTGGAGCTGAAATGCAAAGAAAGGATATTAAATGCATGCCAATATGTGGGTCACATCGTGGGCGTATGTATGTGACTCTATTGAGTTGGACATTTGATTATTTCACAAATGTGACTTTTCATTTTGATTCATTTTTTCATACTCTTGTACCACACTTTCAGATATGTACGTGGGACGAGTGGTCAAACCGCAATAGTTCATGTCGGGAGGGATGCTGATCATATCAACAGGTAGAACGCAGCGAGCACAACTTGTTGGACTTGAACTTGGAATTATTTCTCAGGGTGTCTATAGCATAAACTGTTCCTGTAGATTCGTAATGTTCCTGTGATAGCCTGTATAATCAGTGAAATCTAAGCTTTATATTTTCGCATAATGTGAACAATAACCTATTGTACGATTTTTAGTAGGCTATGATAGCCTACATATGGCCTTTAACCTCCCCATTACAAATGATTTATTCGACTATAAAAACCAAAGGTCAGAGAAAATCTGCCCTTTGTTACTGTGTAATAGCCCCTAAGCAAAGTTCAAAGGGACATTTTTCTGGTTTCTCTCCGGCAGTTAGAAGGAGAAGACCGAAGGCTTGCGAAAATGTTATATTGATTATAGGAAAGACCCCCGCAAAGAAAGATAATGTCCCTGTGGTTGTGTTTACATAATGGCTATAATTAGATTTGAAGAGCTCTTTATTACAGTTATCCCTGACAAATCCATATCAGCCAGTTCGCAATGTCCTCGTATTTACTGTTATGGTAGCCTACAATACTTTTGTTTAAGGGTGACTGGCGAATTGGATGGGTGAAATAAGACAACGTTTATCGTTCTATTTTAGGCCTACTTTAGACTACTTTAGACTAATATGGGAACACAAATAATGACTAATTCTCAATTTTTGAATTGAATAATTATTTTACTATAATGTCATGCAACACGTAGTTGTCAACTCGTTTTGCAGCCTTGTAATAGCAATGACCATAGTCAAGTAGTAAGTTATGCTGGTGATGACCTCTGGAAGCATATAGAAATACGATGTTTTTAAAAGACCATAATAAGTTAATTACTTTATACTGGTCAACCTTGGAAATCAAGCAAATATAAAAGCTTACTCACATTTCTGGAACAAATATAACACAAAAATCACGTGCTTTACTATTCAGCGTGAGGTTCACTAATCATTTCAGCACCACCGGGGTGACCAGCTCCAATGTCGAGTAATAGGCTGTGCGGGACACGTTCCCGCTCAAGTCTAATCATTTTCAGCACCGCTGTTTAGTCCAAATAATCAGGCGCATTTTAGTCGAATGGAAGATTTATTTTCAACAACAAGTGTTACCTAAGCATAATCAAATGTCACCATTCACCTGTTAGGCCTACATGTTTATGATACTAACTAGGCTACAGTGTACGTCCTAATGGTAACTAATAGTCTTAGAATGTTTTATAAAAATACTTCATATTTAGAGACGCTCCTTATATCTTATATCTCTACGATTTGTGCAATGTAGCCTTATTACAACTCTCACATACTTCTGCGCTGTGTCTATGCTGAACAGGCTGGCTGGCAGGTTGTCTGAAACATCATGATTACACATTTACATGGAGAAACTCTCCCCATTATGGTGCCACAAATAGTGTGCTACATTTTCAGTCTGTACCCAGGCAATACAATTATTTACAGCAGGTGTTCAAACTAGACCGTTTGTGCATTGATCCAATTAATGCAATTAGATGCAGCTTGGTTATGACTTGACAATGTCCAACTAGTGCATGCAGGGATAAAGGAGTAGTATGCCCTGAGAAGAGTGTTGACTCATTAGCAGTAGCTATCTCTGGGGGAAAACACCTGTCTGAATTCACTGATATGTGAACCCAACACATGCCTTAAATAAAATAAAATCTCCTCACCTATAAACACATCCAGGCATTACCATTTTCTGTTTCAACAGATTGTTTGAGACTGTAGGCTTTTGTCTTTACAGCAAACAGATGTATTTCATATCAAATTAAGCCCGTTGGATTGTACAATAGCAACCATCTTCTGTTTGATAAAGATACCCAGCAGGGTAAGTGCATATTTACCAAATCCCCTTCTGTTGGCACCCTCAGATAGCTAGCTGCTTTCTGTGTAACACATTTTACCTCTAATTTGGATTTATAATGTTTATAAAGTGGGACCATTGTTGGCTTCCCTTTGTGGAATGATTGGCCATCATGTCCATTGTACTTTAAAGGTATAAGAAATAATATTCTTAAATAATCTTTGTGTAACCAGTAATATTGACATCTTCAGACAGGAGCTCACCATGCAGTGGTGTTTTATCCCTCTTGGCAGTTAACCTCAGAAAGAGGGTAATGTGACGTTTTAAGGAGTACCTCCACATGAAACCTCCCCTTTTTGAGGCTTTTAAAGAAAAAGAAAGAATGAATAGCACCGTAGGGACATTTTATTGACATCAAAACATTGCAGAATCTGTGTAAAGCGGGAGCCATTTGTCGCTGTATTTGAAGTGCAATCACAATCAGCACGCATTGGCAGTGACAATGCTATTCCTCCCTGCCCCCTCCAGCGATCCCCCATGGAGCAGCAGGGAGACTGAGACCCCTGTTTGATCTGGCCTTGTTACTGGCGTCTGAAGGATGAACGCTCTGCTCTGCACAACACAAAATGATCCAGGGTGAGAGAGAGCTTGCAAAATCTTCTCTCCTCCCAATGGCGAAATGTGTATAATTGCAGCAACTTGCTTTAAAACTGCAACATTTTCTCTACGCCCCATTGCAAAATTTGTAAAATTACAGGAAATGAACTAAAAAACGTTTATGTTTTCTCTCCTCCGTCAAAAGGCTGTAAACGTGTTTGTCTAAGGTGTTTTGCATAGAAATGATTTAACCTAACACAAAGTGACATTTAAAGTGCCATGCTTATGCCGGTAAATGTGTGTCATGGATTGACATTGCTTTTGTTTCTTTCTGAAGACAATTCTGAGACAGATCTTAAGGGTGCTGGCTGACATGGCTTGTTTTTCTCCAACAGAGTGATTTATTTATGAAATTGTAAAATTGAAATTAATTGCACCTGTATGTCACTCTGGATAAGATTACTAAAATTACTCAAATGTAAATCAGCCTGGAAGTGAGTTAGAGAAACATTGTCTTTGCAGAAAGACACATATTGTAATATTTACATGTGATATGTATGTACAATATGTGCATCATACGTGTGGATACAGCTTTGTCTCAGAAATAGGTTGCAAAGGGACGGTATATTACTGGAAACGTTTTAAGTGTACTAGTAAATTACCAGAATTTTGGTATCTTTCAAGGATTTTATCAAGGATTTTATCTAGTGGCCCTTTTGGGTACTTCAGATTATCACAAGTGTCTGTAATTATCTCTGCCCCTCTGTGTGGCCTTATCACATGTAAAATATCTGAAATAATTAAATAATATTATTTGAAAATAGAATGACAAAGCTGTAAAAGGTTATCCTAAATATAAACCATCAACTTAGTGAATACCATTGGTGTTTCAGCATTAAATATATATATTTTTTTTACACTTTCATTTATTTTACGATGTCAATATGTATTTGTTGTCGATGTTTTGGTGTCAAACTGGTGGCAGTTGTGAAGAAAAGTGAATAGTTGGAAGAGTTGCAGAGTTAATTGAAAATAATTTAATTGTTAAATACATGCTTTTTTCATTAGTTAGGCTATTTTCTCTTGAACAATATGGTAAATCTACTAGAACCTCATGGACAATATGGACACAGATATATAAAAAAATTATACTTCATATAAATATTTTTTTTGTAAAGTTATTCAAGCGTAAATAACCAAAGTTACGATAGATTGTCATATATTTTCTGTTAGTTACCAAAATTACTGAAGATTCTTGTAACTTTGGTAAATTATAGGTAGTTTTGCAACCCTAATCAGAAATAAGTTATACCCTTGAGGCTCCAAAATGTTAATGTGATATATTGTTAGAACAATATTATTACAAACACGAATTTCAGTTCTGGGTCTATCACTAAATTGCATTACATGTCTACATGTCAAGACATTTCTAATATTTTCTAAATGTGAATCGATTGAACAATTCAATTCCCACTTATCTTTCAAGGTCTCGGTTGTGTGTGTGAAGTGACATGCCAAGCATTGCATTTTCTACCACTGGTGCATTGTAAGGAAATTCATCAACATATCTGTATGTGGCAATGTAGTTTTTCCTGACACCTCTATTTGTCAGAGTTTCTGTGGATGATTAGTGTGCCTCTGCTTGAAGCGTTTAAACCGAGCCCATCCACTGGATCTGTATTCAACCTCCATTTTGCTTTGGTTGCTTTGGTTACCCCACCTTCCAGGAATGTTCCTAAAGATCTAACAGGTGTTATCCTACACATGCTTCCTCTCTCTGGTTGCCATGAACCTTTGTTCAGAGTGGTATACAGGTGCACAACCCGGTTGGAGAATCTGGCTGGAATATAAAAAGCCTTACAGTGTCCTGGTGTATTGACTTGAACTGCAAATCAATCCAAAAGGCATCGGTAGTACAGTCAGGGGGAGGTTGAGGCGATTGGGGAGATTGGGGGATGGGGGCTGAGGTGGGGCATGATGGAGGATGTGCAATCTCAGAACGAAGGCAGGGACTCAACATCAGAGGTGGGCCCAGCGAGGGGCCTTAAGTCACAAAGCCTGCCAGGCACACCTCTCCTCCAGACAGAGCTCTCCCACCGCTCCAGCATGCATCCACAGGAAAGCTCCATAGCATGGGGTCACTGAACTCTCCCAATGCAATCCTTTTACCCATGAGTGGAGATCACAGCCATGATCACATGCTGCTGACCCATTGGTTCTGATGGAACACAATAGTGTTCAGTGTTCTGTCACTTTATCCATTCTAGCCCTACGCTTCCTTTGTCATTTTTAGTAGCAATCGTTTTGTGAAACTTCCACAAAAATAGGCTACAATTGTGTTGATGATATCAGTAAGTCTAGAAGGGAGAAACACACAGCTGTTGTAACCTGCTATTCCCAGTTTGCCCATGATTAAAACCATGATTGACATTAAACATATCCAGTTGACATTTGAACATACTGCTTTTATATTGTATTCAGTTGTACCCATTGTGGGAACAATGATTAGATTTCAGAGTAGTGGCCAGGAGGACTTATGATCTATATGTGGCATTTTACAGTGCATAGAGCATTGGATGAGTTGATTTGGCACCACTGGGGACAGACATCAGTTCAAAGTCTAGTTTTGATGATTACAATTTGGTTGAGGTGTCAACTAATGTGAATTTAATGTAAAATCAACAAAAAAAATCACCATGTCATTGGATTTACGTTGATGACTACAATCACTTTTCCATGTTCATTCAAAGTCATAACATTAAAAACAATTGAAATTACATGGAAACGAAGTTGTTTGATGCAGTTTTTGTCCAGTGGGATGCTTCTCAGGTTTTGCCTAGGTGCCTGTATTTTTCTGTTTTAGCCACTTTGTTGCTGCCTTGGTTAAAACCAATATTGTGAATGGATATTGACTTGAAACCACCTCTGACCTTAAAAGACAGAGTACATATTTGGAGTAAACACACAGTGCAGTTATCTTTTATCTGTGATTGATTGAATTGGGATCATACCTTTTTACATTTCTCATGAGGAAGCCATGCTGAAAGCAGGTAGAGTGCATCTATCTGTACAGAATCTAAAACGCAAATGGCCTGTCAGAGTATGAAATATGGTGCACTAGGCTTCAGTAAAGACACATGCTTACTGTATTTGAGAGATTTTTTTGTCACTTTGACAGACGCAGAGGAGAGCAGAACACATTTCCCACCCCCACATCCTTCCAATTTCAGCAATGAAAAAATGAAAGCCCATTTCCCACAGGGCTCCTAGGAAAGAGCATGCTCAGGTAATTGAGTGGAGTACGCTCAGCCTCTTGTCAAGGCAATTAGAACAAATCATATACTCTTACTAGCTCTAATTACAGTAGATGTCTGTCCGCCTCTCCTGGCTGCCGCACTCTCTCCATAGCATGTTGACAACAATAGCAATTATGCCATGTACCATTACATGTAACTTCTATCGTCAAAATAGATGTTGCTTGTTGGGGCTTACTGCAAATTTGTCTTACAAGAGAAGAGGGAAATACATTGATTCATTTAAAATCAATAATTATTTTAAATCAAGATGTAACCAAAAGGATTTGGAATTGTCTGTGTCAAAATTGGTTGCACTGTGACAGTATTTCTTTCTTTAATATTACATTTTGCCCTGGTTGATTCCATTTGTATGATGATGCACACAATTCAAGTGTTTCACTGGAGCTAATTAATGTCAATTGCAGGCCATGGACAATGTCCATCCTAAGCCTCTGTCTGCAGTACAGTGCATGGCAGTTGATATGATAGTCTTAACCCATTACGGATGGCCCAGATGTCCATGCTGTGCAGTAACCCCATCCGGCCCTGCTTACATCCCCCAGTGACCATCCTAGTTAGCCCTGCTAACACAGAATCAATGAGGCAGGGCTGGAAAGACTAGGAGGAAGTCACCCCTGTGCCTCTAAGTAGCACACTTAACTCTGTTCAGTCAGTGCCTTGGGAGAGATGTCCGACTCAACTAATACATTTAAGGGGTGAATAAACAGCCATTTAAGGTGCATGGGCCATCCTCTCTGAAAGGACAGGGTCATTTGATGAGAAAATAATTGAATTAGACATTGAGGGCATGGACGTGTGAGCCACCTTAAGGTTTATGGATGGGCTCTAAGGGGATTTATTGAGTTACATGGATCATGATTTGTTCACACGGTGTAGAACAGGAATATTTGTTTTTTGTGTTTTTTTACAGTTCCCTAACCCCTTTTTAACCATGGTGCTTACTGAAATGTACTGTAAGGATCAGTGTATAACATTCGACCTGCATGTTAGTCTTACAATCTATATTACATAACACTAGCAAGGTTTCCATCCAATTGGCGACAGATTTTCATTCGAATATCCTAAAATCCGCATGTTTTCACCAAACTGAATTGTTGCGGATAAAATCAGTATGTGATGACATAGTGCACACAACATTTATTTTTTCTCTTAAGTTTTCATGTACCAAATAAAAATATTATGTTCAATCTGTTTCCATCGTGTTTTCAACTCTACGGATAGTTTTGCCACAAACTGTTGCGTTAAATAGCAAATGTGACTAATCTGGGTCTTGGCCTGTGCACTCTAGCCAAAAGCTTGCAGATGCGAGTAGGCTCTGCGGGTAAATTAGTCTGCAATACATGATGAGATTCATACTGTGCACTTTCACTACCATGTGAAGTTCATCATAACTTATTTAATCTGTAGCCTAATAAACTGCATGGTTTCCCAAGTCATACTGGGAGAACAACACACCATGACATCGCGTGACACCAACTTTATTCGACATGATGGTTAATTATCGATTATCAATACATTTTCTCAACACAAAAAGATCCCACCATGTCGAAAGAACAAATCTTCTGTCTGCAGTTATACAATTGTACTGAAACTTCCTGTTTCCATCACAGCTGTAGTGATTTTTTTGTTATATACGGTATGACTTTACTCGCATGAAAAATGTGGATGGAAACCTGGTTATTGTATTCCTTTTTTTCCCCCTTCTTTTTTATTTTTTTCTTAACTCAGGATTTGCACCAAATGTTTCCATGTTTATCCTCAGTTGTATTACACCTGTAGCAGGCTTATCAAACCAGTAGGGGTTTTAAGGCCAAAGGCACATCTTTGTTTGGTTTTGAGTCTTGTCCTCAGGCTCTATCTATTTGTTTGCCACTTGACCTCCAGAGAAAAGCCCTTTACATCCAAAGCTTTTCCCTCTGCTCAGACAGATGAACATGATAACAGATTAGCCATTTGAGAAGCCAATTAAACAAATTACCTGTGTACTGCTGCCCAGCATGGTCTGCTACTACATGTCTGTGCTCACAGTTATAGAGACTGAAAGATTTATTTGCTCAACGTAGTAAGCAAAATCTACATTTAACTGTAGCTGTAGAATCCCAATCAGATCTTTATCAAATTAAAATTGTCAAGCCAATGATTGAATTATTCGATAATACATGTACGGTATTATAATATCTTATACATTTGGGCATTAGTCCTATATTGGGATGTATAGTCTGTAAAAGTTTTTTTTCACGGAATTATATTTAGCAGACTGGCAGGGACACCATAATTGAACGTTAGTCCTAATTCAACAGGCACAGGAGCAGAATGTAATTCTGCTCCACTCCAGTTGGCTGGCCATAGAGCTCCTTTCTGCACGCTGTGTCTCATCATTCTAATTGTAAAGAATGAAAGGCGTCCATCCTCAACTGGAGAGCATAATTTAACTTGCTTTAATAATACATTACTATTCAATACAGAGCCTATTATTCTCAGCCAGGACTCCTGAGTTGAGATATAAAAGAACTGCATTTTCACCTCCCCTTTTTCCCGGGAACCTTGAGTAAATGTATAAGTGCATGCAGAGACAGGTTCTGCCACTTAGAGAAAGAGTCGGTAGTAACGTTGTTCATGCGAAACAGCGATGCCCATTATATCCAAGATAGTTTTTAATGGGGAAAACCATAGTTAATGCGAGCTAATTTCCCTCGTTCAGTGTCTTAAAGTAATGCATAACCTCTCTGTTCTGTTCTGTAACTCAGTAGCAGTGAGCAGCTAAAGCCACTAATAAAGCTCTCCTTCTGAGCCTAGCATTGGCCTGTCACTCTCTCTTCAATGCCATACCCAGTTCAATGCTGCCCAATTGTTGCCTTCTTTTTGTGCGTGTTAAGCCAAGCAGTGCCTTATATAAAATTTATGGGCAATGTAACTTTAACTGTGAAGGTTCCACCACCTCAAAGAGCCTGTCAATCTTGTCATTGTTACAGCAGGCAGGTGGTTTTTAAAGGGTTATTGTAAGTGAGAAATAAAAAATAGTTTGTTATAAAAGTCTTCTATATTGTTCTTAAAAATAGTATTTATCAATTTCAAAAATATTTAAATGTTTTTTAGTTTTAAGAAGGAAACAAGGCATTGGCTTTACCATCTTCAGTTTTAAAGACTCAGTGGTGTCCATAAAAGTAATTGGAGACTGAGAAGAGAGTGGTAAGTAGTGAGAAGTTGTAGGCATGTGCAGAATGAATATGGACAGACAGAGGTTCTCCATAAAAAACTAGCATGAGATTGAACCTGTTTGGTTTTGTTAAGATTTGATAGGGTTCTGGACCCCATGCACCTAGAACAGAACTGAAAGTCCCAAAGCCTTCCAGTGTGAATGAGATGCATTAAGGTCCATGACGCCTCTCCAGTAAGAAAAGAAAAGCAAAGCACTCCGAGATCCACTGGGTTATTTCATCCTCTTCAAATTTCAACAGCCTTCGTTGAGCTCACTAAATGGTCTCGGAGTGTGTGTGTGCCCATGTGTCCATGTGTGATCATGTGTCTGTGTGTATGTGTGTGTGTGTGTGGGGGGGGGGGGGGGGTTAGTGTGTGCGTGCGTGCGTGCAAAGGGCTGTGGCGGTCATGGAATTTTGGACGACAATTATTGGTCAAATGACCACGTTCACTATTATAATCGTTTGAATAGCAAACATAAATATCTAAATAAAAGACGCACCTTTTCTCCTCTCCTTCGCCCCTGACTGCACATGCTTCTACTGCTGTAGGGAGGGGGTATTGCCTAGGCAACCAAAGACTCGTTTGCTACAACACTTTGCCTGCGTTCAATACGGAAAAACATAACGCAATGTTCACTTAAATGGAAACAGTGCTATTC
Organism: Oncorhynchus mykiss; assembly: GCF_057628025.1. Classification (NCBI taxonomy): domain Eukaryota; kingdom Metazoa; phylum Chordata; class Actinopteri; order Salmoniformes; family Salmonidae; genus Oncorhynchus; species Oncorhynchus mykiss. Next base: position 25,099,048 of record NC_143022.1, read on the forward strand.
TGAACGACCAGTTGAAACACGGGGAGGGGTTGGATTGGGAGTTCAAAATGCACCACTGCCCTTTCAATACGCCACTCATTGTTTCAAGCCACAACCCGCCACACCCACCAAACGGAGCAAACGTACCTCAAAGTATTTTCAAGAACGTTGACGAGTGTGTAGTTCAGTTCAAGCTGTTACGCAGTGTAGCAACCGTTTAATCAAACTGAACGCACCTCTTGCTTGTTTTAGCAAGGAGCAATAAAGTTTCATCACGTTGTAAAGACTCCATGTTACCCCGGAAACGGACTCAACCATGTGAATGTCCGGATGTCCCGTCTTCAGTCAGCTGTGTGTTCCACACACACAGACAGGCAAACTGGTTATGACAGTTATTTTATTTTAGTGACGGTCTTCATCCATTATACGTAATTGTACCTGCCCTATGGGAACGTACCTACCCGTACCCAGGACACAGTACCACTCTCCTTCTGTGCTCGTAATGAATCATAATCAGACCCTGTGTTGCTGCTATTCCAGTCTAGTCCACCATGTACATATGAGGATAAGTAGAGGAGCCAGCCAGGGACAGACAGACAGTGATCAACAGCTTGCTGAGGTCTCTGTTCTGCTATCTCCATAATCACTCCTTTCCATGTACTCATCAATTCATTAGCTGCCTGATGGAAGGCCAGGCCTGTGCTCCTCTTTTATGACACCTTCTGTCACATTGTTAGACATTACACCACTTAGATGTGACTGAATAACTGGCTTTAAAACAAGAATTCTAGAATCAACAGTAAGTATCCTACAAGTACAATTGTGGGAAATTAGGCATTTCTTTCCTTTTTCTTTTCCATCAGCCACAAGGAGAAGTGAGACATTGTCTGAACGCCTTGTGCTGTGGGTACACACACACCACCAAAATATATTAACACATTCATAAGATTATGCTAACGCAGAACACACTAATATAAAAATGATTCAAGAGTGTGAATGGTAAGACATAAGCTGCTATTTCCTTACATTTTAACAGGAGCTTTGTGATTCATAAGATATCACCACCCAGAATGTATCATATTCATCTTTGGCTTGAATGACAAATACCTCATAAATACAGACCTCTCTAATGTTGTCCTTTATTCACAATTAGGTTCTCTTTTCTCCCCCTCATCTGAGTCTAAATATACCTCCCTTTATTGTCTGAGCTTTAGGAAACCAATAGATACAATGTTACTTTTATAAACGTTCTACTTTAATTAAAACAGAGCTTGTCCTTTAGCTCAACTTTGTCTTTCATTTTAGTGAACTCAGAGGCTGGGGATATGGGTGATGATATGGGGACAGGTGATAGCCTTTAGAAAGGAAAGGGGGTGGATTTGTGTGTGATATGTGATCTCTGTGGAAAGGGCAGGTAGGCTTCAGGTATTACCACATTAATAACGGCTTCAGAGGGGGATTCGTATGTACACAACAGCTATTTGCATTCACTGTTTTTCTTTGTTTCTTTGTTTTATACATTTGTCAACATGTTTATAACAACATTTATAACAACATCTCTTTATAACATCAATATTTTTTATATATATATATATATATATATATATATATATATATATATATATATATAATATATATATATATATATCTTTATCTTGGCCAGGTCGCAGTTGTAAATGAGAACTTGTTCTCAACTAGCCTACCTGGTTAAATAAAGGTGAAATAAATAAATAAAATAAAAATAAATATAAAATTCAATAATTCTGGTTAGCTTTAGCATGTATATGGTCATGCATGGGATCTCAATTATTTGATTCATTGTAAAATATAAATGCAATATTGATGAGAAATATGTAGTTGAGTAGCCTGGCTTTATGATTGTCAATGAAAAAAACTCATGCTCAGGTGAATAATGATACATGTATAACTTGTCATTATCCTTTTCTATGCTTGCAGGAGGATGTGCACTTTGGTCCTGGACGCTGTGGAAGACTAGTGATTTTGTTGTTGTAAATTTAGCTCACTGACAACAAGTCACAGTCTACCTCAGTGACCAGGTCTCTCACACCATTATTTCAACAGCTTTTAGTTTAGTCACTCCACGAAATGGCATTTTAGTCCACCCACAACATTTCCAGTTTCCTATTCATCAGAAAGCAGTCCTACGAACCTTCAGTTCAGAATATAGAGTGCACTCATAGTTTGTTGTTTGCAGGCAGCAACAAACCTTTGAATCATTGTTTATTGTCTGTAATTTCAGTTTTGTTTGTGTTGCAGCAAAACAAAATGTGAACAAAATATTAAAAAATAAATGCTAACAAGAGCTATTGTGTTTCATGTCATAATGTGTTCATCTACCTCTGAAGATGTCACTGCATTTTCCAATCCAGTCAGTGAGATCTTAACACTGTCAAAACCGGTAAGTCCAGCCAGTGTGAACAATTCTACACTCATCTCTATCACTCATGAAAGTGTACATAAAAGTATACTAACACATTTCCTTATTTAACTGAGCACCAACTACCCTGGAAAGACATATGAGGTATACAAGTGTACAGTACATAGTTATACTTTATTCCATGTGCATGTTTGCAATTAAAGTATTACTCTACGGTATGATTTGTATGCTTTTACTTTGTATCGTGTGTATTGATTTGACCTAAATTTCAGCACAATATAAATCAACATCACTATTAAGACCTCAACACTATTCTCTTGCAATCTGTAAATAATGTATGCTGAAATAAAGCACCTTCGATATGCCATGCACAGATTCTGATAATATAAATGAATTCCACAATATTGTACATCTCATTCTGCTTTAACTGTGGTAATCAATTCAATCAAGCAAGGTTATGAATGTATTAACATTTGTTGAAAGGATGGAGAGTGCATTTGTGAACTATTGCCATAGTAATTGCTCCATGTAGTAAAAGGGTAGATGGATGAATGAATATATAGATTGGTATACTAATACAAACATTTCATAATAGCTTGTCTGAGGGTATAAATATGCATTACAGAGATTGGACAATGAGAGTGGGTGTTACCTTCAACTCTCAGTGAAGTGTAGGATGTTTCCATGGATACTGCCACAGCAACCCATACTGAATGACTAGCCTTGGCCTGAAGCTTCCCAGCAGCACAGAATGGGCTGGATGATTTTAGAGGCCTCGAGGGTCATTGTTGAAGACACTTGGCATCCCCTTTATCATTCGAACACTAGATCCCTAAAGATTGTTTAAAAACTCATTACCTCAACGAGCAGTGTGTTTATTAGATATGAATGGATGGCCATTTAGGGATCTATTCAATCCGTATCACAGAAGTTCATGGTTACAGCGTGATTGAAATTTAAAGGCAATGTTCCCACGTTAGCGGAAACTGCATTCATGGTAAACACTGCATATGTCGGCCCGATCTAAAATTATCTTTACATTTCTATCATGCGATCTGCAACGCTTCAGTGATACAGATTGAATAGAGCCCTTAGATTAGCATAATTTATGTTCTTACTGTGACCTAGAGGGAGATAGTGGCAGGCAAGCTGATCCTCATTCATATCCAGCAACAAGCTTCAGGCTGCTGCATATAGAAAGAGCAACGTCTGGTGAGCAAGAACAGAGAAAGGCTTATAATGATGGATTTAATTAAAGGTAGGCCTATTTTGTTTTGAAACGGGGTTTGCTGTTTGCAAATATATACTAACATAGTATCATTGTGTGTTAGCAGGCACAGCACCAACGCGCGAAGAACCTTTTCCTTTCTTGAACATTAATGTCTATTAGTCTATACAAAAATTCAAATCACATTATTTCAATCTTGAGAAGTAACATGATTAGTAGGTGTCATGTTATTATTTTAAGAATTTACTATTTTATATAAATTATTTATTGATACTTATTTTGATTTTAATCTCAGATCAGGCTGCGGTCTGCAGTGATCAAAAGTAGGTACTAGGCCTAGTACAACCTAGGCTACTTTTGAGAAAAATACTGTCACTCCCCTTCAATACTCCCCAGGTCATAATTATAAATGTTTTCTCAATCAACTTTACAGAGTAAAAAAGGTCAAATGAAAAGATTCTGCTCCTAGTAATCAACAGTAGGTAGGCCTAGTCATTACCTCTGTCTCACCCCTTCCCTGCAATATTCCCCATAATTGTTTCCCAAACTTGGTCCTGGGGCCTCCCAGGGGTGCACGTTTTGGTTTTTGCCCTAGCACTACATAGCTGATTCAAATAATCAAAGCTTGATGATGAGTTGATTATTTGAATCAGCTGTGCAGTGCTAGGGCAAAAACCAAAACGTGCACCCCTGGGAGGCCCCAGGACCGAGTTTGGGAAACCCTTAATGGTGAATATTGAAGGGGAGTGACAGTATCTTTCTCAACAGTAGCATAGCCAATCAACCTCATCGGGTGAATTAAAGGTAAAATGTATAATTGTTTTTTTTCCGGTGAATATCTTAGACACTGTAGTCTTTTAAAATGTCTGAATCTGTCACAAACTACACAAAATGTCTAAATCTGCAGGATGATTGGCAGAGGTTATCAGAGAGCGCCACCTGCCGTTCAAAAACGGGAGCTGCCCCTTCTGACCATGTTTGTGCAAAAGCTGATGGACAGAAGATGGACAAAAGAAGAGAAAGGCTTTTTAGGTTCCATCATCTGCTACACAATGTTTGTTAACCTGCTACGGCTAAAGAAGAGGACAAGAGCGTGGAGGCGAGCTGAGCCTGTGGATATGAGCTACACTGCTTCCTGACTAACTTTATTGATGCTGAGCGTTGCTAAGAGACTGAACCAAAAGTGTTACTCTAGTGTATAGGCTACACTCTTGTGTTATACTAGGTTAATTGTGTTTCCATAGCTAGGGCTGATAGTGAAGACTTGTAAAGAGCATAATCAACAACCTCTGCATAATCAAAACAGTTGCTTTGTGACTTTTCACAGTGTTTGTATTTCTATTTATTAAGCATCCCCATTAGCTGCAGCTACTCCTCTAGGGGTCCAAACAAGATTATGGCAATTACCGTTAACCCATGTTCACAGTTAGCCGCTGATATGTAAATCCAGCCAGAATAGTCCCAGCGGCCTTGCCTTGGCCACAAGTCAGGGCATGTTCACTGAGGCCATGGCCCGATGAGTCCCAGGAGCAGGGTGTGAAGGTGGAAACACAAAGGTCTGAGGCTTTTTGGTAAAACACTGGAGTAAATCCTCAGTGGAAATGCACCACAAGTCTCTTGAATTTCAGGGTGCAGCATGTTCTTTTTTGGCACATTGTAACCACAGCTGATCGCTTCAAAATGAGTGAAGACGGTGGAACGTGGTGCAAGACAAATATGGTCAAATTGAATTAAAGGTTTGAAGATGAGGGCTGGAAAGAGAGATCCCTGTCTTTTCTGACAGCAAATAACTTAATGTCACTAATGCCATTCATGCTGTGGTTTGGTCTTCAACCATTCAACCCGATGTGTCACGGCTCATTCACTCCCCCTCCTGGATTTAAAAGTAATAGACGACAGTAAGAAAATGGCAGAAGTGCTTATCCTACACAAATCCATGAGGGGAAATTAGTTTGATTATGTCCAGAAATAATCCCTACCTCCTAGGGACTTCCTAGGGCCCCTGGGAAGTTTGAAAATATTGTTTACAACTATCCAGTTCCCTCAGGTGTGTACGGGCTAGTAGGGTTGTCTCTCTGTGGGACCCGTAGTCTCTGTCTCAAACTTAGTTTGGCTTATCTAAATGACTAGCTTGCTTTAATGTCATATGGTATATGTCCAATATACAACGGCTCAACGCAACGCGTTGTCTCATGGTATATTGGCCATATGTAACAAACCCCCACGGTGCCTTATTGCTATTATAAACTGGTTACCAACGTAATTAGAGCAGTAAAAATATATGTTTTGTCATACCCGTGGTATATTGTCTGATATACCACGGCTGTCAGCCAATCAGCATTCAGGGCTCAAACCACCCAGTTTATAATTCACATTTCTTCCTATTCTATGGGCATAGCAATAATGTATACGTAAATGTGTTTGCAAACATTATCATCATCAACATAGTGTCATGTCTTTCCTCCTCTTTTCTATTAGCAAGGTGCAGAATGTCATTCACCTATTATTTTATAGCCTATGAGCACGGCACAATAATGCACATTCCCTATGCTTGCTGATTAAGCTATGGGCAAACTTTTTGCAATTATCCCCTTCCTCTCTCTCAACCTATGGGAATACATCTTGGGATGTATTTATGTCTACTTTATCCATGTTCTCTTACTTGCTTTGTTACAGCAAATGTTACCAACAACCCTCCACCAGCTAAGCCCCATCATAGGAACTCATGTCTCCCTTTTACTTTCCACCAGCTTCAAACAGCTGTAAAAACTATATTTTTTGTTATTGAAAATATATTTCACAGTGATTTAGATGGTACAATGATTCCCTTACCTAGTCAGGGCTTTGTTTTGGCCACTTAACCCGATTTCCACTAGATAAAACAGCCACAAAGTAAAAACAGCCTTCCCATTTTGACAACAGATGCTGTGCTCCCGTGGGAGAAATCAATAGGTGAATATCACAGGGCAATCAGAACATTGGCTGGTAAGTAATACTGTGAAACATTCCACAATTACTGCAGATATATTATGGACACTTTTTTAAATTACAATGCTACAATTATTTTTTAAACCCTGTGTAACACATTTAAGCTTTCACTCTATTGAAACAACAAATAATAATTATGTTGTGTGAGATTGAGACAACAGGTTTGTTTATTTTGGACAATGGATTTGTCTATCTGTGAGCAAAAAAATATTGTAGTGACTCACTCACTGCTGAAGTTTATTTACTTATTTACTACTTTCATAGCAGCCCTGTCTAAATAACAACTATTTTCTGTCTTTTGAAAAATGTGCATGGACATGTTTAACATATTACAGACATTTTACATATTTCAATAAGACATTATAAGGGCTCCTACATGTTCCTAACAACTAATAACGCATTAGTTTAGTAAGCCTTATCTAATTGTATCTGTAGGCCAAATTTGAGTCGAATTGTTCGTTAGCCAGGTTTTCAGATTATTCACTCCAGACTTGAACCAGGGTAATCTCTCTCTCTCTCTTTCAATGACGTCAAGTATCAGCTGACTGGTTTGTTTTGCTGTAGACTCCGCAGCAGATAGCAAGGAAGGAGTCGAACGACATCAAAGGAGTAAAATAATTTGTTATTCTTACAAAAAATTGGTCTTGGATCGCCCAACAGTTTAAATCATCTACGGTTGAAAATATATGTACCATTCTTACAGGCATCTTTTGCCTCATTTACGAAACAGTTTGACCTGCGTGAAATATGCCTTCAGAGAAGACATTCAAACAAAGGAGGACATTTGGTATGTACTAACACCACACATTTTAACATTGGAATCTGATTTTATAGATTATGTCGTTATTTCAATTAGTAACTGTTCACATTTGATGGATCCTTATTTCGTAATGTCATCTTTTATGTGGAAAACAGATGGTTTCCCAATTGCCCCTAGTGTCTGAATAGTTCATCAGTTCAACTTCGACCAGACGCCAAAGGCAACAAACAGTATAGGTACAAATTTGGAAGATAATTAATTCGATATAATATAGGCCTACACTTGGCTTTTCAAAGCGACAAATTCGTGATAAATAAGTGTGGTGGCTGTATCTAGGCTAATAAAAAAAGGTTATATCCTCAGTGGGTCATGTTATGCAATCCGAATAGACTGAGCAAATATTGGTGTTGTGTTTAGTTGGTAGGCTTTAGCCTACAATGTCTGTCTCTGTAAAATGTATGTCAATGACAGCGAAACGATAATCGGATTCTGTTGAGCTCAATTTGTTTTGGAAAGAGATGTTTTAAAAAATAAATAAGTAGGCTACATAGGCCTATTGCTCTTCTCGAAATGCAGGGAAGTGCGCTGCAAAATTGGGGGATGGGATGGGACGGATTGCGAAGGTGAAAAGAGGGCCTTGGGGGAAGGGGCCAAAAACAAATGTCTGTAGGCTAACTGTAACATTATATCATGTAGACCTAGATAACAAACCAAATATGGATTGTCGTGTTAATTTCGCTTTCTGTCAATAGGCCTTTATGTTCAATACAGTGTTGCGTCTGAGATGAGGTTCCTTGTTTAGGGTTGTGATGTGACTAGATGGAGTACAGCTACGACCGGACGTTAGTTTTCGTAGCAGGTTAGGAGAGCTTTTCAGCGAACCCTAACCCCTTTCTTAACCTAATTATCCTAACTCAGAGATTCCCAAACTTTTTTGGCCCGCGACCCCATTTTGAAATCTTTTTTGTTTGTTGTTGCCACAGTAGGGAGTACCTGGACGAAAGTAACACTTTTAGTTTTTTACTCCGACAGTTTGTGTCCTCTACCTGTAATTTCATTTCTAGAGCAAATTAGTTGAAATTAAATAGACCTAGAACTGAACTACTGCAATGTTACTTTTGTACCTGCCGAGGGGGGTGCATTCAGTATGATATGTTATGTTTTGTATTTTGACTTGTGGGCAGAATGACAGATTTGTACCTTGTCAGCTCTGGGATTCGATCTAGCAACTTTTCGGTTACTGGCCCAATGCTCTAACCACTGGGCTCCCAAGTGGCGCAGTGGTCTAAGACACTGTCTCTCAGTGCAAGAGGTGTCACTGCCTCTTTCGGTTTGAATCCATGTTGCATCACATCTAGCCGTGATTGGAATAGGGCGGTTCATAATTAGCTCAGCGTAGTCTGGGTTTGGCCTGGGAAGGCTGTCATTGTAAATAAGAATTTGTTCTTAACTGGCTTGCCTAGTTAACCCTTTTAGTTAACCCTTTTAGCTAACCCTAACCCTTTAACTTAACTCCTTAACGCTAACCCAGCCGACGTTAGCCAGCTAGCCAACGTCAGCAGGTAGCCTAGTGGGGCGGCAGGTAGCCTAGTGGTTAGAGTGTTGGGCAAGTAACCAAAAGGTTGCTAGATCGAATCCCCGAGCTGACAAGGTAAAAATCTGTTGTTCTGCCCCTGAACAAGGCAGTTAACAAACTGTTAAAAAAAAAAGTTTTATTTTAATTAACTCCACCTAGCCAACGTTAGCCACCTAGCTAGAATTCGTAACTTATTACTGATTCATTTATTTAAACCCGTTCCAAACGGACCCGAGGACAACTAGACTCATTCCGTATGGACCTGATTGGATCCAGACCCGGTCCAATCTGAGTGAGGAAAGCAACAGAAAAGTACCTTTTTAAAGCTACTATATTAAGCAGAGCTGATAATGCGCGAGACAAGGCAGAGAGGTGCCGCTCTAGCAAGTGGGGCCTACTCACAGCTATAGTAGACTAATAGCTGCCATAGCTAGGTTATTTATCAAAAATGATTAAGTAGTACCTGTCTTGACTGCATCAAACCGGGAGAAGCTAGTTAAGCTAGCTAGCGTTATCTAGCTAGGCTAATTGAGGCTGCATGCGCTTTCACATCCTACAGTTAAAAATAACTCCATTCAGAATATTACCTAAATCGCAGCCTAACCATACCAAATATATCATACTAATTTGTGTGTGTCCTGGATTCACAGTAACTATGTTATGTCTGATCTGAGAACAGGCTGGGCGAGAAGTGCACAATATCTGTTTTAGCTGTACTATCAGCCATAATTTCGTGTTTTTGTAACTGGAACCTTAAACAACTATGCACAGCTCTACAACAGAAAAACACTTCTGGGTCAGTTTTCTTTACTTACATCGCTCAAACCCACATTTTAGGGAGGTTGTCCTCCACACTAGGAACGTGCTGACTTCACAGCATCACTCTAGTTCATGTGTTATCTGAGAACATGGGCGGTACCCCATGTGGTGAAAAAGGTGATGTAATCAACGGCCAATGTTTACTTTATTAATTGCGGCTATGGCAGTCTATTACAAATCAGTCTGCCAGTACTTTTGACAGTATTTTAATCAAATTGTATTTGTCACATGTGCCGAATACAGCAGGTGTAGGTAGACCTTACCATGAAATTATTACTTACAAGCCCTTATCTAACAATGCAGTTCAAGAAATGGATTTAAGAAAGTATTTTATAAATAAACTCAAGTAAAAAAAATGTAACACAAGAAAATTACATAACAATAGCGAGACCGGTACCGAGTCAAATGTGCGGGGATACAGGTTAGTCGAGGTCATTTGTAAAGTGACTATGCATAGAAAATAAATGGTGAGTAGCAGCAGTGTAAAAACAAAGGGAGGGGGGTGTCAATGTAAATAGTCCGAGTGGCCATTTGATTAATTATTCAGCAGTCTAGTGGCTTGTGGATAGAAACTATTAAGCAGCCTTTTGTTCCAAGACATGGCTCCCCGGTGACGCTTGCCGTGCGGTAGCAGAGAGAACAGTCTATGACTTGGGTGACTGGAGTCTGACAATTGTTTTGGGGCCTTCCTGTGTCCTGGATATCAGGAAGCTTGGCCCCAGTGATGTACTGGGCCATACGCACTACCCTCTGTAGCGCCTTACGGTCAGACACCGAGCAGTTGCCATACCAGGCGGTGATGCAACTGGTCAGGATGCTCTCGATTGTGTAGCTGTAGAACTTTCTGAGGATCTGGGGACCCATGTAAAATCTTTTCACTCTCCTGAGGGGGAAAGGTGTTGTCGTGCCCTCTTCACAACTGTCTTGGTGAGTTTGGACCAGGATAGTTCTTTGGCGATGTGGACACCAAGGAACTTAACTCTCAACCCGCTCCACTTCATCCCATCAATATTAATGGGGGCCTGTCTGGCCCTCCTTTTCCCATAGTCCACGATCAGCTCCTTTGTCATGTTCACATTGAGGGAGAGGTTGTTGTCTTGGCACTACACTGCCAGTTCTCTGACCACCTCCCTATAGTCTGTCTTATCGTTGTCGGTGATCAGGCCTACCACCGTTGTGTCGTCAGCAAACTTAATTATGGTGTTGGAGTCGTGCTTGGCCAAGCAGTCTTGGGAGTACAGGAGGGGACTAAGCATACACTCCTGAGTGGCCCCAGTGTTGAGAATCAGCGTGGCAGATGTGTTGTTGCCTCCCTTACCACCTGGGGGCAGCCCGTCAGGAAGTCCAGGATCCAGTTGCAGAGTGAGGTGTTTAGTCCGAGGGTCCTTAGCTTAGTGATGAGCTTTGTGGGCACTGGTGTTGAATGCTGAGCTGTAGTCAGGGAACAGCATTCTCACATAGGTGTTTCTTTTATCCAGGTGGGAAAGAGCAGTGTGGAGTTCGATTTGAGATTGTGTCATCTGTGGATCTGTTGGGGCGGTATGCGAATTGTGGTGGGTCTAGGGTTTCCGGCATGATGGTGTTGATGTGAGCCATGACCAGCCTTTCAAAGCACTTCATGGCTACTGACGTGAGTGCTATGGGGCGGTAATAATTTAGGCAGGTTAACTTTGTTTGAAACATGTAGGTATTACAGACTCAATCACGGAGAGTTTGAAAATGTCAGTGAAGATACTTGCTAGGTTCGCGCATGCTTTGAATACATGTCGTGGTATCCGTCTGGCCCCGCAGCTTTGAATGTTGACCTGTTTAAAGGTCTTGCTCACATTGGCTACGGAGAGCGTGATCACACAGTCGTCCAGAACAGCTGGTGCTCTCGCATGCTTCAGTGTTGCTTGCCTCGAAGTGAGCATAAAAGACATTTAGCTCGTCTGGTAGGCTCGTGTCACTGGGCAGCTCGCGGCTGGGTTTCCCTTTGTAGTCAGTTTTTTCAAGCCCTGCCAGATCCAGTGTGGTAGGATTCAAAATTAGTCCTGTATTGACACTTTGCCTGTTTGGTTTGTCTGAGGGAATGGCGGGATTTCTTACAAGCATCCGGATTAGTGTCCCCCTCGTTGAAAGCGGCAGCTCTAGCCTTTAGCTCGGTGCGGATGTTGCCTGTATTCCATGGCTTCTGGTTGGGATATGTATGTACGGTCACTGTGTGTGGTGTCAAGGTGGTCTAGAGTTTTTTTTTTTTCTCCTTCTGGTTGCACATGTGACATGCTGGTAGAAATGAGGTTAAAACGGATTTAAGTTCGTTGAGTGCGGTCTTAGGCGCCAGCATCAGTTTGTGGTGGTAAATAGACTGTTATGAGTAATATAGATAGTGTGGTCTACAGCATATCATGTGATATTCTACCTCAGGCGAGCAATACCTCGAGACTTCTTTAATATTAGACATTGCACACCAGCAGTTATTGACAAATAGACACACACTCCCGCCCCTCGTCTTAGTAGACATACAGTGGGGAGTACAAGTATTTGATACACTGCCGATTTTGCAGGTTTTCCTACCTACATAGCATGTAGAGATATGTAATTTATCATAGGTACACTTCAACTGTGAGAGACGGAATCTAAAACAAAAATCCAGAAAATCACATTGTATGATTTTTAAGTAATTAACCTTTCTGATCTCCCCATCCCGGATCCGGGTTCGTGAATACAGACTCAAGCTCATTACCATAACGCAACGTTAACTATTCATGAAAATCGCAAATGAAATGAAATAAATATGCTAGCTCTCAAGCTTAGCCTTTTGTTAACAACACTGTCATCTCAGATTTTCAAAATATGCTTCTCAACCATTGCAAAACAAGCATTTGTGTAACAGTATTGATGGCTAACGTAGCATTTAGCATTAGCATTCAGCTGGCAACATTTACACAAAAAAACAGAAAAGCATTCAAAAAAATAATTTACCTTTGAAGAACTTCTGATGTTTTCAATGAGGAGACTCTCAGATAGCAAATGTTCAGTTTTTCCTGAAAGATTATTTGTTTAGGACAAATCGCTCCGTTTTCTGCGTCACGTTTAGCTATGAAAAAACCCCTGTATCCAGGATTGTGTAAATCTATCAGCAAGCTCATTAGCATAACACAACGTTAACTATTTATGAAAATCGCAAATGAAATGAAATAAATATGCCATCTCTCAAGCTTAGCCTTTTGTAAACAACACTGTCATCTCAGATTTTCAAAATATGCATCTCAACCATAGGAAAACAATAATTTGTGTAAAAGTAGCTAGCTAGAGTTAGCATTTCGCGTTAGCATTTAGCGTTAGCATTAGCGTTAGCATCCAGCACGCAACATTAACAAAAACATAAAAGCCTTCAAATAAAATCATTTACCTTTGAAGAACTTCTGATGTTTTCAATGAGGATACTCTCAGTTAGATAGCAGATGCTCAGTTTTTCCAAAAAGATTCCTTGTGTATTAGAAATAGCTCCGTTTTATACATCACATTTGGCTACCAAAAAAAATCCATAAATTCAGTCCTCAAAACGCAAACTTTTTTCCAAATTAACTCCATAATATCGACTGAAAACATGGCAAACGTTGTTTAGAATCAATCATCAAGGTGTTTTTCACATATCTCTTCATTGATACATCGTTCTTGGACACATGCTTTCTCCCCTGAATCAAATGGTAAAGTGGAAGCAGCTGGCAATTGCGCACCGAATTCGACGCAGGACACCAGGCGGACACTTGGAAAATGTAGTCTCTTATGGTCAATCTTCCAATGATATGCCTACAAATACGTCACAATGCTGCTAAAACCTTGGGCGAACGACAGAAAGTGTAGGCTCATTCGTTGCGCAATCACAGCCATATAAGGAGAGAATGGAAAACAGAGCTTCAGAAATTCTGCTAATTCCTGGGTGATGCATCATCTTGGTTTCGCCTGTAGAATGAGTTCTGGGGCACTTACAGACAAAATCTTTGCAGATTCTGAAACTTCAGAGTGTTTTCTTTCCAAAAAGAATATCAAGAATATGCATAGTCGAGCATCTTTTCGTGACAAAATATCGCTCTTAAAACGGGAACGTTTTTTATCCAAAAATGAAATAGCGCCCCTAGAGCTCTAACAGGTTAATGTTCATTTTATTGCATGACATAAGTATTTGATCACCTACCAACCAGTAAGAATTCCGGCTCTCACAGACCTGTTAGTTTTTCTTTAAACTCTTTGATCTCTAGGGGCGCTATTTCATTTTTGGATAAAAAACGTTCCCGTTTTAAGCGCGATATTTTGTCACGAAAAGATGCTCGACTATGCATATTTGAAAGAAAACACTCTGAAGTTTCAGAATCTGTAAGTGCCCCAGAACTCATTCTACAGGCGAAACCAAGATGATGCAGCAACCAGGAAATGAGCAGAATTTCTGAAGCTCTGTTTTCCATTGTCTCCTTATATGGCTGTGATTGCGCAAGGAATGAGCCTACACTTTCTGTCGTTCCCCCAAAGTGTTAGCAGCATTGTGACGTATTTGTAGGCATATCATTGGAAGATTGACCATAAGAGACTACATTTTCCAAGTGTCCGCCTGGTGTCCCTGCGTCGAAATTGGAGCGTAAAGCCAGGTGCAATTATTTTTCCATTTGAGAGCAAGGAGAAACCAGGCTTCCACGAAGGATATATCATTGAAGAGATATGTGGAAAAACACCTTGAGGATTGATTCTAAACCACGTTTGCCATGTTTCAGTCGATATTATGGAGTTAATTTGGAAAAAAGTTCGCGTTTTGAGGGCTGAATTTTCGTTTTTTTTTTTTTTTTTTTTTTTTTTTTGGTAGCCAAATGTGATGTACAAAACGGAGCTATTTCTAATACACAAAGAATCTTTTCGGAAAAACGGAGCATCTGCTATCTAACTGAGAGTCTCCTCATTGAAAACATCAGAAGTTCTTCAAAGGTAAGTTATTTTATTTGAAGGCTTTACTTGTTTTTGTGATAGTTGCCTGCTAAATGCTAACGCTAATGCTAACGCTAATGCTAACGCTAAATGCTACGCTAGCTAGCTACTGTTACACAAATGATTGTTTTCCTATGGTTGAAAAGCATATTTTGAAAATCTGAGATGACAGGGTTGTTAACAAAAGGCTAAGCTTGAGAGCTAGCATATTTATTTCATTTCATTTGCGATTTTCATGAATAGTTAACGTTGCGTTATGGTAATGAGCTTAGGTCTATAAATAGAATCCCGGATCCGGGTTTGGTCGTCGCAACAGGTTAAGAATCCCTCCTGTTCTCCACTCATTACCTGTATTAACTGCACCTGTTTGAACTCGTTACCTGTATAAAAGACACCTGTCCGCACACTCAATCAAACAGACTCCAACCTCTCCACAATGGCCAAGACCAGAGAGCTGTGTAAAGGACATCAGGGATAAAATTGTAGACCTGTACAAGCCGGGATCGGCTACAGGACAATAGCAGCTTGGTGAGAAGGCAACAACTGTTGGCGCAATTATTCGAAAATGGAAGGAGTTCAAGATGATGGTCAATCACCCTCGGTCTGGGGCTCCATGCAAGATCTCACCTCATGGGGCATCAATGATCACGAGGAAGGCGAGGGATCAGCCCAGAACTACACGGCAGGACCTGGTCAATGAACAGAAGAGAGCTGTGACCACAGTCTCAAAGAAAACCATTAGTAACACACTATGCCGTCATGGATTAAAATCCTGCAGCGCACGCAAGGTCATCCTGCTCAAGCCAGCGCATGTCCAGGCCCGTCTGAAGTTTGCCAATGACCATCTGGATGATCCAGAGGAGGAATGGGAGAATGTCATGTGGTCTGATGAGACAAAAATAGAGCTTTTTGGTCTAAACTCCACTCGCCGTGTTTGGAGGAAGAAGAAGGATGAATACAACCCCAAGAACACCATCCCAACCGTGAAGCATGGAGGTGGAAACATCATTCTTTGGGGATGCTTTTCTGCAAAGGGGACAGGACGACTGCACCGTATTGAGGGGAGGATGGATGGGGCCATGTATCGCGAGATCTTGGCCAACAACCTCCTTCCCTCAATAAGAGCATTGAAGATGGGTCGTGGCTGGGTCTTCCAGCATGACAACGACCCGAAACACACAGCCAGGACAACTAAGGAGTGGCTCCGTAAGAAGCATCTCAAGGTCCTGGAGTGGCCTAGCCAGTCTCCAGACCTGAACCCAATAGAACATCTTTGGAGGGAGCTGAAAGTCCGTATTGCCCAGCGACAGCCCTGAAACCTGAAGGATCTGGAGAAGGTCTGTATGGAGGAGTGGGCCAAAATCCCTGCTGCAGTGTGTGCAAACCTGGTCAAGAACTACAGGAAACGTATGATCTCTGTAATTGCAAACAAAGCTTTCTGTACCAAAAATTAAGTTCTGCTTTTCTGATGTATCAAATACTTATGTCATGCAATAAAATGCTAAATTAATTACTTAAAAATCATACAATGTGATTTTCTGGATTTTTGTTTTACATTCTGTCTCACAGTTGAAGTGTACCTATGATAAAAAATTACAGACCTCTACATGCTTTGTAAGTAGGAAAACCTGCAAAATCGGCAGTGTGTCAAGTACTTGTTCCCCCCACTGTCGCTGATCTGTCCTGCCGATGAAAGAAGAAGCCAGCCAGCTCTATATTATCTTTGTCGTCATTTAACCATGTCTTGGTGAAACATAAGATATTACAGTTTTTTAAATCCCGTTGGTAGGATAGTCTTAATCGTAGATTGGCCAGTTTTTTTAAAGTGGTTGCACGTTGGCCAATAATACGGAGGGTGGTGGTGGTTTACCTACTCGCCGGCAAATTTTTACAAGGCACCCTGCCCTTCTCCCATTTTTTCTCCGTCTTTTCTACACGCGGATGACAGGGATTTGGGCCTTGTCTCGACAAAGCAGTATATCCTTCGCGTCTGACTCATTAAAGAAAAATCTTTGTACATTTCGAGGTGGGTGATCACTGTTCTGATATCCAGAAGCTCTTTTTGGTAATAGACGGAAGCAGCAACATTATGTACAAAATGAGTTTCAAACAATGCGGGGGAAAAAAAATACGTAGGTTTGATCCCCAATCTTTGATCCCTAAGAGATGTCACTTTTTAAAACCTCTTAGATGTGCATGGTTCTGGTACTGGTACCGACCGACATTTTCGCTTATAAATCGATCTGTGTACACCGTAGATCACAATGGCTCGCATTGAGCGAAAGCCATGGTTCCCACAGACACCGTAGCATTTCTTCTGTGCCTGTGTGAAGTGGAATGTGAAATCTGAAACCACTTGAATCTGGGATGTCCTTCATTGAGACTTCCGGCGCCGACAGAGATGGCCGCCTCGCTTCGCGTTCATAGGAAACTATGCAGTTTTTTGTTTTTTTACGTGTTATTTCTTACATTGGTACCCCAGGTCATCTTAGGTTTCATTACATACAGTCGAGAAGAACTACTGAACATAAGAGCAGCGTCATCTCACCATCAGTACAACTAAGAATATGACTTTCGCGAAGCGGATCCTGTGTTCTGCCTTTCACCTAGGACAACTGAATGGATCCCAGCCGGCGACCCAAAAAAACGACTTTGTAAAAGGGGGAAACGGAGCGGTCTTCTGGTCAGACTCCGGAGACGGGCACATCGTGCACAACTCCCTAGTATTCTTCTCGCCAATGTCCAGTCTCTTGACAACAAGGTTGATGAAATCCGAGCAAGGGTAGCATTCCAGAGGGACATCAGAGACTGTAACGTTCTTTGCTTCACGGAAACATGGCTCACTGGAGAGACGCTATCGGAGTCGGTGCAGCCAGCTGGTTTCTCCACGCATCGCGCAGAGAGAAACAAACATCTTTCTGGTAAGAAGAGGGGCGGGGGCGTATGCTTCATGGTTAACATGACGTGGTGTGATCATAACAACATACAGGAACTCAAGTCCTTCTGTTCACCTGATTTAGAATTCCTCACAATCAAATGTCGACCGCATTATCTACCAAGGGAATTCTCTTTGATTATAATCACAGCTGTATATATTCCCCCCCCCCCAAGCAGACACATCGATGGCTCTGAACAAACTTTATTTGACTCTTTACCAACTGGAATCCATTTATCCGGAGGCTGCATTCATTGTAGCTGGGGATTTTAACAAGGCTAATCTGAAAACAAGACTCCCTAAATTTTATCAGCATATCGATTGCGCAACCAGGGCTGGAAAAACCTTGGATCATTGCTATTCTAACTTCCGCGACGCATATAAGGCCCTGCCCCGCTCTCCTTTCGGAAAAGCTGACCACGACTCCATTTTGTTGATCCCTGCCTACAGACAGAAACTAAAACAAGAAGCTCCCGCGCTGAGGTCTGTTCAACGCTGGTCCGACCAATCTGATTCCACACTCCAAGACTGCTTCCATCACGTGGACTGGGATATGTTTCGTATTGCGGCAGACAACAACATTGACGAATACGCTGATTCGGTGAGCGAGTTCATTAGAACGTGAGTTGAAGATGTCGTTCCCATAGCAACGATTAAAACATTCCCAAACCAGAAACCGTGGATTGATGGCAGCATTCGCGTGAAACTGAAAGCCCGAACCACTGCTTTTAATCAGGGCAAGGTGACCGGAAACATGACCAAATACAAACAGTGTAACTATTCCCTCCGCAAGGCAATCAAACAAGCTAAGCGTCAGTATAGAGACAAAGTAGAATCTCAATTCAATGGCTCAGACACGAGGTATGTGGCAGGGTCTACAGTCAATCACGGATTACAAAAAGAAAACCAGCCCCGTCACGGACCAGGATGTCTTGCTCCTAGGCAGACTAAATAACTTTTTTGCCCGCTTTGAGGACAATACAGTGCCACTGACACGGCCCGCAACTAAAACATGCAGACTCTCCTTCACTGCAGCCGACGTGAGGAAAACATTTAAACATGTCAACCCTCGCAGGCCCAGACGGCATCCCCAGCCGTGCCCTCAGAGCATGCGCAGACCAGCTGGCTGGTGTGTTTACGGACATATTCAATCAATCCCTATCCCAGTCTGTTGTTCCCACATGCTTCAAGAGGGCCACTATTGTTCCTGTTCCCAAGAAAGCTAAGGTAACTGAGCTAAACGACTACCACTTCCGTCATCATGAAGTGCTTTGAGAGACTAGTCAAGGACCATATCACCTCCACCCTACCTGACACCCCACTCCAATTTGCTTACCGCCCAAATAGGTCCACAGACGATGCAATCTCAACCACACTGCACACTGCCCTAACCCATCTGGACAAGAGGAATACCTATGTGAGAATGCTGTTCATCGACTACAGCTCAGCATTTAACACCATAGTGCCCTCCAAACTCATCATCAAGCTCGAGACCCTGGGTCTCGACCCCGCCCTGTGCAACTGGGTACTGGACTTCCTGACGGGCCGCCCCCAGGTGGTGAGGGTAGGCAACAACATCTCCACCCCGCTGATCCTCAACACTGGGGCCCCACAAGGGTGTGTTCTGAGCCCTCTCCTGTACTCCCTGTTCACCCACGACTGTGTGGCCACGCACGCCTCCTACTCAATCATCAAGTTGCGGACGACACAACAGTGGTAGGCTTGATTACCAACAACGACGAGACGGCCTACAGGGAGGAGGTGAGGGCCCTCGGAGTGTGGTGTCAGGAAAATAACCTCACTCAACGTCAACAAAACTAAGGAGATGATTGTGGACTTCAGGAAACAGCAGAGGGAACACCCCCCTATCCACATCGATGGAACAGTAGTGGAGAGGGTAGTAAGTTTTAAGTTCCTCGGCGTACACATCACAGACAAACTGAATTGGTCCACCCACACAGACAGCATCGTGAAGAAGGCGCAGCAGCGCCTCTTCAACCTCAGGAGGCTGAAGAAATTCGGCTTGTCACCAAAAGCACTCACAAACTTCTACAGATACACAATCGAGAGCATCCTGTCGGGCTGTATCACCGCCTGATACGGCAACTGCTCCGCCCACAACCGTAAGGCTCTCCAGAGGGTAGTGAGGTCTGCACAACGCATCACCGGGGGCAAACTACCTGCCCTCTAGGACACCTACACCACCCGATGTCACAGGAAGGCCATAAAGATAATCAAGGACAACAACCACCCGAGCCACTGCCTGTTCACCCCGCTATCATCCAGAAGGCGAGGTCAGTACAGGTGCATCAAAGCTGGGACCGGGAGACTGAAAAACAGCTTCTATCTCAAGGCCATCAGACTGTTAAACAGCCACCACTAACATTGAGTGGCTGCTGCCAACACACTGACTCAACTCCAGCCACTTTAATAATGGGAATTGATGGGAAATTATGTAAAATATATCACTAGCCACTTTAAACAATGCTACCTAATATAATGTTTACATACCCTACATTATTCATCTCATATGTATACGTATATACTGTACTCTATATCATCTACTGCATCTTTATGTAATACATGTATCACTAGCCGCTTTAACTATGCCACTTTGTTTACATACTCATCTCATATGTATATACTGTACTCAGTACCATCTACTGTATCTTGCCTATGCCGCTTTGTACCATCACTCATTCATATATCTTCATGTACATATTCTTTATCCCCTTACACTTGTGTGTGTATAAGGTAGTAGTTTTGGAATTGTTAGCTAGATTACTTGTTGGTTATTACTGCATTGTCGGAACTAGAAGCACAAGCATTTCGCTACACTCGCATTAACATCTGCTAACCATGTATATGTGACAAATAAAATTTGATTTGATTTTTAATATCTCATTTGCTCTTACGACCGTCCATCAACTCTTACCTCACAACCACTGACAATTCACATGCCTGCAATCGTTACATTGTAGCGCAGCTATAGGGAGTGGTTTCACCATGGTAGCTGGGCGATATGGCCAAAATGTATCATATGGTATTTTTCATTTTTTTTTACGGAATGACTATTTGACGATATTTTATGTTTTTGATTAATAAAAATTCTACACTTGCTTTGAGTAGTGCGTGACCCTAGGGTGGCAATACATATATATTCTAAATTATTTTTCCATTCTGATTGTTTTATACTGCTCAATTCAACTTCAACCTATTTCTGAATTTCCTGCACTCATTTGAGATAATTTCCAAACTGCCACGATATGGCAAAAATACTAGGCCTTATTTTTAACCAAATGTTGGAATTGCGATTTAGATCAAAACACCTGGGTGAACTTTTGGAATCATGTAAATAGAATGTTTATTGTAATTCTATAGTTTGAATATAAATAATAGTAGGTTCTTTGAATACAATGTTTGACATGACGACGAATGAAAATGCCATGGACGAGTTATTGTGACAGGGTAGGAACCAAATTGATGTTCAGTGTTTCCTTGGGGACCCTATAATCTTTGGTTACATTACATCTTTATTCATATAGCCAACATATTCATGCTTCTCCTATTCCTCTTTGATTTAGAAGATACGGTTGCACAAACAACATGCGGATTTAAGCCTCCACCAGTACTGGTCTCAGGCTGCATTAGCTAGCTACGTTTGCTCCGTGACTCCGTACTTTTGTTAGCTAGCCAGCTGCCTAGCGATTAGCATTAGTGTCTAACACGGTTTAGTTTAACTTGCTAAGAAAATAAACTAGCTGTTTGCAGATGTAAGAAACACAAACTCATATTGTAATTCTAGAACGCGTGTGGATTTACATTAAGATCAAAGTGTAAACAACATCGTTGCATGTGCTGCATTGACCATGCAGACTGAACGAAAGTATCTCTTGGTCAAGCAACAACAAATGCACCCCTTGAGTGACGGGGTGGGACTAGGTCTGTGGAAAGCGGCATGGAGAGAGGGATGACTCAAGTAGCTGAGTAAACTATAAAAATGGATATTACATACGGCATATCACATTTAACAAACCAAACATTTAAAATACCGTTATAGAAGGTAAAGTAAAAACCCAAACCGGTCCGTGCATAAATTCCGGTATATAGTAAAATACGGTATACCGCCCAGCCCAGTAGCACATTCAATGATCGATTTATAGCATTGTTTGTCCTAGACACAGAAGATTAATATGAGGCGAGTTCCTAACGAGTTCAGGAAGCCAAGCTAGAACTGAGACGTTCCCAGCGATGCTGGCAGACGTTTTGATCAAGAGAGACCTTTAGAAAATATGTACATTTTCTCTAACACTAAACATATAAATATGTATTTAACAGTGGAAATGACTTATATACTTTCTAAATATAGCATAATCAAATTATGAAACGACTAACTATAAGATTTCACCTTCCTTATTCATACAGTTTTGTTGAATATGGAATACATCATAAAATATGTAATTTCCTAATGTAAAAAAAAAAAAAAAGTGTAGTTGAGCTTGTGTCCTCAAAAGTGACTACATCTCAGCAATTTATAACAATTTTTGCCAGAAAGGTGAGATTTTAACCTTTCTTTGAGTATGCAGCATTATGGCCCTCTCATGATAAATAATAACTTTTGGGGATTACGTAGATGACATTTAATTACATTTAACTGGTAAAATCCACTTCAATCAGTGTAGATGAAAGGGAGGAGATGGGTTAAAGAAAGAGTTTTAAGCCTTGAGACATGGATTGTGTATGTGTGCCATTCAGAGGGTGAATGGGCAAGACAAAATATTTCAGTGCCTTTGAACAGGGTATGGTAGTAGGTGCCAGGCGAACCGTTTTGAGTGTGTCAAGAACTGCAACGCTGCTGGGTTTTTCACTCTCAACAGTGTGTATCAAGAATGGTCCACCACCCAAAGGACATCCAGCTAACTTGACACAACTGTGGGAAGCATTGGAGTCAACAATGGACAAGCATCCCTGTGGAGCATTTTCAACACCTTGTAGAGTCCATGCCCTGAAGAATTGAGGCTGTTCTGAGGGCAATAGGGGGTCCAACTCAATATTATGAAGGTGTTCCTATTGTTTGTACACTCAGTGTAGGTCTAGATATAGTAAAGGCTGTTTTTAAGCCCTCAGCCTTTATATAATCATATGAATGAATTTATATACAATATTCAACTATAAAAGACTCATTTGAGAAAACAATTTGTCTGAACTGTCTCTTTAAGTCTATTGTATTTACTTAAGAGCAAAGTGAATTATTATTCCTGTAAAAATCTCTTGTGTATTTCTGGATAGAATTGCCTAAATATGAACATTTTAGTGGAGCAATTGGGATCAAGAGGTCCATCCTTCCAGGCACTTGTGGTGGTGTGTCTTCTGTCCATCAGTCAAAACTGACCCAGGGTTTGTGTGTAAACAAAGGGGCCCAATGCCTTATCTGGTGCCATGGAAACCGTTGTTTTGGCCTTGTTGCAAATGGCCACCGAGTTGCAAAGTTCAGCAGGATGGGACTAGTTTAGAAAATATTATGTTCACTTGCTGTTTCATTTATGGTCGGAGTTGATTCATTACCTGGTTTGCTGCGCTAATTGTATTGTCTATAACCATAGGGGGTTTGAGATAAATGGGCAATATATATTTTTCCTTTGAGTTACCTGTGTGAAAGGCAGATGGGATATAGAACAGATATAGTCTGATAGTTATTTTGTCATCTCACCTGTTCTTTCTTCCTTGTGTCCACAGAGCAGAGAGTAGATGATGTACGACTGATCCGAGAGCAGCACCCCAACAAGATTCCGGTTAGTATCAGATCTATTACCACCACAACCATGCAAAGATATAATATACTTAAGCGATAAGGCATGAGGGGATGTGGTGTATGGCCAATATACCACGGCTAAGGGCTGTTCTTATGTACGACGCAACGCGGAGTGCCCAGATACAGCTATTACCACAAACCCCAGAGGTGCCTTATTGCTATTATAAACTGGTTACCAACTTAATTAGAGCAGTAAAAATACATGTTTTGTCGTGGTATATGGTCTGATATACCACGGCTGTCAGCCAATCAGGATTCAGAGCTCGGACCACCCAGTTTATAAATTGGGATAGAGAGTATTCCTAAATACAGACCCATCCAATGCTTTCCTCAACAGAAGTTATCCTTCCTAACAGATATTCTCATGAAGAATAGGTAGAAGGGTATGGAACCGTCTCCGTGTTAGCCATGTGTCAGGACCCAAACAGACCACATATCAGATTGAATATCTCTCTAACCTTCCATCTGCTCTCCTCCACACACACACACACACTCTGACTGACTGACTGACTGAAAGGGCCTCAGTTACAGTACATGACCACTTCCTGATCCTTACCATTGTCTGTCCAGGGGCCCCAAAATCCTGAGTAATGCCCCTCCCCCTCTGATTGACACTAGCTGTGTCTTGGTCATAGAAATATAATAAATGGAACGGGCGTCCCCATTCAAGTCAATGATGGCAGCCATTGCGATGAGCAAAGCTGGAAATGAAAGCAGGAAGTGTATCCATCAATATGTTCTGTGATTTGTTGACTCAACTGACATTACAAAAAATACATTACAATACCAGGCATCCATCGCGGGTGTACACCTGAGTTTACCAGTCAAATCGCCAGGGTTAGAGGTTCTGGAGCCCATTCTATTTCTATGGTCTTGGTAATGTGACTCCTTCTTGCATGGTGTGCTGTGGGGACAGTGAGCTCTATAACAAGATGTTTCCTCTGCTTCCTTTAAGGTCATCATTGAGAGATACAAGGGAGAGAAGCAGCTGCCCATCCTGGATAAAACCAAGTTCCTGGTTCCTGACCATGTCAACATGAGTGAACTGATCAAAATCATCAGGTGCTCTTTCATGATGTTACGTTATCTTCGACCTTCTCTGTATTTACTTACATACATACATTTATCAGGCACTCACTACAGCAAATGTACTTCTACCAATGTGTGGATCTGATGTGCTGAACTCTTTGTCCATGTATCTTTGTCCCACCAGGAGGCGCCTCCAGCTGAACTCCAACCAGGCCTTTTTCCTGCTGGTGAACGGCCACAGCATGGTGTCCGTGTCGGCAGCCATCGCTGAGGTATACGAGCGCGAGAAGGATGACGATGGCTTCCTCTACATGGTGTACGCCTCGCAGGAGACCTTCGGAACCATGGCCCCCCAGTAACAGCCTCCAACCACCACGCCAGCACTCGGGACATTGATACTATCTACCACCCCCCCCCCACCTGATCCTTCGTTCCTAAATACAGACCTATCCCCCTGTCTTCCCTCCAACCCATGCTTGCTTTACAACCTTAGCCAAGACCATAGGAACCAGCCGACCTCTTCTCCCATGCGCTAAAGGGCCCCTTATAGTTATTAAAAGCCCTATCCTGCACCTTCTCATACTCTGCCCCTTACCCATACATTCAGCCATGTGTTTAGGGAAAGGGATTAAATAGTTTGTTTGGGTTTTGTTGTATAGGATGGATTAGTATAGCAGAGATGATTGCCAGTTCAGCTTGAGTTCGCTCGCACAAGTTTCAAACATGTTACATGTTAAATCCCTGCTTGAGTCCATCACGGTTGAGTTCAGATACAGCAAACCCCATCTTTTCTTTTCCACTGGTTGGGTTTGCTAAACTTGAATGAGCTCAGTCTTTTGGATGAAGCTTCAATCACAACAGCTGCTGAGGAATTTTGTAACAGTTTAGTTGAATCCAGTTTGACTGACATGGGACATTACTGCCACAACATGTGTCATCATGTGGTAAAGTCTCCTGTGATGGGTGACTTAGGCCAATAGTCTTAACCGCTGTGACAAAATTACTGTTTCTATTTCCTTTTTAGTCTTTACTTTGGCCAATTCTAGGCAAACTATAGTTTTTAAGGCTTACATGTTAATGTGTGTTCAGTTTAGCATTCACCTCCCCCTGTCTTTATAATGGTTATGGGTTCAGCGATAAGTACAATTCTCTCCTTAATGAAAACGAAGGTCCTTTTTCAAATATGTTTTTATTTCCCTGCCTTTGTCGTAAATGTCTCCACATAGAAGAGATGTGAGGGACTCTTGTTTAAAAAAAAAAAAGTTTTTTTTTAAATGCTATGCTACCGAAAATCTGCTTTGATGATTGTAATAAGAGATTTGCCTCTGTGTGTGTACAGATATTGGACAAATGAAAGGAATAATAAACTGACCTTGATCACTATGATAGGACATGATGATGGAATTGCACGTGTGTTGAAAGGGTCACTGATGTGGGGTTGGTGGCCAGTTAGGACTGGGCGGGCATCATGGGCTGGGTCTGTCCATCTCTCCCCCACCTAGACCTGCCCTAGGGCTCCGGACAGAGTTCATCTCTGGGTGGCATCACACTTTTAGAATATTCAATTTGTTTAATAGAGGGTTATTTACGCCTTTATAATGTGTGCTGACTTGTGTCCTCTTCCCTTTTGCTGTCCTCAACTGTTTAAAATGTTAGATGCCTTTTTATGTCAGCATTTTTGGCAGTTCCATCTTTATTTTGTTTTCATTCAATGTGATTTTGCTTCGCTGTACAAATGTCCATATGCTATACTTGTGCATAATGAATAAGAATGATTCTATGATCAGTTTGATTGAGGGTTTAATAACAGAGGAATGGTACAGTTATCAACCCAATGTTCCTCTGCATTCTCCTGTGTTTGCCACTCATTCTTCATATTTACAGCAGTATTACAACCTTTTCTTGTATTTATGTTCATATTTTATGAATAAAAAAAAAATGTAAACGTTTCTGTGGTGTGTTCCCCATCTAGAACGCCTATGCTGGTATTAGACACGGTGTTGCCAATGAAATTATGAAATCAGAAAACAAAATATGTTTTTCATGCAGTATATAAAACAAGTATATACAAAAATAAAACAGGATCTGACCTTCAAGTTCAAATCTGCTTCACAATAATACCAAATGTTTTAAAACACCTTTTAAATCAAACATGCATAGCTATTGACTAAGAAAACTGCTACGTTACAGTCAAATAATACCAGCTAATTAGATGTCATTATATGTTTGACAAGAATCTCATTGGAACCAAGTAAGCTGAAACCGTTCCAGAAGCAAAAATACAGTATCATTTTATTATGGCCATACATTTTCTTTAGTAAATGATTGTACCATGCAGGGTTGCTAAGGCATCTAGGATGCACAGCTTTGTGCACAAACGTGATTTCCTATGGTCAATAATTTCACTATTTCATTTTAATGATATAAAGACATGATTATAAATCTAATTGGTTTACACAAAATGTTTGCAGCATGAACCTGGGTGTATTAACTAAACACAATGTTACAGAACAGTGTAAAAACAAATGATCCACCAGAGAATCATGTTTGCTCTGCAGCCATAATGTGCCTACTGTAAACTCTCTTACTCCCATGAGACCTAGACCATAAACAGCATGGATGTGGTCAAAACATTTTTGACAACAGTCCCTGACATGCAATACTGTACAGATAGTCAAGATACAATCCTGGATTGTCCTACAATTCCTTGATCTTCAGTGACCACTTCCTGATCCTTACCTACAAATACCACATCCACCAGAATGGAACTCCAAGTGGATCCTGATTTAGTCAAAGTCTTGACTATCTATTGGAAGCAATAGGTGCAAGTGTTTATTGGTACATATGATCATTATCAAAGAAATGTCCCTTATGACTGAAGACACTCCAGTGCAACACAACAAACCTATAATAACTTGTCCATCCTTGAAGACCACTGTCCTCATGTCACACTCACATCCAATGGCCTGGGACCAGCCAGTCTCATAAAAGTGCTTCACATGCCACACCATGGTGGCAACTTAAGGAGACATTCACTGACACATTCAATATCTAATCTTTCTCAAAAAGGATCCTCTTACATTTCACCACCACCCATTTTGGGTGGTGATTATAACAATTAGACTGCTCCAACTTCTAAACTTCTAAATTATTAAACAAGTTTGGAATCATTTCCAGGCAGTTCGGCACAAAACAAAATCAATGGCACATCTTAGTAATGCTGGCACCATCTGTTTCTTTTCATCATTAATACCTGCACTGTACAGGGCTAAGTACCCACAGTGAATGATTTGTTGCATAAAGCACTTGTTTGTTTCACTTCCTCTTCCCCTGTGATGTCTGGCAACACAAAGGGAAATGACAGAAGTACTTCCTTGTTTCCTCAGAGACATGCTTTGTTCCAGAGGAGGAGGATTTGGCAGACAGTCAGTCAATGTGCATTATTTGGCAGTCATCTTATGTCTTTACATTCACACTTCATCATCCTCTCAGATATACATCCAACTTTCTTCTCCAGAGCAATTTAAAAGGCCATCTTGTCTTAGAACAGTACATGACTTGTTTTGAAAGGGTTGGGTCTGGCTACAGAACTGAGTGACACTGAGGTGTGACCTGAGTAGCGTGAGGAGTTTTGTCATATTTTTATTTTTTCCTTTGACCAAAATCATCTGTTATAGATGGACTGGAACTAATACAAATCTGTTGTTCTGCCCCTGAACAAGGCAGTTAACCCACTATTCCTAGGCCGTCATAGAAAACAAGAATTGGTTCTTAACTGACTTGCCTAGTTAAATAAAGGTAAAAAAATATATTTAAAAAAATAAAAAATAGCACCCTCCAAATTGACTCTATAATTTCACTTTCTTCATGGTCTCAAGCAAGAATCTAAGTTGAGTTGAGTGGCCACCATTCACCAGCCTACCATCAAAACTGTGACTGGTGTTCAAAGAGTCACGTTATGAAAGGAGCTCCTCCAATCTGAGGAACATAAGGTGCTGATGTGCCCAGGTGTGAGATCACAGGAGTTTTTCTTAGTCCCCTGAGTCCTGGCTGTCTGATTTAGGAGCATACTTCAGCCGAAATGTGCCTGAAAAACAAAATACCAATTACGGTCAATATGTCAAGTTCCCTAAGAGGTTTCTGTGGATATAAAAAATATACAGTACCAGTAAAACGTTCGAACACACCTTGATGACAGCTCTGGCATTCTCTCAACCAGCTTTATGAGATAGTCAACTGGAATTCATTTCAATTAACAGGTGTGCCTTGTTAAAAGTTAATTTGTGGAATTTCTTTCCTTCTTAATGCGTTTGACCCAATCAGTTGTGTTGTGACAAGGTAGGGGTGGTATACAGAAGACAGTCCTGTTTGGTAAAAGACCAAGTCCATATTATGGCATGAACAGCTCAAATAAGCAAAGAGAAGCGACAGTCCATCATTACTTTAAGAAATGAAGGTCAGTCAATCCGGAAATTTCAAGAACTTTGAAAGTTTCTTCAAGTGCAGTCGCAAAAACCATCAAGCGCTATGGTGAAACTGGCTCTCATGAGGACAGCCACAGGAAAGGAAGACCGAGAATTACCTCTGCTGCAGAGGATACGTTCATTAGAGTTACCAGCCTCAGATTGCAGTCCAAATAAATGTTACACAGGGTTCAAGAAACAGACACATCTCAACATCAACTGTTCAGAGGAGACTGTGTGAATCAAGTTATTCATGGTCGAATTGCTACAAAGAAACCACTACTAAATGACAGCAATAAGAAGAGACTTGCTTGGGCCAAGAAACACAAGCAATGGACATTAGACCGGTGGAAATATGTTATGAGTCCAAATTTGAGATTTTTGGTTCTAACCACCGTGTCTTTGTTAGACGCAGAGTAGGTGAACGGATGATCTCTGCATGTGGTTCCCACCGTGAAGAATGGAGGAGGTGTGATGGTGTGGGGGTGCTTTGCTGGTGACACTGTCAGTGATTCATTTAGAATTCAAGGCACACTTAACCAGCATGACTACCACAGCATTCTGCAGCAATACGCCATCCCATCTGGTGACCCAAAACACACCTCAGGGCTGTGTAAGGGCTATTTGACCAAGAAAGAGAGTGATGGAGTGCTGCATCAGATGACCTGGCCTCCACAATCAACCAACCTAAACCCAATTGAGATGGTTTGGGATGAGTTGTACCGCAGAGCGAAGGAAAAGCAGCCAACAAGTGCCCGGCATATGTGGAACTCCATCAAGACTGTCGGAAAAGCATTCCACATGAAGCTGGTTGAGAGAAGGCCAAGAGTGTGCAAAGCTGCCATCAAGGCAAAGGGTTGCTACTTTGAAGAATCTCAAATATATCTTTAAAAAAACAATATTTAAACACTTTCTTGGTTACTACACGATTCCATATGTGTTATTTCATAGTTTTGATGTCTTCACTATTATTCTACAATGTAGAAAATAGTAAAAGTTAAGAAAAAGGCTTGAATGAGTAGGTGTGTCCAAGCTTTTGACTGGTACTGTACATATTTTTAATCATAGAATTACAATATTTCTTGCAGTAGCTGTACGGTTTCTACTTTATACCTTGCTGAGCAGCGTCCATGGGTGGCTGCTTGCATTCCTGTGCCCGATGGCCGATGACCCCACAGTTGTAGCAGGACAGGCTCTCTGGCTTCTTGTGCCCTCCGTTCCCCACCACTCCATGAGGCTGGTACATGTTGGCCCCGGCACCCAGAAATCCCTGCATGGGGGGCAGGACCAGCCCCTGCTGCCCCTGTGTGTCATGGCTGTGAGACATGCTGCTGTTGTAGAGGGGCGGTGCCACCAGGGGGTAGGGGAAGGCAGTACTGCTCCCAGCCAGCAGGGGACTGAGGTGAAGCAGGGGACCCAGGGTGAACACTGACGTCCCTGAGAAGGGGTGCTGGAAGTACCCTGCGTAGCTGGCCGGGAGGGCCCCGTAGGAACCACAGTTCCCACTGCAACCACAGGAGCTGCACACGCACACAGATGGGCTTGGGGTGGAGCCTGAGGCGATGGTGTAGCCACTGTTCTCTGTGGAAGTGGGACTGGAGCTTGGCAGGACAGCAGCGCTACTGTTGACACAATAGGTGTTGCCTGGCACCGCTGCTATGGGAACGCTGCTCGCGGTTCCCATGGAAATGCCACTCACAGATGGGAAGGCTGACTTAAAGGAGGGAGATAATGAGGAAGAGGAGGCGGAGGAAGACGGGTAAGGGTAGTGTCCAGCACGGGGTAAGGAGGGGGACACCTGTAGGTGTAGAGGGGGGTGTGAGACGTGGTGCAGGGTGTTAGAGGTGGTGGTGAGGGCGGTGCTGGTCTCCACCATCATGCCTGGAAGGGAGCGCAGCATGGTGACCCCAGAGGGCCCCCGGGGCCCAGCAGAATCCTGGTGGAGGGGAGGGAACCCCACACTGTCCACACTCAGGCCAGGGAACAGGCTCTCAAGCCGCACCCCAACAGCTACGCCTGAACCCAGGGGTTTGGCCCGCTCATTAGGGCAAAGGGGAGGGGGCCGGGACTTACGGGGGGAGCCCAGCATGCGTCTTGGTGACAGTAGGGGCAAGGAGGGTGGAGGAAGGCCAATGTGGGAGGGGCAGGGAGTAGGATCATTCTGCACGGGAAGAACCTGAGCAGTGGGCCGACTAGGACCTGTTGTAACGGTGGGGTTCAGGGGAACACATGTCCTGTCCTTCTCTCCGAGGTCTAGTCCTGACCCCATACCTGGATGGGAGACAGAACAAACTGTTATCATAGATAAAATGTTATGCTAATTTAAAAGCAGGGTATATAATTAATGACTGCTGAAAGAGGGATGGGGACTCACGTCTGTGTGGCTCCTTGGCCCTGTCGAAGGCCCCTTCCCGAGACAGAGACAGAGGGGTAATGGGGCTGGAGGAAGAGCTGGAATAACCCGAGGAGGAGCTGCTGTCCCGGGGGAGAGGGTGCATGCCCGTCTCTACCTCCACACGTAGCTCTGAACACAGAAACACATGTAGGCTAAATGAAGCTGAAGTGTAGAGCAGGGATCATCAACCAGATTCACATGTGGGCTGATTTCTTCATGAGCGGATGGTCAGGGGACAGGAACATAATTACAAATAAATTGTAGACTGCAAATTGACCACGAGCAGATATAATATTTGACTAAAGCATAATAATTTCAAACCATGCTTATATTTCTATATGATCACATACGGAAAGTATTCAGACCCCTTGACTTTTTACACATTTTGTTATGTTACAGCCATATTCTAAAATTTATAAAATAAATTTTTTTCCCTCATCAATCTACACACAATACTCCATAATGATGAAGAGAAAACAGGTTTGTAGGCATTTTTACAATTTAGGTAGAATAAATTGTCCGTAGAGCTCCGGACTCGGGGAAAGGGTAACAAAACATTTCTGCAGCATTGAAGGTCCCCAAAAACACAGTGGCCTCCATCATTCTTAAATGGAACAAGTTTGAAACCATAAATTTTCTTCCCAGAGCTGACTGCCTGCCCAAACTGAGTAATCGGGGGAGAAGAGCCTTGGTCAGGGAGGTGACCAAGAACCCGATGGTCGCTCTGACTGAGCTCCAGAGTTCCTCTGTGGAGATGGGAGAACTTTCCAGAAGGACAACCATCTCCGCAGCACTCCACCAATCAGGCCTTTATGGTAGAGTGGCCGGACAGAAGCCACTCCTCAGTAAAAGGCACCTGACAGCCCGCTTGGAGTTTGCCAAAAGGCACCTAAAGGACTCTCAGACCATGAGAAAAAATATGATTTGGTCTGATGAAACCAAAATTGAACTATTTGGCCTGAATGCCAAGCGTCATGTCTTGAGGAAAAATGGCACCATCCCTACTGTGAAGCATGGTGGTGGCAGCATCATGCTGTGGGGATGTTTTTCAGTGGCAGGGACTGTGAATGTCCTTGAGTGGTCCAGCCAGAGCCCGGACTTGAACCCGATCAAACATCTCTGGAGAGACCTGAAAATAGCTGTGCAGCGACGCTCCCCATCCAACCTGACAGAGCTTGAGAGGATCTGCAGAGAAGCATGGGATAAACTCCCCAAATACAGGTATGCCAAGCTTGTAGCGTCATACCCAAGAAGACTCAAGGCTGTAATCGTTGCCAAAGGTGCTTCAACAAAGCACTGAGTAAAGGGTCTGAATATTTGTCTGAATAATGATTTAAATGTGATATTTCAGTTTTTTAAAAGCTGTTTTTGCTTTGTCATTATGGGGCATTGTGTGTGGATTGATGAGGGAAGGTAACAAAATATGGAAAAAGTCAAGGGGTCTGAATACTTTCCGAATGCACAGTATATATCGCTATTATGCGTGGGAATACTTTGGAAAAGATTTCCCAACTTAAAATCACTTGGAGCTGTCCAACAATAAAAAACAAATATGACATTTCTCTTCTTTTTTTTGCGTGGAGGCCCACACCGCTCACACCGCCCACACCGCTCACACCGCCCACACCGCTCACACCGCCCACACCGCTCACACCGCCCACACCGCTCACACCGCCCACACCGCCCACACCGCCCACACCGCTCACACCGCCCACACCGCTCACACCGCCCACACCGCCCACACCGCCCACACCGCTCACACCGTTCACACCTTCCACACCGCCCACACCGCTCACACCGCTCACACCGCCCACACCGCTCACACCGCCCACACCGCTCACACTGCTCACACCGCTCACACCGCTCACACCGTCTGCCGTCTGCGTAGTCAAAGCACTAAAATATAACTAGGCTCTATTGGAGAGGCAACACGCGCTGCAAGTCCACTTCTTATTGGATATCAGGAAGATACAATCCCACATGGATGCTCGAAAGGCCAACGAGGAGATATTAATTCAAGATAACTAACTAAAAACTAACTAGGTTTCCCGTTTTATCTGTGGATTTATCATCGGAGTAAAGAAACACACAATTTTGTATGACTCCGAGTCAAAATTCTACAATGAACCAGCTAAAAAGAGGACCACATGCATGTCAAGTAAAATAACCCAATGTTAATCTCCCAGGACAAATATCCATGAATGTTTCATACGCGCATTGACCTGCCCCAAAATTTATATAATTTATTCAAAGCTGATTTTGGCATTTTAACCTAACCTTCGTGTCATGATCGCATCTGGTGGGGACAGACAAAATCAACATGCGCACGATGCTGGTGTAGTCAGCATGTTAGAAGAGTTACCTGTGTTGTTGCTGGAGTGGACTTGTGCCACTGGACCAATGTGGCTGGATGGAGTAACCCTGGCGATGCCACTACAGGACACAGGGAACTGGGACATCATATACCTCTTCTCCCTACTGACAACACAAACACACACAGTCAGTCATCACACAGACACAAAACAGCATAACTGAGGGGAATATCATCACAGCCAATCAAAATAATTATAAAGTACACAAGCAGGCGCCAGACAGCTACTATATAAGGTGAAGAAATAAGCTGGAGAGATCTTTGAGATGGTCTTTCACTAGCACTCCTGAAACCCTAGAGGATTCTCTAGTCTAGTCAACATTGCACAAGCACACCAGGGTCTGACATGCAGTAATATGTGTCTACCCCAGTCTTCACGTCACACTAATTGAACTATAAAGTACATACAGTGCATTCGGAAAGAATTCAGACCCCTTCCCCTTTTCCACATTTTGGTACTTACAGCCTTATTCTAAAATGGATTAAATAATACATGTTCTTCATAAATCTACACACAATACCCCATAACGACAAAGTGAAAACAGTTTTGTAGCAATTTCTGCACATTGATATAAAAAAAACAACAGAAATACCTTATTTACATAACTATTCAGACCCTTTGATATGAGACTTGAAATTGAGCTCAGGTGCATCCTGTTTCCATTGATCATCCTTGAGATTTTTCTACAACTTGATTGGAATCCACCTGTCATAAATTAAATTGACTAGACATGACTTGGAAAGGCACACACCTGTCTATATAGGGTCCCACAGTTAATAGTGTATGTCAAAGCAAAAACCAAGCCATGAGGTGGAAGGAATTGTACTTAGACAGGATTGTGTCGAGGCACAGATCTGGGGAAAGGTATCGAAAAAGTTCTGTGGCATTAAAGGTCCCCAAGAACACATCATTCTTAAATGAAACAAGTTTGGAACCACAAAGACTTTTC
The DNA here is from genome assembly GCF_057628025.1 of Oncorhynchus mykiss. NCBI lineage: Eukaryota > Metazoa > Chordata > Actinopteri > Salmoniformes > Salmonidae > Oncorhynchus > Oncorhynchus mykiss. The sequence continues at coordinate 25,133,710 of NC_143022.1, forward strand.
CCAGAGCTGGCCACCCGGCCAAACTGAGAAATCAGGGGAGAAGGGCCTTGGTCAGGGAGGTGACCAAGAACCTGATGGTCACTCTGACAGAGCTCCAGAGTTCCTCTGTAGAGATGGGAGAACTTTCCAGAAGGACAACCATCTCCGCAGCACTCCACCAATCAGGCCATTATGGTAGAGTGGCCAGACGGAAGCCACTCCTCAGTAAAAGGCACATGACAGCACGCTTGGAGTTTGCCAAAAGGTTCCATGGTCTGATAGAACCAAGATTTAACTCTTTGGCCTGAATGCCAGGTGTCACGTCTGGCGGAAACCTGGCACCATCCTTATGGTGAAGCATGGTTGTGGCAGCATCATACTGTGGGGATGTTGTTCAGCGGCAGGGACTATGAGACTAGTCAGGATCAAGGGAAAGATGAACTGAGGAAAGTACAGAGAGATCCTTGATGAAAACCTGCTCCAGAACACTCAGGACCTCAGACTGGGGCGAAGGGTCACCTTCCAGTGGTTTCGGGACAAGTCTCTGAATGTTATTGAGTGGCCCAGCCAGAGTCCAGACTTGAACCCAATCGAACATCTGTGGAGAGACCTGAAAATAGCTGTGGGTCTCAATACTTATGGAAATGTGATATCTGTTTTTTTATTTGTAATACATTTGCAAAAAATTCCAGCAACCTGTTTTTGCTATGTCATTACGGGGTATTGTGTGTAGATTGATGAAGGAAAAAAACTATTTAATCTATTTTAGAATAATGCTGCAATGTAACAAAATGTGGAAAAAGTCAAGGGGTCTGAAACCTTCCCGAAACCTGCACTGTATACCATATGTATACCATATATCAACCTTGGGACATATTTCATATTTGGTTATATACGTGGTATGATCAGGGAGAGAGATGGAGATATATGTGTGATAAATAGTTATCTGAGATTCATTTCTGCTGTCCCTGGTGCAATAGAGAATTGATATAGAAAAGCACTTTTGTTAGCAGTCCGTGTGACATGACACATGAGTGTTTTTTGGACAACCATATAGGCCTACAGAGGGAAAATAGTGTTCATTTAGCTGCATCACCAGGTGAAGGAAAATCTGACTTGACAGTAGAAATAGTGATCCTGAATAAGCTCCCATTCTCCCAGCTCTCTGTCAGACACACCTATGGAAAAGCACCTGAGGAACTTTCCGCTTCCTGTAATCAACGCACATGGTTGTACCTGGCTAAACCTGGCTAGTGGAAACGTGTTGATATTAGCAGTGGAAACAGGCTTAGTGATAATGTTTTCTCTCAGTACCACTCCTATGCTACAAAAGGTGACTGTTTTCTCCAGGGGAGTGATTCTTTCTATCTCCCCTTTAGGTAAACTTATCTGGGCTAACCAATCTGCCCCACTGGCATGCTAGTTAACCATTGATAACCAAATGGCCATTATTCCTCTATATTCCCTCACACAAAAACATAATTGATCAATCTCCTTTGTTAATGTTTAATAAAATATACCATCAACAGATTAACATTTTACACATGCTACACAAATTATAAAGTATGACTATTTAAAAAAATAAAAATATTAAACATTAGTTGTAAATAGACATAGTAGGTAATGTTGGCCTAATTCTATGTATTTTGCACCGTTGTATAACAATGACCTGATTTGATCTATCTATCTATCTATCTATCTATCTATCTATCTATCTACACTCTTAGAAAATAAGGTTCCAGGTTTAACAATTTTTGGTTCCAGGTAGAACTATTTTGGGTTCCATGTAGAACCCTCTGTGTAAAGAGATCTACCTAGAACCAAAAAGGGTCCTTCAAAGAGTTCTCCTATTGGGACAGCCAAATAACCCTTTTAGGTTCTAGAGAGCACCTTTTTGTGTATCTATCTATGTCATTACCCTCTGAACTACCCATTTCTAAACAGAAGTATGTTGGGATTGTCACTGTTTTTATTGAGCTGGGGGACAGAGAGCTTGATGTGGGGGTTCAGAGTTCAAGGTTCAGACTCACTTCTGCAGTTCTAGCTGCGTCTTCAGCTTTTTCTTGGCTCCCTGGGTGAGGTCATACCTGTTCAGATCCTCCTCTGTGAGTCCAAGGAACTGTGGGAAAGGAGAGCAGGTTGAAGAGAGGGAGAATGAGTCTGATAGGGAAAAACAGCAGCTGTTGTTTGATCTACTCTAATGTCTTACTGTTGGGGCTTTCTAATATTAGACGTAGCCTTTGACATGTAGCCTTACTATGAAATGGTATCATTGATATTGCACTTGTCCCACCTACTTGCTTCTAAATATACTTTGCTGTTTTGATGTGGTTGTTTGTTAATATGTGATTTAATCTGTATTGTGATTGCTGCAAAATTAATTGCCTCTTTGAGAAGCCAAAACAAACACACTTTTCCTTATGCCCTAATGTCTACAGCTCCATAGGTGTCTTAAATGCCACTCATCCGCTGTAACCTAAACTCCCCCTTCCCCAGATCCCACCCACCTCCTCCATGGTCAGCTGTTTGAAGACTGGGTAGTACTTGTGCAGGCGGAGTTTCCTCAGCCAGTCCAGGATGCCATTCTGTTCAGGGCTACTCATCTGTGGAGGGCCAGGGTTCTGGAGGTGCCCGGGAGAGGGCGCGTTGTCCCCCCCTGATACCCCCACCGTGCCGGGGGGAAGGGTGGGCACTGTGCCCTGGGGGAGCAGCTGGTTTGGAGAGCAAGGCGGAATGGAGTTGTGAATGCTCATAACTGGCTGGATACTGGCCACACCACACACAGCCCTGAGACAAATTAGGGAGAAAGGAGGGATGAAAGGCGAGTGGAAACTTGGAGGGAAAATAAGGAAAAGTTCATGACAGAAAATGGACAGTGAAGAGACAAATATTGCAAAGGATGGAAAGATAGTAATTCCAATATTTAGATCATTATACATCATCATTTGCAGATTTGGATAGGCAGCAACAGTCTATTTGAGACATAGTGAAAGAGTACGTTGCGTATTAGAGAGGAGAGACCACCTGTTGGCTCCTCTGTATTGAAGCAGGCACCCAAGATCTGTAGCACAAGAAAGAAACATAGATCCACAGTCATTCACATATTGAACAACTTCTAAATTAGCATACTATAAATAGCTAGATACTGTTTTCAAAATGTATGTAATAATCTCTTGTCTCTTGACTTCTTGACCTCTTTGCAAGTTGCAACAAGCTAAATATCAGTTGAGTGTCGCCAGTTTGTCCAGGTTAATTTGAGAGCAGTGTGACATTGCAGCAGTGTCTGTGCAGCCACGGGGCCGGTGGTACCACATTACAGCAGAGTAAGAGCCATTTTTATTTCACTGCATCCCAAGGGTCTCTTAATATCTGCCAAGGGGGGAATAGCTGGCTGTTCCAGACACACACCCAAGTCTCCCACGTCCCTGCCCGCCTGGGGGACGGAACTATAAATACACTCTAGGATGAGGTCACCAAATCGAATCATATCAAATTTTATTTGTCACATTTGCCGAATACCACAGGTGTAGACTTTACTGGGAAATGCTTACTTACGAGCCCTTTTCCAACTAAAAATAAAATAACACAAGGAATACAAATATTCAAGAATGAAGCTACATGTATATACAGGGAGTAGCAGTCGCCATGCCTACCAACACAAACATGCCAGCCCAAATTCACACACAACACTAAAATAGAAATCCCAACACCCCTCAAACCCCAAAGATGAAGTGTCCCTACTTTACCCCAATCAGAGAGGGGGACACATACGTCCCATGAACTCTGATTAGGGTTAGGACAGGAGTCTTACTTGCAGTTGGGAGAAAGGAGGGGACGGTGGCGGTGGGTTAGGGTTAGGGTTAGGGTTAGGGTTAGGGTTAGGACAGGAGTCTTACTTGCAGTTGGGAGAAAGGAGGGGACGGTGGCGGTGGGTTAGGGTTAGGGTTAGGGTTAGGACAGGAGTCTTACTTGCAGTTGGGAGAAAGGAGGGGACGGTGGCGGTGGGTTAGGGTTAGGGTTAGGGTTAGGGTTAGGGTTAGGACAGGAGTCTTACTTGCAGTTGGGAGAAAGGAGGGGACGGTGGCGGTGGGTTAGGGTTAGGGTTAGGGTTAGGGTTAGGGTTAGGACAGGAGTCTTACTTGCAGTTGGGAGAAAGGAGGGGACGGTGGCGGTGGGTTAGGGTTAGGGTTAGGGTTAGGACAGGAGTCTTACTTGCAGTTGGGAGAAAGGAGGGGACGGTGGGGGCAGTAGTGCTGAAGAAGAGTCTGGACCGGTAGTGTTTGAGAATGTGAACTGGAAGCGCTGTTAGGCACCTGCACAGGGAGAGGGTTAAAATGTGAACATATGAGATAACATTAAATTCAATGCTTGGCATGATTCATTCCCTCCTTATCTGTTGTCTTTGACTCAGAGCCAGTAACACCAAGAACTAGGTCAACAACAACATTACAACAGCATGGCATGTTTTCTCATTTACAGTAACTCCTTGGCTGTTACTCCTTATCATACATATACAGTATGAACATATTATATATCACAACACATACAGTATTAACTATGTACCACTGTTATCAAGTGAACATATTATATATCACAACACATACAGTATTAACTATGTACCACTGTTATCAAGTGAACATATTATATATCACAACACATACAGTATTAACTATGTACCACTGTTATCAAGTGAACATATTATATATCACAACACATACAGTATTAACTATGTACCACTGTTATAAAGTGAACATATTATATATCACAACACATACAGTATTAACTATGTACCACTGTTATCAAGTGAACATATTATATATCACAACACATACAGTATTAACTATGTACCACTGTTATCAAGTGAACATATTATATATCACAACACATACAGTATTAACTATGTACCACTGTTATCAAGTGAACATATTTACGTGGGCTACCTTGGTCAGTGACACAATGCTGATGGACCTTACCTGGGGTCCAGCTCAGAGGTCTGATCAAGGCCAGGGGACTGAGGCAGGAACTTCTCTAAACCTTCATCAGAGAAAAGCTGGGAGACCTGGGAGAAACACAAGATAGTTAGTGACCTTCACATCAATGATCCAAGACCAGCTCAGTTAATCCCTACCGTTGTGACGATGAGTCGTCATAATGCTGCATCAAATGTACATGATCCTAGGGGCATTGGCAAACACAATGTAAGTACCTTCATTTATGTGCCCCTAATTGCACCGAATACTTCTGTTTATCATACAGCTATTGTATGCAGTAATCATGAGCCTATAAACCAGAGTTTCACTGTTAGCACTGAGGCGGAGTGCCCTAGTAGGAAGACCATTTTGTGCAGCTCACCCTGCACTATCAGCTCCAATATAAATAACATGTCCAAGTGTACTTCTGATAAGCTTCCCAGTAAAGCATTAAAAACAATCAAGCAACCCAGAAAAGTGCTAAAAATAGCCCATATTAACATATGCAGCCTGAGAAACAAGGTCCATGAGGTCAATAACTTGCTTGTAACTGATGACATTCATATTCTGACTATCTCTGAAACTCACTTAGATAATACCTTTGATGATACAGTGGTAGCAATACATGGTTATAACATGTACCGAAAAGACAGAAATGCCAACGGAGGCGTTGTTGCGGTCTAGATTCAGAACCACATTCCTATAAAGCTTAAAGACGATCTAATGTTAAATACTGTTGAAGTAATATGTCTACAGGTTCATCTGCCTCACCTAAAGTAAATAATAGACACGTGCTTTCAGTCCCCTCTCTCTGCTTCGGCCACTCTCTTACCTGGGAGAGAAAGTCCAGCACCTCCTGGTGAGTCCTGCTTACAGTGGACACAGAGGAGTCTGACCATTTGACCTGCGGGATGAGGAGAGAGAGAGTAGATGGCAACAGGACATGACAACGAACATACAGTACATGCATAACTATGTGTGTGTGTGTGTGTGTGTGTGTGTGTGTGTGTGTGTGTGTGTGTGTGTGTGTGTGTGTGTGTGTGTGTGTGTGTGTGAGTGCATGCGTGCGTGCGTGCGTGCGTGTGTGTGTGTGTGCATGCATGAATGTGTGTGTACTCACCTCTAGCATATATTCACTTGGTTTCCCCCCCTTGTTGGTTACTCCCCTCAGCTCTATCCTCTCTATGTTCTCTGAAATACAAACAAATGATCATTCTCATTATCTGATAACACTGTCTAACAAACTAAGAGCATCATGTGCTTTAGATTCCTACATTATACCATGCTAGAGTATGGTAGCACATGCTAGACGAAATTGAGTGATTAGTGGTACTATTAGCTCTGCTGTAGGTTGTGCCTTCAAGGCTGATTCAGCCACAGACACATGTTGTTTTGGCTCCAAATATATGTAATTAAATCAAATGTCTGAGTTCAGAGAGGGAAAATCACAGGGAACGATATCACCTGGTGTTCATTTAAACACATTAAACACTTGAAACTGGCAATCTCATAGAACCACAGGAAAATTGGAAAGAGTTTAGAGGAAGACAGAGAGAAAGAACAAAAAAAGACTAGAGGGAGCATACAGATAGAGAAACTAGATAGAAAGAGAGAGCAATGGAGAGAAACAGTGACAGGAGGATCATCTAGATTTATGGTTAGATTAATGGCACATTTCAGGGATCCTGCCAGTGACATTTTGGAGAGAGATTCAGAGAACACACACACCCTCTGAAATCACATACACAACACTCATAAACACACACACAGTAGATTACACACACACACACAGGTCTGTGTGTTAAATATACCCTGCAGACTCAGCACTTCCTCTGTTGTGTATTAGCATTGGGAGAGGTGCTAGCTAGCTGAATGAAGCTCTGTGCTGAAAGCCTCCTATCTGAGGGGATCAGAAATGACTAAATATTGTGAAAAACCTCCCCCGTCACTACTTCCCCAGAGGGTTGGGTCTCAGTCAGGCCAGGAAAGGGCCTCTCCCCTGGCGGGCAAGTGTGAACTTATCTGGAATGTTTTGAGGAGCAGAGCAGAAAGTCTATAGGCCTCCTCATTGTAAGACTGCTTGTCTGCCTGCTCCTACCTAACCACCCACTCAAATCTTCATTACTCTCGAGAATTTCCATCAAGATCAATACAGAAGCAGCAGGGTCAAACCCATTGTGTGTGTGTGTGTACGTGTGTACACATGTACACGTGAGTGTGTAAGTGAAAGAGGGTATGAATAGTGTGCAGAAAATAAAAGTGAGTGAGTGAAAGAGAGAGTAGGGACAGTGTGCAGAAAATAAAAGTGAGTGAGTGAAAGAGAGAGTAGGGACAGTGTGCAGAAAATAAAAGTGAGTGAGTGAAAGAGAGAGTAGGGACAGTGTGCAGAAAATAAAAGTGAGTGAGTGAAAGAGAGAGTAGGGACAGTGTGCAGAAAATAAAAGTGAGTGAGTGAAAGAGAGAGTAGGGACAGTGTGTAGAAAAGTGAGTGAGTGAAAGAGAGTAGGGACAGTGTGTAGAAAAGTGAGTGAGTGAAAGAGAGAGTAGGGACAGTGTGTAGAAAAGTGAGTGAGTGAAAGAGAGTGGAGGGACAGTGTGTAGAAAAGAAAAGTGAGTGAGTGAAAGAGAGAGTAGGGACAGTGTGTAGAAAAGTGAGTGAGTGAAAGAGAGAGTAGGGACAGTGTGTAGAAAAGTGAGTGAGTGAAAGAGAGAGTAGGGACAGTGTGTAGAAAAGAAAGGTGAGTAAGTGAAAGAGAGTAGGGACAGTGTGTAGAAAAGAAAGGTGAGTAAGTGAAAGAGAGAGTAGGGACAGTGTGTAGAAAGGTGAGTAAGTGAGAGAGAGAGTAGGGACAGTGTGTAGAAAAGAAAGGTGAGTAAGTGAAAGAGAGAGTAGGGACAGTGTGTAGAAAAGTGAGTGAGTGAGTAAGTGGGGAAAGTGAACTTGACGTGTGTGCTTCTGGAGTGTGGACAGAGGAGGAACTACAGTACTGTATGTCATGCTGTCTGTGCTGAACCCTCTCTCCTGTGTGGGCTCCTTACCCTGCCCATATTCAGACCATACAGAACCCGACAGTAGCCAGAGACAATAGCACTGACATAATATCACTCTCACTCACAGCAGAGTTTACACAGACACAATCCCATCCTTAGTTTAGTTTAGCATATCACCCATGTTACTGTAAGGCAACTGAAAATTAATCTACTCCCTGAAAACAAATGGTTAGTTGACTTAATTGAGATGAGTTGGTATAGTCTGAACATACATAGCCAAAGCCTGCCTGTGGAGCATTGACCATGCACATTCACCTGTTATCTGTTAGGTCTATATTCTCACAGACAAACTGAGTGCTGCTATCTTAGTACCTTTCCAGATTCAGAGCATTGCACTACAGGTGACCTACTGGCAAGAATTGCTCTTCTTTCACTGTTTAAATCGCTTAGTTACATGGACTTATTTGAGGTTTCTAAAACATGCTAGTCATTTTTCCCATGACTGTCTGGTGTAGACAGGAGGGCAGTGTGTATTATTATCTGTGTTAAAGCATCACTCTCCGAAAACAGAGTGAAGGCGAAGTGATGAGAAAGAAAAAGACATTGACTGCTATTCACATCTCATAGCTAAAATAACCTAATAACCCCCTGAGGACAAGTATGTGAGTTAACTCCTAAACCAACAACAACCACTTCAGCCAAGAGATCCTCTCTGGTCCAAACTGATGCGTAGGACCAACTTCATCCAAAAACTTCTTCCAGTACTGATAATGGGCCAGATTTCCTATTTGAATTGAACTGTGATAAAATGTTTCTAGGGATTTCCTAAGTCTGTAGTCTAAAAACCCACTAAAGTGAAATTAAACATATTACGAGCACTGAGGAAAATAAGGACGGCCATCAGTCCAGGAACAGATCTGGGGACAGCTTGTAAGATTTAAAAATCTATGCACCTTTCTGCCCTTTCTCACAGCGCTAGTCTTTCAAAATACACCATCTTAACCCAAAAATCATACCTCTTAATGTGCAAACTCAGTTTATCTACCACACACTAACTCCTCCCTCCACCCACCACTCAGCCAAAGCTGAGCCCACAGATCTCCAACCTCCTCCAACACACACATCCTCAACCTAAGGGACAGAGTACATATCCTCTCAACCATATCCTGTACTACACAGTAGTAACCCAAGCCATGTACTCACATGTAACCTAGTCATGTCCCGGTCCTTCTCACCCACCCAGGCAGTCCATCTCCCTCAGCACCCTGTTGCATACCAAGCCACCCTGCACCAGGTCATCCATCTCCCTCAGTCCCCTGCTCTGCCACCCTGCCCCCTGTCAGGTTGTCCCTCTCCCTCAGTCCCCTGCTCTGCCACCCTGCCCGTCAGGTTGTCCCTCTCCCTCAGTCCCCTGCTCTGCCACCCTGCCCCATCAGGTGGCCCCACTCCCTCAGCACCGTGCCCCTCCATCAACCCCCTACCCTGCCAATCAGGTGACCTGTACCCTCTGCCATGCCACCCAGCCTCTCCCTCAGCACCCCGCCTGTTCTCAGTAGATAGTAGGTGCAAGAGTCTCCATATGCCTGGTGCCAGACTCATTAATCCAGGACATACTACCATTCTAACAGATCTGGTTACATACTATACCTATACCCTGTGCAATACACTGGCACACAGAGACACACAAAGTGACTAATCAACAGTGACAATGTTTGTATTTTTTACATTATCAGCACATTTCATGTGGTGTGAGTAGTGTGAAAATGACACCAAAACCAAGATGGCATTACAAAGTAAGTAATTCACTATCTACATGTTTGAATAACAAGTGCACCCTCGCTGCTGTGTGTGTGAGTGTGTGGAGGTATGTTCGTCCTGCTTTGTGCTGTGTGATGACAGGCATGCAGCCCTAGCCATGAGGAAGTGTAGCTAGCCCAGCATTGGGTTACCAGAGAGGGGAGAGGCCAATCCTACTGAGTAACGGAGAGACCTGCTCCTTTCAAAGCAATATCAGCCCTCATCTTAATCTGTTCCTCTAACAATCAACTCCTTAATCCTCTAACACCCTTAACTAGCAACCCAAACTCCCCTCAGATAGAAGACATTCCTACACACTGACTCATTATACCATTATACAGTTTGTGTAACCTGAGTTCAAAATATTACATGTAAGGTAGTATCTAAATTATTAATGGGGTACCAGTCCTTTCTTGGACAAAATTGGTAATCTAAGTAGGCCTGACTTGTGAGTTATTTACAATAACACTATAAGACTAAAATTTCAATAATAGTAATAAATTAATACATTGATGAATATGAAGGTATGAATTCTTTGAGAATCAATTGGAGTTTTTCCCAAAATACAAATACAAGTTCTTTATACAGTCGTGCCCAAAAGTTTTGAGAATGACACAAATATTCATTTTCACAGTCTCCTACCTCAGTTTGTATGATGGCAATTTGCATATACTCCAGAATGTTATGATGAGTGATCAGATGAATTGCAATTAATTGCAAAGTCCCTCTTTGCTATGCAAATGAACTGAATCCCCCAAAAACATTTCCACTGCATTTCAGCCCTGCCACAAAAGGACCAGCTGACATCATGTCAGTGATTCTCTCGTTACCACAGGTGTGAGTGTTAATGAGGACAAGGCTGGAGATCACTCTGTCATGCTGATTGAGTTCAAATAACAGACTGGAAGCTTCAGGAGGGTGGTGCTTGGAATCATTGTTCTTCCTCTGTCAACCATGGTTACCTGCAAGGAAACACGTGCCGTCATCATTGCTTTGCACGAAAAGGGCTTCACAGGCAAGGATATTGCTGCCCTGATATGCAATGTCTCCAAACCCCCTCTGATTTTAAATCAAGATCTGGTTTTGGTATTTTTCATTTAAATGTACGCAGCCTGTTGTCAAAAATTGATGTGGTTAGGATTTGGGCTAAATCAACTGATGCTGATGTGTTTTCTGGAACCAGGCTCAGCAAGTCTGTTTTTGATAAGGATATTTGTACAAGTGGTTACAATGTTTATCGCACTGATCGGGTTAAGAAAGGTGGGGTGTGGCTATATATGAAAAATCTAAAATTCATGTAAGTGTGGCAAAGTCTGAAACTATTTGTAAACAGTTGGAATTTCTTGCTTTGAATGTTGAGGTTTCAAAGGGCCTCTCTATAACTGCGATTGGCTGTTATAGACATAGACTGCTCATAGACTGCTTATAGACTGCTCTCGGTGATGCATTTTCTTCTTTGACGCACCTTATGTCTAAACTTCTTTACAGTGAAATGATCTTGATTGGTGATCTCAACTGGTGTTGGTTAAAGCTGGTGTCTGATGATTTAAAAATGTTTTGTAATTCTATGAATTTTCCCAGTTGATCAACTTACCCACTCGCCCAAATCTTAAATGCCCAGATAAATCTACCCTGATTGATTTGATATTGACAAATATTCCACATAAATATTCTGCGGTTGGTGTTTTTTGTAATGATTTAAGTGACCATTGTGCTGTTGTTGCTGTTAGAAATACTAAGGTTCCAAAGACAAACTCACGTTTTATTCATAAGATAAATTTGAAGTGTTTTAATGAGCAGGCTTTCTTTCATGAATTGTTTTATTTTGACTGGAGCAAGATTGAGTTTATCCCTGATGTGGAAACTGCCTGGAAATTCTTTCATTATGGTTTTTCCCAAATAGTAAACAAACATGCCCCATTCCGCAGGTTCAAGGTTAAAGGGCGGGATAATCCATGGTTTTCTTCTAGGCTGTCTTGTATTATTCATGACTGTAATCTAGCCTGGGCTAAAGCAAGGAAATCATGTTCTGATGCTGATTGGCTTATTTTTAGGCAGTTACGAAACAAGTGTTCTTTTCTTCTCAGGAAGGCCAAGTCTGAATATTTTATGTCTGTTACCACTGACAACCTGAAGTTTTGGAAGGCTATTAAGTCTATGTCTGGTAACAGTAATGTTAATGAATTACCGTCATGTGTTTTGAAGGACTCTGTTGCTATATAAGACAAAACTGAAATGCTGAATTGTTTCAATGAGCACTGTCTCTGTACAACCCTGTGTGTATGAACCACTGAGAGCTGGTCAAACTTTTAGCTTTTTTACATTCTCAGTGCAGGTGGTACATAAAGCCCTGAAATCCTTAGATATGCAGGTCCTGATCTTTTGGATCCCTGCTTTTTAAATCTGGCAGCTGATTTCATAGCTGCACCACTTACATCTCTGTTCAATCTAACCCTGGAATGTAATGAAATTCCAAAGATCTGGAAATCAGCATTTGTCCTACCACTTTCAAAAGGGGGAGATCCAACTCTTTTAAATAATTATAGGCCAATCTCAAAGCTGTCACCCATGGTGAAAATACTTGAAACCCTTGTAAGTGAACAGCTAAAAGAGTTTTTATTTACTAACTCTATTTTATCAATAAACCAATCGGGCTTCAGGAAGAAGCATAGCACAATTACAGCAGCCATGAAGGTTTTAAATGATATCACTGAAGCCATTGACAAACAACAGCACTGTGTCTCACTTTTTATTGATCGCTCTAAGGCTTTTGATACAGTTGATCATGCTATACTAAGGCAGAGAATGTCGAGTGTAGGTCTTTCGGAGCATGCAGTTGCATGGTTTTAAATTGCATATCTCTTTTAAATTGCATATTCAACAACTTACAAAAAAATTGAAGCTGAAATTGGGATTTTATTTTAGGAATAAGGCCTGTTTTTCTTTTGAAGCCAGAAGGAGGCTAGTATCAGCTACATTTATGCCTTTACTAGACTATGGGGATATTTTATATATGAATGCTTCCGCTCAGTGTTTGAGATCAATTGACACTCTTTACCATGGCACTTTGAGATGTATTTTAAACTGCAAAACCCTTACGCACCACTGCACTTTGTATACCAGGGTAGGCTGGCCTTCTCTAGTCACTCGTAGGCTCAGTCACTGGTATACTTTATTTACAAAGCCATATTGGGTTTACTATCTTTTTATTTGTGCATTTTTATTGTTCAGAAATGTGGTGGGTACTCTCTTCGTTCGCTGGACTTTATCCTGCTAACTGTTCCAAATGTCCGAACTGAATTTGGTAAAAGGGCTTTTATGTACTCTGCGCCACCGTCTTGGAACACCTTACAAAATACTTTTAAACTGGAAGAACTTGTCTAGATTGGTGTTTTTAAATCACTGATGAAGGGTTTTGAGGCTGATTCCCTGACCTGTCAATGTTTTTAATTTGCTGTTTTATACTTTTGTGAATTCAATGGTTTTTACTAAATTACTTAGTTTTTCATGTTGTCTGTCTGTAATTTCTTTGTAATGACTTGGTGCTGCCTATCTTGGCCAGGGCGCTCTTGAAAAATAGATTTTAATCTCAATGAGCCCTTCCTGGTTAAATAAAGGTTAAATAAAATAAAAAAATGACACCTAAATCAACAATTTATCGGATCATCAAGGACTTCAAGGAGAGCGGTTCAGTTGTTGTGAAGAAGGCTTCAAGGCACCCAAGAAAGTCCAGCAAGCGCCAAGACCGTCTCCTAAAGTTGATTCAGTTGCAGGATCGGGGCACCACCAGTACAGAGCTTACTCAGGAATGGCAGCAGGCAGGTGTGAGTGCATCTGCACGCACAGTGAGGCGAAGACTTTTGGAGGATCAAATCAAATCAAAGTTTATTTGTCACGTGCTCTGAATACAACAGTGAGAGCTTACAGTGAAATGCTTACTTACAGGCTCTAACCAATAGTGCAAAAAAAGGTATTAGGTGAACAATAGGTAGGTAAAGATATAAAACAACAGTAAAAAGACAGGCATATACAGTAGTGAGGCTACATACAGACACCAGTTAGTCAGGCTGATTGAGGTAGTATGTACATGTAGATATGGTTAAAGCATCCTGAGACCATTCTCCTGAGACCATTCATGTGTGGGGTTGCTTCTCAGCCAAGGGAGTGGGGTCACTCACAATTTTGCCTAAGAACACAGCCATGAATAAAGAAGGGTACCAACACATCCTCCGAGAGCAACTTCTCCCAACCATCCAGGAACAGTTTGATGAGGAACAATGCCTTTTCCAGCATGATGGAGCACCTTGCCATAAGGCAAAAAAGTGATAACTAAGTGGCTTGGGGAACAAAACATCGATATTTTGGGTCCATGGCCAGGAAACTCCCCAGACCTTAATCCCATTGAGAACTTGTGGTCAATCCTCAAGAGGTGGGTGGACAAACAAAAACCCACAAATTCTGACAAACTCCAAGCATTGATTATGCAAGAATGGGCTGCCATCAGTCAGTATGTGGTCCAGAAGTTAATTGACAGCATGCCAGGTCAGATTGCAGAGGTCTTGAAAAAGAAGGGTCAACACTGCAAATATTGACTCTTTGCATCAACTAAGACCGCACTCAGTCAGCTGTATTAGGAAATAAGAAAACAGGAAACCACTCACCCAGAGGCGGCGCTCCTAGTGGCCAGAGACTTTAATGCAGGGAAACTTAAATCAGTTCTACCAAATCTCTATCAACATGTTAAATGTGCAACCAGAGGGGAATAACATCTAGATCACCTGTACTCCACACACAGAGACGCGTACAAAGCTCTCCCTCGCCCTCCATTTGGTAAATCCGACCACAACTCTATCCTCCTGATTCCTGCTTACAAGCAAAAATGAAAGCAGGAAGCACCAGTGACTCGGTCTATGAAAAATGGTCAGATGAAGCAGATGCTAAACCACAGGACTGCTTTGCTATCACAGACTGGAACATGTTCCGGGACTCTTCCGATGACATTGAGGAGTACACCACATCAGTCACTGGCTTTATCAATAAGTGCATTGAGGACGTCATACCCACAGTGACTGTATGTACATACCCCAACCAGAAGCCATGGATTACAGGCAACGTTCGCACTGAGCTAAAGGGTAGAACTGCCGCTTTCAAGGTGCGGGACTCCAACCCGGAAGCTTACAAGAAATCCCGCTATGCCCTACGACGAACCATCAAACAGGCAAAGCGTCAACACAGGGCTAAGATTGAATAATACTACACCAGCTCTGACGCTCGTCGGATGTGGCAGGGCTTGCAAACTATTGCAGACTACAAAGGGAAGCACAGCCACGGGCTGCCCAGTGACACAAGCCTACCAGACGAGCTAAATCACTTCTATGCTCGATTCGAGGCAAGCAACACTGAGGCATGCATGAGAGCATCAGCTGTTCCGGACGACTGTGTGAGTAATACCTTTAAACAGGTCATCATACACAAGGCTGCGGGGTCAGACGGATTACCAGGACGTGTACTCTGGGCATGTGCTGAACGACTGGCAGGTGTCTTCACTGACATTTTCAACATGTCCCTGATTGATACCAACATGCTAACATGCCAACATAACCAACATGTCCCTGTAATACCAACATGCTTCAAGCAGACCACCATAGTCCCTGTGCCCAAGAACACAAAGGCAACCTGCCTAAATGACTACACACCCATAGCACTCACGTTCGTAGCCATGAAGTGCTTTGAAAAGCTGGTAATGGCTCACATCAACACCATTATCCCAGAAACCCTAGACCCACTCCAATTTGCATATCGCCCAAACAGATCCACAGATGATGCAATCTCTATTGCACTCCACACTGCCCTTTCCCACCTGGACAAAAGGAACACCTATGTGAGAATGCTGTTCATTGACTACAGCTCAGCGTTCAACACCATAGTACCCTCAAAGCTCATCACCAAGCTAAGGATCCTGGGACTAAACGCCTCCCTCTGCAACTGGATCCTGGACTTCCTGACAGGCCGCCCCCAGGTGGTGAGGGTAGGTAGCAACACATCTGCCACGCTGATCCTCAACACTGGAGCTCCCCAGGGGTGAGTGCTCAGTCCTCTCCTGTAATCCCTGCTCACCCACAGCTGCATGGCCAGGCACGACTCCAACACCATCATTAAGTTTGCTGCCTGATCACTGACAACAACGAGACAGCCTATAGGGAGGAGGTCAGAGACCTGGCCGGGTGGTGCCAGAATAACAACCTCTATGTAACCAAGACTAACGTAACCAAGACTAAGGAAATGATTGTGGACTACAGGAAAAGGAGCACCGAGCACGTCCCCAGTCTCTCTTTTTTTACCCCGTTTTCGTGATATCCAATTGTTAGTAGCTACAATTTCCGTACGGGCTCAGGAGAGACAAAGGTTGAAAGTCATGCATCCTCCGATACACAACCCAACCAAGCTGCATCCAACCCGGAAGCCAGCCGCACCAATGTGTCAGAGGAAACACCATGCACCTGGCAACCTTGGTTAGCGTGCACTGCGCCCAGACCGCCACAGGAGTCGCTGGTGCGTGATGAGACAAGGATATCACTACCGGCCAAACCCTCCCTAACCCGGACGACACTAGGTCAATTGTGCGTCGCCCCATGGACGTCCCGGTCGCAGCCGGTTACAACAGAGCCTGGGCGCGAACCCAGGGTCTCTGATGGCACAGCTGGCGCTGCAGTACAGCGCCCTTAACCACTGCGCCACCCAGGAGTCCACGTCCCCATTCTCATCGACGGGGCTGTAGTGGAGCAGGTTGAGAGCTTCAAATCCCTTGGTGTCCACATCAACAACACACTAGATTGGTCCACACACACCAAGACAGTCGTGAAGAGGGCACGACAAAGCCTATTCCCCCTCAGGAAACTAAAAAGATTTGGCATGGGTCCTGAGATCCTCAAAAGGTTCTACAGCTGCAACATCGAGAGCATCCTGACCGGTTGCATCACTGCCTGGACAGAAATCGCTCGGCGTCCGACCGCAAGGCACTTCAGAGGGTAGTGCATTCGGCCCAGTACATCACTGGGGCAAAGCTGCCTGCCATCCAGGACCTCTACACCAAGCGGTGTCAGAGGAAGGCCCTAAAAATTGTCAAAGACCCCAGCCACCCCAGTCATAGACTGTTCTCTCTACTACCGCATGGCAAGAGGTACCGGAGTGCCAAGTCTAGGACAAAAAGGCTTCTCAACAGTTTTTATCCCCAAGCCATAAGACTCCTGAACAGGTAACCCAATGGTTACCCGGACTATTTGCATTGTGTGCCACCCCCCACCCCTCTTTTACGCTGCTGCTACTCTCTGTTTATCTTATATGCATAGTCACATTAACTATACATTCATGTACATACTACCTAAATGGCCCGACCAACCAGTGCTCCTGCACATTGGCTTACCGGGCTATCTACATTGTCTCCCTGTCACGTCCTGACCGTAGTTCCTTTTTCTTGTCTCTATTTTAGTTTGGTCAGGGCGTGAGTTGCGGTGGGCATTTTATGCTTGTTCTGTGTGTTATAGTTCTATGTGTTGGGCCTGGTATGGGTCCCAATCAGAGGCAGCTGTCAATCGTTGTCTCTGATTGAGAACCATACTTAGGTAGCCTGTTCCCACCTGGTGTTTGTGGGTAGTTGTTTCCTGTTTTGTGTTGTGTCACCTTTCAGGATTGTTTCGATTTTCGTTGTTCCCCTTGGTTATTTTGTATTTCGTGTTCAGTGATATTAAATTAACATGGACACTTGCGTTTTCGTCCGATCTTTCCTGTTCCTCAGATGAAGAAGATCGTTACAGTCCCACCACCCGCCAACCCCTCTTTTTACACTTCTGCTACTCTCTGTTCATCATATATACAGTGCCTTGCGAAAGTATTCGGCACCCTTGAACTTTGCGACCTTTTGCCACATTTCAGGCTTCAAACATAAAGATATAAAACTGTATTTTTTTGTGAAGAATCAACAACAAGTGGGACACAATCATGAAGTGGAACGACATTTATTGGATATTTCAAACTTTTTTAACAAATGAAAAACTGAAAAATTGGGCGTGCAAAATTTTTCAGCCCCCTTAAGTTAATACTTTGTAGCGCCACCTTTTGCTGCGATTACAGCTGTAAGTCACTTGGGGTATGTCTCTATCAGTTTTGCACATCGAGAGACTGACATTTTTTCCATTCCTCCTTGCAAAACAGCTCGAGCTCAGTGAAGTTGGATGGAGAGCATTTGTGAACAGCAGTTTTCAGTTCTTTCCACAGATTCTCGATTGGATTCAGGTCTGGACTTTGACTTGGCCATTCTAACACCTGGATATGTTTATTTTTGAACCATTCCATTGTAGATTTTGCTTTATGTTTTGGATCATTGTCTTGTTGGAAGACAAATCTCCGTCCCAGTCTCAGGTCTTTTGCAGACTCCATCAGGTTTTCTTCCAGAATGGTCCTGTATTTGGCTCCATCCATCTTCCCATCAATTTTAACCATCTTCCCTGTCCCTGCTGAAGAAAAGCAGGCCCAAACCATGATGCTGCCACCACTATGTTTGACAGTGGAGATGGTGTGTTCAGGGTGATGAGCTGTGTTGCTTTTACGCCAAACATAACGTTTTGCATTGTTGCCAAAAAGTTCAATTTTGGTTTCATCTGACCAGAGCACCTTCTTCCACATGTTTGGTGTGTCTCCCAGGTGGCTTGTGGCAAACTTTAAACTACACTTTTTATGGATATCTTTAAGAAATGGCTTTCTTCTTGCCACTCTTCCATAAAGGCCAGATTTGTGCAATATACGACTGATTGTTGTCCTATGGACAGAGTCTCCCACCTCAGCTGTAGATCTCTGCAGTTCATCCAGAGTGATCATGGGCCTCTTGGCTGCATCTCTGATCAGTCTTCTCCTTGTATGAGCTGAAAGTTTAGAGGGACGGCCAGGTCTTGGTAGATTTGCAGTGGTCTGATACTCCTTCCATTTCAATATTATCGCTTGCACAGTGCTCCTTGGGATGTTTAAAGCTTGGGAAATCTTTTTGTATCCAAATCCGGCTTTAAACTTCTTCACAACAGTATCTCGGACCTGCCTGGTGTGTTCCTTGTTCTTCATGATGCTCTCTGCGCTTTTAACGGACCTCTGAGACTATCACAGTGCAGGTGCATTTATACGGAGACTTGATTACACACAGGTGGATTGTATTTATCATCATTAGTCATTTAGGTCAACATTGGATCATTCGGAGATCCTCACTGAACTTCTGGAGAGAGTTTGCTGCACTGAAAGTAAAGGGGCTGAATAATTTTGCACGCCCAATTTTTCAGTTTTTGATTTGTTAAAAAAGTTTAAAATATCCAATAAATGTCATTCCACTTCATGATTGTGTCCCACTTGTTGTTGATTCTTCACAAAAAAATACAGTTTTATATCTTTATGTTTGAAGCCTGAAATGTGGCAAAAGGTCGCAAAGTTCAAGGGGGCCGAATACTTTCGCAAGGCACTGTACACTTTAACGATACCTACATGTACATACTACCTCAATAAGCCTGACTAACAGGTATATAGCCTTGCTAAGCTTTTTTCAAATGTATTTTTACTGTTGCTTTATTTCTTTACTTACCTACACACACACACACACACCTTTTTTTTGCACCATTGGTTAGAGCCTGTAAGTAAGCATTTCACTGTAAGGTCTACTACACCTGTTGTATTCGGTGCACGTGACAAATAAACTTTGATTTGAACTTCATGTAATTGTCAATAAAAGCCTTTGATACTTATGAAATGCTTGTAATTATACTTCAGTATTCCATAGTAACATCTGACAAAAATATCTAGACACTGAAGCAGCAAACTCTGTGGAAATTAATATTTGTGTCATTCTCAAAACTTTTGGCCACGACTGTACAATCAACAGCCAATAACGCTAATCAAAATATTTACAAACATAATGAGAGGGATCATGAAAAGGTAGGAAATAGAACGAAAGACAAGAAAGAGACCTCAAGATATCTGAATATTAAAGATGTGATACTCAGTCTGTGAACAAAGTCTGTTGTCCTTGGCTCTGGTTAGGCCGCATGGAAGTGAACAAGGGAAAGATGGCAGTGTGTCCTTAGTCCTGAGTTGAGGGGTTCCTTGGTGGTGGTTTCTCGCTCCTTTCCTCTGAGTTTGGAAGGTCCCTCGTGGGCTGCTCCTCTGGGTTGTGTCCCTGTTGGCTCTGTCTGCTGGCTCTTCCTTTGAGTTGCAGAGGCTGTGCTCTAAATCATTTTCTCCCTCTTTCCTTGAAGAAGGTTAGCTTAAATGTACTGTTCAGGCTACACTAGCTCTTTAAAGACTGTCTCCTTCTGGGCCTGTTTAGTGCATGGGCTCTTCCGCACCAATGTCTGTACTGGATTAAAGGTACTATTCCCTAAAATGTACTTTCACTTAGCTAAATTCAACAGTTCTTGTCATTAGAGGCTAAGGTCCAGGCCCTGTGGTCAGCCTACTGAAGATGGAGGTTCATCTCCCTCCTCGAGAGAGGTCCAACTTGAGTCCAGCAGGATAAAAGAGTGAGATGGGAGACAGCAGAGTCCTTTTGCAGTCCTATGACGTAACAATGTATCATACCTAGGTGTGAAGGGTCACTTTGATGACCATTTGTCTTAGAGAGCGAGAGAGTTTGGAAGAACTTATAGACAGACAGTAAAAGGATGTTCAACATTGTTTTCTTATATGACATTAAAACAACACGTCACTACAAATGTTACTGTACAATTCATTGACCAGTCAAGTGCTGCCTATAGTATAGAAAGAAGGACCTCAAGATAAGACACAGTGTATCAAAGAAGGAGAATCTAAAACAGATTTAGATCTCTTCTACTGTAGTAACATCTACTTCCTACTATTGTCAGGATTTCAAAGAAAAATGACATTGCTGAGGTCATCATTGTCCACCAAGCCACTCCTACCTCCAGGTAAAGCTTTCCAAAACTGGAGGAGAAAATGTGGCTTGTGAATTACGTAACACGTGACCACACTTGGAGTGAACATCTGGGTTTTGGTCTAGTCAACAAGAAAAAATAGAGAAAAAAAAACTTGCAGACAACTAAGAAACATACAATATTTATAGCTGTAGTGTATGTGGCCTGAAAACAATCCCAAGCAACAGTATCATTCAAATCCAAACAAGCATGGCCTTTTGTGAGTTTGTTTGTTTCTGGCTGTACATGCGTACAAGTTGTCTATTCAGGCCTATGGCAGCAAATATTTACAAATATTGTACTAAGGAGAAGAAGAACAATCTGCTACACCCCCTCAAAACAAATACCTCATTACCTAAGTGACACTCTAGTAGAGTAAAAGTTTTAAACATCATTCCACATAGCAGTGGAACTGTTCAGTAGTATGTACAGAAGTGTGAAACAGAGGATGATGGGAGATTCCTGCAGCAGCTGCTCCCTCCAGACTGGAGCAGCGTAGCAGTGTGTAAAACATAACACTGATGCCCTTCATGGCACACGGCCAGCACTCCCTCAGGTTGAGAACTAGATTAATGAGCAACCTTCTCTCTCTCCTTCTGATTGGGGGAGGGCCATAGGGCAATCATGCCTCCACATTCCTCAGGGAGCCTGATTGGTCGATATCGGTATTTCAGCATGTGGTTTCTTGTTCTGGGTGCATGTGTGAGTGGCTGACACAACTACAAAGCATGATCTGTCTGACAACTACCGATGTAAAATCTTAATTTCAGCCAGTTTGCTTCAAAAGGAAAATAATCCTGCAGCCAAAGGAAATTGATATTATTATGTGGATTATAGTTAATGGATATTTTTTGCAGGTGTTGATACATTTTTCATTAGGGCAAAGCAAGTCTGGCATTTTAAAGTGGAAACTACAAACTTTAGAATACTTTTTAAACCTTGAATACACTACAAGTTTGCATTTCCAGCAGTGCAGGAAAATTCTAAGCAACAAATGAGTGATCAAATTAAGATCCTACATCTGTAACTGAACTGCTTCCTCCAAAGACATGTACTTTATGAGCAACAACACCTGTGATCTCAAGAATCCCATAGTACTACAGATTCCCATGTGTGACGTTGTTGGAGTGAACCTTGACCCTTACTGTCTCTGTAATGTCCTGTCCTTGTCTCATTCGTATATAGAGTAAATTAGTGTGAGAGAGTTCTGTGGATAAGCGTGACAGAGAAAAGCCATGTTTCTCACCTTTGCTGGGTTTCCCAACGTGCACCTTGACTGGCAGCTCCTTGCATGAGAGAGATGGCATGTGAGGCATGGATTCTGGGACAATTCCCTCGTTCCCTCGCCCTGCCCCGACGTCTCGGTGCAGTGTCTGTGAAACATAGGCCAAAGGTCATGTCAAGTAGATTAATATCATGGTCAGAGGGTTAGGGATTACTAAACCTTCAGCACCTTGACTGTCATTCAGACTGCCCTACTCACTCACTGTCATATAATCATCTCCCTCATGTATTATGCCTTACAGAGGTAAGAGACAGGATCACACTCACAGACGTATGGAAATCACTGACTTTATTTGAAAATGACCTCTGATGACATCCTATGGGGTAATTTTCTTAGGACACTATTATTTTTTCAAAACAAAACATAGAAAATCATTGTCATCACATACAGTGCCTTCTGAAAGTATTCACACCCTTTGACTTTTTCCACATTTGTTGTGTTACAGCCTGAATTAAAAATGTATTCAATTTAGATTTTTTTTTGTCACACACAATACCTCGTACTGTCAAAGTGGAATTATGTTTGTTTTTTATGTTTTCAAATTAATTTAAAAAAGAAAGGCTGAAATGTCTTGAGTCAATAAGTATTCAACATTTGTTATGGCAAGTAAAAATGTGCCGAACAAGTCACATAATAAGTTGCAGGGACTCACTCGGTGTGCAATAATAGTGTTTAACATAATTATTAAACGACTACTTTATCTCTGCACCCCAGAAATGCAATTATCTGTAATTCCAAGGAACAGTCTGTAGATCTCAGAGATAGAATTGTTATGAGGAATACAGTACCTTCAGAAAGTATTCACACCCCTTTACTTTTTCCACATCCCTTTGTTGTGTCACAGTCTGAAGTTAAAAGGTATTAAATTGAGATTGTGTGTCACTGATCTACACACAATACCCCATAATATCAAAGTGGAATTTTGTTTGTAGAACATTTTAGAAATAAATAAAAATATTAAAAGAGAATGTCTTGAGTCAGTAAGTATTCAACCCCTTTGCTATGGCAAGCCTAAATAAGTTCAGGAGTAAAAATGTGCTTAACAAATAACAAAATACAGTGCATTCAGAAAGTATTCAGACCCCTTGACTTTTTCCACATTTTGTTACGTTACACCCTTCTTCAAAAATGTATTAAATCATTTTTTCCCCTCATCAATGTACACACAATACCCCATAATGACAAAGCAAAAACAGGTTTTCAGAAATGTTTGCAAATGTATTAAAAATTCAATTTACATAAAGATTTAGACCCTTTACTCTGTACTTTCTTGAAGCACCTTTGGCAGCGATTACAGCCTCGAGTCTTCTTGGGTATGACGCTACATGCTTGGCACACCTGTATTTAGGGAGTTTCTCCCATTATTCTCTGCAGATCCTCTCAAGCTCTGTCAGGTTGGATGGGGAGAGTCCCTGCACAGTAATTTTCAGGTCTCTCCAAAGATGTTCGATCGGGTTCAAGTCCGGGCGCTGGCTGGGCCACTCAAGGAAATTCAGAGACTTGTCCCAAAGCCACTCCTGCATTGTCTTGACTGTGTGCTTAGTGTCGATGTCCTGTTGGAAGGTAAACCTTTTCCCTAGTCTGAGGTCCTGAGTGCTCTGGAGCAGGTTTTCATCAAGGATCTCTCTGTACTTTGCTCCGTTCATCTTCCATCGATCCTGACTTGTCTCCCAGTCCCTGCCGCTGAAAAACATCTCCACAGTATGATGCTGCCATCACCATGCTTCAATGTAAGGATGGTGCCAGGTTTCTTCCAGACGTGACGCTTGGCATTCAGGCAAAATAATTCAATCTTGTTCTCAAGGATGATCAATCGAAACAGGATGCACCTGCGCTCAATTTAATGTCTCATAGCAAAGGGTCTGAATACTTATGTAAATAAGGCATTTCTGTTTTTTATTTTTTATACATTTGCTAAAATTTATAAAAACCTTTTTTTTGCTTAGTAATTATGGGGTATTGTTTGTAGATAGATGCAGATTTGTTTTTAATATACATAACAAAATGTGGATCAAGCGAATACTTTCCGAATGCACTTTACAGGTACATCCTTGATGAGAGCATGCTTCAGAGTGCAAACGACCTTAAACTGGGAGGGTGAAGATTTGCGTTCCAACAGGACAATGACCCCAAGCATACAGCCAACGCAACACTGGAATGGCTTCAGAACAAGAATGTGAAAGTCCTTGAGTCACCCAACCAAAGCCCATACTTGAATCCTGTTGAAAATCAGTGGAAAGACTTGAAGATTGCTGTTCACCGCCACTCCCCATCTAACTTAACAGAGCTTGAGAAAATCTGCAAGGAATAATTGAAGAAAATCCCCAAATCCAGATGTGTAAAACGTATACAGACACACCCAAGACTCAAAGCTGTAATCACCACCAAAGGTGCTTCTACAAAGTATTGACTCAGGGGTGTGAATACTTACAGTACCAGTAAAACGTTTGGACACACCTACTCATTCAAGGGTTTTTCTTTACTTTTACTATTTTCTACATTGTAGAATAATAGTGAAGACATCAAAACTATGAAATAACACATATGGAATCATGTAGTAACCAAAAAAGTGTTAAACAAATCTAAATATAATTTAGATTTTAGATTCTTCAAACTAGCCACCCTTTGTCTTGATGACAGCTTTGCACACACTTGGAATTCTCTCAACCAGCTGAGGAATAAGGAATAACTTTATACATGAGGAATAACTTTCCGACAGTCTTGAAGGAGTTCCCACATATGCTGAGTGCTTGATGGCTGCTTTTCCTTCACTGTGCAGTCCAACTCATCCCTAACAATCTCAATTGGGTTGAGGTTGGATGATTGTGGAGGTCAGGTCATCTGATGCAGCACTCCATCACTCTTCTTCTATGGTCAAATAGTCCCTACACAGCCTGGAGGTGTGTTTTTGGTCATTGTCCTATTGAAAAACAAATGATTGTCCCACTAAGCGCAAACCAGATGGGATGGCGTAACGCTGCTGAATGCTGTGGTAGCCATGTTGGTTAAGTGTGTCTTGAATTCTATATAAATCACAGACAATGTGACCAGCAAAGCACCCACACATCATCACAACTCGACAGAAAATGTCTGTATTGACTGACCTTCATGTCTTGAAGTAATGATGGACTGTTGTTTCTCTTTGCTTATTTCAGCTGTTCTTGCCATAATACGGACTTGGTATTTTACCAAACAGGGTTCAGTTTTGACTTAAATCTGCTTGAAAATCTACAGTTGAAGTCGGAAGTTTACATACACCTTAGCCAACTACATTTAAACTCAGTTTTCCACAATTCCTGACATTTAATCCTAGTAAAAATTCTGTACCCCTACCTTGTCACAACACAATTGATTGGCTCAAACGCATTAAGAAGAAAAGACATTCCACAAATACATTTTTAACAAGGAACACCTGTTCATTGAAATGCATTCCAGGTGACTACCTCATTTTCTACCTTCATTTAACTAGGCAAGTCAGTTAAGAACAAATTCCTATTTTCAATGACGGCCTAGGAACAGTGGGTTAACTGCCTTGTTCAGGGGCAGAACGACAGATTTGTACCTTGTCAGATTTTTACCTTGTGTCATATTGCACAACTTGGATTCGTAACATATCATACAAATTGCAAAATTCGAAACATATCACATGAAATAGACGACGTGGTACCAGGGCTCTAAATAAATTCATTGGTAGGTAGGAGCACCAGAAAATGTTTTACTTTATTTTTTACTGCAAATGACTGTCCTATCGTTCTTAATTGTCATCCGTTGTTACTTTGATGATGTAGAACGCATCACTAGAGAGTGGGCAAGACATTCAAATAAAAACATATTTTAATTATTGTATTCAAAAGTGCAACTGCAAACATATTTACATAGGTGATTAGTTTTGGACAAACAAATGTAATATACAAAACAGAACATTGATTTGGTGCAAAAGTGAAACAACAAACATATTTATACAGGTGATTAAAACATAACCTTTATTGTATTTAAAAGTCCAACCACAAACTGTTATGATATACTGCATTCGGCTAACAGATTGTATAATTTTTTATTTTTCTAACTATGTAGCTAATAATAGTAATGTAACATGCTGACTATGAACTGATACGTGGATACTGAAATAAATGTTCAGTCTCCAGTCACATGAACAAATCAATTTCTTTGATCTAGAATCTACCTTATAAAACAACTTTATTTTAGGGTTAGAGTTTAGGGACGTCCCAAGGATGGTGCCAATAAACCTTGTTCCATATGTCGGGTTGATTTGAAATCCACTATTTTTCTGGGTGAGTAACATCAGTCTGAATTTGGTGAAGGCCATCTCCTCTTTGGCAATGTGGTAAACGGTGATACATTTCATCTCTAGGTCAGTTAACCTGTTGACCAGCTTGGCTGTCAAATACGGCTGGTAGACATAGGTATGTTGCTCCAGCCCCTGCCCCGATGTACTTGTCCCGGCACTTGATGTGCTTTTGGCTTAAAGTTATATTTTAGCAAAAACTTGTGTTTTAGGTTGTGGCAATTAAGTCCTCCCTGCTGCTATTACTCCACGCGTTTTACAGTACTCACATAACATTATGCTCACAGAACATTGTGCAGCAACCCCTCTAGAAACATGTAGATATTTTTATTTTCTGAGGAGGTGGTCCAGTAGCAGCATCTGCTACATTGTCCTCATCATCATCTTCTTCTGGTTGTGGTTGATCATTTCATCATTTGTTAAAGAAAGCTTCAATTGTTCTTAACTGACTCGCCTAGTTAAATAAAGGTACAATTCCACGCGTTGTTTTTGCTAGCTATCTTGCTAGCTAATGCCATTAATTAGCTGACAGAAAAGGGTGGCACAGTTCTGGGGGAAGAATTCTGCGAAAAGGGTTGTGACTGGTGTTTGATTGGTTGAATTAGCTGCATTTAAACATTTGTAGCATTATGATTGGTTATGATTTGTAAACAATGTTTTTGTCTGTCTTATTTGAGCAGTGAAGAGAAGAGTATTGCAATTAAATATTTTTAGGCATTGCTTTTTTATTGGATTTTTTTTTTTGCTCCCAAAATGTTCGCACAGCAACATTTTGGACACACTTTTGAGCCCTGTGTAGTACACAAGTGGATGACTTAGTACAAAAAAACTGAAACTGAAATTGTACAAAAGTTTGAGAGTGCATCTTTAAGTGAAGAAAAGCTGTCATTAGTAAAAGGTTACCACAAATACGGCAGCTGATTCTCACAATATTATAGCTCTTTTGCAGTATCATATAGTCTATATTGATTTATACATTATGGCCATAGACGGTGTGTGGTTGTGACACACTGAGCAGGTGTCTGTGCTGCTTGCTCTGTGATTAGGTATCATGAAAGGCTGTCAAGACAGCTAGGGGAGAGTAATAGCCACTGCACTCTGAACTAGGGTCCTGTATTTTGGTTAATCATGTCACATGACCTGGATTTTTATTAAAGGTTTTTCAACATACTGTCTTATTTTCTTTTTCTTTCAGATGGTCCAGCACCATCCTCAGATAATTGCTTTCATTTTTGGTTCAATTCTCATTTCTGTCAAATGATCAAATCTACGTCATGTGACATGATAAACCAAAACACAGGGCTGCATATAACTAACTAGTTTCCTGGAAAGGAGAGACGTTTTAAAAATGTCTTAGCTAAGGTTGTGCAGTCCAAATATCTTCATTCCAGCCAAATATTTTTTATGTATTTTGCATTTTCCTCTTTGAAGCCCTGTAAGTGGTGAGGCTGATGTGTATAAGAGCAGAGGTAAAACAGCACACATGCTCAACCAAGCAGCAACAGCAACACACAGACGAGCTCTGAAACCAATTAAGCGTTCTTTACAGTGTGCTACTGCCACATCCGCATCCATTCCTGCCAAATCTGCTCTTTTTCTCAGGGGAAAGGGAAGGTCCTGCTGCTAGGAGAGATGCTAGCTGCCTGGGCTAGATTTAGAACTGAAATGGACATGGCAGTAGCACAGGTCATGGTAGATGAAACACCACTAAGAAGTGTGTGTGGTTTAGCTATGTTTCATGTCTGATCGGGGTTAGGGTTAACGTAAATGCTTCTCCAAACAGTCAGAGAGAGCAGCAGTGAGACTAGAGCTTCCTGGTGATTCACTGGAGGGTTGAGTCTCTCTCACACAGGATTGATTTCAGCATTGAGAAATGTGCTGACCTGCACTTAATGGAGGCCAAGACCAACAAAACACTAAATACAACCAAGCGCCTTCCTTTGAGCTGCCAGGGTACTTTCCCCTCAAACACATGTTTGAACAGCCCTATGTGTTTGCTGGGTGTCTCTGATTCAACACATTGACAAACAGGCACTTGTAATGATCCTGCCTTTGTTTAAGAATAGAAAAAAGTTAACCTGTGTCTGTGTGCCAATGTATTCAAATCTAATTGAAGTAGTAAGGTTAACTTTTCTTTTGAAGCATTACATTTAGCCTTTTATGTGTTCTTCATTCTTTCTCTCTCAAACAAACACACATACATATACACACACACAAAACACACACTGTAATATTGTAAATAGAAGGGTAATGACATTTCCAGATGTTTCTTGAGGTGTTTATTTTATCAACAATAATATTCCTGATGCATGACAAAATACCCTTAAAATGGCATAATATCATTTATACCTTTTTGCAATAAATGTCACAATCCTAAAAGCAAAAGCTGTATATTTTGTTAACAAGGTTTCATAATCCCACATTGCTGTGTTAACATCTGGTTGTCCAAAGAGGTAAAAAGTCATGCTGAATCTACAGACAGAGTGTATGAGTGAATGTTCAGGACACCAATGGTTGAGGACAACAGACAGATATGCCCCTGGGGGGACCAGAAAAAAAGCATGTTTGTTTAGTTCAATTAGTTCCTTTTAGGCCACATTTGTTAGTAGTGGGAAATTCCATGATAACAGAATGACGCTCAGACTCAGATAGTTCACGTCGAAATGTATGTCAAACCAAAACCAATAATTGCAAAGTTAAACAAACCATACAACTATTATGTACCAGGACCACTTCAAAAAGTGTCCATGAAGACTTAACAAAAACACACTTGAAGAACAGCGCAGATGCACATTTTGATAACAGAATGTCGTTTTGTGCTGTTTGTGCAGTCATTGTGTTACCAAACTTTGCATCTGCACTGTTCTGCAGGTAGCCTTGTGGTTAAGAGTGTTGGGCCAGTAACTGAAAGGTAGCTGGTTCGATTCACCGAGCTGACTAGGTGAAGAAATTGCTCCTGTAAGTTGCTCTGGAAAAGAGTGTCTGCTAAATGACAAAAAAAATAGTAAATGTGTTTTTGTCAAATTTACTGTAGAAATTATTAAGTTGTCCTTGTGCATTAAGTTATATGGTTTGTTTAACTTTGCAATCAGTGGTTTTTGTTTGACACACATTTTAAAGTCAACTATCTGAGTCTCGGCATCATTTCTGTTATCGTAGAATTGCCCTAGTATGTCTCAACATGACCTAGAAATGGGGGTAGGGCTAGAATGTTATCATTCTCTTCCTACTTTTGGAAGAACCCACACAAGTAAAAGGTGTAGGCGTATTAGCGTAATTACAGTGTAACAACAATCTATTCTCAATCAGTTATAAATAATGTAGGCCAACAGTGTATGTACAAAAAAATGTCCCCTCGTTTGATCATTTCATCCAAAAGAGGGTACGATAGCTGCCTGTACCACAAGATGCATCACTCCCAGAACCAGAACAGTGTAGGGAGCTGTTGAATGATTCTGGTTAGCCTCCTAGCACTGACACTCACTAACTTTTTGGCTTGTTAGGTACACTCTTAGAAAAAAGGGTTCCAAAAGGGTTCTTCGGCTGTCCCCATGGGGGAATGCCTTTTGGTTCCAAGTAAAAAATATTTTCGGTTCCAGGTAGAACCATTTTGGGATCCATGTTGGGGTCTACATGGAACCCAAAACGGTTCTACTTGGTACCAAAGGGGTTCTACCTGGAACCAACAAGGGTTCTTCAAAGGGTTCTCATATGGGAACCCTTTTAAGATCTAGATAGTACCTATTTTCTACAAGTGTAGGCTATCCTAGAACTTTGTGTTTTGGATGGTTGCTCAAACTTGTAAGTGGCACAATACCATTCATATATCTGGCCATCAAGTGACAACAGGGAGGACAATATATTACCTACCTTATGAGAACATGGACACCCGACCTGACAGGAGTCGAGGGTGGGCGCAGTGATGTAGGTTGGGATGTTAGTGGCGGGAGACAGGGTGTCCAGCGCTCCAGTCCCGTCGCAGCCACCAGTCCCGGGCTGCTGCTCTCCACAGGTGACCTGCAGGATCTCCTGGATCTGGGTCAGCTCCTGTCTTAGCACCTGCTTCTGATGAAAGCTGAATGCCGGGTGATTGGATGCCATGGTGAAGAGGAGAAGGAACTGCTCATCCGTTTGTCCATCGTTGAGCTGCAGGCCGTAGTTGTTTATGATGCTGTCGATGTGCGTGAGCGTTCGGAAGAGAACACCCGCAGCCTCTCGATTGTCGGAGCTGAGAAGTGCAAGGGAGATAAGCAGCTTGCTCCTCACGACCTCGTCCGTGATGTTGGTAAGGTTCGAGAGGTCAGCGGGGTTGTTGGCTTTGATCTCGGCATCCCTGAGGGAGTGATAGTCCTTGCGGGCTAAATCTTCCAAGCACGACCCGAGGAAGCGTAGTTCGATGGGAACACAGAGGTCCAAAAGACCACAAATGAACTCAGCTCTCTGGGCCGAGTTCAATATCGAAAACCAGCGGTAGACCCCTTCCCTTTGAACGGAGCATCGATTTTCAACCATTTTAAAATCGACTCATACGTTTAAACATGGATTATTTTGTTGATTGCGATTAGGCCTAACAATAATAAAATGGTAATACAAAAATTAGTCAAGACAAACCTCCATTTACGGTACAAGTAGCCTAACCTTTAAACAGAGAGCGTGCAGAAACCTGCCTGAACAGTTAGTAAACGTCCACCTGGATCAATGACGCTGGTTATTTGGTTGACAATAATCGTATTCAATGTAGACTATCCACGACCATGAGTTTTCGGGAAAATAAATTACAGCACGTCGTCTTTCTTTGTTTACAGGCCAGTTGCGACATTGTTGAAATATGTAACCAAAGCGATAATCACTTGAAAGTCTATAAACAAAAGCATGAGTAGGGTTACTGTACTGCGAGGCTCAGCGTAGTATCCAGTCATCCAGGCTTTCTCGACCAACCCTCCGAGGTCCCCACGTCAGTCGATTATGGAACAAGTACTACATGAAGTAGATTTAAATAACAAAACACCATATGAGTATTACACACATAGATCATTTACTTCCAGTGTAAGAAAATCATTTTCGATGGGAATCCGCACGGTATTCGTTGAAATTCTGAGTGTCTGCCAATAAAGAAGACCATAAACTGCATGTAGCCTATAAACTATAGCCAGTAACATAGGGGTTAAAGTTTAAACGCAAACGATTCAGTTAAATCCTATTGGTCGTAAACTTAAACAGGGACGCGTTTATATTTGTTCCAGACGAATAACAACAATTGGCGCTTTCAAAACAACTGGGAACTCGGAAAAAACGAGGTCAAATCATGACGTCAGATATCTTCAGGTCGGAAAGCCGGAGCTCTAGAAATATGCCAGAGTTTCCGACAGCGAATTCCGAGTTGGATGACCGTTCAAAACTTTTTTCCCAGTTGGAGATTTCCCAGTTCTCTTGAACGCACTGAAGTCGGAGATTTTCGAGTTCTGAGTTCCCAGTGGTTTAGACCTATCCTTTTTATAAAGACCCCATAGCTGTTTTGAAATGCAATTCAAGTAATCCCCCCCCCCCCCTCCCCCCATTACATCCTGTCATATCCCTGAAATCGCGAAAAACAGATGTTGGGTAACTTTGGTGCTTTAAAGACAAGTGTGAATTTAGGGGAAAACGAGATCAAATCATGATGTAAGTCATCTTCAGGTAGTAAAGTCTGAGATCTAACAAGATGCCAGAGTTTCCGGCTTGCAATTCCGAGTTGGATGACCGTTCAAAATATTTTCCCAGTCGAAGCTCGTTTTTTATTCGATTTCCCAGTTGTTTTGAACGTGACATTATTCCAAACTGCCAGCTAAACCCATCAGCTAAAAACATACACGTCGATTGGGTGTACTACAGCTTGTCAGTAACCCCAGCTGCTGGTGTGATTGGTCAGAAAAGTATCTGCACTAGCCTACACATCTTTTTCACATGCGCTCATAATATTTACGTCTCCGATTTGGTAAACGAGAATGTACTTTGTAAAGCGCAAGTCAATCTCTAAAGTGTATGAGTTGAAGAAGTTGATTGTTTTTAAGACAGACACATATGTCATAATTTGTCTTCAAATGTCTTTTCAAAATGATATTAGTGTAAGAGGAGCAGCAGAAGAGTGAAGTTTGTGAATTTCTGGAATTGCCATTTTCATTGCGTCACTCTGTTTTTCGTTTGGTCCATGAACATGGCCTTTATATACAGTTGAGCTGTACAGTAGCTTGTTCGGACTATGGCCTAAAAAAGTAGGCTTACCCTTCTACGTCTTTAGAAATATATTATGCACACATATTTCGAATCTCTGCATTCATATATGGATAAATATGCACTTGTTTGATGTTTGAGTATTATCTAATGGCATTTCCTTCCTTGACCTCATACAACTGGTAATCATAAACATTAAGGGCTATTTGCATATGGTAATCTTGAATTTCACCTAATGAGATTTTCAAGTTTTCTGAGCTTGTTGTGGGGCCTTTTCCCCGCTAAAATATGGCCTTGCACTTTCCATAAAAAAACAGTAGATGTCACCATTAGTTAAAGCTTTTTTTGCACTACAGTACCAAAAACCTGATGGGTCAGCACACACACGCTAATAAAAATCTATTCTCAAATATAGCATTTTCAAAATGCTGAGCACAGTGCACAAAGATATTCCAACTCCATTATATGCCAAATTCCAAATGTTATCATATGAAAGCACTGCATATTAAAGTTAATGAACTGGGAAGGGAAAGGAGATACTGAGTCAGATGCTCAACTGAATGCATTCAACCGAAATGTGTCTTCCGGATTTAACCCAACCCCTCTGGATCAGACTGAATATCACATTGAATAAAACTATGGATGAAGTACAAAAGAAGGCCTACAAAAGTATGAGGTTTGCCTAACTGATGATATAACTGTGATGACATGTGGGAAGTGTAAATTGTGACTGTGTTAACATTACCGGAGGTCACATGTCAGTGCACTCGGTTCAGCAGATAGAGCAGCATAGCCAATTTCCCCTGATCGATCATGCTGATTCTGTTCTGCTGCCATCCCTGTTAGTATCCAAATCCCAACACACATTCACTTAGGTCAGAAACATTCACAGATCTAGATTTATTTGTTTGTCTCCTTGCCCGTCCAACATTTCCTCATCTCCCACCCCTTCTAATGCGACTAGCCCTGATGATCCTCCCTCTTTTTCACCTGCCACACTATAAAGTTTCTCCCTGCAGGCGGTCACTGAGTCCGAGGTGCTAAAAGAGCTCCTTAAACTTGACCCCAAAAAAACATCTGGTTCAGATGTTTTAGACCCTTTGTTCTTTGAGGTTGCTGCCCCTATAATCGCCAAGCCCATCTCTGACCTTTTAAACCTGTCTCTCCTCTCTGGGGAGGTTCCCATTGCTTGGAAGGCAGCCACGTTTCGTCCTTTATTTAAAGGGGGAGATCAAGCTGATCCCTAACCGTTATAGCCCTATTTCTATTTTGCCCTGTTTATCAAAAGTGTTGGAAACACTTGTCAATAATCAACTGACTGGCTTTCTTGATGTCTATAGTATCCTCTCTGGTATGCAATCTGGTTTCCACTCAGGTTATGGATGTGTCACTGAAACCTTAAAGGTCCTCAATGATGTCACCATTGCCCTTGATTCTAAGCAATGTTGTACTGCTATTTTTATTGACTTGGCCAAAGCTTTTTATATAGTAGACTATTCTATTCTTGTGGACCGGCTAAGGAGTATTGGTGTCTCTGAGGGGTCTTTGGCCTGGTTTGCTAACTACCTCAGAACATCTGAACATCTGCTTTGTCAGCCAATGCATGTCACCAAGGGTGTACCCCAAGGCTCGATTCTAGGCCCTACACTCTTCTCAATTTACATCAACAACATAGCTCAGGCAGTAGGAAGCTCTCTCTCTCTCTCTCACTCTATACTCCTCTGTAAACTGGTCATCTCTGTATACCCATCGCAAGACCCACTGGTTGATACTTATTTATAAAACCCTTTTAGCCCTCACTCCTACCTATCTGAGATATCTACTGCAGCCCTCATCTGCCACATACAACACCCGTTCTGCCAGTCACATTCTGTTAAAGGTCCCCAAAGCTGAGGGGTCTTTGGCCTGGTTTGCTAACTACCTCTCTCAAAGAGTGCAATGTATAAAATCAGAACATCTGCTTTGTCAGCAAATGCATGTCACCAAGGGTGTACGCCAAGGCTCGATTCTAGGGTGTACGCCAAGGCTCGATTTTTTTTCTTCTTTTTTTTTCTCATTTTGTCTGTCATAGTTGAAGTGTACCTATGATGAAAATTACAGGCCTCTCTCATCTTTTTAAGTGGGGGAACTTGCACAATTGGTGGCTGACTAAATACTTTTTTGCCCCACTGTATATGCTGTCTCAGTGAGCGAGTTTATTAGCAAGTGCATTGAAGATGTCGTACCCACTATGACTATTAAAACCTTTTTTAACCAGACACCATGGATTGATGGCAGCATTCGCACAAAACTGAAAGAGCGAACCACTGCTTTTAATCATGACAAGGCGACTGGAAACATGACCAAATACAAATGGTGCAGCTATACCCTCCGCAAGGCAATCAAACAAGCAAAGCGTCAGTATAGAGACAAAGTAAAGTCGCAATTCAACGGCTCAAACACATTATTAAAAAAAGAAAGACATCGACGTCTTGCTCCCAGACAAATTAAACAACTTCTTTGCTTACTTTGAGGACAATACAGTGCCACTGACACAGCCCACTACCAAAGCCTGTGGGCTCTCCTTCTCTGTGGCCAACGTGAGTAAAACATTTAAACTTGTTAACCCTCGCAAGGCTGCCAGCCCAAACGGCATCCCTAGCCGCGTCCTCAGAGCACGTGCAGATCAGCTGGCTGGTGTGTTTACGGACATATTCAATCAATCCCTATCCCAGTCTGTTGTCCCCACATGCTTCAAGATAGCCACCATTGTTCCTGTTCCCAAGAAAGCTAAGGTAACTGAACTAAATGACTATCGCCCTGTTGCACTCACTTCTGTCATCATGAAGTGCTTTGAGAGACTAGTCAAGGATCATATCACCTCCACCCTGCCTGATACCCTAGACCCACTCCAATTTGCTTATCACCCCAATAGGTCCACTGACGATGCAATCGCCCTCACACAACACACTGCCCTATCCCACCTGGACAAGAGGAATACCTATGTAAGAATGCTGTTCATTAACTACAGCGCAGCATTTAACACCTTAGTACCCTCCAAACTCGTCATTAAGCTCGAGACCCTGGGTCTCGTCCCCGCCCTGTGCAACTGGGTCCTGGACTTTCTGACGGGCCACCCCTATGTGGTGAAGGTAGGAAACAACATCTCCACCCCGCTGATCCTCAACACTGGGGCCCCACAAGAGTGCATTCTCAGGCCTCTCCTGAGCCCTGTTCACCCATGACTGCGTGGCCATGCACGCTTCCAATTCAATCATCAAGTTTGCAGACACCACTAGAGTGGTAGGCCAGATTACTAACGACAAGGAGAAAGCCTACAGAGAGGAGGTGAGAGCCATCGGAGTGTGGTGTCAGGAAAATAACCTCTCACTCAACGTCAACAAAACAAAGGAGATGATCGTGGACTTCAGGAAACAGCAGAGGGAGCACCCTCCCATCCACATCGACAGGACAGTAGTGGAGAAGGTAGAAGGTTTTAAGTTCCTCTGCGTACACATCATGGACAAACTGAAATGGTCCACCCACACAAAGAGCGTGGTGAAGAAGGTGCAACAGCGCCTCTTCAACCTCAGGAGGCTGAAGAAATTTGTCTTGTCACCTAAAACACTCACTCAACTGCACTGCCCTCAACCGCAAGGCTCTCCAGAGGGTAGTGAGGTCTGTCGAACGCATCACCGGAGGCAAACTACCTGCCCTCCAGGACACCTACAGCACGCAATGTCACAGGATTGCCAAAAATATCATCAAGGACAACAACCACCCGAGCCACTGCCTGTTCACCCCACTATCATCCAGAAGGCGAGGTCAGTACAGGTGCATCAAAGCTGGGACCGAGAGACTGAAAAACTGCAAGGCCATCAGACTGTTAAACAGCCATCACTAACATAGAGTGGCTGCTGCCAACATACAGACTCAACTCTCAGGCTATTTAAATAAATGGACTTAATAAAGGTGTCACTAGTCACTTTAAATAACGCCACTTTAATAATGTTTACATTTCCTACATTACTCATCTCATATGTATATACTGTGTTCGATACCATCTACTGCATCTTGCCTATGCCACACGGCCGTCGCTCATCCGTATATTTATATGTATATATTCTTATTAATCCCTTTACATTTGTGTGTATAAGATAGTTGTAACGGCTGTTGGAGGTGGAAGAAGGTGAGGACCAAAGCGCATCGTGGTAAGTGTTCATGATTATTTAATAGAACAGAACACTGAATGACAAAAACAACAAGAGAATGAAATGAAACCGAAGCAGTTCTGTCTGGTGAATACACAAAACAGAAAACAACTACCCACACCCATAGTGGGAAAACAGGCTGCCTAAGTATGGTTCTCAATCAGAGACAACGATAACCAGCTGCCTCTGATTGGGAACCTTACCAGGCCTAAACATAGAAACACAACACCTAGACATACAACATAGAATACCCACCCACATCACACCCTGACCAAACTGAAATTAGAAACATACAAAGCAATCTACGGACAGGGCGTGACAGTAGTTGTTGTGAATTTTTTAGATTACTTGTTAGATATTACTCCATTGTCGGAACTAGAAGCACAAGCATTTAGCTACACCTCATTAACATTTGCTAACCATGTGTATGTGACCAATACGATTGTATTTTATTTTATTTGTCTCTCCCTTCTTGCCCTTTGTGCTGTTGTCTGTGTCCAATAATGGTTTTACCCTGTTTTGTGCTGCTGCCATGTTGTGTTGCTACCATGTTGTTGTCATGTTGTGTTGCTACCATGCTGTGTTGTTGTCATAGGTCTCTCTTTACGTAGTGTTGTGGTCTCTCGTCGTGATGCGTGTTTTGTCCTATATTTGTATTTTTAATCACAGCCCTGGTCCCCGCAGGAGGCCTTTTGCCTTTTGGTAGGCCGCCATTGTAAATAAGAATTTGTTCTGAACTGGCTTGCCTAGTTAAATAAAGGTTAGATAAAATAAACAACTAAGATGTGCACTTGATAATCGTTTTAAACTGATGGCAGGTCAAGAGAGTAGGTTTCTGTTCAATTCTGGTCTACATATCCTTGCTGTTATTTCACTTGACAACAACATAGGGAACCCTTTCTTTGCTGTTGACTGTTTGTAAAGGTCCACGGATATGTTTCAGAGAGAATGTTCGGTGAGGGTGATGGTGATGAGGATGAGTATGAATCAGCATGGAATGTTTTCCCCATGGAGGATGGTGACTGTCATTCGGTCATTGAGAGTAGCTATCAGCTGTGTGGCTTCAGCCGAACCACAGGCACTCCATGCCTTTGACAAATTGCTCAAATTCCCTCACAGCCCCACAGCAGGCCCACACACACACATTTTGCTAATGGCATTTGTTAACCTATTGGACATTGTGTCTGATTTGGCGTACTGGAGGTGTGACAATAACTTTGGCTGCTGGGTTGTAACTTGAGTATGTGTGTGTTTTGGAGCTCTAAGGACAAAGGTGTCGGGACATAATTGCTCCTATGGGCCCTGGAAGCCATTGTGAGATAATATCTGCTGGGACTCACCCAATGAAGGCGAGAACCTGAGATAGGTGAGCTAGAGGGCACACAATTGATTTGATAAGAGGCCTACTGTACAAAAACACTATTTTTCCAGGGAGGGACCAGTAATGAGTCCCATACCGCCTACACTGCCTATCTGGTTCCAGAGTATAGACTAGATCATTGGTTCGGAAACAGGGGTACGTGTATCCCTCAGGATACTTGGGCTATCCTCGGGGTACTTGAAAAAACTCATACAACCATAGGTCTACTGGTAGAAAGAATGAGAGGGTACTTCTGGAGTACTCCAGGCAGCGCAAAATGTGATTGGTACAGTAACCAAAAAAGGTTGAGAACCACTGGACTAGAGGAACCGCACAACCCACAACACTGAGAGAGGTGAGGTTAGCGTGTTAGTCCTCTCATTCTATTTATACCCAGCTCAGCTCAGTCTGATCTCATCCCAGGTAATTGACAGGATAAACACATCGACAACATGCCAGCTGAGCGTGTGATAGGGATAGCACCTGAAGAGAGACTAGAATCAAATCAAATTTGTATTTGTCATATGCTTCGTAAATAACAGGTGTAGACTAACAGTGAAATGCTTACTTACGGGCCCTTCTCAACAGTGTAGAGAGAAAGAAAATAAAGAAATAATAGAAAAATAAAGCACGTAATAATAAAATAAATAATAATAAATGCACAATGAGTAACGATAACTTGGCTATATACACATGGTACCACTACCGATTCGATATTCAGAGGTACGAGATAATTGCGGTAGATATGTCAAAATCAAATAAAATGTTATTTGGCACATGGGCCAAATACAACTGGTGTAGACTTTACCGTTACGAGCCCTTCCCAACAATGCAGAGTATAAAAATAAAAATAAAATAGTAACATGAGGAATAAAATAAAATACACAAAAATGGAGCTACAGTATCCAGTATACAGGGAATACCAGTACCAGATCAATGGGCAGAGGTACAAGGTATTTGAGGTATATACTGTATGTACATGAAGGCAGGGTAGTGACTAGGCGAGTAAAATAAAGAACAGAGTAGCAGCAGCAAATAATGAGTGGAAAAGTGTGGGTGTATAATGTGTATGTTTGTGCATTTGTGTTGTGTTGGTCTGCGTGTGTGTGTTGTGTATGTGTGCATATGTAGTGTATGTGAATGTGGGTGAGTGGGTTTTGTTTGGCAGTGTCAATGTAGTATGTTTGAGTGAGTGTGTATATAGTTTGTATATATAGTCTACTGAATGTGCGTAGGGTCAGTGCAGATAGTTTGGGTACCATTAATTTACTATTTAGGAGTCTGGCTATGTAGCAGTCTTATGGCTTCGGGGTAAAAGCGGTCTTGGAGCCTGTTGGTCCGAGAGCCGATGCTCTGGTACCATTTGCCAGACAGTAGCAGAGTGAAAAGTTTATGGCTTGGGTGGCTGAAGTCTTTGGCAATTTTTCGGGCCTTCCTCTGATACCGCCTGATATAGAAGTCCTGGATGGCAGGGAGCTCGGTCCCAGCGATGTACTGGGCTGTCCGCACCAAGCCTCTGTAGCACTTTGCAGTCAAGGGTGGTGCATTTGCCATACCAAGCGGTGATGCTTTTTGAGGATCCGAGGGCCCATGTCAAATATTTTCTGCCTCCTGAGGGGGAAGAGGCGCTGCTGTGCCGTCTTCATGACTGTGCGGGGTGTGTGGACCATGTTAGGTCCATAGTGATGTGGACAACAAGGAACTTGAAGCTCCCGTTCCACTACAGCCCTGTTGATGTGAATGAGGGCGTGCTCGGCACTCCGTTTTTTGAATTCCATGATCAGCTCCTTTGTCTTGCTGACATTGAGGAAGCGGTTGTTGTCCTGGTACCACCCTTCTCTATAGGGTGTCTAATCGTCATCACGGATCAGACCTACCACTGTCGGGTCATCAGCAAACTTAATGATGGTGCTGGAGTCATGTGCAGCCACGCAGAAGTCTGTGAATAGGGAGTACAAGAGGGGACTAAGCTTGCACATCTGAGGGGCCCCAGTGTTGAGGGTCAGCGTGGCGGATGTGTTGTTGCCTAACCTCACCACATGGAGGTGGTCCGTCAGGAAGTCCAGGATCCAGTTGCAGAGGGAGGCGTTCAGTCCAAGGGTCCTTAGCTTAGCGATGAGCTTGGAGGGCACTATGGTGTTGAACGCTGAGCTGTAGTCAATGAACAGCATTCTCCATTCTCACATAGGTGTTCCTCTTGTCCAGGTGGGAAAAGGCAGTGTGGAGTGCTAATAGCGATTGCGTCATCTGTGGATCTGTTGGGGCGGTATGTGAATTGGAGTGGGATCAGGGTATCTGTGAAAAGGGTGTTGATGTAAGCCATGACCAGCTTTTCAAAGTATTTTATGGCTACCGATGTGAGTCCTATGGGGCGATAGTAATTTAGACAGGTTACCTTGGCATTCTTGGGCACAGGGACTATGGGGGTCTACTTGAAACATGTAGGTATTACACACTGGGTCAGAGAGAGGTGAAAATGTGAGTGAAGACACTTGCCAGTTGGTCAGCAAATGCTCTGAGTATGCCTCCGGGTAATCCGTATGGCCCTGCGGCCTTGTGAATGTCAACCTGTTCAAAGGTCTTGCACACAGTCATCTGGAACAGCTGGTGCTCTCATGCATGGTTCAGTGTTGCTTACCTCAAAGCGAGCATGGAAGGCATTTAGCTCATCTGGTAGGCTCGCGTCACTGGGCAGCCCGTGGGTGTGTTTCCCTTTGTAATCTGTATTACTTTTCAAGCCCTGCCACATTCGACGAGTGTCAGAGCCAGTGTAGTAGGATTCGATCTTAGCCTTGTATTGACACTTTGCCTGTTTGATGGTTCATCAGAGGACATAGCAGTATTTCTTATAAGCGTCCGGATAAGTGTCCCGCTCCTTAAAAGCGGCAGTTCTAGCCTTTAGTTCAGTGCGGATGTTGCCTGTAATCCATGGTTTCTGGTTGGGATATGTACGTACTGTCACTGTGGGGACAACATCGTTGATGCACTTATTAATGAAGCTAGTGACTGATGTGGTAAACTTTTCAAGGATGAATCCCAGAACATATTCCAGTCTGTGCTAGCGATACAGTCCTGTAGCTTAGCATCCACTTCTTCGGACCACTTCCACTGGTACATCCTGTTTGAGTTTTTGCTTGTATGCAAGAATCATGAGGATAACATTATGGTCAGATTTGCCAAATGGAAGGCGATCTTTGTATGCATTTCTGTGTGTGGAGTAAAGGTGATTTAGAGTTTTTTTCGCAGGTGACATGTGTCACACCAGCCTTCACTTGGCTCCCCCTCCTGTCCAGCTCTGGCGTTCGGTGTCGCCTGGCCTTCTAGCTGCTGCCGAACCAACTGCTGGTAAACGCCCTTCACTCATCATCCCCGTACTTGTCTCGTCATCATCACACACTCCTGGTTCCAATCCCCACTCTATCACAGTGTATATATACTCCCTCTGCCATTTGTCTTTGTTGGTCGTTGCATATGTTACTTGTTTTCCTGAGAGGAATCTCTCCTACTATTTCCTGAGTACTTTACATTTTGCACTTTGGGTTCACCCTGTGCCTTTCTTCATCTAAATCGAGGTTAGTGATCGCTGTTCTGATGTCCAAAAGCTATTTTGGTCATAGGAAACATTGGCAGAAACATTATGTACAAAATATTTGATCAGCGCAAAAAAGCACACAAAATAGCAGAATTGGTCAGGAGCCCGTAAAACGGCTGCTATCCATTGCAGTGCCATTTTGAAAAGGAGAACATGCCCTTGTCACTATGACCTTGTCACCTTCACCTTGTCATAACATAGAGATGTTTAACTCAGCATCCTCTTCATCTGTATCTTTCAATAATGTCTTAACTTTGGATGTAAAATGTAAATAATTTAAGTTAGGTATGTCAATGTTATTCCTCTGATATCATGTCAAACTAATGTGCATTACATTATTATTACTACAGTATTAAGAGTGTTTATGGAAGATTACCTAACATAATGATTCAACAGAACTCTGGTAAATAATATCTAATAAACAGATTTACCAGTCTCTATCTATTACCACATAATTATCTTATATAATGATTAAATACATTTTTATGCACAGACCAGCGATGGAGAGGTGAAAAGGCTAAGGCATGCAAATAGAAAAGCAATCTCTGCTCTTCAGGGCTGCAAAAGAGAGAGGAGAGAGGCTTGGATGTTATGCAGCCTCTGTCTCTTTAAAAACAGGAGCATGCATGTGAGGGGGAGGGGGTGTTGGCTGCATTGGAACAGTCCTCCTCTAATGAGCAGATTTGAGAGACACCAGAGAGAGAGAGAGAGAGAGAAAGAGAGAGAGAGAGACCCAACCATAAGGAGAGAAGTGGGGAATAAGACAACAACCGAAAAGGCAGATAGTGATACATAAAAATTAAGAGCATGGCGCATTAAGAGGAAAAGCAGAGATAAATCTGGATTTCTCACTAGAAAGGGAACAAGAATAAAAGCATCAGCATCGCTCAACCACTTAAGGACGTGGATGAAAAAAGAGAGAGGGAAAGGGAAAAGAGAGGAGGAAAATAATCAGATCACTTGTTTTTTTTTCATGGTCCGTGTGCGCACTTGCTGTTGGTGAGAGTGTACGTATGTGTGTGTGCATATGGGAAGAGACTGCATTGCTGTTCACTAGCAGAGGCATCAGGAGAGAAGCAAGCTGAATCCCTCTTTTTTTCTTTCTCTCTCTCTCTGTTTCTGTATTGCACTGTGCGGCAGGAGCATGTTGGGTGGGTTGGGTACAGACGACAAGCTGAGCCAGCCAGAAGAGATGGATCTGTAAAGCTGGAAATGGTGTCGGATCTGCCCAGCGGCTGACTGTTAGCTGTGTTACCTGGGGTTTCTAGGTGGAGCCTGGTGGTGCTCAGCTGCCAGGGAGCGCTAAAGAGCGGCTGGGAGAGTGCCGGCGGTGGGGCCCTGTGTGGAGGGAGGGGGAAAGAACCCAAAACCTGGAGAAGGAGGGTTTCTGCATTTGTGTCATCAGGGAAGTCACATGGCTGGCATAGGCATTTTCCTATTTGTGAGCTGCGGCTGTAGGAGATTGGACTGGGAGTGACAGTGAACCACAGCTCCAGGATAATGGTCTGAAGAGGCTCCCGCTGCTCCGGCCTCACAGGAGGGACCTTACACTCTGGGGGCTATTTTTCTTTTTCTTCTTTAAGTCAACCCAGGGGATTTGTATGTGTGTCTTCCTCCCCCTCACACCTCATCATCACCAACTCCGACCCCAACTGTGTTTTTTCTTTTTTTGAGATTTGGGGGATTTGCCAAAACCTATTTCATGCATGTCCACTGGGGGCAGGTTCAACTTTGATGATGGGGGGTCATACTGTGGCGGGTGGCAGGAAGGCAAAGCCCACGGCCATGGCATCTGCACTGGGCCGAAGGGCCAAGGCGAGTACTCAGGGTCCTGGAGCCATGGTTTTGAGGTGGTGGGGGTGTACACCTGGCCCAGTGGGAACACCTACCAGGGCACCTGGGCGCAGGGCAAGCGCCATGGGATTGGGGTTGAGAACAAGGGAAAGTGGGTGTACAAGGGGGAGTGGACAAGTGGATTTAAGGGACGCTACGGCCTCAGGGAGAGCACCGGCACCAGCGGGAAGTACGAGGGAACCTGGAACAACGGTCTTCAGGACGGATACGGTACGGAGACCTACTCTGATGGAGGTAAGACCCAGACTCAGACTGAGTCATGTTATGGCTGAGTAGTACCCTCTGTGTAAGGCATCAACATATGGATGCCTTACACACACACACACACACACAAAATTGAACTGTCTCCTGCTTCATTATTCTCCTGTTACTCAGAAACTAAGCTCTCTTTCTCCGTCCATCTGTCATTTAAGTAAGCAGTTCCGCTGCTCGAGCTGCAATGGGAGATACATTTAGAGGCCCAAATTAAGGCCATCCGGACTCTGCATGCAGTCGGAGAGAGAGAAAGAGATATTCCAGATGACCTGTACAGCCATGAATAGGAAATAAGCAGTCAGGGTGAAGTTCCCATAACCAGACAGAGAAACTCATGGCAAACCTGGCTGGGCAACCTGGTCTCAGATCATTTTGTATCCTTCTGTACGTAAATCCCAGACGTTCCATTTAGTATGATATGTTTCATATGGTATGTATTAATTTGTTTATGCCCATCACCCATTTCCTATGATATGTTACAAATTATAATGCTAAAGTTGTCTCAAAGAACTCACAATTTTTGAGTTGCTCGACTTTCGCATTATACGCCACCTATCCACCGCAACCAACAAACCTACTTTCATTTTTTGTAACCATACCAAGTGTAACATATCATACTCATTTGTTGGTCTCAGTGGAAAAGGAGGGCCCAACAGTTCCCCATTAACATCGACGGGACTGAAGTGGAGAATTCGAGAGTTTCAAGTTCCTTGGTGTCCACATCACTGACAAACTTTCATGGTCCAAACATACCAAGACAGTCATGAATAGAACACAACAACACCTTTCCCCCCCAGGAGACTGAAAAGATTTGGCATGGGTACCCATATCCTCAAAAAGTTCTACAGCTGCACCATCGAGAGCATCCTGACCGGTTGCATCACCGCCTGGTATGGCAACTGCTAGGCATTTGACTGCAAGTCACTACAGAGGGTAGTACGGCCCAGTACATCACTGGGGCCAAGCTTCCTGACATCCAGGACCTATATACTAGGCGGTCAGAGGAAGGCCCAAAAAATTGTCAAAGACTCCAGTCACCCAAGTCATAGACTCTGCTACCATATGGCAAGTGGTACTGGAG
This sequence comes from Oncorhynchus mykiss, assembly GCF_057628025.1. NCBI lineage: Eukaryota > Metazoa > Chordata > Actinopteri > Salmoniformes > Salmonidae > Oncorhynchus > Oncorhynchus mykiss. The sequence continues at coordinate 25,178,544 of NC_143022.1, forward strand.
TGTCAAGTCTAGGACCAAACTTCTCCTTAACAGCTTCTACCATCAAGTCATACGACTGCTGAACAATTTATTCTCCCTGACTATTTACATTGACCCCTCCCCCCCATTTGTTTTTACACTGATGCTACTTGCTGTTTATTATCAATGCATAGTCACTTTACAAATTACCTTGACTAACCTGTACCCCCGCACATTTACTCAGTACTGGTACTCCCTGTATATAGCTTTGTTATTGTTATGTACATTTATTGTGTTACTGTTTGATTGATACATTTTTCTTAACTTTAATTTATTTAGTAAATATTTTATTAACTATATTTCTTGAACTGCATTGTTGGTTAAGGGCTCGTAAGTAAACATTTCATGGTAAGGTTGTTGTATTTGAGGCATGTGACAAATACAATTTGATTTGATATACGTTTACTATGTTACGGCTAGTCTATGAGACCAGGCTGGGCTGGGAGAGATCTAGTTCTAAGGCCATAAATGCTCTACACACTTTGAAGATGACAGTGATGAGAGCCTGGAAGTCCTTACTATACCCCAAATACACACATACTCTCTCCTAAGGTGGATTCCAGGTCCATCCAGATATATTCATCAAAACATTTCATATCACAAAACAAAGGTACTAAAACAATCACACAGTTAAAGGACATAACTGTCTGTAGAATAGTTTGAATTATTCTGGTGAAACCTCCTGGTGCAACACCATTGTTAAGCTTATATAACTCTCTAGCACCTTACACAATCATGCACCCAACCAGCAGCCCACCCAACACTGGCTGAACGAGGAGAGAGAGCAGGCTAATGGGGACAGAATATGCAGAACAGATATGATACAGTACTATATCCAAAATGATAACAGTTACAGTATCCACTCTGAAGAGAGCACTAGGCCTGTGAGGCTTTGTTATAATGAAATGAGTATGAGATGTAATAGAGAGAAATGGATTTGGAGAAGATAAACTGGTAGATAAAGATGTATGAGAATGAGGAATAGTCGACTATTGTCGTATGAGAGACACTCAGATACTTGATATCTACAGTCAGTATTCATTATGTAACACTTCACTGTGTCTATAAATCAGTCAGTGTCTTTAAAAGACACCAGTATACTCCTCGTGTCTGTAAGCTACAGCATGTTTTGCCAAACAACAACGTTAATCAGCTGATTACAGCATCCATCATCATAAATAAGAAATAGTCTTGCATTCTACCCCCTGATCTGTGATCACACATGTTGCATAACCTCCTTATCAAACCACAACTGAAAGGAGGAAAAGGATCTATGCTCTGAGCAGTTGCTTCTGAGCAGTTGCTCCCTCGTGCCTCACTGCCTCTTGTCTCTGTACAGTAAGTTGCTGTGGAAACGCACAGACACGCAGCAAGTCAGCGTGTCACAGGGGACTCAGTGTTCCTTGCTCTGATTGGCTGGTTGATTTTGCTAATGGGGTTTACTTATTTGAGAACTAATCTGGCTGCTTAATCACAATCACAGTAGACCGTGACAGAGAGGAGGGAGGAGTCAAAGCTACAGAGAGGTTAAAGTAGCATTGTCTTTCCAATGTCTTACCCCTCAGATGGAGTCAGACATTCTATACTGCCAATGGCCATGGAATAAGGGACCCATCCAAGGTATCTATGGAGAACACTTCAACAGTCTGTGTTAATAATTGTCATGTAGCTAATTTACAAGTGTTTCTGATGGTTGTTGATGCTCCATTGTACACCATCAGTCACATGATAATGATCAAAGTGATTGCTGATTATCACACACTATGTGATTGGGAGTAAAACACACTCACAAAACTGAAAGCTACAGGAAACTGCCCTGACAGTTGTCTATCTGGATATGAGTCAACCTGTTCAACCTTACAGTACAGTAGCCTTTATAATGTGATCCCTGACCTACATACCAACATGGTTGTTAAGAAGTGGTTTGAACCATGTAGAGATGTGGAGGGGTCTACGGTTTGTAGATCGTCAGCTGCTTTATGTTGTTATATCATCCTGCATGGTGTGTTATCGCAGTTATTAAAGAACATATCTTGTTGCTGTTGAACCAGATTATGTTATGAGGCCAAATAAATAGCATGCTCAGTTATTCAAAATTATGAGCACGATGTAAATCAATTTTGTGATGTACAGGGCAATTTTGGGAGAATTAGCGTTCAAATGATAAATCAATAGTCTGATGTTTCTATGTGTTAATAATCCTTAAATGGAAAAATCTAAGACAGGGGCACACCATCACCTCTCTGTGACAGAAAAAGCTCAAAACCAAATCCCGGATAACATCCGTAGTCGATTTAAGCTTACTGAGAGATTTAGCTTTTAACTGCAGCTCATTTTGAATGTTGACGTTTTTGCAACAGTTTTGCTAGCTGTATTCTGTTCTGGATTGCAGTCTGTCCGTGTCTGTTCTAGCCAGAAACCACTTTATGTCACAAAAACTTTTCCCAACTCTTTCCCTGGCTGCCACTACTCTTGCTCGACTAAAACTGTAATCTGTCTGATCTAAATGTTTTAAGTGACTTCAACAACAAAACGAGGGAAGTTGGTCGAACCTTTTGTCATTTAGAAATGGTTCTATATATAATTGAATTAAGTTATCTCTATAACCTTTATATATATATATATATATATATATATATATATATATATATATATATATATATATATGCGAAAGCATGTAGACACCCCAACAAATTAGTGGATTCGCTATTTCAGCCACACCCGTTGCTGATAGGTGTATAAAATCGAGCACACAACCATGCACTCTCCATAGACAAACATAGGCAGTAGAACCATTAAGTGGCACCTTTCCAACAAGTCAGTTCGTCAAATTTCTGCCCCGATCAACTGTAAGTGCTGTAATTATGAAAAGGAAACATCTAGGAGCCACAACTGCTCAGCCGTGAAGTGGTAGGCCACATAATCTCACAGAACGGGTCTACCGAGTGCTGAGGCGCATAGCATGTAAAAATTGCCTATCCTCGGTTGCAACACTCACTCCAGAGTTCCAAACTGCCTCTGGAAGCTACGTCAGCACAATAACTGTTTTTTTCGGGAGCTTCATGAAATGGGTTTCCAGTGGTGTAAAGCTTGCCGCCATTGGATTCCTGAGCAGTGGAAACGCGTTTTCTGGAGTGATAAATCACGCTTCACCACCTGGCAGTCCGACAGACTAATCTGGGTTTAGCGGATGCCATGACAACTGTAAAGTTTGATGGAGGAGGAATAATGGTCTGTGGCTGTTTTTCATGGTTAGACCTATGCACCATAGTTCCAGTGAAGGGCAAACTTAACACTACAGTATTCAATTACATTCTAGATGATTCTGTGCTTCCAATTTTGTGGCAACAGTTTGGGGAAGGCGCTTTCCTGTTTCAGCCCCCATGCATAAAGCAAGGTCCATACAGAAATGGTTTGTCGAGATCGGTGTGGAAGAACTTGACTGGCCTGCACAGAGCCCTGACCTCAACCCCTTCGAACACCTTTGGGATCAATTGGAACGCAGACGGCGAGCCAGGTCTGATTGCCCAACATCAGTGCCTGACCTCACTAATGCTCTTGTGGCTGAATGGAAGCAAGTCCCAGCAGCAATGTTCCAACATCTAGTGGAAAGCCTTCCCAGAATAGTGGAGGCCATTATAGCATCAAAGGGGGGACCAACTCCATATTAATGCCCATGATTTTGGAATGAGATGTTCAACAAGCAGGTGTTCACATACTTCTGGTCATATAGTGTACAATTAGGAGAGCCTAAAGATAAATAATCCACTTGTTTAGAGATCATTTGAAATCAGTTTTTAATAAAGCAGTCAAATTTAAGGTGTGTGTTGCAAGTCAATGGTACCTAAATTAGCATTTTCCAAATCATGTCCAAATCATCTATAAGTAACTTCATTGAGTTAAACAGGCCGTTTTAAGATACATTAGGATGCTTTGGATATGATTTGGCGCAATAATGAAAAGAGGGACCTTACATCAAAACCCCATAATAGTGGGAATATTAATAGTGAGATGTGTAATGCCATTTTGTTTCAATATTTATACATTTAATTAAAATAATAAAATCATTTTTTTAAATACTAAAAAATGTACCTGATAGATGGGCAAAATGCCCAATTTCTATTTTCCTTCATAGTTTGTTTGCCTAAGCATAACCATCACCAGATTTTTATATATATATATATATTTCACTTTCTCTGTCTGTCTCTCTCACTTTCTCTCTCACACACAAACATACAAGTCTGAAGTGCAAGTGCTGACTTTGTAAAATATGAATAATTCATGAAAGAGACAATCCAAACACACTTTCTGCCATCCTTCTCAATTTCCTCTGTCATGAATTTAACTCACAATGCGGCCTAAAATATCAAAATGAGATTCATCATTTGATTACAGATTTAGTAGGCCTAAACTTTGAAAAAGACGCGCCATCTCTGTTGGAGTGAATATACAACAGACAAGTTTAACCTAGAAACAGAAGAACACATAACTATCATGAATTCAGACAGGGGGTTGGTTGGCGCGTGATCTAATCAGAGTTTCTCTGATGTTTCCGCGTCTTTGATCTTTCCACGTTTAACCATTTCCATGCTGTCCCCTGTACTGCTGTTGCAAAACCCATCTCGCAGCCCTTCGGCGGAAAACCTCCACCGGATTCGTTTTAACATCTGAGTTGCATAGTCCATAGAAAACCAATAGGCAAATAAACGACAGAGGATTATTGTAGTCAGGCTACATGCATCACATACTAGGCCGAATCTGAACGCCGGCAGCATGTGACACGTTGTGAATTCAAATATATTTTCAGAAGCCTAGATGTTTTTATAGCTGTGGGGAAATTGAATAATATGCTTGCCTCACTAATTATTAACACGACTGAGAGATGCCTCCACGACGCGGAGTTTTCTACCACAGCCAAATTAACTGATGAAACTAGCGTCCATCTGAATTGAAATAGGATTTCCGACTTCCTGGTAGAGCTGTAAGGGCACATACAAGCGTGGGAAACTGTTCAGGCAAACCAATGATGAACGTGCATCCATCCACCCCCACAGAGAGAATGCTATCATTTCAGCACCTTGGAGAGCTCCGATGACAATAGGCCTACACTTTGGGTCACGATGCAGCATATTAAAACATTCCTAAAGTCTATAAGGCTACACAAGGATGACACAACTCAAGTAAGCATGTAATATGTTTTGCTTGATGTGGAATGATTCATGGCATGTGTAATGACAGGATGTTTATGTCAATGTCAAAATTAAGCCAGAAGGAAAATGTCACTGACATTTCAGGAGCACTTGATACTTTGAATTAAATTAACACATATTTGTTAAACGTATATTCAGGTAGACTACTGCATTTTTCTCTGCTAATGTGGCTAGATGTGGCATTGTATTTATTTTGCCTCATAATTAATGTTTATGTGTGCAAACTTGCATCAGGCATTAGCCTAGCTATGCTTTACTAATGGCTGTAGTGAGATACAAGTAATGGTGAGATGATGATCCCATGGCTATGTCAATGGATTGCCAAAGAATCAGAGTTTACGTTCGCTGCTCTCTCATAGGAGAGAGACGTCCCTTCTCAACTCTTTTAAAGCTTCACCTCCTTCACTGAGAAGTGTTCTGCTGTTGCAGGTCGGGGACACACCAGTCTTTATTTGTATTGTTAGTGTTTTTTGTGTGTGAGTGTGTGTGGGAGGGGGGGGGGGGGGGGGGGGGGGATACACACAAGTCTTTCATTATGATCTGATTCTAGCTAATGTGTCTGAAAACTATAATAACAACTTAATATGCTGTGGTCTGATCCAAAATGGACCTAATCAAACTGTCAAGAGAGGATAAGTCACTTCTCTGTGTATATGGAACCAGACATAACCCAAGTTATTTCAGTCTGGACCTTATTTCAGCTGTGTCGCAAAAGCTAACAATTAAAAAAAGAAGAAGAAGCACTCATACATCCTCCCTCCCTCTCTCTCTATTTCTGGAGTGTCTGTGCTGGGATCAATTAAATCAAATCAAATCAAGAGCTGGAAAACAGGAAGTGATCCTAGATAGATAGATGTGCCAGAGCAATGCTGGAAGGCCCTAGCTAATTCTCATTTTCTCTCTCTCTCTCTCTCTCTCTCTCTCTCTCTCTCTCTCTCTCTCTCTCTCTCGCTCTCTCTCTGTCTATGGGAATATCAGTGTAATCCTATCAGTTGAGGCCTGTGTTTGATCCATCATAAGGCACACAGCTGTTGACTGATAGGATCGGGCGGGTGTGCCCAGATGTCGGCCAGCTGTCTCTGTGACGGTCAGACGTATGTGGAACGGGGGGAGGTATGACAATGATTAATACCTCCACATGAGAGATATGTTAGAGCTTGGTCTTAGTCTTGCCCTCTTCCTCTTTCTCTCTTCTCTGTCTACCTATTTCACTCTCCCCCCGCACACACTCAAACGCACAGAAATATTCAATGCCCACCCAGACTGCCAGGCCTGTTTTGAAGAGTAGTAGGTTTCAGTAGGTTTCCATCCTACTGTGGTAGCAGCAGTAGAAGTAGCATCAGTAGCAGCAGTAGAAGTAGCAGCAGTAGAAGTAGCAGCAGCAGCAGTAGCAGCAGTAGAAGTAGCAGCAGTAGCAGCAGTAGAAGTAGCAGGAGTAGGAGTAGCAGCAGTAGCAGCAGTAGAAGTAGCAGCAGTAGCAGCAGTAGAAGTAGCAGCAGTAGAAGTAGCAGCAGTAGCAGCAGTAGAAGTAGCAGCAGTAGCAGCAGTAGAAGGAGCAGCAGTAGGAGTAGCAGCAGTAGCAGCAGTATCAGCAGTAGAAGTATCAGCAGTAGAAGTAGCAGCAGTAGAAGTAGCAGCAGTAGCAGCAGTAGAAGTAGCAGCAGTAGGAGTAGCAGCAGCATCAGCAGTAGAAGTAGCAGCAGTAGCAGCAGCAGCAGTAGAAGTAGCAGCAGCAGTGTGTTGCTGTGGGGGTGGGATATCCCACACTCTCTCTGCTGTTGCCTCATTGAGCCATCCAACCTTATGCATTTCACTGACACGCCAGCCCAAAGATAGCAATGAAGGCAGAGAGGAAAGGGGAGAGTGTATGTGTGTGAGTGTGCGTGCGTGTGTGCATCCTTATATGGGCCTACACAGATGTAGGATCTAAATTTGATCCAGTTTGCTACAGCAGGAAAATAATCATGCAGCAAGAGGAAATATGAATTATTATGAGGATTATAATTCATGGACATTTTTGTAGGGGTTGATACATTTTTCATAAGGGAAAAATCAAGTCCGAAATGTCAATGTGAAAAATACAAACTTTAGAAGCCTTTTAAAACCTCAAATACACTACAAGTTTTCGGTACAGCTCTCCTGTGACAGGGTGATCCAATTAAGATCCTACATCTGTATGTGTGCTGATTCCACACTTAAGCAGCAAATTCTAGAAAGCTTGCTGCGATGAATCACCGAGCAAATGAGCTGTTACATCAGAGGGTTTGCTCAGTCATTGGCAGCATGGAAAGGACAGAATATAGATAAGATAGATGAATACTTGTACATAGATGGCTCCTATAGATCGGGCAATTAGTCCAGCAGTCCTCACAAGGATAGTAAAATACAGAAACATTTTGTCTGTCCTCACAAAGAAAAACGCTATTTTAGGCTTAGTGTTTAGGTTTAGGGTTACAATTAGGGTTAGTGTTACAATTAGGATTAGGGGTTAGAGTTAAGAGATAGGGTTAGATTTGGGGTTAGGTTTGGGGTCAAGGTTAGGGTTAGGAAAAATATGATTTTGAATGGGAATCAATTGTTTGGTCCCCACAAGGATTGTGTGTGTGTGTGTGTGTGTGTGTGTGTGTGTGTGTGTGTGTGTGTGTGTGTGTGTGTGTGTATGTGTGTGTGTATGTGTGTGTGTGTGTGTGTGTGTGTGTGTGTGTGTGTGTGTGTGTGTGTGTGTGTGTGTGCGTGCGTGCGTGCATGCGTGCGTGCGTGCGTGCGTGCATGCATGTGAGAGAGAGACAGAGAGAGATGCAGTGAATTGTCCTAGATTTCAGCACTACAGAGATATCCAACAGATGGACCAATACTGGAATGGGAAATAGAGAAAAAGAGAGTAAAAATCCTGCGACATCTTTAAAATATAAACTACTAAGGCAGTGTACTGAACAAGTATTGGACCTATTCACAGACAAAATAGACTTAGAGTGTAGTTCACAATAGGAAACAATGCTACCTATCCCTATAGAAATGTCATGTATTGCATCGGGCTGAAAATCGGGCTGAAAACCTTTGACATAATATAGCACCACTAAATTGAATTATGGAATCCAGTGCCCAGTGGAGCCTCACCTTTGACCCTAGCCAGTCAGGGTCAGCCCTTTGATACGCTGTTCAGGTACCTAATGTCCATTTGCTACCTCTATATAGGAGCACACTGAGACATGATCAATCAGAGAGGTTGGCAGACGACATGATGACCAGCTGCCATACTGGACATTTCAGGGAAAAGAACATTACATTATTTTGTTGGCAATATGACCCCTAAATAACAGTGCTGACAGGTAACGGGATGGATATAGTGATAGATAACGGGATGGACATGTTGATAGATGTTATGAGTGCTCTTCACTTACTATCTCGCCACAGTTTCCCTCATACATATATTGATGACTGGGATACAGCCTGGGATGCAGTATTTTTACTTGATATCCTTAGTATAGTAGTGTTGGTACTGGCGGTATTAGTAGTGGTAGTAGTAGTAGTATGTTTGGTTGTTGTTATTATGGTAATACTGCATGGTTTAGTCCCTAATTGAAGCACTTGAACTTAGTGTCTCAGGTAAGATGCAGACAATGCTGGAGGGGAAGAGTGTGTGTTCAGGCAGCGAGGATTACTGTAGTAGGCTGTAATGTCATCAGCTGAGTCCCGACACAGACAAAGAGGCATTTACACATGCTAGACTCTGCAGTATGTTCATTAGCCCCCTTAGGCACATATATCTATCTCTAGTGTTGTTGTTGTATTGTGAAATATAAAAATGAATAATTTATTGATATGCTGTTATATCATATTGGTATGCATTGTGACCTTTTTCTCTCTCTTTGCAGGTACGTACCAGGGCCAGTGGCTGGGGGGGATGCGACAGGGATACGGCCTGCGGCAGAGTGTGCCGTACGGCATGGCAGCCGTCATCCGCTCTCCGCTGCGTACCTCCATAAACTCCTTGCGCTCGGAGCACAGTAACGGGATGGCTCTGCTCCCGGACCGGGCCGGCATGGCGTGCGTGGGTGGGATGGGCTCTGCTGGCAGTCCGGCCGTGTCGCGGGGGGGCTTCGTGCTCACGGCACCCAGCGAGGCAGAGCTGCTGAAGGGCAAGAAGAAGGGTCTGTTCCGAGGTCGCTCGATCCTCAGTGGACTCAAACTGAGGAAGTCCGAGTCCAGGAGCTCTCTAGCCAGCCAGCGCTCCAAGCAGAGCTCGTTCCGCAGCGAGGCGGGCATGAGCACGGTCAGCTCAGTCAACTCCACCATCAGCCTGGGAGAAGGCGAGGCCGAACTGGCCGCTGCCGAGGATGATGTGGACGCCACGGCAACAGAGACCTACTGCGGTGAGTGGAAGAACGACAAGCGCACAGGCTTTGGCGTGAGCCGGCGCTCGGATGGCCTGCACTATGAGGGGGAGTGGGTGGGAAACAAGCGGCACGGGTACGGCTGCACTACCTTCCCTGACGGGACCAAGGAGGAGGGCAAGTACAAGCAGAATGTCCTGGTGAGCGGCAAGAGAAAGAACCTGATCCCCCTCAGAGCCAGTAAGATCAGAGAGAAGGTGGACCGGGCTGTGGACGCGGCAGAGAAGGCTGCAGATATCGCCAAGCAGAAGGCTGAGATCGCCATGTCCAGGTAAACCCCAGCAACAGGTCCATGTAGCCTTTTTTGTAGGCCTTACTAGGAGTAGGAGTAGGGCCTTATTATAAACTGGGTGGTTCAAGCCCTGAATACTCATTGGCTGATTGTATATCAGATTGTATACCATGGGTATGACAAAACATTTATTTTTACTTCTCTAATTATGTTGGTAACCAGTTTATAATAGCAATAAGGCACCTCAGGGGTTTGTGATATATGGCCAATATACCACGGCTAAGGGCTGTATGCAGGCACTCCGCGTTGCGTTGTGCTTAAGAACAGCCCTTAGCCGTGGTATATTGGCCATATACCACACCCCCTCATGCTTTATTGCTTAATGATAGCAGTCTGTGTATAGGAGGCTGGAAGAGGGTCATCTTTGGGTCTGGCTTGATGGATAGAGGGCTTATAGTACCTCCAAATAGCAATTACTAGGGTTTAGTTTGCAGTGGCAAACTGTGACTGATTACTATCACCAAAAGTGACAATGATGACACATCAAAGGATGTGATTGTGACTCGCTCATGTTAGTGTGGGCTATAAGCAAATACAAAATAAAAAAGAATATGCGTATTTTTTTAAAATCTATAATAATTCGTATTTTTTTTAACCTTTATTTAACTAGGCAAGTCAGTTAAGAACATATTCTTATTTACAATGACGGCCTACCCCGGCCAAACCCAGACGATGCCGGGCCAATTGTGCGCCACCCTATGGGACTCCCAATCACAGCCGGATGTGATACAGCCTGGATTCGAACCAGGGACTATAGTGACACCTCTTGCACTGAGCTGCAGTGCCCTAGACCGCTGCGTCACTCAGGAGTATGATCAGTTACGTTTGGTGTGGTATATAATATGTATTAATTTGTGGATGTCCCTCATCCATTTCACATGATATGTTACGAATTACAATTTATATGATATGTTACAAATTACAATTCATATGATATGTTATGAATTACAATTCATATGATATGTTAGGAATTTGCAATGTTACAAATTCCAATTTGTTGGGGCTAACATTAGCTAGATGGCTAGGTGGCTAACATTAGCTAGGCTGGGGTTAAGGTTTTGGTTAAGGTTAGGGTTAAGGTTAGCAAACATGTAAGTAGTTGCAAAGTAGCTAAAAAGTAGTAAGTAGTTGCAAAGATGCTAATTAGCTAAAATGCTAAAGTTGTCTGTGATGAGTTTCGAACACGCTACCTTTGGGATATTCGCGTGAATACGTGATATCAAGAAGATTTGTATCGGGAGGTCATTTGTTTAGCAAACACTGCTATCACATGTAGCTTACACTGTAGGCCTACATTGTACAGTAGCATACAGAAACACCATTAGCCAAAAACATAGAGCCACTAGAAAAACAGCAGTCTCACACGGCATGACGTTAAAGGATAAGAAGCTCATTCACTCAGACATAATAAGCCAGTAGGTCCCAATCATAAGAATACAAAAACACAACCATTAGGCTAAGCATTTCTCAATCAAATTATATTACTATTACTTTTCATCATGTTCACCACACAAAGTAACCAGTGATCAATCTAAAGTTGAAATTGCAACATTGTTTCACACACATTCTGTAAGTTATTTTCAGAGACAGCTAACAACAGCAAGCGAGCTGCAATAAAAAAAACACTGTTCCATTCACCAGACAATGATCATTTGAAACATAACTTCTTGTTGAAAGTTCATCTTGAAAAGGGCGAAGCCAGAGTAACAATTTAGCAACAACATCCTCTTCGATAACACATGCTGCAGCTGCTACACACTTTTAACAAGCTTACAACAAAAGCTAGCTAGGTAAACCATGGGAAAACTACTGCCTGTCCGCCTTCAAGAAGCTGGAAGTTTTCATACGTTTTTGTAAGAACCGTCCCACCCAAGTCAAAATGTGATTGGTTGATTCCACTGTTACTCCTAAATTATACTCAAATACAGTTGAATGGCAGATGCCTTCTATCTAGCTTCTGAGGGCCTAGCCAATCGCTGACATAGCTAGCTAGATTTATCTCCCCAGAGACCAACAAAGAAAAATCCTGATTGGATCTTTTTTTTGTTTCAGTGTTAACCCTTTCCTTTCCAAAACCACCTGAAGAGTTTCAATCAGAATATCCTTGAGAAGGATAATATAATCAGAATACCATTGAAATATTATTGAAAAGATTAAATAGAAATTCAACGTGTGTATATTTTAAGTGTATACGTGTATATTTTAAAACGACAACAATTATTTTATAAATTCTTAGGTCTTCTCTGAAGGTTTAGAAGGCCCTCACGGTTCCCCACTGTTAGTTTGTGTATCCCCTTCTGGACTGAGGAACTGAAAGAATGCAACATTGAGCTACATTAGTTATAAACTAGGGTTGGATTACATAGCTGGTTGCTCTTGAATATCACACATGCATGTGGAACTCTGCATCTCCCACTATACTGAGTTCCTCTTCCTGACCAAACCAGACTGGGGTCTGAATGAGGCTGGTATGGATTGTTTAAACACGTTGCCCGGAACCTTGATGGGTCTATATTGATGGGTGAGCAGTAGAGGCAATCAATGATGTGGGTATACACGGTCATGGTGTCATGGCTATGAACTATTACATCATTATTTGAAAGCATGTATGCATTTGTTCGGGTGTGACGTGTGTGTGTGGGTGCGTGCATGCATATGTGAATGTGTGTCCGTGCATAAGTGCATGTGTGTATGTGTTTTTGTGGTTGACAGAGAGAGATAAAGAGAAAGCCCAATTAGGCCATAAGCTATGATAACAGAATACCTGTGTGATCTGCCTGTTTCTTGACTTTCTTTTGCACTCCTGTGTTGGGCCGTTGAAGCCTTCTCCTGGAGGGAGGTGGGAGAAAGGCTATCAGAGAATATCAGAGAATATCAGAGATACAGAGAGAAAGAGAGAGAGCAGAGGCAGGGAGTGATATCTGCATTGGCGGACAGCCTGAGAGAACCAAGGGAGGCTGAACTGGAGGCTGGCCGCCACACACACACACACACACACACACAATTTGCACATAAATATATGTGCATGCAAACAAATGTTCAAACACCCACGCTTACAACCTTCACACCCAGCACACTCTTCCAAGATCTCCAAAGTCTTAACTATGCATATCAATTAATTATTATATCATAGGATACAACCCCAAAGGCTATTACTCTGAAAACTATGGACTTAAGTCTTGTTTTACATAGCTATGTTACGTTTTGTGGGCATCTGTACACTTCCATGTGTGTGTCTGTGTCTGTGTTTCTACACATACATACAGTATATGCAAGGGTATGCATTTGCTATATTTGGTTCTAAAACTCAAATCCTATTTAAGCTCATCAAACTCTTCCAGGCACACTGGCTACAGCTAAGTACCTACACAGGGCGACAGGTAGCCTGGCTGTTAAGAGCACTGGGTCAGTTTGAATCCACGAGACGACTAGGTGACAAATCTGACGATTGGCCCTTGAGAAAGGCACTTAACCCTAATCGCTCCTGTAAGTTTCTCTGGATAAGAGCGTCTGCATATTTTTCTTTTTTTAAGTATAGTAATAGGGCACACTGGCTACAGCTAACTACCTACACAGGACACACTGGCTACAGCTAACTACCTACACAGGACACACTGGCTACAGCTAACTTCCTACACAGGGCACACTGGCTACAGCTAACTACCTACACAAGGCACACTGGCTACAGCTAACTACCTACACAGGACACACTGGCTACAGCTAACTTCCTACACAGGACACACTGGCTACAGCTAACTACCTACACAGGACACACTGGCTACAGCAAACTACCTACACAGGGCACACTGGCTACAGCTAACTACCTACACAGGACACACTGGCTACAGCTAACTTCCTACACAGGACACACTGGCTACAGCTAACTACCTACACAGGACACACTGGCTACAGCTAACTACCTACACAGGGACACTGGCTACAGCTAACTACCTACACAGGGACACTTGCCACAGCTAACTACCTACACAGGAACACTGGCTACAGCTAACTACCTACACAGAGACACTGGCTACAGCTAACTACCTACACAGGACACACTGGCTACAGCTAACTACCTACACAGGGACACTGGCTACAGCTAACTACCTACACAGGGACACTGGCTACAGCTAACTACCTACACAGGGACACTGGCCACAGCTAACTACCTACACAGGAACACTGGCTACAGCTAACTACCTACACAGAGACACTGGTTACAGCTAACTACCTACACAGGGCACACTGGCTACAGCTAACTACCTACACAGGGCACACTGGCTACAGCTAACTACCTACACATGGACACTAGCTACAGCTAACTACCTACACAGGGCACACTGGCTACAGCTAACTACCTACACAGGACAAACTGGCTACAGCTAACTACCTACACAGGGACACTCATTATAGATGAGGGCATCTACACCTCGATGCAGCAGGATAATACATTTATCTCAACCCATGTCAACTGATTCAGTGTGGCACTGCTGTAGCACAGAGAGAGGAAAGGATGAGAGCAGGGTATAATTTTGTATACAGGAACAATAGCAGCCACTGCTTGACTTTAAAGCTGTCATAAAATACAGCAAGGAGAATGTGGGTAACATACCTCTGTCTGTGATGACAGGGATGCACATTTCGAGGAACACCGTGTGAGAAGAGATTGACCTCAACCGTTCTATGCTAAACATGTTAATTGCCTCTAGAGCAGTTCTCTGGTGCAAACAGTACACAGGCTAACCCAGATATTATGAGAGGAAAGGTATTTTCCTTGTACAACTCCAAAACAAAGGTTACTCTTCGAGGTAAGATACCAAGAAATAATGCATAGTCACAGAACAATATAGGTAAATAACAACAAACACTCACACACACAGAGAGAGAGAGATAGAGACATACTCACAAACAGAGGCAGAAGGAGACCACAGTAGGACAGAAAGAGACCACAGTAGGACAGAAGGAGACCACAGTAGGACAGAAGGAGACCACAGTAGGACAGAAAGAGACCACAGTAAATCAAATCAAATCAAATTGTATTTGTCACATACACATGGTTAGCAGATGTTAATGCGAGTGTAGCAAAAATGCTTGTGCTTCTAGTTCTGATAATGCAGTAATATGAGTAATCTAACCTAACAATTTCACAACAACTACCTTATACACACAAGTATAAAGGGATGAATAAGAATATGTACATATAAATATATGAATGAGTGATGGTATAGAACGGCATAGGCAAGATGCAGTAGATGGTATAGAGTACAGTATATACATATGAGATGAGTAATGTAGGGTATGTAAACATTATATTAAGTGGCATTGTTTAAAGTGGCTAGTGATACATTTATTACATCAATGTTTCCATTATTAAAGTGGCTGGAGTTGAGTCAGTATGTTGGCAGCAGCCTCTCAATGTTAGTGGTGGCTGTTTAACAGTCTGATGGCCTTGAGATAGAAGCTGTTTTTCAGTCTCTCGGTCCCTGCTTTGATGCACCTGTACTGACCTCGCCTTCTGGATGGTAGCGGGGTGAACAGGCAGTGGCTCGGGTGGTTGTTGTCCTTGATGATCTTTTTGGCCTTCCTGTGACATCGGGTGCTGTAGGTGTCCTGGAGGGCAGGTAGTTTGCCCCTGGTGATGCGTTGTGCAGACCTCACTACCCTCTGGAAAGCCTTGCGGTCGTGGGAGGAGTAGTTGCGCTGCTGCGCCTTCTTCACAATGCTGTCTGTGTGGTTGGACCATTTCAGTTGGTCCATGATGTGTACGCCGAAGAACTTAAAACGTTCTACCCTCTCCACTACTGTCCCGTCAATGTGGATAGGGGGGTGCTCCCTCTGCTGCTTCCTGAAGTCCACAATCATCTCCTTTGTTTTGTTGACTTTGAGTGTGAGGTTATTTTCCTGACACCACACTCCAAGGGCCTTCACCTCCTCCCTGTAGGCCGTCTCGTCGTTGTTGGTAATCAAGCCTACCACTGTAGTGTCGTCTGCAAACTTGATGATTGAGTTGGAGGCGTGCATGGCCATGCAGTCGTGGGTGAACAGGGAGTACAGGAGAGGGCTGAGAACGCAACCTTGTGGGGACCCAGTGTTGAAGATCAGTGGGGTGGAGATGTTGTTACCTACCCTCACCACCTGGGGGCGGCCTGTCAGGAAGTCCAGGACCCAGTTGCACAGGGCGGGGTCGAGACCTAGGGTCTTGAGCTTGATGATGAGTTTGGAGGGTACTATGGTGTTAAATGCTGCGCTGTAGTCGATGAACAGCATTCTCACATAGGTATTCCACTTGTCCAGATGGGTTAGGGCAGTGTGCAGTGTGCAGTATGATTGTCATTGCGTCGTCTGTGGACCTATTGGGGCGGTAAGCAAATTGGAGTGGGTCTAGGGTGTCAGGTAGGGTGGAGGTGATATGGTCCTTGACTAGTCTCTCAAAGCACTTCATGATGACGGAATTGAGTGCTATGGGGTGGTAGTCATTTAGCTCAGTTACCTTAGCTTTCTTGGGAACAGGAACAATAGTGGCCCTCTTGAAGCATGTGGGGACAGCAGACTGGGATAAGGATTGATTGAATATGTCCGTAAACACACCAGCCAGCTGGTCTGCGCATGCTCTGAGGACGCGGCTGGGGATGCTGTCTGGGCCTGCAGCCTTGCGAGGGTTGACACATTTAAATATTTTGCTCACATTGGCTGCAGTGAAGGAGAGCCCACAGGTTTTGGTAGCGGGCCATGTCAGTGGCACTGTATTGTCCTCAAAGCGAGCAAAGAAGTTGTTTAGTCTGTCTGGGAGCTAGACACCATGGTCCGCGACAGGGCTAGTTTTCCTTTTATAGTCCGTGATTGACTGTAGACCCCGCCACATACCTCTCGTGTCTGAGCAGTTGAATTGCGGCTCTACTTTGTCTCTATACTGAGGCTTAGCTTGTTTGATTGCTTGCGGAGGGAATAGCTACACTGTTTGTATTCGGTCATGTTTCCGGTCACCTTGCCCTGATTAAAAGCAGGGGTTCGTGCTTTCAGTTTTGCACGAATGCTGCCATCAATCCACGGTTTCTGTTTTGGGAATGTTTTAATAGACGCTGTGGATACGACATCGCCGAAGCATTTGCTAATAAATCCGCTCACCAAATCAGCGTATTCATCAATGTTGTTGTTCGCCACAATGCGGAACAAATCCCAGTCCACATGATCGAAGCAATCTTGAAGCGTGGAATCCGATTGGTCAGACCAGTAGGACAGAAGGAGACCACAGTAGGACTGAAAGAGACCACAGTAGGACAGAAAGAAGACCACAGTAGGACAGAACGAGACCACAGTAGGACTGAAAGAGACCACAGTAGGACAGAAAGAGACCACAGTAGGACAGAAGGAGACCACAGTAGGACTGAAAGAGACCACAGTAGGACAGAAAGAGACCACAGTAGGACAGAAATAAACCACAGTAGGACAGAAAGAGACCACAGTAGGACAGAAAGAGATGTTCATGAGATGTTAATAGGGTAAATGCGTTTATCAGAGTCCCTGCGTCATGTGCTGCTGATGAGACATTGATATCGGAAACAAGCATGAATTGTCTCCGGCTCTGTTCAACTCCATTTTGATGCAACTTATTAAAAAGAGGCTCCTTATGTGTGTCATCCTGAGGATTAGTGAGACTCTCTTTGTGTCCCAAATGGCACCCTATTCCCCAGACGGCTCAGGTCATGCCTTAGTCAGACCATTCCTGGTTACTTAAGATTGTATAAGCATGGCCCCTTTCCCGTTAACATAAGATTAGCTAGCAGCTTCTCAAGACAAATATATTCAGTGTGAATGAATGTGTTAGATAGATAAAGGTGTGAGAGGAAGTTAATTCTCTAAATGTCTGCTAGAGTGGAGGTGGGGAGGAGGGCGTTTGTCTTTACTTGTGTGTTACAAGGTGAGTGCAGGTTGTGTGAGAAAACACATCTGTGTTTGCATGAGAAAGATGGTTCAAGAGGTCGAGACATTGTGCATTGTGAGAGTCAGAGAGCGGTGAAATAACTTCTGTTCATG
This sequence comes from Oncorhynchus mykiss, assembly GCF_057628025.1. Classification (NCBI taxonomy): domain Eukaryota; kingdom Metazoa; phylum Chordata; class Actinopteri; order Salmoniformes; family Salmonidae; genus Oncorhynchus; species Oncorhynchus mykiss. The sequence goes on from NC_143022.1 coordinate 25,196,492, forward strand.
TGTGCACGTGCGCACGCATGAGAGTAAGAAGGTGTATTAGGAGAGATGACGGGTGCAGGCAAAAAGTCCTGTGTGTGTCTGATGTCATAGAATGATTAGTGTCTCTGTGAAATCAGAAGTGGTGTTCTTACTGCTGTGGCTTGGTGTGATATAAATAGACAGAGAATCAAATCCATATCTGCCTTTACATGCCAGCACATGTGCTAGTGTGCGTGTGTGTGTAGGTGTGTGTGTGTGTGTGTGTGTCTGTGTGTGTGTGTGTGTGTGTGTGTGTGTGTGTGTGTGTGTGTGTGTGTGTGTGTCAGTGAGTGGTGGGGTGATCACTGCATTCTTTCTAAATGATGAAGCTGTAAAATAACTCATGCAGTGCTCTGGGGCACAGTAACACTGAATGGAAGATTCCTATCCCCTCCCTCTCTCTCACTATGTTTCTCACTCCCTTGCTCCTGCAGTTGCTAGGACAACGGTCCAGGAGAGGGCTGGTCCCCGGTAGAGCAGGATGAGGAGCTCTATCCCCCTCTCAGCTCACCTCAGCTTACCCCCTCACCACACCCCTCTCTAACACCCACTAATGTGTCCCTACCAAACACACCAGGCCAGCCAACACTGTCCACACACGGCTATCTAAAATGAACAAACAGAAACTTTTACAGACTATTACTCACACACTACTACGGACGGATGGACGGACACACACACACACACACACACACACACACACACACACACACACACACACACACAGTGCTGTGAGCTCTAGTGCCAGGGTGAAGAGAGACAGAAGCAAAAAGAAACACAGGCAAAAAAAATCAATAACCATCGACATGCAATACTGCACCAAGACAGTTCCTGCACAAACAAGGAGGAGAGAGGGAAATAGAAAAGGAAAGAGACAAAATAGAGGGTTCAGAGAGAGAGACTAGAAAGAATGGTAAAGGCAAAACGATTGGGAAAGCACCGTATCTTCTCCTCTGGACGTGGGTTTATGTCATGCGAGCTAAAACGGAATTATCCATTTGAAGGGGTTGCACATTATCATCAGGCCTCTATTATTTTTATGAGACCACAGTAGTGTGACACAGAAACAGATGTCAGTATGGGGCTATCTGTCACATACCAGAAGGGTATACTACGATGGAAGCTACAGATGTAGGATCTTAATTTGAGCCAGTTTGATACAGAAGGGAAATAATCCTGCAGCCACAGGAAATGTGAATTATTAAATGGATTATAATTCATATTTTCAATTCAGCAGGCTATAGTGTGAAATGGGCTTTTAGAAGTGAGGTATTTATTTTATTACTTATCGTTAAGGTCATCTTTGGTGTGCTTATCAATGCACAAGTACCTTTTTCCCACTCCTGTCAGCAAAATAATTGTATTGTCATACAAAGGTTTTACTGTGTGAAGTTTCAAGTGCATTCTGTCATTACTAAATGTGTAATGTGATAGGTATTTCAACATTACTATTTTTTAACACAAAAAAAACTTGCAATAAAAAAACATTTAATCAGTCATCTTCCTCGAATGAAGTAGATGATGACGCAATCTTTGCGAGAGGGAGAGAATCTGATTTCTTTGGTCCTCAACTCGAGGCTCAGATACTCAGACACCTGCACCAGAGCAGGTTAGTTCTGAAGGATTCATTGCCATAGAAATGTACCTGGCTAAAAGGTGAGACACTTTCGTGGTACCGGTTATCCCGAGTTGAACTCAGATTTGACCAAAGTTACCTCGGTAACTCCTAAAACTTGATTCGTAATATCGTGCTCTGGGTTCAAATACTATTTAGGTTTTTTCAGTTACTTTCAAAGACAAGTAGTTGAATATTGGAATTTATTCGAAAATACACTTGGAAAGTATTTGAAAATACTGAAATACACAGACTCAAATACACTCCCATGCATTTAACCCAGGCATTTTAAAATAGTATTTGAAATAAGTATTTGAAAATATGTTAAAATAGTAGGCTATTTATAGGAAATGATTTGAAAATGCTCCAGCATTGGAATTGGGCAGCCCTGACTTAGAGGGTCTGACCTCACAGGAGAAATGGGAATTGGGCAGCCCTGACTTAGAGGGTCTGACCTCACAGTAGAAATGGGAATTGGGCAGCCCTGACTTAGAAGGTCTGACCTCACAGGAGAAATGGGAATTGGGCAGCCCTGACTTAGAAGGTCTGACCTCACAGGAGAAATGGGAATTGGGCAGCCCTGACTTAGAGGGTCTGACCTCACAGGAGAAATGGGAATTGGGCAGCCCTGACTTAGAGGGTCTGACCTCACAGGAGAAATGGGAATTGGCTGTCTATTATATTATACATTCCAATGCACGTACAGTACACTCACAAAGTCAGTCATGCAACTTGCTCCCTGCAGTTGCATTCTTTAATTAATGATTATTTACTCACCACCAGGACAGCCCATGCACGAGGGAAGGCAGAGGCAGCCATGGGAGCAGCCCAGAAGGCCCAGGAAGAGTGTCGCCTCGCCAGGGTCACGGCCAAAGAGTTCTCCCCCTCCTTCCAGCACCGCAAAAACGGTGAGTGTGCCACCATCCCCATAGCAACCATCAATACACCAGAAGCACCAATTTTGTCACACACAGTCTTTTTATAACCACAAATATCAATACACTAATGCCCTGAGTCTATTTGGCACTCACAGTGTGTCACTTTATTTTATCAACTTGAAATGCTGAGAGAAAATACATACTGCATCATATATGAATAAACATACAGTATGTCTCCTGAACATGTAAATAATGGCAAGAGAGAGGAGAGAATGGCCAAGTCAATCAGGTGTCAGTGGCAGGCATGTGGGTGCTCTACTGTATGTGCTCGTGCCCCATGGGACCGGTTACCCACAGTGCAGTGCAAGTCATGAGTGATGGAGGCAGCAACAGAAAGCTGGAGGGAGGTCAACAATGAACTTTCCAACAAGCCCACGCAAGGCAGGCTGACTGACACACACTCTTAAACACACACACACTTCCTGACATATACTCTCCCTTGCTTGTTTGTTTGTTCCACGTACCTGACAATACCTTGATGGCTGTTTTGAATGTCATGACATTATAAAGACTCACAGTTACAGATTCCCTAGGAGGCTGAGTTTATCCTCAGAGCAACAACAACAGCATTTGTCTTAACTGAAACGGGTCATTTCACCAAGCTCTTATGTGCCAACAAAACCCTTTGCACACAATATCTGTGCACTTGCACATGATAAATTAGCACATTGAGCACTGTTGAGGCTCAGAGTGAGAGTGATAGTGTTGTGCTGTGCCTTGCCGTGCTGTGCTGCCTGTTGAGCAGAGTAAAGATTGTGTGAGTGCTGTGACTGGCTGGGTGCAGACGTCTGGGAGACAGCGAGGTAAGGTAGGCAATGCAGAGAGAGAAAGGAGTGTCTGGCGTAACTGAGTAGAATGCTTAACCAGCCCCCCCCCCCCCCCTCTCTGGTGCTGCTGACTGAAAAACCTTGAAAAGAGGCAGAGTCTAGTCTAAAGACAGGACAGGAGTGGTCAGGAATAGTCTGTCTGTCTAAGAGGTATTCTATTCTATTGTGATGATTGCATAATATAATGGGCACATCAACTACACACATCTCAGGAAAGGAAATTAGGTCATTTTAAGGGCAATGGTTCCTTCCATATGCACGTCCCTTTGATTTCCTTTACATAATACTGACATCATCTGGTTGACGTTAGCAGTACAGCTGTTCATGTCATTCATGGGGTAAATTGGCCATAGCCATATCACAGAGATTGGACTTGAATATAAAGTCCAAACATGAATATAAAACAAAGAGAACTCTAAATCATTCACTTTGAAATGGGACTATCCCAACGTAATAACTCTAAATCATTCACTTTGAAATGGGACTATCCCAACGTAATAACTCTAAATCATTCACTTTGAAATGGGACTATCCCAACGTAATAACTCTAAATCATTCACTTTGAAATGGGACTATCCCAACGTAATAACTCTAAATCATTCACTTTGAAATGGGACTATCCCAACGTAATAACTCTAAATCATTCACTTTGAAATGGGACTATCCCAACCTAATAACTCTAAATAATTTACTTTGAAATGGGACTATCCCAACCTAATAACTCTAAATCATTCACTTTGAAATGGGACCATCCCAAAGTAATAACTCTAAATCATTCACTGTGAAAAAGAGACTATCCCAACGTAATAACTCTAAATAATTCACTTTGAAATGGGACCATCCCAACGTAATAACTCTAAATCATTCACTGTGATAAAGAGACTATCCCAACGTAATAACTCTAAATAATTCACTTTGAAATGGGACCATCCCAACGTAATAACTCTAAATCATTCACTGTGAAAAAGAGACTATCCCAACGTAATAACTCTAAATAATTCACTTTGAAATGGGATCATCCCAACTTAATAACTCTAAATCATTCACTTTGAAATGGGATCATCCCAACTTAATAACTCTAAATAATTCACTTTGAAATGGGATCATCCCAACTTAATAACTCTAAATCATTCACTTTGAAAAGGGACCATCCCAACGTAATAACTCTAAATAATTCACTTTGAAATGGGATCATCCCAACTTAATAACTCTAAATCATTCACTTTGAAAAGGGACCATCCCAATGTAATAACTCTAAATAATTCACTTTGAAATGGGATCATCCCAACTTAATAACTCTAAATCATTCACTTTGAAAAGGGACCATCCCAACGTAATAACTCTAAATAATTCACTTTGAAATGGGACCATTCCAACGTAATAACTCTAAATCATTCTCTTTGAAATGGGACCATCCCAACGTAATAACTCTAAATCATTCTCTTTGAAAAGGTACTATGACAATGTAATAACTCTAAATCATTCACTTTGACATGGGACCATCCCAACGTAATAACTCTAAATCATTCACTTTGAAAAGGGACCATCCCAACGTAATAACTCTAAATCATTCTCTTTGAAAAGGTACTATGACAATGTAATAACTCTAAATCATTCACTGTGATAAAGAGACTATCCCAACGTAATAACTCTAAATCATTCACTTTGAAATGGGACCATCCCAACGTAATAACTCTAAATCATTCACTGTGAAAAAGAGACTATCCCAACGTAATAACTCTAAATAATTCACTTTGAAATGGGACCATCCCAACGTAATAACTCTAAATCATTCACTGTGAAAAAGAGACTATCCCAACGTAATAACTCTAAATCATTCACTGTGAAAAAGAGACTATCCCAACGTAATAACTCTAAATAATTCACTTTGAAATGGGACCATCCCAACGTAATAACTCTAAATCATTCTCTTTGAAAAGGTACTATGACAATGTAATAACTCTAAATCATTCACTTTGAAATGGGACCATTCCAACGTAATAACTCTAAATCATTCTCTTTGAAAAGGTACTATGACAATGTAATAACTCTAAATCATTCACTTTGAAATGGGACCATCCCAACGTAACAACTCTAAATCATTCTCTTTGAAAAAGAGACTATCCCAATGTAATAACTCTAAATCATTCACTTTGAAATGGGACTATTCCAACATTGTGTGTCATGCTGTCCTGACTCTCTGTCTCTCTGTTGTGTCTGTGTTTCTCTCTCTGTCTGTGTCTCTCTTTCTGTCTGTCTCTCTCTCGTGTCCCTGTCTGTGTCTCTCTCTCTCTGTGTCTCTGTCTGTGTGTCTCTCTCTGTGTCTCTGTCTGTGTGTCTCTCTCTCTGTGTCTCTGTCTGTGTCTCTCTCTCTGTGTCTCTGTGCTGTTGGTCAGGAGTAGAGGTCCAAAGGCCAAAACATCAGAACTCCAGTGAGAACGACATTGAGGTGGTCTCCAGTGGCACAGGGCCAGACAGTCCTGAACTCTACATGAAGGGCACTACACCCCCAAACTTGACCCCTGACCTTAGCCCTGAGGCCAGCCACCCCTCCTCGCCCCCCTGCAGCCCTGCCACCACCAAGCCACACTGCACCAAGAACGCTCGCTTCCTGCGGCAGAGTGCTGTGGACGATGCTGGGGGTGGTGGCGGTGGGGGAGGGGGCAGTAGTGGGCAGGAGATCCAGGTGCTGATGGAGGGGCGCGGAGGGGGGGAGTACCTTAGGGCCAACAGCTGGAGCGAGGACAAGGACAAGCACTCTTATAAAGGGGGCAGCAGGAGGGGCAGCTGGGGCAGAAGTCGCTCTACCACCCCCTCTGTCCAAGAGGAAGCCAGGGGCAGCGGGCGCACAAATGGCCACGGCCACAAGCATGCCTCCTCCAATCACAAGTCTCGAGAGCATGGTTCGTCCAATCACAAGGCCTCCAGGGACCGGTGGTCGGACTGCCCATCAGCATCGTGGAGGTCCCAGCGGACGCACAGCGGTGACACACGACTGCTGGAGCAGGATGAGGAGAAGCTGAGCAACTACGAGATGGAGATGAGGCCACTGCAGCCGATGGACTCCAACTCCCAGAAGCCCTATGGGCTGGGAGAGGAGGGCCATGGTCATGAGGGCGAAGCCCACTCCCACACGCTGCAGAGACAGCGGCCTAGTAAGAGCCGGGAGGCCAGGGAGGGCCGAGACATGGAGGCGGCACGGCCTTCAGGGGCACGGGAGGGTAAAGAGGGCAAGGAGGGACCGGCCCCAGACTCAATGCAAAAGATGGACAGTCTGCGCAAGGAGGACAAGCTGGAGGCTAGGCCTCTGCGCAGGGATCTCACCCTCTCCCCCCCACAGAAATCCTCACCCATTGCACTAGAACACGACGATGACAAGAAACTGACCCAGCTCAAAGCAAACTCGGTAAGGAGTCCTCCTCTCAACCACACATTCATAGTCACATTTAGTCATGTAATTTATTTATTGTGTGCACACATGCAGAAAAATACACATGCATGGGTAATCACTTCCATGCACATGTCAATTGCACTCACACAGCTCTCAGATACAACTTTACTGTATACAGACAAAATAACAGAATTAACTCTTATGTGTAAGGTAGCAAGTGGGAGCATCCCAGGCCCTGGTGTAGTCTCCTGATAGGCAGGTGCTCTACACAACACAGACACCTTGGTTGGGCTTCTAACCTCCCACAGTCCCCTCCACAGCACCACAGCCTCAGCTAGCTATCTCCCACTGTACTCCCAGCACCTTAGTAACAGCAGATTGGCAAAGTAGCTCCTTCCACAAAGCAGCCCCGCATTGGCTGCCCCACGCTCTGTTGCTAGGGAACAGGTTATGCCTTGCTTCAGCGGTAGCCAATAAGTGGGCGTGTGATGGTGACTGGAGGAGGGGGGGGGGGGGGTGTTTGCAACCGCAGTGAGGCAAGTAATGCAGTGAACTTGTGTAAGACATGAGACACAGACGTAGATTCTGAAAGTGATCACATTGTAAAACACTCTTGGACAAAGATCCCACTATGATATATTTTAACACTATGATATATTTTATTCTAAATATTTTAGATATCATACTATGGACTCAATTGCTTTGATAATTACATCGGTCATTTGTGATGCTTTCTACCTTGTACAATAGATCCAGTCCTGCACATTTTCCATGACAGTGTTACAGTACATAAGCCCATCAGTTATATTTCACTAACAGTCTGCTGTTTAGACATGCTGGCTCTCAATGACATAGAGACTCACTTGAAAATATTGTATCTCTCAAATACCAAAATCAAAGAAAGTACACATTAGCTGTGTATTTGCTTGTGTGGTAAGGCAGAGCTGTGTGTGTGTGTGTGTGTGTGCTTACGTTAGTGAAAGTCTGAATGAACATGTTCTATTCTCTCCCTCCCTCCTCCACAGAGCTCCAGCTCAATTCTGGTCGTCATGGTGATTTTGCTCAACATTGGAGTCGCAATTTTGTTTATCCACTTTTTTATTTAAACATGTATTGCCTATTGATTCCTTTTATGATTATACATTATTATGAGTACTATCATGACTATCAGTAACCAGACCTTGACCATTTGACACTTCTGTAAAGAATATAGTAAGAGGATAAACAATATGGGGATACAGATGGTTCCCAATGCCCAGATTTCAGAGAAGCAGTTATCTGCAAAACATCTGCAAAACATTTTGGATTTCTCTCCCTGAAATTACCTGTTCTTCTTCTTAAATCATCGTTTAAAAACGTATAATTAAAATGATTAATTTTATTTATCACATATGACATGTTAATATATATTATTTTGTATTCCTTAATTGCCTTTTCTCTCTGTTGATATTGCTGATGTTCTTTTGATTGAGTTTGTTTCTGGAGGTAGACTCAGATGAGTGGTGGCACTGCCTGTATGATGGTGTAGTGGGTCAAATGAGGCAGAAGATAATGTATCTACTCTGGTTCTGACTGTGTCCACCTGACCTGGGTTCAAATACTATTTAATAATATATTTAAATACTGTATCTGTGCTTGATTGAGCTTACCTGTTGCAGTGGAAACAATAGAAAAGTCCCAAAAGTGCAAAACAATGCCTACCTGACAGTTGAGGCAGGCTAAAGCAAATGCTGAAAGTATTCGAAAGATTTCAAGTAGTATTTGAACACAGGTGTTGTCCACCCAGTAATACAAGGTTCAAAGGGATGGGAAACGGCCCCCTGTCCCCTGTCCTACCCAGTGCCCTCCGAACCCTCCCCATCCTCTACCCCTGCACATATCACCCTTCTGGCACGTTGTTCCCCTTCACGATTATAAGTTCAGCCTCTCACCACCCATCCTTCCCCTTCCCGGTAGTCCACTCATGACATCACTCCATATCTTGTTACCCTCTTTTCCTTGTTTCATGTAAGTCTCCTTTCATTTTATACCCCACCATGCTCCCCAAATCCTAACAACCAACCATTTTCACCAAGACTTCATTTTGTTTCCTTCTTTCATGAAAATATGATTAAATAAAAATAGGGCTGCAAAAAAACTTTTGCAACTACAGAATCTGGTCAGCAACAGGACATGTTTACAATCTGAAAAACCAGGATGACCAATACAAATTTGCCTCTAACAACTATAACACTATACCTATCTATGTTAGCAAACCGTTTGTAAATTTAGCAACGTGGGTTACCAAGATTGAAACATGCACGAGGATCTACTCTTTATCAACTCTAATCCGTCCGCAACCGGAGTAGGAATAGTTCTGTCTGAAAGGACTTCATCCAGGTCTCTAATGTAAAAGATTCTCTCTATAGTCGACAACAAAAGTCTCTGATGTAAAAGATTCTCTCTGTAGTCTACAACAAAAGTCTCTAATGTAAAAGATTCTCTCTGTAGTCTACAACAAAAGTCTCTAATGTAAAAGATTCTCTCTGTAGTCGACAACAAAAGTCTTTAATGTAAAAGATTCTCTCTGTAGTCTACAACAAAAGTCTCTAATGTAAAAGATTCTCTCTGTAGTCTACAATAAAAGTCTCTAATGTTAAAGATTCTCTCTGTAGTCTACAACAAAAGTCTCTAATGTAAAAGATTCTCTCTGTAGTCTACAACAAAAGTCTCTGATGTAAAAGATTCTCTCTGTAGTCTACAACAAAAGTCTCTAATGTTAAAGATTCTCTCTGTAGTCTACAACAAAAGGAAATCATGATCTAAAGGAAAGAACTCTCAAACACACACACACTGTACAATTCCATGTACACAACAGGTACAATACTCATGCACGTCTGTCCAGTGGAGTTATTATACGCTAGATTTGTATAAAATATTGACATTCCAACCAACTTCATCAGTATCTCTCTGGTCTTTAATGTACAGGTTGAACTTCATATGAGGACTATAGGGCATGACATTCTGTCAGTTGTCATCTAACTGCCCCTTTGGCCCCAACAGAGTCTCTCTCTCTCTCTCTCTCTCTCTCTCTTTCTCATTACAGTATAATGACTAAAGGTTTCTTCCCAAACCTCACCCCACACACCTGGTCTGGAGCCACTGGCTCGCCGTACAGTAAGAGACGGGTGTGCCCAAGTACAAGTTCAGAGACTGTTACGTTTCAAACTGCTGCTTTCAAAACAACGATTTCCCAAGACAGAAAAAAATCACCAACATTTTTAGCTATTTGCAAGACGTCTGAAAAAACGCCAACTGCCTTGTTTTATAAAGTAAGAAAAAAAATATATTCTAAAATGCATGGTCAAGTATGTTTTAGATTTGTATACATTTTTTTTGAAAAAAAAATATTAAAAAAATAAAAACATTTTAAAATGTCATCCCAATGAGGAAAGGTTGTCTTTTACTGGCTTTGCCAATTTCCTCTTAGTTGTGAGCAAGCAGAACCTTTCCAGGTGTTGTCCAGTACTGTTCTGAGAAGCAGAATCTTCCATAGGATAGCCTGGGCTGGAGCTATAATACGGTACAGTAAAGGAATCAGACAGTCTACTGCATCCCACTGCTTCTCCATGACAAAGCCCACATCTTAGACGGAACTAAACAACAGAGAAAAAAAAACAGACAAACTAAGAGAGAAATGTTTTGTGTATTTTTTATAGCTGGCTAACTAACTCAAACACTCTGAGACATTTATAGCATGTCTGTAATGGGCTAGTACTCCCTCCTGATTGTCTTGGTCCTCCAGTCAGTAATCATTCACAATCTACAGTATGTGTGCTCTCTTCTCTTCCTCCCATACCTCTCCGTTTCTCTATCCAGCAAAGTCAAACAGAGCTGCCGATGTGAAGGAATGAAAGCTGGGGCCAAATGCTTGGAGTTATATTTTTCAAGAACGTTTGCGCCAGTGGAGGCTGCTGAGGGGAGGACGGCTCATATTGATGGCTGTATCGGAGTAAATGGAGTTGCATCAAACACATGGAAACCATGTGTTTGATGTATTTTATGCCATTCCACTAATTCCGCTCCAGCCATTACCACGAGCCCATCCTCCCCAATTAAGGTGCCACCAACCTCCTGTGGTTTGCTCCCCCAGTCTTGACTTACTGAGGTACTGTTGGAAACTGGACTGATACTGTAAGATGGTTAAGGGATATTATGGGAAATGGTTCACTGATTCAAAGAATAACTATGAATATTGGTCCAGCGGGTCTTGATGCTGAGAGGTGCAGAGGTGATGTCCCTGTTCCTGTGGTTTTTCTACCATTCCGACTGGAAGTACCCATCACCTTGAGAGCCCATCGCATGCCCAAGCATGCCCAGTTCTTTTTCTCTCTCCTCTCCTCTTTTATTTATTAACTTTTTGGGGGTCTGTTTGTTTTTGAGTTATGTGGAGAAAATAATGAAAGTGTTTGAAAGAAAACTAATTGTTTGTGGTTATTGAATCCTTGTCTTCTCCCTCTTTCTTATTCTTATTTTGCTCAGATCTTAATACAACTTTGATATTGTATTATTCACTCAATTCTTTCCATATACAGAAACAGTACTGATGATATTAGCTATAAAATGCATTTTGTGTGTGTGTGGGGCCACGTGTGTGTGTGTTTTCCAGGGTGTGTGTTTGCGCATGCGCAATGCGTGTGTATGCGGGTTTACACAGCATATTGTTAAACTGTTAAGGTATACAACATGTTAGATACCAAAGTATGATAAAGATGCAGAGGGAGTAAACCAAACTGCTACTTCAAACTGCACCATTTGAGGGGGGTCACCATGGCCACCATGATTTAGTATTCCTCTCTGTCACGTGAGGGGAGTGGTCAGACATATGGGGGTGGGGCTAGTTTCCTGGGACCCATCTGGGACCCATCTTCTCAATAAAAGAGAGAGTGAGAAAAAAGGGAAAAGGCAGAGGAAAACCGCTGTATCAAGCTCAACACACTTTAATTTCCATTTAATCAATCTTGCCTCTATGCCATTTCAATGTGAACTATTCCTCTATACTCTCCCTTCTCTAGCCTTCTTTCTGTACTATCCTGCTGGATTACAATAATGCAGAGAAGAATAGCTGATGAAGCACAGACAAAAATTCCCCTTGAATAGAATTTAAATGGTACATTCCACCTTGGTTTATACTGGCTACCTGTCAATAACATTACAGTGTGTGTGTGTGTGTGTGTGTGTGTCCTATACTGTATGTTGCTACATCAGACAGCAAGACCACACAATGAAGATCAGCAGGCTGCAGCTTACATAAAAATGATATCTTGTTATCTTATTATACTGGTAAATCATAACACAAGTACATAACAATAGAGCCTAGTTTGTATTGCTAGTAGTGTCGTACCCCTGTTGCAGGTCAGCGTTTTCGGTCATGAATCTTGTTCTGGAGGCAGCTCTGCAGAGTGGTTATTAGCCTGGAACAGCCACAAAGTCATAAAATCTGATTTTAAACCTAACCCTAACCACACTGCTAACCCTAATGCCTAACCTTAAATTGAGACCAAAAATCTTTTTTTGTTTTGTTTTCATAAATGTTTACAATATAGCCAATTTTGACTTTGCAGCTGGCCTATCTAAGGGGAAATCGCTCAGTTCTGCCTCCAGGACATGACTCTTGACAATAAACATCAACCTGCACTGCTGTCAACTCCCAGTAAGCCCTCTCTCTGTTGCCAGACTCTGGAACCACTGTCTTGTTCTCATTGCAGCTCTCTGTATGTCTTGTTGTGTCTCTGATTGCCTCCCTGTCTGCTTGCTGTCTGAAGGGAAGCTAAGCCAATTTCACCAGAGATTACTGTAATAAAATCACTGTGTGGAGTTTAGCCGTGTCCCACCACTAGAAGAGGATTATGGGTCATTCCTCTAAATCTATTGGAGGAGGTAGAGAGGGGTTAGAGAGAGAGGTGACAGTCTGTCAAATATCTATCCAGCTGACAGTTGGGTGTATGATCACAACTACGCCCATAAAACACACACACAAATGGCTACAAAATGTGATTATTTGCCTTAACTGTGTAAGCATAATGTTTTCATGAGTCACTTATACTGGGCCTGAACAATCTTAGCGGGACAACATTGAAAAGGGCTGATAATGAGTGATGGTGAATATCATCTAGTCAGTCTGTAATCTGGAAGAAAAAAAACATCCAATATGGTGTTATCAAAGAGGAGAAGTGTAAATGATGAAACACCAACAAGATCAATATCTGATATTATACAACTAATTGATGGAGACAAACTCTATGGGTGTGAGTCTCACTTCTCACACACACAGGACTCACGAGACCACTGACTGCATGTGCCCTGACATGTCAGTGGCACTGAGCCCAAAAATGTGTATTTTTATTTATAATATCAGTCTTTTTTACAGGATTTAAAATAAATAAGGGGATTGAAGGCAGATGAGGAAGGGAGTGAGTGAAAAAAGATTGGGAAAACATCTGCAGCATCCCAGTAACCTCAGCCATCTCTCCATCTATTATTCATCATTCCTCTCATCATCCCTCTCTCATTCTTTTCAGGGCTGATTTTATTTAACCTTTATTTAACTAGGCAAGCCAGTTAAGAACAAATGATTATTTACACGGACTGCCTATCCCAGCCAAACCCTAACCCTGATGACGCTGGACCAATTGTGTGCACCCTGTGGGACTCCCAATCAAGGCCAGTTGTGATACAGCCTGGAATCGAACCAGGGTCTGTAATGACGCCTCTAGCACTGAGATGCAGTGCCTTGGACCGCTGCACCACTCGTAAAACACATTTTGATTGATGAGACTATAGCTGACTAAAGAAAAACCTATAAATGAAAATTATTTTGAATTTCAATTAAATAAAAAGAGATGAGACAAAATTATCTCTGTGACTAAATCTGACTACTAAGTGAACTGGACAAGCATTTTTGGAGAGATTGAGAGCTTTTCAGTGACAAGCACAATTAATATTAGCAGCACAGATGCGTAGCGCAGTTCTGTTCAGCAGTAGGAAGAATGCACCACACACAGTCTACATCAGCTGGTGAGCTGTGGGGGAGTAAGCTATGTGTGGGCAGACAGGCTCCACTCCAGCGCTGCGTCTGATTATACACATTGCACAGGCGACTCTCTTGCTTCCCCATAGCTAACCAGTCACCACCAACCTTCTAGTTTGCTACCCTTGCCTGGTTAAGACTCTCAAGGTGCTATACAAAATGAAAAACAATAGCAGCATTGAGTTGAATAGTAGAACAACAGTCTAGCTATGTTTCTCCCTTGAGTATAGAAAAATAGGCTGTCTTTGAATTTGTAGTCTCGCTCAACCCTCCCATGTTCCCCACTGCATTTCATAGCCAGGTTCTGTAGCCAAGTCTCCCTGTTCTCCTCAGAGAAAACGGCTTGATTCTAGCTCTTAACTTTAAAAACAACCTGGGGCGCTTTCAGCAAGCATCGTTTTGGAACATTCAGATAGAAATATGCTATGTAGAACAAACATGCCTCTGACATGTTGAATAAGGAATAACGTTGGCTCTATTCATGGAATTTCTATCTGCAACGTTCAAGGACATTTTCCAGCTGAACGTCGTTCCATGTCAATTCAGCAAGCCATGACACTCATATTGTTCCGAAATCGTTTCTGTAGTTAGAAACAGATAAGATTAGCATTCCTGTAACGTAATTTTGTTGAAATATAAGTTGATCTCCAAGAATCTAAGCTAATTGATTGCACCCAAATTGGACATATGAATTGATCGGATTCATAGAATATTGAAAAAAGTCATCTTGATTAACAATTAACTTACTTTCTCAGAGATCAAATTACAATTCAACAAACATTTTGCCAAATCTGTTTCTAACTACAGAAACAATTTCAGTGCATCTGAGTAGCCTATATGCAAACATTTGTTGGCATAGAAGGAAAGGATAATGGATAGCAAACAATTTGACTAAATTCCTCTTGCCACTACACTATATATGACTGTGTAAATAACTTTATTTGGAATGAATGTGGATCCAGTGAATCAGACTTGAGCAGTTGGACCAGGACTCGAACATGAGCACAGTGGACTTATGGCTCGATTCGGACTCAAGTTTTAATGAATCGACAACATCACAACAGTCATAGCTCCTGTTCAAAGTCATTCCCTCGTTCTACTTTTGGACATCAATGTGGCTGCGGCGTCTGTGGAACTGTGATTACAATGATGCGACCGAGTGACTTTGTCAATACTTTGCAGCACCATCTGGTGATTGAGCTACGCTCTCTCTCTCTGCAATTGTGAGTCTGTTTTGTATATAATGTACAATATCTAATGTCGGCTGAATTAGGAATTTATATGGCCAGATAATTCTTATACAGTGTATGTTTGTCATATCTCTGCTGTTGGGAAAATAGGATGGTATGCAGAAAAATATGTTTGTGCACATGGAAGCCAGTCATTTATGTTTACTTTAGTGTAATGAGGCAATACAAATGTGATGTGACTAAAATGAAAGGGTATTTAGTTGACTAAAATGGCCCACTTTTCATCATTTTGACAAAATCATTACTCAAAGGACACAAATGTGACTAAGGCAATAATTTAGTCAAAATCTTAAAGAGTGACAAAATGAACACTGAATAAAATAGGTCAATCTGAGATAGTTACATGTAACTAGGTTGCGTTTCATTTGGAGGCACTGATTTCCTCCCTGGCTCTGGCGCTTGTCTGACCAGAGGTGTCATGCCCATAGGGGGCACGGGGCACGTGCCCCTTCAGATTTGTCCATTTTGTTGTCGTTTCTGTGTAATACTAGTAGCAACTTTATGAAGTTCGCTTTAGCTAGCCCAGATAGGTTCCTAACCTCAACTACAGTAGCTACCAAGAAGCCATTTCAGGCTATCAATGAAGTTAGAGTAGCTAACTAGCATGCCTGCTGGTGACATTGATAAACTTTAGAAAAGCAAGAATTACTAAATGCACTGATTAAGACTCACATTCCTTTCAATCATTTACCCAGATTTTAACAGATATGCATATTTAGCTTATTTAAACAAAATAAAACAGTCAGGAGGATATAGACAGCTCAAGCGGTATGCTTAGATATGCATAAAAATATGAGAATGCTAAATTCTCTAACTTCAGGACAGGCGACAGAGATCCCCTCCTAGCCTAGTCGCGATCCAGGCTTCCCTAAAACATGAAGCCTGGGGAAGTTCCCTGGCAGAAATCAGCTAACAAGGGATTGGAAACTGTGCAAATCAGTGAAACCTCACAACACTTCTGTCACGTTGGTATGAAGGGTCGGGAGACAGGCGCAGGAATGCATAATAATTTTTATTTTTTATTTTTTATTTCTTACCCAAATAAAGGCGCGGGGGCGAAGACCAAACAAACACTATACAAAACACAGGGTTGAAACCCAAACAAAAGAACGAGGAGTACCTCAAATAAATCACACAAGAGCACAATGATTAACACACGAGACGAGACCAGTATTGACCAGTACCATCATCTGCGCAATTCACAATGGCACGAAAGCCAAAACACACAGCACAGGTACACACAAAAAACCAACGGACATTGTAACAACAATCAACAGGACACTGTAAACCAAGGGCACACGTATACAATTACTAATCACTGGGAATTGGGGCCAGGTGTGCATAATGAAAGTTCCGGAGGGATCAGTGACAACTTCAAACCAATCAAATGCCTTGCTTGGGCGGAACTCCAAAGGTGCTCACTAGATTAATGTCGTAGGAGCAACAGTGTGTGAGGACTAAAAAGGACAACGCAACAAGCACTGGTGACAAAACATTTTGGAATGTTTGCAGCACGCTGGTTTTCACATCATTTCTCTGTTATCTCTAGATGAGCTAAAGCTGCAGTAAGAGGGGAGAAATGGTCTACAATGCTGGCCATATCAATATTTTACATTTTGACGTTTCTGGCATGATCCAAAAATCATTCCTTAGCCCAGGACACTTCAACTGGTGACTATCCAGAAAAAAAAGACAAAGGAGCACTCTGTTTCTGCGTAAATCTGATAGATTTATTGACGGAACAAACAAATAACAGTTTCTGAAGTGATATTTGGCTGTAAAGGCTAGCATGAGGGACAAGAACTAGCCAGCCACAACGAGGTTCGTTGGAGACTAGCTAGCCAACCTTGCTTCACTGATACCTGACCTATTGGGTGAGCAGACTTCTAATCCAGCCCAGCAATAGCACACTTGATTATCTACTCATTAGGTTTGATAAGTTGAGTTAGGTGTGTTATTGCTGGGCTGAAACAGAACCCTGCATACACAGCAGACCTCCAGTAGGGTTGGCCTGCTCCAATTGTAATAGGTTTATACAGTACATTGTGTGTGATGATTAACTGTATTTCTTTATACATTTGCTAAAATAGGTAGGCTTACATATATAACCCATGGCATATAGGATATACCCTTATTCTCTTGGGTCATTCATTGGGACCTCTCTCTTCATCTGCAATCAGGCTTTCACAGGATTCCATATCTAAGGACAGAAAACATCACAAAGAAACAGGCTTCATTATACTAAAATTAGACATCGTTGAATATTATGTTGCTCTTATCTCTCTGTCCTCGAACTTTTTCCCTCTAGGTACTGGAACTGGAGAATGTTTTCATAATGACCACAAAATGGCCTGCCCTATCCAGTAACCTACACTCTCCCTTTACTGATAGCTGGAGCTGTAATGTCAACCTCTTTCATGGATGTTATTTACAAATGCATTTAGAGACTGTTTTTAATTTACAATGATCACATCAAGATGGCCAGCTACAGTAATAAGAAGTTAAGTAGCTGATTACATTTAATTCACTTAGCTAAACAGTGTGTAAAGCTAGCTAGCAGATCAGTTGAGTTAGCCTACAAAATGGCCTTCTGTAGCCAGCTAGCTAATAATACATTGTTTTTTTTACATAAGAAACATGTATTTACTTACGTGAATAGGTTCTCCCACTGCTTTAGTGTTTTGGGGTCCTTACGAAATGAAATAATGGACAATGTTTCCGATTTTTCGGATGGTAGCAAAGCGCAGCCAGCAACCACGTAGACAAATTGAGACAAGGCAAAAAGTGTGTTTGTCACAGAGTGAAAAAATGTATAAATTGCAGACTGTGGGACAGACTGTGTAACTAGCTTGCACTTGAAACTAGCATGTGCAACAACTCAGTACAATTTTTTTAACCTTTATTTAGCTAGGCAAGTCAGTTAAGAATAAATTCTTATTTTCAATGATGGCCTAGGAACAGTGGGTTAACTGCCTTGTTCAGGGGTAGAACAACAGATTTGTACCTTGTCAGCTCAGGGTTTTGAACTTGCAACCTTTCGGTTACTAGTCCAACACTCTAACCACTAGTTATGCATATAACACACAGCACCCAGAGCTATAATACAGATTGAACAATGAGCTAGATGTTTCGCTGGGTGTATAAATCTGTAGCATCCAGTTGGCATTTCCACTCACCACCAAATATGGTATGATGATGAGAGGAAGCCCAGTGGCCAGCAGTGGGTGAAGATGGAGCAAGATGGATTTTGGCCGACATCCTGCAAATTTGATCTCAATTCAGTTTTCTGTTCCCAAAACTTAAATCTGTTTTGTTGCTAAACAACCAACCCCTCCATATATTCAGGCAAAGCTTTGGCCCAAATCAGCAGCACCCAGTTTTTCATAAATTATCTATCTGGATTTTGCCTATCGGATAGGATTAAATGCATAGAAATAGAATGAATAGAACGGATGAATTTCTGACTTGAAAGGGGACTCCCATTCTATTTCTAATTTATTTAATCCTATCCAATAGGCTAAATCCAGATAGACAACTTTTGAAAAACTGGGCCCAGGGTAGAGCAGTGTATTCCATAAATCCCACCCGTAGTCTCAATAGCCAATAACAGACTCATTGTCAGCCAGATACTTTTTTCCACTTTTTACTTTTTGTGCGCTCTGGTTGGCTGCAGTCAAATTTATTTACACAGAATTTTTTTTCAGGGAGGAGGGAGAGCATGATGCTTCTTCATTGTCTCCTGTGAGTGAATTTAGATGTCCAGTGTAATGTAAGTGGTAACAATGAATTGAAATCCACTTAATTGTTTTGTGGCGCATCCATTTATTTTCTTTTGTCTGTTTCATAGGCCTACTATAGTCGGGGCACATGGGCTATTTATGATGCTTTGAAATATACGACCTAACAGCAGCAAGTGTTGACTAGTTTTTAAAATGTGTTGAATTGAATGAATAAAGTCAATCTCCTATCCCTTTGCTACAGGGGTCGATTTGGGCCCTATTTTCATCACTATTTATATAAATAACATGTTTCTGTTAAAACCTGTAACATTCATCTCTACGTGGATGATACAGTTATTTACTCCTCTGCCCCGTCAGAACAGAAGGCCATTTATGACCTTCAGCATGGTTTACTGCTGATCCTAAACTAGTGCTAAATGCTAAGGAAACTAAGCCAACCCTGTCTGTTTTGCCCAATAGTTGGGCACACGTCAGTTCTGTTGCTAAACAATCATCCCTTCTCATAACATTGACCCTGAGGACCTGCATATTTGCACATTGAAGGGAGCCAATTATAAGTACTTGGGTATTTGGATTGATGATAAACTCTCTTTTAAAACAAACATTGAAAAACACAAAAAACGTTTAAAAAGTTTATAGAAATAAATCCTGCCTCACTTTTGAAAATAGAAGGAAGATTGTTCAAGAAACACTTCTCCCAGTACTTAATATGGTGATATAATGAACAAAAATACTATATAAACGCAACATGTAAAGTGTTGGTCCCATGTTTCTTGAGCTGAAATGAAAGATCCCAGAAATGTTCCATATGCACAAAAAACTTTGATCTTTGCCAAGATAATCCATCCACCTGACAGGTGTGGCATATCAAGAAGCTGATTAAAACAGCACGATCATTACACAGGTGCACCTTGTGCTGGGGACAATAAAAGGCCACTCTAAAATGTACCGTTTTGTCACACAGCACAATGCCACAGATTCCACAGATTTGCGTGAGTGTGCAATTGGCATGCTGACTGCAGGAATGTCCACCAGAGATGTTTCTAGATAATTGAATGTTAATTTCTCTATTATAAGCTGCCTCCAATGTCGTTTTAGAAAATTTGGCAGTACGACCAACCGGCCTTGTGTAGACCGTGTGTAACCATGCCAGCCCAGGACCTCCACATTCGGCTTCTTCCCCTGCGAGATGGTCTGAGACCAGCCACCCGGACAGCTGATGAAACTGTGTAATTACACAACTGAAGAGTTTCTGCACAAACTGTCAGAAACCGTCTCAGGGAAGCTCATCTGCATGCTTGTCGTCCTCACCAGGGTCTTGACCTGACAGCAGTTTGCCATTCATCACCTCATGCTTCAGCATGATAATGCACAGCCCCATGTCGCAAGGATCTGTACAAAATTCCTGGGAGTTGAAAATGTCCCAGCTCTTCCATGGCCTGCATACTCACCAGACATATCACATATTGAGCATGTTTGGGATGCTCTGGATCAATGTGTAACTCAGCATGTTCCAGTTCCCGACAATGCCCAGCAACTGTCGCGCTGCCTAAGGCAAATGGTGGTCACACCAGATACTGACTAGTTTTATGATCCACGCCTGTAACTTTTTTAAAAAGGTATCTGTGACCAACAGATGCATATCTCTATTCCCTGTCATGTGAAATCCATAGATTAGGGCCAAATTCATTTATTTCAATTGACTGATTTCCTTATATAAACTGTAACTCAAACAAATCTTTGAAATTGTTGCATGTTGCTTTGGCTCATGGAATAGCCTTCAGGTCACTTTAAAATTAGACTCGCTGGTCTCCATTGGAAAGTTTATATCGAGTTTAATTGAGGTGATATGTGAGAGTTGTTTGTTTTGATTCATATTTTTGTATTTATTGTATTGATATTATTTATTGTATGTTCATAGGGCTTACTTGCAAATGAGACCCTGGTCTCAATGGTGACCCACCCTGTATTAAAAAAAGTCAACAAATAAAATTAAAATAATTATACATCATAGTTAGACAGTGGGGCAAAAAAGTATTTAGTCAGCCACCAATTGTGCAAGTTCTCCCACTTAAAAAGATGAGAGGCCTGTAATTTTCATCATAGGTAAACTTCAACTATGACAGAAAAAATGAGAAAAAAAAGAAAATAAATCACATTGTAGGATTTTTAATGAATTTATTTGCAAATTATGGTGGAAAATAAGTATTTGGTCAATAACAAAAGTTTATCTCCATACTTTGTTATATACCCTTTGTTGGCAATGACAGAGGTCAAACGTTGTCTGTAAGTCTTCATAAGGTTTTCACACACTGTTTCTGGTATTTTGGCCCATTCCTCCATGCAGATCTCCTCTAGAGCAGTGATGTTTTGGGGCTGTTGCCCGGGCAACACAGACTTACAACTCCCTCCAAAGATTTTCTATGGGGTTGTGATCTGGAGACTGGCTAGGCCACTCCAGGGCCTTGAAATGCTTATTACGAAGCCACTCCTTCGTTGCCCGGGCGGTGTGTTTGGAATCATTGTCATGCTGAAAGACCCAGCCACGTTTCATCTTCAATGCCCTTGCTGATGGAAGGAGGTTTTCACTCAAAATCTCACGATACATGGCCCCATTCATTCTTTCCTTTACACGGATCAGTCGTCCTGGTCCCTTTGCAGAAAAACAGCCCCAAAGCATGATGTTTCCACCCCCATGCTTCACAGTAGGTATGGTGTTCTTTGGATGCAACTCAGCATTCTTTGTCCTCCAAACACACGAGTTGAGTTTTTACCAAAAAGTTATATTTTGGTTTCATCTGACCATATGACATTCTCCCAATCTTCTTCTGGATCATCCAAATGCTCTCTAGCAAACTTCAGACGGGCCTGGACATGTACTGGCTTGAGCAGGGGGACACGTCTGGCACTGCAGGATTTGAGTCCCTGGCGGCGTAGTGTGTTACTGATGGTAGGCTTTGTTACTTTTGTCCCAGCTCTCTGCAGGTCATTCAGTAGGTGCCCCCGTGTGGTTCTGGGATTTTTGCTCACCGTTCTTGTGATCATTTTGACCCCACGGGGTGAGATCTTGCGTGGAGCCCCAGATCGAGGGAGATTATCAGTGGTCTTGTATGTCTTCCATTTCCTAATAATTGCTCCCACAGTTGATTTCTTCAAACCAAGCTGCTTAGCTATTGCAGATTCAGTCTTCCCAGCCTGGTGCAGGTCTACAATTTTGTTTCTGGTGTCCTTTGACAGCTCTTTGGTCTTGGCCATAGTGGAGTTTGGAGTGTGACTGTTTGAGGTTGTGGACAGGTGTCTTTTATACTGATAACAAGTTCAAACAGGTGCCATTAATACAAGTAATGAGTGGAGGACAGAGGAGACTCTTAAAGAAGAAGTTACAGGTCTGTGAGAGCCAGAAATCTTGCTTGTTTGTAGGTGACCAAATACTTATTTTCCACCATAATTTGCAAATAAATAAATTTAAAATCCTACAATGTGATTTTCTGGATTTTTTTTTCTCTCATTTTGGCTGTCATAGTTGAAGTGTACCTATGATGAAAATTACAGGCCTCTCATCTTTTTAAGTGGGAGAACTTGCACAATTGGTGGCTGACTAAATACTTTTTTTGCCCCACTGTATATACTGTGTTTTATACCATCTACTGCACCTTGCCTATGCCTCGGCCATCGCTCATCCATATATTTATATGTACATATTCTCATTCACCCCTTTAGATTTGTGTGTATTAGGTAGAAGTTGGAATTGTTAGATTATTTGTTAGATTTTACTGTACTGTTGGAACTAGAAGCGCAATCATTTGGCTACACTCGCATTAACATCTGCTAACCATGTGAATGTGACCAATAACATTTGATTTGAGAATCAGGATGTTAGATTTACTCAGTGAATTTATTTTTATTAAAATGTTAAAAGAATGCAAAATAAATCAGCCCCTAATAATTTCTGCATACTTTTAACTTGGATCTCATACTTGCGTACATGGACAGAGCATTGCGTAGTTGGTACGCAAAATGTGTGCATGTTGGCAGGTCTGTGTTATTGAAGACACTTGCCAGTTGGTCCGGGCATGCTCTGAGTACATGTCCTGGTAATCCGCCTTGTGAATGTTGACCTGTTTATAGGTCTTGCTCACATCGACTACGGAGAGCTTGATCAAACAGTTGTCCGGAACAGATGGTGCGCTCATGCATGCTTCAGTGTTACTTGCCTCGAAGCGAGCATAAAAGGCATTTAGCCCGTCTGGTTGTAACTCCTGCTACAAAGAGAAGCAATGTGCTTAATATTAGGAAAGTTATTAGTTAAAAAATAAAGTTATTAGGCCTAGCCTATAGAAAGCTGATGGGATCCTCTTTTTAATAGAGGGTATCACTCTGTTTTCTCACGCAATTGCATAGCCTATAGAAATGGTGTGCAACATGAGCTCATGGGCTCTCATGAAGTGTTTGATTCGATTTTTGATTACATTTATCATACTGGTAGAGGCCGTTGTAGAATTCCCCCTCCTGAGTCTAATTTTCACATTGTCTCTCTGTCCTGCGTTTTATATGTCCAAGCTAGTCTGTAGTCAATAGTATACGGTTAACTCATACAGTGCATTTGGAAAGTATTCAGACCTGTAGATTTTCTCCACATTTTGTTACGTTACATAATGACAAAGCGAAAACAGGGTTTTTAGAAATATATTATAAATAAAAAACAGAAATACCTTACCTTATAATTATTCAGACCCTTTGCTATGAGACTGGAAATTAAGCTCAGGTCAGTGGCGACCCATCATTCTGGGCAGGTGGGGCTTGCCTGTTTTGCATGTTATTTTGACATTAATACGTGTCACATATCAGTTTGCAAACAATGTAAGAATATATATATATATATATATATATATATATATATATATATATCATTGAGTTAATAAAGCTGCATACAAATCGGCAGCTCCAAAATGCAGGTGTTTCAGCCTAGCTCAGTGCTTTCTGTGGTGGTGGGGCAGGCCAGCAGAAAATAGGAGCATTGCACCATGATTGGCTCAAGCATTGCACCGTGATTGTCTCAGTGTTCTGTCACTCATGTGGACACTACGTCACTCACCTTTAGCAAGGGTAGACATCAAGAATGTGAGCCCTTTAGGTGCTGCCATAGAGTTACATTAGAAGTGCCCATCCAATAAGGCTCAAGGTCATTGGCCACAGATAAAATTACATCAAATCACATTATATCTACAGTAGCTTTGATTGGACTTACTTTCAAAATCTTAGCTAGCAGTCATCATCATAAATCAAGTAGATAATCTACTGGCAAATCCTTTTTAATCCTTGTCAATTGAAGAGAAATAATGCAGATTAATTACAGATAAAATGTATCGGTACTCATCGGCTGTTGGACATAAACACAAGTTGGAAATCGCAATTTTCAACAATGAGTTGTTTGGAAGGAATCGTGACAGTGGCTAACCGCTAGCATTGCAACTGGGAAGACTGGGAAAATATGTTTTGAAAGGTCAACCAATTCAGAATTGTAAATGTTTTTCTTTGATGACAAAATTTGCCAACGAAGGACTGGCGCACACAACAAGTTGAGACCAAAAATGTCTTATATGCTGCTGCATAAATGATGTAATATGCCAGGGAGATATGGTATGTTATGCCAGCCATATCAGCTATGTTTTTTAAAAAGGCAGTAAATGAGGCTGAATGAATTGTATCGCCGCCAGACAAGACCCCGCTGATAGCCTGGTGTAGCGGTGGTAAGGATTCACTCCATTGTGCTGGATAGAAAGCTCTGCTGTTGGGACAGCTTTATGTAGGCGCTAACAGTTTGTGGGCACCGCTTGTCGTCGTTATAATGTATTGTTTAGTGCATATACATTGTTTAATGTATATGCAATTAATGTATTGTTTAGTGTTATGTTGTGGCTTTGCTGGCATGCATCTAAAAAAAAATATTTTTGCGTTGTCCCCACCAAGATTAACATGCTAAAATTGCCACTGGCTCAGGTGCATTCTGTTTCCATTGATCATCCTTGAAATGTTTCTACAACTTGAGCTGAGTCCACCTGTGGTAAATTCAAGTGATTGGACATGATTTGGAAAGGCTCACACATGTCTATATAAGGTCCCACAAGTGACAGTGCATGTCAGAGCAAAAAAATGTCTGCAGCATTGAAGGTCCCCAAGAACACAGTGGCCTCCATCATTCTTAAATGGAAGAAGTTTGGAACCACCAAGACTCTTCCTAGAGCTGGCAGCCCGGCCAAATTGAGCAATCAGGGAGAAGGGCCTTGGTCAGGGAGGTCAAATGGTCACTCTGACAGAGCTCCAGAGTTCCTCTGGGGGATGGGAGAACCTTCCCGAAGGACAACCATCTCTGCAGCACTCCACCAATCAGGCCTTTATAGTAGAGTGTCCAGACGGAAGTCACTCAAAGACACGTTGCATAACTCTCAATATCATAATGCTTAAATGAACATGCACAGACTTAAGACCCTCTTGCGCACACACACACATGCACAAACACACACACACACCACTTTGGAGTAACCGCCGTAGATGATGACCCCGGAGCCATCAGGGGCAGAGGTAATCTGGCAGGCAGAGTGAGGGGAGAGGGGGGTACCAGAGGGGAAGAGGCGACTAAAGGTGAAGGAGTCCAGACTGAAGCTGTGCACGTCGTTGTAGTAGATAAAACCCCTGCAGGAAAATAAATTGACTAACAGAAGTGTAATCTAGTAATCTAGAGTTCATACCGTCAGATTATCATACATTTTCCATATTTCAATAACAGCGGCAGGCCGAAAGCTTCTAAAAAATATTGTGAGATTATATTTTTGCCTCAGCCATAAACTCTCCAGAACTATTTTCTCTCCTCTTATTTCCTACAATTACAATTAGTCCTCCTGTCATTACCTGAAACAATAGCTCCTCCCATCATCTCTCCTTACCTGGCACTTTTGTGGAAACCTCCAAACACCAGCAGCTGTCTCTTACTCAGGACCATACGATGGCCACTCCTACCAGAGGGAGCACCTGGAACCCTTGGTTACAGACACACACTGACACAGACAAGGTTAACCTACTGTAGTAGCACCTCAAACACAAACCCAGTCTACTACTACAGTAACAGCATGGCACGCAAAGACACCTGGCCACTCACTTGATCTGTTCCCAGGTGTTTGTGGAAAGATGAAGCCCCCAGAGGTCTTTGAACTGCTCCACTTCAGGGGAAGCAAACCCCCCCCCCCCCCCCCCAAGCACCAACAGCTACCCCTTGCCTGGGGAACTACCACAGCCTGCAGGAGGGAGAGAGAGAGAGAAATAAAGAGAGTTAGAGGGCGGGATAGTGATCAGATCGATACCATCTACCCTGGCTATCTCTCAAATCTCTTCATATTGTATCAGAGCATAGTCTGCCCCTTGGTGTCCAAATGGGAGAATGACAGAACAATGGGCAGGCTGCCAACAGAGACCCGCAGTGAGAGGAATCATTGTTGTGGACTGGAATCACCAGTCCACAACAATAGAGAAAAGTAGAACAAGAGGTGTTCAACAACGTTCTGAGCTCCCCAACAACGTTCTGAGCTGTCTAAGTAACTATGGAAGGTATAGGTAGGTTCCTGGCATAAGGTGGGGGGTGGGGGTGTCGTGTCTTTGGCTATGCCTGTTACGGTTTTCTTTAGATGAAGGAGAGTCGGACCAAAATGCAGCGTGGTATTCTTGATACATATTTAATAAAGAAGAAGAAACCACGAACAATACAAAAACAACAAACGTAACGTGAAAACCTATACAGCCTATCTGGTGCAAACAAACACAGAGACAGGACCAATCACCCCGAAACACTCAAAGAATATGACTGCCTAAATATGGTTCCCAATCAGAGACAACGATAAACACCTGCCTCTGATTGAGAACCACTCCAGACAGCCATAGACTTTGCTAGAGAACCCCACTAAGCCACAATCCCAATACCCACGAAAACCCCAAGACAAAACACACCACATAAATAAACCCATGTCACACCCTGGCCTGACCAAAATAATAAAGAAAACACAAAATACTAAGACCAGGGCGTGACAATGCCAGGTTAAGTGATATGACATGCTATTCTATAAAATAATTTATCCGTAATTAAGATTACCTGATTGAGCCAATCATGTAAATGTAATTAACTAGAGAGTCGGGCACCACAAAATAATATTTATAGAGCTGTTATCTTCTGAATAAACTCTTAAAGACCTAGTAATATTTTACATCAATAGCAGTCAATATTAATCGTCATCTTAATTAAGTCTCATCTGAAAGTTGTAAATTCTTGTTTATCTGCATGAACCCTGGCTAACAAGTTGAACCAGCAATACAAAATTGGGTTTAATTATTTATTTACTAAATACCTAACTAATCACACGGAATTACACATACACATAATTAAATCATAACTTGATTACAAATTACGTCATAAAGGAAAACGTCCCTAGGGGGCGGAACAGATATGACAGCTTGTTACACAAAAGAAAAGGGGCTGGGTTTGAGTGAAAGAGCGGGAAGACTGAGGAACAAAGGGCGAAGCTGTGCTATCGTAAATACAGTATCTATGTATTCTCAATTACCACCCATTTGGAAAAGTAAAATGCAATAAATATTTACTCTGAGCTGCGCTTCGGTAGGTTGGTGGTAGATGGAAGGCCGTTTTGCCCAACCGAGTCCTTTGTTCTTTTGAAGAATGTCTCTGCTGGTAAATTGAATACGTTGTAGTAACGTCGTTGTGTGGTAGACGGGATACTCTGTCTGTTCCTTCCTAACCCTCGTTTGCAGCGGCTGTTGCTAACTGAACGGCTAGGAGGTATCACTTCTGTAGTGAATAAGAGTTCAAAGTTCATACCATTCGCAACCAAAGCTCACGCTGATGTTGGCTTCGTTCTGTAGTTATTATCTGAACCATTCTGACATCAGACCGTCGTCCTCACGTCCTCAGAACAGGAGGTTATATTGTCATCAAGGGCTTATATAGGAAGGGAGAGGAGGGCGTGTTTAAAAAGTTTTATAGCCCATGTCCCTTCACAGGGGCTGGTCACTGATTGAGCAGAGCCCTATCTTTTGAAAACCCAAATCTCACATTTTAGAAGCTAAAATAAAATTTCATCCCATCACAAATAATTTCATATTCAAACATTTAAATTGAACAAAAATTCCATGTGAATCCGATAACTCTGATGTGTAAACTTTCCACTGTAGAGTCATCTTTATGTCATCTTATCATTGATGACAATGTCTCAGATGACAACCGAACTGACATCATATTCATTAAGTACCACCGCATATGTTCAGTTGGTCGGATTACCAGAATATAGTTAATTTCCCCCCACCTTCTGATGTTCCCAGAATCTCTATGTTAACCAAGGGTTTTGCAAATGTAACATCAGTAGGGTAGAGAGAGGAAAAAGGGGGGAAGAGGTATTTATGACTGTCATAAACCTACCCCCAGGCCAACATCATGACAGGGAGATATGGTAAGCTCTGTAGAGTAACGAGGATGGAGGTAGAGATGATGGTTGGAGGTTCAGTGTTTCCCCTAGGATTTCTTTCAGCAGCGTTTGTATGCCGGGACATTTGTTTGTTTTTTTTTGGGGGGGGGGGGGGACATAGAAAGGCATTCTACTCCAAAATGCATGAAAATGTAATTATGTGGACACAATCTGAAATATAACTAATTCGTGCCACTGCACAGTAGGGAAATGAGGAGCAAGCTGGCGACCATGCTCACTCGGTTTCCTACAAGTATACATTATAACTTGTCACTCTAATTTTAAAGGGATAGTGCGAGATTTTGGCAATTCATTAATTTTGGCCTGACCTGTGGGCGAAAAGCTCGTTGATGAGAGAGGTCGAAAATGGCAAGAATTGCGCAAGCTAACAGGCGGGTCGCAAACAGACCAATAAGGGCGCACTACAACAGTAGTTGTAGCACAACTCGTCCATCCGTGTCAAGCATGGGTTACTGCAGCAGAAGACCACACCTGGTTCCACTCCTTCCAGCTAAAAAAAGAAGAAGTGGCTCCAGTGGGCACACGATCACCAACATTGGACAATTGAAGAGTGGAAAAATGTTGCCTAATCAGACGAATCCCGGTTGCTGTTGCATCATTCTGAAGGCAGAGTCAGGATTTGGCATAAGCAGCATGAGTCCATGGCCCCATCCTGCCTGGTGTCAACGGCACAGGCTGGTGAAGGTGGTTTAATGATGTGGGGAATGTTTTCATAGCACACATTAGGTCCCTTGATACCAATTGAGCAATGTTTGAACGCCACACCTTGTAGAATCCATGCCATGAAGAATCCAGGTTATTCTGGAGGCAAAGGGGGGTCCGACCTGGTACTAGATGGGTGTACCTTATAAACTGGCACCTGAGTATATATTCAGTCAATAAAAACAAGATCCATTTGAGAACCCTTCATTGAAACCATAATGAGCTGTGTTAACTGCTCGGGTCTGGCAGGGTCTACAGAGGCGCTTTGCAGTGGCAAAAGATGTGATGCGAGATTGCTGCTGCTTGTTCCATTCCAATAACGTTTCTTTGCGATAAGCATATGATTTGTCAATAAGCTAGTTATACTGTGATAGGAGAGTTTAAAAGTGATAGGGGACATATTTAGCATAATCCTGGTGTGCAGGTCAGGCAGCCTACATTTCTGCGCACTCATGTGTTCACACATCAGTGACAAGACAGAGAAACCAGACATGTGCTCCAAACGAAAGACAATGAAGAAATGTAAATACAACTGGTAATTAAATAAACCACAACTTCATTATCACAAGTATAGCGCCGTTCGTGAGCTCCCCAAACAAGGTCCACAAAGAGAATGAGAATGGTATGCAGTATTAATACATTTAATGAACAGAAAGGACCTTAACCAAACATTCTAGAAACGGCAATGATTAACGGTAGCCTACATATACTACTGGTGAAACTTTTGCTATATAGTGGAGAATTCATAAAAACTGGCAAGCAATTAAAACCATGGAAACTATGAATGCACACAAATCTGTGGGAGTCGGTGCGCATGGAGAGAGACGTGCCTAAGAGCTTTGTCGCCACAAAGTACTTGAAAAAATATGCGCCTCTTGAAATTTTCCGGATTGACTGACCTTCATGTCTTAAAGTATTATGGACTGTTGTTTCTCTTTGCTTATTTGAGCTGTTCTTGCCATAATATGTACTTGGTCTTTAACCAAATTGGGCTATCTGTTGTATAATAACCCTACTTTGTCACAACACAACTAATTGGCTCAACGCATTAAGAAGGAAATAAATTCCACAAATTAACTTTTAACAAGGCACACCTGTTAATTGAAATGCATTCCAGGTGAATACCTCATGAAGATGGTTGAGGGTATTCCAAGAGTGTGCAAAGCTGTCATCAAGGCAAAGGGTGGCTACTTTGAAGAATCTCAAATATAAAATATATTTTGATTTGTTTAAAACTTTTTTGGCTACTACATGATTCCATATGTGTTATTTTATAGTTTTGTTGTCTTCGCCATTATTCTACAATGTAGAAAATAATAAAAATAAAGAAAAACCCTTGAATGAGTAGGTGTGTCCAAACTTTTGACTGGTACTGTATGTAAATGTAATATTTCATTTATTTTTTTAAATACATTTTCAAAACTGTCTACAAACCTGTTTTTGCTTTGTCATTATGGGGTATTGTGTGTAGATTGATGAGGGATATTTTTTAAATCCATTTTAGAATAAGGCTGTAACGTAACAAAACGTGGAAAAAGTCAAGGGGTCTGAATACTTTCTTAAGGCACTGTATATTCGGCAACGATTTACCAGCGGCGGCACGCCTCTGCTTAATGACTGTAGTGGAAGCACTGAGGTTTATAGGAGGTACATAGTTACCCGATGACCCAGGTGTTCTGCTTTATGTTATAGAAGAACAGGTCATTGTAAAGGTAAGACTGAAAGGAAGGAAATAAACCCACTGTCAACTAAAAACCTATTCATCCAAAGTCAACAAGGATTTGTCCAAAACATTTTTTTAAGGATATAATGATGTTCAAGGTATATCAATCTTACCTTTTTGAGGTTGAAGAATTCGCCCCCAAACAAGATCAGTTCTTCCTTGTCGGGGTATGCTGACAGAGAGGAATTCAACCTGAGGAGTGATGAGACAGACAGTGATGAGACCAACAGGATACTGACACTGGATATTAATATCCCCTGACACATGGTCTGAATCAATATGGGTATGACCATCTGAAATCGCAAAACTCGGGCAAAACACCATATGGTAATTGCCGTCTGGGCCACCATTATCACGTTTTTTCAACTGGTCGTTCAGTACAGTACCGTTTCTATTGAATTCAATGTCGCACACCGTTTTTTTTTTTCATACTAAATGCAACCCAGGTTTCAAAACACTTTCCCCCATTATGTGCCTATTGAACACAGACCGGGGGTGTATTGATTACATCAATGGAAACTGTCTACCGTTTCATGTTTTGTAACAGATTCAGCGTAATGAATACACACCAGGTCAATGTCCAGGACTTACAGGTCCAATGCAGTCATTTTTTCTCAATATCAAATCATATCTGGGTAACAATTAAAGCTGCAATATGTAACTTCTTGGACGATCCCAATAAATTCTCATTGAAATCAAGTCTAAGAAGTGGTAGATCTGTTCTGTGTGTGCTATTTTGATACTTCCTGTTCTTAAGTTTTGTTTTTGCGTCTTTTACTTTCAGTTTTGTACAATATTTTTAGTTATGGAAAATATATTTCACTGCGGTTTAGATGGTACAATGATTCTCTACATTATACTTGCTTATTTTGTTACATAAACTGAAATTAGGCGAACTATTTGAATTTTTGCAACCAGGAAATGACAGAGTGATTTCTGCATAGTGCATCTTTAAGTACCTTACTGTGATTGTTTTCAATTAAAATGGTAAAAAAAAAATGTGTTCAAAAAAAGAGCTTATCAAAGAGCAATTTCTCAGGCATGAATTTTGCTGGGACTGTCTGTGAGTGGTCTGAGTGGGAAGGAAAAACAAGATGTGTCAGGAGAAGTGCAGGATCATCATAAGGAGACATATATTTGGAATACAGAAGAGGAATAGAGGGAAAAAGAGAGGCAGAGGAGGTCTACGAGAGAGAGGGAGGAAGATGGTGAGCTTGAGTCTGTTAAAAATGGAGGAAAAAAGGGAGATGGTTTGTTAAAGAAGGTAGAAAGTATAAGCAGAGTGAGCTGAAGACAGGAGGAGAAATAGAAGTGAAAGAGGGCTAAGTTCTCGGAGCGCGAGGATTGCATCGAGTGTCAGAATGAAGATGAGTCTGTGGAAAAAGTGGACCCTTGCCATTTGGCTGATCCATTTGTGGTTTCAGGGTGGGTGAAAACAGAGTTGGGTACTGTGGAATCGGTGAGGGTAACCAGAAGTAGTCTTGTGATAATTGTTTGTGTTTCTGCTGGTCAGAGGGAGAAGGCACTCGGCGTTAAACAAATGGGTGCAAGAAATGTGAATTGTTTCGCTCTCAAGAAACGGGCGCCATTGAAAGGAGTGATTACTGGGGTAGCAGTAAATGTTAAAGTTCACCAACTGAAGGGGAAGATTCCCGGTATTTGTGATGCTCTTCGTTTGGTGCAAACGCAGATAAGGTGGCGAGAGTGGTGAAACAGAAAAGTAATTGTCTGTTCTTTTGAGTTTTGATGATGGGTCTTTGCCTGACAAAGTGATGTTAGGATATATAAGTTATCCTGTACGAGCTTTTGTGCCGAATACATTACGTTGTTACAGGTGTCAAGCTTATGGGCACGTGGCAGCAGTGTGTAGGAGGGAGGATCCTAGGTGTGAGATGTGTGCAGAAGGCCATGAGATAAAGGAATGTGCAGCATTAGGGATAGTAGTGGTATGTGTTAATTGTAGGGGTGCCCATGAGGATGGGGATCAGAAAGGTTGTGGTGGCAGCTGCAGAGAAGTATTTGGGTGTGCGAGACTTGACATCAGAAGAGTTACAGGGTGTGTTAAGTTTCCCATCCTTTCAGGTTGTCGGCATGAAGTAGGATTAAATAGATTTAAATAGTGTAGTAGGGTGGTATTATTTTAATTACATTTATTTTTAGAATTGTATGTTTTTTGTTTGTGTGTGTGTAGTGTTAGGTGGTAGGGTATTTGTTTACTTTTAATTATTTTCAAGCAAATGTCACCAGGCAGACCAAAACTCCATCCCACCAAACAGGCTGATATTTATTTTCAAACAGCTCTTACATTAAAAGGATCATAATCATAATATCATGATTTTTCACATATCATAATTTTTCAACCTCATAGTGTGGAAATATATATAAAACACAAGTATATCACGTTTTTGACTGTACTGGGCATTTAAATGGGTCACCTGAGTGAGAGCAGGCAGTCTCCACAACTGTTGTCTTCTTGGCATCCATGGACTGATACTCAGGTATCAGTGTCGCCAGGCCAAATGCCAGAGGAAATTGTTCACTGTGTACAGTGTTGGTAATGTGTACTGTAGACAATGGCATTCTGTGATTGATTTGCCATTTCACACATGCCAAAGTTAAGCCATAAAGACATATTTCTCGACTCTAAAGTTTAAACTGTAAGTAGTAGCTAGCAGTTGGTAGAGGTGACAATGACATGCAAAGCCTAGCTAGGTACCTCTTATCATTTAAACATCTGAAACCTTTGTATCAATTTTCGCAGCTGTCTTCTTGGCTCCTTTCAGTTTGTGTATTGTCAGCTAAACCAATCACTTCCGGGTAGACATTTTCAAAATAAAAGTCCACGACATAATAGTAGAAAAGTGTCAATAACCTGTATTCATTCATGATATCAAAAATTGTTAGATAAATATTAACAATGATTCATATTTAAGTGACATTACATTTGGGTTTTAAAACATGTTCAAAGGTCAAATAAAAAACAAAATGTCTGTATGCAGCACATATAGCTAGCATGGACAGGAAAAACGATTAAAATCTAAATCAAATCAAATGTATTTATATAGCCCTTCGTACATCAGCTGATATCTCAAAGTGCTGTACAGCCTAAAACCCCAAACAACAAGCAATGCAGGTGTAGAAGCACGGTGGCTAGGAAAAACTCCCTAGAAAGGTCAAAACCTAGGAAGAAACCTAGAGAATAAACAGGCTATGAGGGGGGGCCAGTCCTCTTCTGGCTGTGCCAGGTGGAGATTATAACAGAACATGGCCAAGTTGTTCAAATGTTCATAAATGACCAGCATGGTCAAATAATAATAATCACAGTAGTTGTCGAGGGTGCAGCAAGTCAGCACCTCAGGAGAAAATCGTAGCCGATCATTAAGAGTATCTCTACAACTCCTGCTGTCTCTAGAGATTTGAAAACAGCAGGTCTGGGACAGGTAGCATGTCCGGTGAACAGGTCAGGATTCCATAGCCGCAGGCAGAACAGTTGAAACTGGAGCAGCAGCACGGCCAGGTGGACTGGGGACAGCAAGGAGTCATCATGCCAGGTGTTCCTAGGGTTCAGGTCCTCCGAGAGAGAGAAAGAAAGAGAGAATTAGAGAGAGCATACTCAAATTCACACAGGACACCGGATAATACAGGAAAAGTACTCCAGATATAACAAACTGACCCTAGCCCCCTGACACATAAACTACTGCAGCATAAATACTGGAGGCTGAGACAGGGGGGGTCAGGAGACACTGTGGCCCCATCCGATGATATCCCCGGACAGGGCCAAACAGAAAGTATATAACCCCACCCACTTTGCCAAAACACAGCCCACACACCACTAGAGGGATATATTCAACCACCAACTTACCATCCTGAGACAAGGCCGAGTATAGCCCACAAAGATCTCCGCCACGGCACAACCCAAGGGGGGGCGCCAACCCGATTGATTGCAGATCCATAAAACCACGATCCAGTCCTTAGAATACAAAGCAGGTGAGTTTGAACCAAAAGCTACGCCATAGGCAGTTTTCCTGGACTTTTACTGTGTTCGAAAAGCTTAAAGTGGGGCACCTGAACACTATACTGTACAAAAATAGCGCTGCACAGGAAAAGCGATTGTATGTGTGCCACGGCCAAACAGGTGTTAGTTTGTTTGGAAGTGTAAATTATTATTTATATTTTTATAGTTATTTTAACTATTACAGCTGTCACGAACCGGCTCAAAGCCCGTAACAAAAGGGAGACAACGTGGAGATAAGGAGTAACAAAACATATATTTATTAAATAAAGTAAACTAAGTACAATATACAATGGTGTGTGTAATCAGTAATCAGTAGTGTAAGTGAGTGTTTTGCATGCATGAATGTGATAATGCAGGGTGTTGAAAGGTGCCAAAGCAAACAACCAAAAACCACCAAGATACACAACAAAATCTATAAAGGTGTCTGCATGGAGAGTATCTTCCATGAATGGGGAAGTGGTGTATTTATCCTGGGACACACCAGGCCCAGGTGTTTCCCATGTAGCTGACGACCCTCCCAACTCTGCCCACCGGCATCCTAATAAGGAAACAAGAACAAAGAGAGAATACGGCAGACAGAGTAGGAGGGTCGTCACACAGCATGGCAACGAACTTTCAACGTTTAATTTGTGTAATTGCTTTATCGGAAATATATGTTGTGGTTGCGTGAGGCTTGGAGCACACGGAATCAGTAGTCTATTAAACAAACACTAAAAAACAGGCAACAGAAGCATGATCTAATTTCTGAAGATAAAAATATAAACACAACATGTAAAGTGTTGGTTCCATGCTTCATAAGCTGAAGTAAAATATCATTTCACATGTGCACAAAATGCTTAATTGAGTCACATTTTATGCACAAATGTGTTTAAATCCCTATTAGACTGAAGTTTTCCTTTGCCTAGATAATCCCTCCACTTGACAAGTGTGGCATATCAAGAAGCTGATTAAACAGCATGATCATTACACAGGTGCATCTTGTGCTGGGGACAAAAGGCCACTCTAAAATGTGCAGTTTTGTCACACAACACAATGCCACATATGTCTCAAGTTGTGGGAGCGTGGAATTGGCATGCTAACTGCAGGAATGTCCACCAGAGCTGTTTACAGATCATTTAATATTAATTTCTCTACCATAAGCCGCCTCCAATGTTGTTATAGAGAATTTGGCAGTATGTCCTCACACCCGCAGACCACGTGTTACCATGCCAGCCCAGAATCTCCACATCTGTCTTTTTCACTGGCGGGATGGTCTGAGACCAGCCACCCGGACAGCTGATGAAACTGTGGGTTTTCACAACTGAATAATTTCTGTACAAACTGTCAGAAATGTCTCAGGGAAGCTCATCTAAGTGCTCGTTGACCTCACCAGGGACTTGACCTGACTGCAGTTTGACGTCGTAACCGACTTCAGTGGGAAAATGCTTACCTTCGATGGCCACTGGCACGCTGGAGAAGTGTGCCCTTTACAGATGAATACCAGTTTCAACTGTACCGGGCAGATAGCTTGTATGGCGTTGTGTGGGTGAGCGGTTTGCTGATGTCAACGTTGTGAAGAAAATGCCCCAAGGTGGCGTTGGTTTTTGGGATGGGCAGGCATTTGCTACGGACAATGAACACAATTGCATTTTGTCGATGGCAAATTTAATTTCAGATACTGTGACGACATCCTCAGGCCCATTGTCGTGCCATTCATCCGCCGCCATAATATCATGTTTCAGCATGATAATGTATGTCGCAAGGATCTGTGCATAACTCCTGGAATTCCTGGAAGCTGAAAATGTCCCAGTTCTTCCATGGCCTGCATACTCAGACATGTCACCCATTGAGCATGTTTGGGATGCTCTGGATCGACGTGTACGACAGTGTTCCAGTTCCCACCAATATCCAGAAACTTTGCACAGCTATTGAAGAGGAGTGGAACAACATTCCACAGGCCACAATCAATAGCCTGATCAACTATGTGAAGATGTCGCTCTGCATGAGGCAAATGGTGGTCACACCAGATACGGACTGGTTTTCTGATCCACTCCCCTACCTTTTTTTAAGGCTGTGACCAACTGATGCATATTTGTATTCCTAGTCATGTGAAATCTGTAAATTAGGGCCTAAGGAATTTATTTCAATTGACTGATATCCTTATACGAACAGTAACTCAGTAAAATCTTATTCAGTATAAAGCAACAGAGTCAAAAAATCCCCATCAAAATCTGTCAATTTAAGCTAGATACGTTTTTTTTTTGGATGGGCTGCATCAAAATCCACTGCATCCGTCAATGTCAGCCATCCGCATCTGTGGAGGAATATGATCACTCTGTGGAAAGGGGAGACTGATGATGGTGTTCTCCATTTTGCTCTCCACAAGTGTTATACAGGGACTCTTCTGAAGGTAACCCATACAAACAAAATGAAGTATGCTGGTAGTTTGGTGCTAACAAAAACAAGGGGTTAAATTTGTTCCCCATAAAATATATACAGTACCAGTCAAAAGTTTAGACACACCTAATCATTCAAGGGATTTTCTTTATTTTTACTATTTTCTACATTGTAGAATAATAGTGAAGACATCAACACTAAGAAATAACACATATGGAATCGTGTAGTAACCAAATAAGTGTTAAACAAAACAAAATATATTTTAGATTCTTCAAAGTAGCCACTCTTTGCCTTAATGACAGCTTTGCACACTCTTGGCATTCTCTCAACTAGCTTCATGAGGAATGTTATTCCAACAGTCTTGAAGGAGTTCCCACATAGGCTGAGCACTTGTTGACTGCTTTTCCTTCACTCTGCGGTCCAAATCATCCCAAACCATCTCAATTGGGTTGTCAAGTGATTGTGGAGGCCAGGTCATCTGATGCAGCACTCTACCACTCTCCTTCTTGGTCAAATAACCCTTACACAGCCCTGAGGTGTGTTTTGGGTCATTGGCCTGTTAAAAAACAAATGATAGTCCCACTAAGAGCAAACCACGTGGGATGGGCATATCACTGCAGAATTCTGTGCTAGCCATGCTATTTAAGTGTGCCTTGAATAAATCACAAGACAGTGTCACCAGCAAAGCACCCCCTGCACCATCACCCATCCTCCTCCATGCTTCACGGTGGGAACCACACATGCGGAGATCATCCGTTCACCTACTCTGCATCTCACAAAGACACAGTAGTTGGAAACAAAAATCTCAAATATGGACTCATCAGACCAAAATAACAGATTTCCACTGGTCTAATGTCTATTGCTTGTGTTTCTTGGTTCCAACCGTCATGCCTTTGTGAGACGCGGTGTGGGTGAATTGATGATCTCTGCATGTGTATTTCCCAACGTAAAGCAATGAGAAGGTGGTGTTATGGTGTCGGGTTGCTTTGCTGGTGACACTGTGATTTATTTAGAATTCACACTTAACCAGCATGGCAACCACAGCATTCTGCAGCAATAAGCCATCCCATCTAGTTTGGGCTTAGTGGGACTATCATTTGGATAGGAGGGCTTTCTCCTATAGAGCTCCATTTTTATGGAATGGTCTGCCTACCCATGTGAGAGACGCAGACTCGGTCTCAAACTTTAAGTCTTTACTGAAGACATCTCTTCGGTGGATCATATGATTGAGTGTAGTCTGGCCCAGGAGTGTGAAGGTGAACAGAAAGGCTCTGGAGCAACGAACCGCCCTTGCGGTCTCTGCCTGGCCGGTTCCCCTCTTTCCACTGGGATTCTCTGCCTCTAACCCTATTACAGGGGCTGAGTCACTGGCTTACTGGTGCTCTTTCATGCCGTCCCTAGGAGGGGTGATTCACTTGAGTGGGTTGAGTCACTGATGTGATCTTCCTGTCTGGGTTGGAGCCCTCCCTTGGGTTATGCCGTGGCAGAGATCTTTGTGGGCTATACTCGGCCTTGTCTCAGGATAGTAAGTTGGTGGTTGAAGATATCCCTCCAGTGGTGTGGGGGCTGTGCTTTGGCAAAGTGGGTGGGGTTGTATCCTTCCTGTTTGGCCCTGTCCGGGGGTATCATCGAATGGGGCCACAGTGTCTGCTGACCCCTCCTGTCTAAGCCTCCAGTATTTATGCTGCAGTAGTTTGTGTCGGGGTATGTATGCTCTCTCTAATTCTCTTTCTCTCTCTCGGAGGACCTGAGCCCTAGGACCAACCTGGCATGAGGACTCCTTGCTGTCCCCAGTCCACCTGGCCGTGCTGCTGCTCCAGTTTCAACTGTTCAGCACCTAAGGTGCTGACTTGCTGCACCCTCGACAACTACTGTGATTATTATTATTATTTGACCATGCTGGTCATTTATGAACATTTGAACATCTTGGCCATGTTCTGTTATAATCTCCACCCGGCACAGCCAGAAGAGGACTGGCCATCCCTCATAGCCTGGTTCCTCTCTAGGTTTCTTCCTAGGTTTTAGCATTTCTAGGGAGTTTTTCCTAACCAGCGTGCTTCCACACCTGCATTGCTTGCTGTTTGGGGTTTTAGGCTGGGTTTCTGTACAGCACTTTGATATATCAGCTGATGTACGAAAAGCTATATAAATTTGATTTGTTTTTCAACA
The DNA here is from genome assembly GCF_057628025.1 of Oncorhynchus mykiss. Classification (NCBI taxonomy): domain Eukaryota; kingdom Metazoa; phylum Chordata; class Actinopteri; order Salmoniformes; family Salmonidae; genus Oncorhynchus; species Oncorhynchus mykiss. The sequence continues at coordinate 25,235,870 of NC_143022.1, forward strand.
GGACAATGACCCAACACACCTGCAGGCTGTGTAAGCGCTATTTAACCAGATGGAGTGCTGAATCAGATGACCTGGAGTCCACAACACCCGACCTCAACCCAATTGAGTTAGTTTGGGATGAATTGGACAGCAGAGTGAAGGAAAAGCAGCCAACAAGTGCTCAGCATATGTGGGAACTCCTTCAAGACTGTTGGAAAAAGCATTCCAGGTGAAGCTGGTTGAGAGAATGCAAAGCTGTCAAAGGCAAAGGGTGGCTATTTAAGAAAAATATATTTTCATTTGTTTAACACTTTTTTGGTTACTACATGATTCCATGTGTTATTTCATAGTTGTGATGTCTTCACTATTATTCTACAATGTAGAAAACAGTGAAAATAAAGAAAAACCCTTGAATGAGTAGGTGTTCTAAAACTTTTGATCGGTAGTGAGTGAGTGAATATACACATACATATACACAGTTGAAGTCGGAAGTTTACATAGCCAAATACATTTAAACAAAGTTTTTCCCAATTACTGACACTTAATCCTAGTAAGAATTCCGTCTTAGGTCAGTTAGGATCACCACTTTATTTTAAGAATGTGAAATGTCAGAATAATAGGAGAGAGAATGATTGATTTCAGCTTTTATTTCTTTCATCACATTCCCAGTGGGTCAGAAGTTTACATACACTCAATTAGTATTTGGGAGCATTGCCTTTAAATTGCTTAACTTGGGTAAAATTTCCACAACCTTCCCACAATAAGATGGGTGAATTTTGGCCCATTCCTCCTGACAGAGCTGGTGTAACTGAGTCAGGTTTGTAGCCTCCTTCACGCGCACACACTTTTTCAGTTCTACCCGCACATTTTCTATGGGATTGAGGTCAGGGCTTTGTGATGGCCACTCCAATTCCTTGACTTTGTTGTCCTTAAGCCATTTTGCCACAACTTTGGAAGTATGCTTGGGGTCATTGTCCATTTGGAAGACCCCATTTCTAATAAATTAATTCAATATTATCACAACAAATCAATTTCAAATTAAATTCCTTCAGGCTAATCACATCACTGTTCAAATAGCCTAGCTATACTGGAAATACAATGATACAAGTTGAAATGATTGAAAACAAATCCTACAGTAAATGTTTAATACAATGCGCATTAATTCCATTACCTGGGAGAAGATAAAATGTTTTTACAATTGCAATTCCAAAAGTCAAAAAACAGCCTAATTCCAATTAAATTCCATAACTTGAAGATTTTAAAGTATATTCTCCACTTTATGGATGAATTCAAATGTCTAATTAAATTGACCCCAAATCTGGGAGACATTACACTCACAGGACATATGGCACAAACCGGTAGATAAAACTGAAAATACTGATTCAATTGTGTTGACACTAATAAAAAGACTAATGTTTTATACAAAATAAATGCTATATACCATTGCCATCTAGGCCTTTTGGGCTCCCGAGTGGTGCACTGCATCTCAGTGCTAGAGGCGTGACTACAGCCACCCTGGTTCGAATCAAGGCTGTATCACAACCAGTTGTGATTTATTGAATTTTTTTAAATACAAGTTATTCAGTGGGCTGCTTCTCCACCTAGTGGTGACACTCCATCACTAATGATGGGCATTATCAGCAAAAAGCACAGAAGCATCCAAAATCGCATTTCCACTGCCTCTTGTATTTAGAAAATACACTAAACAAAAAATATAAACACAACATTTAAAGTGTTGGTCCTGTGTTTAATGACCTGAAATAGAAGATCCCAGAAATGTTTCATAATCACAGAATTTCTCAAAAATGTTGTGCACAAATTTGTTTACATCCCTGTTAGTGAGCATTTCTCCTTTGCAAAAACAATCCATCCACCTGACAGGTGTGGCATATCAAGAAGCTGATTAAACAGCATGATCTTTGCACAGGTGCACCTTGTGCTGGGGACAATAAAAAGCCATTGCAAAATGTGCTGTTTTTTCACAGCACAATGACAGATGTCTCAAGTTGAGGGAGCGTGCAGTTGGAATGCTGACGGCAGTAACATCCACCAGAGCAGTTGCCAGAGAATTTAATGTTAATTTCTCTACCATAAGCTGGCTTCCAATGTCGTTTTAGAGAATTTGGCAACAAGTCCAACAGGCCTCACAACCACAGACCACGAGTAACCACGACAGCCCAGGACCTCCACATCTGCCTTTTTCACCTGCAGGATCTTCCATGACCAGCCACCGGACAGGTGATGAAACTGAGGATTATTTGTGTCTGTAATAAAGCCCTTTTGTGGGGAAAAACTTATGACTGGCAGGGCCTGGCTCCCCAGTGGGTGAGCGCAAGCCCTCCAAGGCCCACCCATGGCTGCGCCCCTGCCCAGTCATGTAAAATCCATAGATTATTGCCTAATTAATATATTTAAATTGACTGATTTCCTTAAATTAACTGTAACTCAGTAAAATCGATGAAAATGTTGCGTCAATATTTTTGTTCAGTATATACACTGCTGAAAAAAATAAAGGGAACACTTAAACAACACAATGTAACTCCAAGTCAATCACACTTCTGTGAAATCAAACTGTCCACTTAGGAAGCAACACTAATTGAAAAAATTAAATTTCACATGCTGTTGTGCAAATGGAATAGACAACAGGTGGAAATTATAGGCAATTAGCAAGACACCCCCAATAAAGGAGTGGTTCTGCAGGTGGTGACCACAGACCACTTCTCAGTTCCCATGCTTCCTGGCTGATGTTTTTGTCACTTTTGAATGCTGGCGGTGCTTTCACTCTAGTGGTAGCATGAGACGGAGTCTACAACCCACACAAGTGGCTCAGGTAGTGCAGCTCATCCAGGATGGCACATCAATGCGAGCTGTGGCAAGAAGGTTTGCTGGGTCTGTCAGTGTAGTGTCCAGAGCATGGAGGCGCTACCAGGAGACAGGCCAGTACATCAGGAGACGTGGAGGAGGCCGTAGGAGGGCAACAACCCAGCAGCAGGACCGCTACCTCCGCCTTTGTGCAAGGGGGAGCAGGAGGAGCACTGCCAGAGCCCTGCAAAATGACCTCCAGCAGGCCACAAATGTGCATGTGTCTGCTCAAACAGTCAGAAACAGATTCCATGAGGGTGGTATGAGGGCCCGACGTTCACAGGTGGGGGTTGTGCTTACAGCCCAACACCGTGCAGGACGTTTGGCATTTGCCAGAGAACACCAAGATTGGCAAATTCGCCACTGGCGCCCTGTGCTCTTCACAGATGAAAGCAGGTTCACACTGAGCACATGACAGACGTGACAGAGTCTGGAGATGACGTGGAGAACGTTCTGCTGCCTGCAACATCCTCCAGCATGACCGGTTTAGCGGTGGGTCAGTCATGGTGTGGGGTGGCATTTCTTTGGGGGGGGCCGCACAGCCCTCCATGTGCTCGCCAGAGGTAGCCTGACTGCCATAAGGTACCGAGATGAGATCCTCAGACCCCTTGTGAGACCATATAGACCATATGCTGGTGCGGTTGGCCCTGGGTTCCTCCTAATGCAAGACAATGCTAGACCTCATGTGGCTGGAGCGTGTCAGCAATTCCTGCAAGAGGAAGGCATTGATGTTATGGACTGGCCCGCCCGTTCCCCAGACCTGAATCCAATTGAGCACATCTGGGACATCATGTCTCGCTCCATCCACCAACGCCACGTTGCACCACAGACTGTCCAGGAGTTGGCGGATGCTTTAGTCCAGGTCTGGGAGGAGATCCCTCAGGAGACCAGGCGTTGTAGGGAGGTCATACAGGCACGTGGAGGCCACACACACTACTGAGCCTCATTTTGACTTGTTTTAAGGACATTACATTAAAGTTGGATCAGCCTGTAGTGTGGTTTTCCACTTTAATTTTGAGTGTGACTCCAAATCCAGACCTCCATAGGTTGATAAATTTGATTTCCATTGATAATTTTTGTGTGATTTTGTAGTCAGCACATTCAACTATGTAAAGAAAAAAGTATTTAATAAGAATATTTCATTCATTCAGATCTAGGATGTGTTATTTTAGTGTTCCCTTTATTTTTTGAGCAGTGTATATCATGCTGCTAGGTAACTAATGTAACTGTGCAGCTAAGTCAATAAGTCTAGTTTATGGTCAAGTCCTATTGCTGCACCATTGTCCACTTTCCCTACAGATGTCATATAGGCAGGTAAGTGGCATTGCATCTACTTTTTGTTGATGGGGCTTTTATTCCCCATATTTGTTGCTGGGGGGTGCTTTGAACAATGTTAAATTACAATTTCTTCTACATTGTAACCATCTAAGCCAATAAGGTGGTGCTAGTACAATTAAATATATTCGGTATTGTAAATATTTAGAAATGCAAGTAAAACTGATGCAAGGTTTGAGCAGAAAGGTACGATAATTATTTTATTTTTTAAATAAAACTTTAGCCAGCATTCCCAAGTTGGCAATAACCTGCCTGCCCAATTTAATTTAATCAAGCACAAAAAGACAGAAACCCATGTGAGACTGGTGGTGCCACTAAACTTCAGTGTATAAATCAGGAAAAAGACATAAGGTCAATTTAAATAAGAATTGTTTTTAAAACAAGAATTCATTCAACCTTTGCAGTCACCTGAATAACTCACCTAGGATCGGGCAGCCTTCTAAGAATCTGGAGGCGAGCGAGTAAACTCCCACTGCCATCCGTTCGTTCTCCTTGCTAATGTGCAATCATTGGAAAATAAAATTTATGACCTACGATTAAGATAATCCTACCAACGGGACATGAAAAACTGTATCATCTTATGTTTCACCGAGACGTAGTGAACGACGATACAGACAATATAGAGCGTTTTCTTGCACCGGCAGAACAGAGACGCTACCTCTGTTAAGACGAGGGGAGGGGGTGTGTGTCTATTTGTAAATAACAGCTGGTGCGCGATGTCTAATATTAAAGAAGTCTCGAGGTATTGCTCGCCTGAGGTAGAGTACCTTATGATAAGCTGTAGACCAGACCATCTAGAGTTCTCATCAATATTATTCGTAGCCGTCCATTTACCTCCACAGAATGAAGCTGGCACTAAGACCACTTCTCAACCAACTCCATAAGTTCATAAACCAAAAAGAAAATGCTCCCCCAGAAGCGGCGCTCCTAGTGGCCCGGGGACTTTAATGCAGGCAAACTTAAATCAGTTTTACCAAATTGTACCAGCATGTCACATGTGCAACCAGAGAAAAAAAAATCCTAGACCACCTTTACTCCACAGACAGAGATGCATACAAAGCACTCCCCTGCCCTCCATTTGGCAAATCTGACCATAATTATATCATCCTGATTCCTGCTTACAAGCAACACTAAAGCAGGAAGTACCAGCGACTCACTCAATACGGATGTGGTCAGATGATGCAGATGCTACACTACAGGACTGTTTTGCTAGCACAGACTGGAACATGTTCCTGGATTCATTCAATGGCATTGAGGAGTACACCACCTCAGTCATCGGCTTCATCAATAAGTGCATCGACGACGTCGTCCCCACAGTGACTGTACGTACATATCCCAACCAGAAGCCATGGATTACAGGCAACATCCGCATCGAGCTAAAGGCTAAAGCTGCCGCTTTCAAGGAGTGGGAGACTAATCGGGATGCTTATAAGAAATCCTTGTATGTCCTCAAACGAACCATCAAACAAGCAAAGCAGGATTAAGTTTGAATTCTACTACACCGGCTCTGATGCTCATCGGATGTGGCAGGGCTTGAAAACTATTACGGATTACAAAGGGAAAACCAGACGCGAGCTGCCCAGTGACGTGAGCCTACCAGACGAGCTAAATGCCTTTTATGCTTGCTTCAAGGCAAGCAACACTGAAGCATGCACGAGCGCACCAGCTGTTCTGGATGACTGTGTGATAACGCTCTCGGTAGCCAATGTGAACAAAACCTATAAACAGGTCAACATTCAAAGCCAAACGGATAACCAGGACGTGTACTCAAAGCAGGCGCAGACCAACTGTCAAGTGTCTTCATTGACATTTTCAACCTCTCCCTGACCGAGTCTGTAATACCTACATGTCCCCAAATCCTCAAAAGGTTCTACAGCTGCACCAACGAGAGCTTCCTGGCCGGTTGCATCACCTCCTGGTATGGCAAATGCTCGGCATCTGACCATAAGGCGCTACAGAGGATAGTGCGAATGGCCCAGTATGTCACTGGGACCAAGCTTCCTGCCATCCAGGACCTATACAATAGGCGGTGTCAGAGGAAAGTCTATAAAATTGTCTGAGACTCCAGTCACCTAAGTTAGACTTTTCTCTAATACTGCACGGCAAGAGGTACCGGAACGCTAAATCTAGGACCAAAAGGCTCAACAGCTTCTACCCCCAAGCCATAAGACTGCTGAACAATTAATAAAATCGTCACCGGACAATTTACATTGATCCCCCCCACCCCCCCTTTTTGTATACTGCTGCTACTCACTGTATATTATCTATGCAGTCACTTCATCCCCCACCTACATGTACAAATGACCGCAACTAACCTGTACCCCGCACACTGACTCAGTACCAGTGCCCCCTGTATATAGCCTCATTATTCTTATTGTGTTACTTTTTTATTTTAGTCTACTTGGTAAATATTTTCTTAACTCTTCTTGAACTGCACTGTTCGTTAAGGGCTTGTAAGTAAGCATTTCACAGTAGTCTACACTTGTATTCGGCGCATGTGACAAATAAAGTTTGATTTGATTTAGGGGTCTATAGTTAAGCAATAAGTCACGAGGGGGTGTGGTATATGGCCAATATACCACCGCTAAGGGCTGTTCTTAGGCACGACGCATGGGAGTGACTGGACACAGTCCTTAGCTGTGGTATATTAGCCTTATACCACAAACTCCCAAGGTACCTTATTGCTATTATAAACTGGTTACCAATGGAATTAAAGCAGTAAAAATAAATGTTGTCATACCCGTGGTATACGACAGCTATCAGACAATCAGCATTCAGGGCTCGACCCACTCAGTTTATAGCTTCACATGAATGATGTGTTTATTGATTTACACAATATGAACAAATGAGAATTTGGGCTCATGAACATTAACCCTTTGATTTATAGCAAGATCTCCAAGCACTACAGCAAGCACATATCTAATTTCCTAAAGCACGCTCTCATCTCATACAAGGCTTTCCAGACACTCACCCGAGAACATTTCACACTACTGAATAAATCCCCATTGTTCATGACATCTGTAAGCAGGAAGTTGCACCACTTTAGTCTACAGTCTGTAGATAATATTGAGATAATATCACGGAGTCTACACAACAGCAGCATTATAGCAAACACTTCTGTCTCCTTTTCTACTTCTGAAAGTGCCGTCAGAAGATTTACGATAATTATCACCATCACAGTGTGTGCGTGTAACAGCCACACCATCACAGCTATGGTTTTTGTAGTGTCTTATGTCAGAAAAGCCTTTTCCACATCTCTTGCAATAGTAAGGCCTAACTCCAGTGTGGACTTGCATGTGGGCTTTAACATTGTTGGCTTGGCTGAAACCTCTCCCGCAAACATCACATTTGAATGGCTTCTCTCCTGTGTGGATTCGCTCATGCCTTTTCAGATTGGTGTTGACTGCGAAAGTCTTGTCACAATAACTGCATTTGAAGGGTTTTTCACCTGTATGGGTCCGCTCATGTCCTTGAAGAGCTTGCTTCAGAATAAATTTCCTTCCACAGTATTTACATTCATGGGGCTTCACTCCACTGTGAACTCTCATGTGATAGTCAAAAGCATTTTTATATGCAATGGTCTTTCCACAAATGGAACAAGAATATTGCTTTTGTCCTGTGTGAATTTCTTTATGCTTTTTCAGAGTTAGCATGGAGCTGAAGCCGTTCAAACATATTTTGCAACTGAATGGCTTTGTTGATGTTCCCTCTCTCCCAGGAACCTTATCTCCTTCAGCCATGTGCCATTGTAGATTATGTTGTCTCATTTGGTAATTGTAAATAAAAGTCTTTCCACATAGATCACACATAAAAGGTTTGGTTGCCCCATGACGGTGCATGTGAGCTTTTAAGTCAGTGGACTGAGGGTAGCTTTTCCCACACACTTTACATTTGTATGGTCTCTCCCCCGTGTGAAGCACTTGGTGTCTCACAAGGTTTCCTTTATGGCCAAAAGCAGCTCCACAGGTCTCACATTTAAATGGCTTCTCCCCTGTATGAATTCGCTTGTGCTTTTCGAGGACGGATTTTGTCCTAAAGCTCTTACCACACTCTGAGCATAAGTGTGGACGTATGTCTGCACCTGTATGTCTTCGCATATGAATTCTTAGGTCATAAGACTGTCTGTAACTCTTCCCACATTCAGCACAGCTGTATGGTTTTTCACCGGTGTGGATTCTCTCGTGCCCCATAAGTATGGTCCTTTTTGTGAAACCCTTTCCACAAGTCAGGCACTTGAACGGTCTCTCCACTGCATGAACTAGCCGATGTTGTGTCAGATCTGTCTTGGTAGAGAATGTATTTCCACAGACTTTGCAACTGAAATTGTTTTCTTTGTGATGCAACATGTGACGTTCGAGCTGCTTGGACATTCTGAATGTTTTGCCACATTGACCACAAGCAAATGGCCTCTCACCTGTGTGAATTAGCTTGTGACGTAACAGCATGCGGTTCAGGCTGAAGGTCTTGTCACAAACATCACAGGTGAAGGGTCTTGTGTGAATTAGCTTATGACCTTCCAGTAACCCTTTCCTGCTGAAGGTCTTCTCACAAATGTCACACTTGAAAGGTTTTGTGTGGATTAGCTTGTGAACTCTGAGCAACTCTTTCTTGCTGAATGTCTTCTCACAAACATCACACTTGAAGCGTTTGTTTTCTGTGGATCCTGTCCCATTAGTAATATTACTGTTTTTATGTCTTTCATGGTTGTCTCTACCGTTGTCAGTGCCCTCTGGAAGAGCACAGCACAATGCCACAGATTCCACAGATTTGCGTGAGTGTGCAATTGGCATGCTGACTGCAGGAATGTCCACCAGAGATGTTTCTAGATAATTGAATGTTAATTTCTCTATTATAAGCTGCCTCCAATGTCGTTTTAGAAAATTTGGCAGTACGACCAACCGGCCTTGTGTAGACCGTGTGTAACCATGCCAGCCCAGGACCTCCACATTCGGCTTCTTCCCCTGCGAGATGGTCTGAGACCAGCCACCCGGACAGCTGATGAAACTGTGTAATTACACAACTGAAGAGTTTCTGCACAAACTGTCAGAAACCGTCTCAGGGAAGCTCATCTGCATGCTTGTCGTCCTCACCAGGGTCTTGACCTGACAGCAGTTTGCCATTCATCACCTCATGCTTCAGCATGATAATGCACAGCCCCATGTCGCAAGGATCTGTACAAAATTCCTGGGAGTTGAAAATGTCCCAGCTCTTCCATGGCCTGCATACTCACCAGACATATCACATATTGAGCATGTTTGGGATGCTCTGGATCAATGTGTAACTCAGCATGTTCCAGTTCCCGACAATGCCCAGCAACTGTCGCGCTGCCTAAGGCAAATGGTGGTCACACCAGATACTGACTAGTTTTATGATCCACGCCTGTAACTTTTTTAAAAAGGTATCTGTGACCAACAGATGCATATCTCTATTCCCTGTCATGTGAAATCCATAGATTAGGGCCAAATTCATTTATTTCAATTGACTGATTTCCTTATATAAACTGTAACTCAAACAAATCTTTGAAATTGTTGCATGTTGCTTTGGCTCATGGAATAGCCTTCAGGTCACTTTAAAATTAGACTCGCTGGTCTCCATTGGAAAGTTTATATCGAGTTTAATTGAGGTGATATGTGAGAGTTGTTTGTTTTGATTCATATTTTTGTATTTATTGTATTGATATTATTTATTGTATGTTCATAGGGCTTACTTGCAAATGAGACCCTGGTCTCAATGGTGACCCACCCTGTATTAAAAAAAGTCAACAAATAAAATTAAAATAATTATACATCATAGTTAGACAGTGGGGCAAAAAAGTATTTAGTCAGCCACCAATTGTGCAAGTTCTCCCACTTAAAAAGATGAGAGGCCTGTAATTTTCATCATAGGTAAACTTAAACTATGACAGAAAAAATGAGAAAAAAAAGAAAATAAATCACATTGTAGGATTTTTAATGAATTTATTTGCAAATTATGGTGGAAAATAAGTATTTGGTCAATAACAAAAGTTTATCTCCATACTTTGTTATATACCCTTTGTTGGCAATGACAGAGGTCAAACGTTGTCTGTAAGTCTTCATAAGGTTTTCACACACTGTTTCTGGTATTTTGGCCCATTCCTCCATGCAGATCTCCTCTAGAGCAGTGATGTTTTGGGGCTGTTGCCCGGGCAACACAGACTTACAACTCCCTCCAAAGATTTTCTATGGGGTTGTGATCTGGAGACTGGCTAGGCCACTCCAGGGCCTTGAAATGCTTATTACGAAGCCACTCCTTCGTTGCCCGGGCGGTGTGTTTGGAATCATTGTCATGCTGAAAGACCCAGCCACGTTTCATCTTCAATGCCCTTGCTGATGGAAGGAGGTTTTCACTCAAAATCTCACGATACATGGCCCCATTCATTCTTTCCTTTACACGGATCAGTCGTCCTGGTCCCTTTGCAGAAAAACAGCCCCAAAGCATGATGTTTCCACCCCCATGCTTCACAGTAGGTATGGTGTTCTTTGGATGCAACTCAGCATTCTTTGTCCTCCAAACACACGAGTTGAGTTTTTACCAAAAAGTTATATTTTGGTTTCATCTGACCATATGACATTCTCCCAATCTTCTTCTGGATCATCCAAATGCTCTCTAGCAAACTTCAGACGGGCCTGGACATGTACTGGCTTGAGCAGGGGGACACGTCTGGCACTGCAGGATTTGAGTCCCTGGCGGCGTAGTGTGTTACTGATGGTAGGCTTTGTTACTTTTGTCCCAGCTCTCTGCAGGTCATTCAGTAGGTGCCCCCGTGTGGTTCTGGGATTTTTGCTCACCGTTCTTGTGATCATTTTGACCCCACGGGGTGAGATCTTGCGTGGAGCCCCAGATCGAGGGAGATTATCAGTGGTCTTGTATGTCTTCCATTTCCTAATAATTGCTCCCACAGTTGATTTCTTCAAACCAAGCTGCTTAGCTATTGCAGATTCAGTCTTCCCAGCCTGGTGCAGGTCTACAATTTTGTTTCTGGTGTCCTTTGACAGCTCTTTGGTCTTGGCCATAGTGGAGTTTGGAGTGTGACTGTTTGAGGTTGTGGACAGGTGTCTTTTATACTGATAACAAGTTCAAACAGGTGCCATTAATACAAGTAATGAGTGGAGGACAGAGGAGACTCTTAAAGAAGAAGTTACAGGTCTGTGAGAGCCAGAAATCTTGCTTGTTTGTAGGTGACCAAATACTTATTTTCCACCATAATTTGCAAATAAATAAATTTAAAATCCTACAATGTGATTTTCTGGATTTTTTTTTCTCTCATTTTGGCTGTCATAGTTGAAGTGTACCTATGATGAAAATTACAGGCCTCTCATCTTTTTAAGTGGGAGAACTTGCACAATTGGTGGCTGACTAAATACTTTTTTTGCCCCACTGTATATACTGTGTTTTATACCATCTACTGCACCTTGCCTATGCCTCGGCCATCGCTCATCCATATATTTATATGTACATATTCTCATTCACCCCTTTAGATTTGTGTGTATTAGGTAGAAGTTGGAATTGTTAGATTATTTGTTCGATTTTACTGTACTGTTGGAACTAGAAGCGCAATCATTTGGCTACACTCGCATTAACATCTGCTAACCATGTGAATGTGACCAATAACATTTGATTTGAGAATCAGGATGTTAGATTTACTCAGTGAATTTATTTTTATTAAAATGTTAAAAGAATGCAAAATAAATCAGCCCCTAATAATTTCTGCATACTTTTAACTTGGATCTCATACTTGCGTACATGGACAGAGCATTGCGTAGTTGGTACGCAAAATGTGTGCATGTTGGCAGGTCTGTGTTATTGAAGACACTTGCCAGTTGGTCCGGGCATGCTCTGAGTACATGTCCTGGTAATCCGCCTTGTGAATGTTGACCTGTTTATAGGTCTTGCTCACATCGACTACGGAGAGCTTGATCAAACAGTTGTCCGGAACAGATGGTGCGCTCATGCATGCTTCAGTGTTACTTGCCTCGAAGCGAGCATAAAAGGCATTTAGCCCGTCTGGTTGTAACTCCTGCTACAAAGAGAAGCAATGTGCTTAATATTAGGAAAGTTATTAGTTAAAAAATAAAGTTATTAGGCCTAGCCTATAGAAAGCTGATGGGATCCTCTTTTTAATAGAGGGTATCACTCTGTTTTCTCACGCAATTGCATAGCCTATAGAAATGGTGTGCAACATGAGCTCATGGGCTCTCATGAAGTGTTTGATTCGATTTTTGATTACATTTATCATACTGGTAGAGGCCGTTGTAGAATTCCCCCTCCTGAGTCTAATTTTCACATTGTCTCTCTGTCCTGCGTTTTATATGTCCAAGCTAGTCTGTAGTCAATAGTATACGGTTAACTCATACAGTGCATTTGGAAAGTATTCAGACCTGTAGATTTTCTCCACATTTTGTTACGTTACATAATGACAAAGCGAAAACAGGGTTTTTAGAAATATATTATAAATAAAAAACAGAAATACCTTACCTTATAATTATTCAGACCCTTTGCTATGAGACTGGAAATTAAGCTCAGGTCAGTGGCGACCCATCATTCTGGGCAGGTGGGGCTTGCCTGTTTTGCATGTTATTTTGACATTAATACGTGTCACATATCAGTTTGCAAACAATGTAAGAATATATATATATATATATATATATATATATATATATATATCATTGAGTTAATAAAGCTGCATACAAATCGGCAGCTCCAAAATGCAGGTGTTTCAGCCTAGCTCAGTGCTTTCTGTGGTGGTGGGGCAGGCCAGCAGAAAATAGGAGCATTGCACCATGATTGGCTCAAGCATTGCACCGTGATTGTCTCAGTGTTCTGTCACTCATGTGGACACTACGTCACTCACCTTTAGCAAGGGTAGACATCAAGAATGTGAGCCCTTTAGGTGCTGCCATAGAGTTACATTAGAAGTGCCCATCCAATAAGGCTCAAGGTCATTGGCCACAGATAAAATTACATCAAATCACATTATATCTACAGTAGCTTTGATTGGACTTACTTTCAAAATCTTAGCTAGCAGTCATCATCATAAATCAAGTAGATAATCTACTGGCAAATCCTTTTTAATCCTTGTCAATTGAAGAGAAATAATGCAGATTAATTACAGATAAAATGTATCGGTACTCATCGGCTGTTGGACATAAACACAAGTTGGAAATCGCAATTTTCAACAATGAGTTGTTTGGAAGGAATCGTGACAGTGGCTAACCGCTAGCATTGCAACTGGGAAGACTGGGAAAATATGTTTTGAAAGGTCAACCAATTCAGAATTGTAAATGTTTTTCTTTGATGACAAAATTTGCCAACGAAGGACTGGCGCACACAACAAGTTGAGACCAAAAATGTCTTATATGCTGCTGCATAAATGATGTAATATGCCAGGGAGATATGGTATGTTATGCCAGCCATATCAGCTATGTTTTTTAAAAAGGCAGTAAATGAGGCTGAATGAATTGTATCGCCGCCAGACAAGACCCCGCTGATAGCCTGGTGTAGCGGTGGTAAGGATTCACTCCATTGTGCTGGATAGAAAGCTCTGCTGTTGGGACAGCTTTATGTAGGCGCTAACAGTTTGTGGGCACCGCTTGTCGTCGTTATAATGTATTGTTTAGTGCATATACATTGTTTAATGTATATGCAATTAATGTATTGTTTAGTGTTATGTTGTGGCTTTGCTGGCATGCATCTAAAAAAAAATATTTTTGCGTTGTCCCCACCAAGATTAACATGCTAAAATTGCCACTGGCTCAGGTGCATTCTGTTTCCATTGATCATCCTTGAAATGTTTCTACAACTTGAGCTGAGTCCACCTGTGGTAAATTCAAGTGATTGGACATGATTTGGAAAGGCTCACACATGTCTATATAAGGTCCCACAAGTGACAGTGCATGTCAGAGCAAAAAAATGTCTGCAGCATTGAAGGTCCCCAAGAACACAGTGGCCTCCATCATTCTTAAATGGAAGAAGTTTGGAACCACCAAGACTCTTCCTAGAGCTGGCAGCCCGGCCAAATTGAGCAATCAGGGAGAAGGGCCTTGGTCAGGGAGGTCAAATGGTCACTCTGACAGAGCTCCAGAGTTCCTCTGGGGGATGGGAGAACCTTCCCGAAGGACAACCATCTCTGCAGCACTCCACCAATCAGGCCTTTATAGTAGAGTGTCCAGACGGAAGTCACTCAAAGACACGTTGCATAACTCTCAATATCATAATGCTTAAATGAACATGCACAGACTTAAGACCCTCTTGCGCACACACACACATGCACAAACACACACACACACCACTTTGGAGTAACCGCCGTAGATGATGACCCCGGAGCCATCAGGGGCAGAGGTAATCTGGCAGGCAGAGTGAGGGGAGAGGGGGGTACCAGAGGGGAAGAGGCGACTAAAGGTGAAGGAGTCCAGACTGAAGCTGTGCACGTCGTTGTAGTAGATAAAACCCCTGCAGGAAAATAAATTGACTAACAGAAGTGTAATCTAGTAATCTAGAGTTCATACCGTCAGATTATCATACATTTTCCATATTTCAATAACAGCGGCAGGCCGAAAGCTTCTAAAAAATATTGTGAGATTATATTTTTGCCTCAGCCATAAACTCTCCAGAACTATTTTCTCTCCTCTTATTTCCTACAATTACAATTAGTCCTCCTGTCATTACCTGAAACAATAGCTCCTCCCATCATCTCTCCTTACCTGGCACTTTTGTGGAAACCTCCAAACACCAGCAGCTGTCTCTTACTCAGGACCATACGATGGCCACTCCTACCAGAGGGAGCACCTGGAACCCTTGGTTACAGACACACACTGACACAGACAAGGTTAACCTACTGTAGTAGCACCTCAAACACAAACCCAGTCTACTACTACAGTAACAGCATGGCACGCAAAGACACCTGGCCACTCACTTGATCTGTTCCCAGGTGTTTGTGGAAAGATGAAGCCCCCAGAGGTCTTTGAACTGCTCCACTTCAGGGGAAGCAAACCCCCCCCCCCCCCCCCCCCCCAAGCACCAACAGCTACCCCTTGCCTGGGGAACTACCACAGCCTGCAGGAGGGAGAGAGAGAGAGAAATAAAGAGAGTTAGAGGGCGGGATAGTGATCAGATCGATACCATCTACCCTGGCTATCTCTCAAATCTCTTCATATTGTATCAGAGCATAGTCTGCCCCTTGGTGTCCAAATGGGAGAATGACAGAACAATGGGCAGGCTGCCAACAGAGACCCGCAGTGAGAGGAATCATTGTTGTGGACTGGAATCACCAGTCCACAACAATAGAGAAAAGTAGAACAAGAGGTGTTCAACAACGTTCTGAGCTCCCCAACAACGTTCTGAGCTGTCTAAGTAACTATGGAAGGTATAGGTAGGTTCCTGGCATAAGGTGGGGGGTGGGGGTGTCGTGTCTTTGGCTATGCCTGTTACGGTTTTCTTTAGATGAAGGAGAGTCGGACCAAAATGCAGCGTGGTATTCTTGATACATATTTAATAAAGAAGAAGAAACCACGAACAATACAAAAACAACAAACGTAACGTGAAAACCTATACAGCCTATCTGGTGCAAACAAACACAGAGACAGGACCAATCACCCCGAAACACTCAAAGAATATGACTGCCTAAATATGGTTCCCAATCAGAGACAACGATAAACACCTGCCTCTGATTGAGAACCACTCCAGACAGCCATAGACTTTGCTAGAGAACCCCACTAAGCCACAATCCCAATACCCACGAAAACCCCAAGACAAAACACACCACATAAATAAACCCATGTCACACCCTGGCCTGACCAAAATAATAAAGAAAACACAAAATACTAAGACCAGGGCGTGACAATGCCAGGTTAAGTGATATGACATGCTATTCTATAAAATAATTTATCCGTAATTAAGATTACCTGATTGAGCCAATCATGTAAATGTAATTAACTAGAGAGTCGGGCACCACAAAATAATATTTATAGAGCTGTTATCTTCTGAATAAACTCTTAAAGACCTAGTAATATTTTACATCAATAGCAGTCAATATTAATCGTCATCTTAATTAAGTCTCATCTGAAAGTTGTAAATTCTTGTTTATCTGCATGAACCCTGGCTAACAAGTTGAACCAGCAATACAAAATTGGGTTTAATTATTTATTTACTAAATACCTAACTAATCACACGGAATTACACATACACATAATTAAATCATAACTTGATTACAAATTACGTCATAAAGGAAAACGTCCCTAGGGGGCGGAACAGATATGACAGCTTGTTACACAAAAGAAAAGGGGCTGGGTTTGAGTGAAAGAGCGGGAAGACTGAGGAACAAAGGGCGAAGCTGTGCTATCGTAAATACAGTATCTATGTATTCTCAATTACCACCCATTTGGAAAAGTAAAATGCAATAAATATTTACTCTGAGCTGCGCTTCGGTAGGTTGGTGGTAGATGGAAGGCCGTTTTGCCCAACCGAGTCCTTTGTTCTTTTGAAGAATGTCTCTGCTGGTAAATTGAATACGTTGTAGTAACGTCGTTGTGTGGTAGACGGGATACTCTGTCTGTTCCTTCCTAACCCTCGTTTGCAGCGGCTGTTGCTAACTGAACGGCTAGGAGGTATCACTTCTGTAGTGAATAAGAGTTCAAAGTTCATACCATTCGCAACCAAAGCTCACGCTGATGTTGGCTTCGTTCTGTAGTTATTATCTGAACCATTCTGACATCAGACCGTCGTCCTCACGTCCTCAGAACAGGAGGTTATATTGTCATCAAGGGCTTATATAGGAAGGGAGAGGAGGGCGTGTTTAAAAAGTTTTATAGCCCATGTCCCTTCACAGGGGCTGGTCACTGATTGAGCAGAGCCCTATCTTTTGAAAACCCAAATCTCACATTTTAGAAGCTAAAATAAAATTTCATCCCATCACAAATAATTTCATATTCAAACATTTAAATTGAACAAAAATTCCATGTGAATCCGATAACTCTGATGTGTAAACTTTCCACTGTAGAGTCATCTTTATGTCATCTTATCATTGATGACAATGTCTCAGATGACAACCGAACTGACATCATATTCATTAAGTACCACCGCATATGTTCAGTTGGTCGGATAACCAGAATATAGTTAATTTCCCCCCACCTTCTGATGTTCCCAGAATCTCTATGTTAACCAAGGGTTTTGCAAATGTAACATCAGTAGGGTAGAGAGAGGAAAAAGGGGGGAAGAGGTATTTATGACTGTCATAAACCTACCCCCAGGCCAACATCATGACAGGGAGATATGGTAAGCTCTGTAGAGTAACGAGGATGGAGGTAGAGATGATGGTTGGAGGTTCAGTGTTTCCCCTAGGATTTCTTTCAGCAGCGTTTGTATGCCGGGACATTTGTTTGTTTTTTTTTGGGGGGGGGGGGGGACATAGAAAGGCATTCTACTCCAAAATGCATGAAAATGTAATTATGTGGACACAATCTGAAATATAACTAATTCGTGCCACTGCACAGTAGGGAAATGAGGAGCAAGCTGGCGACCATGCTCACTCGGTTTCCTACAAGTATACATTATAACTTGTCACTCTAATTTTAAAGGGATAGTGCGAGATTTTGGCAATTCATTAATTTTGGCCTGACCTGTGGGCGAAAAGCTCGTTGATGAGAGAGGTCGAAAATGGCAAGAATTGCGCAAGCTAACAGGCGGGTCGCAAACAGACCAATAAGGGCGCACTACAACAGTAGTTGTAGCACAACTCGTCCATCCGTGTCAAGCATGGGTTACTGCAGCAGAAGACCACACCTGGTTCCACTCCTTCCAGCTAAAAAAAGAAGAAGTGGCTCCAGTGGGCACACGATCACCAACATTGGACAATTGAAGAGTGGAAAAATGTTGCCTAATCAGACGAATCCCGGTTGCTGTTGCATCATTCTGAAGGCAGAGTCAGGATTTGGCATAAGCAGCATGAGTCCATGGCCCCATCCTGCCTGGTGTCAACGGCACAGGCTGGTGAAGGTGGTTTAATGATGTGGGGAATGTTTTCATAGCACACATTAGGTCCCTTGATACCAATTGAGCAATGTTTGAACGCCACACCTTGTAGAATCCATGCCATGAAGAATCCAGGTTATTCTGGAGGCAAAGGGGGGTCCGACCTGGTACTAGATGGGTGTACCTTATAAACTGGCACCTGAGTATATATTCAGTCAATAAAAACAAGATCCATTTGAGAACCCTTCATTGAAACCATAATGAGCTGTGTTAACTGCTCGGGTCTGGCAGGGTCTACAGAGGCGCTTTGCAGTGGCAAAAGATGTGATGCGAGATTGCTGCTGCTTGTTCCATTCCAATAACGTTTCTTTGCGATAAGCATATGATTTGTCAATAAGCTAGTTATACTGTGATAGGAGAGTTTAAAAGTGATAGGGGACATATTTAGCATAATCCTGGTGTGCAGGTCAGGCAGCCTACATTTCTGCGCACTCATGTGTTCACACATCAGTGACAAGACAGAGAAACCAGACATGTGCTCCAAACGAAAGACAATGAAGAAATGTAAATACAACTGGTAATTAAATAAACCACAACTTCATTATCACAAGTATAGCGCCGTTCGTGAGCTCCCCAAACAAGGTCCACAAAGAGAATGAGAATGGTATGCAGTATTAATACATTTAATGAACAGAAAGGACCTTAACCAAACATTCTAGAAACGGCAATGATTAACGGTAGCCTACATATACTACTGGTGAAACTTTTGCTATATAGTGGAGAATTCATAAAAACTGGCAAGCAATTAAAACCATGGAAACTATGAATGCACACAAATCTGTGGGAGTCGGTGCGCATGGAGAGAGACGTGCCTAAGAGCTTTGTCGCCACAAAGTACTTGAAAAAATATGCGCCTCTTGAAATTTTCCGGATTGACTGACCTTCATGTCTTAAAGTATTATGGACTGTTGTTTCTCTTTGCTTATTTGAGCTGTTCTTGCCATAATATGTACTTGGTCTTTAACCAAATTGGGCTATCTGTTGTATAATAACCCTACTTTGTCACAACACAACTAATTGGCTCAACGCATTAAGAAGGAAATAAATTCCACAAATTAACTTTTAACAAGGCACACCTGTTAATTGAAATGCATTCCAGGTGAATACCTCATGAAGATGGTTGAGGGTATTCCAAGAGTGTGCAAAGCTGTCATCAAGGCAAAGGGTGGCTACTTTGAAGAATCTCAAATATAAAATATATTTTGATTTGTTTAAAACTTTTTTGGCTACTACATGATTCCATATGTGTTATTTTATAGTTTTGTTGTCTTCGCCATTATTCTACAATGTAGAAAATAATAAAAATAAAGAAAAACCCTTGAATGAGTAGGTGTGTCCAAACTTTTGACTGGTACTGTATGTAAATGTAATATTTCATTTATTTTTTTAAATACATTTTCAAAACTGTCTACAAACCTGTTTTTGCTTTGTCATTATGGGGTATTGTGTGTAGATTGATGAGGGATATTTTTTAAATCCATTTTAGAATAAGGCTGTAACGTAACAAAACGTGGAAAAAGTCAAGGGGTCTGAATACTTTCTTAAGGCACTGTATATTCGGCAACGATTTACCAGCGGCGGCACGCCTCTGCTTAATGACTGTAGTGGAAGCACTGAGGTTTATAGGAGGTACATAGTTACCCGATGACCCAGGTGTTCTGCTTTATGTTATAGAAGAACAGGTCATTGTAAAGGTAAGACTGAAAGGAAGGAAATAAACCCACTGTCAACTAAAAACCTATTCATCCAAAGTCAACAAGGATTTGTCCAAAACATTTTTTTAAGGATATAATGATGTTCAAGGTATATCAATCTTACCTTTTTGAGGTTGAAGAATTCGCCCCCAAACAAGATCAGTTCTTCCTTGTCGGGGTATGCTGACAGAGAGGAATTCAACCTGAGGAGTGATGAGACAGACAGTGATGAGACCAACAGGATACTGACACTGGATATTAATATCCCCTGACACATGGTCTGAATCAATATGGGTATGACCATCTGAAATCGCAAAACTCGGGCAAAACACCATATGGTAATTGCCGTCTGGGCCACCATTATCACGTTTTTTCAACTGGTCGTTCAGTACAGTACCGTTTCTATTGAATTCAATGTCGCACACCGTTTTTTTTTTTCATACTAAATGCAACCCAGGTTTCAAAACACTTTCCCCCATTATGTGCCTATTGAACACAGACCGGGGGTGTATTGATTACATCAATGGAAACTGTCTACCGTTTCATGTTTTGTAACAGATTCAGCGTAATGAATACACACCAGGTCAATGTCCAGGACTTACAGGTCCAATGCAGTCATTTTTTCTCAATATCAAATCATATCTGGGTAACAATTAAAGCTGCAATATGTAACTTCTTGGACGATCCCAATAAATTCTCATTGAAATCAAGTCTAAGAAGTGGTAGATCTGTTCTGTGTGTGCTATTTTGATACTTCCTGTTCTTAAGTTTTGTTTTTGCGTCTTTTACTTTCAGTTTTGTACAATATTTTTAGTTATGGAAAATATATTTCACTGCGGTTTAGATGGTACAATGATTCTCTACATTATACTTGCTTATTTTGTTACATAAACTGAAATTAGGCGAACTATTTGAATTTTTGCAACCAGGAAATGACAGAGTGATTTCTGCATAGTGCATCTTTAAGTACCTTACTGTGATTGTTTTCAATTAAAATGGTAAAAAAAAAATGTGTTCAAAAAAAGAGCTTATCAAAGAGCAATTTCTCAGGCATGAATTTTGCTGGGACTGTCTGTGAGTGGTCTGAGTGGGAAGGAAAAACAAGATGTGTCAGGAGAAGTGCAGGATCATCATAAGGAGACATATATTTGGAATACAGAAGAGGAATAGAGGGAAAAAGAGAGGCAGAGGAGGTCTACGAGAGAGAGGGAGGAAGATGGTGAGCTTGAGTCTGTTAAAAATGGAGGAAAAAAGGGAGATGGTTTGTTAAAGAAGGTAGAAAGTATAAGCAGAGTGAGCTGAAGACAGGAGGAGAAATAGAAGTGAAAGAGGGCTAAGTTCTCGGAGCGCGAGGATTGCATCGAGTGTCAGAATGAAGATGAGTCTGTGGAAAAAGTGGACCCTTGCCATTTGGCTGATCCATTTGTGGTTTCAGGGTGGGTGAAAACAGAGTTGGGTACTGTGGAATCGGTGAGGGTAACCAGAAGTAGTCTTGTGATAATTGTTTGTGTTTCTGCTGGTCAGAGGGAGAAGGCACTCGGCGTTAAACAAATGGGTGCAAGAAATGTGAATTGTTTCGCTCTCAAGAAACGGGCGCCATTGAAAGGAGTGATTACTGGGGTAGCAGTAAATGTTAAAGTTCACCAACTGAAGGGGAAGATTCCCGGTATTTGTGATGCTCTTCGTTTGGTGCAAACGCAGATAAGGTGGCGAGAGTGGTGAAACAGAAAAGTAATTGTCTGTTCTTTTGAGTTTTGATGATGGGTCTTTGCCTGACAAAGTGATGTTAGGATATATAAGTTATCCTGTACGAGCTTTTGTGCCGAATACATTACGTTGTTACAGGTGTCAAGCTTATGGGCACGTGGCAGCAGTGTGTAGGAGGGAGGATCCTAGGTGTGAGATGTGTGCAGAAGGCCATGAGATAAAGGAATGTGCAGCATTAGGGATAGTAGTGGTATGTGTTAATTGTAGGGGTGCCCATGAGGATGGGGATCAGAAAGGTTGTGGTGGCAGCTGCAGAGAAGTATTTGGGTGTGCGAGACTTGACATCAGAAGAGTTACAGGGTGTGTTAAGTTTCCCATCCTTTCAGGTTGTCGGCATGAAGTAGGATTAAATAGATTTAAATAGTGTAGTAGGGTGGTATTATTTTAATTACATTTATTTTTAGAATTGTATGTTTTTTGTTTGTGTGTGTGTAGTGTTAGGTGGTAGGGTATTTGTTTACTTTTAATTATTTTCAAGCAAATGTCACCAGGCAGACCAAAACTCCATCCCACCAAACAGGCTGATATTTATTTTCAAACAGCTCTTACATTAAAAGGATCATAATCATAATATCATGATTTTTCACATATCATAATTTTTCAACCTCATAGTGTGGAAATATATATAAAACACAAGTATATCACGTTTTTGACTGTACTGGGCATTTAAATGGGTCACCTGAGTGAGAGCAGGCAGTCTCCACAACTGTTGTCTTCTTGGCATCCATGGACTGATACTCAGGTATCAGTGTCGCCAGGCCAAATGCCAGAGGAAATTGTTCACTGTGTACAGTGTTGGTAATGTGTACTGTAGACAATGGCATTCTGTGATTGATTTGCCATTTCACACATGCCAAAGTTAAGCCATAAAGACATATTTCTCGACTCTAAAGTTTAAACTGTAAGTAGTAGCTAGCAGTTGGTAGAGGTGACAATGACATGCAAAGCCTAGCTAGGTACCTCTTATCATTTAAACATCTGAAACCTTTGTATCAATTTTCGCAGCTGTCTTCTTGGCTCCTTTCAGTTTGTGTATTGTCAGCTAAACCAATCACTTCCGGGTAGACATTTTCAAAATAAAAGTCCACGACATAATAGTAGAAAAGTGTCAATAACCTGTATTCATTCATGATATCAAAAATTGTTAGATAAATATTAACAATGATTCATATTTAAGTGACATTACATTTGGGTTTTAAAACATGTTCAAAGGTCAAATAAAAAACAAAATGTCTGTATGCAGCACATATAGCTAGCATGGACAGGAAAAACGATTAAAATCTAAATCAAATCAAATGTATTTATATAGCCCTTCGTACATCAGCTGATATCTCAAAGTGCTGTACAGCCTAAAACCCCAAACAACAAGCAATGCAGGTGTAGAAGCACGGTGGCTAGGAAAAACTCCCTAGAAAGGTCAAAACCTAGGAAGAAACCTAGAGAATAAACAGGCTATGAGGGGGGGCCAGTCCTCTTCTGGCTGTGCCAGGTGGAGATTATAACAGAACATGGCCAAGTTGTTCAAATGTTCATAAATGACCAGCATGGTCAAATAATAATAATCACAGTAGTTGTCGAGGGTGCAGCAAGTCAGCACCTCAGGAGAAAATCGTAGCCGATCATTAAGAGTATCTCTACAACTCCTGCTGTCTCTAGAGATTTGAAAACAGCAGGTCTGGGACAGGTAGCATGTCCGGTGAACAGGTCAGGATTCCATAGCCGCAGGCAGAACAGTTGAAACTGGAGCAGCAGCATGGCCAGGTGGACTGGGGACAGCAAGGAGTCATCATGCCAGGTGTTCCTAGGGTTCAGGTCCTCCGAGAGAGAGAAAGAAAGAGAGAATTAGAGAGAGCATACTCAAATTCACACAGGACACCGGATAATACAGGAAAAGTACTCCAGATATAACAAACTGACCCTAGCCCCCTGACACATAAACTACTGCAGCATAAATACTGGAGGCTGAGACAGGGGGGGTCAGGAGACACTGTGGCCCCATCCGATGATATCCCCGGACAGGGCCAAACAGAAAGTATATAACCCCACCCACTTTGCCAAAACACAGCCCACACACCACTAGAGGGATATATTCAACCACCAACTTACCATCCTGAGACAAGGCCGAGTATAGCCCACAAAGATCTCCGCCACGGCACAACCCAAGGGGGGGCGCCAACCCGATTGATTGCAGATCCATAAAACCACGATCCAGTCCTTAGAATACAAAGCAGGTGAGTTTGAACCAAAAGCTACGCCATAGGCAGTTTTCCTGGACTTTTACTGTGTTCGAAAAGCTTAAAGTGGGGCACCTGAACACTATACTGTACAAAAATAGCGCTGCACAGGAAAAGCGATTGTATGTGTGCCACGGCCAAACAGGTGTTAGTTTGTTTGGAAGTGTAAATTATTATTTATATTTTTATAGTTATTTTAACTATTACAGCTGTCACGAACCGGCTCAAAGCCCGTAACAAAAGGGAGACAACGTGGAGATAAGGAGTAACAAAACATATATTTATTAAATAAAGTAAACTAAGTACAATATACAATGGTGTGTGTAATCAGTAATCAGTAGTGTAAGTGAGTGTTTTGCATGCATGAATGTGATAATGCAGGGTGTTGAAAGGTGCCAAAGCAAACAACCAAAAACCACCAAGATACACAACAAAATCTATAAAGGTGTCTGCATGGAGAGTATCTTCCATGAATGGGGAAGTGGTGTATTTATCCTGGGACACACCAGGCCCAGGTGTTTCCCATGTAGCTGACGACCCTCCCAACTCTGCCCACCGGCATCCTAATAAGGAAACAAGAACAAAGAGAGAATACGGCAGACAGAGTAGGAGGGTCGTCACACAGCATGGCAACGAACTTTCAACGTTTAATTTGTGTAATTGCTTTATCGGAAATATATGTTGTGGTTGCGTGAGGCTTGGAGCACACGGAATCAGTAGTCTATTAAACAAACACTAAAAAACAGGCAACAGAAGCATGATCTAATTTCTGAAGATAAAAATATAAACACAACATGTAAAGTGTTGGTTCCATGCTTCATAAGCTGAAGTAAAATATCATTTCACATGTGCACAAAATGCTTAATTGAGTCACATTTTATGCACAAATGTGTTTAAATCCCTATTAGACTGAAGTTTTCCTTTGCCTAGATAATCCCTCCACTTGACAAGTGTGGCATATCAAGAAGCTGATTAAACAGCATGATCATTACACAGGTGCATCTTGTGCTGGGGACAAAAGGCCACTCTAAAATGTGCAGTTTTGTCACACAACACAATGCCACATATGTCTCAAGTTGTGGGAGCGTGGAATTGGCATGCTAACTGCAGGAATGTCCACCAGAGCTGTTTACAGATCATTTAATATTAATTTCTCTACCATAAGCCGCCTCCAATGTTGTTATAGAGAATTTGGCAGTATGTCCTCACACCCGCAGACCACGTGTTACCATGCCAGCCCAGAATCTCCACATCTGTCTTTTTCACTGGCGGGATGGTCTGAGACCAGCCACCCGGACAGCTGATGAAACTGTGGGTTTTCACAACTGAATAATTTCTGTACAAACTGTCAGAAATGTCTCAGGGAAGCTCATCTAAGTGCTCGTTGACCTCACCAGGGACTTGACCTGACTGCAGTTTGACGTCGTAACCGACTTCAGTGGGAAAATGCTTACCTTCGATGGCCACTGGCACGCTGGAGAAGTGTGCCCTTTACAGATGAATACCAGTTTCAACTGTACCGGGCAGATAGCTTGTATGGCGTTGTGTGGGTGAGCGGTTTGCTGATGTCAACGTTGTGAAGAAAATGCCCCAAGGTGGCGTTGGTTTTTGGGATGGGCAGGCATTTGCTACGGACAATGAACACAATTGCATTTTGTCGATGGCAAATTTAATTTCAGATACTGTGACGACATCCTCAGGCCCATTGTCGTGCCATTCATCCGCCGCCATAATATCATGTTTCAGCATGATAATGTATGTCGCAAGGATCTGTGCATAACTCCTGGAATTCCTGGAAGCTGAAAATGTCCCAGTTCTTCCATGGCCTGCATACTCAGACATGTCACCCATTGAGCATGTTTGGGATGCTCTGGATCGACGTGTACGACAGTGTTCCAGTTCCCACCAATATCCAGAAACTTTGCACAGCTATTGAAGAGGAGTGGAACAACATTCCACAGGCCACAATCAATAGCCTGATCAACTATGTGAAGATGTCGCTCTGCATGAGGCAAATGGTGGTCACACCAGATACGGACTGGTTTTCTGATCCACTCCCCTACCTTTTTTTAAGGCTGTGACCAACTGATGCATATTTGTATTCCTAGTCATGTGAAATCTGTAAATTAGGGCCTAAGGAATTTATTTCAATTGACTGATATCCTTATACGAACAGTAACTCAGTAAAATCTTATTCAGTATAAAGCAACAGAGTCAAAAAATCCCCATCAAAATCTGTCAATTTAAGCTAGATACGTTTTTTTTTTGGATGGGCTGCATCAAAATCCACTGCATCCGTCAATGTCAGCCATCCGCATCTGTGGAGGAATATGATCACTCTGTGGAAAGGGGAGACTGATGATGGTGTTCTCCATTTTGCTCTCCACAAGTGTTATACAGGGACTCTTCTGAAGGTAACCCATACAAACAAAATGAAGTATGCTGGTAGTTTGGTGCTAACAAAAACAAGGGGTTAAATTTGTTCCCCATAAAATATATACAGTACCAGTCAAAAGTTTAGACACACCTAATCATTCAAGGGATTTTCTTTATTTTTACTATTTTCTACATTGTAGAATAATAGTGAAGACATCAACACTAAGAAATAACACATATGGAATCGTGTAGTAACCAAATAAGTGTTAAACAAAACAAAATATATTTTAGATTCTTCAAAGTAGCCACTCTTTGCCTTAATGACAGCTTTGCACACTCTTGGCATTCTCTCAACTAGCTTCATGAGGAATGTTATTCCAACAGTCTTGAAGGAGTTCCCACATAGGCTGAGCACTTGTTGACTGCTTTTCCTTCACTCTGCGGTCCAAATCATCCCAAACCATCTCAATTGGGTTGTCAAGTGATTGTGGAGGCCAGGTCATCTGATGCAGCACTCTACCACTCTCCTTCTTGGTCAAATAACCCTTACACAGCCCTGAGGTGTGTTTTGGGTCATTGGCCTGTTAAAAAACAAATGATAGTCCCACTAAGCGCAAACCACGTGGGATGGGCATATCACTGCAGAATTCTGTGCTAGCCATGCTATTTAAGTGTGCCTTGAATAAATCACAAGACAGTGTCACCAGCAAAGCACCCCCTGCACCATCACCCATCCTCCTCCATGCTTCACGGTGGGAACCACACATGCGGAGATCATCCGTTCACCTACTCTGCATCTCACAAAGACACAGTAGTTGGAAACAAAAATCTCAAATATGGACTCATCAGACCAAAATAACAGATTTCCACTGGTCTAATGTCTATTGCTTGTGTTTCTTGGTTCCAACCGTCATGCCTTTGTGAGACGCGGTGTGGGTGAATTGATGATCTCTGCATGTGTATTTCCCAACGTAAAGCAATGAGAAGGTGGTGTTATGGTGTCGGGTTGCTTTGCTGGTGACACTGTGATTTATTTAGAATTCACACTTAACCAGCATGGCAACCACAGCATTCTGCAGCAATAAGCCATCCCATCTAGTTTGGGCTTAGTGGGACTATCATTTGGATAGGAGGGCTTTCTCCTATAGAGCTCCATTTTTATGGAATGGTCTGCCTACCCATGTGAGAGACGCAGACTCGGTCTCAAACTTTAAGTCTTTACTGAAGACATCTCTTCGGTGGATCATATGATTGAGTGTAGTCTGGCCCAGGAGTGTGAAGGTGAACAGAAAGGCTCTGGAGCAACGAACCGCCCTTGCGGTCTCTGCCTGGCCGGTTCCCCTCTTTCCACTGGGATTCTCTGCCTCTAACCCTATTACAGGGGCTGAGTCACTGGCTTACTGGTGCTCTTTCATGCCGTCCCTAGGAGGGGTGATTCACTTGAGTGGGTTGAGTCACTGATGTGATCTTCCTGTCTGGGTTGGAGCCCTCCCTTGGGTTATGCCGTGGCAGAGATCTTTGTGGGCTATACTCGGCCTTGTCTCAGGATAGTAAGTTGGTGGTTGAAGATATCCCTCCAGTGGTGTGGGGGCTGTGCTTTGGCAAAGTGGGTGGGGTTGTATCCTTCCTGTTTGGCCCTGTCCGGGGGTATCATCGAATGGGGCCACAGTGTCTGCTGACCCCTCCTGTCTAAGCCTCCAGTATTTATGCTGCAGTAGTTTGTGTCGGGGTATGTATGCTCTCTCTAATTCTCTTTCTCTCTCTCGGAGGACCTGAGCCCTAGGACCAACCTGGCATGAGGACTCCTTGCTGTCCCCAGTCCACCTGGCCGTGCTGCTGCTCCAGTTTCAACTGTTCAGCACCTAAGGTGCTGACTTGCTGCACCCTCGACAACTACTGTGATTATTATTATTATTTGACCATGCTGGTCATTTATGAACATTTGAACATCTTGGCCATGTTCTGTTATAATCTCCACCCGGCACAGCCAGAAGAGGACTGGCCATCCCTCATAGCCTGGTTCCTCTCTAGGTTTCTTCCTAGGTTTTAGCATTTCTAGGGAGTTTTTCCTAACCAGCGTGCTTCCACACCTGCATTGCTTGCTGTTTGGGGTTTTAGGCTGGGTTTCTGTACAGCACTTTGATATATCAGCTGATGTACGAAAAGCTATATAAATTTGATTTGCATATGTGGGAACTCCTTCAAGACTGTTGGAAAAAGCATTCCAGGTGAAGCTGGTTGAGAGAATGCAAAGCTGTCAAAGGCAAAGGGTGGCTATTTAAGAAAAATATATTTTCATTTGTTTAACACTTTTTTGGTTACTACATGATTCCATGTGTTATTTCATAGTTGTGATGTCTTCACTATTATTCTACAATGTAGAAAACAGTGAAAATAAAGAAAAACCCTTGAATGAGTAGGTGTTCTAAAACTTTTGATCGGTAGTGAGTGAGTGAATATACACATACATATACACAGTTGAAGTCGGAAGTTTACATAGCCAAATACATTTAAACAAAGTTTTTCCCAATTACTGACACTTAATCCTAGTAAGAATTCCGTCTTAGGTCAGTTAGGATCACCACTTTATTTTAAGAATGTGAAATGTCAGAATAATAGGAGAGAGAATGATTGATTTCAGCTTTTATTTCTTTCATCACATTCCCAGTGGGTCAGAAGTTTACATACACTCAATTAGTATTTGGGAGCATTGCCTTTAAATTGCTTAACTTGGGTAAAATTTCCACAACCTTCCCACAATAAGATGGGTGAATTTTGGCCCATTCCTCCTGACAGAGCTGGTGTAACTGAGTCAGGTTTGTAGCCTCCTTCACGCGCACACACTTTTTCAGTTCTACCCGCACATTTTCTATGGGATTGAGGTCAGGGCTTTGTGATGGCCACTCCAATTCCTTGACTTTGTTGTCCTTAAGCCATTTTGCCACAACTTTGGAAGTATGCTTGGGGTCATTGTCCATTTGGAAGACCCCATTTCTAATAAATTAATTCAATATTATCACAACAAATCAATTTCAAATTAAATTCCTTCAGGCTAATCACATCACTGTTCAAATAGCCTAGCTATACTGGAAATACAATGATACAAGTTGAAATGATTGAAAACAAATCCTACAGTAAATGTTTAATACAATGCGCATTAATTCCATTACCTGGGAGAAGATAAAATGTTTTTACAATTGCAATTCCAAAAGTCAAAAAACAGCCTAATTCCAATTAAATTCCATAACTTGAAGATTTTAAAGTATATTCTCCACTTTATGGATGAATTCAAATGTCTAATTAAATTGACCCCAAATCTGGGAGACATTACACTCACAGGACATATGGCACAAACCGGTAGATAAAACTGAAAATACTGATTCAATTGTGTTGACACTAATAAAAAGACTAATGTTTTATACAAAATAAATGCTATATACCATTGCCATCTAGGCCTTTTGGGCTCCCGAGTGGTGCACTGCATCTCAGTGCTAGAGGCGTGACTACAGCCACCCTGGTTCGAATCAAGGCTGTATCACAACCAGTTGTGATTTATTGAATTTTTTTAAATACAAGTTATTCAGTGGGCTGCTTCTCCACCTAGTGGTGACACTCCATCACTAATGATGGGCATTATCAGCAAAAAGCACAGAAGCATCCAAAATCGCATTTCCACTGCCTCTTGTATTTAGAAAATACACTAAACAAAAAATATAAACACAACATTTAAAGTGTTGGTCCTGTGTTTAATGACCTGAAATAGAAGATCCCAGAAATGTTTCATAATCACAGAATTTCTCAAAAATGTTGTGCACAAATTTGTTTACATCCCTGTTAGTGAGCATTTCTCCTTTGCAAAAACAATCCATCCACCTGACAGGTGTGGCATATCAAGAAGCTGATTAAACAGCATGATCTTTGCACAGGTGCACCTTGTGCTGGGGACAATAAAAAGCCATTGCAAAATGTGCTGTTTTTTCACAGCACAATGACAGATGTCTCAAGTTGAGGGAGCGTGCAGTTGGAATGCTGACGGCAGTAACATCCACCAGAGCAGTTGCCAGAGAATTTAATGTTAATTTCTCTACCATAAGCTGGCTTCCAACGTCGTTTTAGAGAATTTGGCAACAAGTCCAACAGGCCTCACAACCACAGACCACGAGTAACCACGACAGCCCAGGACCTCCACATCTGCCTTTTTCACCTGCAGGATCTTCCATGACCAGCCACCGGACAGGTGATGAAACTGAGGATTATTTGTGTCTGTAATAAAGCCCTTTTGTGGGGAAAAACTTATGACTGGCAGGGCCTGGCTCCCCAGTGGGTGAGCGCAAGCCCTCCAAGGCCCACCCATGGCTGCGCCCCTGCCCAGTCATGTAAAATCCATAGATTATTGCCTAATTAATATATTTAAATTGACTGATTTCCTTAAATTAACTGTAACTCAGTAAAATCGATGAAAATGTTGCGTCAATATTTTTGTTCAGTATATACACTGCTGAAAAAAATAAAGGGAACACTTAAACAACACAATGTAACTCCAAGTCAATCACACTTCTGTGAAATCAAACTGTCCACTTAGGAAGCAACACTAATTGAAAAAATTAAATTTCACATGCTGTTGTGCAAATGGAATAGACAACAGGTGGAAATTATAGGCAATTAGCAAGACACCCCCAATAAAGGAGTGGTTCTGCAGGTGGTGACCACAGACCACTTCTCAGTTCCCATGCTTCCTGGCTGATGTTTTTGTCACTTTTGAATGCTGGCGGTGCTTTCACTCTAGTGGTAGCATGAGACGGAGTCTACAACCCACACAAGTGGCTCAGGTAGTGCAGCTCATCCAGGATGGCACATCAATGCGAGCTGTGGCAAGAAGGTTTGCTGGGTCTGTCAGTGTAGTGTCCAGAGCATGGAGGCGCTACCAGGAGACAGGCCAGTACATCAGGAGACGTGGAGGAGGCCGTAGGAGGGCAACAACCCAGCAGCAGGACCGCTACCTCCGCCTTTGTGCAAGGGGGAGCAGGAGGAGCACTGCCAGAGCCCTGCAAAATGACCTCCAGCAGGCCACAAATGTGCATGTGTCTGCTCAAACAGTCAGAAACAGATTCCATGAGGGTGGTATGAGGGCCCGACGTTCACAGGTGGGGGTTGTGCTTACAGCCCAACACCGTGCAGGACGTTTGGCATTTGCCAGAGAACACCAAGATTGGCAAATTCGCCACTGGCGCCCTGTGCTCTTCACAGATGAAAGCAGGTTCACACTGAGCACATGACAGACGTGACAGAGTCTGGAGATGACGTGGAGAACGTTCTGCTGCCTGCAACATCCTCCAGCATGACCGGTTTAGCGGTGGGTCAGTCATGGTGTGGGGTGGCATTTCTTTGGGGGGGGCCGCACAGCCCTCCATGTGCTCGCCAGAGGTAGCCTGACTGCCATAAGGTACCGAGATGAGATCCTCAGACCCCTTGTGAGACCATATAGACCATATGCTGGTGCGGTTGGCCCTGGGTTCCTCCTAATGCAAGACAATGCTAGACCTCATGTGGCTGGAGCGTGTCAGCAATTCCTGCAAGAGGAAGGCATTGATGTTATGGACTGGCCCGCCCGTTCCCCAGACCTGAATCCAATTGAGCACATCTGGGACATCATGTCTCGCTCCATCCACCAACGCCACGTTGCACCACAGACTGTCCAGGAGTTGGCGGATGCTTTAGTCCAGGTCTGGGAGGAGATCCCTCAGGAGACCAGGCGTTGTAGGGAGGTCATACAGGCACGTGGAGGCCACACACACTACTGAGCCTCATTTTGACTTGTTTTAAGGACATTACATTAAAGTTGGATCAGCCTGTAGTGTGGTTTTCCACTTTAATTTTGAGTGTGACTCCAAATCCAGACCTCCATAGGTTGATAAATTTGATTTCCATTGATAATTTTTGTGTGATTTTGTAGTCAGCACATTCAACTATGTAAAGAAAAAAGTATTTAATAAGAATATTTCATTCATTCAGATCTAGGATGTGTTATTTTAGTGTTCCCTTTATTTTTTGAGCAGTGTATATCATGCTGCTAGGTAACTAATGTAACTGTGCAGCTAAGTCAATAAGTCTAGTTTATGGTCAAGTCCTATTGCTGCACCATTGTCCACTTTCCCTACAGATGTCATATAGGCAGGTAAGTGGCATTGCATCTACTTTTTGTTGATGGGGCTTTTATTCCCCATATTTGTTGCTGGGGGGTGCTTTGAACAATGTTAAATTACAATTTCTTCTACATTGTAACCATCTAAGCCAATAAGGTGGTGCTAGTACAATTAAATATATTCGGTATTGTAAATATTTAGAAATGCAAGTAAAACTGATGCAAGGTTTGAGCAGAAAGGTATGATAATTATTTTATTTTTTAAATAAAACTTTAGCCAGCATTCCCAAGTTGGCAATAACCTGCCTGCCCAATTTAATTTAATCAAGCACAAAAAGACAGAAACCCATGTGAGACTGGTGGTGCCACTAAACTTCAGTGTATAAATCAGGAAAAAGACATAAGGTCAATTTAAATAAGAATTGTTTTTAAAACAAGAATTCATTCAACCTTTGCAGTCACCTGAATAACTCACCTAGGATCGGGCAGCCTTCTAAGAATCTGGAGGCGAGCGAGTAAACTCCCACTGCCATCCGTTCGTTCTCCTTGCTAATGTGCAATCATTGGAAAATAAAATTTATGACCTACGATTAAGATAATCCTACCAACGGGACATGAAAAACTGTATCATCTTATGTTTCACCGAGACGTAGTGAACGACGATACAGACAATATAGAGCGTTTTCTTGCACCGGCAGAACAGAGACGCTACCTCTGTTAAGACGAGGGGAGGGGGTGTGTGTCTATTTGTAAATAACAGCTGGTGCGCGATGTCTAATATTAAAGAAGTCTCGAGGTATTGCTCGCCTGAGGTAGAGTACCTTATGATAAGCTGTAGACCAGACCATCTAGAGTTCTCATCAATATTATTCGTAGCCGTCCATTTACCTCCACAGAATGAAGCTGGCACTAAGACCACTTCTCAACCAACTCCATAAGTTCATAAACCAAAAAGAAAATGCTCCCCCAGAAGCGGCGCTCCTAGTGGCCCGGGGACTTTAATGCAGGCAAACTTAAATCAGTTTTACCAAATTGTACCAGCATGTCACATGTGCAACCAGAGAAAAAAAAATCCTAGACCACCTTTACTCCACAGACAGAGATGCATACAAAGCACTCCCCTGCCCTCCATTTGGCAAATCTGACCATAATTATATCATCCTGATTCCTGCTTACAAGCAACACTAAAGCAGGAAGTACCAGCGACTCACTCAATACGGATGTGGTCAGATGATGCAGATGCTACACTACAGGACTGTTTTGCTAGCACAGACTGGAACATGTTCCTGGATTCATTCAATGGCATTGAGGAGTACACCACCTCAGTCATCGGCTTCATCAATAAGTGCATCGACGACGTCGTCCCCACAGTGACTGTACGTACATATCCCAACCAGAAGCCATGGATTACAGGCAACATCCGCATCGAGCTAAAGGCTAAAGCTGCCGCTTTCAAGGAGTGGGAGACTAATCGGGATGCTTATAAGAAATCCTTGTATGTCCTCAAACGAACCATCAAACAAGCAAAGCAGGATTAAGTTTGAATTCTACTACACCGGCTCTGATGCTCATCGGATGTGGCAGGGCTTGAAAACTATTACGGATTACAAAGGGAAAACCAGACGCGAGCTGCCCAGTGACGTGAGCCTACCAGACGAGCTAAATGCCTTTTATGCTTGCTTCAAGGCAAGCAACACTGAAGCATGCACGAGCGCACCAGCTGTTCTGGATGACTGTGTGATAACGCTCTCGGTAGCCAATGTGAACAAAACCTATAAACAGGTCAACATTCAAAGCCAAACGGATAACCAGGACGTGTACTCAAAGCAGGCGCAGACCAACTGTCAAGTGTCTTCATTGACATTTTCAACCTCTCCCTGACCGAGTCTGTAATACCTACATGTCCCCAAATCCTCAAAAGGTTCTACAGCTGCACCAACGAGAGCTTCCTGGCCGGTTGCATCACCTCCTGGTATGGCAAATGCTCGGCATCTGACCATAAGGCGCTACAGAGGATAGTGCGAATGGCCCAGTATGTCACTGGGACCAAGCTTCCTGCCATCCAGGACCTATACAATAGGCGGTGTCAGAGGAAAGTCTATAAAATTGTCTGAGACTCCAGTCACCTAAGTTAGACTTTTCTCTAATACTGCACGGCAAGAGGTACCGGAACGCTAAATCTAGGACCAAAAGGCTCAACAGCTTCTACCCCCAAGCCATAAGACTGCTGAACAATTAATAAAATCGTCACCGGACAATTTACATTGATCCCCCCCACCCCCCCTTTTTGTATACTGCTGCTACTCACTGTATATTATCTATGCAGTCACTTCATCCCCCACCTACATGTACA
The DNA here is from genome assembly GCF_057628025.1 of Oncorhynchus mykiss. NCBI lineage: Eukaryota > Metazoa > Chordata > Actinopteri > Salmoniformes > Salmonidae > Oncorhynchus > Oncorhynchus mykiss. Next base: position 25,270,658 of record NC_143022.1, read on the forward strand.
AATGACCGCAACTAACCTGTACCCCGCACACTGACTCAGTACCAGTGCCCCCTGTATATAGCCTCATTATTCTTATTGTGTTACTTTTTTATTTTAGTCTACTTGGTAAATATTTTCTTAACTCTTCTTGAACTGCACTGTTCGTTAAGGGCTTGTAAGTAAGCATTTCACAGTAGTCTACACTTGTATTCGGCGCATGTGACAAATAAAGTTTGATTTGATTTAGGGGTCTATAGTTAAGCAATAAGTCACGAGGGGGTGTGGTATATGGCCAATATACCACCGCTAAGGGCTGTTCTTAGGCACGACGCATGGGAGTGACTGGACACAGTCCTTAGCTGTGGTATATTAGCCTTATACCACAAACTCCCAAGGTACCTTATTGCTATTATAAACTGGTTACCAATGGAATTAAAGCAGTAAAAATAAATGTTGTCATACCCGTGGTATACGACAGCTATCAGACAATCAGCATTCAGGGCTCGACCCACTCAGTTTATAGCTTCACATGAATGATGTGTTTATTGATTTACACAATATGAACAAATGAGAATTTGGGCTCATGAACATTAACCCTTTGATTTATAGCAAGATCTCCAAGCACTACAGCAAGCACATATCTAATTTCCTAAAGCACGCTCTCATCTCATACAAGGCTTTCCAGACACTCACCCGAGAACATTTCACACTACTGAATAAATCCCCATTGTTCATGACATCTGTAAGCAGGAAGTTGCACCACTTTAGTCTACAGTCTGTAGATAATATTGAGATAATATCACGGAGTCTACACAACAGCAGCATTATAGCAAACACTTCTGTCTCCTTTTCTACTTCTGAAAGTGCCGTCAGAAGATTTACGATAATTATCACCATCACAGTGTGTGCGTGTAACAGCCACACCATCACAGCTATGGTTTTTGTAGTGTCTTATGTCAGAAAAGCCTTTTCCACATCTCTTGCAATAGTAAGGCCTAACTCCAGTGTGGACTTGCATGTGGGCTTTAACATTGTTGGCTTGGCTGAAACCTCTCCCGCAAACATCACATTTGAATGGCTTCTCTCCTGTGTGGATTCGCTCATGCCTTTTCAGATTGGTGTTGACTGCGAAAGTCTTGTCACAATAACTGCATTTGAAGGGTTTTTCACCTGTATGGGTCCGCTCATGTCCTTGAAGAGCTTGCTTCAGAATAAATTTCCTTCCACAGTATTTACATTCATGGGGCTTCACTCCACTGTGAACTCTCATGTGATAGTCAAAAGCATTTTTATATGCAATGGTCTTTCCACAAATGGAACAAGAATATTGCTTTTGTCCTGTGTGAATTTCTTTATGCTTTTTCAGAGTTAGCATGGAGCTGAAGCCGTTCAAACATATTTTGCAACTGAATGGCTTTGTTGATGTTCCCTCTCTCCCAGGAACCTTATCTCCTTCAGCCATGTGCCATTGTAGATTATGTTGTCTCATTTGGTAATTGTAAATAAAAGTCTTTCCACATAGATCACACATAAAAGGTTTGGTTGCCCCATGACGGTGCATGTGAGCTTTTAAGTCAGTGGACTGAGGGTAGCTTTTCCCACACACTTTACATTTGTATGGTCTCTCCCCCGTGTGAAGCACTTGGTGTCTCACAAGGTTTCCTTTATGGCCAAAAGCAGCTCCACAGGTCTCACATTTAAATGGCTTCTCCCCTGTATGAATTCGCTTGTGCTTTTCGAGGACGGATTTTGTCCTAAAGCTCTTACCACACTCTGAGCATAAGTGTGGACGTATGTCTGCACCTGTATGTCTTCGCATATGAATTCTTAGGTCATAAGACTGTCTGTAACTCTTCCCACATTCAGCACAGCTGTATGGTTTTTCACCGGTGTGGATTCTCTCGTGCCCCATAAGTATGGTCCTTTTTGTGAAACCCTTTCCACAAGTCAGGCACTTGAACGGTCTCTCCACTGCATGAACTAGCCGATGTTGTGTCAGATCTGTCTTGGTAGAGAATGTATTTCCACAGACTTTGCAACTGAAATTGTTTTCTTTGTGATGCAACATGTGACGTTCGAGCTGCTTGGACATTCTGAATGTTTTGCCACATTGACCACAAGCAAATGGCCTCTCACCTGTGTGAATTAGCTTGTGACGTAACAGCATGCGGTTCAGGCTGAAGGTCTTGTCACAAACATCACAGGTGAAGGGTCTTGTGTGAATTAGCTTATGACCTTCCAGTAACCCTTTCCTGCTGAAGGTCTTCTCACAAATGTCACACTTGAAAGGTTTTGTGTGGATTAGCTTGTGAACTCTGAGCAACTCTTTCTTGCTGAATGTCTTCTCACAAACATCACACTTGAAGCGTTTGTTTTCTGTGGATCCTGTCCCATTAGTAATATTACTGTTTTTATGTCTTTCATGGTTGTCTCTACCGTTGTCAGTGCCCTCTGGAAGAGCAGCTCTCATATGCTCAATGTTGGATTCAGTATCTCTTGGTGAGGGCTCTGTATTCAGTCCATGTGTGTCTCCCAGAGAGGAGTCATACTCCAATGAAGTCGTCTCTGTAGGTTTACTGCAAACTTTGGCAGGACCTAAACATAAAAGGAATGTGAGCATACACATAGTAAAACTATAGTCTAAGTTAAGAGAATTTAACAAAATGATTAGGTTACACTAAATGTATTTAGTTAGACAAAAATCAACCAATATATGGCTATATCAATATTTTGCCTTAAAATAAACATGCTTTTAACAGTCTGTGTATTGTTTTTGAACAACTGGGTCATATTCATTAGCGCACACCACAGAAAAATGTTATGCAACAGAAAACAAACAGGCGTTTCTTATTGGCGTTCAGGTAGTTACTCCCCATTTTCTTTTGTTTGGTTCTTACTGAATATGACCCTGGACCACGTTCAGCAGAACACAACTTTATAACATGAGATTCAAAGGTAACGGCGCTATTCTGAAAAAACTATGTTTAGTAAGCCAATGGTGTGGACTGTTTGAGGGAAACATTTAGTTCAGTACAAACCATCACTGCAAACATTGAACTGAACGCACACGTGGTTTGGCAACGATTATTCAAATATAACACCACTGAGGATATTACCTGCACAGACGGATGTTGCGTTAGTGACTGTGTTTGCTTGACTGACATTCCCTGGAAATGCTGAAGCCGCTGTCATTCCAGGCAACAATGGGAGATCTAAAGAACAACAAGAAAAGTTACATTGAAACATGTTAAACTCTCTCTCACTTTTTCCTTTCAACAAAATTATGTGTAGGAAGTTAATACAAACAAAACTATCAAAGATGGGGAACAAAACAATTAGTACACCTACAACAGACCTACTTAGCTACCTTATTATAGGCAGGAACCTAATGACTGGAGGTCTACAACACTCACCAACTGGTTTTATTGCAAAGATCATTCCGTTGTGCAGAACATGGGTTGGCGTCTGTACTTTCGGTTCAGCCTCCACTTTAGCTAGAGACGTTCTATAATGTTCAGCCTTCTCAGTAATTTCCTTCATATATTCATCCATCTGCTCCACCTTGGTCTTCAGTTTCTCGTTTTCATTTTGAAAACGTGAGGAGGCCACAAGGAATAGTTGGCAGACTTTACGAATACCCTCCCCCATCAACAAATTCATAATGGTGCAGAGCTGTGTAGAGCAATAGAAACAAGTGAACTAGTTAGTTACTGTATACAGCCAGTTTAAGCAGAGGATGTGAAACCAGTAACGATGGCTAGCAACCTAGCTGAGGGCTAGCTAGTAGTACTAGTTAAGTAACGTTGTACCAGGCTGTTTCACAACCGGCCGTGGTTGGGAGTCCAATAGGGCGGCGCACAATTGGCCCAGCGTAGTCCGGGTTTGACCGGTGTAGTCTGTCATTGCAAATACGCATTTGTTCTTAATTGACTTGCCTAATTAAATGAAGGTTAAATAAAACAAAATAAAAAATGTACGTTCGCCAGGTAGTCAAATTAGGTAGTCGGCAACCTCAGCGCGAAGGTTGAAAACCAAAAACATCCGGTTTTCAGGGATACGGTATCTTCAACCTAGCTTCCTTTAACCTGAAAATCAGAATCGGGGCCACGTTCAGGTTAATTTAGGTTACAGACGGTAGTTAACGATCTAGGTAGCTAAACAAATTTATTCAGATAACTTTTGTTCGTTAGCTAACGTAGCTGGTTGTAGTCACTTGGCGCCCGTCATCATACTGCTCAATGACAGAAATATTTTAGAATACTCACCTCTCTCCCCTGATTAACGTCGTTGTTAGCGTCAGAGTTTGGCAAAATTTTGTATATTTCTGTCATTGCCATCTCGACGACGAAGGCCATAATCGATGTTGTTTCTGACTGGAACATATTGTAAATTGTAGTCATCTTGACCTTCGACTAATTCAGGTAACGTTAGAATAAAAACTACAAGTCGCAGCTACATTTATCTTAGGTAGCATATTTTTGCTAACTTGCTGATACTGTCATCCGCGTGAAGCCAACTGGCGTCTTGTCAGATCCCTTCCGGGTCACGGATTTTTAGAAATGTTCCAAATCAGAAAAGTGCATGAGCACGAACAATTATTCAGATTTGTTCATATTTAAATATGCACTAGTTTTAGAAAAAGTTTTAGAACACCTACTCATTCAAGGGTTTTTAGTTTATTTAGACTATTTTCTACATTGTAAAAAAAGTAGTGAAGACATCAAAACTATGAAATAACACACATGGAATCATGTAGTAACCAAAAAGTAACCAAAAAGTATTGTGGTATACAGAAGATAGGTTCTGTTTGGTTAAAGACCAAGTCCATATTTTGGCAAGAACAGCTCAAATAAGCAAAGAGAAACAACAGTCCATAATAGTTTAAGACATGAAGGTCAGTCAATTCAGAACATTTCAAGAACTTTGAAAGTTTCCTCAAGTGCAGTTGCAAAACCCATCAAGCGCTATGATGAAACTGACTCTCATAAGGAGCGCCATAGGAATGGAAGACCCAGAGTTACCTCTGCTGCAGAGGATAAGTTCATTAGAGGTATAAGCCTCAGAAATTGCAGCCCAAATAAATGATTCACAGATTTCAAGTAACAGACACATCTCAACATCAACTGTTCAGAGGAGACTGTGTGAATCAGGTGTTCATGGTTGAATTGCTGAAAAGAAACCACTACAAAAGGACACCAATAAGAAGAAGAGACGTGCTTGGGCCAAGAAACACAAGCAATGGGCATTAGACTGGTGGAAATTTGTCCTTTGGTCTGGACTCCAAATTGGAGATCTTTGGTTCCAATCGCTGTGTTTTTGTTAGACGTGGTGATGGTGAACGGATTATCTCTGCATGTGTATTTCCCACCGTAAAGCAGGTAGGAGGAGGGTTATGGTGTGGGGGTGCTTTGCTGGTGACACTGTCAAGGCACACTTAACCAGCATGGCTACCACAGCATTCTGCAGCGATACACCATCCCATCTGGCTTGGGCTTACTGGGCTAATCATTTGTTTTTCAACAGGACAATGACTCAACACACCTCCAGGCTGTGTAAGGGTTAATTTACCAAGAAGGAGGGTGATGGAGTGCTGCATCAGATGACCTGGCCTCCATAATCCCCCGACCTCAACCAAATTGTGATGGTTTGGGATGAGTCAGACCGCAGAGTGAAGGAAAAGCAGCCAACAAGTGCTCTGCATATGTGGGAACTCCATCAAGACTGTTGGAAAAGCATTCCAGGTGAAGCTGGCTGAGAGAATCCCAAGAGTGTGCTAAGCTGTCTTCAAGGCAAAGGGTGGCTATTTAAAGAATCTCAAATATAAAATATATTTTGATTTGTTGGTTTCTACATGATTCCATGTGTTATTTCATGGTTTTAATGTCTTCACTATTATTCTACAATGTAGAAAATAGTAAAAATAAAGAAAAACCCTTGAATGAGTAGGTCTCCATAAACGTTTGACCGGTAGTGTGATGAAGTCGGAAGTTTACATACACTTAGGTTGGAGTTATTAAAACTCATTGTTCAACCAAGACCTGACCTCAATCCTATAGACAATTTGTGGGCAGAACTGAAAAAGCATGTGCGAGCAAGGCCTACAAACCTGACTCAGTTACACCAGCTCTGTCAGGAGGAATGGGCCAAAATTCACCCAACTTATTGTGGGAAGCCTGTGGAAGGCTACCTGAAATTACCCAAGTTAAACCATTTATAGGCAATTCTACCAAATACTGTTTGAGTGTATTTAAACTTCTGACCCACTGGGAATGTGATTAAAGAAATAAAAGCTGAAATGATCATTCTCTCTACTATTATTCTGACATTACACATTCTTACAATAAAGTGGTGATCCTAACAGACCTAAAACAGGGACTGTTTACTAGGATTAAATGTCAGGAGTTGTCTAAAACTGAGTTTAAATGTATTTGGCTAAGGTGTATGTAAACTTCCGACTTCAACTGTATATGTTTTTATTGCAGAAAAAACAGTATACATACAAGAAGTATACAAACAGATAGTGATAACATATACTAGGGGTTACAACAAATTACAGATTATACAAAGACTTTAAAGGAAGCACACATATTGATTGTTTTATCAGCTTTCTTATTACAATAATGTAGAATGGTCTTAATGTACTGCTCAAATTCCTTATAGAAAACATGGAATAGTGATTTTTTTATTTGTGAATTTACAATCCTGAATATGACATTTTGCCATTTGCACAATTAGATTTCAGATAAAAAAAAAATATTTTTTTATCCTTGTTATAGTTAAGAAAACCGAGCAGCACATTCTCCCATAACAAACTAAAGTCATCAAGAATATTAACAATTCTAAAACTATAAATATCTTGCCATCATTTCTTTACATGTAGACAATGCCAAAATAAATGCAGACTGTTTCTGGATGCTCAACACAAACAGTACAGTTAATGTTTTAGTTTCTTCAGGTAATTATTCGCAGGGTAATACTTACAGTATGGATCATTCTGATAGAGACCTCTTTGATCTTGTTAAAACTACCAGGTATTTGTGTGGTAATAACCATACTTTTTTTACAACTGATATTATTGACAAATGTATTCCAGTAAGTTGTGACATAAGGAATGGATACAATATCCCTTTGAAATAAAGCACGTATAGATCTGTTGTTCTGAGGGAGCAAGAAGAAACACATTTTTCCTATTGGTGAGTCAACTGGATTAAGCAAGGATAGGCCAAGAAGGTAATGTCTTGTTACACCTCTAAACAACATGAGAGTTCAAGATGGAATAGCATCAAAAACTATGGCGAAACAAAAATTCAAATAGTTCACCTAATGTCAGTTTAATTGACAAAACAAGCTGTTTGACGTTGTTGTACAAAACTTAAAGTAAAAGACACAAAAACGAAACTTAGAAATAGCAACGCTTTTTATAACTAACCCACAGATCATTGTTCTATCTGTGGAAATAGGGCACATAGAACATATCTACCACTTCTTAGGCTGCTTTCAATGAGAATGACAGATCTATAACTCACATTTCTATGTGAATTTGGTCAGGGTGGCCCAAAAAGTTGCATATTGCAGCTTTAAGTGACATTTGCATTAAATGTGTTTTTAAAAACAAGGTTAAATAAATAATAACATTTCTGTATGCAACCCGTACAAAACGCAGTTTACTCTTTGTTACAGATTCTAGTTTTGGAAACAGAAAACTGTATGGATATCAAATGTTTCCTCTATGAGAAAATGAGCAGAATGTTGGCCAAAATCCATCTTCTCCCATTGCTGGCCACTGGGCTTCCTCTCATCACCATATTTGGTAGTGAGATGAAACGCCAACCAAACGTTTCACATTAAACATCCGGTGAAATATCTGTGTCATTGTTCTATCTGTGATAGTGCCCTCCAAGATCATCATTTAAAAGGAACCTGGGATAAAACACCTCCCTCTGCAACTGGGCTCCTGAATGGCGCAGTGGTCTAAGGCACTGCATCCACTCCTTTACTTAGATTTGTGTGTATTAGGTAGTTGTTGTGGAATTGTAAGATTACATGTTAGAAATTGCTGCACTGTCGGAACTAGAAGAACAAGCATTTTGCTACACTCGCAATAACATCTGCTAACCATGTGTATGTGACCAATGAAATTTGATTTGATTTTAAGAGTACATAGTCTATCGGTAAATAGCCCACCCAATTTTACCTACCTCATCCCCATACTGTTTTTATTTATTTACTTTTCTGCTCTTTTGCACACCAATATCTCTACCTGTACATGACCATCTGATCATTTATCACTCCAGTGTTAATCTGTAAAATTGTAATTATTCGCCTACCTCCTCATGCCTTTTGCACACAATGTATATAGACTCTTTTTTTTCTACTGTGTTATTGACTTGTTAATTGTTTACTCCATGTGTAACTCTGTGTTGTCTGTTCACACTGCTATGCTTTATCTTGGCCAGGTCGCAGTTGCAAATGAGAACTTGTTCTCAACTAGCCTACCTGGTTAAATAAAGGTGAAATAAAAAAAAATATATATAAAAAGAGGCATCACTACAGTCCCTGGTTAGAATCCAGGCTGTATCACATCCAGCCTAGATTGGGAATCCCATAGGGCCCAGCATCATCTGGGTTTGGCCGGGGTAGGCTGTCATTGTAAATAAGAATTTGTTCTTAACTGACTTGCCTAGTTAAATAAAGGTACAAATTTAAAAAAGACAAAAAACTGGATCCTGGAGCTACTGACAGGCCGCCCCCAGGTGGTAACTGTAGGCAACAACACATCCGTCACACTGTCCCTCAACGTGGGGGCCTCTCAGTGTGATGCCAGGAAAGCAACCACTCCCTCAACATCAGCAAGACAGGAAACAGAGGGCATGCCACCATCCACATCGACAGGGCTGTAGTTGAGCAGGTTGAGAGCTTAAAGTTCCTCTGTGCCCACATCACTAAGGAATTATCATGGTCCACACACACTACAGCCTAATGGATGTTCGTATCATCATCGCTATGCAAACAAGGCTGATTTTGCTGTATATACAAGTTTTGTTTAACTAATAAAATTAAAACAGTAACTCAAACTACTTTTGGGTACCTTGTTAACATTACAACATGAAATCCATGTCTTAAACATTGCAACGTTTCGGAAAAAAAAGAAAATGTGTAATCTGCTTGACACATTAAAGTTACTTACCTTACAGATCATGAAGTCAGATCATTTCCACTCCATTCATATGCATTTTACAATACATTTGATTCATACACTGGTTTATCTGGTGGTCATGTTTTTATTTTAACCTGCCCTTCCCTTATCTACTCTGAAATAATATAATTATGATAAAAAATATCAATTATATCTCGCATAGCTCATTAGTATACCCTTGTGGTTGAAAATGTATATATCTATTGTAGGTCCTAGGATACAACAATGAATAATGTAGAACAAATAAATACCATTAAAGGATACCTTACAACTTACAGTAATGAACACCTTGTGAAACAGCTGTGAAACCTGGCAATATTTAAGATTGTAATACATAAACTTTGATCATTTTTGGTACAGTTGTGTCATTCATTTATTTGTACAGATTCTTTGTACACTCACATGGCAATCATAGACTAAAACATCACTGAAGCTGGAGACTTATATCTCCCTCTCTAACTTTAAGCATCAGCTGTCGGAGCAGCTCACCGATCACTGTACCTGTACACAGCCCATCTGTAAATAGCACACCTTACCCTCATATTGTTATTTACTTATTTTATTTTCTCTTTTGCACCCTAGTATCTCTACTTGCACATCATCATCTGCACATCTATTACTCCAGTGTTAATGCTAAATTATTATTATTTCACCTATATGGCCAATTTATTGCCTTACCTCCCTAATCTTACTACATTTGCACACACTGTACATAGATTTTTCTATTGTGTTATTGACTGTACATTTGTTCATGTGTAACTCTGTGTTGTTGTTTTTGTCGCACTGCTTTGTTTTATCTTGGCCAGGTCGCAGTTGTAAATGAGAACTTGTTCTCAACTGGCCTACCTGGTTAAATAAAGGTAAAGTACCAATAAGCAAGTTTTAGAGTTCTGGGAATATGGGAAATAATATTGTTAGGCCTAATTAAAGGGATATCAATCTGGAAAAGGTATTTCTGCAGACCATTGGAAGGACAGTAAGCAATGAGTCCAGTTTATTGAAATAAAAATGTTTAAACCAATTTTTACATTCAGCATCACTCCTACAAGGGGAAATATAGTATTCTCTTAACAAAGATATCTACATATATTGGTGTGTAATCTTGAAAATAATAATAATTCATGCAAACATTACAGTTTTGAAAAAAAGTGGTCTCTTGGCATAACTTGGCATAACTTGGCATAACTGGTAAGTTGAGCCACTGGACAGGTTAAGTTAAGACACCTACACATTTCTATATTTAATTAAATATTGCCAATACCTTTTAAAAATCAAGTCTATCTTTATTTCCCAAACACAATTTAACATATTCACAATTGCTTTTTGTCTTTTAATCATTTAATATTTTAACAGACTAAACACCTAACAAATACTTTTACCCTTTTAAACACTTTTAACATAGGCCCTGTTGTTACCTCATATCCCAGCGAAAATGCCTTGTATTACGCCTGGAAAGAAAACACTTCAATTTGCTTCAATTATTCATCTAAACAATATCACTTTCTCTCCCTTCTATACACACACACACACACACACACACACACACTCATCTTATGATGACAGCCACCCTGTTCAAGTCTAATGGTGTTCATTAATTGCGTCCAGAAAGATTGCCTTGTCCTTGTGTGATGAGCAAGGCAGGTTAAATGATGAGAGTAGGTGGTTGGATATTTTATTTTTATTTTTTATTTTACCTTTATTTAACCAGGTAGGCAAGTTGAGAACAAGTTCTCATTTACAATTGCGACCTGGCAAAGATAAAGGAAAGCAGTTCGACAGATACAACGACACAGAGTTAGTTACACATGGAGTAAAACAAACATAAAGTCAATAATACAGTATAAACAAGTCTATATACAATGTGAGCAAATGAGGTGAGAAGGGAGGTAAAGGCAAAAAAGGCCATGGTGGCAAGGTAAATACAATATAGCAAGTAAAACACTGGAATGGTAGTTTTGCAATGGAAGAATGTGCAAAGTAGAAATAAAAATAATGGGGTGCAAAGGAGCAAAATAAATAAATAAATTAAATACAGTTGGGTAAGAGGTAGTTGTTTGGGCTAAATTATAGGTGGGCTATGTACAGGTGCAGTAATCTGTGAGCTGCTCTGACAGTTGGTGCTTAAAGCTAGTGAGGGAGATAAGTGTTTCCAGTTTCAGAGATTTTTGTAGTTCGTTCCAGTCATTGGCAGCAGAGAACTGGAAAGAGAGGCGGCCAAAGAAAGAATTGGTTTTGGGGGTGACTAGAGAGATATACCTGCTGGAGAGTGTGCTACAGGTGGGAGATGCTATGGTGACCAGCGAGCTGAGATAAGGGGGGACTTTACCTAGCAGGGTCTTGTAGATGACATGGAGCCAGTGGGTTTGGCGACGAGTATGAAGCGAGGGCCAGCCAACGAGAGCGTACAGGTCGCAATGGTGGGTAGAGTATGGGGCTTTGGTGACAAAACGGATTGCACTGAGATAGACTGCATCCAATTTGTTGAGTAGGGTATTGGAGGCTATTTTGTAAATGACATCGCCAAAGTCGAGGATTGGTAGGATGGTCAGTTTTACAAGGGTATGTTTGGCAGCATGAGTGAAGGATGCTTTGTTGCGAAATAGGAAGCCAATTCTAGATTTAACTTTGGATTGGAGATGTTTGATATGGGTCTGGAAGGAGAGTTTACAGTCTAACCAGACACCTAAGTATTTGTAGTTGTCCACGTATTCTAAGTCAGAGCCGTCCAGAGTAGTGATGTTGGACAGGCGGGTAGGTGCAGGTAGCGATCGGTTGAAGAGCATGCATTTAGTTTTACTTGTATTTAAGAGCAATTGGAGGCCACGGAAGGAGAGTTGTATGGCATTGAAGCTTGCCTGGAGGGTTGTTAACACAGTGTCCAAAGAAGGGCCGGAAGTATACAGAATGGTGTCGTCTGCGTAGAGGTGGATCAGAGACTCACCAGCAGCAAGAGCGACCTCATTGATGTATACAGAGAAGAGAGTCGGTCCAAGAATTGAACCCTGTGGCACCCCCATAGAGACTGCCAGAGGTCCGGACAACAGACCCTCCGATTTGACACACTGAACTCTATCAGAGAAGTAGTTGGTGAACCAGGCGAGGCAATCATTTGAGAAACCAAGGCTGTTGAGTCTGCCGATGAGGATGTGGTGATTGACAGAGTCGAAAGCCTTGGCCAGATCAATGAATACGGCTGCACAGTAATGTTTCTTATCGATGGCGGTTAAGATATCGTTTAGGACCTTGAGCGTGGCTGAGGTGCACCCATGACCAGCTCTGAACTCAGATTGCATAGCAGAGAAGGTATGGTGAGATTCGAAATGGTCGGTAATCTGTTTGTTGACTTGGCTTTCGAAGACCTTAGAAAGGCATGGTAGGATAGATATAGGTCTGTAGCAGTTTGGGTCAAGAGTGTCCCCCCCTTTGAAGAGGGGGATGACCGCAGCTGCTTTCCAATCTTTGGGAATCTCAGACGACACGAAAGAGAGGTTGAACAGGCTAGTAATAGGGGTGGCAACAATTTCGGCAGATAATTTTAGAAAGAAAGGGTCCAGATTGTCTAGCCCGGCTGATTTGTAGGGGTCCAGATTTTGCAGCTCTTTCAGAACATCAGCTGAATGGATTCGGGAGAAGGAGAAATGGGGAAGGCTTGGGCGAGTTGCTGTTGGGGGTGCAGTGCTGTTGACAGGGGTAGGAGTAGCCAGGTGGAAAGCATGGCCAGCTGTAGAAAAATGCTTATTGAAATTCTCAATTATGGTGGATTTATCAGTGGTGACAGTGTTTCCTATCTTCAGTGCAGTGGGCAGCTGGGAGGAGGTGTTCTTATTCTCCATGGACTTTACAGTGTCCCAGAACTTTTTTGAGTTAGTGTTGCAAGAAGCAAATTTCTGCTTGAAAAAGCTAGCCTTGGCTTTTCTAACTGCCTGTGTATAATGGTTTCTAGCTTCCCTGAACAGCTGCATATCACGGGGGCTGTTCGATGCTAATGCAGAACGCCATAGGATGTTTTTGTGTTGGTTAAGGGCAGTCAGGTCTGGGGAGAACCAAGGGCTATATCTGTTCCTGGTTCTAAATTTCTTGAATGGGGCATGTTTATTTAAGATGGTTAGGAAGGCATTTTTTTAAATATCCAGGCATCCACTACTGACGGGATGAGGTCAATATCCTTCCAGGATACCCCGGCCAGGTCGATTAGAAAGGCCTGCTCGCTGAAGTGTTTCAGGGAGCGTTTTACAGAGATGAGAGGAGGTTGTTTGACCGCTGACCCATTACGGATGCAGGCAATGAGGCAGTGATCGCTGAGATCTTGGTTGAAGACAGCAGAGGTGTATTTAGAGGGGAAGTTGGTTAGGATGATATCTATGAGGGTGCCCGTGTTTAAGGCTTTGGGGAGGTACCTGGTAGGTTCATTGATAATTTGTGTGAGATTGAGGGCATCAAGTTTAGATTGTAGGATGGCTGGGATGTTAAGCATGTTCCAGTTTAGGTCGCCTAGCAGCACGAGCTCTGAAGATAGATGGGGGGCAATCAGTTCACATATGGTGTCCAGAGCACAGCTGGGGGCAGAGGGTGGTCTATAGCAGGCGGCAACGGTGAGAGACTTGTTTTTAGAGAGGTGGATTTTTAAAAGTAGAAGTTCAAATTGTTTGGGTACAGACCTGGATAGTAGGACAGAACTCTGCAGGCTATCTTTGCAGTAGATTGCAACACCGCCCCCTTTGGCAGTTCTATCTTGTCTGAAAATGTTGTAGTTTGGAATTAAAATGTCTGAATTTTTGGTGGTCTTCCTAAGCCAGGATTCAGTCACAGCTAGAACATCTGGGTTGGCAGAGTGTGCTAAAGCAGTGAATAGAACAAACTTAGAGAGGAGGCTTCTAATGTTAACATGCATGAAACCAAGGCTATTACGGTTACAGAAGTCGTCAAAAGAGAGCGCCTGGGGAATAGGAGTGGAGCTAGGCACTGCAGGGCCTGGATTCACCTCTACATCGCCAGAGGAACATAGGAGGAGTAGAATAAGGGTGCGGCTAAAAGCAATAAGAATTGGTCGTCTAGAACGTCTGGAACAGAGAGTAAAAGGAGGTTTCTGGGGGCAATAAAATAGCATCAAGGTATAATGTACAGACAAAGGTATGGTAGGATGTGAATACAGTGGAGGTAAACCTAGGTATTGAGTGATGAAGAGAGAGATATTGTCTCTAGAAACATCATTGAAACCAGGAGATGTCATTGCATGTGTGGGTGGTGGAACTAATAGGTTGGATAAGGTATAGTGAGCAGGATTAGAGGCTCTACAGTGAAATAAGACAATAAACACTAACCAGAACAGCAATGGACAAGACATATTGACATTAAGTAGAGGCATGCTTAGTCTTGTGTTCAAAAGGGTCCAGTGAGTGGAGAGGTTGGTTGAGGGTCACGGCGATTTAGACAGCTAGCCAGGCCATCGGTAGCAAGCTAGCATAGGATGGAGGTCTGTTGTTAGCCACCTCTTGCGTTCGGTCAGTAGATTAGTGGGGTTCCGTGTGGTAGAGGGGATTAATCCAAATCACACAACAACAACAAAAATAAGAACAATAGATATACAATAGATAACAATAGATAGTTATAGAGGCCCGAGAAGAAAACATAATAATAATAAAAATAAATAAATTGTCCGATTGTCTATTCAGATAGCAGCCGGTAAGACAGCTAACGGTTAGCGGGCCGCAGATGGGCGTTCAGGTAACGTCGCGACGGAGGAGCCAGCCGGATCTCCTTCAGGTAGATAACGTCGGCAGTCCAGTTGTGAAGGCCCGGTGGGGCTCCGCGTAGGCAGTAAAACGGGTCCGGATAGGTGACTGCAGCCCAGGAGTGAATGATGGAACTCAGGAGTGATTGACGGAGCTGGCTAGCACCGGAATAATTGATGTTTGCTCCGGAATCGACGAAAGACGATTGTCACACGGATAGCAGCTAGCTAGCTGTGAGATCCGGGTATGAATGTCCAGAGAGCAGTTTAAATCCAGGAACATGGAGAGAAAAATTGGTCCGGTATGTTCCGTTCCGAGCCGCGCTGCGCCGTACAAAACTGGCGATAGATTTTCGAGCTAAAGGATAGCTGATGACCACAAACCGTGGTTAGCTGAATACTAACGATTTGCCAGTAAAGAAGCTAACTAGCTTCTGATTAGCTTCTGGATTAGCTTCTGGGCTAGCTCCTGGCTAGCTTCTGGCTAGTTTCTGGCTAGCTTCTTGGAGTTTCTGGCTAGCTTCTTGGAGGATTACAGATCTGAGGTAAATAATACTTTTTTATAAATATAAATTGGTGAGGCGGGTTGCAGGAGAGTGTTTTGAAGATGAGTTGATGGAAAATAAAAATAAAATGTATGTGAAAAAAGTTGTAAATATATATATACAGGACACGACAAGACGAGGACAAAAGACTGAACTGCTTTGCGATCTTGGTGTGACGGATGATATGAGGATATATATATATGAGGAGGATATGAAGGGAAGGCCTATCCATGGTGGAGATACCAAACTGTGGCACCTGCCAATTCTGCCCACTGGGTGTTCCTCAGAGGAAATGTTGTGCTGGAGTTTACATACAGGAGAGGAGGAGAGAAATAACAAAATATGAAACGCCTCTCAGTCTCAGTCAGTTCCAGTTCAACCCCAGATCTCAGGAAGACTCCTGGTGCACTGGGACTGGAACTGAGACTGGCCTCCTCCTCTGTCTCCCCTTCAAACCAACCCAACAACAGAGCTCAACAACAGACTGTAACAAATCCTAGTTAAACAGACAATGTTTGATCCCCAGAGCACCCTCTGTTTGTGTTGACACAGGGAAGTGAAAATCAGAGCAACTCTTTCTGCCCCTCACACCTGTGAAAATCCCCTCCCTGCAGAGTCAATATTGGGTGGCTATTGTTAAACCCTATCTCATTTCCCCCTCGCGTGCAGCAGGCAACGTTTCACCAGCAAGCTCACAGTATGGGAAAGAGAGAGAGACAGAGAGAGAGAGAGAGAGAGCATACTTAAATTCACACAGGACACCGGATAAGAATACTCCAGATATAACAGACTGACCCTAACCCCACGACACAAACTACTGCAGCATAAATACTGGAGGCTGAGACAGGAGGGGTCGGGAGACACTGTGGCCCCGTCCGATGATACCCACGGACAGGGCCAAGCAGGCAGGATAGAACCCCTCCCACTTTGCCAAAGCACAGCCCCCACACCACTAGAGGGATATCTTCAACCACCAAATTACCATCCTGCGTCAAGGCCGAGCATAGCCCACAAAGATCTCCGCCATGCCACAACCCAAGCGGGGGCGCCAACCCGGACAGGAAGATCACGTCAGTGACTCAACCCACTCAAGTGACGCACCCCTCTTAGGGACGGCATGGAAGAGCACCAGTAAGCCAGTGACTCAGCACCCGTAATAGGGTTAGAGGCAGGAGAGAGGGGAATCGGCCAGGCTCCAGTGCCTTTCGTTCACCTTCACAGGGCCAGACTACACTCAATCACAGGACCCACTGAAGAGATGAGTCTTCAATAAAGACCTAAAGGTTGAGACCGAGTCTGCGTCTCTCACATGGGTAGGCAGACGATTCCATAAAAATGTGGCTCTATAGGAGAAAGCCCTGCCTTCAGCTGTTTGCTTAGAAATTCTAGGGACAGTAAGGAGGCCTGCAACTTGTGACCGTAGCGTACATGTAGGTATGTACGGCAGGACCAAATTGGAAAGGTAGGTAGGAGTAAGCCCATGTAATGCTTTGTAGGTTAGCTTGAAATCAGCCCTTGCCTTAACAGGAAGCCAGTGTAGAGATGCTAACGCTGGAGTAATATTATACCATTTTGGGGTTCTAGTCAAGATTCTAGTAGTGGTGTTTATCACTAACTGAAGTTTATTTAGTGTTTTATCCGGGTAGCCGGAAAGCAGAGCATTGCAGTAGTCTAACCTAGAAGTGACAAAAGCATGGATTCATTTTTCTGCATCGTTTTTGGACAGAAATAATCTGATTTTTTGCAATGTTACGTAGATGGAAAAAATATGTCCTTGAAACAGTCTTGATATGTTTGTGATAAGATAACTATTGATAAGTCCTGCCTCCTTGCTTAGAATTCTAGGGACAATTAGGAGGCCTACGCCTTGTGACCATAGCGTACGTGTAGGTAGGTACCAGGACCAAATCGGAAAGATAGGTAGGAGCAAGCCCATGTAATGTCTAGGAGCACAAGTACAGATGCAGAGCCTCGGTCTGACGCCATCAAAAGGTCACTTATCACCTTCACAAGTGGAGTCTCAGTGCTATGATGTGGTCTAAAACCAGACTGAAGCATTTCGTATACATTGTTTGTCTTCAGGAAGGCAGTGACATGATAAAGCATGTATTTAAATGATCAAAAATGTCAATAACAAATTTTTTTTTACCAAATGTGCAGTTACTGCTATTTTGCTTTGTAGGGCAGTATACACCACCCATGTTGAATCTGTTACAGGTTCATTGCAAGACCATAGAATCCCCTCTACTGAATTTCCAAAGATTCCAGAGCACTAAACAACTTTTTTAATGCACAACGCTCCATTTACAACACATCTCTTGTCTTTTAAGAGAACTACATAATGGTTTATTATCTTTATTCGATTTTTTTTAAATACCGGCATGGGTAACAACATTAAGTTACCTCTATTTTTCCCTTTATTCAGATTACAACCTCTCTCTTTCTGTTCTTTTAAAATAAAATATATATCGCTATTTTTATAACAAGCCATGGAAAGTTGGTTGCAATTTCAGTTTAATCCACCAGAAAATACAAAACATATATTACAATAAATATTATAGTTAAACTCAAGATATATTTTTGAAAGGTATTAACTTTGTAAATTATATCATAAATAGGACTGGTGAAGATATGTCACACATGCAGCTATCACAATATACGGAAATGTCTGCTCTACTGAAGATTACAACAAACTAATTGTAGCATGACAAGTGGAAGGGGTAGAAAGTAAGGAACTTGTGACAAATAAAGAGTATACCAGTTTCATTTAATGACCAAAAAATTGACAGCTGTGCCAGACAGCTGTGCCAGACTGCTGTGCCAGACAGCTGTGCAGAATAGTAGGGAAGAGATTTGCGATGTACCGATTAACACATGGTTTATGAACTGATTATCAAAATGGCGTTTGAAGGGGGGCACGTGATGCCACGGAGCTGAGCAGACGTTGACAAACCGAGCTCTTCAAAGTTATTCTATTTTTACCTAAATAACAACGTTGAAACAATATTCTAACATCGGCTGATAAATTGTCAAGTACTTACCTTCCCAAAGAGCCATGGACCTCCGACCGAGAGGCAAGAAGGACGACCAAAACGTTGTTGATTCCCAAGTTCACGATAACGCTACAGCTAGCAAGATTAGCATTAGCCCTCATAACTCAGACGACAGTTCCAGACTGTTGCTCCCAGCAGCCTCTTGCGAGCCTACCGACATGCTGGCTACTCTCCTCCGGGAAATTCAGGACGATAACAAAGGTCTTTCTATGAAAATGGATAAGAAGTCGGCTGAACTCCATTCTTCCATTGACGGCCTGAAATCCTCCATGAATGATCTCCTTTTGAGAACGACTGAGGCAGAGTTGCGCATTAGCACAGTTGAAGATACCATCGCTCGACATGACCAGGTCTTGATACAACTGCAAAAGGACAATGCTTACCTCAAAAACAAGGTAGATCAGATGGAGAACCAGAGTAGACATAGTAATATCCGTGTGGTGGGATTGAAAGAGGACAGCGAGGGCCGTGACCCAGTCCGTTTCTTCACTCAATGGATCCCGGAGGTCCTAGGCATAATCAACTTCACCAAGCCGCTGGAAATCGAATGGCCAGATGAACCCCCACGGGCTGTCCTGATCAGGTTCCTCCGTTTCTAAGACAGAGAGAAGATACTGCAACTCGCAAGAGCCAAAGGGGACATCACCATCGATGGAAAGAGGGTCAGCCTTTTCCCGGATATGAGCGTGGATCTTGCCAGACGTCGCAAGCAGTTCAGACCTGCCGCCAAAGCACTGAAGGAGAAGAACATCACCGGCTACCTCATCCACCCTGCTCGGATGAAAGTTCAGTACAAAGGCAGAAGCCATCTCTTCAACACACCGGGAGAAGTGCTCTGGGGGATAAAATGCAGTTTGTTTGTTTTTCAACTTTTTGTGACTCCTCTCTTTGGCTGGAAAAATGGCTGTGTTTTTCTGTGACTAGGTGCTGACCTAACATAATCGCATGGTATGCTTTCGTCATAAAGCCTTTTTGAAATCGGACACTGTGGTGGGATTAACAAGAATTGTATCTTTAAAATGGTGTTTAATACTTGTATGTTTGAGGAATTTTAATTATGAGATTTCTGTTGTTTGAATTTGGCGCCCTGCACTTTCACTGACTGTTGTCATATCGATCCCGTTAACGGGATTTCAGCCGTAAGACCTCAGGGGCACGTGCTTAATCCCCTCCTATACTTCCTGTTCACCCATGACTGTGTGGCCAAGTCTCCAACACCATCATTAAGTTTGCCGTCGACACAGCGGTGGTAGGCCTGATCACCGACAACAATGAGACGGCCTATAGGGGAGGTCAAAGACCTGGAAGTGTGGTGCCAAGACAACAACCTCTCCCTCAACGTGATCAAGACAAAGGAGATGATCATAGACTACAGGGACTACAGGAAATGGAAGGCCAAGCACTCCCCAATTCTCACCGAAGAGGCTGTAGTGGAGCAGGTTGAGAGTTTCAAGTTCCTTGCTGTCCACATCACCAACAAACTATCATGGTACAAACACACCAAGACAGTTGTGAAGAGGGCACTACAATGCCTATTCCCCCTCAGGAGACTGAAAAGATTTGGCATGGGTCCTCAGATCCTCAAAAAGTTATACAGCTGCACCATCGAGAGCATCCTGACTGGTTGCATCATCACCTGGTATGGCAACTGATCGACCTCTGTCCGTAGGCACTACAGATGGTAGTGGGTCTGGCCCAGTACCATCCAGGACCTCTACACCAGGCGGTGTTAGAGGAAGGCCCTAAAAATTGCCAAAGACTCCAGCCACCCTAGTCATAGACTGTTCTCTCTGCTACCGCACGGCAAGCGGTACTGGAGCGCCAAGACAAGGTCCAAAAGGCTTCTTAACAGCTACTACTCCTAAGCCATAAGACTACTGAGTAGGGTAGCTAATCGAATGGCTACCCAGACTATTTCCATTGACCTCTCCCTTTTTTTATACTGCTGCTACTCGCTGTTTATTAAATCAAATCAAAGTTTACTTGTCACGTGCGCCAAATCCAACAGGTGTCGACCTTACAGTGAAATGCTTACCTCCAGACTCTAACCAATATTGCGGAAAAAAAGGTGTGTGTGTGTGTGTGTGTGTGTGTGTGTGTATGTGTAAAGAAGTAAAGAAATAAAACAACAGTAAAAAGACATTTGAAAATATCAGTAGCAAGGATATATACAGACAACGGTTAGTCAGGCTTATTGAGGTAGTATGTACATGTAGGTATAGTTAAAGTGACTATGCATATATGATAAACAGAGAGTAGCAGCAGCGTAAAAGAGGGGTTGGGGGGGCTCACAATGCAAATAGTCCGGGTAACCATTTGGTTAACTGTTCAGGAGTCTTATGGCTTGGGGGTAAAAACTGTTAAGAAGCCTTTTTGTCCTAGACTTGGCACTCCGGTACCGCTTGCCATGCGGTAGTAGAGAGAACAGTCTATGCCTGGGGTGGCTGGGGTCTTTGACTATTTTTAGGGCCTTCTTCTGACACCGCCTGGTGTAGAGGTCCTGGATGGTACCTGGATGGTACTGGGCAGCTTTGCCCAGTGATGTACTGGGCCGTACGCACTACCCTCTGAAGTGCCTTGCGGTAGGAGGCCGAGCAATTGCCGTACCAGGCAGTGATGCAACCGGTCAGGATGCTCTCGATGTTGCAGCTGTAGAACCTTTTGAGGATCTCAGGACCCATGCCAAATCTTTTTAGTTTTTAGTTTCCTGATTATTATTTAATTATAGTCACTTTACCCCTACCTACATATTACCTCAATTACCTCAACTAGGGCCTCCCGGGTGGCGCAGTGGTTAAGGGCGCTGTACTGCCACCACCTGCCACCACAGGTTCGCGCCCAGGCTCTGTCGTAATAGACTGTGACCGGGATGTCTGTGGGGCGACGCACAATTGGCCTAGCGTCGTCCGGGTTAGGGAGGGTTTGGCTGGTAGGGATATCCTTGTCTCATCGTGCACCAGTGACTCCTGTGGCGGGCCGGGCTCAGTGTGCGCTAACCAAGGTTGCCAGGTGCATGGTGTTTCCTCTGACACATTGGTGCGGCTGGTTTCCGGGTTGGATGTGCGCTGTGTTAAGAAGCAGTGCGGCTTGGTTGGGTTGTGTATCGGAGGACGCATGACTTTCAACCTTCGTCTCTCCCGAGGGAGTTGTAGCGATGAGACAAGCTACTTGGATACTCCAAAATTGGGGAGAAAAAGGGGTTAAATACATTTTTTAAACAAAATGTAAAAACCTGTACCCCTGCACATTGACTCGATACCAGTTCCCCCTGAATATAGCCTCGTTATTATTTTATTGCTGCTCCTTTAGTTTTTTACTTCTGTTTATTTTGTAAATATTTTTCTTAACTCTTATTTTTCTTAAAACTGCATTGTTGGTTAAGGGCTTATAAGTAAGCATTTCACAGTAAGGTCTACACATGTGGTATTCGGCATAAAGAAAACTCACAACAAAGAGCTTTACAGAGACTTAAGCACTCCAAGTAATAAAGAAAACTCACAACAAAGAGCTTTACAGAGACTTAAGCACTCCAAGTAATAAAGAAAACTCACAACAAAGAGCTTTACAGAGACTTAAGCACTCCATGTAATAAAGAAAACTCACAACAAAGAGCTTTACAGAGACTTAAGCACTCCAAGCACTGCCATGTTTTAGATTACCAAGTAGTTTCATGCACCACATGAACGCAACTTCAAGTATAAGGTTAGTAATACATGGCTCGGCATGATGCCTGCATAACTCTACTGTGCCATTTCCAACAAGCGCAGTTCACCAAGTGCACGTTGTGTTAGCTAATTATAAATTAAGAATTATCTTTCCTAAAGGAAGTATGTCAAAGTCCAATGTGGCCATCCTCTGATCATTCACACCAACATCCATCAATGCCAAGTCATATAAGACATCCAGAGTATTGTATAGCCTGAAGCATCAAATACAATGACAATATACACGTTTCATTTGTTACAGATCAATTGCAAGAACATACATTTTACTCCACTCAATTTCTAAAGATTCCAGAACACTAGTGATGTACTGGGCCATACGCACTACCCTCTGAAGTGCCTTGCGGTAGGAGGCCGAGCAATTGCTCTCGATGTTGCAGCTGTAGAACCTTTTGAGGATCTCAGGACCCATGCCAAATCTTTTTAGTTTTTAGTTTCCTGATTATTATTTAATTATAGTCACTTTACCCCTACCTACATGTACATATTACCTCAATTACCTCGACTAGGGCCTCCCGGGTGGCGCAGTGGTTAATGGCGCTGTACTGCAGCACCAGCTGTGCCACCAGAGACTCTGGGTTCGCGCCCAGGCTCTGTCGTAACCGGCTGTGACCGGGATGTCCGTGGGGCGACGCACAATTGGCCTAGCGTCGTCCGGGTTAGGGAGGGTTTGTCTCATCGTGCACCAGCGACTCCTGTGGCGGGCCGGGCTCAGTGTGCGCTAACCAAGGTTGCCAGGTGCATGGTGTTTCCTCTGACACATTGGTGCGGCTGGCTTCCGGGTTGGATGTGCGCTGTGTTAAGAAGCAGTGCGGCTTGGTTGGGTTGTGTATCGGAGGACGCATGACTTTCAACCTTCGTCTCTCCCGAGCCCATACGGGAGTTGTAGCGATGAGACAAGGTACTTGGATACTCCAAAATTGGGGAGAAAAAGGGGTTAAATACATTTTTTAAACAAAATGTAAAAACCTGCATGGTGTTTCCTCTGACACATTGGTGCGGCTGGCTTCCGGGTTGGATGTGCGCTGTGTTAAGAAGCAGTGCGGCTTGGTTGGGTTGTGTATCGGAGGACGCATGACTTTCAACCTTCGTCTCTCCCGAGCCCATACGGGAGTTGTAGCGATGAGACAAGGTACTTGGATACTCCAAAATTGGGGAGAAAAAGGGGTTAAATACATTTTTTAAACAAAATGTAAAAACCTGTACCCCTGCACATTGACTCGATACCAGTTCCCCCTGAATATAGCCTCATTATTATTTTATTGCTGCTCCTTTAGTTTTTTACTTCTGTTTATTTTGTAAATATTTTTCTTAACTCTTATTTTTCTTAAAACTGCATTGTTGGTTAAGGGCTTATAAGTAAGCATTTCACAGTAAGGTCTACACATGTGGTATTCGGCATAAAGAAAACTCACAACAAAGAGCTTTACAGAGACTTAAGCACTCCAAGTAATAAAGAAAACTCACAACAAAGAGCTATACAGAGACTTAAGCACTCCAAGTAATAAAGAAAACTCACAACAAAGAGCTTTACAGAGACTTAAGCACTCCAAGTAATAAAGACAACTCACAACAAAGAGCTTTATAGAGACTTAAGCACTCCAAGTAATAAAGAAAACTCACAACAAAGAGTTTTACAGAGACTTAAGCACTCCAAGTAATAAAGACAACTCACAACAAAGAGCTTTATAGAGACTTAAGCACTCCAAGTAATAAAGAAAACTCACAACAAAGAGCTTTACAGAGACTTAAGCACTCCAAGTAATAAAGAAAACTCACAACAAAGAGCTTTCCACAAAGTATCATGGCAGGAGAAAGGGAGGGAAACAGAAGAACAAAGGTTACAGTGGGAAATAGAAAACAGTCCCTGATCTGGAGAAATCCATATTGGGTGGCTGTTGTTGTACCCTATTTAAATTCCCCCTCACGTGCAGCAGGCAACGTTTCATCAGCAAGCTCACAAGTGTGGCAAATAGCTCGATCGAACATTTGTTTCTTCCCTCCCAACTGTCTTTATGTTATTAGGTTATGGAGAAGACAGTCCAATCAACTGGTGTGGTTAGAAATGAACACCTGCCCACTCACTATGCAGCCCTGAGAAAGGGTGTTATAACAATCAATTAAAGAGAGATTATCAGTGCCCATACATGAAATACCCTCCACTGCACTTCAGTGAATTCACTCAATACTTCAATGTTAATACCTTTTGCCCAGTCTTCTTTGCTCTAATTGACCTGTGTGATTGGCATTGGCATGTCATAATTGTGTGGAACATATTTAATGCAGTTCACCAAATTTTCTCTAACTGTTAGGAATGTAAACACATTGCTCTGATGTCACGTGAATGCTTAGCAAGATTATCTGCACTCCTAGGCCACAATTCCTTGAATGCAATACACATGCACAACCTCCTATTTTTACCTACCTCTTCTCTTACAGACTTAGCATCATGTTCATCGTCACTTCAATGGGTGACAATGATGGAAAATGTGTGAGCTGTCTTCAGGAGACTCCGAGACCCAATGTTAAGGCAGAAAGACAGCCCTTGGTCAGTTAGGGCCTGCATGTGAACTGTGGAGGCAACACCCAATGCCATGTTTTAGATTACCAAGTAGTTTCATGCACCACATGAACGCAACTTCAAGTATAAGGTTAGTAATACATGGCTCGGCATGATGCCTGCATAACTCTACTGTGCCATTTCCAACAAGTGCAGTTCACCAAGTGCACGTTGTGTTAGCTAATGATAAATTAAGAATTATCTTTCCTAAAGGAAGTATGTCAAAGTCCAATGTGGCCATCCTCTGATCATTCACACCAACATCCATCAATGCCAAGTCATATAAGACATCCAGAGTATTGTATAGCCTGAAGCATCAAATACAATGACAATATACACGTTTCATTTGTTACAGATCAATTGCAAGAACATTACATTTTACTCCACTCAATTTCTAAAGATTCCAGAACACTAAACAATATTTTTAATCCATAAAAATAGCATAGCCAGAAATGTGTTGGTGGGTGGACATTTTTGGGGAAAAACATTTAGCTTCCAGCAATTCTACACATTTTGCCATGGGGCAGTGAGAATAATTTGCAGTTTTATAGCTAATCTCATGCTATTCTACACATTTTGCCACGAGTCTGAGAGAAAATGTTGCTGTTCCCCAGTGGCCCACCCAGGCCCACCCATTCCTAAGAGGCTGTTACAACACACACCCCACTATGAGTCTTGTAAGAGAAATACACAATGGTCTATCATCTTTATTTGATTCTTCCAAATAGGAACAGGTCAAATGAATGTAACAATTAGTCAATAATAGATACTCTAGATATATTGCTTGCAGTAGAAAGCTCTGTAATGCAGAGTACTTTATTTTACTCTCAGCAAGAGCTCAGAATCGACAACAATGGAGAGTACAGACAAAATGGCTTTACAGAGACTTAAACACTCAGAGTAATAAAGAAAACTCACAACAGAGAGCAAATTTGAGGAAAACGCTGCCAAAGTTCTATCAACACATTGACTGTAGGTCAAAGCTTAGGAAAAACACTACACCACTGCTACTCACCTTTTCGAGATGCCTACAAAGGCCCTCTGACTCCCTCCCTTCGGACAAATCAGATCACGACTGCATTTTTCAAACAGGAAGTACCCGTGCTAAGGTCTATTCAACGCTGGTCTGACCAATCGGAAGCCATGCTTCAAGATTGTTATGATCCAGCAGGGGGATATATTCCGGGTAGCCTCTGAGAATAAAATTGACGTATGTACAAACACGGTGATTGAGTTAATCAGGAAGAGTATAGGGAATGTTGTTTCCATGGTGACTATTAAAACCTACCCAAACCAGAAACCGTGGACAGGTGGCAGCACTCGAGCAAAACTGAACTAGTGAATCAGTTATTCCCTCCGTAATGCAATCAAACAGGCAAAACTTCAGTACAAAGATAAAGTGGAGTGGCAATTCAACGGCTCAGACACGAGACGTATGTGTCAGGGTCTATAGACAATGCCGGATTACAAACGAAAACCAGCCACGTTGAAGACACCAATGTCTTGCTACCGGATTAGCTGAAAACCTTTTTCGCCTGCTTTGAGGATAACACAGTGCCACCGACGCGGCCCGCTACCAAGGACTGTGGGCTGTCCTTCTCCGTGGTCGACATGAGAAAGACATTTTAAACTTGTTAACCCTCGCAAGGCTGCCGGCCCAGACGGCATCCCTAGCCG
This sequence comes from Oncorhynchus mykiss, assembly GCF_057628025.1. Taxonomy (NCBI): domain Eukaryota; kingdom Metazoa; phylum Chordata; class Actinopteri; order Salmoniformes; family Salmonidae; genus Oncorhynchus; species Oncorhynchus mykiss. The sequence continues at coordinate 25,297,121 of NC_143022.1, forward strand.
CGTCCTCAGAGCATGCGCAGATCAGCTGGCTGGAGTGTTTACGGACTTATTCAATCTCTCTCTATCCCAGTCTGCTGTCCCCACTTCAATATATCCACCATTGTTCCTGTACCCAAGAAAGCAAAGGTAACTGAAATAAATTACTATCGCCCTGTAGCACTCACATCTGTCATCATGAAGTGCTTTGAGAGTCAAGTTAAGGATCATATCACCTCTACCTTACCTGACACCCTAGACCCACTTCAATTTGCTTACCACTCCAATAGATCCACAGACAATGCAATGTCCATCGCACTGCACACTGCCCTATCCCATCTGGACAAGAGGAATAACTATGTCAGAATGCTGTTCATTGACTATAGCTCAGCATTCAACACCATAGTACCCTCCAAACTCATCATTAAGCTCGGGGCCCTGGGTCTGAACGCCACCCTGTGCAACTGGGTCCTGGACTTCCTGACGGGCCGCCTCCAGGTGGTGAAGGTAGGAAACAAAACCTCCACTTCGCTGATCCTCAACACAGGGGCTCCACAAGGGTGCGTGCTCAGCCCCCTTGTGTACTCCCTGTTCACTCCCTGACCATGCACGCCTCCAACTCAATCATCAAGTTTGCAGACGACACAGCAGTAATATACCTGATTACCAACAATGACGAGACAGCCTACATGGAGGAGATGAGGGTCCTGGCGGGGTGGTGCCAGGAAAATAACTTATCCTCAGGAAAAATAGGTTTCTATTTACTCCTCAGATATCCTAAAATGCAATCAAACTATAATATTTATTACGGAAAGAAGTATGTTCAATAGGAAACCGATTTTAGCAGGTGCGTAATGTCGTCATGGTGCGCGCAAACACAAATTTCCAAGACTGTGTCCCTCTACTTAAACAGTTATTTCTTATTAGTTTTTGAAGTTACAAGTCTGAAACCTTGAACATAGACTGCTGACACCCCGTGGAAGCCATGGGAATTGCATCCAGGAGCTAATTTTCAATATGACCCTTCTCTTGAATTTCTAAGAGGATGGTCTCTCAAAAAAAAAATATTCTGGTTGGTTTTTCTTTGGGTTTTCTCCTACCATATCTAGTGTTATATTCTCCTACATTATTTTAACGTTTCTACCATCTTCAAAGTGTTCTCTTTCCAATGGTACCAATTATATACATATCCTGGGTTCAGGGCCTGAGCAACAGGCAGTTTACTTTGGGCACATCATTCAGACAGGAAGTGGAGAAAAAAGGGGCCTAGCCCAAATGAATAATGTTTACATACTGCTTTACTCATCTCATATGTATGTACTGTATTATATTCTACTGTATTTTAGTCAATGCCACTCGGACATTGCTTGTCCTAATATTTATATATTTCTTAACTCCATTCTTTTACTTATAGATTTGTGTATCGTTAGATACTTCAGCACTGTTGGATAGGGAAACAAACATTCCACTACACCCGCAATAACATATGCTAAATATGTGTATGTGAACAATAACAATTTTATTTGAACAAATTACGGTATGAGAAAGGGAGGGAAAACAGAAGAACAGAGGCTACAGTGGGAGTAATAAAACATTGGTCCCTGGCCTGGGGATATCTGGATCTGCCCTTAGGCATGATCATGTGTGTGTGTCAGATCTGGGTTAAATACACTGAACAAAAATATAAACGCAACATGCAACAATTTCAAAAATGTTACACAGTTCATAAGGAAATCAGTCAAATGAAATACATTAATTAGGCCCTAAGTTGTGGATTTGCATCGGTTGGTCAGATACCTTAATAAAAAGGTAGGGGTGTGGATCAGAAAGCCAGTCAGTATCTGGTGTGACCACCACTTTCTTCATGTAGTGCAACACATCTCCTGTGCATAAAGTTGATCAGGCTGTTGATTGTGGCCTGTGGAATGTTGCCCCCCCTTCAATGGCTGTGCGAAGTTGCTGAATATTGGCGGGAAATGGAACACGCTGTCGTACACGTCAATCCATAGCATCCAAAACATGCTCAAATGGGTGACATGTCTGGTGAGTATGCAGGCCATGGAAGAACTGGTACATTTCCAGCTTCCAGGAATTGTGTAGATCCTTGCTACATGGGTCCATACATTATCATGCTAAAACATGAGGTGATGGTGATGGATGAATAGCACGACAATGAGCAACAGGATCTCGTCACGGTATCTTTGTGCATTCAAATTGCCATCAATAAAATGCAAGAGTGTTCGTTGTCCATAGCTTATGCCTGCCCGTACCATAACCCCACCATGAGGCACTTCGTTCACACGTTGACATTAGCAAACCACTCGCCCACATGACGTCATACACACTACGCTGTCTGCCATCTGCCTGATACAGTTGAAACTGGTATTCATCCAAGAAGAGCACACTTCACCAGCATGCCAGTGGCCATTGAAGGTGAGCATTTGCCCACTGAAGTCAGTTACAATGACAAACTGCTGTCAGGTCAAGACCCTGGTGAGGATGCTCACGCAGGTGAGCTTCCCGGACATGGTTTCTGACAGTTTGTGCAGAAATTATTTGGTTGTGCAAACCCATAGTTTCATCAGCTGTCCGAGTGGCTGGTCTCAGATGATCCCGCAGGTGAAAAAGCTGGATGTGGAGATCATGTGTTGGAATGGTTACACGTGGTCTGCGGTTGTGAGGCCAATTGAACATGCTACCAAATTCTCTAAAATGACATTGGTTTATGGTAGAGAAATTAACATTCAATTCTCTGGCAACAGCTCTGTTGGACATTCCGGTAGTCAGCATGCCAATTGCACGCTCCCTCAAAACTTGAGACATCTGTGGCATTGTGCACACAATTTGAGAGAAGTAAGCTTTTGTGTGTATGGAACATTTTTGGGATCTATATATATATAGATAGATAGCGTTTATATTTCAGTATACATGTGTATTTGAGTATTTGTTATTTAAAATGCTTTTTTTCTGTGTACACTGCCCAAAACAAACACTTTTATTTGAGTCCTTGAATGGTTAATGACAGGCAGTGGCTGAGACAGCAGATTTTCTGACTTGGTAGTTAGCAAGCCAGGCCAAAGACCCCTCAGAGACACCAATACTCCTTAGCCGGCCCACAAGAATGGAATGGTCTACCGTATCAAAGCTTTGGCCAAGTCATTTAAAATAGCAGCACACCATTGCTTAGAATCAAGGGCAATGGTGACATCATTTAAGACCTTTAAGGTTGCAGTGACCAATCCATAACCTGAGCGGAAACCAGATTGCATACCCGAGATAATATTATAGACATCAAGAAAACCAGTCTGTTGATTATTGACAAGGTTCTCCAACACTTTTGATAAACAGGGCAAAATAGACCTAGAACAGTTAGGATCAGCTAGATCTCCCCCTTTAAATAAAGGATGAACCGTGGCTACCTTCCAAGCAATGGGAACCTCCCAAGAAAGGAGACATTAAAAAGGTTGGAGATAAGGTTGCTGCCCCTATCATCGCCAAGCCTAAAGGGTTGAAACCATCTGACCCAGATGTTTTTTGGGGGACAAGTTTAAGGAGCTCTATTAGCACCTCGGACTCAGTGACTGCCTGCAGGGAGAACATTTGTAACTGGGCAGGAGGGAAGAGGGAGAAGCATTGTAGCTGGACAGGGGGGGGGGGGGGGGGGGGGGAGAGGGAGAAGCATTGGGGATAGTCACATTAGAAGGGGTGGGAGATGAGGAAATGTTGGACGGGCAAGGAGGCATGGCTGAGTCAAATAGGAATCCTGACTTAAGTGGTGATTAAAGAGGTCAGCCAGGTGCTTCTTGTCGGTAACAACCACATCAACATTAAGGGACATGGGCAGCTGTGAGGAGGGTTTACTCTCCAGGTCTTTAACCGTCTCCCAGAACTTCTTGAGGTTAGACCCACAGAGAGAGAACTTCTCCTTAAACTAACTAACTTCGGCCTTCCGGATAGCCTGGGTGTACTTTGCCTGAACGAGAGCCAGTCAGCCTGAGTATGCGTGTGCCGAGCCTTTTGCCAAATGGAATTCTTGAGGTGGAGTAACTCTGCAAGATCACAGTTGAACCAGGGCCTGAACCCGTTTTTAGGTCTCATTTTATTTATGGGGGCGTGTTTAACAATACCACTGAAAATATCTTTAAAAAGTCCAAGTGTCTTTGACAGAAGTGATCAAGCTGCTTCTTTACAATATTACAGAGGCCAGTTCATGAAGGCGTGCTCATTACATATTTTTAGCAAGCTTATGACAAATCAGAAAAGGTTGTTTCTCTGAGCAGCCATTACAAACACAGGCTGTAAAACAGTGATCACTAAGGTAATTACAGAAAACGCCAGACTGATGCCCATCAGGATTATTTGTGAGGGTAACATTGCTGAAAAAGGTCATAACCAGAAAGGTTAACAGTGTTCAAAACACTCTTTCTTAACCACGTCTCAGTAATGACCAACACATCTGGATTGGAGCTGCGAACCTACATTTTCAATTTATCCATTTTAGGTAATAAGCTTCTAATGTTAACGTGCAGAAAACTCAGGCTTTTACGAGAGCAGAAATCAGTGAAGCGGATATCTGTGCACAAGTCCGAATTGGGGCTAGAAACAGTAGATGGGCCAGGGTGTACATGCACATTTCCAGATATCGTCAACAGTAATACGGGGCCCAAAAGCCTTGACACCTTTTACTTCACACCTCAGTGCTAATTTAAATTGTATCTGGTCTGTCCTTGCAAGCTTGGCAGCACAGTTCCTATCAAGGCACAAGGCAAGACCCAAATGCAGACACAGTAAGCAGAGGGTTGGAGTCTTAAAATGTTTTTATTCCAAAGGGGTAGACAAGAGAATGGTCGTGGACGGGCAAAAAGGTCAAAACCAGATCATGAGGTCCAGGAGGTACAGAGTGGCAGACAGGCTCGTGGTCAAGGCAGGCAGAGTTCAGGCAGGCGGATACAGAGTCCAGAAACAGGCAAGGGTCAAAACCAGGAGAACTAGAAAAAGGAGAATGCAAAAAGCAGGAGAACGGGAAAAATGCTGGTTGACTTGGAAACATACAAGATGAACTGGCACAGAGAGAGGCAGTTTGGGGAGAGGGATGAAATGGGCGGCCTTGGAGAACCGGTTGACTACCGTTAAAATGACAGTGTTGCCATCATACGGAGAGTGTAGTGGCTGCAGGAGGCCAGAAGGAGCTTGCCGTGGAATCTTGTTTTGAGCACACACAGTGCATGCAGTGAGGAAGGCAGAGATGTCAGGGACCATTGTGGGCCACCAGAAATGTTGTGGAAGGAAGGCTAGTGTACTATGGGACCCTGGATGACAGGTCAGCCTGGAGGAATGAGCCCATTCCAGGACTGGATTAGGGACAAACAGCCGGTTAGCCGGGCCCCCTTCAGGTCCAGGCTGGGAGCGGTGTGCCTTGCGGTGTGCCAGGTTCTCAATACCCCAATCCACAGTGGCAGCAAGGTATGAGGTAGGGAGAATGGTTTCAGAGGTCGAGGCAGAGGAACTGTATAGGCGGGAGAGGGCGCCAGGCTTCACATTCTTTGAACCTGGAGCGGAAGGAGATGGTGAAGTTAAATCTGGTGAACAGGAGGGCCCACCGGGCCTGCCTGGAGTTGAGGCGCTTGGCTGTACGGAGATTTCAGGTTATGGTCGGTCCAGACCAAGAATGGCTGTTCTGCTCTTTCCACCCAGTGCCTCCGCTCTTGCAGATCCATCTTCACCGCCAGGAGTCCTCGGTTGCCAACATCATAGTTCCTCTCAGCAGGATTGAGACGATGGGACAGGAAGGCACAGGGATGAAGCTTCTGGTCCTGGGCAGATCGCTGGGACAGGATGGCCCCCACTCCAACATCCGAAGCATCCACTTCCACTACAAATTGACAGGACGTCCGGCTGGATGCGGATGGGTGCTGTTGTGAACCGATGCTTCAGGTCCACAAAAGCTTTGTCGACAGCTGGAGACCATTTGAAACGGTACCTTGGGAGAGGTGAGTGCCGAGAGGGGGGGTCGCCAGTGTGCTGTAGTCCCGAATTAAAACGGCGGTAGAAGTTTGCAAAACCAAGGATCCGTTGCAACTGCACCCTGGATGTTGGTTGAGGCCAATCCACCACTGCTTTCACCTTTCCAGGATCCATCTGAACATTGCCCTCAGCAATGACATATCCCAGAAAGGTGACAGAGTGGGGAAACTTACTTCTCGGATTTCACAAATAATTGCTTCTCCAGGAAGCGCTGAAGGACATGTTCTTGTGCAGATCGGGGGGAAAAAAACAAGGTACACGAAATGGTTTAGCATGTCCTGAAGCACATCATTGACCAAAGCCTGGAAAACAGTGGGGGCATTGGTGAGTCCAAATGGCATGACCTGGTACTCATAATGTCCACTGGCTGTGTTGAAGACTGTCTTCCACTCATCCCCCTCACGTATCCGAACCAGGTGGTAAGCATTTAAGGTCCAACTTGGAAAATATGGTGGCCCCCTGGAGAGGTTCAAACACAGAGGAGAGGTAGGGTTGAGGTAACGATTCTTAACAGTAATGTCATTAAGTCCCCGGTAGTCAAGGCACGGACTCCGTCTTGTCCTTCTCCACAAAGAAAAACCCTGTGCCGGCAGGCGATGCAGACAGACGGATGGCCCCAGAGACTCCTCCATAGCTTTGGTCTCTGGTCCAGACAGAGAATACAATCGACCCCGAGGTGGTGTAGTGCCTGGGAGAAGAGCAATGGGACCATCATAAGGACGGTGCGGGGGAAGGGAAGTAGCACATGTCTTACTGAACACTTCCAGGAGATCATGGTATTCTGTGGGGATAGCAGAGACATCCAGTCACTAGAGGCAAGGGTTTCCTAATAGGGCAGTTAGCTATAAAATGTCATATCCCTCCACAGTACAGACAACAGTTATTATTCATCCTCCATGAGCGCTCCCAAATTGATAGCCTAGATCTTCCCAACTGCATAGGCTCAGGAGTATCCAACTCACCCGTAGTAGATTTACGAGAGCTCGGGTGGCTTCAACTCCTCTCGGAAGAGCTGCCTTCGGAAACTTCCAGATTCCATAGGAGGTGAACGCTCCATATCGGATACACGAGTGTGCCCTAGACCAAACCTCTCACTCTTACGTTCCCTTAGGCGTCCATCAATTTTAATGGTTAAGGCGATAAGGGAGTCGAGGTCCACCGGCAGTTCGCGAGCAGCTAGCTCATCCTTAACCTCCTCAGATAATCCGTGCAGAAAAGTATTGAAAAGAGACTCCGGATTCCAGGCACTCTAGGCGGCCAACAGGCGAGAGTCCACTGCGTAGTCTGCCACACTACAGGAGTTGACGTAAGTCAAGCAGTTTGCTGGCCGCCTTTCTCCCTGATACTCAAAAACGTCTCACCTCTGCCATGAATTCCTCCAAATGCCCGCAAATGGCAGATTGTTGTTCCCAAACTGCCGTAGCCTGACATTATTTACGCCATCTTCAATGGGTCTGAAGTAAACGAAAATGGCTGTAGCTCAAAAATAAGCGAGGACTGGGAAAGAAAACCCGGGCAGGCACCAGGATTCCCTAAATATTGCTCTGGAGGTAAGCAGGGTTCACAGGGAGTCGGGATAGGCTGTACCAACTCACCACAGATAAGGAAAAACATTACAGGGTGATTGATGTTTTTCAGAGGTGGCAGACAGTCTGAGCTAACTCCCTGATTTGCTCCGTAACAGCCTGTAACCAAGGAACCGAGCCCTTCCAAAAGGCCCTGTAGCAACTCCCAATGGTGTTTCCCTGCAGGGAGACAGTGTGGCGAAGCTGGTCCAAGTCTGCTGGGTCTGTCATGGCCAGTTCGTACTATCAAGGCACAATGCAAGACCCAAATGCAGACAGTAAGCAGAGGGTTGGAGTCTTACTGTCACGTAGCTAGGAGTGGTGGCTGCGGAGTCAGGCGCAGAGAGCAGAGGGTTTTGGGTTTCCGAAATTTATTCCGGAACGAACAAGGTCACGTCAACAACAATAGGCCACAAATACTGACCTACCCAAAACAGGACACCAAAACAGTCCAACAAATAAACAAACGTAACCATCCACAAACAGAACAGCAAATAAGCCCACACAAAAGCAAGCGGGCATAGACGGCTTAAATAGCCCTGAACAAAAACCCCAAACGAGAAACAGGTGAAACCAATAAAGACATAACCAACAGAAAAGGAAAAGGGAATCGGTGGCAGCTAGTAGACCGGTGACGACGACCGCCGAGCGCAGCACGAACAGGAAGAGTACCACCCCTCCACCTCCGACGCGCGGCTCCTGCAGAGCGCCGCCACCGGCCTCGAGGGCAACCCGGGGGACGAGGCGCAGGGCAATCCGGTTGGAGGCAATGGAAATCCCTCAGCAGTGATGGATTCAAGATGTCTTCCACCGGTACCCAGCTCCTCTCCTCCGGAACGTAAACCCCTCCCAGTCCACGAGGTACTGTAGGCCCCTCACCCGTCGTCTAGAGTACAGAATGGAATGTACTGTGTACGCCGGGGACCCCTCGATGTCCAGAGGGGGCGGAGGGACCTCCGGAACCTCACCTTCCTGCAGGGGACCAGCTACCACTGGCCTGAGGAGAGACACATGAAACGAGGGGTTAATACGGTAGTACGGTAGTTAATACGGTAGTTAATACGGTTGTTTATCCTCCTCAGGACTTTAAATGGCCACACACACTGCGGCCCCAGCTTCCGGCAGAGCAGGCGGAGGGGCAGGTTTCGGGTCGAGAGCCAGACCCGATCCCCCGGTGCGAACACAGGGGCCTCACGGCTCTCCAGGTCTGCTGTGAGCGCTGCACCCACTCCTCCACCGCAGGAGCTTCGGTCTGGCTCTGATGCCACGGTGCCAGGACAGGCTGGTAGCCCAACACGCACTGGAAAGGTGACATGTTTGTGGAGGAGAGGCTGAGTGAGTTCTGAGCCAACTCAGCCCATGGGATCTACCTCACCCATTCTCCTGGCCGGTCCTGGCAATATGACCGCAGAAACCTACCCACATCCTGGTTCACTCTCTCCACCTGCCCATTACTCTCGGCGTGGAAACCTGAGGTCAGGCTGACCGAGACCCCCAGACGCTCCATATACGCCCTCCAAACTCGGGACGTGAACTGGGGACCCCGATCAGAAACGATGTCCTCAGGCACCCCGTAGTGCCGGAAGACGTAGGTAAACAGGGTCTCCGCAGTCTGTAGGGCCGTAGGGAGACCGGGCAACGGGAGGAGACGGCAGGACTTAGAAAACCGATCCACAACGACCAAGATCGTAGTGTTCCCCTGAGACGGGAGAAGGTCAGTGTGAAAATCCACCGACAGATGAGACCACGGCCGTTGTGGAGCTGTAACTTCCCTCTAGGCAGGTGTCTAGGAGCCTTACTCTGAGCACACACCGAACAGGAGGAAACATAAAACCTCACGTCCTTAGCCAAGGTGGGCCACCAGTATTTACCCCTAAGACCCCGCACTGTCCTCTTAATACCTGGATGACCCGAAGAGGGTAGGGTATGGGCCCACCGAATCAATTGGTCACGAACACCAAGCGGCAAGTACTGAAGACCCGCTGGACACTGTGGGGGAGCAGGTTCCAACCGTAACGACCGCTCGATGTCCACGTCCACCTCCCATACCACCGGTGCCACCAGACACGAAGCTGGAAGGATGGGAGTAGGGTCAATGAACCGCTCTTCGGTGTCATAGAGATGAGACAGCGCGTCGGCCTTAGTGTTAAGGGAACCTGGTCTATAAGAGATGGTGAACCTAAATCTGGTTAAAAAAACATGGCCCAACTTGCCTGATGATTCAGTCTCCTCGCTGCCCGGATATATTCCAGATTACGGTGGTCAGTCCAGATGAGGAAAGAGTGTTTAGCCCACTCAAGCCAGTGTCTCCACACCTTCAGAGCTTTTACCACAGCTAACAACTCTGGTCCCCCAATTTGCCGGACTGAGCTTCGTGGAAAAGAAAGCAGGTGCCTTACAGAGTTAGCTTACAATTATAATATCAGTGGAGGCTGCTGAGGAGAGGATGGCTCATAATAATGGCTGGAACGGAGCAAATGGAATGGTATTTGATATTCCACCTATTCTACCACAGCCATTACCATCAGCCTGTCCTCCCCATTTAAGGTGTCACCAACCTACTGGGAATGAATTTGCATTGGATTTTTAATAGCCAAGTAATAGGTCATTTTTATATTTTCATAATGAATAGGCTGGCAAATTACCTTAAGCTACACAATATCTCACCACTGTGCTTTTCCATCTCCTCTCTCTTTCATTCCTTTCTCAAGAGTGCAGAGAGAGGGGCTGACAACAGTTTAAGGAAATATGTTTTGCTGTGAAAACATCTTACTATCGATGTCGCCGAACAGATTTAATTTGGTTTCCCAAATTAAGCACTGGGTAGCTGCAGGAACAGGATTGTAGAGCCCCTGGTATACAGAGTTGGTCGGAATATCACCTGTCGCGCATCAAAAGGCTGCATAGTCCTCATGCAATGGTTGATGCTTGGAGTGAAATAGGCTAGGTGTTCTTATAAGCCCAGACATTTCTATATGCAATCCCATATGAAAGCAGCTACTATATTTCATTTTCAACTTTTAAAGAAAACCGGAGTAGCCTACCCAGCACATTGAAAAACGAACTCCATTCACTATTTGAATGTATGCAGATTATGTATTTTTGCCCCTTTTCCTGCCCATTTGATAATCAGGCATTCTAAATCTAAACCATTTAAAAAAAAAAATTTACAAGGTAAATTGACTGAGAACACATTCTCTCTAACAGCAATGATCTGGGGAATAGTTACAGGGGAGGGGAGAGGAGATGAATGAGCCAATTGTATTAGGTGGCAATAATGGTATGAAGGCAAGATTGGGAATTTTGCCAGGTGTGCTGCCATCCTGTTAGAAGGTAACAGATTATTTTATTACAATGGTTCAATTGGATTTTCATTGTGTACAATGGTGTTATTTGCCCCCTAGTGGATGTTTCTGGTACTTAGAAAGACAACGCAAACAGGAAGTAGAGAATTTGTTCTGCACGCATAGAAGCAGCTACAAACAACGCTACGGTGCAGGTCTTTCAATGTAGTTATTTCTTGTCACGCTTCAGCCTTGTAAAATATTTGTTTGTAAGTTCAATTCAAGCATTTAGCTAATGATTATAATCTTGTTATTGATAGAGTTGCTTACATGTCAATGTTGGTTGCATTTACTCACAAATTGCAATGCTTTTCATGTATGTCGTTAGCAGTATTACTTTGCTCGTGCGTCATGCAAACTAATTGTAAAATATACAATACTGTAGTTTTGTTACTGTTCCTAGTGTAATATGCTTTGTTATTCTACATAAATGGTTGTACATTATTAGAGTAATGAAAGGAGCCAATTACCATATGAGTAACAATTAGCTATATGGTTTGGCATCATGCCAGATGCATGGTACCTTAGCGCGTGCTTTGTATTTATGCAACTTCAAATGTATAATGTACAGCTACTGTCGGTGTGAATTGAATACTAAACTATATTCTTTTCTGTATTTTGCAGTTTCACAACATAAACGTTTTCAATATATTCATTCAAGAAAAGTCACGCCTTGGGAGTTTTATTGAAGACTTAGTTGTTAGCTATCTGTCTAGTTTTGCATGGGAACGCAACTCAAGGGCAGAATAGTGAAAAAACATCATCACAGCGGGCTCAAGCACAAGAATAACTGCACACGGTGGTTATGTTTCTACATTCATCAGCCAACAAAGCCTCTTATCCTAGGGAAGACCAGCAGTCTACGATGCAACAACCAGAGTCAGGTGTTCAACAGAGAGAGATGGAAGAGCCTCTTCAGCACATTGGGACCAAGTCTCAATCTACAAGATCAAGGTTGTCAAAACAGTCAAGCAGATCCTCAACGGCGAGTTTTGCAGCCGTCAAAGCACGCGCCAAGGCGGACGCAGCACGCGCACAAGTCTCTTATGCTGAGAAGGAAGCTTCTGTGATGAAACAAAAGGCAGAAATAGAGGCCAGCTTGATGAAACAAAAGGCAGAAATAGAGGCCAGCTTGTTGAAGCAAAAAGCTGACCTCGAGGCAAGTTTAAATGTTCTCCAAGTTGAGAGAGCAGCTGCTGCTGCGTTGGCTGAAGCTGCAGCCTTTGAAGAAGCTGTAGAAGCAGAACGCAGAGAGCTTCGCAAAGAACTAGACACAGGGACACAGCCCTTAAGTCCAGTCCAACGTACATGTGAGTATATGCAACAACATGCTAGGCCCTACTTTGCTGAACTTCCATTTGAAGTGCAGAAACAAGAGCTTAGTGTTGACCCAGCTACATGCCACAATCTAGAAAGTAGCAAACAATGGAGCATAAGCAGAGACTCTCCGTTCAAAAGGAATGAACAGCAGCATGGTGGAAATGGAAAACAAGCCCACTTCCAGTCACACACACAAAACTTCCCCGAGTCACAAGTGGCACCAGACCTCATCAAGTACCTCCTACGCCGTGAGATGGTGAGTTCCGGACTCCTGAAGTTTGATGATCGCCCTGAAAATTATGGTCGCATCCTTTCTCAATGCGACCAGAGACTTGAATTTATCAGCCGGGAAAGAGTTAGATCTAATTACCAAGTGGCTAGGGGCAGAGTCATCTGAGCAAGCAAACATAATTAGATCTGTCCATATTTTCAACGCAACAGCAGGACTTAACATGGTCTGGCAACGACTAGAAGAGTGCTATGGTACACCCGAAGTGATCGAGAATGCACTGTTGAAGAAAATTGATGATTTTCCAAAACTGGCTAACAAAGACAATCACAAACTAAGAGAACTAGGTGACATTCTTCTTGAACTGGAGTGTGCTAAAGTAGAAGGGTACCTTCCAGGCCTCGCTTATCTGGACACATCTCGGGGGGTAAACCCTATTGTAGAGAAACTTCCATTCAGTTTACAAGAAAAATGGATAGCACAGGGATCCAAATATAAGGAGGACTATCGGGTAGCATTCCCACCATTCTCGTTCTTCTCGAGATTCATCAGGAACCAGGCGAAAATTAGAAATGACCCCAGCTTCACCCTCTACACCTCAACTAACCAGGTGCCCATGAAAAGTGAGAAACCTGCCAGGTACAGCAGCAAGACACCTGTGACTGTATACAAGACAGATGTGTCATCTGAGGCCTCAGACCACCAAACCAAACCCAGTAAGACAAAGGTTGAAAACCCTGACCATCACTGTCCAATACATAACAAGCCTCATCCCCTTAAAAAGTGTCGTGGGTTTAGATACAAAACTCTAGATGAGCGCAAATCATATCTCAAAGACAATGGCATTTGTTTCCGATGTTGTGGGTCAAGTCAACACAGAGCTAAAGACTGTAAGGTTTCAATCAAGTGCTCTGAGTGCGACAGCGACAGGCATCTTGCTGCTCTGCATCCAGGCCCAGCCCCTTCATATACAGACACCGCTACAGCAGAGAAAGAGCATGGTGGGGAGCAAGGTGACGATGCTCTTCTATCTGTCACCTCAAAGTGTACAGAGATCTGTGGTGAGGCAGTCAATCCAAGATCATGTTCAAAAATATGCCTAGTCAAAGCTTATCCGGCTGGGAAAAGAGAGAAAGCTGTCAAAATGTATGTAGTGCTTGATGAACAGAGTAACAAATCTCTGGCTAAGACAGAGTTTTTCAGTCTCTTCAACATCAATGACAACTCTGCTCCATACACCATGAAGACGTGTTCTGGGGTAACAGAGACTTCGGGCAGGAGAGCCGTCAACTTCATGGTGGAGTCTATAGATGGACACATGCAGCTCACTCTCCCTACTCTGATAGAGTGTGATATGATGCCAGACGATAGGATGGAGATTCCCTCCCCCCGACATTGCGTATCATCATCCCCATCTGCAACCAGTTATGGACAAAATTCCAACAGTGGACCCAGACGCTCCCATCCTCCTGCTCTTAGGACGAGACATCTTAAGGGTACACAAGGTACGAGAGCAAATCAATGGGCCCCACGACACTCCTTATGCACAGCGACTCGACCTCGGGTGGGTCATCGTGGGTGAGGTCTGTCTGGGAACGGCTCACCGACCAGCCAATGTTAACGTGTTCAGGACAAACATACTTCAAAATGGTCGCACATCCTATCTGAGCCTTTGCCCTGACATCATCCAGGTAAAAGAGAACTACAACAGCGTAGCTCAGAAACACATCTCTCCCTCTACAGTGCACTCGAGAGATCCAATCACAACTGTGAACACAGACAGCCTGGGATGTTCCGTGTTTGACAAAACACAAGACGATGATAAACCAGCACCATCAGTGGAGGACAAAGCCTTCTTGGACATTATGGACAAACAGGTTTTCCAGGATGATGGAAACAACTGGGTGGCTCCACTACCCTTTCGCCCCACTAGACGTCGCCTCCCTAATAACAGGGAGCAGGCCATGAACCGTCTCACATCACTTCGCAGGACTTTAGACAAAAAGCCTGACATGAAGCGTCATTTTATTGACTTCATGCAAAAGATGCTGGATAACGACCAAGCCGAACTTTCACAGCCACTAGAGGGAGACAAAGAACGTTGGTATCTGCCCATATTTGGTGTTTACCATCCACAAAAGCCTGAACAAATACGAGTAGTATTTGACTCCAGTGCTAAGTGTCAAGGAGTGTCACTTAACGATGTTCTGCTCAGTGGTCCAGACTTAAACAACACACTCTTGGGTGTCCTAATGCGTTTCCGCAGGGATTGCATTGCACTAACAGCAGATGTGCAACAAATGTTTTACTGTTTTGGTGTACGTGAGGATCACAGAGATTACTTAAGGTTTCTCTGGTATGAAGACAACAACCCAGATAGAAACATAACCGAGTACAGGATGAAAGTGCATGTATTTGGGAACAGCCCTTCACCAGCCGTAGCCATCTACTGCATGAGACGAGCAGCGCTACAGGGTGAGAAGGGGTCAGAACCCAAGCAATATGTAGTGAGGAACTTCTACGTTGATGATGGTCTGACATCAGTAGCTACTACAGAAGAAGCTATCAACATTCTAAGAAAAACACAAGCAATGTTGGCGGAGTCCAACATGAAACTACACAAGATTGCATCCAATAGCAAAACAGTTATGGAAGCCTTCCCTATGGAGGTTCGTGCCAAAGACTTAAAAGATCTGGACCTAGGAGTGGATCCTCTTCCCTTTCCACGGAGTCTGGGACTTGGAAACCTGGAAACAGACAGCTTCTCATTCCAGGTGTCCCACAATGAGAAGCCTTTTACGCGGAGAGGCATCCTGTCCACAGTGAATAGTCTTTATGACCCCCTTGGGTTCGTGGCTCCAATAACAATGCAAGGTAAAGTCTTAATCAGAGAACTCTCTTCTGATCAGAGTGAGTGGAATGCCCCTCTTCCCACAGAAAAAGAAGAGAAATGGAAAAAGTGGAAGCAAGTCCAGTGTCTCGCTGACACCTTTTGGAAAAGGTGGAGACAGGAGTACCTGACAACGCTGCAGAGACGCAGAAAATGGACAGCAGAAAAGCCAAATGTAAAAGTGGGAGATGTTGTCTTATTGAAAGACAGTCAGGCACACAGAAATGACTGGCCAGTCGGGCTTGTGGTAAAAACCTTTCCCAGTACTGACAAAAAGGTTAGGAAAGTAGAACTAAAAATTGTCAAGCAAGGAGCTGCTAAAGTGTTTCTGAGACCAATCTCAGAGATTGTTGTTCTTCTTTCTGAAGCATCCTAGAGACAAAAGATAAAAATAGAAAGGGCATTATTTGTTTCTTGATCTGTTTTATTTCATAGTGGCACAATTTCATTATACCAGGCGGGGAGTGTGCTGCCATCCTGTTAGAAGGTAACAGATTATTTTATTACAATGGTTCAATTGGATTTTCATTGTGTGCAATGGTGTTATTTGCCCCCTAGTGGATGTTTCTGGTACTTAGAAAGACAACGCAAACAGGAAGTAGAGAATTTGTTCTGCACGCATAGAAGCAGCTACAAACAACGCTACGGTGCAGGTCTTTCAATGTAGTTATTTCTTGTCACGCTTCAGCCTTGTAAAATATTTGTTTGTAAGTTCAATTCAAGCATTTAGCTAATGATTATAATCTTGTTATTGATAGAGTTGCTTACATGTCAATGTTGGTTGCATTTACTCACAAATTGCAATGCTTTTCATGTATGTCGTTAGCAGTATTACTTTGCTCGTGCGTCATGCAAACTAATTGTAAAATATACAATACTGTAGTTTTGTTACTGTTCCTAGTGTAATATGCTTTGTTATTCTACATAAATGGTTGTACATTATTAGAGTAATGAAAGGAGCCAATTACCATATGAGTAACAATTAGCTATATGGTTTGGCATCATGCCAGATGCATGGTACCTTAGCGCGTGCTTTGTATTTATGCAACTTCAAATGTATAATGTACAGCTACTGTCGGTGTGAATTGAATACTAAACTATATTCTTTTCTGTATTTTGCAGTTTCACAACATAAACGTTTTCAATATATTCATTCAAGAAAAGTCACGCCTTGGGAGTTTTATTGAAGACTTAGTTGTTAGCTATCTGTCTAGTTTTGCATGGGAACGCAACTCAAGGGCAGAATACCAGGACACCAGTGTTAACACCCCTACTCTTACAATAAGTTCCATGGGATCTTTAGTGACCACAGAGAGTCAGGACAGCCATTTAATGCCCCATCCGAAAGACAGCACCCTACACAGGGCAATGTCCCCAATCAATGCCCTGGGGCATTGGGATATTTTTTTTAGACCAGAGGAAAGGGTGCCTCCTATTGGCCCTCCAACACTACTTCAACAGCATCTGGTCTCCCATCTAGGGACTGACCAGGACCAACCCTGCTTAGCTTCAGAAGCAGGCCAGCAGTGGGATGTAGGGTGGTATACTGCTGGCAAACGGTAGGGCATGCTGCTAGTAAAGACAAGATTAAATTGAGAATCGTCTGATGGGTGAAAATATGATCAGTTGATGAAAGAACAGAGTGTGCAGCCTGAGGCAAGGAACAGAGCTTTTTTTGTTTTGCAATTTTTCCAATCATCAATATCGTATAGTTGCATCATGCAGCCCATATATGTTTTGATTTCTAAGATATTCTAAGGTTTGTATCATTCACAACTAAAGTTGACAAATAACTCTAAATCTAGCATATAGAACCTGTTTGAAATGGTCACTTTAATGCTCAACATAGCACAATCGCTACTGAATGGAAAAAATATCCTTTCTATTAAATTTAGGTGTAATGTTCGTCGTCTTCCTCTGATGAGGAGTAAGATAGATCGGACCAATTTGTAGCGTGGTAAGTGTCCATAATTTAATAAGAAAAACTGAACACTACAAAATACAAAATAACAACGTGAAACAAACGAAACAGTCCCGTGTGGCTCAAACACAAACACAGAAATTAAACACCCACAACTCTAAAGTGAAACCAGGCTACCTAAGTATGATTCTCAATCAGGGTTAACGATTGACTGCTGCCTCTGATTGATAACCATACTAGGCCGAACACAGAAATCCCGGCGTTTGGCGGTCGACGTCACTGGCTTTCTAGACACCACCGATCCATGTTTAATTTTCATTTTGTTTTGTCTTAATCATACACACCTGATTTCCATTCCATTGATCATGTTCCTTATTTAACCCTCTGATTTCCCTCTCTGTTTTGTGCGTTATTGTTTGTCATGTTGGTTCTCGTTGTTTGTGCTATGGATTATTGTGTTTGTTCCTTGTTGGAATCGTACCTATTTTGGAGTAAATTTTGGAATCATTACTCAGAACTG
Organism: Oncorhynchus mykiss; assembly: GCF_057628025.1. Taxonomy (NCBI): domain Eukaryota; kingdom Metazoa; phylum Chordata; class Actinopteri; order Salmoniformes; family Salmonidae; genus Oncorhynchus; species Oncorhynchus mykiss. Next base: position 25,314,910 of record NC_143022.1, read on the forward strand.
TGTTCTGCGCCTGACTCTGCATTTTTGCTGACGACACAACGGTGGTAGGCCTGATCACCGATGATGATGAGACAGCCTATAGGGAGGGGGTCAGAGACCTCGCCGTGTGGTGCCAGGACAACAACCTCTCCCTCAACGTGAGCAAGACAAAGTAAATGATCGTGGACTACAGGAAAACGAGGGACAAACACGCCCAGATTCACATCAACGGGGCTGTAGTGGAGCGGGTCGAGAGTTTCAAGTTCCTTGGTGTCCACATCACCAACAAACTATCATGGTCCAAACACACCAAGAAAGTTGTAAAGAGAGACTGAAAATATTTGGCACGGGTCCCCAGATCCTCAAAAAGTTCTACAGCTGCACCATCGGGAGCATCCAGAACAGTTGCATCACCGCCTGGTATGGCAACTGCTCGGCATCCGACCCGTAAGGCGCTACACAGGGTAGTACATCAAGGTGCCAAGCTTCCTGCCATCAAGGACCTATATACTAGATGGTGTAAGAGGAAGGCCCCAAAAAATGTAAACGACTCCAGTCACCAAAGTCATAGACTGTTCTCTCTGCTACTGCATGGCAAGTGGTACTGGGGCACCAAGTCTAGGTCCAAAAGGCTCCTTAAAGCTTTGACCCCCAAGCCAAAAGACTGCTGAACAATTAATCACATGGCTACCCAGACTATTTGCATTGACACCCATCCCCCTTGTTTTTACACTGCTGCTACTCGCTGTTTATCTATGCATAGTCACTTTACCCTTACCTACATGTACAAATTACTTCGAATAACCTGTACCCCACACAGACTCGGTACTGGTACCCCCTGTATATAGCCTCATTGTTATTTTGTGCTACTTTTCATTTGATTTTTTTATTTAGTTTGTTTAGTAAATATTTTCTTAACTCTATTTTCTTAAAACTGCATTGTTGGTTGAGGACTTGTATGTACAGTGGGGCAAAAAAGTATTTAGTCAGCCACCAATTGTGCAAGTTCTCCCACTTAAAGGTGAGAGAGGCCTGTAATTTTCATCATAGGTACACTTCAACTATGACAGACAAAATGAGAAAAAAAATTCCAGAAAATCACATTGTAGGATTTTTAATTTATTTGCAAATTATGGTGGAAAAAAAGTATTTGGTCAATAACAAAAGTTTATCTCCATACTTTGTTATATACCCTTTGTTGGCAATGACAGAGGTCAAACGTTTTCTGTAAGTCTTCACAAGGCTTTCACACACTGTTGCTGGTATTTTGGCCCATTCCGACGTGCAGATCTCCTCTAGAGCAGTGATGTTTTGGGGCTGTTGCTGGGCAACACGGACTTTCAACTCCCTCCAAAGATTTTCTATGGGGTTGAGATCTGGAGAATGGCTAGGCCACTCCAGGACCTTGAAATGCTTCTTACGAAGCCACTCCTTCGTTGCCCGGGCGGTGTGTTTGGGAACATTGTCATGCTGAAAGACCCAGCCACGTTTCATCTTCAATGCCCTTGCTGATGGAAGGAGGTTTTCACTCAAAATCTCACGATACATGGCCCCATTTATTCTTTCCTTTACATGGATCAGTCGTCCTGGTCCCTTTGCAGAAAAACAGCCCCAAAGCATGATGTTTCCACCCCCATGCTTCACAGTAGGTATGGTGTTCTTTGGATGCAACTCAGCATTCTTTGTCTTCCAAACACGACGAGTTGAGTTTTTACCAAAATGTGACAAAATATGACATTCTCCCAATCTTCTTCTGGATCATCCAAATGCTCTCTAGCAAACGTCAGATGGGCCTGGACATGTACTGGCTTAAGCAGGGGGACACGTCTGGCACTGCAGGATTTGAGTCCCTGGCGGCGTAGTGTGTTATTGATGGTAGGCTTTGTTACTTTGGTCCCAGCTCTCTGCAGGTCATTCACTAGGTCCCCCCGTGTAGTTCTGGGATTTTTGCTCACCGTTCTTGTGATTATTTTGACCCCACGGGGTGAGATCTTGCGTGGAGCCCCAGATCGAGGGAGATTATCAGTGGTCTTGTATGTCTTCCATTTCCTAATAATTGCTCCCACAGTTGATTTCTTCAAACCAAGCTGCTTAGCTATTGCAGATTCAGTCTTCCCAGCCTGGTGCAGGTCTACAATTTTGTTTCTGGTGTCCTTTGACAGCTCTTTGGTCTTGGCCATAGTGGAGTTTGGAGTGTGACTGTTTGAGGTTGTGGACAGGTGTCTTTTATACTGATAACAAGTTCAAACAGGTGCCATTAATACAGGTAATGAGTGGAGGACAGAGGAGCCTCTTAAAGAAGAAGTTACTGGTCTGTGAGAGCCAGAAATCTTGCTTGTTTGTAGGTGACCAAATACTTATTTTCCACCATAATTTGCAAATAAATTCATTAAAAATCCTACAATGTGATTTTCTGGAGAAAAAAAAATCTCATTTTGTCTGTCATAGTTGAAGTGGACCTATGATGAAAATTACAGGCCTCTCTCATCTTTTTAAGTGGGAGAACTTGCACAATTGGTGGCTGACTAAGTACGTTTTTGCCCCACTGTAAGTGTTTCACCTGTTGTATTTGGCGCATGTGACAAATACAATTTTAAATATGATTTTAATCAATGCTGTTTCCATGTCACTTTAACAAAAAACTGCAATGTGACGACAATGAATCAACGTTTTTTACCCAACTTTAAACTTAAATCCAATGACATGGTTTATATTTTTGTTGATTTGAAGTTGAAGTCACGTTAGTTGACAACTCTACAAAACTAGATGTTGAATGGATGTTTGTGCCCAGTGGGTTTGTCCAGACAAGTAGTCAATATGAAGCACGTCCTGTAGTGTATTTAAAAATCAGTTACAAAGAGGATTGCATTGAAACATATTTTATTAACATGATAAGAACACAGGATAAAGGAGACCAAAAATTTGACAATACATGTATGGAAAAAAATATTTATTCATAAAGCACTTTAACAAATGCCCTGTAAAAAAATGTGGGGACTAACAGATCCTACAATAAATAAATAAAACCTTCTACAGTGCTATTTAAATTAGTTAACATCTTCTGATGGCTGGAGTGTTAGCAAGACATTCTGCTGTTCTACATACAATGACACATCCTCCAGGAAACCAATGGTAAGTCAGACTCATGAGCTATATGGTTACCACAGTGACCACGTGGTCTATAGCACAACACATGTCATTGGCTTTACAAAGCTTTACTGTGTCACAATGTGGAGGAACACATTCAAATAAACAGGTCTGGACAAGCTTCTGCAGGATGATTTTTGTTAATATAGTACGCTTGAAATTTTCTTTTTCAGCAAAAAAATAACAATGAATTAATAATCTTGTCAACCATCCACCTCCAGTCCTGTGTCTCCCCTGTCCCACCCTCTGAGGCATCTGTATCCAAAGACTGTGGTTTTAACCTTTGCTCTGCTATGCCCTGCCCGCCTACCCACCTTTTGACGGGGAAACCACACATCTCCAACAACCATGGTCCATACCTCATTAAACCTTTACCGCACAAATCTCATCATCACACTTAAATGTAGAAATCATTTTATGAAGTTGATAGTTGCTGACAGTAGTGACAACGTACAGTAGACACATGCAAGCAGAAACAGACACACTAAAACAATGAAATCATCTTTACAGCTGTGACCCTATTCTAAGACATGCACACACCCACAATAGCCCATTCTAACCCAAAATTCTGAGGTTATTAGCCAGCCTTGTCACAGGTAAAAAGTAGTCACTGTGACAGTGTTCCTATTGGGGGCCTTGGTTACAACCTGTCCTGTTTTAAAACTCTTCGACATAACAGTAGTTAATAGCAACAATACCCATGTGCATCTGATGATACCCACAAGATCATTGTGATCTAAGAACAAATTAAATCCTTGCTCGTAATGTATGTAGTCTGGATTGAGCTCAAGCAGGCAACTATTATGTTCACAAGTTTGTATTACATCAACATTAAAAAAAACATGATGTTATATTTGTAAGATTTACAACCAGCTATATTATATTCCTGTGATACTGTAGGTCCACTGAGGTAAGACATGGTACAGTCGGAAGGCTACTGGTGATTTAATGACAAATCTACAGACAAGCAAAAGGGTCTCTGTAATTTGTATACTCGGAATAGTTGTAAAAATAACTATAATTATAATAATTATGTCCCATGCATGGTCTATTTGTGAACCAGTAATCTCTCGGGAAACTAAGACATCCTTGGATATACAAAAAATTTAATTGACAGCATTAAAAAAAAGCTCCACTGCATCTACCTCATGAAAGTAGAAATTCATATCTACAAAGATTTTAAAAATAACGGCCAAAGCAGGGATTTACAACATGGTGCACAGGGTGCAGTGAGCCAGTCTGATCTGCCGTAGATGGGGAGGGGTGCTATCATATAAGAATTATAACACTTACGCTCCAACCACTGTTACACGTCCATTTCCCTCAGTTTTCAGCTTCTCAGGGGTCAGATGAGTTCAAGTGTGTCTGTAGTCAGGGAACTGAATAGCCTTGGCTTTATCAGAGGCACTAGTATAATCAAATTGATATTTCGCTATCCTTTACAGATACATTGAACCTTTCCCCAAAAAAAGCTGAAAACAAAAGCATACAGAAAAACAAACACCCAGACTACAACACATAATGTCTGCGTTCAACAGCCTGTAAGCTGCTGAAATAGAAGCCATGGCAACAAACAGACACGATGCCCTTCTGGGAAGCAGTTGACTCACTAACTGGGTAATGGCAGAACAACTGTGAAACAGTGAGTCAGTGAATCTGAACAACAATTCTAGCTTTGGCCTACCAGGAATTAGCACCAAGCCAGGCCACACATCACAATTGACTGAAAGCACAGATTGCAACTATATGAACACAGGGATGCCAAACCTTCAGTGAAAGAATAGTTTGAACGAGAGGAAATTTTTCTGTAAACAGAAGTTACATAATCCTCATAAATACAACACTTGTGAGCCGTGGTTCGGTACAAAGACATTCAAGATCAACAAAATCTTGAAGACTGAAACAACGTTTGCAGTGAAAACCTGTCTGAAGGTATCCCAACAGTTACAGTATGTGCAGGGTGGAGGGGGGCCGTGCTGGGCACAGCAGTCTAGCAGCATGGCTCTCCTGCACTAGAACACTAGGAGATCAGAAGGAATGATTAGACCTAAAAAACATTGATGGGGGCTGAGTGAGGGTGTAGACTGGGAGCAGGTGCCTCCAGGGGTGAGGGGGTAGATAAGTGGTCACTGGGGTTGTATGTCGAGGGGCTTCGTCGCTTTAGCTCCTCTTCAGGATTCCTGTGGTACCACCCCAATCAGCTTCTGGCAAAGCGCTGTGGAAGAGACTGGAGAGAGAAACACACCGTAAGTCACAATCACTGTATAATCAGAAACAGACTACAATCATGCAGATAGGTCCAGAGAGAGCATTGAAGCAATTCATAACGGAAACTTACAGATAAACTGAAGGAGCCATTTGGGCTTGTTTTGCCACCAAACGCCAATGTAGTAGACTGGCACTCCAGTGGCAATGATGCCAAAGCCAATGGCACACTCCACAGGTGTTTTCCAGATGGACACCACGATGAGGAACATACAAGCCAGGACAAAGCTGATAGGCAGCAGGATATTCACCTGGGGGAAACATTTAAATGTGACACTGAATAAATAAACCAGGACAGACAAACACACTGACACTACCGTTAACAAAACACACAGAGAATGACTGGATTCAAACTAAACCCATCCTGAGGGAATTAAAATAGGAAAATATTGTGAAATTGTATGACAGTAATTCACAAAGCATCTTCATCTACTAAATAGAATATTTAAAATATAATATTTTAAAAGTAGAAGATAATACATAGCAAATGGGCCTCTCTCATCAGTCTTACTGAGGTAAATGCTTAAGGTTAAAACTCTGAGGAGGGTTAGATGTGAAATGCTGAGTGGAGAGGGAAGGGGAGTGTTTGTGCACTTTCGTCAAGCTCTGATCAGAACACTGACTCACATCCAGCTGAATCTGGACCATCGGACCAATAACTGACATTTTCAGAGGCTGCCAAATGCAGTCTGATGTTGATCCACACTAACTAAATGAGTACCAGCAAGCGGGTATACGAGATCGAGATATTCAAAAGGCAGAGATGTTGAAGAACCCCTCCAGCCCCTCCTTTATTGTGGCACAGAGCCACTGTAAGGTCATCTATCCCAAACCCAGTCCCAACACAAACACACAGGACAGATTTATCTGTGATAGATAGAGATCTGAACTGTGCAGCGCTGGCCTCTTTCACTTCACTGCCTCTCTCGGCCACTCCCCTCATTAACACATCGCCATGTCAACCAGACAGATGGGTTCAGGCCATTATAGGTCCATTTTGGGGGCAGGCAGAGGACCCACAGTCACACAAAGGGTCTCTGTGTGTCCCAACAGTCCTAGGGCGACTGTCTCAGTGCACATGCTGCTCTACCTTCTATAGCCAGCAGCTCATGCCAATGGCAGGTCACACTGCGGTCTACGCCGCCAAGTAACCAGTTCAAGCTCCTTCTTTTCTTTCTTCTTCTTCTACCGTCCTCCCCCTCTCTCTCTCTGGGCTCTATTGGGCGACGATGACATGGATATCGATTAAGGCAGCCCCCCGCACTGCTCTGATTCGGAGGGGTTGGGTTAAATGCGGAAGACACATTTTGGTTGAATGAATTCAGATGTGCAACTGACTAGGCATCCCCCTTCCCTTGCAATGGTAAATCTTACTGTTGGCAGTAGCGCTGTAGGTTTTGATGAATAAACAAGTTGTGGGTGTGTCGACGCTTGGCCACTCACTGGCCAATCGGAATGAGTGTGAGTTTGTGTCACAACCCGCCTCGTGGGAAGTGACAAAGAGCTCTTATAGGACCAGGGAACAAATAATGTAATAATAATCAATAGTTTTGCTCTTTATTTAACCACCTTACATATAAAACCTTATTTGTTCATCAAACATTGTGAATAACTCACCACAAGTTAACGAGAAGGGTGTGCTTGAAAGGATGCACATAACTCTGCAATGTTGGGTTGTATTGGTGAGAGTCTCAGTCTTTTTCCACACACAGTCTGTGCCTGTATTTAGTTGTCATGCTATTGAAGGCCGATAATCCACTCTCACATAGCTACGTGGTTGCAAAGGGCATCAGTGTCTTAACAGCACGATTTGCCAAGGCAGGATACTCGGAGCGCAGCCCAATCCAGAAATCTGGCAGAGGCTCTCTTGTTCAGATATCGGTAAGGGGACTGGAGGCAGGGCATGAAAGGGATAACAAATTAATTTGTTTGTGTCATCCGTTTTGGGAAGTACCTGCGTAATTGCCCACCCAACTCACACAGGTGCTTCGCTGTATCACATTTGACATTGTCCGTAAGCTTGAGTTCATTTCCCCACAAGACCTGTGTTGTCCTTGTTAATGCAGACTTCTTAATCACAGCCTCAATTTTGTCCCGCACATTGAATATAATTGCGGAGAGTCCCTGTCATCCTAGACTCAGATCATTCAGGTGAGAAAAAACATCACCCAGACAGGTCAGTTGTGTGAGAAACCTGTCATCATGCAATCAGGCAGACAAGTGAAAATGATGGTCAGTAAAGAAAACTTGAAGCTCGTGTCTCAATTTTAAAAAAAACTTGTAAATAATTTGCCCCTTGATAACCACCACACTTCGGTATGTTGTAAAAGTGTTACATGGTCACTGCCTATATCATTGCATGCTTTAACACATTTAGCCATTTTCACTGTAGTGTCCAAAATGTCTTTCAAGCTGTCAGGCATTCCCCGGGCAGCAAGAGCCTCTCGGTGGATGCTGCAGTGTACCCAAGTGGCGTTGGGAGCAACTGCTTGCACGCACATTACCACTCCACTATGTCTCCCTGTCATGGCTTTTGCGCCATCAGTACAGATACCAACACATCTCAAAGTCCATTTGATGTCACAAAGCTGTCCAGTACTTTAAAAATATCCTCTCCTGTTGTCTGGGTTTCCAGTGGTTTGCAGAAGAGGATGTCTTCCTTAATTGACCCCCATAAATGTACGGACATATACCAGGAGCTGAGCCAGGACCTTCACGTCTGTTGACTCATCCAGCTGTAATGCAGAGAACTCACTGGCTTGTATGCGAAGCAGTAATTGTTTCAAAACATCTGCCATGTCACTGATGCATTGTGAAACAGTGTTGTTTGATGAAGTCATTGTCTGTAAATTTTTTGTGCCTTTCCCCCGAGCATTGTCCCAGCCATATCCGCGGCAGCAGGAAGAATAAAGTCCTACACAATAGCATGGGGCTTGCCTGTCCTAGCCACTTGTTAGCTCACCATATAAGAAGCTTCTAGACCCTTTTTATTAATGGTATCTGTTGCTTTTATACGTCTTACTACTCGAAAGTCGTCTTAATTCTGGCTTATTTTTCAAATTGGCATATTTCAAAATGTCTGCACAAGAGTGAAGGATTCATCGAGTTGTCAGATAGTATTTTTGCACATATAATACACTGTGGCTGAGGAAAGGCACTACTCCCAATATAAGTGAACCCCAAATCAATGTAGTTCATCATATTTGCACCTCTTCGATGGTACAACGTCCCTGTCTGTTGTTCGGTGGTTTCCCGGGTAAGGGGGCAGTAGCTCTTCGGCTGCATCAGATTCACAACTGTCAGTGTCAATGGTAGCTGGGTTATCAACAAATGTAGAATTACTGATGCTTGCATTGGATGTGCTTGTGGAAGCAGAACAATTGTGTCGTCGACAGGTGCAGTAGAGCTGGTATGTGTCGCTATGGACGAGGCCTTACTTTTTTGAACCATTAATCTACTTTCGAGCAAACGGAATGGGCAGCAGCTACGTTTTGCTACATTCGGACCGTTACTGGAATTCCCGCGAGAGAGTAACGGTTAATGTGATTGGATGTTAATTATTTGACTAGGTTACCTGTATTTGACATTGGGTTGTTATTTCGCTGAACACTAGATGGTTTCATTTTATTTTGGATAGTGAAACGAGGCTATTAAGGCGAGAAAAAAACCTCACCCAAATGTATAGCCCCGTTGGAAAATATAAATGTGATTTTTTTTTTATTTGGCGTACCCCCGAAGGCATTGTGTGTATATAGGGACTAGACCTACTTAAATGGCAGACATGGACAGGCAAAACGTAGTCAATAATCAGATTAAATTCACTAGTCTATTGATAAGATATGAATAATTCTATTCAAATGAAAAAACGGTTTTAAATAAGCTATGTCTAAAAACAGTTAGAGGCACCATAATTGCTCGCCGTGGGATACAGGGGCAACTTAGAGATAAGGTAAGGCAATTTCAAAGAAGCTGGATAAAGATTCAGCACAAAGTTACCATATTTGCACTTCTCCAGAAATAGCAGACGAAATTGCATTGTATTCGAGCCAAGTACATACTCACCAAAAACCCATGGACGGTGAATCTTTCTAATAAATTAGTTTAAATAAAATTTTAAAAATGTAAACCAACAACAATATTTTGAAATAGGATCGGGTCAGATGCATGATATCACAAATCGCTTATCTCGTTCCATGGCACTGTGCACACAAAGGTGTAAATGTCTTTGCGCATATCATTCGCACATCTATACAAAATACTAGGCTCCTGTCAATTGTACCGTTGCCTATGTTCAAGGCAGATAAAAAAAAATCAAATTGCAATTGATATGGCATTATAGGAAGATTGAATAATTTGAAGGAGCGGGCGTGTCTTTGGTAATCGAACGAGTGGCGCGCTTTGAAAATGAGGTTGGATAGCCTACTCAAACAAGAAAAATGAAGTACGCAGGTATGTGAATTATGAATAATAAAAACACGAGGAAAAAAATATAATAAATATATATTTCAAAGCACTCTCAGTAGACCATTTAAAAGCCCTTTATTCATAGGCTACCTGGTTAATGGCCAGTATTAAAAGACACACCTATGCGATGCTGCTAAACCAGCCTTGATTAAGGGGAGGGTAGGCATTCTTGTTTTTTAATCATATTAAACAAAATGACAGGAAACCAACAGTTTTTTATGTGTCTAAATACAAGATTCACTGGCACAAAACGCACATCTCTCTTCCATGGGCACTGTGTGTCATGTCTGGATAGGCCTCTGTTCCGCTCTCACCATCCATGCCATTATCAACTGAGTTACCGTTAAGACCTGCATTTTGTGGGTCTTAAAACTTCCAATTAGTGCTGCTTGAAATTGTCACTTTTGCACGTGTTTTTAAGGACATATTTCAAATATTGCCACCCCTCCCACCTCAGCGCAAGTGAGCCGATGTTAGACAAGTAAACTGCTGAACCTGGCATTTGGAGTGGAAAATTACCGTGTGACAGTTTCTACATGACTAAATTAAAAATGAACGTGCATCAGCCGCAAACAAAGAGCTCTCTCTCTGGTGCCTGATCAGTTGAAAACAGGTTCAAGACATTACACATATTCTCACCTTAATTGGTCGTTCCAGCTCAGGTTTCTTGTAGCGCAGCCACATCATGCCGATTATCGCCATGGCAATACAGAGCCAGTTGAAGAAACTGAAGAAGTTGATGACAGAGAAGATGTCGTTGGAGAAGGCGTACAGCAGCGTCATGAGGCACTGTGAGGGAAGTATGAGAGAGAGATGTGAACGTAGCACACAGCAGTGACTATTGTAGACAGGCATGAAAAATTGCTAATAATAAGCATAATACTGAGCCTCAATCCTCAGGCTCAATGTTTGACTACAAGTTCCAATATTATATTTTACTTTGCATATTGAATGATGAGAGCCCTCGATGGTGGGGCAGTTTTGAGAAGCACCTGGTCAGAGAGAGGTTACGTACTGTGAAGATGAGTGACGGCAGAGGGGTCAGCAGGTCGGGGTGGATCATGGACAGCAGACTGGGGAGGTGGCCTTCTCTTGAGCCCACAAAGAACAACCTGACAAAGAGAACAGGGGTTATAGTATTTATACATACACACAAACCAAAAGAGCATACTTGTATATAGCTTTGGATTTTGTGTGTGAATTAATAAGTGTAAGTCAGAGGACTATGGTGGGAAGAGCTATAGGAGGACGGGCTCATCGTAATGTCTGGAATAGAGTCAAACATGGCTTTATATGTTTTATACCATTCCATTATTTCCATTCCAGACATTACACTGAGCCCATCCTCCTATAGCTCCTCCCACCAGACTCCACTGGTGTAAGTGTGTGTGTGTTTGTGAGATACCTGGATGATGTAAAGAGAGAGCCATTAACAGAGCCGAAACAGGACAGTCCCACAAACACAGGGATGATCCAAGCCATGGGGCCCAGGTGGTAGTTTCCAAAGTCCTGAAGGACAGAAAAACAAACAATATCAGCAAACAAATTCTGTCTACCTGTCACTGGGCTGTGTGTACTAAGACATACAGTGATGTACGTAACCTGATATTGAGTGTGTACCAGTGGAGAGACAGTTCTGTACTGTATGTACAGGCTAATCTCAACACCATAAATCTGTCACGAGAGACTAGTACAGGCTGGTTCAGTATGGGGGAGAACTTACCACCGCCACAGCCTCAGAGCTCAGCATCTCTTCTGGACTCAGAGTGGTGAAGTAGGCCAGGTTAGTCAGTACGTACACCACAGTGACGATGGGCAAGGAGATGATGATAGCACGAGGCAGGTTCCTATGGGTGTGGGGGGGGGGGAGCAGTGAGTTATAGAGTTTAACACGCCACCTCTGACATAATACTTCCTTTGTTTACCTACGTCGGAAGAAAATCTGAGGTAATTATAACTTTGAAACGGACTGACACTGTCATGTACTGTCATGTTGTGTCTTGTTTCTGTCCTTTCCCTTCACCCTGTCTCCCTCTGCTGGTCGTTGTTAGGTTACCTTTTCTCCCCCTCTTTCCCCCAGCTGTGCCTTGTCTCCTCCTAACTACCTCGTCACCCCTTTTCCCACCTGTTCCCTTTTTCCCTCTGATTAGTCCTCTATATCTCTCTCTGTTTCTGCTCCTGTCTTTGTCGGATTCTTGTTTGTGTTGTTCATGCCTGAACCAGACTATCGTCATGTTTGCTGCAACCTTGTCCTGTCCTGTCGGAACCTGCCGGTCCATCTGAGCCTACGTTTTGTTTTGTTATTAAAGAAGCTCTGTTTACGTTAATTCGCTTTTGGGTCCTCATTCACGCACCGTAACAGAAGAATCCGACCAAGAATGGACCCAGCGACTTCAGATCCTCTCCACTCAGCCGTCGAGATCCAGGGAGCGATGCTAGGCAGACACAAGCAGGAATTGTCTGCTGCTCGACATGCCGTTGAGACCCTGGCCACCCAAGTCTCCAACCTCACAGAACAGGTTCACCATCTCCGCCTCGATCCACCGGCCACTTCCAGGGCTTTCGAATCTCCGGAGCCCAGAATCAATAACCCGCCGTGTTACTCTGGGGAGCGCACTGAATGCCGCTCGTTCCTCACCCAGTGTGATATTGTGTTTTCTCTCCAGCCCAACACTTACTCCAGGAGCACTGCTCGTGTCGCCTACGTCATATCTCTCCTTACTGGACGGGCTCGTGAGTGGGGCACGGCAATCTGGGAGGCAAGGGCTGAGTGTACTAACCAGTATCAGGACTTTAAGGAGGAGATGATACGGGTTTTTGATCGATCTGTTTTTGGGGAGGAGGCTTCCAGGGCCCTGTCTTCCCTATGTCAGGGTAATCGATCCATAACAGACTACTCTATTGAGTTTCGCACTCTTGCTGCCTCCAGTGGCTGGAACGAGCCGGCTTTGCTCGCTCGTTTTCTGGAGGGTCTCCGCGCAGAGGTAAAGGATGAGATTCTCTCCCGGGAGGTTCCTTCCAGCGTGGATTCCTTGATTGAACTCGCTATTCGCATTGAGCGACGGGTTGATCTTCGTCACCGAGCTCGTGGAAAGGAGCTCGCGTTCTCCGTTGCCCCCCTCTCCGCATCACTACCATCTTCCTCTGCCGGCTCGGGTGCTGAGCCTATGCAGCTGGGAGGTATCCGCATCTCGACTAAGGAGAGGGAACGGAGAATCACCAACCGCCTCTGTCTCTATTGCGGTTCTGCTGGTCATTTTGTCACTTCATGTCCAGTAAAAGCCAGAGCTCATCAGTAAGCGGAGGGCTACTGGTGAGCGCTACTACTCCTGTCTCTCCTTCAAGATCCTGCACTACCTTGTCGGTCCATCTACGCTGGACCGGTTCGTCAGCTTCCTGCAGTGCCTTAATAGACTCTGGGGCGGAGGGCTGTTTTATGGACGAGACCTGGGCTCGGGAACATGACATTCCTCTCAGACAGTTAAGGGAGTCCACGGCCTTGTTCGCCCTGGATGGTAGTCCTCTCCCCAGGATTCAGCGTGAGACGCTGCCTTTAACCCTCACTGTTTCTGGTAATCATAGCGAAACCATTTCTTTTTTAATTTTTCGTTCACCTTTTACACCTGTTGTTTTGGGCCATCCCTGGCTAGTTTGTCATAATCCTTCCATTAATTGGTCTAGTAATTCTATCCTCTCCTGGAACGTCTCTTGTCATGTGAAATGTTTAATGTCTGCTATCCCTCCTGTTTCCTCTGTCTCTTCTTCACAGGAGGAGCCTGGTGATTTGACAGGAGTGCCGGAGGAATATCACGATCTGCGCACGGTGTTCAGTCGGTCCAGGGCCACCTCTCTTCCTCCACACCGGTCGTATGATTGTAGTATTGATATCCTTCCGGGAACCACTCCCCCCCGGGGTAGACTTTACTCTCTGTCGGCTCCCGAACGTAAGGCTCTCGAAGATTATTTGTCTGTAGCTCTTGCCGCCGGTACCATAGTCCCCTCCTCCTCTCCCGCCGGAGCGGGGTTTTTTTTTGTTAAGAAGAAGGACGGGTCCCTGCGCCCCTGCATAGATTATCGAGGGCTGAATGACATAACAGTGAAGAATCGTTATCCGCTTCCTCTTATGTCTTCAGCCTTCGAGATCCTGCAGGGAGCCAGGTTTTTCACTAAGTTGGACCTTCGTAACGCTTACCATCTCGTGCGCATCAGGGAGGGGGACGAGTGGAAGACGGCGTTTAACACTCCGTTAGGGCACTTTGAATACCGGGTTCTTCCTTTCGGCCTCGCTAACGCTCCAGCTGTCTTTCAGGCATTAGTCAATGATGTCCTGAGAGACATGCTGAACATCTTTGTTTTCGTTTACCTTGACGATATCCTGATTTTTTCACCGTCACTCCAGATTCATGTTCAGCACGTTCGACGTGTCCTCCAGCGCCTTTTAGAGAATTGTCTTTTTGTGAAGGCTGAGAAGTGCTCTTTTCATGCCTCCTCCGTCACATTTCTCGGTTCTGTTATTTCCGCTGAAGGCATTAAGATGGATCCCGCTAAGGTCCAAGCTGTCATTGATTGGCCCGTCCCTAAGTCACGCGTCGAGTTGCAGCGCTTTCTCGGCTTCGCGAACTTCTATCGTCGTTTCATCCGTAATTTCGGTCAGGTGGCAGCCCCTCTCACAGCCCTTACTTCTGTCAAGACGTGCTTTAAGTGGTCCGTTTCCGCCCAGGGAGCTTTTGATCTCCTCAAGAATCGTTTTACATCCGCACCTATCCTTGTTACACCTGACGTCTCTAGACAGTTCATTGTCGAGGTTGACGCGTCAGAGGTGGGCGTGGGAGCCATTCTTTCTCAGCGCTCCTTCTCTGACGACAAGGTCCACCCTTGCGCGTATTTTTCTCATCGCCTGTCGCCGTCGGAACGTAACTATGATGTGGGAAACCGCGAACTGCTCGCCATCCGCTTAGCCCTAGGCGAATGGCGACAGTGGTTGGAGGGGGCGACCGTTCCTTTTGTCGTTTGGACTGACCATAGGAACCTTGAGTACATCCGTTCTGCCAAACGACTTAATGCGCGTCAGGCGCGCTGGGCGCTGTTTTTCGCTCGTTTCGAGTTCGTGATTTCTTATCGTCCGGGCTCTAAGAACACCAAGCCTGATGCTTTATCTCGTCTCTTCAGTTCTTCAGTAGCCTCCACTGACCCCGAGGGGATTCTCCCTGAGGGGCGTGTTGTCGGGTTGACTGTCTGGGGAATTGAGAGGCAGGTAAAGCAAGCACTCACTCAAACTCCGTCGCCGCGCGCTTGTCCCAGGAACCTTCTTTTCGTTCCCGTTCCTACTCGTCTGGCCGTTCTTCAGTGGGCTCACTCTGCCAAGTTAGCCGGCCACCCTGGCGTTCGGGGTACGCTTGCTTCCATTCGCCAGCGCTTTTGGTGGCCCACCCGGGAGCATGACACGCGTCGCTTCGTGGCTGCTTGTTCGGTCTGCGCGCAGACTAAGTCCGGTAACTCTCCTCCTGCCGGCCGTCTCAGGCCGCTTCCCATTCCCTCTCGACCGTGGTCTCACATCGCCTTAGATTTTGTCACCGGACTGCCTTCGTCAGCGGGGAAGACTGTTATTCTTACGGTTGTCGACAGGTTCTCTAAGGCGGCTCATTTTATTCCCCTTGCTAAGCTTCCTTCAGCTAAAGAGACGGCACAAATCATCATCGAGAATGTTTTCAGAATTCATGGCCTTCCGTCAGACGTCGTTTCGGACAGAGGTCCGCAATTCACGTCTCAATTTTGGAGGGAGTTTTGCCGTTTGATTGGGGCTTCCGTCAGTCTCTCTTCCGGCTTTCACCCCCAGTCTAACGGTCAAGCAGAACGGGCCAATCAGACTATTGGTCGCATCTTACGCAGTCTTTCTTTTCGCAACCCTGCGTCTTGGTCAGAACAGCTCCCCTGGGCAGAATACGCCCACAACTCGCTTCCTTCGTCTGCGACCGGGCTATCTCCTTTTCAGAGTAGCCTCGGGTACCAGCCTCCGCTGTTCTCATCTCAGTTCGCCGAGACCAGCGTCCCCTCCGCTCAGGCTTTTGTCCAACGTTGCGAGCGCACCTGGAAGAGGGTCAGGTCTGCACTTTGCCGTTATAGGGCGCAGACTGTGAGGGCTGCTAATAAGCGTAGAACTAAGAGTCCTAGATATTGTCGCGGTCAGAGAGTTTGGCTCTCCACTCAGAACCTTCCCCTTAAGACCACTTCTCGCAAGTTGACCCCGCGGTTCATTGGTCCGTTCCGTATTTCTCGGATCATTAATCCTGTCGCAGTTCGACTTCTTCTTCCGCGATATCTTCGTCGCGTCCACCCGGTCTTCCATGTCTCCTGTGTCAAGCCCGTTCTTCGCGCCCCCGCTCGTCTTCCCCCCCCCCCCCCATCCTTGTCGAGGGCGCACCCATCTACAGGGTCTGTAGGATTTTGGACATGCGTCCTCGGGGCCGTGGTCATCAGTACCTAGTAGATTGGGAGGGGTACGGTCCTGAGGAGAGGAGTTGGGTTCCCTCTCGGGACGTGCTGGACCGTGCGCTGATCGATGATTTCCTCCGTTGCCGCCAGGTTTCCTCCTCGAGTGCGCCAGGAGGCGCTCGGTGAGTGGGGGGGTACTGTCATGTACTGTCATGTTGTGTCTTGTTTCTGTCCTTTCCCTTCACCCTGTCTCCCTCTGCTGGTCGTTGTTAGGTTACCTTTTCTCCCCCTCTTTCCCCCAGCTGTGCCTTGTCTCCTCCTAACTACCTCGTCACCCCTTTTCCCACATGTTCCCTTTTTCCCTCTGATTAGTCCTCTATATCTCTCTCTGTTTCTGCTCCTGTCTTTGTCGGATTCTTGTTTGTGTTGTTCATGCCTGAACCAGACTATCGTCATGTTTGCTGCAACCTTGTCCTGTCCTGTCGGAACCTGCCGGTCCATCTGAGCCTACGTTTTGTTTTGTTATTAAAGAAGCTCTGTTTACGTTAATTCGCTTTTGGGTCCTCATTCACGCACCGTAACAGACACAGGAATCGTGTTAACATAAAACATGCATGTACCAGTAATTATTTTCAAAATGCATAGGTTGTCATTCTTGACCTATGGTATGTTACAAGGAACATGGGCTGCGGTCCAAACTCTTAAAAGACACACCCTATCCCCTCAGCCCTCAAATTCAGTTGACACTTCTGATGACGTATCATGACGTCTGACGAGTTTACACTTGCAGGGCAAGGGGCGAGGGAGGAAGGAATTATTTTTAAGTAAACCACACAATCATCCTGCACTGATTGTGTTTTCAGCCTCTGGTAGCTTGTGGGTGCTTTATATGCACTACAGTCAATTATGAGTGCATGTCTACTTATATTAAATATATAATTATTAATATACGCCTACTGTATGATAGCTAGAAAATTAATTAGCTAACTAACATTAGCCTGCCTAGCTGGAACTTCTGAAGAAGGAACATTTTTTATTTCTACAATTTCCAAAAACATATGTACTTTTTACAGAGTAGCAAAATGTCTAACTTATTTGCATTCGTTTTTACTTACACTTGCATGTTGACTTCTCCATTGTTGTTTTTAAGTTTTCACAGACTTTTCTTAGCAGAAGTACAATCGTCGTGGTTTGAATTATGGGGAGTTTCAGGCCCCGGAGTGAAGATAATTGTACACTCGCAAAGCCGACTAAAAACGAGGCCTGGGTCTTACGTTGCAAACATCTCTTGCTTGGCTGTCCTGCCAAGATGGCAACGGGGATTCCCCCAAGGGCATAAGGCGAGGGTAAGTGGACGAGGGTGTGTCTTTTAAGTGTTTGGACCGTAGCCATGGACTAGTTTGGACACTCACTTGTAAGGTTCAATCATTTCTTCTGTAACAAAGTTCAAGTAATTCCTGCAAGATAAAGAAGACATGGTTTAGATACACAGAGAGACAATCAGAACAGAACACTTTGGGTAAATCTATTGTAATCATAGCTTTCATATACCATAGATGAACAAAACATAACACACAGTGGTAAAAAGACCAGACGGGAGAGGAAAGAGTGAGACTGTAACCAAGTTTCCATCCACAGTTTTTATGCAAGTAAAGTCATCATATTTAAAGAAAATATGACAGCTGTGATGGAAACAGGAAGTTTTGGTTCAATTTGGTAAATGCCGGCAGATAATTTGTTCATTTGACATAGTGGGATCTTTTGTGTCTGTAAAATTAATTATGCGAGGAATGGCGGTGGAAATGCCTTTATGCGCAAATATTGATGTAAACACCACCATATCGAAGTCAACTTGAAACCACACTGGTGTGTGTTCCTCCCACTACGGCTTGGGAAACCATGCAATTTAAAATAGGATGCGGATTAAACAACCTTTACAGGGTGGTGAAAGTGCAAGATATGAGCTTGATGCTCCTTTCTAATAACATATCAAGGGTCTTATTCTGGTGACATGATGATCAATGCTTGACTGCCATTTTTATAAATAAAAACATTCTCGCTCAAATCCATCATCAGGCAGCAGGTAGCCTAGTGGTTAGAGCATTAGGCCAGTACACAAAAGGTTGCTAGATCGAATCCCTGAGCTGACAAGGTAAAAATCTGTCGTTCTGCACCTGAACAAGGCAGTTAACCTGCTGTTCCTAGGCCATCATTGTAAATAATAATTTGTTCTTAACTGACTTGCCTAGTTAAATAAATTCATCATGTAGACTGGAGCTGTGTGCCAAGACCAGAGTAAGTGCATTTTCTATTTAAAACTATCGGTAGAGTTGAAATTACAAATGGAAACACATTGAACATTAGATTCAAGTTTGGTGGAAACACACCACTTGTGGGAAATTTGCACATTTCATTTATGCAGATTTGAGAATATTTGCATGCAAATGTTGCCAATTGGATGGAGGCCTAGCTAGTGAGGAGAAAGCGGGAGAGGGACGGAGAAAGAGGGAGTGAACACCAGGCATGGGGAGGATTAGTCTGAACAGACTTTTCAATTCACTTAGTAGAGTTCTTAATTAGTCAGTCCTCCTAAGAGGGGGTTTACAATGGGATTAGAATGGAGGACAAAATGCTGGCCTAGTGTTCAATAGTTCTGGATGTCAGTCAAGTTCTAGTTCTCTGTACTTACCAGCCCCCATACGCAAACAGACCACTGTACAGGGCCAGTCCAATGTTCCCAAAGTCGTAGTTTGAATTCTTGAAAGAATTTTCTGGTAACAGGTTGACTGTGTCACCTGGAAGAAGGAGAGAAAGGGAGTTGGAAAGGTAAGCCCAAAGTTGACTGACTCATTGAACACAAAGTGGACAGAATCAGTATCCCTATGAATTGTTTCAGAGCAGGGTTCTGGAATGATACAACACTAGATAACAAATGCACCATGATCAACTTGAAACCATTGAAATAGTGCAGGGCTAGACAAATGTACCCGGACAAAATATCACTAATATCATTTAGAGCTTGTTCAAAAGGCTGTGAGCATCCGTGGTTTAAACTTTAATCTAGAGGTTGACCGATCAGCATGGCCGATTAGTTAGGGCCGATTTCAAGTTTTCATAACAATCGTAATCTGCATTTTTGGATGCCGATTATGGCCGATTACATTGCATTCCACGAGGAGACACATGAGTGCAGCAAGGAGCCAAAGTAAGTTGCTAGCTAGCATTAAACGTATATAAAAAACAATCAATCTTAACATAATCACTAGTTAACTACACATGGTTGATGATATTACTAGTTTAACTAGCTTGTCCTGCGTTGCATATAATCAATGTGGTGCCTGTTAATTTATCATCGAATCACAGCCTACTTCGCCAAACGGGTGATGATTTAACAAGAGCATTCGCGAAAAAAAGCACAATCGTTACACCAATATGTACCTAAACATAAACATCAATGCCTTTCTTAAGATCAATACATAAGTATATATTTTTAAACCTACATATTTAGTTAAAAGAAATTAATGTTAGCAGGCAATATTAACTAGGGAAATTGTGTCACTTCTCTTGCGTTCAGTGCAAGCAGAGTCAGGGTATATGCAGCAGTTTGGGCCGCCTGGCTCATTGCGAACTGCGTGAAGACCATTTCTTCCTAACAAAGACCGTTATTAATTTGCCAGAATCTTAAATAATTATGACATAACATTGAAGGTTGTGCAATGTAACAGCAATATTTAGACTTAGGGATGCCGCCCGTTCAATAAAATACGGAACGATTCCTTATTTCACTGAAAGAATAAACGTTTTGTTTTCAAAATGATCGTTTCCGGATTTTACGATATTAATGACCAAAGGCTCGTATTTCTGTGTGTTATTATATTATAATTAAGTCTATGATTTGATATTTGATAGAGCAGTCTGACTGAGCGGTGGTAGGCAGCAGCAGGCTTGTAAGCATTCATTCAGACAGCACTTTCCTGCATTTGCCAGCAGCTCTTCGCAATGCTTGAAGCACATGACTTCAAGCCTATCAATTTCCGAGATTAGGCTGGCAATACTATAGTGCCAATAAGAACATCCAATAGTCAAAGGTGTATGAAATACAAATGGTATAGAGAAAAATAGTCCTTTAATTCCTATAATAACTACAACCTAAAACGTCTTAACTGGGAATATTGAAGACTCATGTTAAAAGGAACCACCAGTTTTCATGTGTTCTCATGTTCTGAGCAAGGAACTTAAACGTTAGCTTTTTTACATGGCACATATTGCACTTTTACTTTCTTCTCCAACACTGTGTTTTTGCATTATTTAAACCAAATTGAACATGTTTCATTATTTATTTGATAATAAATGGATTTTTACGTATTATGTTAAGTTAAATAAAGTGTTCACTCTGTATTGTTGTAATTCTCATTATTACAAATATAAATATAACAATCGTCTGATTAATCGGTATCGGCTTTTTTTGTCCTCCAATAATCGGTATCGGTCGACCTCTACTTTAATCCCCTACCATCAACAGTAATGGGGATTTCACTGATTCCACAACTCAGGGGCTACCTGTTTAAAAAAATAAAAAATAAAAACAAGGCAAATGTGAAGCGTATGCCTGAGGGAACACACCAGGGATGGACATTCCAACAGTACCAGCTGACCCAAAGAGCCAGACATTCTCTGAACAAACAATTCCCAGAGTGTTGTTTCAGACAGGGGCCCATGATTAAACAGGACAAACACTGGGCCGTGAGAACCCCCATGTCCCTCTTCATGTAGGACCATGACCTTCCACCTTTATTGTCCCCCAACTCTAAGCCTAAAGCCTGCATGACGTTCCAACATGGTAAGGATCTTCCCAAAGTTCTGCAACATCAGCTAGTCCACTGAAACTCTTATGACACAAATATATTGGTTGCGCGCCCTGTTAGAATGGCCAAGTCAAAGTCCAGACCTGAATCCAATCGAGAATCTGTGGAAAGAACTGAAAACTGCTGTTCACAAATGCTCTCCATCCAACCTCACTGAGCTCGAGCTGTTTTGCAAGGAGGAATGGGAAAACATTTCAGTCTCTCGATGTGCAAAACTGATAGAGACATACCCCAAGCGACTTACAGCTGTAATCGCAGCAAAAGCTGGCGCTACAAAGTATTAACTTAAGGTGGCTGAATAATTTTGCACGCCCAATTTTTCAGTTTTTGATTTGTTAAAAAAGTTTGAAATATCCAATAAATGTCGTTCCACTTCATGATTGTGTCCCACTTGTTGTTGATTCTTCACAAAAAAATGCAGTTTTATATATTTATGTTTGAAGCCTGAAATGTGGCAAAAGGTCGCAAAGTTCAAGGGGGCCGAATACTTTCGCAAGGCACTGTATATATATATATTTTTTCCTCAACTTTTTCACTCCGGACGCTTTATCTGGACACGATTCGTCAGGACCTCCAACAGCCGAAGCTAAGTAGTAACATTAACATGATGCCTTCTAATTGCAGTCGCTGTACTCGCCTTACGGCGAGGATAGCTGTGCTACAAGCCCAGCTTCAGACGCAATCGTTAGGCAAGGGTAATTTCAGTGTAGGAAAGGATGAAACAGCGTCTGTGCCACCAGTAAGTACAGATAGTAGTATAAATCCCCTGGCACAGTCCCCGCAGCCGGACAACTTTCTCACGGTTTCTGGAAGGAAATGCTGTAGGAACGTTCAACCGGTGTCGCTCATTCAGCCGACAGAAACTTTCAACCGGTTTTCCCCATTAAGCAGCGGGTCGGAGTCAGAGGCCGAGTCTTCTCTGGTCTCTACTCCTCCCGTTACGGGGTCTGAGACGCCGAAGCTTCCCACCATTAGCTCTGACAAATTGAAAACTCTAGTCATTGGCGACTCCATTACCCGCAGTATTAGACTTAAAACGAATCATCCAGCGATCATACACTGTTTACCGGGGGGCAGGGCTACCGACGTTAAGGCTAATCTGAAGATGGTGCTGGCTAAAGCTAAAACTGGCGAGTGTAGAGAGTATAGAGATATTGTTATCCACGTCGGCACCAACGATGTTAGGATGAAACAGTCAGAGATCACCAAGCGCAACATAGCTTCTGCGTGTAAATCAGCTAGGAAGATGTGTCGGCATCGAGTAATTGTCTCTGGCCCCCTCCCAGTTAGGGGGAGTGATGAGCTCTATAGCAGTCTCACAACTCAATCACTGGTTGAAAACTGTTTTCTGCCCCTCCGAAAAGATAGAATTTGTAGATAATTGGCCCTCTTTCTGGGACTCACCCACAAACAGGACCAAGCCTGCTCTCATTTTATCTACCAACATAGACAGGGCTCTAACTCCTCTAGCTCCACAATGAAATAGGGTGCAGGCCAGGCAGCAGGCTGTTAGCCAGCCTGCCAGCATAGTGGAGTCTGCCACTAGCACAGTCATAGCTGAGTCAGCTCAGCTATCACCATTGAGACCGTGTCTGTGCCTCGACCTAGGTTGGGCAAAACTAAACATGGCGGTGTTCGCCTTAGCAATCTCACTAGGATAAAGACCACCTCCCTTCCTGTCATTATTGAAAGAGATCATGATACCTCACATCTCAAAATAGGGCTACTTAATGTTAGTTCCCTTACTTCAAAGGCAATTATAGTCAATGAACTAATCACTGATCATAATCTTGATGTGATTGGCCTGACTAAAACATGGCTTAAGCCTGATGAATTTACTGTGTTAAATGAGGCCTCACCTCCTGGCTACACTAGTGACCATATCCCCCGTGCATCCCGCAAAGGCGGAGGTGTTGCTAACATTTACGATAGCAAATTTCAATTTACAAAAAAAAAAAAGACGTTTTCGTCTTTTGAGCTTCTAGTCATGAAATCTATGCAGCCTACTCAGGCCTCCTGGGCCATATACAGCGTTCCTCACTGAGTTCCCTGAATTCCTATCGGACCTTGTAGTCATAGCAGATAATATTCTAATCTTTGGTGACTTTAATATTCACATGGAAAAGTCCACAGACCCACTCCAAAAGGCTTTCGGAGCCATCATCGACTCAGTGGGTTTTGTCCAACATGTCTCTGGACCCACTCACTGTCACAGTCATACTCTGGACCTAGTTTTGTCCCATGGAATAAATGTTGTGGAGCTTAATGTTTTTCCTCATAATCTTGGACTATCGGACCACCATTTTATTACGTTTGCAATTGCAACAAATAATCTGCTCAGACCCCAACCAAGGAACATCAAAAGTCGTGCTATAAATTCACAGACAACACAAAGATTCCTTGATGTCCTTCCAGATTCCCTCTGTCTACCCAAGGACGCCAGAGGACAAAAATCAGTTAACCACCTAACTGAGGAACTCAATTTAACCTTGCGCAATACCCTAGATGCAGTTGCACCCCTAAGAATTAAAAAAAATTCTCATAAGAAACTAGCTCCCTGGTACACAGAAAATACCCGAGCTCTGAAGCAAGCTTCCAGAAAATTGGAACGGAAATGGCGCCACACCAAACTGGAAGTCTTCCGACTAGCTTGGAAAGACAGTACTGTGCAGTACCGAAGAGCCCTTACTGCTGCTCGATCATCCTATTTTTCTAACTTAATTGAGGAAAATAAGAACAATCCGAAATTCCTTTTTGATACTGTCGCAAAGCTAACTAAAAAGCAGCATTCCCCAAGAGAGGATGACTTTCACTTTAGCAGTGATAAATTCATGAACTTCTTTGAGGAAAAGATTATGATTATTAGAAAGCAAATTACGGACTCCTCTTTAAATCTGCGTATTCCTTCAAAGCTCAGTTGTCCTGAGTCTGCACAACTCTGCCAGGACCTAGGATCAAGAGAAACGCTCAAGTGTTTTAGTACTATATCTCTTGACACAATGATGAAAATAATCATGGCCTCTAAACCTTCAAGCTGCATACTGGACCCTATTCCAACTAAACTACTGAAAGAGCTGCTTCCTGTGCTTGGCCCTCCTATGTTGAACATAATAAACGGCTCTCTATCCACCGGATGTGTACCAAACTCACTAAAAGTGGCAGTAATAAAACCTCTCTTGAAAAAGCCAAACCTTGACCCAGAAAATATAAAAAACTATCGGCCTATATCGAATCTTCCATTCCTCTCAAAAATGTTAGAAAAGGCTGTTGCGCAGCAACTCACTGCCTTCCTGAAGACAAACAATGTATACGAAATGCTTCAGTCTGGTTTTAGACCCCATCATAGCACTGAGACGGCACTTGTGAAGGTGGTAAATTACATTTTAATGGCATCGGACCGAGGCTCTGCATCTGTCCTCGTGCTCCTAGACCTTAGTGCTGCTTTTGATACCATCGATCACCACATTCTTTTGGAGAGATTGGAAACCAAAATTGGTCTACACGGACAAGTTCTGGCCTGGTTTAGATCTTATCTGTCGGAAAGATATCAGTTTGTCTCTGTGAATGGTTTGTCCTCTGACAAATCAACTGTAAATTTCGGTGTTCCTCAAGGTTCCGTTTTAGTACCACTATTGTTTTCACTATATATTTTACTTCTTGGGGATGTTTTTCGAAAACATAATGTTAACTTTCACTGCTATGCGGATGACACACAGCTGTACATTTCAATGAAACATGGTGAAGCCCCAAAATTGCCCTTGCTAGAAGCATGTGTTTCAGACATAAGGAAGTGGAAACAGAGATGCTTGTTCTAGGTCCCAAGAAACAAAGAGATCTTCTGTTGAATCTGACAATTAATCTTAATGGTTGTACAGTCGTCTCAAATAAAACTGTGAAGTAACTTGCCGTTACTCTGGACCCTGATCTCTCTTTTGAAGAACATATCAAGACCATTTCAAGGACAGCTTTTTTCCATCTACGTAACATTGCAAAAATCAGAAACTTTCTGTCCAAAAATGATGCAGAAAAATTAATCCATGTTTTTGTCACTTCTAGGTTAGACTACAGTAATGCTCTACTGTCCGGCTACCCGGATAAAGCACTAAATAAACTTCAGTTAGTGCTAAATACGGCTGCTAGAATCCTGACTAGAACCAAAAAAATTGATCATATTACTCCAGTGCTAGCCTCTCTACACTGGCTTCCTGTCAAAGCAAGGGCTGATTTCAAGGTTTTACTGCTAACCTACAAAGCACTACATGGGCTTGCTCCTACCTATCTCTCTGATTTGGTCCTGCCGTACATACCTACACGTACGCTACGGTCACAAGACGCAGGCCTCCTAATTGTCCCTAGAATTTCTAAGCAAACAGCTGGAGGCAGGGCTTTCTCCTATAGAGCTCCATTTTCATGGAACGGTCTGCCTACCCATGTCAGAGACGCAAACTCGGTCTCAACCTTTAAGTCTTTACTGAAGACTCATCTCTTCAGTGGGTCATATGATTGAGTGTAGTCTGGCCCATGAGTGGGAAGGTGAACAGAAAGGCTCTGGAGCAACGAACCGCCCTTGCTGTCTCTGCCTGGCCGGTTCCCCTCTTTCCACTGGGATTCTCTTCCTCTAACCCTATTACAGGGGCTGAGTCACTGGCTTACTGGGGCTCTCTCATGCCGTCCCTGGAGGGTGTGGGTCACCTGAGTGGGTTGATTCCCTGATGTGGTCATCCTGTCTGGGTTGCCCCCCCCCCCTACCCCCTTGGGTTGTGCCGTGGCGGAGGTCTTTGTGGGCTATACTCAGCCTTGTCTCAGGATGGTAAGTTGGTGGTTGAAGATATCCCTCTAGTGGTGTGGGGGCTGTGCTTTGGCAAAGTGGGTGGGGTTATATCCTTCCTGTTTGGCCCTGTCCGGGGGTGTCCTCGGATGGGGCCACAGTGTCTCCTGACCCCTCCTGTCTCAGCCTCCAGTATTTATGCTGCAGTAGTTTATGTGTCGGGGGGCTAGGGTCAGTTTGTTATATCTGGAGTACTTCTCCTGTCCTATTCGGTGTCCTGTGTGAATCTAAGTGTGCGTTCTCTAATTCTCTCCTTCTCTCTTTCTTTCTCTCTCTCGGAGGACCTGAGCCCTAGGAACATGCCCCAGGACTACCTGACATGATGACTCCTTGCTGTCCCCAGTCCACCTGGCCGTGCTGCTGCTCCAGTTTCAACTGACCTGAGCCCTAGGACCATGCCCCAGGACTACCTGACATGATGACTCCTTGCTGTCCCCAGTCCACCTGACCGTGCTGCTGCTCCAGTTTCAACTGTTCTGCCTTATTATTATTCGACCATGCTGGTATTTATGAACATTTGAACATCTTGGCCATGTTCTGTTATAATCTCCACCCGGCACAGCCAGAAGAGGACTGGCCACCCCACATAGCCTGGTTCCTCTCTAGGTTTCTTCCTAGGTTTTGGCCTTTCTAGGGAGTTTTTCCTAGCCACCGTGCTTCTGCACCTGCATTGCTTGCTGTTTGGGGTTTTAGGCTGGGTTTCTGTACAGCACTTTGAGATATCAACTGATGTACGAAGGGCTATATAAATACATTTGATTTGATTTGGTTTGTGCCCATAGGCGATATTGTTGCCAGTGATGTCTGGTGAGGACCTGCCTTACAACAGGCCTACAAGCCCTCAGTCCAGCCTCTCTCAGCCTAACACTGATGGAGGGATTGTGCGTTCCTGGTGTAACTCGGGCAGTTCTTGTTGTCATCCTGTACCTGTCCCACAGGTGTGATGTTCGGATGTACCGATCATGTGCAGGTGTTGCTACACGTGGTCTGACACTGCGAGGACAATCAGCTGTCCGTCCCGTCTCCCTGTAGCGCTGTCTCATGCGTCTCACAGTACGGACGTTGCAATTTATTGCCCTGGCCACATCTGCAGTCCTCATGCCTCCTTGCAGCATACCTAAGGCACGTTCACGCAGATGAGCAGGGACCCAGGCATCGTTCTTTTAGTGTTTTTCAGTCAGAAGAAAGGCCTCTTTTGTTTCCTAAGTTTTCATGACTGACCTTAATTGCCTACCGTCTGTAAGCTGTTAGTGTCTTAATGACCGTTCCACAGGTGCATGTTCTTAATTGTTTATGGTTAATTGAACAAGCATGGGAAACATTGTTTAAACCCTTTACAATGAAGATATGTGAAGTTATTTGGATTTTTACGAATTATCTTTGAAAGACAGTGTCCTGAAAAAGGGAAGTTTCTTTTTTTACTGAATTTATTTAGCAGATGTTTTTGCGGGTGTAGCGAAATGCTTGTGTTCCTAACTACAACAGTGCAGTAGTATCTAACAATTCACAACAGTACACACAAATCTAAAAGTCAAATAATGGAATTAAGAAATATATAAATATTAGGAGGAGCAATGTCAGAGTGGCATGACAGGTAGGTACGATTGGCAGTTACGTGATTAGCCAGAGGGAGACTATGTAGGAATTTGATTTTGATTTAATACCTAGTCAGTTGTACAACTGAATGCATTCAACTGAAATGTGTCTTCTGCATTTAACCCAACCCCTCTGAATCAGAGAGGTGCGGGGGGCTGCCTTAAATCGACATCCACGTCATCGGCGCCTGGTGAACAGTGGGTTGGTTATCTGCCTTGCTCAGGGACAGAACAACCTATTTTTACCTTGTCAACTCGGGGATTCGATCCTGCAATCTTTCGGTTACTGGCCCATCGCTCCTTCCCGCCAGGAAGTGGGCGTATGTGTGTTGTATTTGGGGAGGGTTAAAGTTGGTCACAGCAGCACAATTGTAAAGGTTGTAAATAAACTATTAAGAGATCCCGTTACAATACTGACTACCGTTCCTTCAACTGAGCCAGCAGAAAGAAATGTGATGGCAAAACTATTGCAGGGCTGCCTATTTCATAAGCAGCCAAGGGGAGATGTACTGAGACAGAGATGTACACATGAAAAACACACATTAAAGACACCCAGACAAGGAATGTCCCTACAGAGCCTCCCGACTGGCTCCAAAAGACAAACAAAAACACTTTTGATTGAAAAGGAACTGGACTATTGCAGTAGCCTAATCAGATTAGTTTTTAACAATCCTGTTGCCATTAACCTGCTTGAGCCTATTGCCAAATTAAGGAATGACCCAGAATCTTATACTTAATCCGTTTACCCTAGGTGACTGCCCAGTATAGACAACAGGTGGTTTAAAATGCACTGAAGTGAGCATGTCTCTCAGTCAGGAAAAGAGAAAAAGGACAAGAGGAGCGTTCATTCGACCTCTGTCATTAGATGTATCTCTCCAACCCAGTGGCGTCCCACCCAGATAAGACAAGACCAGACCAGAGCAGTCCAGCTCTGGAAGATCCTCCTCCATACCACAGCCATGAGCTGGCAGCAGGAGGACCATGATAATTTGATACATGCTATTTCACAACACAGAGTTTGTCACGGGGCAATATAACTATCACACGCACACATCCTGACAGACAAAGAAATACAGATATAGACACACTTAAGTAATTTAGCAGATGCTCTGACACATAGGGACTTACAACAAGTTCATTCAAGTAAAGACAACCATTACCATGATCATTGCAAGTAAAGCCTTAATCAAAAATGTCCTCTATTAGAAAGATCAGTCCGTGTAAGAATGAACAAGAAACAATTAAGTGTTTAAAGTTGCTGTTTTTTGTGAAAACTTTTTGGCAGAGTCAGACAGGACCATGCAGATGGAGGGGGGGAGAGTGGGGCTGCTGTTGAAGACAGAAGATAGAGAGCCGGGAAACCATATTTAACTCTGAATGATTGATAGTATTAACTCTGCCTAGCCGTATTATAGTGTCTGACAAAAATAGCTAAAAGTCCACCACCAATGTTACGATTGATTCAATCTAGTCTGGTGCTTTAAGCAAGAGCTCCCCCACTGGACAAGGATGTCAGTTCAACATCTAGTTTTGATTAACATTCGGTTGAGATGTCAACTAATGTGAATTCAATGCAAAATCAACAAAACATTTCACCATGCCATTGGATTTAGGTTCAAAGTTGGGTGAAAAAAAAACACAAAATGCCCTTACATTGATGAGTTTTTACAAATCCAATGAGTTTTCATCGTTGATTTAACGTCATCACAATGATTTCTTTGGTTGAAATTACATGGAAACAACGTTGATTAAACCTGTTTTTGCCCAGTGCTCTGGCCTGCAAAGAAATTCTCTCTCATACACTTCACCCTTAACTTCATGTGCATCCAAATATACAACCAGGAGAGGGGAAAGAGATGTGATAACAAGGAGGCCAACAGGGAACAACAGGACCAGCCATGGTTACACAGCAGGCCATGACTACACATATTCACCCAACAGAGGGTATCTGGCCCCTAAGGGCACAGGGTTACCTGGGAAAGGTTAGCAGTCTCAGAAACGGTTCCCTGAGCAGCATTGCAAATGTATGCACCTTAGACATTGCAGTCTTGGTACACTGAAGGAGGGGGGGCATGCCTCTGGTAAATAGGGTGGCACCTCTCTGTAAGCTGTTTAGTTAAGCTTGAATCACTCATTTGCTCCCATGCACTAACCACACACTTCTGTAAAGGAATTCTCATTTGCTAAATTGCTACAGTAAAACATCAGGTTACATAATCTCAGGTATCTCCAGGACAAAGGTTTTAAAAAGTGCAATTCCTTGCACTTCAACAGTACCTTTTATTCTAACATAATTACTTTTACATAATATTAAATCAGTCTGACTGGAAGACTTGTTTGTTTTCCTTCAAGGTGGCCCATAAGCCCAGTCTGGGCACTGAATCAGTCCACACTGATCTCTCAATCAGTACTGACTGGCCCTCAGCTCTCCTTCCTCCCACAGGACAATGGAGTAGTGTTTTACTGTTGGAACATGATAACGTTGTTTTTTATGCCTCTCATTTGGGCTGAACATCTTAATTGGACCAAAACACTAGTGGATTGAATGGTGATGTCTGTTGGACTTATATCACTTAAAGTTAATGATCATAATCTTTCCTTAGGACCCCAGTTGGGACCCTTGAGTTGGGAACAGGATGGGTATAATATTGATTATTTGTTTGCCATTTCTTTTATCCATTCTGTTCTTACAGTGCCTTGCGAAAGTATTCGGCCCCCTTGAACTTTGCGACCTTTTGCCACATTTCAGGCTTCAAACATAAAGATATAAAACTGTATTTTTTTGTGAAGAATCAACAACAAGTGGGACACAATCATGAAGTGGAACGACATTTATTGGATATTTCAAACTTTTTTAACAAATCAAAAACGGAAAAATTGGGCGTGCAAATTTATTCAGCCCCTTTACTTTCAGTGCAGCAAACTCTCTCCAGAAGTTCAGTGAGGATCTCTGAATGATCCAATGTTGACCTAAATGACTAAAGATGATAAATACAATCCACCTGTGTGTAATCAAGTCTCCGTATAAATGCACCTGCACTGTGATAGTCTCAGAGGTCCGTTAAAAGCGCAGAGAGCATCATGAAGAACAAGGAACACACCAGGCAGGTCCGAGATACTGTTGTGAAGAAGTTTAAAGCCGGATTTGGATACAAAAAGATTTCCCAAGCTTTAAACATCCCAAGGAGCACTGTGCAAGCGATAATATTGAAATGGAAGGAGTATCAGACCACTGCAAATCTACCAAGACCTGGCCGTCCCTCTAAACTTTCAGCTCATACAAGGAGAAGACTGATCAGAGATGCAGCCAAGAGGCCCATGATCACTCTGGATGAACTGCAGAGATCTACAGCTGAGGTGGGAGACTCTGTCCATAGGACAACAATCAGTCGTATATTGCACAAATCTGGCCTTTATGGAAGAGTGGCAAGAAGAAAGCCATTTCTTAAAGATATCCATAAAAAGTGTCGTTTAAAGTTTGCCACAAGCCACCTGGGAGACACACCAAACATGTGGAAGAAGGTGCTCTGGTCAGATGAAACCAAAATTGAACTTTTTGGCAACAATGCAAAACGTTATGTTTGGTGTAAAAGCAACACAGCTCATCACCCTGAACACACCATCCCCACTGTCAAACATGGTGGTGGCAGCATCATGGTTTGGGCCTGCTTTTCTTCAGCAGGGACAGGGAAGATGGTTAAAATTGATGGGAAGATGGATGGAGCCAAATACAGGACCATTCTGGAAGAAAACCTGATGGAGTCTGCAAAAGACCTGAAACTGGGACGGAGATTTGTCTTCCAACAAGACAATGATCCAAAACATAAAGCAAAATCTACAATGGAATGGTTCAAAAATAAACATATCCAGGTGTTAGAATGGCCAAGTCAAAGTCCAGACCTGAATCCAATCGAGAATCTGTGGAAAGAACTGAAAACTGCTGTTCACAAATGCTCTCCATCCAACCTCACTGAGCTCGAGCTGTTTTGCAAGGAGGAATGGGAAAAAAATTCAGTCTCTCGATGTGCAAAACTGATAGAGACATACCCCAAGCGACTTACAGCTGTAATCGCAGCAAAAGGTGGCGCTACAAAGTATTAACTTAAGGGGGCTGAATAATTTTGCACGCCCAATTTTTCAGTTTTTGATTTGTTAAAAAAGTTTGAAATATCCAATAAATGTCGTTCCACTTCATGATTGTGTCCCACTTGTTGTTGATTCTTCACAAAAAAATACAGTTTTATATCTTTATGTTTGAAGTCTGAAATGTGGCAAAAGGTCGCAAAGTTTAAGGGGGCCGAATACTTTCACAAGGCACTGTACATTGTGCAACATTAGGTGTTTTTCCTGGTTCTGTGATAGCAGCAGCTTCCTGTGCTCTCAAAGACTGACTCATGTTTAAGCTGCTGAGATATGAAGCTGCCTTTGTGCGTCTAGAAATTACAAGGCGTATTTGATACTGCTCATACATTTTTTTTACATAGCAAGTAATAAAATAATCATAGCAAGTACTTGCTATGATTATTTTGCATGCATGTCAATTGTATGTAATTTTGTTTCGTTTTTTTGTGCACATGATTCTTCAAGATAGTGTTTTATAAGCTCATATGAAACTGAAATAAAATCAATCATGATAATGCTTGATCCTGCTAGTCAAGAGGAAGAAGACTTCTATTCGCCAGCGCACAGTTACCTATCAGATAGGATTAAATGCATAACAATAGAATGAATAGAACGGATGAATCATTGACTTGAATGGGGACTCATGTTCTTTACATTCTATTTCTATACATCCAATCCGATAGCTGAAATCCGGATAGATAACTTTAGAAAAACTGGGCGCTGGGCTAAGACAGTTAGTTACTTCACTCTCTTGGGGACACCCTCCATCTATGGGGAAATACCTTATTGGCAATGAAGGCCACGCCAACTTCCTGCACTCGATCACCTGACATATCGTTATTGGGCCTGACTTATAATATATAACAATATATGCCATTTAGCAGACACTTTTATCTGAAGCAGGAATCGGACCCACTACCCTTGCATTACAAGTGCCATGCTCTACCAACTGAGCTACAAATGACCACTTTCTTTCCCGTTGCATGGCACTTTATGGCTTGTCTGTTTAGTTTTCACTGTGTACCTCCTCCTGTAAAGTGCATTATGATGAGTGTGTTAGTGATTTTGTGTGGCTGTATCTTACCTTTGCCAATCTTCACAAAACCAATAATAATGATGAGGCCCAAGGCAAAGAGCTTGGCAGCTGCAAAGGCATCCTGGACCCGCGTGGCTGCCTTCACACTGTAGCAGTTTATAGCAGTCAATAGCACTGGGGAAAGACAGAGAAAGAGACAGTGTGTGAGAGTTATGCCTTTTTATTACTGTCTACATGAATGAGCTAAAAAAAATCTTTACAAATTCTCCCATCTTTTATAAGCTCAGTAAGCTCAATAAATCCTTCTGAAGGTACTAATTGTTCACGTAGCATCCACTCAGCACGCACAGCGGGACCCTGAGGCTAGGGTTGGGAAATCCCAGCACCCAGCCCACATTATATATGTGATCGGGCGGCAGGTAGCCTAGCGTTTAAGAGTGTTGGGCCAGTAAACCGAAAGGTCACTGGTTCGAACCCCCAGTGCCGACTAGATGAAAAATATGTTGAGGTGCCCTTGAGCAAGGCACTTCACCCTAATTGCTCCTGTAAGTCGCTCTGTATAAGAGCATCTGCTAAATAACTAAAATGTAAATGATCAGTGCGCTGGACCGCTGTGAGGTGTGTCATGTGGCACAGAGGGTGGAATAGTTCAGAGACCCAGTAAACAGATTCTTGTTGGAATAAAATCAAGGGCCTCCCCCTGTCCCTCTGACTCCCCATTAAAAAAAGATTAACTAACGAACACTTCAAAGAACCATAAATAAAATCAGCCTGGGCAACAATGGGGAACCAAACAGAACAAAGAGGGCCTGTGTGGGAGTACAGTATAGATTGGGAGGAATGGCACACACACACACACACGAAAACACACTCACACTGAGAGTGAGAATGAGAGAGCAGACCTGCTGCCACTGGGATCAGAGTAAAGGGACTACCAAGGCAAAAAGGCTTCAGTATCAGCCTCCTAAACAAATGACATGGACTGAACCTGAGGTTTCAACACACAACCAGCCAGGGGGCCACTGTGTTAAACCTCACCACTGTGGAAATATACATTAAACTAAAGCACGGCGACCTAATAACTACTAAACACCAAATCAATCACTGGAACAATAACACAGACAGTCAGACAAACATCCTTGCCTAGCACAACTCAATGGATTAGCAAAACTGCTTGGAACAGTATTGTGGATAATAGAAGCTTAGCTATCCTGACTGACCATGTCAACTCTAGAGTCTAGACCAACAACATCTTGGCTTCAACCCTATCTCTAATCTATATATGTGCCCTGGCTTGGCTGCCCCTCTATCTCAGTCTCTATCATGTGGTCACTGTTGGGGATTACACGCTCAGAAAAGGGATTAGAGACTAGCGCAGGCACTATACCATATGACGTTCACACACACATTCCTGCACCTTAATCAGGCATTCATACCAGTGGAGGCTACTGAGGGGAGAAAGGCTCATAATAATGGCTGGAATGGAGTCAACGGAGTAGTATCAACCACATGGTTTTCATGCGTTCGATACCATTCACTCCATTCCATCCATTCTACTCCATTCCAACCTTCATTATGAGCCGTCCTCCCCTCAGCAGCCTCCACTGATTCATACCCCCAACAGAGAAATGTATGCTACAAGAGAGATGGGTCCAAAAGGGGCAAAAGTCTGTAACAGAGAGATGGAATTGGAGAGCAGAAAGAAAAGTCTGCTTGAGATAACTATCAATCTCCACAATGTGAGAATGTTTTTGATTTGTTGGCTAATTAATGCAGAGCTCAAACTAATCCACCCATAATCCCAACGATAAGTGCTTTTTTCGGTTCATTATAAAAAAGGTTTTCTATTTCGGGTTTCTATTATATGTGTTGAATGCTGTAACACAGAATGCAACAATACAACAAAGTCCCATGACTGCTCACCACTGCTTATCACTTATTAACATTAATTTATTCACATTACTTTAATCAAATATTTCAGTTGTGTATATTGTGACATTTGTTTTATTTGATGACTTTCTTATGTCATTCCAAGTCATCATCTCATCCCTATAGAGCTGCGGCATATGCGGTTTGACAAAAATCACTATTTTGTAGTACTCCAAAGTAAATAGGCATGCTTTTATGACGGCTGAATACCAACTATTAATCACTTAGATCATGTATGTTCAGGTAGAGATACTGTACCTTGCGAAGCAACAGCTGCCCTCTATATCCCCTCATGGTCGTGCATTCTTCTGCCTCTTCCGTAGCAGGCATAAAATAAACACAGACTACAAATACGTTTTATGCGCAAAACTATGTAGAATATTGGCCTGTTGGAAACTACAACATCATACAGTTCAGGCTGGATCTGATTTATCTCTAGAGAAACTGTGCAATGTGTGCATTGAGCTCACAGAAAAAAAACGGAACACATTTCAAATAGTTTAACCGATTTAGGTCAATTTATTGTTTAAAAAACGAAAAATAATCATCGTTCAGCACAACACAACAGCCATGTCTGTTACAGACTAGCTAACATCTACGTGTTGAACTTCACAGTGCCACCTGACTCACAAAAACATTTATAGAACAACTCTTACTGAATGTATAGGCCTATAAACTGTCCAAATTGGTTCGTTGGAGAATACAATATTGTTCATTTGTATACCAAAGCATAGGATATCAACAAAGTGATAAAGGATAGTGTCAAAACTTAATATATCCCTTCATCATATTGATATTGAACATAGTAAGTCACATCACACGCCTTCCTTTTGTTTTATTATTACTGTCGTTTATACCCCGCGCAATAAGGGTCCATGAGAATAATGTGCGCAAGATGTGTAACTGAATTAATGTTATTAGCATATTATGGGGAAACAATCATTTATTGTAGATTATGTTTTATATTTGTATTGTATTTACATTATTTTCCTTATTTTAATTTTAATTATTAATTATCTGGAGAGAAATAAAATTTCCATGTGAGTGTGATCAGACCATATGGCGCCTGGGTAATGCTGCCAAAAAGCCGGCCTCTACCAACCAAGGATGATGAAATAACGCGCTATTTTTTCAACAGTTTCTTTCAACTACAGTAGACCTAGCCTACAGAGTTTCCGTTTGGGTGAGTGGCGAGAGAACAGTGTCGCAGTGAGTAAACCTAGGCTACGTGTTTTCAAGATTTTGGCACCATATATCAACATAGTCCAGGAAATTACAAAATTAAGTTTAATTTTTTTTAAAATTATAAAACAGTGTCTGTTGGAAGATACATTTGCATACTACGAAATCCTGACGTGGTGCCATGCGTAAAGGAGGATGCAACGTGTGTAACTACCACCTGATATAGTAGCACTGAGTTTGAGAATAGTAAATTTAATCAGAATGGCTACTTACAGATGCAAAGACAGGCGATCAGCTTCGCCCCATTCTCGGGTACAGGGCAGTCAGGGAAGATTGGCTTGAGAAGGTAGGTAGCGAAGACGTACGCGACAATGTACTGCGATGACGGGCGGATGATGAGCAACTCGATCCACAGTTTCAGGAAAGCCGGCAGGGAACCATACACTTCAAGGATGTAAGCATAGTCACCACCTGATTTGGAAATAGTGGTGCCCAGCTCAGCATAACACAGTGCACCTATGGTTGAGAATACCCCACACACTGCCCAAACGACAAGGGACAGTCCGACGGACCCGGCTTCCTTCACCACTCCAGTCGGGGTCACAAAGATACCCGAGCCGATAATGGTACCCACTATGATAGCTACGCCATTCACCAGGGTAATGGTTCTTTCTAGGACAACCTTCTCTTCCCCGGGTACCTTATCCGGGCTTGAGTTTCCATTCTCTCCTCCGACTGGAGAGAGCATCTTCTCCGTAACCTCCTTGTCTTCCACATCCCGTTCGGCTGACGAATTCGAATATCTTTTCTTTAAACTTGACATTGCTCGCTCCTGTGGGGACACGGCTTTTTGCTTGTTGTCTGTGTCTCCCTTTTTTCTTTCTTCTCCAGTTGAATGTTTATGATCCTGTCTGTCGCTCCTGAAGTGCAAAGACACGATGCTGACACAGAAACACGTGTTCTGTGCTGTGTCAACGGAACTCTGTGTATAAAGGATTTTAGTATAAAGCTTCATGGTCTGTCTAGGACAGCCTCTTCCATTTCTCCTTTCATGACAGCGTCACAAATCCACCCCACATACTGCTCAATGCGAGACCAAAGCTTTTGCGCCCTCTACTGATGCTTTGGCCTCAAATGATGTCTCAGACAGGGCCAAACTGCCAAACTAGCTGAACTGGTTTTATTGGTACTTTCAAGGCATTAGTGAATTGTAATACTAGAAAGGGCATTGTGGCGAAGAAACAGTATGTGCCTCTTTCTCCACAAATGCGCTCACTATCTCCCGCCAATCCGTGCGAATGAATTATTCCATGGTGTGAATTGTTTGCCCTTTGTTTATTAATGTTTATCCAATATCCCGTTAATCCTTGCCATTTCCAGTAATTTCCCATAGTTCACATTATTACATTAATTTAGCCTACGGCTTTATTTATTTAAGTGGACACGTTATTTGGATAGCTCGCAAACTGTGCTACACTTGTGTGAAAGGAGATAAGGTTTATTTAATTATATTTACCAGTTTTCTGTCCATTTCTTAATTGTCTTTGGTTTGGAGTGCTTCATGTGTGCATGATAGCCTATTTATTTATTTTAACTTTATTTTCAGTTTTATTGATAGGTAGGCTATTATTACTGCACTGTTGGAGTCAGAAACACAAGCATTTCGCTGCACCTGTGATAGCATCTGTAAATGTTTTTATTTTTCTGGCTTCTCAGTCCGGTAGGCCTAATGTTGTGTGAACTCGCGCCGTTGCGTGCATAGAAGTACCTCCTGAGTTTATAGCAGGGGTTCCCAAACTTTTTTGTCCCAAGACCCCATTTTGATATCTGAACATTTTCTCAACCCCAACCATGTGGGGTCAATTGAAAAACATTCAAACAGTATTCAAACATAATTTTAATGTGGGGCTATAACAGTCAATTGTAAATGAGTCTGACATAATTTATCTTTTCTCACCACCACTAATGGGATTGGGTGTGCTTGATGCATGTGGCCTCGGAGATTCTCAAAGTCAGGGGGCGTGGTCAACAGTGTGCACCTCATCTCTGCTGTCACATCCAACCTGGATTGATATCTGGTGTTAATGCAGATGAGAGCACTGAATCCAGCTTCACACAGATATGAGCTGGTGAATGGTACCATGAGTTTTGAGGGTGCTTTCAAGACAAATGGGAACTCAGAAAATACAAAGTCAAATCATGATTTCAGTGATCTACTGGTCGGAAAGGTGAAGCTCTAGAAGGAGGAGGTCGCACAAAATGGCGACGAGAGCAGCAGCATCCCTGTGAACTCAGACAGTTATGGAGTACCACATGTTTCATTGATTTATTGAACCACAAACATATTTACATTATGAAAGGAATTTAACAATGTGACTTTTGAACCACAATCAATAAGATGTAAGTGCTGGTTGAGACCCAAAAGCAAACTTTCTCTGTGCATGTTGGCTAGCCAGTCTGGTTAGATAGATAGCTAACTAGATAGCTAAATTACTGCCTGTACTATAAAAAAAAACTAGATAGCTAAATTACTGCCTGTACTATAAAAAATAAAAATACTTTGTTTAGCTAACGTTAGCTATTTGTTTAGTTCACGTTGGCTTTGCGAGTGATGATGCCAAATAGGGATTCTAGTAAGGTCAGAAAAGCTGCTTTTGAAGGACTTTGTACTCCTTTAACTGACACACCTATCTAGAGTCCTAACCCAAAGAAAGTGCACTGCACTAGGGAGAAGGGCGAGAATATGAAGGATACCGTTTCAAATGCTGACATCCTGAAAGCGATCACGGCGCTGTTGACCCATTTTACAGCCCTCAAGCAAAAGATATCAAAGAACAGAGGCTATTACCAACATATGTGATGAGCTGAAAGGGGTGGAAATTAAATTTAATATAAATGAGGATAATGTGAAGAAAATTACATGCCGGGTTACAGAGTTGCAAGAAAGAAGTGAGGAGGCTGAAAGGTACAGTAGGAGGTGGAATTTACGGCTCTACAGCCTTCCTAAGACCCGCAATGAAGATGTGAAGAAAGACTTTTTCAATGTTTTGGCCAAGATCGCTCCAAAGACAGGGAAAAACTTGGATTCCTGGTGGACACGGTGCACAGAGTCGGATAACCCCGAAACGACAAGACAACCCGACCAGTTATCATGCAATACACCGTGAGCACATTCAGAAACAAGATATGGAGAGCATTCCGTGACGCAGAAGTCCTGCGATCTCGAGAGACAGCTAAGGCACAAACTATGGCCACTGGTCAATAAGGCACGTAAGGAAGGGGAAAGGGCTGGATACGCCTATAATCGTTGGGAAGAACGTGATAATTTGACGACCTCAGCAATAGATCCAACCAACCCAGGGTGACCTAAAAGGCGCAGACAGGCAAGATTCACATTGATAATGACAATTTTGTTACATGGTTAACTTTTGGTCTATATGTGGTACCTCGTTTTGTTCAGAGTTTTTTCTATTCTCGCAAGTGCCTTTACTCTCAGATTATCTCAGAGTTACAATCCTTCATTTGTTGTACAGACATATAGTTCAATCATATTTTGTTAATCTATGACAGAAATTATTAGAGGCAACTAGGGAAAAAGGAGGTTTGGAGTTATGTGATTTTGTCGATATGAATAATATCTTTAAGATTAAGTGTTTGAAAAATGCATAGAATCTCCAGAATCTTTATGGTTCATTATTCCTCGTTATATTTGTAAGAAAATTGGGGGTTCACAATTTGGTTGTCTTGAAATTACAACATAACCAAACTGCCACTAATGTTATCAAAATGTAGTCAGCAAGCCTTTATGGCAAGGAAATTATTTTTCAATTACTTATATCATCTTTGTAGGTGACATGTTTGATAGTGGTGGCCAAATGTTATGTTACAAGGTCTTTTTAAGAGTCAAAGCCTTTCCTGTTACATAAAAAGAATATCGCTCTGTGGTTAATGCTATGCCCTCAGCTATTTCCCAGCTAATGAAAAGTCAAATGTGTTCTCAAGATACACATAGAATAGAACCCAGTCTATTGATTAATGGTATTGAACACAAAAGTCCCAAGTGTACAAATAAACACAAAAGATAATATTTTTTTTTAGCAAAAGAAAGATCACACATAAGAGGGAAACCCTTTTGGAATTTACAACTATCAGACATTTCATGGCAAAAGGCTTTGTATCTTCATTTCTTTTTATTTCTATTAAGAAAGGGGCACCTAAAGATTTTGCACAATATATACCCCTCCAACACAATGGTGTTAAGGTTTACAGACATGACATGTACTTTCTACAATGATGGACCTGAAACACTGATACATTTGTTATACAGTTGTTTGTACACTATTAGATTTTGGAGAGAAATGGAAGAGTACATATTGAGTAAAACTGGTCACACTATTGATATTAAATGCAATTATGTTATGAACTTATTTTTTTACTGTACTCTGAAATGTATAACTAATGTCATGATTTTGGTTGGTACATTTTTATATCCACAAAAAATACAAATAAAACCCCTGCTTTAAAGTGTTTTTGAGAGTTTGTTTCTAATTGAGTCTCTGAAATTACTATATAAGAAAAGCTTGTCTATGGTTGTATTCTATAATTAATTATTTTCTGAATAAGTCACATTGTTGCATTCTCTTATGCTGTCATGACACATTTTTCTGTTTTTGTTTGTCCTTTAGGTTCTTGTTAATTATTGACTCCATGATGTCAGATTATCTGTTATATTTGATTCAATAAAAATAAATACAATTTTTAAAAAGCTTTAGAAAGAGGCCCGAGTTCCAGAGTTGGAATTCCGAGTTGGATGACCGTTCAAATGGATTTTTCCTAGTTGGAGCTCGTTTTTTCCGAATTCCCAGGTGTCTTGAACGCACTGGAGTCGGAGATTTCCCAGTTCCTAGTTGTTCTGAACGCTGCATTAATGCTCAGAGGGAGACGACAGGGTATGTAATTCCCTTCCGAGTCATGAACCGAGTTACGGTCCAGACACGTCTTATGCCCCTGGGGGATCCCCGTTGCCATCTTGGCTGGCGGTCCAAATGATCAGCCAAGCAAGGGATGTTGGCAACGTAAGCCCCTCAGCCCTCGTTTTTAGTCGGATTTGCGAATGTACAATGATGGTCACTCCGGGGCCTGAAACTCCCCATAATTCAATTCGCGACGATTGTACATCCACTAAGAAAAATCCGCGAAAACTTTCTCAACAACACCAATGGAGAAGTCAATATACAATGGGAAAGTAAAAATGAATGCAAATAATTTGAAAATTGTGCTACTAATGCACATGACGGCACAAACACGTATCGTAAAAAGTAAATATACTTTTTTGGGGTTATTTTTGGGGAAATCGTAGAAATAAAACAAATTTCCAGCTAGGCAGGCTAACGTTAGTTAGCTAATAAATGTGCTAGCTATCATACAGTAGACGTATATTAATACTTATAGATGTAATATAAGTAGATATGCGCACGTAATTGACTGTAGCGCATATAAAGCACCCACAAGCTACCGGTGGCTGAAAACATCAATCATTGCTGGACGAACTAGTGACGAATTTCCGGTGTTGTGCGGAAAATCTCCCCCCTGCCAGAATTTTGCGTTCTTCATTGCTGCGACTTGCTTGCTCGTTGAGATTTCTGATATTCACCCCGTTGTTAGTTTAGCCTACATGTCACTGATCTTAGTAGCAAAAAGCATTTATGTCTACAGTTTTCGGTTTGGCTATTTGTTTCAAGTGTATGTGGCGGTTCTAGCTGGTATGGCGCCCTGGGCGAACCCCCCTTCAGCGACCGCACCCGGCAAGATGCCCTTGTCGCTGGTACCTAAATCCGTTACTGATTTTGTATTAGTCTATAAATACATCTCTTTGTCAAAATTCGTCATCTCCCCCATGTCTTATTCGACTAGTGTTTTTGAAAATGTAAGGATAATAATTCAGCCATAGTTGTTCTGAAATGTCTATTGCTTGCCATAATTTTATTCCCTCTATGTTTAATATAACACACATACATTCATTATTAATTTCGGTTGCCTATGTGAAGTTTGTTCTATAGAAAGTATTTGACTCTGATGTGTGTCACAGAAAGTATTTGACTCTAGCCACAAAATGAAGGAAATTAGAAGGGGGAGATTTTCGGGGTGGTCCATTTAAAAATTATTCCTTACTCCCTCGCTCTGCAAGCGTATACTCGTCAGACGTCATGAAACGTCATCAGAAGTTTCCACTTAATTTGAAGGCTGAGGGGATAGGGTGTGTATTTTAAGTATTTGGACCGCATGAGCATCCTTAGTGACCCGTGAATGCGTTGTCTGCAGCTCGATCAGCTGTTAGATTTCCCTTAACGGCATGTTAACTGAGCCAGGATCACAGGCAAGTAGGTCCCAAAGTGCTCTTCCAAGCTTTGGAGGTATGCAGTCATCACTCATGTGGGATATTTACTGAGGCTGTTTTCTTTTCGAAACATGTACTGCAGGAGGAAGGGAGCATGGTTAGCTTTTGAAAAAAACTATCCAATAAGAATTACACTGCTCAAAAAATAAAGGGAACACTAAAATAACACATCCTAGATCTGAATGAATGAAATATTCTTATTAAATACTTTTTTCTTTACATAGTTGAATGTGCTGACAACAAAATCACACAAAAATTATCAATGG
The DNA here is from genome assembly GCF_057628025.1 of Oncorhynchus mykiss. NCBI lineage: Eukaryota > Metazoa > Chordata > Actinopteri > Salmoniformes > Salmonidae > Oncorhynchus > Oncorhynchus mykiss. The sequence goes on from NC_143022.1 coordinate 25,357,417, forward strand.
AAATCAAATTTATCAACCCATGGAGGCCTGGATTTGGAGTCACACTCAAAATTAAAGTGGAAAACCACGCTACAGGCTGATCCAACTTTGATGTACTGTCTCAGCCTCCAGTATTTATGCTGCAGTAGTTTATGTGTCGGGGGGCTAGGGTCAGTTTGTTATATCTGGAGTACTTCTCCTGTCCTATTCAGTGTCCTGTGTGAATTTAAGTGTGCTCTCTCTAATTCTCTCTTTCTTTCTCTCTCTCGGAGGACCTGAGCCCTAGGACCATGCCTGACATGATGACTCCTTGCTGTCCCCAGTCCACCTGGCCGTGCTGCTGCTCCAGTTTCAACTGTTCTGCCTTATTATTATTGGACCATGCTGGTCATTTATGAACATTTGAACATCTTGGCCATGTTCTGTTATAATCTCCACCCGGCACAGCCAGAAGAGGACTGGCCACCCCTCATAGCCTGGTTCCTCTCTAGGTTTCTTCCTAGGTTTTGGCCTTTCTAGGGAGTTTTTCCTAGCCACCGTGCTTCTACACCTGCATTGCTTGCTGTTTGGGGTTTTAGGCTGGGTTTCTGTACAGCACTTTGAGATATCAGCTGATGTACGAAGGGCTATATAAATACATTTGATTTTATGTAATGTCCTTAAAACATGTCAAAATGAGGCTCAGTAGTGTGTGTGGCCTCCACGTGCCCGTATGACCTCCCTACAACGCCTGGGCATACTCATGATGAGGTGGCGGATGGTCTCCTGAGGGATCTCCTCCCAGACCTGGACTAAAGCATCCGCCAACTCCTGGACAGTCTGTGGTGCAACGTGGCGTTGGTGGATGGAGCTAGACATGATGTCCCAGATGTGCTCAATTGGATTCAGGTCTGGGGAACGGGCGGGCCAGTCCATAGCATTAATGCCTTCCTCTTGCAGGAACTGCTGACACACTCCAGCCACATGAGGTCTAGCATTGTCTTGCATTAGGAGTAACCCAGGGCCAACCGCACCAGCATATGGTCTCACAAGGGGTCTGAGGATCTCATCTCGGTACCTAATGGCAGTCAGGCTACCTCTGGCGAGCACATGGAGGGCTGTGCGGCCCCCCAAAGAAATGCCACCCCACACCATGACTGACACCACGCCAAACCGGTCGTGCTGGAGGATGTTGCAGGCAGCAGAACGTTCTCCATGGCATCTCCAGTCTGTCACATGTGCTCAGTGTGAACCTGCTTTCATCTGTGAAGAGCACAGGGCGCCAGTGCCAAATTTGCCAATCTTGGTGTTCTCTGGCAAATGCCAAACGTCCTGCACGGTGTTGGGCTGTAAGCACAACCCCCACCTGTGGACTTCGGGCACTCATACCACCCTCATGGAGTATGTTTCTGACCGTTTGAGCAGACACATGCACATTTGTGGCCTGCTGGAGGTAATTTTGCAGGGCTCTGGCAGTGCTCCTCCAGCTCCTCCTTGCACAAAGGCGGAGGTAGCGGTCCTGCTGCTGGGTTGATGCCCTCCTACGGCCTCCTCCACGTAACCTGATGTACTGGCCTGTCTCCTGGTAGCGCCTCCATGCTCTGGACACTACGCTGACAGACCCAGCAAACCTTCTTGCCACAGCTCGCATTGATGTGCCATCCTGGATGAGCTGCACTTCCTGAGCCACTTGTGTGGGTTGGAGACTCCGTCTCATGCTACCACTAGAGTGAAAGCACCGCCAGCATTCAAAAGTGACCAAAACATCAGCCAGGAAGCATAGGAATTGAGAAGTGGTCTGTGGTTATCACCTGCAGAACCACTCCTTTATTGGGGGTGTCTTGCTAATTGCCTATAATTTCCACCTGTTGTCTATTCCATTTGCACAACAGCGTGTCAAAATTATTGTCAATCAGTGTTGCTTCCTAAGTGGACAGTTTAATTTCACAGAAGTGTGATTGACTTGGAGTTACATTGTGTTGTTTAAGTGTTCCCTTTATTTTTTTGAGCAGTGTATTTCCGCTGAATCGGTCATATCTCCAAATAGATGTGAACAGGCGTGTACGCAGTGGATGTGGATTAATGTAGTTTACAATCAAATTTACCTGCTCCCGTATATCCCCGATGTATGTGCTCAGCTCTTTTTCCGACAGTTGCTCTCGGCATATCATACAACGTGTCCATATGGCAGAGGGAGACACATTCATAACTAGAGTGCAAACGCCTGCATTTCGTCCCGCCATGGATGGAGCCCAATCTGTGCAAAAGCCCACCGTTCGATTCCATGGAATCGTTTTTTCGTCAAAATAGCCACGCAGCTCGCATGCCGTTTCATGCTCGGGAATAATGAGACGGAACAATATGTCCTCGTGAATAGTACCCCACGTCATGTACAGCAAACAACAGCCAATGCATAGGCGTCTTGGCCCTCACAGCTAACATCCATTTGGAGAGCATAAGCTGGATAATATTTGAGTCATTCAGTCAGTTTCCTCGTGATTGCTAGCAATAGCATTCATTATTTTTTAACAGTGTTATCTGACAAATGTATTAATGTACATTGCTGTGCTAATGCCTCCCCACACATTGTTTTCATAATATCAATTTTAGCTGGTAATATCAAAGTCTGCAGTAGTGTGTGGTTTCATAGCGTAGCGGACCAAGTCATTCACCGTGTGAACGATTCAAGTGTAATGGTAAAGTTAGGCCTTTTCCCATGATCTAAGGGCACACTGGTTGAATTTTCTTTTAGATTTGATTAATTGTAATTTGGATTTAAGGTTAACCACATTACAATGATTTATTATTTATTTATATTATGACCCTTTTTTGTATATTCAGAATTTTGTCAAATTTCCCTCGACCCCATTTTCAAATTAGGCGACCCCATATGGGGTCACGATCCCCCTATTTTGGGAACCGCTGGCATATAGGCTATTACTAAGCACACTATTGCAGTGAGGTAACTTTGGTTAACTGAGTCCAACTCGGGGTAACTGGTCATACAAGTTTATATGGCATCAAATCCTTCTGAACTAACCTGCTCCAGGGCAGGCTAACTCACATTCCACATTTAGTAATGGCAGGATGAATTTGAAAGTTCACGCACAGTAAAACTTTTGTGATGATTGCATTGATAACCATGCCAAAGTAATATAGTAATGGTCTGTGTGGCCTTGAGAGGGAGTGGAAAGGTATTGACTACTCTGGCATGTTGCCATAATGTTTCAGGGCAGTCGCAGCACTATGAGGGTAAGAGAATAGAACCCTACCGGCTGAAATCACTGCCATGGAATGAGGGGGAGTGGAGAAGTGTTGATTAGGCTACTCTCTGTCTGTGGCCTTGAGTGGAAGTCGGCTACTGTAAAAGTCTATTTCACACGATAGCCAGGTTGAATTTGAAAGATAACTTTTCTTTCATTTTTGGCACAAATGAAAATGTGGCACTGACTTGCCCATGGGTTGATGTTTCAGCATTGTCTCAATGAAGAGTTTGGTGTTAGACTAGCCATGTGTGACATGCACATGTAGTTAAGCCTGCAGGCGGATGACCAATATCCGCTGTTGTAATACGAATGAAGCCTGAGCTGGAATGTAAAGCTAACTGAAGTTCTCTAGCTTTAGATCTACTCAGGGTTTTCTATCTTGCTTTGCAGTATACCCCTCTGGTCTGCGCACCACGTGTTGCCTAAATGCCCCTTTGGGGATGTTATCATTAGTTGTGTTTTAGTAAAGGGAGGGTGCATTTGACCCTGCTTACACCCCACCTGTGTCTTGTATGGTTAAGAACAGGTTTAGCCTGTTATAGGCTTTTTTCTTTTGAGGACTGAAATATTCAACAGAAGTTTGTATGTCATTGTAAATATATTCACATTCTTGGAAACTCACCAGCGCTGTGTAAATAAAATGAACACGTTCACATACAGTAGACCTATTTGCATTTCTACCTGGCTGCCTCCCCCAAATCCTACCCCATAGGGTTAATGCACAGGAAGGGTTAAGAAAATAAGATGAAAAAAGCCCCACCTTCAGGGCTTTGCAGGGATGTGCCCTGCAAGGAATGTCATTTGTCTGGAGCTCAGAGGGACAAATATTACCCCCCAAAAAAGCTATTTCAGACATACACAAGCTTCGTTTTTCATCTATAGTCGGAATAGTTGTTTTTTTCCTAAATACCAAACCCGGGTCACTGCAGAGAGCATGGTGAAGAAATACACTAGATATACAAAAGTATGTGGACACCCTTTTAAATTAGTGGATTTGGCTATTTCGGCCACAACCGTTGCTGACAGGTGTATAGAATCGAGCAGGCCACCATGCAATCTCCACAGACAAACATTGGCAGTAGAATGGCCTTACTGAAGATCTTAGTGACTTTCAACGTGACACCGTCATACGATGTCACCTTTCCAACAAGTCAGTTTGTCAAATTTCTGCCCTACTAGAGCTGCCCCAGTCAACTGTAGGTGCTGTTATTGTGAAGTGGAAACGTCTAGGATCAACAACATCTCAGCCGCGAAGTGGTAGGCCGCACAAGCTCACTCACTACCAAGTTCTAAACTGCTCTCTGGAAGCAACGTCAGCATCAGGACTCTTCGTCGGGAGCTTAATGAAATGGCTTTCCATGGCCGAGCAGCCGCACACAATCTTAAGAGCACTATGCTCAATGCCAAGCGTTGGCTGGAGTGGTGTGAAGCTCGCCGCCATTGGACTCTGGAGCAGTGGAAACACGTTCTCTGGAGTGATGAATCACGCTTCACCATCTGGCAGTCCGACGGACAAATCTGGGTTTGGCGGATGCCAGAAACATTCTACCTGCCCGAATGCTTAGTGCCAACTGTAAAGTTTGGTGAAGGAGGAAAAATGGCCTGTGGCTGTTTTTCATGGTTTGGGCCAGGCCCCTTAGTTCCAGTGAAGGCAATTTTAACGCTACCTTTCCTGTTGCAGCATGACAATACCCCTGTGAACAAAGCGAGATCCATACAGAAAGGGTTTGTTGAGATTGGTGTGGAAGAACTTGACTGGTCTGCACAGAGCCCCAACCTCAACCCCATCGAACACCTTTCGGATGAATTGCAACACCGACTCCGAGCCAGGCCTAATCGCCCGACCTCTCATTAGTGAATGGAAGCAAGTCCCAGCAGGAATGCTAAAACATCCAGTGGAAAGCCTTCCCAGAAGAGTGGAGGCTGTTACCGTAGCAAAGGGGGGACCAACTCCATATTGATGCCCATGATATTGGAATGAGATGTTTGACGAGCAAGTGTCCACATACTTTTGATCATGTAGTGTACCTTGGTGTCTGACTATACCCTCTACTTGTGTAACTCCTGATCATTTATTTAGAATCCGGCCCTACGATTCAGTGGCGGTCGGTGCCATTTAAGATGAGGGAGGACGATACATTTTTTATTTCAAATTACAGCATATTGGATGACTGTCATTCATATTCCATTCACTCAACTCAATATAACATCTAAGTTTAGGCTACTACATGATTCTCACATTTTCCCTATACCCATCATGCGGTTGCTACAACCTAGCCTATGAATGAAAGTGCACAAAGTATGTCCACAAAGTATGTCCACAGTTCGAGAGAAATTGACATATTCAATACCGCCTTTACAGACTTTTGCCTGCATCTAGCTGATCTAGTGTGTAATCATTAGCCCATCAGTTGCAAACAAGAGTTTCTATTGGACAAATTCAGATATGTTTATATTTTTTTCATTTATTTCCGTTTAGAAAAAAATGTTTTTCAACAGATTACAGCAATTGGTGACGTGAATATATTTAGTATAGTTTTATCTATCAAGGATAACTTTTTAAATGTTTAACTTTTTATGAAATTTACTGAGGATGGTCCTCCCCATCCTCCTCTGAGGAGATTCCACTGCTACGATCTCATATTGCACAATATGACATTCCACACCCTTAGTTTAGTCAGTCACCAGAACACAAATGTTAACGCACATGGGGAGACTTATTTCCCCTAATTTATTTCACAGTTTTCTATTTGTCTTCTTCCCTCATGATGTCCAGATGTTTTAATACCTACTGATATACTCCACTGAATCACTGGTTTGTGGGACTCATCACTCGTTAACCCAGGTATCAGAGTACTAAGCACGATGGTGGTTGGGCAGTTTGTGTGCATCGTGGCAAGGTGAAGTGGTGATCATCATTGACAGAGTGATGAAGGTACTGCTGCCTCCAGATGTGGAGGCTCTGCTTTCTCCCCCGGCAGGTGATCTAAGGGTGGGACTGACCTCTAATACAGGGCTGGTCAACATAAGGAAGTTAAAACAATCAACCATCCTCTGAATGGAGCCCACAGAGGGCCTGCCAGCGGGGGCGCAGGGAGGATCTGAGGCTGTTGCTGAGATTGCATGGAACATATGTTTGTACATAGTGTGGCTATTAGGATAAGGAGTCCCTTGAACAGCAATCCTTAAAACAATGAGGATAAGTAATTACAGTGACACAACAAAATTAATGCTATACAAGCTCTGGGATGTAGGCTCACATTGTCTGAGGTGAGAAACTTACTCAGAAGTAGCCTAACATTCACTGCATCTTTAAAAATTCAGCAAGTCCATTGAAAAATCAAGAGAACAGAAGTCCCTATGATCTCTGTGTGATGTGATTTGGACTGAGATCAATAAAGACATTTGACATTGCATTTTCTGATTGACAAAACAATGAACACAGGTTATTTTCTTCAGTTCAAAACAACATCTGAAGATCCTGTGAACAAAACATACTGGCATAAGAAGTGCCCAATCTACTGCCAACCATTCTCATAACCAAAGAACCTGGACTATCCTCCTTTCATGTTTCAAGGAGCCAATTTCAGTTGAAGCTTCCATTCACATCAGAGGGGACTTCTAGTTCTCAAACCCTATTTATGAGAAACAGATTGAAATATCTGATAAACTAAACACACTTTTGAGTTGAGGGGGAGAAAGAGCAGCTGGATGGGAGTTCTGAGAATGTCCTGAAGCTGCAAGTTCCTGTTTACAGTCCTAGTATGTGGGCTTTGGGAGACTGGTGGCTCATCTTTTGTTCTAAAAATATCCTCTTCAAACAAAGACCAAAAACCAAGAGTAGAAATTCTTTAATTAGACATTTTCTTTCATCTTCTAACTGCCATTCATCTTGTAACTTAAGGTCAGTGGAAAGAGGTCAGCTCAAGCATGAGGACCACAGACGGACATGACGCTTATTCCCATACTCTGAATGATAGCCATGTAGTCACAGATATATTCACTCTGATCGCCTGTTCGTTTAACTATGCCATTTGTTTTTACACCGTTCAAAGAACAGCTTCTCAAACTCTCCCACACAATAATGGGAAACCATGCAGCCTTTTGGGAGATATCACATCCCACTTTTATATCCCCTGTGGTGAACCATAATAAACACGAATAGGGGTCTGTTTGAATCAAGTTGAGACAACTCAAACCAGGTTTTCTAACATTTATAAACACCCACACCCCATTCTCTGTTGTCTTCAAAGGTGCCGTTTAGCTCTTCTGTGGCGTTATCAGCCCTGGTCCAGGTCCTTATTGAATGTCTGGGCCTAGGCTCTTGTCTGATAGGGAACAATGGAGTGCAGCACAATTATTGTGGACAAACCTTTAAGAACCCAGAGCTCTGTGACATTGTTTCTGTTGCAGACCCTCATCTTAGTTCATGTGTAGTGCGTTCTGGCTTGAAATTGCAGCGAAGCATTACATGCGTGCATAACAGTGAAGAGGAACCTTCATGTACAGTAATTGTCTCTGGCCCCCTGCCAATTAGGGGGAGTGATGAGCTCTATAGCCATCTCACAACTCAATCGCTGGTTGAAAACTGTTTTCTGCCCCTCCCAAAAGATAGTATTTGTAGATAATTGGCCCTCTTTCTGGGACTCACCCACAAACAGGACCAAGCCTGGCTTGCTGAGGAGTGACGGACTCCATCCTAGCTGGAGGGGTGCTCTCATCTTATCTACCAACATAGACAGGTCTCTAACTCCTCTAGCTCCACAATGAAATAGGGTGCAGGCCAGGCAGCAGGCTGTTAGCCAGCCTGCCAGCTTAGTGGTGTCTGCCACTAGCACAGTCAGTGTAGTCAGCTCAGCTATCCCCATTGAGACCGTGTCTGTGCCTCGACCTAGGTTGGGAAAAACAAAACATGGCGGTGTTCGCCTTAGCAATCTCACTAGGATATAGACCTTCTCCATTCCTGCCATTATTGAAAGAGATCGTGATACCTGACATCTCAAAATAGGGCTACTTAATGTTAGTTCCCTTACTTCAAAGGCAATTATAGTCAATGAACTAATCACTGATCATAATCTTGATGTGATTGGCCTGACTGAAACATGGCTTAAGCCTGATGAATTTACTGTGTTAAATGAGGCCTCACCTCCTGGTTACACTAGTGACCACACGGTGACCACCGTGCATCCCGCAAAGGCGGAGGTTTTGCTAACATTTACAACACAAAAAATGACTTTCGTCTTTTGAGCTTCTAGTCATGAAATCTATGCAACCTACTCAATCACTTTTTATAGCTACTGTTTACAGGCCTCCTCCATATACTGAGTTCATAATAAACAGTTGAACATAATAAACAGCTCTCTATCCACCGGATGTGTACCAAACTCACTAAAAGTGGCAGTAATAAAGCCTCTTGAAAAAGCCAAACCTTGACCCAGAATATATAAAAAACTATTGGCCTATATTGTATCTTCCATTCCTCTCAAAAAATTGAGAGAAAGCTGTTGCAGCAACTCACTGCCTTCCTGAAGACAAACAATGTATATGAAATGCTTCAGTCTGGTTTTAGACCCCATCATGGCACTGAGACTGCACTTGTGAAGGTGGTAAATGACCTTTTAATGGCGTCAGACCGAGGCTCTGCATCTGTCCTCATGCTCCTAGATCTTAGTGCTGCTTTTGATACCATCGACTACCACATTATTTAGGAGAGATTGGAAACCAAAATTGGTCTACACGGACAAATTCTGGCCTGGTTTAGATCTTATCTGTCGGAGATATATCAGTTTGTCTCTGAATAGTTTGTCCTCTGACAAATCAACTGTAAATTTCGGTGTTCCTCAAGGTTCTGTTTTAGGACAACTATTTTTTTCACTATATATTTTACCTCTTGGGGATGTCATTTGAAAACATAATGTTAACTTTCACTGCTATGCGGATGACACACAGCTGTACATTTCAATGAAACATGGTGAAGCCCCAAAATTGCCCTCGCTAGAAGCCTGTGTTTCAGACATAAGGAAGTGGATGTTCTACTTTTAAACTCGGACAAAACAGAGATGCTTGTTCAAGGTCCTAAGAAACAAAGAGACCTCTGTTGATTCTGACAATTCATCTTGACGGTTGTACAGTCGTCTCAAATAAAACTGTGAAGGACCTCGGCGTTACTCTGGACCCTGATCTCTCTTTTGACCAACATATCAAGACTGTTTCAAGGATAGCTTTTTTCCAACTACGTAACATTGCAAAAATCTGAAACTTTCTGTCCAAACATTATGCTGAAAAATTAATCCATGCTTTTGTTACTTCTATGTTAGACTACTGCAATGCTCTACTTTCCAGCTACCCGGATAAAGCACTAAATAAACTTCAGTTAGTGCTAAATACGGCTGCTAGAATCCTGACGAGAACCAAAAAATGTTAGCATATTACTCCAGTGCTAGCCTCCTTACACTGGCTTCCTGTTAAGGCAAGGGCTAATTTCAAGGTTTTACTGCTAACCTACAAAGCATTACATGGGCTTGCTCTTACCTATTTTTCCGATTTGGTCCTGCCGTACATACCTACACGTACGCTACGGTCACAAGACGCAGGCCTCCTGATTGTCCCTAGAATTTCTAAGCAAACAGCCGGAGGCAGGGCTTTCTCCTATAGAGCTCCATTTTTATGGAATGGTCTGCCTACCCATGTGAGAGACATAGACTTGGTCTCAACCTTTAAGTCTTTATTGAAGACTCATCTCTTCAGTGGGTCCTGTGATTGAAGTCTGGCCCAGGAGTCTGGCCCAGGAGTGTGAAGGTGAACGGAAAGGCACTGGAGCAACGAACCGCCCTTGCTGTCTCTGCCTGGCCGGTTCGCCTCTCTCCACTGGGATTCTCAGCCTCTAACCCTATTACAGGGGCTGAGTCACTGGCTTACTGGTGCTCTTCCATGTCGTCCCTAGGAGGGGTGCGTCACTTGAGTGGGTTGAGTCACTGACGTGATCTTCCTGTCTGGGTTGCCCCCCCCCCCCCCCCCCGCTATACTCAGCCTTGTCTCAGGATGGTAAGTTGGTGGTTGAAGATAACCCTCCAGTGGTGTGGGGGCTGTGCTCTGGCAAAATGGGTGGGGGTATATCCTACCTGTTTGGCCCTGGGTATCATCGGACGGAGCCACAGTGTCTCCCGACCCCTCCTGTCTCAGCCTCCAGTATTTATGCTGCAGTAGTTTGTGTTGGGGGGCTAGGGTCAGTCTGTTATATCTGGAGTACTTCTCCTGTCTTATCCGGTGTCCTGTGTGAATTTAAGTATGCTCTCTCTAATTCTCTCTTTCTTTCCCTCTCTCGGAGGACCAGAGCCCTAGGACCATGCCTCAGGACTACCTGGCACGATGACTCCTTGCTGTCCCCAGTCCACCTGGCCGTGCTGCTGCTCCAGTTTCACCTGTTCTGCCTGCGGCTATGGAACCCTGACCTGTTCACTGAACGTGCTACCTGTCCCAGACCTGCTGTTTTCAACTCTCTAGAGACAGCAGGAGCGGTAGAGATACTCTTAATGATCAGCTATGAAAAGCCAACTGATATTTACTCCTGAGGTGCTGACTTGCTGCACCCTCGGCAACTACTGTGATTATTATTATTTGACCATGCTGGTCATTTATGAACATTTGAACATCTTGGCCATGTTCTGTTATAATCTCCACCCGGCACAGCCAGAAGAGGACTGGCCACCCCTCATAGCCTGGTTCCTCTCTAGGTTTCTTCCTAGGTTTTGGCCTTTCTAGGGAGTTTTTCCTAAGCACTGTGCTTCTACACCTACATTGCTTATTGTTTGGGGTTTTAGGCTGGGTTTCTGTACAGCACTTTGAGATATCAGCTGATTTAAGAAGGGCAATATAAAGACATTTGAAATTTGATTTGGTGTAATTCAAAGTGTTTGGTGTATTGAAGTGCTTCATAGGTACAAGCCCTGTAACTTCAGCATATTCTGCTACTTCAGTGCCTACTACTGCCCCGCATACCTCATAGCATGACAAGCCCAATGCTGAGTAACGACTAAAGACAAGTACCTTGTTCCACAGACAAACCATCTTTCTGCAATATTGACTATTGTACCCTCCCTCCTTTTCCCACCCTATTGAGGATATCATAAGAGACACATTCAACACGCCCCAATATGACCATCCTATAACATAACCACATGGGCTCACAAAATAAAATCAAAGACAAAGTCCAAAAAAAGTAAAAGGTGATGGCATGTCCCATAAAAGACTTGTGGTATTATATGGAAGATGCAATCACCCTTACTTTAACTACATGACTTGGCCCAGATGAGTAACCCATTCCATAGTTTTCAAAAACAAAGGAGGACCAAGGCACTCTTCATATAATTAATTAAAATGCCTTTATTGGCCTCCTGGGTGGCACAGTGGTTAAGGGTGCTGTACTGCAGCGCCAGCTGTGCCACCAGAGACTCTGGGTTCGCACCCAGGCTCTGTCGTAACTGGCCGTGACCGGGAGGTCCGTGGGGTGATGCACAATTGGCCTAGCGTCGTCTGGGTTAGGGAGGGCTTGGCTGGTAGAGAAATCCTTGTCGCACCAGCGACTCCTGTGGCGGGCCGGGCGCAGTGTGCGCTAACCAAGGTTGCCAGGTGCACGGTGTTTCCTCCGACACATTGGCTTCTGGGTTGGATGGCGCTGTGTTAAGAAGCAGTGCTGCTTGGTTGTGTATCGGAGGACGCATGACTTTCAACCTTTGTCTCTCCCGGGCCCGTACAGGAGTTGTAGCGATGAGACAAGATAGTAGCTACTAAAACAATTGGATACCATGAAATTGGGGAGAAGGGGTAAAATTCATAAAACATTTAAATGATGTGTTTCGGCTGCATGGACTTCATCAGGGAGTACAAAATACAATGTCCTCTTTTGAACAGCTTTTCCAATTAGCCCTAATTGAAAGGAGTGGTTACAAAATTGATTGGACACACCTAGTAAGCAATAAAGATAAAGATACAACTCCAGGGCCTCCCCACGAGGTCCGTGGGGCGACGCACAATTAGCCTAGTGTTACACTGTGAAACGCTAGCTTAGTTAGCGGGGGTGCGCGCTAAATAGTGTTTCTTAAACAGTTAAACCACAGGGAAAGTTTTTGGATTTACAAACTACAGGCCACTAAATACCCTGGTTTAAATGAAGATATGGATTTCTCACCCTTCCTGTAGGGTCGTGATGGGTCCATTTGCTGTCATCTAGTGGACATTTTGCTCAATTGCCCTCAGCTATGTTTAGACTTGTTGTTCATGTTTTGCTGTGTTCTAGTGTACTATGGAATATATAGCTTTCTTATTCTTGACACTTCTCCCAGTCATATTTAAGGTTAGAACTACCTTTCTAAGTGTTCTGATACTTCTAGCTTGGAGTTGTATCTTTATGATAACATAGCTACAGCATTTCACCTTTTAATGTGTATATTATTGCTTACTAGGTGTGTCCAATCAATTTTGTAACCACTCCTTCTTTCAATTAGGGCTAATTGGAAAAGCTGTTCAAAAGAGGACATTGTATTCTTTTTTTTTTGGTACTCCCTGATGAAGGGAAACGCACCGGTTTTTAAAAAACGTTGTTTCTATTGAACATTCCATATTAAAGGCATTTTAATTAATTATATGAAGTGCCTTGGTCCTCCTTTCTTTTTTGATGACCAATTTACCCCTTTTACCAAGGAGCACCTTCTATCTACCAAAATGTACTATTGTGTACCTTAGTAGCGTTTCCCTTTCTTCCATTCCAGTTTTTTTTAATAGCACCTGCAAATCAAAATAAAATAGGCATTTCTTTATTATTAATCTCATATATAAACATTCTGTCAGCAAAGGATGTAAGGTCCATCCCTGTGGTGTTTTAGGCCTGTGGGACATGATAGTAGCACCACTTCCTGGTTGCCCAGCTGGACAGGGCCAATCCGGCACCTGGTGCAATAACAGGCCTGTTGGAAGAGGGGCCCCAACTTATCCCTTGAACCACAGCTCCTCAAGGCCCATGGGGCAGGAATGTGGCTGCCCGACGATCAAACAAATACAACATGTACTACAGCATACTCCTCTAGCCTCAGGAAAACACCTGCCAAGTAGCAAACAAAGAAAAGGGAAGTACTGCAAGTCGTATTTATGTAAAACATGTACAAAACATTAAGAACACATGCTCTTTCCATGACAGACTGACCAGGTGAATGATAGGATCCCTAATTGATGCCACTTGACAAATCCACTTCAAATCAGTGTAGATGAAGGGGAGGAGACAGGTAAAAAAAAATATTTTTAAGCCTTGACACATGGATTGTGTGTGTCAGAGGGTGAATGGGCTAGACAAAAGATTGAAGTATCTTTGAACAGGGTATGGTAGTATGTGCCAGGCGCACCAGTTTGCATCAAGAACTGCAACGCTGCTGGGTTTTTCACAGTTTCCCTTGTATCAAGAATGGTCCACTACCCAAAGGACGTCCAGCCAACTTCACACAACTGTGGGAAGCATTGGCATCAACATCGGCCAGCAATCTTAGGAAGGTGTTAATGTTTTGTACACATTGTATATCGATTGAGATCATTGTGCATACTAACTTTTACACGTTTAAAACAGGCATTGATGGCAGACACATTAAAATACAGCAGTTCACCAGAGGACATATTAACCAAGAATAATGATCCATTTTTAAAGTACATAGTCATTATAGTACAACAACTTGTGTCTATTTAGTATTTATCATTTGAAAACTATAAAAATACAGTTAAACGAATGGAAACCTCCCACTGGAGAGTATTATTTCAAATATTTAAACAGGCAGATCATAACTAAACAGACCAAGACAAATGGAAGCTTGAAAAATAGGCCCCATACCAGTTACAACAGAAAATCAAATCTCTCTACTTACCATCAAACCAATCAGCACCCATAAAAATGCCCACATGAAATGTATAACCATTCAGAACTGTGTTCAAATCCTCCCTGTACCCCAACATTGTTCCCCTAAACTCTGGTGTAACAAATTGCCATCTTTAATTTCATAGGAAACGCAGTGAAACAGGCAAGTGTCATTTGGGTATAGAGGGCAAGAGTCTTACGGTTCCTGTGTTTGGACAGTGCTGTACAGTTTTCATAACAGGTTAGTGTCAAGCTACTTCTTCTCTGCAATTGACCTAGTGGGGAGAGGGCCAGGTGGCTCTTTCAAGGGAGAGGCCCCACAAGGGACAGTTTATACAGGAACATTGTTATTGAATGATCACAAAGACAACCATTCACTCACGTAATGCTTTATAGAACAAACAATACCAATGTTGCCTCAATGTCTGCTCCCTTTTCATTCCCTGTTTATAGAACAAACCAATCAATCCCTTTCTCCTCCAATCTTTTTAGCACCTACTTCACATTCTCTGAACACTGCAAACATAAGACCCCCTCTCTTTATTCACTCCACTCCCTTTCTTTGATGAAAATAGTGAAGCACTGGAAGGCACACCCAGAATACTGCAACTAGAAGTAGGCTAATGGAAAATAGGCAGCAAGGTATTACAATTGCTGTATCACGTTTCATGGTTTTGTATCAACATGGGGAATAGCAGTGCTTATATATTACAGTTAACCTTTTGGAACACGATTAAAGCATAACATTAAGTGTAGTTATGTTTTAAAGTTGATGCGTGTAGTTGGTTCCACTGTAATCCCTGTCCAGTTCTGCTGGGAACTTTAACATCTCAAATTTTATATATATAGAGAGAGATATAAAGTACAGAAAAAGCTTAAGTCTCAAGAAATGAAATACAAATATCAGGAGAATGATTCCTGTCTGTGTGCTTCTAAAAAGGCAAGTAAAAACCTACTGACCTCCACCAATAAATAAATAAATACAGAACCAACAAGATAACAGGTTAATGATGCATGATGTGATACCCTCTCTTAACTCTCCCAGCGCCTAAACCACAAACATACAAATTGACCGACTTAAGCTTGGTAGGGGCAGAATATTATCGATATGCGTTAGACCAGCAAGCCCCAACAGAATAGACACACTGCCATGAGCAATTGATCTATGAGAACAGAGGTGACCGCCATGTCTCAGTATGATGCATAAAATAGAAGGCACTATGGTAGATTCCTGTTTAGTAGAACAGAACAATTTGATTACAAGAGGAAATATGCTTAGACACCCATGCTAAAATACAGATGTTTGCTATATCAACAAAATAGTTCTGCATATTAGTTGTAACAAATGCCTGTGTCCCTGTGCTTATAAGGCCTTATAAAAGATGTCGATCCTACACATATGACTTTTACCTCTAAGTTACAGATAGTGAGATGTACATTCTAGTCCACTCAATAGACTATGTAATAAAATCAATCACAAATGCATCTAAAACATCTTTCAAAGCAATGAGCAACACTCATTTGTGCAGTTTGGAGCCTTAGCTAGGCCCAAATACAATGAACCAAATCTCTTCGGCTGTGTGCAGTAAACAAGTTCAGAGCTTAAACCTTCAAACTAAACCCTACATCCATATATGGAGCCCCTTCACCTCAAAGAACAATTACTGCAAGAGTACTGCTCATACACGAGGGTGATATTCTTATGCTTTAGATTATTAAAATCGGTGATAGTATAAAAGTGCAGGTAACTGCCAAAATAATGGAAACACTTGAGTAAATGAGGGAAACAAAGTATATTGAAAGCAGATGCTTCCACAGGTGCACTTCCTGAGTTAATTAAGCAGGTAACAGCCCATCATGCTTACTTAGGGTGATGTATTATTTTGGCTACGCCCCCATAGGATGACAATAACCCCATCCACAGGGCACGAGTGGTCACTGAATATTTTGAGCATAAAAACGATGTAAGCCATATGCCATAGCCATCTCAGTAACCAGATCTCAACTCAATTAAACACTTATGGGAGATCCTGGAGGAAAACAAAAAAAAATCTGGAATTTCTCATGGAAGAATGGTGTCGCATCCCTCCAAGACTTCCAGACACTTGTACATTAAAGCTGTGGTGGCCCAACACCCTCTTAAAGACAATACATGTTGGTGTTTTCCTTTATTTTGACAGTTACCTGTATTTCAGCATAATCCCTCATTGGTTTCTGGAAGCATTTCAAGTGGGACTGTTAAGGACTGAATAAAAAAAAAGGTTTACAACTTATACATTCAGAGCATCTAGAAGAAGAAAAAAATTCACCTAAGAGACAGGGGTTTAAAAAAATCTGTTAGCATAGACTACAGCAATGCACCTGCCCTGTGTTGATGATGCCTTTCACTTATTGATAGGACAGCAGGCAGTGAGACAGCGGTCTAGTGCCAAGGATGGTCAACAAAACAGCTTTTAGATGGTGACATTGGAATTATAAAATCCCTGGCACTTAAGTGAAATCAGAGTGCTTTCTGAATGCATAAGCGTTTGGAAAGATGCCAGCAGTATGACTTCTGTAGAGTCAAACGTAAGACTTTGTTAGCCAAAATGGTGCTTCCCAGGGTATTGCATTATTTTGGTTTGAAGGTTCCAAGTGAGTCTCTGAGTAAAGGCTCCTAATTCAGGAAAGGGGTAAACGAAGAACGCACAGTGCGGCCCTGCAGCGACTGCTGCACACGGAAGTTGTTGACCATGCTCTTCTGCACCTCCTCCTCTGCTGAGGTGAAGAGAAGGCTCCGAAACACAGCCAGCTAAGGAAGAGACCGGACAGGGAGAGAATGTGTTAAGCAGACATGGAACAGCCGAGTGAAGTCACTAAAGCGTAGTCCACCAGTAGTTCTAACATTCCTTCCCTTTTTACCACGCACATGCACACGCTCTCACTCACACACTAACCTGGTCATGGCTGACTTCGATGTGCTGCTTCATGATAATCCAGGTCACTGCTTCGGTCAGAGGAGGCGTGGTCAGTGACCCTGCATACGTCCAGTAATCATCAATGTTAGTGGGCAGTAGGCAGGCTGGGTCAAACCTAGTGAACTCAACAACACTGTCCTAAGGTGTAAAAAGGGAAAGAGGAAAGGGTTACATGGTGCTGCCAACCGTGTCATAAGTTATAATAATAATTGCCATTTCCCAACCTTAATGTGTGATGTATTGTTGTCTACCTTCTTGACCTTTGTGCTGTTGACTGTGCCCTGTTTTGTGCTGCTACCATGCTGTGTTGTCATGTGTTGCTGCCTTGCTATGTTGTCGTCTTAGGTCTCTCTTTATGTAGTGTCGCTTGTGATGTGTGTTTTGTCCTAGATTTATATTGTATTTATTTATTTTAATCCCAGGCCCCGTCCCTGCAGGAGGCCTTTTGGTAGGCCGTCATTGTAAATAAGAATTTGTTCTTAACTGACTTGCCTAGATAAATAAAGGTACAAAAAAAGAAAATAAATTGTAGAGGCATGTAATTTGACTCATGGCCACTAGACAGCAGTTAAAGTTGACAGTCTCCCCATCTCAGATCATACAGTAAATTCCTTTGCAGTAATACTTCTGGAAAGTAACAAGGTGTTTGAGTGTGGGGTGGGGGGGCTCTAAATAATGCTAATTTAACCATTCTCCTATTTGTTTAAAATGTAGTGGTAAATATGAAACTTACACCCCCAACTACAGTGCCTTGCGAAAGTATTCGGCCCCCTTGAACTTTGCGACCTTTTGCCACATTTCAGGCTTCAAACATAAAGATATAAAACTGTATTTTTTTGTGAAGAATCAACAACAAGTGGGACACAATCATGAAGTGGAACGACATTTATTGGATATTTCAAACTTTTTTAACAAATCAAAAACTGAAAAATTGGGCGTGCAAAATTATTCAGCCCCTTTACTTTCAGTGCAGCAAACTCTCTCCAGAAGTTCAATGAGGATCTCTGAATGATCCAATGTTGACCTAAATGACTAATGATGATAAATACAATCCACCTGTGTGTAATCAAGTCTCCGTATAAATGCACCTGCACTGTGATAGTCTCAGAGGTCCGTTAAAAGCGCAGAGAGCATCATGAAGAACAAGGAACACACCAGGCAGGTCCGAGATACTGTTGTGAAGAAGTTTAAAGCCGGATTTGGATACAAAAAGATTTCCCAAGCTTTAAACATCCCAAGGAGCACTGTGCAAGCGATAATATTGAAATGGAAGGAGTATCAGACCACTGCAAATCTACCAAGACCTGGCAGTCCCTCTATACTTTCAGCTCATACAAGGAGAAGACTGATCAGAGATGCAGCCAAGAGGCCCATGATCACTCTGGATGAACTGCAGAGATCTACAGCTGAGGTGGGAGACTCTGTCCATAGGACAACAATCAGTCGTATATTGCACAAATCTGGCCTTTATGGAAGAGTGGCAAGAAGAAAGCCATTTCTTAAAGATATCCATAAAAAGTGTTGTTTAAAGTTTGCCACAAGCCACCTGGGAGACACACCAAACATGTGGAAGAAGGTGCTCTGGTCAGATGAAACCAAAATTGAACTTTTTGGCAACAATGCAAAACGTTATGTTTGGCGTAAAAGCAACACAGCTGAACACACCATCCCCACTGTCAAACATGGTGGTGGCAGCATCATGGTTTGGGCCTTTTCTTCAGCAGGGACAGGGAAGATGGTTAGAGCTCGAGATGTTCGAGAGCTCGAGATGTTTTGCAAGGAGGAATGGAAAAAATGTCAGTCTCTCGATGTGCAAAACTTATAGAGACATACCCCAAGCGACTTACAGCTGTAATCGCAGCAAAAGGTGGCGCTACAAAGTATTAACTTAAGGGGGCTGAATAATTTTGCACGCCCAATTTTTCAGTTTTTGATTTGTTAAAAAAGTTTGAAATATCCAATAAATGTCGTTCCACTTCATGATTGTGTCCCACTTGTTGTTGATTCTTCACAAAAAAATACAGTTTTATATCTTTATGTTTGAAGCCTGAAATGTGACAAAAGGTCGCAAAGTTCAAGGGGGCCGAATACTTTCGCAAGGCACTGTATGTCATGGTGCTGTCCATCCAGTAGGCTAGTACTGAATTTCAGCTTCAGCCGAGCTCCTTTCATTTTTCGCCATTTGTTTGCCATGCAGCCTTGATAAAAATAGCCTATGTCTTTATTCCAATGCATTAGATTTATCCATTGATTTATCCTTGTTTGTTTTGTCAGTCAGCTGTTTAAAGCACTCGTTGCTGTTTTTTAGGTGTTCTCCCTGCCAACTGTGGCCAGAAGTACCAGGCCATTTATTATTTTCTATCAATATTGTTTTTCTTTACTGGATCACCTGATGGTCGACAATATCACTAGGCAACTAGCCTACAGCTAGACACCAATGCACATCCAATCCAGCCAACAAGTTTACCTTAACAGTAGTTGACTCTTTCGGTTAAAAGCATTCGGTTTTGCAATAGCATAGGCCTACATTACTTTGGATTTGTGTGCCCATGAGAACTGTTTTCACTGCGAAACATCACATAATGAAATGTTAGACTTAGTGGACTTTCCCAGATCTCCAAGATCCATTATTTGTACAGGGTTTAAGTTAAATATTCTAATTCAATTGTTAAATAATTAATAAATAACAACACTGTCAAATGTCATTAACATAAGGAAAGAAAGGTACTGTTTTATGTCCCATTATCTGTGAAGACTCCAAACATTAACTCATGACAATTCATGAACTAGGGTGAAAAACATGTTTTGATTCAACTGTATTATATTGAATGTAAGCTACCTATTCTGCGTGTGTTTGAAATGGCCTTGGCTGAGGGGGTAGGCTATCGGTAGGGGTGTAGGCCTAGTGAAGGATAAACGCAAGTAAATGTTGTTTACCCACCTTTTTTTTTTTATGCATTGAAAGTGTTACTTTTTTTCATTTTAAACACTACATCACTGACTACTGGTAGGACTATTTGAAAATCATGCTAATACACATTACATTGTAGGCTAGTCTAGTAAGTTGACCATGTGTGTTAGGGTGACCATCCCGTTTTTCCCGGGACAGTTTCAGACCCATTTTAAGTGTCCCAACTTTTCAGGCTACAAAGAAATATCAATTTGTCAGCAAGACGCATCAATTAATGTAAGAATAATCAATGGAAATCGCAGAATGACACTAGGAACAATTTTGGTGCTTTGTAACAAATCTATTAACAGTCAAACAGCACAAGTATACATGCAGTTTGGATTAGAGGTCGACCGATTAATCGGAATGGCCGATTAATTTGGGCCGATTTCAAGTTTTCATAACAATCGGAAATTTTGGACACTATTATTATTTAATTTTTTTACACCTTTATTTAATCTTTATTTAACTAGGCAAGTCAGTTAATAACACTTTATTTTCAATTACGGCCTAGGAACAGTGGGTTAACTGCCTTGTTCAGGGGCAGAACGACAGATTTTTACGTTATCAGCTCGAGGATTCAATCTTGCAACCTTACAGTTAACTAGTCCAACGCTCTAACCACCTGCCTCTCATTGCACTCCACGAGGAGCCTGCCTGTTATGCGAATGCAGTAAGCCAAGGTAAGTTGCTAGATAGCGTTAAACTTATCTTATTAAAAAAACTAATCAAAATCACTAGTTAACTACACATGGTTGATGATATTACTAGTTTATCTAGCGTGTCCTGCGTTGCATATAATCGATGCGGTGCGTATTCACGAAAAAGGACTGTCCTTGCTCCAATGTGTACCTAACCATAAACACCAATGCCTTTCTTAAAATCAATACACAAGTATATATTTTTTAATCTGCATATTTAGCTAAAAGAAATTCATGTTAGCAGGCAATATTAACCAGGTGAAAATGTGTCACTTCTCTTGCGTTCATTGCACGCAGAGTCAGGGTATATGCAACAGGTTGGGCCGCCTAATTTGCCAGAATTTTACGTAATTATGATATAACATTGAGGGTTGTGCAATGTAACAGGAATATTTAGACTTATGGATGCCACCCGCTAGATAAAATACGGAACGGTTCCGTATTTCACTGAAAGAATAAACGTCTTGTTTTCGAGATGATGGTTTCCCGGATTCGACCATATTAATGACCTACGGCTCGTATTTCTGTGTGTTATTATGTTATAACTAAGTCTATGATTTGATAGAGCAGTCTAACTGAGCGATAGGTAGGCACCAGCAGGCTCGTAAGCATTCATTCAAACAGCACTTTCGTGCTTTTTTGCCAGCAGCTCTTCACAAGCACAGTGCTGTTTATGACTTCAAGCCCATCAACTCCCGAGGTAAGGCTGGTGTAACCAATGTGAAATGGCTAGCTAGTTAGCGGGGTGCGCGCTAATAGCGTTTCAAACGTCACTCGCTCTGAAACTTGGAGTGGTTGTTCCCCTTGCTGCTTCGAGGGTGGCTGTTGTCGATGTGTTCCTGGTTCAAGCCCAGGTAGGAGCCCAGGTAGGGGCGAGGAGAAGGACGGAAGCTATACTGTTACACTGGCAATACTAAAGTGCCTATAAGAACATCCAATAGTCAAAGGTTAATGAAATACAAAGAAATAGTCCTATAATTCCTAGAATAACTACAACCTAAAACTTCTTACCTGGGAATGTTGACGACTCATGTTAAAAGGACCCACCAGCTTTCATATGTTCTCATGTTCTGAGCAAGGAACTTAAACGTTAGCTTTCTTACATGGCACATATTGCACTTTTACTTTCTTCTCCAACACTTCGTTTTTGCATTATTTAAACCAAATTGAACATGTTTCATTATTTATTTGAGGCTAAATTGATGTAAAGTTAAAATAAGTGTTTATTCAGTATTGTTGTAATTGTCATTATTACAAATACATTTAAAAAATAATAACAAACAATAATAAAAAAATATTATTATTCTTTTTAATTTTTTTATATTTTTTTTTTTAAATCAGCCGATTAATCGGTATTGGCTTTTTTTGGTCCTCCAATAATCGGTATCGGCGTTGAAAAATCATAATCGGTCGACCTCTAGTTTGGATGCTGGAATTATTTTGGAGTGGACCAACATGCCTACTTTTTGAAGTGATTTGTTTGACAATCAGATGAAAATATGACTGGTTGTGTTCATGCCACATTAAAAGGTAATTAAAAGGTAATTTATTAGGCCGATAAATTTGAAATAGCATGGTGTAATTCACACTCCAATAGTCACACAAATGTCATGTATGCGCCACCGGAGAGAGGCTTGTCTAGAATACCAACCTAAGTCATACAGCACTGACTACTTGTGTTCTTAAGCTTTGGGCGGCCTTCTCAGAAACTCAGCGACATATAACCCCTGCTTGAAACGTTCTCTCTGAAACCTTGGCAACAAAAATCACCTGCATGGTTTCAGTGGTCAATCATTGAACTCACCTTGTGTCTGACAGCAGGTAGGACATCTACTAGTTTCTGCAGTCCCTCGTGTCTCTTCCCTATCTGAGGAGGAAAATAATCTGTGTCTGAGCACTGAGTCCTTCTGTCAGGCATGTGCTGTGTGTTTACATTCACTGCATGGGGTGTTTACATTTCAATGTCAGTAAATATTGAAATGGTGTGTATATGACGTGTACAGTTGAAGTCGGAAGTTTACCTTAGCCAAATACATTTAAACTCAGTTTTTCACAATTCCTGACATTTAATCATAGTAAAAATTCCCTGTCTTAAGTAAGTTAGGATCACCACTTTATATTAAGAATGTGAAATGTCAGAATAATAGTAGAGTGATTTATTTCAGCTTTTATTTCGTTCATCACATTCCCAGTGGGTCAGAAGATTACATACACTCAATTAGTATTTGGTAGCACACACTGCTTCAGTTCTGCCCACAAATTTTCATTAGGATTGAAGTCAGGGCTTTGTGATGGCCACTCAAATACCTTGAATTTGTTGTCCTTAAGCCATTTTGCCACAACTTTGGAAGTATGCTTGGGGTCATTGTCCATTTGGAAGACCCATTTGCGACCAAGCTTTAACTTCCTGTCTTGAAATGTTGCTTCAATATATACACATAATTTTCCTACCTCATGATGCCATCTATTTTGTGAAGTGCACCAGTCCCTCCTGCAGCAAAGCACCCCCACAAAATTATGCAACCACCCCCGTGCTTCACGGTTGGGATGGTGTTCTTCGGCTTGCAAGCCTTCCCCTT
The DNA here is from genome assembly GCF_057628025.1 of Oncorhynchus mykiss. Classification (NCBI taxonomy): domain Eukaryota; kingdom Metazoa; phylum Chordata; class Actinopteri; order Salmoniformes; family Salmonidae; genus Oncorhynchus; species Oncorhynchus mykiss. The sequence continues at coordinate 25,380,722 of NC_143022.1, forward strand.
TTTCCTCCAAACATAATGATGGTCATTATGGCCAAACAGTTCTATTTTTGTTTCATCAGACTAGAGGACATTTCTCCAAAAAAGTACGATATTTGTCCCCATGCGCAGTTGCAAACCGTAGTCTGGCTTTTTAAATGGCATTTTTTGAGCAGTGGCTTCTTCCTTGCTGAGCGGCCTTTCAGGTTATGTCGATATAGGACTCGTTTTACTGTGGCTATAGATACTTTGGTACCGGTTTCCTCCAGCATCTTCACAAGGTCCTTTGCCGTTTTTCTGGGATTGATTTGCACTTTTCGCACCAAAGTACGTTCATCTCTAGGAGACAGAACACGTCCCCTTCCTGAGCGGTATGACGGCTACGTGGTCCCATTGTGTTTATACTTGCAAACTATTGTTTGTACAGATGAACGTGGTACCTTCAGGCATTTGGAAATTCCTACCAAGGATTAACCAGATTTGTGGAGGTCTACAATTTCTTTTCCAGAGGTGTTGGCTGATGTCTTTTGATTTTCCCATGATGTCAAGCAAAGAGGCACTGAGATTGAAGGTAGGCCTTGAAATACATCCACAGGTACACCTCCAATTGACTCAAATTATGTCAATCAGCCTAACAGAAGCTTCTAAAGTCATTACATCATTTTCTGGAATTTTCCAAGCTGTTTAAAGGCATAGTCAACTTTGTGTATGTAAACTTCTGACCCACTGGAATTGTGATACAGTGAATTATAAGTGAAATAATCTGTCTGTAAACAATTGTTGGAAAAATTACTTGTGTCATGCACAAAGTAGATGTCCTAAGACTTGCCAAAACTATAGTTTGTTAACAATAAATTTGTGGAGTGGTTGGAAAATGAGTTTTAATGACTCCAAACTAAGTGTGTGTAAACTTCCGACTTCAACTGTCTGTATGACAGTGGTGGTGGGTTGCATGTGGTAGGGATGCTTCGCTATGTTAACAAGAAGCATGAAGTTACCTTGAGGAAAACCCCAATAACAGCCAGTCCATTCTCCTCCATCACCGCCTCCTCAAACCGGCTGTACTTATCAGAGTTCCAGTGGACCATGTGGAGCTATCAACAGAAAAGGCAACGCCATACATTAATTAGAACCTATTTATCCACACACCCAGAGAATTAAAATGGAATGTGTCACAGATTATATTTGCTGCTGGATAATTATGAATCTTTAATATCATTCTCAAGATAAACGGTTACCTTTGTGGTAGAACAATCAATTATCAAAACTGTAACAACAAAAAATTAGCAGATTCTGAATGAAAATCCACCCCAAAATCCTCCATCCTGATCAGTAGCTATTAAACCAAACGGAGCATCGTCTGACCCTGAGGTCACATGCAGCTGCTCTTTGTTTTACTCCATCGGAGTGTCCAACCCAACCCTACTCATACTCACACCACAGATCCCTATTCACCCTGGGATCTGGGGAGATTTCTATAAAGAATGGTACAACCCAATAAGTAAACTGAGAAGGATCCATTATCTCTGTTACCCACTGTGGTGTGCTCCTATTAGGCACACAGAGTGAGTTGTGTGCTGTAATCGTAACTTGAGCCTCTGTACACACACTGCACCTGGGGAGTCTTGAGAACCCTGACATGGTCAGATTCTCACAGCCACTAACGCCAGCTTGGCGTGGCATCCTCCCCCAGACATACAGTAGTACTCCCTCTATTGCATAAGTATGCTTTAGGTGAGTGGAAAAATATGAAAATAGATCACACATTAAAAGGTGGGCCTTAAGGATTGAACAGAATGCATTCTGCTTCTATACGTAGAGGTTTCCAACAGCACAATCCCCCTGTCACAGAAATTGCATGCCAATGTCGTCATGGATTGGCTAGGGCATCAGTATTGACTTGATGACTAAGCAGTCCCTACTATCTACCGTTCCATGCCACAGTCTCCTGAAGACTATGACTCTATTAGACTTGACATGTTAGGAGGTTCTTACTATAGCATAGCTAGAGTCATTCAACAAAGTTAACATTTAAATAGACACTCTCTGTTAAGTAAGAGGACGTGCAGTAGCTACCTCAGCAGGGAAGAGGCGGCGGTCCACTGTGTGCTCAGAGCCCCATGCGTTGCTCTCCCCCCAATGGAAGTGGAACTGACACAGCCGGAAGTTGTCCTCCAGAGGACCCCCTTTAAGTGCTGAGAGGGAGAGAGCGACGAGAAGAAATCGACCACTCATCAATGTTGTGTTAGAGACGCATACAATATTGAGAAGAAACCGTAATTAATACACACAACAGCTGTGGAGAGTTAAACATTATTATATAAACATACTTGTTAAAACATATGTATCCTCTTCTCACACAAACACACATTAAAAGCAGAACTAAGAATTAAATTACAGAATAATTAGCCTACTGTTAAAAAAAATGTTTGCCTCTTGGTATAAATATTTATGTAAAGTCTAGCGGTTAATAAAATATAAATTTCTGAAATAATATTGGATTGAAAATTTAAGTAATTAGACTGTCTAAACAATAAGTTAAGACCATGATGTTGAGAAATAAGCCAAGAGCAGGGATACCTAAATGTAAATCAAAGTCATGTTCCACGTGGCAGGCATTGCAGTTTTAAATCAGGAGGTCACACGGCAGAACAGAAACTGCTTACTGGATTTGTCGGTGGTGTCATCGTACTCAACCAGGAATGAGTACCCGTTGTTCCATATCTGTGAACATGTCCTGGGGTCGTAATCCGGGGTCAGCGGCTTGAGATGCGGATCAAAGACACTCTTGCGCACCCGAATATCGATCGGAGATTGTCTGTTGCCCCCAGGAGCAACAAGTGGTCCCTGCCACATAGGATGCACTGGAGTCAAAGCATGAGAGAGGGGATTTAAATCTAGTCTGATAGTAAAATGTAAAACAGCAGCTTGTCTTTAGTAAATCACATTAGGTCATATTCCTTAGCCTACTGTAAGAAATGCTGACACTTACTTTTCATAGTGTACTCTCCAGCTTCCTGCATTCTAAAATAGGTAATAAGTCAAATTTCCAAATAACATAAGATCAAATGTCTCAAAGTAGACAAGCAATTCTGAAAACTTTGTGAGACCAGTAGTCTAAGCCTCCTCCGTTGATTCCGTTTAAGAAATTAAAAAAGCAGGAGGAAAAAGTGACACTTCCTTCAGTAACTCCTATTGAAAGGAAATTACAGGATAAGCAAAATGTGGGTAGGCTACAGAAACAGACTCGCGGAATGTATTGGCAGCCCACCAGGTCTACTCCGCAGCAGGAATGGGAGACACTAGTTCAGCTCTGAATGGAACGTTTCATAGATGTACATCTTCTGGCGTTAAAATAAATCTACTACGACTTCCTGGTTTTGCCATTGGGCTGCAAAACAATAACTGCCTATGATGCAATTTACATCAGTCACTGACCGCTCTGCCAATGGGACTGTGAATGCTTAACCTATGTGAATGCTTAACCTACGACAAAGGTCGTTTGGAAAAGGTATTTAATGGAAAAATGTATTAACAATTATCCATTTTGCTACTGTACCTGAAAAAAAAAGGGCCTATCCTTACTAGCATTTTCTAAATTTGAACGAACCACCTGCAACTGAACACAGACCTATTAGAAGATTTGTTTGACCGAATCGAGGACGAAGATAGTGTCGCTAAGTTAAAGTTGATTGAAAATTCTCTGTGATACGCCAAACAGTAGCTATCCTGCAATGACTAATAGATCACATTACTTGTTACAATCGGCTAGATATTCATGAAGTAAGTATGTGGACGAGTGTGGCTATTTCAGCCACACCCGTTGCTAACAGGTGTATAAAATTGAGCACACACCCATGCAATCTCCATAGACAAACATTGTGTAAAACTTGCCGCCATTGGATTCTGGAGCAGTGGAAACACTTTCTCTGGGGTAATGAGTCACGCTTCACCATCTGGCAGTCCGACAGACAAATCTGGGTTTGGTGAATGCCAAGAGAATACTACCTGCTCCAATGCATAGTGCCAACTGTAAAGTTTGGTGGAGGAGGAATAATGGTCTGGTGCTGTTTTTCATGGTTCGGGCTAGGCCCTTTCGTTCCAGTTGTGAAATCTTAACTCTACAGTATACAATGACATTCTAGACGATTCTGTGCATCCAACTTTGTGGCAATAGTTTAGGGAAGGCCTTTTCCTGTTTCAGCATGATAATGCCCCACTGCACAAAGCGAGGTTCATACAGAAATGATTTGTCAAGATCGTTGTGGAAGAAGCCCAGCGAACACCTTTGTTAATGCTTGTTTACGGAAGACAGAGGCGACCACCTGTGCTAAGCGTAACTGGGGAGAAAGGTGTAGCGGAAGTGTAGTTTGTCAGCTGGATGCACACACAGCCATATGGATCTGTGCAAATCTGCTACATTAAGTGAATATATTTTTAAATATTATTTCTCGCTTATACAATATGGAATTTATTTCATACATTTCAAAAACCGTAATGCAAGCAATGATTGATGGTTCTAAACATTAAAACAGAGCGCTGGGATTTTAGTTCACATGTTCCCACCGGTATGCAGTGCTTATATCTGAGAACCCTTGGAATAATGCATAATGCCTTGGGTTCTGGAGAGAAAAGTCAGGCCTTATGAATGTCTTGAGTAAAGACAAGACCATAAACCAAACATGCAGTGTACAATAGGCCAAGTTAAAAAATAAACTACAAAAGATAAACATAAATTGTGATCACAGTTATGATCAAATTGACATGTGTATGTACACACCATAGTTACAATCAAAACCAGTACCCGGCCAGAAGTTTAGAATGAACTAATTCCCCCTGAAAATGTGACGCCAATTCACTCATGCAGAAATCCAGTCCTTGGTTTCATGTATTCTTTGTGCACCCGTTGCGATCAAAACAACGCCATTATTAACCCTTTAGTAATGTAGTCATTGTGGATTTCGATTACAACTTTACAGCGTAGCCATTTATGCTACTATTGCTTGAGCGATTGAAACGGTCTTATTTCTCATGTAATCTCAGCTGCCAGCTGGACTGAACATTAATGTCATTGTTCTAGTCTTATGAAATGAAGAGCAAACAGCTAGCGAATTCAACTGCAACTAATGATAATTCAGCTGTAATATGATGAAAGCTACCGTACTTTTAAAGTTTCGACACTTACACGCTGAAAGCACATATTTGCTTGAACATGCAGTGAGGTTGCATCTTCTCACAGGTATCAACCGTTGACCTTTAGTTTGCTTGATGACATGTCTCTGCAGATGCCGGGCAAGTGGGTTTACGATCGATGAGAGAGCCACCATGACCACGGTTCTTCAAATAGGCTACTCGAAGTTTGCGAGAGTCAAAATGATCTGTTGTGTTATCTTTTCAGGTAAGGCAAAACGTCGAATTAAAACTGCTCCCGTCTCCCGAGTCGTTCGGTTTCATATATTTTCAATCAGAAACAACAACGGGAGTTGCGTTATGGCCCCTCTTCTTCCACACTGACAGTTTCGGATGGCTGCCGGCTGGCTCTCTCCACACTATCGCTTGATTGATCTAGAAAATAGACAAGCTTTCACACGATTGAAACATTCACGTAAATTCAAAAGGTTTACACTTGACCTGTTGATGCGTGCTTACTTTAACACCGCGGCGATTTATATTGGCTACCTACTGCTATCGCACGCTCCGAATCAATGAAGGTGAAATATTGTTTGTAAAGTGTTTGCGATAATGTGGTTCCAAAAGGAAGAGATCGTTGAGTGGGGCTCGTGTAAGACTCTCGACCAATCGGCTTTATCCTCTGAGAGGCGTTTCAAACAACATGCGCTAGATCTAGACCCGTGACATAGATATTTGGTGTACTTTTTGCTTAGTTTTGTTGAAATGTCTGTGTGGTTCTTGTCATATGTCATAACAGCACAATTAATCTGAGCCTCATGATCTTCAATACGATACATTGTCAAATGTGTAGTGCTTTCTCTATAACAAAAACTCACTCATTGACTGTGTCGTTTCCAATTGTGGATGAACACACATGCATCTTTACAAACAGCCCAAGTATTCTATTCTGATTTAATGTAAATTATTGGATAAGGTTATTTTGAATAACATGGAAGTCTTGCAAATGTTGTGCTACTATGGGACTGAGAATATGTTCAGCTAAAGCTCCTTAGGAATGTCATGTTTATTGTAAACATGCTTATGTTATGGCTTTTCTTGTGTACTCCATTTACTGACAGGGCTGAGATGACTCTTTTGGACTTTAATCCCTACACACACCTTCAGTTAGAAAATATTTGCTCTGAAAAATGTTTTTCCTTTCAGTCCCAGGACTTTGGAAGACAAACATTAAAGGGATGTTATGAAGCTCTTTCGGCAAACTTGTAATTGCTATAATGAGGCCTTTTCCCAGTCTGAACCCTTTAGAAGACAACTGTGGCAAAAACAGATCATTTATTGTCAAACCAAAACCAAGCAATGAAAGGGCTTCATAAGCCCCCCCCCCCCCAAAAAAAAAGCACCACAAATAAGTTAGCAAATTGAAATTTGGTGGTGTGTCCAGTAAAAACAAGCCAAAGTACTGATGTTCCAAACAAATACTGTATACCAGTAATAATGTGTATGCCAAAGCTTAAGAAAACAATTTTGGGGTCATTAGATGTGTGTTTATTGTGTCATTATCTATTTGGTCCAAAGGGAGGTTGAGACCTGGATATGATGGCTCCAACTATAAACCACATGAAAGATTTATAAATAAAGTAACAAACTCCAGAACGATTTATTTTTTAACCAGCTGTGACAAAGCAACTCACCCTGCAAGTGGTCAATGGTTAACAATTACAAAGAAAAATTCAGTCAACGCTTGACTCAAAGAAATGATTGGGTTTGATAACTTTTTTTTACATTCCTTCAATGGAGGTGTAAGTTTACTGGATGAAATACACTGAAAAAACAATGGAGGTGTAAGTTTACTGGATGAAATACACTGAAAAAACATTTGCTATTAATTGTTTCTTTCAGTCTCCCTACAAACCACACCCTGACTTGTGACATGACAAATACATTATAAAAAATACAAAAAGCTAAAAGTATTTTATCCATCTGTGATGGACCAAAATAAAAAAAAACTGGCACACAACAGTTTTTTGTACATTTATATTTACACATGTTTGGTAAGAGGAACAGCGTATGAAAACACAAACAGAGTTTCATCCTTCTGAAGAGGGGAGGGGCCAGGAGAGACATACTAGTCTAGTGCAATGATGTCATCATCTTCCTCATCGGCAGCCAAAGGCTGATCCAGGCGTTGGCGCTTGGCTGAAGCCTCGCCTGTCTCAGCATCATGGAGCTTCCTCTTGTGGCCTCCTGACTCCATGCGGACATCCATAGTACTGGAGGACGGCTCCTCCTCGTCCGAATCAACTATCAGAACATCGTCCTGCTCAGCAGGGGCTAAGAGGAGAAAGGAAATCAAGAGAAAGTCAGACGAGAGACGATCGACATGTACCATTTTAGAGTTTACGTTCAGCTACAAAATAAACATAGCTGCACATGATTCTCAGTACTATAAACTAAATGGTTTAAAGGACAGGGCAGGTGACTTCTGACCAGGATTTTTGATTATTAGACAGTCTAAAAACAGTCCATCTCTGTAATCAATGTCAGTTTTGCTCACCTTTGGAAGAGGTGGACGGTTCTGCAGAGTCTTTGTTGCCGTTGGCAACATTCTTGTCCTCTTGTGCGCTGGGTGGGGTTGGGGCTTTGTCAGGGGCGTCACCCACCACCTCAAACTCCACATCCTTCTCCAAGTCCTCACTTTTACAGACAAGCGCAGAAATACATTTACGTTAAGGAAACAAATTTGCATTAGTCATGCAAATGCAAAGGCCTATACAGCACACAGAGAAATACATCCTCTCTTACCAGTGAATCACGTTAACCAGGAGTGTGTAATCCTGCAGAAAGTCATCCACTTGCAGACGGCTACCATGTCGTATCCCAAAGTCAGACAGAAACTTGCTGTTGTTTGCTATAAGAAGAGAATGGTGCATGATCATAAATATGTATACCTGATGATAAGAGTATCCCGTTGAGTACAATACAGGGTTTAGCAATATTATGATAGACGATACTATCGACGATGATCGACAACCATTGCCAATGGTGACAAACAACATGTTTGCCCAGGGGTCTCCAACCCTGTTTCTGGAGAGTTACCGTCCTGTAGGTTTTTACGCCAACCCTAATACTTGGTTGATAACCTGAACCAGGTTAGTTACAACTGGGGTTGGAGAGAAAAGGACAGTGGCTCTCCAGGAACAGGGTTGGAGACCCCTGGTTTAGCGTATTTGAACTTGACTAGCGCCACGCAATAAATAACGCAGTCGGGTAGGGCAGCTCAGTGACATTGAGTAATTTGTCTATTCCTATTTGCTATAATGTTGTTTTATGAAAGGCTTCATATTAAAAAGGCTGGCCTGTTTCAATAAATATGTTATACAGAACGCAAGAGGAATGTAGGCTAGACAGAGCAGAGTAGTACACCAAAGCAGCGCGAATTGGCCATTCAGAAAATATTGTCTCTCCCCCCTCTCGCTGTCGGATGCTTGGGCCTTACGGCCTAAACCAAATTGTATTTTTTATACAGTGCCTTCAGAAAGTATTCATCACGCATGACTTATTCCACATTGTTGTTTTTATTTGATTTATTTAACCTTCATTTAACCAGGTAGGCTAGTTAAGAACAAGTTCTCATTTACAACTTCGACCTGGCCAAAATAAAGCAAAGCAGTACGACACAAATAACAGAGTTACACATGGAGTAAACAAACATACAGTCAATAATACAATAGAGAAAGTCTATATACAGTGTGTGCAAATGAGGTAGGATAAGGGGGGGGGGGGGGCAATAAATAGGCCATAGTAGCGAAATTACACTGGGGTGATAGATGTGCAGAAGATCAGTGTGCAAGTAGCGTGTGCAAAATAAATCAAATAAATAACAATATGGTGATGAGGTAGTTGGATGGGCTATTTACAGATTGGCTATGTACAGGTGCAGTGATCTGTGAGCTGCTCTGACAGCTGGTGCTTAAAGCTAGTGAGGGAGATACGACTCTCCAGCTTCAGTGATAATTTGCAGTTCGTTGCAGTCATTGGCAGCAGAGAACTGTAAGGAAAGGCAGCTGAAGGAGGAATTAGTTTTGCGGGTGACCAGTGAAATATACCTGTTGGAGCGGGCAATGTGGGTGGGTGCTGTTATGGTGACCAGCGAGCTGAGAAGGTGGGGCTTTACCTAGCAACGACTTACAGATGACCTGGGGCCAGTGGGTTTGGCAAGGGATATAAAGTGAGGGCCAGCCAACGAGAGCATACAGGTCGCAGTGGTGGGTAGTATATTGGGCTTTGGTGACAAAACGGATGGTACTGTGATAGACTGCATCCAATTTGCTAAGTAGAGTGTTGGAGGCCATTTTGTAAATGACATCGCCGGAGTCAAGGATCGGTAGGATAGTCAGTTTTACGAGGTTATGTTTAGCAATATGAGTGAAGGATGCTTTGTTGCGAAATAGGAAGCAGATTCTAGATTTAATTTTGGATTGGAGATGCTTAATGTGAGTCTGGAAGGAGAGTTTACAGTCTAACCAGACACCTAGAATATGTGGACAACTACAAATACCTAAGTCAGAACCGTTCAGGGTAGTGATGCTGGACGGGTGGGTAGGTGTGGGCAGCGATCAGTTGAAGAGCATGCATTAAATTTGCATTTAAGAGCAGTTGGAGGCTACGGAAGGAGAGTTGTATGGCATTGAAGCTCGTTTGGAGGTTACTTAACTCAGTGTCCAAAGAAGGGCCAGAAGTATACAGAATGGTGTCGTCTGCGTATAGATGGATCAGACAATCACCAGCAGCAAGAGCGACATCATTAATGAATACAGAGGAACGAGTCGGCCCAAGGATTGAACCCTGTGGCACCCCCATAGACTGCCAGAGGTCCGGACAACAGGCTCTCCAATTTGACACACTGAACTCGGTCAGGGAAGTAGTTGGTGAACCAGGCGAGGCAGTCATTTGAGAAACCAAGGCTGATGCGTCTGTCGATAAGAATGTGGTGATTGAGAGTCGAAAGCCTTGGACAGGTCGATGAATACAGCTGCACAGTACTGTCTTTAATAGATGGCGGTTATGTCATTTAGGACCTTGAGCGTGGCTGAGGTGCACCCATGACCATCTCGGAAACCAGATTGCATAGCAGAGAAGGTACGGTGGGATTCGAAATGGTCGGTGATCTGTTTGTTTAACTTGGTTTTCAAAGACCTTAGAAAGACAGGGGAGGATAGATATGTCTGTAGCAGTTTGGGTCTAGAGTGTCTCCCCTTTCCAATCTTTGGGGATCTCAGACGATTCGAGAGGTTGAACAAGCTAGTAACAGGAGTTGCAACAATTTCGGCAGATCATTTTAGGAAGAGAGGGTCCAGATTGTCTAGCCTTGCTGATTTGTAGGGGTCCAGATTTTGCAGCTCTTTCAGAACCTCAGCTATCTCTATTTGGGTGAAGGAGAAATGGGGGGGGGGGGGCTAGGGCAAGTTGCAGTGAGGGGTGCAGGGCTGTTGACTGGGGTAGCCAGGTGGAAAGCATAGCCAGCCGTAGAAAAATGCTTATTGAAATTCTCTATCACGGATTTATCGGTGGTGACAGGGTTTCCTAGCCTCAGTGCAGTGGGCAGCTGGGAAGTGCTGCTCTTATTCTCCATGGACTTTAGTGTCCCAGAACTTTTTGGACTTGGCGCTACAGGATGCAAATTTCTGTTTGAAAAAGCTAGCCTTAACTTTCCTAACTGACTGTGTATGTTGGTTCCTGACTTAACTGAAAAGTTGCATATCGCGGGGGCTATTCAATGCAGTACGTATTACAGCCCGAATTCAAAATTGATTACAAATATTTTTTCCCTCCCACTCATCTATACATAATAACCCATAATGACAGGGTGAAAACATGTTTTTAGAAATGTTAGCAAGTGTATTGAAAATTAAATATCTCTATTACATAAGTAGTCACACCCCTGAGTCTATATTTTGCAGAAGCAACTTTGTCGGTGATTACAGCCTTGAGTCGTCTTGGGTATGTCTGTATCAACTACGTACATCTGAATTTGGGGATTTTCTCCCATTCTTCCGGTGAACAGCATTATTAAGTCTGGGTTTTGGTTGGACCACAAGTCATTTCACATTCTTGTTCTGATGCCATTCCAGCATTGCTTTGGCTGTATGCTTGGGCTCATTCGCCCAACCGAAGGTCGTTTGCACTCTGAAGCAGGTTCTCATCTAGGATTTGCCTGTATTTGGCTCCATTCATGTTCCTTCTATCCTTACCAGTCTCGCAGTTCCTACCGCTGAAAAGCATCCCCATAGCATGATGCTGCAACCACCATGCTTCACGGTAGGGATTATATTAGACGGGTGATGAGCTGTGGCCTAGTTCTCCCCAGACGGCGCTCTGCATTCAGGCCAAATATATTGAACAAAAATATGAACCGCAACATGTGTTGGTCCGATCTTTCATGAGCTAAAAAAAAAGATCCCATAAATGTTTCATGCGCACAAAAAGCTTATTTCTCTAAAATGTTGTGCATAAGTTTGTTTACATCCCTGTTAGTGAGCATTTCTCCTTTGCCAAGATTATCCATCCACCTGACATAAAGAAGTCGATTAAACAGCATCTTGTGCTGGGGACAATAAAAGGCAACTCAAGTTGAGGGAGCGTGCAATGGGCATGCTGACTGCAGGAATGTCGAACTGTGTGACCTTATATAGACTGGTGTTTTCCTAAATCATGTCCATGCAAATGAATTGGCCACAGGTGGACTCCAATTTAGTTGTATTGGCATCTCAAGGATGATCAACGGAAATCGGATGCCCTTGACCTCATTTGGAGTGACATAGCAAAGGGGTGTGAATATCAATGTAAATAAGATTTCTGTATTTCATTTTCAATGTGTAGAAATGTCTAAAGACATGTTTTCCCTTAGTCACTATGGGGTATTGTGTGTAGATGGGTTAGATTTAAAAAACATTTAATCAATTTTGTATTCAGGCTGTAACACAAATGTATAATAAGTCAAGGTGTATGAATACTTTCAGAAGGCACTGTAAATACGGACAGTCCTTAACCATCTTGTGGCTAGGCGTTTTAAAAAACGTAGGCTATATTCCCTTCCCTCTCTCCATTCGATAGGCTATGAATATGACTTTGGGTTAGGCCATGCTTTCATCGTTTTATGCATGCATGCCGTTCTCCTGATCAAACAATGAATGCTGAATGCTAGCTGAGTTACATCACAAAGTAGTTTGAATAGCCTAAAAATGTAAGGTAGCCAGGGGACTAATGAGAGAACAATCATCAATAGAAACATTGAATGACAAGTTTAAGCTTATTATGAATTAAATCCCTCCATGTGAATCTGAATGGCCAATAACCTAAACTAAAAAAGAAACATCCTCTCACTGTCAACTGCGTTTATTTTCAGCAAACTTGTATGAACATAAGATTCAGCTGAGACAAACTGAACAAGTTCCACAGACACGTGACTAACAGAAATTGAATAATGTGTCCCTAAACAAAGGGGGATGGTCAAAAGTAAGTGTCGGTATCTGGTGTGGCCACCAGCTGCATTAAGTACTGCAGTGCATCTCCTCCTCATAGACTGCACCAGATTTGCCAGTTCTTGCTGTGAGATGTTACCCCACTCGTCCACCAAGGCGCCTGCAAGTTCCCGGACATTTCTGGGGAGGGAATGGTCCTAGGCCTCACACTCCCATCCAACAGGTCCCAGACGTGCTCAATGGGATAGAGAGCCGGGCTCTTTGCTGGCCATGGCAGAGCACTGACATTCCTGTCTTGCAGGAAATCACGCACAGAACGAGCAGTATGGCTGGTGGCATTGTCATGCTGGAGGGTCATGTCAGGATGAGCCTGCAGGAAGGGTACCACATGAGGGAGGAGGATGTATTCCCTGTAACGCACAGCGTTGAGATTGCCTGCAATGACAACAAGCTCAGTCCAATGATGCTGTGACACACCGCCCTAGACCATGACGGACCCTCCACCTCGATCCCGCTCCAGAGGACAGGCCTCGGTGTAACGCTCATTCCTTCGACGATAAATGCAAATCCTACCATCACCCCCAGTGAGACAAAACCGCAACTCGTCAGTTAAGAGCACTTTTTGCCAGTCCTGTCTGGTCCAGCGATGGTGGGTTTGTGCCCATAGGCGACGTTGTTGCCGGTGATGTCTGGTGAGGACCTGCCTTACAACAGACCTATAAGCCTTCAGTCCAGCCTCTCTCAGCCTATTGTGGACAGTTTGAGAACTGATGGAGTGTGCGTTCCTCGTGTAACTCAGGCAGTTGTTGTTGCCATCACACCCACGGGACAGGTACAGGATGTTCGGATGTCCCGATCCGGTGCAGGTGTTGTTACGTTGTCTGCCACTGCGAGGACGATCAGCTGTCCGTTTCGTCTCCCTGTTGTGCTGTCTTCGGCTGTCTTCGGCGTCTCACAGTACAGACGTTGCAATTTATTGCCCTGGCCACATCTGCAGTCCTCATGCCCCCTTGAAGCATGCCTAAGGCACATTCACACAGATGAGCAGGGACCCTGGGCATCTTTCTTTTGGTGTTTTTCAGAGTCAGTAGAAAGGCCTCTTCAGTGTCCTAAATTTTCATAACTGTGAACTTAATTGCCTACCGTCTGTAAGCTGTTAGTGTCTTGATGACCATTCCACAGGTGCATGTTCATTAATTGTTTATGGTTCATTGAACAAGCAATGAACCATAATGAAGATCTGTGAAGATCTGTGAATTTATTTGGATTTTTACGAATTATCTTTGAAAGACAGGGTCCTGAAAAAGTCGAGAACATTATCACTTTTATACAAACAGGTTACCAACATATTCAAATAATGATTGCCATATTTTAATTTAAAAGGTTTTGATTTATTTATTCATACCATTTCATCGTTCCAAAAGATATAGTCCCAACACAAATCTAGGGTTGCTGGTCGTTCGTTCTATTGGTTCGGTTGCTAGAGACACGACCAAGTCATTCAGTCATTTTGTTCTGTATCTATGGACACGACTCAGTCGTTCGTTATAAATGTTCCATTGCCATACTGGCTGGCAATGTTCTTATCCGCATTTGCATTCGTTTAAGCTGTTTTCCAGTGACATTTATTTGGATACATCCATAACAATGAGCTAATGAGGCACGATTTCGTCTGGCATAGAAAATGTGCTCACTCGTTAGGACACGGTTGTTCAGAGGAGCTAGTCAACAACACAGCTAACACAATCACTTCAAACGGAAGCTGGAAAGACTAAACTAGCTGCGCTTCGTTTCACCTTTTTTCAATTGACATCTTTGTATAAATACAAAAATGATGCCAGCTGACTCATGATTTTAACTGGCTGAGAAACGCTACCTGATTGTCTCGTCCCGACACGTTCATTACTATGGGAATGCTGAAGATAGAATTTCAATATTGAGACAATGTTGCAAATGTCGGAGACAAACAGCAAGATTAATACAAATCTCCTCTGTTGAAAACTAAAATGTTAGTCTAAAAGAAATGGGAGATATTGTCTAGATGCTTTTTATAGTAGAGATCAAGTTTATAAATTGTCTGGCTGGGCTGATGAGACAGTGGATTGTGCAGTCAGATGGAACAGAGTAAATAGGCATTTTAACATCATAGATTTAGCCGGTGGGAACTTGTGGAATAGACACCGGCTGGGAATTCTGTTTTAACCAATCAGCATTCAGGATTAGACCATTGCCATATATATAGATCTGTGCCATTCACTTTGAACTGGACTTTTTGCAGCATCAGCAGTCGAGAATAGAAGCACTTGTTTTGTGATCAAAGCAAGAGCTTCATGTAGGGACGTGTGTACATTTGTTCATATCCTTTGCTAGTTAGTGAGTTATTAGCCCAGTTATAGATAATTTGTAGTCAGCAATGGGGGAAGTGACTGATTCCAAAAAGAGCACAAATGTGTGCATTTCAAGACATCTTTGAGCTTTTTTTTGTCTTAAATGGGCAACGTATTTTGAGACAGGCTTGAATAAGCTAAGTGGCCAATAGGCAGAGGGTAGAATAATGTCTGATTCACTGTAATAATGGTATGGGAATAATGATGCATTTTATATTGTAAAGTGGTTTCTTGCATCAAACAACATGTTCTTGTCTGAAGGTCACGTGGATAAACAGTTTCTCAATTTTTTTAATTGAACCTTTAACTCTTGCACTGAGATGCAGTGCCGTAGACCGCTGCACCACTCGGGAGTGGCACCACCCTGGTTAATGTTTTTTTCTCTCCAAAAGTCTCAATGTAGGCCTACATCGAACACAACACATTGGCTGCTACTGTAGGCTGAACGATAGAACAGCTATTTCCATGTTAAAATGTTATTGGATGCATTTTCTTCATTGTTTTTGATGGTAGGCTACTCTGTTAGGACTACATTATGATCAAATAGCCACAGTAGACTACTGTTAGTTTTAACTTAAAAGTGAGTGTTTTCCCACTAATTGAATTTTGGAACATTTGTACGTAGCCTACAGCCATGAGCGCATTGTTGAGCTTATAATATGGACACTTAACAACCCTCCAGACGAGCTTCGATGCCATACAATTCTCCTTCCGTGGCCTCCAATTGCTCTTAAATACAAGTAAAACTAAATGCATGCTCTTCAACCAATCGCTGCCTGCACCTGCCTGCCCGCCCGTCCAACATCACTACTCTGGACGGTTTTGACTTAGGTAGTTGTCCACATATTCTAGCTGTCTGGTTAGACTGTAAACTCTCCTTCCAGACTCACATCAAACATCTCCAATCCAAAGTTAAATCTAGAATTGGCTTCCTATTTCGCCAGAAAGCATCCTTCACTCATGCTGCCAAACATACCCTTGTAAAACTGACCATCCTACCGATCCTTGACTTCGGCGATGTCATTTACAAAATAGCCTCCAATACCCTACTCAATAAATTGGATGCAGTCTATCACAGTGCCATCCGTTTTGTCACCAAAGCCCCAATGACTAACCATCACTGCGACCTGTACGCTCTCGTTGGCTGGCCCTCGCTTCATACTCGTCGCCAAACCCACTGGCTCCAGGCCATCTACAAGACCCTGCTAAGTCCCCCCTTATCTCAGCTCGCTGGTCACCATAGCAGCACCCACCTGTAGCACACGCTCCAGCAGGTATCTCTCTCTGGTCACCCCCAAAACCAATTCTTTATTTGGCCGCCTCTCTTTCCAGTTCTCTGCTGCCAATGACTGGAACGAACTACAAAAATCTCTGAAACTGGAAACACTTATCTCCCTCACTAGCTTTAAGCACCAGCTGTCAGAGCAGCTCACGGATTACTGCACCTGTACATAGCCCATCTATAATTAAATCTACCATTCCAGTGTTTTACTATATTGTATCTACTTCGCCACCATGGCCTTTTTTTGCTTTTACCTCCCTTATCTCACCTTATTTGCTCACATTGTATATAGACTTATTTTTCTACTGTATTATTGACTGTATGTTTGTTTTACTCCATGTGTAACTCTGTGTTGTTGTATGTGTGCTGTATGTGTATAACTGCTTTGCTTTATCTTGGCCAGGTCGCAGTTGTAAATGAGAACTTGTTCTCAACTTGCCTACCTGGTTAAATAAAGGTGAAATAATTTATTTACTTGAGCAACATTTTAAGCTAAACGGTCTGATCTGTTGCACCGAACTCATTGCTTTTCGGATTTTGCTACTCCCACAATAACATCATCTAAATAAGTGTATGTGACCAATAAAATGTGATTTGATTTTTTTTTTTAAACATTTTTGAACCGTAGACATTGTTTATTCCCCGGACGGAATTATTTTATAAACCAAAAAAGTATTTGGTTTTACTTGTAATGTTGCATTATTTTATAGGCTACGAAGGGTGGCCAACCATTTTTCAGGAGAGCCTTAAAGAGGCAGAGTGTAGGCTTGACTATGCAAAGAAGCCAATAAGCAGTGTAGCTAGCCTACCTTTTTGTCTGATTCTTGAGGGTAAAAAAAGATAGTAATGCATTTTATTTGTAAAGTGGCTAAAAATGTTAATGTCAAGGCCTGCAGTCACCATGGGAACAGGTTGGCACCCTCTACTGGTCTCCTTGGGAACAGTCTGATATTATTCTGTGATTGTCTTATACCTTCAGTTTCACCCTCCTCAGAGGAGATGAGGATTGTCCCTTTCCCATCCTCGATCTGCACATCTGGCGCCACCATCCCAAACTTCTCCTTTAATATCTAACAAAGAAACAAGAATCTTTAGCGGAACACATAGATATGCTGATCACTTTTCACTGTGTTGTGGTGGTTGCAACAAACAAGCAAACCAGATTGGTGTTGTATAGATCAACATGCAACTCTCTAAGCAGTCAATATCCATCTGGCTTCATCTCTGCCTCTATGGTCAAAAATGTCTTCATCACTGACCAACAACGTCCGTACCAGTCTGTGTGTTTGTCTTTATCAGTCTGATTGCAAGCATGGTCACATGCATACAGGAGCCAGAGGCATACATTACCTTGTCTTGAAGGGCCAGCACAAGAGTTTTGTGCACATTCAGTTTGACTGTAACCTCTGGCTTGCTGGCGCACACATAACAGTTGGCACTGGGTGGGTCCAAAGCACATGGAACAAGCAGCTTTTTCCTGGGGTTAGGCTGCTTGTTCAGGAAGATCTAAGAAGACCATACAGGAAGGAACATTGGAAAATGTTTCAGAGCACAGTAGGCATACACCAAACACTCAATCTATTAAATTATTTACAACCATCATGGCTACAATTGGTGAATGAAATGCTGGGCCAAGTAAGTGATATGCTGAATTTTGATGTGATAATGCTGAAAATAGTGCCCCATTCATACGGTCAAAGCTTCCCCGAATGTGCAGACTAGGGGCAGATGATCAAAGGTAGAGTACCACCCTCTAAGAGTAGAAGGGATCACTCCTGATTTCTCACCGTGCGACACTGCTCCACATCTCCAGACAGGATCTTCAGAGCCTCCAGCACAATGAGGCCAGCAATGACTGCATTGGTTGTGGCGATTGCTGGGATGATGTTTCCTGCCATGGCTGCAAGGAACAATTTACAAAATCAAAACACCTTAATAGGTATCAGACTTAGAAACATTTAAATGCCCAGTGCAGTCAAAAACATTATTTATATACATTTCCACAATATGAAGGTGGAATAATACTGTGAAATTCTGAAAATGATCATGCTCTTTTTAGTGTAAGAGCTGTTTGAAAAGACTGCCTAAAATTTCTGCCTGTTTTGGTGGGATGGAGTTTTGGCCTGCCTTGTGACATCAAGTGGTACATTAGTTAACAGACCAATAACAAAGAGTTCCAAACCTCTCAGCCAATAACATATAGTTTTCAGTTTCCCCCTGCCCACTCAGACCACTCCCATACAGTCCTAGCCATATTCTTCCTTGAGAAATTGACCATTTTAATTAAAAACAAACAATCACAGTAAGGTACTTAAATTGTTCTTAAATTGTTAAGCAGAAATTATTTGATATCGAGATAAAAAAAACAGCAGCATTGGAACTTTAAAGCAAGAAAGTAAAATCAATTGTATGAATCTGTATCAATAATAAATTGTCACAATAAGAACTTAACAACTCGACATCTTTCACCCAAAATACCCACACTTGATGTCAAAACGGCTCTTCATGTTCATGCTAAAGATATGCATGCGCAAGTTGGCGGCTGCTGTCACAAAGTCCATCGCTGGAGGGTCATCCTAGCAAAAGGAGGAAAATGTTACTCAAATGCAATGCCAAAAGAGCATAATCTTCCCAGGTCTATTTTCTATCACCACCAAAATAGTTTGTTCCAGTGGGGCAGTGTTGACTCTGCAATGTCCCATCATTTGGTCCTCACCTTGTCCCACACAAGTTCTGCTCCATCCCCCTTGTCAGCCAGCATGGAGCGCAGGGTTTCCACGCTGCGGGAGAAGAGCTGGGAGTAACCTGCCACACCCAACACCTGTTGGTCCTTCAGTCCCGTCCCAGTCACCTCCTGGGGACACGCTATCGCACAACCAGAAAGAGAGAGAGAGACGATGACAAAACTAAACTACCACAACAAAATCTTCTAAATCAAATTGGTCCACTGCACTCTCCAGAAGCTTGGAGCAATATAATATATACTGAACAAAAATATAAACTCAACCATTTCAAAGATTTTACTGAGTTACAGTTCATATAAGGAAATCAGTCATTTGAAATAAATAAATTAGGCCCTAATCTATGGATTTCACATGACTGGGAATACAGACATGCATTTGTTTGTCAGATACTTGTTAAAAACTTATTTTTTAATGTAGGGGCGTCGATCAGAAAACCAGTCAGTATCTAGTGTGACCCCCATTTGCCTCATACAGTTCGACATCTCCTTCACAGAGTTGATCAAGCTGTTGATTGTGGCCTGTGGTCCCACTCCTCTTCAATGGGTGTGCTTAGTTGCTGGATATTGGCGGGAACTGGAAAACGCTGTCGTACACGTCAATCCAGAGTAGAATTCGACCGATTTCAAGTTTTCATAACAATCGGTAATCTGCATTTTTGGATGCTGATTATGGCCGATTACATTACATTCCACGAGGAAACTGCGTTGCAGGCCGACCAACTGTTACGCAAGTGCAGCAAGGAGCCAATGTAAGCTGCTAGCATTAAACTTATCGTATAAAAAACAATCAATCTTAACATAATCACTAGTTAACTACACATGGTTGATGATATTACAAGGCTAACTAGCTTGTCCTGCGTTGCATATAATCAATGCGGTGCCTGTTAATTTATCATTGAGTCACAGCCTACTTCACCAAACGGGTGATGATTTAACAAAAGCGCATTCATGAAAATAAAAAGCACAATCGTTGCACAAATATTCCTAACCATAAACATCAATGTCTTTCTTAACATCAATACACAAGTATATATATTTTTTATTTAGTTAAAATAAATTCATGTTAGCAGGCAATATTAAGTAGGGAAATTGTGTCACTTCTCTTGCGTTCATTCAGAGTCAGGTTAAATGCAACAGTTTGGGCCGTCTTGCTCGTTGCGAACTGTGAACTAATTTGCCAGAGTATTACATAATTATGACATAACATTGAAGGTTGTGCAATGTAACAGCAATATTTCGACTTATGGTTGCTGCCCGTTTCATAAAACGACCACAATGACCAACGGCTCGTATTTCTGTGTTTATTATATTATAATTAAGTCTATGATTTGATAGAGCAGTCTGACTGAGCGGTGATAGGCGGCAGCAGGCTCGTAAGCATTCATTCAAACTAATGCATTTGTCAGCAGCTCTTAGCAATGCTTGCATCACAGCGCTGTTTATGACTTCAAGCCGGTCAACTCCTGAGATTAGGCTGGAAATACTAAAGTGTCTATTAGAACATCCAATAGTCAAAGGTATATGAAATACAAATGGTATAGCGAGAAATAGTCTTATAATTCCTATAATAACTACAAACCTAAAACTTCTTAACTGGGAATATTGAACCACCAGCTTTCATATGTTCTCATGTTCTGAGCAAGGAACTTAAACGTTAGCTTTTTTTACATGGCACGTAGAGCACTCGTAACATCTGCAAATCGCTCTCCCACACGACGCCATGCACGTGGTCTGCAGTTGTGACGCCAGTTGGACGTACTGCCAAATTATCTAAAACGACGTTGGAGACGGATTATGGTAGAGAGATGAACATTAAAATCTCAGAGCTGGTAGGCATTCCTTCAGTCAGTATGCCGATTGCATAATCCCTCAACTTGAGACTTCTGTGGCATTTGTGACAAAACTGCACATTTTAGAGTGGCCTTTTATTGTTCCTAGCACATGGTGCACCTGTGTAATGATCATGCTGTTTAATCAGCTTCTTGATATGCCACACCTGTCAGGTGGATGGGTTATCTTGGCAAAGGAGAAATTCTCACCAACAGAGATTTAAACAAATTTGTGCACAACATTTGAGAGAAATAAGCTTTAATTTTATTTCTGCTCATGAAACATGGGACCAACATAATACACAATGCGTTTATATTTTTTGTTCAGTGTAGGATGCTAATATCTTACCAAGTTTCTGAATCTCAAGCCAATCCAGAGGGAGTGGCGCTTTCCTCTTCTTCCACAGCTTGTCCATGGTCAGGAGGTACTGGATGTCATCTTTGAAAAGCTGGAGGACCACACAAAGCAAATGGCTATTAGCCAAAGTCGAGGGGCTAATAAGCTTGTTGACAACAAGACAAGGGGACACTTTCACTTAAGCAGTCCTTTAGTGAATGCTTGTTCACACTAAAGCCTACCTTGTTGAAGAGTTTGACTGTGTCATAGCCTGTGGATCGTGCCCAGTCCTTGGTGGACACCCGTTTGATGTCTCCATCCTGATCAGATGCTGTGGCTCGGGCTTCAGTGTCTGCAGGGTTCCCTGAGAAAAGGAGACAAGAGACCTCAATGAAAACCAGTGTACACAGCAGCCTTTTACTGCATACGTGTCAGTGCATCTCACCCCTCTGGTCTATGGAGGGCAGGGAGGTGGCAGTATTAGAATTCTCTAGTGTTGCGCTCTACTCACATGTAAGCTCTGGGTCAGCGGTGTCAGGGGACACCTCCTGATCTGCATCCTCCTCTCCAAAGAGCTGGCTGAGGTGGAGATTAAAATAAAACCGGATTGTCATTATCATGGGCTTAATCTCAACCTCCCAGCAATAAAATATATCTCTGCAAGCAACACCAACACTGACTTAGGATGAAGATAACAATCATGACCTATTCCTCATTGGTATACAACTAGTGAGATGCATAAAAGCACAGCAGTAAGACGCGTTTGTTTTCGGCTCATGTAAATATTCAATATTTTTTCTGGGGTTGTGTGTACAATTCAAATCTCCTTTTTCCCATTTCGAATTAAATATACCTTCATGCAACCCGCCTCACACAAGGTGGTACGGATCTGCTATTTTTTAGACCTTATAACTAGAACATCCATCAGCAGCTAGCCAGCTAATTAGCTACTAGCTTTTTAGTCATTGTTAGCCACTGCTAGCGGTCTTTACCTTTAGCTCGGACTCCAGACGCTTTAGCCCGGATAGCCTGGATAATACCTGCCAGTCTGCACAGCGCAATATCAGCCCTGAGCATATCGGACTGCTTTTTTCCCCACTACATCCCCGGATTCCTGACGCAAGCTCTGGACCATTACACCAGATCTTCGCAGCTAGCTAGTTGCTACCGAGTGGCTATCGCCCTTGTCCAGAAGCATGCACCAGTTAGCCTCAAGCTAGGCCCATCTCCCGGCTAGCAAACGAAGTACATTAACCACAATACCTCTCTTGCCAATTGGCCTGGACCCTTTGTCGACATGGAGCCCCGCCGATCCATCACGACTGGTCTGCTGATGTAATTCGGCCCCTGTGGTCTCAACCCGGCCTCTGCATCATGGATGTTGGTGATGATCCATCTGCTAGCCCCGGGCCCGCTAGCTTCCTAAACGCCAGCTCTCCCGCTCGCCTAGCATAGTAATCGACTACTGAGCGGGCTCCCTGTTTCATCTATTGCTGCTCATTGGACCTTTGTTTATCTGTCGGCCCCAGCCTCGAACTCAGGCCCTGTGTGTAGCTAACTGACCCTCCCTGCCCATTTATCGCCATTTACCCGTTGTTATTGTCCTAGCTGTTTACCCATTGTTGTCTCACCCTTTGTTGTCTTAGCTCTCCCAATCAACACCAGTGATTGCTTTATGCCTTTCTCTAATGTCAATATGCCTTGTATATTGTTGTTTAGGGCAGCTCTCATTGTTTTATTTTACTGCAGAGCCCCTAGTCCTGCTCAACATGCCCTCGGATAGCCCCCTTGTCCCACCCCCCACACATGCGGAGACCACACCTAGCCTAACTGGCACCTCCAGAGATGCAACCTCTCTCATCCCCACTGTACTCGCACCCTACCATACCCTTGTCTGTACACTATGCGCTGAATCTATCCTACTACGCCCAGAAATCTGCTCCTTTTATTCTGTTCCCAAAGCACTAGATGACCAGTTCTTATAGCTTTTAGCCGTACCCTCATCCTACTCCTCCTCTGGTGATGTAGAGGTTAACCCAGGCCCCGTGTGTCCCCAGGCGCTCTCATTTGCTGACTTCTGCAACAGTAAAAGCCTTGGGTTCATGCATGTTAACATCAGAAGCCTCTTCCCTAAGTTTGCTTTATTCACTGCTTTAGCACACGTCGCCAACCCTGATGTCCTAGCTGTGTCTGAAACTTGGCTTAGAAAGGCCACCAAAAATTCTGAAATTTCGATCCCCAATTACAACATTTTCCGTCAAGACAGAACTGCTAAAGTGGGCGGAATTGCAATCTACTGTAGAGATAGCCTGCATAGTTCGGTCATACCATCCAGGTCTATGCCCAAACAGTTTGAGCTTCTACTTTTAAAGATCCATCTCTCCAGAAATAAGTGCCTCACTGTTGCCACTTGTTATAGACCCCCCCTCAGCTCCCAGCTGTGCCCTGGACACTATATGTGAATTGATTGCACCCCATCTATCGTCAGTGTTCGTACTGCTGGGTGACCTAAATTGGGATATGCTTAACACCCCAGCCATCCTACAATCTAAGCTAGATGCCCTCAATCTCACACAAATTATCAAGGAACCTACCAGGTACAACCCCAAATCCATAAACATGGGCACCCTCATAGACATCATCCTGACCAACTTGCCTTCTAAATACACCTCTGCTGTCTTCAACCAGGATCTCAGCGATCACTGCCTGCGTCCGTTATGGGTCCGCGGTCAAACGACCACTCCTTATCACTATCAAATGCTCACTAAAACACTTCTGCGAGCAGGCCTTTCTAATCGACCTGGCCCAGGTATCCCGGAAGGATAATGACCTCGTCCCGTCAGTAGAGGATGCCTGGTTGTTCTTTAAAAAGTGCTTTCCTCACTATCTTAAATAAGCATGCCCCTTTCAAAAAATGTTGAACTAAGAACAGATATAGCCCTTGGTTCACTCCAGGCTTGACTGCCCTTGACCAGCACAAAAACACCCTGTGGCGTACTGCAGTAGCTTCGAATAGTCCCCGCGATATGTAACTGTTCAGGGAAGTCAGGAACCAATAAACACAGTCAGTTAGGAAAGCAAACAGAACTTTGCATCCTGCAGCACTAAGTCCAAACAGTTTTGGGGCACTGTAAAGTCCATGGGGAATAAGAGTACCTCCTCCCAGCTGCCCACTGCACTGAGACTAGGAAACACTGTCACCACTAATAAATCCACAATAATTGAGAATTTCATTAAGCATTTCTCTATGGCTGGCCATGCTTTCAACCTGGCTACCCCAACCCCGGCCAACAGCTCTGTACCCTCCGCAGCAACTGGCCCAAGTCCCCCCCCCCCCGGCTTCTCCTTCACCCAAATTCAGACAGCTGATGTTCTGAAAGAGCTGCAAAATCTGGATCCCAACAAATCAGCTGGGTTAGACAATGTGGACCCTCTCTTCCTAAAATTATCTGCCACCATTGTTGCAACCCCTATTACTAGTCTGTTCAACAACTAATTCATATCGTCTGAGATTCCTAAAGATTGGAAAGCGGCCGCAGTCATCCCCTCTTCAAAGGGGAAGACACTCCAGACCCAAACTGTTACATACCTATATCCATCGTGCCCTGCCTTTCTGAAGTCTTCGAAAGCCAAGTGAACAAACAGATCACCGACCATTTCAAATCCCACCGTACCTTCTCCGCTATGCAATCTGGTTTCCGAGCTGGTCGCGGGAGTACCTCAGCCACGCTCGAGGTCCTAAACGATATCATAACCGCCATCGATAAAAGACAGTACTGTGCAGCCGTCTTCACCGACCTGGCCAATGCTTTCGACTCTGTCAATCACCACATTCTTATCGGCAGGCTCAACAGCCTTGGTTTCTCTAATGACTGCCTCGCCTGGTTCACGAACTACTTCTCAGATAGAGTTCAGTGTGTCAAATCGGAGGGCCTGTTGTACAGACCTCTGGCAGTCTATGGGGGTTCTTCTTTGGACACTATTTATCAAACATCCAAACAAGCTTCAATGCCATACAACACTCCTTCCGTGGCCTCCAACTGCTCTTAAATGCTAGTAAAATGAAAGGCATGCTCTTCAACCAATCGCTGGCCGCACCCGCTCACCCAGCATCACTACTCTAGACGGTTCTGACTTAGAATATGTGGACAACTATAAATACCTACGTCTCTGGCTAGACTGTAAACTCTCCTTCCAGACTCATGTTAAGCATCCCCAATCCAAAATTAAATCTAGAATTGGCTTCCTATTTCAAACAAAGCCTCCTTCCCTCATGCTGCCAAACATATCCTCATAAAACTGACTATCCTACCGATCCTTGACGATGTCATTTACAAAATAGCCTCCAACACTCTACTCAGCAAATTGGATGCAGTCTATCACAGTGCCATCCGTTGTCGTCACCAAAGCCCCATATACTACCCACCACTGTGACCTGTATGCTCTCATCGGCTGGCCGTCACTACATATTTGTTGCCAAACCCACTGGCTCCAGGTCATCTATAAATCTTTGCTAGGTAAAGTTCCACCGTATCTCAGCTCACTGGTCATCCCCAAAGCCAACACCTCTTTGGCCGCCTTTCCTTCCAGTTCTCTGCTGCCAATGACTGGAATTAATTGCAAAAATCACCGAAGCTGGAGGTTCTTATCTTCCTCACTAACTGGAACGTCAGCTGTCAGAGCAGCTTACCGATCGCTGCAGCTGTACACAGCCCATCCAACCAACTACCTACCTCATCCCCATATTTGTTTTTCTGCTCTTTTGCACACCAGTATTTCTACTTGCAAATCCTCATCTGCACATATATCACTCGTGTAAATTGCTAAATTGTAATTACTTCGCCACTATTGGCCTATTTATTGCCTTACCTCCTTTGCAGATACTGTATACAGAATTTTATATTGTGTTATTGACTATACATTTGTTTATTCAATGTGTAACTCTGTCGCACTGCTTTGCTTTCTCTTGGCCAGGTCGCAGTTGTAAATGAGAACTTGTTCTCAACTGGCCTACCTGGTTAAATAAAGGTGATATAAATAAAAAATTAATTTAAAAAAGCACTTCAACCACACTTACTTGAACAGGTACTTGGCCCACACAATGCAGTGTATAGGCTCAGAGGGGGTGTTGCGAATGGTACAACCAGGGAAGGTTTTCTGTGTGGGTTTGGGCTGGCACTCATAACACTCAGTAAGACCCTATAGTGTGGGAAATCAAGGAGAGGGAGGTGATTATTTCACTCTGTATCTAATTAATTTTTACTGCACTGAACATGACCATGCATCTAATTGGCATCCACAGGTTGTTTTCATCCGTGTCTTACCTTCTTAATAACGGTCACCTGCCCAAGGTAGCCAGCTGTGCCACTCTCAATAAGGGGAATGTCAGCTGCAAGACACATCCTGTTCACATGGTTACGAGCCGCTGCAAGGAAGAAAAGATTCAGCTGGCGCTAAGACCAGGACCACACCAGGGAAAAGATACCAAACGTACTCTACAGACAGACTAGGGGTAGGGAAAGAGGGTGTAATTAGGGGGAAGTAGATATTACTATACCTCGATTGTCCAAAGCATTCATGACAAGCATGAAGTTCCTGAAGAATTCCACATTGTACTCTGGGCTGTGAAGGACAAACATACCAAACATTAAACAGGATCAAGGACTTTAAGTTCTCACACCGGCAACTCACAAGACTAGTTGACTTACTTCATGATGCTGTCATGATAGGCTGTAATGTTGGCAGTGGGACAGAATTGCAGCACACTCTCTTTTGCCACCTGCAAGACAGACAGCCAGTAAGTTCACAAATAGTATTTAGATTGTGTACAGCATACACTAAGTGTACAAAACATTAGGAACATCTCCTCTTTCCAGGTGAAAGCTATGATCCCTTATTGATGTCACTTGTTTAATCCACTTCAAATCAGTGTAGATGAAGAGACAGGTGAATGAAGGATCTTTAAGCTTTGAGACATGAATTGTGTATGTGTGCCATTCAGAGAGTGAATGGGCAAGAAAAACTATATAAGTGCCTTTGAATTGGCTATGGTTGTAGGTGCCAGGCGCACCTGTTTGAGTGTGTCAAGAACTGCAGCGCTGCCGGGTTTTTCACACAACAGTTTCCAGTGTATATCAAGAGTGGTCCACAAGGCCTCCCGGGTGGCGCAGTGGTTAAGGGTGCTGTACTGCAGCGCCAGCACAGGGTTCGCGCCCAGGCTCTATCGTAACCGGGAGGTACGCGGGGCGACGCACAATTGGTCTAGCGTCGTCCGGGTTAGGGAGGGCTTGGTCAGTAGGGATGTCCTTGTCTCATCGCGCACCAGCGACTCCTGTGGCGGGCCGAGCACAGTGCGCGCTAGCCAAGGTTGCCAGGTGCACGGTGTAGCCTCCGACACATTGGTGCGGCTGGCTTCCGGGTTGGATGCGCGCTGTTTTAAGTGTGGCTGGTTGGGTTGTGTATCGGAGGACGCATGACTTTCAACCTTCGTCTCTCCCAAGCCCGTACGGGAGTTGTAGCGATGAGACAAGATAGTAGCTACTACAACAATTGGATACCACGAAATTGGGGAGAAAAAGGGGTAAAATAAAAAAATAAAAATAAGAATGGTCCACAATCCAAATGACATCCAGCCAACTTGGCACAACTGTGGAAAGCATTGGAGTCAACAACAGCCTCAGGGAAAAAGGGGGTGCAACTTCATATTAGGAAGGTGTTCCTAATGTTTTGTAAACTCAGTGTATTTTAGAATGCTTGTTTGTTGTTCTTTCATGTTTGTGAAAGAACAACAAAGCATCTGTCCCCTCCCTACCTGCGCCTTGGACTTCCCCACATGTTTCTTCTGGAACAGGAACTGTCTGTTCAGGTTGCTCACATCAATAGTGTCCAGATCAATCTATAAAAAAGACACAGCAAATCGAAGTTAAAACACAATTACGGATACAAAAAAATGCAATTAATAAGATCAAGACAGGTTCACAAAAAAGTTGGACGTGGTATGAAAGACTTTGCTACAAACTGTATAACGTTAGCTACCTACCTACCGTACGTTATTATATATCTAGCTAGCTGAATTGTAGTTTACATTGCTTATCACAAATCACCAGCATTGCTAGCAGCTAGCTAATTAGCCTTCAAGCATACCGGTATGGACAGCTTAGCATTGTCTAGCTAACGTTAGCAGACCACAAAGAGGTCGGGACAACATGGCGCGCAATTGAAATTCTGGACGAAGTGACCTAAATGTTGTGTTTTTATATACATGCATGTAACTAGCTAGCTATGTAACTACATTGCTAACTCCACCACTTACATATAGCCAGGCTCATGTGAAAATGTTCTAATATATACACTTATTTCAGACTAGCTAGCATGCCAGGCCTTTCACACTTCAGCCTGTAGGCTGCACAAAGACCCAGCAAATGTCCGCCCCCTGCACGACTTACCACTTCTATATTTTTGAAGCCGGTGAGTACAAGATTTTTCAAGAGCTCGCAACCAATTCCTCCAGCTCCGACCACCAGCACCCGGCAAGCGGATAAGGAATCAGCGAGCTCTTTTCGGAGAGACCCCACTAGTTGTACCATTGTTGATCAGAAAAATACAGAAACTGCAGTAGACCAGAAGAGAGAGGAGCTAGCTATGTGGCTAGCAGCAGGCACCACCTCCTTACTCCGATAAGGGGGGCCCTTCGATATAAGCGCACAAAGACTGATCAAACACTTTGCCTATAGTGCCGCCTTCTGGAGAGGCGAGGTTTAGGCTTTTGAGTTGAGTTCGTTGAGTTTCCTTCTCTGACAGTACAGTGCTGAACTGCACACCAAAACCATGACCAAAATAGGCTTTGTTTCTGCCTTTCTCACTATGTGGGTGGGAAAATATTGTGGGATACCAGTTTTGATAATATAGCTAGTTCAAGATAGTGCAGTGGCAAATTAATTCCATTCAGATTGACAAAAACATCCAGTCAAGCTAAAACAAGTAGTCATGATGAAAATTATTGAGAGCCAGAGTATCACTGACATAAAACTAGTTTATTGCTTTGAGTGGTGGTAAATATATATATTGAAGTCCACTTTTGCACTAACTCTCTTGCACTGACTATGCACACCCACTAGACTCTACCCACATACTCACACTGACACCCCAACACACACACACTCACCCACACAATTCACACTCACCATATATGCCGCTGCTACTGTCTATTATCTACCCTGTTGCCTAGGCACTTTCATTGAATCAGATGGCTCATTCATCACAAAGCCCACTGATATTGCAAACTACTTTATTGACTTTTTCATTGGCAAGATAAGCAAACTTAGGGATGACATGCCAGCAACAAATGCTGACACTACACATCCAAGTATATCGGACCAAATTATGAAAGACAACAATTGTACTTTTGAATTCTGTAAAGTCCGTGTGGAAGAGGTGAAAAACGTGTTGTTGTCTATCAACAATGACAAGCCACTGGGGTCTAACAATCTGGATGGAAAATTACTGAGGATAATAGCATACGATATTGCCACTCCTATTTGCCACATCTTCAATTTAAGCCTACTTGAGAGAGTGTGCCCTCAAGCCTGGAAGGAAGCTAAAGTCATTCCACTAACCAGGAATGGTAAAGCCCCCTTTACTGGCTCAAATAGCCGACCAATCAGCCTGTTACAAACCCTTAGTAAACTTCTGGGGAAAAATTGTTTGACCAGATGCAATGCTATTTCACAGTAAACAAATTGACAACAGACTTTCAGCATGCTTATAGGAATGGACACTCAACAAGCACAACACTTACACAAATGACTGATGATTGGCTGAGAGAAATTGATGATAAAATGCTTGTGGGGGCTGTCATGTTAGACTTCAGTGCAGCTTTTGACATTATCGATCATAGTCTGCTGCTGGAAAAACTTATGCGTTATGGCTTTACACCCCCTGCTATAATGTGGATAAAGAGTTACCCGTCTAACAGAACACAGAGGGTGTTCTTTAATGGAAGCCTGTCAAATATAATCCAGTTAGAATCAGTAATTCGCCAGGGTAGCTGTTCAGGCCCCTTGATTTTTTCAATTTTTACTAACTACATGCCACTGACTTTGAGTAAAGCCAGAGTGTCTATGTATGTGGATGACTCAACACTATACACGTCAGCTACTACAGCGACTGAAATGACTGCAACACTCAACAAAGAGCTGCAGTTAGTTTCAGAGTGGGTGGCAAGGAATAAGTTAGCCCTAAATATTTCCAAAACTTAAAGCATTGTATTTGGAACAAAACACTCACTAAACCCTAAACCTCAACTAAAGCTTGTAATAAATAATGTGGAAATTGAGCAAGTTGACATGACTAAACTGCTTGGAGTAACCCTAGATTGTAAACTGTCATGGTCAAAACATATTGAGGCAGCAGTAGCTAAGATGGGGAGAAGTCTGTCTATAATAAAGTGATGCTCTACCTTCTTAACAACACTATCAACAAGGCAGGTCCTACAGGCACAAGTTTTGTTGCACCTTGACTACTGTTCAGTCGTGTGGTCAGGTGCCACAAAAAAGGACTTAGGAAAATTGCAATTGGCTCAGAACAGGGCAGCACGGCTGGCCCTTGGATGTACACAGAGAGCTAATATTAATAATATGCATGTCAATCTCTCCTGGCTGAAAGTGGAACTTCATCACTACTTTTATTTATGATAGGACATGTTGAATGCACCGAGCTGTCTGTCTAAACTACTGGCACACAGCTCGGACACCCATGCATCAAGACATGCCACAAGAGGTCTCTTCACAGTCCCCAAGTCCAGAACAGACTATGGGAGGCATACAGTACTACATAGAGGCATGACAACATGGAACTTCTACACCTGCATTGCTTGCTGTTTGGGGTTTTAGGCTGGGTTTCTGTACAGCACTTTGAGATATCAGCTGATGTAAGAAGGGCTTTATAAATAAATTTGATTTGAAATTTGATTTGAACTATTTTCCACATCAAGTAACTGACGCAAGCAGTAAAATTAGACTTAAAAAAACAGATAAAAAAAACACCTTATGGAACAGCGGGGACTGTGAAGCAACACAAACATTGGCACAGACACACGCGCACTCAACCCGGCCCCTGCGCACACACACACGATAACATACATACATACACATGGATTTAGTAATGTAGATATGTGGTAGTGGTGGAGTAGGGGCCTGAGGGCACACAGAGTGTTGTGAAATCTGTGAATGCATTGTAATGTTTTTAAAATGGTATAAACTGCCTTAATTTTGCTGGACCTCAGGAAGAGTCGCTGCTGTTTTGGCATACACCCAGTCACTACAAAGACAACTCAGTTGACGGAGAGGAAGTAAACCGCTCAGAGATTTCATCATGAGGTCAATGATGACTTTAAAACAGTTATAGAGTTTAATAGCTGTGATAAGAGAGAACTGAGGATGGATCAAAAACATTGTAGTTGCTCCACAATATTAACCTAATTGACAGAGTGAAAAGAAGGAAGCCTATACAGAATACAAATATTCCAAAACATGCGTCCTGTTTGCAACAAGGCACTAAAGTAAAACTGCAAAAAAAATGGCCAAACAATTAACTTTTAGTCCTGAATACAAAGTGTGTTGTATTTGGGGCAAATCCAATACAACACATTACTGAGTAACACCATATTTTCAAGCATAATGCTGGCTGCATCATGTTATGTGTATGCTTATAATTGTTCAGGACTGGGGAATTTTTCAGGGTAAAAAATTAACAACATGGAGCTAAGCGCTGGCAAAATCCTAGAGGAAAACCTGGTTCAGTCTGCTTTCCACCAGACACTGGGAGATTAATTCAACTTTCAGCAGGACAGTAACCTAAAACACAAGGCCAAATCTACACTGTACTCTTAGAAAAAAAGATGCTATCTAGAACCTTAAAAGGTTCTTCATCTGTCCCCGTAGGAGAACCCTTTTTGGTTGCAGGTATAACCATTTTGGTTGCAGGTATAACCATTTTGGTTCCAGGTAGAACCCTTTTACAGAGGGTTCTACCTGGAACAAAAAAAGGTTATCCTATGGGGACATCTGAATAACTCTGTTGGAACCCTTTTTACTAAGATTGTGGGGTGGCTGACCAAGAAGACAATGAATGTTCCTGAGTGACCCAATTACAGTTCTGACTTAAATCTACTTGAAAATATATGGCAAGACCTGAAAATGGCTGTCTACCAATGATCAACAACCAATTTGACAGCGCTTGAAGAATTTGTAAAATAATAATTGGCAAATGTGGCACAATCCAGGTATGGAAAGTTCTTAGAGACTTACCCAGAAAGACTCACAGCTGTAACCGCTGCAAACGATGCTTCTACAAATTATTGACTCAGGGGTGTAAATACTTATGTCAATGAGATATTTATGTATTTAATTTACAATAAATGAGCAAACATTTATAAAACATGTTTTCACCTTGTCATTATGGGGGTATTGTGTGTAGATGGGTAAGAACATTTCATCCATGTTGAAATCAAGCTGTAACACAACAAAATATGGAATAAGTCAAAGGCTATGAATACTTCTGAAGGCACTGTACATAGCTACCTCAATTACCTCTTATCCCTGCACATTGACTTGGGACTGGTACACCCTGTATATAGCCATGTTATTTTTTTTATTGTTATTCGTTCACTCTGTATTTATTCCTCTTGTCACTATTTTGAACAATTATTTAACTCTGCATTGTTGGAAAATGACCTGTAAGTAAGCATTTCACTGTTCGTCTACACCTGTTGTATACAAAGCATGTGACAAATACAGTTGTATTTGATTTCATGTGAAATAATTCTCTACCATTAATCAAGCCTTTACAGTGCTTTACCTGCTCAAACACAGTTTGAGAATATGTATCGTGCACATGTCATCAGCAAGGTATTCATCTTCATCCTCCTTGGTCATAGTGGGCTGTTTTTTCTGCAGCATTGCTGTTTCTACTGAAGGTCCTGGGTCTCCTACAGATATATTATGTATTACATTATACTGTATAACAGCAATACAGACCAACATTAGAAAAATACAGACATATCTATCAAAATTAAAACATCTTTTATAAATGTATGAACTAAGTAATACTACATCTTTGTTTGTTTTTGTCAACGACACATTTTTATGACACAGTTATTGTCTGTAAAGAACCCTTTAGTTCTTTAGATTTTATCCTATGTTTATCTGATTATGGTATGTTTTGAAGTACCCTCTCAAAACGAGCATGTATGAGGTTGGCCTTATCGACAAGCCACTTCTTCAGTTCAGCTGTATAGCAGCCTGTCTGGTCAGGTTCTCTGGGTCACCCAGCTGGGCCTGAAACGGTGCTAAGATGTCCAGCTTCTTCACTGCCTGTCGAAGACGCTCCTCTTTGGCCATCCTCTCCTGGACATGACATGAGGTAGAGAGGAAATACTGTAGGGTAAGAAGGCAGAGTATCAGTCAGCCTTCTGTGATGAGAGGGTGAGTGTAATTCTTACTAGTACCTCTCAGTGACAGCGTGCTCTCTCATTCCTCACTGTGTTGTAGATGGAGATGTAAAGCTCAGTACTGCCCTCTTCTTGTTCTCTTACACCCAGTATTTCCCTCACCTGAGCAAAAATACTAACTGTTTATTACTTTGATATTTCTCTAATTTGAAGACATGCAGGAAAAGGTCTAGTAATTCATGCCAAAGTACATACACAACACATGCACACCTCTTTCTCAGACTCCTTGATTGTACCACATTCTCCTCCTCCTTCATCATATGGACTAACATTTCATACAGATTCTTACTTGGCTTCTAAAATGGATCTACTTGAAAGCACATACATAAAGACCATTGGACAAACACCATAGTTACTTAACCCACATAACGGAAGAACATTTTATCTCAAATTGCTGGTGGCACCAAATAGATGATCTAAGCCAGGTGTAAATTCTGTAGATTGTTTAGCTACTGTTTATTGCCCCTGAAGATTACACCTGAAAGGTGGATGCCAGGTGGATAGGTGGGAGCCATCTGAAGGGTGAAGGAGTGTGGGTTCTGGGAATCCCCTGAATTTCTGGGCTTGAAGTTTCTCCAAGCAGGAATAACCCGGTCATCCTCCCCTTGGTATGTCACTTGGATCCTGTCCTCAGACACCAGGAAGATCCATTCTTCTACATCCTCCCCAGCTGTCTTGGACTCGTATCGACTGAACCACTCCACCACCTGCTCATAACCTGTACAGCCTGAATTTAAAATGGATTCAATTGAGATTGTGTTACTGGCCTACACACAATACCTCATAATGTCAAAGTGGAATATTTCTTTGTAATTTTTACATGGACTCACTCTGTGACCAATAATCGTGTTTAACATGATTTTTTGAATGACCACCTCATCTCTGTACCCCACACAATTATCTGTAAGGTCCCTCATTCGAGAAGTGAATTTTAAACACAGCTTCAAACACAAAGAGCGGGTCGAGAGCAGGTCAAGAGTTTCAAGTTCCTTGGTGTCCATATCACCAACAAACTATCATGGTCCAAACATACCAAGACAGTCGTGAAGAAGGCACGATAAAACCTTTTCCCCCTCAGGAGACTGAAAAGATTGTGCATGGGTCCCCAGATCCTCAAAAGGTTCTACAGCTGCACCATTGAGAGCATCACCGCCTGGTATGGCAACTGCTCGGCATCTGACCGTAAGGTGCTACAGAGGGTAGTGCAAATGGCCCAGTACATCACTGGGGCAAAGCTTCCTGCCATCCAGGCAGTTTCAGCCCATAAAAGTGTCAGAGACTCCAGTCACCTAAGTTAACGCCAAGTTCTCTACCATTAATCAAGCCTTTACAGTGCTTTACCTGCTCAAACACAGTTTGAGAATATGTATCGTGCACATGTCATCAGCAAGGTATTCATCTTCATCCTCCTTGGTCATAGTGGGCTGTTTTTTCTGCAGCATTGCTGTTTCTACTGAAGGTCCTGGGTCTCCTACAGATATATTATGTATTACATTATACTGTATAACAGCAATACAGACCAACATTAGAAAAATACAGACATATCTATCAAAATTAAAACATCTTTTATAAATGTATGAACTAAGTAATACTACATCTTTGTTTGTTTTTGTCAACGACACATTTTTATGACACAGTTATTGTCTGTAAAGAACCCTTTAGTTCTTTAGATTTTATCCTATGTTTATCTGATTATGGTATGTTTTGAAGTACCCTCTCAAAACGAGCATGTATGAGGTTGGCCTTATCGACAAGCCACTTCTTCAGTTCAGCTGTATAGCAGCCTGTCTGGTCAGGTTCTCTGGGTCACCCAGCTGGGCCTGAAACGGTGCTAAGATGTCCAGCTTCTTCACTGCCTGTCGAAGACGCTCCTCTTTGGCCATCCTCTCCTGGACATGACATGAGGTAGAGAGGAAATACTGTAGGGTAAGAAGGCGGCACCGAGTATCAGTCAGCCTTCTGTGATGAGAGGGTGAGTGTAATTCTTACTAGTACCTCTCAGTGACAGCGTGCTCTCTCATTCCTCACTGTGTTGTAGATGGAGATGTAAAGCTCAGTACTGCCCTCTTCTTGTTCTCTTACACCCAGTATTTCCCTCACCTGAGCAAAAATACTAACTGTTTATTACTTTGATATTTCTCTAATTTGAAGACATGCAGGAAAAGGTCTAGTAATTCATGCCAAAGTACATACACAACACATGCACACCTCTTTCTCAGACTCCTTGATTGTACCACATTCTCCTCCTCCTTCATCATATGGACTAACATTTCATACAGATTCTTACTTGGCTTCTAAAATGGATCTACTTGAAAGCACATACATAAAGACCATTGGACAAACACCATAGTTACTTAACCCACATAACGGAAGAACATTTTATCTCAAATTGCTGGTGGCACCAAATAGATGATCTAAGCCAGGTGTAAATTCTGTAGATTGTTTAGCTACTGTTTATTGCCCCTGAAGATTACACCTGAAAGGTGGATGCCAGGTGGATAGGTGGGAGCCATCTGAAGGGTGAAGGAGTGTGGGTTCTGGGAATCCCCTGAATTTCTGGGCTTGAAGTTTCTCCAAGCAGGAATAACCCGGTCATCCTCCCCTTGGTATGTCACTTGGATCCTGTCCTCAGACACCAGGAAGATCCATTCTTCTACATCCTCCCCAGCTGTCTTGGACTCGTATCGACTGAACCACTCCACCACCTGCTCATAACCTGTACAGCCTGAATTTAAAATGGATTCAATTGAGATTGTGTTACTGGCCTACACACAATACCTCATAATGTCAAAGTGGAATATTTCTTTGTAATTTTTACATGGACTCACTCTGTGACCAATAATCGTGTTTAACATGATTTTTTGAATGACCACCTCATCTCTGTACCCCACACAATTATCTGTAAGGTCCCTCATTCGAGAAGTGAATTTTAAACACAGCTTCAAACACAAAGAGCGGGTCGAGAGCAGGTCAAGAGTTTCAAGTTCCTTGGTGTCCATATCACCAACAAACTATCATGGTCCAAACATACCAAGACAGTCGTGAAGAAGGCACGATAAAACCTTTTCCCCCTCAGGAGACTGAAAAGATTGTGCATGGGTCCCCAGATCCTCAAAAGGTTCTACAGCTGCACCATTGAGAGCATCACCGCCTGGTATGGCAACTGCTCGGCATCTGACCGTAAGGTGCTACAGAGGGTAGTGCAAATGGCCCAGTACATCACTGGGGCAAAGCTTCCTGCCATCCAGGCGGTTTCAGCCCATAAAAGTGTCAGAGACTCCAGTCACCTAAGTTAACGCCAAGTCTAGGACCAACAGGCTCCGCAACAGCTTCTACCCCAAGCCATTAGACTGCTGAACAATTCATAAAAATCGCCACTGGACAATTTACATTTTCAATTGCTAGATTAATGGTCATGAGCACTCACCTCAATTTAGCTAACACTTCCCAGCCTAATTGTAACCAAATATCCAAACGGAGATTCAGTGAAAACAATAATCTGACATTGATGGATTTTGTCAAGACCAGATCCCATGCTTTTCTCAAAGCAGGACAATGGCGCTGTCCCAATCAAAACGGTGCTAAAATTATAGTTGACACACACAGCGATTGCTTTATTTTTATTAGAGTGGTGGATAACTTTGGGAGTTTCACGTAACCACGGCTTTGAACTAAACTGCGCATTCAGTTGACTACAATTTTTTTTGCACCAGCGCAAAAGATTTGAGTCTGACCCAAAATCCTTTGATCAATGGAGTTGATCAAGAATGGTTCACAAAGGCCACTATCTCACAGTCATGTCCCAGCCACCATTCACGATCACACTTATCTTTGTCTAAGTTTGACCATCCTAAGGTGCTTCTTGTTTGATATATATGGCATGTCCTTATAGGGAAATTGGGATTAAGGAACAGTTTGATGATAAGTAGGTGACATTATAGCCCAATTCTGTAGGCTAAGTTATATTCCACAGTGGGGGCAAGCTGTAAAGCGAGGGAGCGGGTGTCCGAGTCCATGGTTCTATTCTCTTTCCTTTCTTTGGAGCCTCATCGTTGCCTCATTGATCCTCAAATAGGCTTGTGAATTGAAATATTGGTGTTGCCATGCCAGGCAGTCTGCTGCCTTTTAAATACACAGGCAAAGGTGCTTGAGTAATTATGGTGGGGATATTGGATTCCCAACATACACTACTTGACCAAAAGTATGTGGACAACTGCTCGTCGAACATCTCATTCCAAAATTATGGGTGTTCATGTGGAGTTGGTCCCACCTTTGCTGCTATAAAAGCCTCCACTCTTCTGGGAAGGCTTTCCACTAGATGTTGGAACATTGCTGCAGCAACTTGCTTCCATTCAACCACAAGAGAACTAGTGAGGTCGGGCACTGATGTTGGGCGATTAGGCCTGGCTTACAATTCATCCCAAAGGTGTTCAATGAGGTTTAGGTCAGGGCTCTGTGCAGGCCAGTCAAGTTCTTCCACACCGATCTTGACAAAACATTTCTTTATAGACCTTGCTTTGTGCACTGTAGCATTTTCCCTGCACTGGAACTAAGGGGCCTAGCCCGAACCATGAAAAACAGCCCCAGACCATTATTCGTCCTCCACCTAATTTTACAGTTGGCACTATGCCTTGGCATCTGCCAAACCCAGATTTGTCTGTTGGACTGCCAAACGGTGAAGTGTGATTCATCATGCCAGAGAACGGGTTTACACTGAGCTTTACACCACTCCAGCCGACCCTTGGCATTGTGCATAGTGATCTTAGGCTTTTGAATGGCTACTCGGCCTGGAAACCGGTTTCATGAAGCTCCCAACGAACAGTTGTTGTGCTGATGTTGCTTCCAGAGGCAGTTTGGAACTCTGTAGTGGGTGTTGCAACCGAGGACAGACGATTTTTACACGCTATGTGCTTCAGTATTCGGCCGTCCGTTCTGTGAGCTTGTGTGGACTACCACTTCGTGGCTGAGCTGATGTTGCTCCTAGATGTTTCCACTTCACAATAACAGCACTTACAGTTGACCAGGGCAGCTCTAGCAGGTCAGACATTTAACGAACTGACTTGTTGGAAAGGTGGCATCCTATGACGTTGCCACGTTGAAAGTCACTGAGCTCTTCAGTAAGGCTATTCTACTGCCAATGTTTGTTGATGGAGATTGCATGGCTGTGTGCTCGATTTTATACACCAGTCAGCAAAGGGAGTAGCTGAAGTAGCCAAATCCGCTAATTGGAAGGGGTGTCACATACTCATGTATATATAATGTACTTCCATTCATTTTTTAAAACCGGTACCGTTTACCTCAGACAAGTTCTGTGAGACTTGTGGGGGTCGTAGATCAAAATGGACAAAACACCATCATGTGCGTGAGAATCTCCCCTTTCCACCATGGGGTTAGTTTGTAGCCCAAATGGTTTGGATGCTACAGATGTTTTCGGGATGTCTCATGGTCTGACAAACACCATTCTAGCTCTAACACCTTTCACCGCATATGTGGAAGTGATAGGCAGATGTGGTGGATTGAGATGAATTCAATGGAAAAAACATATCTCCAACTTAACCTGACAGATTTTTACGAGGATTTTTCTTTACGTTACCTATCGGTACGTCAAGCAACTCTAGGAGGTTAATCAGCTACCAGAAAGTAAAGCTTACATTCATCGTAAATATTAATAGTTGATATTTCCACCTATTATATCTCTGTCTATATTTCCAAGATGAATTAAGAGATCTTAATTATTTTTGTTTATGTAGGGCAGACAACTGAATACTTGTATTCCAAATGTTAGCAATATTCGAACTTGCAATATTTGGTTACATGAGCTTATGTGGGCCATCCCCACTCCATCCAGGCATTATTCTGCACTTTGAGTTTAGGGGGTGTGATGATGCACAGAAATACAACAATACTATCGCGACTCAGGATATGACCCAGATGAAAACACGGAAGGCGGATAGTACAGTTCTCAGATGATTTATTAGAAACACAGGGCAGGCAAAGGGCAGGTAGAGGTTCGTAATCAGGTCAGAGTCAGACAGGTACAGGACAGCAGGAAGGCTCAGGGTCAGGGCAGGCAGAGGTTCATAATCAGGTCAGAGTCAGACAGGTACAGGACGGCAGGCAGGCAGAATGGTCAGAACCGGGAAAAACTAGGAAACAGAACTAGCGCAACAGGAAGGCGGGAAAGAACCCTGGTAAGACCTGACAAGACAAGACAAGACGAACTGGCAAAAGACAAACAGAGAAATACACAGGGGATAATGGGGAAGATGGGCGACACAAGCACAAAGACAGGTGAAACAGATCAGGGTGTGACACAATACATCACAAAACAACAAACAGGGTGTCTTTCAATTCTGAACTGCATTTAAAAACATATTTTTCTTATTGTTTTATTATAAACATTTTAATATTTTTCTAGTGATTTAGCAATATCAGAACTTGCAATATTTGGTTAGATGACCTTATGTGACCCATCCAATCACGCATTATTATGCAATTTTTTAGTTTAGGGGGTGTGTCACAATATCTATCAATTTAACCACTTTTAGTAAAACATTTTTCCACAACCATCCATTTCATAAATGGGAGACATTAGAGATATATAAAAGCATGGTTATACTTCGTTATCCCTCGGGTAGGGGTATTTCAAAATCTAAAGCCCTTTTCTGAGGATTGGCCACTAGTCTATAAAGCAACAAAGTAACCAAACCAGTGGTCCTCTACACTGAACAAAAATAAACGCAACATCAAATCTAAATTTGTTGCATGCGCCGAATCCCCCACAAAAGGGACTCCTCAGCACCAATGGGATCGTTTATGTCAACTCATGAAACATTGGACCAACACTTTACATGTTGCATATATCTCTCTCGCTGCGGTCCTGCAGCACAACCCAGATGAACAGAGGCTCAGGGAGAAAGACAGAGCTGCTTCCTGTACAGACACTCTGCTGAGAGGTGGGGAGAGTGGGGGAAGAGAGGGAGAGAGTGAATAAAGTTAGCACAGCAGTAACAGTTACCAATGCATTATTGGCCTTAGCATGTATCACCATAGCAGTGTTGATAAATATGTAGGAGGCCGGAGGATGTGGCTGCCGTTTTATGGGCTCTTAACTAACAGTGCCATTTTGTTAGTAACTTATGGTGTACATAATGTTGCTACTACCGTCTCTTACGGCCTGAGGGGTGTGGTATATGGCCAATATACCACAGCTAATCGCTGTTCTAATGCACCACCCAATGCGGAGTGCCTGTATACAGGCCTTAGCTGTGGTATATTGGCCATATAGTACAAACCCCCAAGGTGCCTTATTGCTATTATAAACTGGTTATCAACATAATTAGAACAGTAAACAAGTAATTTTGAGTCATAAATGTAGGAGCCAAACTACTCCGTTTATAGTAAGGTTTTAACTGATGGCTGTGGGACATCCCTATCAACCAGGGGAGCCGCCAGGGATTTTGGGACTCATGAAAATATATCACACCACCACAGGTCACATCAACCCTGCGCAATTGCTGTAGCCACACCTCCAGAACCCAATCGGCCCATTCAAAGCTTTAAATAACTCTACCTTTGCAGGCTTGCAGGCTCTTGTAGTCCAATATTTACTGACATTGAGCTGTGAAAATATAACACTGTGCAGACATGCACGCAACATTCTGCATACAGTGAAATTCACTATTTGATGCAAGATTGATACCCTTTATATGAAATGTGCCCAAGGTAATCTTTTACAGTCTAAATGTATAAATACATTTTAAATGGTAAAAATCTTGAATGGAAAATTATCTTAACATTAATGAATAACTTAAAATAAATATAGCTTATATAACCTCCCTCTTCAATTAAAATAAATCATCATCATCATCTTTGAATGATATAACAAACAAAATCGACAGCAGATTTTTTAACTAAGTATATATACCAACTAGAAGATAAGCAGCTGTAAAAGTGGAAATGGAAAACAAAATGAAAAGGCCTGATGGTGGCGCTAGAGGAACAGTCAAGTGGTCACAAAATCATTAGGTTTCTTCCACTTGAGGTCTTGATTGTGCACAACAATTTTTTGGGCAATCCGACTTTGAGCTATATCTTGTTCTCAGCCTGTTGGTATCATGTGTGTAGTGATCCAATATCCATGCCAATCAACAGTTATCACTGGCTCTTGCTCAGCCTTACTCACCATTTGGACTTTACAGCCCAAGTGTTACAGGGAATACTGAATGAAGAGGTTCCCCCTCCCAGGTATCTGAGCCGGTGTAGTGATCTGAAAACACATTTGAAT
Organism: Oncorhynchus mykiss; assembly: GCF_057628025.1. Classification (NCBI taxonomy): domain Eukaryota; kingdom Metazoa; phylum Chordata; class Actinopteri; order Salmoniformes; family Salmonidae; genus Oncorhynchus; species Oncorhynchus mykiss. The sequence goes on from NC_143022.1 coordinate 25,422,685, forward strand.
CTGACTGAAGGAGTATAGTGGTTTACTTTTAAATATTAGAAGTACTGTATATTTTTTTCACCTTTCCCTTGCCCCAATTGTGCGTTCAAGTTAAACAGTTTTCATCCCATCCAGTAGGTGGCGGAGCGCACATTTAGTGTTGTTTGCGGACCGTCATAATACCATAGAAAAAGGTCAACAGATTGATAAATTATCTGTTGCACCCCTGCTTTCAACATCTGCGCAGTTTTGTTTTCATGTTATGAAATGTGTGTCAGCAAAGGGATTTATTCGTGTTGATAAACACCCACATTTCCTCATCAGGGGAAACAGCGTTATGAATGGGAGAAATGGTATCCTGTGGTTTGACTATCCCAGTGCTCTTTCAGCTGTGTTTGTTGTTTTTGGCACCATACATCAACGGCAGAACATTTGAGAATTGTCTCACGGGCAAGTCATGTCGATCGGAAAGACCTCCCGTAGTCCTAAGTAAGTGGCAATTGTTTATATTTGTTGGAGCTAACGTTAGCTAGATAGCGCAGCTATTTTTATGTCAATACTGTGCAACAGATTGTGTAACAGATTGCCTCGCCAGCTTCTTGGCTAACGTCAGACAGGTAACGTTAGGCTAGTTAGCAGAAACTCTTGACCTGTTACTCAGCATCAGATTTGTTTTGAGATGTCCCTCGAACAGCAAGGCATAGTATTTGCTTGATTAGAGAGCGGGTAAAACTAGCCAATATACATACCGTCGTTAACTTAGTCAATAATCTATCCCTGTGCACATTACATTTATTACTCCAAATTTACAATGCAGTTCGGTCTCCGATTGTTTACTCATGAGCAGAGTGATTCAGGCACGCTAGGTTCGAGCGACTGGTCATATGACGGTCATATGACTACCAATTGGAACAAAATGTGACCGACACTTTGTTTGCCAACATGTTTCCCCACGCGCTGTAATGCATCTTACTATTTAACCAATTTGTAAATTCCCTAATGCTGTTTCTCATGTCACCTTTATTTTCACAGCTTTTTAATACACCCTGAGAATAAAAATACATATTTCAAGCCTAGAAATTAGTCTGTTCTGTGTTCCAACAAAGGGTATCTTCTGTTTGGCAAGTTACAACCCTAGCAGTAGGCTATTTGTTTGTCGCCATACATGGCAGTGATAGTAATCAGTGAAGTTTGCCCTAAGGTCTCTTTTCTGGTTACGGCTTTTAACTTGTGGTTGCCTCAGTCACTCAAGGTTGTATGTAGTCACTGCCTCACATGTTGAAATTTAAGTCCAGCCGGAGTAAAAACTAATCTCGCCATTCTAAAAACCTCACAAACTGAGTTGTCATTAGTTAATAAATGTTAACTCATTGATTGTATCACACTCAATTGATAGTGTTTTGCCTTTGGTCAGTCTGATTGGCCATCCTCAACCTATTGTATTGTCCCACAGTTCCTGGAGACCTAGGGAATCAGTTGGAGGCCAAGCTGGACAAGCCCAGTGTGGTTCACTACATATGTTACAAGAAGACGGATGTCTATTTCACATTATGGCTCAACCTGGAACTGCTGGTGCCGGTGGCCATCGACTGCTGGATCGATAACATAAGGTTAGCGCTTAGTTCTATGTGAGGAGGAAAAGCAGGGTGTTGGTTAATATGAGCTCGGTAGAAAGCTACTGATAACATCTCTACTACTGGCAACTTAATAAAATACTAGTTTAATACTACTAAGTAGCTGGCTGAGTAGGCATGCGATAGAACTGTTTCTGTAGCCTAGGTTGAATAGGTTATCTTCTGACCATTGTACAAATTGACCTTTGAATCCCCTTTAATCAATCAATGTTTTCAACAATTAGTCTGTCTCTGAGCTTAGTGTATATAATAGAAGGCGTAGTGCACAACCAGTTGCGAGTTAAAATGTCTGACGAGATTTGAACTGTTTTAGCTACTTATCTAACCTTAGCACATTTAGCTAACCCTTCCCCTAAACGTTTAAACTACTAAACTTAACCCTAAGCTAACATTAACCACCTAGATAGAATTTGTAACCTATTTAGCAACAGTACTTTTTGCAATTTCGTAACACTATAGTATGTTTAGCAAATACAAAATGGTTGGACATACAAATTAATACATACCATAAGAAATGTAACATCCTAAATGGAGTGTCCCGGGTTTACATACAGAATACAAAATGCTCTGAGACCAGGTTTTTTACAAGGAGGAGTTGCAGATAAATAAATGGGTAATCAATATTTATTGAAAATGACAAGGCGCAACGCTCGCTTACCATGGTTGCCTTTCTTCAATGATCAAATTGATTGCACCTCAACTCACGTTGGTTGAGCACCCTCCACTTTCATTAAACATTTATTTAGACACTAGTCTAATTATATTTAATTTACTAGGAAAGATAACAAACGTGATTCTATACATGCATAGGCAGCCTATTCGATTTCATTGAGACCACACATACAGCACATTCAGAAAGTATTCTGATCCCTTGACTTCCCATATTTTGTTATGTTACAGCCTTATTATAAAATTGTTCTCATTGGCACACCTGTATTTGGAGTTGCTCTCCTCTGCAGATCCTCTCAAGCTCTGTCAGGTTTGCTGGGGAGTGTTGCTGTACAGCGATTTTCAGGTCTCTCCATGTTCGATTTTGTTCAAGTCCGGGCTCTGGCTGGGCCACTCAAGAACATTCAGACTTGTCCCAAAGCCACTCCTGCGTTGTCCTGTTGGAAGGTGAACCTTCAAGCTGAGGTCCTGAGCGCCCTGGAGCAGGTTTTCATCTGTACCCCTACAAAAATCCGGTCTCAGAGCTAATTTCCTTCAACCTCATGGCTTGGTTTTTGCTCTGGCATGCACTGTCAACTGTGGGACCTTATATAGACATGTGTGTGTGCCTTTCCAAATCATATCCAATGAATTGAATTTGCCACAGGTGGACTCCAATCAAGTTGTAGAAACACCTCAAGGATGATCAATGGAAACAGGATGCACCGGAGCTCAATTTTGAGTCTCATGGCAAAGGGTCTGAATACTTATGTAAATAAGGTATCTGTTATTTGTAATGAAATAGCAAAAATATCTAGCCATGTTTTCACTTTGTCATTATGGGGTAAATTGCATTATGTATTTATTTAATCCATTTTATAATAAGGCTGTAACGTAACAAAATGTGGAAAAAGTCAAGGGGTCTGAATACTTTCTGAAGGCACTGTATACTAGGCGCACTTGATCTCACACGCCCAACTAGTAGAGGAGAGGTAGGCTACTTAACTTGTATGCGTTAGCCACGCTCAGAATTCACAAGGCAGAAAGACGTGCATTTCCAAATAATCTGTGGGACAACAAAAATATTTTATGTTCTGTCTGACCGCCCACTCCCAACCACAGCATGAAGAATGCTGACCGTTCCACAATGATCTCTGTAGGCACCCGCAGGTGCAGCCCTCTATACTGAAATTAATTGAAACCGGTGTTGCTTGTGGGGTCTCTAACCAAAATAACCACGTCAGTGTGCTGTGGGTTTATTTCAGGAACAACTCATGAAATAAATGAAGTGAAAGTTTCCAGTTCTATCCAATGTTATCTTCATAATACTTAGAATGTATACTCTAATGAACTTTTCTAATATTCTGGCATCTGTCTGTGTATTAGACTGATTTACAACCGCACATCAAGGCAGACAGAAGCTCCTCCGGGGGTAGATGTCAGGGTGCCTGGCTTTGGACAGACCTTTTCTCTGGAATACCTTGACCCCAGCAAGCGCGATGTTGGTGAGTGGGCCCATCGTAGCGTGCCTGAAGTATTTATTCAACGGTCTAATAGTGTTAGTATCTCAGTCATTGCTTGTGTGTGGGTTTGACTAAGCTACTACTGTGTGTATTGCAGGTATGTATTTCGTCACCATAGTGCAGTCGCTGGTAGAATGGGGATATACAAGAGATGATGATGTTCGAGGGGCTCCGTATGACTGGCGTAAGGCTCCAAGTAAGTAGCCTACACCCCTTACAGTCCATTGCTTTCTGTTACATTTGCGGTCTGATGAACCGAGCTTGTTGGCAACAGGTCTTTGGATGAATTGCATGTCCTTGTGTTAGGAGCTAGCTATGTGTTATTGCCGCCAACCTTTATAGTGTTGTTGGGTAGATTTTAGCCTGTAAGTTGTATTACTTTGTATCTAGTCATTGGAATTATGATCAACATTTTAATACAGAAACAGAATGTCAATTTAGACCTTTTTAGATGTATTGTTTGCTTTAAAATATTGTTATAGGAATCGCAGTCGTTTAGAATGACCAGACTCATGTAAGTTTTCTCCCTTGCTTTTATATGATTTTGACAGATGAGAACAAGGCCTACTTTTTGAGTCTGCAACAGATGATTGAAGATATGGCAGAGAAGGCTGGATGTCCAGTTGTACTGATTGCCCACAGCATGGGGAACATGTACACCTTGTATTTCCTAAACCATCAGCCCCAGGCCTGGAAGGATCGCTACATCAAGGCCTTTGTGTCTTTGGGTGCTCCTTGGGCTGGAGTGGCCAAAACCATGAGAGTTGTGGCTTCTGGTAAGAGTCTGAGTAGGCTTTTTGGCATGAAGTTACATAGGAGTCAGACACAATAGTGGAGTTACTGTGGGCTGCATACCAATCATAATGTCTAGCAACTATGTACTTTATATTAACTATTGCAGTGGTTTATATTGGGTCTTTCCTTGTAGGTGATAATAACCGTATTCCAGTCATCAGTTCACTAAAAATCCGCTCACAGCAGCGCTCTGCAGTCTCAACCACATGGCTGTTCCCATATGCACATTCCTGGCCCGCTGACCAGGTCCTGATCCAAACACCCACCACCAACTACACCGTCAAGGACTACCAGCGCTTCTTCAAGGATATTGATTTCGAAGACGGCTGGGAGATGCGTCAAGACACTGCGCCACTGGTCAGTGCACTGGAGCCCCCTGGGGTGGCCATACACTGTCTGTACGGCAGTGGAGTTCCCACAGCGGAGGGTTTCATCTACACCAACTTTCCTGATACAGATCCCACACTGATTCTTGGAGATGGGGATGGGACAGTCAACCTGCTGAGTGCCACCCAGTGCAAGCGTTGGATAGGCCACCAAAATCAGCCTGTCCATATGCTTGAGCTGGAAGGGAATGAGCATGTGGCAATGCTGCTTAACTTTACGACGGTCGCCTACATCAAGACTGTCCTTTTTGACCCTTGAGCGACCAACTAGATCTGATCTTAAGAGAGTCACAAACATGAAAAACTGTGATAGTGCAAAGAAGATGAACGATAGGCTTGTGGATAGATTATGACCTCGGAGCCTGATGAGGAAATGTTTTACCCTATTCCTGATTTTTATTATAAATTATCCCCTCAGCAGACATTGTTTTTTCCCCCATAGTGTCAATCCAAATGTGACAGTTAATTGATATTTTAAGTAATGATTCAGTTTTCTAAGATATTTTCCAATCCATTTAACTCCGATTACCAGATTGTTTCCTGTTGTGCTAAACCAAAATGCGTTGTGATTTTATATACGGATTTTACCACATTATATTTAAAGCATTGGGGGCATAGCTACAATAAGATAGTAGTATTTGTACCATTAACATCAGTGATTTTACTGTACACATTAGCCATGTGAACACAGAAATAATAACTTTCGTATTCATTTTTTTAGTCAGACCTTTTCTGCTGTTACAAAGCGTTACATTTTGTTTTGTTCTGTAGGTCACCGTATGTATAGTATACCGGTTCATATTCTGTATGTATAACATAAGGAAATAAATGACGGTAATGCCTGTACTTTTGTTCCTAAAACATGTCAGCTATTATTAACATTTTTTAAACACTTCCAATCTAAATCAAACCAGGTTAACAGTTTAATATGTTATCCTCAGAAGTAGCAGTATGTCCAGTATTGAGCTGTGATTAATGCATAAATTCAGGTCCTTTTGTCAAGGCTAGATTGTTTACTGGGACAGCACAGGAAGATGCTGTCCGATCAGCTAGATTGTAACTATGCCATTGCGCTATGGTTGGGCTTGACCAATATGTTATTGCTGGAACTATCAGGATCTGTTTGTGTACTGCCCTGTTTGTGTACTGCCCATTAAGTAAAATGCCTTCTGTGGGAGCTCTGTTAAAGTAAGAGGGAGTGAAAATTGGAACTCTGTTTCATCAGCCTCAGAGGTTCCTCTTCCCTAGTCTCTTCTCACAGCTGCCGTGGAGCGTGCGTGCAGCGCGCCCATTGTCTGGCGAAAGAGACTACCTCTTCCCCTCAGATGTCTTAACACATCTACTTCAGTACTTTCACGGATCAAACAGGACCTACCATATGCACCTGCAACACGTAATCAGGGTTTCTGAACTCATCAGAAAGCCACGAGTGATTGTGCCATAAGTCATTGGGTCCTGTCGTCTGGAGTGTTAGTTCAGGATTATTATATCCTCTTTAATCAAAAAGGTTCATTAATGAATTATATCCTTCTAGTTCACAAGTCACACTTTAAAAATGGATTTAGGCCTGTAAGGCTTAATCTAACAAAAGCTTTAGTTGACAACTACTGTTTCATTCTGTAGGTCAATTATGAACATTTGTCAGGTTTCACAACATTACAGTTGACCACAGAATGAATGAGAACTGGTTGTCAGTGTAGCGGAAAGGAAAAGGTCTTGTTCCCAAACTAACGCTGCAACTCTTGACAGTCCAGTCTCAACAGGAAGGCTCCATCCTCATGGGAGTCAACCAAACCCTGACGGGGGAGAGAACAAGACGTTAGTCTCTGTGAGACACTGGGGCTGTTTCATTTACTTGCACATTAACATCTATCACTCCAGTGTTAATGCTAAATTGTCATTATTTTGCCACTATGGTCTATTTATTACCTAATCTTACTACATTTGCACACACTGTGTATAGATTTTTCTATTGTGTTGACTGTATATCTGTTTATCCCATGTGTAACTGTGTTGTTTTTGTCGCTTTGCTTTATCTTGGCCAGGTTGCAGTTGTAAATGAGAACTTGTTCTCAACTGGCCTACCTGGTTAAATAAAGGTCAAATAAAATAAATAAATTCCCCTGATAGGATTAGATAGCTGGTGAGATCAATATGGCAGAAACTACATGAAGTTAGCCTATTGCTTGCATTTATGATTTTTAATAGGATCCCCATTAGCCGACGCCAATGGCGACAGCTAGTCTTCCTGGAGTTTAACAAAAAAAAGACTACATAAATACTTGACAATTTACATACAGTTGAATTCGGAAGTTTACATACACCTTAGCTAAATACATTTAAACTTAAAAATTCCCTGTATTTTGGTCAGTTAGGATCACCACTTTATTTTAAGAATGTGAAGTGTCCGTGTAATAGTAGAGAGAATTATTTATTTCAGCTTTTATTTCTTTCATCACATTCCCAGTAGGTCATAAGTTTACATACACTCAATTAGTATTTGGTAGCATTGCCTTTACATTGTTTATCTTGGGTCAAATGTTACAGGTAGCCTTCCACAAGCTTCCCACAACAAGTTGGGTGAATTTTGGCCCATTCCTCCTGACAGAGCTGTAACTGAGTCAGGTTTGTAGGCCTTCTTGCTCACACACGCTTTTTCAGTTCTGCCCACACATTTTCTATAGGATTTAGGTCAGGGCTTTGTGATGGCCACAACTTTGGAAGTATGCTTGGGGTCATTGTCAATTTGGAAGACCCATTTGCGACCAAGCTTTAACTTCCTGACTGTCTTGAAATGTTGCTTCAATATATCCACATAATTTTCCTCCCTCATGATGCCTTCTATTTTGTGAAGGGCAACAGTCCCTCCTGCAGCAAAGCACTCCCACAACATGATGCTGCCATCCCTGTGCTTCACGGTTGGGATGGTGTTCTTCGGCTTGCAAGCCTCCATTTTTCCTCCAAACATAACAATGGTCATTATGGCCAAACAGTTCTATTTTTGTTTCATCAGACATTTCTCCAAAACGTACGATCTTGTCTCCATGTGCAGTTGCAAACCGTAGTCTGGATTTTTTATGGCGGTTTTGGAGCAGTGGCTTCTTCCTTCCTGAGTGGTCTTTCAGGTTATGTCAATATAGGACTCGTTTTACTGTGGATATAGATACTTTGGTACCTGTTTCCTCCAGCATCTTAACAAGGTCCTTTGCTGTTGTTCTGGGATTGATTTGCACTTTTCGCACCAAAGTACGTTCATCTCTAGGAGACAGAACACGTCTCCTTCCTGAGTGGTATGACGGCTGCGTGGTCCCATGGTGTTTATACTTGCGTACTATTGTTTGTACAGATGAACGTGGTACCTTCAGGCGTTTGGAAATTGCTCTCAAGGATGAACCAGACTTGTGGAGGTCTACAGGTCTTGGCTGATTTCTTTTGATTTTCCCATGATGTCAAGCAAAGAGGTACTGAGTTTGAAGGTAGGCCTTGAAATACATCCACAGGTACACCTCCAATTGACTCAAATGATGTCAATTAGCCTATCAGAAGCTTTTCCAAGCTGCTTAAAAGGCACAGTCAACTTAGTGTATGTAAACTTCTGACCCACTGGAATTGTGATTAAGTGAAATATTCTGTCTGTAAACAATTGTTGGAAAAATGACTTGTGTTATGCACAAAGTAGGTGTCCTAACCGACTTGACAAAACTATAGTTTGTTAACAAGAAATTTGTGGAGTGGTTGAAAAATGAGTTTTAATGACTCCAACCTAAGTGTATGTAAACTTCCGACTTCAACTGTACATTTAAAACAGACAGGACGGAGACACATATATACATACAATCTATTCACATATACAATGAATTCTGAAAGTATTCAGACCCCTTGACTTTTTCCACATTTTATTAAGTTACAGCTTTATTCTAAAATGGATTGAATAAAAACAATAACCTCATCAATCTACATACAATACCCCATAATGACAAAGCGAAAACAGGTTTTCGCAGCAACAGCTACTCTTCCTGGGGTCCAAACACGCCAAAGCTCCCACATTACATTTAAAACAAAAGATAAAACTGAACTGTTTGTACTGAATGAGCTAAAGATAAAACAGTACATCATAACACCTACACCACCACATATCCACAACACAATATGTTCAATACCACCATACAACAATATCACAATGTGTGCGTATGCATGTGTCTGTGCCTTCATCAAACACTGTTTCATGACGCATCAGTGACATGGCAGGAGATGTTTTGAAACAATTACTGCTTCACAGTCAACAGCTCCAGGTATATGTCCGCTACGTTTATGGGGGGTCAGTTAAGGAAGACATCCTCTTCTGCAAACCACTGGAAACCCGGACAACAGGAGAGGATATTTTTAAAGTACTGGACAGCTTTGTGACATCAAATGGACTTTGAGATGTGTTGGTATCTGTACTGGTGGTGCAAAAGCCATGACGGAAATATGAGTGGAGTGATAATGCGCGTGCAAGCAGTTGTTCCCGACACCTTTTGGGTACACTGCAGCATCCACCGAGAGGCTCTTGCAGCCAAGGGAAGGCCTGAGAGCTTGAAAGACGTTTTGGACACTACAGTGAAAATGGTTAACTTTGATAAAGCAAGGCCCCTGAACTCTCGTGTATCTTCTGCACTATGCAATGATATGGGCAGCATCCATGTAACACTTTTACAACATACAGTAGTGCGCTGGTTATCAAGGTGCACAGTATTGAGCGACAAGCTTAAAGTTTCCTTTACTGACCATAATTTTTCACTTGTCTGACCGCTTGCATGATGACAATATTTTTTTTATTTTCGCCTGAATGATCTGAATCTAGGATTACAGGGACTCTTCGCAACTATATTCAATGTGCGGGACAAAATTTAGGCTATGATTAAGAAGTTGGAGCTCCTCTCTGTCTGCATTAACAAGAACAACACAGGTCTTTCCATCATTGTATGATTTTTATGTGTGGAAATGAACTGAAGTTTACGAACAATGTCAAATGTGATATAGCAAAGCACCTGAGTGAGTTGGTGGCACAATTACTTAGGTACTTTCCTAAAACGGATGACACAAACAACTGGATTCGTTATCCCTTTCATGCCCTGCCTCCAGTCCACTTACCTTTATCTGAACCTCATTGAAATTGTAACAAGCGGTTCTGTGAAAATTTAATTTAATCAGAAGCCACTGCCAGATTTCTGGATTGGGCTGCGCTCAAAGTATCCTGCCTTGGCAAATCATGCTGTTAAGACACTGATGTCCTTTGCAACCACGTACCTATGTGAGAGTGGATTCTCGGTAGGGCTGGGCGATATGGCCAAAATATCATATGGTATTTTTAACTTTTTTGACGGTATGATGGTATTTGACGATATTTTATGTTTTTGATTCATAAAAGTTCTACATTTGCTTTATGAGTAGTGCGTGACCCTAGGGTGGCAACACATATATTCTAAATTAATTCAATGGGTCTTTCTCCATTAGAATTGTTTTGTACTGTTCAATTCAACTTCAACCTAAAATAATTTCCTGCATTCATTTGAGATAATTTCCACACTGCCACAATACAGGGGGGAAAAACTAGGCCTTATTTTTAACCAAAAGTTGCAATTGCGATTTAGATCAAAACACTTGGGTTAACTTTTAAAATCATGGAAATAGAATGTTTATTCTAATTCTATAGTTAGAATATAAATAATAGTAGGCACTTTGAATACAGTGTTTGACATGACAACGAATGGAAATGCCATGGACGAGTTATTGTGGCAGGGTAGGAACCAAAGTGATGCTCAGTGTTTCCTAGGGGACGCTATAATCTTTGGCTACATTCAATCTTTATTCATGTAGCCAACATATTAATTCTTAGATTTAGAAGATACTTTTGCATAAACAACATGCTGATTTAGGCCTCCACCTTGACTGGTATCAGGCTGTATTAGCTGGCTACGTTAGCACTGACTTAGTACTTCTATAAACTAGCGATTAGCATTAGTGGCTAACACAATTTAGCTTAACCTGCTAAGAAAATACAAACTAGCTGTTTGCAGATGTAAGAAACACAAAATAATATTGTAATCATAGAACGCTTGTGGATTTATATTAAGATCAAAATGTAAACAACATCGTTGTCATCAACATTGTTGCATGAGCTGCATTGAACATGCAGCTGTCTTGTTGCATGAGCTGCATTGAACAAAAGTGTCTTGTGGTAAAGCAACAACACATTGAGTGACTGGGTGGAACTAGGTCTGTATATCAAGTGACATGGAGTTACACACGGCGTAACACATTTAACAAACCAAACATTAAAATACCATTATAGAAGGTAAAGTAAAAACCCAAACCGGTCCGTGCATCAATACCGGTATATAGTAAAATACAGTATACTGCCCAGCCCTAATTCTCAGCCCTCACTAGCATAAAAACTAAATACAGGTACAGATTGTGTGTGGAAAATGATTTAAGGCAGACTCTCCAATACAACCCAACATTGCAGAGTTATGTGCATCCTTTCAAGCACACCCTTCTAATTAACATGTGGTGAGTTATTCACAATTTTTGATAAAAAAATCTAGTTTATATGTAAGATGGCTAAATAAAGAGCAAAATTATTAGTGAGTGTTGCAACCGAGGACAGACGATTGTATGCACTCGGCGGTCCCGTTCTTCGAGCTTGTGTGGTCTACCACTTCGTGGCTGAGCCGTTGTTGCTCCTAGATATTTCCACTTCACAATATCACTTACAGTTGACCGGGGCAGCTCTAGCAGGGCAGACATTTGACGAACTGACTTGTTGGAAAGGTGGCATCCTATGAGGGTGCAACATTGAAAGTTACTGAGTTCTTCAGTAAGGCCATTCTATTGCCAATATGTGTCCACATATTTTTGTATATCTAGTGTAGTCCGCTACCATCCTCAGTTGCTTTATCTTAAGTCGTGTTATGGGATTTTTATGAATAATGACTAAATTATGTATACATTTAACTTAGAACTATAACTAAACAGAATACTACTATGTTACTGTATGAATGTATGAATCTTATTATAATCATAATACTGAATATAATATGTGTAGTTTTAGTCAAGAATTAGAACAAGGACTTTCTGTTCCTTGTTAGAAACTAATGGAGCTATCGTCAGACCAGCTGGAATACTGTGTTCCTTACAGGACATTCTGTCCCTACCCAGGGAGGGGAGAGAACTTGGGCTTGTAGTAGATTGTCTGCCTCCTGTTAAACAATGTGAGAAGGCTTGTGAACTATATTGCCATTGTATCTGAGAGGAGGAGAGACATTTATGACGAAATGTGAGGTATATAAACCAATGTACATGGTATGACCAGAGCTTATGACCAATTTGCATCTATCAGGTGAAGGATCCAGCTTTCTGTGATGGGTTTCACAGCCATGGATGCTATCAATAAATTAGATTACCAAATGAATAGACAATTAGACAGAATAAACGAATAGGAAGAGGTCATACCTGCAACTCCTGCAGACACTCTTCAACACACCAGGTCAGACTTACATGGAAGGAAGGATTCTAGAAGAAAAGTTAAAGTTCAGTATTCACTCTTCATCTCATACAACAGTGTAACAGTTTATTAACCATTCTTTGCTAAACAGTAGTGTTGTCACGATACCAGAAGTTTTACTTTGACACCAGGTTTAGTATCACGATACTGAATACCATCACAATACTCGATACTAACGATACCACAGCAAAAAACATAGACATAAGAGCCAAAGTCATAGAATGGCATTTGATCCAGACAGATAAACTCAGCTATCACTCTGTTCAATCGTTTGGGCATCTTTTGATTTCATTATCATTACATTTTAATTGTTTTATGTCAGAATTTTCCTGAGACAGCCATGTATGCATTAATGAACCAATTATTCAATCGACCAACATAATGGTAATCATTTATTTGAATAGTAAATCTCTATTGATAAACTGGGTAAATCAAGATGTACCCTAGGTCTATTCATAATACAAGTGAATGCATATTTAATAGGGGTGTGTGCATGCATTGACATATTGAGCTTCTTTTGGCTAATTTCATGGGGCTACAGATGACAATCTGTTTCCCTTTCATGTGGCACTTATTTTATTGTACTGATCAATAACAGTTGTATAGAAGTTGCTTATTTTATTAAAGTGGGCTGTCGCTTTAACCAGTAATGACGTCATTCACAGAGGGGTTCGGCATGTCGGAGCCAATGATGTATATAAAACCTTGATTGCTGATGCTACTATGTATTGGTCATTGAGGTACTTTGACGCCACCGGTTGGCAATATTGGCAGTCCTCCATAGGAATGAATGGCATTCTACAGTACTTCAATAAAATGTTTCAAGGAAAAAATGACATGTATTTAAGTATCGTGTTGTTGTCGTGGGGACAGTAACATGTGTAATCTAAAACTAATACACTAAGAAATTTTTTTATATCATTTTTATTTGTATAGTACGCATAATAATTTAAAAGTATGCATTAAGGTGTCTGTAATAGAATAAACATCGCAGAAACAAATGAATAAATGCATTTCTATAGCTTTTACAATGGTGAGGGAGTGCCAGGATGAAGGCACGGTGGCTCCAACATCTAGTGTATATATAAATTATTGGTCGGAGCTGATGGGGTCACCTTAGGGTCATGATAGGGGCTGCACCAAATTATTGACCTATTATAATAATTGATTATGCTTATGTTGTATTAATAGAAGGGGAAGGGCTATAAGACAACCCCACCCCCCCACTACATTTTATAGGGTCCTGGACCACAGATTAGCAATATGTATTATAAGCTTTAATACTGTTCCACAGTTCTTTTCTAGTCTCTGCCTCTTATAAGAAACGGTCTGAGAGATGTGTGAGTTATTGCAGTCAAAACAGGGTGTCTGTGAGAAAGCACCTCAAGGCTAAAAGAGATTCATAGACACAGAACCCAGCAGGGGAGTGGAAGAGATAAGAGTCAAGTCAGAAATACCACTGTAAGCCACACGGGAGTGGAAAATTACTGCTGAGCCCTTAGAAAACAATATACTATTGTTCTCTCCTGCACGTTTGTATAACTGTATATACATGGGCTTCATCTCATGAGTAGAAGGTGTTGATGTAGGCAGTTACATCCCTAGGGGTTGACGGCAAGCATATTAAAGCAACTTGGACTTTTTTTATTTTGAAGAACTTACTCGGAAACATGCGTGCTATGTTTCCGTTGTCAACTTCTGTCTGCAATTGCATTAATAAAGGTTTGATTGATTTACTTAAAGATATTGTCTGATTGCTGATTTCACCAATAAGCCAATGATTGACAAGGAACAAGGAACCTACCGCAACAGAGCCCTCAGTTCGCTGAGGTAATAGAAACTTTGGCTGAGGGAAAGACCAATTAAGTGAATGAATAGCATTTTTGGTGGCAACAAGCTTTGATATTAGCATGTTTTGCATCACAAACAAAGTACTTGGGTTGTGCATTGATGTTAGTTTCAGCTGAAAACTAGCAAGGAAGTTAGCCTACAAAGCTGGAAGCTACCGGTAACTTATTGCATTGTAAAGTTATTGTAGCCTGTATGGACATTGTTTTGCGAACAGTAAGTTACAGTTTCAACATTTCTACATGCCGTGTCACATTATTCAAGTGTGTTAACTTCTTCGCAGCATGACGGGGAGATAAACATGATCCATCCCAGACTCCCAGTGCAGGTTAGCAATGAGTATGTGGAGCAGGCACGGTGCACTCAGTGGGGGACATCGGCTTCGCTGATGGACAGACTTGTTCCGTGAGACACAATTGACATAAGTACCGAAAGTAACAAATTCTAGGACCGAAACGTTTTCATGCGCTACTAGCGTCTGAAACATGCTCCTGCAGCGACATAAAACCAGTGCACCTAACAAAAGAGAGGGCTATAAGATAAGAACAAAGATGTTTGGGAGATGTCATTTCTATTTATTATTACCTTTATTTAACTAGGCAAGTCAGTTAAGAACAAATTTGTATTTACAATGACAGCCTACATGAGGTGTCAGAAGAAATTGGTGAAAGAGAACAGTGATGGGTTGGAATTGAATAGTGTATTTGTAATACGCTATATGGTTTTGTGTTCAGACCTTGTAAAAAGTGACAAGGGTGAACTCCTCCATGGTGCCATCCACTGCTTTCATAAGCTCTAGTAGCTGAGCCTGTCCTGTGGAAACTTCCATAGCCAGTAATGTCCTGTAGGGGAGAGCAGAATACTAGATCGTAAGACTATGATCTTGTACATGATCATGCTGTCAAATCAAGAAAATAAAAATAGGTGTTGACAACGTGAAATGCTTACTGACAAGCCCCTTCCCAACAATGCAGAGTTAAAGTAACCTAAATTTGCTAAGTATAAAAGGAAATAGTGACAAAATAACAAGGCTGTATACAAGGAGTACCAGTACTGAGTCAATGTGCAGGGGTACGAGGTAGTTGAGGTAGGGGTAAAAGTGACTGGGCAATCAGGATAGATAATAAACAGAGTACCAGCTGCTTATGTGAAGATTGTGAAAGTGTGTCTGTGTGAGTGGCGTCAATATGCATGTCTGTGTGAGTGTATGTAGTGTGTGTTGGAATGTCAGTGTAGTATGTGTGAGTAGAGTCCAGTGAGTGTGCATAGAGCCAGTGAAATGCAAATAGTCCAGGTAGCCATTTGATTAACTGTTCAGCAGTCTTATGGCTTTGGGCTAGAAACTGATCAGGAGCCTCTTGGACCCAGATTTGGCGCTCCGGTACTGCTTGCCGAGAGGTAGCAGAGAAAACAGTCTATGACGGGTGGCTGGAGTCAATTTTTAGGGCCTTCCTCTGACACATCCTGGTATAGAGGTCCTGTATAGTAGGGAGCACAGCCCCAGTGATGTACTAGACCGTACGCGCTACCCTTTGTAGCGCCTTGCGGTCGGATGCCAAGCAGTTGCCATAACAAGTGGTGGTGCAGCCAGTCATGATGCTCTCAATGGTGCAGCTGTATAACTTTTTTGAGGATCTGAGAGCCCATGCTACATTTTTCCAGCTTCCTGAGGAGAAAGTGAAGTTGTCATGCCCTTTTCACGACTGTGTTGGTGTGTTTGGCCCATGATAGATCCTTAATGATGTGGACACTGAGGAACTTGAAGCTCTTGAACCGCTCCACTACAGCCGCGTCGATGTGAATGGGGGCATGCTCGGAACAGGCTTGGCACATGGCAGGAGGTCTGTCTCATTCATCGTGATAAGAGATCCTACTATACCTGGTTTTATCATCATTGGAGTAGACCTTCAGCTTCTCAGCCAAAGAAATGAACCTATAAAAAAGATTGCAATCACTTTACCTCATTCAGACTATTTAGCAGAGTATTTGTTTCCTGCCAGTATACCTCTGGTGACATGCATCCTCTTACCAAAATATAACAGAGAATAGTAACACCAATTCCACAAACAAAAGGGACAAAACATAAATGTTGGTTGTACCATAGCAGACCTCCTGCCATGTGCCAAGCCTGTTCTGAGGGACTGTATGAAAGGCTGGATCCAATGATGCCTCAGAACCACTGTCTTAGACTGAGGTGAAACTCGTCTGTATGAGTGAGGGAGATGTCATGGGATCCTGCTACTTTAGTCATCTCATCAAGCAGCTCCAAGAACCCTTCCTCTGGGATGTCTAAGGAGGGACATAAGAAGTAGTGGGATGTTAAGACAGAGAGCAAACAACTCTTCAAGACAAAAACATTGTACATGTGATGTGAGTGTATGCAGCTCTGAAGATAAGGCATTTACGTGGAAAGTACACTTAAGTGGCCCAGTTTCCCCTCTCCTCTCATGTTTGAAAGAGTGAATCCGTCCACCATGTTGTATGTTGTCCAGTCTGTGGGTCATCATCTTCCTCTGTAAACATGTCCAGCACACTGCCAGGAAGAGGCAGTCTGGACTTGAAGTCATCTTCCTCCCTATGCACAGAGACACTTGCTGAGATGGGATTGTGATTGCAGATACACATGCATGAAATAATTTAGGACAATGTAAGTTAAATCAATGAGACAGCCTACTATGAAATCGCTCAAACTAGTATATCTAATTGATAACAAAGAATAGTTTAAACAATGTTCGGGAAAGGATGCTACCTTGTTTTGGTGGTGTGTTCCTCTGATTTGTGCTTCTTCCTTAATGAGTTGTCATCTCTGTGCCAGTATCGTAGCCTTTTTGTTACATCCTCTAATAGCACATTTTCTATTTCCTCTTCAGAGCTGTTACTGTAACTGACTAACATTCTAATATGTAAAGCTTTCAATTACAAATTCATAAATAAACTTTCTTGATTTATGTCATAAAAATAAGAAATGGGAACATTTAAAAAAATGTTTTTTTTTTTGAGGGAACACAAGTATATATAGATTATATACAGTGCCTTGCGAAAGTATTCGGCCCCCTTGAACTTTGCGACCTTTTGCCACATTTCAGGCTTCAAACATAAAGATATAAAACTGTATTTTTTTGTGAAGAATCAACAACAAGTGGGACACAATCATGAAGTGGAATGACATTTATTGGATATTTCAAACTTTTTTAACAAAACAAAAACTGACAAATTGGGCGTGCAAAATTATTCAGCCCCCTTAAGTTAATACTTTGTAGCGCCACCTTTTGCTGCGATTACAGCTGTAAATCGCTTGGGGTATGTCTCTATCAGTTTTGCACATCGAGAGACTGACATTTTTTCCCATTCCTCCTTGCAAAACAGCTTGAGCTCAGTGAGGTTGGATGGAGAGCATTTGTGAACAGCAGTTTTCAGTTCTTTCCACAGATTCTCGATTGGATTCAGGTCTGGACTTTGACTTGGCCATTCTAACACCTGGATATGTTTATTTTTGAACCATTCCATTGTAGATTTTGCTTTATGTTTTGGATCATTTGTCCCACTTGTTGTTGATTCTTCACAAAACAATACAGTTTTATATCTTTATGTTTGAAGCCTGAAATGTGGCAAAAGGTCGCAAAGTTCAAGGGGGCCGAATACTTTCGCAAGGCACTGTACAATGGACAATCGAGCTTGGGGGTACAATATCACATTACAATTACACAAGGACCTTAAGGGACATACATACACTTACAATTCTAACAGAGATAGACCAGATGCTTTTCAACTTTCTTTGGAGAAACCGTACCCATTACATTAGGAAAACTGTTGTAATGAACACTTATGAGAATGGAGGACTGAATTTTCTGGATTTTACTACTTTAAATAATACTTTTAAGATCAATTGGATAAAACAATTTCTAAGAAGACCCACTTCTATCTGGAATTTTATTCCTCATCATGTCTTCTCTACTTTTGGTGGCCTTAACTTCATGTTGTTTTGCAATTATAATATTGACAAAGTTCCAGTGAAACTTTCTGCTTTTCATCGGCAGGTTTTCTTGTCATGGTCCTTAATTTATAAACACAATTTTTCTCCACACAGATATTATATATGGAATAATCGGGATATATTGTATAAAAATACCTCTCCGTTTTTAGAATATTGGTTCCGCAATAATATCCTATTGGTGAGCCAACTGGTAAATGCAGAGGGTCTTTTACTCAGTTATAAAGAATTCTTATCACTTTACAAGGTCCCTGTAACACCTAAAGATTTTGCAATTGTTTTAGATGCCATTCCCTCAGGTGTTGCTATGTTATTCAGGAACCTGTCAAGACCTGACCCTCAGAGCCTACCTTCTGTTGACCCTGTTGACTCATCAGTAGGAAAGATTTGTTTCTCTTTTGGTCCATTCAACAACAGAGTGATACGAACCTTGTTTCAGCAGGATGTTGTATCTATACCTTATGTCATGCCTTATTGGAATGGATTTATTGAGAATATCTGTTGGAAAAAAGTTTGGATGTTGCCACACACATACCTACTTGTTAACAAAATTAAGGAAGTTTCCTTTAAAATTATTCATAAATATTATCCTGCCAACCACTATATGAAGAAGTTTAAGGAAAACATCAACTCAAATTGCTCCTTTTGTAATGACCACCCAGAAACAGTTGTGCATCTTTTTTGGCATTGTATGCATGTAAGAAAACTGTGGCAAGACATCAGTAGGTTTATAATTGAACACATTTATGAAGATTTTACACTATTGTGGAGAGATGTACTGTTTGGATTCTTTACATACAATAGAAATAAGCAGAATCATTTTTATGTAATTAATTTCATTATTCTTTTGGCCAAATTTCATATACACAAATGTAAATTTACAAACAGAAAACCACATTTTCGTACCCTACAAAAAGAAATTGAACTGTATTTTAAGACAGTTAAATGCTCTACTAACAAAAAAGCTGTTAGAATTGTAAGTATATGCATGTCCCTTAAGGTCCTTGTGTAATTGTAATGTGATATTGTACCCCCTAGCTCGATTGTCTATTGTTTGTAATCTATGTATGCTTGTGTTCCCTCATGTGCTTTATGTATTGATTTGAAATTAATAAAATTTTTAAAAAAACTTACAATTCTAACAGCTTTTTTGTTAGTAGAACATTGGACCAATGAACGGATTGCGCAGGCTTGCGATATACTTCCGATAAAAACAAACCGTTGCTGTGGTCATTTATGTCCCCCTAAAACAAAGTACCGTTCAAATTGGTTCCATATTCAGTGACGTTCTGAAAACATTTTCACAGTAGACTATATTGAATCATAATTTACATAATGGTAGTAGAATTTAAGTAGCTGCTTGTGTGGTATATTTTTTATTTAAACGTGATTATCAGAACACAAGTGATTATCTGAAACAACCTCTTCATATCAGCATCTTCATGGGTTACAAAACATAGCAAGGCACCACACATGTATATAGCTTTCCCTTACTTACAATCAATAACATTATTTGCGAAAATACACAACAATATTTCTGTAATGCATAGCTATAAAAATATATTCATTGAAGAAAGATAAAAGCTATTCGTTGCAGGTTCCGGGTGTATGTGAGCGTGCCAATTAAACCTTGATTATTCATGTTCCCGTGCCGGGGAAGGAACTCTGAGGCTAGTCAGTTAGCTAGCTAGCGTTTTATTTAAAAACATAAATAGCCTTTTTTAAGCGGGAGGAGTATGGCCTAGTGATCACATTCTCTGGGCGTTGACAAAGTTAACCATTCTGGGAAAAATAGAATATTACACATTTAGTTGGGTCATTTAGAACGACACAAAAGCTCTGAATTGTTCGGCCCTGGTGCCAAACCCGGTTGACAAGAGAGCGGACAGATATTCGACTGACCGAGGCTGAATGCGGATATGAAAGGAGGTATTATTGGGCCTACGAATACTTTTTCTGTCAAAATCGTCAGACGCTACAAAAAACTCCGCAAAACGTTAAAGGTATGTTACCAGCAATAATGTCCCAAATATGTTACTCATTTATTTACTGCGTCTATAGATCAGTTTAATAAAATAGCTGAATATTTTCCAATCGCAACATTACAAGCAAACGCAACGTTAGCTAGCTCGCCATACAGATGTATGCAGCTATGCTTCTGCAAAATGAGACAGCGACTGCCGCCTAGCTCCGTTAACAAATTATGGGCCGTTTGCTTTTCTCTCTCGTGTGGAAAATGCAATGGCGTAACTAGCTAGGTAAATCGAGTTGTTTTTCTTCGGTTTACATTCGTGCGCAAACACCGACCAAATGGATGCTTATTGATTGCGCACGCTGTGGATGATTTGAATATGCATGTCACCAATAGTGTAATCTTGGGGAACACCGATCGTAAATCAACCCAAACCAATATGATTGACATATTCTGAAAGGAGTAACGTTAAGAGCATTACTAGGCATTAGTGCTCACCCGATAGAATGTTTTGAAAAATAGCCTGATGTACTCGGACGCACCAGTTTAAATATTGTCTGTCTCCCTATAATA
The DNA here is from genome assembly GCF_057628025.1 of Oncorhynchus mykiss. Taxonomy (NCBI): domain Eukaryota; kingdom Metazoa; phylum Chordata; class Actinopteri; order Salmoniformes; family Salmonidae; genus Oncorhynchus; species Oncorhynchus mykiss. The sequence continues at coordinate 25,443,580 of NC_143022.1, forward strand.
CATATAAATAACAACCTGGACTCAGTGGAAGACGGAATATAGTACATTTAACGTGTTTCCCTCCATTTAGTATGATATGTTTCGTATGGTATGTATTAATTTGTGGATGTCCAAGTATGATGTTACAAATAACAATTCATATGTTACGAATTCCAATTCGTAAAATATGTTACGAATTTGTAAATAGGTATGATACGTTAGCTAGGTGGCTAATTTTAGCTAGGCTAGGGGTTAGTTTTTAAAAACTTTTTTTTTTACATTTATTTAACTTGGCAAGTAAGTTAAGAACTTAAGAACAAATTCTTATTTACAATGATGGCATACCGGGGAACAGTGGGTTAACTGCCTTGTTAAGGGGCAGATTGTCAGCTCAGGGTTTCAATCCAGCAACATTTCAGTTACTGGCCCAACGCTCTAACCACTAGGCTACCTGCCGGGTTAAGGTTAGATGAAGGGTTAACAAACATGCTAAGTAGTTGCAAAATAGCAACCCAGCTAGCAATGAGGAATCGGCCCAGAAGCGCCCTCTTCCGGGGAGCTGGAACTGATTGCATCGACCCGGAATTGGGTGTCGGACTCTGTCCGGAATCAAAATGACTGACTGCCCAGAATCGGATCAAGTACATTGGGCCATTTCCGTCTACCAACTTTGCCGGCATCTTACCAGAATCGCCCCAATGCAAATGTAAATTAATGTATACAAAATTACCCAATTTAGTAATTTTAAATATTACTATTATATATTTTATACATACAAATTATATCCATCCACAAAAAAAAAACATTTTGTCTCGGTGGAAACACCACACACCTGGTGACCGTGTCAGCGTGCATGTGCCTAGCCTGCCACAGGAGTCGCTACAGCGCAATGGGACAAGACCATCCCTCCCCTACCTCGTGCCGACGCTGGGACAATTGTGCGCCCCCTCGTGGGTCTAATGGTCACGTCCGGGAAGGGTCTCGAACCAGCGTCTGTAGAAACGCAGTTTGCACTACGATGCAGTGTCTTAGACCGCTGCGCCACTCGGGAAGTTCCAGCCACAAAGTTTTTAATGCTTATCAATTGCCTTGCACAAAGTATCAAAATACTACACAGGACTCTTAAAGCATTTCATTTAAATGTTAATTTTATTTTTTTAATCACAGAAACAATGAGGGAGGAAATTAAATAAATAATGAAATGTTAATTATATATAGCAGCCTGAGTAATCATCTGCCAGGGAGCAGCCCCGATCGGCCGAGCCCCAAGTAATATATTTGGGCCAGATAACTCACATGGGAATCGGCCCAAGCTCAATCCCTGCATCCTAGCCATAAGTAATACTGCTGAAGGCGGCCCAGACTCTGACTCTCAGCTGAGTGCCCCGACTCTCATCTGGAATTGGCTCAGATCCACTGTGCTAGCTGGGTACAAAGTAGTAAGTAAAGTTGTCCGAGATGAGATTCGAACATGCCACCTTTGGGTTGCCAGACGTTTGCGTTTTATATGCCCACCCATCCTCCCAGACCAATCATCCTCCTTTAGTTTTTGCCTGAAGTAACCTCTCTTATGTAACCATACCAAACCTAACATATCATAGTAATTTGAGTGTAGCGGATTTACATTTTACTATGTTATGTCTAGTCTATGAGACCAGGTTGAAAATAAGGGGTTTTGATTGTTTGGATATGGCTATCTTGTTGTGTGTTTGTGATGATGGATCATTAGACAAGTAAGCAGGAATTAAGTAGCCCTCTACAGCTGCTTTTAATCTGATGGAAGGATATAGTAGTAGCAGTGTTGTTTATTGACCTGCTTCCTCTGAAGTCTGGGGTGGCAGGTGGGCTAGTGGTTAGTGTTGGACTAGTAAACTGAAAGGTTGCTAGATCGAATCCCCGAGCTGAAAGGTAAAAGTCTGTCATTCTGCCCCTGAACAAGGCAGTTAACCCACTTTTACTAGGCCGTCATTGTAAAAAATAATTTGTTCTTAACTGACTTGCCTAGTTAAATAAACATTTTTTTTATTTTTAAGTCTAACCTTCTGGGCTCTGATAATTATTCTGTTGTCTCAGGGAAAGTCTCTGAAACTGAGATATTGCACTTCTTCTAGGATGCCATACCGCACACAGTACTAATGAATAGTTTAATAATAATTGTTCCCTTTTTCTGCAGTCATCAGAAGAGGACTGAAGACTCATGGAGACAGTGGGTTAAATTTTTCTAAATTTAAATGTCTTTGCAGCAGGTGTTCTTCCTCTGCATATAATTTTCAGACACCCAATCTATTGCATCCTAAAAACAAGCCCTTTTTTATATATGTATATATTTGTATATTTAGTGATGTTCTCCACCGAAATGGCAGACTAAATTACTGACTTTCCACCCTACCCACCCGTCCACCAATCAATGTACCTTTGATTTTTCTTCATAAAAGCCCCCACTACGATACAAAACTGAATCCCTACACAAGAGCCAGGATGAGTGAGGCGTGGCAGCAGCATGCTGTTGCTCCCCCTCCAGTGGTGCACACCATACCACCGGGGGCGGAGAATGCGTTGGGCTGCGCCGTCTATGGTATCGTCCTGCAGCCTGACCCCGCTCTGCAGCAGTCGCAACACCAGCATGGCCAGCAGCACAGCCAGCAGCACAGCCAGCAGCAACACCCTACCCAGGTACAGCAGCCCTCTCTGCAGGTAGGAGGTGAGGGCGGTCACAAGTGTGGAGCATGCGGCCACGACATCTCCCACCTGGCCAACCCACATGAGCACCAGTGTATGGTGAGCCAGGACCGCTCCTTCCAATGCACCCAGTGCATGAAGATCTTCCACCAGGCCACTGATCTGCTGGAGCACCAGTGTGTGCAGGTGGAGCAGAAGCCCTTTGTGTGTGGTGTGTGTAAGATGGGCTTCTCCCTGCTCACCTCGCTGGCACAGCACCACACCTCGCACAACAGCACCAACCCCATGAAATGCTCCATCTGTGAGAAGACCTACCGACCGGGCTCCTCTGGGAACACCACACCTTCCTCCTCTGCCACCAACCCTCAGCAGCCGTCTGCTGATGGAGCCTCTTCCAGTGGGAGTGTGGCAGTGGGATCCTCTTCCTCAATTACATTTCCATCGGCCCGTGACAGGCCCTACAAGTGTTCCGTCTGTCAGAAGGGTTTCAGGCACCTGTCAGAGCTGGCACGCCACGAGCGTGTGCACACTGGAGAGAAGCCCTTCAAGTGTGACACGTGTGACAAGAGCTTCAGCCAGTCCTCTCACCTGGCCCATCACCAGCGCACCCACAGCTCTGAGCGCCCATACAAATGTGCTGTGTGTGACAAGAGCTTCAAGCACCGCTCCCACCTGGTGCGCCACATGTACGCCCATTCCGGAGAGCACCTGTTTAAGTGCAACCTGTGTGAACTGCACTTCAAGGAGTCTTCGGAGCTGTTGCATCATCCATGCCACCCACAAGGGGCACGCCCCTTCCGCTGTGCCACCTGTGGAAAGGGCTTCAAGCGTCCATCAGACCTGCGGCAGCATGAGCGCACTCACTCTGAGGAGCGTCCCTTCCACTGTGAGGAGTGCCAGATGAGTTTCAAACAGCAGTATGCCCTGGTGCGCCATAGGCGCACGCACAAAAACCCATCTGACCGCCCCTTCAAGTGCAACCTTTGTGACAAAGGCTTCTTGCAGCCATCCCATCTGCTGTACCACCAGCACGTCCACGGCATGGAGAACCTGTTCAAGTGTGCATCCTGCCAGAAGGAATTCAGTCAGTCAGGAGAGCTGCTGCGCCACAAATGCGGTGAGTCGTCCTCTTCATCTAGGGAGACAGACAAGCCTTACAAATGTGACGTGTGCGGCAAGGGATACAAGAAGAGTTCGACACTGCAGCGACATCAGAACTCGCACTGTCAAGAGAAGCCCCTAAAGTGCTCCCTATGTGACCGCCGCTTCCTGTCATCCTCAGAGTTTGTGCAGCACCGCTGCGACCCGTCCCGAGAGAAGCCCTTAAAGTGTCCCGAATGCGAGAAGCGCTTCAAGTACTCGTCTGACCTGAATAGGCACAAGCGTGTCCACACCGGGGAGAAGCCCTATAAGTGTGCTAGCTGTGATAAAGGCTTCAAGCAACGGGAGCACCTGGCCAAGCATCAGAGTGTGCATTCCAGAGATGCCCAGTTCAAGTGTGTTTGGTGTGGAGAGCGCTTTGGAGACCTGGGAGCTTTGCAGGAGCACACAGTCCAGCACACAGCTGAAGGAGGGGGTTACCCTGTGCCACCTTGCATATAGTCACGCCCCTCCGCTCTGTACAAGTTCATAGCAAACGTCCCTGTCTACCATTAATTTGCAGCACCCAGCTTAACACACTTGAACTGGGCATCTCTGGAGTGCACACTCTGGTGCTTTCCAGAGATACCCAGTTCAAATGCTTTGGAGACCTGGGAGCCTTGCAGGAGCACACAGTCCAGCACAAATCTAAAGGGAGGGTTACCCGATGGTAGGTTACTCTGTGTCACTTCTTATCCAGTCCATAGCAAATGTCCCTGCCTACTCTTAATTTGCCCCCAGCATATACAATCCATACCCTCACTTCCCATCTGAAAACTGATACCAGTCCACTTCCCCACCCTAAGAAACCCATACAATTTATAATTGTTAAAAACAAAAAATAGAAGTCACTGCCAAGTGTCACTGCTTTAGGGCTACTGTCTGAAGGACAGAGGAGACACCAACAAGGATATGTCTTTCACTTCAAACACTAGGGTGGATGTTCAAGCCCAGGTCATTTACTCTTATCTATCCTTACCTTCTTGAATCAACTTCCTTGCAAGTGGGGAAAAAAATTAATGTAAATCACCACATTCGCCTACATTTCTGTCTATGAAAAGCTTTGCATTTGTACATAAATTACCTTGTAAGGGGCGGCAGGGTAGCCTAGTGGTTAGAGTGTTGGACTAGTAACCGGAAGGTTGCGAGTTCAAACCCCCGAGCTGACAAGGTACAAATCTGTCGTTCTGCCCCTGAACAGGCAGTTAACCCACAGGCAGTTAACCCAGGCCGTCATTGAAAATAAGAATTTGTTCTTAACTGACTTGCCTGGTTAAATAAAGGTAAAAAAATAATAAAAAATAAATAAATTACCTTGTAGATTAAAAAGAAAAAAAGGCGATGTGGACCAGTTCCCCTTGTGATGACCTGCTTGACCGGTGTGTTGCACCATGACCCAGAACTATTCTCTTGCCAACAGTGGTTGTCACTATAGAATGCATCTACAGAGATCCTGCATGCATTAATGTTCCATTCTCTTACCCAGGATACTCAAGACTTTTATGATTGCTAAGTTTCAGCAGCTGCTAGTCTACTGATGGCCTCTTGCTTTTTTTATTTTGGAATCAATGACGCTGTATCAACTCTGATATAAAATGTTTTGTTTGGTGGGTGGAGGGTTGAAATGATTGTGTATTGTTACTTTTCCACAACCTAATCACTGTAGTAGCAGTGTATGCATATCAGGAAATGGAACCGGTTCAGGGAACAGAACCAGAAATATCACTAAAACAAAAATGATGATCAGAACCGGGAACGGAAGTGATCTATACTGTTCTGGAACAGAACCGTTATTTTAAAAGCACGGGAACCGGGTAATAATGTTATTTTACATTCCAGGTATTTTTTTTACAGTCCCACAAACGCAACAATGCGCCTATGCAAAGCCCTCACTCTGTCACTCAGAAAATCTTTGTGTGTGTGTAGTTTACCTGTCCCTCCCCCTCCGAAGCACTGTAGCCTACTGACGTTACATGCGTGATTCAGAAATGTAGAGATTTTTTTTATTCGAGTAGAATGGATTAACTTTATCAATGCTGGTTAACTATAGTATCCTTATCACGTTTCTCATTGGATTTATTAACTACAAAAAGGTAAGATGTGTTTTTTATTTTAATTCTGATGCCGCTCTGCACACACAAGTTTGTTAGTTAGCTCTCGTCCAACTTTAAGCCAACTCTTTTCAAGTTCAAAGACATTCAAAGTTCCTTCATATAAGCCGCTCCTCCGTAGGTATAATTCTGTGGGCCTAGTTCAGATAATGCATGTCATCACAAGATGCCCAGCACTTCATGCCGCCTCCTCCAACCTCTCTCGATCTTTCCCCACCTGGAAAATTTCAATCGCATCTCGCGCCCTACACTTGTTTACCCATGCAGTAGATGTCAGACAACTATTGCTTGCCCGTGCCATAGCAAGCTGCTCTATCCTCACTGATTGGTGAAGTGTTTAAATGTTGAGCTAAATGTAGAGGTTTAAAAATGAATGATATAAATCATTACTTTCTTGGGTTTGAACCGGTTCAGAACATTAATTTGGCTGGTGGAACAGTGCAACGTAATGTAAAAAATAATGGTTCTGTTCTTCAGAATGAAACAATTGGAAATATAATTTTGGTTCCAACCTCTGATGCATATACAATAAAATCATACACCTCTACTCTTTGCTTAAGTATTATTTTTATTTTTTATGTACACGAATCAACTCCAATTAGAAGTAGGTTTATTTTTTACATTGTTTTTGTGCTATTGTGAAATATTACAAAAGTTTGTGACTGTATGTGGACGTATATGTGGCCATCATTGTGGCAACTATAGTTTGTACCAAAACACCATTGTACTGCAGCAAATCCCAAAGGTGTGGAGATTAACCAGCTGAAGTATCAAGACATCTCACTGGTATATAGAAATATATATTTCACACATATACAGTTCATATTCCTACAGAGATCAGTGAAGAGTATCTGTGCTGATAATGTCTAAAACCTGATCAAGCTTCCTCTTACATATGTAGTACAATATGTATGTGAGTATGTTTACCAGTTTGGTTACAAAAGTTGCAGAACTATTGTTTCTAAAACTGCATTGGCTGTTTTGTATGTTACAACTTTTTATCATATGAGGACTTTAATTGTTTTTCATATTTTCAAGTCATAGTTATGATAGTGGTATATGTTGCAAGTTTCCAAGGAGAACATTCTGTCTCTAAGCCCTACAAGGATTCTGACCCCTGGTGCTCCTTTGTGTTTATTTGATGAATGATTGTTGAATCATGTCTGTGAAAATGGAATCCTGGCTGTGAAGTGGATTGTATAAAACATACATCTGGTGTAGAATTTTGTCAGGTCTGTATAGTTTAACCCCAGTTATGTCAAACTTATCTGCAGTAGATTTGTGCAGATCATTTTAACTTCTGGATTTTATAGCCTTATTTTTTTTTATAGCATCCTTACCAAAATGGGCTGCTTAAGCTTGATTGCAAAAGTTATGGATTGACTCTTTATAGTCTGTAAGTGGTAAGACAACTAATAAGGCAAAAATCTGTGTCAACTTTGAGGGCAAATCAATGTGGCTCAAAGTGTTTTTTTTTTGGTTTGGGGGGGTCTTTTTTTCAAAGGAAGTATTTCAAGGGGATGTATTTGGTTGTGGTTTGAGTGCAGTATTGAAAAACTATTTTATGATAAGGTAATGCTAACTTTGAGGAAGGTTATTTTTTTATAATCAGTTTCAGTAGACTGTTAAACTGGGGTCAGGGTTATTTAGAAACCCATTCTACTCCAGAACTGACTGCCTCAACGTTGTTGCTCTGTTTCTTGTACTGTGCTGTGTTTTTTGTTTCCTCCATCGTCACCTGAGGCGGGCTAACAGTTTGTCATTCGTCTTTCATCTGGCATTAGGACCACATCAAAAAGCAGTTGCGACTTGAATTAAAAAGAAAAGTACTGTATATGTTTAGTTTATATACATTTTTTAAAATTATTTTAATCTATATGAATATTTCCATTCTTGGGAGGAGGTAACAGGGCCTTTTAGGATGTAATGGGAGGAGATGTTTGATTGATGGAAGGGTCATTAGGACTGTGATTGACATTACTTTTCATCCGGTGTAGTGTATAACAGTTAGCCCCAATTAACCCTGCTTTCTCTGTTCTGTGCATGCCTGCTGTGTTAGTTCCTGTAATCTGTCCTAGGTATTAGTGCTTCAGATGGCACTTATTCCACATAGCTTTTTTTTCAAATTGTTATGTGAAAAAATATTTGTGACAATGTACAGTATGTGTACATTCATGCTAAAATATCTGTATGTAGCATTCATTACACACAGCACTAACAAATAAACTTTTTATAAAGGGGGGGGGTGTCATGTATGTTTTAATTGCAGAGGGGACTGGCATGTATTCTTTCAGGGTTTTTAAGTATGTAGATTAGGTAGTTAAACAATATGACAAGATGTGTACATTCACTAAAATCAAATGTTCTAATTTGTAATAGGGTGTGTAATGCTTGCTTAAATATAGACTGTAACGTCCTTTATGCCGCCCAGAAGAAATACACTGCACTTACCATTGATAATGTAATGTACAAATATAACACTCATGTAGTTAATTGTAATCTCTGTTAACCCCGAACCAAAATCTTGCATAATTTGGTCAGATGCTATTTGTTTATATAGTCTGTCAACAGTAGAGTGGTTATGCTGCAAAATGTTACTCAAGCGTTCACTAAAAGCAACAAGTTTGGTACAGCTGTATACCCTGAAAATATTTAGATATGGAGCCACTGCAGGGGGAGGGGGGCAGCAGCCATTTTTCAAAGTGGCCTCTGACTGTATTACTTAATATACAATTTATATAGAGGACTGCTTTGTGGTAAAGGAACCAAATTAGTCAGAGCTGAAAAGATTTAGATATTGAGTCACCCCAGATTTGGGCCATCTCACAACATGGCTGCCAACTAACAATTTTACAGTTCAGAAGGACTATTTGAGAACTGCATTTGGTAGAGAAGTAGATTTACGTAGCCTGAAAATATTTTGATGCGGAGCCACCACAGATTTGGCCCCTGGGGGCTGTGGCAGCCATCTTTGAAAATTACTGCCTAACAGTACCAATATTTTACAATGACTATTTCAAGAGAAAGGCTCCAAATTTAAGACTTAGGCTTAGAGCCACTACAGATTTGGCCCCTGGGGCTGTGATGGCATCTCACAAAATGGCCACTATCGGTAGTAATTTACAGTTTTGATTGCTTTTTTTGTTAGAGAAACACAACAAATTTAGTACAGAGATGAATGTATGTACAATGAAAAGATCTGGCAGCATTCTTAAATTCATTTTACCCCAATTAGGCAAGATACTGTATGTTTTAGTTTAGAGATTCTTGTGTACATCTCCCAATGTTTTGGTAACATACCTGCTATTGGTTTATATATGGCATTGGTTGATGTACATTGTACAGCATACAATTGAATACAAGCTGTCTGGTCAGGTCCAAAGCCACAAGATTTTGTTTAGTAGATAATAGTAAGTTAGCTGCTTAGTTACAGTGCTTTTGATTCTGTGCTGATCTCTTTTGATATTCTGTTTCGCTCCACGGATCCAATAATACAGTGTATTCGGGAAAGTATTCAGACACCTTGACTTTTTCCACATTTTGTTACTTTACAGCCTTTTTCTAAAATTGATTAAATCGTTTTTTCCCCCTCGTCAATACCACACAATACCCCATAATGACAAAGCAAAAACAGGTTTTTAGAAACTTTGGTTGTTCTACAGAGATGGTCGTCCTTCTGGAAGGTTCTCCCATCTCCACAGAGGAACTCTGGAGCTCTATCAGAGTAACCATTGGGTTCTTGGTCACCTGCCTGACCAAGGCCCTTCTCCCCCGATTGCTCAGCTCTAGGAAGAGTCTTGGTGGTTCCAAACTTCTTCCATTCAAGAATGATGAAGGCCACTATTTTCTTCGACTTTCAATGCTGCATAAATGTTTTGGTGTCCTTCCCCAGATCTGTGCCTCAACACAATCCTGTCTCTGAGCTCTATGGACAATTTCTTCGACCTCATGGCTTGGTTTTTGCTCTGATGTGCACTGTCAACTGTGGAACCTTATATAGTCCAGGTTGTAATTTTTATTAGGATCCCCATTAGCTAACGCCGTGATGCTAGCTAATCTTCCTGGGGTCCAACACCAATTAACAAGACATTACAAACAACCACAAATCAAGACTTCACAAACATTCAACAAGTAGACAATACAATTAAAATACCTGACATTTAACATCCAGCTGATGCTTTCTATTTCTGTGTGCCTTTTCAAATCATGTTCAATCAATTGCATTTACCAAAGGAGTCCAATCAAGATGTAAAAACATCTTAAGGATGTGACTGAGCTCAATTTCAAGTCTCATAGGAAAGGGTCTGAATACTTATGTAAATATAAGGTATTAATGTTGTTTTTAATTTTTTTAATATAAATTGGCAAACAAACCTGTTTTCACTTCGTCATTATGGGGTATTGTGTGTAGATTGAGGGGGGAAAATAATTTAATACATTTTAGAATAAGGCTGTAACGTAACAAAATGTGGAAAAAGTCAAGGGGTCTGAATACTTTCCGAATGCACTGTAATTATCTTAAAATATAGCTGCAAGCAGAAATTAATGGGGTTCCCAGGATAACAAAGGACACAAGACCAGTTGGATAACAAAGCAAGCACTATCATGTAGGAACTATCTTCCTTTATGTGCATTCATGAGTCTAAATAAAAAATGTGCTAATATTCATCTACTTGTATAGTTTGGCCGTCTTTGAATGCATCGACATTATTTTTTCCAATCTCTTCAGGAACCATTGTGATGAGACCAAATTTGGAGTAAATCAGACTTATTCCATGACAAGATTATTTTAAGCAATAGTGTAACATTGTAAAAAAACAACAACTGAATTGTTAATATACTGAACAAAAATATAAACGCAACATGTAAAGTGTTGGTCCCATGTTTCATGAGATGAAATAAAAGATCCCTGAATTTTTCCATACTCACAAAAAGCTTATTTTTGTGCCCCAATTTGTTTACATCCCTGTTAGTGAGCATTTTGCCTTTGCCAAGATAATCCATCCACCTGACAGGTGTGGCATATCAAGAAGCTGATTAAATAGCATGATCATTACACAGGTGCACCTTGTGCATGGGACATTAAAAGGCCACTCTAAAATGTGTAGTTTTGCCACACAGCACAATGCCAGCAGCATACCACTGCTGGCTTGCTTCTGAAGCTAAGCATGGTTGGTCCTGTTCAGTCCTTGGATGGGAGACCAGATGGTGTTGGAGGGCCAGTAGGAGGCACTCTTTTCTAAAAAATATCCCAATGCCCGAGGGCAGTGATTGGGGACACTGCCCTGTGTAGGGTGCCGTCTTTTGGATGGGACATTAAACGGGTGTCCTGACTCTGCGGTCATTAAAGATCCCATGGCACTTATCGTAAGAGTAGGGGTGTTAACCCTGGTGTCCTGGCTAAATCCCCAATCTGGCCATCAAACAATCACGGTCACCTAATAATCCCCCTCCTCTCCCCTGTAACTATTCCCCAGGTTGTTGCTGCAAATGAGAATGTGTTCTCAGTCAATTTACCTGGTAAAATAACAGATAAAATGCCACAGATGTCTCAGGTTTTGAGGGAGCATGCAATTTACATGCTGACTGCAGGAATGTCCACCAGAGCTGTTGCCAGATAATTGAATGTTAAATTCTCTACCATAAGCTACCTCCAACATCGTTTTAGAGAAGTTGAGAGTAAGTCCAACCGGCCTCACAACCGCAGACCAATTGAAACCACGCCAGCCAAGGACCTCCACATCTGGCTTCTTTACCTGTGGGATTGTCTAAGGCCATCCACCTGGACAGCTGATGAAACTGAGGAGCATTTCTATCTGTAATAAAGCCCTTTTGTATGGAAAAACTAATTCTGATTGTCAGGGCCTGGCTCCCCATTAGGTGGGCCTATGCCCCTGCCCTGTCATGTGAAGTCCATAAGTTAGGGCCTAATGAATTTATTTCAATTGATTGATTTTCTTATGTGAACTGTAACTCAGTAAAATGTTACATGTTGCGTTTTTATATTTTTGTTCAGGATAGTTTCCTTATTTTTTAAGATATCAATGCCAAAAGTAACATGGTTCATCATGGTAATGTCTCTGATGACCCTAAAATAAAGGTTCAAGTTAATAGGCCATTGTGAAGTGGATTTACAAAGGATTGAAAAGAACACATAAAATCAGATTTCTGGATTTATCAATAACTCCGCCATATCTTATTAACCAATCCCTTAGCTTTTCTCAAATAAAGCAAAGAGATGTACCATGGGCCTACGAATTTGGTGTTATTTGGACATAGTTCATGAGAAGAAGATTTCTAAGATGGAGGAAAATCTATCCTGATGGGTTCTCGAGCCAAATTTGTTCAGCATGAGGAAAGATGCCCACATTCAAAGTTAAGGCCAATCAGTGCCATTCATTTTGACCAAGTTACTTATTGCCTCTAGTTTCTGTGTGTCAAATTAGAAAAAAAGTTGCCAATCTATGTATAAGTTATTTGACCAAGTCAAGGAATGTTTTAAAATCTAAGAATAACAATAGTTTTCACAACTTTGCTGTGAACCCCTAATGATGGTTTTGGAGGTCTCTCGGATCAACAATCATCACCAAAAGTCCATGGTTTACTAAACTGTTGCATAGCCTTTACTTTGATGAAATAGCAGAAAATGATATTAAACTGCAAGTAGAAAAAGTAGTGTCATACTTTTGTTAATGAAACAGAGTTTTAAAAGTAAAACGTTATGTGTGCCAGCTAAAGCTCTTGTCTGACTGAGAAAATTGTCCACAACAATTGTGAACTATTCCAACTTAATGGCTGGGATATTTCCCAGGTACAACTTTTTTTTGACCCCTCCCAAGTTTTCTGAGCAAAAAAAAAAAAAGTTGTATTTTTATTGTTGGACAAAAGACTAAAAACACCAGCAAATTAGCTCTAAGTGATTTTAATTTTTGAAATCTATTCCATAGTATTCCCACACATAATAGAGAGATGTATGTGATTGTGTACAAATGTAAGAAAGATTTGAAATTATGTTTTAGTTATATCTGTTTGGGCTTCTTGCGGTCAATTTGCAAATTATTTGTAATTATGTTCCGGCCCCTTGACCATTCGCTCAATAAAAAATTGTTTGCAGCTTAATCTAGTTGATCCCTGTATTATACTGTGTGTAACTGTTAAACCTTTTGTGTTTCAGGAGATCCAGGCCAAGAAGTATAGGCCATTACATTTTGTAGATTAATGGTTTGCAAAATAGTGGTACAGTCTGGGGACATTTAGTAAGATGGCTGCCAGGGCCAAATCTGCAGTGGCGCCACATCTAAATATTTTAAGGGTATCAAAGGCTACCATAGTGTTACCATTGGCAACCATTTTGTAAGATGGCCTCCACAGCCCCCAGGGGCCTAATCTGTGGTGGCTCCATATCTAGATCTTTTCAGAGACCATAAATCTAGGGTCTATGACAAATTTGGTGCCTTTACCTCAAAGCAGTCCTTCTGAATTGTAAAATGTTGTTAGTTGGGGGCCATTTAAAAAAATGGCTGCCACACCCCCCAGAGGTCAAATCTGGGGTGGCTCCATATTGAAATCTTTTCAGGGTACATATTTTGTGTTTTTATCAAAAATTAGCTATCAGCTTAACCACCCTACTACAAGCGATAAGTTCAATTGTGACTTAAAACATGATTGTTCAACCATTCTACAAATGTTCCATATACTGAAAGTTAAAAACAGCTACTTTATAAGGGCATATCTCCGCTAGTTTACAAAAGAGACTGGTGGATTTTTGACTGCTTTGGATGATTGAATATTTGCAGAGAATAGATTTATTAGGAAGCATGTGCGGATTCACCAGGCTGTGACTGGTCCTGCTCCTGCAGCTTCCTTCAGCTTGTTCCAGGTCTTGGTGTGTGTCTTCAGAGCCATCTGTATGGATGGCATGGAAATCAGGAACTTTCTGGTTCTATAATGATAATTTCAGAACTGCATGTCCCTTACCCAACATGATAACATTACTTAAAAAGGGTACCTATGTAAGGACTTCGTAACATTTACGAATTCATAAGCAGAACAGAAACCAATTGCAAAACAACATGAACATATTATTATCAATGTGTTATGAAGTATGTACTTACCTTCTGTAGGTACCCTTCGTAAGTAAAGTTATATCTAACCTACAACTTTGACTCTCACCTCAGATATCTCAACTTTTCGCTCCCAGGCTCGGACACTCTGCTCGAGCTGGCTATGGGAGGCCTTAGCTGTGATGTATTGCAGCACTTGGGGAACACGGAAATCTGCCAGCTGGCCTCGCAGCTTCCTGTTAAGAGTCTCTGCCTTGGCTCGCTCCTGCCCAAGAAGGACACAAAGAGGGGGATATTTATTAGCCTACCCACCAGCAGTGTTGCAAACATAGCTGAATAGTTGGCTACAAAAATCGTATGATTTTGGTTAAAAACTAAACAGGTGAATGTTAAATTGACCTCTTCTGCCTGCAGTGTCTCCTCCTCGATCTTCACCAGCATCTCCTTACGGGAGGTGATGTCACTACTAAGCAGCTTTGACTCACATGTCATGCTCTGCAGCTTCTTCTACAATGGGAAAAAACAACACATTTCCTTATCAAAGTCCCAAACCCCCACGTATGTACTAACACAACAAAGGTCAAGTACCTTAGTTGGGCCTGGGTGATGAAAATAAGCCTAGAGTTTTATCAGTTTATCTCAAGGGATCTACCTCTCAAGTTCAGATTCCCCAACCAGGAATATATAATTCCGCTCTCCTGAACCTGATCACACCCCTGCACAAGAAAAGAGATGTACAGTGGGGCAAAAAAGTATTTGTGGTGTGTTTGGGATCATTGTCATGCTGAAAGACCCAGCCACGTTTCATCTTCAATGCCCTTGCTGATGGAAGGAGGTATTCACTCAAAACCTCACGATACATGGCCCCATTCATTATTTCCTTTACACGGATCAGTCGTCCTGGTCCCTTTGCAGAAAAACAGCCCCAAAGCATGATGTTTCCACCCCCATGCTTCACAGTAGGTATGGTGTTCTTTGGATGCAACTCAACAATCTTTGTCCTCCAAACACAACGAGTTGAGTTTTTACCAAAAAGTTATATTTTGGTTTCATCTGACCATATGGCATTTTCCCAATCTTCTTCTGGATCATCCAAATGCTCTCTAGCAAACTTCAGACGGGCCTGGACATGTACTGGCTTAAGCAGGGGGACACGTCTGGCACTGCAGGATTTGAGTCCCTGGTGGCGTAGTGTGTTACTGATGGTAGGCTTTGTTACTTTGGTCCCAGCTCTCTGCAGGTCATTCACTAGGTCCCCCTGTGTGGTTCTGGGATTTTTGCTCACCGTTCTTGTGATTATTTTGCCCCCACGGGGTGAGATCTTGCGTGGAGCCCCAGATCGAGGGAGATTATCAGTGGTCTTGTATGTCTTCCATCTCCTAATAATTGCTCCCACAGTTTATCTATTCAAACCAAGCTGCTTACCTATTGCAGATTCAGTCTTCCCAGCCTGGTGCAGGTCTACAATTTTGTTTCTGGTGTCCTTTGACAGCTCTTTGGTCTTGGCCATAGTGGAGTTTGGAGTGTGACTGTTTGAGGTTGTGGACAGGTGTCTTTTATACTGATAACAAGTTCAAACAGATGCCATTAATACAGGTAACGAGTGGAGGACAGAGGAGCCTCTTAATGAAGTTACAGGTCTGTGAGAGCCAGAAATCTTGCTTGTTTGTAGGTGACCAAATACTTATTTTCCACCATAATTTGCAAATAAATTCATAAAAAATCCTACAATGTGATTTTCTGGATTTATTTTCTCCATTTTGTCTGTCATAGTTGAAGTGTACCTATGATGAAAATTACAGGCCTCTCTCATTTTTTTAAGTGGGAGAACTTGCACAATTGGTGGCTGACTAAATACTTTTTTCCCCCACTGTACATACAATAGTGTTTGAATAGGAATCAAACCTTGTAGGAGTTGAGAACCTGTAGGGTGTTTCCTGCCAGGAGTTTTAGGCGCAGAAGGTCCTGGTTTCTTTCATCAATGCGTTCAAGATACTGGCTGTTCTCGATCTTCAGCTGCTGGAAATCCACCTCGTGCAGGGCTTCACCCATTTCCTCTTTCTGTCGTAGCTGTAACTGCAACTTCCTCTTCTGCACATGGAGAGCTGCATTCTTCAACCGCAACTTCTCAACCAGTGTGTCCTGTAGGATGATGTAAAAGTAGCAGCAGGATGAGACAAATAGGTGATGACGTCAGAGAAACAGGGCAGCAGTCGGTAACAGTGAATGCTGATATTGAAGCTTGCATTACTTCCAAGATTTGTAATAAAAGTCAGGAACCAAATGTGATTTAAGAACTCTGACCTGACCACCCTGCCTGACATGCAGCTTGCTTACCTTTGCTCTCATCCTGTCCTCAAAATAACGAATGACCTTCTCTGCACCCATCATGACACCTCTCTTCTCCCTCAACACCTTAGCGACATCACGGTCAAACTCATAACTTGCTTTCTTGACCTCCACAAGTTGAATATCTGCTTCCTCCAAGGTTGCCTAATATGGGGAAGGGCCCAGAAATGATTGGTTATCAAGCTTTTAATACAATGTACAGTACCAGTCAAAGGTTTGGACACACCTACTCATTCAAGGGTTTTTCTTTATTTTTTTACAATTTTCTACATTGTAGAATAATAGTGAAGACATCAAAACTATGAAATAAAACATATGGAATCATGTAGTAAACAAAAAAGTGTTAAGCAAACCAAAATATAATTTATGTTGAAGATTCTTCAAAGTAGCCACCTTTTGCCTTGAGGACAGCTTTGCACACTCTTGGCATTCTCTCAACCAGCTTCACTGGGAATGCTTTTCCAACAGTCTTGAAGGAGTTCCCACATATGCTGAGCATTTGTTGGCAGCTTTTCACTCTGCAGTCCAACTCATCCCAAACTATCTCAATTTGGTTGAGGTCGGGTGATTGTGGATGCCAGTGTAACAGTATAATTTTAGACCGTCCCCTCGCCCATACCCGGGCGCGAACTAGGGACCTTCTGCACACATCAACAGTCACCCTCAAAGCATCGTTACCCATCGCGCCACAAAAGCCGCGGCCCTTGCAGAGCAAGGGGAACTACTACTTCAAGGTCTCAGAGCAAGTGACGTCACTGATTGAAACGCTATTTAGCGCCCACGCTAACTAAGCTAGCCGTTTCACATCTGTTACACCAGGTCATCTTATGCAGCACTCCATCACTCTCCTTCTTGGTCAAATAGCCCTTACACATCCTGGAGGTGTGCTGGGTCATTGTTCTGTTGAAAAATAAATTATAGTCACACTTAGCGCAAACCAGATGGGATGGTGTATCGATGCAGAATGCTGTGGTAACCATGCTGGTTAAGTGTGCCTTGAATTCTAAATAAATCACTGACAGTGTCACCAGCAAAGCACCATCACACCACCTCATCCATGCTTCACGTGGGAACCACACATGCAGAGATCATGCGTTCACTTACTCTGCGTTTCACAAAGTCACGCCGGTTGAAACCAAAATCCTCAAATTAGGACTCATCAGACCAAAGGACAGATTTCCACCGGTCTATTGTCCATTGCTCGTGTTTCTTGGCCCAAGCATGTCTCTTTGCTGCAATTTCTGAGGCTTGTAACTCAAAGGAACTTCTGCAGCAGCGGTAACTCTTGAGAATTCCTTTCCTGTGGCGGTCCTCATGAGAGCCAGTTTCATCATAGTGCTTGATGGTTTTTGAGACTGCACTTGAAGAAACTGTGATGGAAATGTTATACATGTGCTTTTCTAATAACCAATTTCTGTGTTCATGCAAGTGAGTGATTGAACGAATCCTCATTTATCAGTATCTGCAATTTTGCAGTATGCCCAGACCTTGTTTTGAGAACAAAAGATATCTCAGTTTCAAGTTCTCAGCTTAGAGAGAAGAAGCCTCGTGAAGTATTGGTCTGTCACATGTTATGAACCAGTATTGGTAGGTCACATGAATGAAAAACGGTAATGCTGAATGGATTATGCAAATAAATTATGCAAATAAATAAATCATGCAAATATAACTTGTCTGTATATAGCTGTATATAAGACAACTGCTGGGACTGCCGCAGCAGAGCTCCTAACAGACATTCACTATGACGCATCGGGTTTGTTGGAACCTCTCCAGCGCTCTGATAATAAACAATGATTCATTTATGATTGCCTTTGAGTGTCCCTGTGTAAGAATTTCCACAACAAAACTTTCAAAGTTCTTGAAATTTTCCGGATTTATTGACCTTCATGTCTTAAAGTAATGATGGACTGTCGTTTCTCTTTGTTTATTCGAGCTGTTCTTGCCATAATATAGACTAGGTATCCTACCAAATAAGGCTATCTTCTGTATACCACCCCTACCTTGTCACAACACAACTGATTGGCTCAAATGCATAAAGAAGGAAAGAAATTCCACAAATTAACTTTTGACAAGGCACACCTGTTAATTGAAATGCATTCCAGGTGACTACCTCACAAAGCTGGTTGAGAGAATGCCAAGAGTGTGCAAAACTGTCATCAAGGCAAAAGGTGGCTACTTTGAAGAATCTCAAATATTAAATATTTTTGGATTTGTTTTAAAAAAATGGGTTACTACATGATTCCATGTGTTATTTTATAGTTTGATGTCTTCACTGTTATTCTACAATGTAGAAAATAGTAAAAAATAAAGACAAATCCTGGAATGAGTAGGTGTGTCTAAACTTTTGACTGGTACTGTAATAATGCCAGAAATCTGAATGGGTTTCAGTGCATCTTAACTACATAGACCACAACTAAACCAAATCACAGATTCCTCTGCAGGTTACACAGATCCAGAATAGTCTTTCTCTATCCATTCTCTCTCTGTTTGTATATTGTGTTTACCTTATAGTTGTGGAGCACTCTTTCTGAGCTCTCCTTCAGTTTCTCCAGGTCCTCCTTGGTTTCATCTAACTCTCGCTGTGCCACGTCACACTTTTGCTCCAATGTCAGACGTTGTAACTGCTCCAGAGCCGTTGTCCGTGTTTTCATCTTTCTCCCACGGCCCTAAAGCCACAGAAATACAAGCATTCAAACATGCAGTAAAAACCCTTATTTTTCTATGGTAATAACACACACACTTTGTATTTCCCACCCAAGCCTTAGACAACCATCTCCTCATTGGTTTATAGAAGCAGGTACCCACGTGCCATCTCCTCATTGGTTATACCCACGTGGGTGATTGAAAGACGAACTTTGTTGCTGGTTGTCGTGGTAATACAATAGAAGTTTAGATGCGATCACCATATAAGTTCAAAGATGAAAAAGCCTGGAAGGAGGAGAGATGACTAGAAACGATTCAGTTGGCCGTTTATGTGTGGATTAATTTGTCGGAGTAGAGGACCTTGTGCAGTTCAGGTAAAATAACAACTCAGAGTTTATATCCCAGGACAAATTAGCTAGCAACAGCAAGCTAGCTAAATAGGACAAATTTGCTAGCAAGTGCAAGCTATTGCCATACATGTTTAATGCTTTTCGACCTGTCCCCAAATTAATATCATTGGTTCAGAATTTGTTTTGATATTTTAACCTGCATGTCGTGATCGCGTTTGGTGTAGGGGGACAAAATACATTTATGCACGATAGTGCACGCGCGCAGCCGGTTTGGGATCCTGTTAGCCCTTGGTGACGCAGACGCTCGTTGGCGCGCACGAGTAGTGCGGATGGAATATTTGAATAACATGGATTTCTAAATTTATTTTTGCGACGCTCGCGCACGCGACGTGTCCGGTCTGGTCAGCATGTTAAACCTACGAGGTTATAGTGGACGACGAGACTATGGTGCATGAGTCAATCACAAGAGGTCAAAGAACATATAGGGTAGGGAAATCCATTTCATTCAACACATTACGTTTGTGGAAGTTGTGCAAGATGCTTTCTCATACCCCTCCAATCTCCAACTGTGATGCTGCAGCTGCCCCCAGAGAATCTGATAAAGGCTGAGGAACCAAGTCCCTGGGGTCCAAGCGGCTTATATACCGCTCATACATATCAGTTTCTGCCCGTAGCACCGCATTGGAGCGTCTGGAAAAAGAGGCAGTGAGGGACAAGGCCTTTTGTTTTTTTGCGGCCACAAATTGCTACTCTATGTAGCAAATCTATGAGTTAAGACAAGAGTTAAGAAGTGTTGAAACTGAAAAATATCTTTATACCTGAGTTCTTTGACGAGTTCAACGAGATGTCGCTTATCTGCTTCAGAAACATCTTGAACCGTCTCTGCCATGGTTGCTAAGGTAAACAAACAGGTGGGAAGGCGGTTGCTGCGTCTGCTCAGACCAGCCATGGACGGATAGAGTTCTAAATTACGTGACTAGCACACGTAAAATCTGAAAATTTATAAAAGGAAATTGTTGCAGATTTTAGAAAATCTGTGCCAATTGGATGGAAACCAAGTATATAAATATATATATATAGTAGATATGTTTCCATCCAATCAGCGATCGATTTTCATGCAAATATTCTCAACTCTGCATAAAGAAAACACACGTATTTTCCCACCAGTGGTGTTTCCACTAAACAGATTTGTTGCAGATTAAAGTAAGTGCATGATGGGGTAGTGCACATAAAACAATTTCGCTAAAGTTTTAATGTACAGACAAAAAAAACAGGCAGGGAGCAGGTCTCGAACCCTCGACCTTCGAGCCCGAGGTCCGGCGCGCTATCGACTGTGCCGCAGGTTCGATTTCCGCGCATATAAACCCAGGGTCGTTACAATATGTTCAACTCTACGGTTAGTTTTGTCACAAAAACTGTTGCGTTAAATAGTATACTGCCTACTCGGGTTTCGGCAGATGGCTGAAACCAACAGTTTGCAGATGCAGTGCGGGTTGGCTAGTCTGCATGATAAGATTATTATGGATAACAGCGATAATATTTGAGTTTGTCAAACGGCAGTCAAGCAACTATCATCACGTCACAAGAATAAGACTTTCGATATTTTTTGGAAAGGAGCATCAAGATAACCGTGCACTTTCACCACCCCGTGAAGTTAATCATAATTGTATTAAATCTGTAGACGAATAACTGCATGGCCATAGTGGGAGGACCACACACCAATCGCGTGACTCCAAATGTACTTTGATATGATGGCTATTATATTAATATTTGCGCATATAGGCGTTTCCATCACATAATTAATTTTACCGACACAAATACCCCACCATGTCAAATGAACAAATTATCTGTTGCCATTTATACAATTTTACAGAAACTACCTGATTTTTTTTTAAGTGTATGATTTTCATCGCATAAAAACTGGATGTGAACGTGGTGAGTGATGGAACAATTGTTTCCAATGCATTTGTATACCCTACACACTAGAAGGCGCTGCAGCCTTGGCTGAACCTGGAGCCATGTGGCCACAGAGTTTCTAAACGTAGAAGTGCAACATCGCGAGACTTCCGGGAACGTTTGCGAAACAGAACAAACAGGCCAGGGTCTGGGATTTTGAGAA
Source organism: Oncorhynchus mykiss (assembly GCF_057628025.1). Classification (NCBI taxonomy): domain Eukaryota; kingdom Metazoa; phylum Chordata; class Actinopteri; order Salmoniformes; family Salmonidae; genus Oncorhynchus; species Oncorhynchus mykiss. Next base: position 25,465,013 of record NC_143022.1, read on the forward strand.
GTCAATGAGAGAAGTGAAAATGTCTTCCTTTGTTTTTTTTAATCGAATTCTAAAGGCACAACCTAGATTCGAGTCAATGTCTAAAATAGATGAACATGTTACCACTCCAACCTCGTGAAAGTGACAAACTGAAACGTTTTCATTTTTGTCTTTGTATCAAAGAGTGTCTTTGATACGACTGTGTGCACACGCGCAGTTTGGCGCGAGACGACCATTAGACCCTATAACGTGTCTCTACGCATGAGCTTTGCTAGCCAACGTCGCCTACAAACGTGATCGGGGATTTAAATTCGAGAAGCAGTTTTAGCCTATCTTCATTATGTACTGTCTTTGATATGGCCATTCCACAAGCGTATCTAGATGATGTTCGTTTCCGGGTGCGCCTTATATCGCAATCCGGTTCCCTGCGGTTCGGAATAAGGACCGGGGCGTTTCTAAAAGAAAGCCTCAAAACCCGACCTCCAACGGGCTTTTCAAGGGATTTTGAAGCGGCGTTCCCTCCGCTTTCATATGCTACGCGCCCCGGCGAGGGTGCACTGCACCGGCGCTCAATGGTGGTGCAATTCTCTCTGCGTTAGCATACTAGCTAACAACATCGATTTCTACTCCACCCCCTCTCTAACCGGCTGTAGCTACTAGGCAATACCCAGTAGCTAGGGGTGAGCTGTAAAACCCAATTTGCCCATTCAATTCCTCCTCATCACATCCATCCACAGCGCTAGAAGATTGTTGACTTGGGAGGGCCATCGCAAGACTATTCTTGAAGGATCCCTGCATCGGATTCGGGATTTAAGGCCCTCGGGGGTTTAACCCGCAATCATTTCATTCATAAACTCCCCAAAGCCTGGCATCTCGGTCAATGTTTTGGTCAGTTTTAATACAATGTTTAAACTTATTTTACGTAAATAGTACCAGTTCGTGATTTTTCCTTTCTACCTCAACACTTCATTTTAATTCTCCTCCCAGCCGTCTTAGTTAACACTAGCTATATCTGACGGCCCCTTTCCTCCCCATCAACCTTGGAGCCCAATTAGGTTTAGCTGCTTCTGGCAATCTGTGCAACGATCGCTGCTCAGTGGTAACTGTTCGCAGCACACTGTGGTCATCTCTCGTGGGGAAGATCAGATAATAGGACGCCTCCTACTCGGACAGTGCGAGACCTCGGGCTCCGACACGAATACGGTGGTCTGTGTTGCCAGCAATAGAGCTCTGTGGAAATCGAATCCTCCACACAGACGGTGCTCAGGTGCTCGCAATGCCCGGCCCGGCGGCCGGCAGTAAATCTCGGGTGTACGCCGATGTCAACACTTTGAAGAGCAGGGAATATTGGGACTATGAAGCCCACGTGCCTAGCTGGAGGTGAGATGTTTATATATTCAAGACCAAGATATTAAAACATCATAATGCACTATTTAGTATTTTATTGGCAAATGCTTTATCAACCGTATGATAACACTGTTGATGTCGATACGTGTATTCTATTTGTCTTTTGTTTTATTGTATGTCTAAATACTCAGCGATTTCCACCTACTACAACAACGACACATAATATTTTACTACTTACTGGATTATGTTCCAATGGCCATAATATTGTTCGATTGCTTTTGGATCTTTGTGGGCGGATGCAATATTGATATATTATATATCATAATAATAAATTAGTATCAATAAGGCGTATTTTGAAAACGACCTAATTTGGAGAATAATATGTATTTTTGGAGACCTAAAGTTTTGTCGGGAACGTGCATGGTTATGTCACTCTTGATTGGGATGGGAAAGTCATCAATCTGCGGGATCGAGCAGGCCTAGCTGGCAGTTGACGCTGACAAGGCAGTACCGAATGACGCTTGTGAATTTTACTACTGTAGCTACTTCCTATGTTCTACTTTTCGATATTTCCACATAAGCAACATGTGAACTTCGTAGGGGCATATCAAATTGGTTGTAAAATGAAAGCTAAATATGTTTTGTAGAAATTAAAGGCATAGATAGATACACTTGTCTGGATAAACGGATGGAAAAGGGGTCGTAGAATTCATCTACCAGAAAAAGTCTTAAAAGGTATAAGAAATGCATCAAAACACAATGTTGTCATAAACACCCCTGCCAACTAATATCAACACTTTAGTTTTAGAGAAATTGTTTACCTGTAAGTTTATGAAATATTGCCTTGTGCCTTGAAATTCCGTTACCAAAAACCCACATATCTTTAAGATATTTCCAAATAGGATAATAGGAGGATAATGAAGGTTCAAATCAAATTTTATTTGTCACGTGCTGAATACAATGGATGTAGAGTAGACCTTACCAAGAAAATATTTACAAAATAAACTATGGTAAAAAATAAAATAAATACCACAAAATAACAATTATGGCATACTGGTACCGAGTCAATGTGTGGAGGTACAGGTTAGTTGAGGTCATTTGTCCATGTAGGTAGGGGTTCAGCATCCTTATGGCTTGGGAGTAGAAGCTGTTAAAGAGCCATTTGGACCTAGACTTGGCACTCTGGTACCACTTACCATGCGGTTGCATAGAGAGCAGTTTATGACTTGGGTAACTAGAGGCATTATCGTGCCCTCTTCACAACTTTCTTGGTGTGTTTGGACCAGGATAGTTTGTTGGTGATGTGGACACCAAGGAAGTGAAACTCTCGACCCGCTCCACTACAGCCCCGTCAATGTGAATGGGGACGTGTTCGGCCCTCCTTTTCTTGTAGTGCTCGATCATTTCCTTTGTCTTGCTCACGTTGAGGGACAGGTTGTTGTCCTGGTGTAACGGATGTGAAACGGCTCGCTTTGTTAGCGGTGCGCGCTAAATAGCGTTTCAATCAGTGACGTCACTTGCTCTGAGACCTTGAAGTAGTAGTTCCCCTTGCTCTGCAAGGGCCGCAGCTTTTGTGGAGCGATGGGTAACGATGCTTCGTGGGTGACTGTTGTTGATGTGTGCAGAGGGTCCCTGGTTCGCGCCCGGGTATGGGCGAGGGGACGGTCTAAAGTTATACTGTTACATTGGTGCCGTGACCCGGATCACTGGTTGCTGCGGAAAAGGACGAAGGTCAAAAGGGGGGTGAGTGTAACGGATGTGAAACGGCTAGCTTAGTTAGCGGTGCGCGCTAAATAGCGTTTCAATCGGTGACGTCACTTGCTCTGAGACCTTGAAGTAGTAGTTCTCCTTGCTCTGCAAGGGCCGCGGCTTTTGTGGAGCGATGGGTAACGATGCTTTGTGGGTGACTATTGTTGATGTGTGCAGAGGGTCCCTGGTTCGCGCCCGGGTATGGGCGAGGGGACGGTCTAAAGTTATACTGTTACACTGGCACCACACTGCCAGGCCTCTGACCTCCTTCCTATAGGCTCTCCCATCGTTGGCAGTGAGAAATTGCGTAGCGCGATTTCTTGTAAGTATATGGATTAGTGTCCCGCTCCTTGAAAGCGACAGCTCTAGCCTTTAATGTTGGATGTTGCCTGTAATCCATGGCTTCTGTTTGGGATATGTACGTCGGTCACTGTGAGGACGACATCGTCGATGCACTTATTGATGAAGCCGGTGACTGAGCTGATATACTCCTTAATGCCATTGGATGAATCATGGAATATATTCCAGTCTGTGCTAGCAAAACAGTCCCGTAGCGTAGCATCCGCGTCATCTGACCACTTCCGTATTGAGCGAGTCACTGGTACTTCCTGATTTCGTTTTTGCTTGTAAGCAGGAATCAGGAGGACAAAATTATGGACAGATTTGCCAAATAGGTCGGGCAGGTAGCCTAGTGGTTAGAGCGTTGAACTACTAACCGAAAGGTTGCAAGAACAAATCCCCGAGCTGACAAGGTAAAAATCTGTCATTCTGCCCCTGAACAAGGCAGTTAACCCACTGTTCCTAAGCCGTCATTGAAAATAAGAATTTGTTCTTAACTGACATGCCTAGTTAAATAAAGGTTTAAAAAATTGTGTGTGGAGTAAAGATGGTCTAGAGTTTTTTATTTTTTTTTTATTTTTAATATCCTCTGCTTGCCCATGTGACATGCTGGTAGAAATGAGGTAAAACAGATTTAAATTTGCCTGCATTAAAGTCCTCGGCCACTAGAAGCGCCGCTTCTCGATGAGCGTTTTCTTATGGCCTCATACAGCTCGTTGAGTGTGGTCTTAGTGCCAGCGTCGGTTTGTGGTGGTAAATAGATGGCTACAAAAAAATATAGATAGCTTATCATGATGTATTCTACCTCCGGCTAGCAATACCTCGAGACTACCTTAATATTAGACATTGCGCACCAGCTGTTATTGACAAAAAGACACACACCCTTACCCCTTGTCTTATCAGACATACAGTGGGGAGAACAGTACGTACTTATTAACTTTTTATCATAAGTACGCTTCAATTTAAGTGGACCTTAAACAAAAATCCAGAAAATCACATTGTATGATTTTGAAGTAATTCATTTGCATTTTATTGCATGACATAAGTATTTGATACATCAGAAAAGCAGACCTTAATATTTGGTACAGAAACCTTTGTTTGCAATTACAGAGATCATACGTTTCCTGTAGTTCTTGACCAGGTTTGCACACACTGCAGCAGGGATTTTGGCCCACTCCTCCATACAGATCTTCTCCAGATCCTTCAGGTTTCGGGGCTGTCGTTGGGCAATACAGACTTTTTGCTTCCTCCAAAGATTTCCTATTGGGTTCAGGTCTGGAGACTGGCTAGGCCATTCCAGGACCTTGAGATGCTTCTTACGGAGCCACTCCTTAGTTGCCCTGGCTGTGTGTTTCAGGTCGTTGTCATGCTGGAAGACCCAGCCACGACCCATCTTCAATGCTCTTACTGAGAGAAGGAGGTTGTTGGCCAAGATCTCGCGATACATGGCCCCATCCATCCTCCCCTCAATATGGTGCAGTCGTCCTGTCCCCTTTGCAGAAAAGCATCCCCATAGAATGATGTTTCCACCTCCATGCTTCACGGTTGGGATGGTGTTCTTGGGGTTGTACTCATCCTTCTTCCTCCAAACATGGCGAGTGCAGTTTAGACCAAAAAGCTATTTTTGTCTCATCAGACCACATGACCTTTTCCCATTCCTCCTCTGGATCATCCAGATGGTCATTGGCAAACTTCAGACGGGCCTGGACATGCGCTGGCTGGAGCAGGGGGACCTTGCGTGCGCTGCAGGATTTTAATCCATGACGGCGTAGTGTGTTACTAATGTTTTTTTTTGAGACTGTGGTCACAGCTCCCTACAGGTCATTTACCAGGTCCTGCCGTGTAGTTCTGGGCTGATCCCTCACCTTCCTCATGATCATTGATGCCCCACGAGGTGAGATTTTGCATGGAGCACCCGCCTGAGGGTGATTGACCGTCATCTAGAACTTCTTCCATTTTCTAATAATTGCGCCAACAGTTGTTGCCTTCTCACCAAGCTGCTTGCCTATTGTCCTGTAGCCCATCCCAGCCTTGTGCAGGTCTACAATTTTATCCCTGATGTCCGTACACAGCTCTCTGTTCTTGGCCATTGTGGAGAGGTTGGAGTCTGTTTGATTGAGTGTGTGGACAGGTGTCTTTTATACAGGTAACAAGTTCAAACAGGTGCAGTTAATTCAGGTATTGAGTGGAGAACAGGAGGGCTTCTTAAAGAAAAATTAACAGGTCTGTGAGAGCTGGAATTCCTACTGGTTGGTAGGTGGTCAAATACTTATGGCATGCAATAAAATGCAAATTAATTACTTAAAAATCATACAATGTGATTTTCTGGATTTCTGTTTTAGATTCCGTCTCTCACAGTTGAAGTGTACCTTTGATAAAAATTACAGACCTCTACATGCTTTGTAAGTTGGAAAACCTGCAAAATCGGAAAACCTGCAAATCAAATACTTGTTCTCCCCACTGTAGCTGTTCTGTCTTGCCGATGTACGGAAACCCCAGCCAGCTGTATATTATCCGTGTCATCGTTCAGCCACGACTCTGTAAATCATAAGATATTACAGTTTTTAATGTCCCGTTGGTAGGATAGTCTCAAACGGGAGCTCATCCAGTTTATTCTTCAGTGATTGCAAGTTGGCTAATAGAACGGATGGTAGAGGCGGATTACCCACTCGCCGACGAATTCTCACAAGGCACCCTGATCTCCGCCCCCTGTATTTCCTTATTTTCTTCATGCGAATTACAGGATTTGGGACTTGTCTGGGAGCAACATTATGTCCTTCGCGTCCGACACATTAAAGAACATCTTTGTCCAGTTCTAGGTGAGTAATCGCTGTTCTGATATCCAGAAGCTATTTTCGGTCATAAGAGACGGTAGCATCAACATTATGTACAAAATAAGTTACAAACAAATTGGTTAGGGTCCCGTAAAATGGCAACCATCCCCTCAGGCGCCATTCCGTAACAAGTAATAGTAGACCTACCAATTAGTTATATTGATTTTTACTGATATATATTTTGTTTATGAATTATTAAGTGATTAAAACTCAAAATTCCGTTATCAAATTGGTAACAGAATTACCAAAAAATCTGTAACGGAATTACTGCAGCTGAATTGGCTACAATGGGAAATCACAATAGTCACAAACCACAGTTGGTTCACCTGCTACTGTCCTCCCTTCCACTGGCATATTGTTATGTTCAGCTCATAGCAGTTTTCTTTGTCTTTCTGTTGTCTTATGGTCAAACTAAGACTGTTTTAACAGTCTGGAAACCTCTCCCTCGCTCTGCCTTTCTCTAATTCTCCACTAATTCTCCATGTCACATCTTCCAGCTCTTACTAACACCTACCCATGAGTAGGGCTGTTGCAGTGACCGTATTATCACCACTCCAGCAGTCACGAGTCATGAAAGCAGCCAAATTTCACACGACTGTTCTGTCACGGTAATTAGGCTTCTCCAAGCTCTGATGGTGCTGATGGTCATTAGTAGCCTACCAAACTTGCTAACTGCCTGTTACTCAACACTCTATTGTCACTCTAATCACCCTGACATCCATGCAAATGTTTTTTGGAAAATCGAATCAAATACTTAATCAGAGCCCATGAGCTCATGTTGCGCAACATTTCAATAGGCTATGCAATTGCGCAAGAAACCGAGTGATGGCCTCTACTACAAAGAGGAGGATTCACTTTATACAGGTTAGGCCTACTCTGTTTATTTCTTAACTTTCCTAACATTAAGCACATTGCTTATATTTACAGCAGGAGTATAACCTACCTGGTTGGCATGAAAATGAACCACAGGGAAAAGCGTCCTCCATTCGCTATTTAAGTGCATAGATGACTTATTTTTCCCCATTGTCCCTGTTTCGATACAGGTGCATGATAATGTTCCATTCTTAATCAAAACAAATTTCACACATATATTATTTAGTATATGTAAATGCAAAATTTAATCAAGAATATGGGTGACAATTTTGCTTATCACTTGTGAATGATGCCCAGCATAAGAAACAAAGCCGTTTCTTACTACGTTTTTGAATCATAGCCGCACACCTCATGTAGCCTAGCCCATAGGCCTATATGTTTTAATAAGCTTTGTATCACATCTAAAGTGGCCAAATAACGTCTTAAAATTAAGCACGTTGGGCTCAACACACCTTGTAAAGCAGATTAACTGGAATACATGAACGGCACGTGAGTTTCACATTTGGGGAAGATAATTTTCACCATAAAAATGCACCTTTATAATAAAAGCATTACATGCATTACATACATAATTACATTTGCAGTCACTTTTGATAATGTTTTTTCCCGCTAATGGAACGTTTGCATTTATAGCCTACTACCATGTGCGCATTGCTGCGCTTATAATGTGAAGATATAGCCGAATAGTTTATCAAAATGTTAAGCTAAATGTTCTGATCTGTTGTGTAAGCCACATTGCGTAAAAGTTTTTTTTTTAATGCTAGTGGTTGTATTAATTTGGAATCTATCTCATTCCACAACTGTCCCATACTATGTTTGGAATATGTATTTCTCGCACAGAGTAGAATAGGTTGACCTTTGTACTATGGGGGATAGTAGGTTGACATAGGCTAGTGCTTTTGCTGTTCGTTAGGCCTACTCATCTTGTTAGCTGATGAAAAGAAAATGTGGACAGTTCTTCCAATATCTTCAATATGCACCTCGGAATATGATAAGGACACGCGCAGTTGCGTCCCCGATGTGTCTGTTTTCACTTGTAGCCTGTGAGAAAGACCTGATCATGTGTTGGAGCGTGCAGCACTCAGGGGAAGGGGCACAACGGCCACTGGCTGCAAACGCCATGGATTCTTTTAGGATGCATTACTGCACACAAACGGGATGCCGCCGTTAAATTCTAGGCATTATCAAGTGCTTGTCAAATTGTGAATGAGTGACTGATATAGTGTGTACAGCCTGTGCAAAAAACTAAGCAGAGCTCATGCCTTTCAAGTGACTTGTTTTCAAATCCTCATTAGTCGCATCATGCAGACTGACAATGTATTAAAAATAAAAACATAGCCCAATGTTTGTGGAACAACTAAAGTTATATTAACTCTAAATTAATCATATAGGAATTAGTGATGCACCAATATTACATTTTTGGCCAATATCCAATATTTTCCTTGCGGAAAAAAAAAACCCCGATACTGATAACCAATATTTCAAATTTTAGCGGCGTTTTAAGCATTCTAGTACAGTTAAATAGTTAACACACAATGGACACAGCAGTCTAAGGCTCTGCATCTCAGTGCAAGAGGCGTCACTACAGTCCCTGGTTCGAATCCTGGCTGTATTATATCCGGCCGTGATTGGGAGTCCTATAGGGCGGTGCACAATTGGCCCAGCGTCGTCCGGGTTTGGCCGGGGTAGGCCATCATTGTAAATAATAATTTGTTCTTAACTGACTTGCCTAGTTAAATAAAGGTTACACACAAACCATACTGACCAAAAAGTTAGTTTGTTGGCATTTATGTAGGTCCCCATTACCAGTAAAACAATCCAAACCAACTTCTTTCACTTACTTGCTGTGCTGTTTCGTTGTCCATTAGTTCAGTCGTTTCATTCTCAACCAGAATTTCTATGGAACGCCGTTTGGGTTTTTGCGTGTCAAATAACACTATTTGACATGTCAAATAAGCCTGTTGACCAATCAGGACCTGAATTTGACTGCACGTCACATAATAATTTAATGTGTTCATAATTTTTCACGTAGTTATTACACAGATTACACTATCACTCGTCACAACATTCATAGATACGTATGCTATAAAGTTGTCTCGCGCACTTACAGTGCTGGTCATAAATAAAAAGCTAGCTATCTCATGGATGCAAACCATTTAAGTAAAAAAAAAAATTAACTAATATCAACAAACAAAAGAAGAATAGTCACATGCAAACAAGCATACAAACAAACTATTTACATTGCCAGGAATCCTAAACAAACAAATCATATTAATTAATAATACAACAAGTTTTAATTGCCTTTTTGTTTTTCATTTTAGTTAAAGTGGTGCCATATTGTTTAAACTCATTTATAAAGTGATATAAAGTGAATAAAGTTAGGTTTTGAATTAGACCATTTGCATTTGTGAATGTGAAATTTACCTAGTATTATTAGCAATTGGATTAAATATACTACATCTTTATCTATGTCAGAATTTCTAAAATAAATCATTATATCAAAACCATTAAATAGTACAACCGGTCCTATTTTTTTTTTTTGTAACGAAATTCTGTATGTCAATCCAAAACATTCTACGATAAATACAGGCAAAAAAACAAATGCAAAATGGTCTCCTTCTCCATTCCACAGAAATCACAGTTATATTCAATATTCAGCTTGAATCTTTCCAAAACATGTTTCACAGGATAAATTCTATGTAACATTTTAAATGAAACTTCCCTTACTTTGTTACTGATACAATATTTGTTAGCAATTTTCCATGCTTTCCCCTATTGTATATCACCATAGATATTTGACCAAAATAATCTTGCTGAGGGAATTGTAGTAGCACAAACAATATTCCTAATCTGTTTATAGCTACATTTATCATTGATGTTAACATTGCCAATGAATATATTTTCATGTAAATCTATGTTACTTACATCAACCACAGAGGAATTGAATAGAGATACTACCCCCCTTGGAACCACATCAAAAACAATTGCCTATTCTTTCTGGGTTATTGGAATTTTAAATATGAGACTAGATACCCATCCTTATTCAATAACTGACCAACCAAAATAATGTTATTCTCAAACCAGTTATGAAAAAAAGAGATTTATACGATTTAAAAATATCTTTGTTGTTCCATAAAAAGTATCTGTGAGCGGAAAAATTGTGTTTATACGCTAACATCTAAGCTAGAATTGCCTGTTTATGGAATTTGGCCAACTTTACTGGGGTTTTATCAAAATTACATCGAAGCAAAAATTCTAAACCACCAACAATCAAATAATTCTATACTTAGGGAAGATATTCTAAATACTGTTCTGGTTCTTAATATCAGAATCCAATTTATTTTAAAAACATTATTTAGACTATTGAAATCTAAAACCTCAAGAACTCCTTGTTCATGGATGCAAACAATGTTCTTCCCCAAAAACATAGCAAACCGTCATAATCTAGGTGTCGTCATCTTAAACAACCCTAATTTATAAAACCGTTCTTATTTGATTAATGGTGGTCGGACCCATCTATGTGTATAAGGATTAGCCACAATAGTGGAATTTGCGTTTAGCCTTCAAAATATAAGTATGTATGGCATTGTACTATTTGTGTCACTGTCAATTACATACTTTTATTTTGAAGGCAAACCGCAAATTCCTCTATTGTGCCTAATCCTTATTGTGGCTAGCTTCACAACACATAACCCGGTCTGGTCGCGCCTCACGAGCCAGATGAGGCTAGCTGGCTGCTTATAACGTTAGCTTTGGGCAACAAGGTTAAATTGCTGGCTAGCTATTTATTTCCATTTACTGAAGTTCAATTTCAATAGGTAAACAACAAGTGGCAACTTAGCTAATACTTAAAAAAAAATATTTTACCTTTTATTTAACAAAGTCAGTTAAGAATAAATTATTATTTTCAGTGACGGCCTAGGAACAGTGGGAATTGATCTTGTAACCTTTCGGTTACTAGTCCAATGCTCTAACCACTAGGCTGCCTGCCACCACAAGGATTCCTAAATTATTGCTAAGAACAATGAAAATGACTGCAGTTTCTACTGGTCATTGTTTTCAGGCTGGTTGTAATGGTGCTAGCTAGGTACCAAGCTAAAGCTAGCTACCCCAGAAGTTGCGGTCGAACATGTGATGCTTTATTTTAAACACATCTTTAGTGGCCGGTGTTTGCTCGTTTGCAGACTTACTTTGTACAGCTTTGACAGTGCTACTGTATCTTTTTTGACATGCAAAGACCCTAAACGGCGTTCCATAATATGTATGTCGTGAAGCTAATAGCAGTGACGCTATTACAATGTAACAGAGAACGGTTGATTTTCAAGGGCAATGAATTCCATTATCTTGGCTTTAATGGATTTCTCCTTTGCGTTGTCTCGCTGAAATGTTCTTACTCTTTCAAATGACTACTCGACTTGTTGACTGCTCGATCCTCCCAGGTTAGGAATTCTGCGTTGACGTGTAGCGCAACATTTTAAGTGGCGTCATTACATCATGTACCTATGTTATATACAGTGCCTTGCGAAAGTATTCGGCCCCCTTGAACTTTGCGACCTTTTGCCACATTTCAGGCTTCAAACGTAAAGATATAAAACTGTATTTTTTTGTGAAGAAATCAACAACAAGTGGAACACAATCATGAAGTGGAACGACATTTATCGGATATTTCAAACTTTTTTAACAAATCAAAAACTGAAAAATTGGGCGTGCAAAATTATTCAGCCCCCTTAAGTTAATACTTTGTAGCGCCACCTTTTGCTGCGATTACAGCTGTAAGTCGCTTGGGGTATGTCTCTATCAGTTTTGCACATCGAGAGACTGACATTTTTTCCCATTCCTCCTTGCAAAACAGCTCGAGCTCAGTGAGGTTGGATGGAGAGCATTTGTGAACAGCAGTTTTCAGTTCTTTCCACAGATTCTCAATTGGATTCAGGTCTGGACTTTGACTTGGCCATTCTAACACCTGGATATGTTTATTTTTGAACCATTCCATTGTAGATTTTGCTTTATGTTTTGGATCATTGTCTTGTTGGAAGACAAATCTCCGTCCCAGTCTCAGGTCTTTGCAGACTCCATCAGGTTTTCTTCCAGAATGGTCCTGTATTTGGCTCCATCCATCTTCCCATCAATTTTAACCATCTTCCCTGTCCCTGCTGAAGAAAAGCAGGCCCAAACCATGATGCTGCCACCACCATGTTTGACAGTGGGGATGGTGTGTTCAGGGTGATGAGCTGTGTTGCTTTTACGCCAAACATAACATTTTGCATTGTTGCCAAAAAGTTCAATTTTGGTTTCATCTGACCAGAGCACCTTCTTCCACTTGTTTGGTGTGTCTCCCAGGTGGCTTGTGGCAAACTTTAAACAACACTTTTTATGGATATCTTTAAGAAATGGCTTTCTTCTTGCCACTCTTCCATAAAGGCCAGATTTGTGCAATATACGACTGATTGTTGTCCTATGGACAGAGTCTCCCACCTCAGCTGTAGATCTCTGCAGTTCATCCAGAGTGATCATGGGCCTCTTGGCTGCATCTCTGATCAGTCTTCTCCTTGTATGAGCTGAAAGTTTAGAGGGACGGCCAGGTCTTGGTAGATTTGCAGTTGTCTGATACTCCTTCCATTTCAATATTATCGCTTGCACAGTGCTCCTTGGGATGTTTAAAGCTTGGGAAATCTTTTTGTATCCAAATCCGGCTTTAAACTTCTTCACAACAGTATCTCGGAACTGCCTGGTGTGTTCCTTGTTCTTCATGATGCTCTCTGCGCTTTTAACGGACCTCTGAGACTATCACAGTGCAGGTGCATTTATACAGAGACTTGATTACACACAGGTGGATTGTATTTATCATCATTAGTCATTTAGGTCAACATTGGATCATTCAGAGATCCTCACTGAACTTCTGGAGAGAGTTTGCTGCACTGAAAGTAAAGGGGCTGAATAATTTTTCACGCCCAATTTTTCAGTTTTTGATTTGTTAAAAAAGTTTGAAATATCCAATAAATGTCGTTCCACTTCATGATTGTGTCCCACTTGTTGTTGATTCTTAACAAAAAAATACAGTTTTATATCTTTATGTTTGAAGCCTGAAATGTGGCAAAAGGTCGCAAAGTTCAAGGGGGCCGAATACTTTCGCAAGGCACTGTAGGTATGCATTCAGGTTTGACATCGGTTTTGCACATATCGGCCGATACCGATGTTGGTATTTTTATTAGAATATGTTCACTGATATATCGTGCATCCCTAATAGGAATACCTATTTCTTTGTTAACAGCTGAACACAGAATGTGTGCGCACTCCCTCAAATCGTTTGGATTCTATTTCTATTTTATTCAGCTTTGTTCAATTGTATTCTTCATGCTATAAAATTATACCATGGAATTCTAAGCAAATATTGTCTGCTGAATGAACTAGTGTAGCCCACAGCCATTTGGCATTGCCAGATCAGGACATCTCAGTATGCTTTTCTGTTCTTCTGAAATAGACTACATTTCCTCATATCATCCTTTGTGGGATGTTCCCCAATGCTGGAAGGGGGGACCTGAGTGAAAAAGTTTGGGAACCCCTGCAGTATTGTACAGTGAGTAGAGCACAGAGTACAGTAGGACAGTACAATACAGTGAAACATGAGGAGAATGACATTCATATCAATAGTTATGCATTTCTGTGTAGTACTGATCATGGACCAATGATGTAATTCCGTTTCCCGGTTGTAAATCCACTTCACTTATTGTAGTTCAATAACCAAAATAGATTTGTTCAAACTCAAGGTACCATGTCCTAGCTGACACCGCATTCTTTCTGCAGATATCTTTGAGTTAGGATTGGGTGATATGTCAAATTAATTCAAATGTATGTTTTTGTGTGATATTCCAAATGCCTGTATCTCAAGAATCAATGTTATTAAATGTTTGGTATTTAAAAAAAAAAAGTGTTTATGCCCACTTGTTCTCATGTCTTTTTGACTTCTGTGCTGTGTGCAATGATTTTGGGCCAAGGATCATCAACTAGATTCAGCCTTGACACAATTCATTTTCTTCTTGAGTGGATGGTCAGGGGGCCAGAACATGATTACAAATAATTTTTAGACTGAAAATTGACCGCAATACTTATGTCCAAACAGATATATTTGACTAAAACATAATTTCTTACCTTGCTTGTATACGATCACATATACTGAGTTTACAAAACATTAGGAACGCCTTGTTAATATTGAGTTGCACCCCACCCTTTTCCCCCCAGAACAGCCTTATTTCGTTGCGCATGGACTCTACAAGGTTTCAAAAGCGTTCCACAAGGATGCTGTCCCATGTTGACTCCAATGCTTCCCACGGTTGTCAAGTTGGCTGGATGTCCTTTGTGTGGTGGACCATTCTTGATACACACAGAACTTTTAGGCGTGAAAAACCTAGCAGCGTTGCAGTTCTTGACACAAACTCACACAAATCTAATTAGTTTGAGAATACGTTGGAACAGATTTCCAAAATTAAAATAACTTGCAGCTGATTTACTAGTGTTTTTACAGTATTTTATGTCTAACAATAAAATATATATTTTGAATCACTACCCCATCTCTGTACCCCACACATCCGTAAGGTCCTCAGTCGAGCAGTGAATTTCAACCACAAAGACTAGTCCCCCCCCCCCCCCAATGCATCACAAAGAAGATGTTAAAAAAGCAGACATTGAATCATAGGGAGGTTAATGAATTACACTTTGGGTAGGGTATCAATACACCCAGTCACTACAATGATACAGGCGTCCTTCCTAACAAAGTTGCAGGGGAGGAAGGAAATCGCCCAGGAATTTCCCCATGAGTTTAAAACAGTTAAAGTTTAATGGCTGTGATAGGAGAAAACTGAGGATGGATCGACAACATTGTAGTTGCCCTACAATACTAACCTAATTGACAGAATGAAAAGGACACCTGTACAGAATACAAATATTCCAAAACATGCATCCTGTTTGGAACAAGGTACTAAAGTAATACTGCAAAAAGCAATTACCTTTGTCCTGAGTACAGTGTGTTATGTTTGGGGCAAATCCAATGCAACACATTACTGAGTACCACTCTCCATATTTTCAAGTATAGTGGTGGCTGCATCATGTTATGGGTATGCTAGTAATCGTTAAAGACGAGAGATTTTCAGGATAAAAAGTAAATGGAATGGAGCTAAGCACAGGCAAAATCCTGGAGGAAAACCTGGTTTAGTTTGCCTTCCACCAGACACTGGGAGATTAATTCACCTTTCAGCAAGACAATAACCTAAAACACAAAGCCAAATCTACACTGGAGCTGCTTACCAAGAATACAGTGACTGTTCCTGAGTGGCCAAGTTACAGTTTGGACTTAAATCTACTTGAAAATCTATGGCAAGACCTGAAAATGGTTGTCTAGCAGTGATCAACAACCAATTTGACAGAGCTTGAATAATTTTGAAAAGAATAATGGACAAATGTTGCACAATCCAGGTGTGGAAAGGTCTTAGAGACATAGCCAGCAAGACTCACCAATACCCCATAATGACAAAGCGAAAACAACAGGTTTTTAGAAATGTTTGCAAATTTATTAAAAACAAAAAATAGAAATACCTTATTTACATAAGTATTCAGACCCTTTGCTATGAGACTCGAAATGAGGCTCAGGTGCATCCTGTTTCCAATGATCATCCTTGAGACGTTTCTATAACTTGATTGGAGTAAACCTGTGGTAAATTCAGTTGATTGGATATGATTTGGAAAGGCACACACCTACTATATAAGGTCCCACAGTTTACAGTGCATGTCAGAGCAAAAACCAAGCCATACGGTCGAAGGAAATGTCCGTAGAGCTCCGAGACAGAATTGTGTCGAGGCACAGATCTGGGGAAAGGTACCAACAAAATTATGCAGCTTTGAAGGTCCCCAAGAACACAGTGGCTCCCATCCTTCTTAAATGAAAGACGTTTGGAACCACCAAGAACCTTCGTAGAGCTGGCCCCTGGCCAAACTGAACAATCGGGGGAGAAGGGCCTTTTAAAAAATAAAAATACATGTATTTCACCTTTATTTAACCAGGTAAGCTAGTTGAGAACAAGTTCTCATTTGCAACTGCGACCTGGCCAAGATAAAGCATAGCAATTCGACACATACAACAACACAGAGTTACACATGGAATTAACAAAACATACAGTCAATAATACAGGAGAAAAAAAAAGAAAACAAAGTCTATATGCAGTGATCTGTGAGCTGCTCTGACAGCTGGTTCTTAAAGCTAGTGAGGGAGATGGGAATCTCCAGCTTCAGTGATTTTTGCAGTTCGTTCCAGTCAGTGGCAGCAGAGAACTGGAAGGAAAGGCGACCAAAGGAGGAATTGGCTTTGGGGGTGACCAGTGAGATATACCTGCTGGAGCGTGTGCTACGAGTGGGTGCTGCTATTGTGACCAGCGAGCTGAGATAGGGCGGGGCTTTACCTAGCAGAGACTTGTAGATAACCTGTAGCCAGTGGGTTTGGCGACGAGTATGAAGCGAGGGCCAGCCAACGAGAGCGTAAAGGTCGCAGTGGTGGGTAGTACATGGGGCTTTGGTGACAAAACGGATGGCACTGTGATAGATGACATCCAGTTTATGGAGTAGAGTGTTGGAGGCTATTTTATAGATGACATCGCTGAAGTCAAGGATCGGTAGGATGGTCAGTTTTACGAGGGTATGTTTGGCAGCATGAGTGAAGGAAGCTTTGTTGCGAAATAGGAAGCCAAATCTGGATTTAATTTTTGATTGGAGATGCTTAATGTGAGTCTGGAAGGAGAGTTTACAGTCTAGCCAGACACCTAGAATACGTGGATAACTACAAATACCTAAGTCGGAGCCGTCCAGAGTAGTGATGCTGGATGGGCAGGCAGGTGCGGGCAATGATCGGTTGAATAGCATGCATTTAGTTTTATTTGCGTTTAAGAACAGTTGGAGACCACGGAAGGAGAGTTGTATGGCATTGAAGCTCGTCTGGAGGTTAGTTAACACAGTGTCCAAAGAAGGGCCAGAAGTATACAGAATGGTGTTGTCTGCGTAGAGGTGGATTACAGATTCACCAGCAGCAAGAGCGACATCATTGATGTATACAGAGAAGATAGTCGGCCCGAGAATTGAACCCTGTGGCACCCCCATAGAGGCCTTGGTCAAGCAACCCGATGGTCACTCTGACAGAGCTCTAGAGTTCCTCTGTGGAGATGGGAGAACCTTCCAGAAGGGAAACCATCTCTGCATTACTCCATCAATCAGGCCTTTATGGTAGAGTGGCCAGACGGAAGCCACTCCTCAGTAAAAGGCACATGACAGCCCGCTTGGAGTTTGCCAAATGACACATAAACGACTCTCACACCATGAAAAACAAGATTCTCCTGTCTGATTAAACAAAGATTGAATTCTTTGGTCTGAATGCCAAGTGTCACGTCTGGAGGAAACGGTGAAGCATGGTGGTGGCAGCATCATGCTGAGGGTATGCTCCAGAGAGCTCAAGACCTCAGACTGTGGTGACAGTTCACCTTCAAACAGGACAACGACCCTAAGCACACAGCCAAGACGACGGTCCTTCGCGGCCCAGCCAGAGCCCGGACTTTAACCCGATCTAACATATATGTTGAGAGACCTGAAAATAGCTGTGCAGCTACGCTCCCCATCCAACCTGACAGCTTGAGAGGGTCTGCAGAGAAGAATGAGAGAAACTCCCCAAATACAGGTGTGCCAAGCTTGTAGCTTCATACCTAAGAAGACTCGATGCTGTAATCGCTGCCAAAGTAAAGGTTCTGAATACTTATGTAAATGTGATATTTCAGTTTTGTTTTTTAAATGAATTTGCATTTACGGGGTATTGAGTGTAGATTGAGGGGGAAAAACTATTTAATACATTTTAGAATAAGTCTGTAATGTAACAAAATGTTGAATACTTTCCGAATCCACTGTCTGTATTTCATTTTCAACTATTTTGCAAAAACATTTTAAAACATGTTTTCACTTTGTCATTATGGGGTGTTGTGTGTGTGTGTGTACATGGGTGAAGGGGACACAACAAAATGTGGAATAAGTCAAGGAGTATGAATACTTTCTGTATCTGTTCCCCTATTCTCTCTCATCTAGTAACCAGGAAGACTACCAGTTGGTGCGGAAGCTCGGCAGGGGGAAGTACAGTGAGGTGTTTGAGGCCATCAACATCAACAACAATGAGAAGGTGGTGGTCAAGATCCTCAAGGTAAGTTGTTCAAGGGCTGCTTTGTTTGTCTGTATGCCCCAGTAGAGGTGGATTTGTGGTCGGTTTTCTTTAAACACCTAGTCTAAGTAAGAATCAACCAGGAAAACATCTAAGTATCTAGGTAAGGTGGATACCTGGATGATGCTGTCACCATTAGTTAGGCTATATGTTGTTATAAATGAAGTTACATCCTGCATGGTCAAACGTTTAGGCTACATCCTGGTCTGATTGTATGTCTGTTTTTATGACCCTGATTAGCCTGTCAAGAAAAAGAAAATCAAGCGGGAAATCAAGATCCTGGAGAATCTGCGAGGGGGAACCAACATCATCCGATTGGTGGACACAGTGAAAGACCCTGTGGTATGTCTTACAGCTCTGCTTTCTTCTAGCCATGGGCTAGTTCTTAGTCACCTGATTACATGGCCACTTCCTTACCCCTTCAAAGATCAGATTTGTTTGTTTATATTGTGAATTCCTTTTGTGAATGTTCCTATACATATAATGGCTGTTGAATTAACATTCTTACACTTTATAATATCAGTACAATTAACTTTACAGATGGTGAACGTGTTTGATATTCTTTTAGTGGGGTTCACTTGACTCTTTCAAAGTTCTGCAAACTAGTCATCTACTCACATATGAAGTCTTAGACTAACTAAATGAACTGACTAATGATCTAGAAGCAGGCGAAACAGGACTCTGTCTTTCTCACATTTTGGCAGGGTTATTTTGAGAATGTTTATGGATGCAAGGGAGACACAATTACCTCATCAAATAATTTCTTCACATGTTCACTATGCTGATACCTACAATAACAGAAATGGGAATTTTGATCATGGGAATTAATAAGGCTAATATTAACATGGCTTTATCTTTAATTACAAAACACATGATTTCAATAGCAGCCGGGACAAAATTGGGATGTGATGCCTTGTAATTATATTATTTCATGCTTCATCTGTGTTGACGTGCTTCTGATGTGTGTGATGGGTGTTAAGCGACTGCACAATGATGTGTGCTCTTCTCTTTTCTTTCCAGTAAATATGGCTCATAGCCTGATGTCATTTTTAATGTTTGATTTATCAATGAGATTGGAATATTTCCACGTTTCTCTGACCCCCCCCTGTCTCATCTCTCTCTCTCTCTCTCTCATCTCTCTGCAGTCCCGAACGCCTGCTCTTGTCTTTGAATGCATCAATAACACAGATTTTAAGGTAGAATCATTCCCTCTAGGCATGGGGTTTTACTGGTTTGGGATGGTGTCATGAGTGGGGAAACTTGGTCATGTTACCCAATAAGGCTTGGTACCTTCAAATACCATGTTGTTAGCCATGACTTAGCATTGCATTGTCCAGAGAATTTTGCACCCAATGTGTTTGTGTGTCTGTATGGTTGGTTGAAGGTGTTTAGTTAAACAGTGTGTGTTGCATCATGGATGCATGCATTGCATACTTGCTTTCTGCAAATTAAATCTTAAACTTTTCTTCTCTCCCCAGGAGCTCTACCAGAAGTTAACAGATTTTGATATACGTTTTTACATGTATGAACTACTAAAGGTGAGCCTTGCAGTTTTACCCCGTGTGTTTTCACATGCACTCCCAGTCCTACCTTTTACCTTCCGAACTGTGGGATTAGTTTGTGGTGTCTAGTCATTATTTTGCTGCCTCTTACATGATTTTGTTTTTTGTGTTTTCAGGCTCTGGACTACTGTCACAGTATGGGTATTATGCACCGGGACGTCAAGCCCCACAATGTGATGATTGACCACCAGATGAGGAAGGTAGGGGGAGCTCTTAACCTTTTTCAACCTTAGGTGTGTAGAACCTTGGTAAGTTCAGAGTCAGATGATGTTATGTGTCTTTTCCAATTTTTTTAAGCTGTTTGAAAAGTCTACAAAGCTTACAGAAATTGTCAGAGATTTGTCTGAAGTGACTTCAGTTATTTCTTTGCCAATATTGAATGGCAGTTTATAACTCTTTTAGCCTTTGCCAAATACATTATTCTCATTGCCACCAGATGGCATCAGGGCACATACAGGACATCAAAACCTTTTTAGTAGTAGCAGCGATATCCCTTATGTGCCACATTATCAGTGTGGTTTCTATTCTAACACTATGTGGTTTGTGTTTTTGTGTTGCAGCTACGCCTGATAGACTGGGGCCTTGCAGAATTCTACCATCCTGCACAGGAATACAATGTCCGAGTAGCATCTCGCTACTTTAAGGGACCTGAGTTACTGGTGGATTACCAGGTAAATCCCCAGCACATGCAAGCAAACACACACACTGACACATGTTCATCCTGTAAATGAATAGTGCTCCAGTGTTATTGTGTACCAATTTAATTGTAATTGGTAGCTGTTTGTGTATTGATTTATAACTGTAACTGATGCGTTTTGTGGTTTCCTGTCAGATGTATGACTATAGTTTGGACATGTGGAGTCTGGGCTGCATGCTGGCCAGTATGATCTTCCAGAAAGAGCCCTTCTTCCATGGCCAGGACAATTATGACCAGGTATCCAATTCATTTACCAATGAACTGAACCTTTCTGTTGTCACTACCAAACTTCCTTTAATCTCACTACAACCCATCTTATTCCACCCTCATCTAGACCTCTCATAATATGATAACACTGACTGCTACAATCTATTAGAGCAGATAACACATTCACTACCTGATGATAACATGTACTTACCAAATTAGATTGTACATGAACAAATATTCCCTAAGACAAACCGAAACACATTTGTAAAATTGACACTTCTTATTTCAGCTGGTCCGAATTGCCAAAGTCCTGGGGACAGATGAGCTTTTTGGTTACTTGCGCAAATACCACATTGAACTGGACCCACGCTTCAAGGACCTTCTTGGCCAGTGAGTACCAACAGGGTGTGCCATTGAGACATGTACAGTATCTTCAGAAAGTATTCATACCCCTTGACCTATTCCACATTTTGTTATATTACAGCCTGAATTCAAAATGGACTAAATATTATTATGTTTCACCCATCTACACACAATACCACATAATGACAAAGTGAAAACAAGTTTTTATAAATGTTAGCAAATTTATTGAAAATTAAAAACATAAATATCGAATTAACATAAGTATTCACACCCCTAAGTCAATACATGTTAGAATCACCTTTTGCAGTGTATGCAAAGCAAAGCAGTGAGTCTTTTGGGGTGTTGTATACCTGTCTCTAAGAGCTTTGCATATCTGTATTGTACAATATTTGCAAATTTTTTAAATTGTTTTATTGTTCAAGCTGTCAAATTGGTTGTTGATCATTGCTATACAGTAATTTTCAAGTCGCCAATATTTTATGACATTTTTTAATAATCAAAACTGTAACAAGGCCATACAGGAACATTCCATGTCATCTTGGTAAGCAACTCCAATGTATATTTGGCCTTGTGTTTTAGGTTATTACCTGTTGAAAGGTAATAACCTGAAATTATAATTACCTGTTTATTTGTCTCCCAGTGTCTGTTGGAAAGCAGACTGAACCAGATTTTCCTGTAGGGGTTTGCCAGTGCTTAGCTCTATTCCATTTAATAAACAAATGAATATCCCTATATCAAAGGGATATTCAATGTGTGTTTTTTTTTACCCATCTACCAATATATGCTATTTTTTGCAAGACATTGGAAAAACCTCCCTGGCCTTTGTGGTTGAATCTGTGTTTGAAATTCACTGCTTGACTGAGGGCCCTAACAGCTAAGAGTATGTGTGGGGTACAGAGATGAGGTAGTCATTCAAAAATCATGTTAAACACTTATTGCACACAGTGAGTCTATGCGACTTATTATGTGACTTTTTAAGCAGATTTTTACTCCTAAAGTTTAGGCTTGCCATAACAAAGGGGTGGAATATTTATTAAATCAAGACATTTCAAGTTTTCATCTTTAATTAATTTGTACAAATGTCTTAAAACATAATTCCATTTTTTGTATTTTTAGTTCAGGCTATAACACAACAAAATATGCAAATAGTCATGTTGTGTGAATACTTTCTGAAGGTACTGTATTTAACTTAACTGAGTGTAAACCCTAGAGATGGGTCAGTTCCACAGATGGGTCAAGTACCAATTCTACGCTAGATGAATCACTATAGACTTAGACCATCTTTATCAGACAGTGGCCTTATAGATCCAGAAAAGGAAACATTCTTTCCCAGGTGATAATACTGTTGTGTTGAAGTGACAGCCTAGAGTAAGTTAGCTCTCTGTCTCCCCCCTCAGGCAGACACGGAAACGCTGGGAGCAGTTTGTCCAGACAGACAACCAGCACCTGGTGAGCCCTGAGGCTCTGGACCTGCTGGATAAGCTGCTGCGCTACGACCACCAGCAGAGACTGACGGCCACAGAGGCCATGGAGCACCCCTACTTCTGTGAGTAATACTACCTGAACGATTCCTGTTGACCACCTCTGTTGTGAATTGCCGGTTATTATGGCATTGAGGATATGATCTTTAACATGATGACTCTTCTACTAAGATCCTGTGCTGAAGGAACAGTCTCTCTCTAATGTGGATGGCAATATGGTGTCCAGTGGATCCACTACAGCTCGATGAAAGCAGGTGAGTGAGAGAAACACCAACACTGGTCTTATTGTAAATTTTGACATTCTTTTGGTCTGAGAGAAATTTAGCTCCATGTCAGGTGTCCAAGCAGGTTCACTGAAATTGTTCCATTGTTCTCAATTATTCTATTGCTCTGGGTTAACACTGCTATTTAAATATTTTTTATAAAAACACTTTTAGATTTCTTAAGATATATAAGCATCAACAGTATCATTTCTCTTCCCTTTTTGTCTTTCAGAAGAACATTTGTTACCTCAAATTTTGACCCCTGTGTGGCAGAAACCTCTTCAAGTGTACAGTGACAATGGATCAAAGCACCGCCGACCAGTAATACCCTCAGATGTTCATACGGGCACACACACACACATACATGAACACACTCACACCCTCCTCTGTGTCAGTCCATGGTTGGCTTGCCCCAGTTACATGTGAAGCAGCCAGACCAATGAGCTTGATGTCTCACCTCTGCCTCTGCCCCCCTTCCTCTTATCATTAGGTAAACAGAAAGTTTCAAAGACTAGAAAAAAAGGATACTTTCCTGTCATTATCCCCCCCCCCCCCTCCCTCGTTAAACTAAGCATGAAGAATGAAAAGGAGCGTGAGCCTGCCCCCGCTTTCCCTCGGTCTGTCTGTCTGTCCGTCTGTGTTCAGTATTCAGCCCCTCGGCAGACTTGAGCTCAGCCTCCACACACTGTAGTACTGAAGTGGCATGGTGGACCTTTTCTCTGCTCTAGGTAGAATGATAATAATATTAAGGAAAATAAATGATTTTTATTTAGATGTGTTTGTGTGATTTTTGGAAAATGTATTTGCCATGAGCAGCACCTGCTGGGTGTTGGGTGTTTGACGAACGGTGGTTTAACAACATGTCAAAGAAAATGACTGCCACAGTTCTGTGGTCAGAGGCGATAGGACAGCTGCACACGGTCAACCTTTTTTATTTAACCTTTGTTTAACAAGGAAAGTCAGTGAAGAACAAATTCTTATTTACAATGACGGCCTAGGAACAGTGGGTTAACTGCCTTGTTCAGGGGCATAACAACAGATTTATACCTTGTCAGCTTTGGGTTTCGATCTAGCAACCTTTCCGTTACTGGCCCAACGCTCTAATCACTAGGCTACCTGCCGCCCCACTAGGCTACCTGCCGCCCCACTAGGCTACCTGCCGCCCCACTAGGCTACCTGCCGCCCCACTAGGCTACCTGTTATGGTGTGTTCCATTTTTATCTTACTTATTGTTGTTCAGACAGTCTTACAGTAATTATTCAGAGAGACAACCACAAACAACCCCAGTATCTGGTGGTCAATTAACAGTGGGTCATCTATGCCATTAATTGCTGAGGAATGTGACAAAGTCTTGTCTTGACACCAAGTTGCTACCACAACCCTTAATGGGCTTGGCTCCAAAACACACTCACCCTAGATACAGAGAAAATGTTTTGACAGACCATCCAATGTGAACCATCAGTGCTCATTCACTGATTGAGTAATCTGTTCAGCTTCGTGAACTTCACTCAAGTGTTTCCTTCATTTGGGCAGTTACCGTTTGCTTACCGCCAGAAAGGCTGCAATTTGGGCAGCATGCTCACCAAAAATACAGCTTGTTGTGTTGTGGCCATAAACACAGTGGTGGAAAAAGTACCCAATTGTCATACTTGAGTAAAAGTAGCGATACCTTAAAAGAAAATGACACAAGTAAAAGTGAAAGCCACAGAGTAAAATACTACCTGATTAAAAGTATCTGGTTTCAAATATACTTAAGTATCAAAAGTAAATGTTATTTTAACATATATTTAAGCCAGGGACACACTCCAACACTCAGACAATTTACAAACTAAGCAATTGTGTTTAGGGAGTCCACCAGATCAGATGCAGTAGGGATGACCAGGGATGTTCTCTTGATAAGTGTTTGAATTGGACCATTTTCTGTCCTGCTAAGAATTTGAAATGTAACCAGTACTTTTGGGTGTCAGGGGAAAATGCATGGAGTAAAAAGTATATTATTTTCTTTAGGAATGTAGTAGGGTAAATGTAGTCAAAAAAAAAAAAAAAAAAGTAAGTATAGGTACCCCAAAAACTACTTCAGTAAAAATACTTTGAATACTTCATTACACCACTGCATAGACATCCATAGAAGTGATTGACTATTGCCAAGAGGAGCGCACCGGCCATCTCCATGAGTAGTAGCCTATGGCTTCATCTTCGTCATTAGGTGAGTCAGTGTGCCACTGGAAACTATTTAGTAGCCTACTGTAGCCTATAATAAATACATATATTTATAATGGCCTGGACTATTGTTTGAATTCAAGCCCAGATTGATCTCAGTTTGTCAGATTAACCTATAAAAAAAAATAACTTCCCGGGCCTATGATCTCTTAATCCTGCCCTGGTGAATACTTATGTAAATTAGATATTTTTGTATTTCATTTTCAATACATTTGCCAACATTTCTAAAAACATGTTTTCACTTCCATGTGCTATTGAGTGTACAGGTGTGAGAGGTTTTTTTATTTTTTTATCCATTTTGAATTCAGCCTGTAACACAACAAAATGTGGAATAAGTCAAGGGGATGAATACTTTATGAAGGTACTGTAGATGCATTCATGCTGTGACCCTTACTGTAAGTAGAGCAGTGCTACTGGAAAGCTTTGTCATCGGACACTTGCTGCGCCTGAGTGCATGAGGCGCAGCCCCATCCCTGTTCCACAGGAGGAGCTCTTGTGAATGGGATTACTGGGAGGGCAGGTGACCTAATGCAGTGTCCTTCACTTTTGCTCACAACTGATCAACTCAGGAACTGTTGCAGTTTCTCCACAACACTTATCCTCTGCCAAAATGTCCACCTATCTGAATCAGAGCCCCTGATTCTTTGTACATCTGTAATAATGAGGCAAGCTTAGCTGATACATGTAGGCTAATGGTATTCTTGTGTAACCTTGGTAAGTGTTATGGACACCATGCAGTACACTTTGTGGTGAGGCTGTACCAGGTCACACTAATTGGCTCCTTAATTTGTTTGACCTCAATGTCAGAATACAGGAGTAAGAACATTTGGTGAGATGGAGAAGATGTGCGTGTATAGTACAGTACAGATCTGGTGTCCTTCTCAGACCACATACATCAACTTGTTCCCACTGGGCATACGCTGGTTGAATTAACTTTGTTTCCACATCATTTCAATGAAATTATGTTGAACCAACGTGGAATAGACGTTGAATTGATGTCTGTGCCCAGTGGGTTGTCTCTCACACCCCGAGTTGCAGAGCAAGGCTTATGTGGTGGCAGGTACCCTAGCATTTAAGGGGTCGGTTCAGTAATCAAAAGGTTGCTGGTTCAAATCTAGGTGATACATCTGTCGATGTGCCTTAGAGCAAGGCACTTAACCCTAATTGCTCCTGTAAGTCTCTCTGGATAAGAGGGTCTGCTAAATGACTCAAATGTAGCAAACTACATTGACTTGTATAGGGGGTCCATTGACCATTTAATTAGTATGTCTCCACCAAAGGAACCGGAGACCAGTTAACATGATGTAAATAAGAAATGTGTGTTTCTATCAGTAACAACATGGAGCCCTCCTGCGCAGACCTAACTTTAGAAGAACCTTTTGTTGAGATGCGTTGTTATTGATTGTGTATCCAGTGTCTGCACCATAGGGGTTTGCTTTTGACTCTACAGATGAAGGATCGTGATCACCCTGTTGCAGGAGAACTTGTCCATTAATTATATTCCACATAATAATTCACATTTCCTCTTGCTGCATGATTATTTTCCTACTGTAGCAAACTGGTTCAAATTAAGATCCTACATCTGTGTATGTTTAGCTATGCCATTGGGACCTATTATTGATTTTGCATGTGCAGCTGCATCACGTCTTGTTTTTGGTTATGAGTGTGTAGCCCAACCTCAGAGCCCTGTTCACCATTCTGTGCAAGGCGGTGGTGGCTGGACTATGGAGTTGTGTTTTAGTGTAAAATCCTCCTGTTCCATGATTCTGAATGAGTTAGCTATGATCACCATTTCTATGAGAATTGACCCTGAGTGAAGGACAAGGTGTTTGCTCCATGCACCTGCACGCACAGTAGCAGCTTAAAGGAGATGCACGTGCGTGATCCCAGGGTAGCATGACTGAAATATCCACTTCCTCCTCAAGATGATACCTGAGAGCGAGTTTCCTGTCCTACAACCTGACTCCTCTGCTCCTCACGTTCAGACAACATCTCTCCCCATCAATGTTTCAGCAGGGGCCTTGTCAGATCAGCTGGGGCCCGGGTCTGGTCAGCTGTGGACCGGTCAGCATGGCAGTAGTCAAGAGAGAGAACAGGAATCTGTGTTTACAGCAGGGGCTGTGAGCAGGGGTTTCTATGTCATTTAACAACCATATTAATCATTTGGAATTGATAGGAGGGCTTATTTTAGGTGTTTAGTGTTGTTTAAGGGCCCAGTGTCTTTTTATTGTTTTAAGTGTCTAGCGTAGCGTTGTAGCCTATTTTAAAGTGTCCAGTCTATTCTATTATTTTAAGTGCCTACTGTCTGGTGTGTCTAATTGTTACCTATTATTCCCCTTTCTTTCTATCTCTCTGCCTCTGTGCGAAAGAGGATAATTCATGTGAGTCTTCTGGATTCATGTTCTCAATTAAACAATGAAACCTCAACAGCATAACAATTCATCATGTTTTTCTCATGATTGTGTCTGAACTTCCCTCCAGCTCTATCCTGGAACCTGCAAGGTTCACCGAAAAAACACCTGGAGGCAGGAACTAGAAGCAGATACTAAAAGATCTGACATGGGGTGGAACAAGATTGAGAAGTAAGTCAGTAAAACCTCCCCCCAGCCAACAATTACTGTATTATGGTAATTACTTACATCCATTTGGAATGAATGGCAAATGCTTTAAATTATGTATGACACAAGTATACAGGTGATAGTACTATGTGTGTTACTTTGTAAATACAGTGTCTATGTAACCCAGAGCATACACTTCGATGGACAGTAATCTATTTGATAAAATGTACACAGAAACACAAACCTGTAACATCACAACAGCAAAATACAACAGACAAGGAGTTAAGTTGATCTTAAGAGTCAAAGCTTTATTAAATCTTCACAGTGCAAATGTAAGTCAATTACACCTTTCACTTAGCAATGTACACCCAGATTTCAACACACCTAAAAAAGACAACAACCCAACACCTAACCCCCCAGCTCACAACAGAGGAACATGAAAAAGTGAAGTCCCCTTTCCTGACCGGTGGTAACTTTCCACAGGATTATTTACTGTTGGACTTTCCAGTGAGCATAGTCTCACCTGCTGAAATTACATATATAAGACAAACTAAAATCCCTGTGGTAGCCATACAGAAAGGAAAAAATAGTAGATCTTCTGTATCAATGGTGAATCATTGCCCACTGGGCTCTAACATGAAGCTAAATCTATCAGTCACTACTCCACTTCTGACCACTCCAGATGGAAAAAATACAGGTGTGCTGTCTCTCAGGAGTGTCCTCCCTCCCATCAACAAAGGAAGCATGGGGGAGACATGGTGTCTGTGCCACTGTGTACTGGTTTGTGTGGAGACGTAAAGGGGGCTCATCCCCAAATGAATCGTAGCTCCCAATGGGGGGGGGGGGGGGGGGGGACGACTCTTAAGGTGCCATTATCATCCAAATCTTTTAATGCTAGGAGTAATACGTCTGCGACGAAAGCAGGAAGGCAGACATCTCCTGTCTGACTTGGTCGGAGAACCAGGTGGTGGAGGAGAAGATGCTTGCTTCCTGAAACACAAAGAGTTTGACCATGAGTCAGAGATCTATAAATTGAGGTAATAATTTAACATCTACATCCTCTAAAATATTCAGAAGGTGATTGTTTTATCATTCAATTGACAAAACAACTTACAAAACAACCACACTCTTATAAAAAAAGGGTTCCAAAAGGGTTCTCTGGCTGTCCCCATAGTAGAACCCTTTTTGGTTCCAGGTAGAACCTTTTTTTCTGAGAGTGTATCACCTACCCCGAATATATTCGGAAAGTATTCAGACCCTTTTAATCCACATTTTGTTACATTACAGCCTTATTCTAAAATGTATTCAATAAATATTTTTCTTCCTCAATCTACACACAATACCCCATAATGACAAATAGCAAATGTATATATATTTTTTAAACAGAAAAACCTTATTTACATAAGTATTCAGACCTTTGCTAAGAGACTCGAAATTGTGCTCACGTACATCCTGTTTCCATTGATCATCCTTGAAATGTTTCTACAACTTGATTGGAGTCCACCTGTGGTAAATTCAATTGATTGGGCATGATCTGGAAAGGCACACACCTACTATATAAGGTCCCACAGTTTACAGTGCATGTCAGAGCAAAATCCAAGCCATGCGGTCGAAGGAATTGTCCGTAGAGCTTCGGGACAGAATTGTGTCGAGGCACAGATCTGGGGAAGGGTACCAAAACATTTCTGCAGCATTAAAAGTCTCCAAGAACACAGTGGCCTCCATCATTCTTAAATGGAAGAAGCCTGGAAACACCAAGACTCTTCCTAGAGCTGACCGCCCGGCCAAACTGAGCAATAGGGGGAGGAAGGCCTTGGTCAGGCAGGTGACCAAGAACACGATGGTTACTCTGAAGGAGCTCCAGAGATCCTCTGTGGAGATGGGAGAACATTCCAGAAGGACAACCATCTCTGCAGCACTCCACCAATCAGGCCTTTATGGTAGAGTGGCCAGACGGAATCCACTCCTCAGTAAAAGGCACATGACTGCCTGCTTGGAGTTTGCCAAAAGGCACCTAAAGACTCTCAGACCATGAGAAACAAGATTTTCTGGTCTTAGGAAACCAAGATTGAAGTCTTTGGCCTGAATGCCAAGCATCGCGTATGACACCTCCCCATCTCAATCACCTCTGGAGAGACCAGAAAATAGCTGTGCAGTGACCCTCCCCATCCTACTTGACATTGCTTGAGAGGATCTGCAGAGAAGAATGGGAGAAACTCCCCAAATACAGGTGTGCCAAGCTTGTAGCGTCACACCCAAGAAGACCTGAGGCTGTAATCGCTGCCAAATGTGCTTTAATAACAAAGTACTGAGTAAAGGGTCTGAATACTTACAGTATGTAAATGTGATATTTCAGCTTTTAATTTTCAATAACGTTGCTAAAAATTCGAAAAACCTGTTTCTGCTTTGTCATTATAGGGTATTGTGTGTATATTGTTGAGGGGGAAAAAACAATTTAATACATTTTAGTATAATGCTGTAACGTAACAAAATGTGGATAAAGTCAAGGGATCTGAATACTTTCCAAATGCACTGTATATGCTACCTACACACACAGGACTTGAAGAGAAAGAAGACTGATAACAGTGCATCCAGAGAGATGTTGCACTGTAGTACAGCAGTGGGATTTGGCCTCACCTCTTGTTGGCTGCAGCAGCAGCCTCATAACGCATCACACACAGCATTCTGTAGATCTGACGTAGGGTCAACTTAGGGGTATTGCATGCCAGACGCGGGTGGGGGTCATTACGAGGGCCGCGGTAGGCGATGAGGGACATGTAACCACACTTGGGGCCCTTCCCAAAGAGTTGGAGAGGCTGATGGAGAGTGCTGTTTCCATAACAGGAAGCAAACTGGAGGAGACATGGGGACAGAAAAATACAGGTTTTTGCTCAGCATTCTGAAGCAACACAATGTCAAGTCTATTTTGTGGATTTAAGTGCCAAAATAAAAACAAATTAGGACCCGAATCATTCAAAACTTGTTTTAAAAAGCACAAAAATAAAAAAAGTTCTGTTCGTTTTAGTTTTACACAGTGAACATTGTTTCATTAATTTCCTCATTTTCACACAATGCAAACTGTTTTGTCTCTGTCCAGAATTTCAGTAAACAGTTTGAGAAGTTGAGAAAAAAATCCCCCTCTCCATCAGAAACCCAAGCCCAGCACTCACACAAAGACTGGATCCTTCTTTCTACCTCACAGTGAGACTCCAGACAAACAGATTATTTTACTTGACACCTGATCTTCATGGAGAACATTGGCTGAACATCCTCACTCTGACTACCAGACAACCTAGTCTGCTACAGACACACAGCTGAACTGAAGCCCCTCCATGGGTACAGTGACACATAGGAGTTTATCAACTGAGGCTCCTGTCCAACATTTCGTATTTTTTTCCCTTTGTCTATTTAACATAATAACCATCATTTCATAAAAACTTTTTTGCTGATCCAGTTCTGTTGAGGATCGTTCATAAATTCCCCACATTTTCACAAACCACTATTATGACCCAAACACATAAATAAATACTCACAGGCACTACAGTTGCCATGGACTGAGATGGAGAGACTGCTTGATCGGTTCAAAGTGCTGTAGTTCAGGTGAGAAGGTAACTTTGAGCCACTCTGCGGACATGCCACCTTCTTATAGCTTTCTGAGACAGTGATGCTGAATAGGGCAGGGCCAGTTACATTCCAGTCAATACAAAACAGACCTGCCCACTTCTGACATCCCCCAGTGAGCTCACTGCTCTTTATGCACCCACACTCCACACACAGAACACAGCAAAGAGGATGTCTCATGTTTCAGAAAATCAGCACCACAAAGCTTTTAATTATTAAGAAGGCTTTTGTCCCTGGGGGTAAATTTAGAAGCAGAGGGGTGTGAATTGAAGTGTAATTCTGGGAATGATGAGGGAGAAGCTTAGTAGCAGGTGTACTTTGTGTCATACTTTAATGTTTTGAATGGGCCCCTGGCACTCATTCTTGACTTAGACCACATTAGAGGACTCTTTCATTACTCTGTGACCAGGGGTGCGATTCCACTGAGCCTCTGTATATACACTGCTCAGAAAAAATAAAGGGAACACTAAAATAACACATCCTAGATCTGAATGAATGAAATGTTCTTATTAAATACTTTTTTCTTTACATAGTTGAATGTGCTGACAACAAAATCACACAAAAACTATCAACGGAAATCAAATGTATCAACTCATGGAGGTCTGGATTGGGAGTCACACTCAAAATTAAAGTGGAAAACCACACTACAGGCTGATCCAACTTTGATGTAATGTCCTTAAAACAAGTCAAAATGAGGCTCAGTAGTGTGTGTGGCCTCCACGTGCCTGTATGACCTCCCTACAACGCCTGGGCATGCTCCTGATGAGGTGGCGGATGGTCTCCTGAGGGATCTCCTCCCAGACCTGGACTAAAGCATCCGCCAACTCCTGGACAGTCTGTGGTGCAACGTGGCGTTGGTGGATGGTGCGAGACATCAAATCAAATCAAATTTATTTATATAGCCCTTCGTACATCAGCTGATATCTCAAAGTGCTGTACAGAAACCCAGCCTAAAACCCCAAACAGCAAGCAATGCAGGTGTAGAAGAAGCACGGTGGCTAGGAAAAACTCCCTAGAAAGGCCAAAACCTAGGAAGAAACCTAGAGAGGAACCAGGCTATGTG
This sequence comes from Oncorhynchus mykiss, assembly GCF_057628025.1. Lineage (NCBI taxonomy): Eukaryota > Metazoa > Chordata > Actinopteri > Salmoniformes > Salmonidae > Oncorhynchus > Oncorhynchus mykiss. The sequence goes on from NC_143022.1 coordinate 25,497,408, forward strand.
GGGTGGCCAGTCCTCTTCTGGCTGTGTCGGGTGGAGATTATAACAGAACATGGCCAAGATGTTCAAATGTTCATAAATGACCAGCATGGTCCAATAATAATAAGGCAGAACAGTTGAAACTGGAGCAGCAGCACGGCCAGGTGGACTGGGGACAGCAAGGAGTCATCATGTCAGGTAGTCCTGAGGCATGGTCCTAGGGCTCAGGTCCTCCGAGAGAGAGAAAGAAAGAGAGAAAGAGAGAATTAGAGAGAGCACACTTAAATTCACACAGGACACCGAATAGGACAGGAGAAGTACTCCAGATATAACAAACTGACCCTAGCCCCCCGACACAAACTACTGCAGCATAAATACTGGAGGCTGAGACAGGAGGGGTCAGGAGACACTGTGGCCCCATCCGAGGACAGGGCCAAACAGGAAGGATATAACCCCACCCACTTTGCCAAAGCACAGCCCCCGCACCACTAGAGGGATATCTTCAACCACCAACTTACCATCCTGAGACAAGGCTGAGTATAGCCCACAAAGATCTCCGCCACGGCACAACCCAAGGGGGGGGGGGGGGGGCAACCCAGACAGGATGATCACTTCAGTGACATGATGTCCCAGATGTGCTCAATTGGATTCAGGTCTGGGGAACGGGCGGGCCCGTCCATAGCATCAATGCCTTCCTCTTGCAGGAACTGCTGACACACTCCAGCCACATGAGGTCTAGCATTGTCTTGCATTAGGAGGAACCCAGGGCCAACCGCACCAGCATATGGTCTCACAAGGGGTCTGAGGATCTCATCTCGGTACCTAATGGCAGTCAGCTACCTCTGGCGAGCACATGGAGGGCTGTGCGGCCCCCCAAAGAAATGCCACCCCACACCATGACTGACCCACCGCCAAACCGGTCATGCTGGAGGATGTTGCAGGCAGCAGAACGTTCTCCACGGCGTCTCCAGACTCTGTCACGTCTATCACATGTGCTCAGTGTGAACCTGCTTTCATCTGTGAAGAGCACAGGGCGCCAGTGGGGATTTTGCCAATCTTGGTGTTCTCTGGCAAATGCCAAACGTCCTGCACGACAAGTCCTGTGGACGTCGGGCCCTCATACCACCCTCATGGAGTCTGTTTCTGACCGTTTGAGCAGACACATGCACATTTGTGGCCTGCTGGAGGTAATTTTGCAGAGCTCTGGTAGTGCTCCTCCTGCTCCTCCTTGCACAAAGGCGGAGGTAGCGGTCCTGCTGCTGGGTTGTTGCCCTCCTACGGCCTCCTCCACGTCTCCTGATGTACTGGCCTGTCTCCTGGTAGCGCCTCCATGCTCTGGACACTTCGCTGACAGACACAGCAAACCTTCTTGCCACAGCTCGCATTGATGTGCCATTCTGGATGAGCTGCACTACCTGAGCCACTTGTGTGGGTTGTAGACTCCGTCTCATGCTACCACTAGAGTGAAAGCACCGCCAGTATTCAAAAGTGACCAAAACATCAGCCAGGAAGCATAGGAACTGAGAAGTGGTCTGTGGTCACTACCTGCAGAACCACTCCTTTATTGGGGGTGTCTTGCTAATTACCTATAATTTCCACATGTTGTCTATTCCATTTGCACAACAGTATGTGACATTTATTATCAATCAGTGTTGCTTCCTAAGTGGACAGTTTGATTTCACAGAAGTGTGATTGACTTGGAGTTACATTGTAATGTTTAAGTGTTCCCTTTATTTTTTTGAGCAGTGTACAATGCTTCTTCATTCACAGTCTTTTCAGCCCAGCAAGTGAGTTTATGAGCTGTAGTAACAAGTGACTCTGGCATTGGCTTACATTACATAGGCACTGCACTGAAGCCTGGAAAGTCCCACCTATTTCATTGGCTGAGAGACCTGTCAATTTAACTAGGAAAGTCAGTTAAGAACAAATTCTTATTTCACAATGACTGCCTACCCCAACCAAACTGGACCAACTGTGCGCCGCACTATGGGACTCCCAATCACGGCCAGATGTGATACTGCCTGGATTCAAACTCCCTCTGGAGGTAGAGGGGTCGTGCTTCAACCGTGCTCGAGTCAAGATTCAAACCCCTCCCCCTCTTGATTTCCCTGACTCCACTGTCAGGTCCGCATTGGGACTGGAGAATCCATCAAATTGGATAGCCATGGGGGGTATCAAATCCGAGAGCATTTTTTCAGAAAAGCAGAGAATATTGCTGTTTCGAGAGTCCCATTGTTAGCAAATCCACGATCAGAGGGCATTCATCTTATTATCAAGTGATGAGGGAAGAGGTGGACGGTTTTCCCTTTGCCTTAATCTCACCAGGATACCCCTCTCTTGCCTCTGTAACACCAGCGTTTCCTCTTGGGTAGCCCGAAAATTGGATTGGAATTAAAGAAAGAATCCAGGGCAGATGAGTCGACGTCGAAGTTGAACCCGGAATTGAAGTAAGTAACTGCTGATCTGATGTTCAAAAGTTCTTGTTGGTTGTCAGAAATGATAGCGGGTACATTTAGTGAAAATAAGTGAAAATAATTTATGAAAGAATCACAAAATAGCTAAATTGGGTTGGAGCTTGCAAAACTGCGTCCATCCAGTATGGGGCCATCAAGGGCCATCTATTAGGCGTTTATTCACTAATCTTTCTTCTTTATCTAATAATTGTGTTTATTCATTCACAACTAGGATGCTAATGGGCCCAGCACAGGCAGTGTGGTCCCCTGCTCTTCTGGTACCAGTGATGTGGGAAAGGATGCTGGGCTTAGCAGAGACAGCTCAGAGGTGGACGCACACACACACGTTACATTGACAAATGGGACATCTGCTCTTTCCAATGTATCATATGTATCTACAGATGTAGGATCTTAATTTGATCGCCCTGTTGCGGGAGAGCTTTCCTGAAATGCAGGAAATGTAAAACTTGTAGTGTATTTGAGGTTTAAAAAGACTTCTGAAGTTTGTAATTTCCACTTTGAAATTTCAGACTTGATTTTCCCATACAAACAAATCTATCAACCCTTACAAATATGTCCAATAATTATAATCCACATAATAATTCACATTTCCTGTTGCTGCAGGATATTTTAATCCTCCTGTAGGAAACTGGCTTAAATTAAAACCTCTTAAGGATCCACCACTTTTCGCCCCTTTTGGACAGTGTAGTTAGATTAACAAGAATTGAAGCTTTCTGCCAATGTCAGATATGTCTATGTCCTGGGAAATGTCCTTGTTAATTACAACCTCATGCTAATCGCATTAGCCTATGTTAGCTCAACTGTCCCGTGGGGGACCCACCGATCCTATTTCTGTATGGGTGAGGAAACAGCTTCCGAACCTCTCCTCTTCTTCTGCCACCTACTGGGAGACTCTTGAATTGTTATGAAACTGACTGCATGGATGAGTTTTCAGAGTGCTATGCCCCCTCCATGTTTATAATTAGTTTTCACAGCTCCTTTTAGAATCAAAAAGATCATTGTGAAAATGGAATAGTCATGACGTGTGTGTGTCTAGTGGGGTGTTGTGTTGTAGAGCTGGAGTATGTGTCTCGCTGTTTCACCAAGCGTAATAATGTGTGCACTGTGCAGCTGTAAACCATGCTACCGCTTCAGAAGCAGTGGGCCCTGTCTGGACTGTGAGAAGATCCCCAGTATGACCACACCACGCAGTAGGGACTTATTATTAGGCAACTCAGGCAATTGTTTGGGGCCTCACATCATCAGTGGCCTCGTGAACTTGGCATAGATAAAGGTACACATACAGGACACATACAGTAAGTTACAGTGCATTCGGAAAGTATTCAGACCCCTTCACTTTTTCCACATTTTGTTACGTTACAGCCTTATTTTGGATTATAATATTTTACCTTTCTTCTAACTTTGAAACAAATATGATCATATTTAGTGACAGTACAAAATTGGCAACATTTCATATAACTAATGACAGAGTATTTTCTGCCCAGATGCCATTCAAATGCCTGCTGACTACTTACAACTTCAGCTTTAAGCACAAGGTGATTTTGTCCCTCTGTGACCAAGAGAAAGTAGTCTTATTTAAATTCTATGACATTATTTAGTATTTTTTCATGTTGAGATCTCTAAATCCATCTGAGAGTATCACAGCGAGATGAGACTGCTTTAATCACGAGAGTCTACTGTTTCATATGCCATATTGAGAGTCTACTGTTTCATATGCCATATTGTAAGCCGAGCTGCGAGGTTCACAGACAGGGGATTTCAAACCTTTGTCTGGATAGGCCAGAAAATGTGACGTGTTGCTCCCTATGCAAATTAGGTGTCAGATTTCATAAACTGCAAGAACAGAATGCGAAGCGTGACAATCAGAACTGTCAAGGAGTGCACAGCAATTAATGTTGCACCCCTCACAGAGCGCTTTGTACACACAAATGTTGGTCGGAACCGGTATAGAACCGCTCAAAATCCCCTAAATAGAGGACAACGTTCTATGTCCATCTCTGCTGTGTTTTCCAGGGCAGCCAAAGTGTGCCTGACCCATTCTCTGGAGATGCGTCAGTGTAGGTTTTGGGCCGGACTACCAGGACTGTGCCCAGTCCCTCAACAATCTAGCTGCCCTACACACAGAGAGGTGGGAGTATGAGACTGCAGAGGACATGTATGAGAGAGCCCTGGACATAAGGATGAGAGCCCTGTCCCCTGACCACCCCTCCCTGGCTTACATCCTCAAACACCTGGCCAAGCTCCACAAACACACAGTAGGTTGAGGAGATGGAACATTTCTAACAAAGCTCCACAAACACAGAGTATGTTGAGGAGATGGAAAGTTTCTAACAAAGCTCTACAAACACAGAGTAGGTTGAGGAGATGGAAAGTTTCTAACAAAGCTCTACAAACACAGCGTAGGTTGAGGAGATGGAAAGTTTCTAACAAAGCTCTACAAACACAGAGTATGTTGAGGAGATGGAACGTTTCTAACAAAGCTCTACAAACACAGAGTAGGTTGAGGAGATGGAAAGTTTCTAACAAAGCTCTACAAACACAGAGTATGTTGAGGAGATGGAACGTTTCTAACAAAGCTCTACAAACACAGAGTAGATTGAGGAGATGGAAAGTTTCTAACAAAGCCACCAGAGGGCTGTTGCATATAATCCCATTAAGACAAGTCCTAGACAAAACTTTTTTTTTAAGTTTATTTTTAAAGGAGAAGGTAACTTTTTTTTTACAATCAAATCTGTATTTTTGATGTAAATGGCATGCTATAGAAGTGTACAGACAGTTTATTTTTTGCATTTTCACATGTTTTTGCAAAACCTACCCCAACCAACCTACCCCAACGTTGTGCAAATGGGGGTGTCAAACAGAACTTGAACAAAGGCCCCAAAAATACCCAAATGTGTAATATTTTTAAATGGAAATGCTCTCATTACAGTGATGCTGGTCTTAGATGTTTGTCACATGCAATTGGGTCATTCTTAACTTATCCGCAACATTATATTCCATTTTGTGTGACTCGAACGGTTTAACACAAACACACATACACACACACACACACAAACGCAGTCTTATTGTTCATACAATATATACAGTACTATGAACTTATCCCCATATCTCTTTATGATCCTTATTTTCTCTCTTCTCCGTCCATCTTCCTCTCCTGCCTCCTCCCTCTCCTTCCTCCAGCTATGAGGAGGGGGACTTTGAGAAAGCAGAGTAGCTCTACAAGCCAGCCATGGACATCAAAGAGGTGGAGCCGTCTCAACACTCGTCCAGTGGGGTAATGTTTAGCCTGCAACGGCCCGCCCCTCTCCCACACGCCCCCAGGTGAACCCGCCCTCTACCGCCCCTCCCACGAACACAAGCCTTTATGAACATTTGAAGTGTGCTTTATTCAATAATGTCTGTATTGTTCTTTTTTTATAAGAAAAAAAATACATATTATTAATGTAATAATTTATTATTATTATTAAGTAATGTGAAATTACGTCAACACCTGGTTCTAAAGTTTTTTTTAGTCCGTATTCAAATCAAATCAAAGTTTATTTGTGTGTGCCAAATACAACAGGTAGACCTTACAGTGAAATGCTTACTTACAGGCTCTAACCAACAGTGCAAAAAAGGTATCAGGTGAACAATAGGTAAGTAAAGAAATAAAACAACAGTAAAAAGACAGACTATATACAGTAGTGAGGCTACATACAGACACCGGTTAGTCAGGCTGATTGAGGAAGTATGTACATGTAGATATGGTTAAAGTGACTACGCATATATGATCATATATGATCAACAGAGAATAGCAGTAGCGTAAAAGAGGGGTTGGCGGGTGGCGGGTGGCGGGACACAAAGCAGATAGCCCGGTTAGCCAATGTGCGGAAGCACTGATTGACCGGCCCAATTGAGGTAGTATGTACAATGCCTTGCGAAAGTATTCGGCCCCCTTGAACTTTGCGACCTTTTGCCACAATTCAGACTTCAAAGATATGAAACTGTATTTTTTGTGAAGAATCAACAACAAGTGGGACACAATCATGAAGTGGAACGACATTTATTGGATATTTCAAACTTTTTTAACAAATCAAAAACTGAAAAATTGGGCGTGCAAAATTATTCAGCCCCCTTAAGTTAATACTTTGTAGCGCCACCTTTTGCTGCGATTACAGCTGTAAGTCGCTTGGGGTATGTCTCTATCAGTTTTTCACATCGAAAGACTGACATTTTTTCCCATTCCTCCTTGCAAAACAGCTCGAGCTCAGTGAGGTTGGATGGAGAGCATTTGTGAACAGCAGTTTTCAGTTCTTTCCACAGATTCTCGATTGGATTCAGGTCTGGACTTTGACTTGGCCATTCTAACACCTGGATATGTTTATTTTTGAACCATTCCATTGTAGATTTTGCTTTATGTTTTGGATCATTGTCTTGTTGGAAGACAAATCTCCGTCCCAGTCAGGTCTTTTGCAGACTCCATCAGGTTTTCTTCCAGAATGGTCCTGTATTTGGCTCCATCCATCTTCCCATCAATTTTAACCATCTTCCCTGTCCCTGCTGAAGAAAAGCAGGCCCAAACCATGATGCTGCCACCACCATGTTTGACAGTGGGGATGGTGTGTTCAGTGTGATGAGCTGTGTTGCTTTTACGCCAAACATAACGTTTTGCATTGTTGCCAAAAAGTTCAATTTTGGTTTCATCTGACCAGAGCACCTTCTTCCACATGTTTGGTGTGTCTCCCAGGTGGCTTGTGGCAAACTTTAAACGACACTTTTTATGGATATCTTTAAGAAATGGCTTTCTTCTTGCCACTCTTCCATAAAGGCCAGATTTGTGCAATATACGACTGACTGATTGTTGTGTGTTCCTTGTTCTTCATGATGCTCTCTGCGCTTTTAACGGACCTCTGAGACTATCACAGTGCAGGTGCATTTATACGGAGACTTGATTACACACAGGTGGATTGTATTTATCATCATTAGTCATTTAGGTCAACATTGGATCATTCAGAGATCCTCACTGAACTTCTGGAGAGAGTTTGCAACACTGAAAGTAAAGGGGCTGAATAATTTTGCACGCCCAATTTTTCAGATTTTGATTTGTTAAAAAAGTTTTACATATCCAATAAATGTCGTTCCACTTCATGATTGTGTCCCACTTGTTGTTGATTCTTCACAAAAAAATACAGTTTTACATCTTTATGTTTGAAGCCTGAAATATGGCAAAAGGTCGCAAAGTTCAAGGGGGCCGAATACTTTCGCAAGGCACTGTACATGAATGTATTGTTAAAGTGACTGTGCATATATGATAAACAGAGAGTAGCAGCAGCGTAAAAGAGGGGTGGGGAAGGGGGGGGCACACAATGCAAATAGTCCGGGTAGCCATTTTATTATGGCCTGGGGGTAAAAACTGTTGAGAAGCCTTTTTGTCCTAGACTTGGCACTCAGGTACCGCTTGCCATGCGATAGTAGTGAGAACAGTCTATCACTGGGGTGGGCCTTCCTCTGACACCACCTGTTGTAGAGGTCCTGGATGGCAGGCAGCTTAGCCCCAGTGATGTACTTGGCCGTACACACTACCGTCTGTAGTGCCTTGCGGTCAGATGCCGAGCAATTGCCGTACCAGGCAGTGATGCAACCAGTGTTACAGCTGTAGAACCTTTTAAGGATCTCAGGACCCATGCCAAATCTTTTTAGTTTCCTGAGGGGGAATAGGCTTTGTCGTGCCCTCTTCACGACTGTCTTGGAGTGTTTGGACCGTTCTAGTTTGCTGTTGATGTGGACACCAAGGATCTTGAAGCTCTCATCCTGCTCCACTACAGCCCCGTCGATGAGAATGGGGATGTGCTCGGTCCTCCTTTTCCTGTAGTCCACAATAATCTCCTTAGTCTAGGTTACGTTCACAAATGTTTCCAAATTACTATGGTTCGCTGGTACTATCTATGGATGCATGTAGCTGTCAATGTCATTTGCATTTCAAAGAACAGCTCAAATAAGCAAAGAGAAACAACAGTCCATCATTACTTTAAGACATGAAGGTCAGTCAATGTGGAAAATTTCAAGAACTTTGCAAGTTTCCTCCAACGCAGTTGCAAAAACCATCAAGCGCTATGATGAAACTGGCTCTCATGAGGAGCGCCATAGGAAAGGAAGACCCAAAGTTACCTCTGCTGCAGAGGATAAGTTCATTAGAGTTAACTGCACCTCAGATTGCAGCCCAAATAAATGCTTCACAGAGTTCAAGTAACAGACACATCTCAACATCAACTGTTCAGAGGACTCTGCATGAATCAGGCCTTCATGGTCGATTTGCTGCAAAAAAAAAACACTACTAAATGACTCCAATAAGAAGAAGAGACTTGCTTGGGTCAAGAAACACGAGCAATGGACATTAGACCGGTGGAAATCTGTCCTTTGGGCTGATGAGTCTAAATTTGAGATTTTTGGTTCCAACCGCTGTGTCTTTGTGAGACGCAGAGTAGGTGAACAGATGACATCTGCATGTGTGGTTCCCACTGTGAAGCCCTGGGTAGATGGTGTGGGGGTGCTTTGCTGGTGACACTGTCTGTGATTTATTTAGAATTCTAGGCACACTTAACCAGCATGGCTACCACAGCATTCTGCAGCAATACAACATCCCATCTGGTATGTGCTAAGTGGGACTATCATTTGTTTCTCAACAGGACAGCGACCCAAAATACATCTCCAGGCTTCCGTAAGGGCTATTTGACCAAGGAGAGCGATGGAGTGCTGCATCAGATGACCTGGCTTCCACAATCACCTGACCTCACCCAATTGAGATGGCTTGGGATGAGTTGGACCGCAGAGTGAAGGAAAAGCAGCCAACAAGTGCTCAGCATATGTGGGAACTCCCTCAAGACTGTTGGAAAAGCATTCCTCATGAAGCTGGTTGAGAGAATTCCAAGTGTGTGCAAAGTTGTCATCAAGGCAAAGGGTTGCTACTTTCAAGAATCTAAAATCTAAAATGTATCTGGATTTGTTTAACACTTTTATGATTCCATATGTGTTATTTCATAGTTTTGATGTCTTCACTATTATTACACATTGTAGAACATAGTAAAAATAACGAAAAACCCTTGAATGAGTATGTGTGTCCAAACTTTTGACTGGTAGTGTATATGGTTGAGTCATCAGCATACATGGACACACAGGCTGTGTTTAATGCCCGTGGCAGGTCATTGGTAAAAATATAAAATAGTAGAGGGCATAGTGAGCTGCCCTGTGGTACACAACATCCTACATGTTTGACATTAGAGAGGCTTCCATTAAAGAAAACCCCCTGAATTATATTAGATAGATTGCTCTGAATCCACGATATGGCAGAGGTTGAAAAGCCATAAAATCTACGCTTTCTCCACAAGAGGTTATGGCCAATAATATTAAAGGCTGCACTGAAATCTAACAGTATAGCTCCTACACACTTTTTATTATAAATTTATTTGAACCAGTCATCAGTCATTTGTGTCCGTGCAGTACATGTTGAGTGCCCTTCTCTATAAGCATGCTGAAAGTCTGTTGTCAATTTGTTTACAGAAAAAATAGCATTGTATTTGGTCAAACACAATTTTTTCCAACAGTGTGCTTAGAACCAGTAAAGGCCGCTTTACCTCTCTTGGGTAGCGGAATGACTGACTTCCCTCCAGGCCTGAGGACAAACTCCTTCCTCTAGACTCAGATTAAAGATGTGACAGATAGGAGTGGTCATATCATCCTCAGTAGCTTTCCATCTAAATTATCAATGCCAAGAGGTTTGTCATTATAGATTGATAACAATAATTTCCCCACTTCTCCCACACTAACTTTACAAAATTCAAACTTACAATGTTTTTCTTTCATTATTTGATATTTTTTGCATGAATACGATGGCTCACTGTTTGTTGTTGGCATTTCCTGGCTAAGTTTGACCACTTACACCACATACACTTACACCACATACACACATACACATACATTTCACACACTTTATTTAGATACTGACTGTGGCCTATAGCAACACCCCAAAATAATAGGCTTAGATGAGGCATGTGAACCTGCAACCACAACACTTCAATAACACTTGACATGAGATCTTCTTTAAGCATTACAAACATGTCACGGTATCCAAACTCAAAAAGGTATCTAGCTAGTAACAAAGCATGTTCAATAGAATACTTTTTCAGAGACTTTAAATACTTTCCAATACAACTAAACAAGTTCTCCCTCGTTCCACATTCAGCAGGAAGTACACTACTTTGATACCCATCATGGGGATTAAGAACTGGGTACACAGTGCACACTGAAAAATATACTGGACAAAATATACATTTAAATTATTTTACTGAGTTACAGTTCATATAAGGAAATCAGTCAATTGAAATAAATGAATTAGGCCCTAATCTATGGATTTCACACGACTGGAAATGGGGGCAGCCATGGGTGGGCCTGGGAGGGCACTTGAGAGCCAGGCCCAGCCAATCAGAATGAGTTTTTCCCAACAAAAGGGCTTTATTACAGACAGAAATACTCCTCAGTTTCAACAGCTGTCCGGGTGGCTGGTCTCAGACGATCCCCCAGGTGAAGAAGTCGGGAGTGAAGGTCCGGGGCTGGCTTATGGTATAGAAATTAACATTAAATTATCTGGCAACAGCTCTGGTTGACATTCCTTCAATCAACATGCCAATTATACAATCCCTCAAAACCTGAGACATCTGTGGCTTTGTGTTGTGTGAAAATAACTGCACATTTTAGAGTGGTCTTTTATTGTCCCCAGCACAAGGTGCACCTGTGCAATGATCATGCTGTTTAATCAGCTTCTTGATATGCCACACCTGCCAGGTGGATGGATTATCTTGGTAAATTAGAAATGTTCATGAACAGGGATTTAAACAAATTTGTGCACAACATTTGAGAGAAATAAGCTTTTTGTGTGAATGGGATCTTTTATGGGATCTTTTATTTCAGCTCATGAAACATGGGACCAACACTTTACGTGTTGTATTTGTATTTGTTCAGTATAAGTGGGTATAAGGGCCACATGCCTGCACATACTCTCCACTACACCACTGCCCTCCAAGAATGACTTGAATTGTCAGGCCCAAACTTACTCAACTTCAATTTCTCACATGGGCCATAACGTTAAAGATATCAACTTAATTTGCAATGCAGTTAAAGATCTTGCAATTTATACTGTACTACAAGTTTTGGAAAGATCGGTTTAGTGGTTTCTGAGAAGATGTTGTTTAAAAATTTAGAAAAATGTACAGCATTTACCATAACTCAAACATACTGGCCGCTATGAGCCAATGTGCTTGCATTAATGTTTTTCCTGCCCAACAGTGCCACCATGCGGCCAAACTTAAGCATACGTTTACAGCTTTACTGAACTCATATCTCTGAGCATGTGAGACAAATGCCAGCATTCTGAGTCAAACCGATCAAGATATATAAATATGTGCCATTTATAGCGCCACCGTGTGGCTGATCTGAATGTGCTTACATTTGTTGACTCTTGACAGCATTTGGATATAATCGTTTTGTTACCATATGAATATTCATGTCTGATTTATATGTGTTTATGTGCCAGACCACGCCCTCGTTCATTTTTATTGGTCAGTAGCGGCCATGTTGTTCGAGGTAATAGTCTGGAAAATGCGTTGAGAGAGCTTGGTCCATAGATGCCACATATCAAGTTTCTTGCAGATCGGTCATTCGGTGCTAGAGGAGTAGCATATTATGTAGTTTTCACAAAATAAAAAATCGTGGAGAATCCATCATGGCAGACCTTATAGGTCCTTGAGGCAAATTCTTTCCTTGTGGAGGAGAAGGGCCGAATTTCTGGACTATATGTCACACCGGGTGGGGCGTGACCTTTCAAAGTTTGCATTTTCAATTGCTTGTTATAGCACCACATACAGCCAATTGGCATGGCATTTGCATGAGAGGATAAGGCCAATGGTCCTTTATCATCATGCGATTTTGCATCATCATAGAAATGATTTTACAGGAATGTTCATGTCAGTTTTCCTTGGCAGACGATGTATAATAATGAACGCCAACAAATGCAATATGGTTTCACCAGATATTCTGCTTGAACCCCAACAAATACAATAGCGTTTCACCCAGCTACGCTGGCTTCAACCCCTAATTAACGTTGGAGTAATTATATTAGAGCTGTAAACATTGGAGGTAAAAAGCTAGCGCGCAACAGGTAGATCAAATGCTGAGTTTAGAGCAATCTTGAGCAGTGAATAATTCATGATATGTAAATGAGTTGATAGGGTAAAATCAGTCAGTGCTGAGATGAGCTAGAAGTCAGTACGCGGTCAGTCGGCATGCCAAGGGGGCTTGACCCATTCCTTTAGTTATTTTTTTGTGCATACTTCAACATCGAAATGTCTCCATCGGAATCACCTCGGTTTTTCTCTGAGAAGGAGGTAGCCAATCATTCCACCAAAAACTCATGTTGGGTATTAACGGGGACGAGAATTTATGATGTGACGGGATTCCTTCGTATTCACCCGGGTGGAGAGGCTCTGATATTAAGCCGGTCAGGGAATGATATCAGGATGGAGATGGCGGGACCCCCACACCGGCACTCGGAGAACGCAAGGCGGTGGATGGAACAGTACTACATCGGAGAGCTGGACACAGACGGTAGTGCCGATGAAATACAGGTGCAGCCTATATGCCAATAAAGAGCCTTCAAAGAGAATAACAAGTATATCGCAGATACTTTTAACTCAAGCATAGTTTATTGACTGTGACTGAAAGTAGACTACATAAAGTAGGATATGCTTCATTTTCTCATGGTAAAACGAAACTTGCTGCACATGTAGGTGTGATTTTCACATCTGCTTTGAGACGCATTTCCTATTTGCATCTATCATTCTCTCATTTCCCCTATTTGTAAACCACATGCATGTGTTTTGTAAACATTAATGTTGATCGAACGTACAGTACATTAGATGAGTAAAGACAGTATTTTATAGGAGTGGATTTTCACAAAAATAAGTGAATTTCCTGAGTTACAAATATATATATATATATATATATATATATATATATATATATATATATATATATATTTTTTTTTTTTCTATTGTCGCTTGATGTTTGGCCTACTGCATTTCTTTAATTCCTCCTAGTTTTCTTCTGTGAGGAATAAGATAGCTCTGTGTGGCTCCACTTGTCTCACTCTTGGCAGGGGCAACTTTGGATACTTGGGCTTTTCTTGAAGGATAAAATTGCCTGGCTTGGTCTGCCAGCCACAATTGCTTTCTATTGGCTGCCCGTTGAACCTGAATAAATAGAGGAGAGGCTAAGTTTGTCATTCATCATACTCTCTAATGTGGAGGCATTAGGACATGATGGCACAACAATATTTTTGTGTTAAGAATGTGAAGGAATATACTATGCCCATATACAGTGGGCATAGAAAGTCACCAACCCCATTCAAAATGTTCACATTTTGTTGCCTTACAGCCTCAAATGAAAACACAAAATGCAATTTTTTTCCCCCCCAGCTTTATTTACAAAACAGTAAGCCACAATATCCAAGTGAGAAAAACCCCCTCAAATGATTTACAATTCAAACATTAAAATACCCTACTTGGATAAGTGAACACCCCCCTGAGTTAAACCTTGGTGGAACCACCTTTTGCTTGAATTACAGCCATGAGTCTCTTTGAATACGTCTCTACTAACTTTGCAATATGTGCCCATTCTTCCTTGCAGAATTGTTCAAGCTCAGTCAAATTGCACAGTGACAGCTCATGGACTGCACTCTTCAAGTCATTCCACAGATTCTCGATTAGTTCGGGCTCTGACTAGGCCACTCAAGGACATTCACCTTCTTGTCCTTCAGCCACTGTACAGTTGCTTTAGTTCACGTTTCAGCATGACAATGACCCATCTTCCCATTTTCAACTTCCTGGAATATGGCTGCAGGTTCTCCTCAAGAATCTGTCTGCATTTTGTACTGTCCATTTTCCCTTCTATCCTGACAAGTGCTCCAGTCACTGCTGAAGAGAAACACCACCACAACAGGATTCCGCCACCACTGTGCTTTACTGTAGGCACGGTGTTCTTTACTGTAGGCACGGTGTTCTTTACTGTAGGCACGGTGTTCTTTACTGTAGGCACGGTGTTCTTTACTGTAGGCACGGTGTTCTTTACTGTAGGCACGGTGTGCTTTACTGTAGGCACGGTGTTCTTTACTGTAGGCACGGTGTTCTTTACTGTAGGCACGGTGTGCTTTACTGTAGGCACGGTGTTCTTTACTGTAGGCACGGTGTTCTTTACTGTAGGCACGGTGTTCTTTACTGTAGGCACGGTGTGCTTTACTGTGGGCACGGTGTGCTTTACTGTAGGCACGGTGTGCTTTACTGTAGGCACGGTGTGCTTTACTGTAGGCACGGTGTTCTTTACTGTAGGCACGGTGTTCTTTACTCTAGGCACGGTGTACTTTGGGTGGAAAGATTTATTGGGTTTTCGCCAGACATATCGTTTTCGTTCAGGCCAAAAAGTTCAATTTTGGTTGGTTATACCTCAGCAAGTTTGTAATTGCAATTGTAAGGTGGGGTGTTCACTTATCCAAATAGTGTGTTTTATTTTAATTCATCTTCTGAAGGTTTTTTAGATTACATTCTTTTCACTTGGCTATTGTGGGTTAATGTGTGTAAATAAAGCCGTGAAAAAGTCTGATTTTAGTTTTCATTTCAGGCTCGACGGCAACAAAAGGTGAACATTTTTGAAAGGGGGTGGTTACTTTCATTACCCACTGTATAACAGATATTTGTTGCTATCATAACAGACAGTCTATTAAAACATCCATTTGGAACGATCAATGCTTTCATGTCCTGGGTCTGATCTCATGGAGAAGGAGCCAAATGGCTCCCTATTCCCTATATAATTCACTACTTTGTTGAAGGAAGTAAATGGCAGCCTATTCCCTATATAAGTCACTACTTTGTTGAAGGAAGTAAATGGCACCCTATTCCCTATATAATTCACTACTTTGTTGAAGGAAGTAAATGGCTCCCTATTCCCTATTTAATGCACTACATTTAACCAGGACCCATAGGATTGACGTATCTTCAGTATAGTGTTAAAAATCCAAATAACTTCACAGATCTTCATTGTAAAGGGTTTAAACACTGTTTCCCATGCTTGTTCAATGAACCATAAACAATTAATGAACATGCACCTGTGGAACGGTTGTTAAGACACTAACAGCTTACAGACGGTAGGCAATTAAGTTCACAGTTATGAAAACTTAGGACACTGAAGAGGCCTTTCTACTGACTCTGAAAAACACCAAAAGAAAGATGCCCAGGGTCCCTGCTCATCTGCGTGAACATGCCTTAGGCATGATGCAAGGAGGCATGGGGACTGCAGATGTGGCCAGGGCAATACATTGCAATGTCCGTACTGTGAGACGCCTAAGACAGGGAGACAGGATGGACAGGTGATCGTCCTCGCAGTGGTAGACCACGTGTAACAACACCTGCACAGGATTGGTACACCAGTGGAGTCCGGTGGGAGTGCTCTTCACTGACGAGTTGCGGTTTTGTCTCACCAGGGGTCATGATCGGATTCGCGTTTATCGTCGAAGGAATGAGCGTTACACCGAGGCTTGTACTCTGGAGCAGGAACGATTTGGAGGTGGAGGGTCCGTCATGGTCTGGGGCGGTGTGTCACAGCATCATCGGACTCCGCTTGTTGCCATTGCAGGCAATCTCAACGCTGTGCGTTACAGGGAATACATCCTCCTCCCTCATGTGGTACCCTTCCTGCAGGCTCATCCTAACATGACCCTCCAGCATGACAATGCCACCAGCCATACTGCTCGTCCTGTGCGTGATTTCCTGCCAGACAGGAATGTCAGTGTTCTGCCATGGCCAGTGAAGAGACCGGATCTCAATTGAGCACGTCTGGGTGGGACCTGTTGGATTGGAGGGTGAGGGCTAGCCCCCCCCCCCCCCCCCCCCCCCTTCCTGTAGTCCACAATAATCTCCTTAGTCTAGGTTACGTTCACAAATGTTTCCAAATTACTATGGTTCGCTGGTACTATCTATGGATGCATGTAGCTGTCAATGTCATTTGCATTTCAAAGAACAGCTCAAATAAGCAAAGAGAAACAACAGTCCATCATTACTTTAAGACATGAAGGTCAGTCAATGTGGAACATTTCAAGAACTTTGCAAGTTTCCTCCAACGCATTTGCACAAACCATCAAGCGTTATGATGAAACTGGCTCTCATGAGGAGCGCCATAGGAAAGGAAGACCCAAAGTTACCTCTGCTGCAGAGGATAAGTTCATTAGAGTTAACTGCACCTCAGATTGCAGCCCAAATAAATGCTTCACAGAGTTCAAGTAACAGACACATCTCAACATCAACTGTTCAGAGGACTCTGCATGAATCAGGCCTTCATGGTCGATTTGCTGCAAAAAAAACACTACTAAATGACTCCAATAAGAAGAAGAGACTTGCTTGGGTCAAGAAACACGAGCAATGGACATTAGACCGGTGGAAATCTGTCCTTTGGGCTGATGAGTCTAAATTTGAGATTTTTGGTTCCAACCGCTGTGTCTTTGTGAGACGCAGAGTAGGTGAACAGATGACATCTGCATGTGTGGTTCCCACTGTGAAGCCCTGGGTAGATGGTGTGGGGGTGCTTTGCTGGTGACACTGTCTGTGATTTATTTAGAATTCTAGGCACACTTAACCAGCATGGCTACCACAGCATTCTGCAGCAATACAACATCCCACCTGGTATGTGCTAAGTGGGACTATCATTTGTTTCTCAACAGGACAGCGACCCAAAATACATCTCCAGGCTTCCGTGAGGGCTATTTGACCAAGGAGAGCGATGGAGTGCTGCATCAGATGACCTGGCTTCCACAATCACCTGACCTCACCCAATTGAGATGGCTTGGGATGAGTTGGACCGCAGAGTGAAGGAAAAGCAGCCAACAAGTGCTCAGCATATGTGGGAACTCCCTCAAGACTGTTGGAAAAGCATTCCTCATGAAGCTGGTTGAGAGAATTCCAAGTGTGTGCAAAGTTGTCATCAAGGCAAAGGGTTGCTACTTTCAAGAATCTAAAATCTAAAATGTATCTGGATTTGTTTAACACTTTTATGATTCCATATGTGTTATTTCATAGTTTTGATGTCTTCACTATTATTACACATTGTAGAACATAGTAAAAATAACGAAAAACCCTTGAATGAGTATGTGTGTCCAAACTTTTGACTGGTAGTGTATATGGTTGAGTCATCAGCATACATGGACACACAGGCTGTGTTTAATGCCAGTGGCAGGTCATTGGTAAAAATATAAAATAGTAGAGGGCATAGTGAGCTGCCCTGTGGTACACAATATCCTACATGTTTGACATTAGAGAGGCTTCCATTAAAGAAAACCCCCTGAATTATATTAGATAGATTGCTCTGAATCCACGATATGGCAGAGGTTGAAAAGCCATAAAATCTACGCTTTCTCCACAATAATATTAAAGGCTGCACTGAAATCTAACAGTATAGCTCCTACACACTTTTTATTATAAATTTATTTGAACCAGTCATCAGTCATTTGTGTCCGTGCAGTACATGTTGAGTGCCCTTCTCTATAAGCATGCTGAAAGTCTGTTGTCAATTTGTTTACAGAAAAATAGCATTGTATTTGGTCAAACACAATTTTTTCCAACAGTGTGCTTAGAACCAGTAAAGGCCGCTTTACCTCTCTTGGGTAGCGGAATGACTGACTTCCCTCCAGGCCTGAGGACAAACTCCTTCCTCTAGACTCAGATTAAAGATGTGACAGATAGGAGTGGTCATATCATCCTCAGTAGCTTTACATCTAAATTATCAATGCCAAGAGGTTTGTCATTATAGATTGATAACAATAATTTCCCCACTTCTCCCACACTAACTTTACAAAATTCAAACTTACAATGTTTTTCTTTCATTATTTGATATTTTTTGCATGAATACGATGGCTCACTGTTTGTTGTTGGCATTTCCTGGCTAAGTTTGACCACTTACACCACATACACTTACACCACATACACACATACACATACATTTCACACACTTTATTTAGATACTGACTGTGGCCTATAGCAACACCCCAAAATAATAGGCTTAGATGAGGCATGTGAACCTGCAACCACAACACTTCAATAACACTTGACATGAGATCTTCTCTAAGCATTACAAACATGTCACGGTATCCAAACTCAAAAGGTATCTAGCTAGTAACAAAGCATGTTCAATAGAATACTTTTTCAGAGAATTTAAATACTTTCCAATACAACTAAACAAGTTCTCCCTCGTTCCACATTCAGCAGGAAGTACACTACTTTGATACCCATCATGGGGATTAAGAACTGGGTACACAGTGCGCACTGAAAAATATACTGGACAAA
This sequence comes from Oncorhynchus mykiss, assembly GCF_057628025.1. NCBI lineage: Eukaryota > Metazoa > Chordata > Actinopteri > Salmoniformes > Salmonidae > Oncorhynchus > Oncorhynchus mykiss. Next base: position 25,516,270 of record NC_143022.1, read on the forward strand.
ATATACATTTAAATTATTTTACTGAGTTACAGTTCATATAAGAAAATCAGTCAATTGAAATAAATGAATTAGGCCCTAATCTATGGATTTCACACGACTGGAAATGGGGGCAGCCATGGGTGGGCCTGGGAGGGCACTTGAGAGCCAGGCCCAGCCAATCAGAATGAGTTTTTCCCAACAAAAGGGCTTTATTACAGGCAGAAATACTCCTCCGTTTCAACAGCTGTCCGGGTGGCTGGTCTCAGACGATCCCCCAGGTGAAGAAGTCGGGAGTGAAGGTCCGGGGCTGGCTTATGTTATAGAAATTAACATTAAATTATCTGGCAACAGCTCTGGTTGACATTCCTTCAATCAACATGCCAATTATACAATCCCTCAAAACCTGAGACATCTGTGGCTTTGTGTTGTGTGAAAATAACTGCACATTTTAGAGTCCTTTATTGTCCCCAGCACAAGGTGCACCTGTGCAAGGATCATGCTGTTTAATCAGCTTCTTGATATGCCACACCTGTCAGGTGGATGGATTACATAATGCAGCTTGTTGCCACACCAGATACTGACTGTTACTTTTGATTTTGACCCCCCCCCCCCCTTTGTTCAGGGACACATTCAATTTATGTTACTCACATGTCTGTTACTCAGTTGTTGAATCTTATGTTCATAAATATTTACACGTTAAGTTTGCTGAAAATAAATGCAGTTGACAGTGAGAGGATGGTTATTTTTTGCTGAGTTTATTTAAGCCAAAGTTACCAGTTCAGAGTTGATGACATTTTAAACAGCGTTGTCAAAGTAGAAAAAGACTCAGCCGAAGAGTGGAACATTTTAAAATTCAGGCATGTTACCATGACAACATAATCAAAAGAGCGAAAGATGGTGTGTTTTTTAAAATTTTTTATTTATTTAAAAAAACATTTTGTGTGAATTACTTGCAACAAAGGTTTTGTCAGAAAGGCAATTCCTTTCAGAATCTCACTGTGTTTGTATTTTAAAACTGGTCAATCCTGTCTCTCTGAGTCAGATTTGACCCACTATGCAAGCAGAGTACTGTATGACCCATAACATAGTCAGCGAATTTTGAGAGAAACTTTCCATCACTCTAATGGTGGTAGGCGACATGCAGGTTTAGTTGGAGAGGGAGTTGAAATCAATGTCTTCCAGAAAATGAAGATCGGATAAAACAGATTATCTCTCCTCCAGTACCTAGTGTGGGCAAAGGGGGGGCATGTGGTTTTGTCACTGTCTTGATCCCGTTTTACCACAGTTAAACACTGTGTCACTGTCTTGATCCTGTTAACTAAAGTTGAACACTGCCACTGTCTTGATCCTGTTAACCACAGTTACACACAGTTACATTTTTGTCTGCCTTTAAGGAGGAGCTTATTGACTAAGGAGGCGCTTATTGACTACGTTCTGCATATGTGTCCAGACTGCAATTTACAGAAGACCTTGATCCTGTTAACCACAGTTGAACACTGTCACTGTGTTGATCCTGTTAAAGGGGCAGTGCAATTAAACATTTGATTTTCCTGTTTTTTTTTAATATATTTCCAAACTATGAGGTCGAAATAACACTCTGAATTTTGTTTTTGTGTGTGTGTTACACACACATAAAAAAAAATGCCTTGAATTTCAGGTGGTTCATGTGATTTGAACTTTCAGCCCACATCATGATGTCACAATGTCATCTGATTTATAATAGACCAATGACTGTTAATCTGGGTAAGGGGGTGGGCTCTCAACTATCCTATCAGGCAATCAGGGCGGTGTATGTAAATATCTAATGTAATTTCAACCATGTTCATCTCACTGTGAAAGTCTGATTTTCTCACTTCAATTCAAACCATCGGGTTTAGTTTCAATTGACAGGCTTCTGTTTCACATGTTAACTTTCACTTGTGAACATCTGATATTCAGTTTCAAATGTAAAAAAACATTCATATGTGGAATTGCAAGTACACATGTGAAAATCTAATTTGCAGGTTCAGATGTAAGAACTCCAACTGTGAAAATCTCACTTTCACATGTGGAATTGGAGATTCACATGTGGGGTTGAAGTAATGTTTTTCTCCTCACATGAGAAAAGATGGTGTTAGCATGTTGCAGTAGCAATGTTTTCTCTGGTGGAATTAGGGTGACCACATCTAAAATGTACATGTGTAACTTCACAAGTGTCCAAACTACGTGTCTTACTCATGAAAATAATAAATATACAGTACCAGTCAAAAGTTTGGACAAACCTACTCATTCAGTGGTTTTTCTTTATTTCTTACTAATTTCTACATTGTAGAATTATTAGTGAAGACATCAAAACTATGAAATACTACATGATTCCATGTGTGTTAATTGAAAAAGTGTTAAACAAATCACATTACATTTTTGTTGTTGGAATGACCAGTTTTTGCCCAGTGGGGGGGAGCCGCCTTCCTCAAACCTATTGTATCAGTGATTAAGAGACTAACATCTTATGCTGAGCTAAAAGCATGAAGAACATATAAAATCATCTTTCTATGCCTACTTCCTGATGTTAGTGTTATTTAGGTCTGCAAAGGCCCATGTCAGCATTGTCCTGGTCATTTATGATGTTCATGTGTGCTAAAATGTATATGCAGACTGGTCACAGACTAGACGTAACATAGTAAACTTAAACCCGGGACACTGAAATGTAGTATGATAAATTATGTTTGGTATGGTTACTTAAAGAAAAAATGAAAGGAGAGTGGTTGGTTGGTGTGGATGGGTAGACGTATAACGTGAACGTCTAGCAACCGAAAGGTTGCGTGTTTGAATCTCATCACGGACAACTTTAGATTTTTTTTTGTAATTAGCAACAACTTTTATTACTTTTTTGCTGCTTTGCAATTACTTTGCATATTAGCAAATCCTTTCGTTAACCCTTTATCCTAACTCCTAACTGTAACCCCTAACCCCAAGCCTAGCTAATGTTAGCCAGATAGCTAATGTTAGAAACCGAGCCACCTAGCTAACCTTGATTGTAATCTGTAACATATCATACAAATTGTAATTAGTAACATACAAATTTAATGATTGACATCCACAAATGAATACATACCATACAAAATCTAACATATCACACTAAATGGAGTGTCTCGGATTTACGTACAGAACAATACGAAATGCTGAGACCATGTTGGTATATGTGGAGATACCCTTACACCTGTCTTTCCCAATCTGTGAGCTTTGAATTTTCTACCTACTAAATATGAATCTGTATACTGAAGAGTCTTCCCAGTTTCCCCCGCAAGAGATTTTAAGTGGTTGCCTGCTGCTCAGACTGAATCTAGCTCAACTCACTGGTCACCATGTCCACATCGTGTTTGAAATCTATAAGGGCTTTTCTGGGATATTGTGGGAAAATTATGGCAGTGTCTTGTCTAACTGTGCATGTAGTAACATGATACCAAGTCCCAAACGTCTCCAGCTACAATTTCTCTCTCTGCTTGTAGTACCATCCCTATCCACCCAACTGAAAGAAAGATCATTTGTGTGTTTGTGAATGAGAGTTATCTTGATTTCTTGCCAGTCAGGTTTGACTGGTTTTATTAGTGAGAGGAGCTGAGTTATCCTGCTATCCTAACTTATACCTCTGTGTGTTTGAGGAGAGGGAGAGGGCTCACACCACCATACCCTGTTACTGTTTCTCTCCACAATGTCTTCCACAAGGAAAAGTCACACTTTTAGAAAGACATCTTACTCCCCTAAATGGAATCATTGTTATATGGCAGACATATTCCTAAAATTGGAAACACCCTGCCTGGGACTGTTTTTACACGTTAATAAACAGCTGAGGTGACATTTGTGCAAGGTGACTGTTGTCACTTGAATGCATGTGCCGTAAGTTACTTTAATTGTGTAATTAAGTCAACCTGAATTACTTCATTACCCACTTGCTGCAATTAGCAATTTGCAGCCAAGATGTGACAAGGTGGTAGTTTCATACCCAATAGGCCCAGGGTTGAGAAAGCGAGACAGCTTGCTCACACACATTTAAACAGAGCCATTTCAACTGATGTAAATGAGACTTATCTGACAATGAGGTCAGTGGCGGTTTATAAGTTTATAACGTCGGTGCACAGGTTGAGACAAATTGGAGTAATCAAGCTGACAGACAGTGAGGCATTCAATACCGCCTTGTAAACTCTTGCTTGCATCTAGCTGATCTGGGGTGTGATCATTAGTCCAAACAGTTGAAAAATGGTCTGTTTTGCAACTTAAACTAGAGTTTCCATTGGACAAATTCAGGTTGGTCCATCCCGTTTCATTACGATTCTCATTTTGCAACAGAATCGGCTGAATGAACACACCCCTGATCACCTTCACACACAGTTGACTTTCATAGCAGGCACATACAGCATCGTCACTTTGCTCGTTGTCTAGTTCTTTCTGACATCAACACACTCTCCTCCTCTCACCTTTTCCCTTTACTTGTGGACTTCAGTGCACTACACAACAGCTGTTTGTGAACCGGTGGAAAAAAAACTCCAAGCCAAATGTTCATACATCCCCGCTACACAACCTACATCATTGTCATCATATTAGCTAATGTCATAGTCAACATAGCTACTAGAACTAATGTAAACTCACTCACTTTTGTACATCGCCTTGGTCCGTACAACTGACCTTATTTTAGCGCCCCAAAAACGTAATACTTCCAGATCAACTGTAATGTCAATACCATTGTAAAGCACAATTTCTCCCCTTTCCAACAGAATCAATTAGATGACCTAAACACTGCCCGTTTCTGCATAATTCAAGCAGGCAATGAGCTCCGTCAGGTCTTTTTAAAAATGGCGGGCGGGGAAGCGAAACTAATGCGTGATAGTGAGAAGGAGAGATGTTGTGTGGGAAAATAGTTTTTTTTTCACTCGATCTGTCCAACTTATCACCTTATTGCCTCTAAAATGTAAATAAAACACTATAAAGAGTTGAAGGTTTGTGTCGAATTTGAATCGGATTTTGAGGGCGGTGCTAAAGTGATCTTCAGAAGTGAACAGCGGCTTTGAGAATGATGATCACATGCAGTGATGATGCAAAAAAATGACTAGGTATCCCCCCTTACCCCCGTCACTGTCCATTTCTTGTTTTTAAACGATGAGAGAAGTGCTACACCTGGTGGAGAGCGATTGTAAGACAGAAATGTTGCTTTATGCGTGCTGTACGTTACGGCATGACACGTCACAATGTAACGGAGGGTCAGTTGAAAAAAAAAACTTTTCTCCAATACTATAGAGCCATTACCATGTCGATCAACGCTTGATTAGAAACGTAGTTCACACCCCAGATTTTGAAGTCAACACAGTCGCTACAGTCCCATTAGTTTTCTTTGTAGCGTCGTTTGAATGTTGCGGTTGCGCACATTTTGTACGGAATGGGGTGAGTTTACGTTCACGTGTTAGTAAACCCACAAACCAATCCATGTGTACAATCATGCAGTACAGTGTATAGCTAGCAGTTACACCGGCGGGCCCTGGTGGCAATAAATTAATACAACCGAAAGCTTACCTTGAGTTGGAAGAGTTGCGGTGTTGGATAGCCAGTTAGCTAACATAAATAGCATCCTCTCTGTTTGAGTCAGGTTGTTGTTTAGGCTAAAATAGTTGCATTAGCTAGCTAAGTAAGTGAAATGTAAAGTAAGAAGAAAAAAATTATGTAAACATATATATTTTTAAAGAAATTAATTAAACTGTTCTTTCTTTCTCTTTGAGTCAACTACTGACCACAGTTTAAGCACTCCAGTGCCAGTTAGCTGTAGCTTATGCTTTCAGTACTAGATTCATTCTCTGATCCTTTGATTGCATGGACAACAGGTCAATTCTTGCTGCAAGAGCTCTGATAGGTTGGACGACATTTCCGGAAGTCATCATAATTACTGTGTAAGTCTATTGAAGGGGTTGAGAACCATGAGCCTCTAGGTTTTGTATTGAAGTCAATGTACCCAGAGGAGGTCGGAAAATAGCTTTCCTCCGGCTACACCATGGTGCTACCCTAGAGAGTGCTGTAGACCTTCATTGCAAAACAGTATGTTTTAATCAGTAATTTGGTAATTTGGTTACGGAGAGGTTAAGCCATCTCCATGGAAACCTCTGCACTCCCAACGGAAGTGAAAGAGACTTCCAAAACTCCTCTTATCATCCCCAATCTTTATACTCTCTTTGGATAATTCATTCCAATCATTTAAAAGTTAACAGCAGGTATTTTGCATGTAAGTTTAAGTATTTTGATATGTTCACAAATCTGCTCAAAAAAATAAAGGGAACACTAAAATAACATCCTAGATCTGAATGAATGAAATATTCTTATTAAATACTTTTTTCTTTACATAGTTGAATGTGCTGACAACAAAATCACACCAAAATTATCAATGGAAATCAAATTTATCAACCCATGGAGGTCTGGATTTGGAGTCGCACTCAAAAATAAAATGGAAAACCACACTACAGGCTGATCCAACTTTGATGTAATGTCCTTAAAACAAGTCAAAATGAGGCTCAGTAGTGTGTGTGGCCTCCACGTGCCTGGATGACCACCCTACAACGCCTGGGCATGCTCCTGATGCGGTGGCGGATGGTCTCCTGAGGGATCTCCTCCCAGACCTGGACTAAAGCATCTGCCAACTCCTGGACAGTCTGGTGCAACGTGGCGTTGGTGGATGGAGCGAGACATGGGGTCCCAGATGTGCTCAATTGGATTCAGGTCTGGGGAACGGGCGGTCCAGTCCATAGCATCAATGCCTTCTTCTTGCAGGAACTGCTGACACACTCCAGCCACATGAGGTCTAGCATTGTCTTGCATTAGGAGGAACCCAGGGCCAACCGCACCAGCATATGGTCTCACAAGGGGTCTGAGGATCTCATCTCGGTACCTAATGGCAGTCAGGCTACCTCTGGCGAGCACATGGAGGGCTGTGCGGCCCCCCAAAGAAATGCCACACCACACCATGACTGACCCACCGCCAAACCGATCATGCTGGAAGATGTTGCAGGCAGCAGAACGTTTTCCACGGCGTCTCCAGACTGTCACGTGCTCAGTGTGAACCTGCTTTTATCTGTGAAGAGCACAGGGCGCCAGTGGGGATTTTGCCAATCTTGGTGTTCTCTGGCAAATGCCAAACGTCCTGCACGGTGTTGGGCTGTAAGCACAACCCCCACCTGTGGATGTCGGGCCCTCATACCATCCCCATGGAGTCTGTTTCTGACCGTTTGAGCAGACACATGCACATTTGTGGCCTGCTGGAGGTCATTTTTCAGGGCTCTGGCAGTGCTCCTCCTGCTCCTCCTTGCACAAAGGCGGAGGTAGCGGTCCTGCTGCTGGGTTGTTGGCCTCCTCCACGTCTCCTGATGTACTGGCCTGTCTCCTGGTAGCGCCTCCATGCTCTGGACACTACGCTGACAGACACAGCAAACCTTCTTGCCACAGCTCGCATTGATGTGCTATCCTGGATGAGCTGCACTTGCCATTTGTGTGGGTTGTAGACTCCGTCTCATGCTACCACTAGAGTGAAAGCACCGCCAGCATTCAAAAGTGACCAAAACATCAGCCAGGAAGCATAGGAACTGAGAAGTGGTCTTTGGTCACTACCTGCAGAACCACTCCTTTATTGGGGGTGTCTTGCTAATTGCCTATAATTTCCACCTGTTGTTTAATCCATTTGCACAACAGCATGTGAAATTTATTGTCAATCAGTGTTGCTTCCTAAGTGGACAGTTTGATTTCACAGAAGTGTGATTGACTTGGAGTTACATTGTGTTGTTTAAGTGTTCCCTTTATGTTTTTGAGCAGTGTATTTAGCATAGTTTCATCTAAAAATTACAACTTTATGTTTCATTATTAAACCAATTCTGAAATTCCTTGAGTAGGATGGACCACCTCTAAGGAGCCTCCACTGAATGAGATGTATAATGTTTTAGTTAACACTCAATTAAGTGTGTGTGTGTGTGGCTTATTGCTCTCAACTATGTAGCCGTCTGACTGTTTACCCTGGCACATATATAATAGTGATGGTTAACAATTAACCAAGATGAGTCACATGACCCCCAGACAACAACCATTGATGTCATCTGGGGGACACCTTTTTTTTTAATGTGATATAATGATATGCTTAATAGAGGCTTTGACTGGGTCCTCATTGCTCCTCAGATATGCTTAGATGTGATTAATATCTTGAGGTAGATGTTTATGATATTTTTCAAGTACACATGTATTTGAGTAATACTGAATGTGTCTTGTCTCCTCTTTTTAACAAACTGCTCAGCTCAAGGACTCCAATAGTGTGAGTGTAAACTTTGAACCTGTATCCATTGGAAATGACTAAACAGCCCAACCCAGCAACTGTTTGCCAACACTTGAATAATCTGCTCGATACTGTTCAAAGAAACTCCCTGCTTTCTCTTATTGCTCCTTTATACAACAAGGTATCCATCCATAATCTTTCACAACAGCCTGGACTTAGCATAACTATTAGTCTGTTTGTGTGGTAGTTGAGATTTGTGTCCTGATTAGGGTTGCAAAGGGTCTGAAACTTTCTGGTACATTTTTCAGGACATTTTCCAAGGGAAGTTAAGCCCCGGTCTTTGGGGAATTTTGCTTAAATTCATCGAAGTTAGCTTATAACATTGAGGCTTATTTGTGGGATACACAAGGCAATTCTAGGTCTTGTGACATATTTTCGTTAAACTATCCCCAATTCAATGGAATTGCACAGTGCATTCTTCCATCACATGTACAGCTGATTTTCAAGATCTTGCAGACTGAGATGCTATTGAGCCCACACTACTTCACTGTCTGAGCCAAGGACTACATGCTTTCTGGTAAGTTTTAATTACAATACTGGGTGGGGTGAATACATTTTATGACATACACAATTTTTTTGTTAAATAGTAGCTTACAGCAAAGTGTGTTTTTAAATCAATTCTAACTTGTTAACAATTTCTGCTAGTTAGTTTTTTGATATCATGTGGGTTTTAGCTTACTTGAGCCTGCTAACTGAGGAGTGTTAATTCACCTGTTTCCATACATGTTTCATTTTAAAACATTCTTACGAAGGAGTTGTTTTAATCTAACTGCTTAAATATTTATCTGTACATGGAATTGTTTTTACTAATTTTCTAATCTTTACAGGAAAATCCTCCTGGAATCAGAAGTTTTTTTGACAATGGAGGAACGTAGTCAGAGAATTACTGATGAATGTCTTGCTCGAGCTGTGTATGCAACTGGTTCACCTCTGATGCTCACAGGCAATGTGTATTGGAAGAGATTTCTGAATGTTCTTCGCCCAGCATACACCCTAGCAACCATGCATGCTTTATCTACTCATTTTCTGGATGCAGAGTTCAACAGAATTCAAGTGAAGGTCAAGCAAATCATAGAGAAAGCAGACTGTATTGCAATCATCTCTGATTGGTGGTCTAATGTTTGTGGGCAAGGAATAATTAACTACATAATCTCCGCCCCTCAACCAGTATTCTACAAGAGCAGGGACAACAGACACACCGGTCTCTACATTGCAGATGAGCTGAAGACAGTCATCAATGACCTTGGACCACAGAAGGTATTTGCACTGGTGACAGACAATGCTGCGAACATGAAGGCTGCTTGGTCTAAAGTGGAGGAGTCCTACCCTCACAGTACACCCATTGGCTCTGCAGCTCATGCATTGAATCTGCTCCTCAAGGACATCGTGGCACTGAAAACAATGGATACACTCTACAAGAGAGCCAAGGAAATGGTTAGGTATGTGAAGGGTCATCAAGTTATAGCAGCAACCTATCTCCCCAAGCAAAGTGAGAAAAATAAGAGCACCACATTGAAGCTGCCCTGCAACATCCATTGGGGTGGTGTTGTCATCATGTTTGACAGTCTCCTGGAGGGGAAGGAGTCTCTCCAAGAAATGGCCATAGCAGTCTGCAGATATGGACAGGCCCATCAAGAAGATCCTCCTGGATGATGTATTTTGGGAGGGAGTGGTAATAAACAGCCTGAAACCTATAGCAGTAGCCATTGCATGGATTAAGGGAGGAAATGTCATCCTGTCTGATGTTCACTTCACTGTTGCAACAAGCAGAGGATACTGCAGTTCTGAAATGCATCAAAATGCATCAAACAGCTTTCATGTTGGACCCCAAGTATGCTGGTAAGAGCATCCTGTCTGGTGCAGAGATCAACAAGGCCTATGGTGTCATAACTACCGTTTCTCGCCACCTTGGCCTGGATGAGGGCATGGTTCTTGGCAGTCTGGCGAAGTACACTTCCAAGCAAGGGCTTTGGGATGGAGATGTAATATGGCAGTCCTGCCAACATACAGTGCCTTGCGAAAGTATTCGGCCCCCTTGAACTTTGCGACCTTTTGCCACATTTCAGGCTTCAAACATGAAAATGTAAAACTGTATTTTTTTGTGAAGAATCAACAACAAGTGGGACACAATCATGAAGTGGAACGACATTTATTGGATATTTCTAACTTTTTTAACAAATCAAAAACTGAAAAATTGGGCGTGCAAAATTATTCAGCCCCTTTACTTTCAGTGCAGCAAACTCTCTCCAGAAGTTCAGTGAGGATCTCTGAATGATCCAATGTTGACCTAAATGACTAATGAGGATAAATACAACCCACCTGTGTGTAATCAAGTCTCCGTATAAATGCACCTGCACTGTGATAGTCTCAGAGGTCCGTTAAAAGCGCAGAGAGCATCATGAAGAGCAAGGAACACACCAGGCAGGTCCGAGATACTGTTGTGAAGAAGTTTAAAGCCGGATTTGGATACAAAAATATTTCCCATGCTTTAAACATCCCAAGGAGCACTGTGCAAGCGATAATATTGAAATGGAAGGAGTATCAGACCACTGCAAATCTACCAAGACCTGGCCGTCCCTCTAAACTTTCAGCTCATACAAGGAGAAGACTGATCAGAGATGCAGCCAAGAGGCCCATGATCACTCTGGATGAACTGCAGAGATCTACAGCTGAGGTGGGAGACTCTGTCCATAGGACAACAATCAGTCGTATATTGCACAAATCTGGCCTTTATGGAAGAGTGGCAAGAAGAAAGCCATTTCTTAAAGATATCCATAAAAAGTGTCGTTTAAAGTTTGCCACAAGCCACCTGGGAGACACACCAAACATGTGGAAGAAGGTGCTCTGGTCAGATGAAACCAAAATTGAACTTTTTGGCAAAAATGCAAAACGTTATGTTTGGCGTAAAAGCAACACAGCTGAACACACCATCCCCACTGTCAAACATGGTGGTGGCAGCATCATGGTTTGGGCCTGCTTTTCTTCAGCAGGGACAGGGAAGATGGTTAAAATTGATGGGAAGATGGATGGAGCCAAATACAGGACCATTCTGGAAGAAAACCTGATGGAGTCTGCAAAAGACCTGAGACTGGGACGGAGATTTGTCTTCCAACAAGACAATGATCCAAAACATAAAGCAAAATCTACAATGGAATGGTTCAAAAATAAACATATCCAGGTGTTAGAATGGCCAAGTCAAAGTCCAGACCTGAATCCAATCGAGAATCTGTGGAAAGAACTGAAAACTGCTGTTCACAAATGCTCTCCATCCAACCTCACTGAGCTCGAGCTGTTTTGCAAGGAGGAATGGGAAAAAATGTCAGTCTCTCGATGTGCAAAACTGATAGAGACATACCCCAAGCGACTTACAGCTGTAATTGCAGCAAAAGGTGGCGCTACAAAGTATTAACTTAAGGGGGCTGAATAATTTTGCACGCCCAATTTTTCAGTTTTTGATTTGTTAAAAAAGTTTGAAATATCCAATAAATGTCGTTCCACTTCATGATTGTGTCCCACTTGTTGTTGATTCTTCACAAAAAATACAGTTTTATATCTTTATGTTTGAAGCCTGAAATGTGGCAAAAGGTCGCAAAGTTCAAGGGGGCCGAATACTTTCGCAAGGCACTGTATCTCATCAGCCACCTGGTGGAAGGGACTTTGGATCTCAGGCTCTTTCCCCTGTTGCCTTCATCATCCTCCAAATCCCATCAACATCAGCCGCCTCAGGGCGCCACTGATCCTTGTTTGGGAACACACACACCAAAGCACGCAACAGGCTGACCAATACAAGGGTTGAAAGATTGGTAGCCATCTGGGCAAATTTGAGTCTTTATGAACCTGACAAGGAGCCATCCTCAACAAGGTTGGAAAATGACAGTGAAGAGGAGGCCTCAGAGTCTGATTTTTCAAGAGGTGGACATTGAGGAGGTCCAAGGAGAAGACATGGAAGCCTGAGAAGAAGACAACCAAAGCTATAGTTTCTAGACTATCATTTTACAGATGAATGTTGAAAATGTTTTTGGGAGATACGATGAATCATTGGGGATCATTCAATATTCCCTTTCTTTTGTTGTTCAGGGAAATCATCCCATGTGAAGAGTCAACTCAATTAAAGTTAAATTCGTAACTAAATTGTCTTTTTTATTTAATAATTTGAAATGATGTCTACTTATAAGGTAAAAGGTTTATGTTTCTGTCTCCATATGATATGGTAAATATATCCAATGTAAAAATTCTCCAAAATGTGCAACCCTAGTCCTGATCACTGTTTTTTTGCCAGTTACTCATCCCACTCATTATCAGAACTGCTCTCTGGATATGAGCGGCACTAGCCTGTTATGTGGTGGATTAGCTACAGCTGAAGTCGGAAGTTCACATACACTTTAGCCAAATACATTTAAACTCAGTTTTTCACAATTCCTGACATTTAATCCTAGGAAAAAATCCCTGTTTTAGGTCAGTTAGGATCACCACTTTATTTTAAGAATGTGAAATGTCAGAATAATAGCTGAGAGAATGATTTATTTCAGCTTTAATTTCTTTCATAACTTTCCCAGTGGGTCAGAAGTTTACATACACTCAATTAGTATTTGGTAGCATTGCCTTTAAATTGTTTAACTTGGGTCAAACGTTTCAGGTAGCCTTCCACAAGCTTCCTTAAGTTGGGGGAATTTTGGCCCATTCCTTTTGACAGAGCTGGTGTAACTGAGTCAGGTTTGTAGGCCTCCTTGCTCGCACACACTTTTTCAGTTCTGCCCACAAATTTTCTATAGGTTTGAGGTCAGGGCTTTGTGATGGCCACTCCAGTACCTTAACTTTGTTGTCCTTATTAAGCCATTTTGCCACAACTTTGGAAGTATGCTTGGGGTCATTGTCCATTTGGAAGACCCATTTGCGACCAAGCTTTAACTTCCTGACTGATGTCTTGAGATGTTGCTTCAGTATATCCACATAATTTTCCTCCCTTATGAAGCCATCTATTTTGTGAAGTGCACCAGTCCCTCCTGCAGCAAAGCACCCCCACAACATGATGCTGTCACCCCCGTGCTTCACAGTTGGGATGGTGTTCTTTGGCTTGCAAGCATCCCCCTTTCTCCTCCAAACATAACGATGGTCATTATGGCCAAACAGTTCTATTTTTGTTTCATCAGACCAGAGGACAGTTCTCCAAAAAGTATGATCTTTGTCCCCATGTGCAGTTGCAGACTGTTTTGACCTGAAAATGTTATCTGTCCCTGCTGGCTTGTCATTTGATTACATGGCTTTTAAAATGATATCACCCAGTTATCTCACTGTGGTACTCATGTATCACTCCCATTAAACAGTCTCTTTTACTACAGAGTTTTCTGAGCTGATCAACTCTCTGTGTCCCACCCTCTCCAATGTTGTTATCCCAGGTCAGGTATTCTCAAACTGGGGTATGCGTACCCCCAAGGGTACGTGCAATGCCGTTGGGGGTACGCCAAGTACAAATGTGATTCACATTTAAAATTAAAATAATTTTAAAAAATTAAAGTAGCCTCAAAAATGAGTAGCCTCATTTCACTGCCAAAAATAAAATGAAATCATCTAGTGTTCAGCGAAATATGTTCTAGTCAAATAATTAACATTCAATTACGTTAACCGTTACTCTCTTGCAGGAAATCCACTAACGGTCCATATGTAGCAAAGCTGCTGCTCATGTTGGTATCTGTACTGATGGCGCAAAAGCCATGACAGGGAGACATAGTGAAGTGGTAACGCTCATGCAAACAGTTTCTTCCGATGCCACTTGGGTACACTGCAGCATCCACCGAGAGGCTCTTGCTGCCAAGGGAAGGCCTGACAGCTTGAAAGACGTTTTGGACACTACAGTGAAAATGGTTAACTTTGATAAAGCAAGGCCCCTAAACTCTTGTGTATTTTCTGCACTATGCAATGATATGGGCAGCGACCATGTAACACTTTTACAACATACAGAAGTGCGCTGGTTATCAAGGTGCACAGTATTGAGAGACGAGCTTAAAGTTTCCTTTACTGACCATCATTTTCACTTGTCTGACCGCTTGCATGATGACGAGTTTCTCACACGACTGGCATATATGGGTGATGTTTTTTCTTGCCTGAATGATCTGAGTCTAGGATGACAGGGACTCTCCGCAACTATATTCAATGTGCGGGACAAAAGTGAGGCTATGATTAAGAAGTTGTAGCTCTTCTCTGTCTGCATTAACAAGGACAACACACAGGTCTTTACATCATTGTACTATTTTTGTTTTGTGTGCACATGAACTCAAGCTTACGGACAATGTCAAATGTGATATAGCGAAGCATCTGAGTGAGTTGGGAGAGCAATTACAGGTACTTTCCCGAAACGGATGGCACAAACTGGATTCGTTATCCCTTTCATGCCCTGCCTCCAGTCCACTTACAGATATCTGAACAAGAGAGCCTCATCAAAATTGCAACAAGCGGTTCTGTGAAAATTGAATCAGAAGCCACTGCCAGATTTCTGGATTGGGCTGCGCTCATAGTATCCTGCCTTGGCAAATCGCACTGTTAAGAAACTGATGCCCTTTGCAAAGATGTACCTATGTGAGAGTGGATTCTCGGCCCTCACTAGCATGAAAACTAAATATAGGCACAGACTGTGTGGAAAAAGACTGAGACTCTCACCAATACAACCCAACATTGCAGAGTTATGTGCATCCTTTCAAGCACACCTTTCTCGTTAACTTGTGGTGAGTTATTCACAATGTTTGAACCAATAAGGTTTTATATGTAAGATGGTTAAATAAAGAGCAAGATTATTGATTAATATATTATTATTTGTGCCCTGGTCCTATAAGAGCTCTTTGTCACTTCCCACAAGCCGGGCTGTGACAAAAACTCACATACATTCATTAAACCTAAGAATGAATCGTATAGTGTGTGTGTGTGGCAGGCTTACAATGGTGGCAAAAAACAACATTATGAGAGTGCCCTAACCTTGGTGCTAGAGGGGGTATGCAGCTGGAGGTTGAATGTTTTGAAGGGGTACGGGACTATGAAAAGTTTGGGATCCACTGTCCTAGGTGATTTCAACATTTACATTGATTCATCAAAATGTTCCTCTGCTACTGACTTCCTGAACATGCTTGACTGTCTCAATCTGGTACAGCATGTCAACATCTCCACACACAATCATGAGCATACACTAGACCTCATCACTGGAGAAGTCCCAGCCTCATACCTGGATGTACATGAGATGGGTGTATCTGGCCATGAAAATGTCTGAGTACACCTGCAATTCAGCTCCGTACCAAGCACACTATTAAATTCAGAAACATTAAGTCCATTGACACATCCTATTCCAGGAGTCTGTTTGAAATATTAAAACAAACTCTGAACCAACTATATTAATTTGGGGACAGGTTGAAACACATTAAACATTCATGGACATATAGCTTGCTGTTGCTAGTGAATTTGTCTTGGCATATAAATATTGGGTTGTTATTTTAACTGAAATGCAAAATGTCCTTTTTTCTGGATCTTTGTAGAATGTTGAGTCACACGCAATAGTATGTTCTCTACTCCGACATTTAAAAGGGGAAATTAATAGTTTCTAGTAACCACTCCTCCTTCAGTTGTATTCCTTGTCTTCTTCTGTGGACTTTATATTTCAGTTGGCAACCAACTTTAAGGTGCATTATCACCACCGAGTGTGGACCTAGTGGCAACTACACTTCAGTCACACCTCGGTGCTAACCAGCTTTGAGGCTCTATATTAGGTCCTATCCTCTTCCTGCTCTACATGCTTCCGCTTGGCCAGATTGTCAGACTACAGTGTCCAATTCCACTGCTAAGCAGACTACAGGTGTACATTAAAACAAAGCCTGACACAATATCTGCTCTGTCAACATTGTCTGGAAGAGGTCAAATCTTGGATGCAGAACAACTTCCCCCAAATCAATAGCAGCAAGACCCCCCAGCAGATCACCAACTCCTGCAGCATCCACCCTGTCATAGATGGCCACGTCATCCCCTTCATTTGAAGGTGAAATTTGACCCTGCGGTCTCCTTTTAATTGCCACATTGATCACGTCTGAAAAACGTTCTTCAGGTGAAAGAATAACATCTCCCGCCTAAGTCTCTCTCTCACCACATCGATGAAAAGCTTTTTCTCCAGAATTGATTATGGGAATGCGGGGGGGGGGGCTGCCTGAAAATTCAATTCATAAACTACATCCAAAACAGTGCCGCAAGGATTCTGTTCTTAAATAAAATTGACTATAGAATGTATTATTATTATTATTAGAGGGTAAGTGAAACCATCTTGTAACACACTCATAACTTGAGCTACTGTATGTCATTTACCTTCAGAAATGAGCATGGGTTTCTTATTGGCATATTCACCTGACATTTTACAAGAATGAATGAATGAAGAATTCAAAAGTAATTGTTGAATAGTAAATGATGGCATATTGTCATGACGTTGGCCTGGGGGTTTATGGCAGTCATAAATACCTTTTCCCCCTTCTTCCTCTCTACCCTACTGATGTGACATTTGAAAATCCCTTGGTTAACATAGATTCTGGGAACATCAGAAGGTGGGGGGAAATGAACTATATTCTGGTAATCCGACCAATTGAATTTATGCGGTGGTACTTAATGAATATGACATCAGTTCGGTTGTCATCTGAGACATTCTCATCAATGATAGGATGACATAAACTCTACAGTGGAAAGTCTGCACATTGTAGTTATCGGAATTGTTATCTGAATTGTTGTTCAATTTAAATATTTGAATATAAAATTATTGGTGAAGAGATTAAATGTAATTTTAGCTTCCACATGAGAGATTTGGGTTTTCATAAGGTTAGGGCTCTGCTCAATCAGTAGCCCGCCCCTGTGAAGTGACCTGGGTTATAAAACTTTTCAAACACACCCTTCTCTCCCTTCCTATATAAGGCCTTGAAGAAAATGTAACCTCCGGTTCCAAGTACGTGAGGTCTGCAGCCTCTGCGTTAAAAGGACTAACATGTCAACTACAGAACTAAGCCAACCTCAGCGTGAGCTTTGGTTGCAAATGGTATGAACTTTGAACTCTTATTCACTACACAAGTGATACATCCTAGCCAGCCATTGAGTTAGCAACAGCAGCTGCAAACGTGGGCTAGGAAAGAACAGACAGAGTATCCCGTCTACCACACAACGACGTTACTACAACGTATATAATTTACCACCAGAGACATTCTTCAAAGGACTTGGTTGGGCAACACGGCCTTCCATCTACCACCAACCTACCGAAGCGCAGCTCAGAGTAAATATTTATTGCATTTTCCTTTTCCAAATGGGCAGTAATTTAGAATGAATAAGATAACGTATTTACGAAAGAGACATCGCTTCTCACTTTGTTCCTCAGTCTTCCCGCTCTTTCACTCAGACCAATCGCCCTTTTCTTTGTGCAACCATATCTGTTCCGCCCGCCAGGGACGTTTTCCTTTAGGACGTAATTTGTAATCAAGGTATGATTCATTCTGTGTATGTCATTCTGTGTGATCAGTTAGGTATTTAGTAAATAAATAATTAAACCCAGTTTTGTATTGCTGATTCAACTTGTTGTAACGGTTTTCTTGATGAGAAGGAGAGTCGGACCAAAATGCGGCGTGTCTATTGCAATCCATGTTTAATGAAGTAACACACTAAACACAAACACTATCAAAACAATAAACTTAACGAAAACCGAAACAGCCTATACTTGTGTAACCTAACAGAACAATGACACTAAGGACAATAAGGACAATCACCCACGACAAACTCAAAGAATATGGCTGCCTAAATATGGTTCCCAATCAGAGACAACGATAAACACCTGCCTCTGATTGAGAACCACTTCAGACAGCCATAGACTTAGCTAGAACACCCCACTAGCTACAATCCCCATACATACACACCACATACAAAAACCCATGCCACACCCTGGCCTGACCAAATAAATAAAGATAAACACAAAATACTTTGACCAGGGTGTGACAGAACCTCCCCCCCCCCCTAAGGTGCGGACTCCCGAACGCACCTCAAAACAATAGGGAGGGTCCGGGTGGGCGTCTGTCCATGGTGGCGGCTCCGGCGCGGGACGTGGACCCCACTCAATCAATGTCTTAGTCCCTTCTCCTCGCGTCCCTGGATAGTCCACCCTCGCCGCCGACCATGGCCTAGTAGTCCTCACCCAGAACCCCACTGGACTGAGGAGCAGATCGGGACTGAGGGGCAGCTCAGGACTGAGGCAGCTCGGGACTGAGGGGAAGCTCAGGAGTGAGAGGAAGCTCAGGAGTGAGAGGAAGCTCAGGAGTGAGAGGAAGCTCAGGAGTGAGAGGAAGCTCAGGCAGGTTGATGAATCTACCAGATCCAGGCTGGCTGGTGGTTTCGGCAGATCCTGGCTGACTGGCAGATCCTGGCTGACTGGCAGATCTGGAAGAGTCTGGTCGACTGGCAGATCTGGAAGAGTCTGGTCGACTGGCAGATCTGGAAGAGTCTGGTCGACTGGCAGATCTGGAAGAGTCTGGTCGACTGGCAGATCTGGAAGAGTCTGGTCGACTGGCAGATCTGGAAGAGTCTGGTCGACTGGCAGATCTGGAAGAGTCTGGTCGACTGGCAGATCTGGAAGAGTCTGGTCGACTGGCAGATCTGGGAGAGTCTGGTCGACTGGCAGATCTGGGAGAGTCTGGTCGACTGGCAGATCTGGGAGAGTCTGGTCGACTGGCAGATCTGGGAGAGTCTGGTCGACTGGCAGATCTGGGAGAGTCTGGTCGACTGGCAGATCTGGGAGAGTCTGGTCGACTGGCAGATCTGGGAGAGTCTGGTCGACTGGCAGATCTGGGAGAGTCTGGTCGACTGGCAGATCTGGGAGAGTCTGGTCGACTGGCAGATCTGGGAGAGTCTGGTCGACTGGCAGATCTGGGAGAGTCTGGTCGACTGGCAGATCTGGGAGAGTCTGGTCGACTGGCAGATCTGGGAGAGTCTGGTCGACTGGCAGATCTGGGAGAGTCTGGTCGACTGGCAGATCTGGGAGAGTCTGGTCGACTGGCAGATCTGGCTGCTCCATGCTGACTGGCTGCTCCATGATGACTGGCAGCTCTGGCTGCTCCATGCTGACTGGCTGCTCCATGCTGACTGGCAGCTCTGGCTGCTCCATGCTGACTGGCGGCCCTGGCTGCTCCATGCTAACTGGCAGCTCTGGCGGCTCCTTGCAGACTGGCAGCTTTGGCGGCTCCTTGCAGACTGGCAGCTCCTTGCAGACTGGCAGCTCCTTGCAGACTGGCAGCTCTATGCTAACTGGCAGCTCTATGCTAACTGGCAGCTCTATGCTAACTGGCAGCTCTGAACAGGCAGGAGACTCCGGCAGCGCTGTAGAGAAGGAAGGCTCTAACAGCGCTAAACAGGCGGGAGACTCCGACAGCGCTGGAGAGGAGGAGGGCTCCGACAGCGCTGGACAGGCGAGGCGCACTGTAGGCCTGATGCGTGGTGCTGGCACTGGTGGTACTGGGCCAAGGACACGCACAGGAAGCCTGGTGCGGGGAGCTGCTACCGGAGGGCTGGGGTGTGGAGGTGGTACTGGAAAAACCGGACCGTGCAGGCGCACTGGAGCTCTTGAGCACCGAGCCTGCCCAACCTTACCTGGTTGAATGCTCACGGTCGCCCTGCCAGTGCGGCGAGGTGGAATAGCCCGCACTGGACTATGCAGGCGAACCGGAGACACCGAGCGCAAGGCTGGTGCCATGTAAACCGGCCCAAGGAGACGCACTGGGGACCAGCTGCGTAGAGCCGGCTTCATAGCATTAGGCTCGACGCTCAATCTAGCCCGGCAGACACGCGGAGCTGGAATATACCGCACCGGGCTATGCACCCGCACTGGAGACACCGTGCGCACCACTGCATAACACGGTGCCTGTCCGGTCTCTCTAGCCCCCCGGTAAGCACAGGGAGTCTGCCCAGGTCTCCTACCTGGCATAGCCATACTCCCTGTTAGCCCCCCCCCAAGAAATTTTTGGGGCTGCCTCTCAGGCTTCCATCCGCGTCGCCGTGCTGCCTTCTCATACCAGCGCCTCTCTGCTTTCACCGCCTCCATTCTACGATAACCTTCCTCGCACTGCTCCAGCGAATCCCAGGCGGGCTCCGGTACTCTCCCTGGGTCGGCCGCCCACCTGTCGATCTCCTCCCAAGTAGTATACTCCATACTGTACTCCTCCTTGGGCTGTTCCTGTTGTTTCTTCTCCCGCTGCACCTTAGTGCGGCTACACTCCCCTGGTTTAGCCCAGGGTCCTCTCCCGT
This sequence comes from Oncorhynchus mykiss, assembly GCF_057628025.1. Taxonomy (NCBI): domain Eukaryota; kingdom Metazoa; phylum Chordata; class Actinopteri; order Salmoniformes; family Salmonidae; genus Oncorhynchus; species Oncorhynchus mykiss. The sequence continues at coordinate 25,536,872 of NC_143022.1, forward strand.
CGAGGATTTCCTCCCATGTCCAGAAATCCTTATTGCGCATCTCCTCACACTGCTCCTGCCTGTTGACACGCTGCTTGGTCCCTTTGTGGTGGGTGATTCTGTAACGGTTTTCTTGATGAGAAGGAGAGTCGGACCAAAATGCGGCGTGTCTATTGCAATCCATGTTTAATGAAGTAACACACTAAACACAAACACTATCAAAACAATAAACTTAACGAAAACCGAAACAGCCTATACTTGTGTAACCTAACACAGAACAATGACACTAAGGACAATCACCCACGACAAACTCAAAGAATATGGCTGCCTAAATATGGTTCCCAATCAGAGACAACGATAAACACCTGCCTCTGATTGAGAACCACTTCAGACAGCCATAGACTTAGCTAGAACACCCCACTAGCTACAATCCCCATACATACACACCACATACAAAAACCCATGCCACACCCTGGCCTGACCAAATAAATAAAGATAAACACAAAATACTTTGACCAGGGTGTGACACTTGTTAGCCAGAGTTCATGCAGATAAACAAGAATTTACAACTTTCAAATGAGACTGAAATAAGGTGACGATTAATATTGACTGCTATTGATGTAAAATATTACTAGGTCTTTAAGAGTTTATTCGGAAGATAACAGCTCTATAAATATTATTTCATGGTGTCCTGACTTTCAAGTTAATTACATTTACATGATTAGCTCAATCAGGTAATTTTAATTACGGAGAAAGGATTTTATAAAATAGCATGTCATATCACTTAATCCGGCATAGCCAAAGACACAACAATATACTGTACTTTTGTTGCTTTGTTTTAAATAGTCAACACTTTTAAACGCATGCCTTTGTGTAACAAGCTGAGGCATGCCTCACTGCCTGGTCGTATTAATTGTACAAACTCCTCATGTCACATATCACCAAGCTTGACAGCCTGGCTATCCAAGGATCTAGTTATCCCTCACCTCTCTGTAATTTTCCCACTTAGTTTTTAGGACAACCTAGAATATAGATGATCAGCTAATAGTACTCCACTTTGAGGAGATTCCCTGGTCCTGAGTACCAACCCACACATTCATGTAATGTGCCCTTAAACATAAAAGTATGGACATTGAAACCAGTAGATAATGATAGCGCTGACGTCATCTACATATTCCTATGGAAAATGCTGCATGAAGCCGGAGTATTTGAATTTGAAGTGTGTCATATCGCTGAATGGGGCTGATTAGAGCCCCACAGTGGAGGCGTTGTAATACCTAGTGGTCAAACAGGGAAATGGTTCCAAATGGTTTTCCACCATTCATTTTTCCCATAGTGGATTTTACAAGCACTTAAATAAGGTCTGTGTTTGGTGTAGGCTCACCCTGGTGTGACGTTTTGATAACTGTGTAAATCTAGGTGACTTTTATCAATATATTCGCCTCTATTTACTCTCCAGATTCAAAAATGTTAATTAGCGTGAAAGTAGACATTCAAAACTAGAAATGACTGCAAGCCCCTGCACATAATCTCTAGTTGATACAATAGTACCTTTGCTAACAGGTATTGTGTCAATTTTAAACTTGCACAAGACTGTTCACAGAATTGTCCATTTAAAAAAATTTTTACTAATTACTACATTTAGCTAACATTAGATAGTTAATCCAGAGAATGTACCTTTGCCTGGATTCGGCAGTCTCTTTCAGATCCTCTTGGCATTTGTAGTTCTTTATGACAGCCACATTAGCAGCTAATTTGCATGCACTTTTGGGGGGTAAATACAGTTGGCTGTATTGATAAAAGTCCCCTTGTCCTAGAGAGATTTACATGGTCATCAAAATGTTACGCCAGGGTTGTTTCCAAAATCCCCGTTTGGGAAGAATTTATGGTGGGAAAATGATTGGAATCGTTCCCCTGTTTGACCTCCAGGTTTTATGGGTATTATGACTCATACTGTGGTACTCTAAGGCAGGGGTTTGCAAACTTAAAAAAAAACTCTGGCTGGAACATCCCGCGCCCCTAAAAAAACGTAAATAATAAAACCTTAACTGACATGGCTCCGGAGTGGCACACCGGTCTAAGGCACTGCATCTCAGTGCAAGAGGTGTCACTACAGTCCTTGGTTCGAATCCAGGCTGTATCACATCTGGCCGTGATTTAGAGTCCCATAGGGCGGCGCACAATTGGCCCAGCGTCGTCCGGGTTTGGCCGGGGTAGGCCGACATTGTAAATAAGTATTTGTTCTTAACTGACTTGCCTGGTTAAATTAAAAATAAATAAATGGGCTTGTTGATATGGACACTTCTGACAAGTTATAAATGGCTCTCTAAGGCATGCAATGACTAACATGACAAGAGGAACTAATGGTGCACTTTTGAAATTGCATTCTATTATTACAACTTTGAAGAGTGAATAATAATAATAATCTGAAGTATAGCCATGAGGATGTGCAGAAACAAATAACCTGCCATGATTAGCCACAGACAAATCTTAACCACATTATATCCCCATGGTAACATTTATATTGTGAATAGGTTGCCTTAATGGATAGCCTGACCATGTTTGCAATTTGATTTGGAGCTCACAATCCCTTTCATTGTCTCCTGTTGTTCCACAGATGGCGAGGGAGAGGAAGAAGACAATGGATGAGGAGACTTCACCCATTAGCAAATGCAGTCAAGTCAACCTGGATACGGTGAGAGAAAAACACAACCAGAGAAAGAGAGTGGGAGAGAGAGAATCAGAAAGAAAACCGGAAGAAAAAAGACTAAGATCAGGCTAAGGGACATCATCTAGATCTTTCTAAGCATTAAAACCCAACCACTGCATCAGACCAGCCAGCCAGCCTGGTGATCTAATCAGAGGATGTTCTGGGGTTTAACTACAAGTCAAAGTAGAGCTCATATGCCAGAGCCGTATTGTATTTGAGACTGTCATTGGCCCAACATTGTGGCACTGCGTCTCCTACAGAGCACAGCTGTCATTGCTGCAGGTAGGCAGGGTTTTCTACCTGTGTCTGGTCCAAGGACCTTGAGTTCAGCGCTTCTCTGACTGAGGCCTGTGAGCTACAGTACACTCCTGCATTGACACATAGAGGGAGAAGATCGAGAGGTGACCACTTTTACGGTCATTCACCCAGCTTTGCTAAAAACTGTGTGGTCACCAATTTTCACAGCTACTCATTGGAGACCGTGTGGGAGTGGTTTCGTGGGCATTTCTGGCAGTCTATAGTAGATCAACTATGTGGCAGGTTTATCAGTGTTCAGTAGAGATAGACAGCGAATGGTATGCACAGAGTGATGTCATAGTGTAAAAGTGCCATATCTCAGGGGAGATATTGCTATGTTTTCAATGACAGAACAGGGGCAGTCTTCCTCGGGCTTTAGGAATATTTTGGGATTGACTAGTGGATAGCAGCCAGTCACCTTTGCTTTGCAACAGAGGGCCACCTCTGTGTGTGTGTGTGAGGGCCACCTCTGTGTGTGTGTGTGAGGGCCACCTCTGTGTGTGTGTGTGAGGGCCACCTCTGTGTGTGTGTGTGAGGGCCACCTCTGTGTGTGTGTGTGTGAGGGCCACCTGTGTGTGTGTGTGTGTGTGAGGGCCACCTGTGTGTGTGTGTGTGTGAGGGCCACCTGTGTGTGTGTGTGTGTGTGTGTGTGTGTGTGAGGGCCACCTGTGTGTGTGAGGGCCACCTGTGTGTGTGAGGGCCACCTGTGTGTGTGAGGGCCACGTGTGTGTGTGTGTGTGAGGGCCACCTGTGTGTGAGGGCCACCTGTGTGGTGAGGGCCACCTGTGTGAGGGCCACCTGTGTGTGTGTGTGTGTGTGTGTGTGAGGGCCACCTGTGTGTGTGTGTGTGAGAGGGCCACCTGTGTGTGTGGGTCACCTGTGTGTGAGGGCCACCTGTGTGTGAGGGCCACCTGTGTGAGGGCCACCTGTGTGTGTGTGTGTGTGTGTGTGTGAGGGCCACCTGTGTGTGTGTGTGTGAGAGGGCCACCTGTGTGTGTGTGTGTGTGTGTGTGTGTGTGTGTGTGTGTGTGTGTGTGTGTGTGAGAGGGACACCTGTGTGTGTGAGGGACACCTGTGTGAGAGCCACCTGTGTGTGTGTGTGTGTGAGGGCCACCTGTGTGTGTGTGTGAGAGGGCCACCTGTGTGTGTGTGTGTGTGAGGGCCACCTGTGTGTGTGTGAGGGCCACCTGTGTGTGTGAGGGCCACCTGTGTGTGTGTGTGTGTGTGTGTGTGTGCGGGCCACCTGTGTGCGTGTGAGGGCCACCTGTTTGTTTGTGTGTGTGTGAGGGCCACCTGTTTGTGTGTGAGTGTGTGTGAGGGCCACGTGTGTGTGTGAGGGCCACCTGTGTGTGTGTGTGAGGGCCACCTGTGTGTGTGTGTGAGGGCCACCTGTGTGTGTGTGTGTGTGTGTGAGGGCCGTGTGTGTGTGTGTGTGTGTGTGAGGGCCACCAGTGTGTGTGTGTGTGTGTGTGAGGGCCACCTGTGTGTGTGAGGGCCACCTGTGTGTGTGTGTGTGTGTGTGTGTGTGTGTGTGAGGGCCACCTGTGTGTGTGTGTGTGTGAGGGCCACCTGTGTGTGTGTGTGTGTGAGGGCCACCTGTGTGTGTTTGAGGGCCACCTGTGTGTGTGTGTGTGTTAGGGCCACCTGTTTGTGTGTGAGTGTGTGTGAGGGCCACCTGTGTGTGTGTGTGTGTGTTTGTGTGTGTGTGTGTGTGTGAGGGCCACCTGTGTGTGTGTGTGTGTGTGTGAGGGCCACCTGTGTGTGTGTGTGTGTGAGGGCCACCTGTGTGTGTGTGTGTGTGTGAGGGCCACCTGTGTGTGTGAGGGCCAGCTCTGTGTGTGTTTGTCATTGTGATACATTGGGTGATGGCATAACACTTGACATTGATTATCACATGCAGTGCCTTCAGAAAGTATTCATACCCCTGGATCATTGCTAGACAGACATTTCTTGCCATAGATTTTCAATCAAAAATGTAACTGGGCCACTCAGGAACATTCTATGTTGTCTTGGTAAGCAACTCCAGTGTATATTTGGCCTTGTGTTTTAGGTTATTGTCCTGCTGAAAGGTGAATGTGTCTTCTAGTGTCTGTTGGAAAGCAGACTGAACCAGCTTTTCCTCTAGGATTTTGCATTTGCTTAGCTCTATTCCATTTATTTTTATGCTAAAAAAACTCCATAGTCCTTTCTGGTGACAAGCATACCCATAACATGATGCAGCCACCACCATGCTTGAAAATATGAAGAGTGGTACTCAGTAATGTGTTGTATTGGATTTGCCCCAATCATAACACTTTGTGTTCAGGACATAAAGTTAATTTCTTTGCCACATTTTGCCTTGTTGCAAACAGGATGCATATTTTGGAATATTTTTTATTCTATACAGGCTTCCTTTTCACACTGTTGTTTATGGTACTATTGTGGAGAAAGTACAATGTTGTTGATCCATCCTCAGTTTCCTCCTATCACAGCCATTAAACTCTAACTGTTTCAAAGTCAACATTGGCCTCATGGTGAAAATCCTGAGCGGTTTCCTACCTCTCCGTCAACTGAGTTAGGAAGGACACCTGCATCTTTAGTGACTGGATGGATTGATACACCATCCAAATTATAATTAATAACTGCATCATGCTCAAAGGGATATTTAATATCTACTTTTTTTAACCCTTTTACCAATAAGTGATCTTCTTTGTGTAGCATTAGAAAACCTCCTTGATCTTTGTGGTTGAATCTGTGTTTGAAATTCACTGCTGGACTGAGGAACCTTGCAGATAATTGTATGTGTGGGGTAGGTAGTCATAAACAAAATGTAAACGCTATTATTGCACACAGTGAGTTAATGCAACTTTATGAATACTTATTGAACCAAGACATTTCAGCTTTTCACTCTTTATTAATTTGTAAAAATGTCTATAAACATAATTCCACTTTGACGTTATGGGGTATTTTGTGTAGGCCAGTGACACAAAATTTTAAATCAATCAATTTTAAATTCAGGCTGTAACACAACAACCTGGGAAAAAGTCTAGGGGTGTGAATACTTTCTGAAGGCACTGTACCTAGTGCAGCTTGTCTCCTCCTAGCTCATTCAGCCCTACATACTTACACAGTGGAGGGAATATGTGTCCTGAATACAATGACACTTGTCACTCATTGTTATCTTTTGGGGTTTCAGGTATGTTTTGAGAACCATTCTCCACTTTTAACCTACTCTCCAAGACAATCGACGTCCCCAATGAATGATTTTAGATTTCTGTTTGCCTCAATTCATCCAATATTGTCAACTATAGCAAAAAGCTATTCCATGCATGGCTCTGTGGTCTAGTTAATATAGTACCCGCCCTATAATCTATGATAATGTATAAGAGACCATGACTCTGAGAACTCATGGTGAAGGAGACATTTAGTAAAAGGTATGGACAGAGATACAATCTGCAGATCCTTCACAGAAATTGAGATAACTCCTTCCTCTGGCCATATGTTTCTCTACCGCCACCTGCTGGACAATTACAACACCTACAGAAGGGCCCAGACTGATTGATCACACTATCACATAAAGCTATGACTGAAATAAGTTTTAGAGTCCAATTTCCATTTATCTAGATTATACAAGAACAATATGTCCTTTGACAATTGAAGGTTTTAGGCAGAAGCAGTACTGATGAGGTTATGACACTCTATAGACATCTTGTAATGAACTGTTGTGTGCTGTAAGGCTTAAGCAACTGTATGTGCAGTGTTGTAACCCGAGCTGTGTCTCCCCTGCTATGCCTGCAGGACCTGGTGGACTGGCGGAAGCCCCTGGCCTGGCAGGTGGGCAACCTAGGAGAGAAATACGAGACCTGGGTGCACCAGCCTGTGAATCGGCCCATTCGCCTGTTTGGGAACGAGTTCATGGAGGCCAGCACCAAGACATCCTGGTAAGAGAGATGATATGTACATGTATCCCAGACACAGATTAAGTCCTGGACTTAAAGGCATTTTCAATTGAGCCTCTTAAAGGTTTGGAGGTCCCAAACATTTCCTTTAAGCATGCTTTTTAGTCCAGACTAGGCTTAATCGCTGTCAGGAAAACCAGCCCATACAATGTAGGAAAGCACTTACATAATTTAGCAGACACTCTTTTTCAGAGCGACTTTCAGGAGCAATTAGGGTTGAGTGCTTAAGGGCACATCTGCAGATTTTTTTCATTAGAGCTAGGGGATTTGAACCAGCGACCTTTTGGTTACTGGCCCAACGAGCTTAACCGCTAGGCTACCTGCCACCCTTGCTACCTTGTTACCTGCCACCCTAACACTTGCATGTTACCTCAGTCCATATGATTGTCTGCGTGTAGGTATATGGTCCCTGCTGTGTGGATGCCACTGGTGTTCTATCTCAGCTGGTACTGCTACACCACCTTGGCTCAGGAGACAACCAGACTATTCGCCAGCACAGGTAACAAAGACACAATCATCAGATCTGGGGTAAAATACTATTTAGGGTAGTAAGTATTTTGATTTATAATTTTTTTTTAAATGTAAGTAGTTCAATATTTGGAAATACACATGTAAAGTATTGGCATGTATTTGAAAATACTCAAATACACAGTATTTATACAAATACTTAAATACACCCATGCATTTGGTATTTGAAATAATGTATTTGGAAATAAGTATTTGAAAATACTTTCAAGTAGTAGACTATTTAAAACATACATTTTGTACAGTAAAATGATTAACATGCAAGCCCTATCCAACAGTGCAGTATTCAAACTCAAAATAGTATAACTAATAAAATAAAAAACATGACAAATAAGAAGTAATAGAAGTAGTTCATTCCAGCCACATTTATTTGTTAATTCATCTGTCCAGCAAATTCATGCTTGTTCCCATGTACAGTCTAGTAGAAATGTGATTCCTGTTTAAGCCTGCATCTGTCCCACCCACTCCCTCTGCAGACTATTCCTTCCTGGTGCACAAATACAGCTTTCCGCTCATCTTTGTGATGGGCATGGTCACGTGGACCTTCATCGAATATTGCGTCCATCGCTTCATCTTTCACATGCGCCCGCCTGCCCACAACTATTACCTCATCACCCTTCACTTCCTGCTGCACGGACAGCATCATAAGGTGAGATATGTACATATACAGAAGAGAGTTCCAGAGTATTGTTCACTAACATTTAAAATGTATCGTCTTTTTTTTAAACTGATATGTGCTCCTATACTAACACCATGGTGATTTCTCCCCTCCAGTCTCCCTACGATGGCTCCCGCCTAGTCTTTCCTCCTTGCCTGGCCTCAGTGGTGATAGGCAGCTTCTACCTGTTGCTGACCAAGTCCTTCCCTGAGGCCTTAGGGGTGTCCCTGTTTGTGGGGGGGCTGTTTGGGTACGTGGTGTACGACATGATCCATTACTACCTTCACTACGGCTCCCCCCAGAAAAACTCCTACCTGTACAGCCTCAAGGCATACCACGTCAAGCACCACTTTGAAAACCAAAGAGCAGGTGAGGAGGACCAATAAGATGGCGCCGACAGACATGACCGCTCTGCTTCTAGCTCTTAAGCAACTTTGCAGTATTTTGTTGTGTCTGTTATTTCTTACATTAATCACACAGAATGTTTTTTGTGTTATTACATACAGCCAGAAAGATATCAGAGCGATGGTAATGCATGCACCAGCATTACATTCAGGAATACGACTTTCCCGAATTGGATCCTTTGTTCGTACCCCTAGGGCAATTGAACTTAACCCAGCGGCTGCTCTAAGACGCCTCCGGCGGAGAAGAGCTGTTCGGAATAGACTTCTTGTCCAACTCAGGAGGCGTGCACACCGTCCACTGCTTCCGAGTATATTACTCGCTAATCTTCAGTCTCTGGACAATAAAGTAGATGAGCTCAGGGCGAGTATCTCCTTCCAGAGGGACATCAGGGACTGTAATATACTCTGTTTCACTGAATCATGGCTCTCTTGGGATATACTGTCCCCAGCCATACAGCCAGCTGGGTTCTCAGTACATCGCACAGACAGGAATAAAGAACTCTCCAGGAAGAAGGGCGGTGGTGTATGTTTCATGATTAACTACAGATGGTGTGGTTCTGATAACATAGAGAAAGTCCGACGGAAGTACCCATGCTAAGGTCTATTCAACGCTGGTCTGACCAATCGGAATCCATGCTTCAAGGATGTTTTAATCAAATGGACTGGGATATGTTCCAGGTAGCCTCTGAGATTAACATTGAAGTGGACACGGTGACTGTGTTCATCAGGAAGTGTGTAGGGGATGTTGTTCCCACTGTGACTATTAAAACCTACCCAAACCAAACACCACGGATAAATTGCAGCATTCGCGCAAAACTGAAGGCGCGACCCACCGCATTTAAGCATGGCAAGGTGACTGGGAATATGGTTGAATACAAACAGTGTAGTTATTCCCTCAAACAGGCAAAACAAAACGTCAGTACAGAGACAAAGTAAAGTCGCAATTCACGGCTCAGACGTAAGACGTATGTGGCAGGGTCTACAGACAATCATGGATTACTAAGGGATAACTTGCCACATCGCGGACAATGACGTCTTGCTTCCGGACAAGCTAAACACCTACTTCGCCCGCTTTGAGGAGAACACAGTGCCACCGGTGCGGCCCGCTCCCATGGACTGTGGGCTCTCGTCCTCTGTGGCCGAAATTTAAGCGTGTTAACGCTCGCAAGGCTGCCGGCCCAGACGGCATCCCTAGCCACATCCTCACTGACCAGCTGAATGGAGTGTTTACGGACATATTCAATCTCTCCCTATCCCAGTCTGCTGTCCCTACTTGCTTCAAAATGTCCACCATTGTTCCTGTACCCAAAAAAGCAAAGGTAACTGAACTAAATGACTATTTCCCCATAGCACTCACTTCTGTCATCATGAAGTGCTTTGAGAGGCTAGTTAAGGATCATATGCCCTCTACCTTACCTGACACCCTAGACGCACTTCAATTTGATTACCACCCCAATAGATCCACAGACGATGCAATGTCCATCGCACTGCACACTGCCCTACCCCATCTGGACAAGAGGAATACCTATGTAAGAATGCTGTTCATTGACTATAGCTCAGCCTTCAATATGGGTGTACCCTCCAAGCTCATCATTAAGCTTGGGGCCCTGGGTCTGAATCCCACCCTGTGCAACTGGGTCCTTGACTTCCTGACGGGCCGCCTCCAGGTGGTAAAGGTAGGAAACAACATCTCCACTTTGCTGATCCTCAACACAGGGGCCTCACAAGGTGTGTGCTCAGGCTCCTCCTGTACTCCCTGTTCACCCATGACTGAGGCACGCCTCCAACTCAATCACCTACTACAGGGAGGAGGTGAGGGCGCTGGTGGAGTGGTCCAGGAAAATAACCTCTCCCTCAACATCAACAAAACAAAGAATGGATCGTGGACTTCAGGAGAGGGAGCATGCCCCTATCCACATCGACAGGGGATGCAGTGGAGAAAGTGGAAAGCTTCAAGTTCCTTGGCGTACACATCACTGACAAACTGGAATGGTCCGCCCACACAGTGTGGTGAAGAAGGTGCAACAGATCCTCTTCAACCTCAGGAAGCTGAAGAAATTTGGCTTGTCACCTAAAACCCCCACAAACGTTTACAGATGCACAATTGCGAGCATCCTGTCGGGCTGTATCACCGCCTGGTACGGAAACTGCACTGCCCGCAACCGCAGGGCTCTCCAGAGGGTGGTGCGGTCTGCCCACACTGCCTGCCCTACAGGACACCTACAGCACCCAATGTCACAGGAAGGCCAAAAATATCATCAAGGACATAAACCTCCTGAGCTACGGCCTGTTCACCCCGCTATCCAGAAGGTGAGGTCAGTACAGGTGGATCAAAGCTGGGACCGGGAGACTGAACTGAACAGCTTTTATCTCAAGGCCATGTCGTGGAAATTTCCTCTATTTACCAAATCATGAGCGCAAACCACACACAAGTCAGAGTTAGTTATCAAAGTTCAACTTTAATTATATGAGCTCTATCACAACCCTGTGACTCTCAGGCAATTCAGTGTCTAACCATGAATTCTCTGAGAGCCCCCCTTCAATGCAGCTGAGTTCCTTTAATAGCAAAAACACACATAGTCAGACAGCATAGACATAATAAATCGTTCAGCTTTGTCTCCTTACTCAAACCCCGAAACCATAAACCAACCCTCCATATCAACAGGCATATATCAAATTGTCATTTAGATACAACCAACTCTAAATACAACCAATCCTGGACAAGCTGACGGATAGGATAGAATGATTCCAGACACTGCCATCCTCCTTTCCCCGATGGGAAAAGTAGGGACTGGCATACAGACACAGTGGAGCAAAAGATATGTTTACACATGATGACACTTTGACCTCTCCCCTCTCTGCGGCCCATGCAACTTAGTCTTGACATAGAACAGATAACTGCAACCCTGCCACAGTATTATACAAAAATAACATTTTAATAACATATGATGAATACAAAACATCTTACATATGTTACCAACAAATTCTGATTATTCCACAACAGCCATCAGACAGTTAAATAGCCATCACTTACTGGTTCCCACCCAGTTACTCAACCTTGCACCTTAGAGGCTGCTGCCCTGTATACATAGACATGGAATCACTGGCCACTTTAATAATGGAACACTAGTCACTTTAACAATGTTTACATACTGCTTTACTCATCTCATATGTGTATATACTGTATTTTATTCTACTGTATTTTAGTGAATGCCACTCCGGCATTGCTTGTTAGATACGACTGCACTGTTGGAGCTAGGAACACAAGCATTTTTCTACACCCACAATATCATCTGCTAAAAATGTGTATGTGACCAATACGATTTGATTTGAATAGCTTTGTGTCACCATACTTCTGTTACAGTGACTTCTGATAAAGAGGATGGGGGACGAACAAGATCAAGTATTATATTCCGTGCTTGTCTTGGACTGAAATAGGTGCTGGTACTTTTGAGCTAATATTCTAGAACAGGAGCAGGATCTCAAGCAGTTGAACATTTTGAGGTGCTGGTACTCATCTCCGCTGAGCTCCTGCCCAAGTCAAGCACTGATTATATTACCTCAGACCGTCCATATGTCTCTGTAATTGCCTGTAGTTCAGCTTTGTGTATGGTTCTCATAAATATTATACCTGGATTCCTGTATGTGTGCAAAAATAATTCTGACTCTGTCCTCTCACTGATGGCATAAATTGGTTTCCCTCTGCAGGCTTTGGAATCAGCACCACATTGTGGGACTATCCGTTCAACACACTGATCCCTGAACAGACCTTTCAGAAGACCCAACTTACTCTACTCTCCACTGGGGGGCGACCTTCACCCATCCCTCTTAGACCTGGCAATCAACCCCTTCAATGACGCCACACCCTTTGACCCCAGCCTGTCCCTATAGTCTGTCTGTCTGTCCTTGTCTTTGTCTCTGGCTGGCTCTGGCTGCTTCGAACAAAACAGAAAACCAGCAGGCTCCGGACCTCCTAGGGTAAGAGTTTACCAACCCTGCAGTAGAGAGAGAATAAGTGAGAGAGGGAGTGTGAATGTGGAAGAGAGGATAAAGAGTGATGTTTAGGAGGGTGAAAGTTAGAGATTGTAGTTGTCCTTATATACAGTTGAAGTTGTAAGTTTACATACACTTAGGTTGGAGTCATTAACTTGTTTTTCAACCACTCCACAAATGTCTTGTTAACAAACTATAGTTTTGGCAAGTCAATTAGGACATCTACTTTATGCATGACACAAGTCATTTTTCCAACAATTGTTTATAGACAGATTATTTCACTTATAATTCACTGTATCACACTTCCAGTGGGTCAGACGTTTACATCCACTAAATTGACCGTGCCTTTTAAACAGCTTGGAAAATTCTAGAGATTGATGTCATGGCTTTAGAAGCCTCTGATAGGCTAATTGACATAATTTGAGTCAAATGGAGGTGTACCTGTGGATGTATTTCAAGGCCTACCTTCAAACTCAGTGCCTCTTTGCTTGACTTCATGGGAAAATCAAAAGAAATCAGCCAGGACCTCAGAAAAAAAATTGAAGGTACCACACTCATCTGTACAAACCATAGTATGCAAGTATAAACACCATGGGACCACACAGCCGTCATACCGCTCAGGAAGGAGACTTGAAAGCATCAAACAACGCAGGAATCCTGCAACAGTAACAGTTATTATTCCCAAATAAAATAAATTACAAACACACAACTTAAAAGTAACAGAAATGAACGTACTTTGGTGCGAAAAGTGCAAATCTATCCCAGAACAACAGCAAAGTACCTTGTGAAGATGCTGGGTGAAACAGGTACAAAGTATCTATATCCACAGTAAAACAAGTCCTATATCGACATAACCTGAAAGGCCGCTCAGCAAGGAAGAAGCCACTGTTCCAAAACCGCCATAAAAATATTCTAGACTATGGTTTGCAGCTACACATGGGGACAAAGATTGTACTTTTTGGACAAATGTCCTCTGATCTGATGAAACAAAAATAGAGCTGTTTGGCCATAATGACCATTGTTATGTTTGGAGGAAAAAGAGGGATGCTTGCAAGCCGAAGAACAACAATGTCAACCGTGAAGCATGGGGGTGGCAGCATCATGTTGTGGGGGTGCTTTGCTGTAGGAGGGACTGGTGCACTTCACAAAATAGATGACAATATGAGGAAGGGAAATTATGTGGATACATTGAAGCAACATCTCAAGACATCAGTCAGGAAGTTAAAGCTTGGTTGCAAATGGGTCTTCCAAATGGACAATGACCCCAAGCATACTTCCAAAGTTATGGCAAAATGGCTTAAGGACAACAAAGTCAAGGTATTGGAGTGGCCATCACAAAGCCCTGACCTCAATCCTATAGAAAATTTGTGGGCAGAACTGAAAAAGTGTGTGCGAGCAAGGAAGCCTAGAAACAGGACTCCGTTACACCAGCTCTGTCAGGAGGAATTCACCCAACATATTGTGGAAAGCTTGTGGAAGGCTACCTGAAATGTTTGACCCAAGTTAAACTATTTAAAGACAATGCTACCAAATACTAATTGAGTGTATGTAAACGTCTGACCCACTGGGAATGTGATGAAATAAATTAAAGTTGAAATAAATCATTCTCTCTACTATTATTCTACCATTTCACATTTTTAAAATAAAGTGGTGATCCTAACTGACCTAAGACAGGGATTTTTTCCTAGGATTAAATGTCAGGAATTGTGAAAAACTGAGTTTTAAATGTATTTGGCTAAGGTGTATGTAAACTTCCGACTTCAACTGTACATCTAAGCTGTCCAGGTTTATACATTTTAAGAAAATTCAGGAAAGTCCCTTCTCTATCCCTGGAGTGTTTATGCAGCTAGAGGTCAAGAGGTAGTAATACTTTTAGTAACGCTTAGTAACATTGTTATGAGGACTTAACCCCATTCTCAACATTATATCACAGCTATGCTGTTTTGACACAGAAAATTGCTGTTGACAGCGTGTGCCCACTGAATTCACTGATGGTTAGTCTGTAGTGTCTTTCTTAAACTTGGGCATTTCCTTTTCAAATCTGTGGGAAGGTATGGAGGGAGCTGATTTAGTCTTTCACTATGTTCAGACTAATTTATATTTCAACAAGGTCTTTCTATTCAGTAATAGTATGAATAAATGTATACAAATATTCGTACAAACAAAGGGAGACTGCATCTTTCCCTTTCCATCTCTCTCCTATACACTCTGGTTTGTTGTTGACATGACAACTCAAATGAGTTGATGTTTTACTAGGTGGAGAGAGATGGAGTGAGAGGAAGATGGATGTGTATTGATGTGTGGATTGATGGAAGCATGGATGGATATGTGTTGTCATGGATACAGAGACAGAACACTGAGGGCATGAGGCCAGTCTATCAGGCCTCCTGCTGAAGGGAGGAGCACATGGCTACAGAATGGAACTGATAAGGACTCCACTATAGGTTCCTGTGCCCCTCTCTGCATGTAGGATGACGATCTTGCATCAGACTAAACCACAGGGGAGGCTTTCGGTTCAGTTCCAGGCCGATCCTCGACTGTTCTGACTAGTTTTATATCCTAAAGTGTCTAGCCTTTTCACCATCTTCTGCAATCCATATGTTTTTGTTCATTCCCTTATTCCCCCTTTTAATTTGTCCTTTGGGTGAAGCCGCTAAAGATAAGCCCAAAAACTCCTACATTTCCTCAGGGGACCATGGAGAGAGGAGACTGTGACAGGGGACTGGGGCCTCACAAAGTACATGTGTCTCACAGTGATTTGAACCGTTAGGTCATAACGTAGTGTGTGTGTATGTATGGATCAAATACTTTCCCCCCTTTCCCCCCGGGGAAAGTATTTGATCCCCTGCTGATTTTGTATGTTTGCCCACTGACAAAGAAATGACCCGTCTATAATTTTAATGATAGATTTATTTGAACAGTGAGAGACAGTATAACAACAAAAAATCCAGCACGTCAAAAATTTTATAAATTGATTTGCATTTTAATGAGGGGCATACTTATTTGACCCCCTCTCAATCAAAAAGATTTTTGGCTCCCAGGTGTCTTTTATACAGGTAACTAGCTGAGATTAGGAGTACACTCTTAAAGGGAGTGCTCCTAATCTCAGTTTGTTACCTGTATAAAAGACACCTGTCCACAGAAGCAATCAATCAATCATATTCCAAACTCTCCACCATGGCCAAGACCAAAGAGCTCTCCAAGGATGTCAGGGACAAGATTGTAGACCTTCACAAGGCTGGATTGGGCTACAAGACCATCACCAAGCAGCTTGGTGAGAAGGTGACAACAGTTGGTGCGATTATTCGCAAATGGAAGAAACACAATAGAACTGTCAATCTCCCTCGGCCTGGGGCTCCATGCAAGATCTCACCTTGTGGAGTTGCAATGATCATGAGAACGGTGAGGAATCAGCCCAGAACTACACGGGAGGATCTTGTCAATGATCTCAAGGCAGCTGGGACCATAGTCACCAAGAAAACAATTGGTAACACACTACGCCGTGAAGGACTAAATTCCTGCAGCGCCCGCAAGGTCCCCCTGCTTAAGAAAGCACATATACATACATGCCTGTCTTAAGTTTGCCAATGAACATCTGAAAGATTCAGAGGACAACTGGGTGAAAGTGTTGTGGTCAGATGAGACCAAAATGGAGCTCTTTGGCATCAACTCAACTCGCCGTGTTTGGAGGAGGAGAAATGCTGCCTATGACCCCAAGAACACCATCCCCAATGTCAAACATGGAGGTGGAAACATTATGCTTTCCGGGTGTTTTTCTGCTAAGGGGACAGGACAACTTCACCGCATCAAAGGGACGATGGACGGGGCCATGTACTGTCAAATCTTGGGTGAGAACCTCCTTCCCTCAGCCAGGGCATTGAAAATGGGTCGTGGATGGGTATTCCAGCATGACAATGACCCAAAACACACAGCCAAGGCAACAAAGGAGTGGCTCAAGAAGAAGCACCTGGCCTAGCCAGTCTCCAGACCTTAATCCCGTAGAAAATCTGTGGAGGGAGCTGAAGGTTCGAGTTGCCAGACATCAGCCTCGAAACCTTAATGACTTGGAGAAGATCTGCAAAGAGGAGCGGGACAAAATCCCTCCTGAGATGTGTGCAAACCTGGTGGCAAACTACAATAAACGTCTGACCTCTGTGATTGCCAACAAGGGTTTTGCCAAGTCATGTTTTGCAGAGGGGTCAAATACTTATTTCCCTCATTAAAATGCAAATCATTTTATAAAAATGCTGACATGTGTTTTTCTGGATTTTTGTTTTGTTTTTCTGTCTCTCACTGTTCAAATAAACCTACCATTAACATTATAGACTGATCCTTTCTTTGTCAGTGGGCAAACGTACAAATGTATATATCACTACAGCTAAGGACACGTCCTGGGTCCACAGTCTCCTATCACCTCCATTGGGGCTTGATGGGAGTTATTATATGCCAAGAGAGTAATTCTTCATCACATAAATATGTGTAATCCAGCATTTGCTTTACTGTATAACATCCTCCTCCTTGCAGTCATTTAAATGGGGGTGGGAGTGGTCTGTTTGGAACTTAGGTCAGGTTTGGGGTCAGGACTCAGGGTCTGGTCGTGTTCACGTTGTGTTCGGACAGAGAACTGTCAGTGGAGGATCAGTAAGATACCCTGATTAGCATCAAGAACTCATCTCACAGTAGTGACTATGCACGTTCAAGACAATATTTGTACCCGTGCTTATGACTTTTGTATAATGAACTTTTCATGACTTGATGAAGAACCAAATATTGTTGTGATATGATAATAAGGATGATAATAAGGATGCTGATGGTGTTGATAAAAATGATAATAATGACATCTGAGTTTGGCATGCCCCTCCCCCCTCCTCTGTATCTACACCCACCCTAGCCTTTGACTGGACCAAGCATCTTGCTGAGCAGGAGGGTGCCACCTGTTGTGTTAAAGTAGTATAGAACCTGTAGATACATTTTTCTATATTTATTAACAACTTGTAAGCTTTGATTCTGACAAATGAAATTCTCTGCTCAATTATGCAATAATATTGTAAAATCGGTTTAGCGCATGTTTTGCCTTTTGTTTTGGCATTTCAAATGTCTATGCAAATGGGGAAGTATCAGTAAATAAATGTCTTTATATTTCTGATCACTTGTCATGTTTTGTTTTCAAACCAAATTTTATTGATCACATACACATGGTTAGCAGATGTTATTGTGAGTGTAGCGAAATGCAGATTTTTACTCTAAACCTACAATGATTTATTTTTTAATAGTCATGTTGATGTACTGAACTGTAGATCATTCTGTTATTCTTTACCTTACTAATGGCTACTAATGAAGGTGATTTCCTACAGCAAACAGTGCCGTGAAAAACAATATTTGCCCCATTTCTGATTTTCTCTATTTTTGCATATTTTCGACACTGGTTTTTAGATCTTCAACCAAAACATAATATTAGATAAAGGGACCTGAGTTAACAAATTCAACTTTGGATCATTTTCATTTATTTTATACAGTTATGCAAAACTCAAAAGGTTGTGCCACCTTTAGCTGCAATGACTGCAACCAAACATCTCTCACATCACTGTGGAAGAATTGTGGCACACTCTTCCATGCAGAACTGTTTTAACTCAACAATATTTGAGGGTTTTCTAGCATAAATTGTTTTCAGTCCGGCCACAACATCTCAATGGGGTTTAAGTCTGGACTTTGACTAGGCCCTTCCAAGACATTACATTTTTCCAGGAGTCTTGACGATCATCCAGGTACTTCCAGGTGCTTTTTTGGGCAAACGTGAGTTGACTTTTTGGACAACACTGCTCACGTTATGTTTGGTGAAAACCAAACACTGCATTCCACAGTAAGAGCCTCATACCAACGGTCAAGCATGGTGGTAATAGTGTGATGGTTTGGGGATGCTTTGCTACCTCAGGATCTGGGCGACTTGCCATCATTGAAGGAACCATGAATTATGCTCTGTTTCAGAGAAAAATGTATTACTTACTAAACAAAATCTCTTTATCTGAGCAATTGTATTAGTATAAAATAATAGAATTTCCCAATTTTGGAGGGCATACAATATAGTATTGTATTTGAATGATTTATTTTATACAGTCATTTTTGCTAATCTTTATCAAGAGTGTCAATTTCAGCCCCCACTGCATATGCAACCTGCTGTGTGTGAGTAGTTCAGTACTGTGGCGGCTATGGTCTGTGACTCAGAGCTCTGTGGGACAGTAGGACCCAGGGCTGCAGACAGACAAAGGCAGACAGAGATGGGAGGTGCCTGTCAGGGAGGAAAAATAAACGCAGTGAGCAGAGCTCCACACCCTGAAGGGAAGGAGAAGTTTCACTGCATTCCTGTCCTGCAACTCAACTTTCAATCAACCATCTGCAAGGACAGATCCGTAGTGTGTAAGTGTGTGTGTTTAGGTCTGTGTTCAGGACCCCTGACCAGGCCCCACCTTTATTTCAGGACAACTGTGTGTGTATGTTCGTGTGTGTGTTGTCTTTGCTATTGTGTGTGTTCAAACATCATACTGGAGGGGGTGTGGTCCAGCTATCCACATACGCCTATTGACCTATACCTCAGCGCCCTGTCAGGTACCGTACACTCCTTCATACACTCATTATTCTTTACCTCCCTCCCTCCTTCCTCCTCTATCTAGCTTTCACTTTCTTCCTCTCGGCCTTGATGTTACATGTTATATATATCTGTGTTGTCAGAGGCAGAGCCCATAGGAAGTTGCTTATCTGCTCAGATGCTGCTACCACACTGCCGTTGCTCTCTGCAGTTCCTTCTTGACGCACAACATAATTAAAGAGACAGTGCTTTAAAGCACTTAGAGCCAAGCACAAAGAAGACTATGTACTGCAGCCGGCCTGGCCCCTTGTATCTGTTGATAACGTCTATCTCTGGCTACTGCTGCCCTCCTATGTTGACTCAGTGTTCACAACTTCAGATCTCAGATTGCCATCTGGTCATTCCTCTCTGTCCTCTCTATGTTTTACTGCTACCCTGTCCTCTCAGCATCACATGCAAATTGGCCTGCTCTCTAACCTACAGCCACAACCTTCTATGGCCAATTGAACTCCATGTAAATGTGTGGATTACAGGGTGTATAAATATATCACAGATGATGAACCAGGTAACACACACTGCCTCTCTACAGGGAGATGATGACATCACTAGGTGATAAAGGTGAAGGCCACAGGGAGACAACGGCATTGCTGGGTAATGAAGATGAAGGCTCCGTCCAAACCCAGACGAAGGTCCTGAACCAGGGCTCCTGGACGCAGGTCAGCTGTCCCTGCTGTGTGTCTGAGCAGGTGGAGCCCCTGGTCCTCATTCAGCTTTCAGACAACATCCAGCCTGTCACCAAGAGGTGGCTCATCTCCCTGATCGAGGTGTCCGAGAGAGACGGAGGTGAGAGGTCAGGTCAGATAGGGTCAGCAGCAGATCAGAAATCTTCAATCTTTGTTGTGTTTTGTTCCAGCTCAGTACTATTGAGTAATATTAGTTTATTAGTTGAGTCTCTTGTTACAAAGTAGTGTACGTACATCCAGGGACTGCTTTATTAACGTGGGTTAAGCCTGACGAAGACCTTTGAGTCAAAGCGCTGCACATTACAACTGCGGGAGCATTCATCAGTATCTAAGTTTATTAGCTGAATCAGGTGTCAGTCATTACCGGGCTGAAACTGAAGATTGTAGGACTACACCCTCAAAGAACACTGCAGTAGAGGCAATGATAATATGGTTGAACCTCTCTCTTCCTCCCTGGACTAGGCGCAGCGTTGCTGGCCCACCCTGGAGAGGATGAGTGTGGGGATGTGATCGTGGTGTCTGCTCCTCGCTGCACCCTCCTCAGAGCCACAGAGGACTTGGGTCTGTGTAAGAAATACCACAATGGAGACATGGTTGCTTTCTCCTACAATGACAGAGACAACTTCAGAAATGTTGGTAAGAATGTTGGTAATCAGCAGGAAAAGAGTAGAGGGATAGTTACGGTAATAACAGTTACTAACACGACTAGGCAAGTTAAAATTGAACTTGTTGTGTAGATATTCAGCACCCAATACACCTTCTGTTGGAATACAATCAACACATTCACTGTGGTAATAAACTGTAGTAATAAAGATCAAATACAATATGAAATGTAATATATATGACAGTCTTGATTGACGCCTGTCCTCTGTGTTACCAGATGACATGCAGGAGTTCCTGACGCTAGCGGAGCGTCAGTACATAGTCAAGTATGAGCTGGACTTTCTAAGGGCCCAGAAGGGGCAGAAAATCCCTGGAGTCCCTGAGTCTCAGGGGGTCCTGAAGGCCAGGGAGAACATATGTGAGTCTCTACTCTGTGTGTGTGTGTGCGTGTGTGTGTGTGTGCGCGCGCGCTGTTTTAAATATTCTGTTTACCTCAGCATTTTCTGTTCTCTTTGTCATTATTTTGCTTAGCTAAGCTGCTCTGCAGCAGGGCAGAGCTCCACCTCTGGTTGATCATTTCTGTGCTCTCTCCTGTCCTCCCTTACTGCTCTGAGAACTACAACACACTGTCCCTTACATATGCTGGATAGCGTTAACAGTGTAATGCAATTCTGCCGAGCTTCTGCCTATGTTACCTCCTCTTCCCTGTCTGTATGTGTAGTAATGGTAGTTGTATTGTACAGCTCTCTGTCCTGTCCTAGCCTATCCCTCTTGTCTCTATATTGTAGGTCAGAAGCTAGAGAAGGCGGGAGTGATAAAGGACATCTTCCCTCTGCATGACAAGCAGAGACTGACAGACCTGTGCAGAAACTGGTACTCTGGGAAGCAGATATGGGGACAGCCTCTTGGTAAACAACAACAACATAAATATAAACATAGACACACATACACAAACTTGTATTCCTTTATCCTACTAATGGTCTCTCTGTCCTTTATGCAGACTCTATCCAAGCCTACTTCGGAGGCACCGTGGGGTTTTACTTCAGTTTTCTGGACTTCTACACCTGGGCTCTGGTGCCCCCTGCTATCCTAGGCCTGGTGCTGACCTTTCTGCTGCCTGGAGGTGGATCAGGAGCTGGAGTTGTAAAGGAGCAGGCTGGGGGGGTGGTAGAGGTGGACGACAGCCCCTCGGTCAGCGGTCACATGGTACAGGCCGTGTTCAGCATGTTGTGGTCCACGCTGGTCATGGAGTTCTGGAAGCGACGCAGCTCCTCCCTCTCCCACCGCTGGGGCTTGCTGCACCTGGCCGAGCGCTTCGCTGAGCCCCGCCCTGGTTTCCACGGCACCCTGGGGATCAACCCTGTGACCGGGCGGCTGGAGCCCCTGTTCCCGGAGTGGCAGAGGCAGCTGCGTGTAGGCCTGGTGTCTGTGCCCCTGGTGGGGTTCTTCCTGGGGATGGTGGTGCTGGGTATGACAGGGTTCTACCACGGAGAGGCACTGGCACAGGGCTTCCATCAGGACAGCGACTCCCTGTTCTCTGGAGCTCTGCTCTACCTGCCCTCTGTGGCTCACATCATCTACACCAACATGCTGGGGAATGTGTACCGCACTGTGGCCATGCAACTCACCGAGTGGGGTGAGAAAGGGCACTGGGCGACGGAGAGGTAGATGGGTTAGATAGGGAGGAGGTGAAAAATAATCATTGAGAAGAGGGAGTGAGACAATAAGTTTGATGTTGATGAATAATTGTGGTGGGGGGTAAAATGTTTGGGAAAACAGAGCTAAGTTCACCGAAGGGCATAGGCTAATAGAATCATACAGTATGCAAATGTAACACCTGAAAATCTGTTTATTTTCTTCTTGTAGAAAACCACAGAGAGGAGTCCTCCTTCCAGAACCATCATACCACCAAAGTCCTCCTGGTCAGTCCCACTCGTCCTTCCCCATCTGTCAGTTTATTCCTCTCCTCTTCCTCCTCTTCCTCCTTCTTCCTCCTCCTTCTCCTCCTCCTCCTTCTCCTCCTCCTCCTTCTCCTCCTCCTCCTCCTCCTCCTCCTCTTTCTCCTCCTCCTCCTCCTTCTTCCTCCCCCTCCCCCTCCTTCTCCTCCTCCTCCTCCTCATCCTTCACCTATCCCTCTGGTCCTCCCTCTCTCTCTGTTCCTACTGAATATCTAAATCTGTTGCATTAGTCCCTGGTGCAGAGCTAAATGTATTCTGATACAGGTAGGTGTAGTGTGCAGATGGTATCATCTGTGTATGTATAAGCAGATGTGGGAGCCATTCCTTAGTCAGAGGCAAATCAGATACAGTAAAACAGGATATGTATTCAGTGTTTCTCACATATGCATTTAGCAGCGGCGGTGTGCTATTTTACCATCCCAAATCATTTTCAGTAAAATGTTTTCAGTGTGAACTTAAATGACTAGAACTAGATATAAAGTATGTAGAAAATATATTGGAGCAATATATTTAAAATTTAGATCACCTCTGGGAACTAACAATCACCAAAATAAAAATGTAGTCATGGCATGAGTCCCCCATTGATTTTGTTATAATGTTTGAGTCACCCAGATAGCATAAGAACATGACATAAGCCATGGTAAAAATTTGTGCTATTGCAGAAAGCTAGTTTTAAAACTGCTAATTTTCTCTCAGCTCCATGTCAAAATGTGTAAAATTGTAGGAAACTAGCTTTAAAACTGTAAAATGTTCTTTCCGCCCAATGACAAAATGTGTAGAATTGCAGGAAATTAGCTTTGAAACTGCCATTTTTCATTCAACCATATGACAAATGTAAAGATTTGCAGGACACTAGCTTTAAAACTGTTACATGTTTTCTCAGCACTATGGCAAAATAAGTAGAATTGCAGGAAACCAGCTTTAAAACGGTAAAATCTTCTCAGCCCCATAGCAAAATGTGTAGCATTGCTGGAAATTAGCTTTGAAACTGCAAATGTCTATTTTTCAGTTCACTTTCTTCAACTACTTTGCTGTGCTATTTCACATTGCCTTCTACAAACAAGACCTTTCACTTCTAAGGAAGGTAAGAGATTTCAGCTGGGCAGCACTGTTTGTTTATGACTGGCCAGAGGAAATTATTTACAATGTAACAGTAAAAATCGCTAATGTAAATAAATGTTTTCTTGAGCTGTGCAACAGAACACATCATGATCTCTCTGTGTGCAGTATGTACTGCACCTAAAGTAGTTGATCACAGAATGTGTGTGTGTGTGTGTGTGTGCGTGTGCAGGTGCATGCATGAGTGCGTTTGTATACAGCAGGTAACTATTTGTGTGTGTTAACCATCTGTCTGTGTACGCAGAGGCTTGCGTCTCTGCTAATCGTGACCCAACTGGTGAACCAGTGTACAGAGGTGGTGGTGCCGTTCATAGTGGACCGCTTCTTCAGTGCTCCTCAGAAGAAGCAGCAGGAGGATGACCCAAATGTGGACAAACTCAGAGCCCAGAGAAGCCTGCCCCCTTTTCCAGTAAGTCCATGTTTTCCTCTGTTTCTCTTCATTGTGCTCTTGTCTGACTTTCTTTGTATCTGTGCCGTAGGGGGTTGAATGTAGGGTGTATTTGCACTGTATTTGTACTGAATGTGACTGAATGTTATGTTTTGGTGTGTAACTTATCGCATCTGTCGCTATGTTTCAGGGCCTATTTGCTGAGTACATTGAGTTGCTGGTGCAGTTTGGGTATTTGAGTCTGTTCTCCTGTGTGTACCCGCTCACCGCCGTCCTCCTGCTCCTCAACAACGTCACAGAGATCAGAGCAGATGCATACAAGATCTGTAAACTGTTCCGAAAACCCTTTTCAGCCCCTGTGTCCAACATAGGAGTGTGGCAGGTCAGGTGGTTTTTAAGAGAGGGAATGTGAAAATGTGAACAATTTTACTGCAGATGGAAATTAGCTATGTAGCTACATCAGGTGAATAAATAGATGTGGTTAATGTCATTTTCAAATTGGTGCCAATCCATGTTGCTGTACACGTGTCTGTCTTTGCTCCTGTCCTTGTATGTGCCTGTAACTATACTTATGTTTGCCTTTGTATATTTCAGACAGCGTTTGAGGTTCTGGGGTTTATTTCAGTTATGTCTAACTGCTGGCTGTTGCTACTGTCTCCTCGGGTCCGGGAGTTCTGTCTGGAGGGAGGGATTAGCGGCAGAAACATCATTCTCTTCGCCATTCTGGTCGAGGTACAGTATGATTATAGTACAGTTCAGTATCTTGCTCATAACAGTTGTCTTATTCATAGCATATTACTCTGTCATTATCTACCCAACTGACATATGTTGTATGTACACTGAGTATACCAAACATTAGGAACAGCTTCCTAATATTGAGTTGCTCTGAAGTATAGCCTCAATTGATCTGTGCATGGACTCCACAACGTGCCGAAAGCGTTCCACAGGGATGCTAGGCCCATGTTGACGCCAATGCTTCCCACAGTTGTGTCAAGTTGGCTGGATGTCCTTTGGTTGGTGGACCATTCTTGATACACACAGAAAACTGTCGAGTGTGAAAAACCCAGCAGTGTTGTAGTTTTTGACACAAACCGGTACTTACATTTTTTGTCTTTCCCATTCACCCTCTGAATGACACACACACAACCCATGTCTCAATTGTATGAAGGCTTAAAAATACTATCCTCCCCTTCATCTACATCTAAGTGGATTTAACACGCGTCAATTAGGGACCATGGCATTCATCTCGATTCATCTGGTCAAATCAAATTAAATGTTATTTGTCACATGCGCCAAACACAACAGGTGTAGTAGACCTTACAGTGAAATGCTTACTTACAAGTCCTTAACCAACAATGCAGTTTTAAGAAAATACTTTTAAAAAGTAAGAGATAAGAAAAACAAATGATAAAAGAGCAGCAGTAAATAACAATAGCGGGGCTATATACAGGGGGTACAAGTACAGAGTCAATGTGTAGGTGTACCTGTGTCGAAGTAATTGAGGTAATATGTACATGTAGGTAGAGTTATTAAAGTGACTATGCAAAGATAATAACAGAGGGGGGGGGCAATGCAAATAGTCTGGGTAGCCACTTGATTAGCTGTTCAGTAGTCTCGTGCCTTGGAGGTAAAAGCAGTTTAGGAGCCTCTTGGACCTAGACTTGGCACTAAGGTACCGCTTTCCGTGCAGTAGCAGAGAGAACAGTCTGTGACTAGGGTTGTCAGTCATGGAAAGAGCAGGTGTTCTTCATGTATTGTATACTAATACTTAGTGTATATGTGTGTGTTTGTTTGTCAGCATGTCCTGATCCTGGTCAAGATGATTCTTGCTTTTATGATCCCAGACGAACCAGACTGGGTCAGAATCAAGAGGGAACAGATTGAGTTTCACTCCATGCAAGCTCTTGGGCAGCAGGTGAGAGAATAATCATTATAGAAAAGCCCTGACCTTACCGTAACAATCAAGTGTCTGACAATCAAACATCTCCCTTTGACTTTACAGAAGCTCTAAAGGTTGTGGAACCCCCAGTGGTGGAAAAGTACTCAATTGTCATACTTGAGTAAAAGTAAAGATACCTTAACAGAAAATGGCTCAAGTAAAAGTGAAAGTTACCCAGTAAAGAACTACTTGAGTAAAAGTCTAAAAGTATCTGGTTTTAAATGTACTTAAGTACAGTGGTAGAAAAAGTACTACATTGTCATACTTGAGTAAAAGTACAAAGTAAAAGTAAATGCTGTACATAAAATTCCTTATATTAAGCAAACTAGTTGGCACTATTTTCGTGTTATTTTTAATTACGGACAGAAAGGGGCACACTTCAACACTCAGACATAATTTACAAACACAGTAGTTGTGTTTTGTGAGTCCGCCAGATCATAGGCAGTAGGGATGACAAAGTGTTATATTGATAGGTGCCATAATTCTGCTTGAGCATTCTAATTGTAATGAGTACTTTTGTGTGTTAGGGAAAATGTAAGGAGTAAAAAGTACATTCTTTTATTTAGGAATGTTGTGGAGTAAAAGTAAAAGTAGTCAAAAATAAAAATAGTGAAGTACAGATACCCCAAAAAACTACTTAAGTAGTACTTAAAAGTATGTTTACTTAAGTACTTTACACCACTGGGAACCCCTGAGGGGAAGTCCATAATCTGTCTCCTGTTGCCCTTCAAATGTTGGTCTGGACCTGGGGGCTCATTAGAATCAGCTGCCATGGCGATGAGGGAGAGGAGGATCCTAAGAGATGTCTGTCTGACCTCTAAACCTAAATCCTGGAGCCTGCCAGAGTCTGCCCTGAGAAGCTCTGTCAGTCTCAGTATCTCACCCTGGAGGACTGCTCTAGTCATAACTAGAGAAGTCTCTCATGTCATGGAAGATGGCAGGGGTGTCAAACTAATTTTGGTCCGGGGGCCATTTGGTCTTCATCGAGGTCCGGAGAGCTGCACTGAAAATGTGCTATAATTCCTCACTGTCAAAACGTGCAAAAAAATCTTCTCTATTATTTTTGAAAATGTTACTCCTTGTCTGTCTAGCTTTCATTTCGGTGATTTGCTGGACACACTCAAGAAACTGTAAGAATGTAGGCCCATTAGCATTTCTACACAGTTTCAATGTTGTTTTAGTCATTTCAAAGTATAATGAGTTTGATTCCCCCTTAAAAATGCATAATAATAATTTTTTAAATAATATATACGGTACTAGTCAAAAGTTTGGACAATAATAATTTAAAGAATAATATATATATATATATATATATATATATACAGTACCAGTCAAAAGTTTGGACACACCTACTCATTCAAGGGTTTTTCTATATTTTTACTATTTTCTACATTGTAGAATAATAGTGAAGACATCAAAACGATGAAATAACACATATGGAATCATGTAGTAACCAAATAAGTGTTAAACAATTCAAAACATATTTTATATTTGAGATTCTTCAAAGTGGCCACCATTTGCCTTGATGACAGCCTATTTCTACAATGTAGAAAATAGTAAAAATAAAGAAAAACCCTTGAATGAGTAGGTGTGTCCAAACTTTTGACCGGTACTATATATATATATATATATATATATATATATATATATATATATATATATATATATAGATATATATATATACATAGAGATATATAGATATATATATATATACATAGAGATATATAGATATATATATCCATACAGGGGGGCAAAAGAGTATTTAGTCAGCCACCAATTGTGCAAGTTCTCCCACTGAAAAAGATGAGAGAGGCCTGTAATTTTCATCATAGGTACAATTCAACTAAGACAGACAAAATGAGAAAAAAAAATCCAGAAAATCACATTGTAGGATTTTAATGAATTTATTTGCAAATGATGGTGGAAAATAAGTACTTGGTCAATAACAAAAGTTTATCTCAATACTTTGTTATATACCCTTTGTTGGCAATGACAGAGGTCAAACGTTTTCTGTAAGTCTTCACAAGGTTTTCACACACTGTTGCTGGTATTTTGTCCCATTCCTCCATGCAGATCTCCTCTAGAGCAGTGATGTTTTGGGGCTGTTGCTGGGCAACACGGACTTTCAACTCCCTCCAACTCCCTCCAAAGATTTTCTATGGGGTTGAGATCTGGAGACTGGCTAGGCCACTCCAGGACCTTGAAATGCTTCTTACGAAGCCACTCCTTCGTTGCCCGGGCGGTGTGTTTGGGATCATTGTCATGCTGAAAGACCCAGCCACGTTTCATCTTCAATGCCCTTGCTGATGGAAGGAGGTTTTCACTCAAAATCTCACGATACATGGCCCCATTCATTCTTTCCTTTACACGGATCAGTCGTCCTGGTCCCTTTGCATAAAAACAGCCCCAAAGCATGATGTTTCCATCCCCATGCTTCACAGTAGGTATGGTGTTCTTTGGATGCAACTCAGCATTCTTTGTCCTCCAACACGACGAGTTGAATTTTTACCAAAAAGTTATATTTTGGTTTCATCTGACCATATGACATTCTCTCAATCTTCTTCTGGATCATCCAAATGCTCTCTAGCAAACTTCAGACGGGCCTGGACATGTACTGGCTTAAGCAGGGGGACACGTCTGGCACTGCAGGATTTGAGTCCCTGGCGGCGTAGTGTGTTATTGATGGTAGGCTTTGTTACTTTGGTCCCAGCTCTCTGCAGGTCATTCACTAGGTCCCCCCGTGTGGTTCTGGGATTTTTGCTCACCGCACTTGTGATCATTTTGACCCCACGGGGTGAGATCTTGCGTGGAGCCCCAGATCGAGGGAGATTATCAGTGGTCTTGTATGTCTTCCATTTCCTAATAATTGCTCCCACAGTTGATTTCTTCAAACCAAGCTGCTTACCTATTGCAGATTCAGTCTTCCCAGCCTGTTGCAGGTCTACAATTTTGTTTCTGGTGTCCTTTGACAGCTCTTTGGTCTTGGCCATAGTGGAGTTTGGAATGTGACCTTTTGAGGTTGTGGACAGATGTCTTTTATACTGATAACAAGTTCAAACAGGTGCCATTAATACAGATAACGAGTGGAGGACAGAGGAGCCTCTTAAAGAAGAAGTTACAGGTCTGTGAGAGCCAGAAATCTTGCTTGTTTGTAGGTGACCAAATACTTATTTTCCACCATCATTTGCAAATAAATTCATAAAAAATCCTACAATGTGATTTTCTGGATTTTTTCCCCTCATTTTGTCTGTCATAGTTGAAGTGTACCTATGATGAAAAAAAAATATTAAGTGGGAGAACATGCACAATTGGTGGCTGACTAAATACTTTTTTGCCCCACTGTATGTATACAGTGCATTCGAACGTATTCAGACCCCCTTTTGTTACGTTACAGTCTTATTATAAAATGGATTACATATTTTTTTACTCATCAACCTACACACATTACCCCATAATGACAAAGCAAAAACAGGTTTTTAGAAATTTTAGCACATTTATTAAAAATGTAAAACTGTAATATCACATTTACATAAGTATCCAGACTCTTTACTCAGTACGTTGTTGAAGCATCTTTGGCAGCGATTACAGTCTCAAATCTTCTTAGGTATGATGCTACAAGCTTGGCACACCTTTATTTGGGGAGTTTCTCCCATTCCACTCTGCAGATCCTCTCAAGCTCTGTCAAGTTGGATGGGGAGCGTCTGACACCAATCAAGTTCTAGAAACCTCTCACGGATGGATGATCAATGGAAACAGGATGTACCTGAGCTCAATTTCGAGTCTCATAACATTTCTAAAAACCTGTTTTTGCTTTGTCATTATGGGGTATTATTACTGTAGATTGATGAGGAAAAACATGTGTCACATGCGCCGAACCTACCTACCTATCTATCTATCTATCTATCTATCTATCTATCTATCTATCTATCTATCTATCTATCTATCTATCTATCTATCTCTATCTATATATCTCTATCTATATCTATATCTCTATATATCTCTATATATCTATCTATATATCTATCTATATATCTATCTATATCTCTATCTATATCTCTATATATCTATCTATATCTCTATATATCTATATATATCTCTATATATCTATCTATATATATATCTATCTATATCTCTATCTATATATCTATCTATATCTCTATATATCTATCTATATCTCTATATATCTATCTATATCTCTATATATCTATCTATATCTATATCTATATATATATATACACATACTTAAACCACCCGCAGGCCGGATAGGAACCTTTCGCTGGCCGGATCCAGCCCGTGGGCCATATATTTGACATCCCTGTACTAGAGTGAGAGGCGAGGCACTGATGAAGGAAAACCAAAGAGCAAGAGCTAAGAGCTTTTGTACGTTGTGTAAATGCAGCTTCAGCATAAGTATGTTTGAGACTTCTTGAAATATTGGGTAGCTTTGGACTTTATTGTGTGTGTGAAACATACTATGCAAGTATTTCATTTGCTGTATAATCACACAAGTGCAAATATGCATATAATTTTGTAAATTTTTCCCGACAGTGTGTTCCATGTACACTTTTAGGAAGAAAGGTGCTATCTAGCCTAAAAGGGATCTTCGCCTGCCCCCATAGGAGAGCCCTTTGAATAACTATTTTTGGTTCCAGGTAGAAGCCTTTTGGGTTCTACCTGGAACCAAAAAGGATTCTCCTAAGGGGACTTCCCGAAGAACCCTTTTGGAACTCTTTTTTCTAAGCATGTACTTTCACATTATGAGTGTCATGTTATACGCTTCAGGCACATTGCAACACCACTGAAAGCACTTGATATCACATAATATCTGTGTACTTTTATTTGAAGATGACTATATTTAAACATATGGATTGATGATGAGCTTGATGTTGGAATATGTTATGTTTTTACATGTGCATTATCTGTATCTTGTAAAAAGGAAGATTTTAGAACAGATGCAGTGTTGGATGAATATAAACAGCTGGGTTGATGGTTGTGTTTGACTAAATAAACTAAACATAGCTAATCATCCAAAAAGGTACTGAAATTCCTTTTGATGCATTTTTATCATTTGACTGACTAAAAAAGAAAACCATGACTGCTTCAGAGGAATATTATTGGTTGATAATCTCTACAGCACATACAGTTGAAGTCGGAAGTTTACATACACCTCAGCCAAATACATTTAAACTAGGTTTTACACAATTCCTGACATGTAATCCTTGTAAAAATTCCTTGTATTTGGCTAAAGTCAGAAAAGTCAGAATAATAGTAGAGAGAATGATTCATTTCAGCTTTTATTTCTTTCATCATATTCCCAGTGGGTCAGCAGTTTACATACACTCAATTAGTATTTGGTAGCATTGTCTTTAAATAGTTTAACTTGGGTCACGTTTTGGGTAGCTTTCTACAAGCTTCCCACAATATGTTGGGTGAATTTTGGCCCATTCCTCCTGACAGAGCTGGTGTAACTGAGTCAGGTTTTAAGGCCTACTTGCTCGCACACACTTTTTCGGTTCTGCCCACAACCGAACAAGTGTGTGCCACTCCAATACCTTGACTTTGTGGTCCTTAAGCCATTTTGCCACAACTTTGGAAGTATGCTTGGGGTCATTGTCCATTTAGAAGACCCATTTGCAACCAAGCTTTAACTTGATGTCTTGAGATGTTGCTTCAATATATCCACATAATTGTCCTACCTCATGATGCCATCTATTTTGTGAAGTGCACCAGTCCCTCCTGCAAAAAAGCACCCCCACAACATGATGCTGTCACCCCCATGCTTCACGGTTGACATGGTGTTCTTCGACTTGCAAGCCTTCCCCTTTTTCCTCCAAACATAATGATGGTCATTATGTCCAAACAGTTCTATTTTTGTTTCATCAGAGGACATTTCTCCAAAAAGTACCATCTTTATCCCCATGTGCAGTTGCAAACCGTAGTGTTTTTTTAATGGCGGTTTTGGAGCAGTGGCTTCTTCCTTGCTGAGCGGCCTTTCAGGTTATGTCGATATAGGACTCATTTTTACTGTGGATCTATACTTTGTACCTGTTTCCTCCAGCATCTTCACAAGGTCCTTTGCTGTTTTTCTGGGATTGATTTGCACTTTTCGCACCAAAGTACGTTCATCTCTAGGAGACAGAACGCGTCTCCTTCCTGAGCGGTATGCCGGCTGAGTGGTCCCATGGTGTTTATACTTGCAAACTATTGTTTGTACAGATGAACGTGGTACCTTCAGTCGTTTGGAAATTGCTCCCAAGGATGAACCAGACTTGTGGAGGTCTACAGTTTTTTTTCTGAGGTCTTGGCTGATTTCTTTTGATTTTCCCACGATGTCAAGCAAAGAGGCACTGAGTTTGAAGGTAGGCCTTGAAATACATCCACAGGTACACCTCCAACTGACACAAATTATGTCAATTAGCCTAACAGAAGCTTCTAAAGCCAGGACATCATTTTCTGGAATTTTCCAAGCTGTTTAAAGGCACAGTCAATTTAGTGTATGTAAACTTCTGACCCACTGGAATTGTGATACAGTGAATTATAAGTGAAATAATCTGTCTGTAAACAATTGTTGGAAATATGGCTTGTGTCATGCACAAAGCAGATGTCCTTACCGACTTGCCAAAACTATAGTTTGTTAACAAGACATTTGTGGAGTTGTTGAAAAACGAGTTTTAATGACTCCAACCTAAGTGTATGCAAACTTCCGACTTCAACTGTACCCCTTAAATCATCCACATCACAACACCGTGACTGGTTTAATCCACTTTAATAAATAAATACAAAAATAAATGAATCTCATCGAGACATAGTCATAGTTTAAATCAGGGTCAATGGGCCGACAGACAGATGGACACACCTCAGTCAGCTGACTCCAGGCCAGGTGTGGAGGAGGACCAGACAGCTGGTTGGTGGAATCCGAGGCCCACCCCCGTCCAATGACAGAAGAGGAAAGAAGACAGGGGAGGTGGAGTTGGCGTGTTCATATCATATATGTGCCAGCTAAGGTTAGTGATCTGTGTCCATCACTACACTCTTCTCTTCCACAACGAGGGGGCTGAGACTACGCCATTCATTCTGCTCGCATTCAGTAGCATGGGATTTCCGTGTACCACTGTTCCATCGTTCCTCTGGGCATTCCACTGATGAGAAAGAACACAGCTTTCTGAAGACACTCGTACTGTAACACTCTCCAATAACATTTGTTCCTTGCATAATAGCTAGTTCCCATCTAGACTAGAGTAGGATTTCTGATTTGATCAAGCTGTATCTCTTAGAGTAGTAGCAGTACGTTCGCTCAGAAAACACTAGACAGACAAAATGTATACACAAATCACAAGGCAAATCCAACAACATTTTACAGGTATCCTCCCCCATACGAAAAAAAAAATACATTTCAATATATTTAACGTAACGTAAAATATATTTCAAATACATGTAGATACATTTGCATCTTTACTAAAATGCATGTATTCCGGAAACGCATGGCTATGACATCTAGTCTAAAGGGTGTCAAAGTGGTTCCTAATTGGGAAAAACTTAGGCAGTGATATCATTTAAATTGTGATGGTGAGTACAAAAAAAAACATTTGATTTCACCTAATTATTTCATTCTGTCATAAAGAGCACATGTTCAACTTCATAAAAAATATGTTTTCCCCATAAAAAAAACAAACAGGCTTTTAGTAAGTGCCCCTCTTCAGCTTAATTAAATAATAAAAACATTGGGCACAAGGCTGTTTTTATTATTATAAAATGTTTTATCAATTCAAACAAAAACGATACATCATACAACGCTCCACAATATGTCAAAGTGTAGGTCTAGGTCTTGTGCTTCCAATGAGTGGTGTTATAACAGCTCTACAGAGGATGGTTAGTGGTGTTATAGAGGCTCTACAGAGGATGGTTAGTGGTGTTATAGCAGCTCTACAGAGGATGGTTAGTGGTGTTATAGAGGCTCTACAGAGGATGGTTAGTGGTGTTATAGCAGCTCTACAGAGGATGGTTAGTGGTGTTATAGCAGCTCTACAGAGGATGGTTAGTGGTGTTATAGCAGCTCTACAGAGGATGGTTAGTGGTGTTATAGCAGCTCTACAGAGGATGGTTAGTGGTGTTATAACAGCTCTACAGAGGATGGTTAGTGGTGTTATAGAGGCTCTACAGAGGATGGTTAGTGGTGTTATAGCAGCTCTACAGAGGATGGTTAGTGGTGTTATAGCAGCTCTACAGAGGATGGTTAGTGGTGTTATAGCAGCTCTACAGAGGATGGTTAGTGGTGTTATAGCAGCTCTACAGAGGATGGTTAGTGGTGTTATAGCAGCTCTACAGAGGATGGTTAGTGGTGTTATAACAGCTCTACAGAGGATGGTTAGTGGTGTTATAGAGGCTCTACAGAGGATGGTTAGTGGTGTTATAGCAGCTCTACAGAGGATGGTTAGTGGTGTTATAGCAGCTCTACAGAGGATGGTTAGTGGTGTTATAGCAGCTCTACAGAGGATGGTTAGTGGTGTTATAACAGCTCTACAGAGGATGGTTAGTGGTGTTATAGCAGCTCTACAGAGGATGGTTAGTGGTGTTATAGAGGCTCTACAGAGGATGGTTAGTGGTGTTATAACAGCTCTACAGAGGATGGTTAGTGGTGTTATAGAGGCTCTACAGAGGATGGTTAGTGGTGTTATAGCAGCTCTACAGAGGATGGTTAGTGGTGTTATAGCAGCTCTACAGAGGATGGTTAGTGGTGTTATAGCAGCTCTACAGAGGATGGTTAGTGGTGTTATAGCAGCTCTACAGAGGATGGTTAGTGGTGTTATGGCAGCTCTACAGAGGATGGTTAGTGGTGTTATAGCAGCTCTACAGAGGATGGTTAGTGGTGTTATAGCAGCTCTACAGAGGATGGTTAGTGGTGTTATAGCAGCTCTACGGAGGATGGTTAGTGGTGTTATAGAGGCTCTACAGAGGATGGTTAGTGGTGTTATAGCAGCTCTACAGAGGATGGTTAGTGGTGTTATAGCAGCTCTAGAGAGGATGGTTAGTGGTGTTATAGCAGCTCTACAGAGGATGGTTAGTGGTGTTATAGCAGCTCTAGAGAGGATGGTTAGTGGTGTTATAGCAGCTCTACAGAGGATGGTTAGTGGTGTTATAGAGGCTCTACAGAGGATGGTTAGTGGTGTTATAGCAGCTCTACAGAGGATGGTTAGTGGTGTTATAGCAGCTCTACAGAGGATGGTTAGTGGTGTTATAGCAGCTCTACAGAGGATGGTTAGTGGTATTAAAGCGGCTCTACAGAGGATGGTTAGTGGTGTTATAGCAGCTCTACAGAGGATGGTTAGTGGTGTTATAGCAGCTCTAGAGAGGACGGTTAGTGGTGTTATAGCAGCTCTACAGAGGACGGTTAGTGGTGTTATAGCAGCTCTACAGAGGATGGTTAGTGGTGTTATAGCGGCTCTACAGAGGATGGTTAGTGGTGTTATAGCAGCTCTACAGAGGATGGTTAGTGGTGTTATAGCAGCTCTACAGAGGATGGTTAGTGGTGTTATAGCAGCTCTACAGAGGATGGTTAGTGGTGTTATAGCAGCTCTACAGAGGATGGTTAGTGGTGTTATAGCGGCTCTACAGAGGATGGTTAGTGGTGTTATAGCAGCTCTACAGAGGATGGTTAGTGGTGTTATAGCAGCTCTACAGAGGATGGTTAGTGGTGTTATAGAGGCTCTACAGAGGATGGTTAGTGGTGTTATAGCAGCTCTACAGAGGATGGTTAGTGGTGTTATGGTGCGTTCGTAACCAATTGGGAATTTACCAAATCTGGGAAAAACTGAATGGCCCTCCAACTGGTAACTACTAGTTAAATCAGCCATAAATCCCCTTGTGACAGGGGGATTGGAAGCTTTATTCATATTGAAAATCAGATTTATTGAATTATCCTTATGGTCTATATCAAAGGGCACTTAATTTCATATAACAGGCTTTCAAAATTCAATAGTGGTGTATAATTTATACTTAACATATAAAAGGGACGCAAAAAGGCACTATTTTTGTGGAACGACCCAGCACATGTTAAATTCTGCCCGTTGGACATTGGTTGCAATGCTCTCATCAAGTTTGTTTGTTTATTTGTCATATGCACATTCACTGACCGATAATGTATCATGTTTGTAGTTATTTTTTTTGTCATTTAAATGCATGTATATTCATGTTAGTGCTTTTGGTATGTGTCAAGTACAATAAATGTATTTTGACAAGATGGATTGTGTAATAGTGGCAGCCTATTAGAAGACTTGGAGGTGTGGCTTGTTGGGGCGTGGCTAAGTCTTTTTAGCCTCATGTGACAAATTGACATGACACTTAATGTGTTATGTTGTGTTCTGTGCTTAAATGTTAAGCTTGTAGACTGACAGTTCTGCAGTCTTAATGAGACTCACATAACTGCATGTGATACCAAAGAGCCTACTAAAGCTTCATTGTTAAGACAGTCACCATTTTGCTGCAATACGATTTGGCATTTTTTTTTCATGTTTGCCATACATTTTAATAAAAAAATATATTTCTTACAAATACATTTAAATGCATGTTGGAATATATTTAACAAAACACTTCCAAATACATGTCAAAATATATTCTAAAATACATCTTTAATGTATTTCAGAATGCATTTTAAAATACATTAAATACATTTTTTGATGACTTTAACATATATTGTGATATACATTTTTATACACATTGATATAAACCTTTTAAATATATTCTGTCATTTATGTTGGAATGTATTTAAAGTGTATTCAATAAATAAAAATGCATTATTTCGCCAATTTTTTTAAAATTTCACATGTATCCTAAATAATTTATCAAAACATATATTTGAAATGTATTTTTTCCCCCCATATGGGCACTCATGAGACTCATGATCACTCCGGATGAATTCTGTCACACTTACAACACAAAACAATTGTTATAATCACACACCTCTCTTCTACAACAAAAAAAAATAAACGTTATGATAAAAGAGTTCAATGGCATTTGTAAGAATAAGGATAAAGTACATACCAGTATACACAAACAATCTGGAAGACCTGCATTTACTTAGTTGATACCATATCATATATAT
This sequence comes from Oncorhynchus mykiss, assembly GCF_057628025.1. Taxonomy (NCBI): domain Eukaryota; kingdom Metazoa; phylum Chordata; class Actinopteri; order Salmoniformes; family Salmonidae; genus Oncorhynchus; species Oncorhynchus mykiss. Next base: position 25,573,807 of record NC_143022.1, read on the forward strand.
ACACTGCTCAAAAAAATAAAGGGAACACTAAAATAACACATCCTAGATCTGAATGAATGAAATATTCTTATTAAATACTTTTTTCTTTACATAGTTGAATGTGCTGACAACAAAAATCACACAAAAATGATCAATGGAAATCAAATTTATCAACCCATGGAGGTCTGGATTTGGAGTCACACTCCAAATTAAAGTGGAAAACCACACTACAGGCTGATCCAACTTCGATGTAATGTCCTTAAAACAAGTCAAAATGAGGCTCAGTAGTGTGGAGGTAGCGGAGGTAGCGGTCCTGCTGCTGGGTTGTTGCCCTCCTACGGCCTCCTCCACGTCTCCTGATGTACTGGCCTGTCTCCTGTTAGCGCCTCTATGCTCTGGACACTACGCTGACAGACACAGCAAACCTTCTTGCCACAGTTCACATTGATGTGCCATCCTGGATGAGCTGCACTACCTGAGCCATTTGTGTGGGTTGTAGACTCCGTCTCATGCTACCACCAGAGTGAAAGCACCGCCAGCATTCAAAAGTGACCAAAACATCAGCCAGGAAGCATAGGAACTGAGAAGTGGTCTGTGGTCACCACCTGCAGAACCACTCCTTTATTGGGGGTGTCTTGCTAATTGCCTATAATTTCCACCTGTTGTCTATTCCATTTGCACAACAGCATGTGAAATTTATTGTCAATCAGTGTTGCTTCCTAAGTGGACAGTTTGATAACACAGAAGTGTGATTGACTTGGAGTTACATTGTGTTGTTTAAGTGTTCCCTTTATTTTTTTGAGCAGTATATATTTTTAAGTCTCCATTATGAAACTCTGTCCAAAAATGTTTCTCTCCCTGGGTGTTGCTCTTACATTCAGTTTAGATCCCAAGCCTTGCTACTGTAACACACGTGATATGAACCATGGTCTCCCACGGCTCCCAACGCAGACCCTGATCACGTGACCATGAGCAACCAAGTCCGACAAGTCCACTACATTCACCCCCCTTTGACCTCCTCCCCCACGAGAGATCGCCTCACGTTGGTCGCCAATGTAACATACAGGATATCATCGCGGGTCTCCCTAGGGAGCAACCAGGCCAGTAGACCAAGAGGAAATTCCCCCATGGTCCAAGGTCAGACACTGGTTTTGAAGTTCGCAAGCGAGGCTACTTCATCACGTGACCATGAGCAACGCTGCCCGACACATCTCCTTATGCACTACTGTGTACCACTGAGATTCAACAATGCACCCACATTAGTGCACCAACAATGTCATTGACGTAAGTAACCCCGCGCATTAAATTATACCATGCTTCCAGCTACACTGTCTAGAGCATCATCACACCTTCCATCATGCCGCTAGCTGAGCTAACGAAGGATGGCGCCTGAGGCATGGAGTGTAGCTTTCACCTATACAGCATGCATCATCTTACACATTCCAATTATAGCACTGTACTAGCAGGCCTCAGAGTGACAACATACCATATGCTAAAATGGGCTCAGTTCTAGATAGGCTAGTACAAAATGAAAAGCTATGATACAAGGGCAAATAAAATAGCAATCAATTCAAAGCTACAGTATATCGTGATAGTCTAAGAAGACCACACAAAAAGCATTTTCTATAGTCCAGTACATAGCAGCACAATGAGGTCCAGTTTTTGTCTCACAAAGAAAGCAGCAGTAGACGTTAAGTATGAAGAGGTCAGGGTGGGGGCCACACAGGTCTAACTACAATTGGCTGGAACGTGTCTGAGGTCACAGTATGATAATTCCGTTTAGGTTGGACGCAGACCGATAGTTCAGATAGGCTACATACTGTCTGCACCAGTGTTTTGTGTTGAAGTTGAAGTAGATGGAACAGTGACAGGGTCTGGGCCTGGTGTGAGGGTGTCAGGAGTGATGCCCATTCCTACCCCTTGGCTAGGGGACAGAGTGAGTAATGTGGGAGGTATAGGGTATCTACAGGTGGCCCTGCCTACAGTACATGGCAGCAGTTGTACTGGGCGAAGGGCAGGAGTTTCTCCTTGGAGGTGGGCTGGATGTTGAAGGACAGGGCCTTCTCACAGAGAGGGAACTGCAGCAGGCGGTCTCTCAGGTTCACATTCTTCCCCTTTCCAGGATCCAGTCTGAACGTAGGGTCGGTCCCCGTCTCCCTGGGCCCAAGGCGACCCTGTGGTGCATTGTGGGATCGCTCTAATTGAAGCTCCTCCGGAGTGTCCCCTTCAGACTCCCCACCAAGCCCTCTCACCTTGCGGGTCATCTCCACCCCGTCGGGGCCCAGGTCCACACAGTGGTTATGGGGCAGAGAGCGGGGTGAGGCGCCTGGGGTGGACCCCCCACCCTGCACCAGGAGCTTAGGCTTGGACTCTGTGGTGTTGTTGTTTTTAAGAATAGCATCTTCCCCTTCTATGATGTCTGGGCTGGGAGTTTCCTGTTGCCCACAACAACACTGCACCCCCCCGAGGCGAGGCAGGTATGGAGGTTGAGCTTTAGGGCTGATCGAACTACCATTGATTGGCTGGTCTGAAGTCAAATGACTACCTAGCCTCAGTTGGTCACATGACATGTCTCCTTCCTCCATGGGCTTCTCCCCTGACTCCATCATACCCTGTTCTTGTTCCTGTATGGCTGCCAGCTGGTCAGGCTCCATCTCTCTGCTGTGGCTAGAAACCCTGGCCTGCAGCTCCCTGTCCCACTCCCCCCTCTCTGTCTCCAGTGCCTCCTCCACTGAGGTGGCCAACAGGCCTGTTTCCTCTCCCTGACCTGGGACTACTCTGACTGGGCTCTGTGAAGCCTCTGGAGCTGTGAGCATGGGACTAGACTGTTCTGTAGACACAGAGGTTGATACCAAGCCTATTATATGAGGCAGTGTTTGAATATTATGAAATCCAACATGTGGTTTGCCTGTCTCTTCCGCCTCATCTTCCTCCTCCTCTTCCTCTTCACAGATAAGCTGCAGGGCTCCCAGGCTCTTGATCTGTGGAGGTTCGTCAGGAGGTGAAGGGTGCAGGGTGAGCCCCAGGCAGGGCTCTGTGCTGTACTTAGGGAAGGGGCTCTCTGTGCGACTTGGCTGTGGCTGAAGCAGCAGGGGCCTGTGGGTCAGGAAGTCCACAGCATCAGACACCCCTCGGCGGGGACAGCCAGCCAGCAGGCCATGGAGCCCCCTCTGCTCCAGATCCAGAGGCTCAGACCGCGGCCTCCTGCAGAAGAGAAAGATATATTAGAAATAAGTTCATGATCAGCTAGTTGCATTTTTACTATGACTGACAGCAATGTGTGCCTTTGTGAATCATTGTGACTGACTGACTGCACTGTGTGCCTTTGTGAATCATTGTGACTGACTGACTGACTGCACTGTGTGCCTTTGTGAATCATTGTGACTGACTGACTGCACTGTGTGCCTTTGTGAATCATTGTGACTGACTGACTGACTGCACTGTGTGCCTTTGTGAATCATTGTGACTGACTGACTGCACTGTGTGCCTTTGTGAATCATTGTGACTGACTGTACTAAATGAATGCTGAGTCTTACTGGAGTTGTGATGGCTCGGCCCACGAACTGTCAACTTTCGGGATCTCGCTGGGCTGCTCCTGCTTGTCTCTCAGGATGCGCTCCCCCAGCAGGTAATACGTGGCTGTGATGTGGTTGTATTGATCCGCTTCTAGAGCCCTGGGCGTACCAGAATGACACAAAATGTTGTTTAAATTTAGAATAGAATATTTTAAAACAACCACATTTCAGAACTGCATCCACAAATGCATATCACCAAGTTATCTTGCTTGAAAAGCTTTCAGATCTGAGGTAGAGTACAAAGGAAGAGGATTGAGAGAAGGAGAATCTGGGGAGAAGAGGAAGATATAGGGAAGTCCTCACTGTTGGATGGCATCGCGGTCAGCGATGTTGCCGCTGGTCATGGCGTGGAGGATGATCTCGTGTTCCTCCCGGGACAGGCTGCGGTGGGAGGTGAGGGGGGCGGCACTGTGCCCTGTGGGGGAGGGGTTGACCCCCTGCAGCCAGGGGTGGTTCTCGATCTCCTCCAGGGAGGCACGGCTAGACGGGTCCCTCTGCAGCATACGGGAGATCAAACTGGGAGAAAGAGAGAGAGAGACAGATAGAAAGAGAGAGAGAGACAGTTGAGAATTCACCTTCCATAGATCAGATACTATATATACCTCTGTGGCCTCTTTTTTGTAACACCGGTACACGAGTGAAGTTCTCATGCATACTGATTCAGTTATTGACAGTCAAAGCACATAACCCCATTTATCTGCCATTACGAGAGTGAATGAGATCAAACTGTCAATCTATTTCATCATCAATATTCATGAGCGCCTGCAGACATCAGACAGTCTTTAGGTGCATCCATGCAGGGCAGGTAATTTGATGAAAGGCATGGCTGAGAGGCATGGCACAGCCTGACTCTGTGCATCATCATGCAGGCTCTGACGCAGGATGGGGACTTTGTATTCCTCTCTATATGTCTGTGAGTGTGTGTGTGCAGAGAGGTATGCAAAGTCTGCATCAGAATCTATTTGTTATTGTGACTGTTTTAATGCAGTGAGGCTGAGAGCTGGCTCTAGTCTGGTGTAGAGGAACAAGTTCCTGTGAATGACCACCAGGGGATGCCACTGCTCCCTTCGTCTCACTGGTAGGTGTATGTGTGTGTGTGTGTGTGTGTGTGTGTGTGTGTGTGTGTGTGTGTGTCATCTTGCTCTTTTATCCTCGTGGGGACCTAAAATCTCCAAAAGTCCCCACAGGGATAGTAAAACAAGGAAACATCTCCTCGTGGGGACATAGAATATGTTATTTTGAGTTTAGGGGTTAGGTTTAGGGTTACAATTAGGGTTAGGGTTAGGGTTGGAATTAGGGTTAGGGTAAGGGGTTATGTTTAGGGTTAAGGTTAGGTTTAGGGTTAAGGTTAGGGTAAGGGTTAAGTTTAGGGGTTAGGGAAAATTGTATTTTGAATGGAAATCAATTTTAGGTCCCCACGAGGATAGAAAAACAATTGTGTGTGTGTGTGTATGTTTGCACAAGCCTTTAAGTGGTTTAACCATGCAAGACCAGGATCACCATTCAGCCTAAAGGCTCTATCCTCCTTAAATAATGCCCTATGTCCATTTACACTGTGCAAGTACCCATACTTCTCTGAACCTCCAATCCAATAATGCTCTTGTTGTTTGGTATATCCTATTCATACTACTGAAATATTAATACAAACGAATGATTTACACACTGTCTTCCTAACTGACCCATGCACATCTCACAACACTACTACACAGTAAAGCAAAGCACTTAATACAAAGTAAGAGTAGGTAGGGAGAGAGAGAGAGAAAAAGAGCAACAGAGGGACAGCACGAGAGAGAGATAGCAGGAGAGCTAGAGATAGCAGGAGAAAGAGAGATAGCAGGAGAAAGAGAGCAACAGAGGGGAGAGAGAGAGATAGCAGGAGAAAGAGAGATAGCAGGAGAAAGAGAGCAACAGAGGAGAGATAACAGGAGAAAGAGAGATAGCAGGAGAGAGAGAGCAACAGAGGAGAGAGAGAGAGATAGCAGGAGAAAGAGAGATAGCAGGAGAGAGGGAGACAGAGATAGCAGGAGAAAGAGAGCAACAGAGAGGAGAGATAGCAGAAGAGAGGGAGAGAGAGAGCAACAGGGGGGAGAGAGATATCAGGAGAGAGAGGGGAAGAGAGAGGGGAGTGAGAGGGAGATAGTGAGAGAGAGATTATAGGAGAGAGAGGAATAGAGAGATGGAGGGTGGGTGGGGAGAGGCCTGCTTTCGCTCTGTTGATTGTGCCCACAGGACTGTTCTGTTTTGCTAGGAATCATCTTCCCATGAAAAGAGCATTCATCAGGGCCTTGGTCATATGACCCAGGTTTTATGTTTGAAACTGTTCCTGAGCCAGTCAGTTAGATGTCTGAGGCTCAATCATCTGACTCAGAACCACAAGGTCTGGGAGGTCTGGACTGCGGTTCAGTGGCTGCAGGGGTGTTCTTGAGTCTCAAACACAAATAGCATTGGTACCAAGGGGCATAGCTAATTCATCCCTTTTTAACACAAAGACAGTTATGTTCAGATTGAACTTTAATAGATACCAGAGCTGGGGTGAGATCTGGGTTGAGATCTGGGGTGAGATCTGGGGTGAGATGTAGAATGGAGTGACTAGGTATCCAGGGATTGATCGTAACCACGCAATGAATTACAGACAAGTGGCAGTCCAATACTGTATGGATCTGAACCAATTCACTCAGCAACTCTCAGTTTCCTAGAACTCTCATCATTTTTGGAAATCCTGAGATAAACTTTCATTTCAGCCATCTCTTTATTCTACCCACTGGTTGGCTGGCCACCTCAAATCAACTTTCAATATTGTATTCCCTATTCAGTGATTGGCTTGCGCCCTCTGACAAAAACAGCCAAAGAGCACAGGGTAGGCTGTGTCCAGAAGGCTGTTTGCACGAGGTTCTCAGTCAGGTGTGAGGTTCAGAGTTTGGGCGATAGGAGACCCATTTTAATAAAATCTCACCCACCTCTTTGACATCATTCAGATCACATCAATACGCTCCACAAACGTCTGCCTTGCCTAACATCCCTGTTAAGATTTAAAATGACAGATGATCAAGCCCGCTGGTGTCTAGAGAGTTAGGTAAATCAACCTTTCATTTTCTTGCACCTTACTTGTGGAATGATCAACAATTACAACTGGTGCCTCTAGGGCATTTCAGCCGTTTGTCAGGGGTCCTTTTTACTGACGAATGTGTCCGTTTTTTAGGATTGTTTTGCTTTTCATGTATTGTTGTGTATAATAACGTGTATTTTATTGTGCATATGAATGTGTAGTTTGATGTGTATTGTGGTGCTATACAGGGCTCATCTGGAAAACAGACCTTGGTCTCAGCACTGACTCCTTGTCAAAATAGAGGTTGGCTGGGGCTGACTGGGGTAGGGCAGGTTAGGGCCAGGCATTCAGAAACACACAGAGAGCCGACAACTGGCATCGTTGTTATTATGTGTCTGTATGTATCACTGTTGCATAACCACAGTCTATTTCTAGTGCATCTGAGAGAATTATAAAAACCATATGACATATTTAAACTGCATTGTATGACACCGTGTTGAGGTTAATGCATGGTGTGTGTGAGAGCTGGAGGCTCAAAGGAGAGGGTGATGCTACTCACTCTTTACAGTCTGCGGAGACATGGGCGGGGACGGTGTAGCGACAGTCCATAATCATGGTGAGCGTCTCACTGTCATTGGTCTCCTGGAATGGCGGCTGTCCACACACCAGCATGAAGAGGATCACCCCCAGTGACCAAATATCTGGAACACAAACACAGTCACCATAGATACATAAACACATTGTCAAACTTCTCAATGTGAGTATGCACACACATACTATTTGATCACTAGGGCCCAGATATTTGTATGGTCAGGACTCCTTGCCCTAATAATCATTGGAACAAACCAACCAACAAACATCTACAGTATAACTGTCCCTCAGTAGGCTGGTTCCAGTGGCTGAAATGAATGATGTTGTTTACAGATCCAGGCCTTTGTCCCAGACAGCTGGTGAGTACATACAGTATGTAACTCTCCCTCCCCCAGTCAGTGTGTCATTGGCAAGGTCTGGAGCCTGGAGCAAACACACAGGCCTTGAGACACTCCGGGCAAACCTCTCACCCACACTGTGAGTGGCCCTATGAGACAGAGAGAGCCAACCTCTCACCCACACTGACACTCCGTGTCCCTATGGCCCTGCAATGGCTCGCAGAACTACTTCTACTTCTAACTACTTCTATGTCATACTGGACATAGAGACATAACAATGCTATCCACTGACTCTGGGGAAGTATCCCTTCAAGGTTCAGTTAATGATGTGGGGCGGCAGGTAGCCTAGTGGTTAGAGCGTTGGACTAGTAACCGAAAGGTTGCAAGATTGAATCCCCGAGCTGACAAGGTAAAAATCTGTTGTTCTGCCCCTGAACAAGGCAGTTAACCTGCTGTTCCTAGGCCATCATTGTAAATAATAATTTGTTCTTAACTGACTTGCCTAGTTAAATACAAGTAAAATGTATGTGAGAAAGCCCTGTATGAGGATAGATTTTACCCATGTGGAATCCCAGTGATTATTCTCCTGTTCTGTCTCTGTGATCTCTCTCTATATACTGTATATACACTGAACAAAATATATAAAACGCAACATGCTACAATTTCAAAGATTTTACTGAGTTACAGTTCCTATAATAAAATCAGTCAATGTAAATAAATAAAATAATAAATGTAACGAGTGCGCTGAGAGTCGGGAAGCAAGTTCAGGGAGTGTTTTAATAAATAAATTAGGCCCAATGTAACGAGTGCGCTGAGAGTCGGGAAGCAAGTTCAGGGAGTGTTTTAATAAATAAATTAGGCCCAATGTAACGAGTGCGCTGAGAGTCAGGAAGCAAGTTCAGGGAGTGTTTTAATAAATAAATTAGGCCCAATGTAACGAGTGCGCTGAGAGTCGGGAAGCAAGTTCAGGGAGTGTTTTAATAAATAAATTAGGCCCAATGTAACGACTGCGCTGAGAGTCAGGAAGCAAGTTCAGGGAGTGTTTTAATAAATAAATTAGGCCCAATGTAACGAGTGCGCTGAGAGTCAGGAAGCAAGTTCAGGGAGTGAGTGTTTTAATAAATAAATTAGGCCCAATGTAACGAGTGCGCTGAGAGTCGGGAAGCAAGTTCAGGGAGTGTTTTAATAAATAAATTAGGCCCAATGTAACGAGTGCGCTGAGAGTCGGGAAGCAAGTTCAGGGAGTGTTTTAATAAATAAATTAGGCCCAATGTAACGAGTGCGCTGAGAGTCAGGAAGCAAGTTCAGGGAGTGTTTTAATAAATAAATTAGGCCCAATGTAACGAGTGCGCTGAGAGTCAGGAAGCAAGTTCAGGGAGTGTTTTAATAAATAAATTAGGCCCAATGTAACGAGTGCGCTGAGAGTCAGGAAGCAAGTTCAGGGAGTGTTTTAATAAATAAATAAAACAATAAACACGTAACACAAACAACGCACCAACATGAAAACAGAGTCAATAACACCTGAGGAAAGAACCAAGGGGAGTGACAGATACAGGGAAAATAATCAAGGAGGGGATGGAGTGTCGTGTGTCATGAGGCGCAGGTACGTGAGACGATGGTGACAGGTGTGCGGGATAATCAACAGCCTGATGACCTAGAGGCCAGAGAGAGAGAGTATACGTGACACTCTAATCGATGGATTTGCATCTGTTGGTCCAAGATACTTAAAAAAAGGTAGGGGCATGGATAAGAAAACCAGTCCTCCATTTTCCTCATGCAGGGCGACATCTCCTTCGCATAGAGTTGATCAGGCTGTTGATTGTGGCCTGTGGAATGTTGTCCCACAACTCTTCAATGGCTGTCCAAAGTTGCTGGATATTAGGGGGAAATGGAACATGCTGTCATATAATTCGATCTAAATCAAATCAAATCAAATCAAATCAAATTTTATTTGTCACATACACATGGTTAGCAGATGTTAATGCGAGTGTAGCGAAATGCTTGTGCTTCTAGTTCCGACAATGCAGTAATAACAAGTAATCTAACTAACAATTCCAAAACTACTGTCTTGTACACAGTGTAAGGGGATAAAGAATATGTACATAAGGATATATGAATGAGTGATGGTACAGAGCAGCATAGGCAAGGTACAGTAGATGGTATCGGGTACAGTATGTACAAATGAGATGAGTATGTAAACAAAGTGGCATAGTATAGTATAAAGTGGCTAGTGATACAAGTATTACATAAGGATACCGTCGATGATATAGAGTACAGTATATATGTATGCATATGAGATGAATAATGTAGGGTAAGTAACATTTATATAAGGTAGCATTGTTTAAAGTGGCTAGTGATATATTTACATCATTTCCCATCAATTCCCATTATTAAAGTGGCTGGAGTTGAGTCAGTGTCAGTGTGTTGGCAGCAGCCACTCAGTGTTAGTGGTGGCTGTTTAACAGTCTGATGGCCTTGAGATAGAAGCTGTTTTTCAGTCTCTCGGTCCCAGCTTTGATGCACCTGTACTGACCTCGCCTTCTGGATGATAGCGGGGTGAACAGGCAGTGGCTCGGGTGGTTGATGTCCTTGATGATCTTTATGGCCTTCCTGTGACATCGGGTGGTGTAGGTGTCCTGGAGGGCAGGTAGTTTGCCCCCGGTGATGCGTTGTGCAGACCTCACTACCCTCTGGAGAGCCTTACGGTTGAGGGCGGTGCAGTTGCCATACCAGGCGGTGATACAGCCCGCCAGGATGCTCTCGATTGTGCATCTGTAGAAGTTTGTGAGTGCTTTTGGTGACAAGCCGAATTTCTTCAGCCTCCTGAGGTTGAAGAGGCGCTGCTGCGCCTTCTTCACGATGCTGTCTGTGTGAGTGGACCAATTCAGTTTGTCTGTGATGTGTATGCCGAGGAACTTAAAACTTGCTACCCTCTCCACTACTGTTCCATCGATGTGGATAGGGGGGTGTTCCCTCTGCTGTTTCCTGAAGTCCACAATCATCTCCTTAGTTTTGTTGACGTTGAGTGTGAGGTTGTTTTCCTGACACCACACTCCGAGGGCCCTCACCTCCTCCCTGTAGGCCGTCTCATCGTTGTTGGTAATCAAGCCTACCACTGTTGTGTCGTCCGCAAACTTGATGATTGAGTTGGAGGCGTGCGTGGCCACGCAGTCGTGGGTGAACAGGGAGTACAGGAGAGGGCTCAGAACGCAACCTTGTGGGGCCCCAGTGTTGAGGATCAGCGGGGAGGAGATGTTGTTGCCTACCCTCACCACCTGGGGGCGGCCCGTCAGGAAGTCCAGTACCCAGTTGCACAGGGCGGGGTCGAGACCCAGGGTCTCGAGCTTGATGACGAGCTTGGAGGGTACTATGGTGTTGAATGCCGAGCTGTAGTCGATGAACAGCATTCTCACATAGGTATTCCTCTTGTCCAGATGGGTTAGGGCAGTGTGCAGTGTGGTTGAGATTGCATCGTCTGTGGACCTATTTGGGCGGTAAGCAAATCTAGAGCATCCCAAACCTGCTCAATGGTTGACATGTCTGATGAATATGCAGGCCATCGAAGAACTGGAAAATGTTCTGCTTCTAGGAATTGTGTACAGATGCTAGCGACATGGAGCCATGCATTATCATGCTGAAACATGAGGTGAATGAATGGCATGACAATGGGCTTCAGGATCTCATCACGGTACCTCGTTGCATTCAAATTGCCATCAATAAAATGCAATTGTGTTTGTTGTCCATAGCTTATTCCTGCCCATACCATAACCCCACCGCCACCATGGGGCACTCATGGTGGCAAACCACTCACCCACACAACGCCATACTCGCTGTCTGCCATCTGCCCAGTACAGTTGAAACCAGGATTCATCCTTGAAGAGCAAACTTCTCCAGCATACTAGTGGTCATCGAAGGTGAGAATTTGCCCAATGAAGTTGGTTACAATGCCGAAGTACAATCAGGTACAATCATCCCCTGTTGAGGATGATGAGCACACAGATGAGCTTCCCTGAGACGGTTTCTGACAGTTTATGCAGAAATTCTTCAGTTGTGCAAACCCACAGTTTCATCAGCTGTGACTGGTCTCAGACAATCCCGCAGGTGAAGAAGCTGGATGTGGAGGTCCTGGGCTGGCGTGGTTAAACGTGGTCTGTGAGGCCGGTTGGACGTATTGCCAAATTCTCTAAAATTACGTTGGAGGCGGCTTATGGTAAATAAATAAACATTACATTATCTGGAAACAGCTCTGGTGGATATTCCTGCAGTCAGCACGCCAATTACACACTCCCTCAAACCTTGAGGGATCTGGCCTATTGTTTGAAATTTTAGTGGCATTTATTGTCCCCAGCACAAGGTGCACCCGTGTAATGATGATTTCATGCCGTCCCTAGGAGGGGTGCGTCACTTGAGTGGGTTGAGTCACTGATGTGATCTTCCTGTCTGGGTTGGCGCCCCCCCTTGGGTTGTGCCGTGGCGGAGATCTTTGTGGGCTATACTTGGCCTTGTCTCAGGATGGTAAGTTGGTGGTTGAAGATCTAGTGGTGTGGGGGCTGTGCTTTGGCAAAGTGGGTGGGGTTATATCCTTCCTGTTTGGCCCTGTCCGGGGGTATCATCGGATGGGGCCACAGTGTCTCCTGACCCCTCCTGTCTCAGCCTCCAGTATTTATGCTGCAGTAGTTTGTGTTGGGGGCTAGGGTCAGTCTGTTATATCTGGAGTACTTCTCCTGTCTTATCCGGTGTCCTGTGTGAATTTAAGTATGCTCTCTCTAATTCTCTTTCTCTCTTTTGTTCTCTCTCTCTCTCGGAGGACCATGCCTCAGGACTACCTGGCATGAGGACTCCTTGCTGTCCCCAGTCCACCTGGCTGTGCTGCTGCTCCAGTTTCAACTGTTCTGCCTGTGATTATTATTATTTGACCATGCTGCTCATTTATGAACATTTGAACATCTTGGCCATGTTCTGTTATAATCTCCACCCCGCACAGCCAGAAGAGGACTGGCCACCCCTCATAGCCTGGTTTTTCATAGCCAGGGAGTTTTAGCCAGGGAGTTTTTCCTAGCCACCGTGCTTCTACACCTGCATTGCTTGCTGTTTGGGGTTTTAGGCTGGGTTTCTGTACAGCACTTTGAGATATCAGCTGATGTACGAAGGGCTATATAAATAAATTTGATTTGATGCTGTTTAATCAGCTTCTTGATATGCCACACCTGTCAGGTGGATGGATTATCTTGGCAAAGGAGAAATGCTCACTATTAGGGATGTAAATACATTGCATTTTATTACAGTTCATGAAACATAGGATCAACACTTTACATGTTGCAGTTATATTTTTGTTCAATATATATTGTATACCTACCGAATGCTTTCACTCACTCACACTGTGTTTTTGTGTGTGTGCATTCGTTCAAGTGTGTGAATATGAGGATCATGTGCAGACAGACATACACAGAGCTCAATGCTGCTAATTATTGACCTGCCCACAGTCTGATGTGTGCAGGTCAATGGAGTGGGCGTCTGACGGCCAAATCTCTGTACTCTCTTTCTCTGCTCTCCCCCTCTCTCTCTACCTGTGCCCTCTCTCTACCTGTGCCCTCCGCCTCTCTCTCTCTCTACCTGTGCCCTCCACCTCTCTCTACCTGTGCCCTCTCTCTACCTGTGCCCTCCACCTCTCTCTCTACCTGTGCCCTCCGCCTCTCTCTCTCTCTCTCTCTCTACCTGTGCCCTCTCTCTACCTGCGCCCTTCTCCCCCCTCTCTCTCCCCTCCCTCTCCCTGCGCCCTCTCTCTCTCTGCACCCTCTCTCTCTCCCCCTTCTGTCCCTGCATCCTCTCCTTGTTCCCTATCTTACTCTCCCCCTTCTCCCTCTTCCACTTCTCCCTGTTATCCCCCCTCCTCCTCTCCCTGCGCCCCCTCTCCGCCCTCTCTCTCTAAATATCCCAGCAGATGGTGTTTGTCTCCAGAGGAAATCCGCTCCCTCACTCAGAGGAAATACTTTGTTCTAGAGTACATAATGAGAGCTCTCTCCCATCGACATCTCTCCCTCCCTCTAAACCTCACCCCATCTGTTCATAACTCTTAGTACAACACTCAAAACAGGTCATCAAAAAGGCAGTGGTTTCAAAACTCTAAGCACATTTTCAATTGACAAAGTACAACACAAAATCAGAGTCACCTTTTCACCAAAAGTGTTTCATCTAGAAATACATGTATACAAATACATCAAATGTACTTGCTCTTTTGTTAAAATATATGACTTAATCCTACTGCTCTTAATTGACGATCACTTAAATGTTTGGTAAACCTAGAGGTTTGACATGTCAACTGGTTTGTCTACAAGAGATTTAGAGAAATACTGTCACATGATGACGCTGGAGAGACGAAGCAGGTACGGGGAGTAAACATTTCATAAATAACGGACATGGAGCGAGACAGGAACAGCGTCAGCAAACAGGTAACACAAACAAAAGACAATTAATGCATCAGCAGCGAACAGAGCTGGGAACTGACAAATATAGGGGAGGATATAAACAGATGATGAGTGAGTCCAGGTGAGTCCACTATCGCTGATGCGCGTGACGAGGGAAGGCAGGTGTGCGTAATGGATGATAGGAGTGAGTGATGCAGGGCAGCCTGGCGCCCTCAAGCGCCAGGGGGAGGGAAGGCAGGTGTGCGTAATAGATGATAGGAGTGAGTGATGCAGGGCAGCCTGGCGCCCTCAAGCGCCAGGGGGAGGGAAGGCAGGTGTGCGTAATAGATGATAGGAGTGAGTGATGCAGGGCAGCCTGGCACTTAGGGGGGAAGAGCGGGAGCAGAAGTGACAAATACATAATGAAAATGTCTGCCTGTAAAGTAGACTTGAATGTTAAGGCAGAACAGAGGTAGACAGACAAGTTCTAATGAAATAGCCCAGGACACAAGACAGAGGGCCTGAGATGGTATCTGACTATCTGTTCTTCCCTACTCTGCTTGGTTTGGCTTATGTAACATTAACAGCCATGTGTTAGACACAAAAAACAGACTCCCTCTCCGATAGCCCTGGGTCTGGGATGTACCCTGCGTGACTCTGCACACACAGGCCTCTGATTGTCTCTGCCTCATCATATAACCACTGTGTTCAGACAGTCACACTGCTCTCATAATAACTAGGAGACAGACACTCAGTTCAATGACCCTGGAGGTCCATTCATAGCAGTATGCAGTACCCACCTATACAATATTCCATACAATATACAGTACACACTGTACAAATAGTCAATACATGATTCTACATGTGTTCGTGTATATGTGTGTGTCTCTACAGCTCTTCTTCACCTGGCAGTTTGCTGCAGGGCCACGTTCTGCCCATTCAGCCGATGAAAGTCCAATCTTCCAGGTGTCATTTACCTTCAGAGTGGTTGGAAATTCAATTCACTTTCTGAATTGCCTGAATTGAAATGGAGTTGACCTCAACCCTGTGCTGTGTTTTGTTATGCTTTGCACTGTTGGGTTATCATTAGCAGGGCTGTATGGCAGTGTAGTGGCAGCAGGCCTCAGTGAGCGAGCTGCCTCTCTCAGCTGGCACTCTGTCACGAGGCCTAATGTGTGGATTAAACCAGCACCTGATCAGTGGACCAAAATAATAGCATGCTGAGCTAAAGAATATTCACTCAGAGTCAGTCATACTGTAACTGTACACCACCAGCCAGGGAACCTGTGGAAATACTACACCACTCTGACTCAGTCGTCATCTGAAGACTACTGAGTCACAGAGACTAGACCATATAATGACATATATAATCCTGTAGTAATAGGATTCCCCCCCCACACCCACACTCGTCAGGCCTTGTCCCAGCTTGACTTCAACACAGCCTGTCAGATTACATCAGAGACAAGTTGACACTAGACAAAGGTATCTTCTGCCACATTGCTATGTGTGGGCGCTAATCACTGGGTCATCATGACCGGGCTCAAACCAGGTTAATGCCAGAAACCTGTCCCGTGTCGTGTGTTGGTTGGGGAATGGGACCTTTCGCTGGTCAGTTCACACAGTCTCACACACAACGCCAAGGCCACCCACGTGCAATAGGCCCAAAAATGTGGGATTTTATTTTATAGCAGTGCCACTGCCGTGCAAGCCAATAAACATGTTTTGATTTTTGTGTGTGTCTGTCGCAGATGTGTTTGTGGATTAGCTGGTACATCAAGCGGATGTATTAACCAGAGGGAATGAAAGCATCCACTACAAATGTAGGTGAACACAGCCCAAACACACATTGACACACACAGGACTGATCAGAGAATATAGATCTAGGCATTCTGTCACAATTTGGGGGCATGTTTGAGGTGTGTAGGTGCTCACGCCAGGTCCTGATTCTGCAGGTGAATAAGGTGGTTGTGGTTTTGGTTTCAGTGCACGTGCCTAAACCCCCTGCGGTCCCTCTGTAGTGGGCAGCCCCCTTGGCTCTGGTCACCTCGTAGGCTGGTCTAGGTCTGTGTCTCAGAGGAATCTGACCCATTTAGGGGCTTTCAATCTGGCACACTCCCAACACAGCACCACATACAGCCCTGTACTGTAGTATTACCAGTCCTGCTTGGGTCACACTGTGCTGAAATATCGACATCAAACCGTCTCAACTAGATTTTCTAGAGTATGTACCCATAGGGGATATACTTTACTTAGTGTAGTGCTGATCTTCATTATTTCACATGGCCAATCCCATCAGCAGTTATGACTAAGGAATGTATAGAACCACACTGTGGACTAGTAGTGTGTCGTGCTGAGATGAGGTGTGAGTCCAATTAGATTCCCTCTAAGCTGTAATCCTGTCCTCCTGTATACAGTGCCTTGCGAAAGTATTCGGCCCCCTTGAACTTTGCGACCTTTTGCCACATTTCAGGCTTCAAACATAAAGATATAAAACTGTATTTTTTTGTGAAGAATCAACAACAAGTGGGACACAATCATGAAGTGGAATGACATTTATTGGATATTTCAAACTTTTTTAACAAATCAAAAACTGAAAAATTGGGCGTGCAAAATTATTCAGCCCCTTTACTTTCAGTGCAGCAAACTCTCTCCAGAAGTTCAGTGAGGATCTCTGAATGATCCAATGTTGACCTAAATGACTAATGATGATAAATACAATCCACCTGTGTGTAATCAAGGCTCCGTATAAATGCACCTGCACTGTGATAGTCTCAGAGGTCCGTTAAAAGCGCAGAGAGCATCATGAAGAACAAGGAACACACCAGGCAGGTCCGAGATACTGTTGTGAAGAAGTTTAAAGCCGGATTTGGATACAAAAAGATTTCCCAAGCTTTAAACATCCCAAGGAGCACTGTGCAAGCGATAATATTGAAATGGAAGGAGTATCAGACCACTGCAAATCTACCAAGACCTGGCCGTCCCTCTAAACTTTCAGCTCATACAAGGAGAAGACTGATCAGAGATGCAGCCAAGAGGCCCATGATCACTCTGGATGAACTGCAGAGATCTACAGCTGAGGTGGGAGACTCTGTCCATAGGACAACAATCAGTCATATATTGCACAAATCTGGCCTTTATGGAAGAGTGGCAAGAAGAAAGCCATTTCTTAAAGATGTCCATAAAAAGTGTCGTTTAAAGTTTGCCACAAGCCACCTGGGAGACACACCAAACATGTGGAAGAAGGTGCTCTGGTCAGATGAAACCAAAATTGAACTTTTTGGCAACAATGCAAAACGTTATGTTTGGCGTAAAAGCAACACAGCTCATCACCCTGAACACACCATCTCCACTGTCAAACATAGTGGTGGCAGCATCATGGTTTGGGCCTGCTTTTCTTCAGCAGGGACAGGGAAGATGGTTAAAATTGATGGGAAGATGGATGGAGCCAAATACAGGACCATTCTGGAAGAAAACCTGATGGAGTCTGCAAAAGACCTGAGACTGGGACGGAGATTTGTCTTCCAACAAGACAATGATCCAAAACATAAAGCAAAATCTACAATGGAATGGTTCAAAAATAAACATATCCAGGTGTTAGAATGGCCAAGTCAAAGTCCAGACCTGAATCCAATCGAGAATCTGTGGAAAGAACTGAAAACTGCTGTTCACAAATGCTCTCCATCCAACCTCACTGAGCTCGAGCTGTTTTGCAAGGAGGAATGGGAAAAATGTCAGTCTCTCGATGTGCAAAACTGATAGAGACATACCCCAAGTGACTTACAGCTGTAATCGCAGCAAAAGGTGGCGCTACAAAGTATTAACTTAAGGGGCTGAATAATTTTGCAAGCCCAATTTTTCAGTTTTTGATTTGTTAAAAAAGTTTGAAATATCCAATAAATGTCATTCCACTTCATGATTGTGTCCCACTTGTTGTTGATTCTTCACAAAAAAATACAGTTTCATATCTTTATGTTTGAAGCCTGAAATGTGGCAAAAGGTCGCAAAGTTCAAGGGGGCCGAATACTTTCGCAAGGCACTGTATGTGTCTGTCTGTGTCATTGAACACTCAGCTGTTCCCTGGCCGGTTGCCATTACCTAGCAGATATAATAGGTTTACTGGATTCCACACTGCTAGGAACAGAAGGAATTACTCTACCTTCACTCACCTCTTTTACTGTCTCTCAGTGTTCTGTTAGGGTGATAATGGCACAGCACCATAACACACACCACGTGTGTGTGAGGACGTCATGGCGTTTTCACAATAACAGTCAATTTTCTTAGCAACGAGGTCAGGTGAATACGGTGCAGCCAGGTGTTCATATATCTGGGGCAGGATAGAAGTGTGTACTTGGGGAATGTTAAGGTCAGGAATTACTGCAGGTCTGGAGACCTAGTACATATCTTCGTAGTTCATTCATTCTCCCTGCACTACTCTCCACTTGATTTAATTCGATTGATTTAATTCGATTTAAATTGAAGAAAAAGCCCATATTACAACCCTGTCTGTCTGCGGTAAACAGACCAGATTAAAAACAACATCAGTGTGAGGACACACTGAACTGTAAGTGGCAACCCACAATCCTCCTATTCTGACACAGAGACAACTATCCCCCTGACTGTGGGCTTTAAGCCCAGCATCGGCACAGCTTCAACGTCCCTGGCCTAGATTAAAGCCGTGCGAGGATTGCTATGCCGCCTATCCATGCGCAAATTACATTTCCATTCCAGATTCTCTGCAGCCCAGAGACTACTCCATCTGTTCACGTTTGTGTGTTTGTATGTGTGTGTGTGTAGAAAGTCTACATCCCCTTGAATTTCTTTTCACATTTTGCTGCTTTAAAATCTAAATAGGGATTCAATGAATATATACTTGTGTTGGGTGAGCTAGAGTAATGATTGCATCATGGACAGACCGACAGACAGTACCACAGATAAACCCATGTTCATTTCTCCAGCTTTATCATGGTCTCAGAGGATTTGTGGACATTCTGTGGAGCTCCCTGGGTGCATGTTTTGTTTTCTGCCCTAGCTCTACACAGCTGATTCAAAGACCAACTCATCACCAAGCTTTGATTATTTTAATCAGCTTTGTAGTGCTAGGGCAAAAACCAAAATGTGTACACAGGGGGGGCACCAGGACCGAGTTTGGAAAACCCTGGCGTAGAGGGACCAGAATGTGGTCTGGACAGAATAAAAAAATACATCTGTTAATCGTTTATTTTGTCTGTAAAATGGATCACACGCTGACATTGTTTTCTATGGAGAATTATATAGAACTGTCTTTTCACATACAGCGCCCCTTTTCACATACAGTACCCCTTGACTTTTTCCACATTTTGTTACGTTACAGCTTACTTATTTTTGTTAGTTTTTAATACTACTACATTTGAAGCACCTTTGGCTGTGATTACAGCATAGAGTCTTCTTGGGTATGACATCACAAGCTTGGCACAGCTGCATATGGGGAGTTTCTCCCATTCTTCTCTGCAGATCCTCTCAAGCTCTGTCAGGTTGGATGGGGAGCATCGCTGCACAGCTATTTTCAGGTCTCCCCAGAGTTGTTTGATCAGGTTCAAGTCGGGGCTCTGGCTGGGCCACTCAAGGACATTCAGAGACTTGTCTCGAAGCCACTCCTGCATTGTCTTGGTTGTGTGCGTTGGGTTGTTGTCCTGTTGGTAGGTGAACCTTCGCCCCAGTCTGAGGTCCTGAGCGCTCTGGAGCAGGTTTTCATCAAGGATCTCTCTATACTTTGCTCCGTTCATCTTTCCCTCGATCCTAACTAGTCTCCCAGTCCCTGCCGCTGAAAAACATCCCCACAGCATGATGCTGCCACCACCATGCTTCACCATAGGGATGGTGCCAGGTTTTCTCCAGATGTGATGCTTGGCATTCAGGCCAAAAAATTCCATCTTGGTTTCGTCAGACCAGAGAATCTTGTTTCTCATGGTCTGAGAGTCTTTAGGTGCCTTTTGGCAAACTCCAAGCCGGCTGTCATGTGCCTTTTACTGCGGAGTGGCTTCCGTCTGGCCACTCTACCATAAGACCAGATTGGTGGAGTGCTGCAGAGATGATTGTCCTTCTGGAAGGTTATCCCATCTCCACAGACGACCTCTAGAGCTCTGTCAGAGTGACCATCGGGTTCTTAGTCACCTCCCTGACCAAGGCCCTTCTCCCCCGATTGCGCAGTTTGGCCTGGTGGGCCGCTCTAGGAAGAATCTTGGTGGTTTCAATCTTCTTCCATTTCAGAATGATGGAGGCCACTGTGCTCTTGGGGACCTTCAATGCTGCAGAAATGTTTTGGTACCCTTCCCCAGATCTGTGCCTCGACACAGTCATGTCTCGGAGCTCTACTGACAATTCCTTTGATCTCTTGGCTTGGTTTTTGCTCTGACATGCACTGCCAACTGTGGGACCTTATACAGACATGTGTGTGCCTTTCCAAATCAGGTCCAATCAATTTAATTGGATTCCAATCAAGCTGAAGAAACATCTCAAGGATGATCAATGGAAACAGGATGCACCTGAGCACAATTTTGAGTCTCATAGCAAAGGGTCTGAATACTTATGTAAATAAGGTACTGCTGTAATTCAATTTTTAATAAATGTACAAACATTTTTAAAAAAAGGGTCTGAATATTTTCTGAAGACACTGTATATCTTTCTCTCATCTCTTGAGCCTTATGATAGAAAAAGCCATCCAGCCAGCCAGCAAGTCATCCATCCATCCAGAAAGCCAGACAGACAGACAGAAAGTTAACCAGCCAGACATCCAGATGGACAGACAGACCCCCTGCTCATCCAGACACCCACTGTCCAGGTCCCACATGTGTCTTACCTACAGCCGGAGCGTCATACTCATCCCCCAGCAGGATCTCTGGGGCGGAGTAAGCCAGCGAACCACAGCTGGTCATCAGCATGGTCCCGGGCTTGAAGAGGTTGCTGAAGCCGAAGTCGGTCAGCTTGACTGTACCCTGCTGCCTGAAGAACACCACATTCTCTGGCTTGAGGTCTCGGTGCACCACATGGAGCCGGTGGCAGTAGGAGATGGACTGGACGATCTGGGCGAAGTGAACTTTAGCCGTGTCCTCGGCCACTCCACCCTCGTGGCGCAGGATATAGTCATACATGTCCCCTCCATCGCCCAGCTCCAGGATGAGGTAGAGCTTGGTGGCGGTGTCGATGACCTCATAGAGCCGCACCACGTTGGGGTGCTGCACCAGCTTCATACAGCGCACCTCCTGCAGCAGGTGGCCCGTTGCCATGGTGTCCAACTTGGTCTTGTCAATCACCTTGACCGCCACCAGCTGGCCTGTGAAGACATGGCGGGCCAGCTTGACCACGGCGAAGTGGCCTTTCCCCAGCGTGCGATCCAGGTCGTAGAGGCCGGCGATCTTGCCCTCGTAGCCACCCTTAGAAGCAGCCATGTCTGGGTGGGGCGGGGCAAGGGCGGGGTGAGGGGAGTGGTGTGTTGGTGCTGGAGACAGTCTCAGTCTGGATGAGGGGTCTCGGTATGAAGAGAGGGAGGGTTGGGCTGGAGGCTCTCTCTACTGATGCATTACCTGGACAAATTAAGCGATGGGAAACACAGTCAATACTTCATATCAAACAAGATGGAGGAGGGTTTTTATTATCCAGATTGTTATGGGAGATGTGGTGTTTGAAATACTATAAAAAAACACTTCGATACTAACAACATTGAAATGCACTGCAATTTCTTCAGCCCTGCAGTCTTTTGCAGGCAGCTATGTTCCTTATTAGAGTTTGATTGCTCAGATTTTTTATTTTACCAGGCAAGTCAGTTAAGAACAAATCCTTATTTTCAATGACGGCCTACCCGAGACGTTGCTGGGCCAATTGTGCACCACCCTATGGGACTCCCAATCACAGCCGGTTGTGATACAGCCTGGAATTGAACCAGGGTCTGTAGTGACGCCTCTTGCACTGAGATGCAGTGCCTTAGACCACTGCGCCACTCAGGAGCCCCCATGTGGTACAGACAGAACAAAAATAAAGGCTCCACTGACAGATTTACCATTACAGGGCTGCTATGGTGACAACACACATTACACAACACACATTACACAACTTTAATGAAGCAATTCATTGTATCGGCCTTATGCCTATAGAACCCAAATACGGGTGATTCCAAGCCAGCTAAAAATATTTTGGGTATCTCAGATTGTTCTGGCAATTCTGAAATAGAAACTGAATTTACATCATATGTTCTTATCCGGAGTGACTTACAGTATTGAGTCCATACATTTTCATACTGGTCCCCCATGGGAATCAAACCCACAACCCTGGTGTTGCAAGGGCCATGCTCTACCAACTGAGCTACACATGAAGAAGGATGTTTGAAATGCTATTAACATCTGTATCACAAACCATTTTTTAACCTACTGTATACTGTATATGCCTCCTGTAAGACCCTATGATCTGTGAAACGTACATGATACAGACAACATCTTGGTGTTAGGATACTCCTTATAGTGTTCTCTCAAATATGGGGAATGTCTAGATTCTGAAATACACATTTTCACATGATTTTTGTCAACATTAAAAATATTTACATTGATATCTTAAAACTACCTTTTTAGATGTATCTTATTTTAGACATATTGTTGGTAACAACACACTATTCAAGCTAGATTTGTCACAATACCAGTATCGCGATACTACAGTACCAGATTTTCCATGGCAAAAAAAGAAAACATGAATTAGACTTAACTCTATCCCCATTGAGATCGTTTCTGTGCCTTCGATCTAGATTGGGCAAAATTGCCCGTATATTGCCCGAACAATGTAGTTATTCCCTCCGCAAGGCAATCAAAAAAGCGAAATGTCGGTATAGGGACAAAGTGGAGTCGCAATTCAATGGCTCAAACACGAGACGTATGCGGCAGGGTCTACAGACAATCACGGATTACGAAAAGAAAACTAGCCACGTCACGGACACCGACGTCTTGTTTCCATCAAACCAAACACCTTCTTTGCCCGCTTTGAGGATAATACAGTTTCACCGACGTGGCCCGCTCCCAAGGACTGCGGGCCCCCCTCTACTTCTCCATGGCTGACATGATTAAGACATTTAAACGTGTTAACCCTCGCAAGGCTGCTGACCCAGACGGCATCCCTAGCCGCGTCCTCATAGCATGCGCAGACCAGCTGGCTGGTGTGTTTACGGACATGCTCAATTGCTCCCTATCCCAGTCTGCTGTCCACACATGCTTCAAGATAGCCACCATTGTTCCTGTACCAAAGAAGGAAAAGATAACTGAACTAAATGACACTCACTTCTGTCATCATGAAGGGCTTTGAGAGACTAGTCAAGGAACATATCACCACCACCTTACCTGCCACCCTGCCATCATCGACTCAGTGGGTTTTGTCTCTGGACCTACACATTGTCACAGTCATACCCTGGATCATACCTTTGTCCCGTGGAATAAATATTGTGAATCTTAATGTTTTTCCTCATAATAATGGACTATTGGACTGAATACTGAGACTGCACTCGTGAAGGTGGTAAATTACCGTTTAATGGCATCGGACCAAAGCATCTGTCCTTGTGCTTCTAGACCGCATTTGACACCATCGATCGCCATATTCTTTTGGAGAGATTGGAAACCCTAATTGGTCTACGCGGACAAGTTCTTGCCTGGTTTAGATCTTATCACTCGGAAAGATAACAGTTCATCTCTGAGGATGGTTTGTCCTCTGTCAAATCAATTGTAAGTTTCGGTGTTCCTCAAGGTTCCGTTTTAGGACCACCACTATTGTTTTCACCATATATACTAACTCTTGCTGATGGCATTCTGAAACACAATGTCAACATTCACTGCTATGCAGACGAAACACAGCTGTACATTTCGATGAAACATGGTGAAGCCCCAAAATTGCCTACCCTGGAAGCCTGTGTTTCCGACATAAGGAAGCGAATGGGGGCAAATGTACTTTTAAACTCAGACAAAACAGAGATGCTTGTTCTAGGTCCCAAGAAACAAAGAGATCTTCTGTTGAATCTGACAATTAATCTTGATGGTTGTACAGTCGTCTCAAATAAAACTGTGAAGGACCTTGGTGTTACTCTGGACCCGTATCTCTCTTTTGATGAACATAGCAATAATATTTCATGGGCAGCTTTTTTCCATCTTCGTAACATTTAAAAAATCAGAAACTTTTGTCCAAAAATAATGTAGAAAATCTAATCCGTGCTTTTGTCACTTCTAGAGTAGACTACTGCAATGCTCTACTCTCCGGCTATCTTAGGACCATCAATAGTCATGGTACTAAATAAACTTCAGTTAGTGCTAAATACGGCTGCTAGAATCTTGACTAGAACCAAATAATCATATTACACTAGTACTAGCCTCTTGACACTGGCTTTCTGTTAAGGCTAGGGCTGAATTCAAGGTTGACGCTAACCTACAAAGAATTACATGGACTTGCTCCATACCTACACATAGGCTATGGTCACAAGACACAGGCCTCCTAATTCTCCCTAGAATTTCTAAGAAAACAGCTGAAGGTAGGGCTTTCCCATTGAGCTCAATTTTATGCCCTACGGGGGCTGAGTCACTGTCTTTACTAGTGTTCTTCAATGCCGTCCCTAGGAGGGATGCGTCATATCATGCCAGGCGTTTTTGCTCTATACTCAACTTGAGTGTGTTGAGTCACTGACGTGATCTTCCTGTCTGTTCTTGTGCTTGTGTGGTGGAGGAGATCTTTGTGGGCTATACTCAGCTTTGTCTCAGGGTAGTAAGTTGGTCTGTTGATATCCCTCTAGGTGTTTTTTTAATTTTTACATTTTTACCTTTATTTAACCAGGAAAGTCAGTTAAGAACAAATTCTTATTTTCAATGACGGCCTAGGAACAGTGGGGCAGAACGACAGATTAGTTAGTACCTTGTCAGCTCGGGGGTTTGAACTTGCAACCTTCCGGTTCCTAGTCCAACTCTCTAACCACTAGGATACCCTGCCGCCCCAGGTGTGGGGGCTGTGCTTTGGCAAAGTGGTGTCATACGGGGCCACAGTGTCCCCCGACCCCGCCTTTCTTAGCCTCCAGTATATATGCTGCAATGGTCTATGTTTTCGGGGGGCTAGGGTCAGTCTGTTTTATCTGGTGTAATAATTGCTGTTTTTGACTCTCCCTCCCTCCCTCTCCCTCGCTCTACCGCACCTACTGTCTCGACCTCTGAATGCCCAGCTATGAAAAGCCAACTGACACCCAAAAGAGCACCCAAATGAGAACCAAAAAGGGGTTCATGAAAGGGGTTTCCTAAGGGGACAGCCAAAGAACCCTTTTATACTGAACAAAAAATATAAACGCAACATGTAAAATGTTTCATGAGCTGAAATAAAAGATCCCAGAAATGTTCAATACGCACAAAAAGCTTATTTCTCTAAAATGTTGTCCACGCTGGGGTGGAATCGCCCATATAATACTAGCAGAATCACCCTTTATAATCTTTAAACTCATTTTAGTAGTCATAGTGGCCGTAGTCACCATATATGCAATAGAGACATTTAGCTTCAGAACTGTTGCCAAAATTTCCTGGCTGCATTTCATTCTCATTTCCAGTTTCTCACACAGACACAGGCTGACATTGAACTCACGCAGAGGGAGTGCGTGTGTGTGCATTCTTGCACAGTACATAGTGACCTGACAGACAGGTTAGGGAAGTGTTCCTTCCTATAAACATAAGGGACTGGAAGCAGGAGCCAGGTGGCCTCATCGACTTCTGTCTAACAAACACAGCCAGTTGAACAACATAAACTTGAAAAAACTACAACAACAAAAAAGGCTTTTTTTGGTAATACATGACATAAAACAATCTCAAATCCCTTAATGGCATCATAAACATTCCAGCATAAACAGTAGAGGTACACCTCTGTGGCTCACAAGTTACAACCCACTGGGCAAAAACTGGTTGAATCAATGTTGTTTCCACGTCAATACAAACAAAAAATGTGATGACATTGAATCAATGTGAAAAACTGATTGGATTTGAAAAAGTAATCACCATAAGGGCATTTAGTCTTTTTTTCACCCAACTTTGAACCTAAATCCAATGACATGGTGACATTTTTGTTGATGTCATGTTGAATTCACCTTAGTTACCAACTCAACTACATGTAAATCAAAACTAGATGTTGAACTGACTTCTGTGACCAGTGTGAACTGTCCAAGAATCCCAGAGGACTATCGAAGGAAACAGGAAGGGAGGCAGAAAGAACAACAGAACAGGCGTCACTATAGGTGTGGATACACGTAACTGTGAGTGGATAATGGACAGGAGAGAGGAAGGGCTAGAATAGACGGAGGTAGGTGGGGAAGGACTAAATGGAGAAGGGTGGCAGATACAGACAGGGTTGGTAGGAATAAAGGCTATGGATGTTGAGTGCGTTCATGCAAAAATGGTATGGATCGATATCTGTAATGGGATATTATAATTTGTTTGTGTGGGTGTGTGTATCCGTGTGTGTGTGTGTGTGTGTGTGCTGCTGCCATGCAAGTGTGTCTGTGTCTGTGTGTGCGCTCAAGTGTGTGTTTGTGAGTGTGCTGTAACTGAATGGTTAATGTGCCAAAGAAGCAGAAGGGATGGAGAGAGAGCAGGCCTTCTCACATGTGTCTGAGTGCTGAGTCCTATGAGGAGCATGTGCAGACAGACAGACATAGAGCTCTGTTTATCTGCAGGAATCAATTCTGTGAATCATTGACCTGCCCACAGTCTGATGTGTGCAGGTGAAAGGAGTGGGCATCTGACGGCCAAGTCTCTGTGCTCTCTCTGTGCTCTCTCTGTGCTCTCTCTGTGCTCTCTCTGTGCTCTCTTTCTTTCTGCACACTCTTTCTGAGCTCAAGTGGAATGTTTACAAAACACTGTAAAGCTGGACAACCAAGGTTATAGCTAATTAAAAAACAAAAAACAATGTTTTAAGTGAAGCTGAAAAAGAAAGGAAATTCAAGAGCACCACAATGCCTACTCAATCCATGCTCTACCAAGGTTTTCCAGCACACAGCTTTGACCTACTACAGTAGCTATGTTGTTATGTTGTTATATTGTATTTCAATGCGTATGGAGGTTGCTTAGGATTCAAACCTTCTCAAACAGCCTAGTTCATACTCTTAGAGGTGCTCCCAACAATAATGGGCTTCGTACCGCATACAAGTTAAATCATTCTTCACACACCACACTAATCCCATTCCTCTACCAATTCAAGCTTTTTTTTATTATATGAAAGCAAGCTTTGCTTTTATAATTACAAGACCATAATGCTTGATTGAGCCAGCTGTTTTGTCTTGTAGAAATGTGGTGCCTGCCTGTATTTCCTTCAATCTTTATTTTAGCTATACATGTCATTGAGAATTGTAAAAATATTTAATAACATATTTGTTTGTTCAGTATGTCACCATCATAACAACAGGTGGTGGTCTGTTGGACACAGTTTCTCATATACAGTAGAGGTCTATAGGACCTGTCTCTATTCCTGATTTCTGTAATTGTGTAATACTGACATACGCTCAGAAACACTTGTTTTTTTAAACATGGTCCTGTTTTATCAATTGCTGTGCTTATCAATGAGCAGTTCATTACCTCTATCAAATGAATATGCAGCTTAAAGTAATTTGTGTATTTGTGTTTATTTTTGCAATGAAGAAGGTGACGCCACAATAATAGACATTTACAATAGGCCTACAGTACCTTCGGAAAGTATTCAGACCGCTTGACATTTTCTTACGTTACTGCCTTATTCTAAAAAAAAATCAGGACCACAGACTGGGGAGAAGGTTCACCTTCCAACAGGCCAACGACCCTAAGCACACAGCTAAGACAATTCAGGAGTGGATTCGGGAGAAGTCTCTGAATGTCCTTGAGTGGCACAGCCAGAGCCTGGACTTGGACCCAGTCGACCATCTCTGGAAAGACCTGAAAATAGCTGTGCAGCGACGCTTCCCATCCAACCTGACAGAGCTTGAGATAATCTGCAGAGAAGAATGGGAGAAACTCCCCAAATACAGCTGTGCCAAGCTTGTAGTGTCATACCCAAGAAGACTCAAGGCCGTAACGCCTGCCAAAGGTGATTCAACAAAGTACTGAGTACTGAAGTACTGGGTCTGAATACTTATGCACAGTAAATGTAATATATATATTTTTATATATAAATTAGCTAATACAATTTCTCATAAAACTGTTTTTGGGGTATTGTCTGTAGATTGATGAGGGGAAAAACAATTGAATCCATTTTAGAATAAGGCTGTAACCTAAAATAAAAATGTTAAAAATTCAATGGATCTGAATACTTTCCCGAAGGCACTGTACATCAAAAATGACATACAGCCTAATGATAGATATATAAACTGACTATACCAAACATTAGTAACACTTTCACCCTCGGAACAGACTCCAGTGATCGGGGCATGGACTCCACAAGGTGTCCAAAGCGTTTCACAGGGATGCCAGCCCATGTTTACTCCAATGCTTCCCACAAGCTGGATGTCCTTTGGGTGGTGGACCATTCTTGATACACATTGGAAACTGTTGAGTGTGAAAAACCCAGCAGCGTTGCAGTTCTTGACACAAACCAGTGCACCTGGCACCTACTACCATACCCCGTTCAAAGGCACTTAAATATTTAGTCTTGCTCATTCACCCTCTGAACGGCACACACACACAATCCATGTCTCAATTGTCTCAAAGCTTAAAAATCCTTATTCAACCTGTCTCCTCCCCTTCCTCTACTCTGAGACAACCATTTTCAAGTCTTGCCATAGATTTTCAGGCAAATTGAAAATTCAAGCAAATTGAAGTCAACCCTGTAACTCGGCCACTCAGGAACATTCACTGTCTTCTTAGTAGGCAACTACAGTGTAGATCTGGCCTTGTGTTTTAGGTTATTGTCCTGCTGAAAGCTGAATTAGTCTCCCAGCGTCTTCATTTAGCCTAGGCCTATATCTCAGCAGTCTCTATATCTTCCCCTTAAAACTTTTCTTGTGAATTGATATGATAGACTACATTGATTTAGCATTATCCTATAATGTAGACTTATTTTTGATATCGTACAGAAAGGATTTGAAGCTAAGGCAAGGTTTTTAATACGTTTTTGGGGAAAGGAGAAATATGATTTGCTTGTGTGTCTGAGTGAGATTTATAGCAGGCGGCTTTGACTGATGGGTCCTTTTCAGTGGGTGGGTGGGTGTATGCTAATTCTCTTTGTCCATTCAGAAAGTTTCCTAAAATATGCGTAGCCTGTCTGGACTTCATCTCTTTAATCAGAAACTGTAGGCAGCAAGCGTCATGATGGTCAGCATGTGCGATCAAGGAATGACGCAGGTGCTTGATTTGCATTTCCTCTCTAATTAAATAGGTGTAAAGAATGAAACGTAGACAAGCTCTTTTCATGATTCAATCCTGTAGGATGATAATACTAATATTTTCAGGAGCTTATTATTTTTCCAGTAGACCTTTATGATTTTTCTCTCATTACTGTGTCATCTCTAGCCACTTTGAACAACATAGCCTACTGCCAGTGGGAATGGCCGCAGCAGCCTATAGCCTACTTTGCGAGAGCCTGACAGCTGACAGATTAGATTTTTAAATTTTTTATTTTTATTTTATCACAAGATTTAGGGCAACTTGCAAAGAAAAGACTAATAGTAATAAACCAATAGTGTCATTATAGAACGCTAGTGGATTTATATTAAGAAGCAAAGTGAAAACAGCATTGTTGTCATCAACATTGTTTTTTAAATTTAAATTTTAAATTTTATTTCACCTTTATTTAACCAGGTAGGCTAGTTGAGAACCAGTTCTCATTTGCAACTGCGACCTGGCCAAGATAAAGCAAAGCAGTTCAACACAGTTACACATGGAATAAACAAACATACAGTCAATAATACAGTAGAAAAAGTCTATATACAGTGTGTGCAAATGAGGTAGGATACGGGTGGCAAAGGATTATAATATAGCAATTAAACACTGGAATGGTAGATGTGCAGAAGATGAATGTGCAAGTAGAGATACTGGGGTGCAAAGGAGCAAGATAAATAAATACAGTATGGGGATGAGGTAATTGGAAGGGCTATTTACAGATGGACTATGTACAGGTCCAGTGATCTGTGAGCTGCTCTGACAGCTGGTGCTTAAAGCTAATGAGGGAGATATGAGTCTCCAGATTCAGTGATTTTTGCAGTTCATTCCAGTCATTGGCAGCAGAGAACTGTAAGGAAAGGCGGCCAAAGGAAGAATTGGCTCTGGGGGTGACCAGTGAGAGATACCTGCTGGAGCACGTGCTACGGGTGGGTGCTGCTATGGTGACCAGTGAGCTGAGATAAGGCAGGGCTTTACCTAGCAGAGCCTTGTAGATGACCTGGAGCCAGTGGGTTTGGAGGCGAGTATAAAGCGAGGGCCAGCCAAAGAGAGCGTACAGGTCATAGTGGTGGGTAGTACATGGGGCTTTGGTGACAAAACGGATGGCACTGTGATAGACTGAATCCAATTTGTTGAGTAGAGTGTTGGAGGCTAATTTCTAAATGACATCGCCGAAGTCGAGGATCGGTAGGATGGTCAGTTTTACGAGGGTATGTTTGGCAGCATGAGTGAAGGATGCTTTGTTGCGAAATAGGAAGCCGATTCTAGATTTAATTTTGGATTGGAGATGCTTAATGTGAGTCTGGAAGGAGAGTTTACAGTCTAGCCAGACACCTAGGTATTTGTAGTTGTCCACATATTCTAAGTCAGAACCATCCAGAATAGTGATGCTGGACAGGCGGGCAGGTTCGGGCAGCGATCGGTTAAAGAGCATGCATTTAGTTCTACTTGCATTTTAGAGCAGTTGGAGGCCACGGAAGGAGTTGTATGGCATTGAAGCTTGTCTGGAGGTTAGTTAACACAGTGTCCAATGAAGGGCCAGAGAATGGTGTCGTCTGCATAGAGGTGAATCAGAGAATCACCAGCAGCAAAAGCAACATCATTGATGTATACAGAGAAGAGAGTCGGCCTGAGAATTTAACCCTGTGGCACCCCCATAGAGACTGCCTGAGGTTCGGACAACAGGCCCTCCTATTTGACACACTGAACTCTATCAGAGAAGTAGTTGGTGACCAGGCGAGGCAATCATTTGAGAAACCAAGGCTATTGAGTATGCCGATAAGAATGTGGTGATTGACAAAGTCGAAAGCCTTGGCCAGGTTGATGAACACGGCTGCACAGTAATGTCTCTTATCGTTGGCGGTTATGATATCGTTTAGGACCTTGAACGTGGCTGAGGTGCACCCATGACCAGCTCTGAAACCAGATTGCATAGCGGAGAAGGTACGGTGGGATTCAAAATGGTCAGTAATATGTTTGTTCACTTGGCATTCGAAGACCTTAGAAAGGCAGGGTAGGATAGATATAGGTCTGTAGCAGTTTGGTCCAGGGTGTCTCCCCCTTTGAAGAGGGGGACGACCGTGGCAGCTTTCCAATCTTTGAGAATCTCAGACGATACGTAAGAGAGATTAAACAGACTAATAATAGGTGTTGCAACAATTTGGCAGATCATTTTAGAAAGAGACGGTCCAGATTGTCTAGCCCGGCTGATTTGTTGGGGTCCAGATTTTGCAGCTCTTTCAGATCATCAGCTATATGGATTTGGGTGAAGGAGAAATGGGGTAGGCTTGAGCGAGTTGCTGTGGGGGGTGCAGGGCTGTCGATCCGGGTAGGGGTAGCCAGGTGGAAAGCATGGCCAGCCGTAGAGAAATGCTTAATTCTCAATTATAGTAGATTTATCAGTGGTGACAGTGTTTCCAAGCCTCAGTGCAGTGGGCAGCTGGGAGGAGGTGCTCTTATTCTCCATGGACTTTACAGTGTCCCAGACCTTTTTTGAGTTTGTGCTACAGGATGCAAACTTTTGCTTGAAAAAGCTAGCTTTAGCTTTCTTAACTGCCTGTGTATATTTGTTCCTAACTTCCCTGAAAAGTTGCATATCACGGGGGCTATTCGATGCTAATGTAGAACGCCACAGGATGTTTTTGTGCTGGTCAAGTGCAGTCAGGTCTTGAGAGAACT
The DNA here is from genome assembly GCF_057628025.1 of Oncorhynchus mykiss. Classification (NCBI taxonomy): domain Eukaryota; kingdom Metazoa; phylum Chordata; class Actinopteri; order Salmoniformes; family Salmonidae; genus Oncorhynchus; species Oncorhynchus mykiss. The sequence goes on from NC_143022.1 coordinate 25,605,787, forward strand.
AAGGGCTATATCTGTTCCAGGTTCTAGATTTTTTGAATGGGGCATGCTTATTTAAGATGGTGAGGAAGGCACTTTTAAAGAATAACCAGGCATCCTCTACTAACAGGATGAGGTCAATATCCTTCCAGGATAACCGTGCCAGGTCGATTAGAAAGGCTTGCTCGCTGAAGTGTTTTATGGAACGTTTGACAGTGATGAGGGCTGCTCGTATGACCGCAGACCCATTACGGATGAAGGCAATGAGGCAGTCATCGCTGAGATCTTGGTTGAAAAAAGCAGAGGTGTATTTGGAGGTCAAGTTGGTTAGGATGATATCTATGAGGGTGCCCGTGTTTACAGATTTGGGGTTGTACCTGGAAGTTCATTGATAATCTGTGTGAGATTGAGGGCATCAAGCTTAGATTGTAGGATGGCCTGGATGTTAAGCATGTCCCAGTTTAGGTCAGCTAGCAGCACAAGCTCTGAAGATAAATGGGGGGTGCAATCAATTCACATATGGTGTCCAGGGCACAGCTGGGGGCAGAGGGTGGTCTATAGCAAGCGGCAACGGTGAGAGACTTGTTTCTGGAAAGGTGGATTTTTAAAAGTAGAAGCTCAAATTGTTTGGGCACAGACCTGGATAGTAAGACAGAACTCTGCAGACTATCTCTGCAGTAGATTGCAACACTGCCCCCTTTGGCAGTTCTATCTTGTCGGAAGATGTTATAGTTCGGGATGGAAATTTCAGGGTTTTTGGTGGTCTTCCTAAGCCAGGATTCAGACACGGCTAAGACATCCGGATTGGCAGAGTTTGCTAAAGCAGTGACTAAAACAAACTTAGGGAGGAGGCTTCTGATGTTAACATGCATGAAACCAAGGCTTTACAGTTACAGAAGTCAACAAATGAGAGCGTCTGGGGAGTAGGAGTGGAGCTAGGCACTTCAGGCCCTGGATTAACCTCTATATCACCAGAGGGACAGAGGACGAGTAGGATAAGGGTAAGGCTAAAGGCTATCAGAACTGGTCATCTAGTACGTTCGGAACAGAGAGTAAAAGGACCAGGTTTCTGGGCATGAGAGAATAGATTCAAGGCATAATCTACAGACATAGGTATGGTAGGATGTGAGTACATTGGAGGTAAACCTAGGTATTGAGTAATGATGAGAGAGATATTGTCTCTAGAGACGTTTAAACCAGGTGATGTCACCGCATATGTGGGAGGTGGAACTAAATGGTTGGTTAAGGCATATTGAGCAGGGCTAGGGGCTCTACAGTGAAATAAGACAATAATAACTAACCAAGACAGTAATGGACAAGGCATATTGATATTAGGGAGAGGCATGCGTAGCCGAGTCATCATGCGGTGACTTCGATAGACCAGTCGTGATGGATTAATAGGGTTCAGAGTAGCAGAGGGGTCCAAGTCCAATTGGCAAAATAGGTATAGTGGCCCAAGAAATTGGCCGATGGATCTGTTCAGCTAACAGTCCAATATGCTCTAGACAGCTAGCGGGCAGCGGCTAGCAGCTAGCGGGCCGCGGCTAGCAGATGGGCATTCAGGGGACGTGGCGGCGTAGGGAACAGTTGAGTGTTCTCTCGAGCAGGTTACGTTGGTAGTCCAGTCGTGAAGGATTGGCGGGTTCCGTGCCCAGTACCGGCAGTAGAAGGGGTCCGGGTATTGTAGCCCTGGAGTTGCTGATGGGCCTCTTCAGTTAGCCGGGAGAATGGGCCTAGCATGGGCTAGCTCCAGGCTAATTGGTGCTTGCTTCGGGACAGACGTTAGCTAGCTGCAATGATCCAGGTGAAAAGGTTCAGAGCTTGCGGTAGGAATCTGGCGATATGGAGAGAAAATAGGTCCGGTATGCTCTGGTTTGAGTCGCGTTGTACAAACTGGCGAGATCTTTCCGAGCTTACTGCTTGCTGATGACTGCTAGCAGTGGTTAGCTGACTACTAACTAGTAGCTAGTGAGCTGGCTAGCTTCTGTTGGGGGATTCCGGTTCCGAGGTAGATAAAAAATACTTTAGAAAAAAACAGATCCACACCACATTGGGTGAGCTGGGTTGAAGGAGTGTATTTTGAAGTTGAGGTTTAGAAAAAGATCAAAAAGATATGCGAAGAAAAAGGTATATAAAGATATATACATGGGACAAGACGAAGGACAAAGACGTCTGACTGCTATGCCATCTTGGATATTGAATTGCATGTGCTGCATAGACCATGCAGACTGAACGCAAATGTCTCGTGGTTGAGGAACATCAAATGCGCTCCTTGAGTGAAAGGGGCGTGGCTAGGTCTGTGTGGAAAGTGGCACGGAGAGAAAGAGCGGAGAGAGATGAATCAAGTAAAAATTGACATAACACATGGCGTATCACATTCAACAAACCAAAACATTCAAAAACTGGTATAGAAGGTAAAGTAAAAACCCAAACCAGTCCCTGCATCAATACCGGTATATCATAAAATACAGTATACCATCCAGCCCTAATAAGACGGCTCATGATTGGCTCTTTTCACCAGCAATAATTGAGCTTTAACCAATTCATACTGGCGTGACTACTTACTGACTGTATTGTCCCCATGGAGAAATGTTGTTGCAGTATCATGTACAGGTTTAAAGTGGTGTTTAAATACAGTAGAAAACAAATTGACAATACAACACTCATTACAGTTACATACCAATAAAAAGAGCCTAGCCTGCTGGCCTTACTGGGTTGATAGGAACATTAGACCGAGCTGTTAAGGAGGGATATCACACCTGGCACAAATTAGTTCAAAGTCCAGGTACAGGGGTTGGCTTGGGTCCAAAATAATTTTGTGAGCCTTGCTGAGGGCCCTGACCTTAAAGATCTCATCCAGGCCTGTCTGTTTGACTCCAAGTACCTTGCTTGCTGTGGTGATAATCCTTCTCAGCATATTTTTCTGGCTGACAGTGGTTTTGCCAAACCAACAAACAATACATAAAGTTAAAATACTCTTAATGAAAGATTTGTAAACAGAATCAGTATAGTACAGTCAACATTAAAAGATCCCAGCTTTTTGAGAAAATGCAGTCTCTGTTGACTCTTTTTGTAGATCAGGTCTATTCTCCACTGAAGCTTATTGTCCACACACAGATATTTGTATTCCTTTACAATCTCTATGTTCTGACGTAGATGACAGGTGGATATTGCAGAGGTACGTGTTGTTCGCACCTATGCACATCTCTTTGGTCTTGTTGCTATTGAGGACCAAGTGTGATTCATCACACCACTCTACAAAGTAATTTAGGACCGGGCCACGGTGTTCCTCATCATATAACACAAATACAAATAGAAAGAACAAAAAAAGGGAAAGAAATCTCTCAGTTTAAAATAAGTAATACCATATGAATTTGGTACAGCAAAATAATCACATTGCAGTGAATCAGAAAAAGAAGACAGGGGAAAAGCCTTGAACTGTACATCAAGGCTGTACAGGAGAGGGGACAAAACACATCCCCGTGGGGAGCCTGTGTTGGTGGTGCATATGTCCGACACGTGGGGACCCACCTTGACCCGCTGTAACCTGTGGCTCAGGAAGTCCAACAGCCACAAAACCAGCCCCCCATCCAAGGAGAAGTTCATTATGAGTCTCTGTGCTTTAATGTAAGGCTGGATTATGTTGAAGGCAGAAGAATAGTCAACAAACAGAAACCTCACATGGGATTTAGCGGCCTCTAGATGTCTATAGACCATGTTGAGGAGCATAAGAATGGCATCATCAACTCCTCTGCTGGGCTGATAGGCAAGCTGAAATGGGTCGAGGAGCTTCTGGGTGGCGCTGACTTTTCACAATTTTCATTACTAAGGATGTCAAGGCAACAGGGCAGTTGTCATTCAGCACAGAGGGATTAGACGCTTTAGTAATGGGTATAATTATTGCGTTTTTCCACAATACTGGCACGTTTTGCTGGTCTGGCAAGGATTGTAAAATGTCTGTAAAAACGCCAGCTAATTGTTCAGCACAGTGCGTCAACTCATGTCCACTTATTTTGTCTGGGCCTGGGCTTTGTCTGGGCCTCAGCCTATTAACAAGTTGTTCAGGTGATGTAATGCACACAATCTACCTGAAACATTCTGGGAATCAATCATTGTTAGTTGAACTATGTATACATACCCTAGTAGTATATACACAGAAAGTCTAACTCACACTTCTGCATTCAAATGCACACAGTCACACACACACATGTTTTGTGTATAGGACTTTGCAAGATAGGACTTTCCTCAGGATCTGTTCTTGGGATAGAGCTTTTATGTTTCCATTTGAGAGAAACAGCAGCAGTTATGCTAAACAAGGTTCAGTGCACAAGCTGTGCAGTGGTAGACTGTAAAATAGAAGAGAGATGTGAGAAAGAGATAGACAGTGGGGAGAGATGAGAAAGGGAAAGAGAACAGAGACTGAAAGAGAATGCCACACTCCTATTCACTGTGGCTTTCACTGCCTCTCTTGTCAGCTACCAAAGCAGAACAGGCCTAAAACAGCACAGTGTGAGACCGCTGGGTCCTATAGGGAGCAGGGAGGAAACAACCCTGTTTCCTTCTGATAGTGTTCAAACAGGGACCAGGCTTCCGCTGGGGAGATGACTTTCACTGTTATAAACACACAGACACACACACTGACAACTAACACATACTGTATATTTCTCTCATGCACATACACACTCACAAGCACATGCACACAAACATTAATAAACAATGCTAAAGCATCAGGATTTCAGCAAACTTCGCATGTTTGTTTGCTAACATCTTGAGAAAATGAGTGAGAATATCTATTCTTCTGGTGCCTGGTGCTAGCTGAGCAGAAAGGCTGAGAACACATTGTACCTAGGTGAACATACCAGACAAACAAGCAATAGAGGTACTGCACTTAACACAAGGACCAGAGTGGATATGGACAAATCCACTGCCACACACGCACGCGCAAACATGCACACACGAGACATGGCGCTTGATTGGGTAGCGGTTGTTTAACGTGCTCCTTATCAATTCTGCTATTTTGGGTGGTTTTTTTGCATTGATCGTAGCTATTTTCTACATATTGTTTCCACCATCATTTCTTATGACCGAATAGAGCTTCTGGACATTATAACAACGATCTTTGGATGAAGATTTCTACATCAATGAGTCGGAAGTGCAGGACATACTGCTCACCCCGGACTAGGTCCTAATCCCCAAAACTCAGAGAAGAAAGAACCAGCGTACAGTAAGTGAAGCCGAAGTGCGTGCACTCTGGAGAAACTACGTTGGCGAGGGAATAAACCGCCTCTACCCTGCATTCTATTGGCGTACATACAACCACTGGAGAATAAACTGGACACGCTCCGTTCAAGACTATCCTATCAACGGGACCGGAAGAACTGTAATATCCTATGTTACTCGGAATCGTGGCTGAACATGGATGATATACAGTGCCTTCAGGAAGTCTTCACACGCATCATTTTCTTCTTCACATTTTGTTACAAAGTGGGATTGAAATGGATGTAATTGTCATTCTTTGTCAACGATCTACACAACATTAACTGCAATGTCAAAGTGGGAGAAAAAAATCAAACATCTGTAAAAAAAAAAAAAAAAATTACATGAAAAAGAACACTAATATGTCTTGACCTTTGGCAGAAATTGCAGCTGTGAGTCTAACGGTTTTCTTGGTGAGAAGGAGAGTCGGACCAAAATGCAGCGTGTAGATTGCGATCCATGTTTATTCAACAAACGAAACACGAATCTAAATACAAACACTACAAAACAATAAACGTAACGAAAACCGAAACAGCCTATACTAGTGAAAACTAACGCATAGACAGGAATAACGACACATAGGACAATCACCCACAAACACACAGTGAAACCCAGGCTACCTAAATATGGTTCCCAATCAGAGACAATGACGAACACCTGCCTCTGATTGAGAACCATATCAGGCCGAACATAGAACTGGACAAACTAGACATGTAACATAGAATGCCCACTCAGATCACACCCTGACCAACCAAAACATAGAAACATACAAAGCAAACTATGGTCAGGGTGTGACAGTACACCCCCCCCCCCCCCCCCCCCCCAAGGTGCGGACTCTGGCCGCAAAACCTGAACCTATAGGGGAGGGTCTGGGTGGGCATCTGTCCGCGGTGGCGGCTCTGGCGCTGGACGTGGACCCCACTCCATAATAGTCTTAGTCCACCTCCTTAGCGTCCCTAGATAGGTTACCCTCCTTAATGACAGCTCGGGACAGAGGGGCAGCTCGGGACAGAGGGGCAGCTCGGGACAGAAGTAGCTCGGGACTGATGGGTAGCTCAGCACTGAGAGGAAGCTCAGCACTGAGAGGAAGCCCAGGCAGGTAGTTGGATCTAGCAGATCCTGGCTGACTGGCAGATCCTGGCTGACTGGCAGATCTGGCAGATACTGGCCGACTGGCGGATCCTGGCCGACTGGCAGTTCTGGCAGATCCCGGCTGACTGGCAGATCTGGAAGAGTCTGGTAGACTGGCAGATCTGGAAGAGTCTGGTAGACTGGCAGATCTGGAAGAGTCTGGCTGACTGGCAGCTCTGGCGGCTCCCTGCAGACTGGCAGCTCTGGCGGCTCCTTGCAGACTGGCAGCTTTGGCGGCATCCTGCAGACTGGCAGCTCTGGCAGCTCTATGCAGACTGGCAGCTCCTTGCAGACTGGCAGCTCCTTGCAGACTGGCAGCTCCTTGCAGACTGGCAGCTCCTTGCAGACTGGCAGTTCTGAACAGGCGGGAGACTCGGGCAGCGCTGTAGAGGAGGAAGGCTCTAACAGCGCTAGCCAGGCGGGAGACTCCGACAGCGCTGGAGAGGAGGAAGGCTCCGGCAGCGCTGGACAGGCGAGGCGCACTGTAGGCCTGATGCGTGGTGCTGGCACTGGTGGTACTGGGCCGAGGACACGCACAGGAAGCCTGGTGCGGGGAGCTGCTACCGGAGGGCTGGGGCGTGGAGGTGGTACTGGAAAGACCGGACCGTGCAGGCGCACTGGAGCTCTTGAGCACCGAGCCTGCCCAACCTTACCTGGTTGAACGCTCACGGTCGCCCTGCCAGTGCGGCGAGGTGGAATAGCCCGCACTGGGCTATGCAGGCGAACCGGAGACACCGAGCGCAAGGCTGGTGCCATGTAAGCCGGCCCAAGGAGACGCACTGGGGACCAGCTGCGTAGAGCCGGCTTCATGGCATTAGGCTCGACGCTCAATCGACACGCGGAGCTGGAATATACCGCACCGGGCTATGCACCCGCACTGGAGACACCGTGCGCACCACTGCATAACACGGTGCCTGTCCTGTCTCTAGCCCCCCGGTAAGCACAGGGAGTTTGCGCAGGTCTCCTACCTGGCGTAGCCATACTCCCTGTTAGCCCCCCACCCCCCCCCAATAAATTTTTGGGGCTGACTCCCGGGCTTCCTTGCGCGCCGCCGTGCTTGCTTCGCCAACTCCATTCTACGATAACCTTCCTCGCACTGCTCCAGCGAATCCCAGGCGGGCTCCGGCACTCTCCCTGGGTCGGCCGCCCACCTGTCTATCTCCTCCCAAGTAGTATAGTCCATACTCCTGCTGTCCATAACGTCCTCCCATGTCCATTCCTCCTTTCGCTGCTGTTGCTGCCTGTTGAAACGCTGCTTGGTCCGTTGGTGGTGGGTGATTCTGTAACGGTTTTCTTTCTTTCTTCGTGAGAAGGAGAGTCGGACCAAAATGCAGCGTGTAGATTGCGATGTTTATTCAACAAACGAAACACGAATCTAAATACAAACACTACAAAACAATAAACGTAACGAAAACCGAAACAGCCTATACTAGTGAAAACTAACGCATAGACAGGAATAACGACACATAGGACAATCACCCACAAACACACAGTGAAACCCAGGCTACCTAAATATGGTTCCCAATCAGAGACAATGACGAACACCTGCCTCTGATTGAGAACCATATCAGGCCAAACATAGAACTGGACAAACTAGACATGTAACATAGAATGCCCACTCAGATCACACCCTGACCAACCAAAACATAGAAACATACAAAGCAAACTATGGTCAGGGTGTGACAGAGTCATTCTGGGTAAGTCTCTAAGAGCTTTGCATGCCTTGATTGTACAAAATTTGCACATTATTCTTAAAAAAAATCTTAAAGTTGGCTGTTGATCATTGCTAGACAGACATGTTCAAGTCTTGCCATAGATTTTCAAGCCGACCAACTCAAGTGTGTATTTGGCTTTGTGTTTTAGGTTATTGTCCTGCTGAAAGGAGAATTTGTCTCCCAGTGTCTGTTGGAAAGCAGACAGAACTAGGTTTTCCTCTAGGATTGTGCCTGTGCTTAGTTCTATTCCTTTTCTTTTTATTATAAAAAAACTCCCAAGTCCTTGCCGATGACAAGCATACCCATAACATGATGCAGCCACCACCATGCTTGAACGTGGTCTGCGGTTGTGAGGTCAGAGGACGTACTACCAAATTCTCTAAAACAACGTTGGAGGCGGCTTATGGTAGAGAAATTAACATTCAATTCTCTGGCAACAGCTCTGGTGTACATTCCTGTAGTCAGAATGGCAATTGCACACTCCTCAAAACTTGAAACAATTGTGGCATTGTGTTGTGTGACAAAACTGCACATTTTAGAGTGTGAGAGCCACAGACGGAAGTGTGTACGGCCACAGTACATCACTGGGGCCAAGCTCCGTGCCATCCAGGACCTCTCTACCTGGTGGTGTCAGAGGAAGGCTCAAAAAATTGTCAAAGACCCAACCCCCCAAGTCATAGAAACAATCTATGCTACTGCACGGCATGCGGTACCGATGCACCAAGTCTGGAACCAACAGGACCCTGAACAGCTTCTACCCAGATGGACGTCTGTTTTGTCTTGTCCCGTGTATATATTTTTTTCTTCGTAAATATTTTCGATATATTTTTTATATTTTTAATCTCAATTTCCATCTATGGATTGAACATACTTCCCTGCAACCCGCCCCACCCAACAGGCTCTTCTGTTGCGACGTCCCCCGGATGCCCATCTGCTAGCCTGCTAGCCCCAGCATGCTAGCTGTCTGACTCGCTGTGTCCAGCTTAGCTAGCTACTCACTGGACCCTATGATCACTCAGCTACACATGCCTCTCCCAAATGTCAATATGCCTTGTCTATTGCTGTTTTGGTTAGTGATTACTATCTTATTCCACTGTAGATCCTCCAGCCCTGCTCAATATGCCTTAGCTAGCCCTTTTGTTCCACCCCCCAAACATGTGGTGAACTCACCTGGCTTAAATGGTGCCTCGAGAGACAAAACCTCTCTCATCGTCACTCAATGCCTAGGTTTACCTCCAATGTACTCACATCCTACCATACCCTTGTCTGTACATTATGCCTTGTATCTATTCTTCCGCGCCCAGAAATTTGCTCCTTTTACTCTCTGTACCAAACACACTAGATGACCAGTTCTTATAGCATTTAGCCGTACCCTTATCCTACTCCTCCTCTGTCCCTCTGGTGATGTAGAGGTTAACCCAGGCCCTGCAGTACCCAGCACCTCTCCCATTCCCCAGGCGCTATCATTTGTTGAGAATTGAGAATTAAGCATTTTTCTACGGCTGGCCATGCTTTCCACCTGGCTACCCCTACCCCGATCAACAGCCCTGCACCCCCCACAGCAACTCGCCCAAGCCTACCCCATTTCTCCTTCACCCAAATCCAGATAGCTGATGTTCTGAAAGAGCTGCAAAATCTGTACCCCGACAAATCAGCCGGGCTAGACAATCTGGACCCCCTCTTTCTAAAATGATCTGCCAAAATTGTTTCAACACCTATTATTAGCCCATTTAATCTCTCTTTCGTATCGTCTGAGATTCTCAAAGATTGGAAAGCTGCCACGGTCATCCCCCTCTTCAAAGGGGGAGACACCCTAGACCAAACTGCTACAGACCTAAATCTATCCTACCCTGCCTTTCTAAGGTCTTCGAATGCCAAGTGAACAAACATATTACTGACCATTTTGAATCCCACTGTACCTTCTCCGCTATGCAATCTGGTTTCAGAGCTGGTCATGGGTGCACCTCAGCCACGCTCAAGGTCCTAAACGATATCATAACCGCCAACGATAAGAGACATTACTGTGCATCAGTGTTCATCAACCTGGCCAAGGCTTTCGACTTTGTCAATCACCACATTCTTATTGGCAGACTAAATAGCCTTGGCTTCTCAAAGGACTGCCTCGCCTGGTCCACCAACTACTTCTCTGATAGAGTTCAGTGTGTCAAATCGGAGGGCCTGTTATCCGAACCTCAGGCAGTCTCTATGGGGATGCCACAGGGTTCAATTCTTAGGCCGACTCTTTTCTCTGTATATATCAATCATGTCGCTCTTGCTGCTGGTGATTCTATGATCCACCTCTACGCAGATGACACCATTCTGTATACATCTGGCCCTTCATTGGACACTGTGCTAACAAACCTCCAAACTAGCTTCAATGCCATACAACACTCCTTCCGTGGCCTCCAACTGCTTTTAAAAGCAAGTAAAACTAAGTGCATGCTCTTCAAACGATTGCTGCCCGCACCCTCCCGCCCAACTAGCATCACTACTCTGGAGGGTTCTGACTTAGAATACGTGGACAACTACAAATACCTAGGTGTCTGGTTAGACTGTAAACTCTCCTTCCAGACTCACATTAAGCATTTCCAATCCAAAATTAAATCTAGAATCGGCTTCCTATTTCGCAACAAAGCATCCTTCACTCATGCTGCCAAACATACCCTCGTAAAACTGACTATCCTACCGATCCTCGACTTCAGCGATGTCATTTAGAAAATAGCCTCCAACACTCTACTCACCAAACTGGATGTAGTCTATCACAGTGCCATCCGTTTTGTCACCAAAGCCAAAGCCAAAGTACTACCCACCACTGCGACCTGTATGCTCTTATTGCCTGGCCCTCACTACTTATTCGTTGCCAAACCCACTGGCTTCAGGTCATCTATAAGTCTTTGCAAGGTAAAGTCCCACCTTATCTCAGCTCACTGGTCACCATAGCAACACCCACACGTAGCACGTGCTCCAGCAGGTACATTTCACTGGTCATTCCCAAAGCCAAAACTTCCTTTGGCCGCCTTTCCTTCTAGTTCTCTGCTGCCAATGACTGGAACGAATTGCAAAAAATCACTGAAGTTGGAGTCTTATATCTCATTCTCTAACTTTAAGCATCAGCTGTAAGAGCACCTTACCGATCACTATCCCTGTTCACAGCCAATCTATAAATAGCACACCCAACTACCTCATCCCCATATTGTTACTTATCCTCTTGCTCTTTTGCACCCCAGTATCTCTACTTGCACATCATCATCTGCACATCTATCACTCCAGTGTTAATGCTAAATTGTAATTATTTCACCTCTATGGCCTATTTATTGTCTTACCTCTCTACTCTTCTACATTTGCACACACTGTACATAGATTTTTCTATTGTGTTATTGACTGTACATTTGTTTATGTGTAACTCTGTGTTGTTGTTTTTGTCGCACTGCTTTGTTTTATCTTGGACAGGTCACAGTTGTAAATGAGAACTTGCTCTCAACTTGCCTACCTGGTTTAATAAAGGTGAAATAAATACATTTATTTTAAAAAATTACTCCAAGCTGAATCACATCGGCCGTGATTGGGAGTCCCATAGGGCGGCGCACAATTGGCCCAGCGTCGTCCGGGTTTGGCCGTGGTAGGCCGTCATTGTAAATAAGAATTTGTTCTTAACTGACTTGCCTAGTTAAATAGAGGTTAAATCAAATATATAAAATCAAATAAATAAATAACAATTCTGTCTCTCATCAAAGGAGAAGTAGATCAGGATGGAAGGAGGAAAGGGGAGGGAGGAGGGTAATGGAATGAGGATAGTGATGGGGAAAGAGGAGGGAGGGGTTGTGGGTGATGGAGGAAAGGAGTGGGGTTTCCTTATGTAGGATCTCATCTCACTTGTTCCCATCATGCAATATTCAAAATGGTGAGGTCACCGTGAGAATAGGGGAGCAGAGAGACTTGAGAGAGCACTCTCTCTTCTGAATTCTTAATTCAGTCATTATCACACAGATAATTCAATTCCACACTCATTTCCAGCATTTAAACTCTTATCACATATTTAACTCCTCCATTTCTTCTGTCTCTCTCTTTGTATGGAACAGCATGTTAATATTAATAGGAATTTTAATAGAATTGTAATTATATTGGAGGAGAAGTACAGGGTTGAGTGAGTTGTGTCTGTAGCTGCATGCTTCTCCTGTGACCTGCCTGCTCTCTCCTCTCTGACCCAGGGGACACTGTCCCGTCCTGCTCAGAATAAAGTATGGAGAGTTACAAGCAGTCACATGTACTGTACACACGTATGCATTGTCTCACACACACTCACATGCACGCTGGCTATATATACACACACACTCTGTTAGTTCACTTTGACTTTTCTCTGCTATTCAATCACCCCATTTGTATTCTCCTCCACCCTTTCCATCTCTCTCCCTCTCTCCTCTCCCCCTTGCTCTCTATCTTCCTATCTGGTTGGCAGTCCGGTGATGACTCAGAGTTGGCCCGTGCTCCCTGGGGATGGCAAGGCAATAGAAAGACAAGGTGCAGGCCAGGAACCAGCTCGTTTGTTACAGTAACGAACAATAGCCTACAGAGTTATGAGAGATGGGGAGTGATCACACACTGCACTGTGAGATGCCACCAAACTTGCTACTCCCTAACAAAGGACACCACACACAGAACAAATGGGTAAACTTAAGACTTGGTCTCACAATCATTTTACTCATCATCCCCTGTACTACAATCATTATCATCATGTCCCATTCATGGCCCAGTGCAGTCAAAAACGTGATTTTGTGTGTTGTATATATATTGTAATGAAACAGGCAGGGAGCAGGTCTTGAATTCTCAACCTTCTAATCCAAAGTCCAGAGCGCTATCGACTGTGCCCCAAAAGCATGCTCGAGCTGCAGAGTCGATATCCACGCTTATAAACCCAGGGTCGTTACAATATATATATTTCCACACTACAAGGTTGGAATTATCCTGTGAAATTGTGAAAATTGTGAAATGTCTGTTTTGGTGGGATGGAGTATTGGCTAGCCCGGTGACATCACCAGGCGGTATATGAATGAATAGACCAATAAGAAAGAGAGTCCCAAACCACTCTGCCAATAACAGATTGTTTTCAGTTTTCCCCTCCTCACTCAGACCACTCCCAGACAATGCTAGCAAAATTCTTGCTTGAGAAATTTTTCTTGGCTAAGAAGCTATTTTTGTGTCTTTTCGATCATTTTAATTGAAAAGAATCACAGTAAGGTACTTAAACTGTTAACCATAAATGTTATAATATTGCAATGAAAACGGCTGCATTGGACCTTTAATGAATTAAGATATCCTTACCAAACAGTTACACAAATATATATCATTAACATAAACATATCTTTAAATGTATTTTAAAGCATTGTGAAAGTTTTGTATGACAGCGGTATTGGAGAGGATGGATCATAAGTTAGTCGGTATAATTTTATGTAAAAGCTGCCAGCGCATATATCTAGTTATCAAAGTACAAATTATGATCATTCTAGTCTCCACATGGACATGAATACCAGCAGTAAGCTATAACAGCCCATCGTAAACACTTGCTTTAATTTCGACTGGTAACGTTAAACTTCCACTCCGCAATCAGTCCTGAGTTCGCAGTCCCGAGTTCGTAAAATACACATATACTGACTAGCCTACGCATCTGATGAAATGCATAAACATAGACTTGTCGTTCACATCTGGCACCGAAATCTGACAATAACATTATAGCCAAAATAGATAATTCTTAAATAGCTAAGAGTGGGAATATAGTTAGCTTAAATATAAAAATAAAAAAAAGACTTACCATTGTTAGGAGAATGCGTTATCCTTGAGGCTAGTGGAGCGACCCACCACTGTAAACAGCAATGCACTTCTTTCTATACCAAGAATACTAGCCTACTTGATGTGTTAAAATCTTAATAACGCTATTACACAATATTTTCCCCTCGCCCTGTTGTATTGACTGTGCCAGGTGTGTAGTGTTTGCGTGCCCCGATGTCTCCGCAAATGACGAGGCAACAGGGATGCTCGATGTGAGTGCGTCTCTCTGCAGTAGGCTAGCCTATTCGTGCATTCACCTCCGTCTGATCGGCTCTGAGCGCTGGCCTGGGTTGGCCTGCTACTGACGTCAAAGCATTCCAGCTAACTCCGGTCTTATTCGGAGGATGTTCTCTCCTATGGCGCGCTAGGGCTGAGGCAGGCGGAAAGGCCTAGAGGAAAATGTCTGATCTGAAGTCGAGAGAGCAGAAAACTATTATGGCCTATGCAATTGAACGTGTCTATAATTAGCTAGGCGAGGAGATGAAGGAGAATAATGGGGAGAATACATTCTTCACATATTTATTATATATGGGTGAGGCATAGCGGTCTATATGGGAGGCCTTTCCAACCACATCACATTAGGTCAATTGTAGCGTTGACTATGATTCACAACTCCAAAGACAATGCTTTTTACAAATGTGATTTTTTTAGAATGCCTTTGGAGGGAAATAATGAAAACGGAAAGAAAATAGTAAAACACATTCTCTTTAGTCAGTATGGACACAGAGTTCAACCGTGCTTATGTACAAAATACACCCCAAAAGCAGGCATTTATAAAAATGTAACTTGACGTGAGAATGTGCTGACCTCCAAACTTTAGACCATGCATGCGCACATTTTCTAGTGCTTGAAAATTGTATTGCAAGCTGGCAAGTAAGTATTTTGTGCAAATGGGACATATGATGAAAAGCTTATTCACAAGAATGCAACCATTTGCCATTAGTGAGAAGAGCGAAAATCTATGTGTTTTATTTTTAGAATCTAAAATAATTAGACATCGGAATCGTATCATTAGAAATAGGAATCTTTTTACTATTTTATTTTCATAACCATTCCAGAATATATTCCTCCTCTTTTCTGGCTGTGATGGTTTCATATTCCCGAAGGAGCCATACAACAAATTAACATGCGAATCTCTCATTTAATTGGACCTAATAGCCTAGTAAATACACTGAACAAAAATATAAACACAACATGCAACAGTTTAAAAAAATGTACAGTTCATATAAGGAAATCAGTCAATAAAAAAAATATATTATGCCATTATCTATGGAGTTCACGTGACTGGGAATACAGATATGCATCTGCTGGTCACAGATACCTTTAAAAGGTAGGTGTGTGGATCAGAAAATTAGTCCGTATCTGGTGTGGCCACCATTTGCCTCATGCAGCGCAACACATCTCCTTCGCATAGAGTTGATCAGGCTGTTCATTGTGTCCTGTGAAATTATGTCCCACTCCTCATCAATGACTGTGTGATGTTGGATATTGGAGGGAACTGGATCCAGAGCATCCAAAACATGCTCAAGGGGTGACATGTTGGATGAGTGTGCAGGCAATGGAAGAACTGGGACATTTTCAGCTTCCAGGAATTGTGTACAGATCCTGTAACATGGGGCTGTGCATTATCATGCTGAAACATGAGATGATGGTGGCGGATGAATGGCACGAGAATGGGCCTTAGGACCTTGTCACTGTATCTCTGTGCATTCAAATTGTCCATGCCTGCCTGCCCATACCATAACCCCACTGCCACCCTGTTCACAACATTGATATCAGCAAACCTCTCGCTCACACAACGCCATACACATGGTCTGCGGTTGTGAGGCCAGTTCGACGTACTACCAAATTCTCTAAAACAACATTGGAGGTGGCTTATGGTGGACAAATTAACATTCAATTCTCTGGCACCTGCTTTGGTGGACATTCCTGCAGTCAGCAGTCAGTATGTCAATTGCATGCTCCCTCAGAACATGAGACATCTGTGGCATTATGTTGGGTGACCTGCGTGGTTTTGGTACTGGTTTCAACCCACATTTTTGCTTATAATTTGATCTGTGGACACCGTAGATCGAAGTGGCTTGCATTGAGCAATAGCCCAGGTTTCCAGCGACACAGTTGTATATTTTCTGAGTCTGTGTGATGTAGGATGTGAAATCTGAAATGACGTGAAGCTGGAATGTCCCTCCTACCATTTAATTTGCTCTTACGACTGTCCATCAATTCCTGGCTGAACCCTAGCCACTGACAAAGCACCTGCCTGCAATCTTTACCCTGTAGCACAGCAGTTAGCACATTCAGAAATCAATTTATAGCCATTCATCTAAAACAATTCATAGAATTTAAACAAAAAAACACTTTCTGTTTGTCATAGACACCCAAGTCTAAGGCACTGGTCTAAGGCACTGCATCTCAGTGCTAGAGGCGTCACTACAGACCCTGGTTTGATCCCGGGCTGTATCAGAACCGGCCCTGATCATGAGTCCCATAGGGAGGCACACATTTGGCCTAGCATTGTCCGAGTTATTACGGGAGGGTTTGGCTGGGGTAGGCCGTCATTGTAAAATAAGAATTTGTTCATAACTGACTTGCGTAGTTAAATAACAAAAAAATAGCCAGACAAGAGTAATATGAGATGAAAGAAGAGTTCAGGAAGCCAAGCTAGAGCTCTGTGAGACGTTCACAGCAATGGGGGCAGACGTTTTGATCAGAAAATATGCACATTTTCTCTAACACTAAACATACAAATATGTATTTTACAGTTATATATAAGGTGAAATCTTCTAGTTAGTCATTGTATAAATTGATTATTCTATCTTTAGATAGCATACAAGTCATTTCAAGCCTTATTCATACAGTGTTGTTGAATAGGAAATAAATCATATGCAGTATAATATTTCATATTTCCATATATCTATCATGTTTTTACTGTGCACTTGAGCTTGTGTCCTCAAAAGTGACTACACCTCAGCAATGTATTACACTTTCTTACCATAAAGATGATATCTGAACCTTTCTTGGAGTATACAGCATTACTAGTTATTGTTTATGGCCATCTCATGATTAACATTTTTTTTTAAATAAAGCAATTAAAACAATTACTTTTGGGGATTAAGTAGATTACCTTTTCGATTACATGTAGGTACATTTAACTGCTACTGATATAGCCAATCTTGACTTTGTAGTTGTGGTAACTCGTGGAAACTGGGATTTGGGGTTTAGAAGTCAATGAGATAAGTGAAAAATTATTCCTTAGTTGTTAACTTTCTTGAAATCTAAAGGCACAACCGAATTTCTAGCCAATGTCTTAAGTAGTTGAACATCTTGTTACTCCAACCTTGTGAAACTGACACGTTTTCATTTTAGTCAAAAGCAATTTTATATAGGGTGTCCAATCAAAAACGCATATTTTCTTTGTCTTCTTTTTCTTTGGTAGCATGGCGTTCGCACATTTTGTTTGTGCATGCCGCCACCTACTGTGTGGTAGTGTGTAGTCAATTACGTTCTATTTCGTGATACAAAAATGTCAAAGGACGGGGGGAAAGGAAAACATTGCAACACCAACTAACTATACGCCTATATACCACTATTTAATTCAAATTAATATCACCACCCCATTCGACTACTTTGACCCTAACTGATTCTACACCAGGCCGACAGCCTGGGAGGGCAGGACCCTTTCGTTCAACACACCTTGTAGCTCTTCTGCAGTAAAACCTAGTATACCCATGTACTTTTCTGCAGCTGAGCTAGCTTCACCGATTAAACAGTACCCAACTTCTTTTCTACCCTGGCCCGAGACTGCATATGGATCAGCCAAAAGGCAGGGATCTACTTTCTCCCAAAATCTCACTCCCACTCACCCCTTTGCATGACCATCAGGCTCAGACTTGGAGGTCTTCACAACACTTGCCACCACAGGTAATTCATACTCACTCTTGTCAGGTTCAATTTCTGAGCCATCAGCGACAGCAGAATACAGTTTTTACTTGGCGCCATTCTTCCTCAACACACATCTTCCCACTGCACTCGGCTCTTCTCCCTCTTCCTCGTTTTCCATGACCACGTTTATGCGTTCACCACTCTTTTGCCGTGCCTTCTTCCGCTGTATTGCTTGCACAAACTGATGCCGTTTCTCCAAAACCCAACTTCGGTTTCTTAACCCAATTTTTAAGTCTGGCTATTTCTGGCCTCTCTGTGCTTCTCTTATATCATAAGACTCATCCAGCAACCAAACGCATCTTTTGACGAATGGGTAAAATAATGAATTAATTGTGTAGATAATAAAGTTATTGGAGTTTTTATGCATGTATGATGGTCAGAATTAAGGTGACTAAATCAATGGAGGCCAGAGAAAAAAAGTTGTAAAATATCTGGAAAATTGCATCACATCAGGTAGGTTGAATTCTGTGCAAGATATACAGTGGGGCAAAAAGTATTTAGTCAGCCACCAATTGTGCAAGTTCTCCCACTTAAAAAGATGAGAGAGGCCTGTAATTTTCATCATAGGTACACTTCAACTATGACAGACAAAATGAGAAAAAAAAATCCAGAAAATCACATCTCAAGGATGATCAATGGAAACAGGATGTGAATATAATGTTTGTCTATGCTGTTTTTTCACCTTTCAACCTATAATGTCTATAGATGCAGGGTATGCACTTGAACAATTAAGTGCAGTAAGCCTATGTGGTTCTTGTGTAGTCCCTTTGTTCAAGTACGGATTAAATATTATTATGCTATTATTAGCCTAATAGAGTGGTGAGTAGGAGCAGTGATCCCTGCATTCCGCTTTGTGTGTGGTGAAGATGGAGTGTCCTTGAGTGAAGCAGTCAGGCAGCAACATGGCAGAGACGAGTCTGTGCACGTGAGCTCAGCCGTCTGGCACTGAGCAGGTGTGTCCTCTCTCTCTCTCTCTCTCTCGCTCTCTCTCTCTCTCTCTCTCTCTCTCTCTCTCTCTCACTCACTCACTCACTCACTCACTCACTCACTCACTCACTCACTCACTCACTCACTCACTCACTCACTCACTCACTCACTCACTCACTCACTCACTCACTCACTCACTCACTCACTCACTCACTCTCACACTCACTCTCACACACACACACTTTATTTGAATCCCCCAATCAAATGTACATTCAAACATGCATGGTCACTCAAGGGTTCAGAAAGCACCTCCTTTTCCAAACAGCCAGGCTGTCCACGACAGCTGAAATAGAGCAATACCTAGCCAACTGCCTTGTCCTAGTCTTGGTAGGCCTGCAATCTGGAGGCCATGCACTGCAAGCCTGTGTATGTGTCCAAGACTGTAAAATATCAGCGTCGCCAGCCTGCACCTACACCCGATGCTGTCCAAGCATGCAACGAGGGGCTGTTGTGGGCAAAGGCCTGCTCCATGTAGCCATCAAATGAGCAGCCCACTTCCAAAATGAGCACCTCCCTCTGGCCTCCCCCCACAACAACAACAACATCTGGTGTATTTGGCACACAGGAAAACACATCATTATCAACATCAAACCAGCTTCCTGTTACACATGAATGTTTATTGATGTGTGCTGTTGGTGACCAAGACTATTCCTAGAGCTGGCAGCCCAGACAAACTGAGCAATCGGGGGAGAAGGGCCTTGGTCAAGGAGGTGAATAAGAACCCGATGATCACTCTGACAGAGCTCCAGAGTTCATCTGTGGAGATGGGAGAACCTTCCAGCAGGACAACCAGCTATGCAGCACTCCACCAATGAGGCCTTTATGGTAGAGTTGCCAGACGGAAGCCACTTCTCAGTAAAAGGCAATATGACAGCCCGCTTGGAGTTTGCCAAAAAGCACCTAAAGACTCTCAGACCATGAGAAACAAGATTCTCTGGTCTGACGAAACCAAAATTGAACTCTTTGGCCTGAATGCCAAGCATCATGTCTGGAGGAAACCTGGCACCATCCCCACGGTGAAGCATGGTGGTGGCAGCATCATGCGGTGGAGATGTAATTCAGCGGCAGGGACTGGGAGACTAGTCAGGATCGAAAGCAAAGATGAACAGAGCAAAGTACAGAGAGATCCTTGATGAAAACCTGCTCGAGAGCGCTCAGGACCTCAGACTGGGGTGAAGGTTCACCTTCCAACAGGACAACAGCCCAAAGCACACAGCCAAGACAACGCAGGAGTGGATTCGGGACAAGTCTCTGAATGTCCTTGAATGGCCCAGCCATAGCCCGGACTTGATCGAACATCTCTGGAGAGACCAGAAAATAGCTGTGCAACGACGCTCCCCATCCAAGCTGACAGAGCTTGAAAGGATCTGCGGAGAAGAATGGGAGAACTCCCCGAATGCAAGTGTGCCAAGCTTGTAACGTCATACCCAAGAAGACTCGAGGCTGCAATTGCTGCCAAAGGTGCTTCAACAAAGTACTGAGTAAAGGGTCTGAATACTTATTTAAATGTTATATTTCTGTATTTTTATTTCTTAAAACCTGTTTTTGTTTTGTCATTATGGGGTATTGTGTGTAGATTGATTTAAATCAAGTTTAGAATACGCTGTAACCTAATAAAATGTGGAAAAAGTCAAGGGTTCTGAAAGCTTTCCGACGGCACTGTAAATCACTTGGTGCTGATTTCCTGGTGTTTTTACAGTCTTTTATGTCCAACAATGAACATTAAAAAAATATATAAGTTTAATAATAATAATACTATTTTGCTCAGAAAACTGGATGGGCCAAATAAAACTGCCTTTGGGCTGCTAGTTGGGAAACTGATGTACTTGTATATGTTTGTGTGCACAGTAGTGTCTTACGGCTTCTTTCTCTCCTGAGGTCTGATTGTGGGTTATGTTGGAGATGGAAACTTCCACTGTATAATGGTCATGTACCCCTAATGACCAGGATGAGGTCACTAGAGTTCACTGAGAGACTGGCCAGGTACTGTAGGTCTCTCTTTCCTCTATATTTTCTCCCTAGTTTTTCCTACCTCGTCATTGATCGGCCCCTTGTACCTCACCATGGAACTCATTCTCTCTTATCCCTGTCTTCATATTTCTCTGTTTCTCTCTCAGTCTGTAGAAAAGCAGTGGCACTGGACGGGACATGCACATGGAAGCACGGGGTGGGCCTGGGAAACAAGTGTTGCTTCGTGAGGAGATGGGACCCCTTGCCATGGAGGTCATGCAGGGCCTCAAGGCCACTCTGGACCCCAAATAACCTAATGAATCCTGGGAAGTTACTGTAACTGAAGGTACTGAAGCTATCACCTTATCACAGAGCACTGAATAAATGAATGAAGTGTACAGTACTACTTAGGGATGCAATACCTCTGTCTGCCACTGGGTGTCAGGCGTTTGGTATATTTGTTTTTGTAGCGTGAGTGACTGACTAGTCCCAAGGGCAAATTGTGTATTATTGTCTGTCCTCTGTTAATCTTCTTAAGTTCCTCAGAATTAAATGCTTCTTTAGATTTTACTACAATATAACTGTATGGCTTGACATTTTTTATTGACTACTTGTAATTAACTAAATCCATCAGTTTGCATTTTGTTTCTGCTCTATTTTGTGCCGTTGATATGTGCATACTGTACTTAAACTGTAAATGGCCCCTTCTGATAGAGAGTTAAGTATTTATTTATATTGCCATGGTGAAGTTGCTCATGTCTCTAAAGATTTCTTCTTACAATCTTATTTGCTCAGTGGTGACATGTGTTGAGACAAGCCAATGAGACTAGAGAAAAACAACCCAGGCTTTATGCAACAGAGCAATAACACCTGTAAGTAGTCACAGGAGTGATCCCAGTTTTCTCCTCAAGAGAATCCATCAATCTATTCAGGACAGAAGAGAACACAGCTTTTGCCTTTTAACATTAGGTGATGGGTCAACAAAGTAGCTTAATGACAAGCATTAGCACACCATTATTTATTGAGTAGATTTGTTGAACTTAACATTTAAGCCTGAATCTAGTTAAGTAAATTACATGAAAAGGCATGTTTATTTTGTCATTTATTTATTATATATATATATATTTATATATATATATTTATATACAGTACCAGTCAAACGTTTGGACACACCTACTCATTCCAGCATTTTTCTTTATTTTACACATTTCTACATTGTAGAATAATAGTGAAGACATCAAAACTATGAAATAACACATATGGAATCATGTAGTAACCAAAAAAGTGTTAGAAAAAAATCTAAATATATTTGAGATTCTTCAAAGTAGCCACCCTTTTCCTTGATGGTAGTATTGCACGCCCGTGGCATTCTCTCAACCAGCTTTTTTGTATGTTTTTTTTAATTGAATCTTTATTTAACTAGGCAAGTCAGTTACAAACAAATTCTTATTTACAATGACGGCTTACCCCGGCCTAACCCGGACGACGCTGGGCCAATTGTGCGCCGCCCTATGGGACTCCCAATCATGGCCAGATGTGATACAGCCTAGAATCGAACCAGGGACTGTAGTGACGCCTCTTGCACTGAGATGAATTGCCTTAGACAGCTGGCCTGGAGCCCGAGCTTCATGAGGTAGTCACCTGGAATGCATTTCAATTAACAGGTGTGGAATTTCATTCCTTCTTAATGAGTTTGAGCCAATCAGTTGTGTTGTGACAAGGTAGGGGTGGTGTACAGAAGATAGCCCTATTTGGTAAAATACCAAGTTCATATTATGGCAAGAACAGCTCAAATAAGCAAAGAGAAACGACAGTCCATCATTACTTTAAGACATGAAGGTCAGTCAATCCGGAACATTTCAAGAACTTCAAGTGTAAAAACCATCAAGCATCAAATGCTTCACAGAGTTCAAGTAACAGACACATCTCAACATTAACTGTTCAGAGGAGACTGCGTGAATCAGGCCTTCATTGTCAAATTGCTGCAAAGAAACCACTACTTAAGGACACAAATAATAAGAAGAGACTTGCTTGGGCCAAGAAATATGAGCAATGGACATTAGACCAGTGGAAATCTGTCCGTGGCTCTGATGAGTCCAAATGTTTGATTTTTGGTTCCAACCGCCGTGTCTTTGTGAGACGCAGAGTAGGTGAATGGATGATCTCTGCAGGTGTGGTTCCCACTGTGAAGCATGGAGGAGGAGGTGTGATGGTGTGGGGGGGCTTTGCTGGTGACACTATCTGTGATTTATTTAGAATTCAAGGCACACTTAACCAGCATGGTTTACACAGCATTCTGCAGCGATAAGCCATCCCATCTGGTTTGCGCTTAGTGGGACTATCATTTGTTTTTCAGCTGGACAATGACCCAACACACCTGAAGCTTGTAAGGGCTATTTGATCAAGAAGGAGAGTGATGGAGTGCAAAGCTGTCATCAAGGCAATGGGTGGCTATTTTGAAGAATCTAAAATATAAAACATATATTGATTTATTTAACACTTTTTTGGTTACTGCATGATTCCATATGTGTTATTTGAAGGTTTTGATGTCTTCACTATTATTCTACAGTGTAGAAAATAGTACAAATAAAGAAAAACCCTTGATGGAGTTGCTGTGTCCAAACTTGTGACTGGTACTGTGTATATATCATTATCAGTATTCATCCCACAGATTGCACATCAAAATCATCAAACAATTAGTTGGTACCTCCAAAACAGGCACCCATTCACATCCTTGGAAAAAAAGTCATCTCAAAACATGAAATGAAATCAAGGTATATGGCCCTTTAGCAGAGTCGGGCAGGGATACAGTTAGCAGGAGACATGAATATGTATAGTATACTCTATCATAACTGACTCGTAGTCTGTCTTCCCTGTGTTCCTTGTTCAGTTGAAGCTTGGTGGTTGTCTGCTTGCTAATTCATTGTTTATAGTGGCCTCACAGGTACTATATTCTCTACATTTTCACCCTACAGAAATTGAAAAAATATTCACCCATTTGTTGAGCTATGTTAGTATTTTTCTTCCAGAATCATCACTCTGTTATTCTTTATACACTAGAGGCATTCTGAAGAGTAATGTATGTTTTCTGACAGATTTGCGAAAACAAATCCTGTTAAATGTGAATAAATAAGTTATAACCCCGGAATAGCTCCACGATGTGACTGTCATTTTTGGGTTGATAGGTCTTTAATATGTCCATTACATTAAGTCACATCAGCCAACACAACCAGAGAGGACCTGACCTATTTCATCAGAAAACATGTGGGGCACAGACAGTAGCTTAGACCAAGAGGCATCACACATACACACACATGAACACACTCAAGGCCCTTACAGGGAAATGACAAATTCTGGTCAGCGTTTCCCCATCGCAGCAAAAACCTGGTGGACAAAAACAAGGAGAAAGAGCGTGTATGTCATGTTGAGTTTATGTAACTGTAAACATTAGCAAAATAAAGGGAGCGATACCACATTCACACAGGGAAAATGGACATCTAAATTGTAAACATTTCAAACACAGACCAACACATAGTATTGTCTCAGACTTCTATTTGACCCTTTAGCAAATCAGGCTTTCACACTACAGAGATGGCTGCATCATCACCCCAACCTCAACCACACCACATGTATGCTTACGGACGTCATCCTCACAGCCCCAGAACATAGAAAAACATAAACCAACGACCCCCAACAGTCCCCCACGACACATAAGCACACTCACACACATTCACCCACCACCAAGCATAAACGACGTACCCATCCACACACTAACGCACACAGAACAGGTGTAGTCTGACTGATATTTTCACTGCCCCGACACATATAGAAGCATTATCTACACCCCTCCACACACACACACACACACACATAACCCAAACAGAAACCTACATAGACAGACCCTGCCTGCCACACCAATGCTGCACTTCACACATCGCTGCTCCACCTCAAAGTAAAGACTAAGACAAGCGCATGTCTCTTCAACTAATGATTGGGTGGGTGGGTGCTGTAACTCTGGGGATTGGGGGAAAGCCTTTTGTTGCATTACCAGACAACGCCCTGGGAGTCGACCCTGCCCTGGCACACAGGGTTCATCCAGCCCTATTCTTCATCTTTTTCTTCATTATCCTCCTCTGTCTCTTCCTGATGAAGGCCATGAGATGGCTGGATCCAGATGAGTGATATGGAGCCAGGCAGGGACAAACTCAGGAGGCAAAATGGAAGGCAGAGCAGAGCAAGGGCCAGACCCCCGGAGGAGCCCAGAGAGGACCAGGCCGTGTGGCGTGGTGACTGGCTGGCTGGGGGGCCAAGCAGCCTGGTGAGGCAGTTGGCCTGGAGGGATGGTCAGCCTAGTTGGGCCAACATAGGGACTGGCAGTTAGCAGCCTTTAGGGCTAGGGGGGAGGTGGCAGGGAGGAGGGGCACTCTTTTATGCATGTGGAAGTGAAAGTATAAGCTTAATGTTTTTTCTTTTGGTTCCGTTTGCTAGGAATTCTCTTGATAGATTGATAGATCAATTGATAGATAGGTTGTTTTGATTGTTTAGTTTTTTTGGTTACTTCAGTGTCCAGATATCCATGATAGGAACATAAAGTGTCCTGATAGATAAAGAGAGAAATGGAGGGGAGATGTTAACCATACATTAAAGTGGATACACAAAGACAGTTCAGAAGGTTATTTCGAGTGCATAATTTACGCTTACAGTATGCTCTAGCTTCAAACTGACTAAGAATGTGAGTTTTATTGAGGGTGGTCATATGTGTGTGTACTACGTATGCATTATGCAGCGAGTGAGTGAGCTATGTGGATCATAATGTTCTTTGAAACACCTCGTGTCACCAGTCTCCTGTGTGGAAGAGAAGGAGGTGAGGAGATGCTCTCACCTTGAACAGTAGGAGTAGGAGCACAGAGGTCAGTCAGTCTGAAGGATGCTCAGGGCAGGAACGATTGATCTCAAACCAGGAGTCTATACAGCTGAACAGAAAGAGGAGAAAACCCACCATCATCACATGAATGCACATATATCTCTGGCCTTAGCTACAGTACATGGCAAGGGCCTAAATGTATTGCCCCACTGAGTATAATTAATCTAGTGGTCATTTCAGGCTGTGTGTAATCCTGTGAGCCTGCGTGCGTATTGTACAGTCAGGATCAGGAACTGAGCTCAGTCTGAAGGTGTGTCCTAAAATGGCACCCTATTTCCTGTGGCAACCTACTTTTGACCAGAGCCCCCAATTGACCCTAATCAAAAGTAGTTCACTATATAAAGGACATGGTGCCATTTGATTAGTCCCACCGTCTCACCTTTTGTGATAGATGCAGAGGCACGGCAGTCTGGCGATGGTGTTTCCTTGCTGCAGCTCCTCCAGACAGATTACACACTCCCCGGCATCCCTGGCCAGCACGTCATCTGGAACACACACACAAACACACAAGCAGACGCACACACAGGCAAGCAGGTACACATACACACAAACACACAAAAGAAAACACAAGACAACCGTGAGCGGCAATGACACATCATCAAATTGTACCTAATATGAAATAGCAAAGGCAGTGAGGCAGTGGCACATCAAGATCAACAACAAATCTGTAAATTACTATAGGCTTTACAACTACAGCAGCAATAGAACAGAAATACCAGAATAGAACAGAGCAAAAGACACACAGCTGGGGACTAGTCAGATGGAAGAACATCTAGTCGGTGCGTCAGAAAGAGGTCTAGGCCTGATCTGGTTGCTGTTATGTAAATAAACAGCAGGGGGCAGCATTGAACACAGTCTAGTCTGGACCAACAAATCAAAATCAAATCACATTTTATGTCACATGCACCGAATACAACAGTGACATTTTTACTTACAAGCCCTTAACCAACAATGCAGTTTTTAAAAAATATTTAAAAAATGCCTGAAAAAAAATAATAAGAAATAAAAGAAACAAATTATTAAAGAGCAGCAGTAACATAACAATAGTGAGGCTATGTACAGGGGGTACCGGTACAGAGTCAATGTGCGGGGGCATCGACTACGCAAGGTAATTGAGGTAATATGTACATGTAGGTAGAGTTATTAAAGTGACGATGCATAGATAATAACAGAGTAGCAGCAGCGTAAAAGAGGGGGGCAATGCAAGTAGTCTGGGTAGCCATTTGATTAGATGTTCAGGAGTCTTAAGGCTTGGGGAAAGAAGCTGTTTAGAAGCCTCTTGGATCTAGACTTGGTGCTCCGGTACCACTTGTCATGCGGTAGCAGAGAGAACAGTCTATGACAAGGGTGGTTGAAGTCTTCCTCCGACACCGCCTGGTATAGAGGTCCTGGATGGCAGGAAGCTTGGCCCCAGTGATGTACTGGTGCAGCTGTAGAACCTTTTCAGGATCTGAGGACCCATGCCAAATCTTTTCAGACTCCTGAGGGTGGAATTGGTTTTGTCGTGCCCTCTTCACGACTGTCTTGGTGTGCTTGGACCATGGTAGTTTGTTGGTGATGTGGACACCAAGGAACTTGAAGCTCTCAACCTGTTCCACAGCAGCCCCGTCGATGAGAATGGGGCCGTGCTGTGCAAACTGTTTCAACTGGGAAGCATGCGACAGGCTTTAGTAGAATGACATCAGAGAGGATGGATGACGTTTTACGTGCTCCTAACAAACTGTTATTTGTTTGTGTTTTGCGATGTTTGTAACTTATTTTTTTTATTTTGTACATGTTGCTGCTACTGTCTCTTATGACCGAAAATAACTTATGGACATCAGAACATCGATTGCTCACCACGAACTGGCAAACAGGAAACCGCTCATCCAGAAGCGGCGCTCCTAGTGGCCGGGGACTTTAATGCAGGGAAACTGTTAATCTGTTTTACCAAATTTCTACCAGCATGTTAAATGTGCAACCAGAGGGGAAAAATATCGAGGCCACCTTTACTCCACACACAAAGATGCGTACAAAGCTCCCCCTCACCCTTCCATTGGCAAATCCGACCACAACTCTCCTCCTGATTCCTGCTTACAAGCACAATTTAAAGCAGGAAGCACCAGTGACTCGGTCTATAAAAAAGTGGTCAGATGATGCAGATGCTAAACTACAGGACTGTTTTGCTATCACAGACTGGAACATGTTCCGGGATTCTTCCGATGGCATTGATGAGTACACCACATCAGTCACTGGCTTCATCAATAAGTGCATCGATCACGTCGTCCCCACAGTGACTGTTCGTACATACCCCAACCAGAAGCCATGGATTACAGGGAACATCCGCACTGAGCTAAAGGGTAGAGCTGCGGCTTTCAAGGAGCGGGACTCTAACCCAAAAGCTTTTAAGAAATTCCTCCATACCCTCCGACAAACCATCAAACAGGCAAAGCGTCAATACAGGAGTAAGATTAAATTGTAATACACCGACTCCGACGCTCGTCGGATGTGGCAGGGCTTGCAAACTATTACAGATTACAAAGGGAAGCACAGCCGAGAGCTGCCCAGTGACACGAGCCTACCAGACAAGCTAAATTACTTAAATTGCTGCATCGAGGCAAGTAACACTGAAACATGCATCCGCTGTTCCAGGCGACTGTGTGATCACGCTCTCCGCAGCCGATGTGAGTAAGACCTTTAAACAAGTCAACATTCAAAAAGCCGCAAGGCCAGACAGATTTCCAGGGCATGTATTCAGAGCGTGCACTGACCAATTGGCAAGTGTCTTCACTGACATTTTCAACCTCTTCCTGTCTGAATCTGTAATACCAACATGTTTCAAGCATACCACCATAGTCCCTGTGCCCAAGAACACTAAGGTACCCTGCCTAAATGACTACTGAACCATGCTTTGAAAGGCTGGTCATGGCTCACATCAACACCATTACATCAGAAATCCTAGATCCACTCCAGATCCACAGATGATGCAATCTCTATTGCACTCAACACTACCCTTTCCCACCTGGACAAAAGGAACCCCTGTGTGAGAATGCTTTTCATTGACTACAGCTCAGCGTTCAACACCATAGTGCCCTCAAGCTCATCACTAAGCTAAGGACCCTGGGACTAAACCCCTCCCTCTGCAACTGGATCCTGGACTTCCTGATGGGCTGCCCACAGGTGGTAAGGGTAGGTAACAACACATCCACCACTCTGATCCTCAACACTGGGGCCCCTCAGGGGTGCGTGCTCAGTCCCCTTCTGTACTCCCTGTTCACTCATGACTGCACGACCAGGCATAACTCCAACACCATCAGTAAGTTTCCCGATGACACAACAGTGGTAGGCCTGATCACCGACAACGATGAGACAGCCTATAGACAGGAGGCCAGAGACCTGGCCATGTGGTGCCAGGACAACAACCTCTCCCCCAACATGATCAAGACAAAGGAGATGATTGTGGACTACAGGAAAAGGAGGACCGAACCCGCCCCCATTCTCATAGATGGGGCTGTAGGGGAGCAGGTTGAGAGCTTCAAGTTCCTTGGTGTCTACAGCTGCACCATCGAGTGCATCTTGACTGGTTGCATCACTGCCTGGTATGGCAACTGCTCGGCCTCCGACTGCAAGGCACTACAGAGGGTAGTGTGAACGGACCATCCAGGACCTCTATACCAGGTGGTGTCAGAGGAAGGCCCTAAAAATGGTCAAAGACTCCAGCCACCCTAGTCATAAACTGTTCTCTCTGCTACCGCATGGCAAGCGGTACCGGAGCGCCAAGTCTAGGTCCAAAAGGCTTCTAAACAGCTTCTACCCCCAAGCCATAAGACTCCTGAACACCTAATCAAATGGCCACACAGACTATTTTCACTGCCCCCCCCCCCCCCCCCCCTTTACACCGCTACTACTCTCTGTTGTTATCATCTATATCATCTTTAATAACTCTACCTACATGTACATATTACCTCAACTAACCGGTATCCTGTACCGGTATCCCCCCTGTATATAGTTTTGCTATTATTATTTAACTGCTGCTCTTTAATTACTTGTTACTTTTATTTCTTATTCTTATCTGTATTTTTTTAACTGTTGTTGGTTCGGGGCTCGTAAGTAAGCATGTTGTGTTCGGCGCATGTGACTAATAACATGCGCCTAATAACATTTGATTTGATTTGATTTTGATATATTATAACAACATTTTGTTGTTGTTGTTGTTTTGGTGTTTGTCAGGGTTTTTTTCCAGCTGTTCGCGCACACAATATTTTCTCTTGAGGCAAGGCGAAGTTCAGTAGCCGAAGTCTACACCCCTTTGTCTGTGATTGATTAACAGTAGGAGTGGGAACTATGGATGGGATTCTTCAATGAAGTGCTGAGGCGACTAGTTTTCATGCAAAGTTTTTCACTTGAGAAATGCTGCAACAACCATCCTAGTTTGATGTAAAATTTTGCGACTAAGACCTCAACAAAAATGTCAATTGAATTCAGATTTCTTGATTTATCTTAGAATTATTCTGACTATTTGAGGAAATGTTATTGGCTATGAGGTTGCTATAGTGCCTCAAGAGGGACAAACAGTAATATTGCTGATTTTTTCTCATTTTTCAAGCGAAGTTATTTTAAGGTAGTATTTTGTATTTGTATTTATGGACTATGGATCCCCATTCATTCCTGCCAAGGCAGCAGCTACTGTTCCTGGGGTCCCAAAAAATTAAGGCAGTTATACAATTTTAAAAACATTACAATACAATTCACAACAGATTTCACAACACATTAAGTGTGTGCCCTCAGTCCACTACACCTCATTATGACAGACCTCTCCCTAACTTAGCTACTGTTGCATCAAAATGTTTTGACCATGACAGTTTACAATTCAGGGTTACTCCAAGCAGTTTAGTCTCCTTAATATGCAATCGGTGTCCCTATACCGGGACGGTTGAGCTAATGTGCACTAATGTGATTAGCATGACGTTGTAAGTAACAGCAAACATTCCAGGTCATAGACATGTCTTATATGGGCAAAAAGCTTACATTCTTATTAATCTACATGCACTGTCTAGTTTACAGTAGCTATTAAAGTGAAAAAATACCATGCTATTGTTTGAGAAGAGTGCACAACAACAACAAATAAATGAATTACGGCAACTGGTTTGATACATTCACCTCTGAAGGTATAAAATGTACTTAGATTCAGGAATCTTGCTCTGATTTGTCATCCTGGGGGTCCCAGAGATAACATGTAGCATAGTTTGTTTGCTAAAATAAATGTTTATATTCAAATGTAGGAACTGGGTTCTACAGTTTGGACCGCTGCTGTCTCTGGCTCCACACCCACCCCACCCGGCCATCTAAATGTGTGAAAGCTAATGATCCATCATGTATGACATTCCTGGCAGTGTGTAGACTTACATTTTGCATTGCCATATCATTTTTGTATGTTCTCTATTGTTATGTACTTGAAAATTGACCAATTTGACACATTTGGTTAGACATAAATTATTGTTCAGTATTGCAATGCATCACTGGATCAATCTGAAACTTTGCACACACACTGCTGCCATGTAGTGGCCAAAAAATGTCAATTGCACCTAAACTGAAATATTATATTATGGCCTTTCTCTTGCATTTCAAAGAAGATGGAATAACATTTTTTTTTTTAAAATGCATTATTTTGTTTGTATTATAATTTACTAATTTACTTGCTTGTTATATTCTCCTACATTAATTTCACATTTCCACAAATGACAAAGTGTTTCCTTTCAAATGGTATTAGGAATATGTATATCGTTGCTTCACATCCTGAGATACAGGCAGTTAGATTAGGGTATGTCATTTTAGGTGAATATTGAAAAAAGTGTCAGATCCTTAAGTTAACTTTCTCAATTCCCACATTATTCATAACAAGATTTAGTTGAGGTTTAGGGTTTAGTGAATGATTTGTCCCAAATAAAACACTTTTCGTTTTTGAAATATTTAGGACTAACTTATTTCTTGCCAGCCAATCTGAAACTAACTGCAGCTCTTTGTTAAGTGTTGCAGGGATTCTACTTGCTGTGGTAGCTGATGTGTATAGTGTTGAGTCACCAGGATACAGTACATAGACACAAGGCTATACTCAGAGCCCTTGGCAGGTCATTAGTAAAGATTGAAAAAAGTAAGGGGCCTAAGACAGCTGCCCTGGGGAATGCCTGACTCTACCCGGATTATGTTGGAGAGGTTTCCATTAAAAACACCCTCTGTGTTTTGTTAGACAGGTAACTCTCAATCCACAATATAGCAGGGCATGTAAAGCCATAACACAAGTTTTTCCAGCAGCAGATTATCATTGATAATGTCAAAAGCTGCACTGATGTCAAACAAAACAGCTCCAACAATATTTGTATTATCAATTTCGCTCAGCCAATTATCAGTAATTTGTGTAAGTGCAGTACATGTTGAGTTCCCTTCCATGTAAGTGCTGAAAATCTGTTGTTAATTTGTTTACTGTGAAATAGCACTGTATCTGGTCAAACACTATTTTTTCCAAAAGTTTACTAAGTGTTGGTAACAAGCTGATTGGCCGGCTGTTTGAGCCAGTAAAGGGTGACTTTTGCTTCCCTCCAGGCCTGAGGGAAGATACTTTCCTGTAGGCTTAGATTGAAGAGATGGCAAATAGGAATGGCAATATCATCTGCTATCATCCTCAGTAATTTTCCATCCATGTTGTCAGACCCAGGTGGCTTGTCATTGTTGATACAACAATCATTTTTTCACCTCTTCTACACTCACTTTACTGAATTCTAAATTACAATGCTTGTCTTTAATAATTTTTTCAGTTATGCATAGATGTTTAGAATTTGTTGTTGGAATGTCATGCTTACGTTTGCTAACCTTGCCAATTAAAAAATCATTAAAGTAGTTGGCAATATCAAGGACAACAACCACCCGAGCCACTGCCTGTTCACCCCGCTATCATCCAGAAGGCGAGGTCAGTACAGGTGCATCAAAGCAGGGACCGAGAGACTGAAAAAAAGCTTATATCTCAAGGCCATCAGACTGTTAAACAGCCACCACTAACATTGAGTGGCTGCTGCCAACATACTGACTCAACTCCAGCTCACTTTAATCATGGAAATTGATGTAAAAAAATTATCACTAGCCACTTTAAACAATGCCACTTAATATAATGTTTACATACCCTACATTACTCATCTCATATGTATATACTGTACTCGATACCATCTACTGCATCTTGCCTATGCCGCTCTGTACCACCACTCATTCATATATCTTTATGTACATTTTCTTTATCCCTTTACACTTGTGTGTATAAGGTAGTAGTTGTGGAATTGTTAGGTTAGATTACTCGTTGGTTATTACTGCATTGTCGGAACTAGAAGCACAAGCATTTCGCTACACTCGCATTAACATCTGCTAACCATGTGTATGTGACAAATCAAATTTTATTTTATTTGATTTGACTTATCAGTACATTTTGTGATGAATGAGCCATCAGATTTATTGAATGATGGAGCGGAGTTAGTCTTTTTGCCCAAAACTTCATTTAAGTTGCTCCAAAGCTTTTTCTATCATTCTTTATATAATTTATCTCTGTTTCATAGTACAGTTTATTCTTCTTTTTATTCAGTATAGTCACATGATTTCTCAATTTACAGTATGTTTGCCAATACAGTATGTTTGCCAGACTTATTTGCCATTCCTTTTGCCTCAACCCTCTCAACCATACAAGTTTTATTCCTCATCAATACACAGAGATTTAACAGTTTTACATTTTCTCAATGGGTGCATGTTTATTAGAAATTGGAATAAGCCATTTCATAAATGTGTCAAGTGCAGCGTCTGATTGCTCTTCATTACACACCACAGACCAGCAAATATTATTTACACCTTCAACATAGGAATCACTAAAAAACGTATTGTATGACCTCTTATACACTATATGTGACCTGTTTCAGGAAACTAGGCGTATGTCGCGAGTCACTACTTCACATGGGCCATTTGAATGTAATATACTGTTTTTTAATCAAAATTATTTTTTTTGGCAGAAATGGCTTCTGGAACATGTGAACTTTCATGTGCCTTATTAATAACAAACTTGTATGCCATCTGTAAATATGAATACAATTGTTAAATTACCAGCCTAGTTGGTTTAGCCACAGAAAAAGTGAGCAACCTTCCTGCTAACCATGATTGGCTGAGATAATGAGTGGGCTGGACATGCCGAGAGATGAATTTGGATTGGTCTGCCATATAGCACACTTCTGTCTATTTGAGCTGTTTAGTATGTGTAGGTAATCCTGTCTAACACTGCTTTAAAAAATATATATTGCTTAGTAGATCTGCATAAGTGTTGCTCTCCACTTTCTGGAGAACTGAGCTTTGAAATCAGTGGAATTAGAGTATGATAGCTAATGATGATAGCTAATGATCATACACTGTTTACCAGGGGGCAGGGCTACCGCAGGCTAATCTGATGAGGCTGCTGGCTAAGGCTAAATCTTGCGAGCGTAGAGAATATAGGGATATTGTTATCCACGTTCGACACCAACGATGTTCAGATGAAACAGTCAGAGGTCACCAAGCATAACATAGCTTCAGCGTGTAAATTAGCTAGAAAGATGTGTCGGCATCGAGTAATTGTCTCTGGCCCCCTCCCAGTTAGGGGGAGTGATGAACTCTACAGCAGTCTCACAACTCAATCAGAATTTGTAGATAATTGGCCCTCTTCCTGGGACTCATTCACAAACAGGACCAAGCCTGGCCTGCTGAGGAGTGACGGACTCCATCGTAGCTGGAGGGGTGCTCTCATCTTTTTTTCTTTTTTTATTTCACCTTTATTTATTTAACCAGGTAGGCTAGTTGAGAACAAGTTCTCATTTGCAACTGCGACCTGGCCAAGATAAAGCATAGCAATTAGAGACATACAATAACACATGGAATTAACAAAACATAGTCAATAATACAGTAGAACAAAAGAAAACAAAAAGTCTATATACAGTGAGTGCAAATGAGGTAAGATAAGGGAGTTAAGGCCATAAATAGGCCATGGTGGCGAAGTAATTACAATATAGCAATTAAACACTGGAATGGTAGATGTGCAGAAGATGAATGTGCAAGTAGAGATACTGGGGTGCAAAGGAGCAAAATAAATAAATACTGTATGGGGATGAGGTAGGTTGTTGGATGGGCTGTTTACAGGTGGGCTATGTACAGGTAGTGATCTGTGAGCTGCTCTGACAGCTGGTGCTTAAAGCTAGTCAGGGAGATATGAAGCTCCCGTTTCAGAGATTTTTGTAGTTTGTTCCAGTCATTGGCAGCAGAGAAATGGGGGAAAGGCGGCCAAAGGAGGAATTGGCTTTGGGGGTGACCAGTGAGATATACCTGCCGGAGCGCGTGCTAAGAGTGGGTGCTGCTATGGTGACCAGTGAGCTGAGATAATGTGGGGCTTTACCTAGCAGAGACTTGTAGATAACCTGTAGACAGTGGGTTTGGCGACAAGTATGAAGCGAGGGCCAACCAACGAGAGCGTACAGGTCGCAATGGTGGGTAGTGTATGGGGCTTTGGTGACCAAACAGATGGCACTGTGATAGACTGCATCCAGTTTATGGAGTAGAGTGTTGGAGGCTATTTTATAGATGACATCACCGAAGTCAAGGATCGGTAGGATGGTCAGTTTTACGAGTGTATGTTTGGTAGCATGAGTGAAGGATGCTTTGTTGCGAAATAGGAAGCCAATTCTAGATTTAATTTTGGATTGGAGATGCTTAATGTGAGTCTGGAAGGAGAGTTTACAGTCTAACCAGACACCTAGGTATTTGTAGTTGTCCACGTATTCTAAGTCAGAGCCGTCCAGAGTAGTGATGCTGCACGGGCGAGCAGGTGCAGGCAGTGATCGGTTGAATAGCATGCATTTAGTTTTGCATTTAAGAGCAGTTGAAGGCCACGGAAGGAGAGTTGTATGGCATTAAAGCTCGTCTGGAGGTTAGTTAACACAGTGTCCAAAGAGGGGCCAGAAGTATACATAATGGTGTCGTCTGAAAAGAGGTGTACCAGAGAATCACCAGCAGCAAGAGCAACATCATTGATGTATACAGAGAAGAGAGTCGGCCGAGGATTGAACCCTGTGGCACCCCAATAGAGACTGCCAGAGGTCCGGACAACAGGCCCTCCTATTTGACACACTGAACTCTATCAGATAAGTAGTTGGTAAACCAGTCGAGGCAATCATTTGAGAAACCAAGGCTGTCGAGTCTGCCAAAAAGAATGTGGTGATTGACAGAGTCGAAAGCCTTGGCCAGGTCAATGAATACGGCTGCACAGTAATGTCTCTTATCGATGGCGGTTATAGAAACTGAGGTGAGGTGCACCCATGACCAGCTCTGAAACCAGATTGCATAGCGGAGAAGGTACGGTGGGATTTGAAATGGTCGGTAATCTGTTTGTATTTTTGGCTTTCGAAGACCTTAGAAAGACAGGGTAGGATAGATATAGGTCAGTAGCAGTTTGGGTCTAGAGTGTCACCCCCTTTGAAGAGGGGGATGACCGTGGCAGCTTTCAAATCTTTGGGAATCTCAGACGATACGAAAGAGAGGTTGAACAGTCTAGTAATAGGGGTTGCAACAATTTTGGTAGATAATTTTAGAAAGAGAGGGTCCAGATTGTCTAGCCCGGCTGATTTGTAGGGGTCCATATTTTGCAGCTCTTTCGGAACACCAGCTATCTGGATTTGGGTAAAGGAGAAATGGTGGGGGCTTTGGCGGGTTGCTGTGGAGGGTGCCGGGCAGTTGACCGGGGTAGGGGTAGCCAGGTGGAAAGTATGGCCAATCGTAGAGAAATGCGTATTGAAATTCTCTATCTACGGTTATGGAACCCTGACCTGTTCACTGGACTTGCTACCTTTTTTCCAGACTTTCTGCTTCAACTCTTTCTCTACCGCACCTGTTGTCTCGAACTCTGAATGCTCAGCTATGAAAAGCCAACTGACATTTTTCCTGAGGTGCTGACCTGTTGCACCCTCTACAACCACTTGATTACAATTATTTGACCCTGCTGGTCATCTATGAATGTTTGAACATCTTTGCCATGTACTGTTATAATCTCCACCTAGCACAGCCAGAAGAGGACTGGCCACACCTCAGACCCTGGTTCCTCTCTAGGTTTCTTCCTAGGTTCCTGCCTTTCTAGGGAGTTTTTCCTAGCCACCGCCATTGCTTGCTGTTTGGTGTTTTAGGCTGGGTTTCAACTGATGTGTAAAGGGCTTTATAAATAAATGTTATAGATGTGAAAAGGTGGTGTTAACATGTGAACTCTAAATTAAATTTCACTTGTGAAATGTCAGCTCAACATGTGAAAATGTATTTTTCATAAGGGTATGCTGTACTGTGTGTGTGTCTGTGTCTGTGTCTGTGTGTCCGTATAGTCTGAGCTGTTACTGAAACATCCAGCTGGTTGTTCAGCAAGGTCTTGATCAGCAGGATATGACATGTTAGCTCATACTCCTACCGTGACTCACTGAAACACATGTTGAAACAGAGTGTTCTTTGAAGACGAGGTGGTGGATTCCAGTAAACCTAGTTTAAATTTGACAGGAAATGCTGCACCGTGCCAGACCAAAGTAGGAGACCAGACCACATCCTGTTACAGCAACTCACTCACTTCTGTCACGCCCTGACCTTAGATATCCTTATTATGTCTCTATTTTGGTTTGGTCAGGGCGTGAGTTGGGGTGGGCAATCTATATTTTGTTTGATCGGAGAGAGAGAAAAAAAAAAGCTTCCCACAATAAGTGAAATTTGGCCCATTCCTCCTGACAGAGCTGGTGTAACTGAGTCAGGTTTGTAGGCCTCCTTGCTCGCACACACTTTTTCAGTTCTGCCCACAATTTTTCTATGGGATTGAGGTCAGGGCTTTGTGATACCTTGACTTTGTTGTCCTTAAGCCATTTTGCCACAACTTTGGAAGTATGCTTGGGGTCATTGTCCATTTGGAAGACGCATTTGCAACCAAGCTTTAACTTGGTCGAAAATGGGATGTGATGTAGCTTCAATATATACACCTTATTTTCCTTCACATGATGCCATCTATTTTGTGAAGTGCACCAGTCCCTCCTGCAGCAAAGCACCCCCACAACATGATGCTGCCACCCCCGTGCTTTTTTATTTTGTATTTTATTTCACCTTTATTTAACCAAGTAGGCTAGTTGAGAACAAGTTCTCATTCACGGTTGGGATGGTGTTCTTCGGCTCCCAAGCCTCCCTCTTTTTCCTCCAAACATAACGATGGTCATTATGGCCAAACAGTTATATTTTTGCTTCATCAGACCAGAGGACATTTCTCCAAAAGTACGATCTTTGTCCCCATATGCAGTTGCAAACCGCAGTTTGTTTTTTATGGCGGCCTTTCAGGTTGTTTTATTTTTTTTTTAAATGTAACCTTTATTTAACCAGGTAGGCTAGTTGAAAGCAAGTTCTCATTAACAACTGAGACTTGGCCAAGAATAAAGCAAAGCAGTTCAACACATACAACACAGAGTTAGACATGGAATAAACAAACATATAGTCAATTATACAGTAGAAAAAGTCTATATACAGTGTGTGCAAATGAGGTAAGATAAGGAGGTAAGGCAATAAATAGGCCATGGTGACGAAGTAATTACAATATAGCAATTAATGTGCAGAAGACAAATGTGCAAGTAGAGATACTGGGGTGAAAAAGAGCAAGATAAATGAATAAATACAGTATGGGGAGGAGGTTGTTGGATGGGCTGTTTACAGATGGGCTATGTACATCTGTGAGCTAGTCTGACAGCTGGTGCTTAAAGCTAGTCAGGGAGATATGAGTCTCCAGCTTCAGTGATTTTTGCAGTTTGTTCCAGTCATTGGCAGCAGATAAATGGAGGAAAGGCGGCCAAGGATCGGTAGGATGGTCAGTTTTACGAGTGTATGTTTGGCAGCATGAGTGAAGGATGCTTTGTTGTGAAATAGGAAGCCGATTCTAGATTTAATTTTGGATTGGAGATGCTTAATGTGAGTCTGGAAGGAGAGTTTACAGTCTAACCAGACACCTAGGTATTTGTAGTTGTCCACGTATTCTAAGTCAGAGCCGTCCAGAGTAGTGATGCTGGACGGGCGAGCAGGTGCAGGCAGTGATCGGTTGAATAGCATGCATTTAGTTTTCCCTGCATTTAAGAGCAGTTGAAGGCCACGGAAGGAGAGTTGTATGGCATTGAAGCTCGTCTGGAGGTTAGTTAACACAGTGTTCAAAGAGGGGCCAGAAGTATACATAATGGTGTCGTCTGAAAAGAGGTGTACCAGAGAATCACCAGCAGCAAGAGCAACATCATTGATGTATACAGAGAAGAGAGTCGGCCGAGGATTGAACCCTGTGGCACCCCAATAGAGACTGCCAGAGGTCCGGACAACAGGCCCTCCTATTTGACACACTGAACTCTATCAGATAAGTAGTTGGTAAACCAGTCGAGGCAATCATTTGAGAAACCAAGGCTGTCGAGTCTGCCAAAAATAATGTGGTGATTGACAGAGTCGAAAGCCTTGGCCAGGTCAATGAATACGGCTGCACAGTAATGTCTCTTATCGATGGCGGTTATAGAAACTGAGGTGAGGTGCACCCATGACCAGCTCTGAAACCAGATTGCATAGCGGAGAAGGTACGGTGGGATTCGAAATGGTCGGTAATCTGTTTGTATTTTTGGCTTTCGAAGACCTTAGAAAGACAGGGTAGGATAGATATAGGTCAGTAGCAGTTTGGGTCTAGAGTGTCACCCCCTTTGAAGAGGGGGATGACCGTGGCAGCTTTCAAATCTTTGGGAATCTCAGACGATACGAAAGAGAGGTTGAACAGTCTAGTAATAGGGGTTGCAACAATTTTGGTAGATAATTTTAGAAAGAGAGGGTCCAGATTGTCTAGCCCGGCTGATTTGTAGGGGTCCAGATTTTGCAGCTCTTTCTGAACACCAGCTATCTGGATTTGGGTAAAGGAGAAATGGTGGGGGCTTTGGCGGGTTGCTGTGGAGGGTGCCGGGCAGTTGACCGGGGTAGGGGTAGCCAGGTGGAAAGTATGGCCAATCGTAGAGAAATGCGTATTGAAATTCTCTATCTACGGTTATGGAACCCTGACCTGTTCACTGGACTAGCTACCTTTTTTCCAGACTTTCTGTTTCAACTCTTTCTCTACCGCACCTGTTGTCTCGAACTCTGAATGCTCAGCTATGAAAAGCCAACTGACATTTTTCCTGAGGTGCTGACCTGTTGCACCCTCTACAACCACTTGATTACAATTATTTGACCCTGCTGGTCATCTATGAATGTTTGAACATCTTTGCCATGTACTGTTATAATCTCCACCTAGCACAGCCAGAAGAGGACTGGCCACACCTCAGACCCTGGTTCCTCTCTAGGTTTCTTCCTAGGTTCCTGCCTTTCTAGGGAGTTTTTCCTAGCCACCGCCATTGCTTGCTGTTTGGTGTTTTA
Source organism: Oncorhynchus mykiss (assembly GCF_057628025.1). Classification (NCBI taxonomy): domain Eukaryota; kingdom Metazoa; phylum Chordata; class Actinopteri; order Salmoniformes; family Salmonidae; genus Oncorhynchus; species Oncorhynchus mykiss. The sequence continues at coordinate 25,645,957 of NC_143022.1, forward strand.
GGCTGGGTTTCAACTGATGTGTAAAGGGCTTTATAAATAAATGTTATAGATGTGAAAAGGTGGTGTTAACATGTGAACTCTAAATTAAATTTCACTTGTGAAATGTCAGCTCAACATGTGAAAATGTATTTTTTCATAAGGGTATGCTGTACTGTGTCTGTGTCTGTGTGTCCGTATAGTCTGAGCTGTTACTGAAACATCCAGCCGGTTGTTCAGCAAGGTCTTGATCAGCAGGATATGACATGTTAGCTCATACTCCTACCGTGACTCACTGAAACACATGTTGAAACAGAGTGTTCTTTGAAGACGAGGTGGTGGATTCCAGTAAACCTAGTTTAAATTTGACAGGAAATGCTGCACCGTGCCAGACCAAAGTAGGAGACCAGACCACATCCTGTTACAGCAACTCACTCACTTCTGTCACGCCCTGACCTTAGAGATCCTTATTATGTCTCTATTTTGGTTTGGTCAGGGCGTGAGTTGGGGTGGGCAATCTATATTTTGTTTGATCGGAGAGAGAGAAAAAAAAAAGCTTCCCACAATAAGTGAAATTTGGCCCATTCCTCCTGACAGAGCTGGTGTAACTGAGTCAGGTTTGTAGGCCTCCTTGCTCGCACACACTTTTTCAGTTCTGCCCACAATTTTTCTATGGGATTGAGGTCAGGGCTTTGTGATACCTTGACTTTGTTGTCCTTAAGCCATTTTGCCACAACTTTGGAAGTATGCTTGGGGTCATTGTCCATTTGGAAGACGCATTTGCAACCAAGCTTTAACTTGGTCGAAAATGGGATGTGATGTAGCTTCAATATATACACCTTATTTTCCTTCACATGATGCCATCTATTTTGTGAAGTGCACCAGTCCCTCCTGCAGCAAAGCACCCCCACAACATGATGCTGCCACCCCCGTGCTTTTTTATTTTGTATTTTATTTCACCTTTATTTAACCAAGTAGGCTAGTTGAGAACAAGTTCTCATTCACGGTTGGGATGGTGTTCTTCGGCTCCCAAGCCTCCCTCTTTTTCCTCCAAACATAACGATGGTCATTATGGCCAAACAGTTCTATTTTTGCTTCATCAGACCAGAGGACATTTCTCCAAAAGTACGATCTTTGTCCCCATATGCAGTTGCAAACCGCAGTTTGTTTTTTATGGCGGCCTTTCAGGTTGTTTTAATTGTATTTTTTATTTAACCTTTATTTAACCAGGTAGGCTAGTTGAAAGCAAGTTCTCATTAACAACTGAGACTTGGCCAAGAATAAAGCAAAGCAGTTCAACACATACAACACAGAGTTAGACATGGAATAAACAAACATATAGTCAATTATACAGTAGAAAAAGTCTATATACAGTGTGTGCAAATGAGGTAAGATAAGGAGGTAAGGCAATAAATAGGCCATGGTGACGAAGTAATTACAATATAGCAATTAATGTGCAGAAGACAAATGTGCAAGTAGAGATACTGGGGTGAAAAAGAGCAAGATAAATGAATAAATACAGTATGGGGAGGAGGTTGTTGGATGGGCTGTTTACAGATGGGCTATGTACATCTGTGAGCTAGTCTGACAGCTGGTGCTTAAAGCTAGTCAGGGAGATATGAGTCTCCAGCTTCAGTGATTTTTGCAGTTTGTTCCAGTCATTGGCAGCAGATAAATGGAGGAAAGGCGGCCAAGGATCGGTAGGATGGTCAGTTTTACGAGTGTATGTTTGGCAGCATGAGTGAAGGATGCTTTGTTGTGAAATAGGAAGCCGATTCTAGATTTAATTTTGGATTGGAGATGCTTAATGTGAGTCTGGAAGAAGAGTTTATTGTCTAACAAGACACCAGACACAGGTTATGTCGATATAGGACTCGTTTTACTGTGGATATAGATTATTTTGTAACTGTTTCCTCCATCATCTCCACAAGGTCATTTGCTGTTGTAATGGGATTGATTTGCACTTTTCACACCAAAGTACGTTCATCTCTAGGAGACAGGACGCATCTCTTTCCTGAGCGGTATGATGGCTGCGTGCTCCCATGGTGTTTATACTTGCATACTATTGTTTGTACATATGAATGTGGTATCTTCAGGCGTTTGGAAATTGTTCACAAGGATGAACCAGACTTGTGGACGTCTACAATTTTTTTCTGAAGTATTGGCTGATTTCTTATGATTTTCCCATGATGTCAAGCAAAGAGGCACTGAGTTTGAAGGTAGGCCTTGAAATACATCCACAAGTACACCTCCAATTGACTCAAAGTATGTCAATTAGCCTATCAGAAGCTTCTAAAGCCATAACATCATTTTTCTGGAATTTTCCAAGCTGTTTAAAGGCACAGTCAACTTAGCGCATGTAAACTTCTGACCCACTGGAATTGTGATAGAATTAATTATAAGTGAAATAATCTGTCTGTAAACAATTGTTGGAAAAATTACTTGTGTCATGCACAAGGTAGATCCTAACCGACTTGCCAAAACTATAGTTTGTTAACAATACATTTGTGGAGTGGTTGAAAACAAGTTTTAATGACTCCAACCTAAGTGTATGTAAACTTCCGACTTCAACTGTACAACCGATGCCAAGTAAAGCTAGCTAACTATAGCTTGCTAGCTATAACATCAGCTAGCTAACAACGTTGGATGCGATAAAGCTAGCTAACATGACGGCAATCTCGTCATGTTTATGCTAGATGAACAACTTACGTTAAACTAACTAATTGTAACTTCAGGAATGTGTCAATTATGAAGGACCGCACAGTTTTTAAATCCTGAATTGGTGATCTTGCTAGCCAGATAGTTAGCTAGCTGATGTTTTCATTCAGGAACTAGAGGACAAGTAATTCGAGGCAGGACAAATCGCTCTTTCCCAACTGGTTTGAAGGTATGAAATTTGACCATTATCTGATTAAAAAAGTAAGAAACGCTGCTTGCTGTGTTTTGCTACATCTAGGCTCTTTTGCTAGCTAGTCAAGTAATTTGTTGTTCATTGTAACATTGATTAATATGTTGTTGCCTAGTAAATTACATGCATTCTGTTTCTGTCGATTTCCTTTGTCAGTTTCCTGCCCTTTGTCTTGTGGGTTGAGGGCAATGTTACCAGTTAAATAAAAGGCTACGTTTTGTAATCATACTGTACAGACTTAACTTGAGCATAAAGGCACATGATATGAATCTCACTTTAATGTCATACACCTTGTCATGGGTGTCCATGCCTCTGTGGATTGAGCTCAGGTGTGGTCCATGTTTTTCTTGGGGAGAAAAGCAGATACTGCCACTGTGGAACTATATGACTGTCTGGCCTTGGACATCCGTGAAACCATTAAGCTGGTGTGTGTATTGATAGTGTACATTATTGTCATTCTAAGAACACAATATGTATTGTGTCAATGTGTCATTATAATAGATTTACTTTATCCTGTTGTTCTGATCCTGAGACCACATATGCAGTCTTTGTTAATTAATGGTGTCTGTACTATGTGTTGGTACCAATATCATGGACTGGGTGCTGCTCTAAGGCTTCACCACAGGGGTCGAGAGACTACAAATATAATGCTATTTGAGACCACGTCTCTTTCTTAATTGTCTTTCCTAATTGTGTTCTCGGGCGCCGAAGGCATGGATGTCGATGAAGGCAGCCCCCAGCACCTCTCTGATTCAGTGGGGTTGGGTTAAATGCGGAAGACACATTTCAGTTGAAGGCATTCAGTTGTACAACTGACGAGGTATCCCCCTTTTCCCTTTCCCTTTTTTTTTAGATTCCTCTGACATTTTTCTCACATGTGTTTTTTGTTGTTGTCATGGATTCAAAGAGGTGAGGAAAACAGGAAATACAGTTGAGAAAGAGCCACGGTCTGGGATAAGACAATAGCCTATGTAGTCTCTCAACTCAAGAGGTCAAGATGCACCACTGAGTACAGACTCTTGTTGGTTACGTTGAAGTAGAAGTAGAAGTGATTAAACACAAACGTTAAAGGGCACCTTGCTTTGTACACGTGTAAGACAGATGAGCATGCCCTGCCAGTGTGCAATGGATAATGTCAAAAGAAATCGGTATTTATCTGTCATTTTAAGATGGTTAGTCTCGGTCAGGTCTTGTTTTTCTACATTTAAACGTGTCTTGGTTTCGACACACGGGGGCTGGGGTTGAAAGCTGAAACAGTGCGACTGGCCGCCACAGGCGCAATTGTTATTGTTTTTTGTCTTGAGGAAATTAGCATATAACTGCATGAAGCCAACATTTTTATAAAACCTTTTAAAACTGTTGCACTGCTTCCTCATCACCTAAGGCTTGTGTGCATTGTAGTCATTTATTTTAGGTGGTCTGACAAACAATGAGAAAGGGCCTTCAGGAGACCACCGTGTGGAACTTCCTGACATAGCGACCAGACATTGCTACATTGGTGTTTCGGTGAGAGGCAGCCGCTGTCTTAAGCCTAGAGGTATAGTGCCCTTCATAATATTTAGACATTTTAGTAAATCTATACCCTTTACCTAGCCCTGGCTGTGCATCCGGGGGCAGATATTTGATGTTGATGGCACAATAAGTCAATAATTGGGGTGGATGTGCTTTCACTGGTTGCATCTCTCTGTCACTCAGACACTCACTCAAAACACACACACACACACACACACACAGCCTCTGAGCGCTGCCTCCTCGCTTTGAAAACCGGTTGTTTTCCAATTCAAACAGCAGGTCTCAACCCCCCTGGGGAAAAGAGCTTGTGTGATAACCAATCAGCGCAAATGCTGGAAATCTGAGTGCACGTTCTCGCCTAACGTTCCAATGAGAAAGAGAAAAAAGGAGAATTGGGTATTTAAGGTTATGTTATACCACAGGGTCAGGATCTCAGTCTAGAGATCAGCCTAGCACTTTTTGGTCCTAGTTATTCTCAAGAGGTGCATGAATTATTTCATTTTTTTCTATTAAATTGTACTTGCACAAATAGTCTGGCCCCTGGACGACGACAGTGATGAGAATGTTGACGAATGCCCAACAGATGCAAAATGCCTGACAACTGGATACCTCCGGCAGTTTTTTGAAAACGGGAATCAAGTTCAATACCTATGTAGACATTCAGTTTTGCTATAATAGTAGTGTGTACTATAAAAAAGTACAAACTACTAAAGTAGTGGAATGATTTTGTTCTGTTCATTATTAGCCTTAAGAGACATGCTCCTCAAATTCTGGGTTGGGTGGAAGATCCTGACTCAATCAGTGAAGGTTACAGTGAATGATGGCAGCCTTCCAAAAGCCTCAACATGCTTCCAGACCCACCTCCTACCAGGGCACCATCACCAGTATATTCTGTAAAGACTGGATTTCTTCAATCAGCATAGCAGACACACGGTTCGTTTAGGAACCAAAATCTACGAAACAAATAGTTGGGGAGTGACTTGGGACCGGACGTAAGTCAGATTAAAAAATCCAGAAAATCACATTGTAGGATTTTTAATGAATTTATTTGCAAATTATGGCGGAAAATAAGTATTTGGTCACCTACAAACAAGCAAGATTTCTGGCTCTCACAGACCTGTAACTTCTTCTTTAAGAGGCTCCTCTGTCCTCCACTCGTTACCTGTATTAATGGCACCTGTTTGAACTTGTTATCAGTATAAAGGACACTTGTCCACAACATCAAACAGTCACACTCCAAACTCCACTATGGCCAAGACCAAAGAGCTGTCAAAGGACACCAGAAACAAAATTGTAGACCTGCACCAGGCTGGGAAGACTGAGTCTGCAATAGGCAAGCAGCTTGGTTTGAAGAAATCAACTGTGGGAGCAATTATTAGGAAATGGAAGACATACAAGACCACTGATAATCTCCCTCGATCTGGGGCTCCACGCAAGATCTCACCCCGTGGGGTCAAACTGATCACAAGAACGGTGAGCAAAAATCCCAGAACCACACGGGGGGACCTAGTGAACGACCTGCAGAGAGCTGGGACCAAAGTAACAAAGCCTACCATCAGCAAGGGCATTGAAGATTAAATGTGGCTGGGTCTTTCAGCATGACAATGATCCCAAACACACCACCGAGGACAAAGAATGCTGAGTTGCATCAAAAGAACACCATACCTACTGTGAAGCATGGGGGTAGAAACATCATGCTTTGGGGCTGTTTTTCTGCAAAGGGACCAGGACGACTGATCCGTGTAAAGGAAAGAATGAATGGGGCCATGTATCGTGAGATTTTGAGTGAAAATCTCCTTCCATCAGCAAGGGCATTGAAGATGAAACGTGGCTGGGTCTTTCATTATGACAATGATCCCAAATACACCGCCCGAGCAACGAAGGAGTGGCTTCGTAAGAAGCATTTCAAGGTCCTGGAGTGGCCTAGCCAGTCTCCAGATCTCAACCCCATAGAAAATCTTTGGAGGGAGTTGAAAGTCCGTGTTGCCCAGCAACAGCCCCAAAACATCACTGCTCTAGAGGAGATCTGCATGGAGGAATGGGCCAAAATACCAGCAACAGTGTGTGAAAGCCTTGTGAAGACTTACAGAAAATGTTTGACCTCTGTCATTGCCAACAAAGGGTATATAACAAAGTATTGAGATAAACTTTTGTTATTGACCAAATACTTATTTTCCACCATAATTTGCAAATAAATTCATTAAAAATCCTACAATGTGATTTTCTGGATTTTTTTTATCATTTTGTCTGTCATAGTTGAAGTGTACCTATGATGGAAATTAAAGGCCTCTCTCGTCTTTTTAAGTGGGAGAACTTGACCAAATACTTTTTTGCCCCACTGTATGTACCTCGACACAATCATGTCTTGGAGCTCTATGGACAGTTCCTTTGATCTCGTGGCTTAGTTTTTGCTCTGACATGCACTGTCAACTTTATAGACAGGTGTGTGTCTTTCCAAATCATGTCCAATTAATTGAATTTACCACAGGTGGACTCCAACCAAGTTGTACTGTGATATTAGCAAACATTACAGAAATCTGTTTTTGCTTTGTCATTATGGGGTATTGTGTGTAGATTGATGAGGGGAAAAAAACTATTAATCGATTTAGAAAAGGCTGTAACTGTAATGGATTTCCTACTCTTCGTCTGAAGAGGTGTAGCAAGGATCGGACCAATACGCAGCGTGGTAAGTGTCCATGTTTTAATAGAAAAGACTGAACATGACACAAATACAAAATAACAAAGTGAAATGGAAACTAAACAGTTCCATGTGGCACAAACACTGACACAGGAAACAATCGCCCACAAAATACCCAAAGAATATGGCTGCCTAAATATGGTTCCCAATCAGAGACAACGATAAACACCTGCCTCTAATTGAGAACCAATCTAGGCAACCATAGACCTATATAAACACCTAGATGGAAACAACCCCATAAATCTACAAAAAACCCTAGACAGTACAAACACCCTAGATGAGACAAAAACACACATATCGCCCATGTCACACCCTGACCTAACCAAAATAATAAAGAAAACAAAGAATACTAAGGTCAGAGCGTGACAGTAACGTATCAATGTGGAAAAAGTTAATGGGTCTGAATACTTTCCGAAGGCACTTTATGTTGAATATACACACGGATTGTGATAAACATATTTACAGAGTTAAGAAACAATTCTCACTCCATACTTCTTCCCCTGGAAACGTGTGCTGCCTGCATGCTTTCTTGCAGTGACTGTTTTGTGTGAGTGAGTGTGTGGTTTTAAAACAAAGGGTAGCCTACTAGTTGATAGCTGCTCTGAATCTCTGATGCTCTATTCAAAGCATTCAAGGAAGTGTATCTTTGAGAATGACCGTTAAAAATGTTTGATCCCTGGGTAAATACTGTAGGGTTGCAAAATTCTGGGAACTTTAATAATAAATTCCCTGGTTTTCCAGAATCCTGGATGGAGGAATCCGGATTTCCTGCTTATTCCCTCCTGATTCCGGGAACGTCCCAGAATTTTGCAACTCTAACAATAAGTATTGAAGCTCCTCATATGAACAAAGGAAAGCGGGAGAAGAGGGAGGAGGAAGGGAGGGAATGTGGGGCAGCTAAGGTGAAGGGAGGAGAAGACAGCGTGAGATGGAGTGAGACAGACAGAAGACATATGCTCTGAATGTAAATCAGCTTAGCTTAGCCGCCCAGTCCCATCAACCCCCTAGCTGCCTCCCCCTCTCCCCCACCCCCTTTCCTCCTTCAGCATCCTCAATCTCCAAAACTGGATCTCAGTAAGTCTATACACAGCTGTTCCCCTTCCACACTCCTCGCTAGAACAATAAGCACCCCGTCCTCCTCCCCCAGTCCACTCTCCTGCTCCTTAGCTTTATCCTCTAAGGAGCTATGGCTTCAGCAGCTCCCTCTGCATTACGCCAACCAGCCGGAGGGAGGGTGGAGACAGGTTAGTTGTGAGTGTGTGTGTGTGTTTGTGTACATGCAATGTGGTCTACAGTACAATGGGTGGATTTAGATCTAGGTCAGGTCCAACCCTGTTCCTGGAGACCTACCGTCCTGTTGGTTTTCAATCCAACCCCTGTTGTAACTAACTGGTTCCCCTTATCAACCAGCTAATTACTAGAATCAGGTGAACTCAATTAGGGTTGGAGAGAACCTACAGGACAGTAGCTCTCCAGGAACAGGGTTGGAGAGCCCTGGTCTAGGTCTTCACACTGCAATGTACAGTGCATCATGTCTACAGGGCTCTCTGTATACGGCCTATGTACTATATGTTTGTGACTGTGTGGTGTGTATGTATTTTTATTTGTATTAAATTGTTTAATTATTGTGGTTGCTAAGATAGGTTGTCTTATGTTTGTGTTATGTTTGTGTTTTCTAGGATTCTAGGGGTGTTCGTGAAGTGGTTGTTGAGTGAATGAATGTGCCACTGTTTTAGTGAACATGTGAGTATGAGCTGGAGAGTGAGGCCTTGGTATACGCAGTCCACGTGAGCTGACCACTGTGTCTTTTTTGGGCTACGACTTTGTATGCTTAAATATAGCCCTTGAATAGAGAGGATAGAGTTGGAGAGAAAGAGAGAGAGAGAGAGAGAGAGCGAGAGAGAGAGAGAGAGAGAGAGAGAGAGAACAAACTACTTTACTCCTATTTGATGTGTTTGGGGAGAATGCCAAATCTCTGTTGGTAAAATACTGTATGCAAATGACACTGAGTGTGGAAGAAGTTTATCAGCTAAATATTACATGAATAATTCAATACAGTCAAGATATTACATTGTCTCATACAGTGCCTTGCGAAAGTATTCGGCCCCCTTGAACTTTGCGACCTTTTGCCACATTTCAGGCTTCAAACATAAATATATAAAACTGTATTTTTTTGTGAAGAATCAACAACAAGTGGGACACAATCATGAAGTGGAACGACATTTATTGGATATTTCAAATTTTTTTAACAAATCAAAAACTGAAAAATTGGGCGTGCAAAATTATTCAGCCCCCTTAAGTTAATACTTTGTAGCGCCACCTTTTGCTGCGATTACAGCTGTAAGTCGCTTGGGGTATGTCTCTATCAGTTTTGCACATCGAGAGACTGACATTTTTTCCCATTCCTCCTTGCAAAACAGCTCGAGCTCAGTGAGGTTGGATGGAGAGCATTTGTGAACAGCAGTTTTCAGTTCTTTCCACAGATTCTCGATTGGATTCAGGTCTGGACTTTGACTTGGCCATTCTAACACCTGGATATGTTTATTATTGAACCATTCCATTGTAGATTTTGCTTTATGTTTTGGATCATTGTCTTGTTGGAAGACAAATCTTCGTCCCTGTCTCAGGTCTTTTGCAGACTCCATCAGGTTTTCTTCCAGAATGGTCCTGTATTTGGCTCCATCCATCTTCCCATCAATTTTAACCATCTTCCCTGTCCCTGCTGAAGAAAAGCAGGCCCAAACCATGATGCTGCCACCACCATGTTTGACAGTGGGGATGGTGATGGGCTGTGTTGCTTTTACGCCAAACATAACGGTTTGCATTGTTGCCAAAAAGTTCAATTTTGGTTTCATCTAACCAGAGCACCTTCTTCCACATGTTTGGTGTGTCTCCCAGGTGGCTTGTGGCAAACTTTAAACGACACTTTTTATGGATATTTTTAAGAAATGGCTTTCTTCTTGCCACTCTTCCATAAAGGCCAGATTTGTGCAATATACGAATGACTGATTGTTGTCCTATGGACAGAGTCTCCCACCTCAGCTGTATATCTCTGCAGTTCATCCAGAGTGATCATGGGCCTCTTGGCTGCATCTCTGATCAGTCTTCTCCTTGTATGAGCTGAAAGTTTAGAGGGACGGCCAGGTCTTGGTAGATTTGCAGTGGTCTGATACTCCTTCCATTTCAATATTATCGCTTGCACAGTGCTCCTTGGGATGTTTAAAGCTTGGGAAATCTTTTTGTATCCAAATCCGGCTTTAAACTTCTTCACAACAGTATCTCGGACCTGCCTGGTGTGTTCCTTGTTCTTCATGATGCTCTCTGCGCTTTTAACGGACCTCTGAGACTATCACAGCGCAGGTGCATTTATACGGAGACTTGATTACACACAGGTGGATTGTATTTATCATCATTAGTCATTTAGGTCAACATTGGATCATTCAGAGATCCTCACTGAACTTCTGGAGAGAGTTTGCTGCACTGAAAGTAAAGGGGCTGAATAATTTTGCACGCCCAATTTTTCAGTTTTTGATTTGTTAAAAAAGTTTGAAATATCCAATAAATGTCGTTCCACTTCATGATTGTGTCCCACTTGTTGTTGATTCTTCACAAACAAATACAGTTTTATATCTTTATGTTTGAAGCCTGAAATGTGGCAAAAGGTCGCAAAGTTCAAGGGGGCCGAATACTTTCGCAAGGCACTGTATCATTTTGATGGAACTGTCTTTGACTGCTGTTAATGCACTGCTATTTCTGTATTATCTGGGTGTAACTTACGTGTCACCCCATGTTCATCCCCTAGCAGGAGCAATACCCACTGGGATAGATGGGAGTTCATGGCGCTAAGCACCAGTAAATACCACAGGGTATACAACACAATAATGTGTGGCATTTCAAACCCTTAACCAATATCACAATGCAAACCTTGTTGGCCAGATACCCACACAATGTATGTATTGTCTATCTCATTATTTCTCTATAGACACACACAACTCTTTAAATGCTCCACAAACAGAAACACAGTAAGTATACAGACAGGCACACACATTTATCACGGGCCACTGCAGGCAGGGTGTGTGTGTGTGTGTGTGTGTGTGTGTGTGTGTGTACATTGGCCTTGCAGAGAGGAGATCTGCTGATGTGTGACAGGCAGTGGGCCCAGCTGATTGACAATAGACCACAGAGCATTCTGGGAAATAAGATAAGCCACAGTCCTGTCCCTGTGTGTCACAAATGTAGGGGATTGCGGACAGAGAGGGGGGGGGGGGCAAAATACGGAGAGAGAGACAGACTGTGAGAGAGAAAGAGAGTGACAGAGAGAAGGAAAGAGATAATGATAGAGAGGGATAGCGGAAGAGATGGAGAGGGGGAGAAAAAGTAAGAAAAAAAAGAGTGACAGGGAAGTGGAAAACCACACAACCTCTCCCCTCTTACTCTTTATCAGCCATCACTGTATCACTCTCCGTACTCTTCCATCAATCCCAGTCAGTTTCTCTTTTTATTTCTTCTCACTATCTCAATCAATCTTTTACACCCATTCATTTTCAGCCTCTCATCGGTCTCCTTCTCCCTCTCCCTATGTGTCCAGACATACCTGGCCTTAAATGTGCCCCAGAAAGCAGACTGGTCATATGTGATACGTAGCCCACAGGGTCACCTTCAGCCCCAGACAGACCAGACAGGCTGGGCTGGACAGTCAGTCAGTCAGTCACACAGGGCTGCCCAAGACTACACGCAGACAGATATCTCAGCCAGCCACACTGTCAATCACACAACCTGGAGCCAGGCAGGCACTCAGGGAAAAGAACAGCAAACAGGCACCCATAATGTCCTGGAATGGCTGATTGTATACCTGAATCGACTTTGAACATACTGTGCTCAGGGAGTCAACACAGGTATACATGTGACTCGTTTCAGGAAACTAGGTGTATGTCGTCACTACTTCACAGTAGAAGCATTTGAACATAAACATGTATTTTTTAAAATCTAAATCCATTTTTTGGATTTACTTGTATGCCATCTGTAAATACGAATAAAATGGTTAAATTACGAGCCTAGTTGGTTTAGCCAAGGAAAAAGAGGGGAATCTTCCCACTAGCCCCAAAAAAGACAGGAGCCTTCCCTCTACCATTTTCTAGCTCTGAGTCTCTACTTTTATCCAATGTAAAAAACACAATTTCAAATGTTGCTATTTACTGTAAGAATGAATCAAGTCGTTTGGTCACATTTACAGTACCAGTCAAAAGTATGGACACACCTACTCATTCCAGGGTTTTTCTTTATTTGTACTATTTTCTACATTGTAGAATGATAATAAAGACATCAAAACTATGAAATAACACATATGGAATCATGTAGTAACCAAAAAAGTGTTAAACAAATCAAAATATATTTCATATTTGAGATTATTCGATTAGCTACTTTTTGCCTTGACGACAGCATTACACAAAAAACTATTGTAGTGCTAATGACATACAGACACTATCTATGTATTTGGCTACTGTATGGTACATGTAGATCAGGCTTTTCTTGTTTGGATACTGTGATTACTTGAGTACAAGCAGGTCAAGCCATTGATATAGAAATACAGGATTCTAATTCTATATCTACTGTATTTGACAATTATGAACTCCAGTACTATCCTATCAAGACACGCCCCCAGACAGACAGACAGACAGACAGACTAAGTAGTGCTATGGAGAGAGTCAATGGAGGGAATAACACACCACTGTGACCCCAGATCTGGTACTAGAGAGACGGGCCACATAGAGTTCATAGCTACATTCCTACAGTCACAGCCAGCATCATTTGAGTAAGATGGGGAAGAGAAGCTACATGAACCATGGAGAGATGGAGGGATGAAGAGATGGCAAGAATTTGAAGTAGGAAAAGAGAGAGATGGGGAAGAGGAGAAGGTTTCAGAGATTCACATGGAGGAAAAGTGGCAGACCTGAGGGGAAGGAAGCAGAGATGAGGAGAGAGGAGGCCATATTGTATGAGGAAGGGTGTCTCACCGTTGTAGGACAGGCGGGGCTTGCTTAGACACATGATGAAGTGCACCTCCATCTCATTAGACGCCACAGACTTGGAGCAGACAGGACATTTGAACCCTGTGGAGAAAGAGAGGGAGGATTGGTTAGACTTTAGTGTATGCATGTTACACTGGCTCTCTGGCTCCCACTGCCACCATCCAACTCACAACAGTGAATAAGTGAACCAAATGATCCTAGATTATTACAAACCAGTGTTCCCAACTAGAATGGGGCACCACAAACAGTGGCATCAACCATGTAGACTCACATTGAATCACTCTGTCTGTCTGTGTTTCTCTGTCTTTCTGTTTGTGTCGGTCTTTTCAAGTCATTCCCCGTTGCGTGTAATACAGACCTGTCTCTTATTCACTATGTAATAAACATGTAGTTTATCATCATTTATCATCTGTAAAAATGATGAATGTTAACCTGCATATGAAAAGACATTGCCGATGAAAATGAGCTATGTTGCTAAATCTGGTAAGATAATTGTTGTGCATGGTCCCTGAATAATAAAAAACGAAATGTTGATACAAATGAAAGACGTACAATGTGTATATCCCATTCCAAATAGCAGACATAAATTACTGCAAAGCTCTATTTTAGCTATCTCTCTTACGATGTTTGTTTTCAGCTTTGTGCATATTACAGAATTAGCAAAGCACATAAAAGGAGATTACATCAATTCCTGGCGTGGCTCTCCTTCCAACCACATTGAGTTTTGCATCATGAGTCCTCAATACTGTTTTAACACAGATACCAGTAGTGTTCAGATGGCTGCACCCAACACTTCACATGTACACAACTACCATAAGTACAGACACCAGGGCTTTGTCCAAACGGCACCCAACCCTGGTCAAAAGTAGTGCACTATATATGGAACAGGGTTCCATTTGGGACTCAACTCAGTAGTGTTTAACTGGCCACTGCATCAAACCCTGTACATTTACACATTTACCATCCCAGATCACCGGCAAAGGGCTGGACTTGCCAGTCTTTTTGGGCACAACAGCAGGCCATTATCACGTTGGTCATTGAACCACTCAGTCCAGGGACCACGCTGTGCTGTGTGTACATTGCCAAAAAAAAGCTCAGCTGTGCCAAAATCAGCTTGTTTTTGGTCCAATGACAACTATACAGTCATAAAGGTTGTTGCTATTCATTCCTCGTTATGTATTTTCTCTTTATTCAGACAATATTGAAAGTACATGTTGGGATACAGGTAGAGGAATGTGTCAGGGGTGGGTTTTGTACCCACGTCGTTCATGTATACTTGGGAGACTGCAGCACTATCGCTGCTCCACACTCCCGCACCAGAAAGTGTGTTTTAATGTTAATGCTAAGTCAATATTTATTAATTCCTTCGGTGGGATCAGAGTCTAAACTCTTACTTTGAGACTTGTCTGGTTGGTCTGAGTCTGTCTGGGGTTCACCTAGAAAGCATAAAGCAATAACCAGACAGACCAGCACAGTCAGGAAGAGATGGAGAGATGAAAACACACCGTAAAGGCCTCAAGCTGAAGTGAATGAGACAGCTTTATAAATGAGAGAAAGAGAGTAAGGGGGAACTTGAACTAAACAGCAAGTATGACAAAGGGATGAGGGTGGGATTGATAGATAGAGGGAGCAACTAAGAAAGATAAAAGTAAACCTAGTCAGTCAGTAAACCGAAGCCCCACCCCCCATGACAGCTGACCCACATTTCCACTGGTTGCTATTTTCAGCCCTCACTTAGGGACAGACAGAAAGAGGAATGGAAGATATTTTAGAAACAATAGAGGTGCAGGAGAAAGGTAGAGTGGGGACTTTCTATGAGAGATGGTTGGATGTGATGGACAGAGACAGTCCATGGATCACCTCCCAGAAGGCAAGAGACCAAAGAGGCCCTATCTGTAAATGGCAATGCAGACAGTATATGGCAACAACTCTATGACCATTTCAATGATCAAAGAAATGTTCAGAGTTCACATGACGATACTGTGGACCTCTTTTTGTGTGTGTGCTCATCCATCCACTGGCAGCACTGAAAAGAAATCAGTCTCTGAGAACATACTGTAACTGAGAAATACCACTCGTTGCTTGGAACAACTTAGTACGACTTCTAGGGTGGTGCTGGGAACTAAAGTTTACAGTAAGTCATGGGGGATTAATTGTATTCTAGGAAACTGAGGTTAAATAGGGACCATTAAAGTAAATCACAAGACTGCATGAAAACATACGCAAACAAAGATATCCCCTACAGTGAACACAGTGTGTTTCATGAACACAGAGCTGGCCCTTCATCAAACCACTAACAAGACATACTTCATACTGGCAGAGAGAGCACAAATATCAACACAATACAATGTCCCAACCTGAAACTAACCATCACAGCAGTTTCATCATACCCTACTAAGTAATAGTACAGCCACTGTTTACTTACCCTGAACAATGTACAGTATAGTTGTCACACTGTATAGATATCAAGCCATTGGTATAGGCCTAGTAACTATGGAGTGGACATGCTCTGTTTCTACAGAAGTGAAATAGAGCCGTCACACTGCGCTCTGTTAAAGTGTCCCATGGTGCCTCTCCACAAAGCTGACACATTTCTCAACCCAAGCTAACTGACTCAATCTTTACTCCGTGCATTTTTTATGATACCTCTGTAGTCCTGCCCCATTCCCCATGGTCAATGATTAAGAATTAAAATCCTTACAAAAATACTTGTGTCTCGGAAGCTCATAAAATGTCCATGACTGGCCACCAGCATTATGATAGCTTCCTTCCTTAGGATCATTACCCTCTCAATATATTCCCACTCCTCTCCATGTGTTAGACAGAGTAGAGCGAAAGCCATATCCTCTTTTAGGCGATGTTAAACAGCATTTACCCTTCTTCAGAAGCGCTTAAAATGTAAATGACTGTGATTTGAGGGTAAATTGTGAACATTACCCTCCCCATACCCACCAATGTTGTCTACACTTAGACTGAATCAATACAACAAGCTACCACAGTCTCATCGTAGTTTTAGACGTTTTATCACTTTTCTTCAAATGTGAACCGATTCAGGAAACTACGCGTATTCCGCAAGTCACGACTTCACAGGAAAGCTGTTTGAACGTAAAAAATATATATTTTTAGCACAATTAGTTTTTGGGCAGAAATGCCTTCTTGAACATGTGAACTTTCATGTGCCTTAATATAAAACCTGTATGCCATCTGTAAATATGAATAAAATTGTTAACTTACGAGCCTAGTTGGTTTAGCCACAGAAAAAGAGAGCAATCTTCCCGCTAGCCAAGATTGGCTGAGATAATGAGTGGGCTGGACATGCCGAGAATTTAGTTTGGATTGGTCTGCCATGTAGCATGTGTCTGTCTATTGGAGCTGGTCAGTATGTTTAGATAATCATGTGGAACGGGGCTTTTAAAAAAAGTATTGCGTAGTAAAACTGTATAAACCTAATGTCAAGTTAAAGTGTACTGTTAGCTAGCTAACATTAGCTGGCTAGCTTGCTAGCTAAGGTTATGTGCATGCTCTCCACTTTCTGGAGGACCGAGTTTTGAAATCAGTGAAATTCGAGTATGATAGCTAAGGAGATGGAGAAATCACCAGTCTGGATTACATCGTCAAACTAAGGGCAACGATGCATGGCATCAGACAGGAGACACGTCCAACCATGATGTATACTGGTATGATTTTCAGATATTACAAGTTTCTAATTTTGACAGAAAGTGGTTTCATTTCAAGTGTACTGTTAGCTAGCTAACGTTAGCTGGCTGTGTCGCTAGCTAACGTTATGTGTATGATCTTATTATTCGTATCTCAGACACATTTGTTTGACTAGTTAAAGCCATAGAACCTGGTCTGTTAGCTACCTGCAGATTCATGAGGGTAGTAACATCATGAGTTGTGATTATGGTTCATTGTTTAGCTAGCTTGCTACATGTCTTAACAAAAGACTCCACTCTAATGTTAGCTGGCTGGTTCGCAAACTAATGTTATGTCATGCTTTGGGATTCATTGTTTACCTAGCTAGCTATCCATATACATTTCTTAACAATAGACTCGTCTTAGTGTGCCAGAGCGCAGAATAACTGATACATTTTTGAATGCTCAAAACCCGTTGAATATGAACGGTGTCAGTAAACGTCAGCAACAAAGTGTCATACAATTGAGTGATTTGTTCTCTCATTATGTGTCTGGAAGTAGCTAGCCAATGTTAGCCAATTAGCTTGGGTAATTGACAGAGCGATAGGGAGAGCAATGTTCAGTGAGCTGTTCTCTCTCTCTCTCTCTCTTAGATATCTGGAAGTAGCTGGCAAGTTAGAACAGAATGGTTGGAGATGAGTGGGGCTAAGGATTAAGAGGGTGTGAACAATGCAAAGAAGGGCTCTCCAATAGTACTACCAAAATATTGAAAGACGGTTTTCTCAAAGGTGAGTTTACAAGTTTATCAACTTTCAAAGCAGAATTACTTTCCCATTGTTTCCTCAAATGCAGTGAATGATAAACAATTTTGTAGCTCTGCGTCTCTACTTTTATCCAATGTAAAAAACAGAAATTCAAATGTTACTACATAAGACCGAATCCAGGTGGTAAGTCAATCGATAGTAAGGCAATGGATAGTAAGGCAAGGTCATGCATCTGAGATAATCTTTCACTCATGTGGCACAAACACCACTGCGTAATTACAATTAAAACAACTAATTTACTCCATAGGCCAAAACTGTGAATCTC
This sequence comes from Oncorhynchus mykiss, assembly GCF_057628025.1. Classification (NCBI taxonomy): domain Eukaryota; kingdom Metazoa; phylum Chordata; class Actinopteri; order Salmoniformes; family Salmonidae; genus Oncorhynchus; species Oncorhynchus mykiss. The sequence continues at coordinate 25,663,805 of NC_143022.1, forward strand.
TCTTCTCATTCAAGGAAAAATGTTAGCCAGATGAACCTGGGACTGAAACTTCAACTGGAAAACAAGGAAGGAAATGCAATGATATAGTTTTCTAGTTTCGAATGAATGAAGTACTAACTTTTAGACCTTAGTTTCCAGATGTTTCCAAATACCTTCATCATGACTCATCCTCAGCTTCCAAGCCAACATACCATTTTGATTCATTGTAGCAATTCATTTAGACAAATGTTCTGCTTCTATCTTGAGCTTGAATTGACTTTATAGCAATCATGAATCTGTACGCTACATGAACCATGCATCTCTAGTTGAATGAAATTCCGTGTTATATCCTGAAGCATTCTGCATAAATGATATATAATATTTGATGGTTGATATAGATTAGAATATCAAAAAATAACATGTATTAGATCAAAGGAGTCGGTTTCAGTGGGTTTAAAATCCATGGATGCCTACCCACATGTTCTCTTAAGCCTTCCATAAACATAAACATCTATAGGGAGTCTTCACATTAAGAAAAGACGCCCTCAGGGGCAGATCATTGGATTTCAAAGTCCCAATATCAATATTCAGATACATATTTTAATATCACTCACTTAGCTCATTGGTATCAGTTTGTGACAAACCGGCTCGATTCGGTTCTAAATATCATACACTGCAGTTGAGGAACAATGGGATAGTAATTCTGCTTTGAAAGTTGATAAACTTGCAACCCCACTTTTGAAAAAATGGCCCTTGAATGTTTTGGTACACGTAGTGGAGCTCTTTGTCTACACCCATTCAGCATCGTTCACACCCTCTTAAGCCTTAGCCCCAACCATCTCTTTCACATGTGAAGTCATGTGCTGAACAGAGTGAGTAAGGAAGTGTAGAAAACAACCAAAGATTTCAAGACTAAAAGTGGTGTAAGTGGTAGCAAAAACACACTTTATCTAGTCCTTGACCTACAGTATATCCTAATCTGACTTTGGTGCAGGTCATGTTGTTCTTCACATTTCCGTCTCTGGTAAACACACACTATATCAAATAAAAATCAAAGTTTGTCACATGCACAGGACACAGAATGTGTAAACAATACAGTGAAATGGTTACCTGCATATTTGCCTAGTAGCATCATAAAAAATAGAAAGTGTCCAGATAAATATTGTCTAAATATTATAGAATTATTAGGTGATTTTTACCCAGACACACTGGGTCATTAGAAATAAAAGCTATAACCACCCCCAGCCACATAGCTAAGTGGATGGGTCACTGTTGTCTAGACTTGTAGACATGTTTATGAAATACAATAGATGACCGTAATCATCCCCAGATACTAACTTGCTAACTTGATGGGGCATGTAAACATCTGGCGAAGTGGAGTCTTTTGTTCAGACATGTAGCTAGCTAGCTAAATAATTAACCTAATGGTGCTTTCAAAACATCTGGGAACTTGGAAAAATACAAGGTCAAATCATGACGTCAGTGATATTCAGGTCGGAAAGTAGGAACTCTAGAAAGAGGCCTGAGTTCCTGAGTTAGAATTCAAAGTTGGATGACCGGTCAAAGATATTTTTCCGAGTACCCAGTTGTCTTGAACGCACTGAAGTCAGAAGTCGGTGATTTCTAAATTCAGAGATCGCATTTGTTTTGGACACGGCAATAATCCCAACTAGGGCTGTTCTGGTGACCGTATTACTGCCACACCAGCGGTCACGAGTAATGATGGCAGTCAAATTCCACGTGACCGTTTAGTCACAGTAATTAGGCTTCTCCAAGCTCTGATGGTCATTAGTAGCCTACCAAATGTGCTAACTGCCTGATACTCAGCACTCTATTGTCCCTCTAATCACTCTGACATCAATGACAACGTAATCAAATATCTATAGGCTATGCAATTGCATGAGAAAACAGAGTGATGGCCTCTATTAAAAAGAGGAGGATCCCATAATCTTTCTATAGGCTAGGCATACTATATTTATTAATCAACTTTGCTAATATTAACCACATTGCTTCTATTTACAACAGGAGTATAGCCTACCTGGCTGGCATGCAAATGAACCACGGGAAAAGTGTCCTCAATTCGCTATTTAAGTGCACAGATTACATACATTTTTTCCACTGCCCGTTTTTGAGACAGGTGCATGATAATGGACCATTCTAAATCAAAACTAATTTCACACATATATTATTTAGTATATGGAATAGTGTGATGGGTGAAAATATTTGCTTGTGAATGATATATTAGCAGTTTAAGGTAAGAAACAGTGCATGCTTTTTTTCTTGACTTCAAATAACCTCATGTAGCCTAGCCCATAGGCCAATATGTTTTGATAAGGTTGTATCACAACTAAAGTGGACAAATAACTTCTTAAAATTAAGCTTAATAATCTGCTTTACAATGGTTATAGCGCCCAAATGGCATACATAAGCAGCATGTGAGTTTCAAATTTGGGGAAGATAATTTTCACCATAAAATGCACCTTTATAATAAAAGCATTACATGCGTAATCACATTTGTGGTCACTTTTGAGAATGGCGTTAACGCTTATAGCCTGCTGCCGTGTGCACTTTGCTGCACTTATAATGTGAAGAAATAGCCAAATAGTTTATCACGTTTTAAGCTAAATACTCTCATCTGTTGCATCAGGCTCATTGCTTAAAACAGGTTTTTTGATGCTAGTGGTTTTATTAATTTGGGATCTATCGCATCCCACAACTGTCCCAGGCTATGTTTGGAATATGTATTTCTCATACAGAATAGAATAGGTCCACCTTTGTGCTATGGAGGATAGTAGATTGGACATAGGCTAGCACTTTTGCAGTTCTTTAGGCCTACTCATCTTGTCGGCTGACGAAAAGTAAATGTAGATAGTTCATCCAATATCTTCAATATGCGCCTCGGAATTGGATAAGGACGTGCGCAGTTGCGTCCCTGATGTATTCGTCTTCACTTGTAGCCATGTGAGTGAAAGGTGCTTCGGCATGCAGCCGGGAGAAGGGAATTATAATTATTATATTCAGCCCAAGGGCACAATGGCCACTGGCCGCAAAAGGCATGTATTTTGGGGGGGGGCAGTACGGCCACACAAAGGGAATGCAGCCGGGAAAATTGAAGCATTATCAAGTCTTTGTCAAATTGTGAATGAGAGACTGATGAAGTCTGTACAGCTTGCGCAAAACAACAAAGCAGAGCTCATGCCTTTCATGTCATCATTAGAGCTGTACCATGCAGCCTTAGAATGTATGAAAAATCAAAACATATAGCCCAACATTTTTATCACAACTAAAGTTAGATAAATAACTTAAAATTAAGCACATAGGTGGACCTGTTTCTTTGTTAACCGTTCAACACAGACTAGCCACATGTGTTCACTCCCTCAAATTATTTGTAGAAAATATCCTTTTTATTTAATTCAGTTATATTCAACTGTATTCTTTATACTATAAAATGACATACAAATAATGCCACAGAATTCTAAGCGAATCTTGTCCGCTAAATTAACTAGCGTAGCCCACAGCCATATGGCATAGCCAGATCAGGACCTAACATAAGGACAACTCAGAGTATGCTATTCTATTCTTCTGAAATAGACTACATTTGCGTCATATCATGTTTCTTTAGACCTGTCTAAAATAAATCATGGATTTATTGTGATGGTGTAGGCTATATTAGATGGATTTATTGTGAAGGTGTAGGCTATATTACATGGATTTATTGTGAAGGTGTAGGCTATATTACATGGATTTATTGTGAAGGTGTAGGCTATATTACATGGATTCATTGTGAAGGTGTAGGCTATATTACATGGATTCATTGTGAAGGTGTAGGCTATATTACATGGATTTATTGTGAAGGTGTAGGCTATATTACATGGATTCATTGTGAAGGTGTAGGCTATATTACATGGATTCATTGTGAAGGTGTAGGCTATATTACATGGATTCATTGTGATGGTGTAGGCTATATTACATGGATTCATTGTGATGGTGTAGGCTATATTACATGGATTTATTGTGATGGTGTAGGCTATATTACATGGATTTATTAGACTTTTTAAAATATAGATGTTATTAAGGTCTGCATCATTGGCTTGTAGGCTATGTGTGGAAACCAGGAGATGCTAAATGTGTTTATGTTAAATAACAGTCAGTTAACATGAGACCGGCAGCTATTTGCGTGACATTCACCAGTTTACAAAATTTCATGACTGCCACAGCCCTAATCCCAACCCATACTACTAGTAATACAAACCGATTATCATAGCTAGCCACCACGCATGAATCTGCAGGTAGCTAAAGCTAACCAACTAGGTTCAATGTTAGCTAGCTAGCCAACATTAGGTTATAACTAGCAATGCAAATGGTTTTCTGAGATACAAATAATATTACTAAAGAGATCATGCATGTAATGTTAGCTAGGGAGCCAGCCAGCTAACATTTGCTAGCTAGCTAACAGTATGCTTTAACTTGCAATGAAAATTACTATCGGACAAACTTAGAAACGTGTGATATCTGAAAATGTAGCTAGCTAGACTCATACCCGTATGCATGTATGCTTCTCCCTCTCTGTCACAGATGCCATGGTTGGCCTTAGTCCGGAGATTTTCGACTCCCTCCGAAAGCAATCAAACGCTATAATTTTCTCCATCTCCTTTGCTATCATATTCTGCTTACACCGGGCATTCCACTTATTTCAAAACTCAGGCAAGTTCTTCCGTGATAACAACACAAATTCAGGGCAGAAATGTTGAGAGCACTGTAGTAACATTTTTGCAGTTTTTATTGATATCGTTCAAAAAAGCTGCAGGAGAAAGTATTATCTACACATACTGAGCAGCTCATGTTATAGACCGAAGCATGCTACATGGCAGACCAATCTGAACTCATCTCTCGGCAAGTCCAACCCATCCATCCGGTCAAAAGCAGTGTACTATATGGGGAAATGGTGTGCCATTTGGGATGCACTCAGAGGAGAGAAGTCACCATTAAAGGTACAGATGGGAGGTCTGTGGCTGCCTCTAGCTCCTGCTCTAATCAAATGGCAGGCAAGCAGTGTGACAGCTAGCTAGCTCCCTGTAATTCCCTGCTGTCTAGAAAGCCTCTGTCTCTCAGAAGAATAAACACCTTGCTGTTTCATGCCCTCTTTCTGTCATGTCAAGGACATCACTTGTTTACTGTCTATCACAGGTCATTAGACTAGACAACATGGATAAGCGTATTAAATGAGTGACCTTGTTTGTTAGTGTATGCCTGTGTGCATCTTCTTTCTACGTGTCTGGGCTGGTTGTCCCTCTAATGATGATACTAAATGCTGGAGTGTGTCAGCATGTCTAGAGACCTGTTTAGTCCAGAATACAGGATATTGTGCCCATATATGGACTGTAGCCATTTGATTACATCACATCCAACTCAATCGCAACTCAGACAACTCTTTACCTTACCGGAAGGAACAGCAGTTTCCATGGAAACAGCTGAATGAGAAAGGTAAAGACGGAGAGGGAGATGGGGAGGAGGGAGCTGTGAGAGAGACATACTGACCTATTGTTGTGTTCCTCACTAAACTCCTTGATTGCAGGAGGTAATGTGGCCTTAGATACAGGTGAAATGGGGGGTAGAGTGTGGGTTGGAGGGAGGTGTGTAATGGCATTGGGGTGTATTGTGTGGGAGAGACTAGGGTATCATTACACAGTGAATGAGACTGCTTTGCTGTGACGGGAAGCACTGGGAAACGATGTGATTTAGGTTTGTGATGCTTAATGACATAGAAAGCATCCTGTGATCAGTATGATGCTTGCTATTCAGTGGCATCATCTGCCTTTTTGATTGACAGAGGCTAATGCCCCCTGCTACTGAAGTCAAAGGTTTATCTTTAGAAAGTCTCTGCTGTATAGTGACAGGATTTAGTCCCTGCACCATGGCAACGGTTGCCACTGCCTTTACCCTCGCCCCCTGTCCTTTTAATTGGCCAGTTGTTTGCACTTGTGGCATCCTTTTATTAGAAAGGTCTGTCGGCTGTCACTCAACAACAGACTGGCTGTGAAACACTGGTGACAGGAAGTCTGTCAGAGGAATATGTCAAGCCTCTCTCTCTCTCTCTTCCCTCTCTCCCTCCTTTCCTCCATCTCTCCCTATCTCCCTTCTTCCCTCTCTCCCTCCCTCGTCCTCTGCGTCTTGATGAAACAAGTGTGTGAGGATATTGTGACGGAGCAAGCAAGTG